>NC_092721.1:84403775-87390073 GCF_047496885.1 Scyliorhinus torazame
AGTGTCCTGTGTGTTAGGGTCCTGTGTGTCAGTGTCCTGTGTGTCAGGGTCCTGTGTGTTAGGGTCCTGTGTGTTAGGGTCCTGTATATCAATGTCCTGTGCGTCAGTGTCCTGTGTGTTAGGGTCCTGTGTGTTAGGGTCCTGTGTGTTAGACTCCTGTGTGTCGATGTCCTGTGCGTCAGTGTCCTGTGTGTTAGGGTCCTGTGTGTCAGTGTCCTGTGTGTCAGTGTCCTGTGTGTTAGTGTCCTGTGTGTCAGTGTCCTGTGTGTTAGAGTCCTGTGTGTCGATGTCCTGTGCGTCAGTGTCCTGTGTGTTAGTGTCCTGTGTGTCAGTGTCCTGTGTGTTAGAGTCCTGTGTGTCGATGTCCTGTGCGTCAGTGTCCTGTGTGTTAGGGTCCTGTGTGTCAGTGTCCTGTGTGTTAGGGTCCTGTGTGTCAGTGTCCTGTGTGTTAGAGTCCTGTGTGTCGATGTCCTGTGCGTCAGTGTCCTGTGTGTTAGGGTCCTGTGTGTCAGTGTCCTGTGTGTTAGGGTCCTGTGTTTCAGTGTCCTGTGCGTCAGTGTCCTGTGTGTTAGGGTCCTGTGTGTCAGTGTCCTGTGTGTTAGAGTCCTGTGTGTCGATGTCCTGTGCGTCAGTGTCCTGTGTGTTAGGGTCCTGTGTGTCAGTGTCCTGTGTGTTAGGGTCCTGTGTGTCAGTGTCCTGTGCGTCAGTGTCCTGGGTCAGCAGCGACGGGGGCCTGTTGCTGTGGATGCCCTCCTCGTTGCTGGGTGTGGCCCGCCGGTGTCACCGCACTCGCACGAGATGTGAATGGTGTCAGCCTGGTGCTCCGGGTCGGTCCCTGGCTCCTGGCCGCCCTGGACCATCCTGGGGTCATTGTATGCCTGATGGGCCGGGTCTGGCCCCCTTCCCCCATCTCCCCCTTCCCCCCAAATCCCCCCTCCCCCAATATCCCCCTTCCCCATATCCCCTTCCCCCATATCCCCCTTCCCCATATCCGCCTTCCCCCATATCCCCATTCCCCCATATCCCCCTTCCCCCATATCCACCCTTCCCCCATATCCCCCTCCCATATCCCTTTCCCCCAATATCCCCCTTCCCCCACATCCTCCTTCCCCCATATCCCCCTTCCCCCATATCCCCCTTCCCCATATCCCCTTCCCCCATATCTCCCCTTCCCCCATATCCCCCTTCCCCGTATTCCCCTTCCCCCATATCCCCCCTTCCCCCCATATTGCCCCTTCCCCCATATCCCCTTCCCCCATATCTCCCCTTCCCCCATATCCCCTTCCCCCATATCCCCTTCCCCCATATCCCCTTCCCCCATATCCCCTGGGGGAATATGGGGAAGAGGATATGGGGGAAGGGGATATGGAGGAAGGGGGGATATGGGGGAAGGGGGATAGGGGGGATATGGGGGAAGCAGGATATGGGGGAAGGGGGATATGGGGGAACGGGAATATGGTGGCTATGGGGGAAGGGGGGATATAGGCGGATGTGGGATATGGGGGAAGGGGGGATATGGGGAAGGGGCGATATGGGGAAGAGGGATATGGGGGAAAGGGGGATATGGGGGAAGGGGGGATATGGGGGAAGGTGGAAAGGGGGGCAGGCAGTGGGGGGGTCTCACTTGGCGTTGCGCAGCAGGCGGCCATTTTGCCGGGTCTCCGGGGAGGGGGAGTCTTTAGTGCAGTGACGCCGCGCGGCGTCACTGATGGCGTGCGGCATCAATGACAGTGCACGCGTCTGTGACAGGTGATGCCGTCGCGAATGGCATCACGCTGCTACTAGCCCATTCCCGGCCGGAGAATTTGCGACCTTTCGGGGGACCGACGCCGGAGTGATCCGTGCCGTTTTTGGGGGCGGGTTTGGGCCATCGCGCTGATTCACGGAGAATCCCGCCCCATGTTCCTTTATGTGTGCATTTTAAGTCATCACAAAATACTAATGTTGGTTTTGCTGCCTTGTTTGCCAACTGACAGCTTCAAGCTTCTCACAAGTAATTTGCATGAAAAGAACACATATCCGTGGTCTTGCTTTTTTAAAGGTTATGGTTGTTACTTAATAATTGATACTTTCTCAGTTGCTCAGTAAGAGAAAGACCGCACTCATTATTTTTCAATAGATAAATGGATGAAAATTTAATGACACAACAATTTCTCATGAACGAGAACATTAAATGCTCCTTTGTGAGGATCTGGCATCTGGTCAATGTGACCCAGAAATCTTGACTCTTAAAGTAAGGGAAACTAAGTTATGATGCTGATTACGAGCACAAGATTGATGTAAACAACAGTTTGTGTGAGCATTCACATAAGAAAGCCAGAATCATCAAAGACCACTCTGTCAAGGTCTGTACCCACAAGGATTTCAATGGATACATGGCATAATTATTTGTCAGTGACAATTATGAGGGAAAGCTGTTGCTCAAACTCTAATACCGTGGTTATTATCAGGCAGTAGGACATTTTTCTCATCAAAAAACATTACTCAAGGAAAAAGATTGATTGCATGTACTGGTGGATGTTAATTTTAGATCATCAAGAACCATTGCAAGGAATTATTTTCTGGAGCAAGCTTCTTTGAATGGTTTATTGAGAGCATCCGATCAGTCTTTAATGAGCCTACAGAACACATTAATAACAGAAGTGGAAAATTATATAAGTGAAATTAATGTTTTGTTTCATTCATTCCTGTGACGTGGGTGTCACTGGCAAGGCCAGTATTTGTTGCCCATCCCTAGCTGCCCTTGAATAATGGGATAAGGCCTATTAGACAAAATAACCTTAGATAAGAAGACCAAAACTGTAACGTTCTCCAGCTGTGGTTTCACCAAAGCTCAGCAGTACTGTAGGAGGACTTCTTTATGTTTGTACTTCAACCACTTTTTAATTAAGGTCAACTTCTCATTTGTCTTCCTAATTGTTTACTGTAGCTATATGATAGCTTTCTGTGTTTATTGTACATGCACATCCAAATCTCACTTCACAATGGTTTTTAAATATTCTCACCATTTAAAAAATATTTCAATTTTATACTCTTCCCATCAATGTGAATGCCCTCGCACTTCCCCACATTATGAGCGAAATTCTCCTACCCGCCCCGTCACATTTCTGCCCCGACCGGCCGGCGGGAGTCTCCGTTACACCAGCCGGTCAATGGGGTTTCCCATTGTGGGCAGCCCCGCGCCGTCGGGAAACCCCCGGGCGCCGGCAAAACGGAGACTCCCGCCGGCGGAGAATGACGCCCTATATTCTATCTGCCAGCTTATTGCCCCTTACTCAACATATCTATTTCCCTTTCTCTTTGTGTCCACCTCACAGCTTTCATTCTCAAACAGCTTTGTTTTGCCTTGATCACGCTTGGTTGCTTCAACTAAGTCACTAACATTGATTATAAATAGTTGCGAGCCAGCACCTATCCTTGTGGTACTCCAATAGTTACAGCCTACCAACTTGAAAATACCCCACTTATCCCTACTTTTTGTTTTTGCCCATTAATCAATACTCTATCCATACTAATAATGAACCCTATTTTAGTGTAATAACCTCTTGTCTTTTGTAAATGGTTCTGCAATATTCCCCATGCTAGTTAATAATAATAATCTTTATTGGTGCCACAAGTAGGCTTACATTAAAAGTGCAATGAAGTTACTGTGAAGATCCCCTAGTTATCACACTACAGCACCTGTTCGGGTACACTGAGGGAGAATTCAGAATGTCCAAATTACCTAACAAGCCCGTCTTTTGGGACTTGTGGGAGGAAACCGGAGCAGCCGGAGGAAACACACGCAGACACGGGGAGAACGTGCAGACTCTGCACAGACAGTGATGCAAGCTGGGAATCAAAATTTTCTTTTTCTTGTATTTTCTTTTCTTTCCTTTTCTTTTTATGTACTTAATGATCTGTTGAGCTGCTCGCAGAAAAATACTTTTCACTGTACCTTGGTACACGTGATAATAAACAAAATCCAAATCCAACCCAGGTCCCTGGTACTGTGAAGCAACAGTGCTACCCACTGTGCTACGTATATCCTCAAAAACCTCCAATGAATTTGATTTCCCTTTCCTAAAACTATGTTAACTCTGCCTAATCATATTATGATTTTCTACGGGTCTTGCTAACATTCTTTAATAATGGATCCCACCATTTTCCCAATGACTAACTGGCCTGTAGTTCCCTCTTTATTTTCTCGCCCTCTTTTCTTGAATAGCTGCATTATATTTGCAAACTTCCTATTTATTGGGATGGGGAATCATAGCCAATGGATTCATCATCTCTGTAGCCACCTCTTTTAGAACCCTAGCAAATGGTCTCGATGTTGGTTTCCTAACACCTGTAAGAACATTATTCCCAAAATATTTTTAACGCCTCTGCTGGTTCCTTTTGCCCCCAACCATTATAATTTCTCCTACCTAAGCCTTTATGGGAACAATGTCTACTTTTGCCACTCTCTTTCTTTTTATATACTTGTAAGGGAGATGTGCTCCATGTTCACCTTATTTATCGTTAATGCTTTATATAGTTTTAGCTAATTTTTAAAAATAATTTCCCCATCTCAACAGTCTCTCTGAAAGGCTAAAATGCTCTATTTTTGTTTTGTAACTCAATCCTTTTACTGAAAGCATTTTTTGGTACGAATCAACTATTAGTCAGCCCCCTTCCTGCTAAAATTATCAACGATACATTTTGAGTAAGGAAGAGACGCTTGGTAGTAGAGTACGTGGAACGCACCTCATTCATAAATAGCATTTGTGATTGATCTATGCTGTACATAGAGTGGTTTTCAGTTTCTAGTTCTATTTTTTTTAACACTGAAGAACTGCTGAAAACACTTGGCTACATTGAAGGTATAAGTTACAAACAAGTCCTCATGACTTATCTGTTCCTGAATCCTTTGAAAACAGGCCATTGACACAAATAGATGTACTTGTATACTTCAAGCCTTCCGGATTTAAATGTTATTGGATTTTTTGAACAGCTGGATCTATCAAACAAAATATTTTTCTATACTTTTGTTCAAGATTCTTCTCCATTTCGTTATTACTCTGGCAATCAAATTACACAATAGTTACTCATGGTGATGTCATCGCTGTCCCTTATTTGCTTCCACGAACATTTCTCATGTGTGATACTCAGAAGCTAAAAACAGAAGTCAAGTCAGGCTTTCTTCCCCTGACATTTTAAAGGCATCCTGCTCATTTTGGAAAGTCCGTTACTTCAAGATACAAAGATGTTTGATTTTTAGCACTTAACTGTTCAAGGTGTCCAATACTCTCTGGGCTATCCTTGCGGTTTCAATGTTTCCTTTTTGTTTTGTTTTGAAGTAGGATTTAAACTGCTGTTCTACTCGATCAATAGTCCATAACCACTGACTACCCTCAGAGTACAAGGCCCACATGCAGTGATTTTCGGTGATTTCTGTGTGTGGGCAAACCATCTACTTCTGAAACAGGTGGGATGTGTTTTAAATATTCAAATTGTGGTCCAATGCTAGTTGTATAACCCCAAATTAAATTTCAAGGTACAAATGACCAGAACTGAGAAATGCACCTTCAGCTGCCCAGACTCTAAACTCTGGAATATTCTCTCCAAGACATTCTCCCTCTCAATCTCTCTTGTCCTCATTTTAGGCACTGCTGAGAGCTCACCTCTTTGACAAGGTTTTGGTCATTTGTTGTAATTTCTCCTCCTTTGGCTTCAGATTTTTGCCTGATCACACGTCTAAGCAGCACCTTGGGATATTTTTCTGGATTAAATCCAATATAAATGCAAATTTGTTGTTCTTATAAGCTAACACTCAGACACTGGGCATGGTTCAGTGACCACGTTGTGCCGGCATGGATCCGGGCGTAATGGGTGATTCGGGCTCCAGCCTCAATTCGGGCACTGCCCCAGCGATAAACCTTGTGCGAGTCACCCGATTCATTCTGCCCGGTGCGATCTGGAACTTGCCCCCGCTGGACAAGATCCAGGGGCGAAATTCTCCGTTACCGGCGCAAAATCCGCCGATCGGCGCAAAAAACGGCGCAAATCCGACTTGCGTCACGTCGGAAAACTGGGTCGAAAGTCTCCGGCCCGAAATGGGCTAGCAGCGATGTAACGGGATCCGCGCTTGCGCACGTGGTTGACGCCGTGCAGCGTCATAAGCGCCGCACGGCGTGATGGCTCATAAGGCCACGCTGCTCCCCCCCACCCGACCGGAACGCCCGACCGGAACACCCGACTGGATGGCTGGCCGTCGCTCAGCCCCGAGGTTCAAGTCACGGGATGTGGAGGCGCTCCTGGACGCAGTGGAGCAGAGGAGGGACGCCCTGTATCCCGGGCATGGCCGCAGAGATGCCCCACGCCACAGCTGGCGTCTGTGGAGGGAAGTGGCAGAGGCCGTCACCGCTGTGGCCCTGACACCACGGACAGGCACCCAGTGCCACAAGAAGGTGAACGACCTCGTCAGAGCAGGCAGGGTGAGCCTACCCATATCCCCCCTTCCCCATATCCCCCCTCCCCCATATCCCCCCTCCCCCATATCCCCCATATCCCCCTCCCCATATCCCCCCTCCCCCATATCCCCCCTCCCCCATATCCCTCCTCCCCCATATCCCCCCTCCACCATATACCCCCTCCCCCATATCCCCCTACCCATATCCCCCCTCCGCCATATCCCCCCCTCCCCATATCCCCCCTCCCCCATATCCCCCCTCCCCATATCCCCCCTCCCCCATATCCCCCCTCCCCCATATCCCCCATATCCCCCCTCCCCATATCCCCCCTCCCCCATATCCCCCCTCCCCCATATCCCCAAGTCAATCCAGCCCTAACCTTAACCTCTGCAATGCACGCGCAACCGATGGCGTGCATTCATATACCTGCCTAACAGTGTTGCCTGTTACCCCTGCCACCCCCCCCCCCCCCAAAGGAGAAGCGTGCACACAATAATAGGGAGCATGTGAGGACTGGAAGAGGCCCCGCTGATGAGAGGCCACTGACCGAACATGAGGAAAGGGCCCCGCTGATGAGAGGCCACTGGCTGGCGGACCTGAGGACCGGAAGGTTGCTGATGCAGAGGTCGGGGGCGTACCAGCAAGTGAGCCACCGACAGCCCATCACAATATCCCCCCTCCCCTATATCCCCCTCCCCCATATCACCTGATCACTGCCTGCGTGTCTAACCATGCATGCTTCATTGTGTATCGCAGGACCAAATGTCCAGGCACCCAACCCCGCAGATGCAGACCACCCACAGGATGCCCCTCGGAGGCCACGCGAGACAGAGAGACCCGGACCCTTCCGTCCCAGGTGCATCGGGTGGGCAACGGGCAGGACAGGCTGGCAGCTCACCCTCCCAGTCGCCCGGGCCGCAGTCTGGCCCATCTAGGCCAGGACGCCCCAGGAAACGGCCGCCAAAGGGATCCAGTCTCAGAGGGCAGGAATCACAGGAGTCCACCTCCAGTTCTGCTGTACCGTCTGGGGAACCACGTAGACGTAGTCAAAGGGCCCGTAAGGCCAAACAATTAGACACTGAGTAAGTTGGCACGGGTGCAGGGCACAGATGAGTTTTAGGGGCTAGGGCACGTGCATGAACTTGTTTGGTTATTAAAGTCAATGTTACACCTACAGAAGCTGCCTTTGTGCTCTGTCCAAAGCGTGCGGGGGTGTTATGTACGTTGAGCGCAAGTGTGTGTGTGAGGGGTGATCTTACCTCAGCCCCAGGTGAGTCTGCCCCGTTCCCCCTGGGCCGCCATCAACATCCCCCGGGCAGAGGACGGGACCGTGCGCTGCAGTGTCACAGCCGCATGCAGGGATGGTCCGGGTGGATGGTGGTACTGTGGCCATGGGTCAGACATAGTCCAACGATGTGGAGCCAGGAGCTCACCGCAAGGCGGGTTGTCATCATCCTCCATGACCTGCGATAGACACGCGTCCACCCGCAACTGTGTGAGCCCGGCCCGTTGTGCCGCAGGTGGATCGGCAATGGGGGGGGGGGGGTGGTGTGCATGCGGGTGGGGTGGGTGGGGTTGGGGAGGGGGGTGAGGGTGCTGGGTGGGTGGATGGGTGTGGGGTGTGGGTGGTCGGCTGTTGCCATGGTGTGCGGTCTGTGGCCATACTACCCGATTCCCACGCCCATCTAGTCAGTGAAGTGGGCGGCTATCAGTCTGTCCCGTGCCCGCTGGGCCAGCCGGTAACGGTGGACAGCCACCCGCCTGTGTCTACCCCGTCTGCCCTGACCATTACGCCCCATCCCCCTCATCTGGGGAGGACTGCGCCTCTTCCTGCTGCTCCTCCACTCCGCCCTCCTCTGCCTGCGGCACATCGCCCCTCTGCTGGGCTATGTTGTGCAGGATGCAGCACACCATAATGATGAGGCCGACCCTATCTGACCGATACTGGAGGGTGCCCCCAGAGAGGTCCAGGCACCTGAAACGCATCTTCAGCACGCCAAAGCACCTCTCTATCACTCCCCTTGTCGCTACATGGGCATCATTGTAGCGGTTCTCCGCCTCATTGCGTGGCCTCCGTATAGGCGTCATCAGCCACGATCGCAATGGGTAGCCCCTGTCGCCCAGCAACCAGCCCCTCAGCCGGGGATGGCGTCCCTCGTACATGCTGGGGATGGATGACCGCGACAACGCGTATGAGTCGTGTACACTGCATGGGTAACGGGCGCAGACTTGCAGGATCATCATGCGGTGGTCGCAGACCACCTGTATGTTCAGCGAATAGGTCCCCTTCCTATTGGTGAACACGGCCCTGTTATCTGCAGGTGGCCGCACGGCGACGTGCATCCCATCAATCGCGCCCTGGACCATGGGGAACCTGGCCACGGCAGAGAAGCCCACGGCCCGGGCATCTTGGCTGGCCCGGTCCACGGAGAAGCGGATGTAGCGGTGCGCCATGGCATATAGGGCATCTGTCACTGCCCGGATGCACCGATGCACCGATGTCTGCGATATGCCGGACAGGTCCCCACTCGGTGCCTGGAATGACCCTGTTGCATAAAAGTTCAGGGCCACCGTAACCTTGACGAACATGGGGAGAGGGTATCCCCCGCCAGTGCCACGCGGTGACAGGTGTGCCAGCAGGTGGCAGATGTGTGCCACGGTTTCCCGCCTCATCCAGAGTCGCCTCCTGCATTCCCGGTCCGTGACTGCCGGGGCCGGTACACGGCCCTCGGGTGCCTCCGTTGCCGTGGGGCCGCGACGTCCTCCTCCTCCTCCTCATCCTGTCGGTCAGGTGTCCCTCCAGCCTGGGCGGCTGCCGCCTGCCCCTCTGCGGCAGCCTGCGCCGCCTCTCTGGCACGCTCCTCCTTCTCCTCCTCATCCATGGCAACTTGGACATTAGCGGCTGCCGCCACGGCGGCCAACATCGCTGGATGATCGGAAAACATGACGGCTTGGTGGGGGGGGGGGGCGGGGGGGGGGGGGGGGGGGGGGGGGGGGAACGACGACATGTCATCATTGCCCATAACCCCTCCTTCCCCCCAGCCAGGTGGGATGGACCGCATGGGTCCAACTGTTGGAGGCTGGCACCTGGCTAGGTGGACCAACTCACTTGCCCTCGCACCCCCCCTCCCCGGCACGGACCCCCCCATCCCCCTCCCCGGCACGGACCCCCCCATCCTCCTCCCCGGCACGGATCCCAACCTCCTCCCCGGCCCGGATCCCCCATCCCCCTCCCCGGCACGGACCCCAACCTCCTCCCCGGCACGGATCCCCCATTCCACTCCCCGGCACGGACCCCCCCCCCATCCCCCTCCCCGGCACGGACCCCCCCAACCTCCTCCCCGGCACGGACCCCAACCTCCTCCCCGGCACGGACCCCCCATCCCCCTCCCCGGCACGGGCCCCCCAACCTCCTCCCCGGCACGGACCCCAACCTCTTCACCGGCACGGACCCCCCCACCCCCCTCCCCGGCACGGACCCCCCCCAACCTCCTCCCCGGCACGGACCCCCCATCCCCCTCCCCAGCACGGACCCCAACCTCCTCCCCGGCACGGTCCCCCCATTCCCCTCCCCGGCACAAACCCCCCCCCCCATCCCCCTCCCCGGCACGGAGCCCCCCAACCTCCTCCCGGCATGGACCCCAACCTCCTCCCTGGCACGGACCCCCATTCCCCTCCCCGGCACGGACCCCCCCCCATCCCCCTCCCCGGCACGGACCCCCCCAACCTCCTCCCCGGCACGGACCCCCCATCCCCCTCCCCAGCACGGACCCCAACCTCCTCCCCGGCACGGTCCCCCCATTCCCCTCCCCGGCACAGACCCCCCCCCCCATCCCCCTCCCCGGCACGGACCCCCCCAACCTCCTCCCCGGCACGGACCCCCCATCCCCCTCCCCGGCACGGACCCCCCCAACCTCCTCCCCGGCACGGACCCCAAACTCCTCCCTGGCACGGACCCCCCCATCCTCCTCCCCGGCACGGACCCCCGTCCCGGCACTCCCCGGAGCCCAGCCCACTCTAACCACCCCCCCCCCCCCCGCCGCACACACACACACACAACCCGAGACACACCTCTCCCCACACATTCAGACTGCGGCCACGCCATCGCCTGCCCAGCGGCCAACCCCCCAGGCCGTCACCCACCTCCACGCTGGTCGGCGTGAACCTGGAGCACAGGTTCACGCCGATGAAAAGGAGGTTTGATTTACGTCGACGTGAACGGTCATCACGTCGACGGGACTTCGGCCCATCCGGAAGGGAGAATATCGGCAGCCCGAAAATCGGCTGCCTTGCGCAGACCCGTGCCATTCTCCGAAGTCAGCGGCGCCATTAACGGCCTGCAGACTTTTCTCCCTTCGGAGACTTCGGCAACCGGCGGGGGCGGGATTCACGGCGGCCAACAGCCATTCTCCGACCCGCTGGGGGGTCGGAGAATGACGCCCCAGATCTGAATATTTAAATTAGTGTAATTTCTCATTTAAATACACAACGCTGGATTCACCTGGCGCTCGGAACTCACGGGCCGTGCCGGGCAACATCACCAGGGTGCCATTTAGTATTGATCCATACAAATGTGGATCAGTCATAACGACACCTGAAAGGATCTCCCAGGCCATTAGAGACCCCCGGGTGGTCAGGGATAGGGCAGGGTGGAACCTCGGCAGATCCCCTGGCACCTGGGTATCTTGAAACTGCCAGCCTGGCACCCTGGCAATGCCACCATGGCAGTGCCAGGGTGCCTATGTGGCACTTCCAGGGTGCCAGGGACACTGCCAGGTTTCCAGGTTGGCAGTGCCAAGGTGCTCGGTTGACACTTCCAGGGGTCAGGCCTGGGGCCTTGCCAGGTAGATAGGGGGTGAGGGGAAGTTCCCTGGGACCTCTCTAAAGTTGCAGTGAAGGTTCAAAAAGACAGGGGGGAGAGCCTGAAAGTGGGAAGGGGAAAGATCAGGGCTGCCAATCAAAACGGCACCCTAATCTGCGAGGAGCTAGCAGGAAATCTGTCTAAGCGTGGCCTCAGCGGGGAGAAACTCCTCGAGGCCAGAAAAATGTCACTAGTGATGGGATTCTCTACTTCCGCTGCTTGTCAATGGGGTTTCCCATTGAGGCCACCCCATTGAGTGCCCTAAAACCCGCGGGCGAAGGTGCCCTGCTGCCGAGGCCAGGGAAACCCGCCCCCAGACAAAAGGGCAGGAATCCCGCCTAATGTTGAACAGACAGAATTGGCATATTCCAAATGAGACCTTTGCCTTAAGCGCCATCACAGGTGAATGCAAATGACACCCCACCCCTATTAAAAGGAATAAGAGGGGCTCATAGATCATAGCATTTACAGTGCAGAAGGAGGCCATTCGGCCCATCGAGTCTGCACCGGCTCTTGGAAAGAGCACCCTACCCAAGGTCAACACCGCCACCCTATCCCCATAACCAAGTAACCCCACCCACCACTAAGGGCAATTTTGGACACTAATGGTAATTTATCATGGCCTTCCACCTAACCTGCACATCTTTGGACTGTGGGAGGAAACCGAAGCACCCGGAGGAAATCCACGCAGACACGGGGAGAATGTGCAGACTCCGCACAGACAGTGACCCAAGCCAGAATCGAACCTGGGACCCTGGCGCTGTAAAGCAATTGTGCTATCCGCAAGGCTACTGTGCTACTCTTTCTGATACTTTCGTCAACACTTACTAAAGCAAGTTACCTGGTCCTTTATTTCAGAGCTGTTTGTCAAATCTTGCTGTGTTTCTCTATCTTGCAACAGTGGCCACTTCAAAAGCACTTAATTGATTGTTTAGCACTTTGACAACCTGAGATTGTGAAAAGTGCTAAATAAATGCAATTTATTTATCTCCAATAATTCAACCCTTTTTATTTATTTAAGTCCTACATTCTATGAAAAAACATAAATGGATATTTAACACAAATCTGAAGCATTTTCATCAGGTTTTCTTGTCTTTCCTATTGCCTGATTCTATATTTAACGCTCTACTGAGCAAAGTCCTTGAAAATATTTTTCATTGTGTGTACAGGTATGCATGAGGAGCAAGCAAGATGCAATAAATAATTGCCGCACACAGATATCCAGTGGGTTCACACATCAAATCATTGTAACATAACCAGGCAGGATGGGCTGTTTTGGGGATATGGCGGCTCTCAGTCATCTCCTGTATGTTGGGTGTGGAGATGTTGGGCGGGATTCTCCCCTACCCAGCGTGGCGGGGGGTTCCAGCGTAATGGAGTGGCGGGAACCACTCCGGCGTCGGGCCGCCCCAAAGGTGTGGAATTCTCCACACTTTAGGGGCCAAGCCCTCACCTTGAGGGGCTAGGCCCGCACTGGAGTGGTTTCTGCTCCGCCGGCTGGCGGGAAAGGCATTTGGCGCCACGCCAGGCGGCGCCGAAAGGTCTTTGCTGGGCTACGCATGCGCGGGAGCGTCAGCGGCCACTCACGGCATCCCCGCACATGCGCAGGGGAGGGGATCTCTTCCGCCTCTGCCATAGTGAAGACCATGGCGAAGGCGGAAGAAAAAGAGTGCCCCCACGGCACAGGCACACCCGCGGATCCGTGAGCATCCCCCGGGGCCAGATCACCCCGCGCCACCCCCAAGGACCCCGGAGCCTGCCCGCATCGCCTTGTCCTGCCGGTCAAAAGGAGGTCTAATCCACACCGGCGAAGGTTGACAGCGGCAGGACTTCGGCCCATCGCGGGCCAGAGAATCGCCAGGGGTGGGCCCGCCGACCGGCTCGATTCCCGCCGACCGGCACGGTGCGAGTCCCGCCCCGCCGAATCTCTGGTGGCGGAGAATTCGGGACATGGCGGGGGCGGGATTCACGCCAGCCCCCGCCGATTCTCTGACCCGGTGGGGGGTCGGAGAATCGCGCCCTGTGTAGATTTTCATAGACGGACGCGATTCTCCGACCCCCCACCGGGTCGGAGAATCGCCGGCGGCTGGTGTGAATCCCGCCCCCGCCTTGTCCCGAATTCTCCGCCTCCAGAGATTCGGCGGGGGCAGAAATCGCGCCGCGCCGGTCGGCGGGAATCGCACTGGTCGGCGGGCCCACCTCCGGCGATTCTCCGGCCCACGATGGGCTGAAGTCCCGACGCTGTCAACCCTCGCCCGCCGCCGTGGATTAAACCTCCTTTTGAACAGCGGGACAAGGCAGTGTGGGCAGGCTCCGGGGTCCCGGGGGGGGGGGGGGGGTGCGGGGCGATCTGGCGCTGGGGGATGCTCCCACAGTGGCCTGGCCCGTGATTGGGGCCCACCGATCCGCGGGCGTGCCTGTGCCGTGGGGGCACTCTTTTTCTTCCGCGTTCGCCATGGTCTTCACTATGGCGGAGGTGGTAGAGACCCCCTCCCCTGCGCATGCGCGGGGATGCCATGAGCGGCCGCTTACGCTCCCATGCATGCATCGCCCAGCGAAGACCTTTCGGCGCCAGCTGGCGTGGCCCCAAAGGCCTTTCCCGCCTGCCGGCGGAGCGGAAAGCACTCCGGCGAGGGCCTAGCCCCTCAAGGTGAGGGCCTGGCCCCTAAAAGTGCGGAGAATTCCGCACCTTTGGGACAGCCCGACGCCGGAGTGGTTCCCGCCACTCCATTACGCTGGAACCCCCCGCCCCGCCGGGTAGGGGAGAATCCCGCCGAACTTATTTTTAATTAATTTGCATTTTTGGAAAATTGTACAGATGGGTCAAGCTATTTTGTGAAAGAGAGCTGGATGTGCTGACCTCACTGACCAATGCAGTAGTTATTGGTTTACTACCTATGTGGGTAGCACATTAACTGATGTTGCAGTGCTAGTCAGGAACAAAACAGAAACATAATAGCTGAGGGTAGTCGTCCTTTTGCAAACATTGGCAGCACCATCCTAAGTTTGCAATTTGGTTTAGATTCCAAAGCTTTGCACCTGGCTGCCGACTGAGCTGGAACGAGCTGTTGCATTTCCAGTGGTATTGGCAGGTAGGCATGGCAAATTTAATAGATGCATTCTGGTGTCTGTTAATCTTCCTGGCATGTCCTTTACATCTTCATCAATTAAATGCTGCATTTGGAGATCATTTGGAAACACATTTTCCATAATAGGCAAATGTTACCCCCCCTCCCCCATCCCCGTCCCCCAATTAAAGCCTGCTCCTGAAAAAAAAATCTATTAATTTTTTTTATCAATATGAAAAGCATCTCACTTAAAAGCAATATAGACCAAAACACTCTGGTGAATATTGCAGCACAACAGAATCCTGCTCGCTCACTCCTCATTCTACTGCGTATTTATTTGTCAGCCATTACACAAGGGAGTTTGGTAAGTGTCAATCAGCCACCTGTCGAGAATTGAATTTTCTGGTCCTCCATGTGTGCCCATAATGTCTTGCTTCATGCAACCTTTGAAAATGCTGCCAAGTTTTTAAATTGTATTTTGAACTTTAAAAAAAGAGACATTCCCTCGCGTGATGCTTCTTTCTGTACTTACTTTACACAGGATTTGTTAATGTTTCGTGTACGTTTTAAGGTGACTAAATAAATGCATCTTTCTATCCACTTTTAGTCAGTTTTATTGGAGGCATTTTTCAAGTCGGCAAGCAAATGTTTCCCCATTCTTTCGAACGAAAGATGGCCCTTTTCTCTCATCATGACAGTATTTATTTTGTGCTTCCTGTGAAAGTAAGAGATCAGTTCCAATGTGGTAGAAAGCATTGATATATGGTATTGAGGAGTTCCTGGAATGATCTCTCCCTTGTGGCCCTGTTATATATTGTGAGCTCTGCTTTCATTTACATAATATAAAACACGTGATATAGATGATAACATTTGGGTATTTGTCACACACATAAATTTTTACATGTATATTTTGCAAACATGCTCATTCCTTGTACTGCAGTAGTATAATTCCACTGACAAGATTTAGGATATGTCAGTTTGGCACTTAACAATGTATAAAAGAGTCAGTATATTATTTATTATTGTAATTATATATAGTGGAAAAATAAAGTTGTAAAAAGAAATCACAATATTACATTTCACATTATTTTTCAGAGCGCTTTATTTGTTTTACAGACTTGTTTTACGGTTTTTAAATCTGGTCTGCTGGTACCTTTAGTAACTTTTAAAAATTGTTCGCACATGAAGTCAGAAGGTCAACTCCTTTTTTGATAGATCTCATTCCACCCCCCTCGTCTTGGCTCTGACTTAATCACAAACCGATTAAAATGATCGACATGAAAAGAGAAGCTTGTCCACCAAAACAACCCAACATTTATAATGCCTGGTGAGGCACTTCCCATCCGCCACAGGGACGTAATCTTCTGGAAGAGGAAAATTCAAGGCCAAAAGGGAAAACAAAACCTGGATGGTTCCTCCCCAATCGCTCAGGTAATCAAACCTAGGCTGCAAAATCATGGTGACTATGCATATTCTAACTGTAAATCCACTTAACCTTTTTTAAGATGAGATATCTGCTCCAGCTGAGAATCACTCCAACTCCCTCTTGAGAGTTGGCTAACGTCTTAACTTTTAGTTAGTGTTGAAGATTTCAACCTAAGGAACAATTTCCATGGATCATTCTGCCAGGTCTTTTCATCACTTAGAAAGCTTCAATTAGATTGCTTAGAATTCTTTTCTAGCAAGGAAATAAACTCAAAATTCCTTCACCATTTCTTATAGCTTAAATTCCTGATATCGATCCTTTTTCAACACTCACAATGGTGTATTAAGTAGCTGAACAATGCACAAATTCAGATGTGGCCTGACCAATGCCTTATGCAGCAAAGACATACTGTTTTGATTTATGCTCTCTTTTTACTAATACAACGCAGTATCTTTTTTTTTTGCCGCCAAATATTGGACTGCTGGTTTCATAAATTTAATCGCAATAAGCTGCGGATGTATTTATGCTCCGTGAGTTCAACAGATAAAAATTCAGAATGTGTAAAGACAGTTTTAGTCACAGAATAATTATTTATTGTTGTTGACTGAATGATTTTTAGCAGATGGCAAAGGGAGGAGTTAAGCCATGAAATATGAACATCTTGTATGATTTGCTCAATAGAATTGTTGATGGTAATTTAATTTCATCAGGTTCCAGTCAATTTTTTGGAAGTATTCTCCAGCCTATATTTTCCTGCTCTCTGATGTAGTGGCTCTGAAGTGCGAGTGCACGATGTTTCCATGGGGAGGATGGAGGACCTGGTCCAGGAGAGTGCCCATTTGAAATGAAATGAAATAAAAATCGCTTATTGTCACAAATAGGCTTTAAATGAAGTTACTGTGAAAAGCCCCTCGTCGCCACATTCCGGCGCCTGTTCGGGGAGGCTGGTACGGGAATTGAACCCACGCTGCTGGCCTGCCTTGGTCTGCTTTAAAAGCCAGCTATTTAGCCCACTCTGCCAGAAATGCACTCAGACCCGCATCCATCGCTGTCGCCATCGGTGATCAATAGCATGGCTGTTTGAAAGAGGGACTGGGTACCTCGATCTCCCTCTAGGCATACCTTATCCTCAATGAGTCAGGAAGGGGCCTTTCTGCACCCAAAGGAAGGACGAACATCAGGTGAACACCCCTCTTGCTTCCACTCAGGACTCTCCAAGTATATCCAGACATTCCGAGTTCCCTCTTTCTCTGATTCCATCAGTTCCAGCCTCTGAGGCACCTGCCCCAGAGCCTCAGCCCTCCAGAGGACGCCTGTTAAAATCATTGGAGACAAGAAAACGTAATGGCCAGCATGCTGCCTCGACCTCTGCTGTGAATGTTTGGAAAGCAAATTGACATGGTGGTAGGATGAGGAAAATTAAGAAGCATTATGTCAAAACTAGTGGCATGTGTGTACAATCATTGTAAAGTGTTACTGCGCCATTGTGAACATATAAATCACTGCGCTTGACGGAGGTCTCCTGGATTTTACTTGCTGTTGCATATGTTATTGCCTGTGCACATTCCCAGGGGCGGGTGTGGTGGTGGTGGGGGTGGGGGTGGGGGGGGGGGGGTTGTCCAATGCTGGTTCTATGTCCCACTTAGTCAGATCTGCACATTGAGATCGCTCTTTGCCAAGGCTCTTATAAGCCAAGTATGAGAAGCCTCCCAGTCGCAATATTCCCCTTCCCTCCACTGCCATTTGGACCTTATGGAGAGACCTTTGACTTGTCAGGATAGATTATCAGCGGTTCAGTTGAGTAGGCCTTCAGCTCCGCCTGCCCAGTACCCCTCCTCCCACCTTGATCTACCTTTGCATGAGGATGGTGCGTGTTACATTCCAAACTATCTACAACACCTTCTGCCCTCCCATCTGTCACCCTTGAATCTTTCCCTGTCACCCTACAGCCTGTCATCGCCACACTTCAAATGCCTTCCCTCGCTAATGAGCCCACAGCTGTTACTGATCCCACCAGGAACCCGCTTGTAGTGATCTCTATATGTGCATGTACACAAGGGGTTAATGTGTAATCAGTAGCACCACATGATCACTAGAGGGCGGAACCAACAGGGGTATAAAAAGCAACCACATTGGGTCTCTCTCTCTCTCTTGGGTGCACTGTGGCACTGTGACCAGGACAATAGCAGACTAGTTCAGATGGCTCGTGGAGTTACGTATAGTTACCGTAGTTAGATCTTGTTAACCTTATCACTAGTATCAAAGTTAAAGTAAAAAAACTCATGCAATTATTGTTATAGTTACTCAATAAACCTTTTGTTACTACTGGACAAGTTTGAGTCTTCTTCATCGATATTCAGAAGACCTCATCACTAACCAAGGTTTGAATAGCACATGTTACCTACCGTTGAGGTAACAAAACATGGTACCAGGTGTGCTGGCTTTAACAGAACTAGCTAGATTAGGTTAGACAAAAAGAGAAGAAAATTCAGACTGGATATTCGATTGTGGAAGACTTTGCAGCAAATGGATCCTCGACGACTAACTATGGGACTCATTGGACCTCTAGGGCAGCTGGAAACAACCGGTAATGTAAGTTATGACTGGAAAAGATTTGAACAGATATTCCAAATATTTATCGCAGCTATTGATTTAAGCATGGTCTCTGATGCAACGGAAATAGCACTACTACTCTCAATAGGAGGGCATGAAGCTCGATAAATCTATAATTGCTTTAATTACTTAGAAGGTGAAGACAACACCAAATTAGAAGTAATACTCAAAAAACTTGATGAACACTGTAAGAGTCAGTCTGGAGAGATGCTGGAAAGATTTAACTTTTGTCATAAATGCCAGAGAAACGGAGGACCCATCACTGATTTCATCACAAGTCTCAAGTTAGTACCACAAGGCTATGATTATGCCCGAACTTACACCAGCAGTTGAAAATAACTTTCACAACACCCTGGAACAAGCAGTCTGCACCACCCAAAGTGAAGAGTACAATGACAAATCCGAAACCCAAGACGATGATTTGTTCATTGAACATGAAGGGAACGATAACAACTCCGAAACAAAAAGAGATGATTTGTCTACCAAACAATACACACAATACTGCTCAGATATGGCTGAGTTATTCGGATATGCTAATCACAGCATCAGCAACACGGTTGCAAAGCTCAACATGACTCTGCTCATGATAGATGATTCCAATACCATGATGCCATGGCAGATCGTCGATACATTGGATGACAGCAATACCCACGAAGAAGACGATGCCACACAGCAAGCACAGATCGACTCTACAGCGAGAACACTGCACGACTCCACAGAGAGAGCAATGACAGACTCCACAGAGAGAGTGATGACAGACTCCACAGAGAGAGCGATTACAGGCTCCACAGAGCGAACGATGACAGACTCCACAGAGCGAGCGATGAAAGACTCCACAGAGAGAGCGATGAAAGACTCCACAGAGAGAGCGATGAAAGACACCACAGAGAGAGCGATGAAAGACTCCACAAAGAGAGCGATGCAAGCCTCCACAGCCAGCTCGGTGACAGACTCAAAAATGGAAGCAAGCAAACACTCCATTGCGAACGCCATGCATGAACAAGACTATGAAAGTCTATCCAGCTCATTTAACCAACAAGAAGACATGGAATGTCTACCCACTGCATGTGAGACAAGTGATGAAGAAATCACAATTCCCATATAGGATGTGCAGGATCACAGCGAGACTGACAGATCGCAGCTCGTCTACACAGAAGCACTCAACAATCAGAGGAGGGCTACTCATGAGTCCAGAGAGACCACGTCAAATGAAATCGTGAAGATTTTGACTCCAGAAGAGGAGCACCAAGAAACCAAAGATGATTTAAAAGAAGCTGAAATAACTCCAGAAGAGGAGCACAAAGAGACCACAGATGATTCAAGTGAACCAGAAATGACTCTAGAAGAGGAGTACCAAGGAAGAAAAGAAGAGGAATCAAATCCACCACAAATGACTGATGTCACCAACATCAATGCAAAATCAGATCATTCTCACAGTTTTCAAGAAGAAACGCTCAATGTAGCAGATACCACAAAGGACACTGACACCAATAACTGTGACAAAGACTCACATCATCCACACGGAACACTCATTGAGTGCAACAGGAACAACAAAAACCGCAGAAACAAGAACAACAACAACGAAAACAACATGCAGCGCAATAAGAGCAACAACAACAACAAGAAGCGCTGCAGAAACAAGAACAACGACAGCAACATCTAAAACTACAAGCACAACAACAAAAACTGCAAGAACAACAACAAAACCAACAAGAAGCATAACAAAAACAGAAACAACAAGCACGACAAAAACACCAACAAGAACAACAATGAAAACGACCAAGACAGAAACGACAAAAACAACGACAACAAAAACAACAAAGACAGACACAACAGAAACAACAACAATGAAACAACGACCTGTACAACATGGTACAACTCTACACATGAAGGACAATTCCACAGCACACTGCAAAACAATGACAAGACTACAATCATGCCAAGGCATGACAAAGAATCTCACGAATTCACATTTGCTCCAGAACAAGCAAGCATGCCATCTTTCAAGGCAGATAACACACTAGATCAATACCGCAAGCACAGGAAGAAGTCCAGGTCAGGCGACAAAGATGACATACAGAATCAATACCGTAAGTACAGGAAAAAGTCCAGGTCAGACAACGGTGTAACACAGAATCGCTACCACAAGTATAGAAAAAAAAAAGTCTAAATCAGACGACAAAGTGATTCGACCATTCGAACACCTCATGATGACTTGATGGTCACTTAAACACAAGAACACTGACAACATTCACAAAGAAATAACGACATCAACATCACCACTTCAACAACAGAAGAAGAAAGCAACTCAACCGAACAAATTCATAAAGTTTGGACTCACAAATTTTTAAAATTAAGATTGGGCTCATAAATATTGGCTTTGTATAATCATCAAGATCATCACAACTTGTACATAACATAATTTGTCTACCTATTTCACGCAAGTGAAAAAAACCTAAGAGACTAAATGTATTAACATTTGACGGACTAACTCATTGACTTTATGTAATGCATTTGCAACTGCATCCATTATGTTAGTTCAATTTTCTTTACAACATACAGAAAATATGTGACATGAAAAAAAGGGGGATGTAGTGGTCTCGATATGTGCATGTACACAAGGGGTTAATGTGTAATCAGTAGCACCACATGATCACTAGAGGGCCGGACCAACAGTGGTATAAAAAGCAACCACATTGGGTCTCTCTCTCTCTCTTGGTTGCACTGCGGCCAGGGCAATAGCAGACCAGTTCAGATGGCTAGTGGAGTTACGTATAGTTACTGTAGTTAGATCTTGTTAACCTTATCACTAGTATCAAAGTTAAAGTAAAGAAGTCGTGCAATTATTGTTATAGTTACTCAATAAGCCTTTTTTTACTACTGGACGAATTTGAGTCTTCTTCATCGAGATTCAGAAGACCTCATCATTAACCAAGGTTTGAGTAGCACATGTTACCTACCACACAGGTAACAAAACACCGCTCACTTCCAAAATCTGTGTTTAACTTCTTGCCTACACCCACCAGATACTGACCCTCACTTACTGTGGGCCCTGTCCCTCTCACAGTTATGGTGCCCTCGGTTTGCAGACCCCAGCATCGATAGCACAGATTCTTCCCTATGAACATTGTTCAGAGGTGGAGGCCGAGGCAGAGATGGTAGACTGCTTCAAATTCCTAGATGTCCTGGTCCACCCACGTTGACGCTACGACCAAGAAAGCACAACAGCGCCTATAGCTACTCAGGAAACTAAGGAAATTCAGTATGTCCACTTTGATTCTCACCATTTTTACAGATGCATCATAGAAAGCATCCTATCTGGCTGAATCACAGCCTGGTATAGCAACTGCTTGGCCCAAGACCGTAAGAAAGTACAGAGAGTCGTGAACACAGCCCATTCCATCATGCAAACCCACCTCCCATCCATTAACTCTGTCTATACCTCCCGCTGCCTTGGAAACAGGGCAGCATAATCAAAGACCCTTCCCACCCAGGTTATTTTCTATTCCAACCTCTTCCATCGGGCAGGAGATACAAAAGTTTGAGAACATGCACTACAGATTCAAAAACAACTTCTTCCCCGCTGTTACCAGACTCCTAAACGACCCTTTTCTGGACTGAATTCTCTCTCCACACATCTTCTCTAGTGAGTAGTACTGCACTCCGTATGCTTCACCCGATGTCTATATCTATGTATTTACATTGTGTATATATCGTATGCCCTATGTATTTCATGCATGGGATGATCTGTATGGACTGTATGCAGAATAATACTTTTCACTGTACCTCGGTACATGTGATAATAAATCATATTAATCAATCAATCAACATTGCTCTTTGCCCAACACCCCTGGTTTTTCACCCCTTACATTGTCTCCCACCACCCCTTTAGTTATCATGCACTCTACATATGTGTGGCCGTCCGATGATCCAGGCCCCGATTTTTCAATAGCTTTTTATTCGTCCATGGGATGCGGGCATCGCTGTATGGGCCAGCATTTATTACCCATCCCTGAAGGCAATTAATAATAAACCACCTTGCTGTGGATCTGGAGTCACATCTAGGCCAGACCAGGTAAGGACGACAGATTTTCTTCTCTAAAGGACATTAGTGAACCAGATGGGTTTTTACAACAATTGACAATGGTTTTATGGTCATCATTAGATATTAATTCCAGATTTTTCTTGAATTCAAATTTCACCATCTGCCATGGCGGGATTCGAATCTGGGTCCCCAGTGCATGACTCTGGGTCACTGGATTACTAATCCAGCGACAATACCACTACGACACTGCCTCCCCTGCAATCTCGCCTTGCTGGTCCAAGTAAGTGCTGTCTTGTCACGTTGGTCCAGCGTGAATCAGACCAGCATGAATTCCCACTGGCCAGGCGGAGGATATGCCAGGGTTCTGCTGCTGATTTGAATACTATTAATGATATGCTAATTCATTTCCCAATGACACTCAACGAAAGTGGCAGCTTGCAATGATCCCACCATGACAGTCGGGACTGTAAGTTGACGCCGTCATTTCCCGCCGTTGTGAAACCAACTTTTCCCCCCCCTTGTATTCCTTGCCTCCACCCACCATGAATTCTGCTACTGGCAGGATTCTGACCGATGTTATGATAAGAAACAATCTCATCTGTAACAAACCCTACAAGTCTGTGTTCAGGTATCATTCCAGTCCAAAAATGAAATGAATCACTAAAATTCTGTGTAGCTCTCATACAAGCTATTTCCCCCCAGTTAATTCACTGAATGTAGACAGATCCCAGTTAAATTATGGCACTCATTGTTAGCTCTGGTTACAAGTATTGTCCGATATATATGCAGCATAAGCCGTTAATGCTACAAATAGCAACAATATACTGTAATGGTAGTTTGTGTGCGCCCACCGCAATTATCAAAGAAACATAAAGTACAACTTTTACTTTATAATTATCAAGCAATATCGTTAATTTGACAGTAAAATGTCCCAATAGTTATTTATAACACTGTGCAGATGATAACACTGAATTCAATGACGGCTGAGCCCTCATGAACATTTTCTGTGCATATCCCCAAATATGAATATACTTCCATCATGTTCATATAGTGTAAAGATTCAAAATGTGCGACCCAGATAAACTGCACAAGATCTTTTCCATTTTGTAGAAGAATTCTAAGACTATCTTCTGCCTGTGTGCATTATATTATTCATTCTAACTATTGAATAGAAGGGGTGTAATTGGACTCCATTTTATCATTAATTTCATAGGGTAGAAAGATCAAATGACTCCTGAGAAACAAAGTGGAATGATTGAAGAACATAAGGCTTTGCTGTGAGTGAGAAACATTGGAGTCCTCAGGTGTCTCTGTGCAACACGATTTTTAAGAGGCCCGGGGCCATACGATGTGAAATTATATGTATGTTTTCTTGATCTACAAGTCAGAAGACTCTGCTGAATTCTGTTTCTTATAAAAATATATTTAAATATAGGAGAGATCATAGAAAATATACACCACAGAACAGGCCCTTCAGCCCACGATGTTGTGCTCAACCTTTGTCCTAGATTAATCATAGATTATACAGTGCAGAAGGAGGCCACCCGGCCCATCGAGTCGGCACCGGCTCCTGGAAAGAGCACCCTACCCAAGGTCAACACCTCCACCCTATCCACACAACCCAGCAACCCCACCCAACACTTACGGCAATTTTGGACACTAAGGGCAATTTATCATGGCCAACCCACCTAACCTGCACATCCTTGGACTGTGGGAGGAAACCGGAGCACCCGGAGGAAACCCACGCACACAAGGGGAGGACGTGCAGACTCTGCGCAGACAGTGACCCAAGCCGGAATCGAACCTGGGACCCTGGAGCTGAGAAGCAATTGTTCTATCCACAATGCTACCGTGCTGCCCTTAAGAACAAATTAATCTACACTATATCATTCTACCGTAATCCATGTACCTATCCAATAGCTGCTTGAAGGTCCCTAATGTTTCCGACTCAACTACTTCCACAGGCAGTGCATTCCATGCCCGAACTACTCTCTGGGTAAAGAACCTACCTCTGACATCCTCCCTATATCTTCCACCATTCACCTTAAATTTATGTTCCCTTGTAATGGTTTGTTCCACCCGGGGAAAAAGTCTCTGACTGTCTACTCTATCTAATCCCCTGATCATCTTATAAACCTCTATCAAGTCGCCCCTCATTCTTCTCCGTTCTAATGAAAAAAGGCCTAGCACCCTCAACCTTTCCTCGTAAGACCTACTCTCCATTCTAGGCAACATCCTGGTAAATCTCCTTTGCACCTCTTCCAAAGCTTCCACATTCTTCCTAAAATGAGACGACCAGAACTGTACACAGTACTCCAAATTTGGCCTTACCAAAGTTTTGTACAGCTGCATCATCACCTCACGGAAATCCCTCCGTTAATGAACGCTAGCACACCATAGGCCTTCTTCACAGCTCTATCCACTTGAGTGGCAACTTTCAAAGATGTATGAACATAGTTCCCAAGATCTCTCTGCTCCTCCACTGCCAAGAACTCTACCGTTAACCCTGTATTCCGCATTCATATTTGTCCTTCCAAAATGGACAACCTTACACTTTTCAGGGTTAAACTCCATCTGCCACTTCTCAGCCCAGCTCTGCATCCTATCTATGTCTCTTTGCAGCTGAGAACAGCCCTCCTCACTATCCACAACTCCACCAATCTTCGTATCGTCTGAAAATTTACTGACCCACCCTTCAACTCTCTCATCCAAGTCATTAATGAAAATCACAAACAGCAGAGGATCCAGAACTGATCCCTGCGGTACGCCACTGGTAACTGGGCTCCAGGCTGAATATTTGCCATCCCCCACCACTCTCTGACTTCTATCGGTTAGCCAGTTTGTTATCCAACTGGCCACATTTCCCACTATCCCATGCCTCCTTACTTTCTGCATAAGCCTACCATGGGGAACCTTATCCAATGCCTTACTAAAATCCATGTACACTACATCCACTGCTTTACCTTCATCCACATGCTTGGTCACCTCCTCAAAGAATTCAATAAGACTTGTAAGACAAGACCTACCTCTCACAAATCCATGCTGACTATCCCGAATCAAGCAGTGTCTTTCCAGATGCTCAGAAATCCTATCCTTCAGTACCCTTTCCATTACTTTGCCTACCACCGAAGTAAGACTGACTGGCCTGTAATTCCCAGGGTTATCCCTCGTCCCTTTTTTGAACAGTGGCACGACATTCACCACTCTCCAATCCCCTGGTACCACCCCTGTTGACAGTGAGGACAAAATGATCATTGCCAACGGCTCTGCAAATTCATCTCTTGCTTCCCTTCTCTTGCTTGGGCAGCGCGGTAGCATTGTGGATAGCACAATTGCTTCACAGCTCCAGGGTCCCGGGTTCGATTCCCGGCTTGGGTCACTGTCTGTGCGGAGTCTGCACGTTCTCCCCGTGTGTGCGTGGGTTTCCTCCGGGTGCTCCGGTTTCCTCCCACAGTCAAAAGATGTGCAGGTTAGGTGGATTGGCCATGCTAAATTGCCCTTAGTGTCCAAAATTACCCTTAGTGTTGGATGAGGTTACTGGGTTATGGGGATAGAGTGGAGGTGTGGGCTTGGGTAGGGTGCTCTTTCAAAGAGCCGGTGCAGACTCGATGGGCCAAATGGCCTCCTTCTGCACTGTAAATTGACCTAGGCACTGACAACGACAACGGTAAACCCAGCCCTGTTGACCCTGCAAAGTCCTCCTCACTAACATCTGGGGGCTTGTGTCAAGATTGGAAGATCAGTCTCAGACACCACCATCGCCAGCCCTGGGTATGTCCTGTCCCACCAGCAGGACAGACCCAGCAGAGGTACAGTGGTAGACAGTGGGGAGGGAGCTGCCCTGGGAGTCCTCTCTGCACCGAATGAAGTGTCTTGGCTTCAGGTTAAACACAGGCAAGGAGACCTCCTGCTGATTACTATGTACCGTCCACCCTCAGCTGATGAATCAGTACTCCTCCATGTTGAACATGGGTGGCAAGAGCACAGAATATTTTCTAAGTGGGGGACATCTATGTCCATCTCTAAGAGTGGCTTGGTAATACCACTACTGACTGAGCGGGCCGAGTTTTAAAGGACATAACTGCTAGACTGGCTTTGCGACAAGTAGTGAGGGAACCAAAAAGAGGAGAAAGCAAACTTGAACTCATCCTCACCAACTTACCTGCCACAGATGCATCTGTCCATGACAGTATCGGTAGGAGTGACTACCGCGCAGTCCTTGCGGAGACGGAGTCCCGTCTTTATGTTGAGGACACCGTCCATCGTGTTGTGTGGCACTACTATCGTGCTAAATGGGATAGATTCTGAACAGATCTAGCAATTCAAGACTGGGCATCAATGAGGGGCTGTGGACCATCAGCAGCAGATTCTATTCAGCCGCAATCTGTAACCTCATGGCTCAGCATACCCTCCACTCAATCATTACCACTCAGCCAGGGGATCAATGCTGGCTCAATGAAGAGTGCAGGAAGGCATGCTAGGAGCAGCACAGGCAAACCAAAAAATGAGGTGCCAACCTGGTGAAGATACAACACAGGACAACTTGTGCGCCAAATAGTATAAGCAGCATGTGGTCGACAAAGCTAAGCGATCCCACAACCAATGGATCAGATCTAAGTCCTGTCACATCCAGTCGTGAATGGTGGTGGACAATTAGATAACTCACTGCAGGAGGAGACTTCACAAATATCCCCATCCTCAATGATGGGGGAGCCCACCACATCTGTGCAAAAGGCAAGGCCGAGGCATTCGCAACAATCTTCAGCCAGAAGTGCCGAGTGGGTGATCCATCTCGCACTCTTCCGGAGGTCCCCAGCTTCACAAATGCCAGTCTTCAACCAATTTGATTCACCCCACATGATATCAAGGAACAGCGGAAGGCACTGGATACTACAAAGGCTATGGGCCCTGACAATATTCCGGCAATAGGACTGAAGGCTTAAGTTTCAGAGCTTGCTGCGTCCCTGGCCAAGCTGTATTAGTACAGCTACAACGCTAGCATCTACCCAGCAATGTGAAAAAGCAGAACAAATTCAACCCGGCCAATTACCTCCCCATCAGCCTACTCTCGATCATCAGCAAAGTGATGGAAGGAGTCATCAACAGAGCTATCAAGCGGCACTTACTCAGCAATAACCTGCTCGTGGACGCTCAGTTTGAGTTCTGCCAGGCCCACTCAGTTCCTGACCTCATTACAGCCTTGGTTCAAGCATGGACAAAAGTGCTGAATGCCAGAGATGAGGTGAGAGTGACTGCCCTTGATCAAGGCAGCATTTGATCGAGTGTGGCATCAAGGAGCCTAAGCTCCTTTTTTTTTGGAGGCCATGTTCTGATCAATAGCACATGGGTAGCTCCCATATGAAGGCTTTGTTTTGGGCCCTTTTTTGCCGTTGAATGGTCAAAAAAGTGGAGAAACGTCATTTCTCCTTTGAGGTGTTATGGCTACTACACAAAAAAAGTTGATTAGGGCAACAGTGGAAATGGAGGGTCTACGTGATGGAGGAGGATATCATCCACCCCCCTGTCAATAGAACAACTGATGGCACTGATTAAAGAGAAACTATGGGAGCATCGGTGGGAGAGGCAAAAAGATTGGTCAAAGGCGATCGAGAGAGCAGCCACCCCTCTTCACAGTGCCATGAAGCTGATGGGAAAGCACCAGGAGTCATAAAGGTCTATGATTCAAGATGTGGAACAAGCGGTCTCTGACCATAGTGACCAAATTGTGGAGCTGGAGGCAGAGGTGTCATTGTTGGAATCGGCCTGCAAGCAACTAAAAACCAGGGTCGACCACCAAGAAAATCAGTCCAGGCGTAAAAATCTATGGATTGTGGGCCTGCCGGAGGAGGTGGCGGGAACAAGTGCCACAGACTACATTTCCAAAAGCTGATGGATGAGGGCGTCTGTGAAAAGGCCCAGAGGTGGACCGGACACACCGATCACCAGGGCAGAGGCCGAGAAAGGTGGAGCAACTGAGGGCGGTTATAGTGAGGATACACCATGTTCAGGTGAAGGAACAGGTCCTGAGGTGGGCGAAAGATTATACATGGGAAGGCCAGCAGATAAGAATATTTCAGTACATTGGAGCAGACTTGGCCAAGCGATGAGCGAGCTTTAATTGGGCCAAGATGATTCTTTATCATCACAAGGTTCGGTTTGGCATATTGTACCTGACCAAATTTTGAGTGACATTTGAGGGGAAGGGTGGCAGTTTGGGCGATATGGGTGGGGGCCATTGTTTCAATCTTTGTGTGGGAGTTACCACCCTGGCAAATACGCTGATGGATGGAAGCAATGTGGGGATGGGGACTGCGACGGGTAGCCAGATATCGGGGGGGGGGGGGAGTGATGGGAGTGTGTGAGGGTGGGGGGGGAGGAGAAGAGGGGTGTAAGATGCTGGTGATGCAGGCACGGTGGATAGCTTATGGGCCAAGGGTGAACTGGAGAGCCAATTTGTGTGGTATCAGATGGGTAAGGAAAATGGAGGTTCCACAACAGATTCGGATGACGGACTTAAATAAGGTGGGGTGGCCGTTGCAGAAGCCCCCGGTGAGAATCGTGACCAGGAAGGTACAGGGTTTAAACAGACCAGTGAAACATTCCAGGGTATTAGCGCATTTGAATAACTTGGGGCGGAAGGAGTATTTCATCAGGAGACGTATTTGCTGATTAAAAACTAGGTTAGGTTGCGAATGAAATGGGTGGGCAGATATTCCATTTGGGATTTGACTCTAAATCAATCTCAGACCACGCACCACATTTGATGGATATTAGGTTGAGAATAGGTCAGTCTCAGGAAATCTCGTGAAGGATGGACTCGGTGCAACTGGCAGATTAAACATATTGAGGAAAGATTACTTTGGTCATCAAGGAGTACATAGAGGTCAATCAGAATGGGAAGGTCTCGCCCTCCACGTTTTGGGAGAAGTTGAATGCGGTGGTGCGGTGTGGGGGGGAGATCACATTTAAAGTGCATAGGGACAAGGTGGAGAGGTCAGAGAGGCAGCGATTGATTGGTACAATTCTGGAGGTCGATCCGGTACTCTGTGGTCCCTACCAGGGAACGTTTGGTGGAGCCGAAGAAGCTGCAAGGGGAATTTGATTTGATGATGATAGGGAGGGCGGTGGGCCAGCTTCATAGAACAAGGGGTGTTTTGTGTGAGGGTGGGGAGAAGGCTAGCCGCCTGTTAGCACACCAACTGCGGTGACAAGCTGTCACAAGGGAGATAGTGCAAGTGAGGGAAGAGGGAGGTGAACTGGTGACAACGCCGGAGTATATTAATAAAGTGTTTGAGACATTCTGGAGGACGTTATACAGGCCTGAACCCCTGGGGAGATGGATGAAATAGGCAGTTTTTTGAGAGATTGGTGTTCACGGCGGTTGAGGGGAAGAAGGAGCAGGGACTGGAGGCTCCGCTGAGGTTACAGGAGATGATGGAGGCAATTGGCACAACGCAGTCAGGAAAGGCGTTGGGCCTGGATGGTTTTCCAGTTGATTTTTTAAAACAGTCTGTGACGGAGTTGGCCCCACATTTCCTGGAGATGTTCTCTGACACTTTGCGCAGGGAGATATTACGGACCCAGCGAATCCCGCACCGTTTTTCATTGGAATCATTTATGTTCCACGTGGCGCTGGTGCTGGCCCCTCCAAGGTCACTGAATCGCTCCAGGTTGGGTGGCAGTTTTGCAGTCGTGAAAGCCCACGAATCTCACTGGTGCAGCGACAACAATGTCTCCCTCAATGCCAGCAAAATTAAAGAGCTAGTCATTAACTTCAGGAAGCAAAGTACTGTACACACCCCTGTCAGCATCAACGGGGCCGAGATGGAGATGGTTAGCAATTTCAAATTCCTACGGGTGAACATTTCCAAAAATCTGGCCTGGCGACGCTCCCACCAAGAAAGCACAACAGCGCCTATACTTCCTCAGGAAACTAAGGAAATTCGGCATGTCCACATCCTATCAGGCTGCATCACAGCCTGGCATGGCAACTGGTCGGCCCAGGACCGCAAGATACTTCAGAGAGTCGTGAACACCGCCCAGTACATCACACAAACCTGCCTCCCATCCATTGACTCCATCTACACCTCCCGCTGCCTGGGGAAAGCGGGGAGCATAATCAAAGACCCCTCCCACCCGGCTTACTCACTCTTCCAACTTCTTCCATCGGGCAGTTGGGTAGGTTCGGATTTGTGTCAACATTTACCTCATGGATGAGATTGTTGTATGCGGCCCCCACAGCTGGTGTTAGGATGAATTTGGTTACCTCGGGGAATTTCCAGGCTGTATAGGGGCATGAGGCAGGGAGGTCCATTATCCCCACTTCTGTTCGCATTACCGATAGAGCCTTTAGCTGTTGCACAATTCAAGGTCATGCTTAGTTAGGGCCCATATGACATGGGCATGAATGAATGGGTTCTTCGTACAGGTAGAGCATAAGTGTGAGAGGTTCAGAGGGAGACCAGCTTACCATGACCACATGTTCTGGTCATGTCCACAGTTCGTGGGGTTCTGGGGATTGGTACACAAGTTCCAGGCAATGACCATCTCCTATAAGAGAGAATCAAACCACTGCCCCTTGACCTTCAAGACATTATCTCACTAAATCCCCCACTGTCAATATCCTGGGGGTTACCATTGACCAGAAACTGAACTGGACTAACAATATAAATACTATGGCTACAAGAGCAGGTCAGGGGCTAGGAATCCTGCGGCAAGTAACTCACCTCCCAACTCCCCAAAGCCTGTCTACCATCTACAAGGTACAAGTCAGGAGTGTGATGGAATACTCTTCACTTATCTGGATGAGCGCATCTCCAGCAACACTCAAGAAGCTCAACACCATCTAAGATAAATCAATCCACTTGTTTGGCACCCCTTCCACAAACATTCACTCCCTGCACCATCGACTCACAGTAGCAGCCATGTGTACCATCTAGAAGATGCACTGCAGGAACTCACCAAGGCTCCTTAGGTAGCACCTTCCAAACCCATGACCACTACCATCTAGAAGAACAAGGGCAGCAGATACGTGGGAACACTGCCACTTGGAAGTTCCCCTTCAAGTCACTCACTATCCTGACTTGGAAATATATAGTTGTTCCTTCAATGTCGCTGGGTCAAAATCCTGGTACTCCCTCCCTAACAGCACTGAGGATGTACCTACACCACATGGACTGAAGCAGTTCAAGGAGGCAGCTCGCCATCTCCTTTCAAGGTCAATTAGGGATGGGCAACAAATGCTGGCCTACAGAAAGTGGCTACAGAGAAGTCACTACGTTTACGAAACAATTCAACTCTGTAGCTATTGTGGCCTTACCATTCTGTCTTCTCTGGCACCAACCCGCAACATACCATACATGGCACCTACCCCTTTGATGTGATTGAAACTATCCCTAGAATTTGTCAATGTGGTATTTACCAGCTAAGGAAAAACGTAGATAGAATTGTTGATCTGAAATTTTGAGCGAAGAATGAGACATGTCCAAAATAATGTGCGAGTTAGGTAGATTGGCCACTCTAAATTGCCCCTTAGTGTCTAAAGGTTAGGTGGGGTTGCTGAGTTATGGGGATAGGGTGGAGGTGTGGGCTTAAGTCGGGTGCTCTTTCAAGGGCTGGTGTAGACTCAATGGGTCGAATGGCCTCATGCTGCACTGTAAATTGTATGATTCTTTGGACAAACCCAACTGGCAGCATTTGTGGAGAGATTAACAAAAGTGGAGTTCTGATGAAAGGCCGTTGGACTGAAATGCTATCGCTGTTTCTCCCTCCGCCGATTCTGTCTGACCTACTGACCTACTGATTATTTATAGCAAATTCCCACAGCAGTGTGTGCGGGGAACTCTTCCTTTTACAGGGGTCCCTGTGGGTGGTTCACTCTATTACAGGGGTGCCTGGAGGGCCAGTCTGGGTCACCCCCATTCTAGGCAGTAGGGGGGGCACCTCGGCAATTTGTGGGTGGAGGGGGTTTGGGGCTGATTTGTAGTGCATGAGGGGAGGTGACCAGCTGCGGGACCTCACTATCGGCCCACCCTCTCAAGATGGACACCCAATAGCGGGATTCCCTGGGACTCCCTCATATTCCACGTTATGTATAAATTTGCATGGTGGGTATACTGAATTGCTTGCTGGTTTGCACTCCCAGGTGGATCAGAAACAATTCAACTCCGGCGGGTGAACATATTGTCTCCCAAACTGAGAACCTGCCCACTATTCTTTAGTTCTCTGCCTGAAGTCATATCCGAGGCAAAGTGCCACGACCTCCACCCACGGTTGGGTCAAGGGGGTAAGTCCTAAATCCACCCCAACCAGAATAAGAATTGAGCCCCGTGCTGTTAGCACAAATCTGATCCACACTGGCCATCCAGCCACCAGATACCAAGTTGCTGTGGCAACATGCACTTTCACATGTATGTTGTAGTCTGGAGCTATGTTTAGTGATGGAAGAGATTCCAATTTTCTTTCCAACACACAATTGACCAGCAATTTGGCTCACTCTTATCACCTTCCATTAGCATCAGTTGGAAGGATTTACAAGTTGATACTCAATCTGTTTGACCCTGCTATGAACGCACCTCCCTTTGCCATCAAGTCCTGGAGTGGGAATTCAACTTGGATCTACTTGCTCAGAGGCAAGGACACTACCACTGTCCCATGAGACCTCCTTTCCGGACTCGTGCAAACAGGGTTTGCTGGAAACAATCAGGAGGTCAGACACAATCGGCAGAGTGAGAAGCAGAGTTATCATTTCATCCCAATGAGCATTCATCAGAATTCCACTCTTGTTACTCTCTCCACAGATGCCCCAATTGGGTTTGTCCAGCACTTTCTGTTTTTATTTCAGAATTCTAGCATCCACAGTATTTTGCTTTTGTCTGTGTGCTCCAGACATCTGTGACCAATGGGCATGAGAGATCAACTTTAATGAATGTCTAAAAGAGCAAGGTTCCCGCAAATAATTCCTCAAGCATTGACTTGAAAATGTCTCATTCATGACCAATCATCCTTCCATTCTTCCTCCCCCCCCCCCCTTTTTGCTTCTTAAACCAGTTATCTTTCCAGCATTGGATTTTACTTCTTATTCCATGTATCCTGCCCTCAGCCATTAATTACTGGTCTGAAATCTTGTTAAAAGCTGTCTGAAAATCCAAGAATATGAGAGCAACTTAATTTTGCAGCTGGCAAGGACCTGTGCACATATTGTAAATCTGCGCATTTGATTGAATACATCATCGAATAAGTGCCCAAATTGCTGCTTTTAAATGCTGTTCATAATGTTTTCCAAACATTCCGGAATAAACATAGGTCTGACAGAAAAACAGCAAAAAGCACTCACTTTCCTCTATAATTTTACTATTTTCTTCCTAATGGAAAGCAGGTAGAACATTTACTGACACTAGAAGATTTGTATTCATATTTTACTGAGGTATTTTTTGCTGCAGCATATCTCTGTTTTTAATCTGATAAAGACATTTGTTTCTAAAATGAAATCTCCCATTTTACTTTTACAGAAGCTGCACACTTACTAATACAAAAACAAGACAAACTTATTTTAAATATGATTTCTAATCTAAGCCCCAATTCTCACATTATACCTGTTCATTTGTTAAATTTTCATCTGTGTATCAAAATATGTTGATTATGTTGTTGCATTACTGTTGAATAATTAGAAGTGTTGAAGGCTTGATACACGGCTGAAGCTGCGCAGTCCAATTCAGAGTGATTTGATTAATGTGTGCAGTTTTTTATTAGATTATTGTGCTTCAGGAGGATGCGAAGGGATGAGCATTAAAGCATTTTCTGAAAATCCTGATCTGGTAATCTTATATATTTGATCTTAACTACAATATTTTCTATTACCTTCCATAAAAATGGTTTGGGATATAAAAAAGATTAAGTTTTAATTAGCTTTGATTTTTTATCAGATTTCAAGTTAAGTGGGTTCCACTGTGCATATAGATGGTTGTAAGAATAGCTAAAACTATTCATTAACACTTCTATAGTGTGATCATCTCTGATCTGTCACTTTTTAAGATCATATGAACATTTCCCATAATGAGGTGAGCCTGGGCTAAAGATGCATGAAAAGAACTATTAATTTATTTTCCATTTTGTAGATTTTAATAATACTCTTTCAGACATCATTCAAGCTCTTATCATCCTTCCCTCACATTTTCTGAAACGTGTTAATGGACAGACATTTACTGAACTTTACTGCAAGTTTACACTTCCCTTCGTCTTTCCATCTAATACTGTATTCATGATTTAGTTTGGAAAACATTGCTTGATCTTGATTTAGTAACTAAATAGAATAAGTGTGCATGTGAAATTCTAACATTTTTTCTGAAAATGTTAGTCCTCAACTATTTTTCCACTTGATATAGAAAAAAAGCTATTCATACCTCCTTCAAATCCCCACATTCAGTCACCACAAATTAAACATTCCAACCAAAACATTAAAGCATCCATTAATTTAGCTATTTTTATTATATGGAAAGGATTGAAATGATTTAGTTATGCAACGGTGTGGTTGTGTTTAAATACAATGCCCAAGGGAAAAAAGATGATTATTAAGAAACAGATGAATATTTTAAAGTGTCACAGAAGATTTTGAACTAGTCTTTGGGAATAGGAACTAAGAAAGAAATAACTTTTATTTACATGGAACCCCACACAATCCTTGGATATCCCAAATTACTCCACTGGCAAATGTGGGCTAGTTTGTGTACAGCAAGGTCTCAGAAACAATAAGAGACAGAGAGGGTCAAATTGGGAAACTTAATGCCCATTTCTCAGCCACTCAATGGCCTCCAAAAGACCAAAAGTGGCAGGAAGGAAATGTGCATACCCATCCAACTGGAAGTGTGTCATCCGCCATGTTGGGTAATAACAAACAAACAGCATACTTTAGCTGTGTCACAAGCAGTTGTTAGACAATTTTCAGATGAAAACCACAAGTTTAATGCTTGCTTCAAGTCCATGTGCAATGCTTATTTGTACTGGAGCAGCCAGTTCTCATGTTTGTTGCCTCACCAAAACCAAACCTAAGCATCACATAAATAAAAAAGAAATTGGTACTTACCATAACATTGTATGTTTTCAAGAAGCAGTGAGATTTGGAATTGAGGTGAAGGGGATCAAATGATATGGGGAGAAGGCGGGATCAGGCTATTGAGTCAACTTAGATCATAATAAATGGCAGAGCAGGCTCAAAGGGCCGAATGGCCTCCACCTGTTCCTATTTTCTATGTTTCTATATTTCATAATCATGCCACTCTTGATCCCAGGATCCACAACCCTCAACAACAAGGCCTCCTGATCATCCTTCCACTGCCAACTCAGTGCCATTTTCATTATGATGGGGTCTGAGGTCCAATATATGGGGCTGCCTTGAATCTATCTGTTTTCTGCAGGGGAATAACGTATTGGTAGTGGGGTAACAAAAAAGTGGACAGTCCTGAATTTGATCCTCGTATAAATAGTCCACTTCACGTTTTGGGGTCTTAGGAAAGCAGAACTCCCACTCTTTCCCTTTCTTTAAAAAGAACTTTTACAGCCACTTGAACCTTAGTTTAACATCTCGTCTGAAAGACTGTACCACGAATCATGCCGTCCTCCTTTAATACTTTGCTGTCAGCCAATAAATCAATTGAAATGGATCAAAGAGGGATGAATGGATTTGGACTACAAAGCAACTACCTTATGACTGAATGGCAGATAGCTTGAAGAGTCCATGGGCGAAATTCTCCCCCAACGGCGGGATGCCCGCCGACTGGCGCCAAAGCCGGCGCAAATCAGACGGGCATCGCGCCGGCAAAAAGGTGCGGAAGTCTCCGCATCTTTGGCGGCCTAGCCCCAACATTGAGGGGCTAGGCCGACGCCGGAGGGATTTCCGCCCCGCCAGCTGGCGGAAATGGCGTTTGTTGCCCCGCCAGCTGGCGCGGAAATGCGGCGCATGCGCGGGAGCGTCAGCGGCCGCTGTCAGTTTCCCAGCGCATGCGCGGAAGCGTCAGCGACCGCTGTCAGTTTCACGCGCATGCGCAGTGGGGAGAGTCACTTCCGCCTCCGCCATGGTGGAGACCGTGGCGGAGGCGGTAGGGAAAGAGTGCCCCCACGGCACAGGCCCGCCTGCGGATCGGTGGGCCCCGATCGCGGGCCAGGCCACCGTGGCGGCACCCCCTGGGGCCAGATCGCCCCGCGCCCCCCCCCAGGACCCCGGAGCCCGCCCACGCCGCCTGGTCCCGCCGGTAAATACCAGGTTTGATTTACGCCGGCGGGACAGGCAATTTCTGGGCGGGACTTCGGCCCATCCGGGCTGGAGAATCCAGCGGGGGGTCCCGCCAACCGGCGCGGCCGGATTCCCGCCCCCGCCCAATCTCCGGGAGCGGAGACTTCGGCGGGGGCGGGGGCGGGATTCACGGCGGCCAACGGCCATTCTCCGACCCGGCGGAGGGTCGGAGAATGACGCCCCATGTTCCTGTGTTCTTTAAATACAGCACTCAAGTGTTAAAATAGGTTTTTGCTCAAATGCCTTGACTGGGGATAGACTGACCTCCATCTAAATCATTCCATTCACAGATGAGCAAGTACATAAAATAGGGCAGTAGAAAATCTATCAAATGATCAGGGCAAAGGAGAACTTCTACAGCCACCAATGCAAGTCAATAAGCCAAGTAGGGATAGATAAGTAGGTTGGCTAGCTTAGTGGGAATATTCAACTCATAGTCATTAGTTTTGCAGTTGAAGAATTGAGCAGCAGCTTGTTTTTGTACTCCCATCCCACTGTTCTGCTGAGTCATGTAACTATGTGGCAGAGACAGTTGTAAAGTGCCAGTAGGGGACGGAGGGGATGGGGGGAGGGGAGTTCACTTGAAGGGAGATGTGGTCCGTTAAAGAGAAAGGACAAGGCAATAGATCAGGATAGTGATATGAGGAAAGGTAACTAAAGGATGGCAGGAAGGGCTGGAGCCTACAAACCTAAGAGTGTGCCAGCAGAAAAGGCCAGAGTTTGCAAGAATAGTTAAAAATACAGAATTGAAGGCTCTGTATCTAAATGCATGCAACATTCATAGCAAAGCAAATGAACTGATAGCACAAACAGAAATAAATATGTATGACCTGATAGCCATTGCAGAGATGTAGTTGCAAGATGAATCTAAGAAAATATGGTGGGCTAGCTCTGTTAATTAATAACGCCATTAATATGACAGTTTATAGAGAGTATAAAGGACAATTTCTTAAAACTGTGCGTTCTGGTGTCAACAAGGGTACAAGTTATTTTAGACCTGGTAATGTGCAATGAAACCAGATCAATTAATGACCTCATCGTTAAGCAGCCTCAAGGCAACAGTGATCATGGGGCAGCACGGCCGCACAGTGGTTAGCACTATGGCTTCACAGCACCGGGGTCCCATGTTCAATTCCCAGCTTGGGTTACTGTCTGTGTGGAGTCTGCACGTTCTCCCTGTGTCTGCGTGGGTTTCCTCCCACAAGTCCCAAAAGACGAGTTATTAGGTAATTTGGACATTCTAAATTCTCCCACTGTGTACCCGTACAGGAGCTGGAATGTGGCGACCAGGGACTTTTCACAGTAACCTCATTACAGTGTCAATGTAAGCTTACTTGTGACACTAATAAAGATTATTATCATAATATGATAGAATTTCACTTTCAGTTTAAGAGTGAGAAGTGTGGATTTAAAACTAGTGTTCCTAACTTAAATAAAGACACTTCAGGGGTATGAAGACAGAGTTGGTTAATGTGGACTGGGAAAATAGGTTAAAAGGTAAGGACAGTAGATGAGCAGTTGCAGACATTTAAGGACATGTTTCATAATTCTCAGCAAATATATATTCTATTCAGGAGAAAAGGCACCATCTTCCTGGCAGTGGTAGTTAAGCAAATTCGGACTGGGGAATCCTACCATATCAAATTGAAGGAAAAAGCATACAATATTGCAAAGATTAGTGGTGGGTCAGAAGATTGGACAGATTTTTAAAACCAGCAAAGAATGACTAAAAAAGATAGCAAGGGAGAAATTAGATCATGAAAGGAAGTTGCCTAGAAATCTAAAAACAGTAAGAGTTTGTGTAAGTATTTAAAAACAAAAAGTGGAACTAAGGTGAGTTTTGGTCCCTTGGAGAGCAAGACTGGGAAATTAAAAATAGAAAACAAGGTGATGGTGGAAGCGCTGAACAGATATTTTGGCCGTAACGTTCTGCCAGCGGGTTTCCCTGGTGCCGCCAATGGTGAACCCTCGCTGCAGGTTTCCTGGGGCGAGAAGTGCATTCAATGGCAAATCCTGTCGGCAACAACAGGACCAGAAGATCATGTAGCTATGGGCTGCCTCCACTAAAGTGAAACACGTGGTAGGTTGCATGGAATATCCTGACCTTTGTGTCTGTCTGCATTGTAGAAAACACAAAAGAAATCGAGACAACATGAAATAAAGAGGTAAAAGAGAGGGAAGAACTTAAAATAACCACAATCACTACAGGAAGGTACTGGAAAATCTTTAGAACTAAAGGCTGACAATTTCCCTGGTCCTGATGGCCTGCATCCTAGCATCTTAAAATATGTGGCTGCAGAAACAGTGGATGTAGTGGTTGTGATCTTCCAAAATTCCCTGGATTCTGGAAAACCCCTAGCAGATTATAAAACCAGCAAATGTAAAATCTCCATTCAAGGAAGGAGGGAGACAGAAACCAGGAAAGTATAGTCCCCTTAACCTACACCTGTCAAAGGGAAACTATTTGAATCCATTGTTAAGGTGGTGAGAGCAAGACATTTTGAAAATCATAATACAATCAGGCAGAACCAATATGGTTTTGTGAAAGGAAAATCATAAAGAACAAAGAACAAAGAAAAGTACAGCACAGGAACAGGCCCTTCGGCCCTCCAAGCCCGTGCCGACCATACTGCTCGACTAAACTACAATCTCCTACACTTCCTGGGTCCGTATCCCTCTATTCCCATCCTATTCATGTATTTATCAAGATGCCCCTTAAATGTCACTATCGTCCCTGCTTCCACCACCTCCTCCGGCAGCGAGTCCCAGGCACCCACTACCCTCTGTGTAAAAAACCTGCCTTGTACATTTACTCTAAACCTTGCCCCTCGCACCTTAAACATGTTTGACTAATTTATTGAGATTTGTTGAGGAAGTAATCAGCAAGTTGGATAAAGGGGAATCTATAAATGTCGAGTACTTGGAATTCTGAAAGACATTCAATAAGGTGCTACATCAGTTTCCTCCTCAAACTAAGAGCTCATGGTGTAGAAGGTATTAGTATAGATAGAGGATGAGATAGTTAACAGGAAACAAAATGTAGGATAATTAGTTCATTTTCAGATCGGCAAGCTGTAACTATCGGAGTGTCATAGGGATCAGTGCAATGGTCTCAACTATTTCTAATCCAAATCAGTGATTTGGATGAAGTTTTAGTAGCTAAGTTTTCTGATGACACCAAGGTAGGTAGGAATGTAGGATGACAAAAGGACATGAAGAGTTTACAAAGGGATTTTGATAGTTTAAGTGAGTGGGCAAAAACCTAGCAGATGAAGTATTAAGATTGAAGAAGTTAAATTTGTCCACTTTGGTAGGAAGATAGAAAAGCAGTATAGTTTTTAATTGTAGAAAGTTTGCTCAACTCTGAGGTGCAGAGGGATCTGGGTGTCCTAGTACATGAATCATGTAGAAACATAGAAAATAGAAGCAGGAGGAGGTCATTCGGCTCTTTGAGCCTGCTCCCCCATTCGTAATGATTATGGCTGATCATCAAATTCAATACCCTGATCCCGCCTTCCCCCATATCCCTTTATCCCTTTAGCCCTAAGAGCTATATCTAATTCTTTCATGAAGTTGCATAATATTTTGGCCTCAACTACTTTCCTGTAACGAATTCCACAGATTTGCCACTCTCTGGGTGAAGAAATTTCTCCTCCCCTCAGTCCTGAAAGGTTTACCCCTTATCCTCAAACTATGACCCCTATATCTGGACTCCCCACCATCAGCAACATTCTTTCTAAATCTACCCTGTCTAATTCTGTTAGAACGTTTGGACACCAAAGCTGCACACAATACTCAAGGTGTGGCTTCATCAATGCCCTATACAATTACAGTAAAACATCTCTATTCTTATACTCAAATCCTCTCGCTATGAAGGACAAAATACCATTTGCCTTCTTTGCTGCCTGCTGTACCTGTGCGCTTAATTTCAGGGACTTATGCATGAGGACAGCAAGGTCTTGTTCAGTATCCACCTCGCTCAATTTACACCCATTCAAATAATAATCTGCCTTCCTACTTTTGCTACCGAAGAGGATAACCTCACATCTATCCACATTCTACTGCATCTGCCATGCATGTGCCCACTCACTCAGCTTGTCCAAATCCCACTGAAGTATCTCTGCATCCTCCTCGCAGCTCACCCTTCCACACAACTTTGTAGATAATACATTTAGTTCCCTCGTCCAAATCATTAATATATAATGTGAACAGTTGGGGTCCTAGCACAGATCCCTACGATATCCCACTAGTCACAGCCTGCCAATCAGAAAAAGACCCATTTATTCCAACTTTTTGCTTTCTGTCTGCTAACCAGCTTTTTATCCATCCCAAGACACTACCCATAAGCCCATGCCTACGGATAGTGTCTTGAGATGGATAAAACTTTACATAGTAATCTGCTATGTGAAACCTTCTTGAAAGCCTTCTGAAAGTCTCAATAAACCACATCCGGTTTCTCTGGTCAACTCTACCAGTTACATCTTCAAAGAATTCTAGTAGATTGTCAAGCATGATTTTCCTTTTGTAAATCCATGCTGACTTAGTCTGATTACAGCACTGCTTTCCAAATGCTGTGCTATTAAATCCCCTATAATGGACTCCAGCAACTCCCTACTCCTGACGTTAGGCTCACTGGTCTATCGTTCCCTGTTTTCTACCTCTCTTTTTGAATAGCGGTTGGAATAGGGTTCCATCTGTAGGCAAAAAAGCTTGCAAGCAAGTGCAGTAAGTGATTAGAAAGGCAAATGGAATGTTGGCATATATTGTAAGGTGAATCAATTATAAACATTTGTACAGGACCTTTGCGAGACTGCATTTTGAATACTGTGTACAGTGTTGGTCTCCTTACTTCAGAAAGGGTATAATTATATTTGAAGCAGCTTAGAGAAGGTTTTCTCAACTGATTATCTTACGAGGAACAGTTGAGCAGTTTGTGCCAATATCCATTGGAGTTTAGAAAAATGAAAGGTGATCCTATTGAAACATATAAGCTCCTAAGGGCACTTGACAAGGTGGATGCTGAAAGTATGTTTCCCCTTGTGGGTGAATCTAGAAACTAGGGGACATAATTTAAAAATGAGAGATCTCCCATTAAAAATGTGATAAGTAGATTTTTTTCTCCCAGAAGGCCATTAATCTATGGAATTCTCTTCCCCAAAGAACAGTGGAGACTGTGTCCTTAAATATACTCAAGCAAAGACTACATCTGCTTTAATTCTTGTGTTCATGTGTAGTATCCTGGCAATAAAGGCTAACATGCCATTTGTCTTCCTAATTGCTTGCTGTACCTGCATGCTAACTTTTGTGTCCCTTACAAGAGCACATCAAAGCCTCTCTCACATCAACAAAATGTTCTGCTTTGCTATTCTGATTACTAAAGTGAATAACCTCATTGATTCCATATGCTACCTTATTTACCATTCACTTAGCCTGCCTACATCTCTTTCCAGCATATTTGTGCCCTCCTCACAGCTTACATTCCAACCTAAATTTGTATCATCAACAAAGATGGATACCTTATCCCACCACCGCTTTTTATAGTTCATTAATATAGGTTGTAATTCGCGGAGGGCCAACACTGGTCATTGCACCCAACTCGGTACAACCTGATATATTAAAAATGTTCTACTTTCCCCTTTTCTCGTCTTCCTATCCATTGACTAATGATAATAATAATCTTTATTGTCACAAGTAGGCTTACATTAACACTGCAATGAAGTTACTGTGAAAAGCCCCAAGTCGCCACATTCCGGCACCTGTTCGGGACACAGAGGGAAAATTCAAAATGTCCAAATTACCTAACAAGTACGTCTTTCGGGACTTGTGGGAGGAAACTGGAGCACCCAGAGGAAACCCACGCAGACACAGGGAGAACATGCAGACTCCACACAGACAGTGACCCAAGCCGGGAATCGAATCTGGGATCCTGGAGCTGTGAAGCAACAGTGCTACTCACTGTGCTACTGTGCCGTCTGATAACTGATCTACCATCTATGCTAAAATATTACCCCGCGGTCTTTGAGCCCTTAACTTGCATCTTAATCTATTATGTGGAATCTTATTGAATGCCTTTCGGAACACCAAGTACGTTACATTAAACATCTCCTCCTCATCGACCCTGCGAGTTACATCCTCAAAAAAACTCCAATAAATTTGTCAAACCCAACTTTCATAAAACAATGATAACTCTGCCTGATTAGAAGTTAGCAATTTTAACTCTGCTATTCAGGAAAGGAGGGGGAGAAAAAATGGACTATAGCTTATTAGTCTTTGCACTGAGGAAATTTAGATTTGGATTTGTTTTTGTCGCATGTTCCGAGGGACAGTGAAAAGTATTATTCTGCATGAGAAAAAAAAACATAGGACAAACATAAGTACACAATGTAAATACATAGGGCCCTTTTCAAATTGGCAGACAGTAACTAGTGGGGTGCCATAGGGATTGATGCTGGGACCCCAGCTATTCACAATATATATTAATGATTTGAATGAGGGAACAAAATGTAACATCTCAAAGTTTGCAGATGATACCAAGTTGGCTGGGAGGGTGAACTGTGACGAGGATGCAGGGACCCTACAGCATGATCTGGACAGGTTGGGAGAGTGGGCAAATCAATGGCGGATGCAATATAATTTGGATAAGTGTGAGGTTATTCACTTTGGAAGCAAAAACAGGAAGGCAGATTATTACCTGAATGGTTGTAAATTGGGAGGCGGAGTGTGAAGTGGGACCAGGGTGTCCTTGTGCACCAGTCGCTGAAGGTAAGCATGCAGTTGTAGCAGGCGATAAAGAAGGCTAATGGTATGCTGGTCTTCATTGCGAGAGGTTTCGAGTACAGAAGCAGGGATGTGTTGCGACAATTAGACAGGGCCTTCGTGAGGCCACACCTAGAATATTGTGTGCAGTTTTGGTCTCTTTTTTTGAGGAAGGATGTTCTTGCTCTCGAGGGAGTGCAGCAAAGGTTTATCAGACTGATTCCAGGAATGGTGGGACTATCATAAAAGGAGAGATTGACTAGGTTATGATTGTTCTCGCTGGAGTTCAAAAGAATGAGGGGGAAATCTCAGAGAGACTTATAAAATTCTCACAGGACTAGACAGGGTAGATGCAGGGAAGATGTTCCCAATGATGGGTGTGTCCAGAACCAGGGGTCACAGTCTGAGGATTCAGGGTAAACCATTTCGGACAGAGATAAGGAGACATTTCTTCATCCAAAGAGCAGAGAGCCTGTGGAATTCATTACCACAGGAAGTAGTTGATGCCAAAACATTTAATTTATTCAAGAGATGGCTAGATATAGCACTTGAGGAGAATGGGATCAAAGGCTTTGGGGAGAAAGCAGGATTAGGCTATTGAGTTGGATGATGAGCCATGATCATGATAAATAGCAGAGCAAGCTCGAAGGGCCAAAAGGCCTCCTCCTACCTTCTATGTATCTATGTAGACACAGGCATCAGGTGAAGCATACAGGAGTGCAGTACTACTCAGTAGAGAAGATGCGTGAAGAGATCAGATCAGTCCATAAGAGGATCATTCAGGACTCTGGTAACAATGGGCACAATGCTGTTTTTTAATCTGTTAGTGCATCTTTTCAGACTTTTGTGTCACCTGCCTGATGGAAGAAGTTGGAAGAGAAAATAACCCAGGTGGGAGGGGTCTTTGATTATGCTGGCCGCTTTCCCAAGGCAGTGGGAGGTGTAGACAGGGTGAATGAATGGGAGGCAGGTTCGCGTGATGGACTGGGCGGTGTTCACGATCTCTGTAGTTTCTTACAGTCTTGGGTTGAGCAGTTTCCATACCAGGCTGTGATGCAGCCAGATAGGATGCTTTCTGCTGTAAAAGTTGGTAAGAATCAATGTGGACATGCCAAATTTCCTTAGTTTCCTGAGAAAGTATAGGCACTGCTGTGCTTTCTTGGTCGTATGATCGACATGGGTGGACCAGGACAGATTGTTGGTGATGTGCATACCTAGGAATTTGAAGCTGTCAACCATCTCCACCTCAGCACCATTGATGCAGACAGGGGTGTGTACGATACTTTGCTTCCTGAAGTCAATGACCAGCTCTTTAGTTTTGCTGACATTAAGGGAGAGATTGGTGTCGTTACACCACTCCACTAGGTTTTCTATCTCAATCCTGTACCCTGACTCATCACTGTTCGAGATCGAACCCACTACAGTTGTGTCATCAGCAAACTTGTAGATGGATTTGGAGCCAAATATTGCCACACAGTCGTGTGTGTATAGGAAGTATAGTAGGGGGCTAATTACACAGCCTTGTGGGGCTCTGCACTTGGTTCGCCATGACGGTATCCATAGGGCCCTGGGCTCTCCATGGGATGGAGGGCCACCTGTTGTGAGCTCCCGCGGCCTCTGAGGCATCTGGCGCTACCAGTCCTGGATGCTCCCCATTGACTGCACCATCACCTCAGCGATGTTCCTCCTTGACTGGACCGTGTCCACCTATGTCTGGGACACCTCCCTACTTGGGTTATGATCATCACAGGCTGAGCCATTCCTTGAACACCATCACTCAAGGCTTGGATGTCGTGCCGCAACCTTTCCAACCCTAGCATTGTAAGCCTTGGTGCCACACATCTCCTGCATCTGCAGGCATTGGGACTCCTCCAATTGGCCTTGCAGTCACTGGAATGTCGTTGACACCCCCCTCCTGAATCTCACAGCTCTGTCCTATCATCTGCATAAGCTCCGGGAGAACCTTGTGCAGAAAGTCAACATCTGGCTGGGACCCAGCTGTGTCCTGGGATTCAGCAGATCTCCGACTGCTGTCTCTCTTGGATGTTCCTGCCTCCACCTGATGTGCATCAGCAACTGTGTGGTGCTCACCAGATTGTGCCTCAGTGGCCATCCACTAATGTCACCCACTGAGGTGTGTGTCTCTGCGCTGATGGAAGGTGGGGGTGATGATTGTGACGCCTCGCTGGTGGATTCCTCGGAACTCTCTTCCAAGGTGGTCACTTGGGTGGCGGGGGGAATGACTCCAGAAGGCCAGGCTTCATCAAGTGGAGATCCTGCAAGTCACAGGACATGTGATCAGTGAGAGGGAAGGATCATGTTGTCTGACATGAACAACTCACTTGAGACAGGTCACCTGGGTGAAGAGGCAGTGGATCCTCATCTCGCTGGCACAGGCCAGCCTCGATGTCAGTGACTGCACTCTCCTCGGGCAACCACACGCTTTCCAGGGCCTGTTACTCATAGGAGGTGAGGACACGAATTTCTAGGACCCCGCCACCATCGCATCTTGGCCCTTTCCCCTTTATTATTACCTATCTTCTCCTCCCGGACAAAGAGAGGGCACTGTGAGCCACATGCTTGCTGGGTTGGGGGATCTATAGCAGAGGCATGTGTGGGCACCGCACCTGGACATGAAGGGGTTCTGCTGGCGGGTGCCAGGGTTCTGAGGAACAAACACAAAGATCGGGGCGGGGTTCCCTAGTCGCCGGCGCTGAAATCGCGTTCGGGGATCGGGCAGAGAATCAACGTCTCCGATGAAATCGGGGGACAACTCCGCTATTGCGATGCTCCGCCCCCTCCAAAGCAGGGTACTCGAGGAGCATGCTGCGCGCCATATTGACAGCCTCAGGACATTGCCTGAGGCCCTCCCCCCATGCTCCACCCCCGACCGGCCAAGTTCCCAATGGCTTCGGTCGCGTGTGCTATCATTTGTCGGGAATCCGCCTTGGCGGCTGCAGACTCAGTCGGGTGCCGCCACAGTCTGGGAGGGCCGATCCGCGGGCAGGGGGGACTTTGACAGGGGCTGGGGCACTGTTGGGGGGTGGTCTGGGGACCGTGAGATGGCCAGAAGGGGGCCACTATTTTGCAGGCCGCGTCAGCGCTCGGCCGACGCCATGTTGCATGGCGTGGCCGCTGCAGGCCGCCACTGTGCGCATGCGCTGCCACGGACACGGCAATTCTCCGGGCCATATCGGCAGCTAGAGCTGGGTGCTCTATGCCTGCCTACTAGCCCCCAGCCAAACGGAGGATCAGTGCCAACCTTGCACCGAATGTTCGGTCGTAAAACACCACCATATTAACGCCGGCGTCAGGACATAGCCTAAATCTAACCCAGATGTGAGGAGGGTGCCAGGTGTCAGGCAATGGATTGGGGGAGTTGTTTTGGATTTTATGGGATGGTAGGTGGATTTGATGCAGGAGAGAGGTGGTAATTTACTCTGGCAGCTCATTGGGGGGTCATTTGTCTTCTTCTTACACTGGACGGTGGTCCTCATTGACGTACTGCCTATACCGAAAGCCACTTCCACTGCCTCCCAGGCGGCATTTCTGACCCTGCCGCTGGTCTTTTGACGCCTCAGGGAACAAGGGCTGGGATTCTCCAAAAACGCAGCTAAGTGTTGACGCCGGTGTAAACACCGGAGTGTGTCATGCTGGCATCAACGGGACTCTTGGCCCAGTGATTCAATGGCCCACAGAGGCCTAGCATGGTGCCGGAGTGCTCCACGCTGCTCCAGCTGCCATACGCGGCTCTGCACTGCTGGCCGCGGATCCGCGCATTTTTGTGTGTTGACTGGGAGTGAGGTGTGAGGGAGTGCTTAAAAGCAGCTCTCCCTTGTTAGTGGCAAGCTGCTGAGACGCGAGTCGGGCAAATCAGATGGCGAGGGAGCCAGGAATGGCGAGAATCTTGTGGGGGATCATTTTGCCACTAAGTGCCATTGAATGCAGGCAACAATCTCGCCAAAGTGTCCTCCATGAAACACCCCACCAAATGTGCCCAAAACCGGCTTTGTCATTTTTTTTGTTGAACCGCGCGTGGAATCTCATCGAAACCATGAACTGGATTTTACAGGGTATCATGCTCGCTACCTACCCTCAATCCTCCAAACACCCAACTAAAAGGTTGCTTGGGAGCCCACTCATGAGAAAAGTGAGCTGCCCGCAGCCATTTTAAGCTCGGCAGGTTGATGATTGGATCAGGCCGAGACTCCAAATCCCCCAACCGGGGAGGAAATCCTTTGTTAGAAGGGCCAACCACACTGTAGTCTAAACAGTGCCAGACTCGAGTGGTGACCACTGTTGGAATGGCAGGCAGAACTTGAGAGAAGAGAAGCTCATGGAATCTGGATTTAAAATAATATTAGTGGATTCTGGCTTGTAATGGGAGGGATGGGTTAAAGGGGTATGTGACCTTGGAGGGGGATGGCTCCAATGGGCACATGGGACCGCTCCAAAAGAGGCCACCCCTTCTCAGCCAACACCAGATCACCCAGTAAAAGTTGCTGGACCATTTGTTTGCCCTGGGCCTCCCTCAGATAAAATAGCAGAAGGGGTAAGATGAGGCACTTAAGTGGTTATTAATTGACGAATTAAAGGCTTCAATGGGTCCAAGGTTGAGCTGACTGCCTGACACCTCCACCGACCCCCGACAAAATGGAGTTCAGGCCAGGGGTGGACGGTAAACAGCAGGCAGGCAACGCAGGCCTGCCTTCAAACATGTCAATGGAGGCCTGTAAAATCTAGTCTCTTGATTCTATGGGGGCTTGGCTGCATAGACATTGAGAGGACTTTCCTGGATGGAGAATCTAGAAAGAGGTCCATGGCCACAACACCAGCTACTTGTTCATCATGCCAGGGGGCAGGATGAGAAAAGGGTCATAAAGCAAGAACATGTTGCCATTCTCAATGTTCTCAGAGTTGTTGAAGTGCATGCTGTCCTCCATTAGACGTAGGTGAGATGGGCATGTCAATGCTCCACCAGAACTGCTCTGCTCCCTTTGTGTGTCACTCAGCCCTGAAAGGAGATAGAGAAGAATGTCAGTGATTATTCAGTGTGAGAGATTGCTATTTTGGTGGGTAAGAGATTTCATTGAGGGTGTATTCACAGCCCTGGACGCACCCACATCCACAGAAGTAAGAGCTGCCTACTTGAAAGTGAATCCGCGGAAAGCGACGGGCCCCGGCGGAGTCCCTGGGTGAGCACTCAGAGCCTGCGCAGACCAGCTGGCGAGTGTATTCACAGATATCTTCAACACCTCACTCCTCGGCTCTGAGGTCCCCACCTCCTTCAAGAAGACCACCATAATACCAGTATCAAAGAAGAACAAGGTAGCCTGCCCCAACGACTATCGACCTGTGGCCCTGACGTCTGTTATCATAAAATGCTTCGAGTGGCTAGTCATGAAAAGGATCAACGCCAGCCTCCCAGACGGTCTTGATCCACTGTCGTTTGCCTATCACTGTAACCGGTCCACAGCAGATGCTATCTCCCTGGCTCCACAATCAACACTCGAACACCTCGACAACAAAGACACCTACGTCAGACTGCTGTTCATCAACTGCAGCTCCGCCTTCAACACCATTATCTCGACAAGACTAATAACCAAACTCTGCAATCTTGGACTTGGCCCCTCCCTGTGCAGCTGGATCCTTGACTTCCTCACCAACAGACCGCAATCTGTCAGGATAGGCAACAGCACCTCCTCCACAATAGTCCTCAACACCGGAGCCCCGCCAGGATGTGTGCTCAGTCCTCTACTGTACTCCCGATACACACAAGACTGTGTGGTAAGATTTAAGTCCAACTCAATCTATAAGTTTGTGGATGATACGACTGCGGTCGGCCATATCTCAAACAACGACGAATCATAGAGCATAGAACATAGAATTTACAGTGCAGAAGGAGGCCATTCTGCCCATCGAGTCTGTACCGGCTCTTGGAAAGAGCACCCTGCCCAAGGTCAACACCGGCACCCTATCCCCATAACCCCGTAACCCCACCCACCACTAAGGGCAATTTTGGACACTAAGGGCAATTTATCATGGCCAATCCACCTAACCCGCACATCTTTGGACTGTGGGAGGAAACCGGAGCACCCGGAGGAAACCCACGCACACACGGGGAGGATGTGCAGACTCCGCCCAGACAGTGACCCAAGCCAGAATCGAACCTGGGACCCTGGCGCTGTGAAGCAATTGTGCTATCCACAAGGCTACTGTGCTGAATCAGACGACAGAAGGGAGATAGATCACTTGATTGCAAGGTGTACCAAAAACAACCTTTCTCTAAATGTCGGAAAGACCAAGGAACTGATCATCGACTTCAGGAAGCGTAGCACGACACACACCCCCGTCGGCATCAATGGCTCCAAAGTGGAGATGGTCGATAGCTTTAAGTTCCTGGGGGTCATCATCATCAACAGTCTGTCCTCGTCCACTCACGTTGATGCAACAGTCAAGAAAGCCCAACAACATCTCTACTTCCTACAGAAGCTAAAGAAATTCGGCATGTCTGCATCGACTCTCATAAATTTCTACAGATGTGCGATAAAGAGCATCCTATCCGGCTGCATCACAGGCTGGTTATGGCAACTGCTTGATTGCAAAATCGCAAGAAACTGCAGAGCTTGGTGAACTCAGCCCAACGCATCACACAAGCTTGCCACCCCGACATTGATTCTGTCTACACCTCCTGCTGCCTCAGGAAGGCAGACAGCATTATCAGAGACCCCTCCCACCAAGGCATTGCCTTATTCCAGACCCTTCCATCAGACAGAAGGTACAGAAGTCTGAAGATTCGCACATCCGGACACAGGAACAGCTTCTTCCCCACAGCTACAAGACTCCTCAACAACTCCCCCTCGGACTGATCTGTTCCCTGTAAGGACACTATTCACCATGCCATATGCTGTTCTTGCTCATGTATTTGCTTTGTTTGGCCCTTTGTTCCGCACTGTAACCAATCACTGTTTGTCGATGTACCATTTGTCAATGTTCTCTTTTGATTATTCTTGTGTTTACTATGTTTCTTTGCTTCAACCTGCAGCTAATTTCACTTCAGGCGATCAACAGCTGCATTCTTATAATGAATGCAGTTCCTCTATAAGAGTGGAAAGTTGAAGGCTATTTGGAATATGTATTAGCCTCATTCATTAATATTGGTCAACCAGCCGGGACCATGGGTCACATTTAGCTGAAAGCCAACATCAGACATGAGGCAACATGAGGTTCCTCCCTAAACAGAACTGGGCACAGATCGATGGCAAATTGCAAACCCCCCCCCACCTGAGAACAGGAGCAGCCTGTGAAGCAGGGGAACATTTCATTCCAAATGAAATTAGATGTTTGCACAATTGTCTGTGAGCACCTCAGTGTCATAATTATACAGTGCTCCTGATGCAGATTAGGTACGTACAAAGAACTGGAGTAGGTAATTTTGAGTAGCAGAAATTTAAAGGGATGTACAATTAAAGGAAGTGGCAGGAGTTGGGAATAAAGGTTCTCGCTGTCTTTGGAAAGGTTTAATATCCAGCCTTTCTCATTGATTTTGCTGTAGAGGGCAGGAAGTGATGGCAAGAAATTAAGTTAAATAACGTATTCGACACAAAGCTGTGAGCAAGTGGGGATGCAGGTGAATATTCTGTTTGATATCTGCTGAAATGGATCTGGTGTGGTGTCAGCTGGGTGGAATAAAACTGGTTCTACTCAGTAATACAGCTCAAAAAACCTGGAAACAGGTGAAAGTAAGTTTTAGGCTCAATTGGCTGCTGCTGTCACCGGCTGTGCCAGTTTTGTCCTGCATATTAGTTTTTAAAAAAATTTAGAGTACATGAACCCAATTCATTTTTTCCAATTAAGGGACAATTTAGCATCTCCAATCCACCTATCCTGCACATCTTTGGGTTGTGGGGGCGAAACCCACGCAAACACGGGGAGAATGTGCAAACTCCACACGGACAGTGACCCAGAGCCGGGATCGAACCTGGGACCTCAGCGCCGTGAGGCCGCAGTGCTAACCCATTGCGCCACCGTACTGCCCTGCATATTAGTTGAAGATGTCCTCACAGCAGATGCCACAACTCTGCATCCATTCCTATGGCCCTTCCCTAGAGGCAGAAGTACAACTGGCTATACCTTGATGGATATTTTGACAACTGTTCGTCACCCGCTTCTTTCATAAATTTCACTGAAAGCCTGACAAATGTAATTGCCAGACCTCTGAAAGAAGTGCATTTGTCAGGTCTTCACATGCCATTTTGTCATTGGGTCAGCTTTTGTCACCTCTCCTGGGCACCGGAGCTGGTGCACTCACTAATCCTCTGCCCTAGCGGCCAGGTCTCTGGCACTGAGTCTGGCTCTGGGGCTCAGAAGGGAAGGGGGGAGAATAGAAAAGCAATAGTTGTAGGAGATTCAATGGTTAGGGGAATAGATAGGAGATTCTGTGGTCGCGAGCGAGACTCCCGGAAGGTATGTTGCCTCCCGGGTGCCAGGGTCAGGGATGTCTCGGATCGTGTCTCCAGGATCCTTAAGGGGGAGGGCGAGCAGCCAGAAGTCGTGGTGCACATTGGTACCAACGACATAGGTAGGAAAAGGGGTGTGGAGGTAATAAACAAGTTTAGGGAGTTAGGCTGGAAGTTAAAAGCCAGGACAGACAGAGTTGTCATCTCTGGTTTGTTGCCGGTGCCACGTGATAGCGAGGCTAGGAAGAGGGAGAGAGTGCAGTTGAACACGTGGCTGCAGGAATGGTGTAGGAGGGAGGGCTTCAGGTATTTGGATAATTGGAGCGCATTCTGGGGAAGGTGGGACCTGTACAAGCAGGACGGGTTGCATCTGAACCAGAGGGGCACCAATATCCTGGGAGGGAGGTTTTCTAGTACTCTTCGGGAGGGTTTAAACTAATTTGGCAGGGGAATGGGAACCGGATTTGTAGTCCAGCAACTAAGGTAGCCGATATTCAATACGCCAAAGCGTGTAATGAGGCAGTGGGGAAGGGAACACTGACAAAGGAGAGTACTTGCAGGCACGGAGATGGGTTGAAGTGTGTATACTTCAACGCAAGAAGCATCAGGAATAAGGTGGGTGAACTTAAGGCATGGATCGGTACTTGGGACTACGATGTGGTGGCCATCACGGAAACTTGGATAGAAGAGGGGCAGAAATGGTTGTTGGAGGTCCCTGGTTATAGATGTTTCAATAAGATTTGGGAGGGTGGTAAAAGAGGTGGGGGGGTGGCATTGTTAATTAGAGATAGTATAACAGCTGCAGAAAGGCAGTTCGAGGAGTATCAGCCGACTGAGGTAGTATGGGTTGAAGTCAGAAATAGGAAAGGAGCAGTCACCTTGTTAGGAGTTTTCTATAGGCCCCCCAATAGTAGCAGACATGTGGAGGAACAGATTGGGAAACAGATTTTGGAAAGGTGCAGAAGTCACAGGGTAGTAGTCATGGGTGACTTTAACTTCCCAAATATTGAGTGGAAACTCTTTAGATCAAATAGTTTGGATGGGGTGGTGTTTGTGCAGTGTGTCCAGGAAGCTTTTCTAACACAGTATGTAGACTGTCCGACCAGAGGAGGGGCAATATTGGATTTAGTACTTGGTAATGAACCAGGGCAAGTGATAGATTTGTTAGTGGGGGAGCATTTTGGAGATAGTGACCACAATTCTGTGACTTTCACTTTAGTAATGGAGAGGGATAGGTGCGTGCAACAGGGCAAGGTTTACAATTGGGGGAAGGGTAAATACGATGTTGTCAGACAAGAATTGAAGTGCATAAGTTGGGAACATAGGCTGTCAGGGAAGGACACAAGTGAAATGTGGAACTTGTTCAAGGAACAGGTACTAGGTGTCCTTGATATGTATGCCCCTGTTAGGCAGGGAAGAGATGGTCGAGTGAGGGAACCATGGTTGACAAGAGAGGTTGAATGTCTTGTTAAGAGGAAAAAGGAGACTTATGTAAGGCTGAGGAAACAAGGTTCAGACAGGGCATTGGAGGGATACAAGATAGCCAGGAGGGAACTGAAGAAAGGGATTAGGAGAGCTAAGAGAGGGCATGAACAATCTTTGACGGGTAGGATCAAGGAAAACCCCAAGGCCTTTTACACATATGTGAGAAATATGAGAATGACTAGAGCGAGGGTAGGTCCGATCAAGGACAGTAGCGGGAGATTGTGTATTGAGTCTGAAGAGATAGGAGAGGTCTTGAACGAGTACTTTTCTTCTGTATTTACAAATGAGAGGGGCGATATTGTTGGAGAGGACAGTGTGAAACAGACTGGTAAGCTCGAGGAAATACTTGTTAGGAAGGAAGATGTGTTGGGCATTTTGAAAAACTTGAGGATAGACAAGTCCCCCGGGCCTGACGGGATATATCCAAGGATTCTATGGGAAGCAAGAGATGAAATTGCAGAGCCGTTGGCAATGATCTTTTCGTCCTCACTGTCAACAGGGGTGGTACCAGGGGATTGGAGAGTGGCGAATGTCGTGCCCCTGTTCAAAAAAGGGACTAGGGATAACCCTGGGAATTACAGGCCAGTTAGTCTTACTTCGGTGGTAGGCAAAGTAATGGAAAGGATACTGAAGGATAGGATTTCTGAGCATCTGGAAAGACACTGCTTGATTAGGGATAGTCAGCACGGATTTGTGAGGGGTAGGTCTTGTCTTACAAATCTTATTGAATTCTTTGAGGAGGTGACCAAGCATGTGGATGAAGGTAAAGCAGTGGATGTAGTGTACATGGATTTTAGTAAGGCATTTGATAAGGTTCCCCATGGTAGGCTTCTGCACAAAGTAAGGAGGCATGGGATAGTGGGAAATTTGGCCAGTTGGATAACGAACTGGCTAACCGATAGAAGTCAGAGAGTGGTGGTGGATGGCAAATATTCAGCCTGGATCCCAGTTACCAGTGGTGTACCGCAGGGATCAGGTTCCTCTGCTGTTTGTGATTTTCATTAATGACTTGGATGAGGGAGTTGAAGGGTGGGTCAGTAAATTTGCAGATGATACGAAGATTGGTGGAGTTGTGGATTGTAAGGAGGGCTGTTGTCGGCTGCAAAGAGACATAGATAGGATGCAGAGCTGGGCTGAGAAGTGGCAGATGGAGTTTAACCCTGAAAAATGTGAGGTTGTCCATTTTGGAAGGACAAATATGAATGCGGAATACAGGGTTAACGGTAGAGTTCTTGGCAATGTGGAGGAGCAGAGAGATCTTGGGGTCTATGTTCATACATCTTTGAAAGTTGCCACTCAAGTGGATAGAGCTGTGAAGAAGGCCTATGGTGTGCTCGCGTTCATTAACAGAGGGATTGAATTTAAGAGCCGTGAGGTGATGATGCAGCTGTACAAAACTTTGGTAAGGCCACATTTGGAGTACTGTGTACAGTTCTGGTCACCTCATTTTAGGAAGGATGTGGAAGCTTTGGAAAAGGTGCAAAGAAGATTTACCAGGATGTTACCTGGAATGGAGAGTAGGTCTTACGAGGAAAGGTTGAGGGTGCTAGGCCTTTTCTCATTAGAACGGAGAAGGATGAGGGGCGACTTGATAGAGGTTTATAAGATGATCAGGGGAATAGATAGAGTAGACAGTCAGAGACTTTTTCCCCGGGTGGAACAAACCATTACAAGGGGACATAAATTTAAGGTGAAAGGTGGAAGATATAGGAGGGATATCAGAGGTAGGTTGTTTACCCAGAGAGTAGTGGGGGCATGGAATGCACTGCCTGTGGAAGTAGTTGAGTCGGAAACAGTAGGGACCTTCAAGCAGCTATTGGATAGGTACATGGATTACGGTAAAATGATATAGTGTAGATTTATTTGTTCTTAAGGGCAGCACGGTAGCATTGTGGATAGCACAATTGCTTCACTGCTCCAGGATCCCAGGTTCGATTCCGGCTTGGGTCACTGTCTGTGCGGAGTCTGCACGTCCTCCCCGTGTTTGCGTGGGTTTCCTCCGGGTGCTCCGGTTTCCTCCCACAGTCCAAAGATGTGCAGGTTAGGTGGATTGGCCATGATAAATTGCCCTTAGTGTCCAAAATTGCCCTTGGTGTTGGGTGGAGGTGTTGAGTTTGGGTGGGGTGCTCTTTCCAAGAGCCGGTGCAGACTCAGGGGGCCGAATGGCCTCCTTCTGCACTGTAAATTCAATGATAATCTATGATTAATCTAGGACAAAGGTTTGGCACAACATCGTGGGCCGAAGGGCCTGTTCTGTGCTGTATTTTCTATGTTCAATGCAGAGTATGTGCACCTCTGTCAGTAGCTGCATGTGTAAGAGTACCAGCGGCTACACACATAGCACTGATCTTGCTGGGGGGTGGGGGGGGTGGGTGGGTGGGGGGGGGGTGGGGGGGGGTGGGGGGGGGGGTTGCGATGATAGTCATTTGGGATTGGTTGTAGTTCCTGCAGCGGCCACCACTCCCAACGGCACTGCTGAGACTGGTTGATTGGGGAAATGAGACAATATCCAAATCCACCTGAGAACAGCTATGGTGCATCTCAGATAGCCAGCTGGCTTCCTACAGTGATGTCAAATGCCTATAACTGCAAAAGATATGTAATTGCATGTGATTTTGCAGTTTCACCTTGGTGCCAAACTTGCTGAAACACGGGCCAGGATTCTCCAGTATCCAGCGGGTGGGCCGTACCGGCGTCAAAGAGTGGCGTGAACCACTCCGGCGTCGGGCCGCCCAGAAGGTGCAGAATCCTCCGCTCCTTCGGGGGTTAGGCCGCCGCTGGAGTGTTTGGCGCCGCGCCAACTGACGCCGAAGGGTCTCCGCCGGCCAGCGCGAGTTGGCGCATGCGCAGGAGCACCAGCGTGTTACCGTTGCCATGATTCCTGCGCATCCGCAGGGGGTTTCGTCTCTACGCCGGTCATGGCGGAGCTTTACACAGGTCAGCGTGGAGGGAAAGAGTGCACCCACGGCACAGGCCACCCGCAGATCGATGGGCCCCGATCGCGGGCCAGGCCACCATGGGGACCCCCCCGGGCCGGATCCTACCATGCTCCCCCGAGGTCTCCGCAGGCCGCCCTCAGAACCAGGTCCCGCCGGTACGGAGCTGGTCTAATCCATGCCAGCAGGAATGGCCGAAAACGGACGGCCGTTCGGCCCATCAGGGCCCGGAGAATCGCCGGGGGGGCCGCTGCCCGTAAAAGGCACCAGAGAATTCGGCAGCCAGCATCAGAGCGGCGGGGCGGGATTCACGCCGTCCCCCGGCGATTCTCCGACCCAGCAGGGGTTTGGAGAATCCCGTCCATGAAATGTAGACATCAATGTATGGACATTTGCAGATCACGCACTATAATAATAATCTTTATTGTCACAGGTAGGCTTACATTATCACTGCAACGAGGTTACTGTGAAAAGCCCGTAGTCGCCTGTTCAGGTATTCAGAATTCAGAATGTCCAAATTAACTAGCAGCGCATCTTTTGTGGGAGGAAACCGGAGCACCCGGAGGAAACCCACGCCTGGCCGGGATTCTCCCTTCAGGGGACTAAGTCAGCGGGAAACTGGTGCCAACCACTCTGGCGTCAAAGGCCCCCCAAGGTGAGGAATAAGTGCCCCCTCGGAACAAGCCCGCCCGCAGATCAGTGGGCCCCCATTGCGGGCCAGGCCACCGTGGCCCCCCACCCCCCCCCAGGTCGGATCCCCCTGCCCCGCCCCGAGGACCGCCCCAGCCGACTTACCTGCCAGGTGCTGCAGGTACGTGAGCTGAGTGATTCATGCCAGCGGAACTGGACAAAAATGGACGGCCGCTCGGCCCATCGGGGCCCGGAGAATCGAAAAAGGCGCTGGAGAGTACGGCAGCCAGTGTCCGGGCGGCGGGCGGGTTCACGCCGCCCCCCGGGGATTCTCCGACCTGGCGGGGGGTCGGAGAATCCCGCCCCGGGAGAACGCGCAGAATCCACACAGTCAGTGAACCAAGCCGGGAATCGAACCTGGCACCCTGGTGCTGTGAAGCAACAGTGCTAACCAGTGAGCTACCATACTAGCTATCTAGAATGTGAAATCAATCAATAATATGTTGTCATTTGTATATATAATCGCAGAATGGTTACAGCACAGGAGGAAACAATTCAGCCCATTGTCTCTCTACCAGTTCTTGCAAAAGCAACTGATTTAGTTCCATACCCCTTACTTTCCCCTTAGTTCTGAATATCTTTTCTCTGCTGGTGCTTATGCAATTTCCTTTTCAAAGACAAGGGCAGCACGATGGCACAGAAGTTAGCACTGCTGCCTCACCCGGGTTCACTTCTGGCCTTGGGTAACTGTCTGTGTGGATTACACTTTCTCCCCATACCTCCGTGGGCTCCCTCTCAATGCTCTGGGTTCCTTGCTCAGTCCAAAGATGTGCAGGTAATGTGGATGGGCCATGCTAAATTGCTTCTTAGTGTCTAAAGATGCAGGTTATGGGGATAGGGTCGGGGAGTGGGCCTAGGCAGGGTGCACTTTCAGAGGGTCCGTACAGAGTCAATGGACCAAATGGCCTCATTCTGCACTGCAGGAAACCTATAATTCTATGATCAAATATTTTTTCACCACAACTCTCAGGCAGGGCATTCCAGATCCTAACCACTTGCTGCCTAAAATAATGTTTCCTCATGTCATCATTGGTTCTTTTACCAAACACCTTGGCCGTAATTCTCTTTTGGGAGGCAATGGGTGGGATTCTCTGTTTGCCGGCGACAAAATCGCGAAACGGGATTGGGCGGAGAATAGGTTACGATGAGAAAATCGTGGCGGGCGCCAATTTGAAGCCAAATCGTGATTCTCCGTCACCTCGACAGCGGCGTCAATATGTATTGGAACGCATGTGGTGGTGGACACCATTTGCAGATCATTAGCGGGATCCGACCTGGTATTCTCCGGGCCCTACACGGCACTCCGCCTCCGATGTGCCAAGTTCCCGAAGGCGCGGTTCACTTGTGCTTTTAAAAACTGTGAAAAATGGTGGCAGCTGAGAGAGAATGGGCGGGGGGGGGGGGGGGGGGGTACGGAAAGTGTCCAACATCACCATAGTTTGCTGACACTGTGCCGCTGGCCGGGGGGAGTAGCGGGGGGTGGCCAAGAGGTGGGTGGTGGGGTCAAGGTGGACAAGCACGGAACACCATTGCTGCAGCCGCCATGGCGGTCATGCAGCCACACACACCGTTAACTGCCCACTGTAAATTTAGTGCCACAGGTCATATAGTGTCTCCCTCCCTCCCCCCGGGTGTCCTCTGGCCCCAGCCGACCCATCAGCTCTATGGGCGTGCTCCAGCACAACCAGCGTCATCTTGTTTCCTGGGATGAGTGTGTGGGGATTGTAACGTGTATATGCGGCTGCAGCTTGTCAGCCTCCCGAGTGTAAATCACAGACCCGGCAAATCCCGCACCATTTTCCAATGGAATTGATTGTGTTCCACGTGGCGCCAGTGCTAGCCCCTTAACATTAGCAGATTCGGTCCAAGTGTGGTGTCAGTTTTGCTGTCATGAAAGTCCACAAATTCTGTGTTGGCGTCAACACTTAGTGTCAGAAACGAGAATCCCGCCGAATGTTCTCCCGCCGAAGATGAATGGCCTCTGATTTGCACTTACGCTGGGAGAAAATTCATTATCCCTCGCCATCGAAATTTGTGGTTGGCAGGAATTGCAAGGGATTCTGTCATGAATCCCACTATTGGGCTGCCATTTGGGTCACCCCCCACCACAGTATGAGGGCGGCCTGACCCCCCCTCTGATCCCCCACCAGAGACCCCCACCAGGAACTGCCATTACAGAGACCTCCACCAAAACACCCCCAGAAGAGGGACCTCCCCCCCCCCCCACCAGGAACTGCCATTACAGAGACCTCCACCAAAACACCCCCAGAAGAGGGACCCCCCCCCCCCCCACCAGAGACTCCCCATAAAGGATACCTCTTCCTGGAAGCTCACTTTCACAGAGTAAGTGATAGAAGCCAGAGAGAAGCCCAGAGACAGTGAAAAAAAAAATTGTTGCTTTAAAATTTACCTGCTAAACACCTGCTGGCTCAGGCAGAGACAGCAACACCTGTAAATTCCTAGGAAGAGAAAACCACATCAGCTGGGTTTAAACCCCAGCAGACTTTTGACCTGCAAGGCTTTCATTCATATCAAATTCATTTTACGAGACTGTGATTGACAGCTTGCAAAGACAGCTAGCTGTCTGGATTATTTAATCTCATTCCTCTTCCCGCTTGAGTAGATTTCAAGTAGCCAGCTATGAACTAACTTCAATGCTTATAAACATCAAGCTATGATTGACAGTTCTTGGACCACATCAAAGGCAGATAAGTGTTCTTACTTCCTCTTTTTCTCACTGCAGAAAGCACTGAATGGGAGTAACATGCAAGAAAAAGACAAAAAATAAATTAGGTCTAGTTTTGTGTTGAGGTGATTCCTGTCAGAAGTGTGTTTAGACAGAAATTCTATCACCACGCTGATTATGCCCACTATTATATCTGGGTTGTTGGAAAAATTAGGATGAGCTCCAACATTGGAAATTTGAACATAAGCTCATTCTTTATTTGAAGGTGCTGCTGCTGGATTTATAGCAATTTAAAGTGCCAGATATCATAATTAGAACTTAATTTTAGGTAACAAAGCGGGCAGGTGGTTGAAGTATCAATGGTGGAGCATTTTGCAGACAGTGATCATAACTCCGTTAGATTCCAGATTGTTATGGAAAAGTACAAGGATGGGACTGAAATCAAAATTCTAAACTGGGGGAAGGCTGATTTTAATAAGGTTAAATATGATTCGGCCAGAGTGAACTGGGAGCAGACACTTTTTGGTAAATCTGTAACAGAACAGTGGGACACATTCAAGAAGGAAATAGGGAGAGCACAGGACCAACATGTTCTAATAAAAACAAAATAAAGACCAACATACCCCATGGCGATGTCCCTGGGAGAAGGTCCATTCCATGATGAAATCTCTGTGAATACTCCATCCATGGCGAATCCCCTTGGAGAAGCTCCATCCCATGGAGAAATCCCTGGGAAAACTCCATCCCATGGTGAAATCCCTGGGAAAACTCCATCCCATGGTGAAATCCCAGGGAGAACTCTATTCCATGGTGAAATCCCTGGGAGAACTCCATCCCATGGTGAAATCCCTGGGAGAACTCCATCCCATGGTGAAATCCCTGGGAAAGCTCCATTCCATGGCAAACTCCCTGGGAGACTCCATCCCATGGTAACATCCCTGGGAGAATTCCATTTAGAGGGGTGATGTAATTCAGGATTTTGAAATGATAATGTGATTCTCTTGTGTAGATACAGAGAGATGAGTTTCTCTGCTGGAAGACTAAGGGAGCATAATCTCAAAATGAGAAGGTATGTTTTCACACAAAAGTTAGTAAAAATCTAGATTTCTGTATCTCCACATGCTGTAAATGCCGGATGAATTAAGATTTTCACCAAATATTTATTGGAGATGAAGAGGTACAGCTCAACTGTGAGGAAATGAAGTTGACTGACAGATCACCCATGATCCAATGAATGGCAGGGCAAGCTCAGGGTGAGAATAGCCGATTCCTGTGCCAATATTCCCAAGTTCCATATGGCAGCAAAGCACATCCCGTATTCCCGGCATTTGGGAAACACCCAGAAGGGTTAAAAGTTCCTGTTTCACATGCTTACTTGCAGTGCTTCTTTATCACTATGCCTGCCAGTGTATGGGTTGACAAGAAAATTATAGTGGCAGTAGAGTGGATGTTTGTGCAGGCTTTGTCTTGGAAAGGTGTGCAAGTTCTTTTGGGCAAGACTGCATGAATGAGAGTTTAGCAAGTTAGTGAGTTGTTGAAAGCAGAGAATTGGCTGCAATTGATGGGGATAATTTTGGAGTAATTTTTTATCTTTATCAGACCAGCCACTGGGCCTTATACATTGGGTGTGCACATGAATAATTTGGATGTGCCTCTGTGATTTTTCATTCATACGTTTTAGAGAATAAATATTTGGATAAATTGGGCAAGGGGTTAGCTGATTGAGTGTTGCTGAATAGGAGTGAGGAACTCTTGGCAATGTGCTCAGCAATTTGCATATGCAAGTAAGATATCTAATGCCATATTGGTTCACCTTGAAGTAGCCAACTGCTGCCTGCATTCAGAAAAAGCATCAGGTCTGCATGCGAGGGTGCCAGGGCCTTGCATTAAAACCCCTTCCACCACCACAATTACCACATATGATGCTCAACTAACATTTGCTGCTGTTTCCTCACAACAAATACCAAATAAAAAGTTTTAACTGAACAAATATGTAACTTGTGTATGGGTGTGCAAAAATACATTTTCACAGACTTCGTTGGAACACAAAAGGTATTTGTTAACAAGAATTGTACTGCAGCCACATGCCTCTAGCTCACTTCCAAAATATATCTTTGCTTTGAAGGCTCTCTCACCATGGGGTGATTCCACACTGAGTCCCGATTGGTTGCACAGGCATGTGACCCTTACTCTGCTGTATTGCCCTTAAAGAGACAATGGTCACAGTGTGGCAGTGAATGTTAAAAGTGACTATTGGACTAAACATTGGCCTACATCACCTTTTGGCACAGGCGCTATGATTTATAACCTGCCCAGACCTGTTATCTTGGAGGTAGGCAGCACGCAGATCTTGTGCTGACTCCTCATTTACCTGATTGTAATCTGGGGCGAAATTCTCCGGAAACGGCGCGATGTCCACCGACTGGCGCCCAAAACGGCGCAAATCAGTCGGGCATCGCGCCGCCCCAAAGGTGCGGAATGCTCCGCATCTTTGGGGGCCGAGCCCCAACCTTTAGGGGCTAGGTCGGCGCCAGATGAATTACCGCCCCGCCAGCTGGCGGAAAAGGCCTTTGGTGCCCCGCCAGCTGGCGCGGAAATGACATCTCCGGGCGGCGCATGCGCGGGAGCGTTAGCGGCCGCTGACGGCATTCCCGCACGTGCGCATTGGAGGGAGTCTCTTCTGTCTCCGCCATGGTGGAGACCGTGGCGGAGGCGGAAGGGAAAGAGTGCCCCCACGGCACAGGCCCGCCCGCGGATTGGTGGGCCCCGATCGCGGGCCAGGCCACTGTGGGGGCACCCCCCAGGGCCAGATCGCCCCGCACCCCCCCCAGGACCCCGGAGCCCGCCCGCGCCGCCTTGTCCCGCTGGTAAGGTAGGTGGTTTAATCTACGCTGGTGGGACAGGCATTTTAGCGGCGGGACTTCAGCCCATCCGGGCCGGAGAATCACGGGGGGGGGGGGGGGGGGGGCCGCCAACTGGCGCAGCGCGATTCCCGCCCCCGACGAATATCCGGTGCCGGAGAATTCGGCAACCGGCGGAGGCGGTATTCACGCCAGCCCCCGACGATTCTCTGACCCGGCGGGGGGTCGGAGAATCTCGCCCCTGTAGTGGTGGCTGCCTCAGCACTAAGCAGGGGGCTGAGCTGTTTGCCGATAGGATAAATAACACAGAAACAGGTGATTCAGCTCACCCAGTCTGTGTTCATGTCTATGCTCCACCCGAGTCTCTTCTGGTCTTTTCTCATCTAATTACTTTGTAACCATCAATTCCCTTCTCCCTCAAATGATTCTCGCACTTCCCCTTAAATGCATCTATCTTCTAGACTTCAACCATTTTTTGTAGTAGCAATCCACAATCTCACCACTCTTTTGAGAAAGACATTTCTTCTGAATTCTCTATTTTGACCACTATCTTACATTGAGATTGTCCTGTTCTTCCCTGCAAGAGGAAATATTTTCTCTGTATCCGCTCTATCAAAATCTTTTGTAATTTTAAAGACCTGAATTCAACAATTCTCAGTCCTTTTATGAGAAAAGAGACCCAGCCTGTCAATCCTGTTCTGATATGTAACCCAAGCATTTCTGGTATCATCCTCATAAATCATCTTTGTACCCTTTCCAATGCCTCAATATACTTTTAATAGTATGGTGACCAGAACTACATGTAGTACTCCAGGTGTGGTCCAACCAAGTTCAATGCAGATTTAGCATAGCTTCCCTATTTTTCGATTCTATCCCTCGAGAAATAAAGTATTGTGCTTGGTTTACTTTATTTGTGGTCATGCTAACCTCTGGTGTAACTTTTAGTGATTGATGTATTTGTAATCTGAGATTCCTTTGTTCCTCTGCCCCACCTAAACTTGCGCCTTCCAAGTAATAAGCGACCTCCCTGTTCTTCACATCAAAATCTACTTCCTCGCATCTTTCTGTGTTGTACTTCACTTGCCTATTATACAAGTTTATTTATGTCCTCCTGTAGTTTGTTGCAGTCCTCAGTATTGACTATCCACCCAAATTGGGGTCATCCATAAATTTAGAAATTGTGGTTTTGATTCCAAATTCCAAGTCACTCGTGCAAATTGTGAGCAGCAGTCGTCCCAAGACTGAGCGAATAGTAGAATACTGTGGATGCTGGAAATCTTGCTGCCGAACCTACTGAGTTTATTTTTCCCAGCATTTTCGATTCTTCTTTTGTAGCAGCATTGACCTTTGTGGAACACCACTTCCCAACTTCTGTCACCCTGAATTACTAACCTTTATTCAAACTCTTTACGTTATGTATTGAAACCAGAGGGTAATCTGTTCTGCCATTCCACTGGCTCCACATTCTTTGATGTTATTAATTAGTCCATTATGTGGCAATTTATCGAAGACCTTTTGAAAATCAAGATAAGTTACATTTATTGCATTGCCATTGTCTGTTCTCTCTGTTACTGCCTTAAAAAATTGAATAAGGTTGGTCAAGCAAGATTTTTCCTTTTGAAATCCATGCTGATTATTCATTATTATATTTCTCATTTCTAGATGTTCTTCTATTCTCTTCTTCAATGAGGAGCCATGGCACTGATTTTAAGTGAACGGGTCAATAATTCTCTGGACATGTTCTTCGTTGCTTCTTAAATATAGGATTTACATGAACTATCCACTGCCATGAATTATTAAACATCAGTAGTAATGCCTCAGCTCTCTCTTCCCTAGATTTTTCTTAAATACATTGATGCAATCCAACTGGATCAGGGGTCTTATCATCTTTGAGTTTGTTTAATTTATTCAATACATCCCCCTTCTTTATTAGTGCACTTACCTCATTACTCATTCAATGTCAGGTCTACCCGATCTAACTCCCTGGTAAATACTGGAGTGAAATTTTTATTTAATATTCCTGTCATATCTCTATCATTATCTGTAGTATTAACCTGTCCATCCCTTAATGACCCTATTCCAATCACAACCCTCCTTTTTTATTGATGTGCTTGTAAAATATTTTACTACTTTGTTTGATGTTCCTTGATAACTTAATTACATACTTCCTCTTTGCCTTCCTAAATGTTTTATTGACATCTCTCCTAATTACTTCATCATATCTCTTATCAAGCAGTCCTCTGCTGTCTGTGCACTTAAGCAAGTATTTTTCTTAACCTTCAATTGTTTCCTTATGCCTTTATTTATCTAATGTTTAATTTATTCTTTCCTATTTACTGGTTTTTTTTTTTTAAATTTAGAGTACCCAATTCATTTTTTCCAATTAAGGGGCAATTTAGCATGTTCAATTCACCTACCTGGCACATCTTTGGGTTGTGGGGGCGAAACCCACGCAAACACGGGGAGAATGTGCAAACTCCGCATGGCCAGTGACCCAGAGCCGGGATCGAACCTGGGACCTCGTCGCCAGGATATATTTTTCCCGCACTCTGTTGAACACCATTTTAAATGGTTCCCATCATTGATACCATTGTTTGCCAATATTGTTGTCCATTTTCTTTTCCCAAGTTCGATTCTTAGTCTCTCAAAATCAGTTTGTCACCAATGTATTTGTGTGGTTTCCATCGTACTTATGTCATTCCCTATCATCATCTTAAAGTGCATTATGTTTTCTTCTTCTCAGGCAGTCTCTCAGGATTGAGGATCATTTGCCTCCACTCAGGTGTGATGGGTTCTGTTAAGTCCAACATGCAATCTGCAGACTTTGTCACGTGAGGTAGGTGGTGTTTGAAGGGTCCAGTAGATGAGTTATGTGGTGGTTTATGCACCCTCTCTGATGCCTCAACTACACCTCTGCATTCTACCAACAACATCTCTGAATGTATTCAGTGCTTCTCTTATTGAATCTTGGCCCAGTGAGGGCGAGATCCAGATTCTGAAGTCTCGCGAGGTTCGGTTGAATCTCACAAGACATCCCGAGCGTCATGAATCTCAGGGAAGGTCTCTCGCGAGATTCAATGGCCTTGCCGTGTCACCAAGTCGGGCCTGGCGAGGCCAGTAAATTGTGCCCCATGACTTTGATATCGAATTTGAGATCCTGGTCCTCGAAAAATCTTTTCCTAGGGCAGCATGGTGGCGCAGTGGACAGCACTGCTGCCTCACGGCGCCGACGTCTCAGGTTCGATCCCGGCCCTGGGTCACTGACCGCGTGGGAAAAAAGAAAGAACAAAGAAAAGTACAGCACTGGAACAGGCCCTTTGGTCCTCCAAGTCTGCACCGACCATGCTGCCCGTCTAAACTAAAATCTTCTACACTTCCATGATCCGTATCCCTCTATTCCCATCCTATTCATGTATTTGTCAAGACGCCCCTTAAACGTCACTATCGGCGCTGCTTCCACCACCTCCTCCAGCAGCGAGCTCCAGGCACCCACTACCCTCAGTCGGAGGTCTGCTGAATTCCAGGACCCAGTGGGGTTTCACCCCCACAACCCAAAGATGTGCAGGGTAGGTGGATTGGCCACGCTAAATTGCCCCTTAATTGGAAAAAGTGAACTGGATACTCTATATTTATATTTAAAAAAAAGAAAAAGAAAAGAAAAATCTTTTCCTGCAGTCAGCCATAGGCTGAGCTGGCATATTGGAGGTGATGATGAATTTTGTCATCTATGCTTGCCTTTTCGAGACAAGGCTTCAAAATGGTTTACATTTTCCAGGATCTCATGGTTGATCTCAATCAATGGGGGGAGGTGATGTGTTATTAACAGTATTGCCGAGTTTTCCCCCTACTCACACTTCTCTCACCTGTGTGCTTTCATTCCCCATTACTTCACCCATTAGAACATTTTCCCTTGTTGGTTTATTACATATTGAATTGGAAAGTAGTCCTGTCAACATTATAGGAACTTCATTCCTTATCCCTTTACCTACCATTTCTGACAAAGTAATATCAAGATGCTGCTGTCTGCCTGTGCTGATACTGGATGCAGATAGGGACTGTACAAATGGCGCATCAAGGAAGAGAGAAGGCTCCTAAGTTCACCAATGCAGCATTGGAGGCCTTAGTGTTCGAAGTAGATAGGAAAACATGTCATTTTTCTGAAGGGGGCCAGGAGGGCCTCAATGGGCATGTTCAGAAGGAATGAGAACTGGTGTCCTGTGAGGTAAATGCCTGGAATCTTCCCTGAGAACCTGACAACAGTGCCACATGATGCTCAGTGCCCTCACATGGGTGGTTAACTACTTCTGATGCAAGGTCATTGATCTGAAACATTAACTGTGTTTCTCTCTCCACAGATGCTGCAAAACCGACTGAGCATTTCCAGCATGTTTTGGTTGATTTTAAACTGGCCTCACACTCAGCTCTTGCTTCCCCCACGTATCTCCAGTTATTCAGTTATGGCAGGCACATAACACACATTGCCACATAACCAGTCACATTCCTCCCTCTGTCTTGCAGGAAGACACTGCGCACAGTCAAAGGAAGGGCAGCATGGCAGGTGCTCTACAGAAGAGATGGTTCTCTGCATCACTGAGGTGGCTGGGACAAAGACAGTGGCATCTGAGAACATTGAGGATGATGGTACGTCACTACCTTTGGCTCCTTTTCAACTCCCAGCTCACCTCCGTCCTGCTACCTGGCATGATGAGCAAGTGGCTGATGGAGTAACCATGAACGTTTTGGTTTCCACTCCAACCTCCTTTCCTCTTCCCAAGCTTCCCTTTCCTGATTTCTTACTTCCAGAAACCCAGGAACTGAGTTTGGAACCAAAACCGAGGATGCTGGGACAACCCAACACGTCCGGCAGCATCTGTGGGGAGAGTAAAGCAGGGTTAATGTTTCAAGTCCATATGACTCTTTTTCAGAACTAAAGATAGGAATAAGTATGGTGGTTATATAATGTGTAAGGGAGTGGGGAGGAACAGCTTGAACAGTGATTCATGAGAGCTGGGAGAGATTACAACAAATATGTAGCCAAACCTAAGAAGAAGTGACAGATGGCCCAGTGCAGGAGGGTTTTTATTTCGCATTGGGACACAAAATGTTTGTGATATGTAAAAAACAAAGGCTAAGTTGGAGGAGAAAGGCACAATCTAAAGTTGCTGAACCTCATGTTGAGTCCTGAGGGCTGTAATGTGCCTAAGAAAATGAGGAGCTGCTCCTCCAGTTTGTATTGGGTTTTATTGAAGCATTGCATCAGGCCAAGGATGGACATGTGGGCTCAATGTAGAGGAGACTGAACTGGGAGCAGAGAATACAGTAGACTGGGTTTGGAACCCAACCACAGCAGTCAAGAGAGCAGCAGCACAGCACTAATGAAGGTGCCCTATCACTTGATTTGGCACTTGCAACCACTAGCACAGATATAGGCATTGCAAATACCAGTTCAGTTCTGCCATAGAGGATTCAGGTGGGGACTGAGCTGGGCGGTGTTTTGGTTGTTATTATTATTGTGCATCTTCTCATTTAAATCCATAATTGATGTCATCAGTAAGTGCTGTGATGTCATTAGTTGTTGTTGCTATTTGTGTATATTCGTATTTGACGACCATTAGCTCTAATTCTATTCAGTTACTGTTATTTCAATATTTAGCTAGCTGCTCTGTTTTTGAATCCACGCTATGAGCGAAATTCTCCGGTATCGGCGCGATGTCCGCCGACTGGCGCCCAAAACGGCGCAAATCAGTCGGGCATCGCGCCGCCCCAAAGGTGCGGAATGCTCCGCATCTTTGGGGCCGATCCCCAACCTTAAGGGACTAGGCCCACGCTGGACGAAATTCCGCCCCGCCAGCTGGCGGAAAAGGCCTTTGGTGCCCCACCAGCTGGCGCGGAAATGACATCTCCGGGCGGCGCATGCGCGGGAGCGTTAGCAGGCGCTGACGGCATTCCTGCGCATGCGCAGTGGAGGGAGTCTCATCTGCCTCCTCCATGGTGGAGACCGTGGCGAAGGCTGAAAGGAAAGAGTGCCCCCACGGCACAGGCCCGCCCGCGGATCGATGGGCCCCGATCGCGGGCCAGGCCACCGTGGAGGCAGCCCCCCGGGGCCAGATTGTCCCGCGCCCCCCGCATGACCCCGGAATCCGCCCGCGCCACCTTGTCCTGCCGGTAAGGTAGGTGGTTTAATCTACGCCGGCGGGACAGGCATTTTAGCGGCGGGACTTCGGCCCATCCGGGCCGTAGAATCGCGGGTGGGGGCCCACCAACCGGCGCGGCGCGATTCCCGCCCCCGCCGAATATCCGGTGCCGGTGAATTCGGCAACTGGCGGGGAGGGATTCACGCCAGCCCCCGGCGATTCTCCGACCCGGCGGGGGGTCGGAGAATCTCGCCCTATATTTGAAACGTTGCTATTTTTACATGTTAAAGAAGATTAATTTATTTACTAACTTTATTGAGATTTTGATTTATTATCACGTGTTCCAAGGTACAGTGAAAAGTACTGTTCTGTGTACAGTCCAGGAAAATCGTTCCATGCATGAAAAACATAGGATGTACGAGAAATACACAATGTAAGTACATAAACATAGACATCGGGTGAAGCATATGGAGTGCAGTACTACAACAGTGGAGATCAGAACAGTCCATAAGAGGTACATTTAGGAGTCTGGTAACAGCGAGGAAGAAGCTATTTTTGAATCTGGTAGGGGTTGGAAGAGAGAATAAACTGAGTGGGAGGGGTCTTGGATTATGCTGCCCATTTTTGCAAGGCAGCGGGAGGAATAGACAGAGTCAATGGATGGGAGGCGGGTTTGTACGGTCTTGGGCCGAGCAGTTGCCATACCAGGCTGTAATGCAGCCAGATAGGGTGCATTCTATGGTGCATATGTAAAAGTTGGTAAGAGTCAATGTGGCCACCTGCTACTTTCAAGAAGCATGGAGGAATCTGGCTCCAACATAACAGAGGGTGTGATTTGGAGCTTGCCCTCTCTGCAATCTCTGCTCTTTCTCCCTGCCATGTTGCAAATGCAGGGGCGCCAAGACTGCAGCCCTCATACTTGTTGCAGCCTTGGTGCACACTGTTCAACAAATCCTATGTCCTCTCAGTAAGGATACAGCGACATTCCCTGCCAAGCCCAGGAATAACACCTCCAAAAAACACCCGGCAGTACGTCCAGAGACTTTGCAACAGCACTAATTATTCTCAATTCCTGTATTTGTAAGTTGCTTGCCTGGCCCTATGAATAACATGAGTACTGGGCCCCTCTTACAGCTGAATGCATGTTCTCTGGTGTGCGACAAGTGAATTAATCAAATGGGCTTCCCTGATCTAAGCTCCTAAATAGCACCTCAGAGCACCTGGAACAGCTGTATGATGTCTCAACAGTACCAGTTGATATGCTTCTGACGCCTGTAAGGGATGTCCAGGATGGTATAACAAATGGTTGCGCCAGAAGGGGATGGAGGAGCTGTACTTGGAGAATCTCTTAATAATAATAATCTTTAGTGTCACAAGTAGACTTACATTTACACTGCAATGAAGTTGAAGTTACTGTGAAAAGCCCCTAGCATTCATAGTACAACATCCATAGCACTATAGATCCATGCATTCCAGCAATTGAAGGACTTTCCTGTACTTCACTGGAAGTAAATCATGTTATTTTTTAGATAAATTTAAATGGCTAATATTAATTTTGATGTAATTTCACCTTTAATATTAGGCCCATAAACAAATTGCAAGTGAGGGAAACTGCAAGCGCTGGAGATCTGAAATTAAAATGAAATATTGGAAACTACATATCAGCACCTTAAAGGGAAGATGAAATTCAATGATATCATCAGACGCAAGCTGCTAAATATATTCTGAAACATTGGAGGGATTTCTACACTAGTTGACTTGGTGATGTTGGCAGAAGCAGGAGTGGGTGGCCTACCTGCTCTTGTCCAGTTCCATGACCTCCTGTGATTGTGCACTGCATGGTCAATTGACAGTTGAATTTCATAATTGCCAACAATTAGGAGGCACAGTGCGGAGGTAAGGCAGAGAATGGGATGGGCGACGGTCAGGGAGGAACTGGCATCGGGCAGGTCTGCCAGCAGTGAAGGGCAGCGTTAGGAGGGTTGTGAGAACTGCAGGTGTACTGAGTGAATAGCTGCTGCAAATGGAGTGTCACTACCCTCCTTGATAGTCCAAATCCTCCTGAGGTGCTGACTATGATTGTTTGCTGTCTCCACTTCCTCAACCCTTGGTACAACTGGCAAAAAGCCATACAACGATTTACCTGAAGCAATGGCATAGACATCGATATGGGTGGCTCCATTATTAAAAGATGACTCTCCGCATGCCCATGTTCTGGCTGTAACCGGGCAGTGACAGGTGCTCCTCCTGTGGGATTGGATGATGAGACATTCTCGCCTGCCAAAGTAAGCCTGGAAGAAGGTGACAGAGGAGATCAGTAGTTGTGGGGTTATCTGTAGGACATGGCTATAGTAACACAAAAGTCTGAATGGCCTTTGCCATGCCAAAAGAGTTAGTGAAGATCCTCAATGTCAAAGTGGGAACATATCTATGGGAGGGTATGGATATTTTATGCATGAGAAATGTTAGCCGGGAGAATTGATGATTGGCTCTCTTTTCCTGCAATGGCAACTCAACATCCTTGACATCCTGAAAGGCTTTATGGAGCAAGGACATGGGGGTTCGAGAGGTTTAATGGTGTGAGTTGTGTAACCTGACACGATTCAGAGTGGAAATGCACCATTGCTTATGGGAACCAACATTGACCCCTCCACAAATAGAACTCAGTGTTATTCCATTACCTTTGCAGGAGAACAAGACACACAACATCTGTGTGGGGAAGTGAGAGATCTGGCAGTCCTGACGAAGTTAGAGGGCAACATCCTGGGCCTGGTCACTCAAGAGGACGGCAGATCAGTTGGATAGATGAGGTTGAACTTAGAGCTTGGGATGGTGAGCATTCTAGTGAATAATCATTGGCCCTGTGGGGTGATGGAATATATCTGGAACAGTTCTGCAAAGAGGTGGTTGTGCCTGTGACAATTACTGGATGTGGACACCTCTGTGACAGGTATCGCTGTTGGAGCTTCTCTCTCCAAGGTTCAGCAATGTTTGTAAACTGATAATATGCAGCACTGAGTGGCACTCATTTTTGTTCTCTCTTCAACAGTCATTGGCCAGATGTCTATAGTTGATCTCCAAGGAAGAGTAGGGGACCTCAGCGTGTCAGCCGTCCCATCCTCACTCAGCATCTTCCATCAGCGCAGATACCTGTACTTCATCGGGTATGCACACTCGGTTAATACAGTGCCACCACCACCAACTATGTTCAGCATCAGCCAAGCACTGGACCAAATGTCAAAGGCTGTGGAAGTCCAGACCTCTGACTCTCCGAGAACTTTGGGAGGCCAGCAAGATGCCGAGTCGCAGGCAGAAGGATTCATCTGTGAGATGACGGATGTTGGATGTTCATGTAGGAGGGCCATGTAGATCTGGTGGTAATTCCAGAAGGTGCGGGCTCTCTAGCAACAAGAATAGAGGAGTCCATCTAGGCTATGAGTGCTGCAATCTCTCTCTCGTCTGCAAGTCTGACTTGTTCCATTGAGAGACTTGTCGCTCTGATGGAGAATCAGACCAAGCAGCTCAATCAGGGGATGCTGAGTATGCATGCAGATCTGCATGCCATCGTATTGTCACTGAGTTCAAGGAGTCTCCGCCAGTCCCTCATCCCTCTCAAGTAAGCAGGGAGGACTAATTGGACCTCACAATGGCGGGTGAGCAGCACCTAGGGGTTCCTCCCAGGGCACTCCTGGTGGTGACAGCCTCTAATCCATCCCTATGCCAATGAAACCAGTGCCCCAAGATGCCACAGTAACAGAGGAGACTCAGAATGCTAGGACCATTGGCCTCAGGCAGCCAGAGGATGCCAGCCAAGGTCAACCAGGCCAATGGGGCTACAAGGTCTGCTGGCAGTTAAAGGGGAGCACCATGCCAGAGCCCATGTAAATGAATGAAGAAGTTGCTGAAGACCCACATGGGTCATCATGAGTGTTCAGTCATTGTGTTGGGCTGAATGTTATGTTGCTGTAATCCACTATATTCATTGATTGTCACCTATGATGATAATGTCATGTTTGAGATGGCTTGTGCACTTGCATGGCAGTGATACGGGCAACAAATCCATGGCTCCTTCAATGGATCTCCGAGGCTCCCTCAAGGATAGACGTGATGATGTGAGCCTTTGCTTTGAATTAAGTATCCTGTCAATCAGGGTTGACAAAAGAATGATGGCATCCAGATGTTTAAGTGAATCGCCTCAGGATCCTCCAGGTATTTAAGTGAATCATCTCATTATCAGGGACACCCATGTCTCCCTTGCACCCTTTCTCTGTCGTTACTCGTGTGGTGTGCTATGCTGGTCTGAATCCTGATGTTCCTGGTCTGATTTATTATTGGGTTCCTCGTTTGAGGAGAATCGACGATAAAATATATCCTCATCTGACTGTTCTTCTCCCCACTGCAGAGCTAAGTTGTGCAGCACATTGCAAACAACCCTCAGGGAGATTCAAGTTGGAGGTACAGCCATCAGAATCTCATGCTTAGAAGACCTTTGGTCCACTCAATCATTGCTCCGGGGAAAGCATGGATCATGTTAAGCATCAAAGCAGATGCCTGATGTGTTGGGTGCTCTGGATCCGTGGAACACATACAGGCCACCAACACTTAAAATAGTGCAACACTATTTTATTAAGTTAGAAACTGTTGAACATACTTTCACTGTGGGTTAACACGATGTTAGATTAAACTAAAGACCTATGCCTGTCCTAACCAGTCTATGCACTCAGCACATGGTGAAGACCTGTGCTGTAAGCTGTAAGCTCTGTCCTACTAGGAGGCTGCATCCCGAATGAGCGGGGACTCTGATGCCCCCTGTCTTTCTAGTGAATGTGCTCTAACTGGTGATTGGCTGCGGTGTTGTGTGTGTTGATTGGTCTTGCTGTGTGTCCATCAGTGTGTGTGTATGTACTCCATGATATACTGGTGTATATTATGACAATGCCTAACCAGCATCACGAGCCATCTCTTTAATGGATAGCCCTTGCCTCCAAATAGACAACCCTGCAGTTGAGCTGGTGGTGCAAACAGCTGTGACACTTGGATTGCCTCCGGATATAACCATCACGGCTACTCGCAGGCTACCATCCATGCACCTGCTCGATCCTCAGACAGTGACTACGTACAACCTGCACACTGAGGGATTGAAATTTGTTCCAATTGACAAATGTTCTTGTTGCCCTGTGGGTGCCTTGATGGACACATGGGTGCAATCAATTACCCCTTTCACTTTAGGAAATCCCGCACTAGCTCCAACGCCTCTAACTCTCACAACTTGGCTTTCCTCATCACTGGTGAACTTGATGAAGTTGTCCACCCTCTGGAGCAATGCATCAGTTATAAGCTGTATGCAATGGGCTGGTTTCTTCATTTATGAGACTATGGGCGGGATTCTCCATTAGCCGACGCCTGAATCGGGAAAGACGATTGTGCGAAGAATAGGTTCCGAAGCCGAAATCATGGTAGGTACCGATCTGATGCCAAATCGCAATGCTCTAGCACCTCGACAGCTGCGTCAATGCATTCCGGACCGCACATACAGTAGACACCGTTTGCATATCATTAGCGGGCAGGACCTGGTATTCTCCAGGACCTCTGCGATTCTCCGCCTCCGATTGGCCAGTTTCCGACAGCGTGGTTCACTTGTGCTTTTAAAAATTGTGAAATCTGCATGGCGGCTGTTGAGGGAGAGACAGGGGGTATGGAAGGTGTCCAACATCGCCATAGCTTGCTGACAGTTGTGCCGCTAGCTGGGAGGGCTTCTCCCAGGGTCGGGGGGAGTAGAGGGGGGTGCCCAGGAGGTGGGCTGTGGGGTCGGGGTGGATGGGCATGGATCACCATTGCCGCAGCTGGCAAGGCAGCCATGCAGCTGCGCACACCACTAACAGCCCACTGTGAACCTAGTGCCATGGCTCGTATAGGTGTCCCCCCAAGGCACTGACCTGGGTGCCCTGTGGCCCCAGCTGTCTCATCAGCTGTATGGGCGCACTCCAGCACTGCCAGTGCCATCCTGTTGGCTGGGATGAGTATATGTGTGGAGTGTAATGTGTATGTGCAGCTACAGCTTGTCAGCCTCCTAAGTGTCAATCACGGACCCGGTGAATCCCGCATCATTTTTCATTGGAATTGATTGTGTTCCTTGAGTGGGGCCTCCGCCGTTTCGGAGGTCTTTACTCCGGTTTGGGTCGCCGGCAGAGGCTTCCTGGGTCAGGTTGAGCCAGGTCCCGTGTTCATTTCCAGCGTTGTTGGTCTGCTCGGGCACTCCTGGAATCAGGCCTTGGAGTAAGTCTGGTCAGGCCTCCATGTGGATTCTTCTTCCTTCCGTCCTCCGATAAGTCGGGGTGTTGGATGGGCCTCTCCGGGTCGGGGTGGACCGAGTCTTGTGGTCGGGGGCCAGGTCGGGTGTTCAGGTGGCTGCATCGGGTGGTCCGGGGACTGGCATCGCTTCTCAGGCTGGGTTGGGCGCTCCGAGGGCCAGGTCAGTTCCTATGCGAGTTTGGTCAGACATCCAGGTTGGGCCTCATCCGCTTCCAGGTTGAAGCCAGGGTTGGGTCATTGGAGGAGTCCTGCTGGGTCAGGTTGTGTCATCTGGGCCAGTCCATGGGCATATGAAGATCTTCAGGGCTACAAAAGAACATAAAAAAGAAAGGTTAGAGATAGTATTGGTGTTAGAATTGAGTTTTAAGAGGTTAGTATGGTTAGAAGTGATGTAGGAAGAGGATCTGTGTAAGAGAGCTCGCAGAGAGTCGCCATGCTCCAGCGCCATCTTGCTTTGTGCTGCTACGTGAACCCCAACATGATTTCCACCCGGTAGAGCACAGATGACCAGCGTAAAATCACACCAACAGCAAAGAAACTGTGATCTAGCAGTTCGTTAATTGACTCAAATATTCTTTCAGAAGACGATTGAGCTTCTACCTTTGTGCTTCACGATCCTGTCAGTATTATCGAGATCATGCAAAATGACGTTGCAAACGAGATCCAACATCACGACACTCAGGTTTATATTGCAGTGGGGAGGGATGGCCATCTGAATGGTGAGCATAAAATTATGCCCATTGACTGTCCCTTTCAATGGCAGTCATTGTATTTCTAGTATTTGGTATTAAATACATTCATTAATCTGACAAAAGAAACCTTTTTCTTTTTGCATGTCGGGTTGTTGATAAAATAAAACATTTCTGGTGTAGTCATGCAAATGTTTGGATTGTACTAATGAAAGGCCTTCAGGAGCTAATCGGGATAACAGTTGTTTCTCCTTTTGTTTTTTACTACCATCTTTGACATCCCTCTATCTTTCAACCTCAAAGATCCAAATTCACAAGAGCGAACTGCCAACGATCCATTCCATTTTCTGCCCGGATCACACAGATAATTTAGTGAACCTATTTCAGTTGCCATGGTCAAGAGGTTTCTTAATTATATTCAGCACCAACACAACATTTGAATCAAAAGTCCACATTGCTGAAGACTTTATTGGGACCTATGATTTTGAGAAAATGCTTTGGTGGTAAATCACAGATAATTTAATATTAATATATTCCTGAGTAAGTATTTCATTGTAATGTAGATAATGGATAAAACAAAAAAAACAATCTAATTCCACTACTCACCTCAGCTCTAGACAGCTTTAGAAGCAATTCTATGTGGATGATGGAAAGCAATCAAATTCTGATTGAGCTTTCAGCAGTGATGAATGTATTTGAGGTGCAGCTTTAAGTGGAATCCATTAAAAATATTCTTCAGAACATCATTTTAATGAGGCTATTGTGTTCAATTGAGCGGGTTCGATGTTAGACTAGGAGACAGCAAATTAAATGCCCGTTGGGTACAATCTATTTTGTAGGGGGAGGGCAAAAGATTCATTTACTGTTTTGTTTACAACATGATTAAGCAGAAGCATTCAATCACATTTACTTTTGGTACAGTCATTTTTGTAACAGAATTTAAAATGTTTCCTGTTGTGAAAACAAAAAACAAAGGCAGAGGGATTAGACAAAATAAAAATGTCCACTAAATATTGCAAGACTGAATAAGATTTCATTATCAGTATTAGGTATTATTAACGAGACTTGACTTTATCCAGTGCCATCCAGAGGTGGCAACATCTGGATTTAAGCATTGAATCAATAGTTTTGAGACCAAAATGCACCTTACTGTATTAATTAATTGCTTGAAACTCTTGCCAGTTTTCATTTAACTAGCTGAAACTATTATACATTCTTATTAGCATTCGCCCTTGAATCATAGATTTCAAAACTTTTTTCAAGCAGAAACTTGGCATTTATCCATGATAGCACTTTAAAAATAAAACTAAAAGTGAAATGTAATATTTGTCATAAAAAAATTTAAAGACTATGGGGAAAAAAGCATTAATGAAGCTTGGCATCTACATTACAAATGACCTCCATTATACAGTTTAACTACCTGCTGTAAATCATTCTATCTCGCTTCATACCAGAAAGTAAAAATGCATAAATTGTGAAATGAGTTTGAAAAGTATCAGAATTTGTTATGGCCTTGTAAGAGTTGCTGGGAAACAATCAGCTTCAAAAGTTTATCTTTTTTTAACAAGTCAGAATTTAGAAGCAGTTCTATTTTTGGCTGAAGCAGATTTGCTTTGATGTGCGGAGGTCAACTTTCACAACTGGCATAAAAAGGGAAAGAAAAGTGGTGGTGCGGGATCTGCATAGATCAATATTGGGTTTACCGGTAGAATCAATCCCATAGCTTCTTAAAATGAGTCTGTTCTAAGGAATGTTGTTGTAGCACTTGAAAACATTTAAAGCAGCTCAGCAATTAGATTCATTTTGACAAAAAGAGGATTTGGAAGTAACCCTGGTAAGGAGGAGTTGCAAGTTAAAGATGTTGGGTAAAATAAATCCTCTGTAGGTCCTTTTGGTCTTGGAACTGGGTTGGGGCAGAACTTCTGTTTGTGGAATTGATACCTCATCAAAGAACTTTTCAGGGCCAGTGTTGCATTTTTCAGGTAGGTGCTCACCCCTTTAACTGAGAAACTGACAACCATTACAGCAGACTGGGTGTGAAAACTCCCATCTAGTCACAACCTAAATGGACTGCTCCAAGAAGTTTCACAATTTTTAAGACCCCCCTCTTTTAATTGCTGCCTTATAATTATGTGGTTGGATGGTAGGAATGTATAAATATATCTCTTGGCCTCAGCATTACTCAGGTGCAAAACATGTAACATGTCCCTCATTTGCAAGTTATGTCTTCCTCTTTGTTCCTTCTTCTTTCATGGGATGTGGGTGTCACTGGCCTTTGTTGCCCATCCCTAATTGCCCTTGAACCAAGTGGCTTGCTGGGCAATTTCAGAAGGCAGGTAAGAGTTAACCCCATTGAGCTGGGTATGGAGTCATATGTATGGATTAGCTGATTTCCTTCTATATTAGTGAACCAGATTGTTTTCTTTCAACTGATAGTCAATGATGGTTTCATGGCTGCCATTACACACTATCGCTCAATTCCAGATGCATTGAATTATTGAATTTAAACTCGACCAGCTGACTCATGTTCTCCAGAGAATCAGCCAGGACCTCAGGATTACTATCCCAGTGACATTACCGCAATACCACCATTGTCTCCTGCCACCTAATCACCCAAATGTGCTGGTTAATTACCCAAAAGCCAAATAAAGAAGGGATGGGGACTAAAACTAATTGGGATGCATTCCAATTTCTGTCCCTGTCCTAATTATGGCTCATTTATCATCAGGAAAACAGAGCCTATTCTGAACTGTGACGCTCTTTCTCTGAAATAAATGTGAAATACCTGACTTTTTAATTCATATCCCGTTTAGCTATCCCGCATGCATCAGTACACGACAGGGGCAACTGAAGTTTTACCTCGAGAATGGATGCATTAGTCTTGGTTTCTATATTGAGTATTTTAAAGAAATTATTCCCCTTCAGATTTCTCCTGAACATATCATTACCTGATTGGGAAGAAATATGTGTGCCATTCTCCTAGAAATGAACATTCATTCAATCGCCTGTTGTAGTTTTGGTGGTACAGCTTCATTGACGTTTCAGCTGTTTCTTCTATGTTTCTGTGATTCCGTGAACTGTGATGTTCTTCTGTAATTATGATGGGCAATCAAATAGTGTTGATTTTTGCCAATAGAACATTGGAATGCACAGGTAGAAAAGAACACATTTCAGTTTATTTTCTGACGGATATATACAATCCCTATTTGTCCTGGAATCTACTCAACTCCTTTAATCACCTAAGGGGTAGATCTATTTTTCTTTCTGATAAAGTAAACAAAACTCCAGAATAATTATCCTCCTTTATCTAACAAGGCAGCTGAAATTTCAATCTTGTCTAGCATTAAATTACATCCTGTAAATTCAACATGTGTGCTATCCAGCCTGCTGTCATCAACCTTCTAAAGCAATTGTTCTGTTAACAACCAACTTCTTGTGTACTGATAGAATACTAATTGAAAACAATTATCACTGCAAAATATATGACTATTTGCATATATTACAATGGGTTCATTTTCACTTAGACAAAGGTGTTGACTCCAAGTGTGAGTTAAATATTGCCATTAACCAATTAACATCTGAGACGGCACCAAACTTTGCCGTAATTAATGGATTGGCAAATAAGCTAAGTATTGACACATGGAAGATAGGATCAAGCGCAAAATGAACAGCAAATGACATGGCACGACATGGGTTGAACAATAGGCAGTGCAAACTGTCTGGGATAACATACTTCTTATTCTGCTTCCCGGTGGGGTGAGAGAAAGAAATGTTCGGGGAAGAAAATGCTACAAAACACCTTTGTGAACAACCTGGTCAAAGAACAATACAGCACAGGAACAGGCCCTTCATTCCTCCAAACCTGTACCGGTCATGGTACCACCCTTGGCCAAAACTCTCAGCACTTCCGAGTGCCATATCCCTCTATACCCATCCTATCCATGTATTTATTGAGATGCCTTTTGAACGCCATTGATGTATTTGCTTCCACAATCTCCCCTGGCAACGCGTTCCAGGCACACACCACCCTCTGTGTAAAAAAACCTGATAACCTAGCAGTTGAGGAGCCAAAAAAACAGTTAAGCATATGAATATAAGTTGACAAAAGCATTGTGAGCTGCCATGATATTTTGTGTATAGTTCACCATTAAGTTCCGTGTGAAGGTAATACTTTTCCCCTAACCCCAGGCGACACGGTAGCATAGTGGTTAGCACTGTTGCTTCACAGTGCCAGCGCCCCAGATTCGATTCCCGGCTTGGGTCACTGTCAGTGTGGAGTCTGCACGTGCCCCCTGTGTCTGTGTGGGTTTCCTCCGGGTGCTCCGGTTTCCTCCCACAAGTCCTGAAAGACTTGCTTGTTAGGTAATTTGGGCATTCTGAATTCTCTCTCCGTGTACCCGAACAGATGCCGGAATGTGGAGACTCGGGCTTTTCACAGTAACTTCATTGCAGTGTTAATGTAAGCCTACTTGTGACAATAAAGATTACTATATTATTAGAAATTTTTGAAGATATCTTGAAGGCATTAAGCAATTATTTCCCTTGATCATTTTGAGGCAAGATCAATAAAAAGGAATAAATGAATTAAGCTTGATTTTAATACCTTATTACAACATGGTTACTGTGTAAACAGTTTTAAAATGGAAAAGTCACACATACCTTTATTAAAATACTAAAAAAATTTGCTCATTTTAATTATATGAAATGCCATCTATCTGCTTGCTTAGGGGACAACTATTTTACTAGATGGCACAGAATGAAATAGGTTTGGATTATTTTAGATTAAAATAAACAGTTGGATATAATGCAAATCAACGTTTCTTATCTTTATCATTTAAAGAATGCTAAAGTGAGAAGATTTCTCAACAGTGGATTATCAGCAAATAAAGTTGAACCAGAGAGTTGCAGAGGTGTGGAATTTGTTTACATAGTCACAGTTGCACTGGAGTACATTCACCTCAGATCTGTTGGCCTAAGTAAATTTTCAAAAGATGTGGGTGGTAAATTGGATTTTTAAAAAAAGAATTCTGGTGTAAAAGAGAATGTGGTCGATTTTGAGTTTTCTCGCAATAATGGGGTGAAAATGGTCTCAAAACGGGGTCAGTAACTTTATGCTTCGTTAACACCAGTAATGCAGATGGTGCCATGTTAAAAGGGGCCGACTGTCATGTGGTGATCATATCTGTCTGAAATAGACAATCACTTTTTTCATAAATTTAGAGTGCCCAATTCATTTTTTCCAATTAAGGGACAGTTTAGAATGGCCAGTCCACCTACCCTGCACATCTTTGGGTTGGCGAAACTCACGGAAACACAGGGAGAGTATACAAACTCCACACCGACAGTGACTCAGAGCCAGGATCGAACCTGGGACCTCAGCGCTGTGAGACAGCAGTGCTAACTACTGCGCCACCGTGCTGCCCAGACAATCATCTTTAATATGGAAATTGCGGCTCAAGGTAAAAGAAGAAGAATACATTTATACAAAGCTTTCCTGGAACAAAGGACATGCCAAAGCACTTCACACCCAAATAAGTACTTTTGAAGCCGAGGGCGGTATTTAATGGAGACAACAGAAGTCTTGTCTGTAATGGAGAGCTGGCAAGAACCCCATGGCACCTCTTTTAAGGAATGCTTTCTGTATTCAATGCCGCTCAGGCAGTTGACTGGACTGCGACTGGCCTACCCAGAATCAAGGCCCCTCGGGTGAGGAATCCTGCCTGTTGAGAGCAAGCAGGGGCTAGCAGCTTTATTGAATGGGGGGGGGGCCGGGCCTCCGGGAAGGCAGCAGCTGCTGCCTGTACCACATCCACCCGAGGCCTAGTAACATTGTTGAAACCCAGTCCACAGGTGAGACACTGGGGGTAGAGGTCAGCAGCCAGGAAAGGAGTGGGGGGGCTCTCAGTGGGCCCCCTTCCCAATGCCAGGTCCCTTGATCAGGCACTGAGTGCCTTTGAACAAGGGAGTCGGCAGGCAACGCCACACAGCTTTACTTGTCATGGTCGCTGCATGGCGAGCCCGCCACAGGAGGAATATGAGTACCAGCAGCAGTAGGTGGAGGCCCTTAAATGGACCCATGTAAGGGCCTCAATTCGCAACAGAGTGAGAAGGCCGTCCATGGGGCTTCTCACCACGGACTTGATGGGCGTGGAGATGGAACCTGATCAAATTCTCCTCCCCCTCAACAAACCTTCCACAAGAGAGAGCAATAATTTCCACCCACAGTTACTGTTGTAATGTAAGGAACATTGGGCGTCATTCTCCGCCGGCGGGAGTCTCCGTTTTGCCGGCACCGGGGGGGTTTCCCGACGGTGTGGGGCTGCCCCACAATGGGAAACCCCATTGACCGGCCGGTGTTACGGAGACTCCCGCCGGCCGGTCGGCGCAGAAATATGGCGGGGCGGGTAGGAGAATTTCGCCCATTGTTTATGTTCACTTGAGGGGAAAGCCGGGACCTCTGTGATGCGCAATCAAATACACTCAAGACAAAGTGATTTCATAACTGAAGGCTTTAATCTGCTAGAACCTTTTCCCCAGCAGCTTCGATACAGAAAGTGAAGGCTGCTGGAACGGCACCATCTCTTATACCCCGCCTTCAGGGCAGAGCTACATAATACAGCCAATGGTAGACTCCTGGGTCTAACCAATGGTCGTCAGCCTCCCAGGTACCGCAATACCTGGTACTACCACATTCACCCCCTGTTAAAAAAGAGCCCAGCAGAAGTGGGGGCCAGCGTTAATAGTCGCCTTTAGCATGGTATGACCAGGTATGGAGGTACCGTGATGTCGCGGATATTTACAAAGTGTTCATAGTGCAGCAGTCAGTCGATCGGGCGGCCTGGTCATCCTTCTGGAGCGTCTGGGCTTCGGCGGTGATTCTGATGAGGGTCCCGGTGGTTGCGACTCCGGGAGCATGGTGTTGTCCTCCCTGGCAGCTTTGTCACCCCTAGGCGGCGCTGTTGGGGCAAAAGGTAGGGGCGGCGCCTGTAGGGGTGTCGGTGGGTGGTCGGGCCTAGGCAGGAGCGGCGGGAGTACTGACCCTCCAGTGAGGTGCTGTGGGGGAGGTGGGGGTGGGGGCAATGGTTCGGGTGCGCGTGGGGTTCCGGCGGGCGCCAGGTCCCGAAGGGAGACTGTGTCTTGCCGGCTGTCAGGGAATGGCACGTGGGCGTACTGGGGGTTAGCGTGCAGCAGGTGGACCCTCTCGACCAACGGGTCCGACTTGTGTGCCCGCATGTGCTTCCGAAGCAGGATGGGTCCGGGTGTCGCTAGCCTGGTTGGGAGCGAGGTCCCGGAGGTGGACTTCCTGGGGAAAACAAGGAGACATTCATGAGGCGTCTGATTTGTGGTTTACAGAGCAGCGACTGGATGGCGTGGAGGGCCACCGAGAGGACCTCATGCCAGCGGGAGACCGGGAGATTCCTGGACCGTAGGGCCAGGAGAACGGTCTTCCAGACCGTTCCGTTCTCCCTCTCTACCTGCCCATTTCCCCAGGGGTTGTAACTGGTCGTCCTGCTCGAGGTGATGCCCTTGCTGAGCAGGAATTGACGCAGTTCGTCGCTCATAAAGGAGGACGTCCGATCACTGTGAATGTATGCGGGGAAACCGAACAGTGTAAAGATACTCTGGAGGGCCTTGATGACGGTGGTTGTGGTCATGTCTGGGCAGGGGATGGCGAATGGGAACCGGGAGTACTCATCAATCACGTTCAGGAAATATGTGTTGCGGTCGGTGGAGGGGAGGGGGCCTTTGAAGTCCATGCTGAGGCGTTCAAAGGGACGGGAAGCCTTTAATCTGTGTGCCCTCTCTGGCCGGTAGAAGTGCGGTTTGCACTCCGCGCAGATTTGGCAGTCCCTGGTGACTGTCCTGATCTCCTCGATGGAGTAGGGCAGGTTGCGGGTCTTGACAAAATGGAAAAAACAAGTGACCCTCGGGTGGCAAAGGTCCTCGTGGAGGGATCGGAGGCGGTCCACTTGTGCAGTGGCACAAGTGCCGCGGGACAGGGCATCAGGAGGCTCGTTTATCTTCCCCGGACGGTACAAGATCTCGTAGTTGAAGGTGGAGAGTTCTATCCTCCACCGCAAGACCTTGTCGTTTTTAATCTTGCCCCGCTGTGCATTATCGAACATGAAGGCAACCGGCCGTTGGTCCGTGAGGAGAGTGAATCTCCTGCCGGCCAGGTATTGCCTCCAATGTCTCACAGCTTCAACTATGGCTTGTGCTTCTTTTTCGACCGAGGAATGGCGAATTTCGGAAGCATGGAGGATACGGGAGAAGAAAGCCACGGGCCTGCCCGCTTGGGTGAGGGTGGCGGCCAGAGCTACGTCGGACGTATCGCTCTCGACCTGGAAGGGGAGGGACACGTCGATGGCGCGCTTCGTGGCCTTTGCAATGTCTGCTTTGATGTGGCTGAAGGCCTGGCAGGCCTTCGTCGACAGGGGAAAGGTTGAGGACTGGATCAGGGGTTGGGCTTTGTCTGCGTAATTGGGGACCCACTGTGCATAATAGCTGAAGAACCCGAGGCAGCGCTTCAGCGCCTTGGGGCAGTGAGGGAGGGGGAACTCCATAAGGGGGCACATGCGCTCAGGGTCAGGGCCTAGGACTCCACTTCGCACTACGTAGCCTAGAGTGGCTAGACGGTTGGTGCTAAACACGCATTTATCCTTACTGTATGTCAGATTAAGGATTTTCGGGGTCTGGCGTGGTCCTGCTGGTCATGGCCGCAGATGGTGGCGTTACCCAGATACGGGAACGTTGAGCGTAAGCCGTACCGGTCAATCATTCGGTCCATCTCTCGCTGGAAGACCGAGACCCCGTTCGTGACACCGAAGGGAACTCTTAAAAATTGATAGAGCTGCCCATCTGCTTCGAAGGCAGTGTACTTGCGGTCACGAGTGCGGAGGGGTAGCTGGTGGTAGGCGGACTTGAGGTCCACCGTGGAGAAGACCTTGTATTGTGCGATCCTGTTTACCAGGTCGGCTATACGGGGGAGAGGGTACGCATCTAGCTGCGTAAACTGTTGATGGTCTGACTGTAGTCAATGACCATCCTATGTTTCTCCCCGGTCTTTACCACCACTACTTGAGCTCTCCAGGGACTGTTGCTCGCTTTGATGACCCCTTCCCCCAGCAGCCTTTGGACCTCTGACCTGATGAAGGTCCAGTCCTGGGCACTGTACCGCCTGCTCCTGGTGGCAACAGGTTTGCAATCCGGGGTGAGGTTCGCAAACAGGGAAGGTGGGTCGACCTTAAGGGTCGCGGGGCCGCATACAGTAAGGGGAGGAATAGGGCCGCCGAATTTAAAGGTCAGGCTTTGCAAATGGCATTGGAAGTCCAGCCCCAGGAGGGTAGCCGCGCAGAGGTGCGGCAGGACATACAGGCGGAAATAGTCGAATTTCCTGCCTTGGACAGTGAGGTTCGCTAGGCAGAACCCCTTTATCTCCACCGAGTGTGACCCGGAGGCCAGGGAGATCCTTTGATTTACAGGGTGGGTTACAAGTGAACAGCGCCTTACCGTGTCGGGGTGAACAAAGCTTTCCGTGCTCCCAGAGTCAATCAGGCACGACGTCTCGTGGCCGTTGATGAGGACCGTTGTTGTAGCCGTTGCGAGTGTCCGGGGTAGACTTTGTTCCAGTGTCACCGAGGTCAGATGAAGCAATTGCGAGTTCTGATCGGGCAGCGTGTAGTCGGCCGTGCTGGGGGCCTGAGCCCCCATTCAAGATGGCGTGACCCATGGGTCGCACATGGTGTCCGGGGATGAAGAGGATGGCGGCGGCAATGGACAAAATTGCAGCGCCCAGCCGTCCAGCGTGAAGTCCGGGGGGGCAAGATGGCCGCGCCCGTGGGTCGCACGTGGCCCTTGGATAGGGGGGTGGCAGTGAGCGCTAGCCGGTCGGGGCCTGAAGGGGTGGTTGCCGCGGTGGTCCATAGACGCTGGAGACCGCAGCCACGGCGCGGGCCTGGCAGACCCCCACAAAGTAGCCCTTCTTGCCGCACCCTTTGCAGGTGGCGGTGCGGGCCGGGCAGCGCGGGCGGGGATGGTTCGCCTGCCCGCAGAAGAAACAGCGGGGCCCGGCTGCGTTAGTGGGCTGTCTCGCCGCGCAGGCTTGCGGGGTAAGGGGGAAGGTCTGAGGGGCTGCCGCTGCGGGGTGCCACGCAGCCCAAGGGGCCGCCGCGCGATTGGGTGCAAAGGACAGCGCGTTTTTGTAGGCAACGTCCATGGATCCTGCCAGGGCCCGTGCCTCTGTAAGTTCCAGAGTGTCCCTTTCTAGGAGTCTTCGGCGGATATCGGGGGAGCTCATACCTGCAACGAAAGCATCCCTGGTTAAAAGTTCCGTGTGCTCGCTCCCCGAAACTTGCGGGCAGCCACAGTTTCAGCCCAGCACCAGTAGTGCCCGGTAGAAATCTTCCAACATTTCCTCGGGGCTTTGCCGCTTAGTTGTAAGCTGGTGACGAGCGTAGACCTGGTTTACAGGGCAGATGTAATGTCCTTCCAGCAGTTCGATAGCGGCAGCATAGTTCTCCGCCTCCTCGATAAGGGGGTAGATCCCAGGGCTGACCCGGGAGCGCAGGAGATGCATCTTCTGTCCTTCTGTGGGGGCTGAGCTGGAGGCACTCCGGTTTGATACGGAGATCCATCCTTCCAACTTAAGTTGCAGCAGATTAAACTGATGCGCAATCAATTACACTCAAGATGAAGTGATTTCATAACTGAAGGCTTTAATCGGCTAGAACCTTTTCCCCAGCAGCTTCGATAAAGAAAGTGAAGGCTGCTGGGATGGCACCATCTCTTATACCCCATCTTCAGGGCGGAGCTACGTAATACAGCCAATGGTAAACTCCTGGGTCTAACCAATGGTCATCAGCCTCTCAGGTACCGCAATACCTGGTACTAACATACACAGTTTTGCACAGAGTGCTGAATTTGGTGCATTTGAGTGCTATTGTAAGAGTTTGGTGACCGAGGGCGTATAAGGCTTCATTTTTATCTGAAGTTTAGTCTTTCTTTTATTGAGGAATTAACTTAAAAGTTGCTGTTTGGTTTAGAAGAAGGTGAATTTTCAATCAGCTTTAAACAAAGCTTCTACTTCTAGGCACTTGCAGCTGGAGCTTGTTAATTAGTTAATTGGATTGGGCCAGTTTTCAGAGGCTAGATTCACAGTATAAAAGTGATCCCCTACAGTGCAGACTTTGTTTGCACAGAGTGCTGAATTTGGTGCATTTGAGTGCTATAAGTGAGAGTTTGGTGACTGAGGGAGTGCTGAATTTGGTGCATTTGAGCGCTATAATGAGAGTTTGGTGACTGAGGGAGTGCTGAATTTGGTGCATTTGAGTGCTATAGTAAGAGTTTGGTGACCGAGGGAGTTAGGTGAGGAGGGAGTAAGGTGCTCCTTTCATTTTGTTTCCGACATTTCTGCAAAGAGTGAGAAGAGAGCCAGGAGTTTACAGAAAGTGTAGCTGACTGGGAGCAGAGTCGGAGGGCGGAGATCTAGTTGGTCCACAGGGCAGCTATATTCTGTCAGGTAAGAGGGGATGAGGCTAGGCCAGTTGCATGCTCCTCCTGTAGGATGTGGATGGTGAGGGATACCACCAGTGTCCCCGCTGACTATAACTGCGGGAAGTGCACCCAACTTCAGCTCCTCAAAGACCGTGTTAGGGAACTGGAGCTGAAGCTGGATGAACGTCGGATCATCAGGGAGGCAGAGGGGGTGATTGAGAAGAGTTACAGGGAGGTAACCACACCCAAGGTACAGGACAAGAATAGCTGGGTTACAGTCAGGGGGAAAAAACAAACAGGCAGACAGTGCAGGGATCCCTCATGGCTGTTCCCCTTCAAAACAAGTATACCGTTTTGGATGCTGTTGGGGGGGATGACCTACCGGGGGAAGGCCCTAGCGGCCAGGTCTCTGGAACTGAGTCTGGCTCTGGAGCTCAGAAGGGAAGGGGGAGAATAGAAAAGCAATAGTTGTAGGAGATTCAATGGTTAGGGGAATACATAGGAGATTCTGTGGTCGCGAGCGAGACTCCCAGAAGGTATGTTGCCTCCCGGGTGCCAGGGCCAGGGATGTCTCGGATCGTGTCTTCAGGATCCTTAAGGGGGAGGGGGAGCAGCCAGAAGTCATGGTGCACATTGGTACCAACGACATAGGTAGGAAAAGGGGTGTGGAGGTAATAAACAAGTTTAGGGAGTTAGACTGGAAGCTAAAAATCAGGACAGACAGAGTTGTCATCTCTGGTTTGTTGCCGGTGCCACGTGATAGCGAGGAATAGGGAGAGAGTGCAGTGTGGACACGTGGCACTAGGGACACGTGGCTGCAGGAATGGTGTAGGAGGGAGGGCTTCAGGTATTTGGATAATTGGAGCGCATTCTGGGGAAGGTGGGACCTGTACAAGCAGGACGGGTTGCATCTGAACCAGAGGGGCACCAATATCCTGGGAGGGAGGCTTTCTAGTACTCTTCGGAGGGGTTTAAACTAATTTGGCAGGGGAATGGGAACCGGATTTGTAGTCCAGCAACTAAGGTAGCCGATATTCAGGACGCCAAAGCGTGTAATGAGGCAGTGGGGAAGGGAACACTGACAAAGGAGAGTACTTGCAGGCACGGAGATGGGTTGAAGTGTGTATACTTCAACGCAAGGAGCATCAGGAATAAGGTGGGTGAACTTAAGGCATGGATCGGTACTTGGGACTACGATGTGGTGGCCATCACGGAAACTTGGATAGAAGAGGGGCAGAAATGGTTGTTGGAGGTCCCTGGTTATAGATGTTTCAATAAGATTAGGGAGGGTGGTAAAAGAGGTGGGGGGGTGGCATTATTAATTAGAGATAGTATAACAGCTGCAGAAAGGCAGTTCGAGGAGTATCAGCCTACTGAGGCAGTATGGGTTGAAGTCAGAAATAGGAAAGGAGCAGTCACTTTGTTAGGAGTTTTCTATAGGCCCCCCAATAGTAGTAGAGATGTGGAGGAACAGATTGGGAAACAGATTTTGGAAAGGTGCAGAAGTCACAGGGTAGTAGTCATGGGTGACTTTAACTTCCCAAATATTGAGTGGAAACTCTTTAGATCAAATAGTTTGGATGGGGTGGTGTTTGTGCAGTGTGTCCAGGAAGTTTTTCTAACACAGTATGTAAATTGTCCGACCAGAGGAGGGGCAATATTGGATTTCGTCCTTGGTAATGAACCAGGGCAAGTGATAGATTTGTTAGTGGGGGAGCATTTTGGAGATAGTGACCACAATTCTGTGACATTCACTTTAGTAATGGAGAGGGATAGATGTGTGCTACAGGGCAAGGTTTACAATTGGGGGAAGGGTAAATACGATGTTGTCAGACAAGAATTGAAGTGCATAAGTTGGGAACATAGCCTGTCAGGGAAGGACACAAGTGAAATGTGGAACTTGTTCAACGAACAGGTACTACGTGTCCTTGATATGTATGTCCCTGTCAGGCAGGGAAGAGATGGTCGAGTGAGGGAACCATGGTTGACAAGAGAGGTTGAATGTCTTGTTAAGAGGAAAAAGGAGACTTGTGTAAGGCTGAGGAAACAAGGTTCAGACAGGGCGTTGGAGGGATACAAGATAGCCAGGAGGGAACTGAAGAAAGGGATTAGGAGAGCTAAGAGAGGGCATGAACAATCTTTGGCGGGTAGGATCAAGGAAAACCCCAAGGCCTTTTACACATATGTGAGAAATATGAGAATGACTAGAGCGAGGGTAGGTCCGATCAAGGACAGTAGCGGGAGATTGTGTATTGAGTCTGAAGAGATAGGAGAGGTCTTCAACGAGTACTTTTCTTCTGTATTTACAAATGAGAGGGGTAATATTGTTGGAGAGGACAGTGTGAAACAAATTGGTAAGCTCGAGGAAATACTTGTTCGGAAGGAAGATGTGTTGTGCATTTTGAAAAACTTGAGGATAGACAAGTCCCCCGGGCCTGACGGGATATATCCAAGGATTCTATGGGAAGCAAGAGATGAAATTGCAGAGCCGTTGGCAATGATCTTTTCGTCCTCAGTGTCAACAGGGGTGGTACCAGGGGATTGGAGAGTGGCGAATGTCGTGCCCCTGTTCAAAAAAGGGACTAGGGATAACCCTGGGAATTACAGGCCAGTTAGTCTTACTTCGGTGGTAGGCAAAGTAATGGAAAGGGTACTGAAGGATAGGATTTCTGAGCATCTGGAAAGACACTGCTTGATTAGGGATAGTCAGCACGGATTTGTGAGGGGTAGGTCTTACCTTACAAGTCTTATTGAATTCTTTGAGGAGGTGACCAAGCATGTGGATGAAGGTAAAGCAGTGGATGTAGTGTACATGGATTTTAGTAAGGCAATTTGATAAGGCTCCCCATGGTAGGCTTCTGCAGAAAGTAAGGAGGCATGGGATAGTGGGAAATTTGGCCAGTTGGATAACGAACTGGCTAACCGATAGAAGTCAGAGATTGGTGGTGGATGGCAAATATTCAGCCTGGATCCCAATTACCAGTGGCGTACCGCAGGGATCAGTTCTGGGTCCTCTGCTGTTTGTGATTTTCATTAATGACTTGGATGAGGGAGTTGAAGGGTGGGTCAGTAAATATGCAGGCGATATGAAGATTGGTGGAGTTGTGGAGAGTAAGGAGGGCTGTTGTCGGCTGCAAAGAGACATAGATAGGATGCAGAGCTGGGCTGAGAAGTGGCAGATGGAGTTTAACCCTGAAAAGTGTGAGGTTGTCCATTATGGAAGGACAAATATGAATGCGGAATACAGGGTTAACGGTAGAGTTTGTGGCAATGTGGAGGAGCCGAGAGATCTTGGGGTCTATGTTCATACATCTTTGAAAGTTGCCACTCAAGTGGATAGAGCTGTGAAGATGGCCTAGGCTCGCGTTCATTAACAGAGGGATTGAATTTAAGAGCCGTGAGGTGATGATGCAGCTGTACAAAACTTTGGTAAGGCCACATTTGGAGTACTGTGTACAGTTCTGGTCGCCTCATTTTTGGAAGGATGTGGAAGCTTTGGAAAAGGTGCAAAGAAGATTTCCCAGGATGTTGCCTGGAATGGAGAGTAGGTCTTACGAGGAAAGGTTGAGGGTGCTAGGCCTTTTCTCATTAGAACGGAGAAGGATGAGGGGCGACTTGATAGAGCTTTATAAGATGATCAGGGGAATAGATAGAGTAGACAGTCAGAGACTTTTTCCCCGGGTGGAACAAACCATTACAAGGGGACATAAATTTAAGGTGAAAGGTGGAAGATATAGGAGGGATGTCAGAGGTAGGTTCTTTACCCAGAGAGTAGTGGGGGCATGGAATGCACTGCCTGTGGAAGTAGTTGAGTCGGAAACATTAGGGACCTTCAAGCAGCTATTGGATAGGTACACGGATTACGGTAAAATGATATAGTGTAGATTTATTTGTTCTTAAGGGCAGCACGGTAGCATTGTGGATAGCACAATTGCTTTACAGCTCCAGGGTCCCAGGTTCGATTCCGGCTTGGGTCACTGTCTGTGCGGAGTCTGCACATCTTCCCCGTGTCTGCGTGGGTTTCCTCCGGGTGCTCCGGTTTCCTCCCACAGTCCAAAGATGTGCAGGTTAGGTGGATTGGCCATGATAAATTGCCCTTAGTGTCCAAAATTGCCCTTGGTGTTGGGTGGAAGTGTTGAGTTTGGGTAGGGTGCTCTTTACAAGAGCCGGTGCAGACTCAAAGGGCCGAATTGCCTCCTTCTGCACTGTAAATTCAATGATAATCTATGATTAATCTAGGACAAAGGTTCGGCACAACATCGTGGGCCGAAGGGCCTGTTCTGTGCTGTATTTTCTATGTTCTATGTTCTATGTTCTATGTTCTATGTTCTATGTTCTATGTTCTATGTTCTATGTTCTATGTTCTATGTTCTATGTTCTATGTTCTATGTTCTATGTTCTGTTTAACAGCTCATCTGAAAGACAGCATCTCCAATGGTGCAGCATCTCTCAGCGCTGCACTGGAATGTCAACCTGGATTGTTGTGCTTAAATCCTGGAATTGATCCCACAATCCTCTGACTCGAAGCAAGAGCGGTACAACTGTGTCAATGCTGTCATACAGTGACATAATTCACACGCCAACTGTCATTTTGGCTCGAAACTGGCCAGAGTCTGCAAAGAGTCATGAGTGATGGAAAAGAAGTCGCCTTTTTAATGTAAGTACTCAACACTTGCTGTACCATCAAATGCCACGTAGTTAATCCCTTAACATTGAGGGCCCACTTGAATTTGTCAGTTCATCCAAAGGTTCTTCAAGTGGTTACCAAGAGATGAAAACCAAGAGATGAAAAAGGAATTGTTAAATAAATAGCTAAACTGACTGCATGAGATGGAGCTGAAACAGGCTCAAACCAAACTGCAACTAATGGTGCTGGAGTGAATAAAAACCTAGGAGTGGAGGAGGAAGCGGATGTATGGTATATAGAACTCCTCATGACCATGTATGGCATCAAGAACACCCCATGACCAAGCAGAAGATCAGTTGATGCCTTCTGCTGATTTACTGTTAGATTTGTACTCTGTCCCTTCCTGTCATGGCCTGTTTATCATTTTCCATGTTAATGCCTTCTTCTCTTGCTTTGTCTCTACTCTTTCATTTGGCACATCTTGCCAAGTCTGATCTCCATTATTTAGTTTAAAATTCTCTCTACTTTCTTAGTTATGCTGTTTTCCAGTGCTCTGCTCCCAGCACCATTCAGGTGTAAACTGGTCCCACTTTCCCCAGTACTGAAGCCAGTGCCCCACAAATTGGAACTCACCTCTCCTACAACTGTCTTTGAGCCACATATTCATCTCTCTAATTTTATTTGCCCCATGCCAATTTGCACATACTCCGATAATAACAGAGGCTATTATATTACCTTTGATGTTCTGCTTTATAATTTAGCCTTGATGCAGAACGTCATTCCTAGTTTTACCTATGTCATTGGTACCTACATGGACCATGACGGTGGATCGGTGGATCCCCTCCCTCCTATTGCAAGTCATTCATCAACTCAGAGTAGATGTCCTGAACCCTGGCTGTCGGCAGAGAATACACCCTTTGGGCCTGGGAGAGGGATCGGGTCAGGCATTGGGGGGAGGGGGGGGGGGCGTTGGGTTTGGGTTGTGTCAGGCCTGAATGAATGAAGGATCAAATTCGGCCTCGGGAGTGGGAGGCTGGAGTGGGGATGGAGGGGGAGGGGGGGTGCGGGTCAGGCCTTGGAGGGGCCGAGCTGAACTTTGGAGGCATTGGGTTGAACCTTGGGTGACAGAGGTAGGATAGGGGGGTGGCTGCGGTTGGGCTGGGCCTTGCAGGGAGTAGAATCAAGTCAGGCCTAGGGGGTGTCAGATCGGTTTGGGGCTGTACAATAATTTCCCAGAAGTTAGAAATGGTTTTATTTCTTCTAACATTTTGGGGGTAACATGTAACACAGTTGGAACTAACTGATGTTTGCGATTTAAATCACATTTTCAGATAGTTCGCAGTGCAGGACAATTGCCCAGGGGAAGATTTCACTTCCAGGCAATTGCTGTGTAAACCTTGCCTATGAACATCTTGGGGCTGTCGTGTTGGGTGTTCTGGTCTACAAACAAGTCAACACGGCTGGAGATGGTGTAACTCTATTTTATTAACAACTCAACTGTATTAACATACTGTAAGCTTGGGTACGTGCATTACCATCTTATCTGTGGACCCTGTCCTATCACTATCTTGGTGAGGCACTCAGCACATGGTGAATGTCTGAGAGGCAGGCTGTGAGCTCTGTGCTCTGAGCTGGCTGCTGCTCGAATGAGCAGGAACTCTGGTGTCCCCTGTCTTTATAGTGCTTGTGCTCTCACTGGTGATTGGCTGCGATGTTGTGTATGCTGGTTGGTTCTACTGTATGCCCATCAGTGTGTCAGTGTGTGTATGATTGCACCATGATATGCTGATGTATATCATGACAGGGGCAAGGGGCCAGGGTGGGTGGGTGGCGGGGGGGCAGTGTTCTCCAGTACATCGTTGGGATACTTCCCTGATATGCTGCCCTGGAGCTCGGAAGTTATGGCTCATTGTAATTTATAATGGCAGGAGCCTCTGGAAGAGTGGGCTTGTGCACTTTAGGGCTTATAGTTGAATACATTTTCAAATACTTCAGGCTTGGCTCTTGCACTCGCATGCTGGGCCTTTCCATAGTTAAGGATGGTGATGTTTGTTGAACACTTTCCTTCTGTGAATTCCCTGATTTTCCATTATCATCAACTGGTCTTGGTAGGGCTACACACCTTGCTTTGATTTATTGGTGTGGAAGCATCTGTTAATAACTGCTGGCTTTATTGCCTAGCAACACAGATGGTCCTGTAATTGAAAATGAAATGAAATGAAAATCACTTATTGTCACAAGTAGGCTTCAAATGAAGTTACTGTGAAAAGCCCCTAGTCACCACATTCCAGTACCTGTTCGCGGATGCTGGTACAGGAATTGAACCCACGCTGCTGGCCTTGGTCTGCTTGACAAGCCAGCTGTCTTAGCCCACTGTGCTAAACCAGTCCCTATTCCAGCTAGTTCAGCTTCGTTAAGTTCGGGCCGGATTTTCACCGAGTCATGGAGAAGCACGGACCTTTAAAAATGATTGAGAGGATCCAGACTCAAAGGTCCTCCCTCCAGTTTGGCAGATCCCATTTTCACTAGTAAGGGAAAGAGGTAGAGTCAAGCGCACAGGCACAGATTATAAATTGGCTGGGCCATTTAAAGTCAATACACAGGACTAGCAGAATGATTTTTTCTTGAGTAACAGCCTGAATCCGCTGTGAGTGTTCCATGACTTTATGGTGGAGACGGAAATGCTCCTGAAAGCCCAATATGTTATGTAGATCTGTAAAGTTGATTCAATGTTCACTACTTAAAAATTGAAAATAATGACTTCCGGGTGCGGCGATGACCAGCTGAGTCGCACGTTTCGGCAGCTCCCTGTGAAACGGACTTTTGGGCTCTTGATAGGAGCCCCAACGGCAATTTTGACGGCTAAAAACACTGTGCGGTAAACCAGAAGGGAATCCCCCCTGGATGAAAAAAGGAGGAGAAAGTGGCCAGATTTCAGTGGATCCTTTAGAACAGCGGCAAGGAAGGCAAGCAAAAACCAAGATGGCGTCGGAAGGTGGCAGTTTAACATGGGGCCCTGAACAACAAGAGTTCTTGAAATGCTGTGTGGAAGAGATCAAAAAGGAAATGAAGAAAGAGCTGTTGGCTCCGATACTACAGGCGATCGAAGGGCTAAAGGAGGAACAAAAGACCCAGGAGCGGGAGCTTCGGGTCGTGAAGGCAAAGGCAGCCGAGAATGAGGACGACATACAGGGCCTGGTGGTGAAGACGGAGACGCAGGAGGCACATCAGAAACGATGTGTGGAAAGGTTGGAGGCACTGGAAAACAACGCAAGGAGGAACAACCTGAGGATTCTTGGTCTTCCTGAAGGTGTGGAGGGAGCGGACGTCGGGGCATATGTGAGCACGATGCTGCACTCGTTAATGGGAGCGGAGGCCCCGGCGGGTCCGTTGGAGGTGGAGGGAGCATACCGAGTGATGGCGCGAGGACCGAGAGCAGGAGAAATTCCCAGAGCCATAGTGGTGAGATTCCTCCGTTTTAAGGATAGAGAAATGGTCCTTAGATGGGCGAAGAAAACTCGGAGCAGTAAATGGGAGAACGCGGTGATCCGCGTTTATCAAGACTGGAGTGCGGAGGTGGCGAGAAGGAGGGCGAGCTTTAATCGGGCCAAGGCGGTGCTTCATAAAAAGAAGATAAAATTTGGAATGCTGCAACCGGCAAGACTGTGGGTCACATTGAGGGAGGCACCACTACTTTGAGACGGCGGATGAAGCGTGGACTTTTATTGTGGAAGAAAAACTGGAATGAGCGGGTTATTAAAAAGAACGTTTGAACAAAGTGGTGGGGCGAATGTGGGGGGCAAAGAGGGGTTTTATGTACTAATCCTGCGATGTGGTAACTTTTCTCTCTCCCACAGGTGGTGATGGGGGGAGGAGGGGAGGTGGAGGAGATGGGGCGTTGGCCATTGGGGGCGGGGCCAAGGGAGAAGCGCGGGCTTGGTTCCCGCGCTATGATAATCATGGCGGGAATAGAGAAGCAGGAAGGAGGGAACGTCGCACGGTGCGAGCCGAGGTCACGGGGGGAAGCCGAGGTCAGCTAGAGTTTGCTGACTTCTGGGAGCAACATTGGGGGAGTAATTACGCTAGCGGGGGATCTAGCGGGGGGGGGGGAGGGGGGAATTACTGGGTTGCTGCTGCTGGGGAGAGGGGGGAGCTGGTATGGGAGAGGATGGGCGGGGGGGCACCGCCTTGGGGAGATACAGCTGCGTGGGAACCGGGTGAGGAGCTGGAAAAAGGTGATGGCTAATCGACAAGGGGGGGGGGGGGGGGGTAGGAAGCCCCTCAACTCGGCTGATCACGTGGAACGTGAGAGGGCTGAACGGGCCGATAAAGAGGGCACGGGTACTCGCACACCTTAAGAAATTTAAGGCAGATGTGGCTATGTTACAGGAAACGCACCTGAAACTGATAGACCAGGTTAGGCTACGCAAAGGATGGGTGGGGCAGGTGTTCCATTCGGGGCTAGATGCGAAAAACAGGGGGGTGGCTATATTAGTGGGGAAGCGGGTAATGTTCGAGGCAAAGACTATAGTGGCGGATAACGGGGGCAGATACGTGAGGGTGAGTGGCAAACTACAGGGGGAGACGGTGGTTTTGGTAAACGTATATGCCCCGAACTGGGATGATGCCAATTTTATGAGGCGGATGCTAGGACGCATTCCGGACCTAGAGATGGGAAAGCTGATAATGGGGGGAGATTTTAATACGGTGTTGGAACCAGGGCTGGATAGGTCGAAGTCCAGGACTGGAAGGAGGCCGGCAGCAGCCAAGGTACTTAAAGATTTTATGGAGCAGATGGGAGGTGTAGACCCGTGGAGATTTAGCAGACCTAGGAGTAAGGAGTTCTCGTTTTTCTCCTATGTCCATAAAGTCTACTCGCGAATAGACTTTTTTGTGCTGGGCAGGGCATTGATCCCGAAGGTGAGGGGAACGGAGTATACGGCTATAGCCATTTCAGATCACGCTCCACACTGGGTGGACTTGGAGATAGGGGAGGAAACAGGAGGGCGCCCACCCTGGAGAATGGACATGGGACTAATGGCAGATGAGGGGGTGTGTCTAAGGGTGAGGGGGTGCATTGAAAAGTACTTGGAACTCAATGATAATGGGGAGGTCCAGGTGGGAGTGGTCTGGGAGGCGTTGAAGGCGGTGGTTAGAGGGGAGCTGATATCAATAAGGGCACATAAAGGGAAGCAGGAGAGCAAGGAACGGGAGCGGTTGCTGCAAGAACTTTTGAGGGTGGACAGACAATATGCGGAAGCACCGGAGGAGGGGCTGTACAGGGAAAGGCAAAGGCTACATGTAGAATTTGACTTGCTGACTACAGGCACAGCAGAGGCACAATGGAGGAAGGCACAGGGTGTACAGTACGAATATGGGGAGAAGGCGAGCAGGTTGCTGGCACACCAATTGAGGAAAAGGGGAGCAGCGAGGGAAATAGGGGGAGTGAGGGATGAGGAAGGAGAGATGGAGCAGGGAGCGGAGAGAGTGAATGGAGTGTTCAAGACATTTTATAAAAAATTATATGAAGCTCAACCCCCGGATGGGAGGGAGAGAATGATGGGCTTCTTGGATCGGCTGGAATTTCCCAAGGTGGAAGAGCAGGAAAGGGTGGGACTGGGAGCACAGATCGAGGTAGAAGAAGTGGTGAAAGGAATTAGGAGCATGCAGGCGGGAAAGGCCCTGGGACCGGATGGATTCCCAGTCGAATTCTATAGAAAATATGTGGACTTGCTCGCCCCGGTACTGACGAGGACCTTTAATGAGGCAAAGGAAAGGGGACAGCTGCCCCCGACTATGCCTGAAGCAACGATATCGCTTCTCTTAAAGAAGGAAAAGGACCCGCTACAATGCTGAACACGAATATACGGAGGTTGTTAGGGGGAATGATGATGGCCCCAACAGAGGGAGAAACGGAGATAGTAGTGGCGATGGATGCCGAGAAAGCATTTGATAGAGTGGAGTGGGATTATTTGTGGGAGGTGTTGAGGAGATTTGGTTTTGGAGAGGGGTATGTTAGATGGGTGCAGCTGTTGTATAGGGCCCCAATGGCGAGCGTGGTCACGAATGGACGGGGATATGCATATTTTCGGCTCCACAGAGGGACAAGGCAGGGATGCCCTCTGTCCCCATTATTGTTTGCACTGGCGATTGAGCCCCTGGCGATAGCGTTGAGGGGTTCCAAGAAGTGGAGGGGAGTACTTAGGGGAGGAGAAGAACACCGGGTATCTTTGTATGCGGACGATTTGCTACTATACGTGGCGGACCCGGCGGAGGGGATGCCAGAAATAATGCGGATACTTGGGGAGTTTGGGGATTTTTCAGGGTATAAATTGAACATGGGGAAAAGTGAGTTGTTTGTGGTGCATCCAGGGGAGCAGAGTAGAGAAATAGAGGACCTACCATTGAGGAAGGTAACAAGGGACTTTCGTTACCTGGGGATCCAGATAGCTAAGAATTGGGGCACATTGCATTGGTTAAATTTAACGCGGTTGGTGGAACAGATGGAGGAGGATTTCAAGAGATGGGATATGGTATCCCTGACACTGGCAGGGAGGGTGCAGGCGGTTAAGATGGTGGTCCTCCCGAGATTCCTCTTTGTGTTTCAGTGCCTCCCGGTGGTGATCACGAAGGCTTTTTTTAAAAGGATTGAAAAGAGCATCATGGGTTTTGTGTGGGCCGGGAAGACCCCGAGAGTGAGGAAGGGATTCTTACAGCGTAGCAGGGATAGTGGGGGGCTGGCACTACCGAGCCTAAGTGAGTATTATTGGGCCGCTAATATTTCAATGGTGAGTAAGTGGATGGGAGAGGAGGAGGGAGCGGCGTGGAAGAGATTAGAGAGGGCGTCCTGTAGGGGGACTAGCCTACAGGCTATGGTGACAGCCCCATTGCCGTTCTCACCGAGGAACTATACCACAAGCCCGGTGGTGGTGGCTACACTGAAGATTTGGGGACAGTGGAGACGGCATAGGGGAAAGACTGGAGCCTTGGGGGGGGTCCCCGATAAGAAACAATCATAGGTTTGCCCCGGGGGGAATGGATGGGGGATATGGAATGTGGCAAAGAGCAGGAATAACGCAACTGAAAGATCTGTTTGTGGATGGGAAGTTCGCGAGTCTGGGAGCGCTGACCGAGAAATATGGGTTGCCCCAAGGGAATGCATTCAGGTATATGCAACTGAGGGCTTTTGCGAGGCAACAGGTGAGGGAATTCCCGCAGCTCCCGACACAAGAGGTGCAGGACAGAGTGATCTCAAAGACATGGGTGGGGGATGGTAAGGTGTCAGATATATATAGGGAAATGAGGGACGAAGGGGAGACTATGGTAGATGAACTAAAAGGGAAATGGGAAGAAGAGCTGGGGGAGGAGATCGAGGAGGGGCTGTGGGCAGATGCCCTAAGCAGGGTAAACTCGTCGTCCTCGTGTGCCAGGCTAAGCCTGATTCAGTTTAAGGTATTACACAGGGCACATATGACTGGAGCTCGGCTCAGTAAATTTTTTGGGGTGGAGGATAGGTGTGCGAGGTGCTCGAGAAGCCCAGCGAATCATACCCATATGTTTTGGTCATGCCCGGCACTACAGGGGTTTTGGATGGGGGTGACAAAGGTGCTTTCAAAAGTAGTAGGAGTCCGGGTCGAACCAAGCTGGGGGTTGGCTATATTTGGGGTTGCACAAGAGCCGGGAGTGCAGGAGGCGAGAGAGGCCGATGTTTTGGCCTTTGCGTCCCTAGTAGCCCGGCGCAGGATATTGCTAATGTGGAAAGAAGCCAAGCCCCCGGGGGTGGAGACCTGGATAAATGACATGGCGGGGTTTATAAAGCTAGAGCGGATTAAGTTCGTCCTAAGGGGGTCGGCTCAAGGGTTCACCAGGCGGTGACAACCGTTCGTCGAATACCTCGCAGAAAGATAGACGGAATGGGAAAAAGAAGGCAGCAGCAGCAGCCCAGGATCGGTGGGGGGGGGGGGGGGAGGAGGAACCAGAAGGACTCTCAGGGTTGTTAATATATACTGTATAGTATGTATAGGTCGTTGCTACAGATAATTATATATTGGACTGTTAAATTATATTTTTGGAGAGTATTACTTGTGACAAGGCAGTTGCCAATTAGGGCTAGTTTTCATTTTTGTTATTTATTATTTATTCATTTTTTGTTTATAAAATAGGTCATTGTTATTTGTGTTGTTATAATATTGTGTAAAGGATGCACAATGTACTGTGTTGGTTGACCAAAAATTTTCAATAAAATATTTAATAAAAAAAAAAAAAATTGAAAATAATTACCTGCCTGTGCCTGTGTCAGGAAATAAAATGAGTTCTCACAGTTTCAACAGCGATTTGTTGGCATAATCCAAAATGCTACCATTATAACATTATTATTGCTTGACTGCATCTATAACCTGTTGTTGTCACCATGGATGCAAGTGATGGAAGGTGTAAATTCACAGTTTGATTGACAGCTCAAAGAGGTTATTAAAGGATTACCTGTATTTAACAAAGAACAAAGAAATGTACAGCACAGGAACAGGCCCTTCGGCCCTCCAAGCCCGTGCCGACCATACTGCCCGACTAAACTACAATCTTCTACACTTCCTGGGTCCGTATCCTTCTATTCCCATCCTATTCATATATTTGTCAAGATGCCCCTTAAATGTCCCTATCGTCCCTGCTTCCACTACCTCCTCCGGTAGTGAGTTCCAGGCACCCACTACCCTCTGCGTAAAAAACTTGCCTCGTACATCTACTCTAAACCTTGCCCCTCTCACCTTAAACCTATGCCCCCTAGTAATTGACCCCTCTACCCTGGGGAAAAGCCTCTGACTATCCACTCTGTCTATGCCCCTCATAATTTTGTATACCTCTATCAGGTCGCCCCTCAACCTTCTTCGTTCCAGTGAGAACAAACCGAGTTTATTCAATCGCTCCTCATAGCTTATGCCCTCCATACCAGGCAACATTCTGGTAAATCTCTTCTGCACCCTCTCTAAAGCCTCCACATCCTTCTGGTAGTGTGGCGACCAGAATTGAACACTATACTCCAAGTGTGGCCTAACTAAGGTTCTATACAGCTGCAACATGACTTGCCAATTCTTATACTCAATGCCCCGGCCAATGAAGGCAAGCATGCCGTATGCCTTCTTGACTACCTTCTCCACCTGTGTTGCCCCTTTCAATGACCTGTGGACCTGTACTCCTAGATCTCTTTGACTTTCAATACTCTTGAGGGTTCTACCATTCACTGTATATTCCCTACCTGCATTAGCCCTTCCAAAATGCATTACCTCACATTTGTCCGGATTAAACTCCATCTGCCATCTCTCCGCCCAAGCCTCCAGACAATCTAAATCCTGCTGTATCCTCAGACAGTCCTCATCGCTATCCGCAATTCCACCAACCTTTGTGTCGTCTGCAAAAAGTGAGGAAGTGAACATAGTTGTTTGCTTTTATAAGGGATTTAAGTAATGAGAGGATTTAAATCTATTGCATGGGTATTTATGAACGAGAATGTTTTTTATACAGTGATGTTTGTAATAGTTACATAGAACTTTATTTTATGTCATCTCAGCAAATCTCCTGATGTCAGCCCATAGTGGATAATGGGTGAGTTAGCAGGGTAGGTGGAAGGGCAAAGGGTGATTGAGTTGTCACTAAGTTGCTATAGGAGCAATACGGCACATTGGATGTATCAGAGGGATGGGTTGGCAGAAGATGCTACTAAGTTGGCATATGGGCTACAAAGGTCATTTGAATGGGTGGAGGGCATGGGTTGGCATGAGTTGGTATTCATTTAGCATGGAGAAATAAGTGGCTATGGAGATGAATGGGGGGCCATGAGTTGGCAGGAGCTGGTGCTAAGTTGGTATCGAGGTCATGGGGTTGAGTAAGGCATAGATTGACATAGAGGGTATGAGGGGCCATTAGGGGTGGGTGGGGGGAATGAGCTAACATGAGTTGTCATGGATGGGGCATGGGGTGTGGGTGGGAATGTGAGGAGAATAAGTCTAGACAGCCAATATTCAACAAAGGCTCAGATCTCAGGCTGACCTTGGCACAGGCAAGCCCTGTGGCCGCCTATGGTTTGCATTCGGAGGTGGCAGGTGTGACTCTATCATGCACCCCTCTCTGAGAATGAAAATTGAGCAACTCGAGGCATTTTTTCTGAGGTGGGTGCAGCGATCGAGGGAATTTCCCTATTCATGCCACGCAGTTCAGGAGCGAAAAACTGGCCCTTAGTGTCTCTTTTGAAAGTTGCCCTGGCACCCTGTCAGCCAATATTTTGCTACAATCTCTATTAAATCAGACTTTATCTCCAGGCTGGATGGAGGTAGAGGGTATGTGGGTTTTGCCAAGCCAGGAAGTTATGGGCTGGATTCTCTGCCCCCCGATGCTGAAATCGCATTCGGCGACAGGGCGGAGAATCCGTTTTCCCGCATGAAATTGGGACCGCGATTCTCCGCCCCCCGAAAAGCGGCGTACTCGAGGAGTATGCAACGCCGAGTATCCACCGCCTCAGGCCATTGCCTGAGGCCTGCCCCGCTATTCTCCATCCCCGACCGGCCGAATTCCCGACTTTGTGATTCTAAAGGGATCCTGCCGTTCGGGAAACTCGCGAGGCGGCTGTGGACTCAGCCCAGGCCGCCACAGTCGGGGGCGGGCCGATCGGAGGGCAGAAGGGGCCTCATTCGGGACTGGGGACTATGTTTGCGGGTGATCCGGGTCGGGCGAGCGGCTGATGCGGGGCACTATTCCAGGGGTCCACGTCCGCAGGCTGAGTCCGCCATGGAGCATGGCATGGCCGCTAGAGGCCGCCGCCGTGAGCATGCACGGCCTCTGACCTGGAAGAGTGGGGGGCCGTATCGGCAATTGGAGCTGCGAACTCCATGACGGCCTGCTAGTCCACTGCACGGCTGTGAACCTGTGGCCTTTTGACACCAATTGTCCTGGCTTAAAAGAGCACAATTTCCACGACAGGGGACATAGTCCCAAAAATGGAGAACCCAGCCCCACATATGTGGTGTTATATAATTCTTGCTGCAATGGAGGATGTTCTATCTTTGGAGGTGAGGGTTTATCATCAAAAGTTTAATGGTTTAATGGTCAACCCTGTGCTCATTGTCAGCTGTCCTTCAATTTGAAACGTCTACTTAGGTTTGTGGGTTTCTACCCATGGGTCTTCATGAGGCTGACTAGGTCGATTCTTGACCCCCCAGATCTTTGGACACGTGGGGCAGGATGTAATCTTGAACAAAAACAAGAAGCTTTCATTGCCTAGCGGAACAATCCAAGGGAGCAAGTCAAGAAAGTAGCATTATAACAATTCAAAACTGACACATAAAGGCAGATCCAGAAGATATCCAAGATATCCAACAATACGCAACCATCATGACACACAAACCTATTTTGAAGCCTCAGGCCCATCTATAGACAAAGATATAATGGACAACAGCCTGTTCACTCACAGGATGGTATTTCTCTCCTTAAGGATGACAATGCTATTCATCACCTCTGGAAAGAATATCTTGAACAACTCCTCAGCAATGAATCCACAGTGGCAGCTGATACTCTCCAGACAATCCCCTGGACCCTGGGTAAAATCCATGGGTAAACTACCATCAATGGGAAAGCTGCAGCAAGCAATCAAACAGATGATAAACAATGAAAGCTTGTGGGCCTAATAGTATCTCAGCCAAGATCTTCAATGCTGGTGGGACTTTGCTCACTCAAGAATCCATGACTCATCCTACCCCTGCCAGTGTTATTGTCGGCAGACATATCAGCAACAGGTAAGTTGGCAACGATGAGATCAAGTCGGTAGGCCGCCATCGAGGGAGGGAGGGTTTGCGGAGTGGAGGGGGGGTTGCCACCCATGGCCTAGGCTAGGCTGGTGGGAGGGGAGGGGGGGGGGGTTGTGTGGGTCCATCATGCCAACTCCTGGACCGTGTTACTCCATTCTAGGGGCAACCCAAGCCCCGTTCTGCCTGCCCCACAGACCACCCAGAGCTCCTACTGACCAGAGTGGCCTCTGGCCCTGTGGCTGAAGGCTATAGCTCATTGGGAATTGCCAATTGTAGTTAAGTGAGCACTTCACACATCCCAAGTGTATCCCAGTGGGTATGAATGCCATGCAGCCAGTGGGAGTTATTGCCCAGCATCCCAAACAGACTGTGATGCCTGGACACTGTGCCTAGACACTGCGGGAGCCACACCTAGGGCACAGCTGGCAACACACATGGGCTGGGCCCAAGCACCAGGGTCATTTCAGTGACCAGAGGAGTGCACCGGGAAGGGGACCAGCTCCCAGTCCAGGTAACATTGAACATTACAGCGCAGTACAGGCCCTTCAGCCCTCGATGTTGCGCCGCCCTGTGAAACCACTCTAAAGCCCATCTACACTATTCCCTTATCGTCCATATGTCTATCCAATGACCATTTGAATGCCGTTAGTGTTGGCGAGTCCACTACTGTTGCAGGCAGGGCATTTCACACCCTTACTACTCTCTGAGTAAAGAACCTACCTCTGACATATGTCCTATCTCTATCTCCCCTCAATTTAAAGCTATGCCCCCTCGTGCTAGACATCACCATCCGAGGAAAAAGGCTCTCACTGTCCACCCTATCCAATCCTCTGATCATCTTGTATGCCTCAATTAAGTCACCTCTTAACCTTCTCTCTAACGAAAACAGCCTCAAGTCCCTCAGCCTTTCCTCATAAGATCTTCCCTCCATACCAGGCAACATTCTGGTAAATCTCCTCTGCACCCTTTCCAATGCTTCCACATCCTTCCTATAATGCGGCGACCAGAATTGCACGCAAACTCCAAATGCAGCCCCACCAGAGTTTTGTACAGCTGCAACATGACCTCATGGCTCCGAAACTCAATCCCTCTACCAATAAAAGCTAACACACCATATACCTTCTTTACAACCCTCTCAACCTGGGTGGTAACTTTCAGGGATCTATGTACATGGACACCGAGATCTCTCTGCTCATCCACACTGCCAAGAATCTTACCATTAGCCCAGTATTCAGTCTTCCTGTTATTCCTTCCAAAATGAATCACCTCACACTTTTCTGCATTAAACTCCGTTTGCCACCTCTCAGCCCAGCGCTGCAGCTTATCTAGGTCCCTCTGTAACTTGTAACATCCTTCCGCACTGTCCACAACTCCACCGACTTTAGTGTCATCTGCAAATTTACTCACCCATCCTTCTACGCCCTTCTCCAGGTCATTTATAAAAATGACAAACAGCAGTGGCCCCAAAACAGATACTTGTGGTACACCACTAGTAACTGGACTCCAGTCTGAACATTTCCCATCAACCACCACCCTTTGTCTTCTTCCAGCTAGCCAATTTCTGATACAAACTGCTAAATCACCCTGAATCCCATGCCTCCGAATTTTCTGCAGTAGCCTACCGTGGGTAACCTTATCAAACGCTTTACTGAAATCCATATTCACCACATCAACTGCTTTACCCTCATCCACCTGTTTGGTCACCTTCTCAAAGAGCTCAATAAGGTGTGTGAGGCACGACCTACCCTTCACAAAATCGTGTTGACTATCTCTAATCAAATTATTCCTTTCCAGATGATTATACATCCTATTTCTTATAAACCTTTCCAAGATTTTGCCCACAACACAAGTAAGGCTCACTGGTCTATAGTTACCGGGGTTGTCTCTACTTCCCTTCTTGAACAACGGGACAACATTTGCGATCCTCCAGTCTTCTGGCACTATTCCTGGAGACAAAGATGACTTAAAGATCAAAGCCAAAGGCTCAGCAATCTCCTCCCTAGCTTCTCAGAGAATCCTAGGATAAATCCCATCCGGTCCAGGGGACTTGTCTATTTTCACACTTTTCAGAATTGCTAATACCTCCTGCTTATGAACCTCAAGCCCCTCTAGTCTAGTAGCCTGAAACTCAGTATTTTCCTCGACAACATTGTCTTTTTCCTGTGTGAATACTGATGAAAAATATTCATTTCGCACCTCTCTTATCTCCTCGGACTCCAAGCACAACTTCCCACTACTGTCCTTGACTGGCCCTATTCTTACCCTAGTCATTCATTTATTCCTGACATATCTATAGAAAGCTTTCGGGTTATCCTTGATCCTACCTACCAAAGGCTTCTCATGTCCCCTCCTGGCTCTTCTTAGCGCTCTCTTTTGGTCCTTCCTAGCTAACTTGTAACTCTCAAGCGCCCTAACTGAACCTTCATGTCTCATCTTTACATAAGCCTCCTTCTTCCTCTTGACAAGTGTTTCGACTGCTTTAGTAAACCACGGTTCCCTTGCTTGACCACTTCCTCCCTGCCTGACAGGTACATACTTATCAAGGACACGCAGTAGCTATTCCTTGAACAAGCTCCACATTTCCATTGTGCCCATCCCCTGCAGTTTTCCTCTCCATGCGATGCATCCTAAGTCTTGCCTCATCGCATCATAATTGCCTTTCCCCCAGATATAACTCTTGCCCTGCGGTATATACCTATCCCTTTCCATCACTAAAGTAAACTTAATCGAATTGTGGTCACTATCACCAAAGTGCTCACCTACCTCCAAATCTAACACCTGTCCTGGTTCATTACCCAGTACCAAATCCAATATGGCCTCGCCTCTCATTGGCCTATCTACATACTGTGTCAGGAAACCCTCCTGCACACATTGGACAAAAACAGACCCATCTAAAGTACTCGAACTATCGCGTTTCCAGTCACTATTTGGAAAGTTAAAGTCCCCCATAACAGCTATCCTGCTGCTTTCACTCCTATCCAGAATCGTCTTTGCAATCCTTTCCTCTACATCTCTGGAACTTTTCCGAGGCCTATAGAAAACCCCTAACAGGGTGATTTCTCCTTTCCTGTTTCTAACCTCAGCCCATACTACCTCAGTAGACGGGTCCTCATCAAACGTCCTTTCTGCCACCGTAATACTGTCCTTGACTAACAATGCCACCCCTCCCCCTCTTTTACCACCTTCCCTGAGCTTACTGAAATATCTAAACCCCGGCACCTGCAACAACCATTCCCGTCCCTGCTCTATCCATGTCTCCGAAATGGCCACAACATCGAAGTCCCAGGTACCAACCCATGCCCCAAGTTCACCCATCTTATTCCGGATACTCCTGGCATTGAAGAAGACACACTTTAAACCACCTTCCTGCCTGCCGGTATACTCCTGCAACTTTGAAACCTTACTCATGACCTCACTACTCTCAACCTCCTGTTTACTGGAGCTACAATTCAGGTTCCCAAGCCCCTGCTGAACTAGTTTAAACCCTCCCGAAGAGCATTAGCAAATTTCCCCCCCCAGGATATTGATACCCCTCTGGTCCAGGTGTAGACCATCCCGTTTGTAGAGGTCCCACCGACCCCAGAATGATTATCTAGAAATCTGAAACCCTCCCTCCTGCACCATCCCTGTAGCCACGTGTTCAACTCCTCTCTCTCCCTATTCCTCGTCTCGCTATCACGTGGCACGGGTAACAACCCAGAGATAATAACTCTGTTTGTCCTAGATCTAAGTTTCCACCCTAGCTCGCTGAATTCCTGCCTTACATCCCTATCCCTTTTCCTACCTATGTCGTGGGTACCTATGTGGACCACAACTTGGGGCTGCTCCCCCTCCCCATAAGGATCCCGAAAACACGATCCGAGACATCACGCACCCTGGCACCTGGGAGGCAACACACCAACTGCGAGTCTCTCTCGTTCCCACAGAATCTCCTATCTATCCCCCTAACTGTGGAGTCTCCAATGACTAATGCTCTACTCCTCTCCCCCCTCCCCTTCTGAGTAACAGGGACAGACTCTGTGCCAGAGACCTGTACCCCATGGCTTACCCCTGGTAAGTTTTCCCCCCCCCCCCCCCAACAGTATCCAATGCGGTATACTTGTGACTGAGGGGAACGACCACAGGGGATCCCTATACTGGCTGCTTCCTCCCAGCCCCTCTCACCGTCACCCATCTATCTTTATTCTTCGGAGTAACTACATCCCTGAAGCTTCTATCTATGACCACCTCTGCCTCCCGAATGATCCGAAGTTCATCCAGCTCCAGCTCCAGTTCCCTAACGGTTTCTGAGGAGCTGGAGATGGGTGCACTTCCCACAGATGAAATCAGCAGGGACACTGACGGCGTCCATCACCTCAAACATTCTGCAGGAGGAACATTGCACTGCCTTCCCTGTCATCCCCACTAGATAAAAAAAGAAAAAGAAAGAAAGAGCTTACCTGTTATTCACTCCCCTTCTCAGCAAGCACTCACTCAGCAACCTCTGCGCCCTGCACGATAACACTTGTGGGAAAATAAAATAAAAACTACCTACCAGTCACCGGCCAGTCCCTTACCTGCAGGCTGTGACGTCACGGTGCAACTTCTTTCAACTTCTACCTGCCCTCGAGCCTTCCTCTTGATCTTTACAGCGGTTGTGTGTGGGTGTCTGGGGATTGGGATCTGGGGTCCAATGATCAGGGGCCTCTGCTGCGGCCAGGGTCATGGTTGCCCTGTTTGCCCAGGCAGAAAACTATATAAACCTTGGCATGGACCAAGCCCAACAAGGTGCCCAACAAGATGCCCAAGCAGCAGGATTCTCCACCATTGCCGAATTCTCCAGGTCCAGGAACTAATAGATGGCGCTCATGTCGCCTTGCGCATACCGGACCATCTGGGAGTGCCCTACATTAACAGGAAGGGTTCCATTCCCTGAACATCCAGCTCATGTGAGACCACCACCTGAAGATCATGCACGTGTGTGCACACTTCCCAGGGAGTGTGCACAACAGCTACATCCTGGGGCATTCAGACATCCCGAGGCTCTTTGAGGAACACCCCAGGATGGCCGGTTGACTCTTGGGGGATAAGGGGTAACCACTGAAGACCTGGCAAATGACACCAAAGGCCGATGACCAATGCAAAGGCCCGATACAATGAGACCCATGTGTCCACCCATACTGTCATTGAGCAGTGCATCGGACTCCTCAAAATGCAGATCCAATGCCTCAACCACTCTGGTGGTGCACTGCAGTACACTCCTCAGAGGGTCACCTGCTTTGTGATGGTCTGCTGTATTCTCCACAACCTGGTACAGCAGCAGGGCAGCGTGCTGGAGGTGGAGTGGGAGGCCACCTCCGAGGAGGAGGACAAGGAGGCGCCAGGAGGGGCTGGAGGACGAGCCCGGGGAGGACCCATAGAATCAGCCGGAGGATGGCGTACAGGTGGGAGCGGTGAGGGACTGGCAAGCCTGGAAGGCCAGGGAGGACCTCATTCTTAACCACGTCACATAGGTCATGGCCTCATCCATTGTTCGCCCTCTCCCCACCCTCTTCCCATCCTCCTTCGCTGATCCGTCTGCATTCCCCCTCCCCTCCTTCACCATCCTCCTCCCTCCTTATCCACCAATTCCCACCCTCCCAGAAAGTGCATATCATCACTCTAGGGTGATGGGACTCTGTCAGTGGGTAACAGTCGAGAGCAGGGAGGTGATGATAACCCGCAGAAAGCTGAGCGCTGGAGTTCCTCATTCGGTACCATACTTTGACCACTGCCTGACTGCTGAGTGCTGGCTCACACACATCACCTGCATGTGTGTGCCGGGAGGGAAAGGGGGAGTGGCGGAGGAACCCAGGACCTTCACAATAATAATAATCATAATCATCTTTATTAGTGTCACAAGTAGGTTTACATTAACACTGCAATGAAATTACTGTGAAAAGCCCCTAGTCACCACACTCCGGCGCCTGTTCGGGTCCAGAGGGGGAGAATTCAGAATGTCCAAATTACTTAGCAGCATGTCTCTCGGGACTTGTGGGAGGAAACCGGAGCACCCGGAGGAAACCCACGCAGACACCGGGAGAACGTGCAGATTCCGCACAGACAGTGACTGCTCCCTGGCTGCTCCCCAGCATCTGCATGCATGGTGTCAATGCCCTCGGCGATGCCCCTCAGTGACTGGGACATGCTCTGCAGAGCTTTGCCTATGCCCACCTGGGACTGAGACATACTCCGCAGCGCCTCATCAAGATCCACCTGGTACTGTGTGACGTTCCCCAGTGATTGGGACATGCTGTTGAGGTCCTCAGCCAAGGCCGTCACTGACTGAGCCGTGCCTTGGACCCCTCCGGTCTTGCTGTCAACGTCATGTACCAGGCTCTCCACTGCAGTCACCACCCTAGCAGTGTTGGTCTCAGTGCCACTAACTGCCCAAAGCCTTTGGGCCTTCTCCAATCAGCTAAGGACCTGCTGGAGTGTTGTTGACATCCCCCTCTAAATCTCATGGCTGCTCCCTATCAAGTGCACCAGCTCCGGGTAAACCTGTTCCAGAGGCTCAGCATCTGACTGGGACTCAGCTGGGTGCTGGGATCCAGCAGCCCTCCGACTGCTGTCTCACCTGGACATTCCTGCCTCCACCTGATGTGCATCTGAAACTGTGTGGTGCTTACCAGATTGTGACCCAGAAGCCTATCTACTCACTGAGATGTGTGTCTCTGAGCTGATGGATAGTGGGGATGATAGCTGTGCTGTGACTATCACAATGGCATCCTCGGAGTTCTCCTCTGAGGTGTTCTCTCGGGAGATATAGGGATGGGGTGGGGTGGGGGGGGAGGGCACACCAGATGAGCCGGCACCATCGGCTGCAGGTTATGGGGAGAATAGACATGTGGTCAGTGAGAAGCATGGGTCAGTCTGTATGGCATTAACAACTAACGTTTGGCAGGTCATCTGGATGAGCATCTGTGGCTGACCCTCCCTGACCCTCGGGAGAACAGGGAATCCTATCTGGCCTCTACCGCGTCTAGTAGTCTGGCCAGGTCAGCATCACCAATTCGTGGGGCTGGTCCCCCGGTAGCATGGCTGCGAGTTGAGTGTGCAGGATTGGTTTAAGTGCTGCTTTCTCTTGTTGGCCATGGGCTGGTGAGCACTGTCCCAGCGAATCAGCTGGCGGGACAATGATTTTTGGCGAGAAGCCTGTGGAGCATCATTAAGTGGACCAATTAACCTTTTATAGTAGTGACGGCCTCGCCAGTCCGAGCATCGGGAAGCTCGCAGCAGTTCCCACTTGCTACCACACTGAGAACATTTCTGGTTAAATCACTCCCTGTATCCTATGTTGTTTCTCTATTGACCTGACCGGGCCATTTTGGCAGTTAACTTCTTTGAGATTTGGCCAGCTACCTCATTACTGGGACTAGCAAGCCATTCTTGATGGCTGACATTAGTAACCCCAGACAGAGTGAATTCTGGAACATTTTATGAAACCATGCATAAATTGCTATTTTCAAGAGTTTTGACAATAATTATCAAAGTGGCAAGTGCTAAGAATAAAATCACTAAAATATTTCAGTTCCTTGACATCCAGACCTTGTCTATGTGCAATCTTTGTATTTTTAATAGCATGTATATTTTGAAAATTCCATTTATTAGCCTGATATGTCATTAATATTTCCTGGTGAATTGACTTGCATTCACTTGGCACTTTCAACGTAGGAAAATTCCTTGGTACTTCAGGCTTCCAAACATTATTTTCGGGAGATTAATTTTTTTTCCCGTTGTCCAGGTGTTTCTGGAAAGGCCACCATTAATTGCCGACGCCCTGAGAAGATGAAGGTGAGTCTTCCTCTTCAACCCCTCGAGGCTGTTTTGGTGAAGGTCGGTTTGGTGACCGTTAGCCAGGTCATTTTTGTTATTCTCTGAAGCAGTTGTATAAAACTGAGTGACTTGCAAACCACATCAGGGGGCAGTTAAGAGTCAACTATAATGGTGTGGGAAAAAAAACACGAAATGTTGGAAATACTCAGGTTATGGCAGTAACCATGGAGAGAAACAAGGTTAACAAGTGGGATTTAGCAGGCCGATTAGCCACAGGTGTAAATCCCATCATGACCGCCAAATCTCACGAGAGGACCAGAATAGGATTTGTGCCGGTGAGATCTCAGTTTGAGATGTTCCCGGCATTCCCAACAAAGCCCCTTCCCGCAGCCCCCCTCCCCCCTCCAGTAAGGGCGTGGACCTGATTTGCATGAATTTACATCAATTTAAACATAATTTAATTATTTTATGCTGTAGAGTCCAGCGCCTTGGAATGCCGCCCCCCCCCCCCCCCCCCCCCCCCCCCCCCCCCCCCCCCCACCCGTCAGAGTCAAGCTGGCACAAATCACTCCCGGTCTTTGAAAATGAAAACAAGTTGTAATGACCACGATGGGGTGTGGAGATGCCTGGAGGAGCCGGGGTTGAAGGTCGCGGCTGGGCATTCTGGCAGCCAAGCAGTGCCCACAGCAGTACCAGGGAGCAGTGCCAGGGATCAGTACCAGGTGACATCGAGATGGGAACTGAAGTGAACACTGTCAGGGGGCTAACCCTCCATTGGAGATGAGGGGGTGGGTTCCCTTTTGTGTAGTGGGGAGGGGGAGAGGTGTGCGCACCGACAGCAGCACAGTTGGGGTGTCGGGACAGGGGATTGGAGACAGGAGGGAGAGTGACCCCAATACTTCTGTGGTGGGGGGGTCAACCTGAATCTTGTGGAGGGGAGGGGTCTTCCATGGATCTAGGAGGAAATTTGTTTTTTTTTTGTAGATCAGGGCACCCTTTAAAGATGGCATCCTATCTTTGTGGAGCCAATCTTGATGGTTCTATCAGGCCCTGCCCCGCAGAGTGATTGCACAAACCATGTCCCCGATTTCCTTTTGACAAGCATGTCAGAAGATCTGGTCATAAAATCTGGCTGTGAAGACTTCCGGTTGCGGCTATGCCTCGGTAGGTCGCACGTTCGGCAGCTCCCGCCGGGAACGGACCTTTGGGCTCTCCAGAGGGGCCCCAACGGCAATTGTTCGACGGCTTCCAGTGTGGGAAGGTGACAGCAAGGTCCCCCCGACATTATATGGATTGGACCGGGAGTGGAGCGGTGAAAAAAGTGATCTTGCGGCAGCGAAAAGTGCGAGGGAGGAAAAGCAAGATGGCGGCGGGTAGAGACCAAGCAGCATGGCCGCAGTGGTCGCAGGAGCAGCAGGAGTTTCTTAAACGCTGCTTTGAGGAGCTGAAGACAGAAATGCTGGTGCCAACGAAGGCGGCGATTGAGAAGCTTGTGGAGACCCAGAAGGCCCAAGGGGTGGTGATCCGGGAGGTGCGGCAAAAAGCCTCGGAGAACGAGGATGAGATCTTGGGCCTGGCGGTGAAGTTGGAGGTGCACGAGGCGCTGCACAAGAGGTGGGTGGAAAAATTTGGGGACCTGGAGAATAGGTCGAGGAGGAAGAATCTTCGGATTCTGGGTCTCCCTGAAGGAGTGGAGGGGCCCGATACCGGGGCATATATGAGCACGATGCTCAATTCGCTGATGGGCATGGGAGCTTACCCGAGGCCCCTGGAGCTGGATGGGGCTCATCGGGTCCTGGCAAAGAGACCCAAAGCCAACAAGCCGCCAAGGGCTGTAGTGGTGAGGTTCCACCGCTTTATGGAGAGAGAGTGTATCCTGAGATGGGCCAAAAAAGAGCGGAGCAGCAGGTGGGAGAACACGGAGATCTGAATTTACCAGGACTGGAGTGCGGAGGTGGCTAAGACGGTGCTCCCTTGGAAGGGGGTGACGTTCGGGATGCTGCAGCCAGCGCGATTGTGGGTCACGTTCCAAGATTGGCACCACTATTTTGAAACGCCCAATGAGGCATGGAACTTAACACAGATTGAAAGGTTGGACTCAAATTGAGGGTTTGTCGTGGGGGGGCTGTTTACTGTGTTCACTGTGTTTATTACGTTTGGGGAATGTTCTTTTGGTTTGAGTGCTGGGTGGAGAATGGATTTGATGTGGGGGCTGTGGGAGAGTGTGGGCGTCGGTGTTGGAGGGGCAGGCCCCCATGGAGGAAGAGGGGGAGCGGAGGCCTGGGGATGGGAGTTGGGGTAAGGCTGCAAAAAGGAGCTGCGCCAGAGGGGGCGGGGGCGGCTCAGGAAAGCGTGGGCTTTTTCCCGCGTTAGGGAAGGATGGGGGTGGGGCAGGGGGGGGGGGAAGGGCGGTGCTGGAGAGGAGCGCACACTGACTGCCATGGGGAGGGGGGATTCTCACGCTGGGGGGGTCGATGGAATGGTGGGAGAGGCCGGGGTCAGCAGGAGTCAGCTGACTTACGGGAGTGTCATGGGGGGAGCAAAATGGTTAGATGTGGATCTAGAGGGGGGGAGGGGGGAGGGGGGGAACAGGGTTGCTGCTGCATTGGCCAAAGGGGAGCTGGACGTAGGAGATGTTGTCGGGGCGGGCGTCCGCCGCCTAGGGGACTGGAGGGTGCGGGAGGCGTGGGCACGTGGCTGGCCTAGAAAAGGAGATGGCTAGTCGGCGGGGGGGGGGGGGCGAGTAGCCCCCCAATCCGGCTGATAACTTGGAATGTGAGGGGCCTGAACGGACCGGTCAAGAGGGCCCGGGTGTTCGTGCACTTAAAGGGACTGAAGGCAGACGTGGTTATGCTCCAGGAGACACACCTGAAGGTGGCAGATCAGGTTAGGCTGAGAAAGGGATGGGTAGGGCAGGTCTTCCATTCAGGGCTGGATGCGAAGAACAGAGGGGATGCAATACTGGTGGGGAAGCGGGTGTCGTTTGAGGCAATGAATATTGTAGTGGATAATGGAGGTCGATATGTGATGGTGAGTGGTAGGTTGCAGGGGGTGCGGGTGGTGCTGGTGAACGTATATGCCCCGAATTGGGATGATGCCGGATTTATGAAACGCATGCTGGGTCGGATTCCGGATCTGGAGGTAGGAAGCTTGATAATGGGGGGGGACTTCAACACGGTGCTGGACCCAGCCCGGGACCGCTCTAGGTCCAGGACGGGTAAGAGGCCGGCTGCGGCCAAGGTGCTCAGGGGGTTTATGGACCAGATTGGGGGCGTGGATCCATGGAGGTTTGTCAGGCCGCTGGCCAGTAAATTTTCCTTCTTTTCCCACGTCCATAGAGCCTACTCCCGGATAGATTTTTTCATTTTGAGTAGGGCGCTAATCGCGAAAGTGGAGGGAACGGAATATTCGGCCATAGCCATCTCAGACCACGCCCCGCATTGGGTGGAGCTGGAGTTGGGGGAGGAGAGGGACCAGCGGCCATTGTGGCGCCTCGATGTGGGACTGTTGGCGGATGTGGGTGTGTGTGGGAGGGTGCATTGAAAGATATTTGGAGGCCAACGACAACGGGGAGGTGCAGGTGGGGGTAGTCTGGGAGGCGCTGAAGGCGGTGGTCAGGGGAGAGCTAATCTCCATTAGGGCCCACAGGGAGAAGAGAGAGGGGAGGGAGAGGGAGAGGTTGGTGGGGGAGATTTTAAGGGTGGACAGGAGGTATGCAGAGGCCCCCGAGGAGGGGCTACTCAGGGAGCGACGGAACCTCCAGACGGAGTTCGACCTGTTGACCACAGGGAAAGCAGAGGCACAGTGGAGGAAAGTGCAGGGGGCGACGTATGAGTATGGGGAGAAGGCGAGTCGAATGCTGGCACACCAGCTTCATAAGAGGGAGGCAGCGAGGGAGATTGGTGGAGTTAAGGATAGAGGGGGGAATACGGTGCGGAGCGCAGTGAGAATAAACGAGGTATTTAGGGACTTCTATGGGGATCTGTACAGGTCTGAGCCCCCTGAGCCCCCAGCAGGGGAGGAGGGGATACGACGATTTTTAGATCAGCTGAGGTTCCCGAGGGTGGAGGAGGAGGAGGTGACTGTTTTGGGGGCGCCGATTGGGCTGGAGGAGCTGGTTAAAGGATTGGGGAGCATGCAGGCGGGGAAGGCCCCGGGTCCGGATGGGTTCCCGGTTGAATTCTACAGGAAATACGTGAACCTGCTGGGCCCGTTGCTAGTGAGGACTTTCAATAAGGCGAGGGAGGGGGGGACCTTGCCCCCGACAACGTCTAGGGTGCTGATTTCGTTGATCCTGAAGCGGGACAAGGATCCACTGCAATGTAGGTCGTATAGACCGATCTCGCTCCTCAATGTTGATGCTAAGTTGCTGGCAAAGGTGCTGGCTACGAGAATTGAGGACTGTGTCCTGGGGATGATTCATGAGGACCAGACGGGATTTGTGAAGGGTAGGCAATTAAATACAAATGTGCGGAGGCTCCTCAATGTGATTATGATGCCCTCGGTGGAGGGGGAAGCGGAGGTAGTGGCAGCTATGGACGCAGAGAAGGCCTTTGACCGGGTGGGGTGGGAGTATCTTTGGGAAGTGTTGCGGAGGTTTGGGTTCGGGGAGGGGTTCATCAGCTGGGTCAGGCTGCTGTATAGAGCCCCGGTGGCGAGTGTAGCTACGAATCGGCGGAGGTCGGAGTACTTTCGGCTGTACCGGGGGACGAGGCAGGGGTGCCCCTGTTCCCCTTGTTGTTTGCACTGGCAATTGAGCCTCTGGCCATGGCACTAAGGGAGTCCAGGAAATGGAGGGGACTGGTCCGGGGGCGAGAGGAACACCGGGTGTCGTTGTATGCTGACGACCTGTTGCTGTTTGTGGCAGATCCAGTGGAGGGGACCTGTTCATCGATAGGACGTTTGCGAGCCTAGGGGCGCTTTTAAATGTCATATAGGGGGTTATTGTATATGGGGGAAATCCAATGTATAATTTTTGTATAATTTTTGATTGTTGTGTTCTTGTTTCTTTCTTTTTGATGGGGGAGGGGCTGTTGAAAATCTGTTGAAAAATTTGAATAAATATATATATTTTTTTAAATAAATAAAATCTGGCTGTGTTTCTGGAGAGTTTTCAATCAAAAATTGATATATTGCCATTTTGTGGGAAAATACTGCTCAACATTTCCAGCCTGCAACCTTCCATCGGAACTGAGAAAAGTTAGAAATGTAATAAATGTTTAAAGAAATGGGATGGGACAAGGACAAAAGGAAGGTCTCTGATAGAAGAGAAGACAGGAGAGATTGAATGGCAGAAGAGTCTTCCAGGGTCAAAGAGAATGGTAATGGGACAAGAAAAGAAACAAAGAAATCAAAGATGCACCTAGAACAAGTATGTTGCTGACTGAAAGCAAAAAATAACAGAAAAGCCGAAACATGTAATGAAAAGGAAACAAAATGGGCAGCCAGATGATGTTCTAAAATTGTTGAAGTTCGTGTTAAGTCCTGAAGGTTATAAAGTGTATAATGGCTTGGGATTGGGTTCACATGCAGGCCAGTCCAGGCAAGCATGGGATGTTTCCACCCCTCAGTGCAATCTGACAGTGTCATGGTCACTGAAATGGATATCAGCTTTTTTTGTATTTCCCGATTGTTTTTTTCGAAACTCAATAAAAATTCCCAAACTTCCATGGTAGGATTTGAACTGAAAATTCCCTGGAATGATCAATTACTACTCCGGCAACATAAGCGCACATTTCGGAAAAAAAGTTGATGTTGAACTCTCGCACTTTAACTGCGGTGTGGGTCGACGGTCCTCAAAGTACGATAGCATTAGTTTAACGTCATTGTCAGTTGGAGCACTCGCCTTTCCCTCCATATTAACTTGTCTTTTTAGAATTCAGATTCCAATCCTCGGCATTTCATTAGGTTTGAATTTGAGCCTAGAAAGCTGAAATGAATCCAAATGTGCATCTGCGTGTCAAATATGACTCATTGGTTTAGCTTTTAAAATTTTTGACTAGATTCTAGAAATCCAGACATGTAAACATCAGATATATTATGAAGTTTTAGAGCTAGATTAAAACTAGAGTAGACTACAGAGCAAGGACATTTAAAGGAAGCTACCTGATTATTAAAACAGGGAACAGGCCGTATGAAATGAAATGTCACACTGACACGGTGTCACATTACTCTTGTTGCCAGATCAATGTCACATGATAATTGTGAGCTTCTTCTTGGTAATTCTACTATGAGGAAGATATTTCTTTGTTTTTCTGGTTTAAACTGGAATTTGTTGCAGTTCCATGCTGTCTCCTTGCCTTTCCCTCCCCACGATAGCTTATCAGATAAGGTCAACACGATGTATCGGCAATCATACTGAAACAAACAGCACAATGTGTCATGCAATGTGTGTACATTGAAAATGCTTTGTCTTCATTCTCAGTGAAGATGTCTGCAACAGCTTTTTGTTTACAAAGTGGGTTTATCATTTGATACAGACAGAGTCCATTTACAAACAAATATTAGTTGCTCTTTGCCATTTTAATATAATAATAATCCATGTTATAGGATTTGTGCTTACCATGCACATTGGCCTAATCAGATCAAGTTAGCAAGTCTGTCACCTCCTGCATGATTATCATGGTGTCAGTTATTTTTCTTCATCGTCAATTTATGGTTTAAAACCTGAACATTTCTAGTTTATGATAGTTAATGACTAACTGAGTGTTGTTTATGTTATTCTGTTGTTATGAAGCACTCATGAACTTGTCATTTTTCTGAATTTCTTCAATGTGCGAGAATAGGGTTAATCTTCCTCGACCCCAGGGATTGATATTCCTTGGGCAAGAAGAGAAGGAATAAGGGAGCAGACACCTATGTCACCAGGTCTCATATTTTCTTTGAGAAAGCCACTGATTTCTGGATGCTGTAGAGTTAATCTGACAAGTAAGATAAAGCAGAGAGGCACCCTGCCAAAACTCTGACCCAAGAAAGTATTTGCCATGAACTCCCTTCCAGAGTCCACTGTGACCCCATCCATGAGTTGGAGGTTTGCCTCATAACATTTAGATGAATAGGGAAAACGGCCAAAACTTGGCCTTGTGTGTACACTGCTGAAAATCACCACTGCTATAAATCTGAGCCTGTACAGTAGCCCACAGTGGAAAGGTTTCGGGAAGGTGTGTGGTAATACCAGGTATTGCAGTACCTGAGAGAAGAATGACCATTGGCTAGACCGCGGGGTCTACCATTGGGCAAAGTACATAGCCCTGCCCTAAGAACCGATGCCATCCCAGCAGCCTCCACTTCTGTAACATCGCTGCTGGGTACAGTTCTATCTGATTAAAGCTGAATCGATATGACTCCTCGTGGTCTCAAGAGTATTGATAGTGCATCAAGGTGAAAGGTCATGGGGGAACATGATTCTTATTTATTATTTGGACTAGACACATTTTCGCTATTTTGCAGCTGCAATCTGACCGATTATAGATAGTTTATGAAAAATATTGAAATTTTAAAGGAACCTGCAGAGTGAAATAATGGATTCCTGTCTCTCTCTCTCTCTCTCTCCAGATTCCATTTTCTTGTGCTTTCAAGAGAAGGATGAAGAGAAAATGGATGAGGAACGAATAGAAGCCACAAGAGTGTTGTAGCATATAGACAGGAATACCTCACCTACAGGTGTCTACACTATAAAACCTACACCTTGTGTAGAACCAATCTGGCTTTTTCTTAAGGTTAGTCTATCTTCTATCATGATGCCACTTGCAGCATGAGGGGGACTGCCTTTCAAGTGTCAGTGAATGTGACAACAGTTTTTAAACCGTCTCATGCGGCATTCGTCATCGCAATCCTTGAATAGTTAATTGCTGCATTAAACATGTCATGGATATTCTGTTTAGGTATATATCTGTTGTGTTCCATGATCTTGTCGAGCAACCAATCTACAGAACTGCTGGTGACATAGCCAGAACTAGGATTCATTAATGTAAACGAGGTAAGCTAACAATCAGATCCGGTGTCCCTTTCACACAGCTCATAGTGCTTCCCTCACAGGATTGCCCCTATGATAGCTTGGGCTGTTGCCAGCCTTTTGGAAGACCGGTTTGCGTGGCCGTCTCTTGCTTCATATCCTTTGAACACTGTGCCTTTCGAAGGTATGTATCCTTGATGGCCACAAGTACATCACCAGCTTGTCCTTTTTCCATTTCTTCCCTTGATGCTGTTTGCTGCTTCATTTTGTGGTCTCTGTTACTGCTGCTTCTGGCTTGTCAATCACAACATCTATATTTTCTCTTTTATTTTTGTTCGTGGGATGCGCCAGCTCTCCCACTCTTCTCTTTCTCCTCTTTTTTGTTTTAACGATCGTCTGACAAATTCCTTTCTTTTTGTGTTTGGATTTAGCAGCCACTGATTTAGTGCTGGCCTGTACATAGAATTGTGCGAATCCTCAGTTGGGACCTGTGGCGCCAGCGTGCTTCCGAGGGATTATGTAGCCACGCCCAATTCTGAGTCCTGAACTGGAGGTTGGAGAGCCTCGCTCTCTGGTGCCTGGGTGGAAATCTCATCTATAACATCAGGTGTTGTCCGTTCTTGGCTTGTTGGAGCAACAATTCATGGCCCCTCCTCACTGGAAATGACAATATAAACGGCTCCCTGACCCTGACGATCCAGGCACTGGTTCATCCTAGTCTTGCTCTAGTATATATATGTGATCTGATGAGCTACATAGCAATATAGTCATCAGTTCCTCCAGCTCATCTTCCAGTGGCGTGGCCTCGAGGATCAGGGAGTTGGCTGCTGGAGCTGATGAAATAATTCAAGTGTCTCTGGAGTCAGCTTCTCTAAGATTGACATGACATCGTCTATGACTGGCTTGTGCTTCCTCTGAGGTATCAGCCACTGCGATCTCACTTTTTATTTTGGAGTGCGCCATCTCAGAGTTCTCTCCCTGTTCAGTGTCCAGGGCGGTCAGGTGTCCCTTGCGACCACCTCGACATTCCTGCCAAACCACCGGAGCAGCGCTCCTCAGTCCCCTTCATTGAGCCCACCATTGCTTCTGCAAAATAAATTTATGAACATTTCACATTCGTCTTTATCTGGCTCATCTTCCATGCCTTTGCTTTCCGCATCATCTTTGAAGTCATCATATATATCTTCATAGTATTCATCATCGGATTCAGCATTGTCTGCAATGACTTCTCCTGTAAAATACAACAGTGCACATGGAACTATGTGTTCGTGCAAGCAGCCAGCTTCAAAGTCAGCTTCAAGTTTTGCTGCAAAACCCTTATTGAGCATTCTATGCTGTGGAACTTCTGGAGGACTGAAGAACTTAAAAGGTGAGTCATTTGGTACTGTTTCCGTAACTGTTCTGCGAGTACTTTGACCTTTGTGCTTCAGCTTGGTTTTAATTGTTTTCAGCGTGACATTTTTTCCTTCCTTCTAGTCGATCTTGCAGCCTGTGCACCCCGTGATTTCTAGTTCGCCAAGGCTTGAAGATTCAAGTTGGTCAAGCCGCGATTCCATCAGGTATACTTTCATAGTCACCTCATTTATAAAATACTCATTAGGTTCAAACTTAAACTCCAGAGTGTAGCTCCTCGGCTTTTCATACTCTGAACATTTAACATTCACATCTTACAGATGCTTAATACGGGCTTGTCATGCTTCTGTATCATGACACTGAGTACATACACCTTTTTGAAGACTGTTAACCAGGAGCCTGGAATGCTCTTTAGCTCTTCCTTATCTTTGTTTGATATGTTGTCCTCCGCCTGGATTTCTACTGAATCCTCATCAAATGACTGCACTATGATATCTTGTAGGGATTCGTAGCATTTAGAATTTGGCTGGCCACTCGTCTTCTGGGATGTACAGTCTCTCAATTAAGTTCAGGGACTCACATGCATCCGCTCCTATGATGGACTCAATTTTCATGTCCACAATATAAAACCGTAACATGTACGCCATGTCGTGCACTTGCTTAGCTCAAGCTCTATTTCAACCACCATTTCCATCTCTTTCTTGCCATGGCATAATGGTGATCCAGGTCAATCAACTATTTTCAGCTGCATATTCAGCTTGTGCAGAGCAAACCGACTGAGGAGGTTGGCTCTCATTCCAATGTCAAGGTCACAGAATAGTATTCTATTGTTTAGGATCACCATCATTTCCCACCTGGTTTTGATGGCACCAGGTTTCTTCTCAATAGTTTTGTTCTTTTTTGAAATTATATCTTCATCCTTATGCGTCGGACTCTTCTGGTCCTTGCTTGCAATGAGATCGATGACGAACTGTTTGTCTGGAGACATTTTATCAACTGCATCGACTGATCTGATTTGGTTCACTGTCGGACACGAAAAACATTGTTTCGCAAAATAACCAACACGGTCACCTGGAACAGCCTTTTCCAAAGGCCGGACACTGCCGTGGGCCATGTCGATTGCCACATTTCCAGCACAAGGTGGCAGCTCCTGTCGACCGCTTAAAATGGCAACCCGTACTGAGACCACATTTCTTTATGACGTGTGTCACAGCGCTAATGACGCTGGTGTCTTCCTCCATGTTGGTGCTAAAATGCTTTGACCTGAGTGCGTTGATTTACTGTGCAGCTAACTCACTCACCTGACGAATCTTTATTGCTTGTTCCAGTACCAAATCTTCTTTCCACAGCAACTTCTTCCTGAGCTTATCATTTGATATACCAAACAAAATTTGGTCGAGGGTCATAGATGATTTCGGGCTACTAAAGTTGCATGACGGGGCCTTCAGCCTCAAGTCAGTGACAAAACTGTGAGATTCATCAGGTTTCTCGGTACGCGTACGGAACATGTATCTCTCGAATGTCTCATTCTTTTTGGGGAAGCAATGTCAATCAAGTACTCAATGACTTCATCATATCTCTTGCTCTCCTCCTCATTGTCAAAAAGCAAAAGTATTATATATTTCAATGGCTTGTGGACCCGCCACCGTGAGCAGCAATGCAATTTGTCTTTTGCCAGGCTGTGCCTAAAGGCCAAGGGCTGAAACATAGAACTTAAACTGCTGTCTGAAGACATGCCAGTTTTTGTCTATGGTACCTGAGACTTGAAGCTGGTGGGGTGCCTTCAAACCTTCCATCTCGAGCTTCAGTGTCTTTTACTGCGTTGAGTCGCCAATGGTAGCAGTTCACCAAGTCTGTTCTTAAGCCGAATTTAACTTTGTGTTTTCCGACGTTACCCTCAAATCTTCAGCACTCTGGTACCTTGCTGTGTTCCATGACCTTGTCCATCAATGACTCTACAGAACTGCTGGTGACTCAGCCAGAACGATGATTTATTAATGTACACGTGGTAAAGTAACGATCAGATACAGATCAAGTTATCATAGAGTTACATTAGACTCTCTTGGAACTATCCTTATGCATGATGTCCTCATGTACGCCTTACAACCTTCTGGCGCTAGCCGGATGTCGCCTGACTTATATATCTGACCCCACCTGCTGGTGGGAGGTCACACTGTTGAATATACGTAATATTATCTCGAGGCATATCACCACAATATCCAAAGTATATTCAGTGTTAGATGGACACAGTAAAGCTGAGAGATAGAGTAAATCAAGCAACATTTCTTCCAAGTGAAATGTTCATTTGAGTGTGGTCTGTTGTTGCTGTCACTCATCAGTGGTGGCAGCAATCCCTCAATTTAAGAATGACGCCTACTCAGGATACTCAGGAGTATCTGTCGTGGGTCTTCAACAGGCCGATTTTCGAGGTGCAGATCTTTGGACACAAGGTCATGGGATCCAGAGTGCAGGATGTGCTTCCTTTTCTTTCTTTCTCTGCCATTTCACTGCCTCATTATTAAGATCTTGTGACCCAAAACATTATGCAGCTTGATGGACAGGTTATCACCATTTTGAACAATTGGCAGCTTGTTCATCCTCGTCATTGATGTAAAAGCTGACGTGCTTCAAGGAGAGGTTCAGAGTGTCTCTGAGGCATCTTCTTTGCCCTTCCCTGGAACATTGACCATTTGAGAGTTGAGCAAACAGGACCTGCTTGGGGGTGGGGGGAGAGCTTTTACGTCATCCGGACATAGTGGCCGAAATCGTTCGTCCTCGTTCCCGGCTGGGATTATCTGGTGCTACTGACGGTGAATGTTCCGCTGTCCCTCACAATGGGCCCCGCCACACAAGAGACCGCAGAAACCCACCCAGTCATTGATGCGTGGTAATTGATTTTGGCAGGAGTTATGTCTGAATTCTTGTGAAGCTAGCTTAAAGAAGGACTTTGGTGTTTCTTTGGCCCTCCCACTGAATCTGGTGGATGTGGCCGAGGCATTTCTGGTGGAATTTCTCGAGCACTCTTGTGTGTCACTGATGCACAGTCAAGGCCTTGCTGCAGAACAGGGGTGTGTACAACTGCTCTATTATCATTACTTCTGTTGACTTGTGGAGGTTGTTGTTACCAAAAACCAGCTGCAGTCAAGCGGTCGTTGGAGAAGACAAGTCTTCCACCACGTCAAGGTGGTGATCCACAGGGGGATGCCACCCCATGTCTTTTAAAACCCCATCTAAAGCCCCCTTCATTTCCATTGTGGGCATGGTAACTTAGTGCTTATGTTGCCGGAGAAATAATCTATCTCAAACAACAATATGGTCGAATAATGGTAAACGTTGCTTGACATGTAATCCCGAGGACTAATGATTTGGAAACATGAACTCAAATCCCAGACAGCAGCTGGGGAAAGTAAATGCAGTTTGTTAAATAAAGCTGCAATAAAAAGCGAGTATCAGTAATGGTGATTATAAAACTACTGAATTGTCATAAAAGTCCACCTGCTTCACTAATGTCCAGTCGGGAAGGAAAGCTGTTATCTACATCTGGTCGAAATGTAACTGCAGAGCCACAATATTAGGGATGTAGCAGCTCAAAACAGGGCATACAGAGACACTGCCAGTAGCAGCAGAATTGTATTCAACCACAATTTGTAACATCATGGCCCAGCATATCCCTCACTCTACCCATACCATCAAGCGACAGGATCAATCCTGGCTCAGTGAGAAATGTAGAATCGCATGTCAGGAGCACCTAACAATAAAGTGCCAACCTGCTGAAGCTCAACATTGGACTTAATAACAGTAATAATAATCTTTATTAGTGTCGCAAGTAGGTTTACATTAACACTGTAATGACATTACTGTGAAAAGCCCCTCGTCGCCACACTCCGGCACCTGTTCGAGTACACAGAGGGGGAATTCAGAATGTCCAATTCTGCAATCCATCCTAGCAAGCACGTCTTTCGGGACTTGTGGGAGGAAATGGGAGCACCCGGTGGAAACCTACACAGACACAGGGAGAATGTGCAAACTCCGCACAGAAAGTGACCCAAGCGGGAATTGAACCTGGGTCCCTGGTTGTGTGAAGTAACAGTGCTGACCGCTGTGCTACCATGCCGCCCACTACATGTATACTAAACAGTGGAAGCAATATGTGATGGACAGAGCTAGGTGATCCGATCAGATCAAATTCTGCAGTAGACAATTAAACAATGGAAGTGGAGGCGACATGAACATCTCCATCCTCATTGATAGTGGAACCCAATACTTCTGTGCAAAAAACAAGGCTGAAGAATTTTCAACCATTTTCACCAAGAAGTGCAGAGTAAATGATCCAACTTGACCTGAGGTCCCCGGTCTTCAGCCAATTCGATTCACTCCTTGGTGTACGAAGACAAAGCTGAAATGCACTGGATAAAACAAAGATTATGGCCTTCGACAACATCCCCCTGTGGTATTGAAGAATATTTTCTTTAAAGCAAGCTGCGTTTCTGCTAAGCTATTCCAGTGCAGTTAAAAATCATGTATCTACTGAAGAATGTCGAAAATTATCCTGGAATGCCCTGTCCACAAAATTCAGGAAAAATCCATTCCAGACAATTACTGCCCATCAGTCTACTCTTATTATTAGAAAAGTGATAGAATAGATCTAACCCTGCCCTATCAACAACCCTCTGACCAGCAGTGGTTAGCATTGCTGCCTCACGGCGCCGAGGTCCCAGTTTCCATCCTGGCTCTGGGTCACTGTCCGTGTGGAGTTTGCACATTCTCCCCGTGTTTGCATGGGCTTCGCCCCCACAACCCAAAGATGTGTAGGGTAGGTGGATTGGCCACGCTAAATTGCCCCTTAATTGGAAAAAATTAATTGGGTACTCTAATTTTATTTTAAAAGTCATCTCTCTGATCTGTCCAACCTCCCCTCCCCCATCCCACCTCTCTGATCAGACCAGACCCCACCACCTCCCCTCCCCTATTGCCACTCTCCAATCTGTCTAACTGCCTCCCACCATTACACCTCGCCAATCTGACCAGCATCCCTACTTGCCACCATTTCCCCTATCCAATCGGTCCAGCATCCTTCCTCTCCACCATTTCCCCTCTCCAATCTGTTCAAGCCCTCCCTCCTCCACCACCCCATCTGCCCAATCTGGCCACCCCCCGCCCCCACTATCACATCTCTCCGATCTGAGTAACCATTGCCCCACCCCACCCTCCCCCCGACTGCACTTCTGTGATCTGTCCACCAGCTCCCTGATGACCTATTCACCTCCCAAACGCTTAACTCCTCACCGGTACCACCCTTTGCCTTTACCAGATCCCCAGCTGTTGTTGGAGACAATGTCTATCAATTGACAGTCAGCCAGCATTCAGACTGGTTGGCTCCAACCAGCAAACTGAGAATGCTTTTTATAAAAGCAGATCCCACTGATAAACTCAGCAGTTCCGCTGGGAAAGCAATATTTTTGGGCTTCCCGACCACTAAATCTTCCACTCCCTCCACAGCACTTCTCGCTTCTATTATTATCAGGCCCATTTTTCTCTTTTGGAAAGAACAGAAAGATTTAGACATGATACAGTGGCTGATGGTTGCGTTCACTCAGGCAGTCCCATATTCCCTTGTGAACATGTTATTAGTTACAGACAATGCAGCAGTTTTTTTATTTATCACTCCGCACGCAAAGGCATAGGGCATCATGGAATGGCAAAAGAGGAGTTATAATCACAAGGGGAGTGTTGGTGATCTCTTTGTCTTAATATCCACTCCTGTATATAATGAGATGCAGACAGGCAGTGATTGACACACAGGATAACCAATGAACACACACGACACAGAACAACCAATCACCAGACAGGACACGACCACGATAAAACACACAAGGCATTAAGACTTGCCCTCTTCTCACAGGATACAGCTACAGAGATAGTTAGAGTGCACAAGGCCGTGAGCACCATCTCCATGTGACAGAGAGCGTGTCTGGTCAAGCCAGTCAGAGGTTATCAATTTAGATTAATCGAGTGTCAATCCACAGCAGATTATGTACAGCAACCAGCAGGTTCAATAAAACAGTGTTGGACCATCTCCTGTGCCGGAAGCCTGTTTCTAGTCTCACTGCATCCAGTTGCAGTCAATGTTAAACCAACTCAGATAACACATCATGAACCAGGGAACTATTAACTCGAACGAACCTACCTCGAGTGAATCTGCAACGACCAGTAAGCAACCATCCAGCGGCATGGAAAAGATCCAGCCCCCTCCGCAATTCCGGATCTCCGGCAATCCCGGCGCCAACTGGAAGGTCTTCAAACAACCTCGAGGCAGTATCGGCTGCCAGGAAGATCGCGTTGTTCCTGTTGACTGCGGGGGATCACGCCATCCACATCTTTAACTCGCTCACGTTTGCTGATGGTGAAGACAAGACGAAGTTCAAGACAGTTCTGCTGAAATTCGACAGCCACTGCGAAGTTGAGGTGAATGAGAACTTTGAACGGTACATCTTCCAACAGAAGCTTCAGGGTAAGGATGAACCTTTTCATCTCCGCATCCTAGCGCAGTCATGTAATTATGACTCGACGGCTGGTTCCATGATCCGGGATCAGATCGTTTTTGGGGTCCAGTCCGATTCCCTGCTGGAGCAGCTACTCAAAATCAAACAGTTGACCCTCTCCGTCACCATCGAAACGTGCGTTGTCCATGAGCATGCCAGAAATCGTTACTCCCGCATCAGGGTGGCAGAAACTGCAAAACTGGCCTCCCATGAGGCAGAAGGGTGCAGGCCATCGCAAAAATGCAAGGCCTGAGCATCGAGGAGAGTGGCGTTTCACGCGCCTTTCCCGGGTCCCTACGCATACGCGCCACAACCAGGAGGACGATGAGGCCGAAGACCCTACTGTGCATGTGCGAACGTCGGCCGACCGCACTGCGCATGCGTGACGGTGCATAGAACGCGCTGACGTCAGCGTCATGACGTGTCCAAATTGTGGCTCCGTCCATTTAAAGCGGCAATGTCCAGCCAAAGGCAGGCGATGTCTACAGTGTGGAAAGTCTGGCCTTCTGCAGGTCCGCCCCACCGAACAACAGCCAGCGATCCCAGCTGCAGCACAGAAGTGTCCGCTGCGTACAACAAGGCATGCAGGATTCTGATTCCGAAAGCCCGACGGACCATGATGCTGACTGCCTCGAGTCTCCATATCAGGTGGGCATCATCACCACACATGAGCTGGTCTCCACCGCGCCTGCAAACCGCCTTTCAATCCTGAGTGTGGAGCCTGACGACGAGAGGTGTGCTGTCATCACGGTCAACCAGTGTCGCATCCAATTCAAATTGGACACTGGCGTGTCTGCGAATCACAGTCAGACCTCGACAGCATCCAAAACCAACCTAGCATTCTTCCTCCAGCATGCCAGCTCCTTGACTACAATGGCAATGCCATAGCTGCCAGTGAGTCGTGTCAGCTAGGTGTATCTCACAAGGCAATCAAGGCAACGTTAAGATTCAAGATCGTCCGGCCTGACAAGGCATCCCTGCTCGGTGCTCGCGCATGCAAACTCCTAAATCTGGTCCAATGAGTCCATGCCATGTCCTCTACACCTGCGACTGCCTCGCCCAATGCGAACCTACAGGCTGAGATAGATGACATTCTCACGCAATACCACAATGTGTTTGATGGGATGGGCAGGCTCCCATATCGCTACAAGATACTATTCAAGCCGAATGCCACCCCAGTCATCCATGCACCACGCCGGGCGCCGGCGGTCCTCTCAAGGATCGTCTGAAAACACAGCTACTAGAGCTTCAAGACCAGGACATCATTTCAAAGGTCACGGAACCAACAGACTGGGTCAGCTCCATGGTCTGCGTCAAGAAACCCTTTGGAGAACTCCGCATTTCCATCGATCCCAAAGACCTGAATCGCAACATCATGCGAGAGCACTACCCGATCCCGAAGTGAGATGGCTCATGCCAAATTCTGCACCAAGCTGGTCGCCTCACGTGGTTTCTGGCAGATACAGCTGGCCGAATCCAGTAGGAAGCTGTGCACGTTTAACACTCCGTTCGGCAGGTATTGCTACAACCGCATGCCTTTTGGTAACATTTCAGCTTCCGAAGTCTTTCATTGAATAATGGAGCAAATGATGGAGGGCATCGAGGGGGTGCGAGCCTATGTGGATGACATGATCATCTGGTCCACGACGCCCGAGGATCACATCGCTCGCCTCAGACAGGTTTTCCAGAGGATCCACGAAAATGGCCTCCAGCTCAACAGGGCCAAATGCTCATTTGGTGGGTCCGCTATCAAGTTTCTGGGTGACCACATTTCACAGCAAGGTGTGCAACCTGATGCTGACAAGGTACTGGCAATTAACTCAGATAACACATCACTCTTTTCCTTTACCAAATATCTAATTTCCTCTTGAATATTATGCAGTCCTGAATGTGAGTCATGCTTCCAGAACTATATCAGCACCTCCATGGGCCGTTCATTTATCTAAGGCAACATCAAGAGGCCTTTAAAACAGGTAGGAAAGGGCACAGGGAAAGGAAGAGGCCATTCTTCCTTGCAAACCTATTTTGCCATTCAATTAATTAATGGCCGATCTGTACCTTGATTCCATTAATAGCTCTTTGCTCGTACCTAACCAAATCTATCAGTCCCACTAATGGCATTTTCCATTGGCTGAACCTCAACAGCCTTTTGAGGAAAGTGTCAGTTTTCTGTTAGCTTTTGTGTGAAGAACTGTTTCCTGACATCACGGCTGAAGGGCTTATCCCTAATTTTAAGCGTAAGCCCCTTTGCTCTGGACTCCCTCGCCAGGGGAGATCCATGAATCATTTTAGACATCTAAGTAATTCTCATTGAACAACTGTTTATTGGGTGGTAGACGTAATGCTGGCCATCAATGACAACCTTGTTGCAGATTGCCTGCACATTCTTTCTCCGGTACATAATTCCTTGGATACCAAAGAATTTGTTTCCTGGGCTCTCAAAATCTCACATTGCTGAAGTTATGGGGAATCTAATGCTTGATCTGCCTTCTCCTCCAAGGTCCCCCCTCAATCAGTGAACATCCTCTACCATCCCTCAACTCCTCCTGACACCTCGATGTCTGTCTTTTGGGATTCCAGGGAAGCTAGTCGCTGTGCAAATTCTCACTCCATCCACCAACCTCCACATCAACTCTGCCTACTTTGGACGGGAATCAATTAGGGGAAATTAAACAAAGATCTTGGAGTTTAAAGAGCCGTGATGCATGCTCTAGGGGGTCAAATGGATCACGGTCCTCATCAACCTCAGCACCTCTGATTCCCACCCCAACAATCTGGTCTGTTCCTTGAAATACGAATTCACATCACAGCATGTACATTCATACAGAATTCAATGCAGCCTCATGCAAGCTGAATTGAAGAGGAAGAGTAACAGTACGTGTGTGAGGAAGATGAAGTGGTATCGAATGCACAAAGCAGGACAAATGCTGGTTAATGGTTCAGTATGGTTACCGGGTCTGCGATCACATCTGGCTTGCTATAAATGGAGATTATTGAGCAATAAGATCATTTCGACATCAATTATCTCAGAGGAACATTTGCCAGATGCTGTTGGGAAGACCTTGGATAAATATACTATCTGGGATTTGTACCATCATGAATGAGTAATTGCCTGCACAGCATTCTATTCTAATATGGTAATATCAGTATTCAGATCATGGGGACAGTGGGAGTCTCTCTTAGTGATGCTCACATTGCTTTGGGTTTCAAACTTCAGAATGCACACTTTACTTGCTTCAGCATGCTTGGAAAACATACACAGACATTCTTAAGTGAATTATTCACAGACTTCGTAGATCACAGTGTCTTCCCCCAGATGGATCAGTGTATATTTGTGAAAATTCCCAGTCTGGAATTATGCATGTGTCAGTTAGGAATCAAGGAGTTGTCGCTAACAATGACCAGGCCATCAAGTGCCTTGGCAGAAATGTCAAAGGGCTTAAGCATGCAACACCAGGTATTCATAACAATATCAGAGTGGTTGATTCAGGTGAGGAGTCTTTTGGTTACACAGTAAATAGGTGTCTAGCACAATTCCAACAGGTTAACATGAAAGCAATCCAACCAGCTCGCACAATTTTATAATCAAATATGATTGGCTGCAATCATTAAAAAGAATCCTGGGATGCTGACTATATTCAACCATAGGGTCACAGTGACACTGAAAGAAGATCTCACAATTGGAGATCTCTCACATCTAAAATTATAGTCATGATGTGGAGATGCCAGTGTTGGACTGGGGTGAGCATAGTAAGGAGTCTTACAACACCAGGTTAAAGTCATTGATGCAAGACCTGTGATTATCCCTCTCTCCAGTTGCTCTGTCTGGATCTGTAAAGACTTAATTACCTGCACAGACTCGCATTCAAAGTATCGTCTTGCATCTTTGACTTTTCTATATATATATGTTTCTGGAAACCACCTCTTCATTCACCTGGGGAAAGAGCTGTGCTCCGAAAGCTAGTGATTCGAAACAAACCTGTTGGACTGTAACCTGATGCGTAAGACTTCTTCCTAAAATTATAGGATTGAAGTTCTTTGAATGAGTCGACTGTAACAATATCACTGACTCTGTTGAGCGCTTCTATGTATGTATAATGGTGCTGATGGATTCTGCTGATTCTGTGAATGGGTGAGTGTTCAGCAAGAAGACCAGTTGTTTACTGGCTAAGTTGGCGTTGTCTCAATATGTGATGTTAAACCAAATCTTGATTTGCCGATCCGATTGCAGATATTACACCATAGTCACTGTTGGAGGGGTGGGTGAAGGCACTGGCTTCACAGGGTGCTTGATTGACCTGTAGTGACCTGACTCTGTTCTCCCCATATGATAAGATTGCTTGATGTCAGAGACTTCTCCATTTGGATCTATCCAGGGTTGTTTTATTTCCATACAGTGGTATCCAACTTACAGGGTGAGATTGGCTTTCAGAATGTCATTGTGCCTCAGAATTCTCCTGAGGATTCTCCTCAAAAGGCTGTTGAGGCTTGGCCAATGGACAGATTTGTTTTAAGGGACATGGAGCAAAGGTAAGTAAATGGAATCGAGGTACAGAACGGCCATTATCTTACAGAATGGCAGAATAGGTTCACAAGGAAAAATGGCCTCTTCCTTTCCCTATGTTCCCTCCTACGGTGCGGGTTCCTAGCCTCTACAATACTGCCTTTCATATGTGGCATTCCTCCATGCAAACCACATGACTGATCCAGTGAAGCTGAGCTCTGATGAACATACTCTCAATGCAAGGTATGCAGCAACTTGCCAGAAAATCGGTGTTAGGGATTTTGTCCTGTCACTTGAGGTTGCAGATAGATCTTAAGGCAGGGTGACCAGCCATCCTGGATTTTATGGGACCATCCTATGATTGGGGCAGTTGTCTCGTGTCCTGGGTGGTTTGATGCTGGGATGCTATTTTTCCCGTGCCTCTGAATCTTCACTTCTGAGAACACATCTCACTCTCCACTTGCTGGTTTCTGTGGTTCCTTGATTTGCGCACATGTGCAGTACACACCTGTGCATGCACATTGCACCCTGCTCGCAGTGGCCACAGTCTGGACAGCCCCATCATTCCCCACCCCACCTCTACAGTCTGGACAGCACCCCCCTCTTCCCCTTTCTCTCAGAGCTTGGACATCCCCAACCACCCCTCTCTAATACACTCCTGCTGTCCTACAATTTCTCAGTTCTCTGGTTCCCCGTGGCAAAGCATTCCTTATTTTTCTTCCCTGTCTTAAGCAGCAAAGGTGGGATGTATTTAGTTGCTTTATGTGATGCCAGTAGGTTGTCCATAGAGACAGCTATAAAAAAATGATGAACAGACCACTGTGATGATATGCATAAGCAATCATATAAATAGTAATGTATACGACCTCCAACCAGCAGGTGGCAGTAGAGTACAACCACGTGACACTTATCTCAGGGAGTCTGGAGATAGTCGTCATGGTGGATAGTCATATTTGTAGAAGCTCTTAGATAATTTATAATAGTTAGTAGTTTTTGATCATTTTCTTATGGTTATCTAACCCTGTTATTGTTCAACAATAAACATTTAACTAGTCACGAACTAGACGTTCTCCAGTGCATGATTCCGACCAGCCAAGCACCAGAACGCAACAACCACTGTCTGGTAGACTTTGATCTTTGCATTGGGACGAACTTCATTCTATCTCCAAAGCCTGCTCAATCCCAAGAAAGCAGAACTTCTCGAGTGAATTGAGGGGTGTATTGTTGATGATGACAGTAAAATCTTGGAGTTTGTGACCAGGAGTAGATCTTTGTCTATTTTAGACTTAGTTGTAAAGCTGAAGTGTTTGGCAGCTTGGGCGAAGCCATCAACAAGCAGCTGGGTGTCCTCCAGAGTGTGTCTTGTGAAAATATGGTTGTCAGCTGTTAGCAAAAAGTTACTGACTGACTATGAGTTCAAAGCAATGTTTATTTTGTGGAAATCAGATGGATATAATACTTGCTAATTACATTGATACTTCCTGATCGCAGTGGCGATTGAGTAGGACAATTCACATTGAAATCAGAGACAGTCACTCACAGCAAATTGAATACGCCAGAGAGGTAATCACAGCAGGACAGGGAGAAGTCCCGATTTGGCTAAGCTGATGGAAGACAACTTGGAATACGCTTGTCAGCCAAGAGCTGGTTGCATCCAAATAACCAATCACATGCAGAAGAAATTGTGCATGAGTTTTTACCAAAATCTGTATTTTGTATATGAACCCTTGATAAAGGCCTAGGCTGCAGAAAGAAGATACAGATTGAAAGCAAAGGTCCGGGTGAACAAAACCGGAAGATCTCTAGAAGCAGAGGAAACAATCTCAGACTAAAGGGACGATCCTTCAAAACAGAGATGAGGAGGAATTTCTTCAGCCAGAGGGTGGTGAATCTGTGGAACTCTTTGCCGCAGAAGGCTGTGGAGGCCAAATCACTGAGTGTCTTTAATACAGAGATAGATAGGTTCTTGATTAATAAGGGAATCAGGGATTATGGGGAGAAGGCAGGAGAATGGGGATAAGAAAATATCAGCCATGATTGAATGGTGAAGCAGTCTCGATGGGCCGAGTGGCCTAATTCTGCTCCGATGTCTTATGGTTTTATCTCAATCAAAGATCACACCTCAGTGGCCTTCTGTCATTTTGGGTTGACCATTGAAGCGTAACTGATTTAATTAAAACTTTTGTTTCAAATCCTCAGTTGAGTGTGGGATTGCGTCAATTGTAATTCCTGGTCTCTGAACTAATGAAAGAGACGAAATCACCTCCAGGATTTCAATGAAGTTATCATTGGTAGCGGTTCTGTCAACCTTGTGTGAGACTCGAGGGCGGCATGGTGGCACAGTGGCTAGCACTGCAGTCTGTGCCGCTGAAATATTCACAGGAAATGTCCTTCCAAAATCCAACAACTGTAATTTGCCTTCAAGTCTGTTTGAGTATGCCAGGTTTCAGGATGTCCCATGCACTCAGTTTAAATGGGAAAACTGTACATATAGGATGAAGTCTTATTGACAGATGTGATTCAACATGGTATCTAATTTTAATGTTAATGAGACTTTAGTGAGCTTTAAGCAAAACTTTTTTTGTTATAAATTTAGAGTATCCAATTCATTTTATTTCCAATTAAGGGGCAATTTAGCTTGGCCAATCCAACTACCCTGCACATCTTTGGGTTGTGGGGGCGAAACCCATGCAAACACGGGGAGAATGTGCAAACTCCACACGGACAGTGACCCAGAGCCGGGATCGAACCTGGGACGTCGGCATCATGAGGCAGCAGTGCTACCCACTGTGCCACCGTGCTGCCCGCCTCAAACGAAACGCAACTCATTTTGTCAAAATGGCATAAAGGAAGATGTAGCAGGAAGCAAAGTGGGTGATACCGCATAGAATCATAAAATCCATACAGTGCAGAAGGAGGCCATTCAACCCATAGAGTCTGCACCGACCCCTACAGAAAGAGCACCCTACCCTATCCCCGTAATCCAGTAACCCCATCTAATTTTTTGGACACTAAGGGCAAGTTAGCATGGCCAATACACCTAACCTGCACATCTTTGGGCTGTGGGAGGAAACCGGAGCACCCGGAGAAAACCCTTGCGTACACGGGGGAACGTGCAAACTCCATACAGTCACCCATGGTCGCAATTGAACCTTGGTTCCAGGCGTTGTGAGGCAGCAGTGCTAATCACTGTGCCACCCTTGGTGCAGTTGATCTTCAGCGGGTGTACGAAAATCATCGTGTGCTCATTTATTTTCCTGGAAATATTCAAAACTCACTTACTTCAATATTTTCTGTACACACGCTCATAAACCTCTTTCCAAATCCTTTTATCAGACTTGCACCCCTCCCTCATCCCCACACCAACTCTGACTGTGAGTAATTCTATGAAAGTCTGGTCGTTTGGAATTGGGCTGCAATTTTCATTTTACATAGGAAGCCGTCACAATATGTAAATTATGCAGTTACAATTGAAAGTCTTTATACTCATTATAAAGTCTAGACAAGATGAAAAGTCACCTGTCATTAAAGTTCTTTTTTGCTTTTGTCCAAAAGAACAAAGTGATGACTGTCAGGCACAGCAGTAAATTTATCAGACTTTATGAATACTAAGAGAATGCAATTAGTTTTTAGTCTCAAAAAGAGATGATACAGTGTTCAAGTCTTTGATTAAAATGTGTTGGACATAACTGTTCCAGTCTAGTTCTAGTCACAGCGACAGCACCAATTCTAATTTCTCTCTTATTTTCCAAACGCAAAGGGCGAGATTCTCCGATAAAGGGGCTAAGTGTTGACTCCGTCGTAAACGGCGGAGCATTTTACGACGGCGTCATCTGGCCGCTAGGAGCAGCGACCCTGCCCGGCACAGGGGTGCCAGCATGGCACTGGAGCGCTTCATGCAGCTCTGGCTGCCGATACATGTCCGAGCACGGCCGGCGCAGGTCCGCGCATACGCATGGGTTGCTGTCTCTGTGCCGTCCCCGGGCAACGTAGCGGAGACCTACAGGGGCCCGGCGTGGAGAAACATAGGCCCCCCCCCTCCCCCGGAATTAGCCCACCCGCCGATCGGTAGCCCTCGATCGCGGGTCTGGCCAACGTGGAGGCCCCCCCAGAGTCGGACTCCCCTCCCCCTCTAGCCAGAACGCTGAGGTCCCGCCGGGTAGGACCACGCGCGAATGACACCGGAGGTATTCGGCCAAACTCGGTGGGCATTCGGCCTGTCGAGCGCGGAGAATCGCCGGGGGGCCGCATTGAGAGGCTGCCGACCGGCGCCGTGGCGACCGCGCCGGCGCCATTGGCGTCGATTCTCTGGTTGCCAGAAAATCGATGGCCCGGCGTTGGAGCAGCGTTGCGGGATTCGCGCCCCCCCGCCCAGCGATTCTCTGACCTGGCACGTGATCAGAAAATCCCGCCCAAAGCATCCCAGTTCTCTCCCAATTCTAGAGTGGAATTCTCCCATCTGGGACTAGGTTCCGTGGGTGAGGCGGGGATGGAGAGAGTTTCCTGCTGCAGAGGCTGATGGAAAATCACGCCGTGTCTACCAACCCCGGCGTGATTATTTATACATCTGGAGGCTTTGCGCCATCTTCCGTGGTGGGCTTGATGGCATGCATCCCACCATCATAACCGGATACCTTATTGTAAAGGTGCCTGACATCACTGACTCACCATTGAAGAAAGAAGATGGACCTCCTGAAGAAAGAAGATGGACCTCCTGAAGAAAGAAGATGGTCCTCCAGGAACACTCTGAGGCTGGAAGATGGACCTTCTCAAAGTCACTGAAGCTGGAAGATCTACTTGATGGATGTTCCCTCCACCCATAGTCTGGGGTCACTGCAAACCTCCATTCAGAACAGCAGAGGAAGCCCTAGGTCAAAATTTGCACACCATGATGGTCCAGACATGTATTGAACAGGCATGTTTTTTCAATGGCATAATGTCAGCGGGGACATGGGAAAATTCTGCCTCTAGTCTTCCCATTTCTCCCAGCCCAAAACTCAATCACCAGCTCAGCATTATTTTTACCTATGGATGCAGACCCATGTTCCTTTTGTGCCAGTAATGTTTGGGTGGTTAGTTTCATACCCAAACCATGAGTACCCAAAATAAAGCAATCCAGTCAGAGGTGCATTTTAGTCCAAATCCACCCAGCTCCCCTTTCCTCAAGGCGTGAGTTATCCCAGACCTCCCTCAATTCCAGACCAAGTTCTCCACTTCTTGTCTAATATGTAGGAATAGATTCAATTATTTCTATGGCTATTAAATGGTCACAGCTTGGAGAACAATAGAAAAAGAAGAGAAGCATGTAGAGTGAAAGAGACAAATATAGGGTTAAAATATCTTGGGCGGGATTCTCCGCCCAGTGCCGTGGAATTGTGAAGTGCGATTGGGCGGAGAATCGCATGTGAGTCGAGAATCCTGGCTGATGCCGGGCGACGGAAGGAATGTGATGCTCCGCTGCCTCGATAGTGGCATCAATGCATTCCACTCCGCATGTACAGTAATAGCTTTGGCATTACTTTAAGTGTCCCGGTCCGGTATTCTCCAGGGCCTCCGCGATGCTCCGCCTTTGCGAGGAGGAGCTGCCGACGGCAAGGTTCACTTATGGTTTTAACAATTGGGAAACAGGTGCCGTGGCTGCTGAGGGGGAGAGAGGAGGTAAGACATCCAAAGGCCCAGCATGTGTTGTCGGTCCTGCCACTGGCAGGGCTGGCTGGGTGGGACGGGAGGGGCGGCTGCCTGGGCCGGGGGAGTAGCAGGAGTAGTGGGGGTGACCAGGGGATGCTCCATGGGGTCGAGGTAACCCATCCTGGGACCAGGGTGTCCAGGCACGGACCGCCATTCTCGTCGCCTGCAAGGAAGCAATCTTGCTGCACACCCAACTGTCCGCCCACCGTGGCCCGTGGTTGTGCAGAGTGACACCGGCCATATGGGTGCCCCCACCCCACCAGCCCGCACTCTGCCTGCCCCCCTCCTACAACTGGGTGCCGCCCTCTGGCGGCGCATCAGGTGGCCCAGCCAAGAGGGACGCCCACAGTAGCCTACAGGAGGATGCTGGACGGGGCCTGGAGAGTGAACCTCTGGCATGGTTAGCGCCAGCCATTGGTACCCCTTCTGGCAGGGACTGGTGATGGGGCCTAAGGCGCCCGTGGTGCTGGGCATCGAAGGGGCGAGCGGTGCGGTGTGGCGGGCAGAGTTCCAGGGGAACAGTCAAGGCGGGTGTGGGAATGGGGAAGGATGAGGGGGTTGAGGGACATGCAGGGCAGGGGCTGCAGTGCAGGCTGGGCCACCTTGCAGCCCGTTGGACCTGGTTGGACACGGGGGTACGCACCAGGCTAACGTGTCTGCCTTTCACCTTCTGTACACAATGGACTTTGGAATTCAACCAGGAGTGGAGGCCTTCATTCTGGCTGCAGCAGCCCTTTGGTGGATGCACTGAGGTTGTACAAGCTGGAGGTGCTCGGGGAGGACCCTGCAGCAGCGGAGCCTGCCCAGAAGAACAGCAGGCAGCCAGTGAGAATGGAGAGCCGGCCGCCCAACAGGCCGAGAAAGAGGTGGGAAGGAGTTACCGCATCAGGCCCCGTGTATACTGGCAGCGCCTAGTATTCAAGGAGGTGACACCTTCTCGACATCCATGAGGGACACCCAGATGTCCCTCATGGATTTGCCGGAGCACCAAGCTCTGGAGACTGAGTGGAATGGCAATGCGGTCCAGCTTGAGGAGGATGCCATCAACTACCGGCAGGTCGTCCTTCACATTAAAGAATTGAGGGCACTGCCCTTTTTGCCAGCCAATGGTGAGGTGGCGCATGACACGCTGCAGAAGAGGGTCTTTGGCTGTTTCCTCGCGAATGCGAATCACTTTTTCATCCGACGCCGGGAGGTTGCTGCCCCACAGCTGCACCTGTGATTCGATCTGTTGGACGAATGCCAGCGGGTCAGCAGGCAAGGTTATGGAGGGGGGCCAGGCAAGCTGTCTACTGGCCTGGGATTAGTCAGGATATCTCAAATATGATCCTCAACTGTCCGACCTGTCAATGCTTCCATCCGTCACAGTGCAAGGAGACGCTTCAGCAGCACAAAATCGTGACCTTCCCGTGGTCCAAGGTGGGCATCGACCTCTTTCATGCCAATGGTCGTGATTATGTGTTAATCATTGATTATTTTTCTAACTACCCAGAAGTTGTGAAGCTCTCGGACCTCACATCCAAGACCGTCATCAAGGCCTGGAAGGAGACGTTCTCCAGGCATAGTATTCCACTCACTGTCATGTGTGACAACGGTCCTTGCTTCTGCAGCCAAGAGTGGTCAAGGTTTGCCCAGGTATATCAGTTTCATCACGTCACTTCCAGCCCGCATTACCCGCAGTCCAACGGGAAGGTTGAGAAAGGGATGCACATAGTGAAGCAACTCATCTGCAAGGCCGCGGATTCTGCTTCTGACGTCAACCTTGCGCTGCTGGCGTACAGAGCAACCCCTCTGTCTACCGGCATGTCACCAGCTCAACTCCTGATGAACAGGGACCTGCGGACGACTCTTCCAGCCATACACTTGCCTGACCTGGATCACCTCCTGGTTCTGCAGAAGGTGCAGAAACTCAGGGACCGGCAAAAGCAGGGCTATGATGCTCATGCCACTGATTTGCCTGTGCTACTCCCGGAGGATGCTGTTCAGATCAAGCTACCTGAGGGAGGCTGGTCAGCTCTAGCTGTTGTTGTCGACAGGCTGCTCCTCGATCGTATGTTGTGCGTATGGCTGATGGCTCTGTTGTGCAGCGAAACAGACGGGCACTGCGCATAGTTGCCCGCCTGCAACCACACTCTTCATTGTTTTCGTCTGTTATTGTGCCACCTCCTGATACCTCGAACCACGAGGCCACCAGTCAGGCTTCCATCCCGCCTGTCAATGCGCTGTCGTCCCCACCACCACCTCTCCGGCGGTCGACCAGGATCTGACGCAACCCCCAGAGACTGCTCTTATGAACACTTGTTTTGTTTGCTATGTTTTGTTTTCGCACATTAGACACCTGTTTTCACATGTACATATGTTCCCATCTGCTACTGTATGTAAATAAGTTAGTTTTTCAGCCTACACATATAAATACTTTCACATAGGCCATAGAAAAACATTTCAAAAGGGGAGCTGTCATGATATGCAGACATGCACATAATGAGATACAAACTGGCAGCCAATGAACGCAGAGAACGGGACATAACCAATCAGCAGGCAGAACACTTGGGGGTGGTTTCCCACTATAAAAGGCACGAGGCACTCACACTCCGCCTCTTTCCACTGGTGCATCTACAGTGTGAGTCAGGGTGTACATCATATAACTCGTACAGCACGTGGCTAAGAGCTAGTCTGGTTCAGTCAGACAGATTAATCACACTAGGTTAGCAGAGTCGAACTCACAGAGGATTGAGCTGTGTGACAGATTCAATAAATCATATTGAACTAACTTCAAGATGTGGAGTATCTCTCAGGTAAAGCTGCATCCAGTTGCAGCCCGTGTTATCTTACTGTGCTTAACTCGACAGCCACTGCCCGCACAGAGTGACCCAGGTCTTGAACATCCTGCCCATAGCTGATATCTTCACTCCCAAGGCCTCCGTCATGGACGCCACCAATGCAGTGTTGGCCTGCGTAGCACGCATGGTCGCCATCGAGCCTGCCCCTGTAGGTGGTTGAACTCCTTCAACCACAACTGCAGACGCTGGATGGTTGCTGACACCCCCTCATGTCCTCCCCGTCTCTGCGCCTGCATCTCCAGCATTGATGGGGCCGCCCTTTCCAGATGCCCGAGAGCCACCTGGAAGGCAGCTGGTCCCTGGGGTCAGGCCGCCATCCGACCGCTGACCCCTCGGGGGTTCCTACCTCCACCTGATGCACCACAGCATGTGTGTGGTGCACATCAGATATTGACCCAGGAGCCTCTTCACTAATGTACCACACATGACATATGGACACCACGGGCGGGATTCTCCCGCAATCGTCGGGGCGGCACGTGCCGGCGCCAAGAGTGGCGTGAACCACTCTGGCGTTGGACCGCCCGGAAGTTACGGAATCCTCCGCACTTCCGGGGGCTAGGCCGGCGCTGGAGGGGTTTGCGCTGCGCCAACCGGCGGCGAAGGGCCTCCGCCGGCCGGCACGAGTTGGCGCATGCACAGGAGCGCCAACGTGCTCTGGCGCATGCGCAGACCCGCTGCCGTGTTTCCTGCGCATGCCGAGGGGGTTTCTTCTCTGCGCCGGCCATCGCGGAGCCTTACAGAGGCCGGCGCGGAGGGAAAGAGTGCCCTCACAGCACAGGCCTGCCCACAGATCAGTGGGCCCCGATCGCAGGCCAATCCACCGTGGGGGCCCCATTCGGGGCCGGATCCCCCCGTGCACCCCCCAAGGACCCCGCTAACCGCCCTCCAAGCCAGGTCCCGCCGGGATGGACCATGTCCATTTCATGCCGGCGGGACTGGCCGAAAACGGGTGGCCGCTCGGCCCATCGGGAAACGTAGAATTGCCGGGGGGGGCCGCTGCCAATGGCCTCCGACCAGCACGGCGCGATCCCCGCCCGAACACCGGCGCTGGAGAATTCGGCGGCCGGCGTTGGAACGGCGGGGCGGGATTCACGCCGCCCCCTGGCGATTCTCCCACCCGGCGGGAGGTCGGAGAATCCCGCCCCACAACTCAGCGGGGGTTCATTTAGTTGCCAGATCCCAACCTCTACTTCAGCGACTGCCCTCACTCCAGGCCCAGCGAACAGATCCAGTGCCCATTGCTTCGTGATGGTGAGGGGTCGCAGGTCTGGCAGTCCCCCTCCTGTCTTTACTCCCTCTCTGTGGTTACACTCTGCCTTCTCCCGGTGGTGTGGGTAGGGGGGTGGACAGAAAGTGCATAGTGTTAGGCAGTTGTTCGCATGCAGCACAGGGGGTGGGCTGCTGGTGGCCTTTGTGACCAGGGCACCCGGCCATGGCGGGCAGTATGGGTGATGGCATGTGGTGTAGGGTGGATTGCAAGCTGACTGCTGGTGGGTGGGGTTCGATCGCCCTCCAGGTTGGGGAGAGGCGGGCGGTGGGTTACGAGTGTGTGAGATGGGGGTTGGTGCCAGGGCGATCGCTGTCTACTCACCCTGGCTCGTGCACCTTCTTCCGGCACTGCTGTCTGGTCCTGGCAGTGGGGCCGATGCCACCTGCGCCAGGCCTGGTGTACAGCAGTGGGTGGCAGCCTCCTTTACACTCCGCCTCTCCTCCACGGCATCCAGCAGAGTTTCGAGCTGTGTCTGCAAACCAGGGTGCCATTCTTCGTGCTGCCAGCTTATTGGCTGGGATGAGTATGTGTGGGGAGTGGGGTGCTGATATACAACTTCAGCTTGTCAGACCCTCGAGTGGCAATCCCGACCATGGCGAATCCGACACCGTTTGTCATTGGAATCAATCAAGTTGCATGTGGCGTCAGTGCTAGCCTGCTAACGGATCATGAATTGCTCCGGGACGGGACTTCCGGTGGCAGCCATGGAGGAGTAGGTCGCACATTTGATAGCTCCCGCCTGTAACAGACTTTTGGACCTTTTCCCCCGGTTTTTTTTTTGGATTTTATGGGATAAATCGGTGAAGAGTGAGACAGTAAGGAGAAACCCCCCTCCGGTGTATGGAGAATTGGACGAGAAGTGGCCATGTGAGAAGACAAAGTCCTATAAGGGAGACGCAAGCAGAGCTGGTAACACGGGAGAGCATGGCGGGGCAGCAGGGCCGCGGGGAGACGGCACAGTGGTCGACGGAGCAGCTGGTGAAGTTTTTTGAGGATTGCTTCGCCAAGCTGAAGAAGGACACGCTGAACCCCATTAAGGTTTTGATTGATCAAGTGGTTCAGAATCAGGAAACCCACAGGAAAGCGATCCAGGCGGTCGAACAAAAGTTATCCGAGCACGAGGAGTATATAACCGTGCTGGAAAGCAAGGTGGGGATGATGAACGACCGCCGGAAAAGAATGTAGGAGAAGCTGGAGGACCTGGAGAATAGGTCCAGGAGGCAGAATCTCAGAATTGTTGGCCTCCCTGAAGGCAGTGAGGGATCGGATGCGAGGATCTATGTGACGGACATGTTGGAGAAGTTGATGGGGGCTGGTGTGTTCCTTTGGCCCCTGGAATTGGACAGAGTGCACAGAGGCCTCGCGAGGAAGCCCAGAGCGAACAAACCGCCGAGGGCCATGGTGGTACGTTTTCACCGTTTCATGGACAAGAAACACGTTTTGCGGTGGGCCAAGAAAGAACGGAGCAGCAAGTGGGAGAACTGTGAGTTGCGCATTTATCAGGACCTGGGCACGGATTTGGCCAAGAGGCGAGCTGGGCTCAATCGGGCAAAAATGACCCTCTTTAAGATGGGGGTGAAGTTCGGGATGCTGTACCCAGCCCGTCTGTGGGTCACGCATGAGAAACGGAACTTCTACTTTGAAACGCCAGACGAAATATGGACCTTTACTAAAGAAATGAAGCTGGAGGCGAATTAAAAGACACTTAAGCCTTGGAGAAGTACAGTGGCAGTGATTTGTGATACTGGATTGTATAAATTTAAGTAGCTCTGTGTGAAATAATGGGCTGTGTGGATGTTTAAAGGTTGATCTGTCTTGCAGGGACCTTGTTAGAGGAGGGGATGGGCTTTGAATTTGGTTCTGCTTTTTGGGTGACTATTTTTCTAAAGTGACTGTTTCTTCTGTTGTTTGTTTACTGGGGAATGTGATGCTTTTAAAATGTTTATTCATGTGTGGGGGGGAGGGGGGGGAGAGAGGAGAGTACAATAGGGAGACAGGCTGCTTGGTGCCAGGGGCGGGAGCTATCGAGTCAGCATGGGTCAGCTGACTCTCAGAAGCACAGTGGGGGGTGGACAGGTGTTAAGCTGGAGCTTGACTTGGGGGATTGGGTCTCTCGTGTTGTTGCTAGAGGGGAAGGGAAGGGGGAGCTGCTTTGCTGACAGGGGAGGAATTGTTACTAGGGGACAAATGGGAGGTCGGGAACGGCGACAGCTCCAGTGGGGACTCGAGGAAGCGGAGGGCGCGAGCTCGAACTCGAGGCTGGCCTAAAAAGGGTGATGGCTAGTCGGCAGGAGGGGGGAGGGGGGGGGGGTTGGAAGCCCCCCATCCAGGCTGATCACATGGAATGTGAGAGGACTGAATGGGCCGGTCAAGAGGGCTCGCGTGTTCGCGCATTTGAGGGAACTGAAGGCGGACGTGGCAATGCGACAAGAGACACACTTAAAGGTTACAGACCAGGCGAGATTGAGGAAGGGGTGGGTTAGCCAAGTGTTCCACTCAGGACTGGACTCAAAGACCAGGGGAGTAGTGATCTTGATCAACAAACGAGTGGCATTCGAGGCAGGGAGAATCGTATCAGACAAGGGATTAGGTACATAATGGTGAGTGGGAAGCTGGACGGGGTGCGAGTGGTACTTGTGAACATATATGCTCCGCATTGAGATGACGTGGAATTTATGAGGTGGGTGTTAGGTAAGATCCCAGACTTAGAGTCACATAACCTGATCATGGGAGGGGACTTCAACAGTCATTGATCCGGAATTGGACCGGTCAAAATCCAGGACAGGGAGGAGGCCGGCTGCGGCAAAGGAATTGAAGGGTTTTATGGATCAGATGTGGGGAGTAGACCCATGGAGGCTTGCATGGCCGAGGACGAAGTAGTTCTGAGCAGGGCGACAATTGCAGTGTCAGATCATGCCCTGAACTGGGTGGATCTACGGGATGGTGTGGAGAGAGGGCAACGCCAGCTGCGGAGACTGGATGTGGGGTTGCTAGCAGACGAAGCGATCTGTGGGCGGGTTAACAAGTCCATCCAGAACTACCTGGAAACAAATGATACGGGGGAGGTCTCTGCAGCGACGGTCTGGGAAGCTTTGAAGGCAGTAGTCAGAGGGGAATTAATCTCGATATGGGCCCATAGAGAAAAGGTGGAACGGGCTGAGAGGGATAGATTACTGAAGGAGATCCTCCAGGTGGGCAGGAGATACTGGGAAGCCCCGGATGCAGAGCTACTGAGGAAGCGGCGGAGGTTACGTGGAGTTTGGGCTGTTGACCACAGGGAAATCAATGGAACAGTTGAGGAAGGCAAGGGGGGGTGATCTATGAGTACGGGGAAAAGGCAAGCAGAATGTTGGTGCACCAGCTCAGGAAAAGAGAAGCGGCCAGGGAGATAAGTAAAGTAAAGAGTAGAGACGATAATACTGTCCTGAACCCAGCGGGGGTGAACGAGGTGTTTAAGGACTTTTATAGTAAATTATATGAGTCGGAACCCCCGGTTGGGGTGGAGGGGATGAGTCAATTTCTGGATCATTTGAGGTTCCCGAGTGTGGAGGAGGATCTGGTGGAGGGGCTGGGAGCCCCAATTGAGATTGAGGAAATAATCAAGGGGCATGCAGTCGGGCTGGGCCCCTGGGGCCTGACGGCTACCCGGTGGAATTGTATCAGAAGTTTTCAGAGATATTGAGCCCACTGCTGGTGAGGACATTTAACAAAGCAAGAGAGAAGGAAGTCCTCCCCCCAAAAATGTCGCAGGCCTCAAATTCATTGATCCTGAAACGGGAGAAGGATCCGGAGCAATGCGGGTCAACAGGCCGATTTCTCTACTGAATGTGGATGCCAAACTGCTGGCTAAGATACTGGCCACAAGGATAGAGGACTGTGTCCCGGGGGTGATAGGGGAAGACCAGACGGGATTTGTTAAGGGCAGGCAACTCAAGGCCAATGTTCGAAGGCTTCTAAATGTTATTATGATGCCCTCAGAAGTAGAGGAGGCGGAGGTGGTGGCAGCGATGGATGCGGAGAAGGCTTTTGATCGGGTGGAGTGGGATTACCTGTGGGAGGCGCTGGGAAGGTTTGGGTTTGGTGAGGGTTTTATTGACTGGGTGCAGTTGCTCCATCAGGCATCAGTAGCGAGTGTGCGTACGAACCGGCTGAGGTTGGGATATTTTGAACTACACCGAGGGGCGAGGCAAGGGTGCCCCCTCTCCCCGTTACTGTTTGCTCTGGCCATAGAGCCATTGGCCATGGCGTTAAGAGCCTCTCGGAACTGTAAAAGGCTGGTTCGGGGGAGGAGGGGGGTGGAGCACCGGGTCTCACTCTACTCAGATGACCTGCTCTTGTACGTTTCGGAGGGGATGGGGGAAGTAATGCGAATCTTGGGGAAATTTGGCAATTTTTCGGGGTATAAATTGAACAAGGGGAAAAGCGAGATGTTTGCGATCCAGGCAAGAGGGCAGGAGGAGAGACTGGGAGAGCTGCCGCTTAGAATGGTAGGAAAGAGCTTTCGGTATCTGGGAATCCAGGTGGCCCGGGAATGGAAGGTACTACACAAGTTAAACCTATCCCGGTTGGTAGAACAAATAGAAGGGGACTTTAAGAGATGGGACATGCTCCCGCTATCACTGGCCGGGAGGATACAGACCGTGAAAATGACAGTCCTCCCCAGATTTATGTTTGTCTTTCAGTGCCTCCCTATCTTCATCCCTAAGGCCATTTTCAAGCGGGTGAATAAGATTATTTTGGTCTTTGTGTGGGCGAGTAAAACCCTGCGAGTGAAGAAAGTGTTGTTGGAGCACAGTCGGGAGGAGGGTGGGTTGGTGCTGCCGAACTTCTGCAATTACTACTGGGCAGCTAATATAGCCATGATTAGGAAGTGGGGGAGGGGGAGGCATGGGAGCGGATGGAGGCGGCGTCATGTAAAGACACCAATCTGGGAGCATTGGTAACGGCACCTCTGCCATTCTCGCCGGCCCGATACTCCACAAGTCTGGTGGTAGTGACGGCTCTGATCTGGGGGCAATGGAGGAGATATAAGAGAGTGGAGGGAGCATCAATTTGGACACCGATTTATAATAACCACAGGTTTGTACTGGGTAGGCTAGATGGCGGGTTCCGGAGTTGGCAGAGGACAGGAATTGGAAGGATGGGGGATCTATTTATAGACGGGAGCTTTCCCAGCTTGAAAGCTTTGGAGGATACATTTAGGGGCAGCACGGTAACATTGTGGATAGCACAATTGCTTCACAGCTCCAGGGTCCCAGGTTCGATTCCGGCTTGGTCCACTGTCTGTGCGGAGTCTGCACGTCCTCCCCGTGTGTGCGTGGATTTCCTCCGGGTGCTCCGGTTTCCTCCCACAGTCCAAAGATGTGCAGGTTAGGTGAATTGGCCATGATAAATTGCCCTTAGTGTCCAAAATTGCCCTTAGTATTGGGTGGGGTTACTGGGTTATGGGGATAGGGTGGAGGTGTTGACCTTGGGTAGAGTGCTCTTTCCAAGAGCCGGTGCAGACTCGATGGGCCGAATGGCCTCCTTCTGCACTGTAAATTCTATGATAATCTATGATTTAAATTGCCAGCAGGAAATGGTTTCAGGTATTGACAGGTGCGAGACTTCCTGAGAAAACAGGTGACGGCCTTTCCGCTGCTGCCGCCACGGGGGATACAGGATAGAGTAGTTTCCAGTACCTGGGTGGGAGAAGGGAAGGTATCGGATATTTACCAGGAGCTTTCAGAGGCAGAGGAATCTCCGGTGGAGGAGCTTAAGGGCAAGTGGGAGGACGAGCTCGGAGGAGAGATGGAGGCGGGGCTATGGGCGGATGCCCTAAGCAAGGTTAATACCTCCTCATCGTGCGCCAGGCTTAGCCTGATACAATTTAAGGTAGTCCACCAGGCACACATGACAGCGGCTAGGATGAGTAAGCTCTTCAGGGTTGAGGATAGGTGTGCAAGGTGCGTGGGAAGCCCAGCAAATCATGTCCGCATGTTTTGGGCATGCCCAAAGCTTAGAGGGTTTTGGCAGGATTTTGCTAAGGCAATGTCCACGGTACTAAAAACACGGGTGGTGCCGAGTCCGGAGGGAGCGATCTTTGGAGTGTCGGAAGATCCAGGAGTTCAGGGGGCGAAAGAGACCGCCGTCTTGGCCTTTGCCTCCCTGGTAGCACAGAGACGGATCTTGTTAATGTGGAGGGTCTCGAAGCCCCCGAGTGTGGAGACCTGGGTTAGTGACATGGCTGGGTTTCTCAATCTCGAGAAAATAGAGTTCGCCTTAAGAGGGTCAATGGTTGGGTTCTCCCGGAGATGGCAGCCGTTCGTCGACTTTCTCGGGGAAAATTAAAATGTCAGCAGATGCAGTATTCCAAAGGGGGGGAGCGGATTGTTGTTGTATGGTTGAGGTGCGTGAAGATTGGGTTGGGGGGGGGGGAATGTTTATTTTACTATGTTGATGTCATTGGTTATATTACTGTAATAACAATTTTCAAATACCTTAATAAAATATATATTTTTTAAATGAATTGCTCCGAGACCAGCGCCAATTTATTTGTTGTAGAAGTCCACCGATTCAGTCCCGGCGTCAACACTTAGTTTCTGAAACGGAGAATCCCTCCCACAGCTTTCAGATTCATTCAGTGCCAGACGGATTTGGTAATAAAGAAAGAGCCGCACAAAGGTGAGGATCAGAAATGGTGCTGACATTATGCAATTGGAACTGATTTGGGGGTAATGTCAGAAGAAGAACATTTCAGGATATGTAAGACTCCAGTTAGTTAGAGCAAACATCTGCGGTAAAATAGTATACAAGGTCACGAGCGGAATCCTGAAATATTTTGGCAGGCATTGACTGAACCTCTGTGAACAGTAGAAGGAAGTACAGCATTTCAGATCAGCATGAAGGTATCTAAATGGTAGCTAAGATCAAGGACAGACATTTAAAACATCAGGGCTTCACTATTGATAACAAGTCTAATGCTGGAATTCATCTGCAGGGACTGTGAAACAATTTGGAATACAAGAAGCAACAGATTTAACATTAAAAGGGAATGAGTCACAATATTTTGATTTTACTCACTAAATAGCTCAGTAACTGTTTCTAAATTTCAACTCCCTTTGATTCTGAGTTCAGCTGATTTCAGTAGGGCAGGAAGTAATACTGAAAGAATTGCTAGACCACAAAATGGAAAGGATAGAAATCTTTTGAGGTATGCATTCCAGTCCAGCTCTAAACTAGAATGGCTTTCATAGGACCCTGTTTTCTATATTAAAAGGGCCAAAACGTGAAACAGGTGGACATTTGTGGTGGCACGCTAGCACAGTGGTTAGCACTGTTGCTTCACAAAGCCAGGAACCCGGATTTGATTCCTGGCTTGGGTCACTGTGCGGAGTCTGCACGTTTTCAGTGTGTCTGCGCGGAATTCCTCCGGGTGCTTAGGATTCCTCCCACAAGTCCCAAAAGACGTGCTTGGTAGGCGAATTGGACATTCTGAATTCTCCTTCAGTGTACCCGAAAAGGCGCCGGAATGTGACGATGGGGGATTTTCACAGTAACTTCATTGCAGTGTTAATGTAAGCCTACTTGTGACACCTGTTGTGCACGGGACCTATGGGTTGGTTGATGAATTCTATGATTCTATGAATTGAGGCTAAGGCTACTGCCCCCATTTTGAGACCTGTGCTACTTCCTGAACACCATGCGAAGACAATCAAAGTTGATTCCTATGATTCTAGCATCCATCCTATATAACCTGCCATTTCACACAGTTTAGTCGTTCATCAGCCTTAAAATGGATCATCCTTGGGCAGTGTATGTTGAGCATGCATAATTGTCAACAGCTGGTTGCACACCATCTGCAATCTGAAGCAGTGACAGCCCTTCTTATTCATATATGATTTTCACATGGCGCTGAATTGTGAGGAGGTACACGTCGGCACGGGGATAATGCGCCACACCTGAGAAATGGATTGTTGAGCCAAAACCAAACTACCTTCGTTCCTGTTGCTAATGGTAGTTCCAACATGTCAAATTACAGAACTGAAACAAGCGCATTTGGCTCTGCTTGAATAATCTCCTCCAGAGAGGCGGGTTCATGGTTTCAATATATGAAAAGGTATATATATTCCAACTCTACTTTAACCCAGCATTTACATTTTACAACAGTTGCAAGGACTTTCCACAATTTTTGAAATTAACCATTGGAACCTATCTGAGAAAACTGATCAGCAATTTGAGGGGCCTTTAAGGATCCAGACATTAGTTCAATTAATCCTCAGCACCTGCAACTACTTTCTTACCTCCTTCTCTCATGGGCAACACAGTAGCACAGTGGTTAGCACTGCTGCCTCACAGCGCCAGGGAACCGGGTTCAATACCGGCCCTGGATGACTGTGTGGAGTTTGAACATGACTGTCAGTGATTGTTAGGGGGTACGGTAGCACATTGGTTAGCACAGTTGCTTCACAGCTCCAGGCTCCCAGGTTCGATTCCCGGCTTGGGTCACTGTCTGTGTGGAATCTACACTTTCTCCCCGTGTGTGCGTGGGTTTCCTCCGGGTGCTCCGGTTTCCTCCCACAGTCCAAAGATGCGCAGGTTAGGTGGATTGGCCATGATAAATTGCCCATGGTGTCCAAAAAGGTGAGGTGGGGTTAATGGATTACGGGGATAGGGTGGGGGTGTGGGCTTAGGTGGGGTGCTCTTTCGAAGGGCCGGTGCAGACTCAATGGGCCGAATGGCCTCCTTCTGCACTGTAAATTCTATGACATTGTGTGTCATGGATGTCAATTATGTCAACTTTGCCAGTGGTGACGTCAATCAGGACGTGGGTTTGCAGGTTTGTGCCTCTGAATCACTTCACACAAGTGCAGAGTGTTTTTGGCTGCACCTCCATGACAATTCCGCCCCACCCTCCCCTCCCGCTTCATAAAGTGCAATGCACTCCATTCTATCAATGTTCAGCTGGTGTACAGCCAAAAGGAAAGACTTATGCAGGCATATAACTGATTCTGAGGAGCTGCCATGATTTGTTTGCAGCATACGAACTCCCTAACCTGTTCAGGAATGTGTGACTGTAATAACTCCCACGGGACCCACGAGGACGACCTGATTGATCTCACTGGGGGCTCGTGGAATACGAGCTCCCCCACTGAGGGGCGAAAATCTAACAGCGGGACTCTTTAAAACCCACCGATAAAAGCCGGCCAGGAAGAGAACCGTCATCTTCGGACCTATCTTGCTGGGATTAATTGTACTGCCCGTTGCTTTGTGACTTTGTTCTGGTTTGCTGAATAAACCTTTGATTTGCATCCCCCTCTGGACTCCTGTGATTGTAATACTGGCCATGAAGAAAAGCAGAACTAAAGGTGGAAATCCTGGATGTCCAGAACACAGCTGAATCTCACTATAGAATCAGAGAATTTACAGTGCAGAAGGAGGCCATTCGGCCCATCGAGTCTGCAGTGGCCCCTGGAAAGAGTACCCTATGTAGGCCCACACCTCTACCATATCCCTGTAACCCCACCTAACCTTTTTTTGGGACACTAAGGGGCAATTTAGCATGGTAAATCCACCTAACCTGCACATCATTAGACTGTGGGAGGAAACCGGAGCACCCGGAGCAAACCCATGCAGACCGAGGGAGAAAGTGCAAACAGGCAGTCACCCGAGGCTGGAATTAAACCCGGGTCCCTGGAGCTGTGAAGCAGCAGTGCTAACCATTGTGCCACCATGTCACCTCAAGAGGAGCAAGGTCAGAACAGAATTTAAATTGCTGCCCTCCAGGAGGCCAGCATAGAAGACTGGGCCCAGTATGCTGAACGAATGCGTTACTTTATTAGGACGAATGCTATTATAGGGCATGACCGCCAGGTAATGCTCCTGACCGCCTGTGGGGCCCCTTCTTTAACATCATCAAAAGCCAGAGCTACTCTGCGGCTCCGACCAAAAAACATTTGACAAACTGATGGCACTCATGGCGGACCATTATGACCCCAAACCATCGGTTGTTGTCCAAGGGTACAGGTTCAATACGTCCGGAAGAAGCCCGGGGGAGTCAGTCACAGAGTTTCTGGGTGCACCTATTCAAGTTGGCCGAGCTTTGCGATTATGGGCCATCCCTTGCGGAGATGCTGAGGGACCGCCTTGTGTATCAACAATATGGTGGCCCAACATAAGTTGTTGGCTGAGTCATTTGTGGCCCCTGAAAAGGGCCATAGAGATATCTCGCTCACGTGAAAACATAAAGAAGGGAGTCCAGGAGCTCCAGGGCTCACTAGAGATGGAGGTGAATAGCATTGGACTTAGAAACATAGAAAATAGGAGCAGGAGGAGGCTATTCAGCCCTTCGAGCCTGCTCCACCATTCATTATGATCATGGCTGATCATCCAACTCAATAGCCTAATCTGGCTTTCCCCCCATATCCTTTGATCCCCTTCGCTCTAAGTGTCATGTCTAACTGCTTCTTGAAATGGTTTGGCCTCAACTGCTTCCAGTGGTAACAAATTCCACAGGACAACCACTCCCTAGGTCAAGAAAGTTCTCCTCATCTCTGTCGTAAATAGTCTATCCCGTGTCCTCAGACTGTGACTCCCTGGTTCTGGACATCCCCACCATCGGGAGCATCCTTCCTGCATTTACCCGTCTAGTCCTGCCAGATTTTTATAAGTTTCTATGGGATCCCTCCTCATTCTACTCAACTCCAGCGAATACAATCCTAACCGATTCAATCTCTAATCATACATCAGTCCCGCCATCCCAGGAATCAGTCTGGTAAACCTTCGCTGAACTCCCTCGAGAGCAAAAACATCCTTCCTCAGACAAGGAGATTAAAACTGCGCACAATATTCCAAGTGTGGCCTCACCAAGGCCCTGTATAATTGCAGCAAGACATCCCTGCTCCTGTACTCTAATCCTCTCGCAATGAAGGCCAGTATACCATTTGCCTTCTTCACCGCCTGCCGTACCTGCATGCTGGTGTATGAGGATACCCAGGACTCGTTGCACATTCCTCTCCCCTAATTTATGGCATTCAAATAATAGTCTACCTTCTCATTTTTGCAACCAAAGTGGATGCCCCCCATCAGGCGAACAACACTCCCAAAGAGTAAAGCCTTTGGGCCCCGGCCACTGCCCGAACAATGTTAGGACCAGACCCGTTGGCCGAGGGCCTTTACAGTCAAACGAGACAGCTCACCTGAACTCCAGTAGGAGGTTTCACAGCGGTGCTGCATTTGTGGTCAGAGGAACGATGGGAAGCAGAATCTGCCAACAAGTGCGCCGCCTGGTCGGGGCACACGCCCACATAGAAGCAGGGCTACACCTGGCACAGCCCGAAGAGGAAGAGTGTGTGCATTTAAACTGCATTGCCACACCAATAGTCTCTTTCAAAGTCACTGTACAGAAATGGAAATTGATTTAATAATTTGGACAAATGAACTAAATGTACTATCTCCAAATTTGCAGATGATACAAAGTTGGGTTGGGGGGTGAGCTGTGAGGAGGATGCAGAGATGCTTCAGCGGGATTTAAACAGGCTGAGTAAGTGGGCACATGAATGGAAGATGTATAATGTGGATAAATGTGAGGTTATCTGCTTTGGAAGCAAAATTAGAAAGGCAGCTTATTATTTGAATGGGTGTAAATTGAGAGGTGGATACCCAACGAGACCTTGGTGTCCTCGTGGGGTAAAAGGGATGAAGGGATACAGGGGGGTGGGGGGGGAGAGAGAGGCAGGATCATAGGTCATAGAATTTCCAGTGTAGAAGGAGGACTTTTGGGCCCATTGAGTCTGCACCGGCCCTTGGAAAGAGGACACTACCTAAGCCCACATCTCCACCCTATCCCCGTAACCCAGTAACCCCATCTAACCCTTTTGGACACGAAGGGCAATGTATCATGGCCAATCCACCTAACCTGCACATCTTTGGACTGGGAGGAAACCGGAGCGCCCAGAGGAAATCCACGCAGACACGGGGAGAACGCGCAGACACCGCACAGACAGTGACCCAAGCCTGGAATCGAACATGGGAGCCTGGCGCTGTGGAGCAACGGTGCTAACCACTGTGCTACCGTGCCGCCCTATATATATATATATTGATGAATATAAATTTAGAGTACCCAACTACGTTTTTTTCCAATTAAGGGGCAATTTAGTGTGGCCAATCCACCTAACCTGCACGTCTTTGGGTTGTGGGGGTGAAACCCACGCAGGCATGGGGAGAATGTGCAAACTCCACACGGACAGTGACCCAGGGTCGGGAATCGAATCCGGGTGCTCAATGCCGCAGTCCCAGTGTTAACCACTGCGCCACATGCTGCCCTTCAATATATTGAACTTGATGATCAGCCATGATCATAATAAATGGCAGAGCAGGCTCGAAGTGCTGAATGTCTCCTCCTGCTTCTATTTTCTATGTCTCTATGGTTGATACTGGGACTGCTGTCTCAGTCGTAGGACGGCAGATGCACCAGAAAGTCTGTCCAATGCCTGGAGCTGAGGGGCAATGAGACATTTGGTAACGTACCAGGAGATCTGTTGGATATCCCACGCACGAAGATGACTCCAGCTGCCTACAGTCAGCAGTCCGTCCATTTACCATTGATAGTGGTACTAGGGCCGTCACTGGCTGCAGAGGCTCCACCTGGACTGGTAGCAGATTTTCAAGATGGGCACTGGCGGTTGCACAAAGTCCTAGGGAAATAATCCAAAGTTTTCCAGGATGGCCTGGGAAAAATAAAGGGTGCCATGGCCAACGTTTACACAGTCCCAGAGGCCCAACTGAGGTATTTTAGTGCCCGCCCAATTCCCTATGCCTTGTGGATATGAGCTCAACCGGTTAGAAAGCCAGGGAATCATTTGCCCTGTACAGTTCACAGAGTGGGCAATGGCTGTAGTCCCGGTAGGAATGCTCAGTTGGTGTTCCGTCAGCTCCTGACCTCATTACATCCTTGCTTCAAACATGGACGAAAGAGCTAAATGCCAGAGGTGAGATGAGAGTGTCTGCCCTTGACATCAAGGCAGCATTTGACCGAGGTATGGCATCAAGGAGCCTGAGCTAAACTGGAGTCAATGGGCGGGATTCTCCGAAATGGAGGCAGAGTGTCCACGCCATCGCAAACTCTGTCGCGTTTTACGACGGCCTGAACAGGCCGCTCCCACGTCGAATTCTGGCCCCTACAGGGGGCCAGCTCGCCGCTGGAGTGGTTCGTGACACTCCAGCCGCAGATCCCGGCGCGAACTGGGCGCTGTGTGATCCGCACATGCGCGGTTGCACCGGCGCCAACGATGACATGCGCAGTGGCGCCGGTGCCAACCGACGCATGCGTGGTAGCCTCGAGGAGCACTCCGGCCCCCCACCAACATGGCGCCAGGGTTCTGGGGCCGGTTGCGCAAGGAAGTAGGCCCGGGGGGAGAGGCCGGCCCGCCAAACAGTGAGCCCCGATTGCGGGCCAGACCCCATCAGAGGCACCCCCCCCCCCCCCACAGGCCGCCCCCCAAGCCTTCGCACCGAGTACCCACCGGCAACGACCAGGTGTGGACGGCGCCGGTGGGACTAGGCCGTTTACGTGCGGCCGCTCGGCCCATCCGCGGAAAGCGGGCAGCGACCGGCGCCGCGCCAAATGCGCCGGTGCGAACGGCGCCGATTCTCCGCACCTCGGAGAATTACGCCGCCGTCGGACCGGCGTCGCGCGAAAAAATGGCGCGAACGCCAATTCTCTCAGCCGGTGTGGCATCAGAGAATCCCGCCCAACGCAGAATTGCCGAGCAGAAAATTATAGCTAAGTTCCACACACATGAGTACGGCCTCAACCAGGACCTTGGATTCATGTCGCATTACATTCAACCCCCCACCATCTGGCCTGGGCTTGCGAAATCCTACCAACTGTCTTGGCTGGAGACAATTCACGCCTCTTTATCCTGTGATTATCCCTTTCTCCAGTTGCTCCGTCAGGACCTTTAAGACTTAGTAACCTGCAAAGACTCGCATTCAAAGTTTCATCTTGCACCTTTGAATCTGTCTATATATATGTTTCTGGAACCTATCTTTTCATTCACTTGAGGAAGGAGCAGTGCTCCGAAAGCCAGTGATTCGAAACAAACCTGTTGGACTTTGTTGTAAGACTTCTTACTGTGCTCACCCCAGTCCAATGCCAGCATCTCCACATCGTAGTTCTCCCTGTTATGGGTTTTCCACAATATTTAAAATTGCTTGAAGGCCATAGAGATGAAAAGCTCGCCACCATCCCCCTGGCCCATGAGCGACCCCTGACCTGGAATGCTTCAGCCCCTCGACAAAGCCCAAGCCCCTGAGGGATTTCCCTTGAGCTGCATGCTGGAGAATGGAAATGGCTCCTCATCTCCTCAGTTCCCCTCAGCAACCACTGCGCCAGCTTTGCATTTTTAAAAAGAAGTGCTATTTCTCACTGGGGAGCCGGTTTATTGCTGGGAAGCCAGTACATTCGACTTGGACAAGATCCAGAACTCGCCATCGGGAATGGGCCGATTAGATGGCAAATCAATTCACACCCGGCGCAAGTCTCGATTTTGGCCTTTCCCACTATTTGACCCGCGCACCCAGATCTCTGCCAGGTGCAATGTGATGACTAAATCACGCCAGAGGCTTCAACTGTGACGGTGAATGCAACAAAAATGAAGCCTTAAGAAATGCAGTGACATTTAATGTACTTCATATAGACCTGCATAGACCCAGAAGAGGTTTTGGCAAGGAGTCGATAACTGGATGCAGGGCACCAGGAAGCAACCTGATACTCTTTGATACTATGGCCTGCTGAAACAGGGCTTTAATTTCTTGTATGTATGTTAAATAGAGATTGTTGAAGCACATTGTTATAGTAAAGTAATTATTCATTAACTTTACAAACAGAGCAAATCATATCAGTCATTTATGAAAAATAATAAAACACTTCAGCTTGCACTAACCAAGGTTTAAAGGGATATATGAACTAAAACAGCATCATCCAGATTTACGCTTCAGTGTAGTTCGAATAGTCTGCTGTAATCTTGAAGTTGCCATGCATTAGGTGAAACTTTAAATCTGTTTGTTCGAGTGTATGTTCAGGATCTCATGACAATATCAGAGGAAGAGAGAGTTCTCTCAGTATCCTGGCAACATATTATCCTCAGGCATCACCAAAAAATGATCTGATAATGTATTTGCTTTCGGTTTGCACAATTTGTCTGATTGGCAATTCTGACTTCATTTCAAAGTAATCGATTTTTTGTAAAATGCTTTAGAATATCTGAGGATCTGATCGGACACAACATCAATACAAAGTCCTTCTTTATTTCTTTTGCTGTTCATTTATTTATTTGTTTTGTTCCTTCCTTCGCCATTCCACCATTATTTGCATTAGCTTACATCACAAAAAGAGATCAAAATCTTTTTGGAACGCGGGGCGGATTCGCCGATAATGCAGCAGAGTGCTTGCGCCGTCGTGAACGCCGTCGCGTTTCACGACGCCGCTGATGTGTTGGGTGTTCTGGATCACCAACACTGGAAGTGGTGCAACTCTATTTTATTATAAGGTTAACTATATTAACATACTTGAACTGTGGGTAAATGCAATACCAGCTTTAACTGTTGACCCTTGCCGAGTCCTAATCAGGTGATGCACTCAGCACATGGTGAATGTCTGTGTTGTAGGCTGTGAGCTCTGTGCTCCGAGCTGGCTGCTACTAGAATGAGCGGGAACTCTCCTGTCTCCTGTCTTTGTAGTGCATGTGCTCTCACTGGTGATTGGCTGCGGTGTTGTGTATGCTGATTGTCCCACTGCATGTCCATCAGTGTGTGTGTGTGTCTGCACCATAATATACTGGTGTATATTATGACATCCCCCCTTTTATATAAAGACCATGTGCCTGCGTGACAATAAATATCGTGTAGTGAATGTACCTGACAATGTTTGTGCGTGTTATTTACATGACTATGTACATGAGGCTAATCTATTTACACGGGAAGGTGCCTGGTGCAGAGAAATAGGGTGTCACACCAACAACAATATGAAAATTATATACAAACTACTGGAATGATGAAACAGGATAACAGAACAGATCAAAGAGTCCAACATTGTAAAACTCATAAGTCAAGTCTCTGAGGTGGACGACGAATTCTGGTTGACCGTCAGGGTGGCACACCACTCGTCATCTGGATTAATGCTGGGCACCGACAGCAGCTGGTGGTTTTGATTCAGGGACAGCCTGTTCTTTGTTATAACAGCGACTCGAAAAGGCTCCCTCGGGTCCTCGGTGTCACTGATCTGCGGGAAGTCGGAATCGGACTTAGTGAACGTGGGTTGAATTGCCCGAACGTTCTTGCGACGCTGGCTGAAGCGATGCAAATTGGCAGGCTGAGCTGCTCGACAGCAGGCAGCATAGTGGCCAAGTCTGCCACATCGTAGCATTGTCGCGATTTTGCAGGACATTGCCGCTTTAAATGGGCGGAGCCACAGTTGCCGCACGTCGTGACGTCAGTACGCTTGTTGCGCCACCGCGCATGCGCGGTGCGGTCCTGCATGGTGCGCGCCTGCGCATCATGTCACCTTCCCCTCGTTTAGCGCGTACAAGCGCGGGAGGCCGCAAAAAGCGCGCAAAATGGCCGCCCTCATCCAGGCTGCAGCCTTGGAGGTGTTCAATTGTTTGGACCCGTTCCGCCTCGTGTGGACCTTGCCGCGCCGTTTCAGCCGCCTGTAGGTGGGAGTACCAGCTGGTGGCATTTTCTTGCAGGACACAGGTCTCGATGGCAGTCGCTCGGATGAGTTGCTTAATTTTGAGGGGCGGCTGACGCAGGGGGTCCGACAGAACACCAAGTACGATCTGGTCGCGTATCATGGAGTCAGAGGTGGGCCCGTTGCCTCAGGACTGCGCAAGGATGTGGAGGTGTGTTAACAAGGATTGGAAAGGCTCGTCCTTACCATGCAAGCGCTGCTGGAACAGGTATCTTTTGAAGCTTTCATTGACCTCTATGCTGAAGTGGGTATCGAATTTGAGGATGTCTTGTACTTTGTCTTGTCCTTGTCGTCTGCGAATGTGTGGGAGTTGAAGATGTGGATGGCGTGTTGCCCGGCCGTGGAGAGGAGCAGAGCAATCTTCCTGGTGTCCGAGGCGTTCTCCCTGTCCGTGGCTTCGAGGAAGAGCTGGAAACGCTGTTTAAAAATCTTCCAATTGACCCCGAGATTGCCGGCGATGCGGAGCGGCGGCGGCGGCGGGTTGATGTTCTCCATACTTCAGGATGACAGAATGCTGATTAGTTGCAAGTGGGTCTCAGAGGTGCTCGTATGCAACCACTCCTTGTACCATGATGTGTTGGGTGTTCTGGATCACAAACAGGTCACCAACACTGGAAGTGGTGCAACTCTATTTTATTATAAGGTTAACTATATTAACATACTTGAACTGTGGGTAAATGCAATACCAGCTTTAACTGTTGACCCTTGCCGAGTCCTAATCAGGTGATGCACTCAGCACATGGTGAATGTCTGTGTTGCAGGCTGTGAGCTCTGTGCTCCGAGCTGGCTGCTACTAGAATGAACGGGAACTCTCCTGTCCCCTGTCTTTATAGTGCGTGTGCTCTCACTGGTGATTGGCTGCGGTGTTGTGTATGCTGATTGTCCCACTGCATGTCCATCAGTGTGTGTGTGTGTCTGCACCATAATATACTGGTGTATATTATGACATCCCCCCTTTTATATAAAGACCATGTGCCTGCGTGACAATAAATATCGTGTAGTGAATGTACCTGACAATGTTTGTGCGTGTTATTTACATGACTATGTACATGAGGCTAATCTATTTACACGGGAAGGTGCCTGGTGCAGAGAAATAGGGTGTCACACCAACAACAATATGAAAATTATATACAAACTACTGGAATGATGAAACAGGATAACAGAACAGATCAAAGAGTCCAACATTGTAAAACTCATAAGTCAAGTCTCTGAGGTGGACGACGAATTCTGGTTGACCGCAGGGTGGCACACCACTCGTCATCTGGATTAATGCTGGGCACCGACAGCAGCTGGTGGTTTTGATTCAGGGACAGCCTGTTCTTTGTTATAACAGCGACTCGAAAAGGCTCCCTCGGGTCCTCGGTGTCACTGATCTGCGGGAAGTCGGAATCGGACTCAGTGAACGTGGGTTGAATTGCCCGAACGTTCTTGCGACGCTGGCTGAAGCGATGCAAATTGGCAGGCTGAGCTGCTCGACAGCAGGCAGCATAGTGGCCAAGTCTGCCACATCGTAGCATTGTCGCGATTTTGCAGGACATTGCCGCTTTAAATGGGTGGAGCCACAGTTGCCGCACGTCGTGACGTCAGTACGCTTGTTGCGCCACCGCGCATGCGCGGTGCGGTCCTGCATGGTGCGCGCCTGCGCATCATGTCACCTTCCCCTCGTTTAGCGCGTACAAGCGCGGGAGGCCGCAAAAAGCGCGCAAAATGGCCGCCCTCATCCAGGCTGCAGCCTTGGAGGTGTTCAATTGTTTGGACCCGTTCCGCCTCGTGTGGACCTTGCCGCGCCGTTTCAGCCGCCTGTAGGTGGGAGTACCAGCTGGTGGCATTTTCTTGCAGGACACAGGTCTCGATGGCAGTCGCTCGGATGAGTTGCTTAATTTTGAGGGGCGGCTGACGCAGGGGGTCCGACAGAACACCAAGTACGATCTGGTCGCGTATCATGGAGTCAGAGGTGGGCCCGTAGCCTCAGGACTGCGCAAGGATGTGGAGGTGTGTTAACAAGGATTGGAAAGGCTCGTCCTTACCATGCAAGCGCTGCTGGAACAGGTATCTTTTGAAGCTTTCATTGACCTCTATGCTGAAGTGGGTATCGAATTTGAGGATGTCTTGTACTTTGTCTTGTCCTTGTCGTCTGCGAATGTGTGGGAGTTGAAGATGTGGATGGCGTGTTGCCCGGCCGTGGAGAGGAGCAGAGCAATCTTCCTGGTGTCCGAGGCGTTCTCCCTGTCCGTGGCTTCGAGGAAGAGCTGGAAACGCTGTTTAAAAATCTTCCAATTGACCCCGAGATTGCCGGCGATGCGGAGCGGCGGCGGCGGGTTGATGTTCTCCATACTTCAGGATGACAGAATGCTGATTAGTTGCAAGTGGGTCTCAGAGGTGCTCGTATGCAACCACTCCTTGTACCATGATGTGTTGGGTGTTCTGGATCACAAACAGGTCACCAACACTGGAAGTGGTGCAACTCTATTTTATTATAAGGTTAACTATATTAACATACTTGAACTGTGGGTAAATGCAATACCAGCTTTAACTGTTGACCCTTGCCGAGTCCTAATCAGGTGATGCACTCAGCACATGGTGAATGTCTGTGTTGCAGGCTGTGAGCTCTGTGCTCCGAGCTGGCTGCTACTAGAATGAACGGGAACTCTCCTGTCCCCTGTCTTTATAGTGCGTGTGCTCTCACTGGTGATTGGCTGCGGTGTTGTGTATGCTGATTGGTCCCACTGCATGTCCATCAGTGTGTGTGTGTGTGTCTGCACCATGATATACTGGTGTATATTATGACAGGCGCGAAACGGCCGCGATCAGGAGCGATTCAGGGCCCAAAAAGGGGCTAGCAGCGGGACTGCGTGGAACTCGGTGGGCGTGGCGCAAAAGCAGCGTCGTCATCGCGCGATGCCCGACTGACACTGCGCACCGTCATTTAAAGTGCGCGATCCGCACACAGGACCCAAGACAACGGGATGGCTGAGCCCCGACGAGTTGCTCCCAGGTTCCGTGACACAGACTTGGACACCCTGCTGGATGAGGTTGAAGATTGCAGGGTCATCCTCTGCCCAAGACGTGGGCATCGCCAACGTTCAAGCAGTGTGAGGTGCGGCTGGCGTGAGGTTGGCACCGCGGTCAGTGCTGTGGGGCACACTCCCCGCTCTGCCGACCAGTGTAGGAAGAAGCTCCACGACCTCACGAGGACTGCCAGGGTAAGTAACCCGAGAGTGCCCCCGGGTCACCCCCCCCGCCCCCCCAACCTCCCCACCCCCCCATCCCAACCACGTCTTGCAGCAACCCCCCCCCCCCAGACATGCAGGGGTGGGGGGGCTCTGGGGGCACAACATTATACCCGACCCACCTGAGCAACATGCCCCCCCCTTGAGAGATGCCATGGTGTGGCTCCAACTGTCCCCCCACCCAGCAATAATGTAGCCTATATCTGCACGTCCTGATGATTACCGCCAAACTGTGGTGCTTTATCCAACGCCCCCGGCAGGGTAAGACAGCTCACAACCACCGTGAGCGTACAAGAACCGAAGGGGGATCACCTGTGCTGCACCCACTAACCGTACATGAGCAGAGGGCCCTGGACCTCGCTGGGGGAGCTGCCACCCGGGAGGTAGCGCCATGCCAGGTCGGAGGCGCAGTAGCAAGTGAGACTGGCCTGCCTGGATACCTCAGCCTGTCATCTCCCCCTCACACTGCCCCCTCCACCCCCTAACCCCTCCCCCTCACACTCTAACCCTTCCCCCTCACACTCTAACCTCTCCCCCTCTAACCCCTCCCCCTCACACTCTCACCCCTCCCCCTCACACTCTAACCCCTCACACTCTAACCCCTCCCCCTCACACTCTAACCCCTCCCCCTCACACTCTAACCCCTCCCCCCTCACACTCTAACCCCTCCCCCCTCACACTACCCCTCCACCACCTTACACCCGACTCCGTGTGTCTAATGCACCATACATCATTGTGTTCCCCAGGGAAAGGGGCCGATCATCCAGGGTCGTCTCAGACAAGACCCAGCCGTCCAGCCACAAGCTCATCCGCACCCTGGGACGCACAGCAGAGGGTGGAAGGAAGACGGACAGGAGGGCCATCTTCTCAGGCCGGGACACTGGAGGGGACAGTCAGGAGAGGACAGACAGAGACAACACCGAGGGACACAGGACGGACAGTCAGGATAGTGTTGGCCGTGACTCGCATGAAGATAGGGCCGTGAGCCAGGACAGTGACGGAGAGAGGACGGGGACTGTGGACAGTGACGCACAGAGGACGGCCAGACAGTCGACGGACACACCGGACACGGAACATGACATGGGCCTCGGGCGCCTTGCTTCGGTCCAAGAGTCGACCCAGGACACACCAGACCTGTGGACAGATGAGGATCTCGAGTTTGCGTCACTGCTGTCACCCACACCATCCACCATCGCAGATACACTCACCTCGTTTGGGCACATAAGAGATGAGGCTCCCGGGTCACGGACTGGTGCGCATCCCACAGCCGAGTCGGTACAGCAGGTGGAGTTTGGAGCAGCCGAGGGGCTGGACGGTCAGAGGGCAGCCCAGGCCCAGCACCCAGCTGCCGCCCAGACGGTTCCCGGGTTCCTGGAATTACTGGACCCACCCAGAGACCCGATGCATATGAAGACCCAGGGACTGAACAACGGGATGACGGCCGTCTTCCAGCATCTGCAGACGCAGTTGGAAGGGCCCATCCGCGTCCAGGAGCAGGGAGTGGTGCCGGTCATGGCTGCCACCCAGGCCGACACCGCACGGGTGGCGGCCACGGTGGAGGCAATGGGGGCAACGGTTTCGGCCATGGGTCAGGTTCTGCAAGGCGTTGGGCTTACTGTGCACGCTTCATCCGTGGCCCAGGAGCGGGCTGCCCTCTCACAGGCAGCCATCTCCCAGAGCCAACAGGACATTGCCACCACGCTCTGGGCACTGGCCCAGTCTCAGCAGGCCATGGCCCAGTCCCAGCAGGTCATCGCTGAGAGCATCGGCCGCCTGGCGCACGTGCTGGATGGCATAGCGCACTCACAGGTAGAGGTTGCACAATCCCTGACAGGGATGTGGCACTCCCTGGGCTCCGTCTCTGCGAACATTCGGACCGTGGTCGATCCCGCTGCAGGCCTCCAGGACTAGCAGCGCCAGGTGTCGGTGGTGCGACGGGGCATGTCTCCAATCGCACCTCTGCTCCACAGTGAGGCCCGGGGGCCACCGGGCTCCCCAAGGGAGGAGGAGGTTCTGGAGCCCATCCCAGCTGATTCCAGCAAGGGAGGTCCCTGAACACTCGGCCTCCCCCCGTTCCGTCCCTGGTGCATCTGGTGGGCAGCGGGTAGGACTGTGCGGCCCCACGCCATCCAGCACGCCCGCCGGGCCGCCCCAGGAAATGCGAGCCGACGGGGAGCCACGCCGCTGGGCAGGATTCTCAGCAGTCCGCCTCCATTCCTGCTGTACCATCTGGGGATACACCTAGGCGTAGTGGTAGGGCCCGTAAGGCAAAGAAGTTAGACACGTAGTTAGTTGGCACGGGTGCCGGGCACAGATTAGTTGTAGGGGCTAGGGCATCTGTCTTTGAATGTCACGATTGAAGTCACTGTTACACTGAATTTTGAAGACTCTGTGCTATGTCCGGTTCCAGGGGGCTCGTGAGGGTGACCGAGTGGCGCTGGGGTTTACGTTCAGTGCAACGGTGTGTGTGTTCTCTCTCCTCCTCCAACCGAACCCCATCGTCCTCGGCACACCAATGCCAGCTACCCCACATGGCCATGTGATGGAGTGTCCGTGACGGTGAAGGGTTCAGCTATGGCCATAAGTCAGACATTGACTAACGAATCTGAGCTCACAGCTCATCGCAGAGTGGGTTGTCATCATTCAACATGGCACCGATCACACCCGCTTACACAATCATCAATGTAGTGCAATCCCGTAGTGCCGCAGTCGCAAGGTGATGTGAAAGTGGTGCGGTGAGCGCAGTACGGAAGTGTGGGGGGGGGGGTGCTGGGTGATGCCCGTGTGCGTGAATGGCGGTGCAAGTGCCAGTGTTCAGCGAATCTCTCCCCCGCGGTATCTGAACCGTGTGGCCACCAACGCCTCGCGTGCCCGCTGTCCTCGACGGAGCCGTCGTGCAGTCTCCTGGCTATATCCAGCACCCAGGTCGTGTCTGTGCCCCCCCCCCCCCCATACCCTGATGCTCCTCATCCTCCACCTCCCCGTTTGTGGAATCTCCACTGCCATCGATTTCTCCCTGCGCCTCCTCCACCAGGGCATCTCCCCTCTGCATGGCTATGTTGTGCAGCGCACAGCAGACCACAACCATGCGACCGACCCTGTCGGGTTGGTACTGCAGGGCCCCTCCGGATCAGTCCAGGCACCTGAATCGCATCTTCAGCAGGCCGAAGCACCGCTCCACCACACCCCTGGTTGCTGAATGGACCTCGTTGTATAGGGTCTCCGCGTCGGTCTGTGGTCTCTGTATTGACGTCATCAGCCACAACCACTATGGGTAACCCCTGTCACCCAGCAACCAGCCCCTCAGCCGGGGGGGGGGGGGGGGGGGGGGGAACGTCCCATGAACATTACTGGGATGAACGACTGTGCCAGAATGAAGGTGTCATGCACACTCCCGGGGTATTGTGCGCACACGTGCACGATCCTCATGTGGGGGTCGCAGACCACCTGAATGTTCAGCGAGTATATGCCCTTCCTGTTCATGAACATTCCCTGCAGGTGGGCGCATGGGGACATGCACTCCATCGTTGACACCCTGGACTATCGGTATGCCGGCCACGTTGGAGAATCCACATGCCCGTGCTTCCTGCTGTGTGTGGTCCTCAGGAAATTGAATGCACCTGTCCGCGATGACGTACAAGGCGTCGGTCACGGACTGGATGCACCTGCGAACCGATGCTTGTGAGATCCCGGATAGGTCCCCGCTCGGCGCCTGGAAAGAACCGGTCGCATAGAAGTTTAGGGCCACCGTCACCTTGACGGACACCAGGATAGCATGTCCTCCTCCTGTTCCACGTGGTGCGAGGTGCGCCATGAGGTGGCATAAATGTGCGACTGTCTCCCTGCTGAACCATAGTCTCCTCCAGCATGCCCTGTCCGGTAGGGCCTCGAAGGACATGCAGTCACGGTATACCCTCGGCCTCGCTGGGCGCCACCAGCACCTGCTCCTCCCCCCCACCCCCTCCCCTGCGCATCGATATCAGTGCCCGCATCCTGTGCATCCCCGGCGATCTGGTGGTGAATGTTCCCCTCAGCATCCTCCTGGACATTTCGGCTACGACGGGGCCCTCTGCAGCCAACCCCTCAGCGGCCGCTGCTGCCGCAGCCACTCTGAGCCGTCTCAGTCTACGCTGCCGGATGGCCAACTGCAGTGCAGCGGCTCCAACCATCGCGGTGAACATCGCTGTCTGGTTAGCATACATAGTAATCTGCAAGAGTGGGGTGGGGGGGTCAGGGGGGAAAGAGAAACGACATGTTACACGGAGGTGCTTGGACACCTCGACAGCCAGGTGACATGGGGTACTTGTGTGCCTCCCCCGGGCATGTCTGCAGCCTCCCACGCAGGCACCCTCCTCAACCCCCCCCCGCCCCCGGCATGTCTGCAGCCTCCCACGCAGGCACCCTCCTCAACCCCCCCGTGCCCCCCCCCACCGCCCGGCGAATGGCGGCAGTGTTCTCGGAGACGCCTCCCCCCCGCCCCCCGCAGCACTGGCCATGTCTGCAGAAACTCTGGGACAGGGGCCGCTCACCTCCTCGCTCCTCATCGTCAGCCAGCAAGACTGGCTGACGAATTAGTTACCAGGTGTGAACGGCGATGGCGTAACCCCATCCGGACTTCGGCCCATCCAGGCCGCTGAATAGCGGGAGTACCGGAGAATCCCCTTTCTGAGTGTCTCGGGCGATTCTCCGGCAGGCGCGGCGCCGAGCTCGATGGAGCCGTTCTCGCCGGTTGGGAGAGTGGCGGGACGCCGTCGGACCGGCGTCGTGAGATATAATGGCGTTTCCGGCGATTCTCCCAACCGGTGCGGCTTCGGAGAATCCCGCCCCTTGTGTATGCAGATGTATAACACAGAAGTTAGAATTGTTTTTACTTAGTCGCAGTGAAACATTGGGTGGAATTTTGTGATATTTTGGCAAAGTGTCAAATCTGGTGGGCTAATGGGCGTGTTGCCCACCAGTGACGGTAGTGGTTTTTCCCAGCATTTCTTTCGCCACTTAGACAGGAAAAGCTTTATCTCGGGTTTCACATTGCCTCAGGGGTGGACGGGGGTGAACGGGGGTGGGTGGCATCTGATTCGCATTGCCCACTTTGGGGCAGCGCAGTAGCACCGTGGTTAGCACAGTTGCTTCACAGCTCCAGGGTCCCAGGTTTGATTCCTGGCTTGGGTCACTGTCTGTGCGGAGTCTGCACGTTCTCCCCGTGCCTGCGTGTGTTTCCTCCGGGTGCTCCGGTTTCCTCCCACAGTCAAAAGATGTGCAGGTTAGGTGGATTGGCCATGCTAAATTGCCATTAGTGTCCAAAAAGGTTGGATGGGGTTAGTGGGTTACTGCGTTAGGGTGGATGTGTGGGCTTGGGTAGGTTGCTCTTTCCAAGGGCTGGTGCAGACTCGATGGGCTGAATGGCCTCCTTCAGCATTGTAAATTCTATGATTCAGGATGAGTGATTCAATTACTGGGGAGCTCCAGTTAAACACCTTCCCAACACCTGTTCCATATCCAGAGCAGAGGATGACTCCCAGGAAGGCCGCACCAAAGTTTTCAGACCGAGAGCTGACCAGAATTCTGGGTGTGGCGGAAGCGAGGCTCCGGGATCCTTTACCCTTGGGCAGGGAGGAGACCCTCCAGCAAGGTAACCAACCCAACATGGGCGATGGTGGCAGCATTGGTAAGTGCCAACTCCCTGTACAGGAGGTCGGGAGTGCAGCGCAGGAAGAGAATGAATGACCTCTTCTGCTCAGCCAGAATAAGTCATTGTTCTTATCAATCTCTACTCACCCACACACACACCTGCTGCACAGCCTGCTTACACTCCCAACTGTTCAGTTGCAGGAAAAGCTGTCTCATAACTGCAGGGAGAGAGTACAGTCATGCAGACAAATGGTCGAGTTAAACCTCATAATGGAATTTGAGTAGAGCCCGTCCTGCTTTCCGGAGAGGGACAGGACTGCTCTTGTACCGAGTGGGCACTGGTGTCATTAGGCAATTGTAGGTAGAAAGCACTTATGTTCAGTACTAAATCATCTTTGTCACTGCATGAAACCTCACTTTTTGCAACATTATTTCTGCCTGCTTGCTGCCATTAGATCTCTCCATGGGACCCATTGCCTGTGCTCCATGGCCACTTACCTTTGAACTCAACCTTCGGAAATGAGGCCGCCAGGTTCCCGTCTTTAAAAAGATGTTGCAAACCCTACTGGCTTTACGTCACAATGCCGGGTCAGATTATCAAGCGCCGGGGGAGGTTACAGCGGGACTGCCCGCTAATGATAGAATAATGAATTCAAACGGATTTCCCCAACTTTCATGCCGGGAACAGCATCATACCAATGGAGGGGGTGGGGAGATTCGCTGCGGGAAATCTCGGCATTGTAAATCCCCCTTTTTGGGCTCCTGTGATTGATATTTGTACCCCCCCCCCCCACAACCCCACGCCCCCTGCTCCATTGCCACCCACTGCAAATGGCGGCTCAAAATCCCGCCCATTGCATGGACTGATTTTTATGTCACATGACAAACAGTAAAGTTTCATCGTAACTTAATGTTTTAAGACATTGATAAGTTTATATCTTGTAGCAGCACACAGAGCATAACAAATAAATCACTGGAGCTTGGATGATTTGAATGGAAGTAAATGATAGATATAATCAGCTTGTGGGGATGTGGTTAAAGTCTAATGCTGAATGTGGGTTTCTCTTTGTCAGGATCAAAGGAACAGAAGAAAAAAGATTAGCCGGGGAGCCGAGGCATTGTTAATAAGGAGGTGAATCAAAAAAGAATGAACTTCAGACAAGGGGAGGACTAAATCAATTTAGGCAGAAACCTGTCAAGCTGAGGAAAAGAAGTTAATGATAGGAAATTGTTATAGTTCACCGGAGCAAAAGGAAGAAACTGATATAGAATTACTGAAGCAAATAAAAAGAACATCAGAGGAGGGAGGCTGCTAATTTTATGCAATTTTAATTACAGACATCATGTGGAATAATGACCAAGATCTTTCAAAAGAAATAAGAAGTTCGTGGAACTGATACATAACTATGCGATCCAGTTTACTTGAAATGGGTACCAGGGATCAGTGATCGAGTCGCGAAGTCGGGATAATGGGAAATGCAGCTGTTGTAAATTTGATCTAAAGATTTTCTCTCACAGGCTGAAATAAAGAAAATTCATGTGATGCAATATTGAAGGGTGATTTTAAGACAAAAAACAAAATAAAACAGAGGAAGACAAACTAGTAATTATAACTGGCTGGGAAATTCCAAACAAAATGAATGCTGTTTGTAATATCGCAAAATTATTATCGTCGCTACCAATGGTTTTCCCTTCATTGTTGAAGATGGCCATTTCCTTTGTGCATAGAGTCATCTGTTGTGCTAATGTTCTATTGCAGACCTGCCCCACAGTAAGAAGTCTTACAACACCTGATGAAGGAGCTGTGCTCCGAAAGCTAGTGATTCAAAACACACCTGTTTGACTTTAACCTGGTGTTGTAAGATTTCTTACTGTTATGTGGGCGAGGATGAATTGCTTCACTTGTTGACCTGGCCCACGTAACACATTTACATTCTAGTGATGTCATTCTGATATTCCTTAAAGGCATATTACAACACCCCCCTTTCTTTTTAAAAATAGTTTTAACCCCTTCCAAAGAAATATAACAATTTACAAAATTTGTTCATGTTTAGTTACCAGTATACAAATGGATAGAGCTAATTAACCTTTTAGCCTCTAAAATATAAGACAATCTGTTGATATGCCTGGATCTTGTGATGGTAACTTTGCCTGGAGGTTCTTTAATTGCTCATGGTGATTTTGGGGTTGTCATTTTTGGATGTTGTTCTTAGTTGGCATTTGTAATCTTTCCCTAGATGCAATAGGACTGAATGGTGGTTGTGGAGCTAGAATGGATCTGATTTGTCCTCAGTTACACCTCACCATTACACCTTTGTGAATAATGGCTTCATAGGCCTCTTTATTCCAAGCAAATCCATGTTAATTTGGCTAGGTACCATCTTCTTGATCCTGGAAACAAACTTGTAAGCTTACAACTGCAAACTTGGCAATTCTGCATGTGCGTTTTTATTGCGCATGTTGGTCATCTTCTCTTGTAGTTTTAAAAGTTTCTCTCTAGTTTCTGAGAGAGTAGAATGATCAGAGTGGATAATGTTTTATGCATTAGTCTGCCAATCATGAGCTCTTCCACGATGGAACAGCTGTGCTTAAAGGCATCGCTCTCAGACGTAACATTGCAATGTATAGATCATGCTTGACCTGCCTACATTTGAGAATTATGGATGAAACCACCAAATTTTTCTTTCAGCTAGATTAATGTAATGGGGAGAAGAAATAGTGTGATCAATGCTCCACTTTTCACACTTACCTCAAAATGGTTTACCAATAAATTGTAGCTGTTGGTTGCAATAATCTCTATAAACACATGAAATAAACTGAAAATCGCAATTAGAGTGTGCATGAAAGTTGCACTTGATATATTGCTCAACTGTCAAATAAGGGGATACTTGGTAAAGTACATAATGATGACGATGCTGAAGTCAGTGCCATGGACATCAAAGAGGCCAGGTGTGATTTTGGACCTGTGAAGAAACTCAAACTTTCCTTTAGTTTGGAGGTCAGGAAATCCAATTTCTAACAAACCTCCGACTTCCTGCACATGCACCACCCAGGAAATGGCTGCACATGTGCAATTAGGGGTTTTAACAGGATGTGGACTGGTCGTGTCCACCTTTGTCGAAGAAAGAAGAAAAACAGCATGAAAATGCAAGTCAGATGACCTGATATGGAGCGCCATTATCTAGTTGGTGCCCCATGGAGCAGGGCATGGGACGGGGCAAGGAGAGGTCCCAAAACAGAGAGGGTGGCAAGGCAACTTTCAAAAAAAACAAATCTCCTGCTATGAGCAGAAGAAGCTCTACTTACTTACGTCAAGACTTAAACACAAAATAATAGTTACTTGGGTGCGCACTTCCAGGTCACATCTTGCCGACCACTGAGACGTTTAAAATTCATCATCAGTTTTTTAACCTTTTTTTAAAAGAAATTCTGCTTTCCTGTTCCCACTGTTTATTATGGAAATTGATACAACTTTGAATAAGTAATTCAACTGGACAGGCTAAAACCCAGCTCCAGTGGTAACTCTGCAGTTATTGCAGCAGCAAGTAACTGAAGTTTATGACAGTTTTGTGCATCAGGCAGTAAAGGGCTTCAGAACACTGAGCACAATTGTTAGTGCAATGATAGCTCTGATTCATAATTTGTTTAGGTTCCACATTGCTTAGTGTCTCTCTGAACAATGTTTCATATAATCACACAACCTAATGAGTGTGGTTCAGGTCTGTATCAAACCAATTTGTATACTTGATTATCTGCTGTGAGTTGCATTAACTGAAGCAGCTTCAACAGTATATAAAGATCCCAAGGTGTCTATCTGTATGTTAATAATTATCCTAATATTGTCATAGTTGAAAGCCGTCAGCAATAGGCGACACCAAGGGATGTGACCTCACCCGTGATGCACTAAGGCCTGAATTATTTTGGTCACCAGAAGCGTGATAGTGAGCCTTGAATTGTATTGAGTGGCAGGACTTCTACAAGTACACATGCTATTGATGCCATCCATGTGCCATTACAGGCCTTCACGAATCATACTTAAAGTTCAACAGGAAACATTTAAATTATTTGAAGGCACAGTTTGTGAGTGATGCTGCATCTAAATGTGTGCTACCCTGGAAGTTGTTATGATTCTGTTGCTCTCTGACAATTAAAGTTACCTGGATTTTTCAGTCCAAGCAATATGTCCGGATAGCTGTTTAGAGATCAGAGACATCCACTTCACCCATGGCTAATTACACCATTATGTTCTTCCAGGAGCAAGAACAACAGCAGGTTTAATGAAACCTTCAGTGGACTCCATTTTGATATTGAATAGACCATCAAGACTCCAGCTCCAATTCCTGGATAGGTAGGGGGAAGAGTCCTGCAGTAGAGCCCAGCTATGGTTACAAGCATTGAAGGCATTTAAAGAAGAATGGTACATGCTGCAGAATGTTGCAGTAAGGAGGGCATTTACCCTCCATAAAGAGGAAGAATATGTAGGCCAAGAATTCTCACATAATGATAAGGGCACCTCGGAGAAAGATAGATGATGCAAGACGCCATTCCCAACAACTTGCAACATTTACATTAAATTTGACAGGACTGGAAGGAAACCTGTTCTCTGAATATCCTCTCTCAATGACGGAGCCATTCTGAGACCTGCCATTATACGTTCGCCTGAGCACACCTCACCTTTCGTGAAGGTCGAGATGTGGAGACCACATACTGATCGAGAAAAATTACTGCTAGTCAATGCTTGAGTGCTAAACCTGGAGGTGCACCCACAGACAGCTCCAAATTCTGGCATGCAGCAATTAAATTACACCCTAAAAACAGACATGTCTTATTCACATAAGAACAAAGAACAAAGAAATGTACAGCACAGGAACAGGCCCTTCGGCCCTCCAAGCCCGTGCCGACCATACTGCCCGACTAAACTACAATCTTCTACACTTCCTGGGTCCGTATCCTTCTATTCCCATCCTATTCATATATTTGTCAAGATGCCCCTTAAATGTCCCTATCGTCCCTGCCTCCACTACCTCCTCCGGTAGTGAGTTCCAGGCACCCACTACCCTCTGCGTAAAAAACTTGCCTCGTACATCTACTCTAAACTTTGCCCCTCTCACCTTAAACCTATGCCCCCTAGTAATTGACCCCTCTACCCTGGGGAAAAGCCTCTGACATGCACCCAATTATTGCCTGTTTTCACCCTTGCATCAAAATACATGCCCTACCCCACATATTCTTTTAGGCTAACAAAAAATACAGGAATATGTATCAAAACGCTGGTTCAAAATAAGCTCTTTAAAACAATCATTGAATTATAGAAATTACAGCACAGAAAGTTGCTGTAATTTGCTTATTGCAATTGTGTCAGAGCTCTCAAGATGGGGTAATCACCAGCTATTTCTCTCCACTTTCCTCATATTATATCATATTCTTCTTTTCAAATGCTTATCCAATTCCCTTTTACATTATGTTATAGTCTTTGATTCAATAGCCACTTGTGGAAAGGCATTCTATGTTTTAATAGCCCTCAGTACAAAAAGGTCTTTTCACATTTCCTTCAGTTTTCGAGTGGCAATCCTCCTTATGGGATGCTGATAATATCGGCCTGCATATTACAAATATGTCAATCAGGAGTAAAGATCTTTCACTCTTTATCCTCTCAAAGCCGTTCATAACTTTGAAAACCTCCTTAACCATCAATGTGACAATGGAAATTACCCCAATTCTTCAAACCTTTCTTGATATGTCTTGTATAAATCTAACATCCCTTCCTTATATACAAAGCTTCTAAATAAACACGTACAAATCAACCATTGATTTCATTACAGTTGTATCTGATATCTGTAAGTTGTGCTTTTGTGTTAGTGAATGCAGGATCAAGACATAACAGGGCAGGACTGTACTATCTTTCAGTTTAAGTTGCCTCTGTATTTCTCCCCCCCCCCCCCCCCCAACACACACACACACATTCCTTCAATGGTTAATATGCAATTATTCCCAGGATGGTCTGAGAGGGTCCCATTTTATTTCAATGCTTGAATCAGTCTCAAGATTTGCCTTTCTGAATTTTGCCATGCACCTCAGTGTACAAAAACGCAGCCCTCATTGCTATGTAAGGGTTGATTTTCACTTTTGGCGGTGGTTGAAAATTAACCCACTGAACTACTGCTGAAATGAGAATTACCTTCAGAAAGCTCTGATGCCCACATCGTTTGTGTGCCCTTGTTTGCAATCATGGGAACTCTGCAATCTGGAGAAAGCTTTGCATCCTGTTCAACTAAGGTAATATTAATGAACCTATTGGTTCTTGCAAAAATTGGAGCTGTCATCTCTCTGTTACATGTACACACTGTAGCCTGCCTGATGAAGTGGATGTTTAATGGAGACGGTTTGGAAGCTTGTTGTGGCATGAAAGCTTCATGATTTGATTTAACCCTCAGTTCGACAGAAAGAATCATCCCTAATTTGATACGCCGTGTAGATTTTTATTTTTATTTGTGCGTGGGATGTGGGTGTCACTGGCTGGGCCAGCATTTATTGCCCATCCCTGAAGGTATTTAAGAGTCAACCACGTTGTTGTGGATCTGGAGTCACATGTAGGCCAGACTAGATAAGGTTGACAGATGTCCTTCCCTCAAGGGCAATCGAAAATGGTTTCTTGGGCATCTTTAGACTTTTAATTCCAGATTTTTATTGAATTCAAATTTCACCAGCTGCCCTGGCGGGATTTGAACCTGCGTCGCCCAGAGTATTTCCCTTAGTAATCCAGCGACAATACCATTATGCTACTGCCTCCCCCTAATTATCAAGTAACAAATGGTTCAGCTTTGCAGCAGCCTGTCTTGTGAAGCGTGAATGCCCTGGACTGGAATCCTCTGCTGCATCCAGGTGTAGATCCCGGCCTGTGGGATGCGACCAAAGTGCCGGAGTGGTTGATGCATTGCCATTTGTTGTTCACCTTCATTTCTATGACGCAGTTCATTTGGAACCCTCACTTTGACTACTTTGTCAGCAGCAGACAATAGTAATGACAAATGTTTTGGTGAATCAAACTACAGCTGGGTTCCTCAAAGGGCAAGAAAACTGCAAAAATTAAAAGAAGCTAAACTTTGATTTTAAAGGATTTTTAAAAATAAATTTAGAGTACCCAGTTCTTTTTCTTCAATTAAGGGACAATTTAGCATGGCCAATCCACCTACCCTGCACATCTTTGGAATTGTGGGGGTGAGACCCATGCAGACAAAGGGAGAATGTGCAAACTCCACATGGACAGTGCCGCGAGGTGGGGATCGAACCTGGGTCCTCGGCGCCATGAGGCAGCAGTGCTAACCACTGCACCACCGTGCCACCCCTGCATATTCATAAAGTAGAGATCAAAAGAATCCCTAGAATGTGATTGGAAAACTAAAGACTGAGCACATCAATTACATTTCCTTGTGTTTGCCTATTATTTGCATGCCTATCCACAAGGCGAATCTCAGTAAATTGTCCTTTTAATGCTTAATCACCACTAGTGTTCTACTTGAGAACAATTTCAACACTGGACAGCCTGTTTTGAGGTTGAGAGACTGCAGTTTACACCTGCAACTATAAACAGCAGCACCAGATGCTAAACAAATGGGTAAAGATTTGCCTGCAAATGTTTCGTAAGTCAGAACTAACCTTTGAGTAATGCATGAAATCGAAGGTTGCCATAGAGAAACTGGCAATTCGAGTGATCTGAAAATTACAAAGATACCCTGATACTTTGATGTTTGCAGTTGACAAGCCTAATGAAAACAGTTCATGAATACTATGTTTTAATTTACTTTCATGTGCATAAATAGCGGAGATTGATTTTAAATGTTTTGACTGGTCCCTAGTTGAAGTTCCCCAATTTGTTAAATTCCACATGGGAAACCCCAATTTTTTATGCCCCGGGTGAGGAAGGACGAACTGGCTCCTTGGGCGGGATTCTCCGACCCCCCCCCCCCCGCCAGGTCGGCGAATCGCTGGGGGCTGGCGTGAATCCCGCCCCTGCCGGTTGCCGTATTCTCCGGCACCGGATATTCGGCGGGGGGCAGGAATCGCCCGCGCCGGTAGGCGGCCCCCCCCCCCCGGCGATTCAGCGGCCCGGATGGGCCGAAGTTCCGCTGCTGGAATGCCTGTCCCGCCGGCGTGGATTAAACCACCTCTCTTACCGGCGGGACAAGGCGGCGCAGGCGGGCTCCGGGGTCCTTGGGGGGGCGCGGGGCGATCTGGCCCCGGGGGGTGCCCCCACGGTGGCCTGGCCCACGATCGGGGCCCACCGATCCGCGGGTGGGCCGGTGCCGTGGGGGCACTCTTTTCCTTCCGCCTTCGGCACGGTCTCCACCATGGCAGAGGCGGAAGAGACCCCCTCCACTGCGCATACGCGGGGATGCCGTGAGTGGCCGCTGACGTTCCCGCGCATGCGCCGCCTGGCAATGTCATTTCCGCGCCAGGTGGCGGGGCACCAAAGGCCTTTCCCGCCAGCTGGAGGGGCGGAAATCAGTCCGGCGTGGGCCTAGCCCCTCAAGGTTAGGGCTCGGCCGCTCAAGATGCGGAGAATTCCGCACCTTTGGGGCGGTGCGATGCCGGACTGATTCGCGACGTGTTTGGCGCCGGTCGGCGGAAATCGAGCCGATTGCGGAGAATTCCACCCAATTCAACTCTCTTGGCTGGTCACAACTAGATTAATTTAGAAAGGATTTCTTCCCTTGTGGACACCTCCCCAACCCAATATTTCAGTTTTAAACGGAGCTAATTTAGTCAGGCTTCCTTCAGTTAAATAAATTATGAGTTTATTAGCTACTAAGTGCAAGAAAAATGATAAAACATATGCATAAACATTCACACAAATGAGAATTAAGTCCAAAAGTAAGTTTAAAAAAAGTATGCAAATCTGTCTTTGACTTGTCCGAGACGAGTAAATGGTGAAATGTTCCGGCCATTGTGGTACGTGATTCCAGTAGCGCTGGACGGTTTTGAGATTCCAGTGTTCTGTGATTTAGCTGTGGAGAAACTCCCCTGCTTCCTTTTCACCTCGGCTTTTCTGACTTGGCTTGCCTCAACAATCAGAGAGAGAGCTAGCTTCAAACCTCAGCAGCGGTCTGGTGCTCTGTCTTTTCTCTTGTGTCACGTGCTAACACACCCAAAACAAGCAGACACTGACCAAGTTTTGGAGTTAGCCTTTATCCCAGACTTTGAAGATTACTGGATGGCGAATATCCACAAGCTGGTCTGGGGCCTTCCTCATAGGATATCATTCCTGCTGCGATGATAATCAGTTCCAATTTTCTCCTATTATCTCCATAGGAGATGGTAGTTAGTTTCTGCATATGTTTTGTGATTTTGATGTAACCTTGGCTAGAAATATGGTGTGATTCCATTGACACTCTCCTAGTATCACTCACCAGCAATTCAGCCAGTTACTGAAGTTACATACTCAGCCATCTTTGGCTTCTATGTCCATTTATAAAACCACAGATTTTATTTAAAGTTCAACATTTCTTTACTTCTCCGTGTGTTTGCATGGGTCTCACCTTCACAACCCAAAGATGTTCAGACAAGGCGGATTGGGCACGTTAAATTGCCGCTTAATTGGAAAAAAAAGAATTGGGTACTCGAAATTTTAAAAAATTCTTTACATAATTTGGGTGTTTCCTCCACCATTAAAACCACAGCTCTTATTTAAAATTTAATATTTCTGTACATAATTCAGGGTGTTTCCTCCATCATCATGACATATACAAAAGATAAACAGATATTCTGGTTTGATTACCATTGAGCTGCTGGAAGTAAATATCTTGGGCACAAGGGGATAGGTGTGGCCCTTTTCAAAGACATTGGGTACTGTTAACTTCCTCACATCTTGGGCTTGTGACAGTTAATCTCAGGCTTATTGACATTTCCAAATGATGAAAGTAGTGCTTTTGCGCTGGTTCAATTTTCCAAAATGCTGTAATTTATCATATTTCATCTTCCTTGAAACAGATGTGCGAGCAGTCATTTTAAATCCTCAAAAAAGGTGCAATCTCTTGTCATTACAAGTAGAGCCCAAATCAGATCACACACCAATTTTGAGCATCGAGCTCACCTCGATTGGTTAATTCAAAGCATTATTTTTCAAAAGGTTGATGCTCTGATTCTATGACTAGACATTTTCAGAGACTTTGGAAAGAAAAACAGCCAAGGATAAGGACAATGGATTTACTTTTATTAGCACTATGTGCCTAACACCAAAGACTGGAACTATTAGAGATGGGAATGCTATTTGATTTGCTGTGGAGCCACGGATCTATGAGTTGTTAAATTAATATTGTATAGAAAAATGGAGAACAACAGTACACATCCCTGATACTGTCCCTCATTGGAAGTCATTTGTAGAAGGGGCAGCAAGCCACAGATAGTCTAAGTCTCCAAGAAGAATATTTACCTCAGGATTGCCTTTGGCCAAACAACTGCAAATGATGTTTCTCAGTGAAAGACTGAGGAATTGAGAGGAGGCTACATGCCCAACAGCTGCTTTCTGTAGGCTTTCTGCTTCAACTTCAAATATGGCAAATGTCCAGTACATCGGAGGGATTTTAGGCTATCTTTCCAATGAATTAGATGGAATAACAAATCTATTAAGCCGACATAAAAAGCAATGTGAGATATAGAAGAATGATTTTGAAGCTAATAAAGCTCTTCATAATGCAGTTTCAAAATACAAAACCTGGCTTATAACATTTGTTAAAGTCAGAAACAATATGTGAAATAGGCATACTTCCATGTTTCCTTTATTTGTATCGCTTTCATAGTCATTTAATTTGCCACAAAACAACAGGCTGAATTAACATTTTGTTCTGGTACAGTTGCCAACCAGTTAACATCAAATATCACATGAAATGAAATGAAATGAAAATCGCTTATTGTCACAAGTAGGCTTCAAATGAAGTTACTGTGAAAAGCCCCTAGTCGCCACATTCACCCGGTGCCTGTTCTGGGAGAACAAAAAACAAAGAACAAAGAAATGTACAGCACAGGAACAGGCACTTTGGCCATCCAGGCCCGTGCCGACCCTGCTGCCCGACTAAACTACAATCGTCTACACTTCCTGAGTCCGTATCCCTCTATTCCCATCCTATTCATGTATTTGTCAAGATGCCCCTTAAATGTCACTATCGTCCCTGCTTCCACCACCTCCTCCAGCAGCGAGTTCCAGGCACCCACTACGCTCTGTGTAAAAAACTTGCCTCGTACATTTACTCTAAACCTTGCCCCTCGCACCTTAAACCTATGCCCCCTAGTAATTCACCCCTCTACCCTGGGGAAAAGCCTCTGACTATCCACTCTGTCTATGCCCCTCATAATTTTGTAGACCTCTATCAGGTCGCCCCTCAACCTCCGTCGTTCCAGTGAGAACAAACCGAGTTTATTCAACCGCTACTCATAGCTAATGCCCTCCATACCAGGCAACATTCTGGTAAATCTCTTCCGAAAACAGGAGGGAGATAGAGAACCTAGTGGAATGGTGTAACGACAACAATATCTCCCTCAATGCCAGCAAAACTAAAGAGCTGGTAATTGACTTCAGGAAGCAAAGTACTGTACACACCCCTGTCAGCATCAACGGGGCCGAGGTGGTGATGGTTAGCAGTTTCAAATTCCTCGGGGTGCACATCTCCAAAAATCTGTCCTGGTCCACCCACGTCGACGCTACCCCCAAGAAAGCACAACAGCGCCTATACTTCCTCAGGAAACTAAGGAAATTCGGCATGTCCACATTTACTCTTACCAACTTTTACAGATGCACCATAGAGAGCATCCTATCAGGCTGCATCACAGCCTGGTATGGCATCTGCTCGGCCCAGGACCGCAAGAAACTTCAGAGAGTCGTGAACACCGCCCAGTCCATCACACGAACCTGCCTCCCATCCATTGACTCCATCTACACCTCCCGCTGCCTGGGGAAAGCGGGCAGTATAATCAAAGATCCCTCCCACCCATCTTACTCACTCTTCCAACTTCTTCCATCGGGCAGGAGATACAGAAGTCTGAGAACACGCACGAACAAACTCAAAAACAGCTTCTTCCCCACTGTTACCAGACTCCTAAATGACCCTCTTATGGACTGACTTCATTAACACTACACCCTGTATGCTTCATCCGATGCCAGTGCTTATGTAGTTACATTGTATATGTTGTGTTGCCCTATTATGTATTTTCTTTTATTCCCTTTTCTTCTCGTGTATTTAATGATCTGTTGAGCTGCTCGCAGAAAAATACTTTTCACTGTACCTCGGTACACGTGACAATAAACAAATCCAAACCCTCTCTAAAGCCTGCACATCCTTCTGGTAGTGTGGCGACCAGAAATGAACACTATACTCCAAGTGTGGCCTAACTTAGGCTCTATACAACTGCAACATGACTTGCCAATTCTTCTGCTCAATGCCCCGGCTGGTACAGGAATTGAACCGTGCTGCAGGCCTGCTTTAAAAGCCAGCGATTTAGCCCAGTATGCTAAACCAACCCCCAGCACATCATACAAATCCTGAAGGCCTGATCTTTGTTTAAGATTAGAACCATATTTAAATTGTAAAATGTAAAATATACAATGTATATTGTTGAAACATTTCTTCTCAGGAAGAAATTAGTACAAAACTAGTTTCTGCTGCTTTATAATAAATCTTTTGAATATTTTCAGATGAGCACCATCTACCAACTATCTTGTAGTCAGTCTGACAATGTATTATCCTATCTAATTTTAACTATGACTAAATAGCTTAATTTCAGTACCATTTTAAAATGTCATACAAGCTTCACATTTCATTTAATCTGTAAATAAAGGGGTTTTCATAACAGACTTATCTTTTTAAAAATTGATTATTCAGTAATAATTAAAATAGCAAGATAAATATTTATTAATCCTAAAGCAATATTTATATCTTTGTGCTGTCTGCTAATTTAAATGATTGTAGCAATCAGCCACACAAAATGCCCTGTTGAATGTCTGGACACCTCACTAGGGGGTCTGGTTTGTGCAAGGTTAACACCACTTAAAGCCAACCTGCATTTCTTAAATCACTTAAAGAGGAGGGTCATTCTGGCGGGAGGAGGATCGTGAAGTGGTTTGGGCAGTCATTATACACAGGAAAGACCGTGGCTAATGCAGTAACCGGACAAAGTATGTCCTCCAAGATTCTCAGGTGCAGCACTGGAGGTTGTGTTGCAGGGTGTGAACAGGAAGAGAGGTGTCCTTTATCCACTGGGAGCAGGCCCTCCAAACTCCAACAAGGCAGTGAGAGGAGATAGCTGCCACACACAAAATAAACAGTGTAGACCCAAGGACCTGGAACCAATTCTGAAAGAAATATAATGATCTCACGAGAGAGGTCAAAGTGAGTGCATGCATCTTCAAATGCCATATCCTTGCAATTGAACTGATTGGCTCACACACAGCTCCATTCAACACCCATCTTTACTCACGAACAAAAAATATCTATCAATCTTGATTCATGTCTCATTTTCATAGCTTCATTCACCATCACACACCTAGCACTGTTGAAAACCTCACATAGAAACATAGAAGAAAGGAGCAGGAGGAGGCCATTCTTCCACAATCACACTTGCTATTCTTTCCCCTTTCAAGGTCCACCAATTAATTCACCAAACAATCAGAGTAAAATGATAACTCCCATTCTTGGCATCAGGTTACAAATATCATCTGATTATGTTTGTAGCATGGGTATTTAATGTTAAAAGTAGCAACAGCATAATGCAGTGTTAGTTTGTATACGCCCTGTAGGTGACTCCAATGTGACCATTAAACGAACCAGAGAGTACAAATTTTACTTCAACAGTGTCATGCAATATTGTTAATTTGACAAGAAAATACCGCGATAGTTATTTAGAGCTCTGTGCAGACAATAACACTGATTTCAGGACTGCCTCATTAACATGCCCTGACAGCAAATTCAGATATGGAGGAAAAATTCAGATTGCAAGAAAGAAAGATTCAAGAAAGATTCAGAGTGTAAGAAAATCGCTCAGTTTTTATTTTATATATTTTGACTACCTGTTCTGTATAGGAAGAAAGATCATCACCATGCTGTAGCTCACATTGTTGTATTGTTGGAGAATTGCAGAATGAAAATAGGGAAGGAGGTCCCTCCCTCCCTGGACACGCTGACACAGCACTCACTCACCCTGCTCAAAATAACTCAGTATCACCAGAAACAAAGCTCCAGATCTCTGGGCGTGGCCCGTGCTACAAACGTGGGTGACAGTTGGATCCAGCCTGGCATGAGGCTGAGTGACAGCTCCCTGATGCCTACTCCCTCCGGGGTCTGCTCCCCCGGAGCTTACTCCCCTGGGGCCTACTCTGGCCTTGTAACCGGCAACAATTTCATCCTGTTGTTCATTTCTTGCTTCTTTTCCTTGGCCTCCCAGAAGATGTCATCACAAATTGTTAAGTGCAGCTGCAAAACACCTGCATGGTGGCCTTAACCTTTTTTAGGCCCATGACTTTGATGCTGGTGAAACCCCTAATGATTTATAATAGGTGTACAAACAAATACTTATGCCAAAAGAAACATCATTCTGCGTATCTCCCCTGGCACAGGTCCCTCAAGAATATTAGTTTTATTATAATGTATTTTTAAGTTAAAAAAATGTGAGTATTTATCTTTTTTCCTTGAAACCATAAACAGACAGGCTTCTATTGAAACCTTAAGCAAATTAGTTTTGATTCCAGCTGTTTCAACCAGCTTCCCCCGAAAGGATACCTGCAAAAACCCGTGAGCCCATGAAATCTTTGCTGCTTTACTGCTCGTCCCTGCACATATCTCCACATTAACCTTCATCCATCTCTAGAATGTCATGGCCAATGTGACTACGAGGTTTTTTCCAAACCTCCTTCACATTCTCACTCCACCAAGCCAGGCACAGCTGCAAGTCCTTACCCTCAGGGAAGAGGCGATGTTCAGCATCGCTGGAGCAACCATGACCGAGATCATGGCTTGCAGCAGTGCTGAAAGCCAGCTAGAAAACTAGACAGTAAGAGTTTCTACATGTATTTACAAAGGAAAAGATGAGTCAGAATGGGGAATTAATAATGGAAATTAAGGAAATTGCAGATGAATTGAACAGAAATTTTAGGTGCAATTTAATGGGAATCAAACAGATTGTTTTGGGTACATTTAGCAGGCTGTTCTCGACACCTGCTCTCAAACGATATATTTTTTCCCCCTCAGCGAAGAATGATCAACTCTTCAGTGCAGGAAAAGATCGGGCGCCGTTTTTAAATGCTGCCCCTCGGACTCCCCATCACAGCCTCCTGACCCCCCAATACCCACTCAACAGTCCTGCTAGGGAGTCCTTTAACCCTTCCACCCCACCTCATAAGGGCAGGGCACCCCCAGGCCTGGTCCTTGGCACAGGTTACCTGCCATCTGGGCATCTTGGTAAGGTTGGCAATGGCAAGACCCCTCCCCCCCACCCAAGTGCCATTATGGATGCGATCCAAAGGCCACGCTGCACCTGAAAAGTAGCTCGCCGCAGCACAGCGTGGCCGATAAAAGCTAGGAGTCCCCGTTTCCGCGATCTACCCAGCTCGCAATGCCACACAAGGTTCAACGCGATCTCCTGAGACATGTAAATATGCCCATTGTGGGCAGGATCACTTTTTGGCAAATCTTCATATTAGAGCGAGACAGTTAGTCTCACTCTAATATGCAGATTCCCGAGGTACCTAAGGCTTTGGGATTTATCCTCCCAGGGAGGAATGGGCTTGGTTGGGGGCAGGGGTGTCATACGTCGGGAATCGCTCATGGGCTGAGGGGCGTAATATTTGCGGGGCCTACAAACCGTACCCCAATATTGGAGCAACAACAGCTGCCTGTCTGTCCTACCAAACACTTCCAGGACAGGGCCCTCGTCTTGGTTTTATGTTGAAGGTCACTTTAACTCTCTGACTGTGAGCAGCATCTAGCTGCACACCCGATGGCTATTGCTAATAAGGAATTGGCCTTATTAGTTATGTGAGAACTTTACAGCTCCCAAGTGCACTCCTGTGGGTGCATGTGCCATGTCTCAGACGAGTGTCATTGCTTAGCATTCCAATCAAACTGTGAGGCATGGACACTTTGCCTGAGCCCTGGCATTGTCAGCACCACAGAGGCAGCAGCCAACAATCAAACACTCTAGAGCTGGGCTTCGGCACTAGAAATATCCTCAAAACTAGAGGGTGAGTGTGTGGATCGGGGAGGGCATCTGAGCACAATCGCCCCAATGTTCCTGGCAGGGATCTGGGGTCTAGGGGCTCCTGCTTTGGCCGGGAGTGAGTATGCAGAGCAGGGTTCTCCAGCACAACTGGCTCAGTGGATGAGACTCTGAGAGAAGGCCAGGCATGTAAGGATGGGGGAGGCTCAGGGGATATGTAGGTCCCGGGGTGTAAGCCCTAACTGATTGTCCAAGCTCCTTCTCCAATTCCTTACAGATACCACAATGGGTGGTGTTGTTGGCCCGGTAGCGGCTGCCCTCACGGTGCTGGTGGCAGTCCAGGCAGCTAGACACCGACAAAAAGGCAGCTGTGTCATCGCAGGTGGCCACCTATATGCAGGGGTTTGCCACGCACACTATAGACACGGCCATCCATCAGGATGAGAAGGGACCCAGAGCCGGATACCGGCAATGGGCCAAGGTGTAGAGGCGTCGTTAGGCGTATGAGGAGATGAGGGACAGCATGTGCTGCAGGAGGCTCTGTCTGAACCAAGAGATAGTGTGACACCTATGCCATGTCCTTGCGCACTCGGAACCCCATGGAGGCGGAGGAATTCCCGCTCCCGGTGGCCATGAAGGTTACGGCAGCAAGGGTCTGGCATTTCTGGAGGGCCAGGGAGGCCCTCATTCTTGCCTGCTTCTCATAGGACAAGACTTTGTGTGTCAGCTCACCTTCTTCCCCGCCCAACTCCCCCCAATTCGCTCCGTCCCCCAAATGACCACACACATCCCTGTTCCCCTCCTTCCCACACATTTCCCTCCTTCCTCGCCCTATCCTACAGCCCTCCAACACTCCCCATCCCCAATTCCCCCCCATTCAACCCCCCACCCCCCATGGACCACTCCGGCTCTGTACTTCTCCTTCCCACACCATTTCCTTCCTCCTCTCCACCCGCCCACCATTCCCCAACCCTTCCACACCTCCCCCCCTCCTTTACTACCGTGTTCCACACTCCCAGTGACGGTGGAATATCAATCCAGGGTGATGGGCCTGTGCCGGCACTGTCAGTGGGTCAATAACTCACAGACCCCTGTCTTCCTGCTGACAGTGTGCTCTCATCCATCCTCTGTATGGGGGTCTGCACCGAGGGCTTCTGATCTGCACCACTGTATCTGGAGGTCAGGGGATATGGTGAGCGGAGTGCAACAAGGGGTAGGCCCACTGTGGAGAATAACGTGTCAGAGGCTGCACATGTATCAGGTGTTAGGGGCGGGGTTCTCCAACCCCCCGCCGGGTCGGAGAATTGCTGGGGGCTGGTGTGAACCCCACCCCCGCCATGTCCCGAAGTCTCCGCCACCAGAGATCCGGTGGGAGCGGGAATCGCACTGCGCCGGTCGAAGTCCCGCTGCTGGAATGCCTGTCCCGCCAGCGTGGATTAAACCACCTTTTGAACGGCGGGACAAGGCGGCGCGGGCGGGCTCCGGGGTCCTGGGGGGGCGCGGGGCGATCTGGCCCCGGGGGGTGCCCCCTCAGTGGCCTGGCCCGCGATCGGGGCCCACCGATCGGCGGGCAGGCCTGCGCCATGGGGTATTCTTTTTCTTCCGCCTTCGCCATGGTCTTCACTATGGCGGAGTCGGAGGAAACCCCCTCCCCTGCGCATGCGCGGGGATGATGTCAGCAGTCGCTGACGCACCCGCACATGCGCGGACCCGCGTCGCCCGGCGAAGACCTTTCGGCCCCGGTTGGCGTGGCACCAAAGGGCTTTCCCGCCAGCCGGTGGAGCGGAAACCGTTCCGGCGCGGGCCTAGCCCCTCAAGGTGAGGGCTTGACCCCTAAAGGTGCGGAGACTTCCGCACCTTTGGGGTGGCCACGCCGGAGTGGTTCCCGCCACTCCATTACGCTGGGACCCTCCACCCCGCCCGGTAGGGGAGAATCCCGCCAAATATGTTCAATGGTGAACCCTCCATTGTCCCGATCTACAAATAGTGCTCCCGCCCCCTCCGGTGCCCATTCGGTGCCCACACAGTGATCCCCATTCTTCTTAATCTTCCATGCTCTGCTGTGATTTTGAGGTGTGTCCCCAGGGTGAACAGGATGGAGACAGCCTGCTGCTTTTCGCAACCTGTGGCCTTTGATGCCCTTGCCGGACGTCCTGTGGATTCCCTGGAGCCGGAGGGCCCCATCCAACTTACCATTGTCACTGGCATCGTCGTGCCACCCTGTTCTGCCCACTGATCTTGAGACGCGGCGGTGTCAGGAGGGGGTATTCAGATGAGGTGAAGACCGCTGTCGCCTCCTTGGCGACATGCACCGGGGTTGGCTTTCAGCGCAACCTCCTTTGAGACGATGTTCGTAGGCCCTGGGTGTCTCCATGGGACAGCGGGGCAGCTGGAGTGAGTTCAAGGGGCCTCTATGTTATCCGGCTCTGCCGGTCCTGATTCCTTCCTGCTGTCTGCACCATGGTGATGCCTTCAGCGATGCTCGGCAGTGACTGGGACATACTCTGGAGTGCCTCGGCAATGTCCACCTGCATCTGGGACACATCCCTCAGCGTCTGGAACATGATGTCGAGGCCCTCAGCCATGGTCGTCACAGACTAAGCCACACCTCAGATACCGCCACTCAAGATGCAATCCTCATGCTCCAGGCTCTCCACTGAAGCCGCCACCCTAGCAGTGTTGGCCTCGGTGTCACGGATTGCCGTCGTCTTCTCCTGTGTCTGTCGCCATTGGGACTCCTCCAATCGGCTTCGCACTCACCAGTGTGTCACTAACATCCCCTTCTGAATCTCACGGTTGTGCCTCATCGTCTGTATCAGCTCCACGATAACCTTACTCAGAGTCATCATCCAATCAATTCCTTCCACCTGTTTGAGCTTAGCCTCATTTCATGCAATTAACAGTTGTGAAGGTAGATTTATTTGAAGACTTCGATGAGAAAAGATAGAAGGAGCATAAATGCTGGCACAGATGGATTGGACTGAATGGCTTATTTCTGTAACAGTGTACTCCTCCTCCATCTTCTCTCAGCTGCTCTTCTTCTCTCCTGCCTTCTTCATTGGTTCCTCTCAACTTCCAGCCCGAAGGGCAGACTTACCAGACTACCCATGACTGGAATAAGCTCAGAGGTTAACAGCCTGAGAGGAAAATCCAGCAAATAACATTTATGAAGATGATGAGACTGTAAATTGTGATCCGAAAAGCTCCTTGTTGACTTTTAGCATTATGAGTTGCCAAGCCGGTTTATCACAGGGCAAGTCATGTACGTAGACCAACTTCCTACAGTCGGACTCTGAGTATAATAAGGCATTTTAGCCTGGAGTTCACTCAGCACATGCACAGAGCAACCCAATTCAATATGGCGGGTGCTTTGTTTCTAACCAGGCTAACATACTCGCCTCTCATTTACATTCTGCACATTAGTTTTACATTCACCACCTTCCCATGCTCATTGAATTGTGCTTCCTCTCCAACACCTAGCACATATATCCACCAATCCTACACTTCTCCTCTTAACTTTATATTCCAAAGAATATAACTACACATAATGCCAGGGAGAGGGCCAAACGTCGAGGAGGAATAGTTAACATTTTAGCCCTTACCTAAGCAAAGCCTAAAGTCCTGGTGATTAATGACCTGAATAAAACCATGTGAATCCGGGATGGTAAGGTGTGTAGTTTATCTGAGCAGATTGTGTGCATATTATTCGTAAACCTTCAGAAATTATTGAACAAGCTTCACAATTTGAGCATCATTGTCAAAACGTTAATGTATAGTTGCCCAGCCTCTCTGTGCTATCTAACTCTTCTCTCTGCTCTCTTGCCCGCAGATCCTTCTCAAAATCACTCTACACCTTGGAAAAGCCACCTTGGATGTTGTGTGAAGATATTCTATCAAGCAAGCCCCCCCCCCCCCCAGCAGACACCAGTGGCAGGGTCAGCCAGGAGAGAGCTCGGCAAAGGCCAAGGGCCGGAATTCTTCGAGCCTCCGCAGCGCAATCACACTCGGCGGGCGCGGAGAATGTGCGTCAGACGTGCGATCGGGATCGACGCCGCTCCCGCGATTCTCCGGGAGAATCGCCGGCAATCGCACGCGTGCAGTGGACGCGCCGCCGGTCGGGGGCCATTGAAAGAGGCCCCTGCGGCGATTCTCCGCCGACAACTGGCCGTGGTCCCCCAGCCGTGGTTCTCTCATGGTTCCACCTGGCGGGAGCTCGGAGTGGTGGCTGCGGACTCATTCCGCGGCCGCCCTGGTTGGGGGGGGGGGGGGGGATCCGTCACCGGGGCGGACCTCCAGGACAGCCAGGCTCGCGATCGGGGGCCATTTATCGGCGGGCGGGCGTGATCTCGGGGTGGCCTATATTTTGGGGCCGGCCCGCGGTGTGGGTCCGCCATGTTGCGCGGGGCGGCTGACGCGTGCATGCGCAGACCTGTGGCCGGAAGTGCAGGGCCCCGTATCAGCAGCCAGAGCTGCGAGGAGCACTCCGGGGCCCTGCTAACCCCCTGCAAAATGGAGAATCACTCTAGACTTTCTCCAGGAAAGTCCAGAGTGATTTTTGCCTGTTTTCTCGCGTGCTTTGGGACATAGCCCTATTATCAGAGAATTCCGCCCTTTATCTTTCACAAGTAACTATATTAGACATTGGTAGGAGCTGCAGCACCAAACCTGAAAGAGTTCACTTGCAGCCTGTGTGTTGTCATCTTGTATATAGCATCTGCTTTAATGTAGGAAGTTTCCTCACATCCAGGATTGCTGAAGACTGGCCCTCACAAGGACGTTAGTCACAGTCCCATTTGAGCTTGGTTGAAGCTCAAAAAGCCTCCATCTTGAAGAGAAAGATGTCTACCTTGGACAGATCCAGGGCGGGAGTCTCCGACCCCCCGCCGGGTCGGAGAATCCCCGGCGGGCGGCGTGAATCCCGCCCCGCCGCCGGCTGCCGTGTTCTCCGGCGCCAGTTTTCAGGCGGGGGCGGGGATCATGCAACGCCGGTTGGGGGCTGCTGGCAGCAGCCTCCCGGCAATTCCCCAGGCCCTGATGGGCCGAGCAGCCGCCCGTTTGTGGCCATTCCCACCGGCATGGATTGGGCATAGTCCCACATGGCGGGACCTGGCAGGTAAGTTGGCTGGTGCGGTCCTCGGGTGGGGGGGGGGGGGGGGGGGGCGCGGGGAGATCCGACCCTGGGGGGGGGGCTCCATGGTGTCCTGGCCCGCGTTCGGGGCCCACCGATATGTGGGCGGGCCTGTACTGTGGGGGCACTTTTTGCTTCCGCGCCGGCCCCTGTAGAGCTCCGCCATAGCCAGCACGGAGAAGACACACGCCTGCGCATGTGCCAGAATCCGCCGGCCGGTCTGCGCATGCGCGCAACCACGGCGCGGTTCTGCACATGCGCTAACTCGCGCAGTCCCTTCGGCGCTGACTGGCATGGCTCCAACCCCTCCGGCGGCAGGCCTAGCCCCCGGAAGTGCAGAGAATTCCACTACTTCCGGTCGGCACAACACCAAAGTGGTTCGCACCGTTTTATACGCCGGCGTCGGGCCATCCCTCCGATTCGGGAGAATCCCACCTCAGAGCTTTCAATGATTTACTCAATAGTCTATCTAATAATATAATCTTTATTAGTGTCACAAGGAGGCTAACAGTTACATTGCAATGAAGTTACTGTGAAAGCCCCTAGTCGCCACACTCCGTGCCTGTTCGGGTACATGGATGGAGAATTCAGAATGTCCAATTCACCAAACAGCACGTCTTTCGGGACTTGTGGGAGGAAACCGGAGCACCCGGAGGAAACCCACGCAGCCACAGGGAGAATGTGCAAACCGGGAATCGAGCCCGGGTCCCTGGCGCTGTGCAGCAACAATGCTAACCACTATGCTACCGTGCCACCCTCAACCTTGATCTTGTAGATCAGTAGAATGATTCACAGACTGGTCAGTAGTATTAGGCACAGAAGAGTGGTAGTGGAAATAGGGAAGTGCTGCATGTCACATTCTCTCCCAATCCTCACTCTTACCCACTTTCACAAGGTGCCCCAATTCCTTCTACTGTTATGCACATTTATCTCCAGATCTCCCTGCTCACACACCCATGATGCAATTGTACCCTTTTCTTTACATTGCCTCTCGTCATTCTTCCTACCAAAATGTATTACTTCACACTTATGAGCCAATTGTTGTCCATTACACCAGACTGTTTATGCCTTCTTTACATCTGCTGTTATGGGTCAGGGTTTAGAGCACCCCAAAGTGTATCTTGGAGTTCACCTGATCCACAACTTTTAATAGATTGTGGTTATGGGGAACACATGGGCCTACTTCACAGGTGTGATACAACAGAGATCTACAGTACTTTTAAATAAAAACAATGTTCATTTATGAAACCAGTTAACACTTTATAAACCCACAGTAAACATCTTAACTATCAACACCAATAAATCCCCCAAAACATTGTAGTACTCTATACGTAACTCTTAATCTTTCCTTGCAACATCTATAAGACAAAAAAAAAACTTTTTACAGAAAGACATCAGGTTTAACTTCTCCACAGAAACAGGTATTTGTGTTAAATCACCAAAGGATCTGGAGACAGTCTTTAGATTGCAGAGAGAGACTCTAATACACCTTCTTGCTGTGACTGCAGCTATCCCACTTTCAAAACAAAACTAAACATACCCTGTAGCAGATAGCCCAAAGCAAAGGTAAAAGCAGACAGACAGCCCAGCCCCACCCACTCTCTGACATCACTGCAGTCATCCGATAAACACCCATTTCATAAAGGTACACCCACTCCATCTATTTTACAAACACCCACTTCTTGAAGGTACTCTCACATGACACTACCACTATCATCCTTGCCCAAGTTTTGTGTTAGCTGCAAATTTAATTATTGGCTACTTAAGGGACGTTTCCAGCCCAGATTCAATTTCTAGGCTGGCGGGAGGGTTGAAATTGCATGGAGAAAACTTGAAAATCAAAATGATTGGATCCTGGGCTGGTGGCACCTCCACAGAAGCCCCCTTCCGAGGGTGGGCACCCCCTCAATTCTCTCCTTAAGGTGCGGTAGCCTCCGTACCAACCTACCCCCTCCCTGCACCCCCCCGAGATTGGAGACCCAAGTAAGTTCAAGGGTTCCCAGGGTCCCTGAGGTGCCTCCCACACTGCCAAGCCTTCCCTACCCTCCCATTCCTGGGACCTTTTGAGTTTAACTAGGCCTCCAGTATCCAGACTTAGTCTCAGGCATCCTCCTGCATTTCTTCTTCTGTCCAGTCAATTCATCAGTGCCACCCGCCCCAACAGCCCTGCATACACCCATACCCACTATTCCAGCCTCAGAGGCAAGAGCTGCCTTCTTGAAAGTGAATCAGCGGAAAGCAGCAGGCCCCACATAGTCCCTGAGCGACCACACAGAGCTGCGCAGACTAGCTGGCGAGTGTATTCACAGATATCTTCACCTCACTCCTCCGCACTGAGGTCCCACCTCCTTCAAGAAGACCACCATAATACCAGTACCAAAGGCAAAGAAGAACAAGGTAGCCTGCCTCAACGACTACTGACCGGTGGCCCTGACTTCTGTTATCATGAAATGTTTCGAGCGGCTAGTTATGAGACGGATCACTGCCAGCCTCCTAGACGGTCTTGATCCACTGCAGTTTGCCTATCAACGCAACCGATCTACAGCAGATGCTATTTCTCTGGCTCCACAATCAACACTCGAACAGGTCGACAACAAGGACACTAATGTAAGACTGCTGTTCATAGACTACAGCTCTGCCTTCAACACCATTATCCCGACAAGACTAGTAACCAAGCTCTGCAATCTTGGACTTGACCCCTCCCTGTGCAGCTGGATCCTTGACTTCCTCACCAACAGACCGCAATCTGTCAGGTTAGGCAACAGCACCTCCTCCACAATAGTCCTGCAACACCGGGGCCCTGCAAGGATGTGTGCTCAGTCCTCTACTGTATTCCCTATACACACACAACTGTGTGGCAAGATTTAACTCCAACTTAATCTATAAGTTCGCGGATGATTCGACTGTGGTGGGCCCTATCTTAAATAACGACAAATCAGACTACAGGAGGGAGATAAATCACTTGGTTGCATAGTGTACCGAAAACAACCTCTCTCTAAATGTTGGAAAGACCAAGGAACTGATCATCGACTTCAGCAAGCGTCGCACGACACACACTCCCATCTGCACCAATGGCTCCGAAGTGGAAATGGAAAAGTTTTAAGTTCCTGGGGATCACCATCACCAACAGTCTGTCCTAGTCCACTCACGTTGATGCAACAGTCAAGAAACCCCAACAATGTTTTTCCTTCCTACGGAAGCTAAAGAAATTTGGCATGTCTGCCTCGAGTCTCACAAACTTCTACAGATGTGCGATAGAGAGCATCCTATCCGGCTGCATCACAGCCTGGTATGGCAACTGCTTGGTCCAAGATCGCAAGAAACTGCAGACTGTGGTGAACTCAGCCCAATGCATCACACAAGCTTTCCACCCCCACATTGATTCTGTATACACCTCCCGCTGCCTCAGGAAGGCAGACAGCATTATCACAGACCCCTCCCACCCAGGCATTGCCTTCTTCCAGACCCTTCCATCAGGCAGAAGGTGCAGATGTCTAAAGACCCGTACATTCAGACATAGGAAAAGCGTCTTCCCCACATCTACAAGACTCCTCAACGACTCCCCCTCGAACTGATCTGTTCCCAGTAAGAACATTATTCACGATGCCCTATGCTGCTCTTAGTCATGTATTTGCTTTGTTTGGCCCCTTGTTCCACATTGTAACCAATCACTGTTTGTTCATGTACCATTTGTCAATGTTCTCTGTTGATTATTCTTTTGTCTACTATGTATGTATTGTGTACATTCCCTCGGCCTCAGAAAAATACTTTGCACTGTACTTCGGTACATGTGACAATAAATCAAATCAAATCAAATCAAATCATTGCAGCACTGTCGCTACAGAGACTGGATTGCTGCTGGACCCCCTAAATAGAGAGACCTCCTAATTAAAGGAACCCCATACCAAGACCTCTAACTAGAGGGACCCCATCCCCCCTATGTATCCCCTAACTCAAGGGACCCCCTACAGAGACTCTCTAACTAGAGGAACCATTCTCTCTCTTGTCGAACATTCTACATTCAGGCATAAAAAGTTCTCCTGGATGGATTTTAAGAATTCTACTCCCTCTAAACTTTTACACTGTGGCCGCGATTCAGTGGCCTTGTTGCGCTCGAGCAAGGTTGCAACTGGACCAGTGAATAATGGGTGACGACAAACACGAGAATCGTGCCTGGCGCCAAACTATCTGATTTGCAACCGGCCTGCTCCCGTATACAAAATCGGGATCCCACTGTTGCGTGGTGAGGTGCTAATAATCACCACTTAAACTCGATTTCCGTACAATTAAGAGGAGCCACTCCATAACTAACCCGTGATCCAGCGGCCTCCCCATCAAGTATTCACGCTGGCGCCGATCAGTACTCCTTTTGAAAAACGTAAAGCAGGCAAAAGGGCTGCTGCGGGGACCCGAGGAGATGAGTAGCCATCTTCGCTCACAGGCAAGGAGCCCGGGGGCACTGGGCTTGCTGCCCCTGTGCTCGGAGGGGGTGGGGGTAGTCAGAGCTAGGGCGGAGGGGGTGCTCCACTAGGTGGGAAACTGCGCATGGCTCTGCCACGCCAACCCCTTGGTCATGTGTACCCATTGTTAGGGCAACCCTATTCCCTGCCTGCCTTTCCCACCAAACACTCATAACGCCTACTGACTGCGGAGGCTGCAGGCCATGCGGCTGAAGGCTGTTGCGAATAGGGAATTGGCAATCATAGTTAAGTGAGCACTGCATTAGACCTGCTGCCTCACGGCGCTGAGGTCCCAGGTTCGATCCCGGCTCTGCGTCACTGTCCGTGTGGAGTTTGCACATTCTCCCCGTGTTTGCATGGGTTGCGCCTCCACAACCCAAAGATGTGCAAGGTAGTTGGATTGAACGCACTAAATTGGAAAAAATGAATTGGGTACACTAAATTTATTTTTAAAAAAGTGAGCACTGCACACATCCCAAGTGGATCCCCGTGGGTGAGCAGGCCACCTAGCATGTGGGAGTCATTGCCTGGCATCCCAATCAGACTATGATGTCTGGTCACTGCGCCTGAACACTGTAGGAGGCAAGAGCACACATGTAGCAGCAAGATCCGAACACCCATGGGATGGGACACAGCCCCGGGGCATGTACCCGGCCGGAGGGTGGGTGAGTATAATGGGGAGGGGACCAGGTATCGTCATGTGCGGGTGTCAGGGGTACAGGGTCTAGGGTCGGGTGAGTGGGGCCCCCCGCTGCGGCTGGGTGTGCGTCGGCATGGTGATGCGGAGGTGGTGGGTGGGGGAGGCGGGGGACTAATAGGGGAATGTAGGGTCCTGGGGTGGAAGACATCATTACTTGACAGTCTTTGACCCGCTCCAATTCCTTACAGATATTTTGGACGGTATTTTGGACCCCACGCATCTCGCCCTAGTGGTGCTGCTGGGAGGCCGGGCAGCCAGGGGCCAGGGGTAGTGGGAAATCTACCATCACAACTGTTACTTACATCAAATGAGGCACGCTTCCAACTCTCATGTACACCCGCCGACTGAAATATCGCGTGAGTGTGCAATGACACCAGGACACACATCCAACATCTTCTTGCATAATTGCCAGTGCTTTTGGCGTGGGCCAACCAATGTAAAATCCTGGCCCTGGTGTAGCTTAAATATAAAGGCCGATTGTTTCTCAGTTGCAATGAACCCCTTTGTTTACATTGTCCAGGCTTTGTTATTATTGCTGAGTCCATGATGAATGCAAGGCTGAACCATTTATCCCTCCTACTTTCCCTTTTGGAATGAGGCAGCAACTCAGCAGCCATTGGGTGAGGCAATATGCTGCTGCGTTCAGCAGCCATTGGGTGAAGCAATAAGGCCTCACAGGATGGCTGAGGCAGCACAGCCAGAGCATTTTGCAGTGTGGAGGGGGAGCTCAGCTGCCAGGGCTTTGAGGATGTGCCTCCATAGTTGGAGCTGGCTGCTGACACTCGGATGTATTGAAAGGCAGCATCTGGGAGAAGCATCTTCAAACTCTGAGTGTCCACCTGTCATTATCACTGTCCATTCAGGAGGCGGGACCTCCTGAGAGGAGAAATATCTGAGAGGGAGGCACTTCAGCCACAAAGATCCAGACAGTAGTAACTGCAAGAATAACCTTGGGACGAGGGAGTGACAGAAAGCCCCAGAGCGCACCAGAAGCAAAGGGCTCCGCCTCCAACCCCTGAATGGTTTACACTTCCTCTTACCTCTGGCTGTTAATTGGCTGGCTGGTGCAAGTGTCCAGTGAGATTGGAAATTGGATATGGAGCTTCAACACAACCTACTATCCAGCTCCTCACCAATCCACACAAAACTCTGGCCACCTTATTCTCAATCTGTTTCAATACCCGGGGAGTTCTGCCTTTGGTTGTCTTACCTTTCTCTCTCATGTGAATGTACCTTGACTGTACCTGAACCACCCCTTTAAAGACCGTCCATTATTTGACTACAGTTTTGCTGATCTTTGATTCCTATTTACCTGGGACAGGTTCAACCCCCTGAAACTGGCTCTCCTCCAATTAAGTATTTTTATTCCAGGATGCTATTTGACCTTATCCATAGCTAATGATATAAACATTTCTGTCCTTAAATGCTCCCGTCTTATCACTTGATCAACTTGACCCACGTCATTCCCCAGAACCAGAACCAGCAAGGCCTCCTTCATCATTGGGTCCGAAATGTATTGATCAAGAAATTCTCCGAAACACACCTCAAAACTTCTTCCCCCTTTCTGCCAGTCTATCAGAGGGACAGAACATCTTAACATAAGAAAGGCAGCATAGTTGACACCTGAATGAGAAATGGGAGAAAGTAATTATTATATTGAGAATTAAAACAATCACCTATATCACATTTGCCACTTGTGGTTTTCAATTTATTTCTTGTGTGTTAACGTATTAAAATGGAGATAATCATGACTCAGCTTTGATTTGGTTTAAAATCACAAACAGCAGGCATCATATTACTGCCAACAGGGAAATGATGATTTTCATAAATTAAACAGCGTGCAAGGACACCAGAAAGAAACAGAAAAATTACCAAACAGAAAGAAACCATTCAACCCATCATGTTTGTGTAAACTGAGAAAGAACTACTCAGCTTAAACCCACTTCCCAGTTCTTGGTTCATTGCCCTGTATATTCTTGCACTTCAAGTGCTTTTCCAAGTATTTATTTTTTGCATGTACTGATGGTTTCTGCCTCTTTCAGCCTTTCAGTTGGTGAACTCTGGGACACCATCGCTCTGGATGAAAAAAAATCTCCTCTAATCGTTCTATCACTTACTTTAAATCTGTGCCCTCTCGTTATTGACCTCTCTGCTACATTGCACTGATCCTTCCAGCCACTCTATCTATCTTCCCTCAAAGCTTTATACGTCACAATTAAATCTTCCCTCAACCTTCTCTGTTCCCAAAAGAGCTCCAGCCCTGAGTTTTCTTCCTCACTATCAATCATACTTCCATTTTACAAATGTCTTAAACTCCTCCATTTAAGTCTAAATTATTGATATGGCACCAAAAGCAAGGCCTGAGCCCCGTGGAATCCATCTGAAAGCAGATTACAAATAACAGATAACACTCTTTGCTTCCTGCCACTGAGGCAACTTTGGATCCAGTTTATTATTTTCCCTTAGGGCTCATGAGCTCTGGCTTTTCTGACCAATCTGTCATGAGGACCTTGTCAAAGGTTTTGCTAAGATCCACATAGATTACATCAAATGCCTTATTGACCGTCCTCAAAAACCAAATCAAGTTAAATTTAATCAAGATGTGAGCTTCCCAAATCCATGCTGACTGCCCCGATTAATCCACCCCTTTCTGAATGCCAATTTATGCTGTACCTTAGATGCATTTGCAATAATTTTCCCTTTAGACTGACTGATCTGTAATCACTCCATTAGACCATAGGATGTAGGAGCAAAGTAGGCCATTCGGCCCGTCGAGTCTGCTCGGCCATTCAATGAGATCCTAACTGATCTGTCTATCCGTTCTTTTTCAACAATGTTACAATGTTAGCTTCTATCATTATTGCACTCCTACATATGAGTAGCCAGAGAAGATTAAAATATTATGGTCTTAATTGTACCCTTACAGAACACCCTAAACTTACAGCCATGATCAGTATCAAATAAAAATCTGACTGGAAACCTGTCATGCTGGCTTCGACCCACAAACACCTGTCTCACCTTTAGGCTATGCAAGGACTTCTCGTTGGGTGGGTGATCGTTAAAGATATATGTTGGCTACCAAAGAAAAAGGGCAAGCATGGATATGCAATTGGAGAAGGCTTTTCTCTGGCATTCTTGTCTCAATTTTCTTTTTTTTTCTTCTTGTTTTTTTATTTTTAAAGTACCCAAACATTTTATCCAATTAAGGGGCAATTTTAGCGTGGCCAATCCACCTACCTGCACATCTTTGGGTTGTGGGGGCGAAACCCAGGCAAACACGGGGAGAATGTGCAAACTCCACACGGACAGTGACCCAGAGCTGGGATCGGACCTGGGACCTCGGCGCCGTGAGGCAGCAATGCTAACCACTTGCGCCACCGTGCTGCACATGTCTCAATTTTCTGATGGTTCATTTCACTCAGATGCAACTTTAGTTGAAGAAGCTACTGATAGTGGCCCCTAGAATCAGAAGATATGAGAGTAAGATGAAGAACCAAAGAAAGTTAAATGGCTTTTACTTCTCCCAAGGGTTGCCATTGGATCCTTATTGTTGAAGGCCTTCTTTGTGGGGGAGAAGCTGTAGCTCAGTGGTGTAGGACATTTGGCCTTCAAAGTAATCAGTAATATTGGTTCACTAACATGTTTGTCTTTCGGTTGATAATGTTATTGCATGGTGGAAGCAAGATGGTGTTATCGAATGGTGGAAGGGAGGTTGAACTCAAGTATAAGTCTGATAGAACACCATACCAACAGTTTGAAAATGGATGTACAAATGTTGCTGATTAAGTTGTATTGCCCAATATTAAATTGCCTCCTCTTTATGCATGTGCAATTGTTTCCTGCTTTGTCATAACTTTTCTTAGAAGAATTCCAGAAGTTGGATAATTCGTTTTGCTGCCAGGTTGATTATTCTTTAGTTATGACTCAGGTGTAGCCCATGTCTATTTTCCTGACCCTGGATGATTTCCCAGCATTAAGGTACTGTGATACATTTAGGCAGACTGGAGCAGTGTTTCCATCTCTGCCATGTTGCTTATCTTATGGTGGGAGAGGCAATTGCAGCCGCCTCTCCTGTAGCTCACTGAAATGAAAGTCGCCATAGACCCAAAGGACCACAGGCTGCTCTCCCCTTTGAGAGAGAGCTGACTGGTGGTGATTTAACCTGAGACGAGGGGCAAGGTTGTGAAAGCAGGGCCTTTTTGGATAACCCCAGGCGGTACGGAGATTTGTGCCATTGGTGTCACAAACCAGCCATCCAGTGAACTGAGCTAACCGATCACCCAAACAATGGCCTGCACTACACCAGATTAATCGAGAAACAAGCTGCCTTCAAGTTTATCTACAATTGTTTGTGTTAATCATAGTATCCCTTCAACTTTTAATCCGATACATTTTCCTCCTGCCCACTACAACTCTGCCCCCATCCATTTCCCCAAACCTCCATAGCCACAGTTCTTTGAGAAGGTGACAGAACAGGTAGACGAGGGTAGAGCAGTTGATGTGGTGTATATGGATTTCAGTAAAGCGTTTGATAAGGTTCCCCACGGTAGGCTATTGCAGAAAATACGGAGGCTGGGGATTGAGGGTGATTTAGAGATGTGGATCAGAAATTGGCTAGCTGAATTTTGGACACTAGACAGAGGGTGGTGGTTGATGGGAAATGTTCAGAATGGAGTTCAGTTACAAGTGGCGTACCACAAGGATCTGTTCTGGGGCCGTTGCTATTTGTCATTTTTATCAATGACCTAGAGGAGGGCGCAGAAGGGTGGGTGAGTAAATTTGCAGACGACACTAAAGTCGGTGGTGTTGTCGACAGTGCGGAAGAATGTAGCAGGTTACAGAGGGACATAGATAAGCTGCAGAGCTGGGCTGAGAGGTGGCAAATGGAGTTTAATGTAGAGAAGTGTGAGGTGATTCACTTTGGAAGGAATAACAGGAATGCGGAATATTTGGCGAATGGTAACGTTCTTGGAAGTGTGGATGAGCAGAGGGATCTAGGTGTCCATGTACATAGATCCCTGAAAGTTGCCACCCAGGTTGATAGGGTTGTGAAGAAGGCCTATGGAGTGTTGGCCTTTATTGGTAGAGGGATTGAGTTCCTGAGTCATGAGGTCATGTTGCAGCTGTACAAAACTCTGGTACGGCCGCATTTGGAGTATTGCGTACAGTTCTGGTCACCGCATTATAGGAAGGACGTGGAAGCTTTGGAGCGGGTGCAGAGGAGATTTACCAGGATGTTGCCTGGTATGGAGGGAAAATCTTATGAGGAAAGGCTGATGGACTTGAGGTTGTTTTCGTTGGAGATAAGAAGGTTAAGAGGAGACTTAATAGAGGCATACAAAACGATCAGGGGGTTAGATAGGGTGGACAGTGAGAGCCTTCTCCCGCGGATGGAAATGGCTAGCACGAGGGGACATAGCCTTAAACTGAGGGGTAATAGATATAGGACAGAGGTCAGAGGTAGGTTCTTTACGCAAAGAGTGGTGAGGCCGTGGAATGCCCTACCTGCAACAGTAGTGAACTCGACAACATTGAGGGCATTTAAAAGTTTATTGGATAAGCATGTGGATGATAATGGCATAGTGTAGGTTAGATGGCTTTTGTTTTTTGACTTCCCATGTAGGTGCAACATTGTGGGCCGAAGGGCCTGTACTGCGCTGTATCGTTCTATGTTCTATGTTCTAACCATAGGCTTCAGGAACTACAGCGTTCCTGAAGGATAAATATGGGGAATCTATCATATGATAAACATAATACAACTAACCACATTGTGTCCAGCATGTTGCACAGGAAATCCTGGAACATACATAGACCTATCTGAAAAGGATGATCCTCCCCAAAATGCTTCAGTATATCCAAACTGGTTCTCCTTCAACATCACGGGGCAGCACGGTAGCATTGTGGATAGCACAATTGCTTCACAGCTCCAGTGTCCCAGGTTCGATTCCGGCTTGGGTCACTGTCTGTGCGGAGTCTGCACGTTCTCCCCGTGTGTGCGTGGGTTTCCTCCGGGTGCTCCGGTTTCCTCCCACAGCCCAAAGATGTGCAGGTTAGGTGGATTGGCCATGATAAATTGCCCTTAGTGTCCAAAATTGCCCTGAGTGTTGGGTGGGGTTACTGGGTTATGGGGATAGGGTGGAGGTGTTGACCTTGGGTAGGGTGCTCTTTCCAAGAGCTGGTGCAGACTCAATGGGCCGAATGGCCTCCTTCTGCACTGTAAATTCTATGAAACCACCAAGCTTTTGTATATTCTTATCCTCTGTGAAAGATGACATCAATTTTAATATACTGATTTTTAAAAATATTGCCCAGTGATAAAAGAGAATTTTGAGAATCTGCTCATCAACCAAACTTGTGCTAGTCTATTAGAAAGATGGTAATAATCTGTCAATTTCAAATGAAATATTAAATTTTTATTCAACACAAGGGGAGAGGCGTTTATGGATTAGCTCGGTATCATAAATTTTTTACCACAAACTAATTTTCTTTTAAATCAAAGATGTCACTGCAGCCACTTGTTAATAATCATTTTTTAAAAGTTGGACTCAGAGACAAAATGTGGAGCCGTCTGTGTGGGCTCCTCACACTCACTTCCACTAAAGGTGTGGAGTGTTCTAGCTGGCACACAGCGTATTTCAAAAAGGCACAGGGGTTGCGGATAATGTCACCAGGGTCTTGGATGTGATACTGGATGCCCTGAAAGAGGAGAGATGTCCTGTAATTATGGGGGACAGAGGAAAGATGCTACCTTAACCCCCTGTTCCTTTGCCCAATCGCAACTGCCATTGGTTTGCCTGGCGTCACAACCTCCTCCCATGCCTTATTCAGACTGCAGAGGATGCCGAACAAGATCTCAATGCCAAAGTGCTCCCTTTCATCCAGTGACTCCTATAAGGCATCCAATAAGGTGGAGTCGCACAGTGTTTACTCTTTTTCCATGAAATTCTCAGAGAACCTCCAGAATAAATGCTGTCCCAAAAAGTCTCCCAATGTGAATCAGGATTCCTCTTCATAGTTCTATCAGTTAAGGCTATGAAATGAAAGTCCTTTTAAGTTGTGCTCAAAATCATCATCAAAGTTTACTCCCGAACAGAGGTAACTGTTAGGAGAGGATGTTGAACTGCTAGCAACCAAATAATTAATAAGCCGCCCATTCTTGCTGCTACCGTTATTTATCAAGATGGTGTATTACACCAGACGTGGGATAAATTGGCATTTGAGGGCAGCACGGTGGCGCAGTGGGTTAGCCCTGTTGTCTCACGGCGCCGAGGTCCCAGGTTCGATCCCAGCCGTGTGGAATTTGCACGTTCTCCCCTTGTTTGCGTGTATTTCGCCCCACAACCCAAAAGATGTACAGGGTAGGTGGATTGGCCCCTTAATTGGAAAAAATGAATTGGGTACTCTAAATTTATTTTTAAAAAATTATTGGCATTTGAGCTTGAGACCCGATCTTGGCTACCTTTTTTGTGTCGAAAATATTCAATAAAAATTCTACCCATCCTCTTTTCAAAAAAAATTTGTATTATGATTGACAACAAACTTGGAGCTAGCCTTTCATCTGATTCCTGTTACTGTTTCAAGTGAATATATTTGTAAGTGCAGTCTTACAGCAGTGTAGCACTGATTGCCTGGATATGTATCATCAGCTATTGAAATAAACTTGACTTTGGCTGCAGATGGTAATGCACCTTTGCAAAGATAAAATAGGGATTACAAAGTATGAAATATCTATGTTAAATAAATCATCACTTATCAAATTCAAGTGTAATTTATAAGTTATTTTCATGTGAAAATAAGATAGAAAATAATCCTTTGAAAAGAAAAGGCAATTTTCGAGTTACAAGTCAGTGAGTGTCCTTGCTACCAACCCAATAAAGCAAATAAAAGCAATAGGTGCATATTTAACATAACAGAATCTGTCTTCTCCCTTTACTGGTGCGGACTCTCATGATATGCATCTTCTATTCATTTCAGATTTCCAGTATTTGCTGTTTTTCCTTTTATTTTCCTTTTAATGTAAAAAGAACAGTGGGCGGGATTCTCTGATCCTGACGTTGAGTGTTGACCCCGTTGTAAACGCCTTTGCGTTTCTCAACGGGGTCAACATGGCCTCAGGAGCAGCAATTCTGACCCCTACAGAGGGCTAGCACGGCACCGGAGTGACCCACGCCGCTCCAGCTGCCGATCCCCGGCGACAGATGGGCGCCGCGGTCCTGTGCTGCGCAGTGGTGTCGGCGCCAACGCACGCATGCGCAGTGGGATCGGCGCGATTGCCACGCATGCACAGTGGCTCCTTTCTCCCTGCCGACCCCGACGCAACATGATGTCGGGCTACAGGGGCCGGCACGGAACAAAAGAGGCCCCCAGCCCGGTAGGCCCCGATCGCGGGCCAGGCCACAGCGGAACCACGCACCCCCCCCCCCCCCCCCCCCCGGGGTCGGACCCCCCTCCCCCCCCATCAGGCAGCCCCCGGATGCATCCACGCCGAAAGTCCTGCCGGCTAAGAGCAGGTCTGGATGGCGCCGGCAGGACTCGGCTTTTTTAGCGTGGACCGAGAATCGCCGGGGGGGGGACCCCGTAGAGCAGCCCCCGACCGGCGCCACGCCGGCGCCAATGGCGCCAGTTCTCCACTCTCCGGAGAATCGGCGGACCAGTGTCGGGGCAGCGTGGTGCGATTCACGCCGGTCTTGGCAATTCTCCGGCCTACGAGAGAATCCCGCCTACGATTTTTAAAAAAATCTTGCATTAATAAATTGCATTTTCACCTCCCACAGCATCCTAAATTGATTAATCGAGAAGTAACAGAAATCAAAAGAAAGGGTAGCTGCAGGTTTGTTGTGAATCATAATTTGTATTTTTTGAGAAGAGGTTGGGCAGAATTTGCATTGAATACTCTGGGCACAAGAGAGGTAGCCAGAATGGGGCCAATTTAGCCCACATCCAGCACAAGATACCATCTTGGTAAATAATGTTAGCGCCAGGAATCAGCGGCTTATTAATGAAAGAGATAGCAAATTAGGCAGACAATATTTGTGCACTGAAAATAAATACGAACATGAAATCAATTTAAGTTAACTTGGCTATGTGAAGAACGTTTTGTAAACAGCTCTCCTGGGGAAAATATTTATCTTCTTGTGTTTGGGCATGGCAGGTCACCCAGATAGAGCGCACAGAAGGAAACTGGGTGAGGAAGATCATCTCGTAGAAAAATTCTGACCATTTAAATTAAGTGATGTAAAGTTGGCCTGGTTCTAGGAAGGATATGTGATCCTTCTTGCTTAATTTTCCTCTATTCCCTACGTCCAAGCAATCCTGCTTTCCCAAAGACAAGGAGAGTAAATAGAGTAAGATCCTGAACATTACCCATAAGAAGCTACATTTCGAGTTGCCAATACATGCTATGAAAAATTATGAAAGGTACTGGGCATAGCTATTTTGATATATATATGTTCATTGGAGCACAGGCCATGTTTCAAACAGACTGGGTTAATGAAAGGTTAACTCTGTTTCTCTTCATAGGTGCTGCCAGACCTGCTGATATAATCCAGCATTTTCTGTTTTTATCTCTTAAATTAGGTTTACTTATCCAAAGGCAACATTCAGAAAATCAGTATTAAAAGTACAAACCTATCTCTCTCAAAGGACATGAATTAGCAAAAGACTAGTGATTGGCAGAGAATGCATGGAATTACATTGGAAATATGGCACAGAAACAGGCCATTCGGCCCAACGAGTACATTCTAGTGTTTGTGCCTCTTTAACCTCTTCCCATCTTTCTTCTTTTAAATCTACCTTTGTAACCCTCTATTCCCTTCTGCTTCATATGCTTCTCGAGCCTACCCATGGGTGGGATTTACCAGCCCTGTAGTGGTGGGTTCCCCCCGGGAGATGGGGTAACCCTGCCAAAGATCCATTCACTTCGGCGGGACCTGAAGATCCCATTGGCGGGTGGGGTCAGAGAATTCTGGCCCACATCTTTCACCAAACTGATTGCCAGATGCCCTAATATCACCTTCTGTGCCTCGGTTTATAAATTTTGCTTTATAACACTCCGGTGAATCACTTTAAGATATTTTATGTATTTTTAGATGTTATATAAGTTGCCATTGTTATTGGATGAAGTGCAGACTGGTTATTGTGGCTATTCAGCCTCAAATCCTGTGAATATCTCACAGTCATAGGAGAATTCCAGCCCAGGTCTTACCGTCCTCTACCAGAACCATCCCTTGCTCCAGGATCAATCTGAACAGCAGTGATAACACTAACCTTGCTTCTCCAATGCCAAACATTTCTTTAATCCCACCTCTCCTGCCCATTGTATATTCTGCTCCAATAGGAAGTGCAAGGATCCCAGGAGTTTGTCACAATGATTTAAACCATCCATTCAGCTGTATCTGCTGAGATCCCACTTCTCTAACCCACCAAACAAAGCAATTACCCCAGGTTCTCCCTATCTCATACTAGATCCTCGTATCTCTCTATTTCCTCTCCCAGTTACCTTTCTGCCATCTCTGAATTCATCTAGCTGATGAGACCCAGCCGTTCTCAATGAATTTCTGACCATCCAACCTCTCCTAATGGCACCCATACTAACCGGTATTGCAAATGATTCCCTCTCTCCTGCTGCTGTCCTCCTCCCTTTCAAATTCTTTGGCATCAACTCCAGCTTAAACATTTATCCTCAACCCTTCAGCCATTCCAAATTTCCACATCTCCAAAGTTCTTGGATATATTTATTGCCTTCCATTCCATGCTCATCTTTCCTGCCACTTTATAATTGGATCTCTTCAATCATGTCCTGCAGCAGTATCTTTTGCAAACATGGCAATAGCTACCATGTGCATGCTGATCATACTCAGCGCAAATTCTTCACCACCTGTCTCAGCCCCTCCACTGCAGCAATGTCGTCAGGCCTCTTGTCTAACAGCTAAATTTAGATGAGTTGGTCTTTTATCCAGTTAAACATTTGGAAGACCAAAATTATTTTCTTTGGCTCGGCCACAAATTCCATATCCTTGCAATCAATTCCATTCCCTTATAGAGAAGGAACTCTCTGAATGACTGTAGATAGAACCATACAGTCATTACAATATAGAAGGAGGCCATTTGGACCATCAAGTCAGACTCTTTGAGAGCCATTAGCCCCATTGCCCTCTTCTATCTGTGTAAGTCTGTAAGTTTATTTACTTTCAAGTCTCCATCCAATTTCCTTTTAAAATCATTCATCATCTCTGCTTCTACCAGCCTCATAGGCACCGAGTTCCAGATTCGCCACTCACTGCAAAAACCAGGGGCAGGATTCTCCAGTCTCCGACACCGAAATCGCATTCGGCGATCGGGCGGCGAATCCACATTGGCGGCGAAATCGGGGACGACGTGCTTTTGCGATGCTCCGTCTCCTCCAACATGGCGTACTCTAGGAGTATGCCGCACGCCATTTGGACGGCCTCAGGACATTACCTGAGGCCCTCCCCCCCAATGGGCTGAGTTCCCAACGGCATGGGTCACTCATGCTATTCTTTTTGGGGAACTCGGCATGACGGCTGCGGACTGAGTCCAGCGCCGCCACAGTCTGGGGAGAGCCAATCCCCGGGCAGGCAGAGCTTTGGCAGGGGCTGGGGGCACTTGTGGGGTTGGTCCAGGGGTGACGAGCCAGGCCAAAGGGGGGCACTATTTGGCAGGCTGGGTCCGCACACGAACGGCACCATGTTGCACGGTGCGGCCGCTACAGGCCGCCGCCATGGGCATGCGCGGCCATGGACACGGCAATTCTCCGGCCATATCCCCAGCTAGAGCCTATGCTCTATGCTGCTGTCCTGCTGATCACCCTAAAGTCTGTATAAAAGACACTCAGTAAGCGCACTCAGTAAGCGTTGCGCTGGTCAAGAGACACAGCCTGAGTGAGTGAGACACAGACAGAGTGAGAATTTGAAACTTGGTAGTTTGGTGCAGTGAGGTAACCAGGAAAGGTAAGTGGTTAATCTAATTGTGCTGTTTTTCAGTTAAAAGTGCAGAGTAGATTAGTGTCTGATTGGCTGAAGCTGCCCCCACCCTAATTGCTGAGAGGCAGTTATTTGGCAGTCACCTGAGGCCTGTTTAGGGGCACAAAGGTACACATTGTATTCTTCTCTTTGAAGTTTTAGTGTGAGTCATCCTAAATTCTGTATAAAAGACAGACAGAAAGCGCACTCAGTAAGCGTTGCGCTGGTCAAGAGACACAGCCTGAGTGAGTGAGACACAGACAGAGTGAGAATTTGAAACTTGGTAATTTGGTGCAGTGAGGTAATTCGGTACACAGTGGGGGAAGGTGCTTTTTCCCGACTGTTTTGTTCCATCATTTTCTTCGGGCCGAATTTCGGGAGCCGTTCGGAGGAGGAGGAGCAGTCTCTGTGAGTATAAAAACCTAGCGGTAACTTTCTGCTTTCCAGTTTTTTTTTTTCAAAAGTGACTCAGAGGGAAGCTGTGATCTGATTGGTTGATAGCAAATCTGCCCCAAATTTTTTTAAAAAACACAGCTAAACTCGTAAATGTAAATTAAACTAATTAATTAATTAGAGATGGCTGGTCAGGTGATTTGCTTGAGCTGCTTGATGTGGGAGCTGGCAGATCCCATTGCGAGCTGAAGTGACCACATCTGCAGTAAGTGTTGGCTGTTCGAAGAGCTCCGGCTCACAGTTGATGAGCTGAAGTCTGAGCTTCAAACACTGAGGCACATCCGGGAGGGGGAGACTTACCTGGACACTGTGTTTCAGGAGGCAGTCACACCTGTCAGAGTAAGTAGTTTAAATCCTGCCAGTGGCCAGGGACAGCAGGGTGTGACTGCAAGTCAAGCAGGTAAAGGGAACCAGCAGTCAGGAACTCAGGAGCCTCAGCCCTTGACTCTGTCCAACATGTATGAGGCACTTGCTCCCTGTGTGGATGGCGAACAGGGCTGCAGGAAGGATGAGTCAGTTGACCAAGGCACCATGGTTCAGCAGGCCATTCAAGGGGAGGGAGTAAATAGGCAAGTTGTAGTTGTAGGGGATTCTATTATCAGGGGGATAGATAGTATCCTTTGTGAGCAGGATAAAGAGTCCCGCATGGTATGTTGCCTGCCCGGTGCTAGGGTGCGGGACATCTCTGACCTGCTTGAAAGGATACTAGAGAGGGAGGGGGAGGATCCAGTTGTTGTGGTCCATGTCGGTACCAACAACATAGGCAAGTCTAGGAAAGAGGACCTGTTTAGAGATTATAAAGAGCTAGGATTCAAATTAAAAAACAGGTCCTCAAGGGTCATAATCTACGGATTACTGCCCGAGCCATGTACAAATTGGCATAGGGAGGCAAGAATAAGGGAAGTTAACACGTGGCTGAAAGAGTGGTGTGGGAAAGAGGGGTTCCTTTTCATGGGACACTGGCATCAGTTTTGGGACGGGGGGACCCATACCGTTGGGATGGTCGCCACCTGAACTGAGCTGGGACCAGTGTTCAGGCGAAAAGAGTAAATAGGGTGGTCAATAGGACTTTAAACTAGAGATTGGGGGGGAAGGGAAAGTCAGGGAACCAAGAGGTGAAGTAATCAGTGGGAAGCGTCGCTGCTCAGGAATACAAAAAAGCACGGAAAGACAGAACTCAGGAGAGGTTACGATAGTTCCCATCCCACAAAATAAGACACAGTGTATAGAAAGGCTCAGTAAACCAAGGTCCACCACACTAAGAAAACAAAAAGGGATGGTCAATAGAGAATTAAAGGTGCTATATTTAAATGCGCATAGTGTACGGAACAAGGTAGATGAGCTTGTGGCACAGATTGTGACTGGCAGGTATGATGTGGTAGGCATCACAGAGACATGGTTGCAGGAGGTTCAGGACTGGCATTTAAATATCCAGGGATTCACAACCTATCGAAGAGACAGAGAGGTGGGCAGAGGGGCGGGGTTGCCTTGTTAGTTAGGAATGAAATTAAATCAATAGCACTAAACGACATAGGGTCAGATGATGTGGAGTCTGTGTGGGTAGAGTTGAGGAACCACAAAGGCAAAAAAACCATATTGGCAGCTATGTATAGGCCTCCTAACAGTGGTCAGGACTAGGGGCACAAAATGCACCACGAAATAGAAAGTGCATGTCAGAAAGGCAAGGTCACAGTGATCATGGGGGACTTAAATATGCAGGTGGACTGGGTAAATAATGCTGCCAGTGGACCCAAGGAAAGGGAATTCATTGAATGTTTACAGGAGGGCTTTTTGGAACAGCTTGTGATGGAGCCCACGAGGGAACAGGCCATTCTGGACTTAGTGTTATGTAATGAGCCAGACTTGATTAAAGATCTTAAAGTAAGGGAACACTTAGGAGGCAGTGATCATAATATGGTAGAATTCAATCTCCAATTTGAAAGAAAGAAGGTAGGATCAGATGTAAAGGTGTTACAGTTAAATGAAGGTAACTACAGGGGCATGAGGGAGGAACTGACAAAAATCGACTGGGAGCAGAGCCTAGTGGGAAAGACAGTAGAACAGCAATGGCAGGAGTTTCTGGGAGTAATTGAGGACACAGTACAGAGGTTCATCCCAAAGAAAAGAAAGGTTATCAGAGGGGGGATTAGGTAGCCATGGCTGACAAAGGAAGTTAGGGAATGCATCAAAGCAAAAGAGAAAGCCTATAATGTGGCAACGAGTAGTGGGAAGTCAGAAGATTGGGAAGGCTACAAAAACAAACAGAGGACAACAAAGAGAGAGATAAGGAAAGAGAGGATCAAATATGAAGGTAGGCTAGCCAGTAACATTAGGAATGATAGTAAAAGTTTCTTTAAATACATTAAAAACAAACAGGAGGCAAAAGTAGACATTGGTCCGCTCCAAAATTATGCTGGTAATCTAGTGATGGGAGACGAGGAAATAGCTGAGGAACTAGATAAGTACTTTGCGTCAGTCTCCACAGTAGAAGACATGAGTAATGTCCCAACAATTCAGGAGAGTCAGGGGGCAGAGTTGAATATGGTAGCCATCACAAAGGAGAAAGTGCTAGAGAAACTAAGAGGTCTAAAAATTGATAAATCTCCGGGCCAAGATGGGCTACATCCTAGAGTCCTAAAGGAGATAGCTGAAGAAATAGTGGAGGCGTTAGTTATGATCTTTCAAACGTCACTGGAATCAGGGAAAGTCCCAGAGGATTGGAAAATCGCTGTTGTAACCCCCCTGTTCAAGAAGGGAACAAGGAAAAAGATGAAAAAGATGGAAAAAGATGGTCAATTAGCCTAACCTCGGTTGTTGGCAAGATTCTAGAATCCATTGTTAAGGATGAGATTTCTAAATTCTTGGAAGTGCAGGGTCGGATTAGGACAAGTCAGCATGGATTTAGTAAGGGGAGGTCGTGCCTGACAAACCTGTTAGAGTTCTTTGAAGAGATAACAAATAGGTTATACCAAGGAGAGCCAATGGATGTTATCTATCTTGACTTCCAAAAGACCTTTGATAAGGTGCCTCACGGGAGACTGCTGAGTAAAATAAGGGCCCATGGTATTCGAGGCAAGGTACTGACATGGATTGACGATTGGCTGTCAGGCAGAAGGCAGAGAATTGGGATAAAAGGTTCTTTTTCAGAATGGCAACCGGTGACGAGTGGTGTCCTGCAGGGTTCAGTGTTGGGGCCACAGCTGTTCTCTTTATATATTAACGATCTAGATGACGGGACTGGGGGCATTCTGGCTAAGTTTGCCGATGATACAAAGATAGGTGGAGGGGCAGGTAGTATTGAGGAGATGGGGAGGCTGCAGAAAGATTTAGACAGTTTAGGAGAGTGGTCCAAGAAATGGCTGATGAAATTCAACGTGAGCAAGTGCGAGGACTTGCACTTTGGAAAAAAGAATAGAGGCATGGACTATTTTCTAAACGGTGACAAAATTCATAATGCTGAAGTGCAAAGGGACTTGGGAGTCCTCGTCCAGGATTCTCTAAAGGTATACTTGCAGGTCGAGTCCGTAATTAAGAAAGCAAATGCAATGTTGTCATTTATCTCAAGAGGCTTGGAATATAAAAGCAGGGGTGTACTTCTGAAGCTTTATAAAGCATTAGTTAGGCCACATTTAGAATACTGTGAGCAATTTTGGGCCCCACACCTCAGGAAGGACATACTGGCACTGGAGCGAGTCCAGCGGAGATTCACACGGATGATCCCAGGAATGGTAGGCCTAACATACGATGAACATCTGAGGATCCTGGGATTATATTCATTGGAGTTTAGGAGGTTGAGGGGAGATCTAATAGAAACTTACAAGATAATGAATGGCTTAGATAGGGTGGATGAAGGGAAGTTGTTTCCATTAGCAGGAGAGACTAGGACCCGGGGGCACAGCCTTAGAATAAAAGGGAGTCACTTTAGAACAGAGATGAGGAGAAATTTCTTCAGCCAGAGAGTGGTGGGTCTGTGGAATTCATTACCACAGGGGGCGGTGGAGGCCGGGACGTTGAGTGTCTTTAAGACAGAAGTTGATAAATTCTTGATTTCTCGAGGAATTAAGGGCTATGGAGAGAGAGCAGGTAAATGGAGTTGAAATCAGCCATGATTGAATGGTGGAGTGGATTTGATGGGCTGAACGGCCTTACTTCCGCTCCTATGACTTATGGTCTTCTGGGCCCCCACCAGACATCTTTTGCCCAGAATCTTTGTCCACCTTATCTAAACTTGTTATAACCATATCAAATCTCTCCTCAATCTCCTGTGCTCGAAGGAGAATAACCCCCAGCTTTCCCAACCTAACTTTGTAACTAAAATCCCTGATTGATTATTTCACAGAATTCTAGGTTCGAGTCCCATCCTCCACCCTCTCTCTGTAAATTGCACCTCATCCAAAAATATCAGTGGCGTAGTGATATTGTCACTGGACTAATAATCCAGAGACCCCGATTAATGCTGTGGGGACCCGGTTCAATTCCCACCATGGCAGATGGTGAAATTTGAATTCAATTTGTTAAAAATCTGGAATTAAAAGTCTAATAATGCCTATGAATCAATTGTCGTAAAAACCCATCTGGTTCACTCATGTCCTTTCGGGAAGAAAATCTGTCTCCCTTACCTGGTCTTTCCTACATGTGATTCCAGATCCACAGCAATGTGGTTGACTCTTAAATGCCCTCAGCAATGGGCAATAAATGCTGGCCCAGCCAGAGATGCCCGCATCCCATGAACAAATAAAGACAAATCACTACAGCATGCTAACTTGTACCAAATCTTGTTCACTTATCACCCATTATCAATCTTTATAAATCACCCTCCGACTTAAAATGATCATCCAGGCCTAAATCCCTACACCCCTCATCCTTCCAATCACTGTTCAGATTTTCCATCCCAAAAATCCCCCAGAACTCTCCATACCTCTAATGAATTGTTACCCTATCATTGGTAGACCCCATGCTCTGAATTTCCCTCCAGCCTCTTCAACCCCCTTCTCCGGTTTAAAACACACTTCACAAATGAAGCTTTTGGTCACCCTTCCAAATGTAGCCTTCTTTAGTTTGCCATTAGTTTTCCGATGTACTTTGGTGAAGCTCTTTGGGATGTTGTTCTATCTTAAAGATGCCGCTTAATTTCAAATGGTTTTTCAAGCGTTGAATTCAGATAACGTGATCATTGAGATCGAATAGGGGATCTATTCGATCCTTGTAGAGTTGTTCCAGAGAAAGCACTTCATGAATGGAATTTAAAAGATGGACGCAGAAACGGCCCATGTTGAACAAATAGCACCATAGAGTACAGGAATACAGCTTCATTCTGCACAATTCCCACTCTCAGATTGGTATCTTCCAGGAGGACCAGGTACCTTTTTATTTGATGGGTGGCGAAAAAAATCAGAAGAGCTGTTAAAAAAAACCCTGTAGCAGGCAGCCAAGTGCTGTAATTGGAATTAGAAGCAGGTCCATTATAGCATTCAAAAATGTGGATTAATAAAATATTAAACTACTAAACTTTAAATGCTAAGTAAAGCTTTACAATACAATAAAAATGTTAATACTCAAACTAAAGTTTAATGAATTGTGAAGATACATGCTGATGCAAAATTTCCAGTAACTTCACATTTTAAGTAAATTAAACTTATGCTGTACCATTTGGTTCGAGATAAGCGAATCCATATAAATCACAGCCATTCTTTTGAACCTAGCTCAGAAAGAGATTGGCTCCAAACATAGTCAAACAAAATGGGGTAACAATGAAAGAGAAATGAAGTATTCTGCAGCAGGACTCATACTGTGCAACTGCACCTGCAGAACACTGAGTGATGTCTTATAATGATACTTTAATTTAAAAAAATTAATGCGCCTAGTGTCAGAGAAACCTAAAATTCAATGCTAGATTCGTCTTTGTGATGGTGTAACATTTCATTTAATTCCACTCATGACGGTGAGGTTTTAAAGACATCAGTCTTCAGTTATATGTACAGATAGACAAGGCATTGTAGCAGTGAATCTTTTCAAGTTTCACTATAATTGGATACTCAGCGTGAGACTGAATTACTTTGAACTTTACCACTTAGCTCAGGTAAGTGGAAAGACTCTTGTGCGGTTTGATTTTTTTTCACGTATTGAGAATTGAAGGAGGATTTTGATGAAATAACCCAGGCCTGTTACGGAAAACTGTTATGCAGCTAATGCAAATTATGAAATACTTGACGATTCTGCAAAAGGACATAAGAAATAGGAGCAGGAGAAGGCCATTCAGCCCCTCTAGTCTGCTTCATCAGTCAATAAGATCATGGCTGATTTGATTGTGGCCCTAATTCCAGTTTCCTGCCAGCCCGCCATGATCTTTGACTCCCTTATCGATTAAAAATCTATCTAAATTAACCTTGAATATATTCAGTGATCCAGATTCCGGAGAAGGGAATTCCAAATACTACTGGCTCTTCGAGAGAAGAAATTCCTCCTCATCTCCATCTAAAATGAGAAATCTCTAATTTTGAAACTGTGCCCCCAATCCTAGATTGCCCCACAAATGGAAGCATCCTCTCAGCATCCACACTGACAAGCTCTCTCAGAATCGTACATGTTTCAATAAGATCACCTCTCGTTCTTCTAAACCCCAACATCCATTGGCCCAAACTGTACAACATTTCCTCATAAGTCAATTCCCTCATTCCAGCAATCAGCTTTGTGAATCTTCTCTGAACTGATTCCAATGCAAATATATCCCACCGTGAGGCACGATCAATTTGGCTGGCACATGTAACTCGGGATAGGGCATCTGGGGGCTCGTTGAGTTTGCCAGGGCGATACTTAATCTCGTAATTATAGGTGGAGAGCTCGATTCACCACCGCAAGATTTTGTCATTTTTGATCTTGCCCCGCTGTGTGTTGTTGAACATGAAGGCAACCAACCATTGGTCAGTGAGGAGAGTGAATCTCCTGCCGGCCAGGTAATGCCTTCAATGTCGCACAGCCTCAACGATAGCCTGGGCCTCCTTTTCGACGGATGAGTGCCGTATTTCGGAGGCATGGAGGGTGCAGGAAAATAATGCCACGGGCCTGCCTGCCTGGTTGAGGGTGGCAGCAATTTCTACTTGGAAAGGAAGTGTTTTGTCTACAGCGTGCATTCCAGCTTTGGCAATATCAGCTCTGATCCGGGTGAAAGCCTGTTGGGCCTCGGCCGTCAGGGGGAAATGAGTGGACTGTAAGAGTGGGCGGGCCTTGTCCGCATAGTTTGGGACCCACTGAGCGTAATACGAGATGAACCCCAGGCAGCGTTTGAAGGCCTTGGGCCAGTGGGGGAGCGGGAGCTCCATGAGGGGGCGCATGCGGTTGGGATCGGGCCCCAGAACTCTGTTCTGGACCACGTAGCCGAGAATGGCTAAGCGGTTTGTACGGAATACACACTTCTCCTTGTTATACGTGAGGTTGAGGAGAGTGGTGGTGTAGAGAAATTTAGTGAGGTTGGCGTCGTGGTCCTGCTGATCATGGCCGCAGATGGCCACATTGTCTAGGTATGGAAACATGGCCCGCAAGCCGTACCGGTCGACCATTCGGTCCATCTCCCTTTGGAAGACCGAAACCCCATTGGTGACGCCGAAGGGGACCCTAAGGAAGTGATATAGCCGGCCGTCTGCCTCAAAGGCGGTGTATGGCCGATCCGATTTATGGATGGGGAGCTGGTGGTAAGCGGGTTTCAGGTCCACCGTTGAGAAGACCCGTTACTGTGTGATGCGACCATCAATTCATTCGAAGACAAGTGGAGAAGCAAACCGTGGTTTAAATCAGCTTAGAAATGAGCCTGCCTGTGACCGGTACAACACTGAAGGCGGCCCCGCAGGTCAGCAGCTCTTATACTTCATGTAAAGGGGGTGGAGCCATAGGCGGAGCCCGTACATGCCCCAACATATCCCTTGTGGGTAAAGCCACACAATGGCCCATAGGTAGAGCCCACAGGGTTAATAACATAACACAGTGCGCTGGTGAATTATCAGTAATTATACATTCACCACATTCACTCCTGCTCAAAAAATGATGTCCGGCGGGGGTGACGGGCTCATAGATTCAGTCGGTCCGGTGCCCGGATCGTACGTTGCGATCGCCGAAGCACTGGTGTGGACTCCAGGAGCGGCTCTACCGGAGCTTCATTTCTGTGGACCGGGTGCGGCGGGAGCCTGGGAACCATATAGGGCGCTGAACATGGGAGGTTGGACGGGACGTAGTGTGGGGGATGCAGTAGTGGGAGTGGTGTTGGAGCCTGCGGGCGCCAGGTCCCGGAGGGAGACGGTATCTTGCCGGCCATCGGGGTGTTCGACGTCTGCATAGTGTGGGTTGGATTGCAGAAGCTGGACCCTCCCTACCAGGGGGTCGGTCGTATGGCTTTGAGCATGTTTTCGGAGGAGGACTGGACCCGGTGTCATCAGCCAGGGGGGAAGCGAGGCCCCTGAGGTAGCACCCCTAGGGAAAACAAACAAGCGGTCATGAGGAGTCTGGTTTGTGGCCGTGCAAAGGAGGGACCTAATAGAGTGGAGCGCATCGGGTAGGACCTCCTGCCAGTGAGAAACTGGGAGATTCCTGGACCGCAGGGTCAGTAGGACGGTCTTCCAGACATTCGCGTTTTCCCTCTCCACCTGCCCGTTTCCCCTGGGGTTATAACTGGTAGTCATGCTCGAGGTGATGCCCTTACTGAGCAGGTACTGACGCTGTTCGTCGCTCATGGACAACGAGCCCCTGTCGCTGTGGACTTAACTGGGGAAACCAAACAGGATGAAGACACTATGTAGGGCTTTAATGACAATGATGTTAAGGAAGTATATGTTGCGTTTATTGGAGGAAAGGAGCCCTTTAAAATCGATACTGAGGCACTCAAAGGGCCGGGATGCCTTTACCAGGTGGGCCTTATCCGGTCGATAGAAATGTGGTTTACACTCCGCACAGATTTGGCAGCCTCTGGTTATAGCTTTGACCTCCTCGATGGAGTAGGGCAGGTTGGGGGCCTTGATGTAATGGGCGAGCCGGGTGTCCCCCGGGTGGCAGAGGTCATCGTGGATAGCCCGTAGTCGGTCATCTTGCGCACTGGCGCATGTGCCGTAGGACAGGGCACCTGGGGGCTCGTTGAGCTTCCCAGGACGATATACTATATCGTAGTTATAGGTGGAGAGTTTGATTCTCCACCTCAAGATCTTATCATTCTTGATCTTGCCCCGCTGCTTATTGTCAAACATGAAGGCAACCGATCGTTGGTCGGTGATGAGGGTAAACCTCCTGCCAGCGAGGTAGTGCCTCCAGTGCCGCATGGCTTCCACGGTGGCTTGGGCTTCTTTTTCGACCGAGGAGTGTCGAATTTCGGAGGTGGTGAGGGTGCGTGAAAAAAATGCTACCGGTCTGCCAGCTTGGTTGAGGGTGGCAGCGAGAGCATCCTCTGAGGCGTCGCTCTCCACCTGGAAGGGGACGGACTCGTCCACCGCGCGCATCGCAGCTTTGGCGATGTCCGCCTTGATACAGTTGAAGGCCTGGCGGGCCTCGGCTGCCAGTGGAAAGAGGGTGGCCTTAAATAGTGGGCGGGCTTTGTCCGTATACTGGAGGACCCACTGGGCGTAATAGGAGAAGAATCCAAGGCACCTCTTCAGGGCCTTGGGACAGTGAGGGAGAGGGAGTTGTGGGGGGGGGGGGGGGTGCATACGGTCAGGGTCGGGCCCTAGGACCCCGTTTTCCACGACGTAGCCGAGGATGGCTAGCCTGGTTGTTCGGAAAACGCATTTCTCCTTGTTGTAGGTGATGTTGAGTTTTTGGATGGTTTGGAGAAATCGGTGGAGGTTGGCTTCGTGGTCCTGCTGATCATGGCCACAGATGGTGACATTGTCCAAGTACGGAAACGTGGCCCGCAGCCCGTACTGGTCCACCATTCGGTCCATCGCTCGTTGGAACACCAAAACCCCGTTCGTGACGCCAAAGGGAACCCGGAGGAAATGGAAAAGGCGGCCGTCTGCCTCAAACGCCGTGTAGTGGCGGTCCTCCGGGCGGATTGGGAGCTGGTGATATGCAGATTTCAGATCCACCATGGAGAACACGCGGTAGTGCGCGATCTGATTTACTATGTCTGCAATCCGGGGAAGGGGGTACGCATCGAGTTGCGTAAACCGGTTAATGTCTGGCTATAATCAACCACCATCCGAAACTTTTCCCCTGTCTTGACAACCACCACCTGAGCTCTCCAGGGGCTATTGCTGGCCTCGATGACCCCCTTCCCGCAAGAGACGCTGGACCTCGGACCTAATGAATGTCCTGTCCTGCATGCTATACCGCCTGCTTCTGGTGGCTACTGGCTTGCAATCGGCGGTGAGGTTTGCGAAGAGGGGGTGGGGGTCGATTTTTAGGGTCGCGAGGCTGCATATGGTGAGCGGGGGCAGGTGCCCCCCTGAACATAAGGGTTAGGCTCCTGAGGTTGCACTGGAAGTTGAGTCTCAAAAGGAGAGGAGCGCAGAGGTCTGGGAGTACATATAGTTTAAAATTAGCATACTCAGCGCCCTGTATTGCTAGGGTTGCAGTAGTGCACCCTTGGATTTGCACCGAGTGCAACCCAGAGGCGAGGGATATGGTTTGTTGCGTCGGGAATATTGGGAGCGAGCAGCGTCTTACCATGTCCGGGTGAATGAAGCTCTCTGTGCTCCCGGAAAGGCAAGGTGTCTCGTACCCGTTAACCCAGACGGCCATCATGGAGCTCAGGAGGTGCTTAGGTCGCGACTGGTCCAGGGTGACCGCGCTGAGGTGTGGGTAACCTGCGGCGTGATCGGAGGTGCTGAGGCGGCCCCACGATGGCTGTCCGTGTAGGTTGTACGCGTCGAGCAGCGTAGCAGACAGCGGCCAAGATGGCGGCCCCCGTTGGTCGAGCGTGGCAGGCAGTGAGGAAGATGGCGTCCAAGATGGTGCCCCCCATAGATCACACGTGGCCGGCCGCGTGGGGAGGTGGCCACGATGGCGCCCCCCGTGAGTCGTACATGTTATGCGGAGGCGGAGTCGACAGACACGCTGCCACCTTGCGGGGTCTGCGGGCCTGTGAGTCTGTGGATCGGGTCTGTGAGTTTGAGTTCTTAGACCTGGCCAGGCAGACCTTGGTGAAATGTCCTTTTCGCCCGCAGCTGCTGCAGTTCACGTTGCGGGCCAGGCAGTGCAGTCGGGGGTGTTGGGACTGGCCGCAAAAGTAGCAGGGTAGCCCCCCATGATGGGCGGGCGGCCGCGCGGCACAGGCCTGGGGTAGTCTCGGGTCGGGGGCCCACGAGGGGGTCGCGTGATCGGCCGGGAACGCAGTAAGGCTCTGAAAAGCGGCCTCCAGAGAGGTAGCCAGTTTTACCGTGTCGTCCAGGTCCTGGGCCCCTTTTACGAGCAGGCGCTGTCTCACATAGTTCGATCGGACCCCCGCCACGTAAACGTCTCGGACGGCGAGTTCCATGTGCTGAGTGGCCGTAACGGCCTGGTAGTTACAGTTGCGCGCGAGGGCTTTGAGGTCGCGTAGGTAGTCATCTAGCGACTCCCCGGGGTGCTGGCGGCGAGTGGTGAAGACGTGTCGCGCGTATACCTCGTTCACAGGCTGCACAGAGAGGCGTTCGAGTGGTGCGAGGGCCTCTGTATAGGAAGCGGCTTCGTCGAGCTGGACAGAAATGCGATGGCTCACCCGTGCATGGAGGAGACTCAGCTTCTGTTCGTCAGTGACGGATGGCGTAGACGATGCGGCGAGATAGGCCTTGAAGCATCAAAGCCAATGTGAACAAATTAATTTCACCTCCGCGGCCTGCAGATCGAGTTCCAGTCTGTCAGGTTTGAGTGCTGATTCCATAGTAGTATTTTAAGCTGATTAAATTGATGTGACCATCAATTCACTCGAAGACACGTGGAGAAGTAAACCGTGGTTTTAATCAGCTTTGAACTGAACCTGCCTGTGACCGGTACAACACTGAAGGCGGCCCCGCAGGTCAGCAGCTCTTATACTTCCTGTAAACGGGGTGGAGAGCCATGGGCAGAGCCCGTACATGCCCCTGTGGGTGAAGCCACACAATGGCCCATAGGTAGAGCCCACAGGGTTAATAACATAACACAGTGCACTGGTGAATTATCAGTAATTATACATTCACCACACTGTGCAATCTGGTTAACCATGTCAGATATGCATGGGAGGGGGTACGCGTCGAGCTGCGTGTACCTGTTGATGGTCTGGCTGTAGTCCACGACCATTCGGTTTTTCTCCTCAGATTTAACCACTACCACTTGAGCTCTCCAGGGGCTGTTGCTGGCCTCGATGACACCCTCCTGAAGCAACCGCTGGACCTCGGACCTGATGAAGGCCTTATCCTGGGTGCTGTACCATCTGCTCCTGGTGGCGACGGGCTTGCAATCTGGAGTTAGATTGGCAAAGAGGGAAGGAGGATCGACCTTTAGGGTTGCGAGGCCGCACACAGTGAGGGGTGGTAAAGGTCCGCCGAATTTAAGGGTCAGGCTCTGGAGGTTGCACTGAAATCCAGGCCAAGGATAAGTGCAGCACAGAGGTTAGGGAGGACGTAGAGGCGAAAACCGTGGAACTCTACGCCTTGGAACGCACAGCCGAGGCCACACATAGCCCCGTTTTGTGCACTGAGGAGCTCCACTTGCTGGTGTCCCAATTTCTGGAGCAAACCCCGACCACCCCCCAAGTTCCAACACACTATGGGAGGGTCACCACCTCCCCCAACACACACTCCAAAACACCCACACAGGGCACCCCAGCCCAATCACCACCACACAAAAAATGCCAGCTTGGCACCCTGGCAGTGTCCCTGCCAACTGGCACCTTGGCAGTGCCAGGGTACCACCCTGCCCATAGTGCATACAACTGGGGGCCTCTGAGCCCCCCAGTCCCCATGAGTGCCATCCCATCTAGTCCCCATTTGTGGAAACCAGTATTGAACGGCATTCACCCAAGGTCTCCGAAGCAAAGGCGATAGATTCCACCTCTCGGGTACCTCTGGTAACTGCACAAGAAAGTGCAGTTTAATATGCAGATTTGCTAAAAAGTGATCCTGTCCAAAATGGGCGGGATTTACATCGCAACGTCTCATGTGATCGCATTAGATCTTGTGAGGCATTGCGAGCCAGGTAGTCTCACTGGGAAGTGAGGCTTCTATCGGGCGTGCTGCACCGTGGCGAGCTGTCTTTAGTGCACATCGTGGCCTAAAAATATCGTCCATTGTACAGCATTATGCAAAAATATAGCCCAGTGGCCTTGTCCTAGCGGCATATCTTCAGATAATTCTATGTGCAGCACTTTCAACAGGACCTCCGAATTTCTTTTTCGTTTGTTTGCACCTCTGTATTCCCAACTATTTTGATGGAAACTAAATAAACTAAATGAAATAAACTGAAGGACAAATGAAAAGGGACAGCCCCCTAAAGGGATATTGCCTTAAGCAAAAACAAATCACAAATGAATCTTAAACCATTAAACTAAAATGAGATTGAAAGGGTCAATTAAGCCCCCCCCCCGCGCCTACGATGCACACCGGGCATGGAAGGCCTCGATGGTGCCTGTAGACACCACATGCTCCCTCTCAGGGGCCAGCCAGCAACAAAGGTAACCACAGTGGAGGGGAAAACAGTTGGGTCGGACTACGCCCTTGGCCGCCCATTGTCTGGACCTGTTTACCCTCTGGATTTCCACACACAAGCCACTTTTTTGTCCTTTGAGTCACAATTTACTGCTAATTAATGTTAAATTAGGAAAGAGTTGATTCTGCTGTTGACTCTTGATCAATAGACACAGAATTGAGACTCATTACATCATTGGGCCGATATTGAGACTCATTCAGGCAATGCTCTTTAATGACTTGGGCTGAGGTAGCTTGCATCATTTCAAAATGTGAAGAAAACACAAAACTCGTATGAAGCAATGTGGAGTATAGTGACATACTTCAAGAGAACATAGGCAAAAATATGGCATGGGCTTGAAATGTGGCTGTTGAAATTTAACACAGAGAAGTGCAGTGATGTGTTTGGTTGAAGAATGAGGAGAAGCAATGTCAACTAAATAGGAGCCGTTTCAAAGGGGTGCAGAAATAGAGAGATGCTGCAGGTAGATATACACAAACATTTGAAGTGCGAGGATAAGTTCATAGAATCAAATCCCTACAGTGCAGAAGGAGGCCATTCGGCCCATCGAGTCTGCATCGACCCTTCAAATAAACACTCTACCCATGTCCATCCTGCCCTATCCCCATAACCCCTTAACCTAACCTGCAAATCCCTGGACACTAACGGCAATTTAGCATGGCCAATCCACCAAACCTGCACATCTTTGGACTCTGGGAGGAAACCGGAGCACCCGGAGGAAACCCACGCAGAGACAGGAAGAATGTACAAACTCCATACAGACAGTGACCCAAGGCCAGAATTGAACCCGGGTCCCTGGTGCTGTGAGGCAGCAGGGTTAACCACTGAGTTGAGAAGCTTGTTGAAAAAGCACATGGGATCCTTGGTTTTCCTAATAGTATAAAAAACAAGAAAGTTATGCTAAACCTTACAAAACTTTGTTTAGGCCTCAGCGAGTGCATTCTGTTCAAATCTGGGCACCACACTTTCGGAAGGATGTCAAAGACTTGGAGAGGGTGCAGAAGAGATTTTGTAAAATCATACCAGGCACAAAGGACTTCAGTTATGTAGAGAGATTGAGAAGCTGCAATTGTTCTCCTTCGAGCAGGGAAGGTTACGGTGACATTTGATATTAATGTTCAAAATCACAAATGGATTTGATAGAGTAAATAGGAGAAAAGGTTCCAATGCCAGAACGACATAGGTTTAAAATGATTGGCACAAAATCTAGAGACGTCATGAGGTAACAATTTGCTTTTAAAGAGCGAGAGTTGTCGTGATCTGGAATGCACTGCTTGATCTGGTGGTGGAAACATATTCAATAGTAACTTTGACAGAGCAATTGGATGAATAATTGAAGGTTTTATTTTCCTTTGCAGGGTTATGGGGAAAGAGCAGAGTAGTGGGACAGATTGATAACCTTTCCAATAGGCATAATGGGCTGATGGGCCTCATTCTATGAAGTTTTGATACATTGTGAACAGTGATTAACGGCTGTATCATGTACCACACACATACATAATTTAGGACATACACATGCATTAATAGTTTTGTTACATATACAATGGTAACATGCAAGTTCATGCCCATGATCACACTGCAGTCCAACTCTTAGTTAATAGCCAGTAAGCATGCGGTTTCATGCCCTGATTCAATGCCAGTATATATTTTGTCTTGGCTGGACTATTGGGAATGTTCTGAGCAATGGTCAGCTTTTTCCCTACAGGGAGAAAATCTACAGCCTACTTTCAGGCACTTCCTATTCATAGAATCATAGAATCATAGAATTCACAATGCAGAAGGAGGCCATCCGGCCCATCGAGTCCGCACTGGCCCCCGGAAAGAGCACCCCACCCAAGCCCACCCCATTCCCGTAACCCAACCCAACTCTTTTGGGCATTAAGGGCAATTTATCATGGCCAATCCAACTAACCTGCACATCTTTGGACTGTGGGAGGAAACTGGAGCACCCGGAGGAAACCCACGCAGACACGGGGAGAACATGCAGACTCCGCACAGACAGTGACCCAAGCTGGGAATCTAACCTGGGACCCTGTAACTGTGAAGCAACTGTGCTAACCACTGTGCTATTGTGTTATTAGCTGATTCAGGAGGAATACTGCCCTGGGTCTATTAAGAACTTGGAGTTAGTCACATAGTGTTACCTTGGCTAGGAAATAATGGAAAAGTATCAATTTATTAAATTGTAGGAAGTGGGATTTTGCATTTTTTATGGTTTAATTTTTTCTATATTAAAGATTCACTGGGCAGAATTTTCCAATGTTTTGGAAAAGTATCAATTTGGACGGAAACACTGGTGTGTTGCCCACCGGTGGCAGTGACGGTTTTCCCCACCATTTCTTTAGCCCCTTAGACAAGAAAAGCTTTATCTCGGGTTTCATGTTGCCTCCAGGCTGAATGGAATCCAATTCACTCGACCGACTTCAGGCTGAGTGATTCAATTACTGGGGAGCTCCACTTAAACACCTCCCCAGCATCTGTTCCAAGTCCAAAGCAGAGGATGTCTGCCAGGAAAGTTGCACCAAAGTTTTCAGACCAGGGTCTGACCAGAATGTTGGGCACAGTGGAGACGAAGTTCTGGATTCTTTACCCTTGGGCAGGGAGGAAACCATCTGGCAAGGTAACCAACCCAGCATGGGCGACAGTGGCAATGCTGGTAAGTGGGAACACCCGGCACAGGTGGTCGGCAGCGGAATTCTGTGTCGGAGGGATCCTCCAGTTCATCGGGAGCACATCACTCTCGTGGGTTTTCCGATAGTGTGAGATGACCACAATGGCAGGAATGAAGATTCCCGCTGCCGGCGGGGGCACCCGCACTAGAAAACATGGCTGGCGGATCGGAGGATCCCACCCAGGGACTGCAGCGCAGGAAGAGAACGAACGACCTCTTCTGCTCAGCCAGAGTAAGTCATTGTTCTCATCAATCTCTACTCACCCACACACACACCTATGACACGGCCTGCTTACACTCTCCCCATCTGTTCTCTTGCAGGAAACGGTGTCTCACAACTGCCGGGTAAGAACACAACCGGGAAGACAAATGGCCATGTCAAAACTCCAAACGGACTTTGAGGAGAGAGCCATCCTGCTTTCCGGAGAGGGACAGAACTGCTCCTGCACCAAGAGGGAGGTGGGCAAAAAGCATAGAAGTGTGGACCCACAACACCATTGCCCATATCACCAAACACATGTGAGTTCTGTCTCTTAAATCCTTATGCCACTTTCGTACACTAATCCATCTCTATTCTCTTCCAGGCACAGCAAGGGAGACGTCATAGCCACCTTCAGGCAGGGCGGAAGTGAGCAGCCCAAACAGCAGCTCCTTGGATTTCTTGGACATGCACCTGGAAGAGACGTCACAGCTTTCAGCCACACCCTCCACCAGTGCAGAGATACACACCTCAGTGGGACCTAGAAGTAGAGGCTTCTACAAACTGGTAAGCACTGTCGTGTTGGGTGTTCTGATGCACAAATGATCCAACACGGCTGTAGATGGTACAACTCTGTTTTATTGGCTTAACTACGGTAAGAACTAACTGCTGGCTTGGATACATGCTTCACCAGCTAATCTGTGGACCCAGCCCTATCACTATCTTAGTGAGGCACTCAGCACATGGTCTATGTCTGAGTGGTGCGCTGTGAGCTCTGTGCTCTGAGCTATCTCCTGGTAGAATGAGCGGGAACTGTGGTGTTCCCTGTTTTATAGTGCGTGTGCTCTCACTGGTGATTGGCTGCGATGTTATGTGTGTGCTGGTTGGTCCAACTGCCTGTCCATCAGTGTGTGTGTGATTGCACCATGATATGCTGATGTGGATATCATGACATCCCCCCCTTTCACAAAGGATATGTGCCGACATGCTAATAAATAGAAATGTGTACTGAGTGCATCTGAGTATGTGTGTGCAATATTTACAACATGTACATGAGGCTAAACTATATACAGAGGAAGGTGTCAGGTGCAACAGAGCAACGAGGTTGTACCAATAACAGAACAAATGCAATCAGCAAACGACGAGAGAAAACTTCTGGAACAATGTACGACAAGAAAAGAAACTCGTTAACAGTACTGTAAAACAATTCAGTGAGTCCAATGTGCGAACAGGCTCATAAGTCAAGTCTCTCAGGTGGGCGACGAATTCGGGTTGACCGCCTCAAGGGTGGGTCAGGATCCACCGGCTGAGGAATAGGCCTGGCCACGGGCGAGAGAGGAAGAGGCAGAGTGGCAGGAAGCTCAACAAAGTCGACATCAGGGACAACAGGAGGGCGTGGCACCAGTGCATGATCTCGTAGCGAGCGTGGAACCAGACGAAGGGCCCGCCGATTACGGCGGCGAATGGAGCCATCGGGCATGCGAACCAGGAATGAGCGGGGAGCCATGTGGCAGAGAACCTCGGCGGTTGCCGACCAGCCAACCTCTGGTAGGTGGATGTGGACGTTGTCTCCAGGCGCCAGGGCAGGACGATCAGTCGCCCGAGCGTCATGTGCCACCTTCTGCTGAGCACGCTGTTGTTGTATCCTTCGCAATACTGGAGCATGGTCGGGGTCAGGAACATGAATGGATGGCACAGTGGTCCTGAGGGTGCGACCCATCAACAGCTGGGCTGGCGAGAGGCCCGTGCACAATAGGGCTGAGCGATAGGCTAGCAGGGCTAAACAGAAGTCAGATCCGGCATCAGCAGCCTTGCAGAGGAGCCACTTCACAATGTGGATGCCCTTTTCCACCTTGCCATTCGACTGAGGATGCAAGGGACTGGACGTCACGTGCATGAAGTTGTATGAAATGGCAAAGGAAGACCATTCTTGGCTCGCAAAGCAAGGCCCGTTGTCAGACATGACGGTGAGCGGAATTCCATGGCGAGCAAAGGTTTCTTTGCATGCCCGGATGACAGCTGATGACGTCATGTCGTGCAGGCGTATGACCTCCGGATAACTTGAGAAGTAGTCAATCAGAATAATGTAGTCCCTGCCGAGCGCATGAAAGAGGTCCACGCCCACCTTCGCCCAGGGGGATGTGACCATCTTTTGGGGCTGAAGGGTCTCAGGGGGTTGCGCCGGCTGAAACCTTTGGCAGGTGGGGCAGTTGAGCACGATGTTGGCGATGTCGTCGCTGATGCCCGGCCAGTACACAGCCTCTCGGGCCCTCCGCCTGCACTTTTCAACTCCGAGATGGCCTTCGTGCAGTTGTTCGAGGACAAGCCGGTGCAAGCTGTGTGGGATCACGATCCGGTCCAACTTCGAGAGGACACCATCAATGACGGCCAAGTCGTCCCGGACATTGTAAAATTGTGGGCACTGCCCCTTGAGCCACCCTTCCGTCATGTGGCGCATTACATGTTGTAGTCGGGGGTCAGCCGCAGTCTCACGGCGAATGTGGGTCAGAAGTGCGTCAGTGGCCGGCAGATTGGCCGATGTGAAGGCTACTTGTGCATCGACCTGACGAACGAACCCCTCCGAGTCGGGCGATGTGTTGACCGCCCTGGACAGAGCATCTGCGATGATGAGATCCTTCCCCGGGGTGTATACAAGTTGAAAGTCGTACCTCCGGAGCTTGAGCAGAATGCGCTGGAGGCGAGGGGTCATATCGTTGAGGTCCTTCTGAATGATGCCGACCAGGGGGCAATGGTCGGTCTCCACGGTGAACTGCGGAAGACCATATACATAGTCGTGAAACTTGTCGATGCCAGTCAACAGGCCTAGGCACTCCTTCTCAATCTGTGCATAGCGTTGTTCTGTGGGGGTCATGGCCCGCGACGCATAGGCGACCGGGGCCCATGATGCAGTGTCGTCCCGTTGCAGGAGTACCGCCCCAATGCCGGACTGGCTGGCATCAGTTGAGATCTTTGTTTCCCGTGTGGTATCGAAAAACGCCAGTACCAGGGCGGTGGTGAGCTTGACCTTGAGCTCCTCCCATTCACTCTGGTGTGCGGGCAGCCACTGGAACTCCGTTGTCCTTTTGACCAGGTGGCGAAGAGCAGTCGTGTGCGAAGCAAGGTTAGGAATGAACTTCCCAGGAAGTTGACCATCCCGAGAAAGCGCAGCACTGCCTTCTTGTCTGACGGCTGCTGCATGGCTGCAATGGCTGCCACTTTGCCGGCATCCGGCCGCACACCTGACCAGGAGATGTGGTCCCCCAAAAACTTTAGCTCAGTCTGGCTGAAAGAGCACTTGGCTCGGTTAAGGCGCAGTCTCTGATCTCGTATCCAAGCAAAGACACGCTGGAGACGACTGATGTGCTCCTGTGGTGTGGTGGACCAGATGATAACGTCTACGTAGACGCGTACCCCTTCGATGCCCTCCATCATCTGTTCCATGATGCGATGGAACAGCTCAGAGGCCGAGATACCAAATAGCATCCTATTGTAGCAGTATCTGCCAAATGGAGTGTTGAAAGTGCACAGCTGCCGGCTGGACTGATCCAATTGAATCTGCCAAAAACCCTTTGAGGCATCAAGCTTGGTGAATATTTTTGCCCGAGCCATTTCGCTCGTGATTTCTTCTCGTTTGGGTATGGGGTAGTGTTCCCTCATAATGTCGTGATTCAAATCTTTTGGGTCGATACAGATCCGGAGCTCGCCGTAGTTGAGACATATTTTGTACGTGTAGGGCAGTATGCCCATGTCCTCGAAAACCTCCTGGTTGAGCGCGAGGAGTGAATGGAGCTGCGCCCTAAAGTCTGCATCCGGGAAATCGGACGTGCCTTCTGGAAACATAGTGTGTACCCGCTGAACAAGGTGGAGGATCTTGCACGCCTGTGCGCCTAAGAGAGAGTCCTTCGAGGATCCAATGATTTCAAACGATAATGTGGCTTTGTGTGAGTTGTGTGTAACCTCGAGCTGGCAGGAACCCGTGGCCGGGATGACGTTTCCATTGTAGTCAACCAGCTGACAGTGGGATGGCAGAATCGGTGGTTTGACCTTCAAGGTGTGGAAGGCTGACCATGCGAGGAGATTGGCGGAGGCACCAGTGTCCAGGCGAAATGTGATCTGGGATCGGTTAACCGTTAGGGTGGCACAACACTCATCGCCCGTGGCACAACACTCATCAATGCAGTGCACTGGCAGCAGCTGGTGGTTCCGACTTGAGACATTCGGTTCTTGTGTATTACCGCAACGCGGAAGGGCTCCCTGTCTTCAGTATCGCTGGTCTGCATGCTATCAGGATATGACTCAGTGTATGGGGGCTGAATTGCCCGCACGTCCCTGCGAGGCTGGTGGAATTGCGGAGAGTTGGCAGGTTGAGCTGCTCGATAGCAGGCAGCGTAGTGGCCCATCCTGCCACAGCGGAGGCATTGTCGCGCTTTGGCCGGACATTGCCGCTTTAAATGGGCAGAACCACAGTTACCGCACGTCGTGACGTCATGGCATTCGTTGCGCCACCGCATATGCGCGGTGTGGTCCTGCGTAGAGCGCGCCTGCGCATCACGTCCCTCTGCGTCAATGTCCCCTCTTTTGGCGCGTACAAGCGCGGGAGACCTCGGAAAGCACGCGAAATGGCCGCCCTCGTCCGGGCCGCGGGCCGGGAGGAACTCGATCAACTGGACCCGCTCCGCCCCGTAGGACCCGTGCCGTGCCGTTTCGGCTGCCTGGATTCATGGAGGACGCAGGTCTCGATGGCAGTCGCTAGGGTGAGGTGCTTTATTTTAAGGAGCTGCTGGCGTAGGGTGTCCGAGATGACCCCAAAAACTATCTGATCCCGTATCATGGAGTCGGAGGTGGCCTCATAGCCGCAGGACTGCGCGAGGATATGGAGGTGCGGCAAGTAAGATTGGAAAGGCTCATCCTTACCCTGCAGGCGCTGCTGGAAGAGGTACCTCTCGAAGCTCTCATTGACTTCCACGCTGAAGTGTTCCTCGAACTTCAGAAGCACCATCTTATATTTTGTTTTGTCCTCGCCTTCCGCGAATGCCAGGAAGTTATAGATGTGGATGGCGTGTTGCCCCGCCGTGGAGAGGAGGAGGGCGATCTTCCTGGTGTCCGATGCATTCTCCCTGTCTGTGGCTTCTAGGAAGAGTTGGAAGCGCTGTTTAAACAGCTTCCAGTTGACGCCAAGATTACCAGCGATTCGGAACGGCTGCGGCGGGCTGATGTTTTCCATGGAGCAGGATGGCGGTTTTCTGAAAGGGTGCAGGTCGGTCTCACAGTCGCTGGTTAGCTTCCACTACTGGTATCATGTCGTGTTGGGTGTTCTGATGCACAAATGATCCAACACGGCTGTAGATGGTACAACTCTGTTTTATTGTCTTAACTACGGTAAGAACTAACTATTGGCTTGGGTACGTGCTTCACCAGCTAACCTGTGGACCCAGCCCTATCACTATCTTAGTGAGGCACTCAGCACATGGTCTATGTCTGAGTGGCGCGCTGTGAGCTCTGTGCTCTGAGCTATCTCCTGGTAGAATGAGCGGGAACTGTTGTGTTCCCTGTTTTATAGTGCATGTGCTCTCACTGGTGATTGGCTGCGATGTTATGTGTGTGCTGGTTGGTCCAACTGCCTGTCCATCAGTGTGTGTGTGATTGCACCATGATATGCTGATATGGATATCATGACAAGCACCTCAATTTTCCTGATCCACAACAGGTGGAGGCAGGGATCCACCACTCAGAGGACTGCTGGACGGCTGGACTCCGATGAGCCCCCAAAAGATGATGTACCTGTGGGCTCGATCACCCTCCTGTTGTTGGAGCTCCAAAGTCACAGTAGGGAACATTAGGAAGGGATGTTCGCAACACTGCTCGCATTACAAGGCTGACTGGAGGAGTCCCAATGCCCTCTGGCCGAGGAGGTCATGCCGGCACTCCGGGGCTGCCAGGTCAGCATTGCGAGAGGGGGCATGAGTTCTATGCAGGCCTTTTGGGCATCCATGAGTGCGAGTGCCAGGGGATGGCCGGGCTCCAACTGCTCCTCTGTCCAAAGGAGCAAGCCAGTGGCCCTCAAGCACCCTGAGGAAGGAGCAGAGGCTGGTCCACAGACTGGGGTCTTCCATCTGGGAGGCTGTGGGAGTGTCCAGCCTATTTGACTCCCTCTCTTCTGTGACCGTTCCAGCTCCAGCCTTGCACACCAAGGAGGTTGGCACTGCCACACCACAGCTCCCTGAAAGCAAACCGAGGCCCTCCAGACCGCAGGGAATGCCCGTCCAAGTCATCACAGACAACAGGGCGTGGCAGTTAGAAGGGTGCCTCCACCTCCTGGGCAGACACCAAGACATAGAGATGGGTTTAGAAAGGGGACGAGACTTCAGTTGCACTGAGTGGAAACTGTTGGTATTCGGCGATTGTAGATAGCAAGCTCTTATGTAAGGGTCAAACCACCTTTGTCAATGTATTAAACCTCACTTATTGCACCCGACTTGTGCCTGCCTGCTCTCATTAAATATCTCCCCGAGCCCACTGCCAGAGCTGAATAGCTGCCCGAGGTACACCTGGGGCGAAATTCTCCGACCCCCTGCCGGGTCGGAGAATCGCCGGGGGCTGAATCCCGCCCCCGCTGGTTGCCGAAGTCTCCGGCACCGGAGATTCGGCGGGGGCGGGAATCGCGCCGCGCCGGTTGGCGGGCCCCCCCGGGCGATTCTCCGGCCCGGATGGGCCGAAGTCCCGCCGCTAAAATGCCTGTCCCGCCGGCGTAAATTAAACCACCTACCTTACCGGCGGGACAAGGCGGCGCGGGCGGGCTCCGGGGTCCTGGGGGGGGCGCAGGGCGAACTGGGCCCGGGGGGTGCCCCCACGGTGGCCTGGCCCGCGATCGGGGCCCACCGATCCGCGGGCGGGCCTGTGCCGTGGGGGCACTCTTTCCCTTCCGCCTCCGCCACGGTCTCCACCATGGTGGAGGCAGAAGAGACTCCCTCCACTGCGCATGTGTGGGAATGCTGTCAGCGGCCGCCCGGAGATGTCATTTCCGCGCCAGCTGGCGGGGCACCAAAGGCCTTTCCTGCCTGCTGGCGGGCGGAAATTCGTCCGGCGCCGACCTAGCCCCTTAAGGTTGGGGCTCGGTCCCCAAAGATGCGGAGCATTCCGCACCTTTGGGGTGGCGCGATGCCCGTCTGATTTGCGCCGTTGTGGGCGCCAGTCGGTGGACATCGCGCCGTTTGCGGAGAATTTCGCCCCAGATATCCGAATGTCCATTCGGGAAGGAAATCTGTCACCCTTACCTGGTCTGGCCTACATCTGACTCAGACCCAGAGTAACTCATAAATACCCTCTGAAATGGCCCAGCAAAACACTCAGTTCACAGGCAATTAGGGATAGGCAATAAATGCTGGCCCGGCCAGCGATATTCACATCCCTGAACCAATAGAAAACTAAACACCTCCGCACCCCCCTTCCCCCCCGGAGCCGTGATACCCACCCTGCACAAAAGGAGCCCCATAGCTGGCCCCATGACTCAATTGGCCCCCACTGCGCATGGCGGCTCAAAATCCTGGTCACTGTGTTTTTGTGGCAGAGCAATGATGGAAGAAAATGCTTGTGAAACTAATAGAATATAGATTTAAACCTAGAATCAAATTGGCATTGCTTTCCTGAATGGAATGACAAAGACAGAAAGGAAATTAAAATTGTAATAATTCTGGTCAAACTGTTGTAAAAACTGGAGGGAACTGAAAAATAACCACAGAGTCAAATATGGACATCAAAGTAAAATATTGTTCGGTACCCACAAATAATTACTTTTCCAATCTCTCTCTTTTCGTTCAAAGGTACTGCCTCATGTTGTGGTAAGCTTGCTTACAAGCTTTCAAGCTTGCTTGTGGTTATTCTGCATCTCATTCTGGGAACTTCTTTTCACCTGAGTTTGACAGTCAGTGTTGTCAAATTGTTCAACCATGAAGGGGTGGAGGACATCAAATCCAACACTGACTTGTGCTCACTGCTTTTCCAGTAGTGGTTAGAGAATTCGGAGGGAAGATTCTCGCTCATTTTTCTTCTCCTCTCCCAAGAACACAAGGCCAATTACAGTACTCCAACTATGGCCCAGCTTTCTTCGCAGATTTAGCCATTTCTCTGTCGGTGGAATTCCAATTGCTGCACGTTTAATTTGTTAAATCCATACTCTGTCAGTCCTACCTATCTGCACCAGCCGGGAGTTTGACAAAAAGCCCCTTTAATGTAGCTATCTGGAGTTTCCACCTAGAAACCGTTAACTTTGCAGCAGCCGAACAGAAAAATCCTCAAGGAAATTCTTGGCACCCATTTATTAGTTTTGCACCACTTAGAACCTCAATCATCCCATCATTGAATTCCTTCACGATGGACAACTTCTTGGAAGTCACGCCACCTGCCTTGCACTTCACTCACTGTGATCTGCCCTCCCTGCTGCCAGTCTTCACCACAGTGTGAGAGTAGCTTATGTAATTCCACCTTCGATTAAGGACAAGTTAAGCAGCAACACCATCATGAATAGAACCACCAGAAGCAGGAGGAACTCCAACAGAATTTTTCACAGACATGCCACTCCACAGGGAAGAGGGATAGACACCGCTATCCGACTAAGAAATGGTGAGAACCTCAACACAGGGTCTCCAGGAAGAAGATCAGCTGTCTCGACATGTCTGTGCACTAGTGCTTCAGACATTCACAACAGGTCATTGCAGACACCTGCAGCCTTCTAAAACAAGAACTCTTTCTCAATGGACCAGATGAGCACGCATTGCAGACATCTGCAGCCTTCTGGAATAAGAACTCTTTCTCAATGGACAGGTGAACACGCTTTTCCAGTGGCCATCAAGATGCTTGTCATGGAGAGCCACCTTGCTCCCAGAACTCTGGCTCCTCCTGAGGCTTTGTACTCTTTTACCCTGCAAGAAGAGAAAACAGAAAGTTAGGAATGTTAGTGCTGGATTGTCTGAACAGGGTAAAGGACAACATTTGTGGAGGGCAACAGTGAGGCATGGGGGCAAGAGGGCAATAGGCAGAAGGCAAATTTGAGTGTTGGCCGCTCAGATGGGGATGTGAGGAGGAGCCTGGTGGAAAAGCAATGAGGCGAGCTTCAAAGTGTGGTGACGTGGGGAGGATGCTGGGAAAGTCAGAGTGTGGACTTCGCATCTAAAAGTGTTCTGCCACTTACCTTTCCTATCCTCCTGAGGTCATAGATTCTCCTGGTGTACCTGTCTCCAGGTTGGAGGAACCGCACCTCGACTGTTGGCTTCCCAAATTACTTCCAACCATGCCTGCTTGGTTGGAAAGAATGTCCTCTTTCCCTTCTCATTCTTGGGGCAGGTCACCTATTGCAGCCACTCAGACCCCACAGCAGGACCTCCAGGTAAGAGGGAGCAGCTTTGCTATGTCTCCTCTCCAGGTTGCTGAAGCCTTAGAAAATCACGTGCAAGTGATCCATTTTAACTCATGCTGAGATCCATTTAGTTCGAAAGTCAGGTTCGCAGATTTAGTGAGTCTGCCCTCTCTAATTGTTCAGGGAACCCGGAATCAGGATGATTGAATCAGGATGGTAATGCTGTGACTTGAGTTACAGAGCCACAGCAAAGCCCGCTGATGGTGGTCAATGGAATCCAGACTCACGACGTGTCCATTGTCTTGGCAAGGTCTCAGTTTTTAAAATTCCACCCAATGAGTCAGTATCAAACTAAAATTTTCACAAGACTACAGACCATCTACACGTTAAGATTCAAAGCTATAATTGCATATGCAACCAATTATACTTCCAGATGAAGACGCAGCAAAAAACACTTGGTTACAAGCAAACATAATATTGTTTATGTGAATAAAATGTATTGTACTGAGTGAGGTCAGGAAAAATAATGTACCTTACCAAAATGGCTACATATTCAAAGTCACAATGTCAGTCAGTGTGAATTTGAATGCTTCAGGCGTTCTCAGCTAAAACTAAACTTATACCAAAAGTGATACCAAAAAGGAACAATGAGCTCCGAAAAACAAACAGACTGCAAGGGATGTTGCAAACCTTTGTAACTTTAAATTGTATCCAATGTGTCCTGTGCAAATTGTGAGAAACATTGCATGGGTACTGGTAGTGTAATGCGGGAGGAAGATGTGATTTGGGGAATGTATTCAATGCAATAATTGGCGACCACCAGTTAGCTAACAAACAGTTAGGGTTTATTGTAAAGCAAACTATATACACAGCACTGTAATTGATGTCTCCGTTCTCAGCACCAGGATCATGACTGGCTGCAAAAGCCCACGCTCTGTACCGATAGCCCCACACTCGTTTCCCCATTGGGCGATTGGGTCACATGATCCTTCTGGTGTACGCTCCTACAAGGGACGAGCTACTACATCCCTTTAAATCCCTTATTACATAGTGCATTGATAACTTATACAACTTTCAGAACATTAGCAATAATGAACAATGTTCAACATGGTTTATCAGAAACTCAGTCTGTCAGGGGACTTCCTCTTTCTCTGGGAGTGACTTAGCTCAACTGACTGAGGTTCCGATGCAGGGGAGCTTTGATTGGACCTGCTTCACTGGGACTCTCTCCTGGTAGCAGAACATCAGTATCCACTAATTTCCAGTTCCACTGGGAGCAACACTTTGACCTGTCATTGGCTGATCAGCCGCTTCCTTAGACAAACAACAACACTGCTTGTTGGCACAATTGGATCAGGCAGTAACATTGGCTTTTGGGATGATTCCCGTCTCCTAAAATGTGTTTCTTCAAAAATTTGTCCTGCACTTTCACTTTGTAAGACAGTGTCTTGGCCACCACAACACCTGGGATCCAACCTGGATATGCCAGCAGTGGTATGCAGGGTGGTTCTGTAGGCTAACAGGAACCATGCTATCTTGGTTCCTAGTGACGCAGGTAATTGCTTCTGAGACCAATATTGAGCGTCTGAACTACACGTTCAGCCAATCAATTTGGTGAGGGGTGACATGGTGCAGTCGGCTATGTTTCATTCCAGAAACATCATGAACTGCTGGAATTCCACATTTATCAATGCTGTTCCATTGTCCAAGACAAGTATTCCTGGTATACTTTGGGTGGCAAAATATTGAGGGGTTTCTCAACTGTGGTGTATGAAGTTGTGGACTTCATTCCAAATACCTCCATCCATTTTGAATGGCCATCCACTAGCAAAAGGAACATAATACACATGAATGGACCAACATAACCTACGTGAACTCTCGCCCATGGTTGACACGGCCATTCCCAGGGGTGCACGGGAGCTGCAGCTGGCAACTTCTGGTCACACTGTTTCACAATCCTTTCTACATCCACATCAATGCCAGGCCACCAAACGTAGTCTCTAGTTAGCATTTTCATCTTTGACACGCCCGAATGGACACAATGCAATTCTTCAATCAGTGATTCTCTTCCTGGTAAGGAGATGACCACTCTCGTTCCCCAAAGGATGTCACCATCCTCACAAATAAGCTCATCTTTCCTGAGCTGATAAGGCTTCATTTCCTCTGAAGTTTTCTCATTCCGCTTTCCATGCAGTATTATATATTTAACCTTCGATAACAATAGGTCTCTATTAGTCCAGTACTTAATTTGCTATGCAGTCACAGGTAAAGAGTCCAGAAAGTGTAAGGCCATTACAATCTCTTGCAGTACTAGGATGGGGTAGTGTACCTTCTGGTAATAGAAGGTGACCTTAGGCATCTGCATTGGCTATGTGAGCCCCTCGCTGATGCTCAAAGGTATATTCATTGGCCGATAAGAACAGTGCCCAAGGTGGTATTCCATCAGAGGCCAATTGGTGGAATCGCTTTGTCTTCCCTGAAGAGCCCTAAAAGTGACTTGTGGCCTGTGATGATAGTAAATTCCCCCCCCCATAAATGTATTGACCAAACCTATTTATGCCACAGATAATAGCCAGGCCTGCTTTTTCCATTTGGGAATATCCTTTTTCCATGTTTGTTAGGGTTCTTAATACGTACCCAATGGGTTTCTCAGATCCATGCTCCATTGTATTGGCTCTACCCCACATGGTGATGCATCACTGTAAGTACTATCTTCTTCGGGAGATCGAAATGTACCAAAAAGCATAAAGACCAAAGTGCCTGCTTAATTTGATTAAAAATCTCTTTCTGCGGTGCTGTCCAACCCCATCTCTGGCACCTCTTTGACAGTACATGCAATGTCAATAGAGGTGGGAGCAACCACCCGTAATAGTTGACCATCCCAGGAAATATCTGAGGTGTTCCTAGGGGGTGGTGTCTCCTTAAATGCTCTCACTTTGTCCTCTACAGGGTGTAACCCTTGAGAATCGACTCGATAATCAAGATAAATCATCTTGTTCACTTGGAAGGTGCACTTTTCTCTTTTTCAGCATTCCCCCGCCTTCTGAAACCTCTTCAAAACTTAGAATCATAGAAAAGAATCATAGAATTATAGTATAATAGAATCATAGAATCCCTACAATACAGAAGGAGGCCATTCCGCCCATCGAGCCTGCACTGACCCTCTGAAAGAGCACACTTCCTAGGCCCAATCCCCCACCAAATCCACAAAACCCTACCTAACCTTCGGACACTTAAGGGGCAATTTAGCATGGCCAATCTACCTAACCTGCACATCTTTGGACAGTGGGAGGAAATGAGAGCACCCGGAGGAAACCCACGCAGACACAGGAAGAACGTGCAAACTCCACACAGACAGTCACCCAAAGTCGGAATTGAACCCGGATCCTTGGCGCTGTGAGGTAGCAGTGATAACGATTGTGCCACTGTGCTGCCACTTTGTCCAAATTGGCCAGATGTTCCTCTTCAGTGGATCCTGTTATTAGAACGTTGTCCAAAATTAATCACAACCCTCGTCAAACCCTGCAGCAATAGTTCATAGTTCACTGGAAGGTGGTGTAAGCCGGTGAAACCCTAAACGGTGGACATGGATATTGGTATAACCCCTTATGAGTGTACAAGGTGATGAGGTCCACCAGAAAGGGTGAGAACTGTGAGCAGCAGTCGTGCCAGGAGTGAAAGTGCTTTTTAAGTAGAGAGATTAAAGCAGAAACCAGAAGGACCACAAAGTATAGAAAATTTAAGAAACAGCCTAGGAATAATAGAGTGCCATCTGTGTGGAGGATGTCACTCCACAGCAACACATAGATTCAGAGAAGCAGAGTGGTTGAGTGTGGAAAAAGGACATTTGAGCCACAAGTGTAAAAATAAGCAGGGCGTGCCCAGATCCAGCAGAATACATAATACGTGCATCGCGTGGAAGATAGCCCAGTGAATGATGAGAACGATTTTTGCTGAATAAAGTGAAAGCGGGATAAATAGTCCCCATCACAATGGTGTTGTTAGTGAACGGCCAGCCACTGAAGATGGAAGTAGGCATGGGGGCATCAGCTACTGTCGTGAGCGAACAGAACTACCAGTATCTCCAAGAAGGGATTCAATCCATGGGGTTGGCGAGTATTGAAGCTCGATTGGCTACACATTTTGGCGAGGCCATAACAACAGTAAGGGGCACCATGACTCCCGTGAGTTATAGGCAGCAGTCTGCACATCTACCGTTGATAGTGGTGTTGTGCCAAAGACCGAGCTTAATGGGGTATGACTGGTTCCATGAGGTCACGTTGAACTGGCTGGAAATGTTTTAATTGAAACAGGGGGCCCTGCACAAAGATGTGTCCCAAGAGGAACATCAAGGTCAAAGGATTGTGAACAAAAATCCATCTGGAGCCAGAAGCCACCCCGAGATATTTTAGAGAAGGTTTTGTGCCCTATGCACTAGTAGGGAAGGTAGAGACTGAGCTAAAATGACTGGAAGACTTTGGCATCATTAGGCCCATACAATTTGCAAAGTGGGCAGCACCCACTGTGCCAGTAGTCAAGCCAGAAAATATCCTTCCGCATCTGCGGACATTACATGCTGACGGCAAATAGAAACTAGATAGATACCCCATTCCCAAAATAGAGGATCTTTATGCCAAGTTGGCTCAGGTTTTGACATATACTAAGTTGGATATGAGCTATGCTTACCAGCTATTAGAACTGGATGACACATCAAGAGGATATGTCTCCATAAATTTTCAAAGTGAGGCACGATTACTTTTTGCTCCTTTTTCAGGCTGAACTTCAACTTGTTCTGCAATTCTTGCACCCAAACCTTCCTTCCAAAATTCTTTCTTAAGTGCACTCTGAGTCGTTGTTGTTTTTCCTCATCACCAATGATTTAAATGTAATAAATGGTGACTACCAGTTAGCTAACAAACAACACAAGGTTTTGTTGTAAAATGAACTACATACAGAGCACTATGTCTGATGTATTCATTGTCAGCACTAGAACCAGAACTGGCTGCAAAAGCCCCCTCCACCAAGATCCTCGCACTCGTTCCTAATTGGTCAATCAGGTCACTTGACCCTTATGATGCATGCCCCATTAAAGGGGCTAGCTGCTACAAGGAATGAAGATGAATTTAGGAAAATAACCGTTTCTCAAGTTATTCAATTTTCACTAGGTTTTACGTACACTTGTCAGAATGGTCAGATAATTCCTCTTTAGGTCTTCTCTCTAAGATAAACCAGGATGTAAATTTCATTAAGAGTAGGACTCTTAGACAACGTCCAATCAATTTAGTTTAAAAAATGGTGCCATTTGCTGACAGCATAAGGTCAGGCCTGGCACAGAAGGGGTATACAACTGAGTGGTAAAGTTTATGCAGTCCACAATTTACCTGCTTAGTGCTTATTTTGCCCATTAAAATAGGTATGAAAGCTAGCAAGGTTGTTTATTGCCTGTGAAGAATGAATCACTTAAATATGCATTGTTGAATTTCATTCACGTCATTTTACATTTCCAAACCACAGGATTTAAGTCAGGACGACAGAAAAAACAAACAAGGCATGCCAATGAGATTAGATGGCACTAGAGACAGCTACTATTAACCCAACAGCTATATTTACAACCACACACAGCAAAATTGTTCAGGTTGCCCAGGAGAATAATTGCAGAGCTGTGCATCTACTGCAAGAGGACTTTGAACCAACCTTCACTGCAGGAACAATACTGCCACAGACAGAACTTTAATGCCTATGCATTTTTCAGGTTAGCACAAGGAACAGCCATCGTAGCAACAAATTTTCTGCGCACAGATATATCATCACCAGCCTGAGACTTGGGCCAGACTTTTGTTCTTATGGTGCAGATCATGTCGATGAGTCCTGAAATAGGGGGCAACCCGTCTTTTAAACTCTGCAGGACTCAAGGCTGCATTTTATGGATGTCAATCAACTAATTGGTTGCTGGCTTCGCAATCGTCCTTTCTCAGGATGACAGCCAACCCTCAGGAGCCAACCTGAGGGCCAGCAGCTCAGCAGTCTCTTCAGTGCCACTCAAAGTAGTGGCCACTGCTGTGGGTGCACCTAGAAGAAGTTGTTGCTATGGAAAGACTGATGGCCTCCACTAACCTATCCCCAGAAAAGTAAATGTATTCAGTCAAACTTATTGTCAAACTTAATTCTCGTCTGGGAGAGATTTAAAATCATTATAAGAGCATAGTCATCCATACTAGCTAAGATTTGGTCTTAAAATTAAATGTCCTCCCTTCCAAGGGTATTTCGGCTGAACAAAGGTATCTCAGAATAAATTATACTTACTAGGTATATTATAGGAGAAATAACTCTTCTCAGTTCACTCTCTCAGAGCATAGAGTTCACTATGGAAGAATACTAGAGACATTTGGGTTCTGAGGTTTAGAAAGTGTGTTTAGAAATTGCTACAATGGTTACCTAACAAAATTTGATTTTAAGCTTAAATATTAAATTGTGTCATGAGAATGTCACAATGATGGAGTTATTCGATCGACTTCAGGAGGTGGGTTTGGTGATAAACCTAGCCAAAAGTGAATTTGGAAAAGCCCGAATCACTTTCCTTGAGGAGTTTTCGATACCCTCAAGACAAAAGGAAATAATGTGATTTCTTGGCATGAGTGGTTTGGATCAAACATTTGTGCAAATGTTTTGTAGCGTGATTGCTCCACTGATGGACTTGCTGAAGAAACGTCGAACATTTCAATGGACAGCGGACTTTTGATAGGCATTTGACTGCCTGAAAGCTGCAGGAACAATACTGCCACAGACAGAACTTTAATGCCTATGCATTTTTCAGGTTAGCACAAGGAACAGCCATCGTAGCAACAAATTTTCTGCGCACAGATATATCATCACCAATGCCTGATAACCAATGCTCCTGTGTTGGAGAATTACAAGGGACTCTGTGATCAGATTGAATTAAAGTATCTGACTTTAAAGAGAAATGCCGAGGCATAGAGAAATGGACGGATTGTGCAGAGATTGTTCACAGAGACTGTCAATTGAGAAGGATTTCAGTTGGAGGAAGAAGACTGAAAAAAAATGGACTATTATACCTGTTTGTGTGTGTTGTTTTGCAACGATAAAGTATATTTACTGTGTGCATTTCTTAAAGGATAGTGAAAAGGTGAAAAATGAAACCATCTTGAAGTTGATGGTTTATATTTTTTTCTTGGGGGGAGGTGTCATGAGAATGTCGCTTTAAGAAATAGTTAGCTGCTCATGTTACTGCAGTTATGTCAGAGTGTGGGTGGAGCTGAGCTCTGGTTCTGCTTTTTAGTTTCACTTTGAGAAAAGCTTGGGTGTGTCTGTCTTTTTGGTTTCGTTTTTCAGTGTGTTGCAGCTGAAGTCAGCCAAAGCAGCTGTATTGTTGAGCTCTCTGCCATGAAGGACTATCTCTTGATCATTTGGTGAATTCAGAAATTTAAATGTTTTCAGTATTGAATGGAAACCATGATATGCTTCTGTTTAAACGTTGTTAAGTCTTTTGGATGTTATAAGGACAGCTTAAAGGATTACTTAGTGTTGTATTCTTTGGGGTTATCTTTGAATTAATAGTTGCTAAGGTATTCACTGTTTGTTTTGAAAAGGTTAACTTGAGTTCATAGAATAAACATTGTTTTGTTTTAAAAAATACTTTTCCATTTCTGCTCTACTATACCTGTAGAGTGAACCGTGTGCTCCCCATACCACAATCTATTAAAGGTTGTGGGTCAGGTGAACTCCATGATACACTTTGGGGTTCTCTAAACACTGGCCTATAACAATTGGGGGTTCGAGGGGGATAAAAGTCTATCTATTGGATTGGCTTAGTGAACTTAAAGACAGTGAGGGGTGCGCATATTGTGGTTGCTTTTCAGGTGTGGTATTTTAGTTTAAGTGGGGAGTGTGTTGTGGACAATGGCTCTTTCAGAGGCTCAGATGTTTTTGGGGGTGGAGACGGTCACACGCAGTACCTTACAGACAGAGACTAAAAGCAGACTGTTGGATTTGGCAAAAACATTGCAGTTAACATTACCTGACAAAATGCGAAAAGATGTGGTAATTATGGTGGTGGCTAAGCATTTAAAGTTGCCTGAGATAGTCTGACTCATTAGAAATGGCAAAGATACAGTTGCAGATTAAGCAACTTGAACATGAAAAAGAATTTAAGCAGCTTGAATATGCAATGAGAGAAAAAGAAAAGGAGAGAGAAGAAAGAAACAAAGAAAGAATAGCCCGAGCAGAACAAAAAGAAAAAGAAAGGGAGATGCAGATCAGGGAAAAAGATAAAGAAGAGAGTTTGAACTTCAGAAAATGGTCATGAAACAAGACAGTCAGTTAAAATTGGCAGACGTAAAGGGAAATGTACAGTTGGATGATAGTGATGAGGATAGTGAGAAAGAGCATCAAAGTCAAAGGCGTGGTGGGGATCTATTTAAATATGTCCAAGCATTGCCAAGGTTTGACGAGAAGGAGGTAGAAGCCTTTTTCATTTCATTTGAGAAGGTAGCTAAACAAATGAAATGGCCACAGGACATGTGGGCATTATTGATTCAAACAAAGGTGGTAGGTAGAGCTCGTGAAGTGCTTGCATCACTACCGGAGGAAGTAGCTGGGACGTATGAGGAGGTGAAAATATCCATCTTAGGTGCATATGAACTAGTGTCAGAAGCCTACAGATAAAGGTTTAGAAATTTAAGGAAAGAATTTGGTCAAACATACATGGAGTTTGAAAAGCTCAAACAGAGTAATTTTGATAGGTGCATAAGGCTTTGAAAATAGACCAAACGTATGAAGCTCTCAGAGAAATTATACTTTTGGAGGAGTTTAAAAATTCAATTCCTGATGTAGTGAAAACTCATGTGGACGAGCAGAGGGTTAAAACTGCGAGGTTAGCAGCTGAAATGGCAGGTGATTATGAATTAGTTCATAAATCAAACCTTAGTTTCCGACATCAGTTTCAGCCTGTGAGGGATAGAAACTGGGGACATCAGAAATACTCAAGTGGTAAAAGTAAAGGTGATCTGATGGGAGATAATAAGGAGAGTGTACCTCAGACTAAAAAATAAATCCAGGAGGGTGGAAAAGAAATGAAAAGTTTCAAATGTTTTCACTGTAATAAACTAGGCCATGTAAAGTCAGTGTTGGTGGTTGAAGAAAAGCACTGGGAAGGCTGATGTGGTAAAACAGGATAAGACAGTGGGGTTTGTTAGAGTGGTAAATGAAGGCCCAAGGGAAGCGAAGGAGGTGCAAAAGATTGTACAGACTGATTGAGAGGTGATTGATAAGAAGGTGCCTGATGTCTTTAAAGAATTTATTTGTGTGGGTAAAGTTTACTCATGTGTATCAGGAGGAGCAGGTAAAGAAGTCACAATTTTAAGAGATATGGGAGCTAGTCAATCTTTAATGATACGAGATGAGGGGTTATGTAGGTTGAGAAGAATGTTGCCAGAAAAGTTGGTAATATGTGGAATTCAAGGTGAGAGGAGTGGCGTTCCATTATATAAGGTAAGGTTGGAAAGTCCAGTGAAGAGTGGTGAAGTGGTAGATAGGAGTAATAGATAAACTATCTCGTCCAGGAATACAGTTTACCTTGGGTAATGATATAGCTGGATCGCAAGTGGGAGTGATGCCTACTGTGGTTGATAAGCCAGTGGAAAATCAGACAACTGAAGTCCTGAAGGACGAATACCATGGGAAAAATGAACTGATCTCAAAGAGTTATTGGTATCACATGGGCAAGTTTGTGGAGATAAATTGGGAAGTACTAAAATGGCTACACATGATGTAGATGTGGGAAATGCTGTTCCAATCAAACAACATCCATATAGACTTAATCCTTTAAAATTGGCACAGGTTACCAAAGAGATTGAGAGTATGCTTAAAAATGGCATAATTGAAGTGGGTTGCAGCCAATGGAGCTCACCCATAGTGATGGTACCTAAACCAGACGGTACCCAACGGTTGTTTGTGGACTATAGAAAGGTTAATGCAGTTACAAGAACAGACTCTTATCCTATCCAACGTTTGGAGGATTGCGTTGAGAAAGTGGGACAGTCCGCTTTTATTTCCAAACTGGATTTACTTAAAGATTACTGGCAGGTACCTTTATCCGAAAGGAGATTTCAGCTTCTGTGACTCCAGATGGTATATACCAATTCATGCCATTTGGCATGAAAAACGCCCCAGCCACTTTTCAACGGTTAACTAACACATTCGTTTCTGGATTACCCAATTGTGCGGTGTACATCGACGATCTGGTAATTTTCAGCCAGACATGGAAAGACCATTTAAAACATCTGATGGTGTTATTCGGTTGACTTCAGGAGGCGGGTTTGGTGATAAACCTAGCCAAAAGTGAATTTGGAAAAGCCCGAATCACTTTCCTTGAGGAGTTTTGGATACCGTCAAGACAAAAGGAAATAATGTGATTTCTTGGCATGAGTGGTTTTGATCAAACATTTGTGCAAATGTTTTGTAGCGTGATTGCTACACTGATGGACTTGCTGAAGAAACATCGAAAATTTCAATGGACAGCGGAGTTTCGACAGGCATTTGACTGCCTGAAAGCTGTGATAACCATTGCTCCTGTGTTGGAGAATTATAAGGGACCCTGTGATCAGATTGAATTAAAGTATCTGACTTTAAAGAGAAATGCCGAGGCGTAGAGAAATGGACGGATCGTGCAGAGATTGTTCAAAGAGATTGCCAATTGAGAAGGATTTCACTTGGAGGAAGAAGAACGAAAAAAAAATGGACTATTATTATACCTGTTTGTTGTGTGTTGTTTTGCAACGATAAAGTATATTTACTGTGTGCATTTCTTAAAGGATAGTGAAAAGGTGAAAAATGAAAACATCTTGAAGTTGATGGGTTTTTTTTTCTTGGGGGGAGGTGTCATGAGAATGTCGCTTTAAGAAATGGTTAGCTGCTCATGTTACTGCAGTGATGTCAGAGTGTGGGTGGAGCTGAGCTCTGGTTCTGCTTTTTAGTTTCACTTTGAGAAAAGCTTGGGTGTGTCTGTCTTTTTGGTTTCGTTTTTCAGTGTGTTGCAGCTGAAGTCAGCTAAAGCAGCTGTATTGTTGCGCTCTCTGCCATGAAGGACTATCTCTTGATCATTTGGTGAATTCAGACATTTAAATGTTTTCAGTATTGAATGTAAACCCTGATGTGCTTCTGTTTCAAGGTTGTTAAGTCTTTTGGATGTTAAAAGGACAGCTTAAAGGATTACTTAGTGTTGTATTCTTTGGGGGTTATCTTTGAATTAATGGTTGCTAAGATATTCACTGTTTGTTTTAAAAAAGGTTAACTTGAGTTCATAGAATAAACATTGTTTTGTTTTAAAAAGTACTTTTCCATTTCTGCTGTATTACACCTGTAGAGTGAGCCGTGTGCTCCCCATACCGCAATCTATTAAAGGTTGTGGGTCAGGTGAACTCCATGATACACTTTGGGGTTCTCTAAACCCTGGCCCATAAAAATTGCATTATAGTAATGGTTGCAATATTCCAAAGTGTTATGTAAGTAAAATAAATTAATTCATCTAGAATATAAATGCAAACTACAAATCCACCAATAAATAAATTGAAGATACAAATCTACCTAAAATAGGATGTTCAAACAAATAACAAACCAAGTCATAGTCAAAGTATGAAGTGTATTTTCTGCTTTCTCTCAGTGAAGAGCATTTCTATAAAATCCAACTCTTTATGTCCGCTGTGCAGATCTGATGTTTATCCCAGATCCTAATTTAAATAAAATCTTGCACTTTAAGAATAACATAACCATTGTCTATCTTATTCCTGACGGTACTTTGTTTTTGAATTCTTGGAGCATCAATTAATATGTTTTCATGCATGTAGCTGTTCTTAACTTGTTGTAAACAGCCTCAAGGCCTTTACTGGTGAAGTCTTCTCAAGGCCTTTTGTGTCTTGTGTTTGTGCAACATGCAGTCTCACTCGCCGCGCTTGGCAAAGATTCAGGTTTTTCATGAACCGTTTCATTAGCTGAGTTAAATCCATAACAAATCAGTATGCTCCCAAGCAGTTAACTGGGGTCTGGGTGTGCTAGAGCTAGATGGGCAGGTTTTGTCAGAAAGGGGGTGGTGGGGTGGTGATGTGGGTAGGGAACACTTAACTGGGGCTGCTCCCAGAGTGTCTGATTAAGAGAGTAACCTCTGAGCCCACTGACAGGCTGTCAGGGTTTATTTGGCAGTTTCCCCACATGGTGGCTAGCCCAACAACTGGTGGGGAAATCTCAGCAGGACAGGCAGAGTCCTATTTAAGTGGTTCAATTCCATTCTGGGCAGCAGGATGGTCTATCACCTTCCCCACCACTGGCAAAATGGCAGCATGGCAAAATATATAACAGGCACTTCATCTTAACTTCCCTCACCATTTTACAGTGCCCCCCCCCCCACCCTCCCCCCACACCCCCAAGGATGTCCTCAGCGGGATGGTAAAATTCAGCCCTAATTTCACTTTGAACAATTTGTCTAATCTGTGACTGTCCTGGGATGCAATTTGGTGGCCCCGTTGTACCCGATTTGGTGTCGGAACAATGCCATTGAATCTCACACGAGGCCACTCGTGTGATTCGCGATGCTTAAAACATCTTGTGAGATTGAACAAAATACGGCTCATTTAAATATATGTTCGCTGGATTCACCCGATGAGGCACGATCAATTTGACTGGAGACGAAGTTGAATCCAAACTGAGGCTTTATTAGTATCAGATGTGTGGCCTCCCACAACAGCTGACGAAATGGCTGCGAGCTGGAGGCCACGCATATTTATAACCCGGCTCCTGGGTGGAGCTAGCATGCAGGGGCCCAGGTGAACCTGTAGTGCAGGTTCTACCGTACAACCCCTAATATCAGAACACAGTGATTTACCACATTCACCCCCTGTTAAAATTGAGTCCAGCGGGGGTGAAAAATGAAATGAAATGAAAATCACTTATTGTCACGAGTAGACTTCAATGAAGTTACTGTGAAAAGCCCCTAGTCGCCACATTCCAGCGCCTGTTCGGGGAGGCTAGTACGGGAATTGAACCGTGCTGCTGGCCTGCCTTGGTCTGCTTTAAAAGCCAGCGATTTAGCTCAGTGAGCTAAACCGCTAAACCAGTATATAGATAACTATATACAATTAGCAATCTTTAATATTTACAGAGCAGTAAAAAAATGTCTCGGGTCATCCGGCGGGCCGGTCAGAGGTTCAGCCGGTCCGGCGCCTTGATAGTCCTTTGAGATCGACGAAGTGGAGCCGGCGATGTTGGTGCTTTCGTGGTCGAAGTTGACTCCGAGAGCGTGCCAAAATCTTCTTCATCAACGGGGGTGGGCAGGGGGAGGACGGACGGTCCTAGGGGGGGTGATGGGGGTGGCGGGGGAGGGGAGGGTGGTGTAGGGGTGGAACCTGCTGGTGCCAGGTCCTTGAGGGAGACGGTATCCTGGTGGCCATTGGGGAACGCCACGGAGACGTACTGTGGGTTTGCGTGGAGCAGGTGCACCCTTTCCACCAACGGATCCACCTTGTGGAGCCGCGCATGTTTACGGAGTAGCACGGTTCCCAGATCTGTGAGCCAAGTTGGGAACGATACCCCGGATGTGGACTTCCTGGGGAAGGCAAAAATATGTTCATGCGGTGTAATGTTAGTAGCAGTGCAGAGTAATGAGCGAATGGAATGTAATGCATCAGGGAGGACCTCTTGCCAACGGGAGGCCGGGAGATTTCTGGACCGAAGGGCCAGCTGGACGGCCCTCCATACCGTCCCATTCTCCCTTTCTACCTGTCCGTTTCCCCGGGGGTTGTAGCTCGTCGTTCTGCTGGAGGCGATACTCCTGCTGAGCAGGAACTGACGTAGCACATCACTTATGAATGAGGATCCCCTGTCACTGTGGATGTAGGCGGGGAAGCCGAACAGAGTGAAGATAGAATTAAGGGCTTTAATGGCGGTGGCAGACGTCACGTCGGAGCATGGGATGGCGAAGGGAAACCGGGAGTATTCATCGATCTCACTGAGGAAATATGTGTGTCGATCGTAGGAGGGGACGGGGCCTTTGAAATCCACGCTGAGGTGTTCAAAGGGGCGGGAGGCTTTCACCAGGTGCGCGTGGTCCGGCCGGTAGAAGTGCGGCTTGCACTCCGCACAGACCTGGCAGTCCTTCGTGATCATCCTTACTTCCTCGACGGAGTAGGGCAAATTTTGTGCCTTAATGAAGTGGTACAACCGAGTGACCCCTGGGTGACAAAGGCTGTCGTGCAGGGCCCAGAGTCGGTATACCTGCACGCTGGCACATGTACCTCGGGATAGGATGTCTGAGGGCTCGTTGAGTTTGCCAGGACGATACTTAATCTCGTAATTATAGGTAGAGAGCTCGATTCTCCACCGCAAGATTTTATCATTTTTTATGTTGCCCCGCTGTGTGTTGTTGAACATGAAGGCGACCGACCGTTGGTCAGTGAGGAGAGTGAATCTCGTGCCGGCCAGGTAATGCCTCCAATGTCGCACAGACGATAGCCTGGGCCTCCTTTTCGACTGATGAGTGCCGAATTTCGGAGGCATGGAGGGTGCGGGAAAAGAATGCCACGGGCCTGCCTGGTTGTGGGTGGCGGCAAGGGCGACGTCCGATGCGTCGCTTTCTACTTGGAAAGTTTCGTCTACAGCGTGCATTCCAGCTTTGGCAATATCAGCTCTGATCCAGGCGAAAGCCTGTTGGGCCTCGGCCGTCAGGGGGAAATGAGTGGACTGTAAGAGTGGGCGGGCCTTGTCCGCATAGTTTGGGACCCACTGAGCGTAATACGAGAAGAACCCCAGGCAGCGTTTGAAGGCCTTGGGCCAGTGGGGGAGCGGGAGCTCCATGAGGCATGCGGTCGGGATCGGGCCCCAGAACTCCGTTCTGGACTACGTAGCTGAGGATGGCTAAGCGGTTTGTATGGAACACACACTTCTCCTTGTTATACGTGAGGTTGAGGAGAGTGACGGTGCGGAGAAATTTAGCGGGGTCATGGTCGTGCTGATCATGGCCGCAGATGGTCACATTGTCTAGATACGGAAACGTGGCCCGCAAGCCGTACCGGTCGACCATTCGGTCTATCTCCCTTTGGAAGACCGAAACCCCATTGGTGACGCCGAAGGGGACCCTAAGGAAGTGATATAGCCGGCAGTCTGCCTCGAAGGCGGTGTATGGCCGGTCCGATTTACGGATGGGGAGCTGGTGGTAAGCGGATTTCAGGTCCACCGTTGAGAAGACCCGGTACTGTGCAATCTGGTTAACCATGTCAGATATGCGTGGGATGGGATACGCGTCGAGCTGCGTGTACCTCTTGATGGTCTGGCTGTATTCCACGACCATTCGGTTTTTCTCCCCAGACTTAACCACTACCACTTGAGCTCTCCAGGGGCTGTTGCTGGCCTCGATGACTTCCTCCCGAAGCAACCGCTGGACCTCGGATCTGATGAAGGCCTTATCCTGGGTGCTGTACCGTCTGCTCCTGGTGGCGACGGGTTTGCAATCTGGAGTTAGATTGGCAAAGAGGGAAGGAAGATTGACCTTTAGGGTCGTGAGGCCGCACTCAGTGAGGGGTGGTAAGGGTCTGCCGAATTTAAGGGTCAGGCTCTGGAGGTTGCACTGAAATCCAGGCCGAGGATAAGTGCAGCGTAGAGGTTAGGGAGGACGTAGGAGGCGAAAACCGTGGAACTCTACATCTTGGACTGTGAGTGTGACCGTGCAGTACCCCCGAATCGCTACGCGATGGAATCCGGAGGCCAGGGAGATACTTTGATTGGTAGGGTGTACCTTAAGGGAGCAGCACCTTACCGTATTCGGGTGTACAAAGCTCTCGGTGCTCCCGGAGTCCAGTAGGCAGGAGGTCACATGGCCGTTGACTTTCATGCTGGTGGATGCGTTGGTCAGAGTATGTGGTCGGGACTGATCGATTGTCATGGATGCGAGCCGTGGTTGATCGTCGGGTAGTGAGGCGGCCATTGAGTTGGGGCCCTGAAACGCCGTTGGTATCCATGTGCTGCGGAGTGGACAAGATGGCGGTGCCCAGAGGTCCTGGGGATTACAAAATGGCGGCGCCCATGGAACGCACGTTGTGGTGTGGAACAAGATGGTGGCTCCCATGAAACGCCCGTGTTGTGCTGGGGAGAAGATGGCGGCGCCCATTGCTCGCACATGGCCTGGGAAGAGAGGAGGCTAGCGGCGCCCATTGTCCATGACCGGGGGCGTGGGGGCGACCGCGGCCGCTGAGCGGGCCTGGCACACTGTTGTGTAGTGGCCCTTCTTCCCGCAGGCCTTACAAAGGGCAGCGCGGGCCGGGCAGCATTGGCGGGGGTGTCTTTGCTGGCCACAAAAATAGCATCAGGGCCTGCACCAGCTGGCGCGTAGCGCAGGCGTATTGGATGGGTAGCGCCCCTGCTGGGGTGACTGCCTGTGGGGCCCATGAAGTGTAGGAGGAGTGGGCTGTGCGGTTGGAGGCATAGGGCTGGACATTGCGCAGGGCAACTGTCATGGAAAGTGCTCGTGTTTTAGTCTCTGCGAGGTCGCGCTGCCTGATAACATCAGACCCAATCCCAGTTACAAAAGCGTCCCGCATAAGAAGATCTGAGTGCTCCTTAGCTGTAATGTCCTGGCAGTCACAGTCCCGCACGAGTGGGATCAGGGCCCTCCAGAAGTCCTCGATTGACTCACCAGGTAGTTGAGTATGCGTTGCGAGCACGTGTCTGGTGAAGAGTGTGTTCGTCTTCTGCTCATAATTTTCTTTGAGTCGTGTCATGGCATCAGCGTAATTCGGCGCATCCTGGATCAGCGGGGAGATTTTAGAGTTGAGTCTGGAGTACAATATTTGAATCTTTTGATCCTCTGGAACAGGGGTCGGCGCCGCGTTGATATACGCTTCAAAACAAGCTAGCCAGTGCTGGAAGTCCTTTCTGGCATCGCTTGCGTGTGGATCCAGCTGCAGGCGATCTGGTTTAATCTGGAGGTCCAGCTTCTGAATCTGATACTAATAAATTGAGGCACGATCAATTTGACTGGAGACGAAGTTGAATCCAAACTGAGGCTTTATTAGTATCAGATGTGTGGCCTCCCACAGCAGCTGACGAAATGGCTGCGAGCTGGAGGCCACACATATTTATAACCCGGCTCCTGGGCGGAGCCAGCAGGCAGGGGCCCAGGTGAACCTGTAGTGCAGGTTCTACCGCACAACCCCTAATATCAGAACACAGTGGTTTACCACACCCGACCGGAACTCAATGGCTATGCCTGGGTGACCTCTGCAGGGCGCCGCTTAGTACTGGTCCATACAAAAGTGAACCAGTTTCAGGCCAATGGAAACTCCTGGATGGTTGGAGATAGGGCAAGGTGGCATCCTGGCTCTCTCTCTGGCACATGGACACCCTGGCAGTGCCACCAAAGCACCCTGAAGTGCTACCCAGGCACCCTGGCAGTTCCACCTTTGCACTGCCAGGGTGTCAAGGTGGCACTTCCAGGCTGGCAGAGACACAGCCAAGGTGCCAGGCTGGCAGTGCCCAGGTGCCAGGGTGGCACAACCAGGGTTCTAACACAGTGGGGGAAACCTTGGCAAGTACGGGGGATGGAGGAGTTAGACGGTGCCTCCACAAGCTGGGGTGGGGGAAGATTGGAACAGCCAGACTAAAGGGTGCTCCGATCTGCGAGGTGCCTTTTAGTTCGCCTGCAATAAAACCCTCGAAGTGTGACGTTGGCGGAGAGAATCTCCCCGAGGTCAAAGAAAACAGCAAAGTGCCACTGAAGAGCATGATGTTTCTCCGTGCTGCAGGTGCTGGGAAACACTACGCTGAACCCGCCATTCAGCAGACTTTAGTTCAAGTCCGCTGAATCACATCCAAGATCTCACCCAGCCTGAATTTATGAGGTCAGATCATCAGCCCAGCTTAATTAGCTGAGTAGCTCAGCTATTTCGCTAGGCAGTATCTTAAGCCTAAAAGTCGGGGCAGTAATATTGGTGCTGCTGCATTCCAGAGAGCCAGGTTTAGGATCAAGGCCCAGCAACATATATGCAAAGCCAAATGCCAACTTCTTCAGCACGCCTAAAACATGATGTACTTCCAGTCAGCTTTATCGAACATGTGGTATGAAGGTCAGAAATATCCCTCCCGCTCATTTACATGGCCCTGCATTGCAATGTGGGAACTCAGCCCCTCCAGTTATAGAGGAAGGCCCAGAAATCCCAAAGTAACATAATGGGGACAGAGATCCAATATCATAGATATTTGTCCCATTTACCGTACTTAACGCCCAAGGATTAAACATTTTCAGGGGACAAATCGCAGGAAAATCGCCCCCCTATTGTTTTATCATCACTCGGTTCCTCCAGATAATATATGATGCTGTGGGAAATTTCGAGGCCCTCTCTGCAGGGTCTGTTCATTTCTACTTCTTCTTATTTTCTCTCACAGGGAGTAGTTTTAAGGTGTTAAAACATGTGGCCAGCCGATAGCCTATACTGTATATCAGTAAGCTTTCCTGCATGAATCACCTTTACGATATCAGTGTAACGGGCAGCATGGTGGTGCAGTGCTTAGCACGGCTGCCTCACGTCACCAAGGACCCAGACTTCAGATAGGAGGATAGATTTGAGAAGCTAGGCACGTTCACCTTAGAGAAAAGAAGGTGGAGAGGAGATTGGATAGAGGTGTTCAAAACAAGAGGGCTCTTGACAGATTAGGGAGAGAAATGTTTTTTATTGGCAGAAAGGTTAGAAAGAGGACATCTATATAAGATGATGGCTAAAGAACCAGTGGCGACATGAAGAAAAACATTTTCATGCAATGAGTGGTTAGGATCGGTAATGCACTACCTGAGAGTATGCTAGAGGCAGATTCAACCATGGCTTTCATACAAAAATTGTAGAACAGCCACCTGACGAGAAGAAAATACAGGGCTTCAGGTTCAACAGCTGGGGAATGGAATTAACGGATTTGCTCCTGCAGAGAGCAACATGATGGGGCAAATGATGTCCTTCAGGACTGTAACTCATTCTATCATTCTATAATTTTAAGGAAATAAGATGAGTTTTCAGATTTGAGCCTTTCTCATAGCTAAAATTCAATAATGAAAGTTTGGATAGGAAAAGGCAGGGAGAATACAAATGCATGTTGCTCTCTCCACGCTTCTATTCTGATGTTGTTTTTATGTATCTTTGATGTACCTTGATTTAGTTGTTGTATGCATGAAATGTTTATTCATGAATAAACATGCTCTTCTCCTGAGGTGCGTTGAACCTCAGGTTAAATCACCACCAGTCAGCTCTCCCCCTCAAAGAGGAAAGCAGCTTATGGTCATGTGGGACAATGGTGACTTTACTGACTTATTTACTTACTTACTTATGTAGAGATCAAAGGTAAAAGTAGTATATGAATTGTGAATGAACCATTGTATGATGTAATCATGCTGGATTGTGGGATAATGTACCAGAGGACTCATATTGAATGGTGTAACATGTGCTCATTTGAAACCTATGTATACATACTCAATCATGTCGTACAGTGCGATGTCTCGTTACAAATCCAATTCTATGGTTGCTACAACTGATGCATGTATTGTTTGGTGTTTAAAGAACTGAAACATATTAGAAAAATTCCCAACAGAGATGAAGCACTGCAATCAATTAAAGTACAATTGGATAATATAATTGAGAGGCTTGTTGGACCTTTCGGATGGGACTGTGAAGATGGGTCCATTGGTTTTCTTCATATACATCTACCTTATGATCTTATGTTTCTTAGGAAATCAGCCAATCCCGCCATTCTGTACACATTTCCCTATTTCCAATCTTTGCTTTTTATTTTTAAGATTGCAATTCATAATCTGTCCAACCACCAAATGTCTGACTCTCGACAATCGCTGTTTTAATCTTCATAAAGCCACCATGAATCTTCCCTGAACCACTGACATTTGTGTTACATTATGGCCATTTCCCATCTAAAACAATCTTTCTTGGCAGTTCCACTGAGGTTCTCCACTAAAACATATGCAGATAAGAACTCATTGGTCAGGATTTTACACTTCCTGCAGAAGGGTTTGAAGTTAGGGAAACTCATAAAATCCAGCATGTGGCCTTCTCATTGCCTCCCCGCCCACTCCCAACTAGTATAGAAAAAAATGAAGGTGTCCAGTGGCCCACTTATTGAGGCCCTGGTAGCAAATTAATGGCCACGTAAGGACCTCATCACATTCCCACCGCTATTTTACTCACAGTAGGGGGAGATTCCTGCCATGCAGGAAATCTGGCAGCTTTAGGTGCACGGACTGGTGTCAGGATTATGGGGGAGAGCCCTTCTTGGTGGGTCCCCGGTATCCATCAGAGGTTAAGCCCCCAAATCACACTTTCCCCGTTACTATTACCCCCGGGGCTCTCAAACCTGGCTGTCCGACCCACACTCAACCCCTCGCTAGGTTTTGCCAGCCGACCCCAGCAAAATCCCCCAAATCAGCTTGGTGTCCGGCTCCAGCAACTAGCTCCATTAGGGACTGCCTGTAGTCCCAGCAGAGGCCAGCGCTCCGGGCTGGCACTGTAGGATTCACATGGACATTTTAGCCAGAGGAGTGGGGACCAGCAGCCTGTAAAATCCAGCTCACTGTCTCGGTTCCTTTTCATCTTCCACTCGCTTCTGCATCAAGCCTGCATCCCTTGTATATAACCTTCCCAAAAATATCAAGGACCAAACTTCAAATTTCAAAAATAAATTTGTCTGTTAAGCAGCCTTTGCTGATTTCTTTTAATAAGGTCTCATATGTTTGGCAATGCTTTTAGGCTGAAACCTGTCAGTAACAATTCACTCCCTAGTTTAAACTTGAATATTTTTGACATATGCAGGTGGCTCAGTCTTGCGTTGCATGTGATACATTTAAATTCAAAATTAGGTTTTTTGGTTAACAAGCTACACCGATAGCCGGAAGGTAGGAATTCTCGCAGTAATTAAGTTTTATGGACGACCCAGTGCATCTATAAAGATAATAAATGCAGATTTTGTCTTGCCTTTAATCTGCGACTTTGAAAATAATCTGCTTCCTTTAATTTTCTGCCCTGCAGCTACAATTAAAATCATTGACAAAGTATGTGGAGGTGTCCGTTTGGTATTGTATATACTTATGTAAAAGTCGATGTATAATCCTGGAGATGTTAAACTTTCAATTTAATTGCAAATATATAAATTCCAATGAGAAGGAGTACCAGTAACAAAATATGGTAATTGATATGAATTTGTTAATGTTGATGGTTTTTACATGATTCCATTGCGGCGATCTTTATTGTGGCTAAATGAAGCATTCCCCGTGTAAAAGTCAACCCCAAGGGTAGGCTTTTTGAGATCTCCCACCACCCGAACAGTCGAGAGGGAACACTTTCCCGGTTAACACAACAGCCCCACAGCCATTTGGAGTTTTAAATTGGCTGGAGCGGGGCTCTTCCCCTCACTTGGGTAGAATCCTGCTTCAGAGGGTTGCTCACCAATCTGACTGACCAGGAGCTCTGAATTTCCAGCAGCTCCAGCGCCAGCTGTCGCCAAAACTGGGACTACAAGCAGTTCACAGATTTTAACAGCAGAATTCTCGAGACCCGCCCCACAGCGGTTTAATGGTGGGTGGGCGGGCGTGGGGAGTCAATGCATGGGAACGAAAAGTTGGTTTCCTGCTGACGTAAAATGACGATGGGAATGTGCACTCCCATCCATCATGGCTGGCATAATACCATTGTGCAATCCCTTAATGGGTTGCAGATGAAGGCCCGACCGCAATCATCTCCCTCAATGAGGTTTAACGGTGGTTCAAAACACGTCTGGGCCATTGTGGCGTGGAAATGTCAGGCTTACATGCAAGAACATACATTGGGTGGCACGGTGGCACAATGGTTAACACTGCTGCCTCACAGCGCTAAGAACCCCGGGTTCAATTCTGGCCTTGGGTCACTGTCTGTGTGGGGTTTGCACGTTCTACCCTGTCTGGGTGGTTTTCCTCCGGGTGCTTCAGTTTCCTCCCACAGTCCAGAAGACCATAAGACATAGGAGCGGAAGTAAGGCCATTCGGCCCATCGAGTCCACTCCACCATTCAATCATGGCTGATTTCAACTCCATTTACCCGCTCTCTCTCCATAGCCCTTAATTCCTCGAGAAATCAAGAACTTATCAACTTCTGTCTTAAAGACACTCAACGTCCTGGCCTCCAACGCCCTCTGTGGCAATGAATTCCACAGACCCACCACTCTCTGGCTGAAGAAATTCCTCATCATCTCTGTTCTAAAGTGACTCCCTTTTATTCTAAGGCTGTGCCCCCGGGTCCTAGTCTTCCCTGCTAATGGAAACAACTTCCCTACGTCCACCCTATCTAAGCTATTCATTATCTTGTACGTTTCTATTAGATCTCCCCTCAACCTCCTAAACTCCAATGAATATAATCCCAGGATCCTCAGACGTTCATCGTATGTTAGGCCTACCATTCCTGGGATCATCCGTGTGAATCACCGCTGGACCCGCTCCAGTTCCAGTATGTCCTTCCTGATGTGTGGGGCCCAAAATTGCTCACAGTATTCTAAATGGGGCCTAACTAAAGCTTTATAAAGCTTCAGAAGTACATCCCTGCTTTTATATTCCAAGCTTCTTGAGATAAATGACAACATTGCATTTGCTTTCTTAATTACGGACTCAACCTGCAAGTTTACCTTTAGAGAATCCTGGACTAGGAGTCCAAGGATGTGCAGGTTAGATTATGGGGTAACGGGGGATAGGGCAGGGTGGATATAGAAGTGGACATGGGGAGAGTGCTCATTCAAAGGGTAGGTGCTACTTGATGGGCAAAATGGCCTCCTTCTGCACTGTAGGGATTCTCTGATTCTATGAAAGCCTGGCAGCTTATGAAGATCGGAAGAGAAGGTGGAGGCATCCAGGAACCTGGAACACCACAAGCGGCAAGGGGTGAGTGGAGCATCTATGACATAGATCTATCTTCAGGATCTCTGAGGACGTTGATCGTTTATCTTCAGGATCTTCCAGGAAGTGGATCTTCTGACTTCAGTGGTGGGTCAGTTGATGTCCGGGCATCTTTTCAATCTGATGCCCAGATATGATGGCGGGGCATGAAATATTCAGACCACCCCACTTCACTAAACATCGGGAACACCCAGACTGCAGAATGAATTTGCCAGGTTCACGCAATGCGGTGAAAATTCACAGTGGCCTCCGCACTGGGGAACTCTCCCCGTTCCTACCCCTGCTACAAGTGCCAATTCCCCATTAGCGATCGCCTGCAGCCGCAGGGCCAGAGGCCTTGGTGGGGCAGACAGGCAGGGACAATGGTTGCCCCAGGAACGATCACACACGATCCAGGGGTTAGCATTGTGGTTCCGTGAGCAGTTTCCCTCCGTTTGCCTCCCCAGCACACCCCCCACCCTCCCATGGCGGGCCACCACTGCAGAGGGTCCTCCATCACCAGCCGAGGGTCCCCCACTCCGCACCGAGCGCTCGGGTGGTAAGCCCAGGACCTCGGGCTCTTTGCCTGTGAGCAAAGATGGCTACTCACCTCCTCGGCTCCCCACAGAAGTCCTTCCACCAGGTTCACGTTTTTCAAAAGGAGTACTAATCAGGGCCAGCGTGACCACTTGCTTTGGAGACTGCTGAATGCCGATAGGCCATTGGATATGAAAAATGATATAGGAAGGCTCCCATTAATTGTATGGAAATGGGGCTTCAAGCGTGATTGGGCGGCACGGTAGCACATGGGCAGCATGGTAACACAGTGGTTAGCACTGTTGCTTCATATCGCCAGGGTCCCAGGTTCGATTCGTGGCTTGGCTCACTGTCTGTGCGGGCAATTGGTTTCTCGCCATGCTATGGCGAGATCCGATTTCGCCGATGGGAGGGGGCTGGTTGCATCGCAAACTGTTTGGCGGCTTGCGTGGTTATCATTTTGGCCTCTCCCGCTATTCACTAGCCTCGTTTCGCTTGAGCGAGAACACAATAAGGCCAGACAATATGCCCACAAAGTGGAATTTTAACAAAAAATGGCAAAAGTGTCAGGTTCTGACTGAAAATTGGTATGTTTCTTCCCCGAAAGACAGACCAGGTTTCACCCCCAATCTTCTGACATGTTGATGAAGATTTTACACGGTTCACACTGGCAGGATATTCCGGTCCGGCTGACAGCGCACCCCTGCCACAGGTTTCCCAGCAGCATGAGATGGATCAATGGGAAATCCCATTGTCAGCGCTGGGACCAGAAGATCCCGTCAGTGATTAATGGCGGGTCACCTCCTGCCACCGAGAAACATGAGGTGGAGTGTCCAGAAAATCTTGTCCAATAAAAAACAGGGGGGGGAGGTTTGTATCATCACTCTGGCGGGGCGGGGCCTCATCGAGCCGACAAGTCTGAGAAATTGGGAACGCAGAGTCCAGTTAAACGCCTCCACTCCCGGGGATTGGGGCCCCTGGCAGACAAGGGGAACACCCCTAACCCTCAAATATTGAGGGTCAACCTCACTCTACCCAACCACTCAATGGACGGGTCAAACCCCCTCCCCCCCATCATACCATGCAGGAATCAGGGTGACCCAACCCCACCCACAGTCTTCACTGGCATTGGGTTATCATTCCCTTCCCCAACCATAATTACCGGCATCGGAGCAATCCCCTATTCTCAAAGAATACTGCCACTGCAATGCAGGTGCAAACTCCCCCTCCCACATAATGGGAACGCCACGTTTGGGGAGCTCGAGAGGCCTCACCCCATGACCCCATCCCCTGACAGTGCCAATCTAACAGTGTTTAGGGTGCCAGGGGGCAGTTTTTTTGCTTTTAGAATCCAATAGTAATTCCCACAGGCATTATCCCACGGGCAGGGGGTGTGGTGGGAGGGGGGGAAGACCTGATGACTCCAGAAGCAACTGCGTGAAGCCAAATAGGAATATTAAAACAAGTTCAAACCATGGTAATCAGGTACACGCCCTCGCTGCACATGAAACTGATTACGTTGCCAGCAGGGGGGCGGGGACGATGTCAAAGTGAGTTCTCGCCGACCTAAAACCCGTTGTGGCCGTAACGGAATTTCCACCCATGGCAAATAGGCCCAGAAAATGGCGGCCATAATTATTGCAGTTGAACATTATTTAGTTGTACTGGAAATGAACAGCTTTCATTTATATAGCACCTTTCTTCAGAATGTTCCAGAACACTTTACAGCTTTATAGTCAATTAATTACTTTTGGCATGCAGCCATTACTATGTCCATAAACGCAACAGCCAATTAGTGAAGAGCAAAACACATACATGCTAATTGCAACTTTTGGCAATGGTGTAAAATGTTTGTTATCGGATTGGCTGACTGTATTACACCTCCCTTAATTTCGATTGCAAGTCAGTTTCAAACCAGACTTGTGGGGGGGGGGACATCCAACAGGCAGTCAGCCAGTACACTCCACCAGTAGACTGCCCAAAAGGTAAAAACCACCCACAAACTTTCACGAGGTAGAAGAATAAGATTTTATGAAAAGAATACTCTTTCTGGTCTAAAACACTCCCAAGTTTCTCTTGCCCAAAGCACCATTTCCAGCTGTTGATTATTCAACCTTCCAATGCGCAGTGGAGTATTAATTTGGTATCTGCAACTTAGATTAAAAGCAGGCTCATGCCCGGAAATAGTTCAGACGGCTTTGTGGTGACATTTTGGGGGCATCACAAATAAACTGTTGACATTCTCATCCAGCCGTTGAACAGTATCCTCTTTAAATCACTGAGACCCAGCCAGTTCACAAGGGGCAGATTCTCTGGTCCACCAACCAGGATTTCCTGGGTGGCGCACCCTTGTCGGCAGCGGGATTCTCTGTTCCCGCCACCTTCCAATTAGATTTCCCATTGTGGCCACCCCACATCGCCGGCAAACCTGCATGTGTGGGTGCGCTTCCAGCACAACGGAGAATCCTGCCGACATAGAATCCCGCTGAAGGTTTCTCTGTCATCCTTACCTGGTCTGGTCTACATATGACTCCGAATTCAAACAAAGAACAAAGAACAAAGATCAAAGAACAAAGAAATGTACAGCACAGGAACAGGCCCTTCGGCCCTCCAAGCCCGTGCCGACCATGCTGCCCGACTAAACTACAATCTTCTACACTTCCTGGGTCCGTATCCCTCTATTCCCATCCTATTCATGTATTTGTCAAGATGCCCCTTGAATGTCACTATCGTCCCTGCTTCCACCACCTCCTCCGGTAGCGAGTTCCAGGCACCCACTACCTTCTGTGTAAAAAACTTGCCTCGTACATCTACTCTAAACCATGCCCCTCTCACCTTAAACCTATGCCCCCTAGTAATTGACCCCTCTACCCTGGGGAAAAGCCTCTGACTATCCACTCTGTTTATGCCCCTCATAATTTTGTAGACCTCTATCAGGTTGCCCCTCAACTTCCGTTGTTCCAGTGAGAACAAACCGAGTTTATTCAACCGCTCCTCATAGCTAATGCCCTCCATACCAGGCAACATTCTGGTAAATCTCTTCTGCACCCTCTCTAAAGCCTCCACATCCTTCTGGTAGTGTGGCGACCAGAATTGAACACTATACTCCAAGTGTGGCCTAACTAAGGTTCTATACAGCTGCAACATTGACTTGCTAATTCTTACAATTCTTATACTCAATGCCCCGGCCAATGAAGGCAAGCATGCCGTATGCCTTCTTGACTACCTTCTCCACCTGTGTTGCCCCTTTCAGTGACCTGTGGACCTGTACTCCTAGATCGCTCTGACTTTCAATACTCTTGAGGGTTCTAACATTCACTGTATATTCCCTACCTGCATTAGACCTTCCAAAATGCATTACCTCACATTTGTCCGGATTAAACTCCATCTGCCATCTCTCCGCCCAAGTCTCCAAACAATCTAAATCCTGCTGTAAGCATCCTGTTGATGCTTAAATACCCTCTGAATGGCCTAGTCAGCCACTCAGTTCAAGGGCAATTCATAATGTGCAACAAATGGAAGCCTTGTCAGGGACACTCACATCCCATCAAAGAGCAAAGAAAGAAAATCACTGTGTTTACATTTATATGCTTTGAGGTGATTTAGTTCAATTTGATCTGTTCACTTGGACAATCAAGGTGAAATTTTCTGTGTACTTTGTGCCACGAAGAGCGCCTGGAAATATGCCAACCCTAGACCTGGTTGCTAAAGTCAGCTTGAATATTAAAGTTTACTATCCCAACTGGCCAGAATGCTTCTTTTGGGATCCGTTTTGTACCAATCAAGAGTCTAATTTAAGAGAGGTTAGTGCAATTTCACGTTGAAGAGTTGGTTGACAAAGCACATAAACTTAGGTGTTAAATCTAAAATAAAGTAAAACGGACAGGGTAGGATAAATCTTGAGAAGCTCATAAAAACTGGACTGTGAAACGGTACGCCTGATTCATCAAGAATATTCTGCCCATCAATTTGGCCGTGTTAATGACGTGGATGGCCACATTAAAATATTGAAGTCTGACAGTAAATTATCAGTGAAGTTTTATGAATTTGTGTGAGGCACTGCTCGCAGCATGAAACCTGTTCATAAAAACCCAGTGTCCTGAAATCCTGGGGAGCTTCACCACTGAAGCCTCTTAAGGCAAAGAATTAAGTTTTCAATTCTGTTTTCTTCATACATTTTTCTGCATGACCGTCGACACTTTGGTCTAAGCATTGGTTAGTTTCGTTGGAAAATCCACTCTTTTTAGTCTTTTGTTTTGTTTTTCTCTCACTTTGCTTCATATTAGTTTTCACACCTGACCTGACAAAGAGAAAGAAATGGTTATTACCTGGGGCATTTGAAACGACAGGCTCAGTGAGAAGAGGAACGGAATTTTGTTTGGGGTTGAAAAGTGTATGCATAACAATTCATGAGGTGTTTTGACTAATGTGCAACTACCCCAAGCCTGCACCTACATCAGTCATGAGCATTGATTCTTCACAAGATAGGCTAGCAAAGAATCATACCATCTGGCATTGTGATTTTTAATCTAAATCAGGGACTGGGCTTCCATAGATGGAAAGGTCACAGCACAAAGACGTGATGTCAATGCACCCTTTACACTCCGTCACCCCTACATACTCCCCGTGCCCCATCCATGCAAACTCATGCTCCCCATCCATTCCAAATGACCCTGCATACCCTCTTTGCCAACTGGTGGCACGTTCATGCACATTCATTCACCCAATATGCACTCTGTAGTGAACTACTAAATCCTAGATTAATAATAGCATGTGTAAAAATTATCCTTAAGTCAATCATTCACTACAGCCCTCTAAAAGTGCCACTTATCCAGAGCCTTTAAAGTATCAGAAACTGGAAGTACTTGAAATTTCTTTATCTTGCGTGAGTAAACATGCAATTGACAGAATCGATCAGAATCGACCTGTGTGTGTGGCATGTCGCAATCTTCAGACCACTATTGCATCCAGGAGGTGGCGATGCTCTGAATGCCCAGGCATCAGACTACATGTGTGCCTGGGCTTCAGGATTCGCCGCCATCGCCAGGATGTCCCGGGTCCAGGGGGCGATCAATGGCATGCAATTCACCCTGTGAGCACCGGGGCATCAGGATGCCCTATATTAACAGGAAGGGGTTCCACATGCGAAATGTTCAGATCATGTGTGACCACCACCTCAGGATCATGCACACGTGTGCCTGCTATCCTGGGAGTGTCGATGACAGCTACATTCTGGGGCATTCGGAGGGTCTCCCGCTTTGTGGGCTGTGCCCTCTGTCATGATATGCAGACACACACATAATGATATACAGACAAGCAGCTGATGGACACAGAGAACAGGACATGACCAATAAGCAGGCAGGACACTCAGGGGTGGGATCTGACTATAAAAGACACGAGGCACTCGCACTCCGCCTCGTTCCACTGATGAACATCTAGAGAGTCAGTCAAGGGTGTTGTTACAATCTCACACCTCCACCATGTGGCTAAGAGCTAGTCTGGTTCAGTCAGACAGAGTAACCACACTTAAGTTAGCAGACAGTCGAACTCACAGAGAACTGTGCTATTAGTTCAATAAACCTGATTGAATTAACTTCAAGGTCTGGAGTACCTTTCTAATCTAAGCTGCAGCCAGTGTTAGACCAGTGTACCTAAAACAACACCCTCCACAATCCAGCACAATGGTGCGTTAACATGCTGGAGGAGGAGGAGGGGAGGAGGAATGTACAGCCTTGTCTGAGGAGGAGGAGGAAGAGGTGGACTAGGAGGGCCTGGAGGCAGGCCGAGGTGGAGGTGGAGGACAGGCTACGGCATGTGCCAGGGAAACCAAGGAGACCCTCATCATCTCCAGATTCTACTGAGATTGGGCTGTGCATGTCAGCTCAACAACCCCCCTCACCCAATAAACTGCCTCCTCCTCGACCACCCTGTCGCCCCTACAAGGGTCTGTATAACTGCACTCCAGATTGATGGGCCTGTGTTGGCACTGTCAATGGGTCACTATACAAGACAGGAGATCACTCACTGTGAGGAAAGCTCTGGTGCTCCTCAGGCTATGATAAAGTCTGATTCCTGTCTTTCTGCTGACAGTGCGCTCACACCCATCCTCATGATGGAGTCTGCATTGCGGGATTTTGATCTTGCACCACTGCGCCAGGTAGGCGGGAGCGGTTAGTGGGAGAAGCAGGAGATGGGGCTGCAGGCAGACCTGCTGTGAAGACTAAAGTGGCAGAGATTTCACATGAACCTTGGCTTGGCTTATTATATTGGCTTGGCTTATTATATTATTATTATTGGACGGCACCACTTAAGGCGCAGACATCGTGCTCCAGGTTTTGCATTGCGGTTCCCACTCTGGCAATGTTGGCCTGGGTGCCACATTTTGCCGGCACAATGTTCTGCACCTGAAGGCTTTGGAACTCCTCCTATTGGTCTTGCAGTTGTTGGAATGTCCCTCCTGAATCTCAGGGCTCTGGCCTATTGTCTGCATCAGCCCTGGGGGAACTTTGTCCAGAGGCCGAGATTCAGCTGAGTACTGGGAACCAGCAGATGTAGACTGCTGTCTCGCAAGGGTGTTCCTGCCACCATCTGATGTGCATCAGCACCTCTGTGGTGCTCACCAGACTGCGCGCCCGAAGCCTGTCCACTAATGTCACCCACCGAGGTGTGTGTCGCTGCGTCGGTGGAAGGTGGGGGTGACAGCTGTGAAGCATCATCAGTGTTCTCTTCAGAGCTCTCCACCAAGATGTTCTCTTGGGTGGCATGGGGGAACACTCAGAATGGCCTGGCTTAATCAGATGGTGATCCTGCGAGAGCATGGACAGTAATCAGTGAGAGGGAAGGATAATTTTGCGGAACATCACCAACTCAGTTGAGACACATCATCTGGGTGAAGGAGCAGTGGATCCTCACCTCTCTGACGCAGGCCAAAATTACTGTTGGTCACTGTTCTCCCCTTGATCGAGAAGTGTGGTCAGGCCGCCATTCTCAAAGTGAGGAGTAGGTCTCTGCACTGCCATGCTTGTGTGTTGACTGGCCGTAAGTGCTGGGGGAGTGTTTAAATACAGCGCTGCCTTGTTAGTGGTAAGCAGCTGAGGCACAAGTCAGGTGAATAACATAATGAGGGAGCCAGACCTGGCAAGATTCACATGGGGGCTCGTTTTGGGGACTAAGTGCAGTTGAATACAGGCTGTGATCTTGCCAATGCGGCTGATGTGAAACACCCTGCCAAATATGCCCAATATGACACTTTGAAATTTGTTAGTTGAATCATGCCCTTGGTTCTGTTGTTGGAAAAGCAGGAAAGGCGAAGACACTTCCATTCTTCTCAGCAAGGTCTGAAAGACAACCTTGATGGCTAATTTTGCCCGTTGCCCCCTCAGACTGCTTAGGTACTGGTAAGAATCAAAAATCGGGACAAACATCCCTTACTTTTTTCTCCTCAAGATCACCTTTTAACTTGTACAAAGCCACAATATCATTTAGGGGAAAGGAGGGAGGTGGCTACCTTCACCTTTAAAGATGGTGAATGAAATACATCTAGGAGAAGATTTTATCGATTACCACTCACAACAATTCAGTTCAAGGAATATAAATACATACCCAAAATTCCCATGAAGAGTCAGAATGCCTGGCAAAAATTCCCACCTCATTATCAGCACTTAAAAGTTGCCATTGCGGAATATACCCTTGCACTTCCAGGAAATTTAAATTGGTGAGAAATGACTTTCCTTGAGTTCATATGAATTCAGAGTAATTCATTGGATTTACTGGCTTGAGTTTCATAGTACTCTTGTTCTTTCTTGTCTTTTAGATCACTGGATTTTTATGTAGGTTTTGCAAGAAAAACTTAAACCAGTTCTTTGTTGCAATTTGCACCCACTGTCTTTTGAACTGAACTTGCTTTGGAATATCATTTCACTTCCTACATATTTTCGATCTAAACAGTTAGTGCCTTTCAAAGCAAATTGCAAATGAGCTTGAAAATAATTGAAAGATGCTGAACACTCAACAGGATCACAATGCAAAATACCTTTGTTCACTCCATTCCTAACCTTGTAATGTGTTACTCTTTAATCTAGATAAGACTGAGAACTCAATTTTTTTGCCCATCCACTCCTCATTAAATCATTGATTTTTCACCTGCAATTCCCATTATCTATCTAAATTCATTGCTTTATAATTTAATGTACCCTAAATTGAAGAATACAAAGATAACGGCCTAAACTTTAATGGTGCTGTGCCAGTTTTCCCAGGTGCCAAGGCAGGAAGCATACACTCATCATGAGCTTGAAATGTGCTGCCCGGCCAGTTGGTAAAGGCAGAAGACTAGGCTCCCTGGGTCAGTGTTGAAATGGTTGACTGTTTATTTGCACCTGCACTTAAAGAGGCTTGTGCCTGTTCGAGTACCTCTCAAAACCCTTTTTTCTTAAATGTGGCCCAGACCGATCCTGATATTCAGAAAATCCAGTCTACATGCAGTGGTCCTTAGGTGAACTGCTGCAAGATACCACACAGAAGACATTTGTTTTTAAAAATACCCGAATGCGGAGCTGGATGGTGTAACAGTGCATTGCCATACCCTCCATACCAGCTCCATTGCAGTCAGACTGTTGCTAGCCCCCTGTCAGCTCCCACCCCTCCCTGTCCCCTTTCCCCTGGGCACCCATAACTCCTCCCACCAGCCACCTTTCCTTTTCCTTTACGCACTGACCTGAAATCCTGCCGGCAAATCCTGCTGCTTCCTATCAGGTGCTGGGTTCCAACTGCTTCCGGGTACAGCTTAAAAGTAAACTCACAAATGATTTGTAACCTAAAGTGGCCCCTGGTTGCTAAGTAACAGCCTAGTCTTTCTTTAAAATCTGTTTACTTTCACATTGTAAACCTTTTAATCACAATGCAGGCACAGTGTGAAATTAAACCAAAACCCATAGACATGCAAACAGCTCTGTTTAACATGACTCGAACCAAAGCTTTCACCCTTTCGTACACAGAAACACAAAATTTAACTCAAAGCCACACATTCTTTCTTATACCCAAAATAGAAATCTGGATTACTTAAAATTACCTCTGTTTCGAAGAACAAAGAACAAATAAAAGTACAGCGCAGGAACAGGCTCTTCAGCCCTCCAAGCCTGTGCCGACCATGCTGCCCGTCTAAACTAAAACCTTCTGCACTTCCGGGGTCCGTATCCCTCTATTCCCATCCTATTTATGTATATGTCAAGATGCCCCAGAAATGTCACTATCGTCCCTGCTTCCACCACCTCCTCCGGTAGCGAGTTCCAGGCACCCACTACCCTCTGTGTAAAAAACGTGCCTCTTTACATCTCCTCTAAACCTTGCCCCTCGCTCCTTAAACCTATGCCCCCAGTAATTGACCCTTCTACCCTGGGAAAAAGCCTCTGACTATCGATTCGGTCTATGCCCCTCATAATTTTGTAAACCTCTATCAGGTTGCCCCTCAACCTCCGTCATTCCAGTGAGAACAAACCGAGTTTATTCAACCTCTCCTCATAGCTAATGCCCTCCATACCAGGCAACATCATGGTAAATCCCTTCTGCACCCTCTCAAAAGCCTCCACATCCTTCTGGTAGTGTGCCGACCAGAATTGAACACTCTACTCCAAGTGTGGCCTAACTAAGGTTCGCTATAGCTGCAACATGACTTGCCAATTTTTATATTCAATGCCCCGGCCAATGAAGGCAAGCATGCCGTATGCCTTCTTGACTACCTTCTCCACCTGTGTTGCCCCTTTCAGTGACCTGTGGACCTGTACACCTAGATCTCTCTGACTGTCAATACTCTTGAGGGTTCCACCATTCACTGTACCTGCATTAGACCTTCCAAAATGCATTACCTCACATTTGTCCGGATTAAACTCCATCTGCCATCTCTCCACCCAGGTCTCCAAACATCTTATTCCTGATGTATCCTCTGACAGTCCTCATCGCTATCCGCAATTCAACCAACCTTTGTGTTGTCTGCAAACTTACTAATCAGACCAGTTACATTTTCCTCAAAATCATTTATATATACTACGAACAGCAAAGATCCCATCACTGATCCCTGCGGAACACCACGAGTCACAGCCCTCCAATCAGAAAAACACCTTTCCATTGCTACTCTCTGCCTTCTATGACCTAGCCAGTTCTGTATCCATCTTGCCAGCTCACCCCTGATGCCATGTGACTTCATCTTTTGTACAAATCTGCCATGAGGGACCTTGGCAAAGACCTTACTGAAGACCATATAGATAACATCTACTTCCCTACCTGCATCAATCATCTTTGTGACCTCCTCGAAAAACTCTATCAAGTTAGCGAGACACGACCTCCCCTTCACAAAACCGTGCTGTCTCTTGCTAATACGTTCATTTGCTTCCAAATGGCATTAGATCCTGTCTCGAAGAATTCTCTCCAGTAATTTCCATACCACTGACGTAAGGCTCACCGGCCTGTAGTTCCCTGGATTATCCTTGCTACCCTTCTTAAACAGAGGAATAACATTGGCTATTCTCCAGTCCTCCAGACATCACCTGAAGACTGTGAAGATCCAAAGATCTCTATCAAGGCCTCAGCAATTTCCTCTCTAGCCTCCTTCAGTATTCTGGGGTTGATCCCATCCGGCCCTGGGAACTTATCTACCTTAATATTTTTCAAGACGCCCAACACCTCGTCTTTTTGGATCTCAATGTGACCCAGGCTATCTACACACCCTTCTCCAGGCTCAACATCCACTAATTCCTTCTCTTTGGTGAATACTGTTGCAAAGTATTCATTTAGTACCTCGCCCAATTCCTCTGGCTCCACACATAGAATCCCTTGCCTGCCCTTCAGTGGGCCCACCCTTTCCCTGGCTACCCTCTTGCTTTTTATGTACGTGTAAAATGCCTGAGGATTTTCTTTAACCCTATTTGCCAATGACTTTTTTTTAAACACTCTTAGCCCTCCTGACTCCTTGCTTAAGTTCCTTCCTACTTTCCTTATATTCCACACGAGGCTAACAATATTGGATTGGATTGGATTTGTTTATTGTCACGTGTACCGAGGTACAGTGAAAAGTATTTTTCTGCGAGCAGCTCAACAGATCATTAAGAACATGGGAAGAAAAGAGAATAAAAGAATATACGAAATAGGGCAACACAAGGTATACAATGTAACTACATAAGCACTGGCATCGGATGAAGCAGACAGGGTGTAGTGTTAATGAGGTCAGTCCATAAGAGGGTCATTTAGGAGACTGGTAACAGCGGGGAAGAAGCTGTTTTTGAGTCTATTTGTACGTGTTCTCAGACTTCTGTATCTCCTGCCCGATGGAAGAAGTTGGAAGAGTGAGTAAGCCGGGTGGAAGGGGTCTTTGATTATGCTGCCCGCTTTCCCCAGGCAGCGGGAGGTGTAGATGGAGTCAATGGGTGGGAGGTAGGTTTGTGTGATGGACTGGGCGGTGTTCACGACTCTCTGAAGTTTCTTGCGGTCCTGGACCGAGCAGTTGCCTTACAAGGCTGTGATGCAGCCTGATAGGATGCTTTCTATGGCGCATCTGTAAAAGTTGGTAAGAGTTAATGTGGACATGCTGAATTTCCTTAGTTTCCTGAGGAAGTATGGGCGCTGTTGTGCTTTCTTGGGGGTAACGTCGACGTGGGTGGACCAGGACAGATTTTTGGAGATGTGCACCCCTTGGAATTTGAAACTGCTAATCATCTCCACCTCGGCCCCGTTGATGCTGACAGGGGTGTGTACAGTACTTTGCTTCCTGAAGTCAATGACCAGCTCTTTTAGTTTTGCTGGCATTGAGGGAGAGATTGTTTTTGCTGCACCACTCCACTAGGTTCTCTATCTCCCTCCTGTATTCTGACTCATCATTATTCGAGGTCCGGCCCACTCTGGTCATATCGTCAGCAAATTTGTAGATGGAGTTGGAACCAAATTTTGCCACGCAGTCGTGTGTGTACAGGGAGTAGAGTAGGGGGCTAAATATGCAGCCTTGCGGGGCCCCGGTATTGAGGACTATTGTGGAGGAGATGTTGTTGTTCATTCTTACTGATTGTGGTCTGTTGGTCAGAAAATCGAGGATCCAGTTGCAGAGTGGGGAGCCAAGTCCTAAGTTTTGGAGCTTTGATATGAGCTTGGCTGGGATTATGGTGTTGACGGCGAGCTGTAGTCAATAAATAGGAGGCTAATGTAGGAGTCCTTGTTGTTGAGATGCTCTAGGGGTGAGTGTAGGGCCAGGGAAATGGAGTCTGCTGTGGACCGGTTGCGACGGTATGTGTATTGCAGTGGATCAAGACGTTCTGGGAGTATGGAGGTGATGCGCTTCATGATCAACCTCTTGAAGCACTTCATTACGACTGAAGCCTGGGCCACCGGACGGTAGTCATTGAGGTACGTTGCCTGGTTCTTCTTTGGCACCGGTATGATGATGGTCTTCTTGAAGCAGGTGGGGACCTCAGAGTGGAGTAGGGACAGGTTAAAGATGTCCACGAACACCTCTGCCAGCTGGTCCGCGCAGGCTCTGAGTGCACGACCAGGGATCCCGTCCGGGCCCGTCGCCTTCCTAGGGTTCACTTTCAGGAAGATCTGACTTTGGAAGCTGTGATGGTGGGTATGGATGAGTTATGGCTGCTGGGGCACTCAACAGCGGATTGTTGGTTACCTGCTCGAACCGAGCATAGAATGCATTGAGTTCATCAGGGAGGAGTGCGCTGCTGCCGGAGATACTGCTCGGCTTCGCTTTGTCGCTTTGTAGCCCGTTATGTTGTTTAGTCCTTGCCACAACTGCTGAGAGTCTGTCTGTAACTCTAGCTTGGTTTGATATTCTCTCTTGGCATCTCGGATGGCTTTGCGGAGGTCGTACCTGGATTTCTTGTATCGGTCAGGGTTGTCCGACTTGAATGCCTCAGATCTGTCTTTCAGTAGGGAGTCAATCTCGCGATTGAGCCATGGTTTCTGGTTGGGAAACGTACGTACTGCTTTCTTTGGCACGCAGTCGTCCACACATTTGCTGATGCTGTCTGTGACGGTGGTGGCAAACTCCATATCTCTCGTTATCCAAGGTTCCCAAAATTTGCCATATTTATCCTTCTTCCGCAGAGGAACATGTTAGATGTTTTAGTTTCTGTGATATGAAGAGTCTAAAATTTCTGTTCCTTTTTCACAAACACACATTTATTTCCTTCCAACAGCCTTTGCACAAAACTCTCATGATACATCACCTGACAGAGGCCACCTGAAGCCCCTTTACATATCAGTGTCAATTAATGGATACTTAACATAAATGAGACAACTAATTGCAATGTCTCTTAACCATAACTTAACAGTCTCCCCTTGGAGAATTTTTTTTAGGTGAAAACAAAATTTCAAGAAACTCAAAAACACACACATCATTTCTCCCCCTTTTTTTTTGTTTGGACGAGAAAGAAAAGTCACAGAAACAAGCGCCCTTCATTAACAATATCCAAAAGTTTCTGTGAACTCGCCCCTCTTTTCGTAAAACAGTCTGACAGTTGATAGCTCCTGTCGACCCATTTAATTTTTGTTATTTCCCCTCTGTCCAACATCTGCTTCAAACTTGCGATGTCTATCCGTAACCTCTTTTCATTGACACTTTTTGTAGAGTGCACATTTTCCCACAGGGATTTATTGTCAATGTGACAGTCAATAGGTATACTACCCAAATCCCCTAATCCCAAAATTTCTGTCAATATCATACTTATATAAAAGGCCATATCCACCGCCTCTACAAGGCTTAACATCTCAGCAGCCAAAGTGCTTTTTACCACCCTCCTTATTGTCTTTGTTTCCCACACAAGCGGGCAACATTTACCATTGTTCTCCAAAAGGAAAATTATAAAACCTCCTGCGCTTGAAACCCCATCACATAAATTTGGGTAGGACGCATCACTATAAACTATGAGTTTCAAGTGCCTAAGGTCACCTAAAACCGGGAACTTCAAAACACACTCCTGCATTTTTAGTTTGGCCAACGCTTTATTTGCTCTTATGTCTTCCACTTTGGGATCATTCATTTTTGTACTCAACTCTAAGACATCAAAACTCACGTCCGATCTAGTCTGTCTACCTAACCAGTTCAGTTGCCCAATTAAACTTTGCAGTTGCTCTTTTTCTATCTTTGAAACCATTGCGTATTTTTGTGAAACTCGGCCACGACTAATTGCTATTGGGCTGATGCTTTCCAAATAAGATTGCTGACGTAAAGTTGCCCCTAACTTAGTCTGTCCAATTTCCAGTCCAATATATTTAAATGCACCGGAACCCTGACTTCCAACTCTGAATTCTTTCCTCAAACCAGAGATTACAATAGCTTCAAAATCACTAGTCCCACCCCACAAGAAATCATCGACATGCATCATAAAAATGCCAGAAAGATTTCCTTTATAGTGCCAGTAAAACATTGCAGGATATGCTTTCAACTGGCAACAGCCTAACTTTAACAAAACTGACCTTACCGAAAAATACCAGACTCTAGATGCATCATTTAATCCATATACACATTTGTTCAACTTCCAGAGTACCCCTTCTGTGTTAGCTGCTTCTTTAGGAGGATGGAGGAAAATGTCTCCCTGGAGCTGATTCCCCTGCAAAAAGGCAGCTTTTATATCTATAGATTTGCATTCCCATGCCTTTGTGGCTAATAGAGCCAAGAAGATCTTTAAAATATCCTTTCCTGTCGTAGGTGAATCTACCCTTAAATCCTGATCTTCTAAGTTTTCTTCAAATCCCCTTGCCACAAGCCTAGTCTTTGCCTTATAAGTTCCATCCGGAAGAACCTTTTCCGTGCAAATCCATCTGTGGGATAGAGCTCTTTGTCCCCTATCCGCCGTGTAGACCCCAACTATGCAACTCTTGCTGTTTAGCTTCTTTGATAACTTTTTTGTCTAATTTATTTGAAGCCACCAAAATCTCACGTGCATGTGGGCTTCTACTCCTATTAGTATTCGTAGACTTACTCATGTTCCGAGATCTTGATAAACTACGTCCCCTCTCCCGCCTGGTATCTCGTTCTGTACTGCTACTGCTTGATCTTTCCCTTCTGCTGTGGGATGTCCTTTCAATAGTTCTCGACCTTTTCCTGCAGACCTGTTCACTATCCGATGTACTATCTGAACTGGCACTGCGTTTCTGTGCCCTCCATTTTTGAACTTCGTTTTCCTAATCCATTGTCTTGACTCCTTCCTCTGAATGCTGTACATTCAACCAATGTTTATATCTTCTAGTGGCCTTCCCTGCTCTACTTATAACAGTTGCATCCTTCCATTGACTAGACCCTTCAGGCAAGTATGTCACTTTTGTACCAACTTTTGGCAGTTGCCCTTTCGGAAAAATGGCCTGTTCTAATTCATCAGAAGTGTTGTGCTCCTCCACAGAAACCCTATCTATATCAGTTAATTGGTCCTCATAGTTCTGTAACACATGCGTACCAGATGACTCTGGTTCCTCGTCATGTCTGTCTGCTCTGTCTAAGTTTGAAAATGTGTAATCTGTACCCATTATCCTTGATGAATGTACCCTAACAGTTTGATTACCATGTTGCAAAATAATTGTTTTGCCATCTATGCCTATGATCTTCCCTGGGCCTTTCCATTCATTAGAATTGTCTCTCTTATAGTATACCATGCCTCCTTGCTGAAAAATGGCATCTGATGGCCGTACGTTATGTCTTAAAGCTCTGCGAATTCTTTCAGTGACTTCTGCTTCCAAAAAATCTTTTCTACTGCGAAGTAATGCATTTACATGTTCAACAAAACCAGAGCTAATTGTAGTCCCCTCCCAAGCTGGAGGCTGGTCATCCAAAATGGATGAAATTTTAGGATTTCTACCAAACACTAATTGATAAGGACTACAGCCCCCAACCATCTGCAATGAATTCTTTGCATGTACTGCCCATGCTAAAGCTGAATTTAGCCTGCAATTTGGTCGATCTGCCAAAATTTTCCGAAGCATGTCATCGATGGCAGCATGATTTCTTTCACAGACACCATTACTAAATGGGCTTTCTGCAGCCGTATTCATAACTCTGATATTCATGTTTTCACACATATCCCTAAACTCACCATTAGCAAATTCTCCCCCATTGTCCGTAACGAATTTTGCCGGTGGACCCATTCCTGTCCCTATCCATTTTTCCACGATTTGATCCAGAATCAGTCTCTTTTCTTTACTTTGTACAATCGTTGATTGGCTAACTCTGGTTGCTAAATCTACAAAATGCAAAATAAATATATTATTTGCATTATCCCAGATCTTACGGTCCATGGCCACAATGTTGTTAAAAGCCCTGGCCAAAGGTAGGGTTACTATCGATCGTGCTGGTGCCCTTCTGTACTTCCTACAAACTTCACAGCGGTCACTAACCTGTTCTATCAGTTTAGTATAGTCGTCATCCCTTACCCCTGCATCCTTTAATAAAATTTTCAGCGTCCGAGGCGACGGATGTGCAAATTGCCTATGCAATTTTAATACCACAAGCTTTTTATCAGCTAAAGACCCATTTTCAACTGCCATTAACACACCCTTATCCACTCTACTTGAAATATTATTTGTCAGTAATGGAATACAGTAGTGTCCCGACTGTGTAAATTGTAAGTCCACCGTCTTTACAAAAACTGTTGCCTTATCCTGTTCCATATCCAGTTTCATGTGTGCTTTCTTCATCGACGGTCTGCTCAGAAGCAAAGGTATCCCATTTGATACAACATCCGTGCTGATGAATTGATTCACTCCGGCAATATTGCAAGGGATCACCACTCTTTTCAGCGACTTCAGAGTATTATCATCCCCAAACCTAAAACTTGTGGAACTTTCAAATTACTTAACCTTGTTACAATTTTCAGCATTCAAAGAGTCCAGGTAACATTTTAACCAGTCAATTCCACACACAGTAGATGTGCAGCCACTGTCCAATTCAGCACAGTTGAAGGATTCTGCAACCAACACCCTCATTACCGGCGTAAAACTGCTTGTCAAAATGACAATGCCTTCTTTCTGGTCACTATCTATTTCCTCTTCTGACTCTTCCATGTCATGTGTCGCTTCAAACACTCTATCATAATGAGTTGGACAGTTGAAAGCATAATGGTATTGAGAGTCACATCGAAAACATTGATTTATCATGCCCCGTGCATTTCTGGGGTTCATCTTCCTATTGTAGGGTCTAACTGGGTTTCTGTCTTCATAATTTTCTTGTCTTGGTCTCCTTCTATAGTCTTGAGCCCTGTTCATAGCCATACGATTTCGCCATCCTGTTACTCGTGTATCTTCCATATTCTACCTTATTGCAGGCTGACCTATTTGGGTCATTAGAGCCATCGGAGTCGAATGTTTCCCCAGAAACTTTTGTAAAGCTTTTGTCATCTGTTCGAATAAGGTATCCTTATCAGTAAACTGAACTCCTGTCAAAACCAGGAGCATATCCATGTTGCTCACTCTAGCACAGTCAAGTAATTTAAAGGCCAACACAGACTGTGGTAATTCCAGGTTGCGTTTCTGCAGTCTTTTATATAGTCTGCCAAATTCCATTATATAGTCTTCCATGGAGATATCCTCCATTTTCCGGAACTTATCAAAATCCGACCATGCTTCATACGCACTTAACAAGTCATCTTTCTTATAAATCTTATCCATATAATGTAATAAAGTCTCCAGACCTTCTTCTGAGTCTAACTCTTCCAATTCCAGCTCAGAAAGCACTTTGTTTCGGATTTTACTGCCATATGGTAGAGAAAGAGCCAATGCCATACCTTGTTTTCTCTTTCCCAAAGCAGTTACCTTAGTCCACATAACTACTGCACTTCTCCATTGGTCGTACGATTCCCTTTCAGAAAATCAGGGAGGATAGTCATATCCAGCCATCTTTATCCTCGGTTCAGCCATATATCCCTTTTTTTTTCTCACTCACTCCTTGGTTTGATCTGGAAAAGTTGTATCTTTCAACCCTTCACATTTACACAGCAACCGTCCTCTGCTACCAATTGTTAGACGTTTTAGTTGCTGTGATATGAAGAGTCTAAAGTTTCTGTTCCTTTTTCACAAACACACATTTATTTCCTTCCAACAGCCTTTGTACAAAACTCTCACGATACATCCCCTGACAGAGACCACCTGAAGCCCCTTTACATATCAGTGTCATTAATGGATACTTAACATAAATGAGACAACTAATTGCAATGTCTCTTAACCCATTACTTAACAGAACATGCCGGTCCTGAATTCCTTTCAACTGACATTTGAAAGCCTCCCACATGTCAGATGTTGATTTACCCTCAAACATCCACCTCCAATCTAGGTTCTTTAGTTCCTGCCTAATATTGTTATAATTAGCCTTCCCCCAATTTAGCACATTCACCCTAGCCCCACTCTTATCCTTATCCACCAGCACTTTAAAACTTACTGAATTGTGGTCACTGTTCCCTAAATGCTTCCCTACTGAAACTTCTACCACCTGGCCGGGCTCATTCCCCAATACCAGGTCCAGTATAGCCCTTCCCTAGTTGGACTATCTACATATTGTTTTAAGAAACCCTCCTGGATGCTCCTTACAAACACTGCCCCGTCCAAGCCCCTGGCACTAAGTGAGCCCCAGTCACTATTGGGGAAGTTAAAGTCTCCCATCACAACAACCCTGTTGCTTTTACTCCTTTCCAAAATCTGTCGACCTATCTGCTCCTCTATTTCTCACTGGCTGCTGGGTGGCCTGTAGTAAACCCCCAACATTGTGACTGCACCCTTCTTATTCCTGATCTCTACGAAAATAGCCCCGCTGCCCTCTGAGGTATCCTGCGCAGTACAGCTGTGATATTCGCCCTAACCATTAGCGCAACTCCTCCACCATTTTTACATCCCCCTCTATCCCATCTGAAACATCTAAATCCTGGAACGTTTGACTGCCAATCCTGTGCTTCCATCAACCAGATCTCCGTAATGGCAACAACATCATCGTTCCAAGTACTAATCCAAGTTCTAAGTTCATCTGCCTTACCTGTTATACTTCTTGCATTAAAACATATGCACTTCAGGCCACCAGTCCCGCTGTTTTCAGCAACATCCCGCTGTCTGCTGTTTCCTGACAGAAATGCGATACTAAATGGTCTTACTTATTTTAAAATTCACAAAAGCTTGTTTCTGAAATAATCACGCTAAAGGTAAGAAAACACATTAACCTCACACTTGAAAACAATTTGATCATAGAGATCAATAATATACATCAACTCTGCCATTTTGGAAGTAAGAAAAGAAAAGCAGAATATTTTTTAAAAGGCGTTACACATATAAATGTTGAAGTTCAGAGGGTCAAAGGTGGCATTGTACAAGGAACACAGAAAGTTGGCAGCAAGCAATTAGGAAGACAAACACCATGGGGGGGATTCTCCGAGCCCCTGCCGGGTTGGAGAATTGCCGGGGAGCGGCATGAATCCCGCCCCGACGCAGGCTGCTGAATTCTCCGGCGCCGGGATTTTGGCGGGGGCGGGAATCGCACTGCGCCGTTCGGAGGCCGCTAGCAGCGTGTGTCCCCCCCCCCCCCCCCGATGATTCTCCGGCACGCGATGGGCCGAGCGGCCACCCGTTTTCGGCCGGTCCCGCCGGCGTAAATCAAACCAGATCCATACTGGCGGGACTTGGCTCTACAGGTGGCCTGCAGAGTCCTCGGTGGAGCGCGGGGGGATCTGGCCCCGGGGGGTGCCCCCACGGTGGCCTGCCTCGCAATCGGGGCCCACCAATCCATGGGCGGGCCTCTGCCGTGGGGGCACTCTTTCCCTCCGCGCCGGCTGCTGTCAACCTCCGCCATGGCCAGCACGGAGAAGAACCCCCCTGCACATGCACTGGAATGACACCAGCACACGCTGGCGCTCCCATGCGCGGCCGGCGGAGGCCCTTCGGCACCGGCTGGTGTGGCGCCAACCCCGCCGGCACTGGCCTAGCCCCTGAAGGTGCGGAGAATTCCATACCTTCCTGGCGGCCCGCGCCGGAGTGGTTCACGCCACTCCTAGGCGCCGGTACTGCCCGCCCCGCTGGGTAGGGGAAAATCCCACCCCATGTTGGCTTTTATCACAAGGGGATTGGAGTACAAGACTAAGGAAGTCTTGCTGCAATTGAGCAGAGCTTTAGGGAAAGCACACCTGGAGTGTTGTGTGCAGATTTAATCTCCATATTTAAGGAATGATATACTTTCAGCAGAAGAAATACAGCAAAAGTTAAGTAGATAGTTTCCTGGGATGCAAGCGTTTTCCAATGATGAGAGATTGACTAAATTGGACCCATCATCACTGGAGCTTAGACAAATTAAAAATGGTCTTATTGAAATGTAGAAAATTCTGAATGCGATAGATATTGAGAGGTTGTTACCATTAGCTGATCATTAATCATTCAGAACTGAGATGAGAAGAAACATTTTCACTCAGATAGTCGCGAAACTTTGGAATTCTCTACCCCAGAGGCCTATGGATGCTTTATCATTGGCTGTACTTAAGGTTGAGGTAGGTGTTTGGCTTCTTTAGGGATATGGTGAGCAGGTGGGAAAATGGAGTTGAGGCCAAAAATCATATTGAATGCTGGAGCAGACTCGAAAGGCCCGATGATCTACTGCTGCTCCTATTTCTTATATTCTTACTTTCTGAGGCACAGGTATCATCCATCCCCCGCAGCCAATTTGGACAACCTGCAACATTTCTATGCCATTTCACGCAGCAGCATAGCACTCCAAAATTCTACCTGTTTGTAAGTTCTCAGGTCTATCTGTGTGGGCTAATTACACTATGTGTAATTAGTTTTCAGGGCCAAATTCAAAGATCCAATTGAAGCAATCATGTGCAGTAAGCTGAGTAAATCTCTCAGCAATCCTCCTCTTTCACCCAGGAGGGCATTGTTGCAAAATCTCCACTCCTTTACACAATGCCAAAATCTAAATGGCTTCAGTACTTGAAATCATGATTTCCTCCACATGCTTTGTGTAATAAAGTCACAAGCTCGTTTCTAAAGAACAGCCTTGTGATTTGGCATGTTGCAGCCTTCTAGATTCAACACTGAATTCAACAACTTTAGTCTGTGATTTTGTTCTTCCAGCTTGACCCCCTTTTTAAAAATCTAAAATGTTTTTGTCCCAACACAAACCCCTCCTTCCCCTCCACCATTGGGCCATCTGTTATTTAGTTTTGCCGTCACTGAGCACTGACTTTCATTCACCCAGTAACACATTCTGCTATCTTATCTTTCAGCCACTATCAGCACCTTCTATAGTTCTTCACACTGCCACTAACACTTTGTCTTTTGCTCGATACATCTTGGTCCAATATTTCCCAGCTTCCAACTTTCTCTGGTTTTCTACTTCGCTCCCCTTGCCCCACCCCTCTTATACAGCGTATACCCCACCACATTTCTCCTTCTCTTTAGCTTGGAAGAAGAGTCATGCGGACTCGAAATGTTAATTCTGTTTCTCTCTCCACAGATGCTGTCAGACCCACTGAGCTTTTCCAGCACATTTCTGTTTTTATTATAGCCTTATGATCTTGTTCCATATAATGTCAGAAGAACCCTTCCCTATTAGACGCTGGTCAAACGCCATGATTTGAAGTGCCAAATCCAATAACGCAGTACCTCAACATTTCTGAAAAGAACTCGGTGAACATCTTTTATGTAAAATTTTAAAACAGTCAATAAACATAGGCTCATAAACACCTTCAACTATTTTAGTTAACGTCATGTATAAACAGGACAAACGGCCTTAAATAAATAGCGAGCAAATCCTTCATTAATCAAAATCTTTATTTCAATCTTTAAAAATATGGAAAATATACAAAGAGGTAAAAGAAATCCAGTAGTTTGTTTCCAAATTCTGTTCTACAGCCTTCACACTTTCACATATAGGAACCATTGAAAGGGTAGTTTTAAGGTTCTCGAGCAAAAAATCTGTCAGTTCCAGAATAGGGAAAGTTATAGACTTGCTGCACATCTGACATCTAACATATAAACTGTCTGATAATATAGTGACATGATTTAATTGAAGCAGCATAAATTTCAACGGCATGCTAGCTGAAACAATAGAAAGAAGTCTTCCAAAAAGGAACGGAAGTGCTACAAAGACAGTCAAGAGACCAACAGATGTGTTACCAAGCAGGATTTTGGACTATTGAAGGCGCATGGCAGGTGCCTAGGGAGGATGTCAGAAGCTTTTCAGAACACAGAAGAAAGGAAGGGAGGCTCATCAATCATTTTCTGATGAGGAGAACATTGAAGATGAAGAGTAGGAAAGGGAGACATACATTACCAGACAATCTGCATACGTTGATGTCCAGTTTGTCAGGAATGCCCACATAACTCAACAGTCCAGCTAGTTTATCTGACTGGAATAAATAAAAAATGAACGCACCACCACCACTGACACTTCCCCTCACAGAACAGTCCTTTCACTGTGCATATACTCATTAGATATCTTCTGCCCAATCGGACCTGGCATGCATTGACATTCATTGTGAAGTAAATGAAAAGGTAATTTGCACAAAGAATACAATAAGGGGAAAGATGTGCAAGTGCCGTCAACAATTCATTCTATCTGGTCAGATAAGAAATGGAAATTGAGAAAAATTATATTTTGTCACAGACTCAAGTGTATGCTCTCTGTGAATTGCGGAGGACACCTGCTTCCGGTGGCATAGTGAAGGTCACTGCAGCCCTGATAGTCTATGCCACTGGTTCATTCCAGGTTCGAGCTGGGACTTGTGAGACATTTCCCAAGCTACAGCCCACAAGTTCATCCATGAGTTCACGCATGCCCTGTGTGCCCGGGCTGGACCAAGCCTACCAAGTGCCCAGGTTGCAGGATTCTCCGCCATCGCCAGATGCCCCAGGTCCAGGGGGCAAAGATGGCATGCATGGTGCATTGCGAGCACCGGGGCATGAAGGAGTACCCTTCATTAACAGGAAAGGGTTCCACTCCCTGAATGTTCAATGCGACTGCCATCTCCTGATCATGCACGTGTGTGGAAGTGTGCTTGACAGCTACATCCTCGGAGACTCGAAGACCCCGGAGTCTTCAAGGTCCATCCCAGGAAGACAGGTTGGCTCTTGGGGATAAGGGGACCCGCTAAGGTCCTGGCTGATGATGCCAGTGCGAAGGCCGGAGACCGAGGTAGAGACCCGATACAATGAGGTCCATGTGGTCACCCGTGCTGTCATTAAGCAATGCATCAGACTGCTGAAAATGCGGTTCCGATGCCTTGACCGCTCTGGTGATGCCCCGCAGTAGACCCTCAAAGGATCTCCCGCTTTGTTGTGGTCTGCTGTGCCCTCCACAACCTGGCACAGCAGCGGGGCGACATGCTGGAGGAGGAGGAGGAAGGATATGCAGCTTTGTCTGAGAAGCAGGGGCCAAGCCACGAGGTGTTGGAGGATGAGCCCTGGGAGGAACCCTGGGAGCAGCCGGAGGATGGAGGACAGGCTGTGGCGAGGGCCCAGCAATCCCGGAGGGCCAGGGAGGCCCACACCCTCACCCGCTTCTGATAGGACGAGGTTTTATCTGTCAGCTCACCCCCTTCCCCTCTTCCCCAACTAGCCCCCATTCAACCCCTCCCCCATTGACCACCCCATTTCCTTCTTACCCATCCATTTCCCTCCTTCCTCTCGTTCCATTCCTTTGACGGATGGGCCGCAATTGGTGGAGGCTATGGTCAGACCTGGGAAGGGGGGGCGGTGGGAGTCTCCAGCGCCCCTGTGTCTGCCATGCTACCCCCTGGGTTGTGTGTACCCATTACAAGGGCATCCTAGGCCCTGCCTGTCTGTGCCACCAACCACCCATAATTCCGACTGACCATGGAGACCTCTAGCTTTGTGGCTAAAGGATTTTGCTGATAGGGAATTGACAATCATAGTTAAGTGAGAACCTCACAGCTCCTAAGTATATTCCCGTGGGTAGGCGTTCTTTGTATCATGTGGGAGTTATTGCCTAGCATCCCCATCAGACCGTGATGCCTGGAAACTGTGCCTGAACATGGCACAAAACAACCAACATCCGAATACCCAGGGGCTAGGCCCCAGCACGGGGGACATCTCTGCGACCAGAGGGTGGGTGTGTGCAGCAGTGGGGGATCCAGTGCTCGGTCCAGGTAGCATTACATGCGGGTGTCTGGGTTATAGGGTGTGGGGTCTGGGACTAGGGGCCCCTGCTGTGGCTGGGGATGCTTGGGCTGGGCTTGTCGAGTAGCAGGGGATGTGGTGGGGGAAGGGGGAGAGCAAGGGTCCCAGGGTGGAACACACCATTAGTCGCCAGTCTCACATTCACTCCAATTCCTTACATACATTACACAAGATGGATGATATTTTGGACCCCATGGAGGCTGCCCTCGCAGTACTGCTGGCAGGCCAAGCAGCCAGACGCCGGAGAAGGCAGCAGCAGCAGCATCGACAGAGGTTTTTTCCCAGGCAGAAGGATTCTCCACCATCGCCGGGTGCCCCAGGTTCCGGGGCTAATACATGACATGCATGTCACCTGGCAAACACCAGGCAGTCAGGGAATGCTCTACATCAACAGGAAGGGATTACAGTCCCCGAACAGCAAGCTCATGTGAGACCACCACCTGAAGATCATGCACGTGTGTGCCGCTTCGCAGGGAGTGAGCACAACAGCTACATCCTGGGGCAATTGGACCTTCCCGGCCTTTGCGAGGTCCACCCGATGATGGCTGGTTGGCTCTTGGGAGATACCCGCTGAGGACCTGGGTAATGACATCACTACGGAGGTTGGTGACCAATGGGGAGACCCGATGTAACAAGGCCCATGCGGCCACCCGGGCTGTTATTGAGCGGTACCTCAAAACCGCTTTGGTGGTGCTCTGCAGTGCACTTCCCAAAGGATCGCCCGCTTTGTGGTGGTCTGCTGTGCCCTCCACAACCTGGCACAGTAGCGGGGCGATTAGCTGGAGGTCGAGGGAGAGGAATATGTGGCCACCGAGGAGAAGGAGGATGTGGAGGCACTGGACCAGGAGGGGCTGGAGGGCGAGTCTGGTGAGGCCCCGCTGGACTAGCCGGAGGATGGATGTTAGGCAGGAGCAGCAAGGGTCTGGCAAGCCTGGAGGGCCAGGGAGGCCTTCATCCTCACCCGCCTCACATAAGGCGTGTCCTCATCTGCTATCGCACATCCTCACCTCTCCCCCTCCCCCTCTCCCTCGCTCTCCCCTTCCCCTCCCCCTCCCCCCCCACCATTCTTCCCACCCCGCACCCTGTCTCACCCTCCCAGAGTCTGTGGCACATCACTCCAGGGTCATGGGGTTGTGTCGGCACTGTCTGCGGGTCACTGTCGAAGGGTGGGGGAGTGCTGGTGCTCCTCAATCTAAGCCATAGTCTGACCCCTGCCTGTCTGCGGAGTGCACGCTCACACCCATCACCTGTACGTGGTGTGCCAGTGGCCTGGGGGATGGGGGCGGGGATAGCCCAGGAACTCCATGCCCAGAGGGCTGGGGCAGGAGATTGGTGGTCGGCCCGCATTGCAGATGAAAGTACCAGAGGCGTCATATTTCTCGGGTGCAACGCCTTATAATGCTGTACACATGTGTCCCCAACTGCCCCGGGCCCCCAATGGTGCCACACTACCTTCCCTACCCCTTCCAACCCCACCCTAATCCTCAGCCCACGTTCTGGCCTCAGTCACTCCCGTAATCTCAAGGGCCCATTTGTCGTAGGGTGTGAGCACTCTGATCTCCGGTGCCCCACTGCCCCCTCCAAAGAGACTTTTTTAATAGTGCACATCATACATCACTCTTGATAATCATGTTCCATTTTCCAATTTCAGGCAACAGCCATACAAAATAGATGCAAAGGTGATGGAGCCTATTCCAAGTAGATTTTTAAAAAGTAGATTAATGTTGCACAGTTAGGAAGAGTGTGTCTTTTGCGGGTTCTCTTAATTTTTTTTAACTAAGCTATGCTCTTTGTGTTAGCCTTCTAATTGGTCACCATCAAGTTACAGATGGCGAACAGGTTCCTGTTGCAGCTGGCCCCACCAGAGGGCTGGCTGCTCTGGCACCTCAGCAGGCAGGTGCCAAACCTTGAGCCTTGGACAGGTACATTAATGAAAAATAAAATCATTCAGGGCACCGACGGTCACAGGGCAAATCCCTCCAGAGCGATCATTGGGGTCATGGGAGCTGCCTTTCCCTCACAAAGTCAGATTTTTAGCCCATGGAGCTTCCAGCTGTCTTGGCCCCCAGAGCTAACACAGGGAGGCCACCTCCTTTAAGTTGGTGACCTCTCATCAACAGCAAGGTGAGGCTCTCTAAAATAGCCCTTTTTAGGTCTTTGGTACTACAGTCGCTGCCACCTCCTCAGAGTGGCAGGACTGTTCGGGGAAGTTGTGGGAGTGGGGGCTTCGGCGGGTACATTCCTTTAACAGTTATTGTGAGAGTGTCAACTCTTTTCCTGGACCCAGGTCCTTCGAATGGACTAACTGACGTTAACCCGTTCAGCCATCTCTCTCCTTTTCCATCAAATAATTTGGCAACAAAAATATTGGAGGGGAAGAGGATTCCCTTCCTGGTACCTACATTCTCCATGCGTACCTCCAACACAACACCAAAGGATTGTGCAGAGAGAGGAGAAGCTGCGGTTAATGTCACGTTACGTCTAATCACTCAATTCAACTAACCATCTTTTAAAAGTGTACCTTTTCTTTCAGGCATAACAAGCTTTGGCTGGATTTCCTCAACCACCAAACATTGAGCTGCCTGTGAGAGGTACGATTAATATTTCCAAATTAAACAATAATTGATCGAGGCTCCCTCTGATCTTATCAGGTAGCAGAGAGTTGTCACCGCCTGCTCAATACTAGACTCAGTGGGGGAATAAACGTATTCTGGGTAGTGCCAAAGGAGATCCAGTAATATTTGGTTAAATAAAAGCATCGTGTTCTCATAGAAAGGAGATCAAAGAAGCCGTTGGCTGGCGATTAAGTACAAAATCTTGATTTTCCAACTGGAATATTTATCTTAAAGGGAGGCAGAAATGTGGTTTTTGGGGAGACACAGTTCCTGGAACAACCTGGTCCAGAAACACTTACTTCAGACCATCCACGCATGGCACCTCGGCAGTTCTGCTACAGAGCAAGTCGTTGTATTGCAGATCCTCTCTTTAATAAAAAATAATTAAGTTACCAGATCCAAGCATGAGTCACCATCTAAAGAGAATTGGCGAGAAAGTAAGATAAACCAAATATCGGAGGGCAAAAATTTGTCAAGCTGTACAATAGCTCCAAAAATAAAACACAGGCATTCTTTGAATATGTTTTTCAAAGTTGTTGAGTGGCAGGGTTGTAACAAACATGTAGAGATTTCAGTCGATAGAAACTTAATGGTATAACCGAAAATAAATTAAAAATCACAGCGGAAAGTTTATACAACATGGGCACTGTAAGGGCACAAGGGTAAACTTCATGAGCAGTTGCAATAAGGAGAGGTGAATGAAACAAGCTCACTAAGTAAGATTTTCTGGAGTTCAGAGGTACAGTGGAACATTTTTCAGGAGACTGTTACTATTTAGGACAAAATGAATTTATCGGTGTAAGCATAAAAATGTAGGCATGTGAACATCTGGAACATCAAATCCTGACTGCAGAACAAAGGACAATTTATGTTGATCTGCACAACTGCTTACTTCAGCACAGTTTGTACATGTGAACAAGAGACTATTCTATCCCTTGAATGGCCCTCTCTCCTGAAGATTTGACAATGAGAAATATCCCTTGATGAATCCATTAGTTCTTTGAGGATTTGGCTAAGATAGGCCAGAAGGAACTATTATATATAATGCACCTATTCTTTTGTTTCAACCTTTTGTGAAACATTAATTCAGAGATTAGCTCACAAGGTTGAAATGCTTGGATGAGAAGGATAGCTTTCGAAGTGGATGATTAGCTCAGTAAGAACAAGGCAAGCAGCATTTAAATGAAGAGAGGCGACCAGCGGGCTAACACAGAGATCATTGTTTCTTCTCATATCTATTTAATGATTTGGAGGAAAGAACTGTGGAAAAGCTTACAAAGTTTGCAAATTAAATCGGGTCATAAATAGTAGTTGTCTAGGGTGGAGAATTGAGCCAATAAAGTTGCTATGATATAAAGAAATGGAAAATCGTGAAATTAGAAATAAAAAGCAGGAATACGAAATAAATAAAATTTACTGGGACTGCGACAGGAATGGGGCCTGTCACTTTTAGAGAAAATATTCTTAAGTCACCCAGACTGGTAACATTAGCTCCCTTCTCGCTCTCCACAGATGCTGCCAGACCTGCTGAGATTGTCCAGTATTTTCTGTTTTGGATCCTTAAAAATGTTTACGGTAATGCAAAAAGCAAAATAGAAGATAGGATGTTTTGTCTGAAGCCTCACCATAAAACAGAAATGGAACCCATTTCTCAATATAGTGCTAAATCATGTTGTATTTGCAGGAAAAAAAGAATGCTACTCAATCGTAGAGAATAAGATCCACAATCAGGGGCTGATTTGATAATAGATAAATTATACTTTTAGAATCTTAAGTTTTGTATGTATCGTATTGCTTTACTTTCTGAGTAATTACGGTCCTGGGAAGTATAAATTGACTTTGATGACAGCACAATATCCATGGGACCAGACTGATCACCTGTTCTAAACCGCATCTGATTTATTTCTGTACAGTTACCATGATGCTTTTGTATTTCGACAGTTCACCCTCCTACATGTCCCGAGCTGGCTCCTCAGAGACAGGGACACCCACTTAAAACTTGGCTCATGGTACCTCGCAGAAACTTGAACACTGAAGCTCAAGGGATTTATAATGAGCGTTAGATGGGTTTTCAGATTTGTGATCAAACAAACCAACTGCTGCTGAAGGTACACTTCCCCCACCTGAATAGATCTGTGCACAAGACCCAGAGATTCCAGAATAATTGTGGTTTGCAGTTGTTACAATTACATATCTCCAAGAACAATAGGTAGAATCATACCTGAATTTGGCAAAGTGTAAGGGTCACCAAGGAAACCGACGCGGAACTCTCCAGTTCCACAGGCCAGTGGCAGGATTCTCCAGTCCGTCAGCCATATTTTCTTGGGTGGCGCATCCTTGCCAGTAGTGGGATTCTCCGTTCCCGCTACCTGCCAATGGGATTTTCCATTGTGGCCACCCAATGCCGCCGGGAAACCCACGGGTGTGGGTGTGCTGCCGGTGCAATGAGAATCTTGCCGGCAGAGAATCCAGCCCCAGTTTTTTCACCAAATTTTTAACCTTTTTGCCAAAAAAGGTGAGTGGGCATGGTTTACACTATAATTCGGGGGCAAGGTGGGGCATCTTAGAGCCAGGACTCGGATCCCAACAGATTGGAGCGCCATCTTTGAAGGGCACCCAACCAGCACTGTACTTTAGCGGCCCCCTGCCCACATCACTGAGATCTCGGGGGCTCCCACAAAATTTATTGCTGGCAGCACCCCCCCCCCCCACACTGATATTCATCGCTGGAATTCCCCCTCAGTTCCTGCTCTCCCTTTTTCCCATCACACATATATGCACCTCACCCATGGGGCACCTCTGGCACTGTACCCTGGCACAGGCTGGCACTGACAGGTTGGCAGTACAATGGCGGCAGTGCCAACCTGACAGTGTGAACCTGTGCTGGGGGCAGTGCCAGGGTACTTCCTAGTTTTGTCCCTCTACCCTTTCCTCCTCTGGTGCTATATTTACCTCTGCACCCATGGAGGGATCTACTCGGCCACCTCTTGCCTGACCCACCCTGTTGTAAATCTCGCTGACAGGATTTAGTGAGGGGGATCATTTGGCGGGGTGGTGAGGGGAGCGCTAAGTGCATGAGATGTATTATAACGAGGTTCACACCCATTGTGGGCGTGAATCTCATGCGTTACTCATGAGATGCGGGAAAAATCAGGAAATTCAATCTTTCCATCAAGAATCGCATTTTCTCATTCGCGTGTGATTTTCTGCCCTCACCACCACCGATCCCGTGAGCGGCAAATACGACCTCAAGCTTCTGCCCGATAGGTAGGATTCTCTGCATTGCAATGGCACAAACGGAAAAAGCAATCAGGTGGAGAATCGGGTGTCCGGCCAAAATGGCGTCCAGCGCCGAATCAAATGCCATGCTCCGGCCCAACACTGGCGGCTTGATCGAGGTTCACGTCGGCCAGGGTCATTAAGGCCCACTGGGTCATTAAGACCCATTTGCATCCACTTAGTGGGCAGGGCACCATGTGATACACCAATCCTCTGGGCCGGGAATCATGTGGGTGGGATTCCCTCCAGGTATTTCCCAGCGTGGCTTTGATATGATGGAACTCACGATGGACCAAGTGGGAAATGTCTTAAGGGAGTTGCCCCAAAGTGCATCCGAGGGCCTCCCCTCCCCCCCCCCCCCACAATGCAAGACCTGCCCACCCCACCCCACCCCACCAAACCCCCCCCACTATCCCACAGAGACCCGCAAAAGATAGAGATCCCCAGTACGCTTAAATAAAGAGATCCCACAGAGACCCCCTAAATAAAAAGACCCCCACAAAACCCCAGAAAAGAGAAACATGCCAGGAAGCCCCTCAGAAAAGAGACCCCCTTCAGAAATCCCACCAGCAAAGAGAGTCCTGTCTGGAAGCAGACAGCGGCAGTGAAAAAAATTACTGTTGTAACACTCACCTGGCTAATGCACCAGCTGGCTCAGACAGATGAAGCACCACCTGTTAATTCCTCAGAACCTTGAGCTGAAATTAATTTCCCTTAGTGGCCTTTGATTGACAGCTTCCACTCACACACAGCTGTTAGCCTTGCTTCATTCATCTTCCTTCATGGTTGAGTAATTCTGATGTGCTCTATCCACAATGTTTACAAACATCACCAACTTGAAAGAGAGTTAAGTGCTGTCAATTTCTAACTGAGCACTTCAAAATCTTTTGATGATTGGAATGCACTTAACTCTCTTTGATCTTGGTTTTTCACACTGTTGGGAATAAACTGAACAGGAGATTATTTTCCAATTTGCTCTCTCCCTGCCCCCATTGAAATTCAGTATTGTTCTCTGTATCCAGCTAGAAATTCTTATCTCCGTATAGGTAGTCTGTATTTGGAACCTTGTAAAACTGAGACGAAAGAGTGATCCCAAGGACATTGATTGCTTTCTGTCCAACTCCACACCAAAGATCCTTTGGATAGAACTCCTGGACAACTACTGTGACCAGCCATCTGTCTTCATATGTAGGATCACCAGAGTGACCACCTCAAAACCTTTCAAATTTTATCCTTCTTCATAAAGTTTTCCCATTGGCCAAAGGTGTTTTTTTCCCTTAAAGACACCTTCGTTGTTTTGTCTTTTGTTTGTGTGTGTGTATATGCTTGTACATGTGTGTTGGGATTTAAAGGGGTGTAGGAGTATTTGGTTACATTTCTGGATTACAAATTGTATGTTAACCAGTTTTTGCAACTCTCTTTTTAAAAAGAAGATTTGTATCATAACAATTCAATTATTTTAAGTATATTGAACTAAGCCTGGTTAAAGTCTCTTTAATTCTGGGTCTTGCAACAGAGAAAGTAAATAAATAGCCATTTTGGTGAATAAATTAAACATTTACACTTATGGTATGACCTGTGATGTAGTAGGCCTAGACAAAATGTGCACCCCTCCCATGCCAGTTGTAACACTACGTTCTGCACAAGGTTGCACAGTAGCAAGGTTTGGATCTGTTGGAGGATCAGGCCACTTGCTAACCAAGATGGAAAAATGGTGCAAAAGAATACTGGCCCATAACTTCTATCTGTTCTCGGACATAAGTAAATTGTCCACCGCACATGTGCGGCGTGGCCAGCCGGAAGTATTGACACACAGGCATGCGCGCTAGAAGTGTGGCACTTTTAAACTGCCGGTCCAGTTTTTTTGACCTGCTTTCCTTCCATTGCGGCGTTGAACCTTTTGTATTAAAAAATCAGGGCCAGCACTAACATGGCTGTCTTGCTCGATGTTCGGCAAGTTTTTACACTTTTTTATTCGCGCTTTTTTCCTCGGTCCATGAGCATCTGCAGAGGCAGGAGACATAGGGAGCCTTTATTTGGGAGGTTAATGTTTAATATTATTAGTGTTTAGCGTTTATAAAAATGTTTAAAAAGCAAATAAAGTTAAAGGAAGGTATATCTTTAATTTTTAAAAAATTTTATTTGTCAGGAGTCTGTAAATGCCATGAAAACAGTATTTTATTGCATAACATGAGTTTGGAGTCACAGAAAATTAAAGAAAGATTTTTAAAAAACGTTGATTTGTCATGAGGATATTATGATGAGTCGAGAAGGTTTGGAGTGAATGTAATTTTTGGCGATCACTTGCTAACTGGTCATGGGTTCTGTGGCCTTGCGTGGTTGATGGGCCCAATCCTAGAGCCACGTCTTCAATCACACTTGGCAGGAGTTTCAAAAAGATGGGATTAGACCTTGGATCTAGGTTAGGGATATTCCTTTCTCAGGCTCCTTTTCCAGGCCTCCTTTTGCCGTCGGGTGTTTCTCGAAGAATTGTGTCCCTTTAATCAGGAAGTTCCTCCAAATAGATCTCTTCTGAGCAACAGTCTCCCAGGCATTGACATCTATGTTCCATTTCTTGAGGTAAGCCTTCAAGGTATCTTTGAAGAGCTTCCTTTGTCCTCTTCTTATGGATCTTTCCTTGAGCTGGGTGAAGAAGATTTGCTTTGACTGTCGGGATTCTGACGTCCTCAGCATATGGGCAGCCCAGTAGAGTTGGTTTTGGATGATCATGGTCTCGATACTGCTGTTATTGACTCCTTCAAGGACACTAATGTTAGCACACTTGTCCTCCCAGCTGATTCAGAGCTAAAGTACATTTAGATTTTGCTATGTATTTTAAGCTGTGTTGTTTTAGAGCCTCCGAGATGTATTATTCATCCTTACACGTCTCAGAGATTAAGTCAAATTCTTTAATGACGTGTAATGCCTGAGTTGACATATGCAAGCCTCCAGTAGGCTAATGTGAACTATCTCCCTGACAGGTATTGCAGAATCCAGTGCAGATTCAAAATCTGTAGTAATGTTGCACCTCCACTGGGGCATCACACTTATAGCTTGGCTTCTTAAAATCACTGAAGTCCTTTTGAGCCTTTGACGTAGGTGCAGGGGTTCTGAGAGAAGAGTAAAGCTACCCCTCTGCCTGCCGAGGAAGAGAACCAGTTCCCCACCCCTAAGATTGTACAGGCAAAGGACAGCCCAAAATGAAGTCAGAGGGGATGTGTGCCAGGATACTGCTTTTGGACTTTGAGCTTGTAAAATTAACGATTGATATTTCTGAAACCTCTCTCCCTCAACATCTCACTCCTTCCCTCTCTCCCCAACCCTCTCTCTACTCTAACCCCCTCTTTCTCCTTCCCCCTCTCCCCTTCCCTCGCTCCCTCCTCTTTACAGATAGACAGAACCGTTCTGTTCATGTGGAAGAATATGTTTTATTGACCATTGTGTTTAAAAGAGAAAATATATATTACTGCAAGAAATTTGTAAAAGCTGAGGTTGTTATTTCACAAAATATCATTGTTCAGCTGATAAAGGTAAACAGAAAGCTAGATGTTAACTGGTTTCAAAAGTTTGGTATTTCTAAAATTATTTTTGTTAATAAATGTTTTCCATTAAACTTTAGAAGCTTCTACAAATATCTTACAGAAACATCAAAACACAACATTTAATTATGAAATAATTGTAAATGAATAAGAGAATTGAAGTAAACAAGGCAGAATCATAATAACACGGTGGCACACTGGTTAGCACTGCTGCCTCATGACACCGGGACCCGGTTCAATGCGGACCTTGGGTGACTGTGTGGAGTTTGCACTTTCTCCCGGTGCCTGTGTGGATTTCCTCCAGGTGCTTTGGTTTTCTCACACAGTCCAAAGATGTGCAGGTTAGGTGGATTGGCCTTGCGAAATTGCCCTTTAGTGACCAAAGATTAGGTGGGTTACGGGGATAGGCCGGGGGCCTGGGTGGGGTGCTCTTTCGGAGCATTGCTGCAGACTCGATGGGCCAAATGTTATTTTTCGCACTGCAGTGATTCTCTGATTCTATAAACACAAATCAAAAGAAATCAGGTTTTACAAGGACAGTGACAGCAAAAAGCTCTGGGGCGCTTTTAAAATCTTATCACCATAATCTAAATTAAAACATACAAACACTTTTAAGCTGCCAAATGTAAAGATATATAACAATATAGTGCAAATTTAAATAGTTTCACAGATTGAAACAAATAACAAAACCTATGTTCACTTATAAATAAATAATAATCAACTATTATCATTTTAAAAAATTAAAATAATTTTAAAAGAACCAATAACAACAGCAATGCCTGTTTCAAAGAAAGGGAATAAAACACTTTTTTTGATCTTTAAAATACTTGTAAGGCCTATTGTCTACAGTTTAAATGCCTGCCCTCAATGGGCACTTCCATATTTGCTGCGTCATTCGGGAGCATGGCTACATTGAAACTGCACTGCACTGGAGCCTGTGCAGACTGTCACGCTGGAGGCAGGTAAGTGTGCAGTTTTCTCTTCCAGTATCAGCGGGCCATGGCTTTACGCCGATACGCGGAAATTACAGGCTAATATTTTCATGCTCCAAATACACAACAGAAAGTTTATAATCTAACATTGGGTAACACAGAAATGCGCATAACCTTGTGCAACTTCAAATGTTTACTCTTCCATTTCAGAGCACTTCGAGAGGCCTCCGGCCTCATTGCACTCTCGCTTGAGCAAAACCAGGCCGGTGAATTGCGGGAGAGGCCAAAAATGAGAACCGTGGCAGGCACCGAACAGTTTGCGATGCAACCGGCCCGCTCCCGTAGGTGAAATCGGGATCTCGCCGTAGCGTGGCGAGAAACCAATTATCACCACACTTAAGCCCTATTTCCATACAATTAACGAGAGCCACCCCATAGCCACCGGCACTTCCGTGATTCAACGGCCTCCTCAATTAGTGCTCACGCTGCCGCTGATTAGCACTCGTTTTGAAAAACGTGAACCTGGCGGAACGGCTCCTGTGGGGAGCCGAGGAGGTGAGTAGTCATCTTTGCCCACATGCAAAGAGCTTGAAGGCATTGGGCTTGCCACCCCACTGCTGGGCGGGGGGTGGGGGGACCCTCGGCTGAGAGTGGGGGACCCTCCGCATGGGTGGGCCGCCAAGGGAGGGTGGGGGGGAGGCGCTGGGAGTGGGCGAACGGTGGGCAACCAGGCCCGGCACCACCATGGCAACCCCTAGGTTGTGATTACCCGTTCCATAGGCAAACCCTTGTCCCTGCTCATCTGCCCTACCGACCACCCATAACCCCCATCAACTGCCGAGGCCTCTGGCCACTTCAGGCAACCCAAGTGGATCCCCATGGATGGACAGGCCATGTAGCATGTGGGAATCATTGCCTAGCCTCCCAATCACATATTGATGCCTGGGCACTGTGCTTGAACAAAGCAGGAGGCTACACCACACAGGCAGCAGCCAACATCCGAACACCCAGAGGATGTGACACAGCTCCGGGGTCATGTCTACGGCTGGAGGGTGGGTGAGTGCTACAGGAAGGGGGGTGGGGAATGCCTGGAGAGATGGGCCAAAGGCTGGCCTGCATTGTGGAAGAAAGTGACAGAGGCATCCTACTGGTTGTGCACAAGAGTGTTTATTGAGTGTAACAATTCTCCACTCTCCCGATGGTGCAGCTCAACCCCCAACACCCTCTGTTCCCCCTCCCGCGGTGCCCACAGTGGTCCTTTGTAGCTCTTCCTCTATGTCTAGATGTATCCCCAAGATGTACATCTGAGGTGGAGGCAGCCAGCTGCTTACCTTGTCCCTTCGATGCCACCTGGCGGGTTTCCTCTGGGGGCTCTGAAGCCGGAGGGTCCCGACTCTTGTCGGCGGCACATGCACAGCCCTGTCCCGGGCTCATCAGAGCGGTGGAACTCAGAGGAGCTGGTGGCCACCGTCACCACTCCATTGAACGGGTCCAGATTAGCACCCAGTCCCCGCCTCTTCGTCAGTGCACATAGGCCCTGGGGTTCACTTATGATGGAGGGGCAGCTGGTTCGAGCCCCGGCTACCCCTGCATCATCAGGCTCTGCCAGCCCTGGCGGCTCCCCATGGTCCACACCATTGTGTCAACGCCCTCGGTGATACTCCTCAGTGATTGGGCCACGCTCTTCAGTGCCTCGGCAATGCCCACCTGCGACTGGGACAAACTCTACAGCGCCTTGGCCATTCCCATCTGAGAGCGGGACATGTTCCACAGAATCTCATCAAGGTCAGCCTGGTACTGGGTCACATCCCTCAGTGAGGTGTACATTCTGTAGAAACCCTCAGCCATGGCCGTCACCGACTGCGCAACGCCTTGGACACCTTCACTAATGCTGCCATCGTTGAAGCGCCAGACTCTCCACTGTAGTCGCCACCCTAGCCATGTTGCCGCTGACATCTCCTGTACCTGTCGCCTCTGGGACTCCTCCAGACGGCTATGGACCTCCTGGAGTGCCGCTGAGATCTCCCTCTGAATGTCCCGGCCACTCCCTAACGTCTCCATCAGCTCCGGGAATACCTCTTCCATAGGCTCAGCATCAGGCTGTGACACCTCGATCGAGTCTTCCTCGGAGCTCTCCTCTGAGGAAGTCTCCTGCCAGGTTGGAGAAGGTGTCACTGGGGGTGGGCCGGCGTCATCGCCTGGAGGACCTGCGGGAGAATGATCGTGTGGTCAATGGGAGTGATGGGTCAGTCAGTAAGGCAACAACAATTCATATTTGGCAGGTCTTTTGGCTGGGGCCAGGTTGTTCCTCACCTCTGCGGCGTCCGCCAGCCCCCGTGTTCATGATCGCTCTGTCCTTGGCCACCCCAATCATCTCCAGGTCCGTTCCTCGAAGGAGGTGAGGCTTCTCATGTGCGGCACCCCACCGCCAGTCTGGGCCCTCCCCCAGCAATTGTGGGAGTGCTTTACCCAAGGAGACACAAAGAGGGCATCATTAGCCACACGTGTGGTTCACAGTTTTTAAAAATAAATTTAGAGTACCCAATTCTTTTTTCCAATTAAGGGGCAATTTAGCATGGCCAATCCACCTAGTCTGCACATCTTTTTGGGTTGTGGGGACGAAACCCATGCAAACACGGGGAGAATGTGCAAACTCCACACGGACAGTGACCGAGAGCCGGATTCGAACCTGGGACCTCGGCGCCATGAGGCTGCAGTGCTACCACTGCGTCACCGTGCTGCCCTTGTGGTTCAGAGTTGTGGGAAGTTGGTATGAAGGAAGGGTTGGGGTGGTTGAAGGGAGAGGGGGGGGTGCAGGGTTGCTCCTATGGGGCAGATAGGTCTCATTGGGGGTGGGGTGGCCTCGGTTACAGCATCTGCATGCAGCTACGAAGAGCTTGGAGTATCTTCCACCCTCCAACACTGTTGTTTCTGATTCCACCCTCTGTTTTTTACCTTTGTGAGAACATGTGAGGACCTATTGCACCAACCACTGCCAACAAAGTGCTGGTGTAGGGTCTACATGAGTCCTGAGGTGGTGCGGTGTCAACAGGACCTCCTCTGAGGCATCGTCCAGATTGTTGTAATGAACGTGATCACCTCCTGATGGACGTGTGAAGGCACTGTGGGAGATAAATGACTTGAATAAGTTCTGCCTAGGCAGCTATACATTCAACTATCATTATGCATAATGACCATATTTTAATGGCTGTTAACGTCAAGTTGACATGCGTATTGTGTGCTATGTAGTTGTCTCATGTATTAATTCTGTCATCAGGTGCTGGCAGGATCCTCTCTGCCCATCTCTGGTGGTCAGGTTGACAAGACTCACTGATCTCCAGCGCTTCCTCTTTTGGGTCTTTCAATTGAGAGATCATGCCTGGTTCTCTGCCTCTCCCTCCTGTCTTGTACTCTCTGCAAGGAGGGAAAGAGGAGACAATGATTGAGAGTAATGGGATGTGTTCACCTAATGGATGGAGAGCATTTATTGAGGATGCCTATGAGGGAGAAGCATTTTGCATAATGATGAGTGTGAGTGTCAGTCAAGCATTTACAGATAGGGATGTGAGTAAGTGCGTACACATGGAGGGATGAATATACCTGCAAAGTAAACGGGTTTGGGGAATGATTGCTGGAGGAGGCTTGAAAGGGCAGAGTGATGGGGCTTGAGGGATACATGTTTTAGGATGTAGGGCAATGCTCTCACCTGCCCTGTTCTGCTAAGTGAGACACGCATTCTCTCCTATGACCTCCTGAGCAACCTCCAACCACACCTTTTTGGCAGCAGTTACACTTCTCCTATCACTAAGGCACTGCAAACCTCAGCAGCATATGTATACAGGGAGGAATCGGTGAACCCAGCATTAACTTTGCCCATTTTGTCTCAATTGTGAGACTCGATTGTTTCTGTGTCAAATCCAAATCCTGCAACTTGCATAGTTGGAGTCTTCCTTTAAATACTGCAGTTACGATCACAATCTGCAGGTCCAACTCATGCCCGCTCCGCCAATAGGATATAAACCCAGAGAGGGCGGCATGTTTTGCAGTGGTTAGCACTGGGACTGTGGTGCTGAGGACCCGGGTTTGAATCCCGGCACTGGGTCACTGTCCGTGTGGAGTTTGCACATTCTCCCCATGTCTGCGTAGGGGTTTCACCCCCACAACCCAAAGATGTGCAGGTTAGATGGATTGACCATTCTAAATTGCCCCTTAATTGGAAAACAAAAATAATTGGGTACTCTAAATTTATTTTTTAAAAAGGATAGAAACCCAGAGATAAAGTGATAATGTGGTGGCTGTCATAACTTGGGGTTAAGCAGGTCATGGGACATTTATGAGACTGAGGGATACACACTCCCCCATTGAAGGGCGGGACGCCTCCCTTCTACATCCTGATAAAACCAAGGGTCATGAATTATGAGCTGGCTCCTGCAGCAGACTAAATGATCTGTATTCTTGTTCTGTTGCATTAAACATTTTTCCTTTGACTCAATCTGTTCAGCTCAGTGTGGACTCCTTTCCGGACCTTATAATAGTGTCTGAGTTAAAAACCCGTGGACATAAACACCACAGCTATTTCCGGGTTATCCAAAGTATATCTGCGTATTAAAATCCAGCCCAATAAAGCCAGATACTTATCCTGAGAACACCAGCTAACTTCTGTAGTTTTGTACATCATCATAAATGCATTTTATAGTGCCATTTAATGATTGCACACATATTTCAATTAATATCTTAAGAAAGAGCACATTTTAAATTAAATGGATATCACAGTTGTTTCAGAATCAATAAAATTGAGTATGATTTATTTCTCATTTAGTTCCAGGAGGGTTTAATTCTTGTTCATGTTTCTTTAGTAAAACCTCAATGTATTTATACGAGATGATTTGTACCATAATTTTGAATGAATCAAAGGTAAAATCACCTGCATTTTGTTTTTTTTATTTCACAGAGCATCCAACCAGGAAACCTCCAAATAATGATGTTGTCTCACCTTTAATTCTTTTAAGAGGGACATCAGAGCTCGAATTAATGTTCAGTGGTTCGATTCAGTTGTGAAGCGCAGGTTTTGGAGCAATAATGGAGCGATTTAGGCCAACGAACAAGCAGAAGAATAGCCAGAAAGGGGGGGGGAAGGGGTGGAAGAGGGAGGAGACAGGGAGCAAGAGAGGGGAACCAGTGAGGTGGGGGGGGGGGGGGGGGGCAAGGGAATGACAGCTGGAAGGAGGGCACGGGAATCAATAACAAACTTGGCATCTACAGGAGCAGAGAACAAGGAAAATACAGGCGAAAGACGGGACGAACGGCTGAAGCGGAGGTGACCGCGAGACGCCAACGGCAGCGAAAACCATGCGGGAGAAGCAAGCGACAACACCAACACCAGATCCATTCGCGTATTGCCCTCTGTAATTGTTCTGTAATTGTTTCCCCGGCGCCCAAATGTATATGTACCCCCCGAGTTCCCCCCCCCCCAACAAAAAAATGCCTACTTATGTGCTGAAAACAATACTGCCAATTATACAGAGCTGCTGTTGTTGAGCGAGCACATAATGCCCCACCAGTTATTTTATTCTAACTTTTTGTTTTGTTGTTGTTTTTTTTGTGCTTCTATGTATTTTCGCTTCTATGTATATATGTATGTATTCTATTTTGTGTACATAACGATAAATAGACTTTATTCAAAAACCCAATAAAAAACATTTATTTAAAAAAAATGATACTTTACTGAACAAAGCAGGAAGCAATAGAGAAATATCAGCAAAGAGCTGTGAGCCTGTTGGGGAACATAGAACATAGAACATATAGTGCAAAAGGAAGCCATTTGGCCCATCGAGTTTGCACCGACCCACTTAAGCCCTCACTTCCACCCTATCCCCGGAACCCAATAACCCCTACTAACTTTTTTGATCACTAAGGGCAATTTAGCATGGCCAATCCACTTAACCTGCACGTCTTTGGACTGTGGGAGGAAACCGGAACACCCGGAGGAAACCCACACAGACACGGGGCGAACGTGCAGACTCCGCACAGACAGTGACCCAGCAGGGAATTGAACCTGGGACCCTGGCGTTGTGAAGCCACAGTGCTAATCACTTGTGCTACCGTGCTGCCCGCATCAGACATTGGGCTCTCCAAAGCAATTTAAAGACTATCTGCACCTTTTAAATGGGAAATTCCCTCTCGCTGCCACAGCAAAGGCAGGGGGAATCTTTCCGCCCCACCAATGGAAACCTTGGCAGGCAGGGGAACTTAATTTGGCGAGAAGTCAAAAATCAATTTCCCAAAGTCGGAATTTTGTTCTCAGTACTTTAAAGGCAGGTTAGAGTTGAGTCAATCTTCCCAACGAACAATAATGGAAAACCCTATTGAATATATTTGCATGTCATGCATTACTCATTAAAAGGCCACCTCATTGGAATTACGTCCTCCTGTCAGTAGGAAATTAGAACGTTCACTTTCACGAATATCTGTTGTGTACCTGGCCAACTTCAATTGTTCCATGCAATGTTAGCATTCATGTCGAGAGGGCTAGAATACAAGGGCAGGGAAGTACTGTTGAGGCTGTATTAGGCTCTGGTCAGACCCCAGTTTGACTATTATGAGCAGTTTAGGGCCCTGTATCTAAGGAAGGGTGTGCTGGCCTTGGAGAAAGTAGAGAGGAGGTTCACAAGAATGATCCTCGGAATGAAGGGTTTGTCGTATGAGAAGCAGTTGAGGACTCTGTGTCTGTACTCAATGAAGTTTAGAAGGAGGAGGGAAGATCTCATTGAAACTTACAGAATACCGAGAGCCCTGAATAGAGTGGATGTGGTGAGGGTGCTTCCACTAGCAGGAAAAACTAGAAGCAAATGGCCTAATTCTGCGACGATGTCTTAAGGTCTTATGGACTTTGAGGTCAATAGATGCTGCTTTTGCCTTCTTAGAGGCCGCTCATAACTTCACTCAGACCGAGTACCAGTAGCACAAGCTGCGCCAATACTGGAGAGAAGGGGGGGGATGTTGGTTGGCGAGGAGGCTGGGCCTGGGAACCAGGCTAAGGAGGGAAGAGAAGGAAGCTATCTAGGTGCTCATTCAATATGGTATGTGGACCTCGAGCACCTGAGGTTACAGCATGGAGGAATGTTTCCTGCCTGCCCCGCCACGAGTTTCGCCATGGCTCCATATGGATGCATAAGTAATGAGATGAACAGTGCAAGATCACGCATGTTCAGCTATCCCACCCACCCCAGTGGAATTCACTCCCACATCTGCACCCATCACTGAACTTCAGAATAGAAGATTCTACCCAATGTTTCGGAAGGGAGTAAATGACTGCAGGAGCTGTCGGTCAGATTCTTTAAGGTTGTTTTGGAGACACGGGGCCAAGCAGTAGACACACTTCTCTCGTCCTGGACAACCACATGTGCAGGAAGTATCATCAACTCCAGCAGCCTGAGATCCAGATGTCAGCAGCTGACATTACTGTGGTGCATCAGTGGAGTTGAGAGTTTCATGGAGGCACGTTTCTGGATGTAGTCACGCTGCAGCTGAAGGGTTGGCAGGAAAATAGAGTACAGACAACATCCAGGCAATCAAGGGGGACTTGGCAGGAAGTACTGGAGTCACCTGATTGTATTCAGTTCAGAATACTGGTGAGAGTGATGGCTCCTCCGGATGAGCAGCCAGAGTCAGACCCACAGAAACTAAAGTCTCAGCTATTCAGGGGAGCAGGAGGAAAGTTGGGACAGCAATAGTGTTAGGGATAGTTTGAGAAACATTCAGGCATTCTGGTGGTTGCGGACACAAATCCCAGATGGTGATTGAATGACTGTAGAGTACTCTGAAGACGGAGGGGGGGAAGTGAGCAATGAGCAGTCATCGTCCATATCAAAACCGTGACATCGGTAGAAAGAGGGTTACTTTTAAGGAGTTAGAAAAGCTCCAATAAGCACTGAAATTAATCGATTCGCATTTTCCTTCATCTTATTGTAAAATTCAGGGCCATTTCAAATCCAGTACATAGCCTATAGAACATAGGGCATTACAGCGCAGTACAGGCCCTTCGGCCCTCGATGTTGCGCCGACCTGTGAAACCACTCTCAAGCCCATCTACACTATTCCCTTATCATCCATATGTCTATCCAATGACCATTTGAATGCCCTTAGTGTTGGCGAGTCCACGACTGTTGCAGGCAGGGGGTTCCATGCCCTTACTACTCTCTGAGTAAAGAACCTACCTCTGACATCTGTCCTATATCTACCTCCCCTCAATTTAAAGCTATGTCCCCCCCTCCGTGCGAGACATCACCATCCGAGGAAAAAGGCTCTCACTGTCCACCCTATCCAATCCTCTGATCATCTTGTATGCCTCAATTAAGTCACCTCTTAACCTTCTTCTCTCTAACGAAAACAGCCTCAAGTCCCTCAGCCTTTCCTCATAAGATCTTCCCTCCAAACCAGGCAACATTCTGGTAAATCTCCTCTGTACCCTTTCTTATGCTTCCACATCCTTCCTATAACGCGGCGACCAGAATTGCACGCAATACTCCAAATGCGGCCGCACCAGAGTTTTGTACAGCTGCAACATGACCTCATGGCTCCGAAACTCAATCCCTCTACCAATAAAAGCTAACACACTGTACGCCTTCTTAACAACCCTCTCAACCTGGGTGGCAACTTTCAGGGATCTACGTACATGGACACCGAGATCTCTCTGCTCATCCACACTGCCAAGAATCTTACCATTAGCCCAGTACCCTGTCTTCCTGTTATTCCTTCCAAAATGAATCACCTCACACTTTTCTGCATTAAACTCCATTTGCCATCACTCAGCCCAGCGCTGCAGCTTATCTATGTCCCTCTGTAACTTGTAACATCCTTCCGCACTGTCCACAACTCCACCGACCTTAGTGTCATCTGCAAATTTACTCACCCATCCTTCTGCGCCTTCCTCCAGGTCATTTATAAAAATGACAAACAGCAGTGGCCCCAAAACAGATCCTTGTGCTACACCACTAGTAACTGGACTCCAGTCTGAGCATTTCCCATCAACCACCACCCTTTGTCTTCTTCCAGCTAGCCAATTTCTGATCCAAACTGCTAAATCACCCTGAATCCCATGCCTCCGTATTTTCTGCAGTAGCCTACCGTGGGGAACCTTATCAAACGCTTTACTGAAATCCATATACACCACATCAACTGCTTTACCCTCATCCACCTGTTTGGTCACCTGCTCAAAGAACTCAATAAGGTTTGTGAGGCACGACCTACCCTTCACAAAATCGTGTTGACTATCTCTAATCAAATTATTCCTTTCCAGATGATTATACATCCTATTTCTTATAAACCTTTCCAAGATTTTGCCCACAACAGAAGTAAGGCTCACTGGTCTATAGTTACCGGGGTTGTCTCTACTCCCCTTCTTGAACAACGGGACAACATTTGCGATCCTCCAGTCTTCTGGCACTATTCCTGTAGACAAAGATGACTTAAAGATCAAAGCCAAAGGCTCAGCAATCTCCTCCCTAGCTTCCCAGAGAATCCTAGGATAAATCCCATCCGGTCCAGGGGACTTGTCTATTTTCACACTTTTAAGAATTGCTAATACCTCCTGCTTATGAACCTCAAGCCCCTCTAGTCTAGTAGCCTGAATCTCAGTATTTTCCTCGACAACATTGTCTTTTTCCTGTGTGAATACTGATGAAAAATATTCATTTCGCACCTCTCTTATCTCCTCGGACTCCAAGCACAACTTCCCACTACTGTCCTTGACTGGCCCTATTCTTATCCTAGTCATTCGTTTATTCCTGACATATCTATAGAAAGCTTTCGGGTTATCCTTGATCCTACCTACCAAAGGCTTCTCATGTCCCCTCCTGGCTCTTCTTAGCTCTCTCTTTAGGTCCTTCCTAGATAACTTGTAACTCTCAAGCGCCCTAACTGAACCTTCATGTCTCATCTTTACATAAGCCTCCTTCTTCCTCTTGACAAGTGTTTCGACTGCTTTAGTAAACCACGGTTCCCTTGCTCGACCAATTCCTCCCTGCCTGACAGGTACATACTTATCAAGGACACGGAGCAGCTGTTCCTTGAACAAGCTCCACATTTCCATTATGCCCATCCCCTGCAGTTTTCCTCTCCATCCGATGCATCCTAAGTCTTGCCTCATCACATCATAATTGCCTTTCCCCCAGATATAACTCTTGCCCTGCAGTATATACCTATCCCTTTCCATCACTAAAGTAAACGTAATCGAATTGTGGTCACTATCACCAAAGTGCTCACCTACCTCCAAATCTAACACCTGTCCTGGTTCATTACCCAGTACCAAATCCAAAATGGCCTCATCTCTCGTTGGCCTATCTACATACTGTGTCAGGAAACCCTCCTGCACACATTGGACAAAAACGGACCAATCTAAAGTACTCAAACTATAGCGTTTCCAGTCAATATTTGGAAAGTTAAAGTCCCCCATAACAACTACCCTGTTGCTTTCACTCCTATCCAGAAGCATCTTTGCAATCTTTTCCTCTACATCTCTGGAACTTTTCGGAGGCCTATAGAAAACCCCTAACAGGGTGACCTCTCCTTTCCTGTTTCTAACCTCAGCCTATACTACCTCAGTAGACGAGTCCTCATCAAACATCCTTTCTGCCACCGTAATACTGTCCTTCACTAACAATGCCACCCCTCCCCCTATTTTACCACCTTCCCTGAGCTTACTGAAATATCTAAACCGGCCCGGCACCTGCAACAACCATTCCTGTCCCTGCTCTATCCATGTCTCCGAAATGGCCACAACATCGAAGTCCCATGCACCAACCCATGCCGCAAGTTCACCCACCTTATTCCGGATGCTCCTGGCATTGAAGAAGACACACTTTAAACCACCTTCCTGCCTGCCAGTACACTCCTGCAACTTATAAACCGTACTCATAACCTCACTACTCTCAACCTCCTGTATACTGGAGCTACAATTCAGGTTCCCAAGCCCCTGCTGAACTAGTTTAAACCCTCCCGAAGAGCATTAGCAAATTTCCCCCCCAGGATATTGGTATCCCTCTCGTCCAGGTGTAGACCATCCTGTTTGTGGAGGTCCCATCGACCCCAGAATGAGCCCCAATTATCCAGAAATCTGAATCCTTCCCTCCTGCACCATCCCTGTAGCCATGTGTTCAACTCCTCTCTCTTCTTATTCCTCATCTCGCTATCACGTGGCATGAGTAACAACCCAGAGATAATAACTCTGTTTGTCCTAGATCTAAGTTTCCACCCTAGCTCCCTGAATTCCTGTCTTACATCCCTATTCCTACCTATGCCGTTGGTACCTATGTGGACCACGACTTGGGGCTGCTCTCCCTCCCTCTTAAGGATCCCCAAAACACGATCCGAGACATCACGGACCCTGGCACCTGGGAGGCAACACACCAACCGTGAGTCTCTCTCATTCCCACAGAATCTCCTATCTATCCCCCTAACTATGGAGTCTCCTATGCCTAATGCTCTGCTCCTCCCCCCGCTGCCCTTCTGAGCAACAGGGACAGACTCAGTGCCAGAGACCTGTAGCCCACCCATGGCTTACCCCTGATAAGTCCCCCCCCCCCCCCCAACAGTATTCAAAGCGGTATACTTGTTACTCAGGGGAACAACCACAGGGGATCCCTGTACTGACTGCTTCCTCCCAGCCCCTCTCACCGTCACCTATCTATCTTTATTCTTCGGAGTAACTACATCCCTGAAGCTTCTATCTATAACCACCCCTGCTTCCCGAATGATCCGAAGTTCATCCAGCTCCAGTTCCCTAATACGGTTTCTGACGAGCTGGAGATGGCTGCACTTCCCACAGATGAAATCAGCAGGGACACTGACGGCATCCCTCACCTCAAACATTCTGCAGGAGGAACATTGCACTACCTTCCCTGCCATCCCCTCTAGATAAAAAAAGAAAAAGAACGAGCTTACGTGTTATTCACCCCCTTCTCAGCCAGCACTCACTCAGCAACCTCTGCGCCCCGCATGATAAGCCCTGAGGGAAAATAAAAGACAAACTACTTACCAGTCACCAGCCAATCCCTTACCTGCAGGCTGTGACATCATGGTTCAACTTGTTTCTACTTCTACCTCCCCTCGAGCCTTCCTTTTGATCTTTACAGCGGTTGTTTTGGGTTTAACTGTCACTTGACAACAGCTTCTCCGCAAACCACCTTCAAGTTAGAGTGACCACACCGGACGTATGCAAATTTTCCCCGCAACAGCCAATTAGCAGGTCCACTCTACTGCCCTCTGCTGGATGCTTGTCTTCACTTGAACAGCTAGGGTCTCTTCCACAGGTACACCTTCAAGCTAGAGTGACCGCACCGGACGTATGCAAATTTTCCCCACAACAGCCAATCAGCAGTTCCGCTCTACTGCCCTCTGCTGGATGCTTGACTTTACTTGAACAGCTAGGGTCTCTTGCACAGGTACACCTTCAAGTTAGAGTGACCGCACCGGACGTATGCAAATTTACCCCGCAAGAGCCAATCAACATCTCCGCTCTACTGCCCTCTGCTGGATGCTTGTCTTCACTTGAACAGCTAGGGTCTCTTGCACAGGTACACCTTCAAGTTAGAGTGACCGCACCGGACATATGCAAATTTGCCCCGCACAGTCAATCAGCAGCTCCACTCTACTGCCCTCTGCTGGATCATATGTCGCTCGTTTTCCATTTCTTTTACATCCAGCAGAACATAGTAGCAGCATGTCACCACTTAATTTGGCAATCTTCTTCAGAGAGGCCAGAGGGGTGTGAGGAAGTGTTAGTACAGGGCGCTCCACTGAGGCGATGATTAAAGTCCCTGTATATTGCTATGATGATGCAAAAGTTGCTTCCCTCTCATCTAATCCAGTCCACACCTTACTAGGGAGTGGCTTCAGACAATAGATCAGGAAATGTCAACATATTCCACTCCCCAACACTGCCATGGTTCGAGCTCTAACAATGAAGTCCAAAAGGGTCACAATGACATTTACCACAACGAAAAACAAATGAACAGGCTCCATGCAAAAACAAACCTGAAGCATTAGTTTCCTTTGAAACATTGACCATGTTTGCAAAATCATGGATGGGATTCTCCGAGACAGCGCGGGTTGGAGAATCGCCGGGGGGGGGCGTGTGAATCTCGCCATGCCACTCCGACGCCGGCTCCAAACGCACCAGCGCGGCACCGGTGAGGGGCTTTTGAAAGTGGCCTCCACCCCCCACCGGGAGGATTCTCCATGCTCGATGGGCCGAGTGCCCGCCGAGTTCTGCCGAGTCCCGCCTGCATGGTTCACATGTGGTCCTACCCAGCGGGACCTCGGCATTCTGGCTGCAGGGGCCGTCCTGGTGGGGGGCGAGGGAGCCAACTCCGTGGGGGCCTCCACGGTGGCCAGGCCTGCGATCGGGGGCAATTGATCACAGGCGCGCTCATTCCAGGGGGGGGGCTTATGTTCCTCCGCGTCGGGTCCCTGTAGGGCTCTGCCATGTTGCCCAGGGCCAGCGCGGAGATGGGCATCGCGTGCATGCACGGGCTCATGCCGGCCGTGGCGCGCATGCGCAGAGACGGCCGGCTTTCGGTTGCCGGAGCAGCGCACAGCACTCCGGCGCCGTGCTAACCCCCGAGGAAGGGGAGAATGACTGGCCCTGGAGGCCCGCTGACGCCGGCAAGGTCGTGCCGGTTTTGACGCCGGCGTCAACACTTGGCCAGGATTTCAGAGAATCCAGGCTCCAGTCTTTTCTTCCAAGTGAATGAGTTCTCTGATATGAAATGGAGGATGACATCTACCTATTTCTCACAAATCTCGGGCGATTTACCGGGAAAAAAAATGGAGTTTTGGGTGCGTTTAGCGGGGTGTTTCTCAGCACTTGTCGTGTCGAGAATGACCCTGCTATCAAACGGGACTCTGTGCTGGTTTCACCGTTTCCAAATGGTGGTGTGTTACGCCAGGGAACCTGGCCCAAAACGGCCACCGATTCCCTGCTCCGGGGGGATGGGGGGTGCAACCTGCCAGACAGCTTAGAGCTCCCAGCTCTAGCTGCCGATACAGACCGGAGCATTGCCAAGCCGTGCTTCGTGGCGGACGTAGCCGCGGACCCGGACCGCAAAAATAGTTCCCCCCTTCAGCCGGCTTGCGCGCACCAGAATGCCCCCCACAGTGCCCCCAGCCCGAATAAAGCCCCCCTGCCCTTGCATCGGCCCTCCCCTGGACTGAGTCCGCAGCCGCCACACTGAGTTCCCGACGGGTGAGACCACACGTGTCCCACGCCATTGGGAACACGGCCGGCCGGGGACAGAGCATCGCGGGGCAGGCCTCAGGCAATGACCTGAGGCCATGGATACAGTATATGGTGTACTACGCCGCTTTCACGGGGCGGCGCATCGCAAAAGTGGCGCAGTCCCCGATTTTGTCATCATCGGGGATTCTCCGCCCCGTCACCGAATGAGATTTCGGTGTCAGGGATCGGGGAATCCAGCCCTCCGTTTTTTTTAGCCTCGGCAAGGAACAACCCCAACTGAGGGTAACATATATAACATAAGAACACTCCTGCGGCAGCAATCAATCCCCTGTTCTCTGTATCAGGTTACAGAAACAGAGGGGGCTGGATTCTCCACCGGCGGGATGCTCCATTTTGCCGGCAGCCCGGGGGTTTCCTGACAACTTGGGGCTGCCCCACAATGAGAAACCCCATTGGCCAGCCGGCATAACGGAGCACCCCGCCGGCGTGCTGAAACAGAAATATGGCGCGGCGGGACGGAGAATCCAGCCCAGGAACTATCCAAGTCAAGGAGAACAATTCCTGATCTGGCCGGCAGAATGGCTTTGCCCGTGTTGCAATGCAGAATGGCCCTGGGAACAAAGCCCACTGCTTTCACTGCTACCAACACCGACACTCGAGTAAATCCGAGCACCAGACACACCTCCCAAATATAATCCACAAGGTCAAGGCAGAAAACCCTGAAGACACACAGTCATGCTCCTTGCTTGACATCAGAGAATGTGGCTCTTTGCTTTGGAATTCTAACATCCTTGTAAATATTTGTCGAACAAATTTTAAATTAGATTAACGTGCCAGTGTGACAGTCCTGTCAGTCAAGGAACCATGGCGGCTTAACAGTAGCAGAACTAGTTACGGCGCTAGTTTTGCTGTTGGAAAAGTCTATAAATTCTGCATTGGCGTCAACACTTAGGGCTCAATTCTCCAGCCGCGTTGTGCTCAAGCGAGAGCGCAACGTGGCCGGAGAGTCTTGAGAGAGCCCTCCAGGGAGTCTCCCGACAGTCTCACAGGACTTTGCCAAGTCCCACGAGATATCAGAGTCGGAACTCCACCCCAAATGGCGTGACCAAATGCCGCTCCCGTACTTACGGCCTACCTGCCCAGGATCTACTGGCCTCCCTCGATTCTCCGGCCACCCAGGGAGGCTTCAGCCGGGCGCCGATCAGTGGTGGTCCACACAAACGTGGACCAGGCAAAATGGAACCTGAGGGGACTCATGGGCCATCGGGTGGTCAGGATAAGTGCAAGTTGGCCCCTGGCTCACCCTCTGCAATGCGGGCACCTTGGCACTGCCCAGCTGACTCCCTGGCACTGCCAAGATGGCTGGATGGCATTGCCAAGCTGGCAGAAGCACTGCCTGGGTGCCAGGCTGACACTGCCTTTTGGGAACAATTTACTACCTGCAGGAGTGAGAAGTTGCAGATACAATTGCTCTCTTTCTAGGCTTCCACATTTGAATGGCATTGCTGGAACAGAAATCTCGGCATTCAAAGAATACAAGAGCCAACACTCTGCAGCAAGTTTAATTCATGTTTACAGTGCAAATTCAACCAGCGGGATTCTCCGTTTCTGAGACCAAGGGCAGGATTCTCCGTTTGCCGAAGCCAAAATCGGGAAACGCGAATGGGCGGAGAATAGCTTCCGCCGGCAAAACCGGAGTAGGCGGCGGTTTGACGCCAAATCGGAATACTCCGACACCCCGGAAATGGCGTAAATGCGTTGCCCGCCGCGCGGGATTAAAGTCCAGTGGGCATATCATTAGCGGGCCTGCCAGCCTATTCTCTGGGGCCTCCGAGATTCTCTGCCTCCGATGGGCCGAGTGCCTGATGCCATTGTTCACTTGTGGTCTCAAAAATCGTGAACCTGGTATCGTGGCTGCTGAGCGAGAAAGAGGAGGTAGGAAATGGCATGGAATGACTGTGGGCTGCCGGCCCAGGCACTGGCCATGCTGGCTGCAGTGGGGGGGGGCCCTTGCCTGGGCCAGGGAAGGAGGGGACAGGCCGAGCAACCGGGGTGCCAAACCGGTCGCCACCCACTGGGGGACCACCCAGTGAGGGCAGTGCCAGCCAACGGTACCCCTGGTGGCAGGGACGGGCGCCAGGACTGGGGGCACCGACGGTGCCGGTTACCGATGGGGCAGGAGTGCGGGGGTAGGGGAGAGACATGCGTGGGCAGAGCCCGCAGTGCCAACCGGGGCCACCGAGTAGCCCATGGAACCTGATCGGGCACGGCAGTATGTACGATGCTAACATGTTGGCGTTTGATATTCAATTAGCAATTTTGGCCGCTGTGGTGATGGTCACAGCTCTGCAAGATGCCTCGTGGCCTTGTGAGCAGGAGCCACTCAGAGAGGAGGGTGACGTTGCAGCAGCGGAAAGGCCAGCAGAGGACAGGGTGCAGAGGAACGGGCTCCAGAGGAACGGGCTGCAGAGGGGCAGGTGGCGTCTGCACAGGCTGGAGGGCCGGCTGCCCACCAGGCCAAGGAGGAGGTGTGCCAAGGAGGTGCCACATGAAGCCTTGTGTGTACTGGCACCACCTGTCATTCGAGGACCTGCCAGACAGGGCATGCTGTCCAAGCCTCCAGCTGAGCAGAGAGATAGTGCAACATCTGCCAGATGATGGCACACCTTGCACTGCGGGGATATGGGGGAGGACACCCGCTCCTGGTGACCGTCAAGGTGGCGGACTACGCGTAGGGGTCCTTCGAGTTGCTGAGCATGGGCCTGTTCGGGATCTCACAGATCTCACCGCACAGATGCTCCGCGGCATCACGGATGCCCTATATGCCCCAGCGCCTCAATGCATCCAGTTCCATTTGGACCAAGCCCACCATGATGCCTGGGCAGCGGGGTTCGCTGCAATCGCAGGGATGCCCTGGGTACAGGGGGTGATAGAAGGGATGCATGAGCATAGCCGGATAACGGGCCGCTGTACAAAACTGAAAGGGGTTCCACTCTATGAATATCCAGCTGGTCTATGACCAATGAGCTGCGCATCGTGCACCTCTGCACCCGATTTCCAGGCAGTGTGCACAACTCCTTCATCCTGGCACACTCGGTGACTCCTGACATGTTCGAGGGGCACCACCCCCCTCCTCCCCCCCTCCCCCGCCAACCCCCGGCCGAGGGCTTGACTCCTGAGTGATAGAGGTTAGCTGCTGCGGCCATGACGGATGACACCTATCCGAAGGCCACAGACCAACGCTGAGACTCACTACAACGACGCCCATACAGTGAGCAGGAGTGTGGTCGAGAGGTGCTTCGGCATCCTGAAGATGTTCTGGAGAGGCCCTCCGTATGATGCTGAGAGGGTCACCTGCATCGTGGTGGCCTGCTGCATCCTCCACAACATCGCACAGCAGAGGGGCGATATGCTGGAGGAGGAGGATGAGGAGGAAGGGCAGGCCTCATCCGATGAGGGGGATGCGGAAGAGGAGGATGATGAGCAGGACATGGGGCCCAGGCAGGCACGGGTGCAGCATGACGGTTATTGCCAGGGCCAGTGCGCACACGACACTCTGGTCACCTCCAGGTTCACCAACCAGGCGGGAGGCGGTGGAGAGTGGGGTGGGGGTGGGGTTGGGGGCCAGGGGCAAGGAAACCACATTTCAGACCCACACCCTCTCACCTCCCACACCGCCAAACCACCCGCTTGCACACCCCTCTGTATTACCTACCTGTGGCACTATGAGCTGGGGGCACTGGGTTGGCAGTGACAGCAGGTCTGGTCCATGGGATGGAGATGATGACAGCCTGCTCTGCGATGAGCTCCGGTCTCCCACAGGGCCTGCACTGGTCCCCCGCTACCCCTCCCCCCACCCTCCCCCGCCAGCCCACACCCACACCCATCAGGCAGAGCACCGAGGCAGGTTTCAACGGTGTGAACAGGTGCTTATTGTGGAGAAATATATAGTCTGTGCCCTAGCCCCTATGGCTGAACTGTGCCCTGCACCCGTGCCAACGTAAGTGGTGTCTAACTTTCAGGTCTTACGGGACCTAACACTGCACCTAAGTGGTTTCCTCGACCGGTACAGCAGAAGTGCAGGCAGTCTGCTGTGGCACCTGCCCTGTGACAAGGGTCCGTTGTCGCGCGTCTCCTGGGGCGACCCAGTCGAGATGGGCCCGGCCGCTGCTCGGGTGTCCCAGGTGGCATGGTACTGCCCTGTTCTGCCCGCTGCTCAACAAATGCACCAGGGACAGGAGGGGTGGGGTATGAAGTGCTGCACTGTTCCGGCACCTCCCCTGCAGAAGTCATCAGCACGGCCCCATCGCCTCCTCCTCCCTCGGGGTGCCCAATGGTCCCCATGCTACCCCATGGGACGGGGGTGCAAGCCATCCCCTGAAGCCACCCCGCGACCTGGTGCTGCCAGTGCTGGAGGCCCGCTCTGGCATCGACCAGGGTTTGCATGCTCGTGGACATGGAGCACAGGGAGTGGACCATCGCCATCTGGGACTGCGCCACATCATGCTGCGACTGTGTCACCACCCTGGGGTCTCTATCACATCAGCCAGTGACTGGGCCACCTCCCTCTTGGTCTGGGCATCTCCCTCTGGGACTGGGCCACCCTGAACAGTGTCTGCGCTATGCTAGCCAGCGCCTGGGCAATGTCGCCAACGTCCCAGCCATGGCCTGTTGTGACTGGGCCTATCCGAGGAGCGCCGCTGCAATGTCCAATGTCCGCAGGTGCTCTGCCGCATGGCTGCCTGTGAGAGGGCAGCCCTATCCTGGGCCTCGGCCACTGCCTGCGCAGAATGCCCCAGGGCTTGGACACGCAGATCCAAACGATGTTGGCCTGGGTGGCACACATGACCGGCACCACCTCCCTGCTCCTTCATGTGGATGGACTTCTTCACATGGGCCCACAGGTGCTGGATGTCCGTCGTCATCCCCTCTTGTAGTCCCTGGGTCTCTGACTGTTTCTGCACTGTGGGTGGGACTGGATGTTCCAGGAGCCCAGGACCCATCTGGACAGCAGCTGGTTGCTGGGGCCGGCCTGCCCTCCGACCGTCCGGTCCCTAGGCTTCTCCTACCTCCACCTGCTGTAATGGGTGCGATGTGTGGTGCGCACCAGATGGTGTCCCAGGAGCCTGTTCACTAATGTCCCCAACCGAGGTGATAGGCTGAGATGGTGGAGATGTTGGAGACAGCTGTGATGGAAAGTCCATGTCCTCCTCCGACACGAGCTCCGGGGTCTCCTGTGTCTCCAGCGGAGGGCTGGTGTTCTGGCTGCTCTCCCCATCAGTGCTCAGCCATCTGGGGGGCACCAGCTCTGGCACTGGCTGGGGCGGGGGGGAGGGGAGGATGTCAGGTGAGGGCGGTGATGATGGGTGTGCGGATTGAGGGGGAGTGGGGGCGCGTCAGGTGAAGGGGGTGGCGGGGGTGTGGGGGAGGCACACATGTATCATGGGGATCCGCAACTAAGCCAGGTCTCACTTGCTCGCTCACCGCCGAACTCTGTCTTGGCGGCCTTCCATTCTTCGCAGTTCTGGTGGTCCCCTCCTGTCTTCTCTCACTCCTGGTGGTTGTGCGCAACCATCTCCTGGGGAGGAGAACAGAAACAGCACAACCGTTAGACGTTCCGGCACATGCAGCCCAGGTGTTGGGTAGATGGTAGCCTCAGTGGCCAGGGCACCCAGCCATGGAGGCTGGCATGTGTGTTGGCATGTGGGGCAGGGTGGGGGTTCCGTCGTCCCTGGGGGGAGGAGTGGCTGGGTAGCAGGTGTGTGGGGGGGGGCGTGGTTAGTGCCAGGGGCACAGCACTGCCTACTCACCCTGGCCACCCTGAGGTGGTTGTCATGATATTCATATAAACATATCATGGTGCAAACACACACACACAGCGATGGACAGATCAACGGGCCAATCAACACACACAACATCACAGCCAATCACCAGTGAGAGCACATGCACTATAAAACGGGGAACACCACAGTTCCCGCTCATTCCAGCAGGAGATAGCTCAGAGCACAGAGCTCACAGTGTGTCACTCAGACATACACCATGTGCTGAGTGCCTCTCTAAGATAGTGCAAGGGCTGGGTGCACAGATTAACTGGTAAAGTACGAACCACAGCCAGAAGTATACAGTAGATGTTACCAAGAATAATAAAACAGAGTTGTACCATCTACAACCGTGTTGGTTTGTCTGTATAGCGGAACACCCAACACGACATAGTACCAGGATTGGAACCCAGCAACTGTGAGACCTACCTGCACATCTTCAGCGATCCGCCATCCTGCGCCATGGACACCATCAGCCCGCCGCAGCCGCTCCAAATCGCTGGAAACCTCGGCGCCAACTGGAAGCTGTTTAAACAGCGCTTCCAGTTCTTCCTAGAAGCCACAGAAAGGGAGAATGCTTCGGACACCGGGAAAATTGCCCTCCTCCTGTCCACGGCAGCGCAACACGCCATCCACACCTACAACTCCCTGGCATTCGCGGAAGGCGAGGACAAGACGAAGTACAAGACGGTCCTTCTAAAACTTGAGCAACACTTCAGCGTCAAAGTGAATGAGAACTTCGAGAGGTACCTCTTCCAGCAGCGCCTGCAGGGTAAGGATGAGCCTTTTCAATCTTTCCTGACACACCTCCATATCCTCGCGCAGTCCTGCGGCTATGAGGCCACCTCCGACTCCATGATTCGGGGCCAGATAGTTTTTGGGGTCACCTCGAGCGCCCTGCACCAGCAGCTCCTCAAAATTAAAAGCCTCACCCTAGCCACCGCCATCGAAACCTGCGTCCTCCACGAAAACGCGACCAGCTGGTACTCCCAATTCCAGGCGGCCGAATCGGCACGGCAGGGATCCCACAAGGCTGAGCGGGTCCACTCCATCGAGTTCCTCCCGGCCCGCAGCCTGGACGAGGGCGGCCATTTCGCGCGCTTTCCGTGGCCTCCCGCGCTTGTACGCGCCAAAAGAGTCGTCAACGCAGAGGGACATGGCGCGCAGGCATGCTCCACGCAGAACCGAACTGCGCATGCGTGGTGGCGCAATGAACGCAATGACATCACGATGTGCGGCAACTGTGGATCCGCACATTTAAAGCGGCAATGTCCAGCGAAAAATCGACAATGCCTCCGCTGTGGCAAGAAAGGCCACTACGCTGCCTGCTGTTGAGCAGCTCAACCTGCCACGCTCCCGAATTCCGCCAGCCTCGCAGGGACGTGTGGGCCATTCAGCCTCCATACACCGAGTCATACCCTGACGACGTACAGACCGGTGATACCGACGACCGGGAAGCCTTCCGCGTTGCGGTAATTGACAGAAATCGGATGTCCCCAAGTAGGACCCACCAGCTGATGCCAGTGCACAGCGTTAATCCGGGTGATGAATGGTGTGCCACCCTAACGGTCAACCGATCACCAATCACATTCCGTTTAGACACTGGTGCCTCCGCCAATCTCACTGCATGGTCAGCCTTCTACGCCTTGAAGGTCAAACCACCGATTCGGCCATCCCGCTGTCAGTTGGTCGATTACAACGGTAATGTTATCCCGGCCATGGGATCTTGCCAGCTCGAGATTATACACAATTCATACACAGCCACACTGTCTTTTGAGATAGTTGGATCCTCGAAGGACTCCCTGCTAGGCGCACAGGCGTGCAAGATTCTCCACCTCGTTCAGCGGGTACACACTCTGTCTCCAGAAGGCACGTCCGATTTCCCGGATGCAGAATTTATAGCACAGCTCCACTCGCTCCTCGCCCATAACCAGGAGGCTTTCGAGGGCATGGGCACACTGCCCTACACTTACAGAATACGGCTCAAACCGGATGCCACCCCGGTCATTCACGCACCTCGTAGAGTCTCAGCACCACTCAAAGACAGCCTCAAGCAGCAGCTGCAGGATCTCCAGGACCAAGGAGTGCTTTCCTGGGTCACGGAGCCCACGCCATGGGTCAGCTCCATGGTGTGCGTTAAAAAGCCCTTTGGCGAACTCCGGATCTGCAGCGACCCGAAAGACTTGAACAACAACATCATGAGGGAACACTACCCCATACCCAAACGGGAAGAGATCACTAGCGAAATGGCCCGGGCTAAAATTTTTACAAAGCTTGATGCCTCAAAGGGTTTTTGGCAGATTCAACTGGATCAGTCGAGCAGGAAGCTGTGTACTTTCAACACTCCCTTTGGCAGGTACTGCTACAATAGGATGCCATTTGGCATCATCTCGGCATCCGAAGTGTTTCATCGAATCATGGAACAGATGATGGAGGGCATCGAAGGGGTGCGCGTCTATGTTGACGACGTCATCATCTGGTCCACCACACCACAGGAGCACATCAGTCGTCTCCAGCGCGTCTTTGCTCGGATACGAGAACACGGCCTGTGCCTCAACCGAGCCAAGTGCTCTTTCGGCCAAACTGAGCGAAAGTTTCTGGGGGACCACATATCCCGGTCAGGGGTGCGTCCGGATGCAGACAAAGTGACAGCTATCACAGCCATGCTGCAGCTGGCAGACAAGAAGGCAGTGCTACGCTTTCTCGGGATGGTCAACTTCCTGGGGAAGTTTATTCCCAACCTTGCCTCCCACACAACGGCTCTTCGCCACCTGGTGAAGAAGACCACGGAGTTCCAGTGGCTGCCCGCACACCAGAAGGAATAGGAGGAGCTCAGGATCAAGCTCACCACAGCCCCGGTATTGGCGTTCTTCGACACTACTTGAGATGCCAGTCCGGCATTGGGGCGGTACTCCTGCAACGGGACGACACTGCATCATGGGCCCCGGTTGCCTATGCCTCGCGGGCCATGACCCCCACAGAACAGCGCTATGCGCAGATCGAGAAGGAGTGCCTGTGTTTGTTAACCGGCATAGATAAGTTCCACGCCTACATGTATGGTCTCCCTCAGTTCACCGTGGAAACCGACCATCGCCCCCTTGTCAGCATCATACAAAAGGTCCTGAATGAGATGACACCTCGCCTCCAGCGCATTCTGCTCAAGCTCCGGAGGTACGACTTCCAACTGGTCTACACCCCGGGACAGGACCTCATCATCGTGGATGCCCTGTCCAGAGCAGTGAGCACACAGCCCGAATCGGAGGGGTTCGTCTGTCAGGTCGAAGCGCATGAGGCCTTCACATCGGCCAATCTGCCAGCTAATGATGCAAGTCTGGCCCGTATTCGCCGGGAGACTGCGGCTGCCACCTTCTAAACAACGTGTGATGCGCCACATGACGGAAGGGTGGCTCAAAGGAAAGTGCCCACAATTCTACAATGTCCAGGACGACTTGGCCGTCATTGACGGTCCTAAAGTTGGACCGGATTGTGATTCCACACAGCATGCACATGCTGGTCCTCGAACAATTACACAAAGGCCATCTCGGGGTTGAGAAGTGCAGGCGGAGGGCCCGAGAAGCTGTGTACTGGCCGGGCATCAGCGACGACATCGCCAACATGGTGCTCAACTGCCCCACCTGCCAAAGGTTTCAGCCGGCGCAGCCCCCTGAGACGCTTCAGCCCCATGAGGTGGTGACGTCCCCCTGGGAGAAGGTGGGTGTGGACCTTTTTCATGCGCTCGGCAGGGACTACATCATCATAATTAACTATTTTTCCAATAATCTGTAGGTCATACGCCTGCACGATTTGACATCAGCAGCTGTAATCAGAGCATGCAAGGAAACCTTCGCTCGCCATGGCATTCCGCTTACCATCATGTCGGACAATGGGCCCTGTTTTGCAAGCCACGAATGGTCTTCTTTTGCCGCTTCGTATGGCTTCACACACGTGACGTCCAGCCCTCTGCATCCCCAGTCAAATGGCAAGGCGGAAAAGGGCGTCCATATCGTGAAGCGATATGATGCCGGATCTGACTTCTGTTTAGCCCTGCTGGCCTATCGCTTGGCTCCACTGTCCACAGGCCTCTCACCAGCCCAGCTGTTGATGGGTCGCGCCCTCAGGACCACTGTGCCGTCCATTCATGTTCCTAAACCCGGCCATGCTCCAGTACTGCAAAGGATGCGACAGCAGCGTGCTCAGCAGAAGGTGGCACATGACACTCAGGCAACTGATCTTCCTGCCCTGGTGCCTGGAGACAACGTCCGCATACACCTACCAGAGGGTGGCTGGTCGGCAACTGCCGAAGTTATCCGCCACGTGGCTCTCCACTCGTTCCTGGTTCGCATGCCTGATGGCTCCATTCGCCGGTGTAATCAGCAGGCCCTTCGGCTGCTTCCGCGCTCGCTACGTGACCATGCACCGGTGCCACGCCCTCCTGTTGTCCCTGATGTCGACTTCGTGGAGCTTCCTGCCACTATGCCTATTCCTCTATCGCCCGTGGCCAGGCCCATTCCTCAGCCGGTGGATCCTGACCCACCCTTGAGGCGGGCAACCCAAATTCATCGCCCACCTACTAGGCTGGACTTATGAGCCTGTTTGCACATTGGACTCACTGAATTGTTGTGCAACAATGTTAATGTGTTTCTCTTTTTTTCGTTCCAGGAGTTCTCTTTTATTATTTGATGATTGCACTTGTTTTGTTTATGGTACTGTGGTAGTATGTATTGGGGGTCATGTGGGACTGGAAGCCCTAATGTCATTGGCTGACAGATCCCGGGTCCTGGTTGGCCGTTGACCTCAAGCTCCGCCCTGAAGGCGGAGTATAAGAAGCCGGAGTCTTCCCCCGCAGGCCAGTTTACTATCGAGCTGCGGGGGAACAGACACGCTTAATAAAGCCTCATCGACTTCACTCTATTCGTCTCATGGAGTCTTTGTGCGCTACAATTTATTAAGCGTGCCTAAAAAGGACTATGGAGCTCAGGATCATTCCAGAATGCCTGAGGATCAGCCCCCACGCAGTGAACGCGGCAGCAGCCTTCAAACACTGGCAGACTTGCTTCGAGGCCTACCTCAGAACGACCACCGGCCGAGTCTCAGACGAACAAAAACTGCAGGTCCTGCACTCGAGGGTGAGCACGGAGATTTTCACCCTCATTGAAGACACCGACGATTTCCAGACGGCGTTCGCAGCACTCAGAAGTCTATACGTTCGCCCAGTTAACCAAATCTACGCTCGCTACCAGCTCGCGACGAGACGGCAAGCTCCCGGAGAATCGATGGACGAGTTCTACGCCGCGCAGCTGATTTTGGGACGAGCCTGCAGCTGCCCGTCGGTGAACGCAAACGAACACACGGACATGTTAATGCGCGATGCTTTTGTGGCAGGTATGCAATCCTCCCAAATCCGCCAAAGACTTCTAGAAAAAGAGTCGCTAGGACTCTCAGAGGCACGGGCCCTAGCAGCCTCCCTAGACGTGGCCGCGCGTAATACCCGCGCCTACGGCCCCGACCGCGCGGCAGGCCATTGGGCCCCGTACGTACCCGTCACGGCAAACCCCCTACCCCCCCCCCCCGGACACCCCACAGGCTTGCGCGGTCCAAACGCCGAGTCGCACCAGGGGCGCCCGCTGTTATTTCTGCGGCCAGGCGAAACACCCCTGACAACGCTGCCCAGCCCGCGCAGCTATCTGCAAAAGCTGCGGGAAAAAGGGCCATTATGCGGTTGTGCCGGTCCCGCGAGGTCGCCGCCGTCCCGGGAGCACAGGGAGCCCTGCAAGCAGTTTACGCGCCCCAAACCCCCCAGCACGCCATGTACGACCCGCAGGCGCAGCCGCTCTGGGTCCCGACCACCGCGGTCCCGGGAGAACTGGGAGCCCTACACGCCGCTTACGCTCCCCAACCCCCCTCCCCGCAGCCCATGTATGACCCGCCGCCGGCGCTACCGCTTTGGGTCCCGGCCAACACTCTCCACGGAGAGGAGGGAGTTTTTCGCGTCCCTAACGCCACCCTAACCCCCGTCCCGCGCCCCACACCTGACCCGCCGGCGCCACCTACTTGGACCCCGACCACGGCTGTCCCCGGTGAGGGAGCTCCGCGCGGTCCTTGTGCTCGTGGCCCCACGCCTGACCCGCCGGCGCCGCCGACTTGGGCCTCGACCACCGCTGTCCCCGGTGAGGGAGCTCCGCGCGGTCCTAGCGCTCGCGGTCCTAGCGCTCGCGGTCCTAGCGCTCGCGGTGAGGGAGCTCCGCGCGGTCCTAGCGCTCGCGGTCCTAGCGCGCCCCAGCCCCCCCAGCACACCATGTGCGACCCGCAGACGCCGCCATTTTGGGTCCCGACCACCACGAGGGGAGGAGGGGCGCCGCCATCTTGGACCGCCCCAGACCTGTACGACGCATGGGGGCGGCCATTTTGTCCACCCCCGCCGCCATCTTGTGACCCCCCAGCCACGTGCGATGTATGGGGGTGGCCATTTTGTTCACCCCGACGCCATCTTGGACGGCAACAACGGAACCCACTCCACTACTACAACCACGGCTCGCTTCGATTACGCTCGATCAGGCTCGGCCCCGGACACTCCAGACGACGACGACAACGGTCCTAATAAACGGCCACGAGACGCCATGCCTAGTCGACTCCGGGAGCACGGAAAGCTTTATACACCTCGACACGGTAAGACGCTGTTCCTTGACCACCTATCCCAGCGCACAAAAGATTTGCCTAGCTGCAGGATCCCACTCCGTACAGATCCAGGGATTCTGCCTAGTCAAGCCTGATAAGGCATCCCTCCTTGGTGCCCATGCACGCCAGCCTCTCAACCTCGAGTCCATGCCATGTCTTCTTCCAATGTGGATCTTCATGCTGACATTGATGACATCCTTGCTCAATATCTGGATGTGTTTGATGGAATGGGCACTCTGCCATGCTGCTACAAGATCCTACTCAGGCCTGATGCCACGCCTGTAATCCATGCACCACGCCGGGTGCCGGCTCCTCTGAAGGAACATTTAAAGGTACAGCTACAGGAGCTGTGGGCACCATATCCAAAGTGACGGAACCGACTGACTGGGTCAGCTCGATGGTCTGTGTGAAGAAGCCCTCAGGAGAGTTGAGGATGTGCATAGATCCCAAAGATCTTAACCAGAACATAATGCGGGAACACTACCCGGTCCCGAAGCGGGAGGAACTGACCAGTGAGATGGCACACGCCAAATTCTTCACGAAGCTAGATGCATCGCGTGATTTCTGGCAGATATAACTGGACGAGTCCAGCAGGAAGCTCTGCACGTTCAACACACCATTTGGCAGGTGCTGTTATAACCGTATGCTGTTCGGCATTGTCTCAGCCTCTGAAATCTTCCACAGGATCATGGAGCAGATGATGGAGGGCATTGAGGGGGTGTGTGTCTACGTAGATGATGTAATCATATGGTCCACGACCCCCGAGGAACACATATCTAATCTCAAACAAGTCTTTCAACGTGTCCATGCAAACGGCTTCAAGCTGAACAAGGCCAAGTGCTCCTTTGGCATGTCATCCATCAAGTTCTCGGGCGACCAGATATCCCAGCAGGGTGTGCGACCGGATAAGGTCAAGGCCATTAACGCCATGAAGACCCCGGAAGACAAAAAGGTGGTACTACGCTTCCTCGGAATGGTGAACCTCTTGGGAAAATTCATTCCCAACATGGCCTCACACACCACGGCTCTCAGGCATCTGGTGAAGAAATTCACTGCATTCCAATGGCTACCCACACATCAAGCAGAGTGGCTCGAGCTCAAAACAAAGCTCACCACTGCTCCGGTACTAGCGTTTTTTGACCCGGACAGGGAAACAAAAATCTCCACGGACGCAAGCCAGGACGGCATTGGTGCGGTGCTCCTCCAGAGGGATGACTCCTCGTCCTGGGCCCCAGTTGCTTATGCGTCAAGGGCCATGACTCCTACTGAACAGAGGTATGCCCAGATAGAAAAAGAGTGCCTGGGCCTCCTAACCAGCATTGTGAAGTTCCATGACTACGTTTACCTTCACAGTGGAGACTGACCACAGACCCTTGGTCCATATCATTCATTTTTTAAAAATATATATATTTTATTCAAATTTTTTGGCCAAACAAAACAATACAAAGGTTTTTCTTTTTACAACAGTAAAACAGTATAAATAACAGTGGCTGTTTTTAACAAATAAATAAATAATATATAAACTAAATGGCAACTGCCCTATCAAAAATAATAACTCTCCAAAAATAAAATCAAACAATCCAATATACATAGCCTAATACAAATATTTATACAAAAAAAAACACCCGAGGACCCGCCCGGGCCCCCCCCCCCCTCCCCCCCCACCCGGGTTGCTGCTGTTACCTTCCCATTTCCTTTATCGTTCTGCGAGGTAGTCAATGAACGGTTGCCACCGCCTGGTGAACCCTTGAGCCAAACCCCTTAGTGCAAACTTTATCCGTTCTAGTTTTATAAACCCTGCCATATCATTTATCCAGGTCTCCATGCCCGGGGGTTTGGCTTCCTTCCACATAAGCAATATCCTTCGCCGGGCTACTAGGGACGCAAAGGCCAAGACATCAGCCTCTTTCGCCTCCTGCACTCCCGGCTCTTCTGCAACCCCGAATATAGCCAACCCCCAGCTTGGCTCGACCCGGACCCCCACCACCTTCGAAAGCACCTTTGCCACCTCCACCCAGAACACCTGTAGTGCCGGACATGACCAAAACATGTGGGTTTGGTTTGCTGGGCTTCTCGAGCATCTCCCACACCTATCCTCTACCCCGAAAAATTTACTGAGCCATGCTCCGGTCATATGCGCCCTGTGTAAAACCTTGAATTGTATCAGGCTTAGCCTGGCGCACGAGGACGACGAGTTTACCCTACGTAGGGCATCAGCCCACAGCCCCTCCTCAATCTCTTCCCCCAGCTCTTCTTCCCATTTCCCCTTCAGCTCATCCACCATGATCTCCCTCTCGCCCCTAATTTCCCTGTATATATCCGACACCCTACCATCCCCCACCCATGTCCCTGAGATCACTCTATCCTGAACCTCCTGCATCGGGAGCTGCGGGAATTCCCTCACCTGTTGCCTCGCGAAAGCCCTCAGTTGCATGTACCGAAATGCATTCCCTTGGGACAACCCATATTTTTCCGTCAGCGCTCCCAGACTCGCAAACGTCCCGTCTACGAACAGATCTCTCAGTTGCACAACCCCCGCTCTCTGCCATGCTCCAAATCCCCCATCCATTCTCCCCGGGATAAACCTATGGTTATTTCTTATCGGGGACCGCACCGAGGCTCCCGTCCTTCCCCTATGTCGTCTCCACTGCCCCCAAATTTTTAGTGTTGCCACCACCACTGGACTTGTGGTGTATTTCTTCGGGGAGAACGGCAACGGCGCCGTCACCATTGCTTGTAGGCTGGTTCCCTTGCAGGACGCCATCTCCAATCTCTTCCACGCCGCTCCCTCCCCTTCTCCCATCCACTTACACACCATTGAGATATTGGCGGCCCAGTAGTATTCACTTAGGCTCGGTAGTGCCAGCCCCCCCTATCCCTGCTACGCTGCAATAACCCCCTCCTCACTCTCGGGGTCTTCCCGGCCCACACAAAACTCATGACACTTTTCTCAATTCTCTTGAAAAAAGCCTTCGTGACCATCACCGGAAGGCACTGAAATACAAAGAGGAATCTCGGGAGGACTACCATTTTAACTGCCTGCACCCTACCCACCAGTGACAGGGGCACCATGTCGCATCTCTTAAAATCCTCCTCCATCTGTTCCACCAATCTTGTTAAATTGAGCCTATGTAAGGTTCCCCAACTCCTGGCTATCTGAATCCCTAAGTACCGGAAATGTCTTGTCACCTTCCTCAGCGGTAAGTCATCTATTCCCCTGCTCTGCTCCACCGGATGCACCACAAACAGCTCACTCTTACCCATATTCAATTTGTACCCCAAAAATTCCCCAAACTCCCTGAGTGTCTGCATTATCTCAGGCATCCCCTCCACTGGGTCCGCAACATACAGCAATAAATCATCTGCATACAAGGATACCCGGTGTTCTTCTCCTCCCCTGAGCACTCCCTGGAGCCCCTCAGTGCTATGGCCAGGGGCTCAATCGCCAATGCAAACAGTAACGGAGACAGGGGACACCCCTGCCTCGTTCCTCTATGAAGACGGAAGTAATCAGACCTCTGTCTGTTCGTGACCACGCTCGCCACCGGGGCCCTATACAGCAGCTGTACCCATCCGATATACCCTTCTCCAAAACCAAATCTCCTCAGCACCTCCCACAGATAATCCCACTCCACTCTGTTGAATGCTTTCTCGGCGTCCATCGCCACACTATCTCCGCTTCCCCCTCTGGTGGGGGCATCATCATTACCCCTAGCAACCTCCGTATGTTCATGTTCAGCTGTCTCCCCTTTACGAACCCAGTTTGATCCTCGTGGACCACCCCGGGGACACAGTCCTCTATCCTCGTCGCCATCACCTTGGCCAAGAGCTTAGCATCTACATTTAAAAGGGAAATGGGCCTGTAGGACCCACACTGCAGCGGGTCTTTTTCTTTCTTCAAAAGGAGCGATATCGTTGCCTCCGACATAGTCGGCGGCAGCTGCCCCCTTTCCCTAGCCTCATTAAAGGTTCTCGTCAGAAGCGGGGCCAGAAAGTCCATATACTTCCTATAAAATTCCACCGGGAATCCGTCCGGTCCCGGGGCCTTCCCCGCCTGCATGCTCCCAATCCCTTTTACCACCTCCTCCATCTCAATCTGTGCTCCCAGTCCCACCCTCTCCTGCTCCTCCACCTCAGGGAATTCCAGCTGATCCAAGAAACACATCATTCCCTCCTTCCCTTCCGGGGGCTGAGCCTTATATAACCTCTCATAAAATGCCTTGAACACCCCGTTCACTCTCTCCGCTCCCCGTTCCATCTCTCCCTCCTCATCTCTCACCCCACCTATCTCCCTCTCTGCTCCCCTCTTCCTCAATTGGTGGGCCAGTAGCCTACTCGCCTTCTCTCCATACTCATACTGTACACCCTGTGCCCTCCTCCACTGTGCCTCTGCCTTACCCATGGTCAGCAGGTCAAACTCCACATGTAGCCTTTGTCTTTCCCTGTACAGTTCCACCTCCGGTGCCTCCGCATATTGCCTGTCCACCCTCAAAAGTTCTTTCAGCAATCGCTCCCTTTCTTTACCCTCTTGTTTCTCTTTATGTGCCCTTATGGATATCAGTTCCCCTCTAACCACCGCCTTCAACGCCTCCCAGACCACTCCCACCTGAACCTCTCCATTGTCATTAAGCTCCAAGTACCTTTCGATGCACCCCCTCACCCTTAAACATACCCCCTCATCCGCCAATAAGCCCATATCCATTCTCCAGAGTGGGTGCTGTTCTTTTTCCTCTCCTACCTCCAGGTCTACCCAATGTGGAGCGTGGTCCGAAATAGCTATGGCCGTATATTCCGTCCCTGTCACCTTCGGAATCAGTGCCCTTCCCAAGACAAAAAAGTCTATCCGTGAGTATACTTTGTGGACATGGGAGAAAAATGAGAACTCCTTACTCCTAGGCCTACTAAATCTCCAGGGGTCTACCCCTCCCATCTTCTCCATGAAGTCCTTGAGCACCCTGGCCGCTGCCGGCCTCCTCCCGGTCCTGGACCTCAATCGGTCCAGCCCTGGATCAAGCACCGTATTGAAATCTCCCCCCATTACCAACTTTCCCGCCTCCAGGTCCGGGTTACGTCCCAACATACGCCTCATAAAATTTGCATCATCCCAGTTCGGGGCATATACGTTCACCAGAACCACCGCCTCCCCTTGCAATCTGCCACTCACCATCACATATCTACCCCCACTATCCGCCACTATGGTCTTTGCCTCAAACAGTACCTGTTTCCCCACCAAGATAGCCACCCCCCTGTTCTTCGCATCCAAACCCGAATGAAGCACTTGCCCCACCCATCCTTTACGTAGTCTGACCTGGTCTATCAGGTTCAGATGCGTCTCCTGCAACATAACCACATCTGCCTTTAATTTATTTCGGTGTGCGAGTACCCGTGCCCTTTTAATCGGCCCGTTCAGCCCTCTCACGTTCCACGTGATCAGCCGGGTTGGGGGGCTCTTTACCCCCCCCCCCCCTTGTCGACTAGCCATCCCCTTTTTTATCCCAGCTCCTCACCCGGTTCCCACGTACCCGTGTATCCCCCCGACGGCGCCCTCCTGCCTCGACCACCCCATCCCATAACAGCTCTCCCTTCTCCTTAGCAGCAGCAACCCAGTTAACCCCCCCTCCCCCCTCCGCTAGATCCCTTCCTAGCGTAGTTGCACCCCCCATGTTGCTCCCAGAAGTCAGCGAATTCTGGCTGACCTCGGCTTCCCCCCTTGTCCTTGGCCCCCACTGTGCGAGGTCCCTTCCTTCCTGCGTCCCTGTTCCCGCCATAATTACCATAGCGCGGGAACAAAGCCCGCGTTTCCCACTCGGCCCCGCCCCTAATGACCGGCGCCCACAGTTCCTCATACTCCCCCCCCCCCCCCCCCCCCAACATGGGAAAGAGAGAAAAGTTACAGGATCGCAAGATTAACAAACTGAAAAATCATCCCCCCCCCCTTTTTTTCCTCGCCCCACATAATCACCCCACCACTTTGTCCCAAAAGTTCTTTCTCTCGCCAGACTATTCCAGCTTCTCGTCCACAATGAATGTCCACGCCTCTTCTGCCGTCTCAAAGTAGTGGTGCTTCCCTTGGTGTGTGACCCACAATCTCGCCGGTTGTAACATTCCAAACTGGATCTTCTTTTTGTGAAGCACCGCCTTAGCCCGATTAAAACTTGCCCTCCTTCTCGCCACCTCCGCACTCCAATCCTGGTATGCGCGGATCACCGCGTTCTCCCACCTGCAGCTCCGAGTTTTCTTGGCCCATCTTAGGACCATCTCTCTGTCATTATAGTGGTGAAACCTCACCACTATGGCTCGAGGTATTTCTCCTGCCCTTGGTCTTCGCGCCATAACTCGATAAGCTCCCTCCACCTCCAAAGGGCCCGTCGGGGCCTCCGATCCCATTAGCGAATGAAGCATCGTGCTCACATATGTCCCGACGTCCGCCCCTTCTACGCCTTCGGGAAGACCCAGAACCCTTAAATTCTTCCTCCTCGAATTATTCTCCAGTACTTCCAGCCTTTCCACACACCTTTTGTGCTGCGCCTCGTGCGTCTCTGTCTTCACCACCAGGCCTTGTATTTCATCTTCGTTTTCAGCAGCCTTTGCCTTCACGACCCGAAGCTCCTGCTCTTGGGTCTTCTGCTCCTCCTTTAGCCCTTCAATCGCCTGTAATATCGGGGCCAACAATTCCTTCTTCAATTCCTTTTTCAGCTCTTCCACACAGCGCCGCAGGAACTCTTGTTGGTCTGGGCCCCATAACAAATGGCCACCTTCCGACGCCATCTTGCTTTGAGCTTGCCTTCCTTGCCGCTGCTCCAGAGGATCCTCCGCAATCCGGCTGCTATCCTCTCCTTTATCCATGCGTGTCCAGGGGGATTCCCTTCTAGTTTACCGCACAGTGTTTTTGGCCGTTTAAATTGCCGTTGGGGCTCCTATTAAGAGCCCAAAGGTCCGTTCCACCGGGAGCTGCCGAAACGTGCGACTTAGCTGGTCATCGCCGCACCCGGAAGTCATCCATATCATTCATAAGGACTTGAATGACATGACGCCCAGGCTTCAGCGCATTCTCCTTCGATTCCGAAGTTACGATTTTGAGTTAGTGTAGACACCAGGCAAGGAGCTGATAATTGCGGATGATCTGTCCCGCTCCATCACCTCGCTCTGTGAACAGGTTGACTTCATCCACCAAATTGAGGCACAGGTGCAGCTGTGTGCCAGCAACCTCCCGGCCTCAGATGCACGAGTGATCAGCATTCGTGAAGAGACTGCCAAAGACCCTCTTCTGCAGCGTGCAATGCACCAACCTTGCAAATGGCTGGCAAAAAGGGCAATGCCCTCAGTTCTTTAATGTGAAGGACGACCTGACAATCGTCGAGGGGATCCTCCTCAAGCTAGATCGTATCGTTATTCCTCACAGTCTGCAGAGTTAGTGCTCAAACAAATCCGCGAGGGACACCTAGGTGTCGAAAAGTGTAGGCGCAGGGCCTGGCAGGCTGTCTATTGGCCTGGAATCAGCCAGGACATATCCAACATGGCCCTCAATTGTGCAACCTGCCAGCGTTTCCAGCCTGCTCAAACAAAAGAAACACTCCAGCAACACAAGGTCATGACCTCTCCGTGGTCCAAGGTGGGAATCGACCTTTTTCACGCCAATCGGCGTGGCTATGTGCTCATCATAGATTACTTCTCAAATTACCCAGAAGTTGTGAAGCTGTCAGAACTCACATCAAGGACAGTCATCAAGGCCTGCAAGGAGACATTTGCCAGGCATGGTATTCCACTCACTGTCATGAGTGACAATGGTCCCTGCTTCCACAGCCAAGAGTGGTCCAATTCCGCCAAGTCGTATCAATTCAACCACATTACCGCAAGCCCACACTACCCGCAGTCCAACGGGAAGGTTGAGAAAGGGGTCCATATAGTGAAGCAACTGCTCTGCAAGGCTGCGGACTCTGCTTCTGACTTCAACCTTGCACTGCTACTTTCAAGTACAACTGCATCCAGTTGCAGTCCGTGTTACTCCAGGATGAATAACACGACACAAACAAGTGAAAATAACAGGATTTTGCAAGTTCCAGCACAGGAGATTTCCATAGGTTAATTTTTTATGTCTGAATTTCTATTGCTTTTTTGTTTCCAAGGCAAATTTTACACAAAATAAAGAAACACAAGTTGAAACAGATGATGGCCTCTCTAAATGATGTGCCAATGACACCACTTGGAGAACAAGACCGAGCTGGTGTTAAATGCTGTATTGTTCTGTTATTCTATGACTTGTACAATTACGAATGTGTCTATGCGCCTATGATAATGCCCCAAGCAAATAACAAAGCTTTAATGACAATGCAGCATCCATACAGATATTCTTTTGTTTACGAACTCACAATTAGATATCATCGCTTCTCTTCACAGAGCCACTCTGCGGTCAAATCGAAAGAACACCACTTAGCAGAATGCTAAGTGCCACCATTTCAACTTGACACAGTCTTCAGAAGAAAGTAATGCTGCTCAAGAAGGCCAAGAATTGAGTTCATTAGCACAATTAAGAAAGGCGGGTGATTATAATGGAAACAGCTGCAGCAGGGCTGAATTTTAGCATCTATATTTATATAAAGCACAAAGACTTGGAGTTGCTAAACAACCAGGTTATTTGCAATGACATAAACACATTTTTGTATTCTAATTCACAATACATTAGAAGCTGCCATGTCACTTGTAGACTTTGCCAGTCCAATTAACAGATCCATTTCAACAACAAGGAAAAATGGCTGCTGAGTGTGAAAGGATACCTGTTACTCCCATGGATCACGTTTCCATGTTGTAGGGCCACCACCGCAGCAGAAGAATGCTATAATGAGGCACATGTCAATTCAAAGATAAGAACTGACTACCTCATTGAGATGCTTAAAAAAGGTCCTCCTGCCTGGATAGGATACTTTGATATGTGTACCTAACATCATCTTAGGATTCAGGAAGAGGTGGTGGAATAGTGGGCTAGTAATTCAAAGACCCAGGGAAATGTTCTGGGAACCTCACTTTGAATCCACCATGGCAGACGGTGAAATTTGAATTCAACAAGGAAACTGGAATGAAAAGCGTACTGATGGCCATGAAACCATTGTTGATTGTTATAAAAACCCATCTGGTTCACTCGTACCCTTTAGAGAAAGAAATGTGCCATTCTTACCTGGTCTGGCCTACACGTGACTCCAGACCCATAGAATGTGGTTAACTCTTAAATGACCTCTGAAATGGCCTAGAAAACCACTCAGTTCAAGGGCAATTTGGGATGGGCAATGCCAGTGATGCCCACATACCATGAAAGAACTTTTTAAAAAATAATAGCGCATTGTGTGCTTCATAACTTGTCAATCAAGGACAGATTCTAAGTATCCTGGAAGATGCCAGACAGTCTGATGAAAATATTGCTGATGCTGAAGACGAGGCTCATGAAGAACCCAAAGCAGGTGCGGTGTCTAATGCGACAAGATGATTGGCAGCCAACCTCATTTGGCACACCTTCACAGCTGTGTAGAGTGATATATTTTGAGAAGGCTTGGTCCATCAAAGATCTGTTTTCTCTCATCAAATACTCTACGGTGTAACTAAAATCATTTCTTCGCACAGCTATCCACCACATCCTGAATTTGAGTTTGAACATCAGGATATTGCCTGCTCCCCACTGCCTTGCAAGAGATCTAAGTCACAAGCAGTCCTTACATCAAACGTTCTATTGTTTACTCTAACTATTTCCAGAAACATTGGTCTGGGTTTTGAGGATTTCTTGACAGTGAGAAAGCTGTCAATGTTCGGCATCATTATCCCTCTGCACTTGAGCCCAACTTCAAGATCGAATGAGAAATCAGATTATTGCACAAATCCTGAATTTGTGATCTCCGATTCACTCGGTCACAGATTGTTCTGTGGAGGACATCTTCCCCACCCCTATCACCGTCCACCAGAGGCAGCAATCAATGAAATCAGTTGACCTGGTGAGAACCTCCCCTTCATGCGGCAGTTAGAAATCCCTTAAAATGTTCAGCTTTGGTCAAAGGGGTGTAACTGTGTTTTTAACAGTGATCTGTTTTAACTGGGTGGCCTTAATTCATAAATGTGTATGTATCTGAACAATAATTACTCATGAACAATAGATCTGGCCCTCAAAGATATGTAGAATGTTATTAAATATCAAATTCATGATTGGATTGGATTGGATTTGTTTATTGTCACGTGTACAGTGAAAAGTATTTTTCTGCGAGCAGCTCAACAGATCATTAAGTACATGAAGTGAAAAGGAAATAAAAGAAAATACATAATAGGGCAACACAAGGTACACAATGTAACTGCATAAACACCGACATCAGGTGAAGCATACAGGGGTGTAGTGTTGATGAGGTCCGTCCATAAGAGGGTCGTTTAGGAGTCTGGTAACAGTGGGCAAGAAGCTGTTTTTGAGTCTGTTTGTGCGTGTTCTCAGACTTCTGTATCTCCTGCCGGATGGCAGAAGTTGGAAGAGTGAGTAAGCCGAAGTGATGAAGTTAACCAGAATTTTTAAATAATTAAAAATATGATTTGCATGATATTTCAGCTTTTACTTTTATATTCAAACCTTTGTTTCACTCTGTAAAATGTTTCAAGAGAGATTTGATTTTACTGCATTTCATTTTCTGGCTGACTGTCAGTGAAAATTCTTCAATGTGACTGGCTGCTTGGACCACTTGCTGGCATCACTGCAGCTCAACGCTGAGAATTATTGAATGTGTTTTGTGTTAATGTGCAAATAATTCCTGCACACTATGGTAGGTGTGAAATGAAGTAGATGTAAGATGTGTGATGCAGACCTTAATTTTCATCAAGGTCCATTCTGTAAGACTGGAAACACTAATCTTGGCCTAGATACCATTTGAGATGTTCTTACAAAATGTCTGTGGTTGCGAGTATTTTCATTCTTGTGTGTGCAAAGTAAAATATTGGCATTGTATAATGCAATGAGATATTTTTTTCTAAATTGTAGATGGCAAATACACTATTATTTTTCATAATTTTACAAAGTCAGATGAATAAAGGATTGGGAGTTGTTTGAAAAAAACACAACCCCCCCCCCAAAAAAAACAGGGCAGCATGGTAGCATAGTGGTTAGCACAATTGCTTCGCAGCTCCAGGGTCCCAGGTTCGATTCCTGGCTTGGGTCACTGTCTGTGCGGAGTCTGCACATTCTCCCCGTGTGTGCGTGGGCTTCCTCCGGGTGCTCCGGTTTCCTCCCACAGTCCAAAAGATGTGCAGGTTAGGTGGATTGGCCATGATACATTGCCCTTCGTGTCCAAAATTGCCCTTAGTGTTGGGTGAGGTTACTGGGTTATGGGGATAGGGTGGAAGTGTGGACCTTGGGTAGGTTGCTCTTTCCAAGAGCTAGTGCAGACTCGATGGGCCAAATGGCCTCCTTCTGCACTGTAAATTCTACGATAACTAAAATTGACTCAAGATAAGTGGCAGAAGATGTAGAGGGGACATGAGGAGGAACGTTTTTACGCAGAGGGTAGTGGGAGTCTGGAATTGGCTGCCCGCGTTGGTGGTGGAGGCAGAGACCCTAAACACTTTAAAAGATATCTGTATCTGCACGGGCTATGGACCCCTATGGACCCCTTGTCCATGCCAGCCCAAGGTGTCCTTGGGCTGGCATGGACAAGATAGGCTGAATGGCCTCCTTCTGTGCTGCAACTCTTCCATGATTCTATTATTCTAAATGGACAGGAAAGATGGCGGTGAGCAAATCTTTGCAGTCCCCTATTCCCCTGAAACACTGACACCAATTCAGAGACACTCATTCATCCTCTCCATTGCTTTCACCGGCCCACAAGCACTCAGTTGAGGGAGTATAGATAATATTGATGAGGGATTGACGTCTAGGTAAACACAGACAAGAAAGCTAGATGATGCAAATGTGGCTCAACCCTTGGCTACAGAGTTTGCAGATGATAATCTCAAACCTCCTCCTACCATGACAAAAATGATTCTCGGAGAAGTAACATGGAGGTTATTTACAATCTCACTTGATGTCGGATTACAGGCAATTGAATATCTATAGGATATCTATGGAATCCATGGCCTTGCAATGCATCAACATCTGAGGACATTGTGTCTGCACCGACCCTCTGAAAGAGCACTCCACCCATACCAACTCCTCCACCCTGGAGTTCTGGCTGCGGGGGGCTGTCCTGGTGGTGTGGTGGGGGGATCTGACTCCAGGGAGGGCCTCCTTAGTGGCTTGGCCCACGATCGGGGCCTACTGATCGGTGGGCTGGCTAATTCCGTTGGGGGCCTATGTTCCTCCGCGCCGGGCCCCTGTAAGGCTCCGTCATATTGCCCGGGGGCTGGCGCGGAGCCGGGAACCCATGCGCATGCATGGACTCGTGGCGGCCATGGCGCACTGGCTTTTGAGCGCCGGAGCAGCGGACACCACTCCGGCGCCGTACTAGGCTCTTCGGAAGGAGTAAATACCCGGGCCTGGCGACCCGTTGATGCCAGAGTGGCTCGCGCCGCTTTTGACGCCGGCGTCAGTGCTTGGCCACGGGATCGGAGAATCCCGGCCAAGGATTGTGAGGCCAAGAGGTTTATTTGTAAGGAATAGGGATAATGGCATCCATTCGTCTTGACAGACAATGGACTTCACCCTGGGTAAATGTCACCTTTGTAGTGACACCGTTGTCTGTTCTGGCGGTAGCTGAAGATTCATGAGTGGCAGTCCCATGCCGCAGCCAGCAAGAAGAATAACATTGGCTCAAGCTTGTTGTACCTCTGTCTCTGTATCTTCACACAAGAGGTCAAACAGTCACGTATCAAACAGACACTCCACACTGAACATTGATTCAACACTATTTATTCACTAAACGTGCATGAAATACACCATGGGCGGGATTCTCCAACACCCCCCCGGGTCGGAGAATCCCTGGGGTTCGGCGTAAATCCCGCCCCACAACCCCGACTGCCATATTCTCTGGTGCCGTTTTTTGGGTTGGGGTGGGATTCCAGCCACACTGGTCAGGGGCCGTTGGCAGCGGCCCCCCCCGACGATACTCCGGGCCCCGATGGGCCGAGCTGCCGTCAATGTTTGGCCAGTCCCACCGGCGTGGGTTACGTATGGTCCCACACAGCGGGACCTGATAGGTAAGTCAGGGTGGGCGGTCCTACCAGGGATCCAACCTGGGGGGGGGGCCTCCACAGAGGTCTGGCCCATGATCGGGGCCCACCAATCTGCGGGCGGGCCTGTTCCGTGGCGGCACTTCTTCCTTCCGCGCCAGGCCCCTGTAGGGCTCCGCCATGGCCGGCGCGGAGAAGAAACCCCCCCCCCCCCCCCCCCGCGCATGCGCCAAAATACGACGGCCGGTCTGCGCATGTGCGAGATCACGATGGCCGTTTTGCACATGAGCGGCGCCAAACCCTCTGCCATCCACCTAACCCCTTAGACAGGTGAGAATTCCTCACATTGGGGGTCTGTTGACATCGGAGTCGTTTGCGCCGGTTTTCCCGCCGGCGTGAGGACTTCGACCCCGGAAGGGAGAATCCCGGCCGATGTAGTCAAATCTTATGTGATACAACTGATCAAAATTTGTCGCAAGATTCACCGCTTCAGACATATGTAGACATTACCCGTTTGAACTGAATTGGCCAAATTCTTCTCAGAGGTCTGTTCTACTCTCTGAGCCTTCACTCAGGTCACTGCATTCCACGCCAGTTGTTCCAAGGTCATCGCTGATGCGGAATCTTCGATGCTTGGTTCTTATACTCTTTCTGATCCGGAACATAGGTCAAACCGTGTCCTATTTCGAACTGCCAATTGACGTCTTTCTTCTCACCACAGATCCATTCTTCAGACATCGATTCAGACATTGTGCTTAAAGGTGTCAACTCAAGGTCTGCTTGATATTATGCAATCTTTCCATCTGTGCATTGTAGACTCTAAATTGGTCACTGGTCGAAAGGTAACAGGATCATTTCAAGTTGACCAAAATCTTCCCATCATTTTAGCACAAGGAGGGTCTTATGCTACAAGGTCGACCAATATTTATTTTCCTTCCAGTGGGCTCTCTTTCCTGCCCTCTGCCCACTTCTTTTGTCTTCTGTTTTTTCCATGCCCTTCCAGATGCTTCAGGCACCCAGGCATCAGTGAGGACGTCCATACATCAACGCTGATCCTGGTCAACTTGAGGTTCTGCTGACAGACATCCTTTTTTGCGAATGTGGCTGACCGGTTGGTCTTATGCTGATAACAAGCGCACCATAGAGCATGGGCTGGATTCTCCGTTTTCTGTGGCTAAGTGCCAGCGTGAACAGAGAATCCGTGAGAGGATCACAACAGGAAAATCGACGCAAACTCCTCACCAATTCCGGTACCAGTGAGGGGGTAGCATCGGCATGAAACTACAGCGAATCGCGCCAGAAATGGGCGGGGATCTGCACCGGTCGCACCATAAAACATGGTGCCGGCTGTGCTCTAACACTAACCCGCCAACAGCGACCCCACAGCCCACCCCCACCTGTCTCCCCAGCCATAAAAGAAGACCCCTCCACCAGCGGCACGGATCCCGGCTGAGTGTGGCGGCGCTGGACACTCTCCACATCCAGACACAGGGGGCGAAATTCTCCCGAAAAAGCGCGATGTCCGCCAACTGGCGCCCAGAACGGCGCCAATCAGACGGGCATCGCGCCGCCCCAAAGGTGCGGAATGCTCCGCATCTTTGGGGGCCAAGCCCCAACATTGAAGGGCTAGGCCGGCGCCGGAGGAATTTCCGCCCCGCCAGCTGGCGGAAACGGCTTTTGTTGCCCCGCCAGCTGGCGCGGAAATGACATCTCCGGGCGGCGCATGCGCGGGAGCGTCAGCGGCCGCTGACAGTTTCCCACGCATGCGCAGTGGAGGAAGTCTCTTCCGCCTCCGCCATGGTGGAGACCATGGCGGAGGCGGAAGGGAAAGAGTGCCCCCACGGCACAGACCCGCCCGCGGATCGGTGGGCCCCGATCGCGGGCCAGGCCACCGTGGGGGCACCCCCCGGGGCCAGATCGCCCCTCGCCCCCCCCCAGGACCCCGGAGCCCGCCCACGCCGCCTTGTCCCGCCATTCAAAAGGTGGTTTAATCCACGCCGGCGGGACAGGCAATTTATCGGCGGGACTTCGGCCCATCCGGGCCGGAGAATCCAGCGGGGGGGGGCCCGCCAACCGGCGCGGCCCGATTCCCGCCCCCGCCGAATATCCGGTGCCGGAGACTTTGGCAACCGGCGGGGGCGGGATTCACGCCAGCCCCCGGTGATTCTCCGACCCGGCGGGGGGTCAGAGAATGACGCCCAGGATTCCCGACCACTGGGACCACACTTGGCCCGCGCCGTCGGGAACTCGGCCCATCGGGGGCGGAGCATCGCAGGTGGGCCAGCCGATGACGGCGCGGCCCGCGTCACGATGACACTGGTTTGGAGAGCTGGAGCATGGCAGACCAGCGTCAAACCAGCACGGGTCCCGATTCCGGCTTCGGTATCCATTATCCGCCCGATCGCCAATCACGTTTTCGGCGATGGGTTGCGGAGAATCCAACCCCATGTCTTTGGGGATGCGGCCGCCATCCTTTCAGTTCACATGACCCAACAATCAGAGTCTCCACTGACTCGAGAGAGCAAACATGCTGGAGATCCCTGCACACTGGTGTACTTGCATGTTTGGCACTTTGTCTTGCCAGGAGACGCCCAATATTTGTCTGAGGAAGCAGAAGTAGAAAATGTTCTGCAACATTTCTTGACTTGGGTAAGTTGTCTATGCCTTGTTACTGTAAAGGATGTTGTGAAGAACACAAGCCTGGTACACATGGAGCTTTGTATTTTCAGTTATTGTCACAAAATATCCTGTAGTTTTCATGCCAAAACAAATTTATTGCAAAGCTAGTCAAACAGGAAATGTAGTACACAAATTACATTCAAATGTGTCTTGGTAATTTGTGTTTTTGTGACATATTTCAAGGCATTTTGCATGGCTCACTTTTCTGAGAGGTACATTATCTTATTTTTGTGCCTTGACAAGTTTACATCTACATAAAAAAACAGAAATCTTGGGGGCGATTCTCCGACCCCCCACCGGGTCGGAGAATCGCCGGGGGCCGGCGTGAATCCCGCCCCCGACGTATCGCGAGTTCTCCGCCACCGGATATTCGGCAGGGGTGGGAATCGCGCCGCGCCCCGTCGGTCGGCGGGAATCCCCCGGCGATTCTCCGGTCCGCGATGGGCCGAAGTCCCGCCGCTGTCAACCCACAGCAGCCGGCGTGGATTGAACCACCTTTGGGACGGCGGGACACGGCGGCGCGGGCGGGCTCCGGGGTCCTGGGGGGGGGCGGGGCGATCTGGCCCAGGGGGGTGCCCCCACCGTGGCCTGGCCCGTGATCGGGGCCCACCGATCCGCGGGCGGGCCTGTGCCGTGGGGGCACTCTTTTCCTTCCGCCTTCGCCACGGTCTCCACCATGGCGGAGGCGGAAGAGACCCCCTCCACTGCGCATGCACAGGGATGCCGTGAGCGGCCGCTGACGCTCCCGCGCATGCGCCGCCCGGAAAAGTCATTTCCGCGCCGGCTGGCGGGGCACCAAAGGCCTTTCCCGCCAGCTGGCGGGGCGGAAATCAGTCCGGCGCGGGCCTAGCCGCTCAAGGTAAGGGCTCGGCCCCTCAAGATGTGGAGAATTCCGCGCCTTTGGGGCGGCGCGATGCCGGACTGGTTCACGTCGTTTTTGGCACCGGTCGGCGGACATCGTGCCGATTACGGAGAATCCCGCCCCAGATTCCTATTCACAAAAGCAGAAGCTTGAAAATAACTGCACTTAACTTGATAAAATAGAGTATTAAATAACTTCCAGTATTGCTTATGTTGCTGACATAAATGACTCTATATCAGCGGTACCAATTGATACTAGTGTTGTACCATGGGTTCTTTAGATGTCACGGTGATGAGATCTTGTGACTTATATGTTTAAACATGAACCGTTTATTGTTAACTTTAGTCATGTATGGAGTTACTTCTCCATGCAGGCTGCTCCCAGGCTGTTCTCTCTGAGTCTATTACCATGTGACTCTGCAATAAACCATGGGTGGTGCTGTTCCAATCCCACATTAACCCTTGTTCTGCTGGGCATCTTTACATTGCAATGACATACAGGCACATATTACAACTAGTATTTCAGAAAAGAAAGATGCAGTTAGAATTTAGAGGTGTTACATTGCTTTTATTAATTTCACAAAACCAATGCTTATGAAGATATCCAAAGGGTGAAATTCAACTTCAGCAGAGACATGGTAAAGATTGACCACGCATTATACTTCAACAGATTTCCTTTTTTGTTGAAGTCAGGCAGGTGTATAATGGGCATCCTGCCGGCACTCTCTACATCAGTCTCATTGCAGCACAAACACGACCACAATAGCTAGCCTGAGTCACGTGCATGCTTAGATGCCTCACACCCTTCGAGGAGAGAGTGCTTTAGTTGTCCAGACAGGAGCTTGACCATGCCAGCACAAAGGGCAAAGTGGGGGCAGCAGACAAAAGTGAGAACCTTCAAGACTCAGTCATTCCTCAAGCGAGTAAATACTATCCCTTCAGTTAGCCCCCGTGATGCACTACTATCATTTCCCTTCCCTTGCAGAACAATCAGTTGAACAACCTGGACCACCCTCACGCCCCTTGGGACCATGGTCATGAGCAGCTCCAAGAGAGATTTCTCGAACACCACCATCGAGAGGGGTCACATCTGTCACTCGTCACCAGCTCAGATAATCACACCTCTGTGGTATTGACTAATCGGCAGGTTTGTGGGTCACTGACAGGTGAGCATCTCACACAATCAGAGATCCACAGCAGGTGGAGGACATCCCAGGGAACTGACACACAAAGGGATGGCGCAGTCCACTACTCTTCTGAACTCAAGGCCAGGACATGGCCCTGGGTCTGTTAGTCCTAGAGCTTCTGGAACTGCTAAGGCAGAGTAGCGAACATCAGCAAGGGATGACAGCAACGCTCCTTGGATTTAAAGGCCGACTGGAGGAGTCCCACTCATAGTCGTGCGAGGGCCAGGAACAAGTCTCATGGGCAGGGATTGGCTCCAGAAGATCCAACAGCACTGACTGGAAATGTTTAAATTGGGAATCAATGAATTCTAGGAGGTTATTAATAAGTACCCAAGGTCTTCTAAGAGGGCCTCAGTAAAATAAAAAGAGCAAGGTTCCTGGGAGGCACGGAACCTGTCGGGAGGCTCGCTGGAGGCCTTTCCCGTCATATTCCGGCCGCGCTGCGCTCAAGCGAGAGCACAACGTGGCCGAAGATTCGCGGCCACTTTGTTTACTCTTCCTTCAATTCTTCTGAATAACACCTTGGTCTCTTTTGTCTTAATTTTCGTTATTAAGACATGCTTCCTGTCCCAATTCTCTGGTTATCTGGACAGTAATTGGTTATTTGGTAAGCCTGCCTCTTTTCAGCTACCGTCCTGTCCAGTCTTCCTCCTGGCAGAGTTGAGAGCTGTTAATTTCCTGGTGTCCTGCTTCAATTGCCAACCAATTCAGCTGAGCCAAGAACAAAATAGCCCTTTCCCCTTAAAAGGGCATCCATTGCTAAACAATGCCTGCATACTTCTGCTGGCCTGCTTGATCTTCATGACGTAGTCCTCTCTAAGCACAATAGAAACCAACCCCCATACGTTTTCCAACATGACTCTAACTATAGGCTTTATTCTTACAGGCAGAGGAACATTAAATTAAACCCAATTAAAATACCTTATTTCTAATGTGCATTAATACAAATATAAATCCCTAAAACTACTTTTGTTTTCCTAAAAGCAATGAGAACTTAACCACTGCAAGGGGGAACAAAGTTGAAAAGAAGCAACTTGGAAGCTGGAAATTCTCCTTCAATCCAAACTGCACAAGGGTAGACAGCATCTCCGGTCCCATAGCCTGAAGGTGAGTGGTCTTTATTGTGCTTCTCGTGAAGCTTAAAGATCAATCCTAATAGGTTTATGAGTAGGGTGGGCATCAGTTCAGAATGTCTACATTTTTAAATTCAAATCATGTTAAGGACCCCAATTTGCAAATATTCATGCCTGTTACATGTAATGCTTCAGCCAACTGTGTGCTTAAAATGGCAATCAGTGGGAATGCAGAAGAGAAGTGTTCTGAAGTGATTTTTGCTGTTCTCACCAGGCGAGGTATGTTAAAATTGCCCCGAAGGACCCTGTTTTATATATCTCACAAATAATGAAGGAATTAGTTTCAACTTCACTGGGGGCATCGGCAGATGAAAGCTAGTGTGAGTGACCATGACCATAAATGATATATGAATGACCAATGAAGTTACCCTCAAAACCCATTATGTTATCAATCACAAGGGTAAAAATGTAAGCAATGTTGCAGAATATACAGCCGGTTGATTGGCATGAAAGACCTCATAAACTCATAATATGATAGCTGGAACAAAGTAATTGGCCTCGTGCCCGCTTTTACCAGTTAGTACAAACAGATGACCCAGAACAGGTTGAAATCAGCATGCAAGCAATTGAATTTGTGTCATTCTGTGTGTATGTGAGGTGCTGTGAATTTAGATAATTATTTGCATGGCACAATTCACTGAATTGTTACCAATAGGCCTATTTAATGAATAGCAAAGGTAGCTGCATTGAACTCTATGGAACGAGAAGTGCAGAAATGTTGTAATTATACCCTATTGTAATATTGCCTCAAATAAGAAGCAACATTTTGAATCAAGGAAGATGCAAACTTAGCAAATCATTTTGAATTGATATCTAATTAAAATAAAGGAGTCTTTTCCTCTTTATTTATTGCAGAATGCATAGTAACCCGTGTCCCAGATGCAAGTTCAACTGCTACATGGTGCCTTTACATGGAAATTCAAAACCTCAAAGTCAGCACTGTGAGTTGATCTCTACATTTAGATCATCCACATTTCCATTTTTTTCTGATTAAAATTTTGACTCAAGCATCACAAACAAAAAGCAACATATTGATATGGGAAGAGGCTCTGTATTCAGTTTACACAGCCTGCAAACAATGCTGTGAAATTAAAGGCAAAGATAAAATGAATGCACATGCCACTTGCTGGGTGTTAAGAAGCAGGCATATTGTTGCCAGCTGCTTTGTAGAGCCCTTCATCATCCTACTCTTAATACATTGGGTTAAAATAGGGGTTTGTGTCTGTACTGCTTTCCCCATCTTACTGACCATATTGATCACCATTTCATACTTCTCCTGTTCATTCGACCTTAAATCAGTCCTTAAGCATTTATCAGGCCAAAATATATCAGCTCACAGCTAACAACTCAGACTGCAATGTAGCCCATGGAAAAATGTGTGCTTTCCCGCACTGTACATCTATTTCTCATTCAGCAACCCAGTATTCTGATTTCAGATGTTGACATCTTTTCTGATGTTTTTGGCATGATGCTCCTTAAGTGACTTCATGGGTTTTCCTATTGACACTGATTATTATGTTCATTCATTTGGTTTGCGAAAAGATAGTAGTTAATAGCTTTACCTCTTGATTTCTCCGAGCGTTATGCCATGGTCCTTAAGCAATAAGCTGCATCATTCAGCCTTTGAAACAAAGTAAAAAATATATTTTCCTCATGGTGTACATTGTTGCAAAATAACAAGTTGTTTCTCTGTAGCCTTTTACGAGAGTAAAACATCACAGGAGGTACTTCACAGGAGGCTTGACACAGAATCACATAGATAGATATTAGGACAGAAATAAGGTAAATGTTAAGGTACAACTTGAGGGAGAAAGAGGTAAAATGGCAGAGGTTTGAGGGAAATTGCATAAACTGTGAGGAGTGCTGACATTCATACATTTTCTAATTGCTCTCAGAGCTGATTGCCATCAAAATATTTATTTATAAAAAGTGCCCAATTCTTTTTTTTCTCTAATTAAGGGTCAATTTAGCGTGGCCAATCCACCTACCCTGTAAATCTTTGGGTTGTGGGGGGAGACCCACGCGGTCACGGGGAAAATGGGCAAACTCCACCTGGACAATGACTCAGGGCCTGGATCGTACTCAGGTCCTCAGCACTATGAGGCAGTGATGCTAACCACTGCACGACCATGCCACTCTGATTTCCATCTAAGAATAAAGTATGGGGTGATAATGTCGTAGGTAGGGGGGTGGGGGGGGAACAATTTATTAACAGCTTATTCATGTCTGAAATCACGGGGGGGAATTCTCCCATCTGAAGGCAGAATGTCGACGCCGTCATAAAAACTGGAGAGTTTAACGATGGAGTCATTGGACCGCTATGTGTAGCAATCCTCTACCGTACAGAGGGCCGGCACGGCACTGGAGCGACCCACGCCGCTCCAGCTGCCGTTACCGGCGTCAAATGGGCGCTGCGGGTCTGCGAATGCGCGCTGCGACCGGCGCGAATGCACGCAGGCGCGGTAGCTCCCTTCTCCGCGCCGACCCCGACGCAACATGGCGTAGGGCTACAGGGGCCGGCGCGGAGCAAAAGAGGCCACCACCACGAGAGGCCGGCCGCCGATCGGTAGGCCCCGATCGTGGGCCAGGCCGCGGTGGAGCCCCCCCCCCCCCCGCCCCCCCTCTCCCCCCCCCCCCCTGGGGTCGGACCCCCCCCCCACCCACCCACCACCCACTAGGCTGTTCCAGACAGGATGGATGCCGAGGTCCCACCGGGTAAGACCAGATGTGAACGGCGCCGGCTGGATTTGGGCTTTTTTTGGCGGCCACTCGGCCCATCCCGGGTGGAGAATCGCCGGGGCGACGGCATAGAGCAGCCCCCACTGGCGCCGCGCAGACCGCGCCGGCAGAATGGCGCTGATGCTCCGGTCACTGGAGGATCGGCGGGCTGGCTTCCGGGCGGTGTCGCGCGAATCGCGCCCGGCCCGGCGATTCTCCGACCCGGCGTGGGCTGAGAGAATCTCGCCCATGCTTCTTCAAAATAGGAGGAAATGGTTGGTGATTTGATGGCGATAGAAAAAATTTAAATTAAGAGGGAGCACATTCTAGAGTCTGGAGTCAACGCTACCGCAAAGGAAGATGGTTGTTGTTGTTGGTTTCAGTCATTTCAAACCCGGATCATTTAGGCAGAATTTCTTCAAAACACGATGCAAGGTTTATTCAGGAGATGTTACTCATCCAAGTCTTAGAGGAGACCCAAGGTCCATGCAAAAACTCTGCTGACGTCATTACAGATCACGTTCCACCAGCAGGGCATACATAACACATCCAAGAAACCGTAGCCTACTTGATCAGCAGTCCAACCACTATCTTAAGAATTATTCTCTCGACAATTTACCCACCATTGTTACAGTGTTTACTATCCACAACATGCACTGCAGTAGCTCACTGAGGTATCTTTGACAGCATCTGCCAAAACTATAACCTGCACCACATAGAAGGACGAGGGCAGCAGATGGATGGGACCATCATCACCTCTAAGCTCTCCCTCAAGTTTCACCATTACTTCATGGTTGTTACCTAACATCACTGTGCGCGTATCTTTACCACATGGAACACAGCAGTTTAAGAAGGTTCCAGCTTGACTTGCAGGGGTACTCATGTCCCCAGAATGCATTTTTCTAATGTGGATCCGAACACTATTATGCAAGGTGCACTGAAATAGCACTTGACCAAGGGAAGTCACAGCTTCAGGTCATCAAAAGTTTATTTTCATTTATTATAAACAAAAGAACAGTATGCACTATTCAAAATTGCAAGGAACAAATTTCCCTATGTAATTAATAGTAGGTCAGGCAGTATCTGTGGAGAGAGAAAAATAGTTAATTTTTCAGGAAGAATCGAGAATCAGAGGGCACCGATATAAAGTGATTGGCAAATGAAGCAATGGGTGACATGAGGTAGAACTGTTTTATGCAGTGAGTGGTTCGGATCTGGAATATGCTTCTTGATAATGTGGTAGAGGCAGATTCAATTGTGGCTTTCAAAAGAGGAATTGTGGCATCACCTGAATAGGAAGGAATTACAGGGCTACAGAAAAAAGGCAAGAAATGGCACCAGGTGGTGTGTTTTTGCAGAGAGCCAGCACAGACATAGCAGGCCGAGTAGCCTCTTTATGTGCTGTAATCATTCTGTGCTCAATGATCATTCATCAGAACTCTGGAAAAGTTAGAAATGGAATAGGTCTAGTAATCTTTATTTGTGTCACAAGTAGGCTTACCTGAACACTGCAATGAAGTTACTGTGAAAAACCCCTAGTCGCCACACTCCAGCGTCTGTTTGGGTACACAGAGGAAGAATTCAGAATGTCCAATTCATCTAACAAGCACGTCTTTCTGGACTTTCAACTGAAAGGGGTGGAGAAGGTGGAAACAGGATAAAAGGGAAAGTCTGTGATCAGGTGGAAAACAGGTAAGGTGAAATGTCAAAAGACTTGCTGGTACAGGCACACAGGAATAGGAGTGGACCATTCAGCCCCTCGGGCCAAAGGAACGGCAATGTGACAAGTAAAGAAATAAAAGGCACATCCTGGGTGAATGAACATCTTCTGCAGTTACATGTAAAGCTGTCATGTGAAGGGAGGGAGTGTTGGGGCTCTTGAGGAGTGGACCAGGGTATTGCCGAGGGAACAATCCCTTTGCAATGCTGAAAGAGAAGGGGGAGAGAAGATGTGCTTGGTGGTAGCTTGTGCTGGAGGTGGCAGAAATGGCAAAAGGTGATCAGTTGAATATGGAGGCTGGTGGTGTGGAAGATGAGGTCAAGGGCAACCACAACATGGTGCTGGAAGGGAGGGGAAGGGGTGAGAAGAGAAGTGTGAAGTGTGCGATGGAAGTAGCCAAGGGCCCGATCAACAACAATAGGGGAGAACACTGTGGGTGAAGATGTTTGACACATGGGTCGATAAGATAAGGAAATGGAGCAAAGGGAATTAAGGAACAGCTCAGACATGATCCAAATAAATGAACAATCTTGAGTTGCTGAAAAACGTGCTCTTTTTCCTATATTCCTAAACTCCAAAAGGAACCTTATAAAATCCGCTTTTAAGAATACAGCCAAAAACAGATAATTGGAATCACTTTATTCAAAACTGACGTTTCAAAGTTTGTAAAATCCAAAGCTTGTGAACTCGTACACTTTTTTGTTTGATATTAAAGCAGGTTCTTCTTTTCGACACATTTATTTTAATTCGGTGCAATACAGGTGTAGCTGGCAGGATTTTGGACCGTACCGTTTGCTCTTTGGCTCATTGGATACTTTCCCATGAAAAGGATTTAGATATAAAATATTTGCAAATACACTTCTAAGTTAAAGCATGCTTTAATGAAGTTAAATTCACTGGTGTACAAGGTCGTACCTGGCTTCTTGATTTTCACAAGGAGCATGAGAAACCTGCACCCAAAGACAATTGTGTATCCTGTAGTTTGATATTCCAGGGATGATGCAGGCTCACTATTGTTTCAGCAATTATATAAAACTGAAGGATCTTTGCCATTGCCATGCTAGGCTCCTGGATCTCATTATTGTGTCGAACAGTTGATGCAGTAGTCAGACATTTTAAAAAAAGAACAAAGAGAGGTACAGACACAAAATGCAAATAATCTTTGAAAGCAGCACCATACAGGCCGTCAGATAGCAACATTTGATGAAGGGAGACGATAGCTTCCTTAGAAATATCTGAGAGTTTAATTTATTTAAATATAAACAAGATGTCCACCAACACGGATTAATATTGTGCATTCATCATTTTTAAATTATTGCACAAAGTCAAGTTATATTTATCAAATTAAATGATTGTGTCCTTACTTACTAATCTACATATGATTCATCTCAGCCTCCTCTGGAGATCCCCAGCATCACAGATGTCAGTCTTCAGGCAATTCGATTCACTCCACGTGACATCAAAAAATGGCTGAAGGCACTGGATACCGCAAAGGCAATATGCCCTGACAATATTCTGGCAATTGCACTGAAGACTTTTGCTCCAAAGGTTGCCCTGCCCCTAGCCAAACTACAAAACTCATATCTACTCTGCAATGTGGAAAATTGCCCAGTTATTTCCTGGCTTCAAAAAGCAGGACAAATCCAACCTGGCCAATTACCGCCCTATCAGTCTACTTTTGTGCGGTGAACCACTGTAATAGGAGATGTAAGGTAGGATCTGCACTACAGGTTCGCCGGTAGCTCCTGCCGGCTGGCTCCGCCCACGGAGAACTGTATAAATATACATGACCTCCAGTGCCCTGCCATTTCACCAGCTGCAGCAGGAGGCCACACATCTGACTGTAATAAAGCCACAGTTGTACCCAACTTTAGTCTTTGTGCAATTGATCGTGCATCAATTTATTACAGTCAAATTTTCCACAGAATGGATATCCGAATTAAGCCCGATCGCCTGCAGCTGGATCCTCACTCGCCCGACGCCAGGAAAGACTTTGCTCACTGGCTAGCATGTTTTGAGGCCTACATCAACGCGGCGGACCCCGCGCCAACGGAGGCTCAGAAGATAAATGTCCTGTACTCCAGACTGAGCTCCAGCGAGTTCCCGTTGATCCAAGATGCCACAAATTACACAAAAGCAATGGAACTCCTCAAAGAACATTACGCGCAGAAGACGAACACGCTCTTCGCCAGGCATGTACTTGCCACCCGCTCGCAACTACCTGGTGAGTCCATCAAAGACTTCTGGCAGGCCCTAATTCCACTCGTCCGGGACTGTGACTGTCAGTGCGTCACGGCCGCCGAACATGCGAATCTCCTCATGCTAGATGTCTTGGTGGTGGGGATTGCGTTGGACCACATCCGAGAATGATTGCTGGAAGGGGCCACGCTCGAACTGGCGGAGACTAAAACCCTGGCCCTCTCATTAATGGTCGCATCCCGTAACATACAATCGTACCTCTCCCGCCGTGCTGCCCACCCTTCTACTCCTTCCTACCCCTCCTGGAACCCGCCGATGACCTCCTCAGCCAGGGCCATGCCTTCCCAATACGTCTGCGCCGCACGCCGATCTGCGCACCCTGGGGGTCCCCGCTGCTACTTCTGCAGTCAGCAGAAGCACCCCCGCCAACACTGCCCGGCCCGCACTGTCGTTTGTAAAGCCTGCAGTAAAAAGGGCCACTTCGCGGCTGTGTGCCAGGCCCGCACAGTCACTGCGATCGCGCTCGCTATCGCCCCCTTCCCCACGCCAGATGCACAATGGTAGCCGCCATCTTCTCCTCCCGGGTCCATGTGCGACCAATGGGCGCCGCCATATTGTCCCGACCCCGCAATGTGCGCACCATGGGCGCCGCCATCTTGTCCCGACCCCGCAATGTGCGCACCATGGGCGCCGCCAACTTGTCCCCCACAGGGTCTCCGGACATCCCGACATCGGAATCGCACACGCTTGCCATCCGAAGCATCCGATGGCTACCCGCAGCTTGCTTCGATGACGCTGGACCAATCTCACCCGCACAACCTGCCCACCGCGTCGATGACGGTTAAAATCAACGGCCACGCGACCTCATTCCTGCTGGACTCTGGGAGCACCGAAAGCTTTGTTCACCCAGATATGGTGAGGCACTGCTCCCTCGCGGTCCACTCTGCCAATCAAAGGATCTGCCTAGCCTCCAGATCCCACTCCGTCCCGATCAGAGGCTTTTGTACAGTCACCCTCACGGTCCAGGGCGTAGAATTTAGTAACTTCCGCCTCTAAGTTCTTCCTAATCTCTGCGATGCACTCCTGTTGGGCCTGGACTTCCAGTGCAACCTCCAGAGCCTCACCCTCAAATTCGGCATGCCCTCACCCCCCCTTACCGTTTGTGGCCTCGCGACCCTCAAGGTCGATCCCCCCTCTCTTTTTGCCAATCTAACTGTGGATTGCAAGTCCGTTGCCACTAGGAGCAAATGGTACAGCACCCAGGACAAGACCTTCATCAGGTCCAAGGTCCAGCGGCTGCTTAAGGAGGGTATTATCGAGGCCAGCAACAGCCCCTGGAGAGCCCAAGTGGTAGTGGTTAAAACTGGGGAGAAACACAGGATGGTCGTGGACTACAGCCAGACCATCAATTGGTACACGCAGCTCGACGCGTACCCCCTCCCACGTATATCTGATATGGTCAATCAGATTGCGCAGGACCGGGTCTTCTCAACAATTGACCTGAAATCCGCCTACCACCAGCTCCCCATCCGGAAGTCAGACCATCCATACACTGCCTTTGCGGCGGACGGTCGCTTCTACCACTTCCTTAGGGTCCCTTTTCGTGTCACAAATGGGGTCTCGGTCTTCCAAAGAGAGATGGACCGAATGGTTGACCAGTACGATTTGCGGGCCACCTTTCCGTACTTAGATAATGTCACCATCTGCGGCCTTGACCAGCAGGACCATGATGCCAACCTCGATAAATTCCTCCGCAATGCCACTCTTCTCAACCTGACCTACAACAAAGAGAAGTGTTTGTTCAGCATGACCCGGTTAGCCATTCTCGGCTATGTAGTCCAAAACGGACTTCTCGGGCCCGACCCCGAGCGCATGCGCCCCCTCATGGAACATCCCCTCCCCCACTGCCCCAAGACCCTTAAACGCTGCCTGAGGTTCTTTTCCTACTACGCTCAGTGGGTCCCAAACTATGCGGACAAGGCGTGCCCACTCATTCAGTCCACCCAATTCCCCCTCGCGGCCGAGGCACAACATGCTTTCGCCAGCATCACAGCAGACATCGCCAAGGCCGGGATGCGTGCAGTGGACGAGTCACTGCCTTTCCAAGTAGATAGCGACGCTTCAGATGTCGCCCTTGCCGCCACCAGGCAGGCAGACCAGTGGCATTCTTTTCCCGCACCCTTCATGACTCTGAAATTCGACACTCACCCATCGAGAAGGAGGCCCAAGCTATCGTTGAAGCTATGCGGCATTGGAGGCATTACCTGGTCGGTAAGAGATTCACTCTCCTTACGGACCAATGGTCGGTAGCCTTCATGTTCAATAACACACAGCGGGGCAAGATCAAAAATGATAAAATCTTGCGGTGGAGAATCGAGCTCTCCACCTATAATTACGAGATCTTGTATCACCCCAGTAAACTCAACGAGCCCCCAGACGCCCTCTCACGAGGTACATGTGCCAGCGCACAAGTGGACCAACTCCGGGCCCTACACGACAGCCTTTGTCACCCAGGGGTCACTCGATTGTACCATCTGGTCGAAGCTCGCAATCTGCCCTACTCCATCGAGGAAGTAAGGACAGTCACCAGGGACTGCCAGGTCTGTGCGGAGTGCAAGCCGCACTTCTACCGACCGGACCGTGCGCGCCTGGTGAAGGCCTCCCACCCCTTTGAACGCCTCAGCGTGGATTTCAAAGGGCCCCTCCCCTCCACCGACCGTAACACGTATATTCTCAGTGTGGTCGATGAGTACTCCAGATTCCCTTTCGCTATCCCATGCCCCGATATGACGTCTGCCACCGTCATCAAGGCCCTCAGCACCATCTTCGCTCTGTTCGGTTTCCCCGCTTACATCCAGAGTGACAGGGGAGCCTCATTCATGAGCGATGAGCTGCGTCAGTTCCTGCTCAGCAGGGTTATAGCCTCCAGCAGGATGACCAGCCCACAGAGAACTGTATAAATATGTATGACCTCCAGTGCCCCGCCATTTCACCAGCTGCAGCAGGAGGCCACGCATCTGACTGTAATGAAGCCACAGTTGTACCCAACTTTAGTCTTTGTGCAATTGATCGTGCCTCATTTTGGTCATCAGTAAAGCAATGGAAGGGGTTATCAAGCTGAACTTACTCAACAATACTCTGCTCACTGATGGGAACACCACCACCTGGAGGTTCCCCTCCAAGTCACTCACCAACCTGACTTGGAAATATATCACCATTCCTTCACTGTCGCTGGTTTAAAATCCTGGAACTCCCTCCCTAACAACACTGTGGGTGTACTTACATCTCATAAACCGTAATGGTTCAATAAGAACAATAAGAAATGGGCAATGAATGCAAGCCTAGCTAGCAATACCAACATCCTTTGAATGAATAAAGAAAAATCTTGCAATGGAACAAAATGAGTTCAGAGTGTAAAGCAAAATATGGCTTATCTACTATTCAATCTGTCCACAGTCAAAGAAATTGAAGTTGCCTTTATAGATAAAATATGCAAATATGGTTCTGATTGCTAGATAATGAAAGCAATTTTACAGCCACACCACGCCCAAAAAGCAATGCAATGCGCCTTGACGCAGCATGGCCGAGAGAAGCCAGAGATCCCCTCCTGGGATCTACCCAGCTCGCAATACCTTGTTGCGAAATGAGCCCTATATAGACTAGTAAATAAGGACACAATCATTAAATTTGATAAATTGTGAGACATTGCGATGTAAATCCATCACTCTTTCATAAATCCGCATATAGAAGCAGATTCCTGAGGTACCCGAGACGTGGGATCAATTTCCTTCACCTCGTAAAACCTCGGGGGTCCTTGGGGACCAACAGAGGTAATGATGCAGAGTTGGAAGTGAAGCCATTAATTGCGAATCTCTCGATAAGATTATAAAGCTAAGAATGGAACCAGGTTAGTCCTGTCCCACCTAACTGTCCTTGATGGAAAAGCTTTGCAGGAGGATGGTATGATTAATGGTGTCAAGACAAACGAGGAGAGACATTGTTTATCATTGGTTCAGTTACATAGGATGTAATTTATGTTTTTGATAAGAGCCTTTTCAGTATGTGAGCAGGGATGTAAACCTGATTAGAGCAATTCAAATGGAGTTCTGTGGAAGCTGACAACATGCTCAAGGACTTTGGAGAGGAAAGAAAAGTTGGAGATGGCATGGTAGTTTGCAAGGATGAAAGGGTTAAGGATTTTTTTGAGGAGAAGGGTAATGATAGAAGATTTGAAGGAGAGAATGATAGAACCTTGAGGAGAACATTACAGAACCATTCATAATGGACTTGGAAATATATTGCTGTTCCTTCATTGTTGCTGAGGTGACTCGGTGGCACAGTGGTTAGCACAGCTGCCTCACAGGGCTAGCGACCAGGGGTCAATTCAGGCCTTGGTGACTGACTGTGCAGAGTCTGCACGTTCTCCCCGTGTGTCCGTGGGTTTCCTCCGGGTGCTCCGGTTTCCTCCCACTGTCCAAAGATGTGCAGGTTAGGTGGATTGACCAGGCTACATTGCCCCTTAGTGTCCAGAGGTTAGGTGGGGTTGGGATAGGGCAGGGGCTTGGCCTAGGTAGGGTGCTATTTTGGCAGGCTGCTGCAGACTTAAAGGGCCAAATGGCCTCCTTCTGCACTGTAGGGATTCTATAACCGTATAACTCGCTCCTTAACAGCGCCGTGGGAGCACATTCACAGCACAGACTGCAGAATTCAAGAAGGAAGATCACTCTCACCTTCGCAAGGGCAATTAAGGATAGGCAATAAATGTTAGTCGCACCCCATGAATTGTAAAATATGTGTTATATGCTACAACGAGCTTCCAATTCCTAAATAAAGAGAGGGTACATTTAATACATTTTACGGTCATGATAATGGTCTCATCATGTGATTGCCTCTGGCAAATGAATTAACGTGCCCTCTTTTTGTGAGGGCGAGCCAAGCTCCCACTCTGCCATTGCCTCCCTTTGAGTCCTTTTTGCCACCTCCATGTCTCCCTGTGGTATGTAATCTCCCCTTTGAAGTGCCAGGTGGTGCAGGATGCAGCAGACCATGGTGATGCGTGACACCCTCTGTGGAGAGTACTGCAGGGCCCCATTTGAATGGTCCAAACATCAGAAGTGCATCTTCAGGATGCCAATGCTTTGCTCAATGCTGGACCTTGTCACAAAGTGGTGACCTCTTATCATCTAGCAGCCAGCCTGTAACTGCCATGGCCCTTCAAATGTCTGTGGCACCTGGGGGTGACTCAGGATGTAGGAGACATAGGAACTCTCAGGCTGCCATGCACAAACAAGCATTATCTTCTTCTGATGATTACAGAGCAGCTGAATGTTGATGGGGTGGAACCCGTTCCTGTGAATGAAGTTCAGGGGCTGTTGCCAGGGAGCCACATGTGTGCAATCACTGGCACCCTGCACTCTTGGGAAGTCAAAAATCACCACACATCAGAGAAACTTAGCTGCGTGGCCAGCTTCATTCATTGTGAACTTAATATAAAGATGAGCCTCAGTGTATAGAGAATTCATCACCTGCCTTGTTGGGGCCACATCGGTCCCCTGTGGATTACTGGAACAAGCCTCTGGCAAAGACATTGAGTGCAGTGGGGACCATCAGGAGCACTGGTAAAGGTTAATCTCCCAGGCCAAGTGGGGTCAGATTCTCACGTAGAATGTGACATCTCTTGACAAACATAGGCGTGCGCAGCCCTGTCTCTCACTCATCTTCATATAGGGAAGGTGTCAAGCACCCAGTGAGAACAGCCTTTTCTGTGAATCCCAGTGCCCAGTGTGAACAGCCCTGTCTGTGAACCCCAGTGCCCAGTGTGAACAGCCCTGTCTGTGACTCCCAGCACCCAGTGAGAACAGACCTGTCTGTGAACCCCAGCGCCCAGTGTGAACAGCCCTGTCTGTGACTCCCAGCACCCAGTGAGAACAGACCTGTCTGTGAACCCCAGTGCCCAGTGTGAACAGCCCTGTCTGTGAACCCCAGTGCCCAGTTTGAACAGCTGTCTGTGACTCCCAGCACCCAGTGTGAACAGCTGTCTGTGAATCCCAACACCCAATGTGAACAGCTGTCTGTGAACCCCAGCACCCAGTGTGGTCAGCTGTCTGTGAATCCCAGCACCCAGTGAGAACAGCCCTGTCTGTGAATCCCAGCACCCAGTCTGAACACTGTCTGTGAATCCCAGCACCCAATGTGAACACTGTGAATCCCAGCACCCAGTGTAAACAGCTGTCTGTGAATCCCAGAACCCAGTGTGAACAGCTGTCTGTGAATCCCAGCACCCAGTGTAAACAGCTGTCTGTGACTCCCAGCACCCAGTGTGAACAGCTGCCTGTGAATCCCAACACCAATGTGAACAGCTGTCTGTGAACCCCAGCACCCAGTGTGAACACTGTCTGTGAATCCCAACACCCAATGTGAACAGCTGTCTGTGAAACCCAGCACCCAGTGTGAACATCCCTGTCTGTGAACCCCAGCACCCAGTGTGAACAGCTGCCTGTGAATCCCAACACCCAATGTGAACAGCTGTCTGTGAATCCCAGCACCCAGTGTGAACATCCCTGCCTGTGAACCCCAGTGCCCAGTGTGAACAGCACTGTCTGTGACACCCAGCACCCAGTGTGAACAGCTGCCTGTGAATCCCAACACCCAATGTGAACAGCTGTCTGTGAATCCTAGCACCCAGTGTGAACAGCCCTGCCTGTGAACCCCAACACCCAGTGTGGTCAGCTGTCTGTGAATCCCAGCACCCAGTGTGAACAGCCCTGTCTGTGAATCCCAGCACCCAGTCTGAACACTGTCTGTGACTCCCAGCACCGAATGTGAACACTGTGAATCCCAGCACCCAGTGTAAACAGCTGTCTGTGAATCCCAGCACCCAGTGTGAACAGCTGTCTGTGAATTCCAGCACCCAGTATGAACAGCCCTGTCTGTGAATCCCAACACCCAATGTGAACAGCTGTCTGTGAATCCCAGCAACCAGTGTGAACAGCTGTCTGTGAATCCCAGCACACAGTGTAAACAGCTGGATGTGAATCCCAGCACTCAGTGGGAACAGCCCTGTCTATGAATCCCAGCACCCATTGTGAACACTGTCTGTGAATGCCAGCACCCAGTGTTATCAGCCCTGTCTGTGAACCCCAACACGCAGTGAGAACAGCTGTCTGTGAATCCCAACACCCAGTGAGAACAGCTGTCTGTGAATACCAGCACCCAGAGTGAACAGCTGTCTGTGTATCCCAACACCCAGTGTGAACGGCTGTGCGTGAACCCCCAGCACCCAGTGTGAACAGCTGTCCGTGAACCCACAACACCCAGTGTGAACAGCTGTCTGTGGACCCCAACAACCAGTGTGAACAGTTGACTGTGAATTCCAGTACCCAGTGTGAACAGCTGTCTGTTAACCACAACACCCAGTTTGACCACTGTCTGTGATTCCCAACACCCAGTGAGAACAGCCGGGTCTGTGAACCCCAACACCCAGTGTGAACAGCCCTGTCTGTGAACCCCAACACCCAGTGTGAACAGCTCTCTGTGAATCCCAGCACCCAGTGTGAACATCCCTGCCTGTGAATCCCAGCACCCAGTGTGAACACTGTCTGTGAATCTCAGCACCCAGTGTCAACAGCTCTGGCTGTGAACCCCAACACCCAGTGTGAACAGCCCTGTCTGTGAATCACAGCACCCAGTGTGAACATCCCTGCCTGTGAATCCCAGCACCCAGTGTGAACACTGTCTGTGAATCTCAGCACCCAGTGTCAACAGCTCTGGCTGTGAACCCCAACACCCAGTGTGAACATCCCTGTCTGTGAACCACAAAACCCAGTGTGCACACTGTCTGTGAATCCCAGCACCCAGTGTGAACACTGTCTGTGAATCTCAGCACCCAGTGTCAACAACCCTGTCTGTGACCCCCTGCACCCAGTTTGAACAGCTGTCTGTGGATCCCAACACCCAGTGTGAACAGCTGTCTGTGAATGTCAGCAACCAGTGTGAACAGCTATCTGTGAACCCCAACACCCTGTGTGAACAGCTGTCTGAGGATCCCAGCACCCAGTGTGAACAGCTGTCTGTGGACCCCAACACCCAGTGTGAACAGCTGCCTGTGGATCCCAACACCCAGTGTGAACAGCTGTCTGTGAATACCAGCACCCAGTGTGAACAGCTGTCTGTGAATCCCCAGCACCCAGTGTGAACAGCTGTCTGTGAACTGGAGTACAGGTCCACAGGTCATTGAAAGGGGCAACACAGGTGGAGAAGGTGGTCAAGAAGGCATACGGCATGCTTGCCTTCATTGGCCGGGGCATTGAGTATAAGAATTGGCAAGTCATGTTGCAGCTGTATAGAACCTTAGTTAGGCCACACTTGGAGTATAGTGTTCAATTCTGGTCGCCACACTACCAGAAGGATGTGGAGGCTTTAGAGAGGGTGCAGAAGTGATTTACCAGAATGTTGCCTGGTATGGAGGGCATTAGCTATGAGGAGCGGTTGAATAAACTCGGTTTGTTCTCACTGGAACGAAGGAGGTTGAGGGGAGACCAGATAGAGGTATACAAAATTATGAGGGGCATAGACAGAGTAGATAGTCAGAGGCATTTCCCCAGGGTAGAGGGGTCAATTACTAGGGGGCATAGGTTTAAGGTGAGAGGGGCAAGGTTTAGAGTAGATGTACGAGGCAAGTTTTTTACGCAGAGAGTAGTGGGTGCCTGGAACTCGCTACCGGAGGAGGTGGTGGAAGCAGGGACGATAGTGACATTTAAGGGGCATCTTGACAAATACATGAATAGGATAGGAATAGAGGGATACGCACCCAGGAAGTGTAGAAGATTGTAGTTTAGTCGGGCAGCATGGTCGGCACGGGCTTGGAGGGCCGAAGGGCCTGTTCCTGTGCTGTACATTTCTTTGTTCTTTGTTGTTCTAACCCCAACATCCAGTGGGAACAGCTGTCTGTGAATCCCCAGCACCCAGTGTGAATACCTGTCCGTGACCCCCCAGGACCCAGTGAGAACAGCCCTGTCTGTGAACCCCAACATCCAGTGTGAACAGCTGTCTGTGAACCCCAACACACAGTGTGAACAGCTGTCTACGAACACCAACACCCAGTGTGAACAGATGTCTGTGAATCCCCAGCACCAAGAGTGGACAGACCTGTCTATGAATCCCAGCACCCAGTGTGAACAGCCCTGTCTGTGAATCCCCAGCACCCAGTGTGAACAGCTGTCTGTGAACATCCAGCAACCAGTGAGAACACTGTCTGTGAATCCCAGCAGGCAGTGTGAACACTGTCTGTGAATCCCAGCACCCAGTGTGAACAGCCCTGTCTGAGAGCCGAACACCCAGTGTGAACAGCCGTCTGTGAATCCCAGCACCCAGTGTGAACAGCTGTCCGTGAACCACAGCACCCAGTATGAAAAGCCCTGTCTGTGAATCCCAGCACCCAGTGCGAACAGCTGTCTGTGAATCCCAGTGCCCAATGTGAACAGCCCTGTCTGTGAACCCCAGCATCCACTGTGAACAGCCCTGTCTGTGAATCCCCAGCACCCAGTGTGAACATTGTCTGTGAATCCCAGCACCCAGTGTGAACAGCCCTGTCTGTGAATCACAGCACCCAGTGTGAACAGCCGCGTCTGTGAACCCCAGCACCCATTGTGAACAGCTGCCTGTGAACCCCAGCACATAGTCTGAACAGCTGTCTGTGAATCCTCGGCACCCAGTGTGGACAGCCCTGTCTGTGAATCCCAGCCCCCAGTGTGAACAGCTGTCTGTGAATCCTCGGCACCCAATGTGAACAGCCCTCTCTGTGAACCCCAGCACCCAGTGTGAACAGCCCTGACTGTAAATCCCCAGCAACTGTGAACAGCTGTCTGTGAACATCCAGCATCCAGTGTGAACACTGTCTGTGAATCCCAGCACCCAGTGTGAACAGCCCTGTCTGTGAATCACAGCACCCAGTGTGAACATCCCTGTCTGTGAATCCCAGCACCCAGTGTGAACACTGTCTGTGAATCTCAGCACCCAGTGTCAACAGCCCTGTCTGTGAACCCCCAACACCCAGTGTGAACAGCTGTCTATGAATCCCCAGCACCCAGTGTGAGCAGCTGTCTGAGAACCCCAGCACATGGTGTGAACAGCCCTGACTGTGAACCCCAGCACCCAGTGTGAACAGCTCTGTCTGCGAATCCCCAGCACCCAATGTGATCAGCCCTGTCTGTGAATCCCAGCACCCAGAGTGAACAGCCCTGTCTGTGACCCACTGCACCCAGTGTGAACAGCACTGTCTGTGAATCCCAGCACCCAGTGAGAACAGCTGTCTGTGAACACACAGCTCCCAGTATGAACAGCCGCCTGTGAATCCCCAGCACCCAGTGTGAAGAGCCCTGTCTGTGAATCCCAGCACCCAGTGTAAACAGCTGTCTATGAATCTCCAGCACCCAGTGTTAACAGCTGTCTGTGAATCCCAGCACCCAGTGTGAACAGTTGTCTGAGAATCCCCAGCACTCAGCATGAACAGCTGTCTGTGAATCTCAGCACCAAGTTTGAACAGCTGTCTGTGAATCCCAGCACACAATGTGAATAGCTGTCTGTGAATCCCAGCACCCAGTGTGAACAGCCCTGTCTGTGAATCCCTGCACCCAGTGTGAACAGCTATCTGTGAACTCCAGGATCCAGTGTGAACAATTTTCTGTGAATCCCCAGCACCCAGTGAGAACAGCTGCCTGTGAACCCCAACACCCAGTGTGAACAGATGATTGTGAATCCCAGCACCCAGTGTGAACAGCCTGTCTGTGAATCCCCAGCACCAAGTGTGAACATATGTATGTGAATCCCCAGCACCCTTTGTGATCAGCTGTCTGTGAATTACAGCACCCGGTGTGAACAGCCCAGTCTGTGAACCCCAGTGCCCAGTGTGAACAGCCTGTCTGTGAATCCCCAGCACCTGTGAACAGCTGTCTGTGAACATTCAGCACCCAGTGTGAACACCTCTCTGTGAATCCCAGCACCCAGTGTGAACAGCCCTGCCTGTGAACACACAGCAACCAGTGTGAACAGCTGTCTGTGAACTCCCAGCACCCAGTGTGAACAGATGATTGTGAATCCCAGCACCCAGTGTGAACAGCCCTGTCTGTGAACACCCAGCACCCAGACTGAACAGCTGTATGTGAATCACAGCACTCAGTGTGAACAGCTGTCCGTGAACCACAGCACCCTGTGTGAACAGCTATCTGTGAATCCAAGCACCCAGTGTGAACAGCTGTCCATGATCCACAGCACCCAGTGTGAACAGCTGTCCGTGAACCACAGCACCCAGTATGAAAAGCCATGTCTGTGAATCCCAGCACCCAGTGCGAACAGCTGTCTGTGAATCCCAGCGCCCAATGTGAATAGCCCTCTTTGTGAATCCGAGTTTCCACTGTGAACAGCCCTGTCTGTGAATCCCCAGCACCCTGTGTGAACACTGTCTGTGAATCCCAGTACCCAGTGTGAACAGCCCTGTCTGTGAATCACAGTACCCAGTGTGGACAGCCCTGTCTGTGAACCCCAGCACCCAGTGTGAAAAGCCCTCTCTGTGAATCCCCAGAACCCAGTGTGAACACTGTCTGTGAATCCCAGCACCCAATGGGAACAGCCCTGTCTGTGAATCACAGCACCCAGTGTGAACAGCCCTGTCTGTGAACCCCAACATCCAGTGTGAACAGCTGTCTGTGAACCCTAACACACAGTGTGAACAGCTGTCTACGAACACCAACACCCAATGTGAACAGATGTCTGTGAATCCCCAGCACCAAGAGTGGACAGACCTGTCTATGAATCCCAGCACCCAGTGTGAACAGCCCTGTCTGTGAATCCCCAGCACCCAGTGTGAACAGCTGTCTGTGAACATCCAGCAACCAGTGAGAACACTGTCTGTGAATCCCAGCAGGCAGTGTGAAGACTGTCTGTGAATCCCAGCACCCAGTGTGAACAGCCCTGTCTGAGAACCCGAACCCCCAGTGTGAACAGCCGTCTGTGAATCCCAGCACCCAGTGTGAACAGCTGTCCGTGAACCACAGCACCCAGTATGAAAAGCCCTGTCTGTGAATCCCAGCACCCAGTGCGAACAGCTGTCTGTGAATCCCAGTGCCCAATGTGAACAGCCCTGTCTGTGAACCCCAGCATCCACTGTGAACAGCCCTGTCTGTGAATCCCCAGCACCCAGTGTGAACATTGTCTGTGAATCCCAGCACCCAGTGTGAACAGCCCTGTCTGTGAATCACAGCACCCAGTGTGAACAGCCGCGTCTGTGAACCCCAGCACCCATTGTGAACAGCTGCCTGTGAACCCCAGCACATAGTGTGAACAGCTGTCTGTGAATCCTCGGCACCCAGTGTGGACAGCCCTGTCTGTGAATCCCAGCCCCCAGTGTGAACAGCTGTCTGTGAATCCTCGGCACCCAATGTGAACAGCCCTCTCTGTGAACACCAGCACCCAGTGTGAACAGCCCTGACTGTGAATCACCAGCAACTGTGAACAGCTGTCTGTGAACATCCAGCACCCAGTGTGAACACTGTCTGTGAATCCCAGCACCCAGTGTGAACAGCCCTGTCTGTGAATCCCAGCACCCAGTGTGAACATCCCTGTCTGTGAATCCCAGCACCCAGTGTGAACACTGTCTGTGAATCTCAGCACCCAGTGTCAACAGCCCTGTCTGTGAACCTCCAACACCCAGTGTGAACAGCTGTCTATGAATCCCCAGCACCTAGTGTGAGCAGCTGTCTGAGAACCCCAGCACATGGTGTGAACAGCCCTGACTGTGAACCCCAGCACCCAGTGTGAACAGCTCTGTCTGCGAATCCCCAGCACCCAATGTGATCAGCCCTGTCTGTGACCCACTGCACCCAGTGTGAACAGCCCTGTCTGTGAATCCCAGCACCCAGTGAGAACAGCTGTCTGTGAACACACAGCTCCCAGTATGAACAGCCGCCTGTGAATCCCCAGCACCCAGTGTGAAGAGACCTGTCTGTGAATCCCAGCACCCAGTGTAAACAGCTGTCTATGAATCTCCAGCACCCAGTGTTAACAGCTGTCTGTGAATCCCAGCACCCAGTGTGAACAGTTGTCTGAGAATCCCCAGCACTCAGCATGAACAGCTGTCTGTGAATCTCAGCACCAAGTTTGAACAGCTTTCTGTGAATCCCAGCACACAATGTGAATAGCTGTCTGTGAATCCCAGCACCCAGTGTGAACAGCCCTGTCTGTGAATCCCTGCACTCAGTGTGAACAGCTATCTGTGAACTCCAGGATCCAGTGTGAACAGATGATTGTGAATCCCAGCACCCAGTGTGAACAGCCTGTCTGTGAATCCCCAGCACCAAGTGTGAACATATGTATGTGAATCCCCAGCACCCAGTGTGATCAGCTGTCTGTGAATTACAGCACCCGGTGTGAACAGCCCAGTCTGTGAACCCCAGTGCCCAGTGTGAACAGCCTGTCTGTGAATCCCCAGCACCTGTGAACAGCTGTCTGTGAACATTCAGCACCCAGTGTGAACACCTCTCTGTGAATCCCAGCACCCAGTGTGAACAGCCCTGCCTGTGAACACACAGCAACCAGTGTGAACAGCTGTCTGTGAACTCCCAGCACCCAGTGTGAACAGATGATTGTGAATCCCAGCACCCAGTCTGAACAGCCCTGTCTGTGAACACCCAGCACCCAGACTGAACAGCTGTATGTGAATCACAGCACTCAGTGTGAACAGCTGTCCGTGAACCACAGCACCCTGTGTGAACAGCTATCTGTGAATCCCAGCACCCAGTGTGAACAGCTGTCCGTGATCCACAGCACCCAGTGTGAACAGCTGTCCGTGAACCACAGCACCCAGTATGAAAAGCCCTGTCTGTGAATCCCCAGCACCCAGTGTGAACACTGTCTGTGAATCCCAGTACCCAGTGTGAACAGCCCTGTCTGTGAACCCCAGCACCCAGTGTGAACAGCCCTCTCTGTGAATCCCCAGCACCCAGTGTGAACACTGTCTGTGAATCACAGCACCCAGTGTGAACAGCCCTCTCTGTGAATCCCCAGCACCCAGTGCGAACAGCTGCCTGTGAACCCCAGCACACAGTGTGAACAGCCCTCTCTGTGAATCCCAACACCCAGTGTGAACAGCTGTTTGTGAATCCCAACACCATGTGTGAGCAGCTGCCTATGAGTCCCCAGCACTCAGTATGAACAGCTGCCTGTGAATCCCAGCACCCAGTGCGAAATGCTGTCTGTGAACCGCAGCATCCAGTGTGAACAGCTGTCTGTGAACACACAGCACTCAGTATGAACAGCTGTCTGTGAATCACAGCAACAAGTGTGAACAGCTGTCTGTGAATCCCCAGCACTCAGTATGAACAGCTGCCTGTGAATCCCAGCACCCAGTGTAAACAGCTGTCTATGAATCCCCAGCACCCAGTGTGAACAGCTGTCTGTGAATCCAAGCAGCCAGTGAGCACAGCTGTCTATGAATCCCCAGCACCTAGTGTCACCATCTGTCTGTGAATCCCAGCACCCAGTGTGAACATTCCTGTCCGTGTATCCCAGTTCCCAGTGTGAACAACTTTATATGAATCCCCAGCACCCAGTGTGAACAGTCCAGTCTGTGAATCCCAGCACCAAGTGTGAACAGCTATCTGTGAATCCCAGCACCCAGTGTGAACAGCTGTCTGTGAATCCCCAGCACCCAGTGTGAACAGCCCTGTCTGTGAATCCCAGCACCAAGAGTGAACAGCGGTCTGTGAATCCCCAACACGCAGTGTGAACAGTTATCTGTGAACCCCAACACTCAGTGTGAACAACTTTCTATGAATCCCCAGCACCCAGTGTCAACAGCCCTGTCTGTGAACCCAACACACAGTGTGAGCAGCTGTCTGTGAATCCCAGCACCCAGTGTGAACAGACCTATCTGTGAATCCCAGAACCCAGAGTGAACAGCTGCCTGTGAATCCCCAGCACCCAGTGAGAACACTGTCTGTGAATTCCAGCACCCAATGTGAACAGCTGTCTGTGAATCCCCAGCACCCAGTGTGGACAGCCCTGTCTGCGAATCCCAGCACACAGTGTGAACAGCCTTGACTGTGAATCCCAGCAGCCAGTGTGAACACTGTCTGTGAATCCAAAGCACCCAGTGTGAACACTGTCTGTAAATCCCAGCACCCTGTGTGAACAGCTGTCTATGAATGCCCAGCACCCAGTGTCAACAGCTGTCTGTGAACCCCAACACCCAGTGTGAACAGCTGTCTGTGAACCCCAACACCCAGTGTGAACAGCTGTCTGCAAACCCCAACACCCAGTGTGAACAGCTGTCTGTGAATCCCAGCACCTGGTGGGAACAGCCCTATCTGTGAATCCCAGCAACCAGTGTGAACAGCTGCCTGTGAATCCCCAGCACCCAGTGTAAACAGCTGCCTGTGAATCCCCAGCACCCAGTGTGAAGAGCTGTCTGTGAACATCCAGCAACCAGTGTGAACACTCTCTGTGAATCCCAGCAGCCAGTGTGAACACTGTCTGTGAATCCCAGCACCCAGTGTGAACAGCTGTCTGTGAATTCCAGCACCCAGTGTGAACAGCCCTGTCTGTGAACCCGAACACCCAGTGTGAACAGCTGTCGGTGAATCCCAGCACCCAGTGTGAACAGCCCTGTCTGTGAATCCCAGCCCCCAGTGTGAACAGCCCTGACTGTGTATCCCCAGCAACTGTGAACAGCTGTCTGTGAACAACCAGCACCCAGTCTGAACACTGTCTGTGAATCCCTGCACCCAGTGTGAACAGCTGTCTATGAATCCCAGCACCCAGTGTGAACAGCTGTCTGTGAATGCCAGCACCCAGTGTGAACACTGTCTGTGAATCCCAGCACCCAGTGTTATCAGCCCTGTCTGTGAACCCCAACACCCAGTGTGAACAGCCCTGTCTGTGAACCCCAACACCCAGTGTAAACAGCTCTCTGTGAATCCCAGCACCCAGTGTGAACATTCCTGCCTGTGAATCCCAGAACCCAGTGTGAACAGCTGCCTGTGAATCCCCAGTACCCAGTGTGAACACTGTCTGTGAATTTCAGCACCCAGTGTCAACAGCCCTGTCTGTGAACCCCCAACACCCATTGTGAACAGCTGTCTATGAATCCCAGCACCCAGTGTGAACAGCCCTTTCTGTGAATCACAGCACCCAGCGTGAACAGACCTGTCTGTGAATCACAACACCCAGTGTGCACACTGTCTGTGAATCCCAGCACTCAGTGTGAACAGCCCTGTCTGTGAATCCCAGCACCCAGTGTGAACAGCCCTGTCTGTGATTCCCAACACTCAGTGTGAACAGCCCTGTCTGTGAACCCCAACACTCAGTGTGAACTGCCCTGTCTGTGAATCCCAGCACTCAGTGTGAACAGCGCTGTCTGTGAATCCCAGCACCCAGTGTGAACAGCTCTCTGTGAAACACAGCACCCAGTGTGAACAGCCCTGTCTGTGATCCCCAACACCCAGTGTGAACAGATCGCTGTGAATCCCAGCACCCAGTGTGAACAGCCGTGTCTGTGAATCCCAGCACCCAGTGTGAACAGCTGCCTGTGAATCCCCAGCACCCAGTGTGAACACTGTCTGTGAATCTCAGAACCCAGTGTCAACAGCCCTGTCTGTGAACCCCCAACACCCATTGTGAACAGCTATCTGTGAATCCCAGCACCCAGTGTGAACAGCCCTGTCTGTGAATCACAGCACCCAGTGTGAACAGCTATCTGTAAACCCCAACACACTGTGTGAACAGCTGTCTGTGAATCCCCAGCACCCAGTGTGAACAGCTGTCTGTGGATTCCAGCATCCAGTGTGAACAGCTGTCTGTGAACCCCAACACCCAGTGTGAACAGCTGTCTGTGGATCCCAACACCCAGTGTGAACAGCTGTCTGTGAATGCCAGCACCCAGTGAGAACAGCTGTCTGTGAACCCCAACACCCAGTGTGAACTGCTGTCTGTGAATCCCCAGCACCCAGTGTGAATAGCTGTCCGTGACCCCCCAGAGCCCAGTGAGAGTAGCACTGTCTGTGAACCCCAACACACAGTGTGAACAGCTATCTGTGAACCCCAACACCAAGTGTGAACAGCTGTCTGCGAACACTAACACCCAGTGTGAACAGATGTCTGTGAATCCCAGCACCCAGTGGGAACAGCCCTCTCTGTGAATCCCAGCAACCAGTGTGAACAGCTGTCTGTGACCACACAGCACTCAGTATGAACAGCTGTCTGTGAATCACAGCATCAAGTGTGAACAGCTGTCTGTGAATGCCTAGCACCCAGTGTGAACAGCTGTCTGTGAACCCCAACACCCAGTGTGAACAGCTGTCTGTGATTCCCAACACCCAGTGTGAACAGCTGTCTGTGAATCCCAGTACCCACTGTGAACAGCCCTGTCTGTGAATCCCAGCACCCAGTGTGGACAGCCCTGTTTGTGAACCCCAGCACCCAGTGAGAACAGCCCTGTCTGTGAATCCCCAGCACCCAGTGTGAACACTGTCTGTGAATCCCAGCATCCAGTGTGGACAGCCCTGTCTGTGAACCCCAGCACCCAGTGTGAACAGCCCTGTCTGTGAACCCCAGCACCCAGTGTGATAAGCTATTTGTGAATCCCCAGCATCCAGTCTGGACATAAGTCTGTGAAGCCCAGCTCCCAGTGTGATCAGCCAGGTCTGTGAACCCCAGCACCCAGTGCGAACAGCTGCCTGTGAACCCCAGCACACAGTGTAAACAGCCCTCTCTGTGATTCCCAACACCCAGTGTGAACAGCTGTTTGTGAATCCCAACACCATGTGTGAGCAGCTGCCTATGAGTCCCCAGCACTCAGTATGAACAGCTGCCTGTGAATCCCAGCACCCAGTGCGAAATGCTGTCTGTGAACCGCAGCATCCAGTGTGAACAGCTGTCTGTGAACACACAGCACTCAGTATGAACAGCTGTCTGTGATTCACAGCAACAAGTGTGAACAGCTGTCTGTGAATCCTCAGCACTCAGTATGAACAGCTGCCTGTGAATGCCAGCACCCAGTGTAAACAGCTGTCTATGAATCCCCAGCACCCAGTGTGAACAGCTGTCTGTGAATCCAAGCAGCCAGTGTGCACAGCTGTCTATGAATCCCCATCACCCAGTGTGAACATCTGTCTGTGAATCCCAGCACCCAGTGTGAACAGTCCTGTCCGTGAATCCCAGTTCCCAGTGTGAACAACTTTCTATGAATCCCCAGCACCCAGTGTGAACAGTCCTGTCTGTGAATCCCAGCACCAAGTGTGAACAGCTATCTGTGAATCCCAGCACCCAGTGTGAACAGCTGTCTGTGAATCCCCAGCACCCAGTGTGAACAGCCCTATCTGTGAATCCAAGCACCAAGAGTGAACAGCGGTCTGTGAATCCCCAGCACTCGGTGTGAACAGTTGTCAGTGAACCCCAACACGCAGTGTGAACAGTTATCTGTGAACCCCAACACTCAGTGTGAGCAACTTTCTATAAATCCCCAGCACCCAGTGTCAACAGCCCTGTCTGTGAACCCAACACACAGTGTGAACAGCTGTCTGTGAATCCCAGCACTCAGTGTGAACAGCCCTGTCTGTGAATCCCAGCACCCAGTGTGAACAGCCCTGTCTGTGAATCCCAACACTCAGTGTGAACAGCCCTGTCTGTGAACCCCAACACTCAGTGTGAACAGCCCTGTCTGTGAATCCCAGCACTCAGTGTGAACAGCGCTGTCTGTGAATCCCAGCACCCAGTGTGAACAGCTCTCTGTGAAACACAGCACCCAGTGTGAACAGCCCTGTCTGTGATCCCCAACACCCAGTGTGAACAGCTCGCTGTGAATCCCAGCACCCAGTGTGAACAGCTGCCTGTGAATCCCCAGCACCCAGTGTGAACACTGTCTGTGAATCTCAGCACCCAGTGTCAACAGCCCTGTCTGTGAACCCCCAACACCCATTGTGAACAGCTGTCTATGAATCCCAGCACCCAGTGTGAACAGCCCTGTCTGTGAATCACAGCACCCAGCGTGAACAGACCTGTCTGTGAATCACAACACCCAGTGTGCACACTGTCTGTGAATCCCAGCACTCATTGTGAACAGCCCTGTCTGTGAACCCCAGCACCCAGTGTGAACAATCCTGACTTTGAATCCCCAGCACCCAGTGTGAACAGCTGTCTGTGAACATCCAGCAACCAGTGTGAACACTGTCTGTGAATCCCAGCACCCAGTGTGAACACTGCCTGTGAATCCCAGCACCCAGTGTGAACAGCCCTGTCTGTGAACCCGAACACCCAGTGTAAACAGCTGCCTGTGAATCCCCAGCACCCAGTGTGAACACTGTCTGTGAATCTCAGCACTCAGTGTGAACAGCCCTGTCTGTGAATCCCAGCACCCAGTGTGAACAGCTCTCTGTGAATTCCAGCACCCAGTGTGAACAGACCTGTCTGTGAACCCGAACACCCAGTGTGAACAGCTGTCGGTGAATCCCAGCACCCAGTGTGAACGGCCCTGTCTGTGAATCCCAGCAAACAGTGTGAACAGCTGCCTGTGAATCCCCAGCACCCAGTGTGAACACTGTCTGTGAATCCCAGCACCCAATGTGAACAGCTGCCTGTGAATCCTCAGCATCCAGTAAGGACAGCCCTGTCTGTGAATCCCAGCCCACAGTGTGAACAGCCCTGACTGTGAATCCCCAGCAACTGTGAACAGCTGTCTGTGAACAACCAGCACCCAGTGTGAACACTGTCTGTGAATCCCAACACCCAGTGTGAACACTGTCTGTGTATCGCTGCACCCGGTGTGAACAGCTGTCTGTGAATCCCAGCACCCAGTGTGAACAGCTGTCTGTGAATGCCAGCACCCAGTGTGAACACTGTCTGTGAATCCCAGCACACTGTGTTATCAGCCCTGTCTGTGAACCCCAACACCCAGTGTGAACAGCCCTGTCTGTGAACCCCAACACCCAGTGTGAACAGCTCTCTGTGAATCCCAGCACCCAGTGTGAACATCCCTGTCTGTGAATCCCAGCACCCAGTGTGAACACTGTCTGTGAATCTCAGCACCCAGTGTCAACAGCCCTGTCTGTGAACCCCCAACACCCAGTGTGAACAGCTGTCTATGAATCCCAGCACCCAGTGTGAACAGCCCTGTCTGTGAATCACAGCACCCAGTGTGAACAGACCTGTGTGTGAACCACAACACCCAGTGTGCACACTGTCTGTGAATCCCAGCACCCAGTGTGAACAGCCCTGTCTGTGAATCCCAGCACCCAGTGTGAACAGCTCTCTGTGAATCCCAGCACCCAGTGTGTACAGCCGTGTCTGTGATCCCCAACACCCAGTGTGAACAGCTCTCTGTGAATACCAGCACCCAGTGTGAACAGCTATCTGTAAACCCCAATACCCTGTGTGAACAGCTGTCTGTGAATCCCCAGCACCCAGTGTGAACAGCTGTCTGTGGATTCCAGCATCCAGTGTGAACAGCTGTCTGTGAACCCCAACACCCAGTGTGAACAGCTGTCTGTGGATCCCAACACCCAGTGTGAACAGCTGTCTGTGGATCCCAACACCCACTGTGAACTGCTGTCTGTGAATCCCCAGCACCCAGTGTGAATAGCTGTCCGTGACCCCCAGAGCCCAGTGAGAGCAGCACTGTCTGTGAACCCCAACACAGAGTGTGAACAGCTGTCTGCGAACAGTAACACCCAGTGTGAACAGATGTCTGTGAATCCCAGCATCCAGTGGGAACAGCCCTCTCTGTGAATCACAGCATCAAGTGTGAACAGCTGTCTGTGATTGCCCAGCACCCAGTGTGAACAGCTGTCTGTGAACCCCAACACCCAGTGTGAACAGCTGTCTGTGAATACCAGCACCTAGTGTGGACAGCCATGTCTGTGAATCCCAGCACCCAGTGTGAAGAGCCCTGTCTGTGAACCCCAGCACCCAGGGTGAACAGCCCTGACTGTGAATTCCCAGCACCTGTGAACAGCTGTCTGTGAACATCCAGCAACCAGTGTGAACACTGTCTGTGAACTCAGCACCCAATGTGAACAGCTGTCTGTGAATCCCCAGCACCAAGTGTGGACAGCCCAGTCTATGAATCCCAGCACCCAGTGTGAACAGCCCTGTCTGTGAACCCCAGCACCCAGTGTGAACAATCCTGACTTTGAATCCCCAGCACCCAGTGTGAACAGCTGTCTGTGAACATCCAGCAACCAGTGTGAACACTGTCTGTGAATCCCAGCACCCAGTGTGAAAACTGCCTGTGAATCCCAGCACCCAGTGTGAACAGCCCTGTCTGTGAACCCGAACACCCAGTGTGAACAGCTGTCTGTGAATCCCAGCACCCAGTGTGAACAGCTGTCCGTGAACCACAGCACCCAGTATGAAAAGCCCTGTCTGTGAATCCCAGCACCCAGTGCGAACAGCTGTCTGTGAATCCCAGCATCCACTGTGAACAGCCCAGTCTGTGAATCCCCAGCACCCAGTGTGAACACTGTTTATGAATCCCAGCACCCAGTGTGAACAGCCCTGTCTGTGAACCCCAGCACCCAGTGTGAACAATCCTGACTTTGAATCCCCAGCACCCAGTGTGAACACTGTCTGTGAATCCCAGCAGCCAGTGTGAACACTGTCTGTGAATCCCAGCAGCCAGTGTGAACAGCTGTCTGTGAATCCCAGCACCCAGTGTGAACAGCTGTCCATGAATCACAGCACCCAGTATGAAAAGCCCTGTCTGTGACTCACAGCGCCCAGTGTGAACAGCCCTGTCTGTGAATCCCAGCACCCAGTGCGAACAGCTGTCTGTGAATCCCAGCGCCCAATATGAACAGCCCTGTCTGTGAATCCCCAGCACCCTGTGTGAACACTATTTGTGAATCCCAGCAGCCAGTGTGAACAGCCCTATCTGTGAATCACAGCACCCAGTGTGAACAGCTGCCTTTGAACCCCAGCACATAGTGTGAACAGCTGTCTGTGAATCCCAACACACAAAGTGAATAGCTGTCTGTGAACTGCAGCATCCAGTGTGAACAGCTGTCTGTGAATCCCAACACCCAGTGTGAACAGCTGTCAGTGACCACCCAGCATTCAGTATGAACAGCTGTCTGTGAATCACAGCATCAAGTGTGAACAGCTTTCTGTGAATGCCCAGTGTGCACCCTGTCAGTGAATCACAGCACCCAGTGTGCACCCTGTCAGTGAATCACAGCACCCAGTGTGCACCCTGTCTGTGAATCACAGCACACAGTGTGAACAGACCTGTCTGTGAACCACAACACCCAGTGTGAACAGACCTGTCTGTGAACCACAACACCCAGTGTGCACACTGTCTGTGAATCCCAGCACCCAGTGTGAACAGCCCTGTCTGTGAATCCCAGCACCCAGTGTGAACAGCTCTCTGTGAATCCCAGCACCCAGTGTGTACAGCCGTGTCTGTGATCCCCAACACCCAGTGTGAACAGCTCTCTGTGAATCCCAGCACCCAGTGTGGACAGCCCAGTCTATGAATCCCAGCACCCAGTGTGAACAGCCCTGTCTGTGAACCCCAGCACCCAGTGTGAACAATCCTGACTTTGAATCCCCAGCACCCAGTGTGAACAGCTGTCTGTGAACATCCAGCAACCAGTGTGAACACTGTCTGTGAATCCCAGCACCCAGTGTGAACACTGCCTGTGAATCCCAGCACCCAGTGTGAACAGCCCTGTCTGTGAACCCGAACACCCAGTGTGAACAGCTGTCTGTGAATCCCAGCACCCAGTGTGAACAGCTGTCCGTGAACCACAGCACCCAGTATGAAAAGCCCTGTCTGTGAATCCCAGCACCCAGTGCGAACAGCTGTCTGTGAATCCCAGCATCCACTGTGAACAGCCCAGTCTGTGAATCCCCAGCACCCAGTGTGAACACTGTTTATGAATCCCAGCACCCAGTGTGAACAGCCCTGTCTGTGAACCCCAGCACCCAGTGTGAACAATCCTGACTTTGAATCCCCAGCACCCAGTGTGAACACTGTCTGTGAATCCCAGCAGCCAGTGTGAACACTGTCTGTGAATCCCAGCAGCCAGTGTGAACAGCTGTCTGTGAATCCCAGCACCCAGTGTGAACAGCTGTCCATGAATCACAGCACCCAGTATGAAAAGCCCTGTCTGTGACCCCCTGCACCCAGTATGAACAGCTGCCTGTGAATCCCCAGCACCCATTGTGAAGAGCCCTGTCTGTGAATCCCAGCACCCAGTGTAAACAGCTGTCTATGAACACCCAGCACTCAGCATGAACAGCTGTCTGTGAATCTGAGCACCCAGTTTGAACAGCTGTTTGTGAATCCCAGCACACAATGTGAATAGCTGTCTGTGAATCCCAGCACCCAGTGTGAACAGCTGCCTGTGAATCCCTGCACCCAGTGTGAACAGCTATCTGTGAACCCCAGGACACAATGTGAACAACTGTCTGTGAATCCCCAGTACCCAGTGAGAACAGCTGCCTATGAACCCCAACACCCAGTGTGAACAGCTGCCTGTGAACACCAGGACCAAGTGTGAACAGCCCTGTCTGTGAATCCCAGCACCCAGTGTGAACAGCTGCCTGTGGATCCCCAGCACCCAGTGAGAGCAGCTGCCTGTGAAACCCCAGGACCAAGTGTGAACAGCCCTGTCTGTGAATCCCCAGCACCCAGTGAGAACAGCTGCCTGTGAACCCCAACACCCAGTATGGACTGCTGCCTGTGAACCCCAGCACCCAGTGTGAACAGCCTGTCTGTGAATCCCCAGCACCAAGTGTGAACATATGTATGTGAATCCCCAGCACCCAGTGTGATCAGCTGTCTGTGAATTACAGCACCCGGTGTGAACAGCCCAGTCTGTGAACCCCAGTGCCCAGTGTGAAAAGCCCTGTCTGTGAATCCTCAGCACCTGTGAACAGCTGTCTGTGAATCCCAGCACCCAGTGTGATCAGCTGCCTGTGAATCCCCAGCACCCAGTGTGAACACTGTCTCTGAATCTCAGCACCCAGTGTGAACAGCCGTCTGTGAACCCCAACACCCAGTGTGAACAGCTGTCTGTGGATCCCAACACCCAGTGTGAACAGCTGTCTGTGAATACCAGCACCCAGTGTGAACAGCTGCCTGTGAATCCCAACACCCAGTGTGAACAGCTCTCTGTGAATCCCAGCACCCAGTGTGAACATCCCAGTCTGTGAATCCCAGCACCCAGTGTGAACAGCTGCCTGTGAATCCCCAGCACCCAGTGTTAACACTGTCTGTGAATCTCAGCACCCAGTGTCAACAGCCCTGCCTGTGACACCCTGCACCAAGTGTGAACAGCCCTGTCTTTGAATCCCAGCACCCAGTGTGAACAGCCCTGTCTGTGACCCCCTGCACCCAGTATGAACAGCTGCCTGTGAATCCCCAGCACCCATTGTGAAGAGCCCTGTCTGTGAATCCCAGCACCCAGTGTAAACAGCTGTCTATGAACACCCAGCACTCAGCATGAACAGCTGTCTGTGAATCTGAGCACCCAGTTTGAACAGCTGTTTGTGAATCCCAGCACACAATGTGAATAGCTGTCTGTGAATCCCAGCACCCAGTGTGAACAGCTGCCTGTGAATCCCTGCACCCAGTGTGAACAGCTATCTGTGAACCCCAGGACACAATGTGAACAACTGTCTGTGAATCCCCAGTACCCAGTGAGAACAGCTGCCTATGAACCCCAACACCCAGTGTGAACAGCTGCCTGTGAACACCAGGACCAAGTGTGAACAGCCCTGTCTGTGAATCCCAGCACCCAGTGTGAACAGCTGCCTGTGGATCCCCAGCACCCAGTGAGAGCAGCTGCCTGTGAAACCCCAGGACCAAGTGTGAACAGCCCTGTCTGTGAATCCCCAGCACCCAGTGAGAACAGCTGCCTGTGAACCCCAACACCCAGTATGGACTGCTGCCTGTGAACCCCAGCACCCAGTGTGAACAGCCTGTCTGTGAATCCCCAGCACCAAGTGTGAACATATGTATGTGAATCCCCAGCATCCAGTGTGATCAGCTGTCTGTGAATTACAGCACCCGGTGTGAACAGCCCAGTCTGTGAACCCCAGTGCCCAGTGTGAAAAGCCCTGTCTGTGAATCCTCAGCACCTGTGAACAGCTGTCTGTGAACATTCAGCACCCAGTGTGAACACCTGCCTGTGAATGGAAGAACTTCGGATCATTCGGGAGGCAGAAGGGGTCATAGATAGCAGCTTCAGGGAATTAGTTACACCAAAGATTGGAGATAGGTGGGTAACTGTAAGAGGGACTGGGAAAAAACAGTCAGTGCAGGGATCCCCTGCGGTCGTTCCCCTGAGAAACAAGCATACCGCTTTGGATACTTGTGGGGGGACGACTTACCAGGGGTAAGCCATGGGGTACGGGCCTCTGGCACGGAGTCTGTCCCTGTTGCTCAGAAGGGAAGGGGGGAGAGGAGCAGAGCATTAGTAATTGGGGACTCTATAGTCAGGGGCACAGATAGGAGATTTTGTGGGAGCGTGAGAGACTCACGTTTGGTATGTTGCCTCCCAGGTGCAAGGGTACGTGATGTCTCGGATCGTGTTTTCCGGGTCCTTAAGGGGGAGGGGGTGCAGCCCCAAGTCGTGGTCCACATTGGCACTAACAACATAGATAGGAAAGGGGACAAGGATGTCAGGCAGGCTTTCAGGGAGCTAAGATTGAAGCTCAGAACTAGAACAAACAGAGTTGTTATCTCTGGGTTGTTGCCCGTGCCACGTGATAGTGAGATGAGGAATAGGGAGAGAGAGCATTTGAACACGTGGCTACAGGGATGGTGCAGGCGGGAGGGATTCAGATTTCTGGATAACTGGGGCTCTTTCTGGGGAAGGTGGGACCTCTACAGACAGGATGGTCTACATCTGAACCTGAGGGGCACAAATATCCTGGGGGGGAGATTTGTTAGTGCTCTTTGGGGGGGTTTAAACTAATGCAGCAGGGGCATAGGAACCTGGATTGTAGTTTTAGGGTAAGGGAGAATGAGAGTATAGAGGTCAGGAGCACAGATTTGACGTCGCAGGAGGGGGCCAGTGTTCAGGTAGGTGGTTTGAAGTGTGTCTACTTCAATGCCAGGAGTATACGAAACAAGGTAGGGGAACTGGCAGCATGGGTTGGTACCTGGGACTTCGATGTTGTGGCCATTTCGGAGACATGGATAGAGCAGGGACAGGAATGGATGTTGCAGGTTCCGGGGTTTAGGTGTTTTAGTAAGCTCAGAGAAGGAGGCAAAAGAGGGGGAGGTGTGGCGCTGCTAGTCAAGAGCAGTATTACGGTGGCGGAGAGGATGCTAGATGGAGACTCTTCTTCCGAGGTAGTCTGGGCTGAAGTTAGAAACAGGAAAGGAGAGGTCACCCTGTTGGGAGTTTTTTATAGGCCTCCTAATAGTTCTAGGGATGTAGAGGAAAGGATGGCGAAGATGATTCTGGATATGAGCGAAAGTAACAGGGTAGTTATTATGGGAGACTTTAACTTTCCAAATATTGACTGGAAAAGATATAGTTCGAGTACAATAGATGGGTCGTTTTTTGTACAGTGTGTGCAGGAGGGTTTCCTGAAACAATATGTTGACAGGCCAACAAGAGGCGAGGCCACGTTGGATTTGGTTTTGGGTAATGAACCAGGCCAGGTGTTGGATTTGGAGGTGGGAGAGCACTTTGGGGACAGTGACCACAATTCGGTGACGTTTACGTTAATGATGGAAAGGGATAAGTATACACCGCAGGGCAAGAGTTATAGCTGGGGGAAGGGCAATTATGATGCCATTAGACGTGACTTGGGGGGGATAAGGTGGAGAAGTAGGCTGCAAGTGTTGGGCACACTGGATAAGTGGGGCTTGTTCAAGGATCAGCTACTGCGTGTTCTTGATAAGTATGTACCGGTCAGACAGGGAGGAAGGCGTCGAGCGAGGGAACCGTGGTTTACAAAGGAAGTGGAATCTCTTGTTAAGAGGAAGAAGGAGGCCTATGTGAAGATGAAGTGTGAAGTTTCGGTTGGGGCGATGGATAGTTACAAGGTAGCGAGGAAGGATCTAAAGAGAGAGCTAAGACGAGCAAGGAGGGGACATGGGAAGTATTTGGCAGGAAGGATCAAGGAAAACCCAAAAGCTTTCTATAGGTATGTCAGGAATAAGCAAATGACTAGGGAAAGAGGAGGACCAGTCAAGGACAGGGATGGGAAATTGTGTGTGGAGTCTGAAGAGATAGGCGAGATACTAAATGAATATTTTTCGTCAGTATTCACTCAGGAAAAAGATAATGTTGTGGAGGAGAATGCTGAGCCCCAGGCTAATAGAATAGATGGCATTGAGGTACGTAGGGAAGAGGTGTTGGCAATTCTGGACAGGCTGAAAATAGATAAGTCCCCGGGACCTGATGGGATTTATCCTAGGATTCTCTGGGAGGCCAGGGAAGAGATTGCTGGACCTTTGGCTTTGATTTTTATGTCATCATTGGCTACAGGAATAGTGCCAGAGGACTGGAGGACAGCAAATGTGGTCCCTTTGTTCAAAAAGGGGAGCAGAGACAACCCCGGCAACTATAGACCGGTGAGCCTCACGTCTGTAGTGGGTAAAGTCTTGGAGGGGATTATAAGAGACAAGATTTATAATCATCTAGATAGGAATAATATGATCAGGGATAGTCAGCATGGCTTTGTGAAGGGTAGGTCATGCCTCACAAACCTTATTGAGTTCTTTGAGAAGGTGACTGAACAGGTAGACGAGGGTAGAGCAGTTGATGTGGTGTATATGGATTTCAGCAAAGCGTTTGATAAGGTTCCCCACGGTAGGCTATTGCAAAAAATACGGAGGCTGGGGATTGAGGGTGATTTAGAGATGTGGATCAGAAATTGGCTAGCTGAAAGAAGACAGAGGGTGGTGGTTGATGGGAAATGTTCAGAATGGAGTACAGTCACAAGTGGAGTACCACAAGGATCTGTTCTGGGGCCGTTGCTGTTTGTCATTTTTATCAATGACCTAGAGGAAGGCGCAGAAGGGTGGGTGAGTAAATTTGCAGACGATACTAAAGTCGGTGGTGTTGTCGATAGTGTGGAAGGATGTAGCAGGTTACAGAGGGATATAGATAAGCTGCAGAGCTGGGCTGAGAGGTGGCAAATGGAGTTTAATGTAGATAAGTGTGAGGTGATTCACTTTGGAAGGAATAACAGGAATGCGGAATATTTGGCTAATGGTAAAATTCTTGAAAGTGTGGATGAGCAGAGGGATCTAGGTGTCCATGTACATAGATCCCTGAAAGTTGCCACCCAGGTTGATAGGGTTGTGAAGAAGGCCTATGGAGTGTTGGCCTTTATTGGTAGAGGGATTGAGTTCCGGAGTCGGGAGGTCATGTTGCAGCTATACAGAACTCTGGTACGGCCGCATTTGGAGTATTGCGTACAGTTCTGGTCACCGCATTATAGGAAGGACGTGGAGGCTTTGGAGCGGGTGCAGAGGAGATTTACCAGGATGTTGCCTGGTATGGAGGGAAAATCTTATGAGGAAAGGCTGATGGACTTGAGGTTGTTTTCGTTGGAGAGAAGAAGGTTAAGAGGAGACTTAATAGAGGCATACAAAATGATCAGGGGGTTGGATAGGGTGGACAGTGAGAGCCTTCTCCCGCGGATGGATATGGCTGGCACGAGGGGGCATAACTTTAAACTGAGGGGTAATAGATATAGGACAGAGGTCAGAGGTAGGTTATTTACGCAAAGAGTAGTGAAGCCGTGGAATGCCCTACCTGCTACAGTAGTGAACTCGCCAACATTGAGGGCATTTAAAAGTTTATTGGATAAACATATGGATGATAATGGCATAGTGTAGGTTAGATGGCTTTTGTTTCGGTGCAACATCGTGAGCCGAAGGGCCTGTACTGCGCTGTATTGTTCTATGTTCTATGTTCTATGAATCCCAGGACCCAGTGTGAACAGCCCTGCCTGTGAACACCCAGCAACCAGTGTGAACAGCTGTCTGTGAATTCCCAGCACCCAGTGTGAACAGATGATTGTGAATTCCAGCACCCAGTGTGAACAGCCCTTTCTGTGAACACTCAGCACCAGTCTGAACAGCTGTCTGTGAATCCCAGCACTCAGTGTGAACAGCTGTCCGTGATCCACAGCACCCAGTGTGAACAGCTGTCCGTGAACCACAGCACCCAGTATGAAAAGCCCTGTCTGTGAATCCCAGAACCCATGCGAACAGCTGTCTGTGAATCCCAGCATCCACTCTGAACAGCCCTGTCTGTGAACCCCCAGCACCCAGTGTGAACACTGTCTGTGAATCCCAGCACCCAGTGGGAACAGCTCTGTCTGTGAATCACAGCACCCAGTGTGGACAGCCCTGTCTGTGAACCCCAGCACCCAGTGTGATAAGCTATTTGTGAATCCCCAGCACCCAGACTGAACATATGTCTGTGAATCCCAGCTCCCAATGTGATCAGCCCGGTCTGTGAACCCCAGCACACAGTGTGAACAGCCCTCTCTGTGAATCCCAACACCCAGTGTGAACAGCTGTTTGTGAATCCCAACACCATGTGTGAGCAGCTGCCTATGAGTCCCCGGCACTCAGTATGAACAGCTGCCTGTGAATCCCAGCACCCAGTGCGAAATGCTGTCTGTGAACCGCAGCGTCCAGTGTGAACAGCTGTCTGTGAATCACAGCATCAAGTGTGAACAGCTGTCTGTGAATCCCCAGCACTCAGTATGAACAGCTGCTTGTGAATCCCAGCACCCAGTATAAACAGCTGTCTATGAATCCCCAGCACCCAGTGTGAACAGCTGTCTGTGAATCCATCCAAGCAGCCAGTGTGCACAGCTGTCTATGAATTCCCAGCACCTAGTGTCAACATCTGTCTGTGAATCCCAGCACCCAGTGTGAACAGTCCTGTCCGTGAATCCCAGTTCCCAGTGTGAATGACTTTCTATGAATCCCCAGCACCCAGTGTGAACAGTCCAGTCTGTGAATCCCAGCACAAAGTTTGAACAACTTTCTATGAATCCCCAGCACCCAGTGTGAACAGTCCTGTCTGTGAATCCCAGCACCATGTGTGAACAGATATCTGTGAATCCCAGCACCCAGTGTGAACAGCTGTCTGTGAATCCCCAGCACCCAGTGTGAACAGATGATTGTGAATTCCAGCACTCAGTGTGAACAGCCCTTTCTGTGAACACTCAGCACCAGTCTGAACAGCTGTCTGTGAATCCCAGCACTCAGTGTGAACAGCTGTCCGTGATCCACAGCACCCAGTGTGAACAGCTGTCCGTGAACCACAGCACCCAGTATGAAAAGCCCTGTCTGTGAATCCATGCGCCCAATGTGAACAGCTGTCTGTGAATCCCAGCGCCCAATGTGAACAGCTCTGTCTGTGAAGCCCAGCATCCACTCTGAACAGCCCTGTCTGTGAATCCCCAGCACTCGGTGTGAACAGTTGTCTGTGAACCCCAACACGCAGTGTGAACAGTTATCTGTAAACCCCAACACCCAGTGTGAACAACTTTCTGTGAATCCCCAGCACCCAGTGTCAACAGCCCTGTCTGTGAACCCAACACACAGTGTGAACAGCTGTCTGTGAATCCCAGCACCCAGTGGGAACAGCCCTATCTGTGAATCCCAGCACCCAGAATGAACAGCTGCCTGTGAATCCCCAGCACCCAGTGAGAACACTGGCTGTGAATCCCAGCACCCATTGTGAACAGCTGTCTGTGAATCCCCAGCACCCAGTGTGGACAGCCCTGTCTGCGAATCCCAGCACCCAGTGTGAACAGCCCTGTGCACCCCAGCACCCAGTGTGAACAGCCTTGACTGTGAATCCCCAGCAACCAGTGTGAACAGCTGTCGGTGAACATCCAGCACCCAGTGTGAACACGGTCTGTGAACCCCAGCAGCCAGTGTGAACACTGTCTGTGAATCCCCAGCACACAGGGTGAACACTGTCTGTAAATCCCAGCACCCAGTGTGAACAGCTGTCTGTGGATCCCAACACCCTGTGTGAACAGCAGTCTGTGAATACCAGCACCCAGTCTGAACAGCTGTCTGTGAACCCCAACACCCAGTGTGCAGAGCTGCCTTTGAATCCCCAGCACCCAGTGTGAATAGCTGTCCGTGCCCACCCCAGAACCCAGTGAGAACAGTCCTGTCTGTGAACCCCAACACCCAGTGGGAACAGCTGTCTGTGAACCCCAACACCCAGTGTGAACAGCTGTCTGTGAACCCCAACACCCAGTGTGAACAGCTGTCTGTGAATCCCAGCACATAGTGGGAACAGCCCTATCTGTGAATCCCAGCAACCAGTGTGAACAGCTGCCTGTGAATCCCCAGCACCCAGTGTGAACACTGTCTGTGAACTCAGCACCCAATGTGAACAGCTGTCTGTGAATCCCCAGCACCAAGTGTGGACAGCCCTGACTGTGAATCCCCAGCACCCAGTGTGAACAGCTGTCTGTGAACATCCAGCAACCAGTGTGAACACTGTCTGTGAATCCCAGGAGCCAGTGTGAACAGCTGTCTGTGAATCCCAGCACCCAGTGTGAACAGCCCTGTCTGTGAATCCCAGCACCCAGTGTGAATAGCTGCCTGTGAATCCCCAGCACCCAGTGTGAACACTGACTGTGAATCCCAGCACCCAGTGTGAACCGCTGCCTGTGAATCCTCAGCACCCAGTGTGGACAGCCCTGTCTGTGAATCCCAGCCCCCAGTGTGACCATCCCTCTCTGTGAACCCCAGCTCCCAGTGTGAACAGCCCTGACTGTGAATCCCCAGCAACTGTGTACAGCTGTCTGTGAACATCCAGCACCCAGTGTGAACACTGTCTGTGAATCCCTGCACCCAGTGTGAACACTGTCTGTGAATCCCAGCACCCAGTGTGAACACTGTCTGTGAATCCCTGCACCCAGTGTGAACACTGTCTGTGAATCCCTGCTCCCAGTGTGAACAGCTGTCTGTGAATACCAGCACCCAGTGTGAACAGCTGTCTGTGAATCCCAGCACCCAGTGTGAAAACTGTCTGTGAATCTCACCACCCAGTTTGAACACTGTCTATGAATCCCAGTACCCATTGTGAACAGCTGTCTGTGAATCCCAGCACCCAGTGTGAACAGCTGCCTGTGAACCCCAGCACATGGTGTGAACCGCTGTCTGTGAAACCCCTGCACCCAGTGTGAACAGCTGTCTGTGAATCCCAGCACCCAGTGTGAACAGCCCTGACTGTGAATCCCCAGCACCCAGTGAGAACAGCCCTGACTGTGAACCCCAGCACCCAGTGTGAACAGCCCTGTCTGTGAATCCCCAGCACCCAGTGTGATCAGCCCTGTCTGTGAATCCCAACACCCAGTGTGAACAGCCCTGTCTGTGACCCCCTGCACCCAGTGTGAACATCCCTGTCTGTGAATCCCAGCACCCAGTGTGAACAGCTGTCTGTGAACACACAGCACCCAGTATGAACAGCTGCCTGTGAATCCCCAGCACCCAGTGTGAAGAGACCTGTCTGTGAATCCCAGCACCCAGTATGAACAGCTGTCTGTGAACTCCAACACCCAGTGTGAACAGCTGTCTGTGAATCCCCAGCACTCAGTGTGAAGAGCCCTGTCTGTGAATCCCAGCACCCAGTCTGAACAGCCGTGTCTGTGACCCCCTGCACCCAGTGTGAACAGCCCTGTCTGTGAATCCCAGCACCCAGTGTGAACAGCCCTGTCTGTGAATCCCAGCACCCAGTGTGAATAGCTGTCTGTGAACACACAGCACCCAGTATGAACAGCTGCCTGTGACTCCCCAGCACACAGTGTGAAGAGCCGTCTGTGAATCCCAGCACCCAGTGTGAACAGCTGTCTGAACTCCAACACCCAGTGTGAACAGCTGCCTGTGAATCCCCAGCACACAGTGTGAAAAGCCCTCTCTGTCAATCCCAGCACCCAGTGTCAACAGCTGTCTGTGAATCCCAGCACCCAGTGTGAACAGCTGTCTGTGAATCTCAGCGCCCAGTTTGAAGAGCTGTCTGTGAATCCCAGCACACAATGTGAATAGCTGTCTGTGAATCCCAGCACCCAGTGTGAACAGCTGCCTGTGAATCCCTGCAGCCAGTGTGAGCAGCTATCTGTGAATCCCAGGATCCAGTGTGAACAACTGTCTGTGCATCCCCAGCACCCAGTGAGAACAGCTGCCTGTGAACCCCAACACCCAGTGAGAACAGCTGCCTGTGAACCCCGGGACCAATTGTGAACAGCCTTGTCTATGAATCACAGCACCCAGTGTCAACAGCTGTCTGTGAACTCCAACACCCAGTGTGCACAGCTGCCTGTGAATCCCCAGCACACAGTGTCAACAGCTGTCTGTGAATCCCAACACCCAGTGTCAACAGCTGTCTGTGAATCCCAACACCCAGTGTTAACAGCTGTCTGTGAACCCCAACACCTAGTGTGAACAGCTGTCTGTGAATCCCAGCACCTAGTGGGAACAGCCCTATCGGTGAATCCCAGCAACCAGTGTGAACAGCTGCCTGTGAATCCCCAGCACCCAGTGTGAACATTGTCTGTGAATTCAGCACCCAATGTGAACAGATGTCCGTGAATCCCCAGCACCAAGTGTGGACAGCCCTGACTGTGAATCCCCAGCACCCAGTATGAACAGCTGCCTGTGAACATCCAGCAACCAGTGTGAACACAGTCTGTGAACTCAGCACCCAATGTGAACAGCTGTCTGTGAGTCGCAGTGTGAACAGCCCTGTCTGTGAATCCCAGCCCCCAGTGTGAACAGCTGCCTGTGAATCCCCAGCACCCAGTGTGAACACTGTCTGTGAATCCCAGCACCCAATGTGAACAGCGGCCTGTGAATCCTCAGCATCCAGTGTGGACAGCCCTGTCTGTGAATCCCAGCCCCCAGTGTGAACAGCCCTGACTGTGAATCCCCAGCAACTGTGAACAGCTGTCTGTGAACATCCAGCACCCAGTGTGAACACTGTCTGTGAATCACTGCACCCAGTGTGAACACTGTCTGTGAATCCCAGCACCCAGTGTGAACACTGTCTGTGAATCGCTGCACCCAGTGTGAACACTGTCTGTGAATCTCACCACCCAGTTTGAACAGCTGTCTGTGAATCCATCCAAGCAGCCAGTGTGCACAGCTGTCTATGAATTCCCAGCACCTAGTGTCAACATCTGTCTGTGAATCCCAGCACCCAGTGTGAACAGTCCTGTCCGTGAATTCCAGTTCCCAGTGTGAACGACTTTCTATGAATCCCCAGCACCCAGTGTGAATAGTCCAGTCTGTGAATCCCAGCACCAAGTGTGAACAACTTTCTATGAATCCCCAGCACCCAGTGTGAACAGTCCTGTCTGTGAATCCCAGCACCAAGTGTGAACAGCTATCTGTGAATCCCAGCACCCAGTGTGAACAGCTGTCTGTGAATCCCCAGCAGCCAGTGTGAACAGCCCTGTCTGTGAATCCCAGCACCAAGAGTGAACAGCGGTCTGTGAATCCCCAGCACTCGGTGTGAACAGTTGTCTGTGAACCCCAACACGCAGTGTGAACAGTTATCTGTAAACCCCAACACCCAGTGTGAACAACTTTCTATGAATCCCCAGCACTCAGTGTCAACAGCCCTGTCTGTGAACCCAACACACGGTGTGAACAGCTGTCTGTGAATCCCAGCACCCAGTGGGAACAGCCCTATCTGTGAATCCCAGCACCCAGAATGAACAGCTGCCTGTGAATCCCCAGCACCCAGTGAGAACACTGGCTGTGAATCCCAGCACCCATTGTGAACAGCTGTCTATGAATCCCCAGCACCCAGTGTGGACAGCCCTGTCTGCGAATCCCAGCACCCAGTGTGAACAGCCCTGTGCACCCCAGCACCCAGTGTGAACAGCCTTGACTGTGAATCCCCAGCAACCAGTGTGAACAGCTGTCGGTGAACATCCAGCACCCAGTGTGAACACGGTCTGTGAACCCCAGCAGCCAGTGTGAACATTGTCTGTGAATCCCCAGCACACAGGGTGAACACTGTCTGTAAATCCCAGCACCCAGTGTGAACAGCTGTCTGTGGATCCCAACACCCTGCGAGAACAGCAGTCTGTGAATACCAGCACCCAGTGTGAACAGCTGTCTGTGAACCCCAACACCCAGTGTGCACAGCTGCCTTTGAATCCCCAGCACCCAGTGTGAATAGCTGTCCGTGCCCACCCCAGAACCCAGTGAGAACAGTCCTGTCTGTGAACCCCAACACCCAGTGTGAACAGCTGTCTGTGAACCCCAACACCCAGTGTGAACAGCTGTCTGTGAACCCCAACACCCAGTGTGAACAGCTGTCTGTGCATCCCAGCACCTAGTGGGAACAGCCCTATCTGTGAATCCCAGCAACCAGTGTGAACAGCTGCCTGTGAATCCCCAGCACCCAGTGTGAACACTGTCTGTGAACTCAGCACCCAATGTGAACAGCTGTCTGTGAATCCCCAGCACCAAGTGTGGACAGCCCTGACTGTGAATCCCCAGCACCCAGTGTGAACAGCTGTCTGTGAACATCCAGCAACCAGTGTGAACACTGTCTGTGAATCCCAGGAGCCAGTGTGAACAGCTGTCTGTGAATCCCAGCACCCAGTGTGAACAGCCCTGTCTGTGAATCCCAGCACCCAGTGTGAATAGCTGCCTGTGAAGCCCCAGCACCCAGTGTGAACACTGACTGTGAATCCTAGCACCCAGTGTGAACCGCTGCCTGTGAATCCTCAGCACCCAGTGTGGACAGCCCTGTCTGTGAATCCCAGCCCCCAGTGTGACCATCCCTCTCTGTGAACCCCAGCTCCCAGTGTGAACAGCCCTGACTGTGAATCCCCAGCAACTGTGAACAGCTGTCTGTGAACATCCTGCACCCAGTGTGAACACTGTCTGTGAATCCCTGCACCCAGTGTGAACACTGTCTGTGAATCCCAGCACCCAGTGTGAACACTGTCTGTGAATCCCTGCACCCAGTGTGAACACTGTCTGTGAATCCCTGCTCCCAGTGTGAACAGCTGTCTGTGAATACCAGCACCCAGTGTGAACAGCTGTCTGTGAATCCCAGCACCCAGTGTGAAAACTGTCTGTGAATCTCACCACCCAGTTTGAACACTGTCTATGAATCCCAGTACCCATTGTGAACAGCTGTCTGTGAATCCCAGCACCCAATGTGAACAGCTGCCTGTGAACCCCAGCACATGGTGTGAACCGCTGTCTGTGAAACCCCTGCACCCAGTGTGAACAGCTGTCTGTGAATCCCAGCACCCAGTGAGAACAGCCCTGACTGTGAATCCCAGCACCCAGTGTGAACAGCTGACTGTGAATCCCAGCACCCAGTGTGAACAGCCCTGACTGTGAATCCCCAGCACCCAGTGAGAACAGCCCTGACTGTGAACCCCAGCACCCAGTGTGAACAGCCCTGTCTGTGAATCCCCAGCACCCAGTGTGAACAGCTGTCTGTGAACATCCAGCAACCAGTGTGAACACAGTCTGTGAACTCAGCACCCAATGTGAACAGCTGTCTGTGAATCCCAGTGTGAACAGCCCTGTCTGTGAATCCCAGCCCCCAGTGTGAACAGCTGCCTGTGAATCCCCAGCACCCAGTGTGAACACTGTCTGTGAATCCCAGCACCCAATGTGAACAGCGGCCTGTGAATCCTCAGCATCCAGTGTGGACAACCCTGTCTGTGAATCCCAGCCCCCAGTGTGAACAGCCCTCTCTGTGATCCCCAGCTCCCAGTGTGAACAGCCCTGACTGTGAATCCCCAGCAACTGTGAACAGCTGTCTGTGAACATCCAGCACCCAGTGTGAACACTGTCTGTGAATCACTGCACCCAGTGTGAACACTGTCTGTGAATCCCAGTACCCATTGTGAACAGCTGTCTGTGAATCCCAGCACCCAGTGTGAACAGCTGCCTGTGAACCCCAGCACATGGTGTGAACAGCTGTCTGTGAATCCCAGCACCCAGTGAGAACAGCCATGAATGTGAACCCCAGCACCCAGTGTGAACAGCCCTATCTGTGAATCCCCAGCACCCAGTGTGATCAGCCCTGTCTGTGAATCCCAGCACCCAGTGTGAACAGCCCTGTCTGTGACCCCCTGCACCCAGTGTGAACATCACTGTCTGTGAATCCCAGCACCCAGTGTGAACAGCTGTCTGTGAATCCCCAGCACCCAGTGTGAAGAGCCCTGTCTGTGAATCCCAGCACCCAGTGTGAACAGCTGTCTGTGAACTCCAACACCCAGTGTGAATAGCTGCCTGTGAATCCCCAGCACTCAGTGTGAAGAGCCCTGTCTGTGAATCCCAGAAACCCAGTGTGAACAGCCGTGTCTGTGACCCCCTGCACCCAGTGTGAACAGCCCTGTCTGTGAATCCCAGCACCCATTGTGAATAGCTGTCTGTGAACACACAGCTCCCAGTATGAACAGCTGCCTGTGACTCCCCAGCACCCAATGTGAAGAGCCGTCTGTGAATCCCAGCACCCAGTGTGAACAGCTGTCTGTGAACTCCAACACCCAGTGTGAACAGCTGCCTGTGAATCCCCAGCACACAGTGTGAAGAGCCCTGTCTGTCAATCCCAGCACCCAGTGTCAACAGCTGTCTGTGAATCCCAGCACCTAGTGTGAACAGCTGTCTGTGAATCCCCAGCACTCAGCATGAACAGCTGTCTGTGAATCTCAGCACACAGTTTGAACAGCTGTCTGTGAATCCCAGCACACAATGTGAATAGCTGTCTGTGAATCCCAGCACCCAGTATGAACAGCTGCCTGTGAATCCCTGCAGCCAGTATGAACAGCTATCTGTGAATCCCAGGATCCAGTGTGAACAACTGTCTGTGAATCCCTAGCACCCAGTGAGAACAGCTGCCTGTGAACCCCAACACACAGTGAGAACAGCTGCCTGTGAACCCCGGGACCAATTGTGAACAGCCCTGTCTGTGAATCCCAGCACCCAGTGTGAACAGCTGTCTGTGAACTCCAACACCCAGTGTGCACAGCTGCCTGTGAATCCCCAGCACACAGTGTGAAGAGCTGTCTGTGAATCCCAGCAGCCAGTGTCAACAGCTATCTGTGAATCTCAGCACCCAGTTTGAACAGCTGCCTGTGAATCCCAACACCCAGTGTGAACAGCTGCCTGTGAACCCCAGGATCAAGTGTGAACAGCCCTGTCTGTGAATCCCAGCACCCAGTATGAACAACTGTCTGTGAATCCCAGCACCCAGTTTGAACAGCTGTCTATGAATGCCCAGCACCCAGTGTGAACAGCTTTCTGTGAACCCCAACACCCAGTGTGAACAGCTGTCTGTGGATCCCAACACCCAGTGTGAACAGCTGTCTGTGAATCCCCAGCACCCAGTGTGGACAGTCCTGTCTGTGAATCCCAGCACCCAGTGTGAACAGCCCTGTGCACCCCACCACCCAGTGTGAACAGCCCTGTCTGTGAATGCCAGCACCCAGTGTGAACACAGTCTGTGAATCCCAGCACCCAGTGTGAACAGCCCTGTCTGTGAATCACAGCACCCAGTGTGAACAGCCCTGTCTGTGAACCCCAGCACCCAGTGTGATAAGCTATTTGTGAATCCCCAGCACCCAGACTGAACATATGTCTGTGAATCCCAGCTCCCAGTGTGAACAGCCCTCTCTGTGAATCCCAACACCCAGTGTGAACAGCTGTCTGTGAATCCCAACACCATGTGTGAGCAGCTGCCTATGAGTTCCCAGCACTCAGTATGAACAGCTGACTGTGAATCCCAGCACCCAGTGTAAACAGCTGTCTATGAATCCCCAGCACCCAGTGTGAACAGCTGTTTGTGAATCCCAGCAGCCAGTGTGCACAGCTGTCTATGAATCCCCAGCACCTAGTGTCAACATCTGTCTGTGAATTCCAGCACCCGGTGTGAACAGCTGTCTGTGAGCCCCAGCACCCAGTGTGAACAGCTGTCTGTGAACCCCATCACCCAGTGTGAACAGCTGTCTGATAATCCCAGCACCCAATGTGAACAGCTGCCTGTGAATCCCAGCACCCAGTGTGGAAAGCCCTGTCTGTGAATCCCAGCACCCAGTGTGAACAGCTGCCTGTGAATCCCAGCACCCAGTGTGAACAGCTGTCTGTGAATCCCCTGCACCCAGTGTGGACAGCCCTGTCTGTGAATCCCAGCACCCAGTGTGAACAGCCCTGTGCACCCCAGCACCCAGTGTGAACAGCCCTGTCTGTGAATCCCCAGCACCCAGTGTGAACAGTTGCCTGTGAATCCCAGCATAGTGTGGAAACCCCTGTCTGTTAATCCCAGCGCCCAATGTGAACAGCTGCCTGTGAATCCCAGCACCCAGTGTGGAAAGCCCTGTCTGTGAATCCCAGCACCCAGTGTGAACAGCTGTCTGTGAATCCCAGCACCCAGGTGAAAAGCTCTGCCTGTGAATCCCAGCACCCAGTTTGAACAGACCTGTCTGTGACCACCTGCACCCAGTGTGAACATCCCTGTCTGTGAATCCCAGCACCCAGTGTGAACAGCTGTCTGTGAATCCCCAGCACCCAGTGTGAAGAGCCCTGTCTGTGAATCCCAGCACCCAGTGTGAACAGCTGTCTGTGAACTCCAACACCCAGTGTGAATAGCTGCCTGTGAATCCCCAGCACTCAGTGTGAAGAGCCCTGTCTGTGAATCCCAGAAACCCAGTGTGAACAGCCGTGTCTGTGACCCCCTGCACCCAGTGTGAACAGCCCTGTCTGTGAATCCCAGCACCCATTGTGAACAGCCCTGTCTGTGAATCCCCAGCATCCAGTGTGAAGAGCCGTCTGTGAATCCCAGTACCCAGTGTGAAGAGCCGTCTGTGAATCCCAGCACCCAGTGTGAACAGCTGTCTGTGAACTCCAACACCCAGTGTGAACAGCTGCCTGTGAATCCCCAGCACACAGTGTGAAGAGCCCTGTCTGTGAATCCCAGCACCCAGTGTCAACAGCTGTCTGTGAATCCCAGCACCTAGTGTGAACAGCTGTCTGTGAATCCCCAGCACTCAGCATGGACAGCTGTCTGTGAATCTCAGCACCCAGTTTGAACAGCTGTCTGTGAATCCCAGCACACAATGTGAATAGCTGTCTGTGAATCCCAGCACCCAGTATGAACAGCTGCCTGCGAATCCCTGCAGCCAGTGTGAACAGCTATCTGTGAATCCCAGGACCCAGTGTGAACAACTGTCTATGAATCCCCAGCACCCAGTGAGAACAGCTGCCTGTGAACCCCAGCACACAGTGAGAACAGCTGCCTCTGAACCCCGGGACCAATTGTGAACAGCCCTGTCTGTGAATCCCAGCACCCAGTGTGAACAGCTGTCTGTGAACTCCAACACCCAGTGTGCACAGCTGCCTGTGAATCCCCAGCACACAGTGTGAAGAGCCCTGTCTGTGAATCCCAGCACCCAGTGTCAACAGCTGTCTGTGAATCCCAGCACCCAGTGTGAACAGCTGTCTGTGAATCCCCAGCACTCAGCATGAACAGCTGTCTGTGAATCTCAGCACCCAGTTTGAACAGCTGGCTGTGAATCCCCAGCACCTATTGAGGGCAGCTGCCTGTGAACCCCAACACCCAGTGTGAACAGCTGCCTGTGAACCCCAGGATCAAGTGTGAACAGCCCTGTCTGTGAAGCCCAGCACCCAGTATGAACAACTGTCTGTGAATCCCAGCACCCAGTGTGAACAGCTGTCTATGAATGCCCAGCACCCAGTGTGAACAGCTGTCTGTGAACTCCAAAACCCAGTGTGAACAGCTGTCTGTGGATCCCAACACCCAGTGTGAACAGCTGTCTGTGAATACCAGCACCCAGTGTGAACAGCTGTCTGTGAACCCCCACACCCAGTGTGAACAGCTGTCTGTGAATCCCCAGCACCCAGTGTGGACAGCCCTGTCTGTGAATCCCAGCACCCAGTGTGAACAGCCCTGTGCACCCCAGCACCCAGTGTGAACAGCCCTGTCTGTGAATCCCCAGCACCCAGTGTGAACACTGTCTGTGAATCCCAGCACCCAGTGTGAACAGCCCTGTCTGTGAATCCCAGCACCCAGTGTGAACAGCCCTGTCTGTGAACCCCAGCACCCAGTGTGATAAGCTATTTGTGAATCCCCAGCACCCAGACTGAACATATGTCTGTGAATCCCAGCTCCCAGTGTGATCAGCCCAGTCTGTGAACCCCAGCACCCAGTGTGAACAGCTGCCTGTGAACCCCAGCACCCAGTGTGAACAGCTGCCTGTGAACCTCAGTACACAGTGTGAACAGCCCTCTCTATGAATCCCAACACCCAGTGTGAACAGCTGTCTGTGAATCCCAACACCATGTGTGTGCAGCTGCCTATGAGTCCCCAGCACTCAGTATGAACAGCTGCCTGTGAATCCCAGCACCCAGTGTAAACAGCTGTCTATGAATCCCCAGCACCCAGTGTGAACAGCTGTTTGTGAATCCCAGCAGCCAATGTGCACAGCTGTCTATGAATCCCCAGCACCTAGTGTCAACATCTGTCTGTGAATTCCAGCACCCGGTGTGAACAGCTGTCTGTGAGCCCCAGCACCCAGTGTGAACAGCTGTCTGTGAACCCCATCACCCAGTGTGAACAGCTGCCTGTGAATCCCAGCATAGTGTGGAAAGCCCTGTCTGTGAATCCCAGCACACAGTGTGAACAGCTGTCTGTGAATCCCAGCACCCAGTGTGAACAGCTGTCTGATAATCCCAGCACCCAATGTGAACAGCTGCCTGTGAATCCCAGCACCCAGTGTGGAAAGCCCTGTCTGTGAATCCCAGCACCCAGTGTGAACAGCTGCCTGTGAATCCCAGCACCCAATGTGAACAGCTGTCTGTGAATCCCCAGCACCCAGTGTGGACAGCCCTGTCTGTGAATCCCAGCACCCAGTGTGAACAGCCCTGTGCACCCCAGCACCCAGTGTGAACAGCCCTGTCTGTGAATCCCCAGCACCCAGTGTGAACAGTTGCCTGTGATTCCCACTATAGTGTGGAAACCCCTGTCTGTTAATCCCAGCGCCCAATGTGAACAGCTGCCTGTGAATCCCAGCACCCAGTGTGGAAAGCCCTGTCTGTGAATCCCAGCACCCAGTGTGAACAGCTGCCTGTGAATCCCAGCACTCAGTGTGAACAGCTGTCTGTGAATCCCAGCACCCAGTGTGAACAGCTGTCTGTGAATCCCAGCACACAGTGTGAAAAGCCCTGTCTGTGAGCACCCAGCACTCAGTGTGTACAGCTGTATGTGAATCCCCAGCACCCAGTGTGAACAGCTGCCTTTGAATCCCAGCACCCAGATGAAAAGCCCTGCCTGTGAATCCCAGCACCCAGTGTGAACAGCCCTGACTGTGAATCCCCAGCACCCAGTGTGAACACTGTCTGTGAATCCCCAGCACCCAGTGTGAACACTGTCTGTGAATCCCCAGCACCCAGTGTGAACAAGCCCGACCTGTATGTGTCCCAGCCTTGGATCAGGAGGAAAGTCGACAGCAATGAAAATGCGGGGTGAGAAACTTCCAACCTGTTTTACTGTGGGTGAAATCCGACCTTCGGCCACTGAATTTGCTGCTTCCTCCCTGATTCCTGCTCCTGGCAGGACTGGAAAAGTCTGCCCTATAGTTTCCCGCACACTGAACTGTTTTCTGTGAGCAGGTTTTAAAGTTGGTTGAGCAGTTTTAATGGATAAAATGGCTATTACTAGGTTTTACAGATCTTGTTGCACTGTTTACATGTCTTGAGCTGCGTTTTCCTCTAGTTGATGGTTTTAAGGTCATGCTGAACTTTAGCATGCCCACTGATTTGATCAATAATCCACAAGTTTTCCATCTGGGACTCCTAATTATTTATATGGGTTAGGTGAGGAGCGTGATATTGACTGTCGTTAGTTTACCACTGATGGAAGGGTGAGAAATTGTGTACGGCTGCAAGATTGAAATGCATGAGTTGTTTAAAAGGGAATGTGTTCTGTTTTAGATCACGAGCCATGAGTGGTTAAAGTGTGAGAAAGTTAGTGTTACAGACTCAGCTGTAATAATGTGCGGGATTCTCCGAAATGGAGGCAGAGTGTTCGCGCCGTCGTGAACGCCGCAGAGGTTCACGATGGCGCGAAACGGCCCCGATCCCGATCGATTCAGGGCCCGATAATGGGCTAGGAGCGACGCCGTGTCATTTACGTGCGCCAGGCCTTGGCGCCACGTAAAGGCGGCACCGCATACATGACGTGGCCGGCGCCACATAACTGGCGTCACCCGCGCATGCGCTGGTTGGCCGGCGCCAACCCACGCATGCGTGGTTGCTGTCTTCTCCGAGTCCGCCCCGCAAGAAGATGTCTGACAGATCTTGCGGGGCTGCGGAAGAAAGGAGGTCCTCCTTCAGATCGCAGCCCAGACCCCATTTGAGGCCCCCCCAGTGCAGGATCCCCCCTCGCCCTCCCGCAGGCTGCCCCCCCCCCAGCGTTCCCGCGCTATTCCCGCCAGCAGCGACCAGGTATGGACGGCGCCGGGGGGAACCCGCCGTTTTGGGCAGGCCGCTCGGCCCATCCGGGCCAGAGAATCGCGGGGGTACTGGTGAATCGCCATTTTGCCTGTCTCGGGCGATTCACTGTACCGCGCCACCCAAAACGCGATCGTGCCTATCTGGCCGCTTCCGTGAATCGTGGGAGGGCGTCGGACCGCGTCGCGGGAAAATTTGGCGACCCAGGCGATTCTTCCAACCGGCGCGGGAGCGGAGAATCGCGCCCAATGACTCTCAAGTTCTGAATAAAATATGTTTTTCCCATTGTGTCATAAACCTTTAATTATATTTCTGAAAACACCATAAACCAGTAACTCTCTGATATCTTAGGGAGGGGTTTTCTGGCCCCTCCCACCAGTGGGCTCTTCCAGTCCCCCTGAAGTTGACCCCTTGTTGCGGGTTCCTGGGCAGTGGGATGGGTGAGCCACCCAAAACTTCCGGAGGGACTGGAATATCCCGCTGGCGTCCAACAGCTTGCTGCATCCGCCACGGGAAAAATCACTGGGGGGGGGGGGGGGTGGGGGGGTGGGGGGGGGGGGGGGGGGGTGGAAAATCCCAGCCTTCATCTAGATAAACTTACACCCTCTGTAGAACCAGACTATTACTCTCTTAATTTGACTCTTTTATTGCAAAACTGCGCCCTAAATGCTATCCAAAGGATAGCAAGATGTTGGATTTTCCCTCTTGTAGATAGAATTCTTGAGACAAGTATTTCTTTATTTTTTGCGTATTACCAGAATGTAATCAGAGACAACTATCACAATGTCTTAAAACATCAGCCATGAATAGGGAAATAAAATGGAGAAATTGTATTGGAGTATCAAGTCAGAGATTGCCTAAGATTGACTCAGGTTCCAGCAGCCTTATTACTGTAAGTGATGGATGAATCTGTCCTTGCATTTAAACTCTATTCATTAAATAATCACAACTGATGACATTAATTGGAGAAATAATCTGTGATCAATAGAAGCAATGTGCAAGTCTTTCAGGCTAGTTGTTGGTGAAAACATTTAGATTGGTTCAGAATGCTGAGGTAGAATGACAGAAACTTGTGTCCCTACAATATTCTGGTTTAATCATAATTTTGCAGATAGTATTCAAGGTCCAAATGTATCTTATCAGGGATGTGAAGGGTGACCTTTGACAACATTGCTCGAGTGCACAATGATGTTGGGATGCGGGTCTGACGTCTTCTCGCGTGATTTCACACACAGTCGGGTCGGGCACATGCCCACCCGCCCAAGCAGTGTGAAATTCTGGTCCTGCTTTATAAGTAGAGGCACATAAACAAAAACAAAAAGGTTAGGAACATTAATAAAACTATTGTTCAGCATCAGCTGGGGCATTGTGTCCAATTCTGAGCCTCATATTTCAGGGAGGGTGTGACGGTTTTAGAAAAAGCGCAGAAAAGATATGCAGAATGATTCCAGGTCTGAGGGGTTTCAGTTGCATGGATAGGTTGGAGAAACTAACGTTGCTATCCTGAGGGTAGAAAAAGTTGAGAGCAGTTTTGATAGAGGTATTCAACGTCATGAGGAGTCTTGACAGAGTAATTGGAGAGAAACCGTTCTCAATAAGACAAGGGTCGATGGAACTCAATTTAACATAATAAGTAATTAACCAAAAACAAAATGAGGAAAAACGATTTTATGCACGACCTGAGTTTCTGTTGGAGGCAAATTCAATTGTGCCTTTGGAAACGTTGTCATGGGTGTGTCCCTTTAAGAAAGGTTTTTGACTTGTCACATGGCTTCAGTGATGTCATTGTATGGATGGAGCTGGGCTGTGGCTCTGTGAGATTTACTTTCACTTTGAGTTTTGGATGAAAGAAATGTCTTTCTCTGTCTTCCTTTTAAAAGCTATTCCAGATGGCTTGGTAACTTAAAAGAGTAATTGCTTACTGGAAGGAATTCAAATCTGCTGTTTGAAAAGTGGAATAGAGTATCAGTAACAACAGTCTTATTCAAGTGAGAATGCAATGGGCTGGGCCACGTCTTTGAAAAGGGTTTCTAGTTTTACTTGGATTTTGTTATAGAATTGGAACAGTTAAGGGGGAATTCATTAAGGGTTATACATAGATTACTGAAGCTGTGTGAGATCTTTGTGTTTGTAATTGATTTAAAATTCTTGCTGTGCTTGATGAAACAAATGTTAACAAAGTTCTTCGACTAAAGCTTGTTTTTTTGATTAAAAGCACCTCAGAAGTCTGTTGAATAACACCTGAAAGGAAGGCAACTGTGCTTATCCTAGCCAAATTCGACAAAAGGTTAGAGGTCAGGTGAACGCCATTGAATACTTTGGAGGTACCAGTAGGAGTCATTTGGGAGTAAGGAAAACTCAAGATAAAACACAAAAACATTTGTATTGGCCTGGACTACATACAGATGTAATTAAATCTTGTTGATCATGTCAAGTGATAGGGAAACTCAAGTGGTGATAAAACCAGTGCCCTTAATACCCATTCCAGCATTTGAGGAAACTTTACAAGGGTCCTAATTGATTGCGTAGGACCGCTTCCTAAAATGAAAAGTGGGAATCAATATCTTTTGACTATAATCGATGTGTCTACTAGGTCTCCAGAGGCCATTCCAGTATGCAATATTACAGCTAAAAAGATTGCGGAGGAGTTACTTAAATTTTCTACTAGATATGGACTACCCACAGGAATACAATCGGAAATTTTCTAGAAATACAATTGGAACAAGGATCAAATTTTATCTTGAGGTTATTGAAGGAGGTTATGGATAGCTTAGGACTAAAACAATTGAAATCAATTGCGTACCATCCAGAATCACAGGGAATGTTAGAACGGTGCATCAGACGTGAAAGACAATCTTGAGGGCTTATTGTCAAGATTATCCAGAAGATTGGGAGAAAGGAGTTCCATTCGTATTATTTGCAATTAGGGATGCACCTAATGTGCCAATCAAATTCAGTCCCTTTGAACTAATTTTTGATCATGAGGTAAAAGGACCACTTAAATTGGAGAGAGAGAGGGCGAGACTTTAGTAAAGAGCGCGGAGCGAGAGAGGGTGAGACTTCAAAGAACAAAGAAATGTACAGCACAGGAACAGGCCCTTCGGCCCTCCAAGCCCATGCCGACCATGCTGCCCGACTAAACTACAATCTTCTACACTTCCTGGGTGCGTATCCCTCTATTCCCATCCTATTCATGTATTTGTCAAGATGCCCCAAATGTCGCTATCGTCCCTGCTTCCACCACCTCCTCCGGTAGCGAGTTCCAGGTACCCACTACCCTCTGTGTAAAAAACTTGCCTCGTACATCTACTCTAAACCTTGCCCCTCTCACCTTAAACCTATGCCTCCTAGTAATTGACCCCTCTACCCTGGGGAAAAGCCTCTGACTACCCACTCTGTCTATGCCCCTCATAATTTTGTAGACCTCTATCAGGCCGCCCCTCAACCTCTGTCGTTCCAGTGAGAACAAACCGAGTTTATTCAACCGCTCCTCATAGCTAATGCCCTCCGTACCAGGCAACATTCTGGTAAATTTCTTCTGCACCCTCTCTAAAGCCTCCACATCCTTCTGGTAGTGTGGCGACCAGAATTGAACACTATACTCCAAGTGTGGCCTAACTAAGGTTCTATACAGCTGCAACATGACTTGCCAATTCTTATACTCAATGCCCCAGCCAATGAAGGCAATCATGCCGTATGCCTTCTTGACTACCTTCTCCACCTGTGTTGCCCCTTTCAGTGACCTGTGGACCTGTACACCGAGATCTCTCTGACTTTCAATACTCTTGAGGGTTCTACCATTCACTGTATATTCCCTACCTGCATTAGACCTTCCAAAATGCATTCCCTCACATTTGTCCGGATTAAATTCCATCTGCCATCTCTCCGCCCAAGTCTCCAAACAATCTAAATCCTGCTGTATCCCCTGACAGTCCTCATCGCTATCCGCAATTCCACCAACCTTTGTGTCGTCTGCAAACTTACTAATCAGACCAGTTACATTTTCCTCCAAATCATTTATATATACTGCAAACAGCAAAGGTCCCAGCACTGGTCCCTGCGAACACCATTGGTCACAGCCCTCCAATTAGAAAAGCATCCTTACATTGCTACACTCTGCCTTCTATGACCTAGCCAGTTCTGTATCCACCTTGCCAGCTCACCCCTGGTCCCGTGTAACTTCACCTTTTGTACTAGTGTACCATGAGGGACCTTGTCAAAGGCCTTACTGAAGTCCATATAGACATCCACTGCCCCACCTGCATCAATCATCTTTGTGACCTCCTCAAAAAACTCTATCAAGTTAGTGAGACACGACCTCCCCTTCACAAAACCATGTTGCCTCTCAATAATACGTCCATTTGCTTCCAAATGGGAGTAGATCCTGTCTCGAAGAATTCTCTCCAGTAATTTCCCTACCACTGAAGTAAGGCTCACCGGCCTGTAGTTCCCTGGATTATCCTTGCTACCCATTTCAAACAGAGGAACAACATTGGCTATTCTCCAGTCCTCCGGGACATCACCTGAAGACAGTGGGGATCCAAAGATTTCTGTCAAGGCCTCAGCAATTTCCTCTCCAGCCTCCTTCAGTATTCTGGGGTAGATCCCATCAGGCCCTGGGGACTTATCTACCTTAATATTTTTTAAGACGCCCAACACCTCGTCTTTTTGGATCTCAATGTGACCCAGGCTATCTACACACCCTTCTCCAGACTCAACATCTACCAATTCCTTCTCTTTGGTGAATACTGATGCAAAGTATTCATTTAGTACCTCGCCCATTTCCTCTGGCTCCACACATAGATTCCCTTGCCTATCCTTCAGTGGGCCAACCCTTTCCCTGGCTACCCTCTTGCTTTTTATGTACATGTAAAAAGCCTTGGGATTTTCCTTCACCCTATTTGCCAATGACTTTTCGTGACCCCTTCTAGCACTCCTGACTCCTTGCTTAAGTTCCTTCTTACTTTCCTTATATTCCACACAGGCTCCGTCTGTTCCCAGCCTTTTAGCCCTGACAAATGCCTCCTTTTTCTTTTTGGCGAGGCCTACAATATCTCTCGTTATCCAAGGTTCCCGAAAATTGCCGTATTTATCCTTCTTCCTCACAGGAACATGCCGGTCCTGAATTCCTTTCAACTGACACTTGAAAGCCTCCCACATGTCAGATGTTGATTTTCCCTCAAAAATCCACCCCCAATCTAGGTTCTTCAGTTCCCGCCTAATATTGTTATAATTAGCCTTCCCCCAATTTAGCACATTCATCCTAGGACCACTCTTATCCTTGTCCACCAGCACTTTAAAACTTACTGAATTGTGGTCACTGTTCCCGAAATGCTCCCCTACTGAAACTTCTACCACCTGGCCGAGCTCATTCCCCAATATCAGGTCCAGTACCGCCCCTTCCCTAGTTGGACTGTCTACATATTGTTTTAAGAAGCCCTCCTGGATGCTCCTTACAAACTCTGCCCCGTCTAAGCCTCTGGCTCTAAGTGAGTCCCAGTCAATATTGGGGAAGTTGAAGTCTCCCATCATCACAACTCTGTTGTTTTTACTCTTTTCCAAAATCTGTCTACCTATCTGCTCCTCTATCTCCCGCTGGCTGTTGGGAGGCCTGTAGTAAACCCCCAACATTGTGACTGCACCCTTCTTATTCCTGATCTCTATCCATATCGCCTCACTGCCCTGAGGTGTCCTCCCGCAGTACAGCTGTGATATCCTCCCTAACCAGCAGCGCAACTCCACCACCCCTTTTACATCCCCCTCTATCCCGCCTGAAACATCTAAATCCTGGAACGTTTAGCTGCCAATCCTGCCCTTCCCTCAACCAGGTCTCTGTAATGGCAACAACATCATAGTTCCAAGTACTAATCCAAGCTCTAAGTTCATCTGCCTTACCCGCAATACTTCTTGCATTAAAGCATATGCACTTAAGGCCACCAGACCCGCTGTGTTCAGCAACTTCTCCCTGTCTGCTCTGCCTCAGAGCCACTGTCCCTATTCCCTAGTTCTCCCTCAATGCTCTCACCTTCTGACCTATTGCTCCCGTGCCTACCCCCCTGCCATACTAGTTTAAACCCTCCCGTGTGACACTAGCAAACCTCGTGGCCAGGATATTTATGCCTCTCCAGTTTAGATGCAACCCGTCCTTCTTATATAGGTCACACCTGCCCCAGAAGAGCTCCCAGTGGTCCAGATAACGGAAACCCTCCCTCCCACACCAGCTGTTTAGCCACGTGTTTAGCTGCTCTATCAGTAAAGAGCGTGGAGCGAGAGAGGGTGAGACATCAGTAAAGAGCACTGAGAGAGAGAGGGTGAGACTTCAGTAAAGAGCGCTCTTGGATAAGACAGCTGGTTTATTGTTTCAAAATTGAAAAAAAAAACGGTATTGTGACATCATACGAGACTGTGACCTGATTGGCTGAAAGTCAGACTGGGCTAAATTTGAATATCTGGAGTTCCTGATTTAAATACTAGTTTTGATTTGACTTAGATTACCATTTTTAAGTTGATTTGAATTACTATTTTTAAAATTTTTAATTTGACTTAAATAACTATTTTGGGTTGGTTTAAATTACTATTTTTAATTTTATTTAAATACATTTTTTAATTTTAATTAAATAACTATTTTTAATTTGTTGTCAGATCAAGAGGGATAAATATTCAGTTTTTAAAAAAATAATCTAATTAAATAGTACACGGGGATTGGATTTAATCTAACACAAAAACATCTTTCCAAAGTTTAATTTCAAAGGTTTAATTTAAAGGAATAATTCATGGCAGGACAGCTCCAAGGCGTGGTCTGCTCCTCTTGCTCCATGCGACAGGCTGGGGACAATTCCAGTCCCCAGGGTCAGCATGTGTGCAGGAAGTGTCCCCAGTTGCAGCTCCTGGAAGCTCGAGTTTCAGAGCTGGAGCAGCGGCTGGAGACACTGTGGGGGAACCGCGAGTCGGAGAGCATCGTGGATAGCACGTATAGAGAGGTGGTCACACCGCAGGCTCAGACTCCGCAGGCAGGAAGGGAATGGGTGACCACCAGACAAAGCATGAGAGTGAGGCAGGTAGTGCAGGAATCTCCTTTGGCCATTCCCCTGCAGAACAGATAAACCACTTTGGATACTGTTGAGGGGAATGGCCTCTCGGGGGAAAACAGGAACAGCCAAACTAGCGGCACCACGGTTGGCTCTGCTGCAGAGGGGAGGGGTGATAAGTGTGACAGTGCAATAGTTATCGGGGATTCAATTGTAAGGGGAATAGACAGGTGTTTCTGTGGCCGCAAACAAGACTCCAGGATGGTGTGTTGCCTCCCTGGTGCTAGGGTCAAGGATGTCACGGAGCGGGTACAGGTCATTCTGGAGGGGGAGGGTGAACAGCCAGTGGTCGTGGTACACATTGGTACAAACGACATAGGTAAAAAAGGGATGAGGTCCTAAAAGCAGAATACAGGGAGCTAAGAAGGAAGTTAAGAAATCGGACCTGGAAGGTAGTGATCTCAGGATTACTACCGGTGCCACGTGCTAGTCAGAGTAGAAATGACAGGATATATAGGATGAATACGTGGCTGAAGGGATGGTGTCAGGGGGAGGGTTTCAGATTCCTGGGACATTGGGACCGTTTCTGGGGGAGGTGGGACCTGTACAAACTGGACGGGTTACACCTGGGCAGGACAGGAACTGATATTTTGCTAGTGGTTGGGGAGCGTTGAAACTAATGTGGCAGGGGACTGGGAACCAATGCAGGAAGTCTGAAGGTAGTAAAACTGGAACAGAAACAAAAGGCAGTAAGGGGGAAAGTGTAAGGCAGAGAAGCCATAGTCAAAAATCAAAAAGGGTGACAGCACAAGGTACAGTGACTGAGGGGAGCTCAGTCAATAGGTCCAGTAATACTAAAAGGAATAAAATGGGAAGTAAAAACATAAATCGAAAGCGACGTGGCAGGTTGTTACATGAAGATATGGGTTCAATGACAAGGAAAATTAGGAGAAAAATTAAGAGGAAAAATAACTGAGGAGAGGTTACAGATCAAGGTGTTAAGATTCAAAACAGAGGTATAAAAGCCAACATAAGTGTACTTTACCTGAATGCTCTAGTATTCGGAATAAGGTAAATGAGTTGATGGCGCAAATCATCGTGAATTACTATGATTTAGTGGCCATTACTGAAACATGGTTAAAGGATGGTCACGACTGGGAGTTAAATATCCAAGGACAGAGTGGATGGTAGGGGAGGTGGTGTAGCTCTGTTATTTAAGGATGACATCCGGGCAATAGTAAGTGATGACATTGGTGCTATGGAGGAGAAGGTTGAATCCATTTGGGTGGAAATCAGGAATAGTAAGGCGAAAAAGTCATTGATTGGAGTAGTCTATAGGCCACCAAATAGTAACATTATGGTGGGGCAGGCAATAAACAAAGAAATAACAGATGCGTGTAGAAATGGTACAGCAGTTATCATGTGGGATTTTAATCTACATGTTGATTGGTTTAACCAGGTCGGTCAAGGCAACCTTGAGGAGGAGTTTATAGAATGTATCCAAGATAGTTTCCGAGAACAGTATGTAATGGAGCCTACGAGGGAACAAGCGGTCCTAGATCTGGTCCTGTGTAATGAGACAGGATTGATTAATGATCTCATAGTTAGGGATCCTCTCGGAAGGAGCGATCACAATATGGTGGAATTTAAAACACACATGGAGGGTGAGAAGGCAAAATCAAACACTAGTGTTTTGTGTTTAAACAAAGGGGATTACAATGGGATCAGAGAAGAGCGAGCTAAGGTAGACTGGGAGCAAAGACTTTATGGTGAAACAGTTGAGGAACAGTGGAGAACCTTCCAAGCGATTTTTCACAGTGCTCAGCAAAGGTTTATACCAACAAAAAGGAAGGACAGTAGGAAGAGGGAAAATCGACCGTGGATATCTAAGGAAATAAGGGAGAGTATCAAATTGAAGGAAAAAGCATACAAAGTGGCAAAGATTAGTGGGAGACTAGAGGACTGGGAAATCTTTAGGGGGCAACAGAAAGCTACTAAAAAAGCTATGAAGAAGAGAAAGATGCATAATGAGAGTAAACTTGCATAGAATATAAAAATAGATAGTAAAAGTTTCTACAAATATATAAAACAAAAAAGGTTGACTCAGGTAAATATTGGTCCTTTAGAGGATGCGAAGGAGAAGGGGGATTTAATAATGGGTGATGAGTAAATGGCTGAGGAACTGAACAGGTTTTTTGGGTCTGTCTTCACAGTGGATGACACAAATCACATGCCAGTGATTGATGGAAATGAGGCAATAACAGGTGAGGACCTTGAGATGATTGTTATCACTGAGGAGTGTTATGGGAGACGTGTTTTCAGAACCCCAAAATGTATCATCGAGTTCAACCAACCTCCCCTTTAATGCTATTTGTTGTTTGTCCGAGCACACGGCTTGTTCCCCAGGTGTGGGATTACAATTATGGACACGTGGGATTACAATTGTGGACACGTGGGTTTTTAAACACAAAACAATGTTTATTCCATGAACTCAACTTAACCTCTTAAATAAACATTGGATCTCTTAACACCCCTTACTTCAAAGATAACCCCGAAAATATTACAACACTAAATAATCTTTCAGTTATTCCTTTCAACATCCATGAGACTTCACGCCTTTAAACAGAAACACATCAGGTTAAAGGCTTTACTATTATGAGTTTAAATCACCCAAATGATCCAGAGATGTCTTTCATGGCAGAGATCACAGCAGATCCAGCTCACTGCAAACACAGACACTCCCAAGCTCTTTCAAACTGAAACTAAACTGCAAAATGACTGAACTAAAACCAAGCTCCACCCACACTTTGACATCACTGCATTTCTTAAAGGTACATTGCTTAAACATCCATTTCTTAAAGGGACCCTCACATGACACCTCCCCCCAAGAAAAAAAAAACCCATCAACTTCAAGGTGGTTTCATTTTTCACTTTTGCACCATCCACTAAGAAATGCACAAAGTAAATATACATTTTCATTTAAAGAAAACAACACACTCAAACAGGTAAAACAAGATAGTCCATTTTTCTTTGTTCTACTTCCTCCAACCGAAATCCTTCTCGATTGACGGTCTCTTTGAACAAAGTCTCTGCATGATCCATCCATTCCTCTACTCATCGGCATTTCTCTTTAGAATCAGATACGTTAGTTCAATCTGACCACAGAGTCCCTTGCAATTCTCCACAGGAGCATTGGTGATCACAGCTTTCAGGCAGTCAAATGCCTGTTGAAAGTCCGCTGTCCAGTGAATCTTTTTACGTTTCTTCAGCAATTCCATCAGTGGAGTAATCACGCCACAAAACTTTTGCACAACGGTTCGATCAAATCCACTCATGCTAAGAAATTGCATAATTTCCCTTTATCTTGAGGGTATCGGAAACTCCACAAGGAAAGTGATTCGGGCTTCTCCAAATTCACTTTCGGCTCGGTTCATCACCAAACCCGCCACCTGAAGTCGATCGAAGAACTCCATACGATGTTTTAACTGTTCTTTCCATGTTTGGAAGTTGTAAATAAAAGCAGATTGTCCCAATTTCTCAATGCAATCCTTCAAACGTGGGATAGGATAAGTCCGTTCTTATAACTGCATTCAACTTTCGATAGTCCACACACAACCATTGGGTACTGTCTGGATTAGGTACCATCACTATGGGTGAGCTCCAGTGGCTGCAACCCACTTCAATTATGCCATTTGTAAGCATACTCTCAATCTCTTTGTTAACCTGTGCCAATTTTAAAGGGTTAGGTCTATATGGATGTTGTTTGATCGGAACAGCATTTCCCACATCTACATCATGTATAACCATTTTAGTTCTTCCCAATTAATCGCTACAAACGTGCCCATGTGATATCAATAACTCTTTCAGATCAGTTTGTTTTTCCTCTGGAAGGTAACTTAACAATTCATCCCAATTTTTAAGAACATCCTCATTTTCCAATTTAATTTGAGGTATGTCAAATTCACAGTCATCTGGATTTGGTTTGTCACTTTGAGTAAGAATCATTAAAACCTCCTTTTTCTCTCCTTCCCTTTCAAAGTACCTTTTAAGCATATTCACATGACACACTCGGTGAGTCTTCCTTCTATCTGGTGTTTTTACCACATAATTCACCTCACGTAATTTCCTTTCAATCTGATACGGTCCACAAAACCTAGCTTTTAAAGGCTCACCTACCACTGGTAACAACACTAAAACTTTGTCCACTACCCATTTCATCACATTTTGTGCAAATTTCAAATGTTGTCTAGCCAATTCACCTGGTCTATTTAATCGTTCCCTAAAATTTGACACGTAATCCAATAGTGTAATTTCTGATTTCTCACCCGTCAATTTTTCCTTAATCAATTTAAGTGGTCCACTTACCTCATGACCAAAAATTAGTTCAAAAGGACTAAATTTGGTAGACTCATTAGGTACATCCCTAATTGCAAACAATACGAATGGGATTCCTTTATCACAATCCTCTGGATAATCTTGACAATACGCCATCAACATTGTCTTTAATGTCTGATGCCACCTTTTTAACGCTCCCTGCGATTCTGGATGATACGCAGTTGATTTAAATTGTTTTATTCCCAAGCTATCCATAACTTCTTTGAATAACTTTGAAGTAAAATTTGATCCTTGATCCGATTGAATTTCTGTGGGTAGTCCATATCTAGTAAAGAATTTAAGTAACTCCTCCACAATCCTTTTAGCTGTAATATTACGTACTGGAATGGCCTCTGGAAACCTAGTAGACACATCCATTTTAGTCAAAAGATATTGATTCCCACTTTTTGTTTCAGGAAGCGGTCCTACGCAATCAATTAGGACCCTCGTAAAAGGTTCCTCAAATGCTGGAATGGTATTAAGGGCACTGGTTTTATCACTGCTTGAGGTTTCCCTATCACTTGACATGTGTGACATGATTGACAAAATTTAACTACATCTTTATGTAGTCCAGGCCAATAAAAATGTTTCTGGATTTTAGCTTGAGTTTTCCTTATTCCCAAATGACCTCCCACTGGTACCTCATGTGCAACTCGCAACACCTCCTTTCTATACCCTACTGGCAATACTACTTGATGAACTTCTGCCCACTTTTCATCCGCCTGCATATGTACAGGTCTCCATTTACTCATCAAGACATCAGTTTTACAGTAATAACACTCTGGTATACTCTCAGATTCCTCTTACATATATGCTTTCTGATATATCTGTTTTATTTCTACATCTTTCTGTTGTAACTCCGCCTATTTTCCTGAGCTAAAATTATCCGCCTCATCCTCCACCTGCTCTTGTTCTTTTACAACCATCTGATCAAAAATCGTTTCTGATAATTGCACTTCAACTTCATCTTCACTCTTTGATTTCTCCTCTTGTCTTAACCTGTGACTTTGCGATCTTGTTACTACACAATCCGGAGAAATCCCAGGATATTCGTCCTTCAACACTTCAGTTGACTGATTTTCCACTGGCTTATCAACCACAGTAGGCATCACTCCCACCTACGATCCAGCTATACCATTACCCAAGGTAAACTGTATTCCTGGACAAGATAGTTTATCTATTACTCCTACTGCCACTTCACCACTCTTCACTGGACTTTCCAACCTTTCCTTATATAATGGAACGCTGCTCCTCTCACCCTGAATTCCACATATCACCACCTTTTCTGGCAACATTCTCCCCAAACTACATAATTCCTCATCTCTTACCATTAAAGATTGACTAGCCCCTGTATCTCTTAAAATTGTGACTTCTTTACCTGCTCCTCCTGATACACATGAGTAAACTTTACCCACATAAGTAAATTCTTTAAAGACATCTGGCATCTTCGTAACAATTACTTCTTGAAGAGGCTGTACAATCGTTTGCACCTCCTTCGCTTCCCTTGGACTTTCCTTTACCACTCTAACAAATCCCACTGTCTTATCCTGTTTTACCACATCAGCCTTTCCAATGCTTTTCTTCAACCACCAACACTGTGATTTTACATGCCTAGTTTATTCCAGTGAAAACATTTGAAACTTTTAATCTCTTTTCCACTCTCCTGGATTTCTTTTTTAATCTGAGGTACACTCTCTTTATTGTCTCCCATCAGATCACCTTTACCTTTACCACTTGAGTATTTCTCATGTCCCCAGTTTCTATCACTCACCGGCTGAAACTGGTGTCCGAAACCAATCTTTGATTTATGAACTAATTCATAATCATCTGCCATTTCTGCTGCTAATCTCGCAGTTTTAACCCTCTGCTCTTCCACATGAGTTCTCACTACATCAGGAATTGAATTTTTAAACTCCTCCAAAAGTATAATTTTTCTGAGAGCTTCATACGTTTGGTCTATTTTCAAAGCCCTTATCCACCTATCAAAATTACTCTATTTGAGCCTTTCAAACTCCATGTATTTTTGACCAAATTCTTTCCTTAAATTTCTAAACCTTTGTCTGTAAGCTTCAGGCACTAGCTCATATGCATTTAAGATGGATTTCTTCACCTCCTCATACGTTCCAGATACCTCCTCCGGTAGAGATGCAAACACTTCACTAGCTCTACCTACCAGCTTTGTTTGAATCAGTAATACCCACATGTCCTGTGGCCATTTCATTTGTTTAGCTACCTTCTCAAATGAAATGAAAAAGGCTTCCACTTCCTTCTCGTCAAACCTTGGCAATGCTTGGACATATTTAAATAGATTCCCACCAAGCCTTTGACTATGACGCCCTTTCTCAATATCCTCATCACTATCCTCCAACTGTGCGTTTCCCTTTACGTCTGCCAATTTTAACTGACTTTCATGTTTCATGGCCATTTTCTGAAGTTCAAACTCCCTTTCTTTTTCTTTTTGTTCTGCTCGGGCTATTCTTTCTTTTCTTCTTTCTTCTCTCTCCTTTTCTTTTTCCTCTCTCTCTCTTTCTCTCTCTTTTTCCTCTCTCTCACTCTCATATTCAAGCCGCTTTAATTCTTTCTCATGTTCCATTTGTTTAATTTGCAACTGAATTTTTGCCATTTCCAATGAGTCAATAATTACCTCATCTTTTTGCATTTTGTCAGGTAATGTTAACTGCAATGTTTTTGCCAGACCCAACAGTCTGTTTTTACTCTCTGAAAGTAAGGTAGCACGTGTTATCGTGTCCACCCCCAAAAACTTCTGAGCCTCTGAAAGAGCAATTGTTCACAACACACTCCCCACTTAAACTAAAATACCACACCGGAAAAGCAACAATCCATCACTGTCTTTAAGTTCACAAAAGCCAATTCAATAGATAGACTTTTATCCCCCTCGAGCCCCCAATTGTTATGGGAGACGTGTTTTCAGAACCCCAAAATGTATCATGGAGTTCAACCAACCTCCCCCTTTAACGCTATTTGTTGCTTGTCCGAGCACACGGCTTGGTCCCTAGGTGTGGAATTACAATTATGGACACGTGGGTTTTTAAACACAAAACAATGTTTATTCCATGAACTCAACTTAACCTCTTAAATAAACATTGGATCTCTTAACACCTCTTACTTCAAAGATAACCCCGAAAATATTACAACACTAAATAATCTTTCAGTTATTCCTTTCAACATCCATGAGACTTAACACCTTAAACAGAAACACATCAGGTTACAGGCTTTACTATTATGAGTTAAAATCACCCAAATGATCCAGAAATAGTCTTTCATGGCAGAGATCACAGCAAATCCAGCTCACTGCAAGCACAAACACTCCCAAGCTCTTTCAAACTGAAACTAAACTGCAAAATGGCTGAACTAAAACCAAGCTCCACCCACACTCTGACATCACTGCATTTCTTAAAGGTACATTGCTTAAACATCCATTTCTCAAAGATACCCTCTACATGACAGGAGATAGTGATGGGCAAGCTAATGGGGCTCAAGGTAGACAGGTCTCCTGGGCCTGATGGAATGCATCCCAGAGTGCTAAAAGGTATGGCTAGGGAAATTGCAAATGCACTAGTGATAATTTACCAAAAGTCACCAGCCATGATCTCATTGAATGGTGGAGCAGGCTTGATGGGCCAGATGGCCTAATCCTGCTCCTTGTTCTTATGTTCTAATTGAAAAGGAGACTTTGAGCTTGGTGCTGGCATTGCAATATTTTAAAATTCATGTTACCAGCAATTATATATACTGATCATAATCCATTGACGCTTTTGGAGAGATTCAGGAATAAAAATGCCAGACTGTTTCGATGGAGTTTCATTTAAAACGTGTACATGTGGCAGTATGAGAAAATGTGATAGCCGATGCTTTGTCACAAACTTGATGAAGAGAAGCAGGTTCAATGGTGGAAAACAAAGAACTAAAAATGGACTAACTTATCGAAACTGTTTGCCTGTTTTGTTTTTGTTTGAAAAATGTATGTTTATTGTCAATTTTTATGAATGGGCAAGTGACAAGGAGAAAATGAAACCATCTTTGAAGTTGATGTTTTTTTTCTTGGGGGAGGTGTCACGCGAGTGTCCCTTTAAGAAAGGTTTTTGTCTTGTCCTGTGGTTTCAGTGATGTCATTGTCTGCGTGGAGCTGGGCTGTGGCTCTGTGAGTTTTACTTTCACTTTGAGTTTTGGACTGGTTTCTACTGCATAGCATGAAAGAAGTATCTTTCTCTGTCTTCCATTTAAAAGCTGTTCCAGACTGCTTGGTAACTTAAAAGAGATAATTGCCTTCTGGAAGGAATTCAAATCTGCTGTTTGAAAAGTGGTGCTGAACAGAACAGGATTTGTTCATCACTTTAGCTTATTGAAAGAATAAGACTGTAGATGAGATCACACAGGGTGGCAGGACCTAGAATGAGATGCATCAACAGTGAGTGAAAGATTTATTGAGATGTACATCAATATAGTGTCATCATCCAGGAACTCAAGTGAATTGAGGTGCTCTTCATAACTCTCTTACGAGTGCTCCTACGTTGACCCTGTGCTTGCAGCTGAGATGGAGGCAGGCTGGTACCAGATGTTCCTATACCATCGTGGCTGCTGCTGGAGGTGACGGTACCACTGGGCACACACATGCATGCACGCACACACACACTCATGTGCACACACATGTACCCATACACACACGCATGTACATACATACACACACGCATACTTCCCAGTGGTCAAGAGGCACACTTTGCCAGTCCTGGACAACTTATTTTATTGGACTCCAATTTCTGAATTCACAAGAAGGATGGCTATTAGTTTTCCCATTGAGCCTAGTAAAACACCTCTGCTGGTGGAACTCAGTGGTCCATGGCAGGGGCCACAAATACCACCTGAATTACAGGCACTCTCAAGAAACCTTATGATGGACAGCAGCCACAGACGGGCACCTCTCACTGAGATGCAGTTGTGCCTCTGACAGAACAAGCAACTGGGTAATCATTCCTTCTCCACCAAGTTCACCCTCTCACATTTTCACATGTAAATCCCAAAAGGACTAGAGGTAGAGAGTATTGAGCTGGGCAGATCCGACCAGGATATTGATGCACTTCTGGCACTGGAACTGGACATCACCCCAATAACAAATGACTTCCTCTTCAATCTTTGTCCAGGCTCACTCAGTCAGGTGAGGCCCTTACCTCCTCCTTGCAGCCTGGAGGTGAAGCTACAGGGAAGAATCGCTGAACCATGGATCCCCCAATATCATCCTTTTTGCATTCTGATTGTAGCCTGCCAGTGAGCTACTTGGTTGGTTGGAGGTAGCAGTCAGGTGTAGCCATCTGGGATGGCCACTTACAACTAGGTACAGAGAAACTCGCAAAGCCTAGCGGGTAAAATGGACATGCCAAGACTCAGGCAGGCTCAGAGCCTGAAATGCATATTTGCAAGCAAGAAGTCCAGACGGTATCAAAACTCCGATCAATTAGCATTTTAATGGGGCCGATTAGCATTTGATGGCCCAACTTCACCAAAACAAAGGACTGGTACTCAAGCAACCGGGACAGTCCCAGACATTTCGGTGCCACTCCCTGTTCAAGGAAAGCATAAACAATGGGGTCAGTGACCGCTTGGGACACGCCCAGCCATCCAGATCCCCGCCCACTTATTGGTTAGGAATCGAACGGAGTGATCAGGGATTACCCAATTGTGGGGTCCAAATTGAAGGACCGCCCAAAAGAGGGCGAAAACCCCCAAGTATAAGAAGAAGAGTTCACCAAATGTTCGTCCTCTCTTGGACCTGGTACCCCAATTGCAGCAACACCAGAAGCAAGTCCAGGTTCAACGCTCGCTGCCAGACGGATGAGCCCAGCTGAGCAGCAGTTACTTCTTCGAACCCGATAGATCCAGAATCGAACAGCGGCCACTGTTTCACTGAGCTAAGCCGGGTACCCGAAGTTAAGTACTGGTTGTCTTAGTCGATAGGTGTAGTTAACTAGTAATGTTTATGTTCCATGACTAATTGTGTGTAAATAAAATACCCTTGACCTTGAACAAACCAACTGGTGTTCGGCTCTTTGACCGATAGCTTGTTGAACCTTGTGGTGGGATCATTTGATACCTGGCGACTCTAAGCATCAGCATATAGATAACATAGAAGGAAGGGAAAACTCACTGATTGCCATAATTGGAACAGAGCCACAGAAAGGACAGAGTAAAAGAGTAAAAGAAGAAAACGCAACAGTTATTGGCGACTCCACTGGACTCGACCCAGAAGTGAACATGTCACATCGAGACAACCCACAAAAGTGTTTGAATTAGAATCCAAATTTGGCAAAGTAAAAGAAACCACAAGCGAAACCAGTATCGATCAAACCTCCAGAATTCGAAAGTGTGTAATTTGCATGCGCACTAACAAAGGGATATAAGGTAAACTCGACAGATTTTGTTGTGTGCAACTTTCAGGTGTTGTGTAAACCAAAACATAGCTTGAGCCGTACCCGTGTTTGCGCCACTGCTTTATTCCCCTTGTTCCAAATTCCCGGGAGACAGAAGTAATTGTAGGGATGGCCATGAAGGCAATGGAACGCCTTATGCATCCACAAGAGCCCGACGTCGCAGCGACCAATAGATCAGAACAGTGTCCCGTATGGGAAGAAGAGATTAGGAGATACCTAAAGGGGAAAGGATGGCCCCTATGGTCGGAACTTTGCTCAAATTAAGAGACAGGTCCTGACAGCATAGGACAGACGTGGTGGGAAAGCCTGACCGAGATCCATAAGAAAAGTTTAAGCAAGGTTCGTAAGCCGATGGCAGTCGTGCCCTGTCTGGCACAATTGCGAGGCACAGAGGAGGTCGTGAGGACGCTCCGCAGACAGCTTGAGGAGAAGGAGAGAAGTAGAGAGGGAGATATTAGTGAAAGCAAGAGATTAAAAGTGCAGCTCCGGGAGCAGTTGGCGGTGAAGGACAAGGAAATGGATGATGTCAAGAGGGCACATCGATCCTGTCTCGCCCACCTTAGCAGCTTCCAGATTCAGTATGATAAGGCCTACCAGGACACACAGCGTGCTGTACTGGTGAGAGAAGAAATGGAGAACCAGGTACAACAGTTAAGGAAACAGTGCGATGATTTGAAGGCAGCTCTCCGAGCACTCCACATTCCACCACGGAACAGAAGCAGAGTTCGGTGGATCATGCCAAGTGCAGGCAGCAAATTGCAATGTTGCAATCCCTGCTATCAGTTCAAAATGGGTTTAGAGACACCTTTGGCCGACAGCTAGATCAGGAAGATGTCCCCGATTGGCAGGAACTCAGTGAGTGAGACCGAGAATCAAAATAGAGCATTCAGGCTCCAAAAAGAAAAGCACCCGCACCACCGACTGCACAGGCAGCACCCAACCCAATGAACCCCATCACCACGCAGCGCAGGGTCACCACGGAAGACCAACCCTATTTTGTGTACACCACCCCATTAACTATCACCCAATTAAGAGATGCCCGCGAGAAGATAAAGACTTTCCACCCCACACCAGGCCCACACCACTTTTTCGAATTAGTAAAGCAACAGATCATAGAATCATAGCATTTACAGTGCAGAAGGAGGCCATTCAGCCCATCGAGTCTGCACCGGCTCTTGGAAAGAGCACCCTACCCAAGCCCACACTCCCACCCTACCCCCATAACCCAGTAACCGCACCCAACACTAAGGGCAATTTTGGACACTAAGGGCAATTTAGCATGGCCAATCCACCTAACCTGCACATCTTTGGACTATGGGAGGAAACAGGAGCACCCAGAGGAAACCCACGCACACACAGGGAGAACGTGCAGACTCCACACAGACAGTGACCCAGCCGGGAATCCAACCTGGGACCCTGGAGCTGTGAAGCAATTGTGCTAACCACTATGCTACCGTGCTGCCCCAAATCCTCATGTACGGTTTAGACGAGCAGGAAGAGGTAAAGCTCATAGTGATGTGCCTAGACCCGTCAGTTAGTTCAGCCCTTCCCGACCCACAAAATGCAGGAGGAGGTAGCATCCAAGAGATGAAAACAGCCATTTTAGACGCCATTGGCTGAACTGGAGGAGATCCGGTAGAAGGACTCATCCGGTGCTGACAGAAAAAGGGAGAGCATCCAACAGCATTCGCTGGACGCCTTTGGATCCATTTTACTGCTGTATTTGGTGAGTTAGCCTGCATCCAGTTATCGGTAGACAATACGGCCAAATGGACCCGTACGCTAGTAACCCATGCCACAGAGGCAGGACAGAAGGCATGTACCAGTTACGACCCCTCAGACACAGCACACAATGAAGTTTGGGTTCTGAAACGCTTATCGAGAGCTTGGGAACAGTCCGTACATAGAAAGACAGAGCAGGAGAGAGTAGATGCCACAATGAATCCAGTAAGGGCACACCAAGACCCCGCATGGGTCAATGAAGGCAGAGGTACAGCTCAGCACCCCAAGACACAAGAATGTTATAATTGTGGACACGAGGCACATTATGCCTGAGAATCCAAACGCCCTCCCCCCCAGAAACAATGCCAGACCCATCCACAGTGTTAGCGCCCGACCAGATAATTCGGCCATGAATGGCACCGATTGGCGGTATTCGGGCTCCCCAACTTGGGTCTGCGATACCCTTTGGGATACGTCCGGAAGACCCGTAGTTGCAGGCACAGTCCGGGGACACCCGTAGAGTTCCTTTGGGACACAGGAGGGTCCCGAACCACGTTAAACTCCTCCATCATGTACCAGAAAGAGATATGGCCCACTACGGACACCATTACCCTTAGTGGCTTTACAGGTCACCTCCAGCAGGGACACATCACAGCCCCTGTGGACATACAGCTCGGTAATATTAAAACAAAACACTCGGTCGTTTTTGTAGATTTACTCCAGGCAGCAGAACACATCCTAGGCATCGATTTCATGAGTACACACAACCTTTCATTCGACCCAGTCAACCGATGTATATGGAAAATGTCTAGAGCAGCGCGAGCCCCCGCCACGCTCACAGTAGGAGATTATGCCCATTGAATCAGCGCAGTAGGAGAGTATTGGTTTGATCCACAAACCATTACCACAGACAAAGCGGTTAGAGAGGTCTTGAAAAGACAAAAAGCAGCGTTTGCCCAGCACAAGCACGACTGCGGCAAAATCCCAGGAGTAGTAAACATTACAGGTCCCGATCCCAAACCCCAGAAACAGTACGGCTTCCCCCAGCAAGCAGAGGGAGAGATAGCCAAGGTAATTCAAAGCTTATTGAATCAAGGAGTGATTCGACCCATAGCATCGACGAACAATGCCCCGATTTGGCCAGTAAGACAACCCGATGGATCATGGCGAGTGACCATCGACTACAGAGAGTTGAACAAAGTGACTCCCCCAGCAGGCTTTTGGTTCATACCACTGGACAAAGCATGCCAGTATAAATTTGCGTTCACTTTCCAGGGACAGCAGTACACGTGGACGTGCCTTCCACAACTCCCCCTCCATCTTTCACAGACAATTGGCAAACGGCTGATCTAAATTTTCCAGCCCTGAATGCCTTGTTCAGTATGTGGACGACTTGCTCCGACAGACGGACACCAAGGAAGAGCACATTTCACTTCTTTCAGAATTATTAGAACTACTCACAACAATTGGATGCAAAATTAACCCCAAGAAAGCCCAAATCCTCCAGCAGAAAGTCACATATTTAGGTACGGTCATCACGCATGGTAAGCGTGAGATAGAATTCAAACGCATAGATTCCATTGTCAAATTGCCCTTGCCCCAAAACGTTACAGCACTCCGGTCATTTTTAGGACTGGTTGGATATTGTAGAAACCACATAGACGGATTCGCCACAAAAGCAGCCCCACTTTGTGAGCTCCTAAAGAAACAGGCCCCATGGAAATGGCTGCCACAGCACACGGATGCCGTGGATGCTTTGAAACGCGGCCTGAGCACAGCCCCCACTCTGCAAGCCCCAGATCCACACTCCCCATATGCGATAGAGGTAGCGACCACCGACCAAACCCTTTCGGCCATACTCCTGCAGGAAAGGCACGATCATCTAGGACCCGTAGCCTATGCCTCATGAGTCTTAGATCCAGTGGAACAGGGATTTTCAGCCTGTGAAAGGCACCTGTTAGCAGTTTTCTGGGCGGTACAGTACTTCTATACATAACCGGACTCAACCCAGTGACCATTTTGACCGAGCACACCCCAACACAGCTTTTATTGGACGGCAGACTAAAAGACGGCTCAGTAAGTCAAATTTGAGCAGTGCGATGGACCCTACTCCTACAAGGACGCGACATTACTGTAAAACAGACAAAAACGCACACGTTTCTGGCTGATAATTTGCACCTTGCAGGAACCCCACATTAGTGCGAGATCATAGCCCCCAAGCACAGCACAGGCCCCATTGTTCCCAAGTTGCTCTTATTAGCCTTAGTTTTATTAGCTCTAATTCTGTCACCTTTGCTCACGAGTCGCCAGGTATCTTTCTGATACCGCCACGTGGTTCAAGTCTAGGTAATGATTAATAATGCAGCACACCGCTTAGTAAAAGTTAAATCAACGATCATTTATTATATACAGCAATAAATACTTATACAATAATCCTACTTCTAGACTACTACCTACCACTAAAGGCCAATACTTAACTTTGGTGATGACCCAACAGGTCAGGGAGACGAATGGTCTATCGAATTAGGTCTGGCCTGCGGGATTCAAAAAATGGCTGGTGCAAGTCGATAGTCTGGAGCACCTCTCTGGTAGCGATCGCTGGAGTAAGACTTGTTCTTTGTCGAAGGGCCTCGAAGGTTGCGAGCAGGAAGAGAAGGGTCAATCTGAACTTGGCCCCTATTTTTATAGTTCCCAGGGGCTTCCCGCCTCTCGGGACGGACCTTGACCCTCGTCCCAAGTGATTGGACTTGGTCTCAATCACTGGGTTCGATATGCTCCAATAATGGGGCGATTCCTTGATCGGGGGGTGGTCGTTCACCTTCCTTTGTCACGGCCACTGCTGGCGCCGAAAAGTCTGGATCGGCTTTATGTTGCTAATGTGTAGCAATTGTTCCCGGGGATGGCTGCTTAGTATGCAGATGGCTGGGTTGTTGTGCTGTTAATGGCTGAAGGTATCGGTCTGGGCCGACTTCCCCAGAGCCGGATACACTGTTTTGCCTGCAGCTGTCCGTTTGAGTCCTGTTGGCTGATTTTCCCATCAGCCTCTTTCGTTCGCCATTTTAGATCGGGGTTTGACCATTCTAATCGGGAATCAGCCATTTTAGGTGTCTACATTTCCTCCTTGTGATCCTAACGCGAAGCGTGAAGGATCACATAAATTTTGTTCTTTCCATTCCCTGACCAGGGGGACACCTCCTACATGGCCTCTGCTCTGACCCTAGCTATGCACAAAAAAAATTTACCTAAACAATTCTAAGGGCGCTATGCCAGGCAGGGACATGCATTTACAAAATAACAAACTTGGAACCTCTAATTTTACCTAAATACACTATACGCACTAAACATTGCATTATCCTATCTTCCTAAAACATACAACAACAATCACAACATTTAATATACTCTTTCCTGGCTTGGCAGTCAAGCTCAGGATCATACATTTTTTTTTGTTCTTGAAAAGTTTTGTACATCTTTTATTTACAGTAATAACGCAAGTGAATGCTCTTTATTATTTTGTTATAGATCGCGGGGGTCGGGGGTCTGGTCATAACCGAATATAGGGGATCTGATCCGATATACCGGGGTTCGAGCACGGTATGCTCTCCTTCTCCATTTGCGGAGGCGCATAGTCTGCACTACACAGCAGAGTATCACCAACGCTAACAGCGCTTCAATCACGTAGGACAGGGAGTACCAGGTTATGAACCTGGCACACCAGGAAGATGCAGTGTCGCTGGTGACTGGGCTCTGGGTACTGCGGGGCAGTGAAACATTAACGGCAGGGAGGTTTGAAGTAATGGGGTCCTCGGTTCCGCGCAACCAAATGTTCACAAAGAACATGTTGAGCACAATGAAGGGAGTCTTCATGGCTGTCCTGGCTGTTCTCTTTCCTTTTCCTTCTTGTGTTCTTTGTTTTCTCCGGTCCTGGAGTCTCTGGAGTTCTGTAAAAACAAGCATAGTGTCTGTAACTACCTTGGTTTAATATCCGGTGTGTTAGTGTGTCTGTCCTTTGGGGCCAATTATACCCTTATAATTGGTCACTATGTGTGACTCCCTTATCTTTTTTTCCAAAACCAAATTTTAGGACACGGCACACTTTCCAATGAGGGACCAGTGCTGATTTACCATCCGAATGTTCCAGGATGTAAATAGCATATGGCAGCAACCTAAAGGTCGCCTAAACAAATAAAAACTTTTGAAATGAAAGAATGTCAAATGAGGTGCGTATGGGCCGCGACGGGTAAGATTTGGATGGAGTCCCCGGGTAGGACGGCTACCAATGCCATATCTCCCCTACCCAAGCGTGTTTGACCAACGGGGGGGTCCCCAGGCAGGGCGGAGACCAATGCCGTTTCTCCACTGGCTGAGCAACCGACAAGAACGGGCAAAAATGTAGTCATCGTGGTGTGGTTGTTACAGTGATTCTATCCTTGAATCAGAAGAGCAGCTACGATCAGGCGTCTGGTACCCGAACCGGTATCAGCTGAAGTGTCTGCAGACAAGCTAGTTCCGCTAAACAAGCGTCTGGTCTGTTGACCAGGTATCTGCAGATAAGTTGGTACCGCAGGGCTGTAAAAAAATTCTCCTGTCGGACGAACAACACAAAACAAACGTACGAACAACATAAAACATCCTGAAGGTTCCATCAGGAAGGACAACACTTCTCCCAAGCGTTTCCTTTAAACATCATGTGGACACCTCAGTTCTCTGTTGCGAACAGGGTCGCAAAGGGGTTGGCGGCTTGGTAGTCAGAATCGAGGTCGTCCCTTTCTCCCGGGTGCCAAACTCTGGAGTGAATTAGGGTTGAAAGGGCTGCGTGGTGTGAGTTGGGGTTGCTCTCGTCGTTGCGGACGAGTCTGTAGGAATTGTCGCGGTGCCAATGAGTTGTGTCGAGTTGTGTGGGGACAAAGTCGGGGTCGTCCGTGTGGTTCGGTGGTCGGTGGTGTGGTTTGTTTAGGAAAGTGATCATGAAGGGATCACTGGAGTCGAAATCGGAGTCGCTGGGTGTGGGTCCGGTTGTATGGGGATAGTAGGGAGGCGTGCTGTGGCTATCGTCCGAGTCACAGTTGCTGTCTCTGCTGCTGCAGTCTGTGGGCGTTCCGGGGCGGAGTGTAGATTTTGGGGGTGGAGTCGAGGTCGAGTCCGTGGCTGGGCTGGACGTGGTGGGGGTTGGTCTGGTTACGTTGGCTGTGGGCGGGGTGTGGTCTGCTGCATCAAGCATGACGTGGTGGGCGTGGTTTGATTGTGCTCCATAAGCCTTTAACTGGTTTATATGAAACCACGCAGTCTTACCATTTGGGTGTTTTATTTTGTAAACTGATGGGCTTACTTTATCCGAAATGGAGTACGGACCCGAGTATTTTGGTGACAGGAAGGTGCTGGGGTTATATACAGACAACATCACTTGCTGTCCTATATCATACTCCGTTGCATGCACTGCCTTATCAAAACAGGCCTTGCTCTGTTTCTTTTTGGTGCCCAATTTAACTGCGGCTGCTAACTGAGCCGTTTTTACATTAGCAACTAATTGCTCCACGGCTTTCTCGTGGGTGAGGGCCGTTACTTCAGGGCTGGTCAGGTCTAAACCTAACAAGAATTCTGTCCCTTTCATGGGGCGTCTGGTCATAAGAGTGTGTGGGGTGTAACCTGTGGAGGTGGAAACAGTGTTACGCAAAAACATCAGCGCAAAAGGGAGGACTGAGTCCCAAGTGGTGTTGTTCTGCTGGACCATTTTTCTGAGGGTAGTTTTTAGGGTCCGATTCATGCGCTCCACTATACCACTCGACTGTGGGTGGTACGCAATGTGGAATTTTTGGGTGATGCCAAATATCGTGAGGACATTCTGCATGACCCGTCCCGTAAAGTGAGAACCTTGGTCCGATTCAATACTGGGGGGGAGCCCCCATCTTGTAAAGATGTGGTGGGTTAGGATCTTGGCTGTGGTTTTCGCGGTGTTGGTGCGGGCTGGAAATGCTTCCACCCACTTTGTAAAAGTGTCTATGACCATCAGAACATATTTATAGCCATTCCTGCAAGGGGGCAATGGACCTATAAAATCAATCTGGAGGTTAGTCCAGGGGCCGTTAACGGGTCGGGTGTGGCTGAGTTGGGCCTTTTTGGCATATCTATCGGGGTTATTCTGCACACAGATAAGGCAATTCTCAATGTAATGGCTTACATCTTCCTTGAGATTTGGCCACCAACCTCACACCAGGAAAATTCTGACTTCAGTCTAGTCATGGTGTATTTGCCGATAAGCTTTCAAGTTACTTTCATGTGGTTTGGGAAACTGACTTGAGGGATATGGGGGTAAAATTCAACATCAGTTTACAGATCAGTGGAATTCTCTAGGTTTCCAAGCCAACATTCATTCTTTGACCAATACCCCCTGAAGTGTTGGGTACTCTGCTACACAGACGAACCAACACGGTTGCGAATGGTACAACGCAGTTTCATTTCAATCATCTATTTACACTGGTAAACTGTTTACTGAGGTTCGATCATGACCCTTGATTCCGTGGACCTATTCCTAATTCTATCGTGTAGTGGCACTCAGCACATGGTGGATGTCTGAGTGGCTTGTAACGAGCTCTGTGCCCTGAGCCGTCTCCTGCTCGAGTGCCCAGGAAGTGTTGTGTTCCCTGTTTTATACTGTGTATGCTCTTGCCTGTGATTGGCTGTCGTGTTGTGTGTGTCGATTGGTCCGTTGATCTGTCCACCAGTATGTATGTATGTGCTATGATGTTTACCTGAATATCATGACATCCCCCTTTTTTACAAGAACATGTGCCTAAATGGTCATAAATAGAGATTTATACTGAGTGTAGCTAAATGTGTGTGTATGCAATATTTACAGCATGTACATGGGGCTAAACTATATACAAGGGGCGATGTCGGGTGCGACATAACAACGAGGTTGTACCATAAACAAAGGACGGGGAAATGTTGAACGACAAAACAAATTCCTGTAACGATAAGAACAGAAACATATTAACACAGTGGTATTATGAGTTCAATGTACAAACAGTCTCATAAGTCCAGTCTAGTAGGTGGGCGACGAATTTGGGTTGAACGCTAGGGTGGCACACCATTCATCACCCGGATTGATCGTGTTAACTTGCACCGGCTAGTGGGTCCTGGCTAGAGACATTCGGTTCCCATCAATGACCGCAACACGGAAGGCGTCCCGGTCGTCTGTGTCACTGGTCTGGATATCGTCTGGGCACGACTCGTAATAAGGAGGCTGAATGGCCTGCACGTCCCTGCGAGGTTGTCGGAGTTGGGGAACATTGACAGGTTGAGCTGCTCGACAGCAAGCAGCGTAGTGGCCCACCTTGCCACAGCGGAGGCATTGTCGGGTTCTTGCCGCTTTAAATGTGCGGCTCCACAGTTGCTGCACGTCGTGACGTCACGGCGTTCGTTGCGCCACTGCGCATGCGCAGTTCGGTCTTGCGTCAAGCACGCCTGCGCATCACGTCCCTCAGTGTTGCTGTAGTTTTTGGCGCGCCCAGGCGCGAGAGGCCTCGAAAAGCATGCAAAATGGCCGCCCTCGTCCGGGCCGCGGGCCGGGAGGAACTCGATCGCCTGGATCCGTTCGGCCTCGTAGGGCGCCTGTCTCGCCGATCCGGCCGCGTGGGACCCCTGCCGCGCCGATTCGGCCGCCTGAAATTGGGTATAGCGGCTAGTCGCGTTTTCGTGCAGGACACAGGCTTCGATTGCGGAGGCTAAGGTGAGGCCTTTTATTTTTAAGAGCTGCTGGCGTAGGGTGCCCGAGGTGACCCCAAAAACGATCTGGTCCCGAATCATGGAATCGGAAGTGGCGTCGTAACCGCAGGACTGCGCGAGGATGCGGAGATGCGTAAGGAATGACTGAAAGGACTCATCCTTACCTTGCAGGCGCTGCTGGAAGAGATACCTCTCAAAGCTCTCATTGACCTCGACGTTGAAGTGTTGGTCGAGCTTGAGAAGGACCGTCTTGTATTTGGTCTTGGCCTCGCCTTCCGCGAACACCAGGGAGTTGTAGCATGGATGGCGTGTGGACCTGCCGTGGTGAGGAGGATGGCAATCTTTCTGGTGTCCGAAGTGCTTTCCTTTTCGTTGGCTTCCAGAAAGAGCTGGAAGCGCTGTTTGAATTAACGCCGAGGTTTCCAGCGACTTGCAGCGGCTGCGGTGTGTTGACGGTGTCCATGGCGCAGGATGGCAGATTCCGGAGGATTTGTAGGTAGGTCCCACAGTTACTCCTGGTACTATGAAGTGTTGGGTACTCTGCTACACAGACGAACCAACACGGTTGCGAATGGTACAACGCAGTTTCATTTCAATCATCTATTTACACTTGTAAACTGTTTACTGAGGTTCGATCATGACCCTTGATTCCGTGGACCTATTCCTAATTCTATCGTGTGGTGGCACTCAGCACATGGTGGAATTCTGAGTGACTTGTAATGAGCTCTGTGCCCTGAGCCGTCTCCTGCACGAGTGCCCAGGAAGTGTTGTGTTCCCTGTTTTGTACTGTGTATGCTCTTGCCTGTGATTGGCTGTCGTGTTGTGTGTGTTGATTGGTCCGTTGATCTGTCCTTCAGTATGTATGTATGTATGTGCTATGATGTTTACCTGAATATCATGACACCCCCTAAAACAGATTATTTGCTCATTTATCTCCTTGCTGTTTGTGGAAACTTATGACATGCAAATTGGTTGCCTCATTACCCTACAACAATGATTACATACCAGTTAAACTTTTGGAGTGAAGTATTCTCGGCTGTTGGAAGCTGAACAAGGAGCTTTATAATTGCAAGCTTTTTAGTACATCAATCAAAATAGGGTGGCACAGTGGTTAGCATTATTGCCTCACAGTGGCAAGGATCCAGGTTTGATTCTGGCCTTGGGGAACCGTGTGGAGTTTACACGTTCTCCCTGTGTCTGCGTGGGTTTCCTCCGGGTGCTCCGGTTTCCTCCTACAATCAAAAGATGTGCAGGTTAGGTGGATTGGCCATGATAAATTGCCCCTTATTGTCCAAAGGTCTGCGGGTTAACTGTGGTTACAGGGTTACAGGGAATAGGGTGGGTGAGTGGACCTAGGTAGAGTGCTCTTTTAGAGGGTCGTTGCAGACTCGATGGGACAAATGCCCTCCTTCTGCACTGTAAGAATTCTATGGATCCTATGGAAAGAATACAATTGCATTAAGCATTTATAATAAATTCATCTCATTTAATAAAGACAAAAGCTTATTTACTTTAACTATGATATACATACAAGTATTTCATGGGAAAATCCATAATGTTGCTCTTACCCTGCGAAAAAATCTCTTTAGATTAAATACAGCTTGCTCTTTTAATTCACTAAACCATTTCTTCTACAACAAATTCATGGGCATTGTCTACCTGTGAAACTGCCTGTGTATGTGCATTAGAATTTAACATCTTCAATCCTGGCAGCATACTGCCTCAGGAGTTGGTTTCTACCTTGGTGGCCAACTCTGTGTTAAATATTGCCTGGTGTGACTTAGCAGCTCCACTCTGGAATAGCTATCCTTGCCGCACTAGCTTCAGATGAAAGTAGTGGGCTGAGAAATGGCGTGATTTATTGGCCTCTGTTTTCTCAGGGCCCTCTTCTCAACCAGCTGAGCTTTCCGTTTCTCCTGTTTTTTCCAATATGCTTCCGAATGGGCAGCTTCCAGGGGAACTTGCTGTCAACAACTGTCTTCCAGCCTGTTGATAGTCACCATCTTCATATCCCATTTGCAGGTGAGGTATGGAATCCAGCAGGCTGTGGTCCAGTGACTAGCTCACCATACAGAGGTCCTTGAGCATACAGACATCATCCATCTGATGAACATGAAGCAGGCCCAGACCTTCAAGGTCTCAGCCCTCCAGGGAACGCCAGCAAAAGTCAGCTCAGGTGTGGAAGTCAGCTGGCCGCCTCATCTGTGGACCCTGGGAATGTACCCAGAAATAAAGGGAGGGGTAGGCGAAGTTAAGATAATTACATAGTGGGCATGGGGGAGCTTAGACATGAGTCGAGATATGTGTTAGAACCATCAAATATAATAAAAGTCACCCATGAAGTGACTCTCTATTCTCATGTCATTGTGGAATCCTCTGACAACCCATGTAGAACATCAGCACGTCCTCCATCGCTGACAGGATAGCTCAATGGTTCTCTCCCCTCCCACTGTGATGACGTTGCAATACAGTCTAAGTAACCCTGAATTTGGGGCAAGCCAGCTAACTGGGTGAAACCCATGGTTCTGGCGCCCTGGTTCACCTGGTCCCGGTCAAAGTTGATGTACAGGTGAGCCTTTGCAAATAGCACATCGACCATTTCACGTATGCACTTATGTGTGGAAGACTGGGACATAGGTCACCCGTGCAGCTCTGAAATGAGCTCCTGACATAAAGGTTCAGAGCGACAGGCAATGGGTAACCTCCCAGTCCATGGGGCGCCAACTCCTGCATCACCTGACAAGGTCCCTTGGGACAGACAGTCTTCTCAGGCACTGCATGCTTGACATCTAGAGGTACGATGTTCTCCTCCAGCAGACCGATGACCAGTAGTGTCTCCTCTAAGCCCAGCCTCCATGTGTGACCCTGCACCCAGTAGAGCAGCGGGCCCCGCCACCCCCTCCTTTGCAGAGCACTGGTCCTGTCCATGTGCAACCGTATGTCAAGGTCACTGCTGTTGCTTTACTGCAATCAGTAGCACTGCCAACTCCACTGGCTCCATGATTCTCTCAAACCACAAACAGAAATGTGAGCGATGAGGAGTCTGACAATGCTCTGACCCACAACCCTGTCAGGATTTTGGACATCCACCCATTCACCTCCCCCTATGTGAGCACCTTTCCAGTGAGTCTCACTCCCTCCCCCTTCACACAATGGTCAGTTCCCCACCCTTGTCTCTCTCAACTCCAGCTCACAGATCCACTTCCACCTTGGTGAGCCTCAGCGGTTCACGTGACCCCTCCAAAGGTGACGACTGAGGGCACCTGAGTTCATTCACTTGACCTGCACATTGACTTCCCAGGGGTACGAAATGCTGCTACCTGTCATGTCATATTACGGCTGACCGATGAGCTCAGATACCCTTGCATCTTGCATTGGGGGGAAATATCTGTATCACCTCTCTGAATAGAGAGATGTGTGTAAGCCATGGAGTTCAATGCTTGTGTGCTTACGTCCCAAAGGGTTAAGTATTGCGTGCCAGTCAATGATACAGTCATGCATTGTGACTCAATTGGCACAATTGATTCGTCAAGGATGGATCAGTGATCTGATTATCTTTTTCTCATTTTGTCCCCCTTAAGCATGAACGTTGCTGAGGTTCCCAGTTTTCTTGGGCAGCAGTACAGCCTGAATGTTGGGCTAGACCCCACCTGCGTGATGGTGATCCCTCCCAACAGCTTCTTGAGCTCCTCCTCATCATGGATGGCAAGCGGCTGATGTCATAGGATGATGGGGGTCTCCTGTTGCCCTGGGCTGTATTGCTGGTCAGCTCGATGGCCAGGAAGATGGGGAGTCCTGCGTCCACTCATTCGGCAGTGACACTTGCGCAGCAACTGCTGGATGCAGTCGATGGGGAACTGGAGACTAGCTTCAGAGGAGCGATTCGTGGCCTTGGCGTGCCATTTGACCCGAGTGTGAGGGTCTTTTTGTCCTCCTGGAGCTTCTCACCACCTCACGTCAGAGTCCCTCACACAGCCCACCCAGCTTGGCTTCTCATGGGAACCACCCAGGGACCTCACAGACACCCCCAGTGCTGACCATGTGATTTGTACGACTCCCACCCACTTCCAATTGCATGCCAGGTGCCAGCCTCTTTGGAGATGGACATGCAGCTGCAATGAAGGTCTGCTAAGGCCTGCAAGCATACACGCAACCACCAGCCCCACACCAATAATCACTTAGCTGCCCCCCCCCCCCATGTCCTCTCCAGTGCCCTCTCTACATTAGTGTTACGCTAACTTTGGCAAGGTCGCAGTCAATTCAAGCCCCGCCTTGACCTGGAGTCACAACACAAGGATGGCGCAGTGGTTAACACTGCTGCCTCACAGCGCCAGGGACCCGGGTTCAATTCTGATCTTGGGTCACTGTCTGTGTGGAGTTTGCATGTTCTCCCCAGTTCTGCACGGGTTTCCCCCGGGTACTCTGGTTTCCTCCCACAGTCCAAAGATGTGCAGATTAGGTGGATTGGCCATGCAAACTGCTCTTAGTGTCCGAAGATGTGTAGGTTAGGTTACAGGGTTGCAGAAATAGGACGGGGAAAGGGGCCTAGGAAGGCTGCTCTTTGGGTCATCTATAATGATGGTGAATTAACCAATAATCCTTAGAAAAATATACAATGTCTTTGGCCCTTGGCGGCCCAATAATTATAGTCACCAGGTTTGTAAATTTAAACACTTATTCATAACAAGAACTACAACAGTGTAAGTTGTCAGGGTATGATTACCCACCAATATTCTCAGAGTCTGAATCTTCTCACTAGTGGGCAAATGAACTGGAAATGTGGACGCAGGTTGCATCCCCACCAAAAAGGAAACATGGTATGGTTTTGGTATTGCCACTTCCTAACAAAAGTAAAATCAGAAGCAAAGTATTTGATTACTAATGAAGGTTGGGCTCTTTTATTAGATTTTATGGATAAAATCTGCCAGAAAGATGATCTATTGGATGATGATGAGGCATTGTCAGATTTTGATAGATTTTGAAAGGATGCAGGCATGGTTAATGAGGAGTACACAAAGCTCATTTAGCACACTGTATAGGAACTCAATTTGGAGATTCATTGTTCAGTGTTTGCATTTAAATTATTGGATTGTGCTAAATTGTTGCATATGGACAGTCTCTGGGTCTAAAGTGGGGTTCAGTTCTCAGAGAGAGACTCCATTTTGGAGCAGATGTCTGCTGTCTTGAAAAGATTCCTGGTGAAGCAGTCATTTCCCGCTGCCTTAATGGTACAAATAGAACATTCCACAGTGCCACAAAGGAAGGCAGACTTGAAGATTGCGGCATTTTGTGATAACCCAGATACTGAACAGAGGCACCTGTATAAAGGAAGAGTTACAGACACAAGGAATGAGGATGAAAGCATTTTTAGAAGATCTGGATACTCAAAAAACAATAGATTTGGAGTATCAATGGTGGGTGAATGAACCCCAGGAATTACCGGGGAATAGTGCTTCAGGTGAGACTCAAAATATCACTATGTGATTCATTACCCACAGAAGGACAGCAGGGTTCCCAAAGTGATACTTAGAGCAGAGAATTCAGAGGCTGAAGAGTATAAGTATGAAGGAATTGTATTCGTCACAAAGAAGGTATAGGCCAGTGATGGGTGTATTAGTCATGGATTCAATTAACTGTGCAGTGTTCGATAGTGGTTGCACATTGACAGTGTGTGGAACAGATTGATTAAAATGTCATCTAGATTTACTCAATACTGAGGATCAATGTAAGGTCAGGAAGTATGACAATTCTACTTCTTTTAGGTTTGGAGGTGACAACACATTGAGATCACTAAAAAGAGTGGAGGCTCCATGCAAAATTGTTGGAGTAAGCCACTTTATTAGTACTGATGTACTCTCTAGCAAGATACGTTTGTTATCCTTCCATGAAAATGTCACAAATGAAACTCAAGTTGGGGCATGAGAAACAATTATTTTTGACAATTCAGTGGATCTGCAGTTCAACCAATCAGGACATTATTGTATCCCCTTAACAAATCCGGTCAGAATGTTAGAGATATATTAATGGCATCAGGCGATATGGATCAGGGATTTTTTAAAAACCAAGTAGTTTTAAAACTGCATAGACAATTTGCTCACCCTGCCTGACAAAGATTTAAAATCCTGTGAAATGATGCCGGTGTGGTTGATGAACAATATACAAGGTTCATTGAAGAGATTAATTTTTAAAAATGCAATATGCAAAAAGTGTGAAATAGGTAAAAAGCATCATGGGACACCACCATGTCCGAGTCTAAGTCTCCTGTTGGCATGTGGCTTAAATGAAGTAGTTGCCATAGAAGGTGTGGCACAGAGACAGAAATATTTTCATTTTACACATTAAAGCCACGGTAACCGTAATGTACAATAATATATAACAAGTTCAGCAGGATAATTGTGCACAGGTCATGGAGAAATGGATAGGGACTGGACTTGGGGCACCGGCTAAGTTTCTGACTGATAACGGGGCGAGGGAACTTGCTGATAAGTTTAGAAAAATGTATGAAAACATAAACATTGCTGTTTTGAATACTGCAGCTAAAACTCCTTTCAGCAATTAACTCTGTGAAAGGAATGATATGGCGATCGATGAAATTGGAGGTCTGGCTCTGAGAGTAGCATCCCTGCCTCTGAGCTAGGAGCTCCGGGTTCATGTCCCGCTGCAGGACTTAATGGCCAAGGAAGGTGCGTCCATAATGCAGTCAAGCAGGTTGAGTGGATCAACCTGCAAATCGTTCCAAACACACCAATGGCTGGCGGTAGAAGCAGGAGAAAATTGTGGTCAGCACGATTGATGTGGTGCGACATCACTCAAGCTATAAGCCCCCTGGTGATAGACTAGTGACCTGTTCCGACAATTACTAGCTATGGAAATAGACAAAAGTCTCCTTAGTGCACAGCTAGGTGCAGGAAAAGAATTGGAATTGACATAGGTGAAATGCTGCATAAAATCTTAACAGATCAACAAAACTGCAAGTTGACAACTGCACAGAATTTGTAATCAATAAGAATTAATTACACTCTCAGAATCTGAGCAGTTGATAGAGGAGATGAGGCACTTGCGGTGATAGGCCTGAGGAACAGGGTACAATAGATCAGGAGCTGGGTGGTGGTAATCTGGGTGATGATGACGCATCCAAAGGTCTATTGCCTAAGGTGGCTCTCGGGTCACATATGTTCCAGAAGGGGCCAGCGAATGGAAGGATGTGACGATTATGGATGGGATGTGCAGGAAAAGCAAGTTTAAATGTTGGCTACTTGGCCTGGAAGCGAGATTAACCTGGTATTCCTGGCGATTATGAAGGCCAAATATCTGATGCTATCAACATCCTGTAGTGTCACATTGTAAATGTTAATTGATGGTGGTATGGCAGTGTCCTGGACCATAATATCTCAAGCAGATCATGGAAAGAAGTCTTACATCTAACTAAAGCCGAGAATTCAGAAGAGCATATGGATTCACGTAAACTCGACCTTTTTTACACAGAGGGTAGTGGGTGCCTGGAACTTGCTACCGGAGGAGGTGGTGGAAGCAGGGACGATAGTGACATTTAAGGGGCATCTTGACAAATACATGAATAGGATGGGAATAGAGGGATACGGACCCAGGAAGTGTAGAAGATTGTAGTTTAGTCGGGCAGCATGGTCGGCACAGGCTTGGAGGGCAGAAGGGCCTGTTCCTGTGCTGTATTTTTCTTTGTTCTTTGTTCTTTGAATCTGTTAAAAGGTGCCACAACCACCGATCCATGAACATTTTCATAGTTCCTTAGGTGAAAATCAAAGAATGTTTCTTGCAGTTTTCCAATTATCACAAGAGATTGCTTGTTGATAATTTCACAAGCAACCAACATTTTGTACAAGAATCTCATTAAACGCAGCAGACAGATTTCAATTCACACTCAGGGAATAGACAATGTTGACTGTGAAATGATAAATTTAGGGTCACTCCAACTTCCCACGGGTGTCAATGATAAATACAGGTGTATCTTTCTCAGGTAGCTGGCTCTTCAAATATGCAAATCTTGTTCTTGTAGTTTATTGTGGGTGGCGAGTTAGCCTAGCTGGTGAGATGGCAAGCGTGTGAATCAGATTAAAGCCAACAGCAAGGAGTTCAATCGGCGTTCAGGCTAAGTTAGACTCAGAGCCTGATTCTTCATCTTCTCTGTCATAAACAAATCATGGCACTTTGGTGTAATTTGGTGAATAACCACCAAGGATCTGTCTTCAAAGAACAAAGAGAACAAAGAACAATACAACACAGCAACAGGCCCTTCGGCCCTCCAAGCCTGTACCGGTCTTGATACCAACCTTCAGTCAGAGAAGATAGCAATTGCAGGACTCCTATTGAAATGTTCAGGTAGGAAGGGGCAGAGGTTGCTCTGTATATACTCCACCCATTTATACCTGGCTTAGCCAGTGGTCTTTGAAGGAACCAAATGGAAATGTTTCTTCATGGGGAAATTTGTAGAGCCAGGAACAACTGACTTAGCAGTCCAATTCTCAGCCCTCCACAACCAGTGAGCTGTAGCGTCTGTTTGCGACTTACAATGTGGAGGCTGCGTTCAAATATAGTCCCATCCAGAGAGTGGGTAGAATCTCCCATTGCCGGCTTTAGGTCGGTAGTGCTTCCTACTCCAGTCCTGTTTCAGGTAGAAGACAAAATCCTTCCAGTGTTTTCATCCTATACTTATATATTCACCTCACAGTATATGTCGACATGTTAAAGCTCAAATGAAGCACAGACTTAAAATATTATAAATATACCCAATGTAAACTTTTGCTCCAGTTTCTCATTGGTGATTTATTGTGCATCACAATTGTGGCAGGTACATTAACCATGAAAGAAGAGATAATCTTTTAGAACATCTGTGTTTAAGATCTAATTTATTAACTTCTTTACTAATTTATTTAAAATGTTTTCCAGGGCAACCTAAATTACTCAAAGATACTTAAGCTGAATTTCTACCATCGATGAACATTTTCTATTTTTCTTTTGCTCTATTTGCTATAAAGCAATGTGATCATAAATAGTTTGTATAAAAGCAAAGTTAAATAGAACAGTAATGCCAGATAATAAAATGATTTAAGTTATTTGAGCAAGGGATCAATGGGCCATTTGCCATTGCCTTCCTTGATGGAGAGAAAGTCTCCATGAGGACTGAATTACCTTACGAGCAGTATTGGCTTGTAGTGTAGAAGTAACAAGTTATAACCATTCTTGCTAGAAATGCAGTTCATCATGAGGCTATGCTCTTTTATTTTTGAAAAGATTACTTTTCAACTTTCAGCTGGCTGGAAATTTTGCTATTTGAAGTGAAAAAGAGCAAACTGCTTAAAAATGCAAGACCACGTTCCAATGTGATGGTGAGAAACAATCAAATCAACCCCAGTGTGAGGACCCAGGTTCGAATCCCGGCCCTGGGTCACTGCTGTGTGTAGTTTGCACATTCTCCCCGTGCCTGCGTGAATTTCACCACAAACCAAAGATGTGCTGGTAAGGTGGATTGACCACACTAAATTGCCCCTTAATTGGGAAAAAAAAATAATTTGGTACACTACATTTAAAAAAAAAAAATCAACCCCAGTAGAGTGTGAAGAGAGAATCATTTCCCAAATTCCAGACACTCATTGAGACGTATATCTATCTAAGGGAGAGACATTAAAAAATGAAAAGTGTTAGATATTGAAACAATGACTGCCACAGATAGACACACCCAAAATCTCTTGGAAATACACAATGGGTGCTGTACTTCAAGGCAAGGCTGTCCAGCCAATATGGAATGATTTCAAGTGCCATAGGTAGTGTCAAGACAGTCTTCAGCAAAGGAAAAAGACCAAGGACTATTCTCTCTCTCTTTTGGATAAAGTGTGTTGCCTGGTTTAAGAAGTCATCTTTATCTGAAATCTTTCAGTGACAAAAAATCTCATAATAATTTCAATATCTTCTACATCTGACGGCATCCACGAAACCAGCTAACCTAAATTGGCCATAATGTGTAAAATCTATGCCGCAGGGCTAATCAAAGGACACTTAACCATATTCTCTCATAGTTTTCATTTGCACTCTAACGCCCCTTATTTCTGGTACTTGTCCGTGTATGTGTGTGTATGAAGGCCAATGCCTGACATTGCATTTTTTATTATTTTTTTCGGAGTTAGTGGTTAATAAATTTGCTCAATGACTCAAGGAAATCTCACTTATTGGCTTCTTATTGCTCGCAGCTTAATTGGTTAAATACATTCTGAGTTGGAATTGGCACCCCCTCATAAAAAAGAAACTTAAACCGTTGTGATCAGCCAAGGAGGTTGAATAGATGGGAGCCAGTTCACTCCTGCTGGCTGGGAAAGGATGAAGAGAAATAATAACAAAGAGAGAAAGAAAGATTAATTTTAGGCCGCATCGCTCAGGTTGAATGAATCAAAATTCCTATTTGTAACCAAACTTTGTGTACCCATTCAACTGAATTGGCAAGAGCAGCCCTTACGTTGTTGTCTCCTTGAGTGCTTCTTGCAGACTCTGCCCACAGCAGAGACATGTGGTCTGACCAGCCTGTTCTTGATAAAGGCAGGCTGTACCTGAAAGGGAAGATGCACAAAAATATTGCTGCAGTGCAAATTAGTGCAGAGTGAACAACAGGGCAGAGAGAGGATACATAGTGATGATCCAATGTTGAACATATTGGTGATGCAATTGGGCATGCAGAGAGACACCGTGAGGAGGCCAGGAGCCCCTCAAGGACCCCGCCTCAGAAAAAAATGGAAACAGATAGCCAAGGAGATTAACTCCCAGAGTCTAGAGCTGATGTCCTGCCAGCTATGCCACAAGAAGTCCAATGAACTCACACAGTTGAGACAGGACATATTTGTTTGACACCGCTTACCCACTAAACACTAGCCTCTCCATGCATCACACCCCAATCACTTATTCAGTCCCTGTCACTAAAGAATAATGCTTAATATGTATAGACACGGCCTCACTCTCACACACCTACTGTCGCTGCCATCCTCACACCACCTCTTCTTGCTGCTTTGACATCTTCCGGCTAGTCAGCCGTAGTAGGCACATTGCATAAATGTAATGTTACACAACCTGCCCCCACCCCCCTCGTAGGAAAAAGTGAAACGCAAATGATAATCTATGATTAATCTAGGACAAAGGTTCGGCACAATATCGTGGGCTGAAGGGCCTGTTCTGTGCTGTATTTTTCTATGTTCTATGTTCTAATAGAAGGAAACAAAGCAGCAATGAAGAGAGGCAGAAGCCTACATCGCCTGAATCATAGGGAGGAGATGATCTTCCAAAGCAGGGGGGTGGTTGCAATGAGGTCCAGGAATCTGACATTTCTGCGATTATTGAGGATAGTAACAAAACATCAGACCATAAGAAGCAGGAGCAAGAGTAGAGTGCATGGCCCATTGAGCCTGCTCCGTCAGATCATGCCGGTGGGTGGGGAGCAAAGAATGATTCATTTGCCAGTCTCCGGAGAGTGAGGTTGCAGACGAGTGCTGTTGCACAGTGTTGCTAATTTTCTCCTTGGTTCAATTGCTCTGTTTTTTTACCTTTGCTCTCGAGTCGCCAGGTATCTTTATGATACCGCCACGAGGCTCAAGTCCGAGTAATGATCAATAATCCAATACACCGATTAGTAAGATTTAAATCAAAGAACATTTATTATACACAGTAATCGCTACTCATGCACAAATTCTACGTCTAAGCTACTTCTATAACTAACAGGCCTATACTTAACTTTGAACTGGCCCACCAGGTCAGGGGAACAAATGGCCTTTCGTTCGGTTTCTGAGTCTGCGGGATTCAAAGTTGGTACGGATTGGTAGCTAAGAGCGCCTATCTCATAGCGAGCGTTGAGTTAAGACTTACGATTTTGATGATCACTGGAGTCACTGCACCGGTCACGGTCAATGTTGGTTCGTTGTTGCTGAGTGACCCGGGCAGGAAGAAGAGAGCGGTGAAGAGAGAAGAGCGATTTGAACTTGGGGCTCAACTCTTATAGTCCCCAGGGGCTTCCCGCCTTTCGGGGCGGACCCTGTACCTGGTCCCAAGTGATTGGACTTTGTCCCAATCGCTTGGTTCGATTTTCTCCAATACTGGAGTGGTTCCCTGATCGATGGGCGGTCTTGAGGTGCTCGTTCACCTCCTTTGTTTTGGCTCCTGCTGGCGCCGAGGAGTCTGGCTTTGCTTTGTGTGTCAAAATGTTACTCATTGTTCCCGTGGATTGCTCATCAGTATGCAGATGGCTGTTCACTTTGTTATGCTGATGGTCGCTGGTATCGATGTTGTCTGTTTTTTTTGCAGAGGTAAATACACAGCAAACCTGCAGCTGCTGGTTTTTGTCTTGTTGGCTGATTTTCCCATCAGCCTTTGCCGTTCGCCATTTTGAATCGGGAGTTGGCCAATTTAAGTGGCTACAACAGGACTCAGATGAGGATTTCAAAGGGGCTGCGTCCACTGCGCAGAATGCACATGCATATTGAAATGTTAGATGCATTGGCTGCCCTGCCAGACACTCTCCTGTTACTGTTAAGGAGCATGGAGGAGTCTGGCTCCAACTTGGCAGAGGTGATGGTACAGAGCTTATCATCTCTGCAGGTTCTGATGCAACCCTCTTGCACTTCAGACCGAGGGGCAGTCACTGCTGCCCCCTCTACTTGTTGCAGCCTTTCTGTTCTGAGTTCACCTCCTGTTCTGAGTTCCCCCCTTCGCCCTTCCAACTTTCCCGCCCACCTTTTTCCCACCTAACCCACCAACCCCCAGCCCCTCTCCACAAACCTCTGTCATGATGCAGCAACAATCTCGGAAAAATCCAGAAACTCACCAAAAGACTTTCAAAAACAGTAGTACAGGAGTACTTCCAGGTGCAGAAACTGCAACAAAAGGTTATCCGACCTGAAAGTGGGATACCCGTTCAACAATGCTGCTGCATGGCCATTCTTGCAGCTTCACACAGTCCTCTCTTTGATTAAATAACCCAGCTGCTACCTAGACATCCATTGCACAAATTTGGGATCTTGGTGTTACATCACCTTCTGCTGAATGCTCCTGCCTGTGCCCTTACCTTCAAGGAGTACCAAGCAAGTCACCCAAGAGGTAGATGTTGGTGGTGGCGGTTGGACACTGTAAAGTAGAGCAGTGCCTGCCAAAAATGGTGCATCATGGACCAAATTGTTTCCCAAGGGTTCAATGGTACTTCAGTCAGTTTGTAAATGTACCTGCGGACGTGAGAACTGTAGTAGTATCTTGAGTCAGCTTAAGGAGGGAAATTCAGAGCTAAATAAGACTCCACAATGGAACCCTAATTCTTTTCTTTTTAATTTAGAGTACCCAATTCTTTTTTTCCAATTAAGGGGCAATTTAGCGTGGCCAATTCACCTACCCTGCATATCTTTGGGTTTGGGTGTGCGACCCGCGCAAACACGGGAAAATGTGCAAACTCCGCATGGACAGTGACCCGAGGCCAGGATTGAACCTGGGTCCTCAGCGCCGTGAGGCAGCAGTGCTGACCACTGTGCCATCGTGCCGCCCAATGGAACCCTTATTCTGTACAATTTTCTCACATTTTAATTTCCGGGCAATAAACTAGTGATCGTAAATTGACCACACATCCCATTTACAACTGCCTTATTTTCTTTTCCATCAATTGTTGTGTTTTCTTAATCTCTGTGATCACTATGACGATCACTTAGGGGTTAAAACAACAGACACAGATCTTCCTATTAAAGATTCACCAATTATAGACAGTGGGGGAGGAATAGGGATTTCATCAGTTCTCTCTCACCTTGGGCTGGATTCGCCGTGGCCCGACGCCAAAATTGTCATCGGTGATCAGGCGGTGAATGGTTTCTGATGCCAGATTCGGGGCAGCACCGGTTTGACGCCCTGATGCTCCGCCCTCTCAGAATCGGCAACATCGGGACGCACGCCATGCTGGGGGCCACGTGTTGTCCCAGATGTCGTGAGCCTGGCGCGCCGGCTGCGGACCGTGTCCAGTGCAACCACACTCGTCTGGGATCTGTGTCTCTGGCCGGGGGGCTGCTGCTAGTGCTGGGGGAGTGGCCAAGGGGTGGGCTGTGGAGTCCGAGTCAGCGGTTTAGGGTTCCAGCACGGCCGACGCCATGTTTTCTGGTGCGACCGGTGCAGCAAGTCAGCCGTGTGCATGCATGGCCCGGGACCAGCCGATTCTCTGGCCTTTTTCCACATGATCTGCGGGTATTCACACAGCGCCGGTGCTAACCCCTCACCAGTATCGGAATCGGTGAAGGGTTTGCGCCGATTTATCAGTCGTGAATCACCCGTGGATTCTCCGCTGGCGCCAGCACTTAGCCTCAGGAATGGAGAATTCCGCCCCATGTTTACAATAAAAAGTTTAAAGGAAGCAAAGTAGAAATAGAATACTATTCCAAAAACACATATTAATTTTTACCAACTGATAAAGGGCCATCAGGTTTGAACACCACTCAAGGTCTTGACGGTTGTTCCAACCATATGGCCCTTACCTGGTAAGGTTGCCTTTAAAGGGACAATCACCACATCCCTCCCCATTAACTTCATTTTGCAATCTTCATCAATAATTTATTTAGCCCTAAATTTTAATTATACACGACATACATAAGTCTGACAATTATAAATCCATCCTTTGAGGGGATTTTATGTTTCTTGAAGAGCAGTATGATTCTGTAGTTTGAGATGCTTCCACAGGATCGATGTTCACAAGAACTGCAATAATGAGCACCTCTTCTGGCACAGGCAGTTCACCTCTATTTGCTTCCACGGAGACATCAGTTACGTCTCTCACAGTTCGATCAGGTACTTTAAAAAAAAAAAATTTAGAGTACCCAATTCATTTTTTCCAATTAAGGGACAATTTAGCGTGACCAATCCACCTACCCTGCACATCGTTGGGTTGTGGGGGTGAAATCCCCGCAAACACAGGGAGAATGTGCAAACTCCACATGGACAGTGACCCAGGGCTGGGATCGAACCTGGGACCTCGAAGCCGTGAAGCAGCAATGCTATCCACAGCACCACCGTGCTGCCCCTCTATCAGGTACTTTTGAGCAGCATTGTGGCATAGTGGTTAGTACTGCTGCCTCGCAGCGCCAGGGCTCCCGGTTTGATTCGGACCTTGGGTGACTGTGTGGCGTTTGCACTTTCTCCTCGTGTCTGCGTGAGTTTCCTCTGGGTGCTCCAGTTTCCACCCACAGTCCAAAGATGTGCAGATTAGATAGGGATATGGGGACAGGGCGAGGAGTAGGCCTAGGTAGGGTGTTCTTTCGGCAGGTCGGTGCAGACTCGGTAGGTCGAATGGCCTCATTCTGCTCTGCAGGGATTCCACGGTGCCTGGTTCAAAAACATTTTTTGATGGCAACACTGACTGCTGGAGTATCTCTCTACTCCTCTAGTGGTCCATGTGTTTATGAACAATCCGTCCCTCCATGTCTAATTGATATGAATGGAGTCCAGTCTTAGAGACAATAATTCCTGGGATCCAACTTCGTCCACGACCAAAGTTTCTTACACATACGACTTCATCTACCATAAATTTCCATGCTCCACTATACAATCATGGCTGGTTTTCTGTGTACCTTGGCTGGTCTCTCCACTCCCCGTCTAATTTGCAAACATGAGGCTCCGTCTTGTCCTGAGATGACATTTAATTAGCAGTTCTGCTGGTGGTGCTCCTGTTGTTGAATGGGGTGTGGTACGATAGCTAAGAAGATAGTGTAAGCTTTGGTTTCCAATGTTTCTCCTGACATGTTTCTTCAGCCAGATGTGAACGCTTGCATGGCTCTCTCAGTTGGTCCATTCGATGTTGGGTGGTAAAACACAGTTCTGATGTATTTAATACTATTAAGGCTGCTGAAGTTTTGAAATTCCTCCTAAGAACATAAGAACATAAGGACTAGGAGCAGGAGTAGGCCAACTGGCCCTTCAATGAGACCATGGATGATCTTTTGTGGACTCAGCTCCACTTTACCGCCCGAACACTGTAACCCTGTATTCCTTGATTCTTCAAAAAACTATCTATCTTTACCTTGAAAATATTTAATGAAGGAGCCTCAATTGCTTCACTGGGCAGAGAATTCCATAGATTCACAACCCTTTGGGTGAAGAAGTTCCTCCTAAACTCAGTCCTAAATCTACTTCCTCTTACTTTGAGGCTATGCCCCCTAGTTCTGCTTTCACCCGCCAGTGGAAACAACCTGCCCGCATCTATCCTATCTATTCCCTTCATAATCTTATATGTTTCGATAAGATCTCCCCGCATCCTCCTAAATTCCAACGAGTACAGTCCCAGTCTACTCAACCTCTCCTCGTAATCCAACCCCTTCAGCTCTGGGATTAACCTAGTTAATCTCCTCTGCACACCCTCCAGCCCCAGTACATCCTTTCTCAGGTAAGGAGACCAAAACTGAACACAATACTCCAGGTGTGGCCTCACAAACACCTTATACAATTGCAGCAAAACCTCCCTCGTCTTAAACTCCATCCTCTAGCAATGAAGGGCAAAACTCCATTTGCCTTCTTAATCACCTGTTGCACCTGTAAACCAACTTGTTGCGACTCGTGCACTAGGATACCCAGGTCCCTCTGCACAGCAGCATGTTTTAATATTTTATCATTTAAATAATAATCCCGTTTCCTCTTATTCCTACCAAAATGGATAAGCTCCCTTTTGTGAACATTGTATTCCATCTGCCAGACCCTAGCCCATTCACTTAAACTTAAATCCAAATCCCTCTGCAGACTTCCAGTATCCTCTGCACTTTTTGCTTTACCACTCATCTTAGTGTCATCTGCAAACTTGGACACATTGCACTTGGTCCCTAACTTCAAATCATCTATGTAAATTGTGAACAATTGTGGGCCCAACACTGATCCCTGAGGGACACCACTAGCTACTGATTGCCAACCAGAGAAACACCCATTAATCCTCACTCTTTGCCTTCTATTAATTAACCAATCCTCTATCCATGCTACTACTTTACCCTCAACGCCATGCATCTTTATCTTATGCAGCAACCTTTTGCAATCCTATGCATCACTTGCCAATATGGGTCCATTTTCTGATGCAATTACGTTTGGTAATCTGTGAGTTGAAGCGCATTGGCGTCCCAAAACTTGTGCTTGTGAGGTGAATTGGACATTCTGAATTCTCCCTCTGTGTACCCGAACAGACGCCGTAGTGTGGTGACTAGGGGATTTTCACAGTAACTTCATTGCTGTGTTAATGTAAGCCTACTTGTGACACTAATCAAGATTATTATTATTATTAATCTTTTGATGGTGGCATGCGATGTAAGTGACTTCAGCTCAAAAATCCCCATCCACTTAAAGTGTGCATCAATCACGAGCAAAAACATTGTGCCCAGGAATGGACCAACATAATCGACCTGGATCCATACCCATGGCTGGCCAAGCCATTTCCAAAGGTGTAGTGAGGCAGCTGCTGGCAACTTTTGTTGCAGTTGGCACAGTGGACAGATTTGCTAGTCTCTTGATATCTGCATCAATGCCAGACCACCACACATAACTCCAGTCAAGCATCATCACCTTAGCCGTGCCAGGATGAGTGCTGTGTAATTCAGTAAGGAGCAGCTCTCTGCCTAGTACATGAAAGACTTCTCTTTCTCCCCAGAGTATGATGCCATCCTGACAACACAATTCATTCTTGTGGGCAAAGAATGGTTTTGATTCCTCGGAAACTGGATCATTTACCCATTCTATAAGTGTTTTGGACAGAAATGCAGTGTTTATTCTTTTCGCCAGATATAAAGGAGGCTTCTTTATTTGAGCAAAAGAACTTTACTTACAAAACTACATCATCAACTGCATGCTTGCAGCTAGTCCACAGTACATTCGACTATTAGGAAACTCCTTCCTCTGGAGAGATATCCCACTCTAGGCCCTGGTTGGTTGTCAGACCACGTGACCCTTACACGGTAAGGGAACTCTTAAAGGGTCAATCACCATGCTCCTCCTTCTCTGTGATACCATACCGCAATCACTCACCTGTGGTCTAGGATTTAGCGATAATCCAAGGACTCAAATGGGTGTCACACCAGCAGGAGCCATTGCCTCCCCCGTGATATTGCCATTCAATAGAGCTGTCGGCCTCTGCCCCCAGCATCCTTGATCCCAGGAAAGACCTGCTCCTGCCCAGTTAAGTACCTGAGTGGCACTTTATTCAGCAGGCCTTTCCAAAAGGAGGCATCATGAGGCTTGTGCTGGATCTCCAGCCATCAGGCGGCATCGCCATTAGATGTCATGAAGTCTCATTAATCATAAATACATATGCACATTTTTCAAGATCGGAATTCTACTTAAAACAGGTGTTTGAAGAATTGTTAACTGACACAATATTTGTCATTTAGTTTTTCAGAATTTGAGTGTTACCGAACCATCTCTGTCATTATGTTTATATATGCTCCATGTTTTGTGAATATTTTAGTTGTAAAGTAATTCTGAATTTATTCAATATCATTTTAGTTTCGATTATTTTGTGCCAAGCTCAATTGCCCCGTTGGCCAGTTTAGCTGCCAGGATTCTCTCAGTGATATTCCTAAATTTCTGCGAGGAAGCCCATAAGAGAAGCTGAGATGAATCATTCCTTCAATTCCCCATCTACCCCAATAGCAAAATACTTCTGTTCTTTACATCTCATACGTCTATCACCAGTGGAGCAGCTGAAGGTTTGCATTGCCACCAGTACATGGTAAAACCTTTCAGTGTTCCACGTACACTAACTTAGCCTTCTTAGTTTACTTACCTAAAGAATAATTTTATGACTTAGTGTTCCCAACAGGGAGTCTTGCCTGTCAGAATTAAACACATCAGCAAAAACCCAATAAAAAACATTTATTAAAAAAAAAGAATTAAACACATCAGAAATTCCAGCATAATTTTCAAACTGTTTAAATTAACAATCAGAACTTAATGAGAACATCCAATTTTCACAAAGTAGTTGTTATAACCTGACTGCTTACCATTGGCTGGGGACTAATGACAATCCCACAATCCTGTGGGAGTATGAGCTTCCTCAATGAGGGGGGCGGAGAAACCATTAGTAAACTCCATGTATAAATAAAGCTGGCCAGTTTGGAACCAGCAGGAAGGAGTGTGCAGCAAGGGAAGTTGCTGCTGCTGCTGTTGTTTATATATATATATATATATATATATATATGTTATTGTAAATAAATGTTATTACTTTGTATCCTTAAAACTCGTGTTGGATTCTTCGTGGCCCTCACAAAAGTAGTGTTGGAAAATTAACCTTTATATGTAACAAAAGTCACCTTCTCACATTCAAATTGGGTTGTCACAGACTCAAAGGCCAGGATTTAATCGCACGCTGTGAGGTGGGGGCATAAACACAGGTGGAATGTTTGTGTGCCCTACCCATCACCTGCCAGTCGCTGCTGGCATTTTACCAGTGGCGGGGCAAGTGGCTGAGGACTCACCCACTCTTAAGCTAATTGAGGCACTTAATTGATCAATTATGGGCCACTTAAGGGCTTCTTCAAATTGTTGGTATTGTCCTAGCTGTGGGTAGGCACTTGAACACATGGGGAGACCGTCAGATATACCCTTGAGGCCTACGTGTGGATTTTGGTGAGCAGGACCCTCCTAATCAGGCACTCTGTGGCCCCATACACTGCCTCCCAACAGCAAGAGCCACCCTGCTGAAAGATCCCACCCACCATCTGACTCTGCGCCCAATCCTCACTTTGAGCCCACCACTCACTTTAATTCTGGGGCCTCCTTTATGTGGCTGGCCAGGACCTGCTGCAGTCCCAGCAGTGGCCACGATTCCCAGTGGCACTGCTGGTGTTGAAGTGCTGCCAGTCCTCCGATTAGCCTGCAGATCTTGGGGTTGGGATCCTTAAAGGTTGGGAAATGCGGGCAATTAATTGCCTGAAGATCATAAAGTCCAGTCAGGGCTTCCATGACCAGCTGAAATGACGTTGCCCCCGACTCTCTGGCTGTGGTGGGGCAAATTCCACCTGATAAACTGATGGTCATAATATTGCTATGATAGTGAAAAGTTATATTATCACTTCAAGAGACTAATGTGCAGGAAAATAATACTTTAGAAAACCAAACAACACAAAACAGGGTCTCTTCCCATTTCCCACATCACTGTATTAGGTATCTGAATATGCAAGTTTCGCAAAACGTAACAAAATTGATGGCTGTAATTCTTGGTTAAATGAAAAGCATTTAATTTAATTGATAGCTGAACACAGCTTTATCACTCACTCACCCTTTTCAAAGTTATGGTGGAATCTCCTTCCAGTAACCTTTTAGACAGGGCATTACTCACTATATTATGCTTTCTGAATATTTGTAATATATCTTCACAGAATTATGAAAATCAATATTTGCTTCACGGTGTCTTAACTTTAAGTCAATCCTGTGTCTGTCTAACATTTCCCCCACTATTACAATATGCTATAGTAACTCCTGAATGATTGAGGGTACCCTGAAACATTGAGAACTTTAAGGACACTAGCTGAAAACAGGTCAAATGAAGTTCATGCTTCGACCGGAGTAATTACTGACTACATCATCAGCATGCTGAAACACCTTTCAGGTTCGGTGACATCATGCAGCTAAGGAGTCAAGGATAATAGCATGTATAACCTGAGCAAAATTCACTCTGTGCATTTTCTGGCCTATGTGTCAGGCATCATCATTGAAGGTTAGAACTGGTGTGAGGTTGTAGAGGGAGCAATAATTCAAATCCTGGGAAACTATCACCATTGGCGGACATAGTCATGGCGACAGGTTTGTGTGACAGATCAGTGGAGCCTTGCCTAATGGTTCTTGTTAGGCAATTACCATTCCACTGAGACAACAGGGGCAAAATTCTCCGGGAACGCGCGATGTCCGCCGACTGGCGCCCAAAACGGCGCAAATCAGACGGGCATCGCCCCAAAGGTGCGGAATGCTCCGCATCTTTGGGGGCCGAGCCCCAACCTTGAGGGGTTAGGTCGGCGCCGGACGAATTTCCGCCCCGCCAGCTGGCGGAAAAGGCCTTTGGTGCCCCGCCAGCTGGCGCGGAAATGACATCTCAGGGCGGCGCATGCGCGGGAGCGTCAGCGGCTACTGACAGCTTCCCACGCATGCGCAGTGGAGGGAGTCTCTTCTGCCTCCACCATGGTGGAGACCGTGGCGGAGGCGGAAGGGAAAGAGTGCTCCCACGGCACAGGCCCGCCCGCGGATCGGTGGGCCCCGATCGCGGGCCAGGCCACCGTGGGGGCACCCCCCGGGGCCAGATCGCCTCGCATCCCCCCCAGGACCCCGGAGCCCGCCCGCGCCGCCTTGTCCCGCCGGTAAGGTAGGTGGTTTAATTTACGCCGGCGGGACAGGCATTTTAGCGGCGGGACTTTGGCCCATGCGGGCCAGAGAATCGCGCAGGGGGGCCCGCCAAGAGAAGCGGCGCGATACACGCCAGCCCCCGGGGATTCTCCGACCCGGGAATCCCGCCCGCCCTCAAGGTTGGGGCTCGGCCCCCAAAGATGCGGAGCATTCCGCACCTTTGGGGTGGCGCGATGCCCATCTGATTTGCACCGTTTTGGCACCAGTCGGCGGACATCGCGCCTTTTCCGGAGAATTTCGCCCCTGGTCTCTCTGGTAACAATCAAGCAAAATTCTCAACTGTCCTGAGAACATTTGACATAGGGATGGCATTGGGTTAGGTGGGGTGTGGAAGGGGATGGAGTATTCTGCAGCTGCTTCTGAAGTTGCAGCGCACTCTCTGTTGGACTGTAGTGATGTATACGGACATGTGTGCACAGTTAATAGTGTTATGGGCACGATCTATCCATTTCTCTACAGCATCGGCATCTTTCTTCAAGGTCAGGTACTTTCGTTCAATCCAATCACAAAACCTCTTGTATTGCTCCAACACAGGAGCAGTGGTTAGCACAGCTTTCAAAACTTCAAATGCCTGTTGACACTCCGCCGTCCACTGAAATTTGCTACGCTTCTTCAGCAAGTCCATCAGTGGAGCAAACATGCTGCGAAAAGTCGGCACACATTTACGGTAAAAAGCACTTCTGCCAAGAAATCGCATTATTTACCTTTGCGTCGTGGGTATTGGAAACTCACCAATAACCTTTTTTTTCACATCCCGTTGGACCATTTGCCCATGTCCAATTGTATGGCCAAGGAACATGACTTGGATTTTGCCAAACTCACTTTTGGCTAGGTTTATCACCAGCTCGCCTCCTGAAGTCGGTTGAATAACTCCATCAGATGCCTCAAATGTTCTTCCCATGTCTGATTAAATATCACCAGATAGTCTATCCATGATGTGGAGATGCCGGCGTTGGACTGGGGTGGGCATAGTAAGAAGTAATACAACACCAGGTTGAAGTCCAACAGGTTTATTTGGAATCACGAGCTTTTGGAGCGTAGCTCCTTCATCCGGTGATTTTATAGCAGGATCGGACAGAGTCAGCATGGATTTATGAGGGGGAAATCATACTTGACAAATCTACTGGAATTCTTCGAGGATGTAACTCGTAGAATTGATGAAGGGGAGCCAGTGGATGTGGTATATTTGGACTTTCAGAAGGCTTTTGACAAAGTCCGGCCAAAGAGATTATTGTATAAAATTAAAGCGCATGGGATTGGGGGTCTGGGGCCTTGATGTGCCACTGGGAGCGACGTAGTGGTGGCGGAGATGCCAATGTTGGTCTGATGTCCAGTGCCTCCAGGGGCATGCCGAAATCCTCTTCATCCTTGGGCGTGGGCAGGGGGAGGACGGATGGTCCCGGGTGGGTTGCTGCTGGGAGTGCCGGGGGAGGGTAGGTTGGCGCGGGCCAGGGGGCTGTGTGTGTGTGGAACCTGCTGGTACCAGGTGCCTGAGGGAGATAGTATCCTGGCGGCCATCGGGGTACGCCACGTAGGCATACTGGGGGTTTGCATGGAGCAATTGCACCCTTTCCACCAACAGGTCCGCCTTGTGGAGTCGGACATGCCTACGGAGCAGGACGGGTCCTGGAGCTGCGAGCCAAGTCGGGAGCGACACCCCGGATGTGGACTTCCTGGGGAAGGCAAAAAGATGTTCATGGGGTGTGTTGTTGGTGGTGGTGCACAGTATGCGGAATGGAGTGTAGTGCATCAGGGAGGACCTCCTGCCAGCGGGAGGCCGGGAGGTACCTGGACCATAGGGCCAGTTGGACGGCCCTCCATACCGTCCCGTTCTCCCTCTCTACCTGTCCGTTTCCCCGGGGTTGTAGCTTGTCGTTCTGCTGGAGGCGATACACCTGCTGAGTAGGAACTGACGCAGCTCGTCACTCATAAAGGAGGATCCCCTGTCATTGTGGATGTAGGCGGGGAAACCAAACAGTGCAAAGATTGTGTTGAGGGCTTTGGTGACGGTGGCAGACGTCATGGGATGGCGAAGGGGAATCTGGAATACTCATCGACAACTGAAGAAATACGTGTTATGGTCGGTGGAGGGGAGGGGCCCTTCAAAATCCTTTAAAATCCATGCTGAGGCGCTCAAAGGGGTGGGAGGTCTTCACCAGGCGCGCATGGTCCGGCCGGTAGAAGTGCGGCTTGCGCTCCGCACAGACCTGGCAGTCCCTGGTGATTGTCCGTACTTCCTCGACGGAGTAGGGAAGATTGCGAGCCTTTATGAAATGGTACAACCGTGTGACCCTCGGGTGACAAAGGCTGTAGTGCAGGGTCCGGAGTCGGTCTACTTGTACGCTGGCACATGTACCTCAGGATAGGGCGTCTGGGGGCTCGTTGAGCTTACCGGTGCGATACAAAATCTCGTAATTATAGGTGGATAGCTCGATCCTTCACCTCAAGATCTTATCATTCTTGATCTTGCCTCGCTGTGTGTTATTGAACATGAAGGCTACCGACGGTTGGTCAGTGAGGAGAGTGAATCTTCTGCTGGCCAGGTAACGCCTCCAATGCCGCACAGCTTCAACGATAGAACGATAGCTTGGGCCTCTTTTTCGACGGATGAGTGCCGAATTTCTGAGGCATGAAGGGTGCGGGAAAAGAATGCCATGGGTCTGCCTGCCTGATTGAGGGTGGCGGCTAGGGTGACGCCTGATGCGTCGCTCTCTACATGAAAGGGCAGTGTCTCGTCTACTGCGTGCATTCTGGCCTTGGCGATATCGGCTCTGATACAGGCGAAGGCCTGTTGTGCCTCGGTCGTCAGAGGAAAATGGGTTGACTGTATGAGTGGACGGGCCTTGTCCGCATAGTTTTGGACCCACTGAGCGTAATACGAGAAGAACCCCAGGCAGCGTTTGAGGGCCTTGGGGCAGTGGGGGAGGGGTGGCTCCATGAGGGGGCGCATGCGGTCGGGATCAGGCCCCAGAACTCCGTTCTGGGCCACATAGCCGAGGATGGCTGAGCGGGTCGTGCTAAACACGCACTTCTCCTTGTTGTAGGTGAGGTTTAGGAGAGTGGCTGTGTGGAGAAATTTGGCAAGGTTGGCGTTGTGGTCCTGCTGATCGTGGCCGCAGATGGTGACGATGTCTAGGTACGGAAAGGTGGCGCGCAAACCGTACCGGTCGGCCATTCGGTCCATCTCCCTTTGGAATACCGAGACCCTGTTGGTGAAGCCGAAGGGAACCCTGAGGAAGTGATAGAAGCGGCCGTCTGCCTCGAAGGCAGTGTATAGACGGTCTGATTTACGAATGGGGAGCTGGTGGTAGGCGGATTTGAGGTCTCCCGTTGAGAAGACCCGGTACTGTGCAATCTGATTGACCATATCAGATATGCGTGGGAGTGGGTACGTGTCGAGCTGCGTGTACCAGTTGATGGTCTGGCTGTAGTCCACGACCAGTCTGTGTTTCTCCCCAGTTTTAACTACTACCACTTGGGCTCTCCAGGAGCAGTTGCTGGCCTGGATGATGTCTTCCCGAAGCAGCCACTGGACCTCGGACCTGATGAAGATCCTGTCCTGGGTGCTGTACCGTCTGCTCCTGGTGGCGACGGGTTTGCAATCCAAGGTTAGATTAGCGAAGAGGGAAGGCGGATCAACCTTTAGGGTCGCGAGGCCGCACACAGTGAGGGGTGGTAGGGGCCCGCCGAATTTCAGGGTTAGGCTCTGGAGGTTGCACTGGAAGTCCAGACCGAATAGTAGGGCAGCGCAGAGGTTAGGAAGGACGTAGATGCGGAAGTCGCTGAATTCTACGCCCTGGACCTTGAGTGTGACCGTACAGTACCCCAGGATCGCCACGGAATCGGATCCGGAGGCCAGGGAGATTCTTTGGTTGGCGTGGTGTACCGCGAGGGAGCAGCGCCTTACCGTATCCGGGTGGATGAAGCTTGCGGTGCTCCTGGAATCCAGCAGACAAGAGGTCACATGTCGCTGATTTTAACGCTGGTCGATGCGGTTGCCAGGTTGTGCGGACGAGATTGGTCGATGGTCACTGAGGCGAATCGTGGTCGGTCGTCGCTGGCGTCGGATGATGGGGAGCCCGGGGGCACCAGTCCTGGAACGCTGCTGGTGCCCATGTGCCGTGGGGGAGACAAGATGGCGGCGCCTGAAGATCTTGAGGAGGACAAAATGGCGGCGCCCATGGGCCGCATGTGGCGGGGGTTGAACAAGTTGGCGGCGCCCATGGGCCGCACGTGTTGCTCGGAGGGGAAGATGGCGGCGCCCACTGGCCGCGCTTGGTCTGAGGGGGAGAAAATGGCGGCACCCACTGGCTGCGTGTGGTCCGGGGAGGTGAAGATGGTGGCGCCCCTTGTCCATAAACGAGGGGAGTGGGGGTGATAGCAGCGACTGCACGGGCCTGGCACACTGTGGCAAAGTGCCCCTTCTTGCCGCAAGCCTTAGAAAGGGCAGCGCGGGCCAGGCAGCATTGGCGGGGGCGTTTCTGCTGGCCGCAAAAGTAACATCGGGGACCCCCGGGGTTCACTGGCTGGCACGTGGTGCAGGCGTATTGGCTGGGTGAGGCCCCCGCTGGGGAGGCCGTATGTGGGGTCCACGATGCGTAGGAGGGGTGGGCCACGCGGCGGGGGTGTAGGCCTGAACGTTGCGCCAGGCGACCGTCATGGAGAGCGCTAGTTTCTTTGTCTCTGCTAGGTCGAGCGTGGCCCCTTCTAACAGTCGCTGGTGTATGAGGTCCGAAAAATTCCCGTAACAAACGCGTCCGGCATAAGGAGGTTTGAATGTTCAGTGGCCTTAACGGCCTGACAGTCACAGTCCCGACTGAGTGGGATTAGGGCCCACCAGAAGTCTTCTATGGACTCACCAGGGAGTTGAGAGCGAGTGGCGATTAGGTGCCTGGCGAAGAGCATGTTCGTCTTCTGAGCGTAATTCTCTTTGAGAAGTGTCATGGCTTCGGCGTAGTTCGGCGCGTCCTGGATTAGCGGAAAGACGCTGGAGCTCAACCTTGAGTACAGGATCTGTATCTTCTGAGCCTGCGAGACAGGGCTGGGCGGCGAGTTGATGGACGCCTCAAAACAAGCTAGCCAGTGTTGAAAGTCCTTTTTGGCGTCGCTTGAATGCTGATCCAGCTGCAGGCGATCCGGTTTGATACGGAGGTCCATCTTTTGAAAATCTTAGAGCAATAAATTGATGCACGATCAATTGCTCAAAGACTTGAGTTGGGTACAACTGAGGCTTTATTGCTCTAAGATGTGTGGCCTCCCACAGCAACTGGCGAAATGGCTGCCGCATGGAGGACACACATATTTATACTCCGCCTACTGGGCGGAGCCAGCAGGCAGGGACTACCAACGTACCTGTCGTACAGGTCCTACCATACATCACCTAATAGAGGTGCAACAGTGGTTTACCACACATGGCAGAAAACAGTGAGAGATTGGGTTGAAAAGCTGGAGTAGACTTGTGCCGCAGCAACAACAAAAGCCATTTTAAGGATGCAGGCGGGGGAAGGACTGATGCAAGCTGGAAGGCTTCAACTTGATTTGATAGCCTTTATTAAAGCTGAATTCCAGCAGCAGAGGGAACAAATGCAGAAATATCGCTCAAAGGCCATTGAAGAAGCGGTGGAACCCCTGAAGAGTTCTTTGTAACGGGTGGAGAAGTGTTTGGAGGTGCAGGGGTCACAGACTCAGGAGACTGAAGGAGTGATCTCGGACCACAGCGATCGTGTGGTGACTCTGGAGGCCGAGGTGGGGCTCCTAGGAGACCTGTGTAAAACATTGAAGGCAAAGATGGAGGAACAGGAGGATGCCTCGAGAAGGCAGAACCTGTGAATAGTGGGCCTGCCTGAAGGAGTGGAAGGTGTGAGTGCCACGAGGTATGTCTCGAAGATGCTGGCGGGGCTAGTGGCAGAAGGGGTGCTGGATAAGGTGCCTGAAATGGATCGAGCGCATAGGTCCTTGAGGCAGAAGCCTAGAGCTGGGGAGCTGCCATGGGCAGTGATCGTGAGGCACCAAAAATTTGAAGAGGAAGAGAAGATTTTACGGTGGGCCAGGAAGAATTGGGCCACTTAGATCACGCAAAGTGCCGGAAGCAGATTGCAGAGCTGAAATCACTGCTTTCTGGTCAGAAAGGTTTTCAGGAAACCTTTGGAGAAAGATTAGATCAGGAAGACGGCCCTGATTGGGAAGAATTGAACGAAACAGCGCAGAGATATGTTCAGGGAACATGTGCGCAGGGAAAGCCACAAAAGAGAAAAGCGCCCCCACCCCCCACATAGCAGGTAGTTCAAGCTCCAATGAACCCAGTAACCACCCACCGCACAGCCACCTCGGACGATGCGGAATTTCTATATTCCACCCCCTTAACAGTGACCCAATTACGGGACCCGTGCGATAAGATCACACCGTTCCTCCCCACCTCAGACCCCCACCATTTCTTTGCCACAGTAAAGCATCAGGCGACCATGTACGGCCTGGATGAGCGAGAGCATGTAAAGCTCACTGTTCTAAGTTTAGATCCTTCAGTAGCAGCAGCCCTTCCCGACCCACAGAATGTAGGAGGAGGCACCCTTGCAGAAATGCATACCGCGATCCTGGATGCGATCGGGTATAACCGGGGTGACCCCGTAGATGGCCTCAACAAATGTGGGCAAAAGAAATCCGAGCACCCCACAGCGTTTGCTGGACGCCTGGGGATCCACTTTGCAGCAGTCTTTGGAGACTTAGACCGTGCCCATTTGTCCCCAGACAGCATGGCCAAATGGACCCGTACCCTTATCTCCCATGCCACAGAAACAGGACAGAAAGAAAGCCTGCGCGAGTTATGATCCCTCAGGGGAGGCCCATAACGAGAAGTGGGTAGTGAAAAGATTGTCCCGTGTTTGGGAGCAATCTACACAGAGCACACCCACTGTTAAGAATACCGAGGAAAAGCAGGCCGGTGCAGATATACAGGCAGTAAAAACACACCAGAACCCCGCATGGGTGAATGAGGGAAAGAACAGCCCCTCCACCTAAGTCACAGGAGTGTTACAACTGCGGACAGTTGGGACACTTCGCAAGAGAGTGCAATGCCCCTAAAAAGCCACAGAGAGCCCAGCAGTCGGGCACTCTGAGTAAGAAAAAGACAGCGTTAGCGCCTGTTCAGATCAGACGGACTTGACCGGAACGAACTGACGGTGTACGGGCTCCCCCAGTTGGGTCTGCGACACCCTTTGGGATAGTTCGGATGACCGGTAGTTGCAGCGGAAATTCGGGGACCGTCCATCATATTTCTCTGGGACACAGGAGGGTCCCACACCACAATAAATTCCTCCACCCTGTTTCAAAAAGACACGTGGCCCACTACAGCCACTATCACCCTCAGAGGCTTTACAGGCCACTCACAGCAGGGACACATCACAGCCCCGGTACCCATTCAAATCGGTACCATCACCACCAAGCACCCCGTGGTTTTAGTTGACCTGCTCCACACAGCAGAACACATTCTGGGAATAGACTTCATGAATTCCCACAATCTTTCATCCGATCCAGTCAACCAGAGTGTCTGGAAGATGGCAAAATCCGCAAGAGCCCCCGTAACGCTCAACATAGGAGAGTATGCGAACAAAATTAGCGCCATAGGCGAATTTTGGTTCAACCCGACCACGCTTAGTACGGACAAGCAGATTAGGGCAGTTCTGCAAAAGAACAGGGCAGCATTCGCGACCCACAAGCACGACTGTGGACGGATGACTGGCTCCGTACAAATAACAGGACCTGACCCTAGACCCCAAAAACAGTATGGATTTCCCCAAGAGGCAGAGGGAGAAATCTCCAAGGTAATGGATAGCTTATTAGAGCAGGGCGTACTTAGATCAGTAGCCTCCACTAATAATGCCCCGATTTGGCCAGTGAGAAAGCCCGATGGATCATGGCGACTGACCATCGATTACCGGGAACTCAACAAATCACCCCCGCATCAGCCCCCACAGTAGCAACAAGTCCCGAGACCATGCTCAAGCAGGGACTCAATTCCCGATTCTTTACGGTTTTGGACATCAGTAATGGATTCTGGTCCATTCCATTGGCAAAGGCATGCCAGTACAAATTTGCCTTCACCTTTCAAGCACAGCAGTACACGTGGACATGCCTGCCACAAGGCTTCCACAACTCCCACTCCATTTTCCACCGATAGCTGGCAAATGGTTTAGCCAAATTCTCTCCCCCAGAATGACTGGTACAGTACGTAGACGACCTACTACTGCAGACAGCCACCAAGGAAGAGCACATTGAGCTTCTGTCCGAACTCCTGGAACTATTACACTCAATTGGTTGTAAAGTCAACCCCAAAAAGGCCCAGATTTTGGAAGAAAAAGTGATATATTTGGGAACAATTATCACACATGGTAAACGCGAGATCGAGCATAAAAGGATTGACTCGATTGCTAAATTGCCCCTTCCCCAGAACATTTCAGCCCTCCGGTCGTTTTTAGGACTGGTTGGCTACTGCCGAAACCACATTGACGGTTTCGCCAGCAAGGCAGCACCCCTCTCAGACCTCCTAAAGAAAGGAGCCCCCTCGGAATGGCTTCTGCAGCATACGGATGCTGTGGACTCTTTAAAACAGGCACTCATAGCAGCCCCCGCATTACAAGTTCCCGACCCGCTTTCCCCTTACGCCATAGAGGTAGCGACCACAGACCGCACCCTTTCAGCCGTGCTCCTGCAGGAACGGCACGGCCAGTTAAGACCCATAGCTTACACCTCCAGACCTTTAGATGCTGTGGAGCAGGGATTTTCAGCCTGTGAGAGGCACTTGCTCGCAGTATTTTGGGCAGTGCAGTATTTTTCATATATTACCGGACTGAACTCTATTACAATTCTCACCGGACACACCCCCACCCAACTTTTACTGGACGGACGACTCAAGGACGGTACAGTAAGCCAAGAGCAGCTAGATGGACCCTTCTCTTGCAGGGACGGGACATCACTGTTAAACGGACAAAGACGCACACCTATTTAGCCGACAATCTACAGTACCCCGGAACCCCATGAATGCGAAATTATCTCTCCACACCACAACATAGGCCCCTTTATCGCTAAAACACCCCCCAGAAAGATAGATAGTTCAAACCAGAGCCTCCAACACACGGACACGTGTGAGCCCAGAAAGATCTATGTGGATGGATCTTCCACAGTCTTGGATGGGAAGCGCATAACAGGTTGCGGTATATATGTCGAGGACGCGCAGGGTCGCGCCCTTGAGGAAATATCGTTAAACTTCCAGGCCACTTAGGCGCGCTGGCAGCAGAGCTCGCGGCCATCACGTATATAGTGGAACACCCAGATTCCTTCCCCAGCCCAGCAGACATATACTTGGACAGCCTCTATGTCTGCAACAGCCTCACGGAATTTCTGCCCCTGTGGAAAGCAAGAGGATTTGTTTCCGCAGACGGAAAACCCCTCACCTCAGCCCCATTGCTCCGTCACATTTTAGAGCGAGCCCAGAACAGGACTTTTGGGATAATCAAAGTCCGCAGCCACCATCGTTCCTCCCCCCCTGGAAATGTAAAAGCCGACGCACTGGCTAAAGCAGGTTCCGGGCATGGATATTTTTGGACACCCCCCGAAAGCGCACCAGTGAGTGCAATTTAGATCTCACAGACAAAGATCGAGGATCTAGCAGAGGCCCAGAAGCAGGACAGCAATCTCAAGGAGATTGTAAAAGGAAAATATCCAGCTCCCTATGAGAGATTCAAAAATGCACTGACCACACATGACAGTGTGGTGTTAAAAGACACCCTTTATGTGGTTCCTGAACAGGACAGGAATCAACTGATTTGTTTGTTCCATGACGGTCATGGACATCAGGGAATCGATCCCACTACAGCCCATCTCAAGCAGCTTTGTTGGTGGCCTAATTTAAAGGAAGATGTAAACCATTACATCGAGAATTGTCTTATCTGTGCCCAGAATAATCCGGACAGATATGCCAAAAAGGCTCAACTCAGCCACACCCGACCCGTTAATAGTGCCTGGACTAACCTCCAGATCGATTTTATAGGACCATTTCCCCCTTGCAGGAATGGCTATAAATATGTACTTGTGGTAATTGACACATTTACGAAATGGGTGGAAGCATTCCCAGCCCGCACAAACACGGCAAAAACCACAGCCAAGATATTGAACCACCACATCTTTACAAGATGGGGACTCCCCCGCAGCATTGAATCCGACCAAGGCTCCCATTTTACGGGACGTGTCATGCAGAACGTCCTCACGATATTTGGCATCACCCAAAAATTCCACATAGCATACCACCCACAGTCGAGTGGTATCGTGGAGTGCATGAATCGGACCCTAAAATCCACCCTCAGAAAAATGGTCCAGCAGAACAACACCACTTGGGACTCAGTCCTTCCTTTTGTGCTGATGTTTTTGCGTAACACAACTTCTACTTCCACAGGTTACACCCCACACACCCTCATGACCGGACACCCCATGAAAGGCACAGAATTTTTATTAGGTTTGGACTTGACCAGCCCCGAAGTGACGGCTCTCACACACGAGAAAGCAGTAGAACAATTAGTGGAAAATGTTAAAATGGCTCAGCTAGCAGCCACAGTAAAATTGGGCACCAGAAAGAAACAGAGCAAGGCTTGTTTCGACAAGACAGTGCATGCGACTGAGTACAGTATAGGACAGCAAGTTATGCTCCCAGCACATTCCTGTCACCAAAATACTCGGGTCCGTACTCCATTGCGGATAAAGAAAGCCCTTCCGTGTATAAAATAAAGTACCCCAACGGTAAGACTGCGTGGTTCCATGTAAACCAGCTGAAGGCATATGGAACACAGTCGAACCACGCACACCACGTAATGCTCGACGCAGCACACCACGCCCCGCCCACAGCCAATGTAACCCTACCATCTCCCAACACGTCCAGCCCAGCCACGGACCCGACCTCGACTCCACCCCCGAAATATACACTCCGCCCCGAAACGCCCACAGACTGCAGCAGCAGAGACAGCGACTGTGACTCGGACGATAGCCACAGCACGCCTCCCTACTACCCCCATGCAACAGGCCCCCCACCCAGCGATTCCGACTATGATCCAAGTGATCCCTTCATGATCACTTTCCTAAATAAACCCCTGCACTGACCACCGAACTACACTGACGACCCCGACTTTGTCCCCACACAGTTAGACACCAACTATTGGCACCGAGACAACTCGTTCCGACTCGTCCGCAACAACGGGAGCGACCCCACCTCACACCATGCAGCCCTTTCACCCCTGATACACTCAAGAATTTGGCACCCGGGAGAAGAGGACGACCTTGGGTCTGACTCCCAAACCGAGAACCCCTTTGCGACCCTGTTCGCAACCGACAACTGAGGTGTCCAGATGATGTTTTAAAGGAACCACTTGGGAGAAATGGTGTCCTTTCTGATGGAATCTGAAGAATGTTTTATGTTGTTTGTAAGTTTGTTAAATGTTGTATGTCTGACAGGAGAATTTTTTTCTCACTGCCCCACGCCTATTCGGCCGAAACCCCTGAGGACTTGCCTACAGAGACTCACCATTGCCAGACACTAGTTCAGCAGAAACCTCTGAGAGCTTGGCTGCAGAGACTGGTTAAGGAACCAGACGCCCGTTCATAACTGCCCTTCTGGTTCGAAGGTAGAACCACTAGGGCAGCCCCACCACGATGACTACATTTTTTGCCCGTTCTTGTCAGTTGCTCAAGTAGTGGAGAAACGGCTTGAGAACACCCACTGCCTGGGAACACCCACCTCTGGTCAACTACGCTCGGGTAGGGGAGACACGGCATAGGTAGCCGTCCTACCCGGGGACTCCATCCAACTCTTATCCGTCGCGGCCCATACGCACCTCATTTTGGCACTTTCAGTTCAAAGAGTTTTGTTTTGTTTAGGTAACCTTTAGGTTGCCAACCACATGCTATTTACATTCTGAAACATTTGGATGGTAAATTGCACAGTCTGCGAGACGGCTCGCACTGGTTCATTATTGGGAAGTGTGTCTTGTCCTAAAATTCGATTTTTGAAAAAAAAGGAGGGAGTCACACATAGTGACCAATTATAAAGGGAGTAATTGACACTACAGGACAGACACAGTATCGTACGAGACACTAAACAAAGATAGTTACAGACACTATGCTTGTTTCCACAGAACTCCAGAAGCTCCAGGACCGGAGAAGAGAAGAAAGAAAAGGAAAGAGAAGAGCCATGAGGACTTCCTTCACATGGATCAGCATCATATTTATGGACATTTGGTTGCACGTGAACGCGAACCCCATGACTTCAAGCCCCCCCAGCTGTTCATGTTTCACTTCCCCGCAGTACCCAGAGCCCAGTCACCAGTGACACCACACCATCTTGGTGTGCCAGGTTTATAACCTGGTACTCTCTGTCCTATGTAATAGAAACATTACTGGTATTAGCGATACTCTGCTGCATCGTGCAGACTATGCGTCTACGGAAATGGAGAAAGAGAGCCTACCGCGCTCGAACCCCGGTATATAGGATCAGATCCCCTATTTTCAGATACAACCAGACCCCCGACCCCCGCGATCTATAATAAAGAGCATTCATTTGCGGTTTATTGTAAATGAAGAGATGTAAAGAGCTTTTCATGAGCAAATTGTACGATCCTGAGCTTGACTGCCAAGCCAGGGAAACTGTGTATAAACTGCTATGATTTTGTTTGTATGGTTGAGGAAGTTAGGATGATGAAATGTTTAAGTGAGTGTAGTGTATTAAGAATAGTTAGAGGTTCCCAGTTTATTGTTTTGTAATGCATGTCCCTGTTTGACATAGCGCCCTTAGAATTGTTAGTTAAAAATGTTTTGCATAGCTATGGTCAGTGCAGAGGCCATGAAGGAAGTGCCCTCCCCCCAGGTCAGGGAATGGAAAGCAATATAGTTATGTGATCCTTCACGCTTCGCGTTAGGATCACAAGGAGGGTTTGTAGCCACTTAAAATGGCTAACTCCCGATTTAAAATGGCGAACGGCAAAGGCTGATGGGAAAGTCAGCCAACAGGACAAAAACGAACAGCTGCAGGTTGGCTGTGTATTTACCTCTGGAAAGGCCAGACAACATTGATACCAGCAACCATCAGCATAACAAAACACCAGCCATCTGCATACTAATGAGCAATCCCCGGGAACAATGAGCAACATTTAGACACATAAAGCAAAACCAGACTCTTCGGCGCCAGCAGAAGCCTACACAAAAGGAGGTGAACGACCACCTCAAGACCGCCCATCGATCAGGGAACCGCTCCAGCATTGGAGAAAATCGAACCAAGTGATTGGGACAAAGTCCAATCACTTGGGACCAGGTACAGGGTCTGCCCTGAAAGGCGGGATGGCCCTGGGGACTATAAGAATTGAGCCCCAAGTTCAAGGCGCTCTCTCTTCCAGCTCTCGTAACTCTTCAACAGCCGCTCAAAAAACTATAAGTCTTACTTCAACGCTCGCTACGAGATAGGCGCTCCTAGCTACCAATCCGTGCCAACTTCGAATCCCGCAGACTCCGAACCCGAACGAAAGGCCAAACGTTTCCCTGACCTGGTGGGCCAGTTCCAAGTTAAGTATTGGCCTGTTAGCTGTAGAAGTAGCTTAGACGTAGAATTTGTACGAGTAGTGATTACTGTGTATAATAAATGTGCTTTGATTTAAATCTTACTCAGCGGTGTATTGGATTATTGATCGTTACTCGGACTTGAACCATGTGGCGGTATCATAAAGATACCTGGCGACTCAAGAGCTAAGGTGATAAAACAGAGCAATTAAACTAAGGCGAAGTTCGCAACAGGTGCCCTACCGGCAAAATTATGGGTGACATTCGAAGGCCGGGAGTATTATTTCGAGACCCCAGAAGTGGCCGAAGACCTCATTAAGGAGCATAAACTGGGGGAGAACTGAGCGGACAATGCTTGGGAACTGGGGTGCCAGCACGTTTTCATGGTTGGGAGCATGTTTGAAGTGGAGGTAGGGATTGGAGAATGTTCATCTTTTGGGGGGGGAGGTTTGCTGTTCACTGTTGGGATTGTAAGGGGTGGAAAGTTTATGTGGGGATGGATGTTCCAGTTCCCCCTCCTGTTTTCTGGGACTGTTTATGTTTAACATTTGTTTGTTTGCTTTTGGAGAAGGCTGCCTGGATTTCAGGAGAAGTCTTTGTTTGGGTGGGGGAGGGTAAGATCAACAGGGAGCCTTCCTCCTTGAGCTGAGGACTGGGGAGGGGGCGGCGGAAGAGGAGGTCATTGGTAAGTGCCTTTGGACAGGGGCAGCTGCGCTAGCACGTTATTCTGGTGAACAGAAGTGAGGTGGTGTGGGATAAGGCCGAGAGGGGTGACCGGGGAGGGGGAGGGAGGAAGTGGGGGGTGCAGTTGCGACATGGCAGGGGGTGAGAGATAACATGGTTATGGGCGGAGAAAGGGGCTAGGTACAGGGTGTAATTAAAGGGGCGTGAGTTAAGTGGGGAAGATGACAGACGGTAAAGGGGATTGGAGGCATAAGCCTCCGGTAAGGCGCTTAACGTGGAATGTCCGGGGACTGAATGGGCCGGTTAAAAGGTCTTGTGTCTTCACGCACCTCAGGAGCTTGAAAGCAGGGTTGGTCTTTGTGCAAGAGACGCACCTCCGTGTGAAGGACCAGGTTAGGTTAAGGAAGGGGTGGGTCGGGCAGGTTTATCACTCAGGGTTTGATTTGAAGTCGAGGGGAGTCGCGATTTTAATGAGCAAAAAAATGGGATTTGTGAGTCTGAAGGAGGTGAGGGATCCGGGTGGAAGATATGTGATTGTGAGTGGGGTATTGGAAGGGCACCGATGGTATTGGTAAATGTGTATGCCCGTAATTGGGGTTTCATGAGGGGGTTGCTGGCAGTGATCCCGGATTTGGCCACGCACCAGTTGATCATGGTAGGAGGTTTTAACTGTGTCCTAGGGCCGAAGGTGGATAGGTCGAGCCCCAGGTCGATGGGTAGCGTACAAATGACAAGGGAGCTGGGGGGTTTATGGAGAGGACGGGTATGGTGGATCTATGGCATTTTCAGAACCCAGAGGGAAGAGAATATTCCTTCTTTTCACACGTCTATAAAGTGTATTCGAGGATTGATTACTTTGTAGTGAGTCGGGAGGTTTTAGTTGGAGTGGAGAGGGCAGAGTATGCGGGGATAGTTATCTTGGACCATGCGCTGGCTGGAGATTCTCGATTGAGAATGGGACGAGAGCAGAGTCCGGGGTGGAGGTTTGACTCGGGCTTATTGGCAGATGGAGGTTTTTGTGATAAGGTGCGGGCGGAGATTAAGGAGTATGTGGAGTTGAATCAGAATGGGGAGGTGTTGCTGGCCATTTTTGGGAAGCACTGAAGTCAGTGGTCCGGGGGGGGGGGGGAATTATTTTGTTTAAGGCTTGTGCGGATAGGGGAAGTAGAGAGGGACATGACCGTCTCGTGAGCAAGATAGTGGAGGTGGACAGGGAGGGTGCCTGCCGTGGAGGGATTGGTGAGGAGAAAACGTTGCAGGGGCAGTTTGACAGGCTGACAACAGGGAGGGCAGTAGGGCAACTGCGTAGGGAAGGGGGGTGCAATATGAGTATGGGGAGTAGGCGAGCCGCATGCTGGCACACCAGCTGTGGAAGCAGGCTGCGTCCAGGGCAATATTGAAGATACAAACTGGGGCTGGGGATGTGGTGTCGGAGCCAGGGAAGATAATGAGGCATTTAGGGAGTACTACCAGGGATTTCATGAGGCAGACCTGGGAGGAAAGGAGAGGGACTTTGGGCGATTTCTGGACAAGTTCGAATTTCCCCAGGTGGAGGAAGCTAAGAGGCAGGCGTTGAAGGAGCCGCTGGGGCTGAGGGAGGTGCTGGATAGTATCAGGGGAATGAAGTCAGGGAAGACCCCTGGGCCGGATGGTTACCCAGCGGAACTTTATAAGGAATTTGCGACAGACATGGCACCACATCTATTGGGAGCGTTTAATGAAGCACTGGAGAAGGGGGAGTTGCCGGAGACGATGAAGCAGGCAGTAATCACACTAATCCCCAAAAAAGGGAAGGATCTGGTGGAATGTGGGTCGTATAGACCCATATCACTATTGAACACGGATGTGAAAGTATTGGCTAAGTTATTGGCAGGGAGGATGGAAGATTGTGTCCCTGGGGTGATGGTAGAAGATCAAACAGGCTTTGTGAAGGGCCTCCAGCTCGCGAGTAATATAAGACGGCTGTTGAATGTGGTGATGAATCCGTCGGGGACTCTGGCACCGGAAGTGGTGTCCATCGACGTGGAGAAAACATTTGGTCAGGTGGAGTGGCGGTATTTGTTCGAGGTTTTGGGAAGGTTTGGGTTTGAGCTGAGATTTGTGGTGTCGGTAAGGTTGCTGTATGTGGCACCAAGGGCGAGGGTGAGGACGATGATATGCGCTCACGAGGCTTTGTTCTACACATGGAGCCCGCTGTCACGCTGCTGTTTGCGCTGGCCATAGAGCCATTGGCGATGGCTCTCAGGAGATCGGACGAGTGGTGAGGGATTATGAGGGGACAGAGGAAGTTTTGGGTGTCGCTCTATGCCGATGACCTCTTGCTGTATGTTTCAAATCCACTGGAGAGTATGGGAAGGATTATGGCCTGCTGGAGTGGTTTGGCTGGTTCTCAGGGCAGCACGGTAGCACAAGTGGATAGCACTGTGGCTTCACAGCGCCAGGGTTCCAGGTTCGATTCCCCGCTGGGTCACTGTCTGTGCGGAGTCTGCACATTCTCCCTGTGTGTGCGTGGGTTTCCTCCGGGTGCTCCGGTTTCCTCCCACAGTCCAAAGGCGTGCAGGTTAGGTGGCTTGGCCATGATAAATTGCCCTGAGTGACCAAAAAAGGGTAGGAGGGGTTATTGGGTTACAGGGATAGGGTGGAAGTGAGGGCTTAAGTGGTTCAGTGCAGACTCGATGGGCCGAATGGCCTCCTTCTGCATTGTATGTTCTATGAATACGTCTACGATACAAGCTGAATGTAGGGAAAAGCGAGGTATTCCCGGTGAATGAGCTGGCACAGCGGGCTAATTTAGGGGGATGCCATTTATGGTAGCGAGGGGTAGGTTTAGGTATTTGGGGATTCAGGTAGCGAGGGAATGGAGGGGGCTCCATAAGTGGAACTTAACGAAGCTGGGGGAGGAGGCCAGGGAGGATCTTAAGAGGTGGTATACACTGCACTTAAGTTGGCAGGGAGGGTCCAAGTGGTGAAAATGAATATTCTGCCGAGGTTCTTGTTTATCTTCCAAGCTCTCCTGATCTTTATACCAAAGGCCTTTTTTCAGAAAATGGACACGATCATTTCTGACTTTGTATGGGCGGGGAAGGTGCCGAGGGTGGGGAGGACCCTGCTACAGAGGCAGAGGCAACGTTGCCGAACTTGCTTCATTTTTATTGGGCGGCGAATGTGGACAAGGTGCGGTGGTGATGGGAAGGAGAAGGGGTAGAGTGGGTTAGGATGGAGGAGGAATCTTGTAAGGCGTCTAGTTTGAGGGCTATGGTGAGGGCAGAGTTGCCAATGGCTCCGAGTAGGTATTCAAGGAGACCGGTGGTGCAGTTCACACTGAAGATATGGAATCAGTTGAGGAGGCATTTTAGGGTGGATGGGATGTGGGTGCTAATGCCGCTGTGCAAGAATCAGGGTTTGAGCCGGAGAGGATGGATAGTGTGTACAGGAGGTGGAGGGAAGTGGGGCTGGTCAAGGTGAGGGACCTGTATTTGGAGGAAGGGTTCACCAGTCTGGAGGAGCTAAGGGTAGAGCTGACGGGGGGGGAGTGAGTTCAGGTATCTGCAGGTTAGGGATGTTGCGCAAAAGTTTTGAAAGGGTTCCCTAAGGAGTTGCCAGGATACACCCTGCTGGAGCGACTGCTGCTTCCAGATGTGGAAGGGGAGGAAAAAAAGTGGCTGGGGGAGCAGGGAGGTGAGCGGGTGGTGAAGATCTGGGAGAAATGGGAAGCGAAGTTGGGAGGGGAGATCAATTGGGGAGTATGGAGTGAGACACTGCGTAGGACCTCGTCGTGTGCAAGGATGAGCCTGATACAGTTTAAGGTGGTGCACTGGGTCCATATGTCTCGGGCAAGAATAAGTGGGTTCTTTCAGGGGGTAGCAGGTGAGTGTGAGAGGTATGGGCGGGGGCCAGCAAATCACGCGCATATGTTTTGGGGTTGTGAAAAAATGGGAAGATTCTGGGTGGGAGAGTTCACGGTCTTCGCCAGGATAGTGGACGAGGAGGATGACCCTACCCCTATGGTGGCAATATTTGGGGTTTCAGAGAAGCCGAAGCTCATGGAGAGGAGGAAAGCGCATGTCTTGGCCTTCGCCTCACTGATTGCATGGTGGTGAATTTTGCTGGAGTGGCGGTTGGCATCGGCACCGGGGGTAGCGGCTTGGTTGGGTGAGCTGTGCGACTTCCTGCGATTAAAGAAGATAAAGTATGAGTTAAGGGGCTCTTCAGGGGGGTTTGAGGAAAGGTGGGGGATGTTTGTGACCGTGTTTGAGGGGCTATTTGTCGTGGGGGAGGGGGGGTGAAAAAGGGGAAAAACCTGTACAGACTGTATAGTTGATTGTTGGGAAGTATGTTTCCCAGGGTGTTTATTCGCTGTAGCCTGTTTTGATACATGTTTGTAATAAAATACATTTTTTTTAAACCCTTAATGATTTCCAACTTAACTGTTCCAATTGAATAACGAAACCCCTTTTCAAAGGCGTGGTCTAGCACACAGCATTCCCACTGGTACAAGGCTTGCTATTGATACTCTGCTACCCTTTTCAAACAGCAGATTTGTATTCCTTCCAGAAAGCAATTATCTCTTTTAAGTTACCAAGCAGTCTGGAAACAGCTTTTAAAAGGAAGATGGAGAAAGACGCTTCTTTCACCCAGTTCAGTTCAAGCCAGTCCAAAACTCAAAGCGAAAGTAAAAACTCACAGAGCAACAGCCCAGCTCCACCCACACAATGACATAATTGAAGCCATGCGATAAGACAAAACCTTTCTTAAAGAGACACTACCATGACACCCCCCCCCCCCCCAAGAAAACAAAATAAACCATCAGCTTCAAAAATGGCTTCATTTTTCACCTTTTCACTTGTCCATTAATGACAATTGACAATAAACATACATTTTTTAAACAAAAACAAAACAGGCAAACATTTTCTTCCTGCAACTGGAATCCCTCTTGATTGACAACCTTCTTGGACAAGAAGGTCTATGCACAATCCATCCATTTCTACAGGGCATGGGATCTTTCTTTAAGGTCAGGTACTTTCGTTCAATCCGATCACAAAGCCTCTTGCAATGCTCAACACAGGAGCAGTGGTTAACACAGCCTTCAGGCCTTCAAATGCCTGGTGACACTCCGCCATCCACTGAAATTGGCTATGCTTCTTCAGCAAGTCCATCATTGGAGCAACCACTCTGCTGAAATTCGGCACAAATTTACGGTAAAAACCACTCATGCCAAAAAATCTCATTATTTCCCTTTGTGTCGAGGGTATTGGAAACTCCCCAAAAACTTTTGTTTTCACATCCCGTGGGACCATATGTCCATGTCCAATTGTATGGCCAAGAAACGTAACTTGGGCTTTTCCAAATTCACTTTTGGCTACGTTTACCACCAAACCCGCCTCCTGAAGTTGATCGAATAACTCCACCAGATGCTTCAAATGTTCTTTCCATGTCTGACTAAAAGTCGCCAGATCCTCTATGTATACCACACAATTGTGTAATCCTGAAACAACTTTGTTAGTTAACCGTTGAAATGTGGTTGGGGCATTTTCCATGCCAAATGGCATAACTTTGAATTGGTATATACCATCTGGAGTCACAAAAGCTGAAATCTCCTTCGTCTTTTGGATAAAGGTACCTTATCACATGGCTTAAAGGCCAGTAACCTTTAAGTAAATTTAGTTTGGAGATAAAAGCTGATTGTCCCACCTTCTCAACACAGCCCTCCAACCATGAGATAGGATTAGCGTCTGCTCTTGTAACTGCATTAACCTTTCTATAGTACACACACAATCGTTGGGTACCATCCGATTTCGGTACCATCACTATGGGTGAGTTCTATTGGCTGCAACCCACTTCAATTATGCCATTTTTAAGCATACTTCAATTTCTTTCCGCAGCTGTGCCAATTTTAGAGGGTTAAGTCGTTTTGGATGTTGTTTAATTGGAACAGCATTTCCCACATCTACATCATGGAGGGGGGAGGGGGGTGTTCCTGTACCAGCCTCCCCAAACAGGCGCTGGAATGTGGCGACTAGGGGCTTTTCACAGTAACTTCATTTGAAACCTACTTGTGACAATAAGTGATTTTCATTTTTCATTTCATTTCATGTATTGTCACTTTAGTACTTCCCAACTTATTTCCACAAACTTGCCCACGTGATATTAATAATTATTTCAGGTCAGTTCTTATTTCCTCTGATGGTAACTCAATAATTTATCCCAATTTTTAAGAACATCCTCGTTATCCAATTTAATTTGAGGAATGTCAAATTCAGAGTCATCTGGATCTGGTTCTTCACTTTCGAGTTAGATTCACTAAAATCTCCTCCTTATGCTCTCCTTCCCTTTCAAAATACCTTTTAAGCATATTCACATGACACACTCAGTGAGTTTTCCTTCTATCTGGCGTTCGTACCAAATAATTCACCTCACTCAATTTCCTTTAAATCTGATAAGGTCCAAAAAAACTTGCTTTTAAAGGTTCACCTACTGGTAATAATACTAAAAGGTTAACTCAACTGGCAAAACTATGAACTTTTGCTTTCTTGTCTGCTACCTGTTTCATCACATGCTGTGCAACTTTTAAATGTTGTCTAGCCAATTCGCCTGCTCTATTTAATCGTTCCCTAAAATTTGACACGTAATCCAATAATGTAATTTCAGACTGCTCACTCACCAATTTCTCCTTAACCAATTTAAATGGTCCTCTTACCTCATGACCAAACATTTGTTCAAAAGGACTCAATTTGGTTGACTCATTAGGTGCATCCCTAATTGCAAACAGTACAAATGGAATTCCTTTATCCCAATCCTCTGGATAATCTTGACAATAAGCCCTCAACATTGTCTTTAATGCCTGATGCCACCGTTCTAACGCTCCCTGCGATTCTGGATGGTACACAGTTGATTTAAATAGTTTTACTCCTAAACTATCCATAACGTCCCTGAATAACCTCAACGTAAAATTTCATCCTTGATCCGATTGTATTTCTGTGGGTAGTCCATATCTAGCAAAAGATTCCTCCACAATCCTTTTTGCTGTAACATTACGTACTGGGATGGCCTCTGGAAACCTACCAGACACATTCATTATAGTCAAAAGATATTGATTCCCACTTTTTGCTTTAGGAAGCAGTCCTACGTAATCAATTAAGATCCTTGTAAAAGGTTCCTCAAATGCTGGAATGGGTATTAAGGGCACTGGTTTTATCACTGCTTGAGGTTTCCCTATCACTTGACATGTGTGACATGATCGACAAAATGTAACTACATCATTATGTAGTCCAGGCCAATAAAAATGTTTTTGTATTTTAGCCTGAGTTTTCCTTACTCCCACATGACCTCCTACTGGTACTGCATGTGCTACTCACAACACCTCCTTTCTGTACCCTACCAGCAATACCACTTGATGAATTTCTGCCCACTTTTCATCAGGCTGCATATGTAAAGGTCTCCATTTTCCCATTAAGAAATCATTTTTAAGGTAATAACATTCTGGTATACACTCAGATTCCTCTTCCATGTATGCTTTCTAAGACATCCAATTTATTTCTATATCTTTTCTGTTGTAACTTCGCCAACTTTCCTGAACTAAAAATATCCACCTCATCCTTCACCTGTTCTTGTTCTTTTTCAACCATCTGATCAAAAATTGTTTCTGATAATTGAACTTCAACTTTATCTTCTCACTTTGATTTCTCCACTTGTCTTAACCTGTGGCTTTGCGACCTTGTTACTACACAATCAGGCAAAATCCCAGGATATTCATCCTTCAACAATAGTTTTATGATTTTCCACTGGCTTATCAACCACAGTCGGCATCACACCCACCTGCGATCCAGCTATATCATTACCCAAAATTAACTGTATTCCTGGACAAGATAGTATCTCTATTACTCCTACTGCCACTTCACCACTCTTCACTGGACGTTCTAACCTCACCTTATATAATGGAATACTACTCTTCTCACCCTGAATTCCACATATTAGCATCTTTTCTGGTAATATTCCTCCCAAATTACATAACTCCTCATCTCTCACCATCAAATATTGACTAGCTCCCATATCGCTTAAAATTCTGACTTCTTTACCTACTCCTCCTGGTACACATGAGTAAACTTTACCCACACAAGTAAATTATTTAAAGAGATCTGGCACCTTCTTATCAATCACCTCTTGATCAGGCTGTACATTCTTTTGCACCTCCTTCGCTTCAATTGGGCTTTCCTTTACCACTCTAACAAACCCCACTGGCTTATCCTGTTTTACCACATCAGCCTTCCCAGTGCTTTTCTTCAACCCCCAACACTGTGACTTTACATGGCCCAGTTTATTACAGTAAAAACATCTGAAACTTTTCATTTCTCTTCCACCCTCCTGAATTTCTTTTATACCCTGAGGTACACTATCCTTATTATATCCCATCAGATCCCCTTTACGTTTACCACCTGAGTATTTCTCCTTTCCCCAGTTTCTATCCATCACAGGCTGAAACTGATGTCGGAAACCAAACTTTGATTTATGAACTAATTCATAATCATCTGCCATTTCTGCAGCTAACTTCGCAGTTTTAACCCTCTGCTCTTCCTCATGAATTCTCACTACATCAAGAATTACATTTTTAAACTCCTCCAAAATTATTATTTATCTAAGAGCCTCATATATTTGGTCTATTTTCAAAATCCTTACCCACCTATCAAAATTACTCTATTCGACCCTTTCAAACTCTGTGTATATTTGACCAGGTTAGACATAGGTATAGAATTTACAGTGCAGAAGGAAGCCATTCAGCCCATTGAATCTGCACCAGCTCTTGGAAAGAGAACCCCACTTAAGACCACACCTTCACCCCATCCCCATAAACCAATAACCCCACCTAACCTAAGGGCAATTTAGCATGGCTAATCCACCTAACCTGCACATCTTTGGACTGTGGGAGGAAATCGGAGCACCTGGAGGAAACTCACGCAGACACGGGGAGAATGTGCAGACTCCACACAAACAGTGGTACAAGCCGGGAATCGAACCTGGGACCGTGAAGCTGTGAAGCAACTGTGCTACCGTGCTGCCCTTTCAGGTTCTTTCCTTAAATTTCTAAATCTTTTTCTGTAGGCTTCAGGCACTAGTTCATGTGCACCTAAGATGGATTTTTTAACCTCCTCATATGTCCCAGATACCTCCTCTGATAGTGATGCAAACACTTCACACGCTCTACCTACCAACTTTGCTTGAATCAGTATTACCCACATGTCCTGTGGCAATTTCATTTGGTTAGCCACCGTCTCAAATTAAAAGAAAAAGGCTTAATAATAATAATCGCTTATTGTCACAAGTAGGCTTCAATGAAGTTGCTGTGAAAAGCCCCGAGTCGCCATATTCCGGCATCTGTTCGCGGAGGCCGGACTGGGAATTGAACACGCGCTGCTGGCCTTGTTCTACATTACAAGCCAGCTGTTTAACCCACTTAAACCAGCCTTCTATAGGCTTCTACATCCTTCTCATCAAACCTTGGCAATGCTTGGACATATTTAAATAGATCCCCACCAAACCTTTGACTATGACGCTCTTGCTCTCTATCCTCATCACTAACCTTAAATTTTACTTTTCTCTTTACCTCCACCAATTTTAACTGACTTTCACATTTCATGGCCAGTTTCCGAAGTTAAAAGTCTCTCTCTTTTTCTTTTTCCTCTCTCTCTTTTTCTTTTTCCCTGATCTGTACCTCCCTTTCTCTTGCTTTTTGTTCTGCTAGGACTAATCATTCTCCTTCCCTTTCTTCTCTCTCCTTTTCTTTTTGTTCTGCTTGGGCTATTCTTTCCTTTTCCCTTTCATCTCTCTCCTTGTCATTTTGTTCTGCTTGAGCTATTCTTTCTTTTTCCCTTATTTTGTATGCAAGCTGCTTTGATTCTTTTTCGTGTTCAATTTGCTTGACCTGCAATTGAATTCTTGCCATTTCCAATGATTCTGACTGTGTCTCAGGTAATTTTAAATGCTCAGCTACCGCCACGATTACCTTTTCTTTTCGTATTTTGTCAGGCAATGTGAGCTGCAATGTTTTTGCCAAATCTAAAAGTGTTTTTTTAGTCTCCATTTGTAAAGCACTGCGCGTGATCTTATCCACACCCTAAAACCTCAGAGCTGCTGAAAGAGCCATTGTCCACAACACACTCACTATTTAAACTTGAATACAATACCTGAAAAGCAAACACAAATATGCTCACCCCTTCATTGTATTTAAGTTCACTAAGCCAACCCAATCATGGAATATAGACTTTTATTCCACGGGTCCCCAATTTTGTTATGGGCTAGAGTTTAGAAAAGTCTGAAAGTATATTTTGGAGTTCACATAGTCTATAACTGTTTGTTGAATTTGGCTGGGATTCAACGGACTTCTTTGGTGCTTTTAATCAAAAAAACAAGCTTTATTCTAAGAATTTAGTTAACTTTTGTATAAACACGCACAGCAATAACTTTTATCAATTACAAACACATATACCCCACACAGCTACATTAATCTATGTATAACCATTAATGAATTTCCCCTTAACTGTTCCAATTCAATAACAAAATCCAAGTAAAACCAGAAAACCCTTTTCAAAGGTGTGGCCCAGCACACAGCATTCTCACTGGGAAAGACTTGCTATTGATACTCTGCTACCCCTTTTCAAACAGCAGGTTTGAATTTCTTCCAGAAAGCAAGTATCTCTTTTAAGTTACCAAGCAGTCTGGAAACAGCTTTTAAAATGAAGATAGAGAAAAACATTTCTTTCAACCTGTGCAGTTCAAACCAGTCCAAAACTCAAAGTGAATGTAAAAATCACAGAGCCACAGCCCAGCTCCACCCACACAAATGGCATCACTGAAGCCATGTGATAAGACAAAAACCTTTCTTAAAGGGACACTTCCATGACAATAGATTCTTCTATTTTTAATCACCGTATATACCATGCTCATTGGCACTGCCCCTGATGACTGCAGCAAAATGAATTCTCAGGAAGCATCAATTTTTACAGACCTTTTGGTTGAGGATACATAATTAATCAAATGGTATTGTACAAAGCCATTTCCTTCTCCTCTGCAACCAGTTGCTGCCCATTTGTGTTTACTTCGCACCTGTGCATTCTACCTTCCAACTTAATCTCCAAATTCTCTGATGTAGATGTAGTTAAGCTGGTGCTCAGGAGTGATGAACTAAATACTAGAAAGAGTTGGTGTGGGCAGAAGCAGTGGGTCTTGACTCTAGGTCCTGAGGAAAACTTAGAGGAAGAGAAGAGATCAGTGATTACAATAGTATTCTTGGCATAAAACTTAAAGTTGAAGGAGCGATACATTAAAATGGCCAATATGAGCTTTAATGCAACCAAATTAATAAGAAGATGATGAAAAGATCTGGAGAAGGTTTTGTTAACCCACATCTGTCATCTTCCCCATAACAAACACTTCTTATCACCTGATGATTGAGTGAAAGTATTCGTTTGGGATGAATGTACAGAAGTTTGGTAGCTCCTGCGATGAGAGCCTGAATGCATCTAAGGTGTGAGGAAAATGAGATTGCTCAATCTTTGTTCGATATCACTGACATATACTGTGAAGCAGGCTTGTGTGCGTGAGTATGGGTGTGACTGGCTTAATTAAATGGAAGCCAGTTAGACTGCAAAAGTCAAAATATCAATAGGGAGTAGGTGTGAAGGCAAGTGGCTGGGGTGGCAGTTTGAATGGGAGGCAGATAAGTGAATTGATTTAAAGTTAATGGTTGTATTTCAAAAAGACCATATACAATTAGGAGATTGTAAATGTGTGAGGCAAAGTCATAAGTTTGCTTTTATAAATAAGGTCGCTGCGAAGTAACATGAAAGATTGGTTAATTCTGGTGAAGGAACTTCTAAAGGACTGTACAGTTGCAACAATAGAGTGGATACCAAAGAGGGAAAAAGCATTTTTTTTCAATCGACTGGCTGACACCTCACACCCTCCCTATATCTGATCATCAAGCTTATTCCTCAGAACCCCCTGGCACCCACTAGCATAAACCCTTCATGTCTAGGTGTGGTTCTCACAAATGCTACCTGCTATAGACCCCCCTGACCCATCAACAGTGAGGCTCACAATCTCCTCTCTTTGACCCAGCAGGATAAGATAGCCCATGATATGAGGGAAAGGGCAAAGACAGGAGGAGAAATCTCAGATCCAAATCCTCACCTCCTATGAGGGACGGTCCCTGGAGATCTCTGGGTTTCCCAAGGAGAGAGCAGTCACCGACAGCGAGGTTGGCCTGTGCCAGAGAGGAGGCCATTGTCCCTTCACCCAGATGATCTGTCCCAAGTGAATTGTTCATGTCAGACAAAATAATCCTTCCCTCTCACTGACCATATGTCCATTGTCCTGCAGGATCATCATCTTATGAGGCTGGTCCATCCGGTGTCGTACCCCTCCTGCCACCCAGGAGAACACCTCAGAGAAGAGCTCCAAGCATAACAAAGTAATGCGTCACGGCTGTCACCCGCACTTTCCACCAGAGCAGAGACACACACCTTGCTGGGCGGCATTAGTGGACAGGCTTCAGGGGCACAATCTGGTGAGCACCACACAGTTGCTGATGCACATCAATTGGAGGCAGGAACATCTATTGGAGACAGCAATCGGAGGCCTGCTGCATCCCAGGACACAGCTGGGTCCAGGCAGATGTTGAACCTCTGGAAAAGGTTCTCCCAGAGCTGATGCAGATGATAGGACACAGCTATGAGATTGAGATGGGAATGTCAGCGACATTCCAGTGACTGCAAGGTCAATTTCAGGAGTCCCAAAGCCTTCAGGTGCAGGAGATGCTGCCGTCAATGTGTGGCATCCAGACCAACACAGCTAAGGTGGCGACTGCAGTGGAAATCTTGGAGCACGACACCGTGCCTTGAGTGGTAGCATCAAAGGCATAGCTCACTCTGTGATGACTATGGCTGAGGGCCTCGACATCATATCTCAGTTGACGAGGGACATTGCCGAGGTGGATAATGCCGAGGCACTCCAGACCGTGGCCCTGTGATTGAGGATCAATGCTGAGGGCAGACAAGGGGGAGCTTTCAGGACTGGCAGAACTAGCTGACTCAGAGGCTACTGGAGCTAACTCCAACTGCCACCTATACCAAGGAGTCAGCCAGTGCCTTACAGACAACCTTAGAGAGGAGGAAGCGCTGGAGCCCAACTCTGGGCCTTCAATTAAGGAGACAACGGCATTCTCCAGTTCTTCTGAATCCCGCCCCCCGCTTCTGACATCGGCGAATCCCAAAGGCAGTGAGCAGAACAGGGTGGCACGGTAACTCCAGTGACACTTGTAAGTCGGCCACGGCCTCCGGTCCCAAGCCCTCCAGAGGACATCCGCCAAGGGCATCACTGGTCACAGGGGGCAGAGAACAGCAGACTGCCTCTACCTTTAATGCGCATCCTGGGGACACACCTGGACGTAGCACTAGACCACAGAAGGTCAAGGAAACTGAGGGGGACGTGATTGAGATGTACAAAATTACGAGGGGCAACTATTGCTGTAAAAAGTAGGTATTGTTTCACTTGGTCCAATGGTGCTGGAGTGCACAGATAGGATTTCAGATACGCCTCTGTGGTAAACCATGTTATTTTGTTTATTGTGTTACATTCACTGTGCTGTGTTTTACATGCCTGGGCTTGTTCAGGCTGGCTCCGCCTGTGGCTCATCCCCTCGGGGCTTTTGTATAAAAGTGGCAAGTCTCCGCCTCCGGACCGAGTTCGGGTCCAGAGGCAGGAGGCTAGCTATTTAGTATATTAGAGCCTCAGTTACGTTTATCACTCATCGTCTATTATTGATGGTGTATCAGCTGCACTGTATGTTTCTCAGTTGACCTGCGTCAGATACCTGAGTAAGAAATGCCTAAGGTAAGTAAAAAATAAAACCCCCTCCCACCCCCATTCTGGCAAACTGCTCATCTTGAAGCCCTGTGGTGCCCATTCCAAAAGATAGCACTCCTCTCCTGCCTTACTCCTTCTTCTGCCTGCTGGAGAATTTCTTTGATCCCCTTCTGAGAAATATGTCTTTCTCAGCCCTGTTTCCATTTCACACATCCAATCTTCGCTTGAATTCCTTTGTGGTTCCAAATCTGCCAAATTGCAGCACTGCTGGCTCCTAAAACTGATGTAAGCCGTTACATTTTGTGATGTGGAGATGCCGGCGTTGGACTGGGGTGAGCACAGTACGAAGTCTTACAACACCAGGTTAAAGTCCAACAGGTTTGTTTCGATGTCACTAGCTTTCGGAGCGCTGCTCCTTCCTCAGGTGAATGAAGAGGTATGTTCCAGAAACACATATATAGACAAATTCAAAGATGCCAAACAATGCTTGGAATGCGACCATTAGCAGGTGATTAAATCTTTACAGATCCAGAGATGGGGTAACCCCAGGTTAAAGAGGTGTGAATTGCATCAAGCCAGGACAGTTGGTAGGATTTCGCAGGCCAGATGGTGGGGGATGAATGTAATGTGACATGAATCCCAGGTCCCGGTTGAGGCCGCACTCATGTGTGCGGAACTTGGCTATACGTTTCTGCTCGGCGATTCTGTGCTGTTGCGCGTCCTGAAGGCCGCCTTGGAGAACGCTTACCCGGAGATCAGAGGCTGAATGCCCTTGACTGCTGAAGTGTTCGCCGACTGGAAGGGAACATTCCTGCCTGGTGATTGTTGCGCGATGTCCGTTCATTCGTTGTCGCAGCGTCTGCATGGTCTCGCCAATGTACCACGCTTCGGGACATCCTTTCCTGCAGCGTATGAGGTAGACAACGTTGGCCGAGTCACACGAGTACGTACCACGTACCTGGTGGGTGGTGTTCTCGCGTGTAATAGTGGTATCCATGTCAATGATCTGGCACGTCTTGCAGAGATTGCCATGGCAGGGTTGTGTGGTGTCGTGGTCACTGTTCTGAAGACTGGGTAGTTTGCTGCAAACAATGGTTCGTTTGAGGTTGCGCGGTTGTTTGAAGGCAAGTAGTGGGGGTGTGGGGATGACCTTGACAAGCTGTTCATCGTCATCAATGACGTGTTGAAGGCTGTGAAGAAGATGACGTAGTTTCTCCGCTCCGGGGAAGTACTGGACGACGAAGGGTATTCTGTCGGTTGTGTCCCATGTTTGTCTTCTGAGGAGGTCGGTGCGGTTTTTCGCTGTGGCGCGTTGGAACTGTCGATCGATGAGTCGAGTGCCATATCCCGTTCGTACGAGGGCATCTTTCAACGTCTGTAGATGTCTGTTACGCTCCTCCTCGTCTGAGCAGATCCTGTGTATACGGAGCGCTTGTCCATAGGGGATGGCTTCTTTAATGTGTTTAGGGTGGAAGCTGGAGAAGTGGAGCATCGTGAGGTTATCCGTGGGTTTGCGGTAAAGCAAAGTGCTGAGGTGACCGTCCTTGATGGAGACGAGTGTGTCCAAGAATGCAACTGATTTTGGAGAGTAGTCCATGGTGAGTCTGATGGTTGGATGGAACTTATTAATGTCATCGTGTAGTCGTTTCAGTGATTCTTCCCCGTGGGTCCAAAGGAAAAAAATGTCATCGATGTATCTGGTGTATAACGTCGGTTGAAGGTCCTGTGCGGTGAGTAGGTCCTGTTCAAACTTGTGCATGAAGATGTTGGCGTACTGGGGTGCGAATTTGGTCCCCATGGCTGTTCCGTGCGTCTGGATGAAGAACTTGTAGTCGAAGGTGAAGACGTTGTGATCCAGAATGAAGCGGATGAGTTGCAGAATTGCGTCTGGAGATTGGCAGTTGTCGGTGTTGAGTACTGAGGCTGTTGCAGCAATGCCGTCGTCATGGGGGATGCTGGTGTAGAATGCCGAGACGTCCATTGTGACGAGGAATGTTCCTGGTTCAACTGGTCCATGTGTGCTGAGTTTCTGTAGGAAGTCCGTCGTGTCGCGACAGAAGCTGGGCGTACCTTGTACGATGGGTTTCAAGATGCCCTCGATGTAGCCAGAGAGGTTCTCACACAAGGTCCCATTGCCTGAAACGATAGGACGGCCTGGTGTGTTGGCCTTGTGTATTTTCGGGAGGCAGTAGAGATCTCCAATGCGGGGAGTACGTGGGATGAGAGCACGTAGGGTGCTCTGAAGATCTGGATCCAAGGTCTTGATCAGTCTGTTAAGTTGGCGGATGTGTTCCTTGGTCGGATCTGCGGGTAACTGTCTGTAGTGTTCTTGGTTGTTCAGTTGTCGGTATACTTCTTTGCAGTAGTCCGTTCTGTTCAGTACGACAGTGGCCCCTCCTTTGTCTGCTGGTTTGATGACGATGCTGCGGTTGGTCTTGAGAGCGTGGATGGCATTGCGTTGTGCTTGGGTGACGTTCGGGGCTGTCTTGTGAATGCGACTGATGAATCTGGCATTGACGCGACTCCTGACGGCTTGAGCATACATGTCGAGTCTAAGGCAGCGGCCTTCCGGAGGGGTTCATTGTTTGCAGCAAACTACCCAGTCTTCAGAACAGTGACCACGACACCACACAACCCTGCCATGGCAATCTCTGCAAGACGTGCCAGATCATTGACATGGATACCACTATTACACGCGAGAACACCACCCACCAGGTACGTGGTACGTACTCGTGTGACTCGGCCAACGTTGTCTACCTCATACGCTGCAGGAAAGGATGTCCCGAAGCGTGGTACATTGGCGAGACCATGCAGGCGCTGCGACAACGAATGAAAGGACATCGCGCAACAATCACCAGGCAGGAATGGGATAGTGGGAAATTTGGCCAGTTGGATAACAAACTGGCTAACCGATAGAAGTCAGAGAGTGGTGGTGGATGGCAAATATTCAGCCTGGATCCCAGTTACCAGTGGCGTACCGCAGGGATCAGTTCTGGGTCCTCTGCTGTTTGTGATTTTCATTAATGACTTGGATGAGGGAGTTGAAGGGTGGGTCAGTAAATTTGCAGACGATACAAAGATTGGTGGAGTTGTGGATAGTAAGGAGGGCTGTTGTCGGCTGCAAAGAGACATAGATAGGATGCAGAGCTGGGCTGAGAAGTGGCAGATGGAGTTTAACCCTGAAAAGTGTGAGGTTGTCCATTTTGGAAGGACAAATATGAATGCGGAATACAGGGTTAACGGTAGAGTTCTTGGCAATGTGGAGGAGCAGAGAGATCTTGGGGTCTATGTTCATACATCTTTGAAAGTTGCCACTCAAGTGGATAGAGCTGTGAAGAAGGCCTATGGTGTGCTCGCGTTCATTAACAGAGGGATTGAATTTAAGAGCCGTGAGGTGATGATGCAGCTGTACAAAACTTTGGTAAGGCCACATTTGGAGTACTGTGTACAGTTCTGGTCGCCTCATTTTAGGAAGGATGTGGAAGCTCTGGAAAAGGTGCAAAGAAGATTTACCAGGATGTTGCCTGGAATGGAGAGTAGGTCTTACGAGGAAAGGTTGAGGGTGCTAGGCCTTTTCTCATTAGAGCGGAGAAGGATGAGGGGCGACTTGATAGAGGTTTATAAGATGATCAGGGGAATAGATAGAGTAGACAGTCAGAGACTTTTTCCCCGGGTGAAACACACCATTACAAGGGGACATAAATTTAAGGTGAAAGGTGGAAGATATAGGAGGGATATCAGAGGTAGGTTCTTTACCCAGAGAGTAGTGGGGGCATGGAATGCACTGCCTGTGGAAGTAGTTGAGTCGGAAACATTAGGCACCTTCAAGCAGCTATTGGATAGGTACATGGATTACGGTAAAATGATATAGTGTAGATTTATTTGTTCTTAAGGGCAGCACGGTAGCATTGTGCATAGCACAATTGCTTCACAGCTCCATGGTCCCAGGTTCGATTCCGGATTGGGTCATTGTCTGTGCGGAGTCTGCACGTCCTCCCCGTGTCTGCGTGGGTTTCCTCCGGGTGCTCCGGTTTCCTCCCACAGTCCAAAGATGTGCGGGTTAGGTGAATTGGCCAATGATAAATTGCCCTTAATGTCCAAATTGCCCTTGGTGTTGGGTGGAGGTGTTGAGTTTGGGTAGGGTGCTCTTTTCAAGAGCCGGTGCAGACTCAAAGGGCCGAATGGCCTCCTTCTGCACTGTAAATTCAATGATAATCTATGATTAATCTAGGACAAAGGTTCGGCACAACATCGTGGGCCGAAGGGCCTGTTCTGTGCTGTATTTTCTATGTTCTATGTTCTATGAATGTTCCCTTCCAGTCGGCGAACACTTCAGCAGTCAAGGGCATTCAGCCTCTGATCTCCGGGTAAGCGTTCTCCAAGGCGGCCTTCAGGACGCGCAACAACGCAGAATCGCCGAGCAGAAACTTATAGCCAAGTTCCGCACACATGAGTGCGGCCTCAACCGGGACCTGGGATTCATGTCACATTACATTCATCCCCCACCATCTGGCCTGCGAAATCCTACCAACTGTCCTGGCTTGATGCAATTCACACCTCTTTAACCTGGGGTTACCCCATCTCTGGATCTGTAAAGATTTAATCACCTGCTAATGGTCGCATTCCAAGCATTGTTTGGCATCTTTGAATTTGTCTATATATGTGTTTCTGGAACATACCTCTTCATTCACCTGAGGAAGGAGCAGCGCTCCGAAAGCTAGTGACATCGAAACAAACCTGTTGGACTTTAACCTGGTGTTGTAAGACTTCGTACTGTTACATTTTGTGGCAGCAACAGATTTCCACCCACCAATGGATGAGTTCAAATCACAGATATTTTCATTGTAGGGAGGCGAGTCACAATATGTTAATGAAGCTGAACTCAGAAATACTTTGTGTACTAAACAGTGACCAGGTGCTTCTTCCCATGCCATCCAAAATCTGGTTGGACATATGTTCAGTTGGGCCATTTATTCCTATCTTCCATTTATGCTGAGTGCTGATTCTGCAGATTTATGTTCCTGCATTATTGCTGATTGTACTTCCATGTGTTCCATTTATTCTCCCGATGAAATTGCACTGAATTCAAATTTCGCTCTCAAAGTATTAAATGACTGCACTTAAGAAGAGAATCCAGTCACCGACAGAAATTCATAAGTTTTATTTTTTGCATTCCAATTTCTCTTATCCTCAAAGTTACCCGTATCCCACGTATATTTTTAACATGCTTTTAAAATTATAGTGAGCTACAGGTCATTTCAATTACAAGAAATGCTCCGTAAGTACCAATTTTACAAAGATGGATGTTCATTTTACTGCCCATAATAAAACTCTTGGTTCTGCTCTTTGCTTCTCGGATTGGTGGCAATAAAGACCTATTAGTCCAATTCATTTTTTTTAAGGACTGCTGTGGTTATTCTGGCTCTCCTGGCTTTGTGAGCTCGCCTTACCTTCCTTCAGCATTTTGGCACTATTGGATTTCAGTGCTCAAGATGTGAAAAAAATAATGCAGATAAGGAAAAGGGAATCCTGCTCATACATACACAGATCAAGGTTCTCTGTTTGTCAGCTGTTCACTGTGCATGAGTTGGGAAGAAGGATTGAAATTCATACAACAACCTTACTGCACATTATAACAAGTGAGAAATGCTGCTGAAATCTGAGTGTTTCTTCTAAGTGACTCTGATTAACAGTTGCAAAAACCGGTGGCTTTCTTGTCTTCTTTGAACCAGCTCATTTAATTTCCTGCTGACAATATGTCCTCCAGCTTCTTCAGAGTTTTGATGAATCAGAACCACAAGTCCTGTACACAGCTCACAAGCTAAAATTTTCTTGGCATTAAGTACGACTGCATGCTTCAATCTGCTTGATGGTCCCTATCCACCATAAGACATAGCTGGTTAAAGAAGTAAGTTAATAGAGTTTACTTTGTTTAAATGTTTATAATTCATAACAACTGGACCACAACTGTTTGCAATTCAGTATTTTGTTTCAGCTCCTGTTGTGATTCATCAAGTGCTCAGTTTCCTTGAAATAAAAATAAATATTTCCTACAGTTTGATGGAGAATTTCCTGCAGAATTCATTCATGGAACCATTGATATCGAGGAACTATGTGGTTTAAAAATCAGCACTTTCAGAAAATGTCCTGAAATCCCATGTATCCTGGGGAAGAATCTAACGTCAGCCAAGTGGGTGCGCACCCGACCGAGAATCACTTCAAATAGCATGTGACCTGACGCGTAACCTGCAGCCATCACACACTTGGGTGATATGTTGGTCGATGGGCGCAGGCGTGGCTCGGCATCACACCCGCTAACATTTATCCAGCTTGTTGAGGGGATTAAATCCCTTCCAGGCCAAGGTTTCATAAACCTTGTGCAATTTCAAGCTCGCCCCATGGGAAACACGGACAAGCGGGCCAACCGATTTTCAACTTCATGGATTCAAGGGCGGGATAAAAGCAGAATGGAGTAAATGTTGGATGAGGAGTTGGAGGTTTCAGGGAGAGAGTTGAGTTGGTGATTTGGGGTTGTGAGAGAGTGATCGCTGTGTTGGGCTCAGCACAGTGTGGAGCTCTCTAGATGCTGTTGTCTGGCACCGAAGGTTTGGTTCGCCCTGCCACCCTTTGTACACCGGCCAGCTTCATTTGCAAACCTTCAGGTGGGCATTGTTTACGCAGCAGGGAGCACGTCCTCTGAGGAGAAGGACAGGGGACAAAGAGGGAGGAAGTCCAGTCGTCACAAGTATCCACCTCAGGCAGAGGCATGGGCATAGGTTGATCAGGGAGGACAAGGAAGACGTTGCAGCAGTAGATGTCACTGCCCAGCAGCCAGGGTGTACAGGCAACAAAACAACTACTCGGACATGACAGAGATCCTGTGCCGCAGGAGGCTCCAGCTTTCAAAGGAAGTTGTGATGAGAATATGTCAGATGATTGTTAGATATAGCCTCCAATTGTGTGGGTGGATACACAATGCCAGTGGCTCTGAAGGTCACTGTGACATGTTTATGCCTCCAGATCGTTCCAGGATTCAGTGGGTGACCTTTTGGGAGTCTCGCAGCCAGCTGCTCACAGCTGTTTCGAGCTGGTGACTGACACTCTGTTCAGGTGTGTGAGCAGATTCATTATTTTCAGGGTGCACCAGGTCAGCCAAGCTGAGTGGGCCAGAAGCTTCGCCACCATTTCATGGTTCCTTCGCATACAAGGTGCCATAGATTGTAGCATGCGGCCATCGAGGCATCATTCAGCCAGCCAGGTGCATCGATGAACAGGAAGGGATCCCATTGAATGAACATTCAGTTAGTCTGTGACCACAGGATCCAGATTCTGCAGGTCTGTGCAAGGTACCTGGGCAGCTCCTGCGGTGCTTACGTACAGCACCACTAGTATGTACCATGGATCTTCACTGCTGCAGCTCACCTCAACAGGTGGCTGATTGGCGACAAGGGGTATCCATTGAAAAGATGGCTGATGACGCCTGACAGGTTCCCGAGGACAAAGGCAGAGGAGAGATACATCACTGCCATCCACAAGGGAAATAGTGGGGAAGACCATCGGCTGACTGAAAATAAGATTCCAATGCCTGGACTCGTCCTCTGAGCAAACACTGCATGGGAGAGTTCGCTCAGTGACATAGCCAGGAACTCTCAGTCGCTGCAGACACAGAGGATGACACAATGACAGATAGAGAGGCTGAGGAGCTGCTGCCCTCGCCAGGGCATCATGAGAGAAGGCCCCAGTGACAACAGCCAGCTCATCCATTATTATAAGATGAGACCACCACCAGAGGATGGACATTTAAGAGATTGAGTGCCAAATCCTTCCCCCACATAGGAAGTAACCTCCTGAGGTCCATCAGCAATCCTATTAACCTGGCATAGCCATGTGACCCCTGTGGGATCTATCATTGGATGTTTGAAAAGAACTTTACATGAGATTGCAACAATTATAAAGGGATCAATTGTACTTTTCTTGGTTAATAAGGAATACTGGTCTATGTGGTGACAAGAAGTTACCGACATGTATCGACAAGAAGTTAAGATAGAGAAAGTGGGTGTGGCCAGACATAAAGGAGAACTGTAGGTACAAAAGAAAACTGCAGGGTGAAGTTTATCTGTGCACAGATGCAGACACACAAAGAGAAAGCAGACCGAGACAGAAAGGGGGAATCAGAATTCAGGTGAGGAAAAAACAGCAAAGCACTTTATTGAAAAGGTCAGTTTTCTGTTTGACAATACAAAGAAAAATAGTATCCCAGAAACATTTGGGGAACAAATGTGCAGGCAAGCTAAAATGGACTAAATCCTAAAAGTGCCATGATTAGCTCAGGCAAACAAAAGAACAGAGAGTTTATATTAGGACTAGATTGTGAGCCAATGCCTGGACATTGGTTGGTTGATTGGTTGAAAAGAAACACTGGAAAACTACACCATCAGGACCAACATGACCCAAGTGAGAGTGTCTGTAGACATGTGCCTTGTTGGTGTTAACCATTTGTGGGGACCTCAGTTGGCATACGTCTGTGCGCAACCCAATCCAGATTTTTTTTAAAAACACATGAAGCATGAAAACCACAATACAATACTTTAACCAAGAACTAAGAGCCAAAGGCTGTTTCAGTGGAGTTTGATGCTGCAGCCATTTCCATTAAACATTGTGCATGTTGTCGGCCAAAACAATGTGATTGTGGATACCCTGTCGAGAGTTTAAAGGACAAGGGATGTTAACAATTCCTTAAATCAAGGTGAATGGGTTCGGTTTTACAAGACTGTATAATAACACTGTATCTTTGCTATTAAACCTGTTTTGTAAATCTGATGTATCATTGTGTTTACCTGTCTAATATGCACTATACTAGTTGTTAGTGTTTTTGATTTTAAGAATATACTGTATTTAATATTGTTGCAAATAAAATATTACTATGATAAAGTTTTTTTTCAAAGCAGCGGAAATGTGACGACCTTTGACCTGGAAGCAGTACAGTACAATTTATAATTCCTTTAAAATGGCTCTGGAAGCTTAACAGAGTTTGCCTCAATTGTAAAGGAATCAATTGTCCTGTTATTGGATTATGAGAAACACTGGTACATGTGAACAGGCAACCCTTGACCTAGAAGCAGTACCGACAAGAGGGAAGTTAAGAAACAGAAGGTGTGTTTGGCCAGACACAAAGGAGAGCTGCAGTCACAAAGAAAAAGTAGACTTAGAGACCAAAAGGGGAAAACAGAATTTATCAGGAGTGAAGCCAGCAGAGTTGTCTATGAAAAGGATCAGTTTTCTTCTGTAGAACGGTCATTTGTACTTGAACCGTTAACTATTTCGCTCTCCACGTATGCTGCCTGCCAGAGCTGCTGGGTTTATCCAACATTTTCTGTTTTTATTTCAGATTTCCAGCATCTGCAGTATTTTGCTTTTAAATAAATATTTAATTCACTGTCATTTCCCTTCCAGGAATGTCTTCCTTGAAGAAGTACTGTTCTCCATGACCAATTCTGTAGGAGGGTCATATTGACTCGAAACATTAACTCTGTTTCCCTCTCCATTAATGCTGCCAGACCTCTTGATTTTATCCAGAATTTTCTGTTTTCATTTCAGTTTTCTGTTCGGAAATAAGGAGAAAAATAATTTTCCAGAAACATTTGGGGAAGTAATGTACAAGTGCCCTATAATGGACCAGATCCTAAAAGTGGTGTCAATAGCTGAGACATGCAGAAGAGCTGAGAGGACCAGATTGTGAACCAGGATTTGTTGGTTGATGGGTTGAAAAGGAACCCTGGAAAGCTACACCATCGGGATTGATATGCAAAACCCATGCTGGCCCACCCTGATCAGTTAAAAATTTTCCATGTGTTCAGTCACGCTAGCCTTACTTATTGGCTTAATTCCCAGCAACAGGTGTTAGGTTAAGAGGTTTCTGGGAGGTAAGTTTTTCCTTTAAAAACACTTACCTTCACAGGAGCAGGCCTTTGGATTTCGGTGGGAGCGGTGCACAAGTGATTTCTGGGAGGTAAGTTTTTCCTTTAAAAACACTTACCTTCACAGGAGCAGGCCTTTGGATTTCGGCGGGAGCGGTGCGCAAGTGATTTTTGGGAGGTAAGTTTTTCCTTTAACAACACTTACCTTCACAGGAGCAGGCCTTTGGATTTCGGCGGGAGCGGTGCGCAAGTGATTTCTGGGAGGTAAGTTTTTCCTTTAACAAAACTTAGCTTCACAGGAGCAGGCCTTTGGATTTCAGCGGGAGCGGTGCGCAAGTGATTTCTGGGAGGTAGGTTTTTCCTTTAAAAACACTTACCTAGTCCCGTTTCTGTTCTTCTTTTCTATTTTATTTTTTAATTTTTTTAAATATAAGGCGGGAACCGGAAGTTCGACTTCTGGGAAGGGCCCCCCCGGGAAGGCCCTCCCCCCCCCCCCCCCCCGCCCCGGCAAACCAATAAATTCTGGTGGAGAGGAAACCCGAGACACTACACGTGTAGTGTCTCCCACCCGCCCTCCTCCTCTAACCTAATAATAAGATCCATTGGTGTGAGGTAAGTGCCATATTATATTATTATTATTAGCATTATTATATTATATTATTAGCATTGCGCAGGTCAAGGAGTCACAGCCGGAGTGAGAGTGATACAGACAGTAAGAATTTGGTAGTTTGGTGCAGTGAGGTAACCAGGAAAGGTAAGTGGTGAATCTAATTGTGCTGTTTTTCAGTTAAAAGTGCAGGGTAGATTAGTGTCTGATTGGCTGAAGCTGCCCCCACCATAAACTTAAATTTAACTAATTAATTAATTAGAGATGGCTGGTCAGGTGATGTGCTTGAGCTGCTTGATGTGGGAGCTGGCAGATCCCATTGCGAGCCGCAGCGACCACATCTGCAGTAAGTGTTGGCTGCTCGAAGAGCTCAGAGTTGATGAGCTGGAGTCTGAGCTTCAAACACTGAGGCACATCCGGGAGGGGGAGACTTACCTGGACACTGTGTTTCAGGAGGCAGTCACACCTGTCAGAGTAAGTAGTTTAAATCCTGCCAGTGGCCAGGGACAGCAGGGTGTGACTGCTAGTCAGGCAGGTAAAGGGAATCAGCAGTCAGGAACTCAGGAGCCTCAGCCCTTGACTCTGTCCAACAGGTATGAGGCACTTGCTCCCTGTGTGGATGGTGAACAGGGTTGCAGGAAGGATGAGTCAGCTGACCAAGGCACCATGGTTCAGCAGGCCATTCAAGGGGAGGGAGTAAATAGGCAAGTTGTCGTTGTAGGGGATTCTATTATCAGGGGGATAGATAGTATCCTTTGTGAGCAGGATAAAGAGTCTCGCATGGTATGTTGCCTGCCCGGTGCTAGGATGCGGGACATCTCTGACCGGCTTGAAAGGATACTGGAGAGGGAGGGGGAGGATCCAGTTGTTGTGGTCCATGTCGGTACCAACAACATAGGCAAGTCTAGGAAAGAGGACCTGTTTAGAGATTATAAAGAGCTAGGATTCAAATTAAAAAACAGGTCCTCAAGGGTCATAATCTACGGATTACTGCCCGAGCCACGTGCAAATTGGCATAGGGAGGCAAGAATAAGGGAAGTTAACACGTGGCTGAAAGAGTGGTGTGGGAATGAGGGGTTCCTTTTCATGGGACACTGGCATCAGTTTTGGGACAGGGGGGACCGATACCATTGGGATGGTCTCCACCTGAACCGAGCTGGGACCAGTGTTCTGGCGAAAAGAGTAAATATGGTGGTCAATAGGACTTTAAACTAAAGATTGGGGGGAAGGGAAAGTCAGGGAACCAAGAGGTGAAGTAATCAGCGGGGAGCGTAGCTGCTTAGGAATACAAAAAAACACGAACAGACAAAACTCAAGAGTGGTTACGATTGTCCCCATCCCACAAAATATGACACAGTGTATGGAAAGGCTCAGGAAACCAAGGTCCACCACACTAAGAAAACAAAAAGCGACGGTCAATAGAGAATTAAAGGTGCTATATTTAAATGCGCGCAGTGTACGGAACAAGGTAGATGAGCTTGTGGCCCAGATTGTGACTGGCAGGTATGATGTGGTAGGCATCACAGAGACATGGTTGCAGGGGGTTCAGGACTGGCATTTAAACATCCAGGGATTCACAACCTATCGAAAAGACAGAGAGGTGGGCAGAGGGGGCGGGGTTGCCTTGTTAATTAGGAATGAAATTAAATCAATAGCACTAAACGACATGGGGTCAGATGATGTGCAGTCTGTGTGGGTAGAGTTGAGGAACCACAAAGGCAAAAAAACCATAATGGGAGTTATGTACAGGCCTCCTAACAGTGGTCAGGACCGGGGGCACAAAATGCACCACGAAATAGAAAGTGCATGTCAGAAAGGCAAGGTCACAGTGATCATGGGGGACTTCAATATGCAGGTGGACTGGGTAAATAATGCTGCCAGTGGACCCGAGGAAAGGGAATTCATTGAATGTTTACAGGAGGGCTTTTTGGAACAGCTTGTGATGGAGCCCACGAGGGAACAGGCCATTCTGGACTTAGTGTTATGTAATGAGCCAGACTTGATTAAAGATCTTAAAGTAAGGGAGCACTTAGGAGGCAGTGATCATAATATGGTAGAATTCAATCCCAATTTGAAAGAAAGAAGGTAGAATCAGATGTAAAGGTGTTACAGTTAAATAAAGGTAACTACAGGGGCATGAGGGAGGAACTGACAAAAATCAACTGGGAGCAGAGCCTAGTGGGAAAGACAGTGGAACAGCAATGGCAGGAGTTTCTGGGAGTAATTGAGGACACAGTACAGAGGTTCATCCCAAAGAAAAGAAAGGTTATCAGAAGGGGGATAAGGCAGCCATGGCTGACAAAGGAAGTTAGAGAATGCATCAAAGCAAAAGAGAAAGCCTATAATGTGGCAAAGAGTAGTGGGAAGTCAGAAGATTGGGAAGACTACAAAAACAAACAGAGGATAACAAAGAGAGAAATAAGGAAAGAGAGGATCAAATTTGAAGGTAGGCTAGCCAGTAACATTAGGAATGATAGTAAAAGTTTCTTTAAATACATTAAAAACAAACGGGAGGCAAAAGTTGACATTGGGCCGCTCCAAAATGACGCTGGTAATTTTGTGATGGGAGACAAGGAAATAGCTGAGGAACTGAATAAGTACTTTGCGTCGGTCTTCACAGTAGAAGACATGAGTAATATCCCAACAATTCCGGAGAGTCAGGGGGCAGAGTTGAATATGGTAGCCATCACAAAGGAGAAAGTGCGAGAGAAACTAAGAGGGCTAAAAATTGATAAATCCCCGGGCCCAGATGGGCTACATCCTAGAGTTCTAAAGGAAATAGCTGAAGAAATAGTGGAGGCGTTAGTTATGATCTTTCAAAAGTCACTGGAGTCAGGGAAAGTCCCAGAGGATTGGAAAATCGCTGTTGTAACCCCCCTGTTCAAGAAGGGAACGAGGAAAAAGATGGAAAATTATAGGCCAATTAGCCTAACCTCGGTTGTTGGCAAGATTCTAGAATCCATTGTTAAGGATAAGATTTCTAAATTCTTGGAAGTGCAGGGTCGGATTAGGACAAGTCAGCATGGATTTAGTAAGGGGAGCTCGTGCCTGACAAACCTGTTAGAGTTCTTTGAAGAGATAACAAATAGGTTAGATTAAGGAGAGCCAATGGATGCTATCTATCTTGACTTCCGAAAGGCCTTTGATAAGGTGCCTCACGGGAGACTGCTGAGTAAAATAAGGGCCCATGGTATTCGAGGCAAGGTACTAACATGGATTGATGATTGGCTGTCAGGCAGAAGGCAGAGAGTTGGGATAAAAGGTTGTTTTCCGGAATGACAACCGGTGACAAGTGGTGTCCCGCAGGGTTCAGTGTTGGGGCCACAGCTGTTCTCTTTATATATTAACGATCTAGATGACGGGACTGGGGGCATTCTGGCTAAGTTTGCCGATGATACAAAGATAGGTGGAGGGGCAGGTAGTATGGAGGAGGTGGGGAGGCTGCAGAAAGATTTAGACAGTTTAGGAGAGTGGTCCAAGAAATGGCTGATGAAATTCAACGTGGGCAAGTGCGAGGTCTTGCACTTTGGAAAAAAGAATAGAGGCATGGACTATTTTCTAAACGGTGACAAAATTCATAATGCTGAAGTGCAAAGGGACTTGGGAGTCCTAGTCCAGGATTCTCTAAAGGTAAACTTGCAGGTTGAGTCCGCAATTAAGAAAGCAAATGCAATGTTGTCATTCATCTCAAGAGGCTTGGGATATAAAAGCAGGGCTGTACTTCTGAAGCTTTATAAAGCATTAGTTAGGCCTCATTTAGAATACTGTGAGCAATTTTGGGCCCCACACCTCAGGAAGGACATACTGGTGGGTCCAGCGGAGATTCACACGGATGATCCCAGGAATGGTAGGCCTAACATACGATGAACGTTTGAGGATCCTGGGATTATATTCATTGGAGTTTAGGAGGTTGAGGGGAGATCTAATAGAAACTTACAAGATAATGAATGGCTTAGATAGGGTGGATGTAGGGAAGTTGTTTCCATTAGCAGGGGAGACTAGGACCCAGGGGCACAGCCTTAGAATAAAAGGGAGTCACTTTAGAACAGAGATGAGGAGAAATTTCTTCAGCCAGAGAGTGGTGGGTCTGTGGAATTCATTGCCACAGAGGGCGGTGGAGGCCGGGACGTTGAGTGTCTTTAAGACAGAAGTTGATAAATTCTTGATTTATCAAGGAATTGAGGGCTGTGGAGAGAAAGCGGGTAAATGGAGTTGAAATCAGCCATGATTGAATGGTGGAGTGGACTCGATGGGCCAAATGGCCTTACTTCCACTCCTATGTCTTATAGTCTTATGGTCTTATGATTTATAATTCCCTGGTTTCCCTACTCTCATCTTTTGTAAATAGCAGAGTGGCATGCATAATTTTTCAGTGGTTCCTGAATTGACAGAACTTTAGAAGAATATACTTAGGCCATAGATAATGTTCTCTCCAACTTCCTTTAAAACTCTGTAATCACTGAAGCCTGAATATTCAACAGCCGTGTTCGCGACATTTAGCTGCTGTTGCATAAAGAGTCAAAGGTACTGCTCCTTTTTACAAACACCGTTATTTCACTTTAACAGACTCTGCACAAAACTGTATCTTCGCATCACCTGACACAAAGGCCACTTGAAGCCTCTTACATATCAGTGTCAATTATTGGATACTTAACATAAATGAGACAACTAATTGGAATGTCTCTTTCCCCATTACTTAACAGTCACCCCTTCCTTAGAGAAAAAAAAATAATTAGGGGAAAACAAAATTACAAGAAAATCAAAAACACATGCAATTTCCCCCCTTTTTTTTCAGTTATTTTTTGGAAGAAAAAAAAAGTCACATACCTTCAAGAGGCGGCTAGATATAGCACTTGGGGAGAATGGGATCAAAGGTTATGGGGAGAAAGCAGGATTAGGCTATTGAGTTGGATGATCAGCCATGATCGTGATGAATGGTGGAGCAGGCACGAAGGGCCAGAAGGCCTCCTCCTGCTCCTATCTTCTATGTATCTATGTAGAAACAGGCGTCCTTCATCAACAATATCCACAAGTTTCTGTGAGTTAGCCCCTCTTTTTGTAAAACAGTCTGACAATTGATAGCTACTGTCGACCCATTTAATATTTGCTATTTCCCCTCTGTCCAACATCTGCTTCAAACTTGCGATGTCTATCCTTAACTTTTTTTCATTGACACTTTTTGTAGAGTGCACATTTTCCCACAGGGATTTATTGTCAATGTGACATTCAATAGGTATATTATCCAAATCCTCTAATCCCAAAATTTCAGTCAATATCTGAGGTATATAAAAGGCCATATCCACCACCTCTACAAGGCTTAATGTCTTAGCAGCCAAAGTGCTTTTGACCACCGTCCTTATTTTCTTTGTTTCCCACACAAGCGGGCAACATTTACCATTGTTCCCCAAAAGGAAAATTATAAAACCTTCTGCGCTTGAAACCCCATCATATAAATTTACACAGGATGCATCACTATAAACGATGAGTTTCAAGTGCCTAAGGTCACCTAAAGCCGGGAACCTCAAAACACACTCCTGCATTTTTAGTTTGACCAAGCTTTATTTGCTCTTATTATGTATTCCACTTTGGGATCATTCATTTTTGTACTCAACTCTAAGACATCAAAACTCACGTCCGGTCTAGTCTGTCTACCTAACCAATTCAGTTGCCCAATTAAACTTCGCAGTTGCTCTTTTTCCATCTTTGAAACCATTGCATCTTTTTGTGAAACCCGGCCACAACAAACTGCTATTGGGCTGATGCTTTCCATATAAGATTGCTGACGTAAAGTTACCCCTAACTTAGTCTGTCCGATTTCCAGCCCAATATATTTCAATGCACCGGAAGCCTGACTTCCAACCCTGAATTCTTTCCTCAAACCAGAGATTACAATAGCTTCAAAATCATTAGTCCCACCCCACAAAAAATCATCGACGTGCATCATAAAAATGCCAGAAAGATTTCCTTTATAGTGGCAGTAAAACATTGCTGGATCTGCTTTCAACTGGCAACAACCTAACTTTAACAAAACTGATCTTACCGAAAAATACCAGACTCTAGATGCATCATTTAATCCATATACACATTTGTTCAACTTCCAGAGTACCCCTTCTGTGTTAGCTGCCTCTTTAGGAGGACGGAGAAAAATGTCTCTCTGGAGCTGATGCCCCTGCAAAAAGGCAACTTTTATATCTATAGATTTGCATTCCCATGCCTTTGTGGGTAATAGAGCCAAGAAGATCTTTAAAATAATCTTTCCTGCCAGAGGTGAATCTACCCTTAAATCCTGATCTTCTAAGGTTTCTTCAAATCCCCTTGCCAGAAGCCTGGCCTTTGCCTTATAAGTTCCATCCAGAAGAACCTTTTCCGTGCAAATCCATCTGTGGGATAGAGCTCTTTGTCCCCTATTCAGTACTTCCGTGGATAACCCAAATTCACTCCAACTATGCAGTTCTTGCTGTTTGGCATCTTTGATAACTATCTCATCTAATTTATTGGAAGCCACCAAAATCTCACGTGCATGTGGGCTTCTACTCAGATTAGTATTTGTAGTCTTACTCATATTCCGAGATCTTGATAAACTACGTCCCCTCTCCTGCCTGGTATCTCGTTCTGTACTGCTACTGCTTGATCTTTCCCTTCTGCTGTGGGATGTCCTTTCAATAGTTCTCAACCTTTTCCTGCGGACCTGTTCACTATCCGATGTACTATCTGAACTGGCACTGCGTTTCTGTGCCCTTCATTTTTGAACTTTGTTTTCCCAATCCATTGTCTTGACTCCTTCCCCTGAATGCTGTACATTCAACCAATGTTTATACTTTCCAGTGGTCTTCCCTGCTCTACTAATAACAGTTGCATCCTTCCATTTACTAGACCCTTCAGGCAAGTATGTCACTTTTGTACCAACTTTTGGCAGATGTCCTTTCGGAAGAATGGCCTGTTCTAATTCATCAGAATTGTTGTGTTCCTCTACAGAAACCCTGTCTATATCAGTTAACTGCCGATGATCTTCCCTTGGGCCTTTCCATTCATTAAAATTGTCTCTCTTATAGTATACTATGTCTCCTTGCTGAAAAACGGGATTTGATGGGCGTACATTATGTCTTTAAGCTCTGCGAATTCTTTCAGAGACTTCTGCTTCCAAAAAAGCTTTTCTACTGCTATGTAATGCATTTAAATGCTCAGCAAAGGCAGAGCTAATTGTAGCCCCTTCCCAAGCTGGAGGCTGGTCATCTAAAATGGATGGAATTTTAGGATTTCTACCAAACACTAATTGATAGGGCTATAGCCCCCAACCACCTGCAATGAATTCTTTGCATGTATCGCCCATGCTAAAGCTGAATTTAGCTTGCAGTTTAGTCTATCTGCCAATATTTTCCGGAGCCTGTCATCTATTTCCTTCACACACACCATTACTAAATGGGCTTTCCGCAGCCGTAGTCATGACTATGATATTCACGTTTTCACACAAAACTCATCATTAGCAAATTCTCCCCCATTGGCCTTAAGGAATTTTGTCATTGGTCCCATTCCTATCCCTATCCATTTTTCCACGATTTGATCCAGAATTACTCTCTTTTCTTTACTTTGTACAATCGTTGATAGACTAAATCTGGTTGCTAAATCTACAAAATGAAAAATAAATATATTATTGGCTTTATCCCAGATCTTAAGGTCCATGGCCACAATGTCGTTAAAACCTCTGGCCAAAGGTAAGGTTACTATCGGTTGTGCTGGTGTCCTTCTGTACTTCCTATAAACTTCACAGCGATCACGAAACTGTTCTATCAGTTTAGTAGAGTCTTCATCCCTTACCTCTGCATCCTTTAATACATTTTTCAGCCTCTGAGGCGATGGATGCGCAAATTGCCTATGCAGTTTTAATACAACAAGCTTTTTATCAGCTAAAGACCCATTTTCAACTGCCATTAACATATGCTTAACAACTGTACTTGAAATATTATTTGTCAGTAATGGAATACAACAGTGTCCTGACTGTGTAAATTGTAAATCCACCGTCTTTCCAAAAACTGTTAGAACATAGAACATAGACCATTACAGCACAGTACAGGCCCTTCGGCCCTCAATGTTGCGCCAACCTGTGAAACCACTCTAAAGCCCATCTACACTATTCCCTTATCGTCCATATGTCTATACAATGACCATTTGAATGCCCTTAGTGTTGGCGAGTCCACCACTGTTGCAGGCAGGGCATTCCACGCTCTTACTACTCTCTGAGTAAAGAACCTACCTCTGACATCTGTCCTCTCTCTATCTCCCCTTAATTTAAAGCTATGTCCCCTCATGCTAGACATCATCATCCGAGGAAAAAGACTCTCACTGTCCACCCTATCCAATCCTCTGATCATCTTGTATGCCTCAATTAAGTCACCTCTTAACTTTCTTCTCTCTAACGAAAACAGCCTCAAGTCCCTCAGCCTTTCCTCATAAGATCTTCCCTCCATACCAGGCAACATTCTGGTAAATCTCCTCTGCACCCTTTCCAATACTTCCACAACCTTCATATAATGCGGCGACCAGAATTGCACGCAATACTCCAAATGCAGCCGCACCAGAGTTTTATACAGCTGCAACAAGACCTCATGGCTCCGAAACTCAATCCCTCTACCAATAAAAGCTAACACACCGTACGCCTTCTTAACAACCCTCTCAACCTGGGTGGCAACTTTCAGGGATCTATGTACATGGACACCGAGATCTCTCTGCTCATCCACACTGCCACGAATCTTACCATTAGCCCAGTACTCTGTCTTCCTGTTATTCCTTCCAAAATGAATCACCTCACACTTTTCTGCATTAAACTCCATTTGCCACCTCTCAGCCCAGCGCTGCAGCTTATCTATGTCGCTCTGTAACTTGTAACATCCTTCCGCACTGTCCACAACTCCACCGACTTTAGTGTAATCTGCAAATTTACTCACCCATCCTTCTATGCCCTCCTCCAGGTCATTTATAAAAATGACAAACAGCAGTGGCCCCAAACCAGATCCTTGTGGTACACCACTAATAACTGGACTCCAGTCTGAACATTTCCCGTCAACCACCACCCTTTGTCTTCTTCCAGCTAGCCAATTTCTGATCCAAACTGCTAAATCACCCTGCATCCCATGCCTCTGTATTTTCTGCAGTAGCCTACCGTGGGGAACCTTATCAAACGCTTTACTGAAATCCATTTACACCACATCAACTGCTTTACCCTCATCCACCTGTTTGGTCACCTACTCAAAGAACTCAATAAGGTTTGTGAGGCACGACCTACCCTTCACAGAACCGTGTTGACTATCTCTAATCAAATTATTCCTTTCCAGATGATTATACATCCTATCTCTTATAAACCTTTCCAAGACTTTGCCCACAACAGAAGTAAGGCTCACTGGTCTATAGTTACCGGGGTTGTCTCTACTCCCCTTCTTGAACAAGGGGACAACATTTGCTATCCTCCAGTCTTCTGGCACTATTCCTGTAGACAAAGATAACTTAAAGATCAAAGCCAAAGGCTCAGCAATCTCCTCCCTAGCTTCCCAGCGAATCCTACGATAAATCCCATCCGGCCCAGGGGACTTATCTATTTTCACACTTTCCAGAATTGCTAACACCTCCTTCTTATTAACCTCAAGCCCTTCTAGTCTAGTAGCCTGAATCTCAGTATTCTCCTCGACAACATTGTCTTTTTCCTGTGTGAATACTGATGAAAAATATTAATTTAGCACCTCTCCTATCTCCTCGGACTCCACGCACAACTTCCCACTATTGTCCTTGACTGGCCCTACTCTTACCCTAGTCATTCTTTTATTCCTGACATATCTATAGAAAGCTTTGGGGTTATCCTTGATCCTACCTGCCAAAGACTTCTCATGTCCCCTCCTGGCTCTTCTTAGCTCTCTCTTTAAGTCCTTCCTAGCTAACTTGTAACTCTTGAGTGCCCTAATTGAACCTTCATGTGTCATCTTTACATAAGCCTCCTTCTTCCTCTTGACAAGTGTTTCGACTGCTTTAGTAAACACCGTTCCTTTGCTCGACCACTCCCTCCCTGCCTGACAGGTACATACTTATCAAGGACACGCAGTAGCTGTTCCTTGAACAAGCTCCACATTTCCATTGTGCCCATCCCCTGCAGTTTTCCTCTGCATCCTAAGTCTTGCCTCATCGCATCATAATTGCCTTTCCCCCAGATATAACTCTTGCCCTGCAGTATATACCTATCCCTTTCCATCACTAAAGTAAACGTAATTGAATTGTGGTCACTATCACCAAAGTGCTCACCTACCTCCAAATCTAACACCTGTCCTGGTTCATTACCCAGTACCAAATCCAATATGGCCTCGCCTCTCGTTGGCCTATCTACATACTGTGTAAGGAAACCCTCCTGCACACATTGGACAAAAACAGACCCATCTAAAGTACTCAAACTATGGTGTTTCCAGTCAATATTTGGAAAGTTAAAGTCCCCATAACAACTACCCTGTTGCTTTTGCTTCTATCCAGAATCATCTTTGCAATCCTTTCCTTTACATCTCTGGAACTTTTCGGAAGCCTATAGAAAACCCCTAACAGGGTGACCTTTCCTTTCCTGTTTTTAACCTCAGCCCATACTACCTCAGTAGACGAGTCCTCATCAAACGTCCTTTCTGCCACCGTAATACTGTCCTTGACTAACAATGCCACCCCACCCCCTCTTTTACCATCTTCCCTGAGCTTACTGAAATATCTAAACCTCGGCACCTACAACAACCATTCCTGTCCCTGCTCTATCCATGTCTCCGAAATGGCCACAACATCGAAGTCCCAGGTACCAACCCTTGCCGCACGTTCACCCACCTTATTCCAGATGCTCCTGGCATTGAAGAAGACACACTTTAAACCACCTTCCTGCCTGCCGGTACACTCCTGCAACTTTGAAACCTTACTCATGACCTCACTACTCTCAATCTCCTGTATACTGGAGCTACAATTCAGGTTCCCAATCCCCTGCTGAACTAGTTTAAACCCTCCCGAAGAGCATTAGCAAATTTCCCCCCCAGGATATTGGTACCCCTCTGGTCCAGGTGTAGACCATCCCGTTTATAGAGGTCCCACTGACACCAGAATGAGCCCCAATAATCCAGAAATCTGAAACCCTCCTTCCTGCACCATCCCTGTAGCCACGTGTTCAACTCCTCACTCTCCCTATTCCTCGTCTTGCTAGCACGTGGCACGGGTGACAACCCAGAGATAATAACTCTGTTTGTCCAGATCTAAGTTTCCGCCCTAGCTCCCTGAATTCCTGCCTTACATCCCTATCCCTTTTACTACCTATATCGTTGGTACCTATGTGGACCACCACTTGGGGCTGCTCCCCCTCCCCCTTAAGGATCCCGAAAACCTTATTGTTGCCTTATCCTGTTCCATATCCAGTTTCATGTCTGCTTTCTTCATCAATGGTCTGCTCAGAAGCAAAGGAACTCACTTGATACAACATCTGTGCTAATGATGTTGACTTTCAAATTCCTTAACCTTGTTACGATTTTCAGCATTCAAGGAGTCCAGGTAACATTTTAACCAGTCAATTCCACACACAGTAGATGTGCAGCCACTGTCCAATACAGCACAATTGATGGACTCTGCAACCAACACCCTGATAACCAGCGTAAAACTGCTTGTTAATAGGACAATACTTTCTTTCTGGTCACTATTCTTTTCCTCTTCTGACTCTTCCATGTCATGTGTCGCTTCAAACACTCGATTATGATGTGTTGGACAGTTGAAAGCATAATGGTATTGAGAGTCACATTGAAAACATCGATTTATCATACCCCGTGCATTTCTGGCGTTCATCTTTCTATTGTAGGTTCTAACTGGGTTTCTGTTTTCATAATTTCAGGGTCCCGACCTTCTTCCAGAGTCTTGGAACCTGTTTGTAGCCATGCGATTTCGCCATCCTGTTTGTAGTGTATCTTCCATATTCTGCTTTATTGCAGACTGACCTATTTGGGTCATCAGAGCCATCAGAATCGAATGTTTCCCCAGAAACCTTTTTAAAGCTTCTGTCATCTGATCGAATAAGGTATCCTTATCTGTACACTGAACTCCTGTCAAAACCAGGAGCCTATCCATGTTGCTCACTCTAGCACATTCAAGTAATTTAAAGGCTAACACAGACTGTGGAAATTCCAGGTTGTGTTTCTGCAGCCTTTTATATAGTCTGTCAAATTCCATTACATAGTGTCATGTGAGAGTACACTTAAGAAATGGATGTTTAAGCAATGTACCTTTAAGAAATGCAGTGATGTCAGAGTGTGAGTGGAGCTGGGCTTCAGCTCGGCCTTTTTGAAGTTTTAGTTTCAGTTTTGAGGAAAAGAGCTTGGGTGTGTTTGTGTTTGCAGTGAGCTAAGTGGATAAGCCAGTGGAAAATTATACAACTGCAGTGTTGAAGGACGAATATCCTGGGATTGTTCCAGATTGTGTAGTAACCTGGTCGCAAAGTCACAGGTTAAGACAAGAGGAGAAATCAAAGAGTGAAGATGACGTTGAAGTGCAATTATCAGAAACGATTTTTTATCAGATGGTTGAAAAAGAACAAGAACAGGTGGAGGATGAGGCGGATATTTTTAGTTCAGGAAAATTGGCGGAGTTACAACAGAAAGATGTAGAAATAAAACAAATATATCAGAAAGCATATACTGAAGAGGAATCTGAGAGTATACCAGAGTGTTATTACCGTAAAATTGATGGCTCGGTGAGAAAATGGAGACCTGTACAAATACAGGCGGATGAAAAGTGGGCAGAGGTTCATCAAGTAGTATTGCTGGTAGGGTATAGAAAGGAAGGGTTGCGAGTTGCACATGAGGTACCAGTGGGAGGTCATTTGGGAATAAGGAAAATTCAAGCTAAAATCCAGAAACATTTTTATTGGCCTGGACTACATAAAAATGTAGTTAAATTTTGTCAGTCATGTCACACATGTCAAGTGATAGGGAAACCTCAAGCAGTGATAAAACCAGCGCCCTTAATACCCATTCCAGCATTTGAGGAACCTTTTACGAGGGTCTGAATTGATTGTGTAGGACCGCTTCCTAAAACTAAAAGTGAGAATCAATATCTTTTGACTATAATGGATGTGTCTACTAGGTTTCCAGAGGCCATTCCAGTACGTAATATTACAGCTAAAAGGATTGTGGAGGAGTTACTTAAATTCTTTACTAGATATGGACTACCCACAGAAATTCAATCGGATCAAAGATCGAATTTTACTTCAAAGTTATTCAAAGAAGGTATGGATAGCTTCGTAATAAAACAATTTAAATTAACTGCGTACCATCCAGAATCGCAGGGAGCATTTGAAAGGTGGCATCAGACATTAAAGACAATGTTGAGGGCGTATTGTCAAGATTATCCAGAGGATTGGGATAAAGGAATTCCATCTGTACTGTTTGCAATTAGGGATGCACCTAATGAGTCGACCAAATTGAGTCCTTTTTAACTAATGTTTGGTCATGAGGTAAGTGGACCACTTAAATTGATTAAGGAAAAATTGGTGGGTGAGAAATCGAAAATTACACTATTGGATTGCGTGTCAAATTTTAGGAAATGATTAAATAGAGCAAGTGAATTGGCTGGACAACATTTGAAAGTTGCACAAAATGTGATGAAACGGGTAGCGGACAAGAAATCCAAAGTTCGTAGTTTTGCCAGTGGGGATAAAGGTTTAGTGTTGTTACCAGTTGTAGGTGAGCCTTTAAAAGCTAGGTTTTGTGGACCGTATCAGATTGAAAGGAAATTAAGTGAGGTGAATTATGTGGTAAAACACCAGATAGAAGGAAGACTCACTGAGTGTGTCATATGAATATGCTTAAAAGGTACTTTGAAAGGGAAGGAGAGAAAAAGGAGGGTTTAATGATTCTAACTCAAAGTAACAAACCAAATCCAGATGACTGTGAATTTGACATACTTCAAATTAAATTGGAAAATGAGGATGTTCTTAAAAATTGGGTTGAATTGTTAAGTTACCTTCTGGAGGAAAAACAAACTGACCTGAAAGAGTTATTGATATCACATGGGCAAGTTTGTAGAGATAAATTGGGAAGTACTAAAATGGCTATACATGATGTAGATGTGGGAAATGCTGTTCTGATCAAACAATATCCGTATAGATTTAACCCTTTAAAATTGGCACAGGTTAACAGAGAGATTGAGAGTATGCTTAAAAATGGCATAATTGAAGTGGGTTGCAGCCAATGGAGCTCACCCATAGTGATGGTACCTAAACCAGACGGTACCCAACGGTTGTTTGTGGACTATCGAAAGGTGAATGCAGTTACAAGAATGGACTCTTACCCTATCCCACATTTGAAGGATTACATTGAGAAAGTGGGACAATCTGCTTTTATTTTCAACTTCCAGACATGGAAAGGACATTTAAAACATCGTATGGAGTTCTTCGATCGACTTCAAGAGGCGGGTTTGGTGATGAACCAGGCCAAAAGTTAATTTGGAGATGCCCGAATCACTTTCCTTGTGGAGTTTCCGATACCCTCAAGACGAAGTGAAATAATGCGATTTCTTAGCATGAGTGGATTTGATTGAACATTTATGCAAATGTTTTATGGCGTGATTGCTCCACTGATGGACTTGCTAAAGAAACGTCAAAAATTCCAATGGACAGGGGACTTTCAACAGGCATTTGACTGACTGAAAGCAGTGAGCACCAATGCTCCTCCTGTATTGGAGAATTGCAAAGGGCTCTGTGGTCAGATTGAACTAAAGTATCTGATTCTAAAGAGAAATGCCGAGGAGTGGAGGAATGGATGGATCGTGCAGAGACTTTCTTGTTGAAAGAGACTGTCAATCGAGAAGGTTTTCGGAAGAACGGGAAAAATGGACTATATTATTGTGCCTGTTTGCGTGAGTTTTTTTAAAAACGAAAAGTATTTTTACTGTGTGCATTTCTTAATTGATGGTGCAAGGTTAAAAATGAAACCATCTTGAAGTTGATGGGGGTTTTTTTTTTCTTGGGGGGAGGTGTCATGTGAGAGTACCTTTAAGAAATGGATGTTTAAGCAATGTACCTTGAAGAAATGCAGTGATGTCAGAGTGTGGGTGGAGCTGGGCTTCAGCTCGGCCATTTTGAAGTTTTTAGTTTCAGTTTTGAGGAAAAGAGCTTGGGTGTGTCTGTGTTTGCAGTGGGCTGGATCTACTGTGATCTCTGCCATGAAAGACTATCTCTGGATCATTTGGGTGATTTCATCATCATAGAATTTCATAGAATTTACAGTGCAGAAGGAGGCCATTCGGCTCATCGAGTCTGCACCGGCTCTTGGAAAGAGCATCTTACTTAAAGTCAACACCTCCACCCTATCCCCATAACCCAGTAACCCCACCCAACATTAAGGGCAATTTTGGACACTAAGGGCAATTTATCGAACCTGGGATCCTGCAGCTGTGAAGGGGGGTGGGGGGGGGGGGGGTAGTCATATTCGGCCATCTTTATCCTTGGTTCAGCCATATATCTTCTTTTTTTTTCCTTCTCTCTCATTCCTTGGTTTGGTCTGGAAAAGTTGTATCTTTCAACCCTTTACATTTGCACAGCAACCATCCTCTGTTACCATTTGTTAGACGTTTAGCTGCTGTTGTATAAAGAGTCAAAGGTACTGCTCCTTTTACAAACACCTTTATTTCACTTCAACAGACTCTGCACAAAACTATATCTTCGCATCACCTGACACAAGGGCCACCTGAAGCCTCTTTACGTATCAGTGTCAATTATTGGATACTTAACATAAATGAGACAACTGATTGGAATGTCTCTTAACCCATTACTTAACAGCCGCACAATGGATATTTGTTTTCAGCACATTGGAAGGATCTACACAGGACCACTGGCCACATACTGGTCAGCTTGATGTTCTGGATATCCAAATCCCAGCTGCAAAGCTAACTTAATTACCACCAGCTATTTAATTCAGTTCCTCAGCACGGGTGTTGGCAAAGAAAAATGTCCACCGGTGCACTCACTTTCCGCACTGAGTCATAAAAATGGTGAGCAGTATGTTCAGTTTTATAAATAGGGGCATAGATGGGAATAACAAATAGGTTATAATAAACTTTTACAAGAAAACTGTTGGCTTGCAGCTCAGCATGCTGTGTACAGTTACTGTGTGCAACTATTAAAACTGAAGGAGAAGGTCATCCACTTTGCAGCGAGCATTTGTTAAGCCCACATGCCACCTCATATCCACTGCAGATTTTGATCTATCATTCTGGGCTTAATATTTCAGTGAAATCCCTCCATCTCTCATAGATGAGCTCTTTCTACCATTGGCTGAAAATGCTTCTGGGTAGCCTTTCCAAGTGACTTCTTTCAATCTCCTGCTGGAATTTCAGGGAGAAGTCCAGAACAACAGTACTTTATGGACCACTTGGTGACCAAGATTGGGAACTAAATATTCCAGGGAGTCTGACGGTTAGAAAGGACAGACAAAATGCAAAAGGAGCAGGGATAGCCTAGATAATAAGTGGTGACATGAGGGCAGTATCGATGAAAGAGGCCTGGAAGAGGACAGAAGCAGAATCAGTATAGATACAGATAAAGAATAGGAGGTAGGAAAATAAAGGCTTCACAACTTCTCAGCATTTTAAAGTGTTTTACAGCCAGCAGAGTGTTTTTGAAGTGATGTATTGTAAGAAATGCAGCAGCCAATTTTGCACAGAGCAAACTCCCACAAACTATAATATGATTATAGCTGGATAATCTGTTTTTGTGAAGTTGACTTAGAGATAAATTTGGCCAAGACAGTTCTTTGAAATAGTGCCATGGGATCTCTTACTTCCACCAGAGCTAGCAGCTGGAGTCTCCATTTAATATCTCAACCAAAAGACAGCACTACCAACAGTGCAGCACACCCTCAACGTTGCACTGGATTTTGTGTTCAAGTCCTGGAGTGAGACTTAAACCTAAAACTTTGTGAATTAGATGAGAGTGCTATCAGTTGGGCAATAAGTGGAAAATATGCAAGGCAGTCGTTTGTAGGCCCTCTAATAGTACCAATTGTGCTGGACAAAGCAGTACACAAGAAATAAGAGGAGCTTGTAACAAAGGCAATGCACTAACCATGGAATCTCTGATCTTCACATAGACTGGATAAATCAAATTGACAATAGTAATTTGGAGGATTTGTTCATGGAATTGTGACAGTTCCTTCAGACATTATGTCATTATTTTAGATCTTGTGTAATGAAATGGATAAATTAGTAATCATAGAATCATAGAGTCACTACAGTGCAGGAAGATGCCATTTGACCCATCGAGTCTGCACTGACCCTCTCGGAAAGATCACCCTACCTAGGCCCATTCCCCGCCCTATCTCTGGAACTCACCTAACCCTTTTGGACACTAAGGGTCAATTTAGCATTGCCAACCACCTAACCTGCATATCTTTGGACTGTGGGAGGAAAGCATCGCATCCGGAGGAAACCCAAGCAGACACAGGGAGAATTAGCACAGTCATAATATAATAATGCGTGATTCTCTGGGGAAGAGTGATCATAATATGTAGAACTTCATATTGAATAGTTTAAGAATGCTAGACGTAAAGTTTGAAACTATGGTATTGAACTTACATTTGTATTTATATTTCTAAGCCTGTTTTTCCACCTACACAACTTTATGTAGTTTTTTTCAGAGTGGGAAGATTTGATTCTGTCAATGTTTTTGGTGAAACAATAACTAGATATCCTGTATTTAAAGAAATACTACCGCAATAAAGATATTAATTTGACTGCATATATTTTATGGATCTGATAGTACTTCATAATTCACTATGAGCATACATTCCATTGAGAAATAAAATCTCCATGGGAAATGTAATCCGTCCACAGATAACCAAAGAGGTTAAGGATAATTTGAATTAAAAGAAGAGGCTCCTAACATTGCCAAGAAGATTAGTAATCGTGAGGATTGGGAGATTTTTATAAACCAGTGAAGAATTCAGAAGAAAATAGAATGAGACTAAACTAGCAAGAAATAAAAAAGATATAAAAGCAGATTAAAAAAGCATCTTTATGAAAATTATGTGAAAGGAAGACAGATCTTAAGGGTAAGATCTCTGGGTCTTACCCTTAGAGATTGAGATAGGAGAGATTAAAATGAGGAAGATGTTAACCCAACATTTTAAATCTATCTTCACAAAAATGTGAAATAGTGGGAACCAACTCTTGAGAGTGAGGAGCTTAAATAAATAAGCTGAGTCAAGAAAGCATCAGCAATTGTTGCCATGGAGTTGACCACCACTTCTTCTCTGGGAAGAACAGGTTTCAAGTTCGACATGAAGTCAATTGTGCCAAGATGCCAGGCCACCCACCTTGCATCTTGTCATCGGCTGCAGACCTTCCCGCAGGCTTGCCAATGCACAACACATTCTTTGAGCATATCCATTAGAGTTTGTTTGCATGCCACTCCATTGAAGTCTTCATTGAAGTCCGCTGCAGCAGAATTCATACAAGACCTCAAGTTAGAGGGAACTGGGACCTGTGTTATCCTTTCCCGTCTACAGCTCAGGCCATGTGTTCAAATCCCACTTCTACACCGCCCAGTAAAGTACATGCAGAGTGAATATCTTTTTTTTGTTCTTCGCTTATTGTCACAAGTAGGCTTCAATTAAGTTACTGTGAAAAGCCCCAAGTCGCTACAGTCCAGCGCCTGTTCGGGGAGACTGGTACGGTAATTGAACCCGTGCTGCTGGCATTGTTCTGCATGACAAGCCAGCTGTTTAGCCCACTGAGATGGTGGCTGCGGGTGTGAGATCAAATGACAATGTTTCATCATCATCGGTGTCTGGTTCCTGTTGCTCTTCACCCCCTATACCAATATATAACAGATGGCTCAACGCTGCAAGAAATGGCCATCTTCGATAACGATGGAAACAGAAAATGAATATAAGCCAATGCACTTTCTGACAGTTAAAGGTTGATGTTTTACAACCATTTATCTAGCATTGTTATCCATAATAGCTAAGCCTGGAAATTAGTATTGCTGATACCATTGGATGAATGTTTAGCACATTGATATGTCTGTCTTTAATCCATTTATGATAAATGCATGTATTATAATAGCACTGGAGAAAGACATGAATAAATTAAGCATTTTACTGCTTTCATCACTTGCAGTACATTTGAGTCTATAATTATTTTGTTAAGTTTGTCATACAAAGGTATCTTTCAAATCTTATGGAGAAATTTATCACAAGCAAAAAAGGCATGACAGAGTTCAGAAAAATCTTCCCTGACATATGTTTGCCAAATAAATGTTATTTTTGACATTAGTGTGGAGTACTTTTGTATGTCAGTTGTCTTGCCTGTCGATAATCTTCGCGGTTCCCATTTCAATTCAATTTCACACAGATCTCCAAAGATAGCCCACCAGCTTCTTTCATCTCTTCCTCAAGGCACTGCTATTGGTCTTCAGATGCCCTCAGGATTAGGAGGTCTTTTGCCGTAATGGGTACTGTCCCTGCTTCTGCGTCAAAAGCTCTGGGTTCAAGTAATAATAATCATTAATAGTGTCACAAGTAGGCTTACATTAACACTGCAACAAGTTACTGTGAAAATCCCTGAGTTCACACACTCCACGCGCCTGTTCAGCACAGAGACGGCATGGTAGCACAGTGGTTAGCACTGTTGCTTCACAGCACCAAGGACCCGCGTTCGATTCCCGGCTTGGGTCACTGTCTGTGTGGAGTCTGCACATTCTCCACGTGTCTGCGTGGGTTTCCTCTGAGTACTCCGGCTTCCTCGCACAAGTCCCGAGAGACGTGTTTGGTAGGTGAATTGGACATTCTAAATTCTCCCAATCCTTATCCGATAGCTTGATAACCAAGGAAGGTGTATTCATAACATGGCGAAACAGGTTGATTATCAATCTGCAAAACCTTCAACATATGCCAATGATAGATGGTAAGAGAGGGGAGATTCTTCATCAGCCATATGATGGAAGAAAGGTGAAGATACTACTGTCACTATCCATATCTTCAGATTCAAAAGCATACAAGTGTATATTGTCACAGCAACTTAGCCTCCCTGGATGATCGGTAATAATAATCTTTATTACTGTCACAAGTAGGCTTACATTAACCCTGCCATGAAGTTACTGTGAAAATCATAACACTCCACCACCACAATCCTCAGGATTACTACTCGAAGATTTATTGTATGTTACTGTTGCTATGACAAGTATTTCACTTTATACTCAGGCATCAACATGATCAGCTGTTCTTTTCGAACTTTTCCTCGCGATGACATACTAGATATCTCCCATTAGCGGCGGGACATGCTAACAGTAATTTGCATGAACATTCTTTGCCAACTTCTTTACAAGAGGTCATTGTGTTAGGAGGAAACCAAGCATAACACTAATAAATTGTTTAAGCAGCCAACAAATGTCATGACATAAAAGCATGAACTGGGAACAAAAATTCAAAGACCTCGTAAGATGAATAATGGAATTTTTTCACAAGTATATTTTGTATAAATTATTTGCCTAAGAAAACACTAGTATGTTTTATATTTTAGTGAGGTCTAAATGATTCGTTGTGAGCTGTCTTAATCTTTTGTTTCTGCAACTTTGTGCCTGTAACAGATTTAATAAATAAAAGGGATTAAGAATTGGCATGAACTACTACTTGAAATTAAAAAATTAAGAGTTCCTGTTGATTTTGCCATTTGGAAGCCATCTCTGACATAGATAGAGAATACATTTTAAAATCTATTGCATCATAACAGTGTAACCATGTATTTTGTGGAAACTTTGAATTCTGTGTCAATTCCTATCCCAATTTGTTGCTCTTGCAAAGAGAAACTCAGCCGAGCTACAAACCTTCTAAAGGTGAAGGGGAGACTTGGAGGGAGATTCATTCCCTCATGCAGCGGCAGTTTGAGCCTCACAGATGAATTTGTGAAGACTGGAAGCAGAATAGGTGTACTCATGTTTCTCTGCTTGGCTGCAACCAGTATGCAGCCGAGCGAGAACATTAGGGATGCACTAAATTCATCAAGCTCACTTATTATGTAGTCAGACTTTCTACTCGCACTAATAGGCTGAAAGTTGATAGTCTTTTTAGGAAGGGCCATATAGTCAAAATGATGTAATGGTTTTGGTCTTTTCTTAAAGCATATTGTTGGCACAATATAGGAGTTCATTAGTTTTATACATGCATTGGGCATATTTGATATGAGTACAGTAAGTAAAAGAAAATATTGAAAAGTAATTGCCAGCATAACATGTTACAGCAAGATAGCTACAAATACACATTCAACAAAAGTGCGTATTTTCATTTTCTTTAACATTCTAACTTGAACAGCTAGTGAGATGGTCCTGCTGGATTTCCAAAGGTCGACGGACCCACTCGATCATATGGTCAAATCTAGGCAAGAAAAGATCCTCTTCCCTTCACCCTGGTCAGCCTCTGCTTAATTTAATGTCCTTCAGCTGGCAAATGTTAATTCTGCATTAAGGTAACTCCTAATGCCCTCCAAAGGTTTGTCCCTTTTATAACACTCCTCTTAAAAAGTCTGCTTTCCTTTACATTGACCTCACACATTATTTCCCTGTTTAGCAGTGATGTTTTTCCAACACATCTAATGTTGTGAATTATTACCAGAATGAAATTAAACTGGAAAATTGAGTGCTTTGATGTACCATCAATTACCACGAGACGAGAATGGTGAAACAATCGAGGCTTTATTGCACAAGATGTTGTGCCTCCTGCAGCTGGAATCAGAATGGGAGCAGCGCAGGAGAGCATACACTTTTATACGCCACCTGCTGGGAGGAGCCAGCAGGCTGGGGTTTACTGTTGTACCTGTAATAGAGCAGCATTACTGTAATACATGCAATGTGTTACTAGTGGTGTTTACCACATTCACCGCCCGTTTAAAAAAGAGTCCGGCGGGGGTGAAGACAAACATTACAGATTGAGTCTCTCAGGGGCTCTGACCCTCCGCTGTGATCGCCTCAGTCCTGGTGGTGATGTGGGTGCCGACATGGTCACCTGCGACTCCGGTAGCGTGTTGTCATCTACTTCATCACCGCTTAGTGGATCCAGTGGGGGGATGGATCCTGCTGGGGTGGGGGCGCTGGTGGGAGGGTGGGTGGCGCAGGGGTGAATGAGGCAAGGGGGGGGGAGGGAGTGGTACAGGTCGAGGGTTGTGGGTGGGGACCCAGCGGGTGCCAGGTCCCGTAGAGAGACTGTGTCCTTTCGCCCGTCGGGTGTGCCACATAGGCGTACTGTGGGTTCGCATGGAGGAGGTGGACTTTCTCAACCAATGGGTCCGATTTATGACTCTACACATGCTTCCGGAGGAGGATAGGCCCAGGACGGCCTTCCAGACAGTCCCGTTCTCCCTCTCCACCTGCCCGTTTTCCTGGGGGTTGTAGCTGGTCGTCCTGCTCGAGGCGATGCCCTTGCTGAGCAGGAACTGATGCAGCTCATCACTCATGAAGGAGGATCCCCGATAGCTGTGGATGTAGGTGGGGAAACCAAACAGAGTGAAGATGCTGTGCAGGGCCTTGATGACCGTGGCAGAGTCATGTCGAGGCATGGGATGGCGAAAGGGAACCGGGCGTACTCATCAATAACATTGAGGAAGTACACGTTGCAGTCGGTGGAGGGGAGGGGCCCTTTGATGTCCATACTGAGGCACTCAAAGGGGCGGGAGGCCTTCACCAGGTGCGCTCTATCTGGCCGGTAGAAGTGCGGCTTTCACTCTGCGCAGACTGGGCAATTCCTGGTCGCGGTCCGGACTTCCTCAATGGAGTAGGGCAGGTTGCGGGCCTTGACAAAATGGAAGAACCGGGTGACCCCCGGGTGGCAGAGGTCATAGTGGAGAGCCCGGAGTCGGTCCACTTGTGCGCTGGCACATGTACCGCGGGATAGGGCATCAGGGGGCTCATTGAGCTTTCCCGGGTGATACAAGATCTCATAGTTATAGGTGGCGAGCTCGATCCTCCACCTCAAGATCTTGTCATTTTTGATCTTGCCCCGCTGCGTATTGTTAAACATGAAGGCAACCGACCGTTGGTCAGTGAGGAGAGTGAATCTCCTGCCGGCCAGGTAATGCCTCCAATGTCACACAGCTTCCACAATGGCTTGGGCCTCCTTTTCGACAGAGGAGTGCCGAATTTCGGAGGCATGGAGGGTGCGGGAAAAGAAAGCCATGGGTTTGCCGGCCTGGTTGAGGGTGGCGGCCAGAGCTACGTCTGATGCATTGCTCTCCACCTGAAAGGGGAGGGTATCGTCGACTGCGTGCATCGTGGCCTTGGCGATGTCCGCCTTGATGTGGTTGAAAGCCTGGCGGGCCTCAGACGTCAGGGGAAAAACTGTGGACTTGATGAGTGGGCGAGCCTTGTCTGCATAATTCGGGACAAACTGGGCGTAATACGAGAAAAACCCCAGGCATTGTTTCAGGGCCTTGGGGCAGTGGGGGAGAGGGAGTTCCAGGAGGGGGCGCATGCGGTTGGGATCGGGCCTCCATTTTCCACTACGTAGCCAAGGATGGCTAAGCGGTTGGTGCGGAACACGCATTTCTCCTTATTGTAGGTGAGGTTAAGGAGCTTGGCGGTATGGAGGAATCTTTGGAGGTTTGCGTCATGGTCCTGCTGATCGTGGCCACAGATGGTGACGTTAGGTACGGGAAGGTGGCCCGCAGCCTGTACTGGTCAACCATTCGGTCCATTTCTCGCTGGAAGACCGAGACCCCATTGGTGACGCCGAAGGGAACGCTAAGGAAATGATAGAGGCGGCCATCTGCCTCGAAGGCAGTGTATTGGCGGTCCTCTGGGCGGATGGGGAGCTGGTGGTAGGCGGACTTGAAGTCTATTGTAGAGAAGACTCAATACTGCGCAACCTGATTGACCATGTCAGATATGTGCGGGAGGGAGCAGCGCCTTACCGTAGCAGGGTGGATGAAACTCTGTGCTCCCGGAGTCAAAAAGGCAGGTCGTCTCGTGCCCATTGATCTTCACCGTCGTCGTAGCGGTTGCGAGGTTGCGGGGCCGAGACTGATCCAGGATGATGGAGGCGAGCTGCGGAAGATGTTGGGAGGTCCCGGGCTGATCAGCGGTGGCGGAGGTATCAGCTGGCAGCGAACGGCCCGACGAGCAGGGGTCCTGAGGCGCAGTCCAAAATGGCGCCGAAGATGGCGGCGCCCACGGAGCGCACATGGCTTGTGTCGGAGAAGATGGCGGTGCTCACGGGGCGTACATGGCGGGCGGCATCAAAGATGGCGGTGCCCACGGGCCGCACGTGGCTTGTGGTGGAAAAGATGGCGGCGCCCCTGGATCACAGGTGGGGGGTGTATCAATGCCGGGCCTGGAACAGCGGCGACCGACCGGGCCGGGCAAATGGAAACAAAGTTGCCCTTCTTCAATAGGGGCTGTTTAGCACAGGGCTAAATCGCTGGCTTTGAAAGCAGACCAAGGCAGGCCAGCAGCACAGTTCAATTCCCGTAACAGCCCCCCCGAACAGGCGGCGGAATGTGGCGACTAGGGGCTTTTCACAGTAACTTCATTTGAAGCCGACTAGTGACAATAAGCGATTTTCATTTTCATTTCATTTCCCGCACCCGTTGCAGGTTGCGCTCCGCGCCGGGCAGCGCTGCCAGGGATGTTTGCATTGGGTGCAAAAATAACATTTGGGCCCTCCAGAGGTGGCTGGCTGCCGCACGGCGCAGACTTGCGGTGTACTCGAGTCGGCAGCTGGTGGGGCCCACGATGCCCACGAGGGTGCCGCGCGGTCAGAGGTGTAGGCCTCCAGATTACGGGAGGCCACTTCCAGGGAATTGGCAAGCTGCACAGTCTCTGCAAGATCGAGCGTACCCCCTTCCAATAGCCGCTGGTGAATGTACGTAAACTTAACGCCCATGACATAAGCGTCTCTGATTAGTAGTTTGGTGTGTTGGACTGCCGAAAGTGCCTGGCAGTCACGGTTCCTACCGAGAATCTGTAGAGCCCGCAAGAAATCATCCAGAGTTTCCCCCGGGAGTTGCCGTCTCGTGGCCAGGAGGTGCCTGGCGAACACTTGATTCAACGACTTAATGTACTGTCCCTTTAGTAGCGTCATCGTTTCTGTGTAGGTGGGCGCATCCAGGATGTGGGGAAAAATTTGATGGCTCACCCGTGAGTAGAGGACTTGGAGCTTCAGTGGGTCCGAGAATCGAGGCTTTATTGCACACGATGTTGTGCCTCCTGCAGCTGGAACCCGAATGGGAGCAACGCAGGACAGCAGACACTTTCATACGCCGCCTGCTGGGAGGAGCGAGTAGGCGGGGATTTACTGTTGTACCTGTAATACAGGGGCAGTACCGTAATACATGTAATGTGTTACTAGTGGTGTTTACCACATGCTTTCAGCATTTTGTGTTGAATTTCCACATTGAGGTCACAATCCCAACATGGGGTGAACTCTTCAGCTTTTCACTCTTAAGTGTGGAGACATCGATCATTGATCATGCTTGTTGGCAGGTGGGAAGAGCTTCTGCAATACACTCCTTTCAGCTCATTACCGACTCATTCGCATGAAGTGAATCTTGAAGTGGGACAGGAGGAAGTCGACATCATTCCGGCTACCTAATGGGTTTGAAGGTGTGGGCGGACTTTTTAAAGAGAACCGAAACAAGTATTCATTACAACACACGATTGGCTCCCTACATCGTCGAGCACCATCTTTGGAAGTTGCCTCACCCCCTCCCCCCCCACCGGCAAACAGGTATCTATCACCAGACAGCGTGTGGCCACATTTCAGCAACATCTCACTGCAGGTAATCTTCCGGGCCGTCCAGAAAAGAAGGTACGTTCTCTTTCCCAGGGATGGCAATAAGAGGCCATCTCACCAGACCAAGGCAGCAGAGACTGGAGGTAGCAGCACAGGTCAGTGATCATGGGGGCCACAGGAAAACCTGGCTCCAGTGCTGCAAGAGGATGAAAGACCTGCATAAAGCATTGTAATTTGTGACTACAGAGGGTTGGCACATAGGAAATTGGGTGGCAGGCATCACCATCAAATGCCTCCTTTGGACCTGTGCTTGTTGTGACCAGAGGCTGCCCATCTATGCTGGCTTCTCAGAGGAATATGATCTTGGGGACGCGTGACAAATAGCTGCATGTGTGGCATCAGAGATTTGCTCAATATTGCATAGGCCCTCAAATCATAGAACCATAGAATCCCCACAGTGCAGAAGGGGGCCATTCGGCCCATCGAGTCTGCACCAACCTTTGGAAAGAGCACCTTACCCAGGCCCACACCCTATCCCCATAACAAAGTAACCACACCTCACCTTTTGGCTAATAAGGCGTAAATTAGCGTAGCCAATCTACCTAACCTGCACATCTTTAAATTGTGGGAGGAAACCAGAGCACCCGGAGGAAACCAATGCAGACACGAGGAGAGCGTGCAAACTCCACACAGACAGTCACCCAAGGCTGGAATTGAACCTGGGACCCTGGCGCTGTGAGGCAACAGTGCTCACCACTGTGCTACCATGCCACCCCTTTCTGCAATGTTCCACCCCTGTTCCACCCCTGTTCCACTCCTGTTCCCGCAAAGGTCCTGCAACCTGCCACCCCTGTTCCACTCCTGTTCCCGCAATAGTCCTGCAACATGCCACCCCTGTTCCACTCCTGTTCCACCCCTGTTCCCACAATGGTCCTGCAACATGCCACCCCTGTTTCACTCCTGTTCCACTCCTGTTCCTGCAATGGTCCTGCAACCCACATTCCAGGTAAAGCTCGGTGCAGGATCCCCCCTTGCCCCCCCCCCCCCCCCCCCCCCCCCACAGGCCACCACCCCCCCCAGCGTTCACGCACCGCCCACGACTGCAGCGACCAGGTGTGGACGGCGCCGGGGGGAACCCGCCGTTTTGGCCTGGCCACTCTGCCCATCCGGGCCTCAGAATAGCGGATGTGCCGGAGAATCGCCATTTTCGGTGTCTCCGGCGATTCTCCGACCTGCGGCCCGCGAAACTCGACCGGGCCGTTCCCGCCGCTTGGGAGAATCGCGGGAGGACGTCGGACCGGCGTCCCCGGAAACTTTGGCGGCCCAGGCGTGGGAGTGGAGAATCGTGTCCCGTATGCCTGTATTCTAGGACCGTTCAGCACCATAGAGGCAGCTGCCAACAATTAAACACTAAAGAGCAAGGGCGGGATTCACCGCAATCGGCGAATTGGCCCGGCGCCAAGAATGGCGCAAACCACTCCGGCATCGGGCCAACCGGAAGTTGTGGAATTCTCCACACTTCCGGGGGCTAGGAGGGGTTGGCGCCACGCCAGCTGGTGCCGAAGGGACTGCACGAGTTAGCGCCATGGCGGAGCCCTACAGGAGCTGGCGCAGAAGGAAGGAGTGCCCCCACGGCACAGGCCCGCCCGCAGATCGGTGGGCCCCGATCACGGGGCAAGCCACCATGCGCCCCCCCCCCCCCCCCAGGGCTGGATCCCCATGCGCCCACCCCGAGGACTTGCCAGCCAGGTCCCGCCATGTGGGACCATGTCCAATCCACGCCGGCGGGACAGGCCACAAACCGACGGCCGCTCGGCCCATCGGGGCCCGGAAAATTGCCTGGGGGGCTGCTGCCAACGGCCCCGACTGGCGTGGCGCGATCCCCGCCCTTGCCCGAAAACCGACACTGGAGAATACGGCAGCTGACGTCGGAGGGCATGGCGGGATTCGCGCCGCCCACCCGGCGGGGGGTCAGAGAATCCTGCCTTAAGTCTTCACCACTGAGAATCCTCTCACAAGTGTAAATGTGTCGATGAGTGGAGGGCAGCTGAGCCTAATGTCCCCAGGAGAGTTCTGGGGTCCAGGGGCCGCTGATCTAGCCAGGGGCGAGAGTATGGAGCAAGATTTGTCAGCGCAACTGACTAGCTGGATGGTACTCTGAGAGAAGATGGAACAGTCATGCTAAGGGTGGGGGATGCCTGAGGGATTTGAGGGTCCCTGGATGGAAGCCCAAACTGATTGTCAATCTCTCTCCTCCAATTCCTTCAAGATAAAACTATGTTTGCTGGTATGGATCCCATGGAGGCTGCCCTCACTTTGCTGGTGGCAACCGAGACGGCCAGATGCAGGAGAAGGCAGCAGCGCCAACGCAGGCTAGAGGTGGCATCCCAAGTGCAGAGGGCCACCGTGCACCCTGAAAACCCGGCCGCCCATCAGGTTGTGTAGGGAACCAGAGGTGTACAGGCATCGTTGGTCATCCCATGAGCTGGCGGACTGAGGAAGACTCCATCTCAGCAGAGATAGTGCAGCACTTGTGCCATGTCCTCATGGACCTTGCACCCCAAGGAAGTTGAGGAAACCCAATCCAGGTTGCCATGAAGGTCATCGCAGCCCTCAACCTCCATACCACCAGGTCATTCCAGGGCTCGAGCATGGTCTTGTGAGGAAGATCACAATCTTCTGCCCACAGGTGCATCTGGGAGGTGATGGATGCTCTGTATGCCCGGGCATCAGACTATATCCACTTCGACCTGGACCAGACCCACCAAAATGCCCTGGCTGCAGGATTTGCCACCATTGCCAGGATGCCCCAGGACCAGGGGGTCATCGATGGCACGCATGTCGCCCTGCAAGCAATGGGAATCAGGGAGTATCCTATATTAACAGGAAGGGATTCCACTCCCTGAATGTTCGGATTGTGGGTGACCACCACCTCCAGATCATGCGCACATGCGCCGTTGCCCTGGGAGATGCAAGACAACTAAAGCCTGAGGCAATCGGAGATCCCTGGTGTCTTCGAGGACCACCCCAGGATGACAGGTTGGCTCATGGGGGACAAGAGATACCCGCTGAGAACTTGCCTGATGACTATGGTGCAGAGGCCTGAGACCGAGGTGGAAACCTGAGACAACGAGGACCACGCTGCCACCCGTGCTGTCATTGAGCAGTGCATCAGGCAGCTGCAAAGGCAGTTCTGATGCCTTCAGCGGTCCAGTGGTGCTCTACAGTACACTCCCAGAGGCCTCCCACTTTGTGGTGGTCTGCTCTGCCCTTCACAGTCTGGCACTGCAGCGGGACAACATCCTGGAGAAGGAAGAGGAGGCGGAGGGAAATGAGGCCCCGTCTTCTCTAGATTCTCCTCGGACTAGGCTGTGTCCATCAGCTCAAAACACTCCACACCCTATCTCCTTCCCAATCTCCCTCCCCCTCTTTTTAAAAAATTATTTATATTTTCACAAGTAGGCTTACATTAACACTGCAATGAAGTTACAGTGAAAAAATCCTAGTCACCACATTCCGGCGTCTGTTAAGGTACACAGAGGGAGAATCCAGAATGTACAAATTACCAAACATTACGTCTTTCGGGACTTGTGGGAGGAAACCGGAGCACCCGGAGGAAACCCACACAAACACGGGGAGAACATGCAGACTCCGCACAGACAGTGACCCAAGCCGGGAATCGAACCTGGGATCCTGGAGCTATGAAGCAACAGTGCTACCCACTGTGCTACTGTGCCACCCTCGCCCTTCTCACCCCTCCCCCACCCCGCTGCTGGTCCTCCGATCTCCTCGGGGAAACAGGGTGCCCTGCCTCTCATCCACAGCATCGAGAAGTCTTGTGAGGTCACCATCCTCAAAGCGAGGAGCAGTTCTGCATGCTGCAATGCCATGAGTGGTGAGGGAGCTTTTAAAAACAGCTTCCCCTTGTTAGCGGCGAGCTGTTGAGGCATGTGTCAGGCGAATCAGACAGCGAGGGAGCCAGATGTCAAAAATTTCATGGGGGCTCATTTTTGGCAATACATGGCCAACGTGGGCATTGCAAAACACCCCATCAAACACCACAAAACCGGACTTTGAAATGTTTCCATTGAATCGCACCCAATAGCTCTACGGGTAACTGTGTGTAAACAGACAACTAACATCTCTCTAGATAACAGTGTAACCAGACAGCTAATAACTCCACAGCTAATAACAGCTAATAACTCCACTGGTTACAGTCAATAACTTTATAGATGTCGGTGTGGAAACAGTCAGCTAATATTTCTAAAGTAAACTGAGTAACCAAATAGCTAATTATACGAAAGCAGATGAAAATAAACGGACATTTAAACCTGCCATGTCCGATAAAAAACAGGAAGTTACGGGATATAACAGTGGTTAATAGACAGCTAATTCCTTGTAGGTAACTGTGACGTTCTTTGCTTTGTGGATGAAGATGGCATCGCAGTGTAGTATCTCACAAAGAACATCAAGCTATGTTTTAAACAAAGCTTATTTTATTAACACTACAACTAACTAGATTCGAACCAACTTATTAAGATACAAATATTATAAAATACACAAAGACTATTATTCTATCTACAGAGCTTCTGAAAACACGAGTCCTCTCCATCCTGCTGAATCACCTACTCCCAGAATCAAGGGTATCACGTGATTCACGTGGATGCTCTTGATCTCAATCTAGTGGTTGGAAGCATTCACATCAAACTGTTAACCCTTCATTTACCATACAATATACATATTGTCACATCCCCCTTTCTTTGAAGTTGTTTGGAGACATATACAAACATATTTACATTACTTGATTGTAGTGTAAACTATACATTGTTTCAATATTACTGTCTAGAAGTTAACAAATAGTTAATGTTCACAGATTGAGTTTGTCCAGTTTCTTTCTTAGATGTGTGGACCTTCTCAGTTGTGTTTGTTCCACTGCTGCTGCCATTGTATTCACTGCTAGAACAATGTCTTGCTGCTGTGCTTTTGGTTTAAGTAGCCCTGTGTCTATTGTTATCTGTGGAAATGTAGGTAGAGTCAACTTCACCTTCAGAAGCGCTCTGCAGTTCCTCCTTAGGATTAAACCTTTGTCCATTATGGTGATGTATGAATGTGGAGCTGCATGGCAAATTACATGTGTCACGCTCGACTGACCATCCGGAGGTTGTGCCCGTACAGTATCCCCTTGCTTTAGCTCCGCTAGATTTTCCACTGATTTGTCATAATAACATCGCTGGTTCCGTCTCATCTGTTTGATCTTTTGTATTGCATCGTTATTGTCAGGATTCACTGTAGTTAGAAATGATAATGTGATGCATATTTTACGTTTGTGCTGGTGAGTATCCTGTCGCTCTGTAGCTTAACAAAGCTAAATTTGGATCCCTTTTGGAATCCCAAGATTTTTTAAGAAGTTTCTTGGCCATATGTACTCCTTTCTCAGCCTTACCATTGGATTTTGGATGATGTGGACTGGAGGTGATGTGTTGAAAGCCGTACTGTGTGGAGAACTCCGTCCACTTGCTGCTGTCAAAACACAGTCCATTGTCACTCATGACGGCGAATGGGATGCTGTGCCTCACAAATCTTTCCTTCGTAGCCTTCGAATTTGAGTTGGGTAGCTTGATACCTCCGGATAGTTCGAAAAGTAGTCTATGACTAACAAATATTCATGGCCTTGGAAGAAAAACAGATCAAAGCCTACTTTTGACCAAGGAGTTGTGACAATTTCATGCATTGTAAGTGTCTCCTGTTGTTGATGGGACTGGCTCTTCTGGCACGTATCACACTATGCCACGAGGTTGCCAATGTCATCGTTGATTCCTGGCCAATACATGGACTCAAGGGCTCTCCTTTTACATTTTTCTATCCCAGATGGCCTTCATGCAACTTGCTGAGGATTGTTTCTGAAAGAAGTCAGAATAACAATGCGATTTTGCCTGAGCAAGAACCCATTTACACTGCTTAGTTCTGCTCGTATGTTTCTGTAGTTGGAACAAGTTGCTTTGGGCCAACCATCCCGCATGTACTTCAGCACACGTTGGATTGTTTCATCTTTAGTCGTTTCTTCTTTAATGAGCTTCGCTTTTTCATCAGAGACAAGTAGATTTTCTTCGCCGAGGGTCACTTAAGCTTCAATGATCTGGACGATGTCCGTCGTCCCTGGATCATCAGTTGCACGTGATAGTGCATCAGCTACAACTAACTCTTTTCCTGGCGTGTGGACTAGCTCAAATTCGTACCTTTGAAGTTTCATAATCATTGTTTGTAGTCTCGGAGACATGTTATTCAAGTTTTTCTTCATAATGGAAACGAGAAGACGATGATCAGTTTCTACTGTGAATGTGGGCAACCCATATACGTAATTATGCAATTTGTCCATACCCGTGAGCAGATCCAGACACTCCTTTTCAATTTGCGCTTAGCGCTGCTCGGTTTGTGTCATCGCTCTCAAGGAATATGTAACTGGTTGCTATAGCACTTCATTTGTCTGCTGGAACAGCACTGCGCTTATGCCGTCTTTGCTGGCATCCGTCGAAATCTTTGTGTTACTCTTGGGATCAAAGGAGGACAGAACAGGTGCTGCGGTGAGTGCTGTCTTCAGGTCAGCCCTCTCCCTATTGTGTTCCTCAAACCAAGTGAAATTTACATTTTTTCTGGTCAGGTTTCTTCGTGCCGTGGTGCGTGATGCCAAATTGGGTATGAATTTGCCCCAAAAGTTGACAACACCCAGCATTCGTAATACAGCCTTTTTGCGTTTTGGACATGACATTCTGGTGATGGCTGCAATCTTTTCAGAGTCTGGCTGGCCTCCTTGAGCTGATATTTGATCACCCAAGAAAATTAATCTGGAAATGCCAAATTGGCATTTGGCTCTGTTTAGTTTTAGACCAAACTTTTCAATTCGCTTCATGACTTGCAGAAGTCTTGCATTATGTTTCTCGTCGTTTGATGACCAAATAATGATGTCATCAACATACACCTGAACGCCTGCAATACCTTCGACCATCTGCTCCATTGGCCAATGAAAAGTTTTGGAAGCTGGAAATGATCTCGCAAGGCACTCTATTGAAGCAGTACCTCCCGTATAGTGTGTTGAACGTTCAGAGTTTCTTACTCGCTTTGTCTAGCTTTAGTTGGTAAAAACCTCTGGATGCATCTAGTTTGGTGAAGATCTTGGCACCTGACATCTCACTCATGATTTCCTCTCTTTTAGGAATCAGGTAGTTTTCCCGCTTAATGTTCTGATTTAGATCCTTTGGATCTATAGAGATTCTCAGGTCACCGTTGGCTTTCTTCACACAAACCATAGAATTGACCCAGTCAGTTGGTTCTTCCACTTCGGTGATTATCTCCAACTGCTGTATTCACTCAAGTTCTACTTTGCGACGTTCCCTGACAGGAGCTGATACCCTCCTAGGTGAATGACTGGTCTAGCACTCGCCCTTAGCTGGATTTTATATTCAAATGGTAGTATTCCCATACCATGAAAGACATGAGGAAATTTCTGGATAATGGCCCCAAACTCGTCATTTCAAATGGATGAGATCCTGCCCGAGCTGCAAATGTGTTTCACACGTTGCAGAATCTCACAAGCCTTAAAATCCAGTAATGGCCCGGGTGTTCGCGCACTTAAAGGGACTGAAGGCAGACGTGGTTATGCTCCAGGAGACACATTTGAAGGTGGCAGATCAGGTTAGGCTGAGAAAGGGATGGGTAGGGCAGGTCTTTCATTCAGGGCTGGATGCGAAGAACAGAGGGGTTGCAATACTGGTGGGGAAGCAGGTGTTGTCCGAGGCATTGAATATTGTAGTGGATAATGGAGGTCGATATGTGATGGTGAGTGGTAGGTTGCAGGGGGTGCGGGTGGTACTGGTGAACATATATGCCCCGAATTGGGATGATGCCGGATTTATGAAACGCATGCTGGGTCGGATTCCGGATCTGGAGGTAGGAAGCTTGATAAAGAGGGGGGACTTCAACATGGTGCTGGACCCAGCACTGGACCGTTCTAGGTCCAGGACGGGTAAGAGGCTGGCTGCGGCCAAGGTGCTCAGGGGGTTTATGGACCAGATGGGGGGAGTGGATCCATGGAGGTTTGCCAGGCCACTGGCCAGGGAATTTTCCTTCTTTTCCCACGTCCATAGAGCCTACTCCCGGATAGATTTTTTTCATTTTGAGTAGAGCTAATCCCGAAAGTGGAGGGAATGGAATATTCGGCCATAGCCATCTTGGATCACGCCCCGCAATGGGTGGAGCTGGAGTTGGGGGAGGAGAGGGACCAGCGCCCGCTGTGGCGCCTCGATGTGGAACTGTTGGCGGATGAGGGGGTGTGCGGGCGGATTTGGGGGTGCATCGAAAGATACTTAGAGGCCAATGACAATGGGGAGGTGCAGGTGGGGGTAGTCTGGGAGGCGTTGAAGGCGGTGGTCAGGGGAGAGTTAATCTCCATTAGGGCCCACAGGGAGAAGAGAGAGAGAATGGAGAGGGAGAGGTTGGTGGGGGAGATTTTAAGGGTGAACAGGAGTTATGCAGAGGCCCCCGAGGAGGGGCTACTTAGGGAGTGACGGAACCGCCAGACGGAATTCGACCTGATGACCACGGGGAAAGCAGAGGCAGAGTGGTGGAAAGCGCAGGGGGCGACGTACGAGTATGGGGAGAGGGCGAGTCGGAGGCACATCAGCTTCGTAAGAGAGAGGCAGCAAGGGAGATTGGTGGAGTTAAGAAAAGAGGGGGGAATATGGTGCGGAGTGCGGTGAGGATAAACAAGGTATTTAGGGACTTCTATGTGGATCTGTACAGGTCTGAGCCCCCAGCGGGGGAGGAGGGGATGCGACGATTCCTAGATCAGCTGAGGTTCCCGAGGGTGGAGGAGAAGGAGATGGCTGGTTTGGGGGAGCCGATTGGGCTGAAGGAGCTGGTTCAAGGATTGGGGAGCATGCAGACGGGGAAGGCCCTGGGGCCGGATGGGTTCCCGGTTGAATGCTACAGGAGATACGTGGACCTGCTGGGCCCGTTGCTAGTGAGGACTTTTAATAAGGCGAGGGAGGGGGGTACCTTGCCCCCTACAATGTCCAGGGCACTGATTTCTTTGATCTTGAAGCGGGACAAGGATCCATTGCAATATGGGTCGTATAGACCGATCTCGCTCCTCAATGTTGACGCTAAGTTGCTGGCGAAGGTGCTGGCTACGAGAGTTGAGGACTGTGTCCCGGAGGTGATTCATGAGGACCAGACGGGATTTGTGAAGGGTAGGCAGCTAAATACAAATGTGCAGAGGCTCCTCAATGTGATTATGATGCCCTCGGTGGAGGGGGAAGCGGATGTAGTGGCAGCTATGGACGCGGAGAAGGCCTTCGATCGAGTGGAGTGGGAGTATCTTTGGGAAGTGTTGTGGAGGTTTGGTTTCGGGGAGGGGTTCATCAGTTGGGTCAGGCTGCTATATAGAGCCCCGGTGGCGAGTGTGGCTATGAACCGGCGGAGGTCGGAGTACGTTCGGTTGTACCGGGGGACGAGGCAGGGGTGCCCCTTATCCCCCTTGTTGTTTGCACTGGCAATTGAGCCACTGTCCATGGCACTGAGGGAGTCCAGGAAATGGAGGGGATTGGTCCGGGGGGTAGAGGAACACCGGGTGTCGTTGTATGCCGATGACCTGTTGTTGTATGTTGCGGATCCAGTGGAGGGGATGGCGCAGGTCATGCGGATCCTGAGGGAGTTTGGGGACTTTTCGGGGTATAAACTCAACGTAGGGAAGAGTGAGTTATTTATGGTGCATTCAGGGGACCAGGGAAGGGGGATAGACGAGCTACCGCTGAAGAGGGCGGAAAGGAGCTTTTGTTACCTAGGGATCCAAGTAGTTAGGAGTTGGGGGGCCCTGCACAAGCTCAATTTGACACGGTTGGTGGAGCAGATGGAGGAGGATTTTAAAAGATGGGATATGCTGTCACTCTCACTAGTGGGTAGGGTGTAGTCGGTCAAAATGACTGTCCTCCCAAGGTTTCTGTTTGTGTTCCAGTGCCTTCCCATTTTGATCCCCAAGGCCTTTTTCAAACGGGTAAGCAAGAGCATCATGGGATTTGTGTGGGCGAATAAGATCCCGAGGGTGAAGAGAGTGTATCTGGAGCGTTGCAGGGACAGAGGGGGCTGGCGCTGCCAAATTTGTGTGGCTATTACTGGGCAGCCAATGTGATGATGATCCGTAAGTGGGTAATGGAGGGAGAAGGGGCTGCGTGGAAGAGGCTAGGGATGGCGTCCTGTGTGGGCACGAGCCTGAGGGCGCTGGTGACAGCACCGCTGCCGCTCTCGCCGACAAGGTACACCACGAGTCCGGTGGTGGCGGCGACGCTGAAGATCTGGGGGCAGTGGAGGTGACACAGGGGCCAGGTGGGAGCTTTGGTTTGGTCCCCGATTCGGGAGAACCATCGGTTAGTCCCGGGAAGGATGGATGGGGGGTTTCGGATCTGGCATCGGAGAGGGATTAGAAGAATGGGGGACCTGTTCATCGATGGGACGTTTGCGAGCCTAGGGGCACTGGAGGAGAAGTTTGGGCTACCCCCGGGAAATGCTTTCAGGTACATGCAAGTGAGGGCGTTTGTGAGGCGGCAGGTGAGGGAATTCCCGCTGCTTCCGGCATGTGGGATTCGGAACAGGGTGATTTCGGGTGTATGGGTTGGAGAAGGCAAGATTTTGGCGATTAACCAGGAGCTGAAGAAAGAGGAGGAGGCCTCGGTGGAGGAGTTAAAGGGCAAGTGGGAGGAGGAGCTTGGGGAGGAGATAGATGAGTGTCTGTGGGCTGATGCCCTGAGTAGGGTTAATTTTTCCTCCTCTTGCGCCAGGCTCAGCCTAAAACAGTTCAAAGTTACTCACAGAGCGCATATGACAGGGTCGGGGTTGAGTAGGTTCTTTGGGGTGGAGGACAGATGAGGGAGGTGCTCGGGGAGCCCGGCAAATCACGTCCATATGTTCTGGTCGTGCCCGGCACTGGATGGGTTTTGGAGGGTTTTGCGAGGACTATGTCCAAGGTGGTGAAAACCCGGGTCAAGCCGAGCTGGGGATTAGCATTATTTGGGGTATCGGACGAGTCGGGAGTGCAGGAGGCGAAAGAGGCCTTTGCGTCCCTGGTAGCCCGGCGGAGGATTTTGCTACTATGGAAAGAGGTGAAGCTCCCTAGTGTGGAAGCTTGGATCAATGACATGGCAGGGTTCATCAAGCTGGAGAGGATAAAGTGTGCCTTGCGAGGGTCTGTGCAAGGGTTCCTCAGGCGGTGGCAACCGTTCCTAGACTATCTCGCGGAGCGTTAGGAGGAGGTCAGCAGCAGCAGCAGCCCAGGGGCGGGGGGGGGGGGGGTGGGGGGGAGGTCGGGGGGGGTTCTTTTGGGGTGGCGTTTGGCTGAAGGTGGGGTTTTTTCCCTATTTGAGTTTTTAAATGTTATATGGGGGGTTATTGTATATGGGGGAAATCCAATGTATAATTTCTGCTTGTTGTGTTCTTGTTTTTTTCCTTCATGTTGCGGGGGGGGGGGGGGGGGGGGGGGGGGGGGGGTTTGTTGAAAATTTGTTGGAAAATTTGAATAAATATATATATTTTTTTTAAATCCAGTAATGAAGATTGCTTTGGCTCAACTATTTCAAATTTAATCAGAACCATTTTTTCTTTGACCTATACTGTTTGGTAGCAAGTGCCCATTGTGGTAATCACATTGCCATTGTAATCCCGCAACTGACAGTCATTTTCGTCAATTACTAGTGTAGCTTTTAATTTGGCTAGACTGTCTAATTAATGAGATTAGCTTTTGCTCCGGTATCCAATTTCATCTTAATTGTGGCTCAATTTATTATTAATGGAATTGTCCAATCATCATTATTTTGTACGACTGATATCTGTTTCAAAATATCCAAATCGGAAGTTTCTTGTTGTGATTTCTCTATACTTTCTACTGTTTTGACAAAGAAAGAATCTTCTAAATACATATTCCATTGAGTCAAGATTGATCGCTTGATTAACATGCTTGCTGATGCTTATTTCTTGTACAGCTCTTCCCTTGTTCACTGTATTGAGCTTCTTAACCTGTTACAAATTTATTCCTGATCTGCACCGAGATGCATAGTAATTCAATTTGTGGCATTTCGCACAGGCTTTTCCAAACGCAAGGCATTTTTTCATTCTGATGGACGTTGCCACACCGTTTACACATCATGACGCTCATGACATCATGCGCACAATGGTTGCCGTCTGGAGCACGTTTCTTTTATTGGTGCGCCACAGCATTAATGGTGTCATCCACGTTGTTAGTTTTCGTACCTTTTTCACTGACCAACATTTCAGAGAATTGGGGCTGGATTCTCCGCCCCTGACGCCGAATTCGTGTTCGGCTGTGGGACGGAGAATCTGTTTTGCGCCGAAATCGGGAGCGGCATACTTTTAAATTATCCACGTCCAAAAAATCGGCATACTCGTGGAGTACGCCGCTCCGAGTATCCATTGCATCAGGCCACTGTCTGAGACCCGCCCCACGATGCTCCGTCCCTGACCAGCCGAATTCCCGATGGCGTGGGACTCTCATGGTCCCAGCCTTATGGAAACTTCGCAAGGTGGCTGCTGACTTGGGGCCGATTGGCGAGTAGGGGGGCTTCATTCGGGGCTGGGGCAATGTGGGCGGGCGGTCCGAGCACGCGAGTGGCCGATGGGAGGCACTACTTTGCCAGTCCAGGTCCGTGGGCTGAGTCAGCCATGCAGCATGGTGGAGTCGCTGCAGGCCGCCGCCGTGTGCGCACGCAGTCTCTGACCTAGAAGTGCGGGGGGCCATATCGGCAACTAGAGCTGCGAGCTCTACGGTGGCTCCCTGCTAGCCCACAGCAAGACGGTGAATCTGTGGCTTTTGACGCCAGTTTTCCAGGCGTAAAAGACAACAGTTTTCCAGACAGCGTGGGGACTTAGTCTCCAAAATGGAGAATCCAGCCGTTTATTTCTGGCAAGTTCGCTTGCTCTACATAGACCGATTGGGCCTTCTAACGTTACATCAGACTGTCTCAATAATCTTTCCCGCAGCTTATCGCTTTTTATTCCATAGTCTACCTGATCTCGCAGCAGTGAGTCTCGGAGAATGGAAACATTTCATGTCTGCACTTGTAGTCTCATATCCGTGATGAAGCAGTCAAGCGTTTCATCTGCTTTTTGCAGTCTTCCTGAACACTAACCGTCCAAAAGTTTTGTTTTGCTGCAACTGGCAGTGCTTACCGAAGTTTTCAGTTAATTAACTGTACTTTTTCTTGTCTGCTTCGTCCTCAAATTGGAACGAGTTGGAAATTTCTAGGGCTCTCGGACCAGCCACTGTTAGAAACAGTCCTGATCGCTGGCTGCTTCTAGGTCTAGGGCAGAGATATGCAATTCAAACTGCTGCTTGAAATTGCGGCAATTAACGTCTACTTTACCCAAAGTACGAAATTGCCGTGGAGTTTGCAAACCTTCCATCTCGCTTCGACTGGGAAGTTGTTCGACGTTGTCGATGCAGTCAGAGCCTGGTAGAACTTTTTTGGAAGTTCCGTTTCACAGAGATTTTTTTCAAAATTCTCTTCTCGCCAAACCCTTCTTTTTGTCTTAGCAACCACGACTGGTACCATGTGATGTTCTTTGCTTTGTGGATGAGGATGGCTTTGAAGTGTAGTGTCTCAAAGAACATCAAGCATTGGTTTAAAAAAACCTTAGTTTATTCATACCACAACTCACTAGATTCGAACTAACTTACTCAGATACAAATATTACAAAATACTCTAAGATTATTATTCTATCTCCAGAGCTTCTGAAAACATGACTATTCTCGATCTTGCCTAATCATCTACTCCCAGAATCAAGAGTATCACGCGGATGCTCTTGCTCTCCATCTAGTGATTGGAAGCATTCACATCAAATTGTTAACCCTTCATTTACCATACAATATACGTATTTTCACAGTAACTGCAAAAGCCCGTAACTTCCTGTCTGTTTTCAGACTTAAGTTGATTGTTCACCGCACATGTGTGGCACGACCAACCAGAAGTCGCTATGCACGGATATGCATGCTGGAAGCGTGCCACGTTTAAACTCCCACTCCGTTTCTTTACACCTGCTTTCCTTACACCGCTGCACTGAACCGGCTGTATTAAAAATCCAGGGACAGCGCGAACATGGCCGGCTTGCCCAGATGTTACGTAAGTTTTTACACTTCTTCATTTGTGCTTTTTTTGCTTGGTCCAGGATCATCGAGCAGAGGCCGGATACATTGGGAGCCATTTTTTGGAAAGGTGTTGCTTTATATTATTTGTATTTCGGGTTAATAAATATATTTGAAAAGCAAATAAAGGACTCGATTTAACTATAATGTTTCTAAGTGTGGTAGCGAGTGGACACTGCAGCAAGCTTCCCTATACAAGACCTGGCAAGGCTGTCACTGCTGTGAAACATTAATTGGTCCACTTAACAAGGCCCCATGGGCTTCACACCGCAAATGACTGTCCCGCCGGCTGATTCGCCGGGACCGCGCTCATCAGCCCCCCCGCTAACAAGGGACAGCAGCACTTAAACCGCTCCTGCTCCAACCCCACTCAGCTCGCAGCCGTGTCTCCGAGGAGACCAGTCCCATTATTCGGGGATGCTGACCGAATGTTGGACGCGATTGAAATCAAACGGGTTCGCTGTTCCCCCAATGGTCTTGGAGGGTCAGCCAAAGGCAGCCAGTGCCACTTGGGAGGAGGTGGCAGCAGCTGTCAGCTCAGGGAGTGTCACCAGGACGACCAGCATGAGGGCAGCACAGGTGGGTTGGCACTGACCCCCTGGCATGGCCCCGCTCCCCCCATCCCCGAACCACCCCCCCCAACTCCCCCGATCATGTACTTGCCACCGCCCCTGCCCAGCACTGATCTGTGCCCTGGCCCATCCATGTCCAGGGTGCTGCCCATCCAATACTCCCATTCTCCCCACCTATACTCCCCATCCCCCCATAATCCCCAACCTCCCTGTCCGTACTTCCATACTCCCCATCCCCTCCATACTCCCCATCCCCCCAAACGCCCCACCTCCCTGCCCACCAAAAACCCCCAACCCCCACAATGAATTACGCATGCATATCATGATTGCCCCTCTGTGTTCCCACAGGAGAGGTTGACCCACAACAGATGGGTAAGGGCCTACCACAAGGGCAGCCTTCACAGGAAACAAGATATCATCCATTCCGTGTAATATCTGCAAGGAATTGGAGAGGGTGTGAGACTGACAACCAGTGATGTCTTCCACCCCGGGACCCTCCAATACCCGATTGCTCTTCCCCCACTCCCTACCCCCTATATCCCCTATCACCTTACCTGCCCTGGGGGGGGAGCCCTGGTCAACGGACCCAGACCCTATACCCCAAGTACCAGCCCCTAACGTTACCTGGACCAGGTGCTGGCCCCCTCCCTGGTGCACACAGCAACCCTCTGATCGCCAAAATGACCTCGATGCTGGAGCCCCGCCCCTGGAGGTTCGGATATTGGCCACTGAGACAGTGATGTTGCGTTCTGCAGTGTTCAGGCACAGTCACCAGGCATTACGGTCTGATTGGAATGCTGGGCAATAACTCCTACATGCTACATGGCACGCCAACCCATGGGAATCCACTTGGAAGCTGTGAAGTGCTGACTTAACTACAATTACCAATTACCAATAACAATAGCCTTCGTCCGCGCTGCCAGAGGCCTCCACGGTCAGTGGGAGCTATGGGTCGGGCAAGCAGGCAGGGGCTGAGGTTGCCCCCGGAATGGGAACACACAAGCCAGGGAGTGACATGCTGGTTGTGCAGGCGGATGTCCCCCACCTGCCCCCAGGCCATAGGCGGACACCCCTCCCCCACAGACCTCCATCTCCCCCCTACCCCCTACCACCACCAATCATGGCCACCCCAGCTGAGATCGGCCCCTAGGTACTCCTCCCATTGGGCATCAACCCCAGTGCATCCGGGCTCATTGCCTCTGAGCGAAGAAGGCTACTAACCTCCTCGAATCCCCATGGTCCGTGTCCGCCAGCTTCAAGTTTTTAAAAAGGAGTACACATCGGTGCCCGCGTGACCACTTGCTGGGGAGGCTGTTAGATCAGAGAGGCCGTTAGATAGAGGGTCACTCCCGTTAATTGTATGGAGATTGGCCTTAAGTGGTGATTATTGGTTTCCCACCACGCTGCGGCAAGTTCCTGATTTCGCCAATGGGAGCAGACCGGTTAGATCGCAAACCGATTGGCGTGGGGTGCGGTTCTCGTTTTTGGCCTCTCCTGTGATCTAACGGCCTCGCCGCGCTCTTGCTTAATCGCAATGTGGCCATTAAATCGCGCCCAAAGTGAAAGGAAGATATATTTTTTCAAACTTTGATTCATCATGAAACTATTAACTCCATTAAAAAGGTATTTTGCGGGCAGTAGGGTGATGCAGTGGTAGCACTGCTGCCTCACGGCACTGAGGACCCAGGTTCGATCCCGGCTCTGGGTCACTGTCCGTGTGGAGTTTGCGCATTCTTCCCGTCTGTGTGGGTCTCACTCCCACAACCCAAAAAGATGTGCAGGGTAGATGGATTGGCCACGCTAAATTGCCCCTCAATTGGGAAAAAAAAAATTCTTTACATTTATTTTTAAAAACAACATTTTACTGTATAAAGTGTACAAAGTGAGTTTGGTGGCACAGAAAGTGAAAGAAATATTTTTTTAAACTTTGATTTATCATGAGGATGCTACTCCATTAAAGGAACTACAATGGTTAGAATGGGTTTAGAATGTATGTAATCTTTGACGATCACTTGCTCACGAATATGATTGTCCACGCTAAATGTTACTGGTCACATGTTCTGTGGATCGTTGCATGGCTGATGAGCCCAATCCGAGAGCCGCATCTTCAATCACTCACTTGGCAGGAGTTTCCTAAAGATGGGTCGGTCCTTGGACTCTAGGTCACGGGTATTCCTTTCTCAGGCTCCTTTTCCAGACTCTTCCTACCGTCAGGTGTTCGCGAAGAATTGTGTCCCTTCAATCAGGAGGTTCCTTCAAGTAGGTAGTCATCTGAGCAAAAGTCTCCGAGGCATTGACGTCTATGTCCCATTCCTTGAGGTAAGCCTTCAAGCTGTCATTGAAGAGCTTCATTTGTGCTCCTCTTCTTTGGGATCTTTCCTTGAGCTGGGTGAAGAAGATTTGCTTTGGCAGTCAGAACTCTGTCATCTTAAGCATATTGTCATCCCAGCAGAATTGATTTTGGATGATCATGGTGTTGCTATCTTTTAGTGGCTATAAATATGGTGGTTAATAAGGTCGCTTTTCTTACTCTTAAATACGAATATGCTTTCAGAGTCGCCAGGTACCACCACAAGGTTCAACCGAATATCGATCAAAGAGCCAATACACCAGTTAGTTAGTTTCATAGAATTTACAGTGCAGAAGGAGGCCATTCGGCCCATCGAGTCTGCACCAGCTCTTGGAAAGAGCACCTACCCAAGGTCAACACCTCCACCCTATCCCCATAACCCAGTAACCCCACCCAACACTAAGGACAATTTTGGACACTAGGGACAATTTGTCATGACCAATCCACCTAACCAGCACATCTTTGGACTGTGGGAGGAAACCGGAGCACCCGGAGGAAACCCACGCACACACGGGGAGGATGTGCAGACTCCGCACAGACAGTGACCCAAGCCGGAATCGAACCTGGGACCCTGGAGCTGTGAAGCAATTGTGCTATCCACAATGCTACCATGCTGCCGTTCAAAGTCAATGGTACTTTATTTACACACAGTATGGTTTACTCATGCACAATAATACTATAGGCTAAACTATGTCTATCACTAACACCGAGACTTAACTTCGGGTACCCCCTTAGGTCAGAGGAACAGTGGCCGTTGTTTGGATCTGAGGCTGTTGGGTTTGAAGAGGTAGCAGGAGTGTAGCTATGGTCGTCCGTCTGGTAGCGAGCGTTGAACCTGAAGTTGCTTCTGGTGGTGCAGGTGGAGGGGTCTCACCAGTTGGGAGCCAAATCCAAGAGAGCGAACACATGGCGGGGTTCCTTCTTATACTAGGGGGGGCTTCGCGCACTTTTAGGCGGGCCTTAAACTTGGGTCACAATCAATTGGGCAGCTTCTCGATCACCGCCATCGATCTGAGCCAATAAAGGGGCGGGTGTCCTGATGGCTGGGCATATTCTAAGTGGCCGTTGGCCTTGATTTGTTTGTTTCTTCTTGCCGAGGTATTGGCGCCGGAATGTCTGGGACGGTATCGGCTACCTGAGCATTAGTCCTTTGTTTATCGGAGATGGGCCATCAATGTGCAAATCGGCCAAGAGTTTCGGTTCTATCTGCAGTCTGTCTTCTAAATACACATTCAGGCTCTGTGCCTGCTTGTTGCTTTGCTTTGTCCATTTTTCCCTGTATGCTCTGCGAGTGTCCATTTTATATGTTGAAAGTGGCCATCCCAGATGGCTACAATGGTCTCGATGGTGCTATTGACTCCTTCAGGGACATTCATGTTCATAGTATTTACAGTGCAGAAGGAGGCCATTCGGCCCATCGAGTCTGCACCGGCTCTTGGAAAGAGCACCCTACCCAAGGTCAACACCGCCACCCTATCCCCATAACCCAGTAACCCCACCCAACACCAAGGGCAATTTTGGACACTAAGGGCAATTTATCATGGCCAATCCACCTAACCTACACACCTTTGGACTGTGGGAGGAAACCGGAGCACCCGGGGGAAACCCACGCACACACGGGGAGGACGTGCAGACTCCGCACAGACAGTGACCCAAGCCGGAATCGAACCTGGGACCCTGGAGCTGTGAAGCAATTGTGCTATCCACAAGGCTACCGTGCTGCCCGTGTTAGCACACCTGTCCTCCCAGCTGAATCAGAATTAAAGTACATTTGGATTTTGCAATGGATTTTAAGTTGTGCTATTTAAGAGATTTCCTGATGTAATATTCATCCTTACAATTTGATGACTTCAATTAGTGCCTTAGTATGCAAGCCTCCTGTAAGCTAATGCAAACTATTTCTCTGGCAGGTATTGCAGAATCCAGCGCAGATTAAGAATCTGTAGTCATGTTTCACCCCCACTTGAACTTCTTTTGAGGCTTCGACATAGGTGTAGGGATCATGAGAGAAGAGTCAGACATCATCTCTGCCTGGCGAGGAAGTGAATCAATTACCTACCCCTAAGGGTGTACAGGGAAGGAACATCATAGGAAATGATGTCAGAGGAGATATGTGTCAGAAGACTGCGCTTCAGCAAGGAAGCAATGGAACGCCATTGTGAAATATTGAAGGAAGTCCTGAAGATGAACTCTAACTGCCTCACTGCCTTAACAATGAGAATGAAACTCACAACAGCGCTGAACTGTTTTGCATCTGGGTCCTTTCCACAAGGCATTTGTGACATGTAACATTTCACAGAATGCTGCGAGGACCTGATTCAACAAGTAATGAATGCAAATTAGCCTAAGGCCTCATTTTTGACACATTCCCTGTAAAGATGAAGGAGAGGTCCACTGCATTCCACAGAAATTCTGGTTTCTCAAAAGTAATCAGTGTCATGTTCTTGTGATACACCTCTCATCGGGCTGCGCCTGCACAGCAAGGGCTGCATCATAAAGTTTAAACTGTTGCTTAAACACCCTCCAATTTCCATCGACGTTACCGGTAATCTGAAGCTGTTGAGGCGCCTTGATGCCTTTCATCCCAGTCTTCGAAGTTTTACCACACGTTGAGCACCAGATGCCAGTAGCTTGCAAAGTTAGTAGCGAAAACACATTTCCTTTCTTTTCCTTCAAAGTTATCTTTAGTGGTTCGAATTGTTTTCGTGCAGAATCTTTGCGTTCTTAGTAAATCATCAATCCTGGTACCATGTCATGTTCTGTAGACTGGCCGAAGTGAATGATGAACTGCAGAACATCTAGTTTAAATAGTTTATTATGAAACAACTGCATGATGAAGATAACTTGGATAAATAAAATAATAATAAACTATTAACACTAATTATTGTAGAGCTACTGCAAAATACGTCTATCTTCCAACATGACCTGCTCCCAACTCCCCAGCCACAGGGTCACGTGGCGGGTTTACACTGCGACCTAGTGGTCGGAGGCCATGAATAACATTATGTACAGAATTGCTTTATGCGTATCATCACAATCAGGGCTGTCAGTGGAACACATTTTGCATTGAAGGAACCAAGAAATGGCATTGTTTAATTCATCTTCAGGAAGGGGTTCCATTCTTTAAATATGCTAAAGGTGTGTGATGCACAAATGAGACTCCTCACTGTGAATGTAAACAACAGCGGAAGTGCCAATTACTAATTCATCCTTGCAAACTCAGTGGTACACCAGTCTATGGTAACACCACCAGGAATTAAAGGATGGTTACTGGGCGATAAGGGATACCCATTGAGAACATGGCGTATGACATCATTCTGGAGGACTAACAATGAAGCACAGGAATGATACAAACATGCACATGTGGCAACATGTCAGGTAGTAGAGAGGACAATTGGTGTTTTGTAATCATGTTTTAGATGTCTGGACAGGTCAGGGGGCACGTTACAGTCTGCACCGGAGATAGTCTCAAAGATTATTGTAGTGTGTTGTGCATTGCACAACTTTGCCATTGGCATGGATTAAGCATTTTCCCAGAAGATACCTTAACACTAGGAACAAAGGAGCTGGAGGAAGGTAATATGGAGCCTGATGTGGTGGCCCTCGCAGTGGGTCAAGGGGGTAATTCCTGGAGGCTGTGTGCCTGTTTGCTGCTGCCTCTTTTGCTTTTGTGGCCTGGAACAAGGAAAGAGAGGGAATAAGATGACCTAGTGCTGAAGGAGGGGAAGGGGTGGCGAACTGATTTGACTCAACAACTTGATGAAGGTATTGAGGAAATGCTTTTGCAAATTGCTGGTGACTTTATTGTTGACTGTTCGATGCTGAATGTTTGAAAGCCGTGTGTTTGCTCGCCACTGCCTCTTTTTGCTTCTGTGGCCTGGAGCAAGGAAAGGAAGGAAGTAAGATGACCTACTGCCAGTACTGGAGAAGGGGAAGGGGTGGCAGACCAATTCGACTTGCAACTTGAGGAAGGCATTGAAGAAACAAATGCTTTTGCAGATTGCTGGTTGCTTAATTATATTGTGGATTTTTAAAATTTGTTCTTGGCATGTGGGCATGGCTGGCTGGGCCAGCAATTGTTGCCCATCCCTAATTGCCTTTAAATGGATGCTTGCTGGATCATTTTAGTGGGAGGAAGTTAAGAGTCAATCACATCGCTGTGTGGGTCTGAAGTCACATGTAAGTAAGGACGGCAGGTTTTCTTCCCTGAAGGACATTGGTGAACCAGATGGGTTTTTACGACAATCGGCAATGGTTTCATAATCATCGTTAGGCTTTTAATTCTAGATTTTTAATTAATTCAAATTTCACCATCTGTCATGATAGGATTTGAACCTGGGACCACAGAGCGTTACCCTGGATTACTAGTCCACCGCCTCTCTGTTCAATGTTTATTGTCTGGAAGCCGTGTCTCTGTTTGCTGCCATCTCTTTTGCTTCTATGGCCTGGAGCAAGGAAAGGGAGGAAGTAAGATGACCAACTACCAGTGCTGGAGAAAGGGAAGGGGTGCACTTTCGCTCTTCTGATGTGCTCTACATCGGTGTGACTTTCCGGTGTATTGTTACGCTACCCTCGAGCGAATTTTCACTGATGCGAGTCTATTGCTTGGAGATGTGGGAGGGAGAGAGAATTACTGTATTGTTGACTGTTTAATATTTAATGCCCAGGTGCCATCAGTTTGTCTGCTGCCACCTCTTTTGCTTCTGTGGCTTGTGTGGCCATCTGGGTTGGTCACTTCCAGAATACAAAATGGACATTTGCAAAGATTTCAGGGAAATATGGACAATGCTAAGAAAGCAGGCAGGCACAGAGCCTGTCTGCATATTGAAGAAACAGCTCTCAGACGAGATTGAAACTGTAGGCCCATTAGCATATGGATGGCCCATCTCCGAGAACAAAGGAAGATACTTAAGTAACCGATCTGGCCCCAGACCTCACGGCGCCAGTTCCCCAAACCGAAAGCAGAAACAAAGCAAGGCCAACGGCCACCTAGGACACGCCCAGCCATCAGGGCACCCACCCCTTTATTGGTCAGGATCAATGCGAATGATCAAGAAACGGCCCAATTGATTGGGGCGAAGTTCTAGACCCGCCCAAAAGCGCGCGAAGCCCCCTTCGGGTATAAGAAGGAGGTCCCAAAAGAGAATCGCTCTCTTGGACTTGGCTCTCACAGAGGAGAGACCTGTCCACCAGCTACACAAGAAGCAAGTAAGTCCAAGGTCAACGCTCGCTACGAGATGGACGACCTTAGCTGTTCTCCTCTACCACTTCGACCCCAGCAGCCTCAGAACTGAACAACGGGCATTGTTCCTCTGACTGAGTGGGCGCCCAAAGCTAAGTATAGGCTTTAGCAGTAGTGATAGTTTCGTCTGTAATATTTTGTGCATGAGTAGATATTGCTGTGTGTGTAAATAAATAGCATTGACTTTGAACTAACTAATTGGTGTACCGACTCTTTGATCAGTATTTGGGTTTGAACCTTGTGGCGGTATCAAAAGATACCTGCCGGCTCTAGAGCAAACGTAATTAGAATTAAGGAAGGCGACCATATTGACCGCCATATTTAGAAACAACCAAAGAGAGCAACATTTGGAGCAAGGGAAAGGGAGGCAGTAAGATTACCTACAAGCAGTGCTGGAGAAGGGGAAGGGGTGCTCTTTTGCTCTTCCCATGGGTTACTTTCCGGCGTATTGTTATGCTACCCCCCAAGGGGCTTTCCACTGATTCTAGTCTACTGCTGAGAGCTGCAGGAGGGGGAGAGTTATTGTATTGTTGACTGTTAAATATTTAAAGCCTGTAGGCCACGTGTTTGTCTGCTTCCACCTCTTTTGCTTCTGTGGCCTGGAGCAAAGACAGGGAGAATGTAAGTTGAGGTATTACGAATGCTGGGAAGGGAAAGGGGTAACGACCAATTCGACTGAGCAACTTGATGAAAGTGTTGAAGAAATGCTTTGCAGATTTCTGGTGACTTTATTGTACTGTTGACTGTTTAATGTTTAATGTCTGGAAGCTGTTTGTTTTCTGATGCTTCTTTTGCTTATGTGGCCTGGAGCAAGGAAAGGGAGGAAATACCTACTGCCTGTGCTGGAGAAGGGGAAGGGGTGGCGGGCCATTTTGGCTGAGCAACTTGATGAATGAAGGTGTTGAAGAAATGACTTTGCAGATTGCTGATGCCTTTATTGTACATGTATCTGGTTTTCTTTTGTATAAATGCATTGTTTGCTTCTGCTTGTGGCTGCAAATGTGTGGAGGCTGCAGTTGCTGCTTACTTCTTTTTCTGTAGCCTGGAAAGGGAGGATGGAAGATGACCTACTGCTTGGGCTGGAGAAGGGGAGCTCTTTCTATCTTCTGGCCTTCGCTGGGTCGGGGTGAGGAGTCTGCTGTTGGGAGCTGCAGGAAGGGGAGAGGGAGGCAGATTGATCCGAATGAGCAGTGTTTGCTGCTCATTGCTGCTTGCAGCTGCTTGGAGGCTGTCTATTTGTTAGCTGCCGCCTCTTTGCTCCTGTGGCCTGGACTAAGTATTATGGATGCCTGGTCAGTTCTCAACAGTGGCTAAGAGACTGGACCAGAACCATAACTTTTTAAAGTTTTTATGGTGGTGTGGAAAGATCGATTTGTTCCAGGAGTAAAATCATAAGAAATAGAGCTTAGTTGTTTTATAAACAAACTTTATTAAAACAAAAGAAAACTAGTATTTAAACTTTTAAGCTTCAACCCTAACAATAACAGATTACAGGTAGTTTCTTAACCTTAACACATGAGTTCCCATTAAACATCACTTCAAATGAAGATACAGCTCTCATTTTGCTTACATAGTGGGTAGCACGGTAGCACAGTGGTTAGCACTATTGCTTCATTGCGCCAGGGCCCCAGGTTCAATTCCCGGCTTGGGTCACTGCCTGGACGGAATCTGCCGTTCTCCCTGTGTCTGAGTGGGTTTCCTCTGGCTGCTCCGGTTTCCTGCCACAAGTCTCGAAAGACATGCTTGTTAGGTGAATTGGACATTCTGAATTCTCCCTCAGAGTACCCGAACAGGTGCTCGAGTGTGGCGACTAGGGGATTTTCACAGTAACTTCATTGCAGTGTTAATGTAAGCCTACTTGTGACAATAATGAAAATTAGATTAGACAGGCACAGATGATACTTGTATTTACAAAGCAATTTTCTGCTGTTAACCAAGTTCCTTTTAAATCCTTCTTGAAATCCTGTTTCTGAGACAGTTTTTTCCATGACCTCTCTTGGTGGCTTTTCAAATCCTTCTCGCCATTTGTTCAAAACAGGATTATTTTTCTCTCTCCCTGAGCTCCGTCCAGACCCTCAAACAAAGGTTCTCTCCTGGGGTGGAGGGGGGGGCAGAATTGATCCCATCAATGTTACCTTGACTGTTTGATTTCCCACTCTGGTTTTTACAAAATAACAGAGCAATGCTATTGATATGCAACTAACCTTCCATCTATGGAACAGATGCCTTCAAGCTCTGTAATGGGCTAATGCCTGGTCAGAGAGGTGTGTTCCGAAGGACAATGGACCTCGAGTGAATCACCCAAGTGTGGGTGGATCCCTCTAATGACATACTGGCAGTTTTTCCCTGAGTTTGTTTAACCCCTCAATTGCCTGCTACATCTTCAATCCCATTTATGGACCCAATTTCCTAATATCTCCCTCTGGTAATATAAGGAAATGGAGGATGGTAAGATGACCTGCGGCCAGAGCTGGGGATGAGAAAGGGAAGCTCTTCAGTCATGCTCTACGCCAGCACGATTTCCCCTGTATGATGGGAGCTGCAGGAGAGAGCAAGAGAGGCAGAATGATCCGAATGAGCAGCTTGATGAAGATGTCGAAGAAATGCTTTTGCAGATTGCTGGTGATTTTGTTATGACTGTGGTGAGTGCTCCATGTCGACTAGCACGTCGCCACAAGTCGAGGTTGTTTTACTGCACTTTGAACGCCAATGGAACATGTGGATACCAAACTTTCATTATGATGAAATTAGGCTGTATAAGAAAGCCTGCACAATGGAGGCTCATGGTCAGAGACTGATATGTAAAACAATTGCACAGCAAGGATCCTCCATTTTGTTGAAGTGGTACAGTGAGTTTGGTTTTCCTTTTCCATATGAACTGTTGTAGTTTTCTGTTTGTACTTATATTATGTAGCGGAAAGGTATTTGTGGGTGAATGGCACAGTGTCTTTTCCTTGTTGATTAATGGTTGGTGTGATTTATGATTAATGGTTGGTGTGATATATAGAATGTTGTGTCATTGGTTTCCATCTCTTTCTATACAGGTCCTGTTGACCGTTTAATAAACAGAATATTCTCAAGTGGATTCTCGTGGGTACACAGCCAGGTCTCAGACGATGATTATTGCATTGTATTTCAATCAAACTTTGAAGCTCAAGCAGTTTGCCTGACCTCTAGAAGGATCAAAATCATAGGGGCAGCATCCAACAATCAAACACTCAAGAGCTGGGCTTTAGCACTGGGATATCCTTGCGACCATAGTGTAAGCGTGTGGATCAGGGGAGGGCATCTGAGCACAGTCTCCTTCTTGTTCCCGGCAGGGATCTTGCGTGTAGGGGCTCCTGCTGTGACCGGGGGTGAGTGTACAGAGTGAGGTTTTCCAGCACAACTGGTTTGGTGGATGGCACTCTTCGTGAAGGTGGGATATGCAAGTGAGGGAGGCTTGCACGATTTTAGAATCCCGGGGTGGAAGCCCTAACTGATTGTCAGTCTTTCTCCTTCAGCAATTCCTTACAGATATAACAATATGGCTGGTTATATCGGTCCCACAAAGGCTGCCCTTGCGCTGCGTGGCAGCTGAGGCAGGAAAAATCCGGAGAAAGCGGCATCACCCCATGTGCAGGGGACTGCGACACTCCCTGAAGAGACCCGGCTGCCCATCACGTCAAAAAGGAATTCAGAGGGGGACGCCGAGAATGGCCCAAGGTGTACAGGCGTGGTTGGTCTTTCGGCGAGATAACTGACAGCATGTGCCACAGGAGATTCCTTATAAACAAAGAGACAGTGCAACACCAGTTCCATGTCCTCGTGGACTTGGCACCCTGTGGATGAGGAGGCCACCTGCTCCTGGTGGCCGTGAAGGTCACTGCAGCCTTGAACTTCTATGCAACCGGTTCATTCTAGGGCTCGAGCAGGGCCTTGTGCGGTATTTCCGAAGCTGCAGCCCATAAGTGCATGTGAGGTCATGGGCATCGGACTAGATCAACTTTGAGCTGGCTCACAAGATGCTTGGGCTGCAGGATTCTCCGCCATTGCTGGGATACCTAGGCCCAGGGTTAACTAATGGCTCGCATGTCACCGTGCATCAGGAGTGCCTTTCATTAACAGGAAAGACTTCCACTCATTGAATGTTCAACTCGTGTGCGACAACCGCCTCTGGATCCTGCATGTGTATGCACGCTTCCCAGGGAGCGTACATGACAGCTACATCCTGGGACACTGAGAGATCCCAGCGGCTTCAAGGACCACCCTAGGAGTGCAGATTGGCTCCTGGGGGATAAGGGGTACCTGCTGAGGCTCTGGCTGATAGCACCAGTGCGGAGGCCGGAGACCGAGGCAGAGACCCAATATAACAAGGCCCATGTTGCCACCCATGCTGTCGTTGAGCGGTGCATCAGGCTGCTCAACATGTGGTTCTGATGCCTGGACCGCTCTGGTGGTGCACTGTACATACCCCCAGAGGGTCTCCCACTTTGTGGTGGTCTGCTGTGCCCTTGACAACCTGGCACAGCAGCAGGGTAACCTGCTGGAGGAGGAGGAACCGGATCAGGAGGGGCTGGAGATTGAGTCCAGGGAGGACCCGTATGAGGTACCAGAGGATGGAGGACAGGTGGCGGCAAGAGTCCGACACACAATGGTTCTGGGTCACTGTCCGTGTGGAGTTTGCACATTCTCCCTGTGTCTGCTTGTGTTTCACCCCCACAGCCCAAAGATGTGCAGGGTAAGTGGATTGGACACGCTAAATTGCCCCTTAATTGGAGAAAAGAAAGAGTCCGACACAACAGAGGACCAGGGAGGCCTTCATCCGCATCAGACTCACATAGGACGAGACTATGTCCATCGGCTCAATGCCTCCAGGACTAGGCTATATCCATTGGCTTAACGCCTCCCTCTGATTTCCCTCCATCCCCCTTCTCCCCATTTCTCTCATTTCCCCACCTCCCTCTCTCCACCCATTTCCCTCTTTCCACCTAAATCCCCCTCCCCAACATTTCCCTCCTTCCCCTTAATCTCCCCCTCCCCAACATTTCTCTCCTCCCACCCCCCACCACACACTCTTTTCTCGACCACACTGATCCAGCCTCCAAGGGTCTATGTAACTCCAGGGTGATGGGCCTGTGTTGACACTGTCAGCGGGTCACTATCCAAGGCAGGAGAGTGATGATCACTCGCTGTGAGGAAACCTCTGGTGCTCCTCAGTTTCTGCTAAAGTCTGACTCCTGTCTTTCTGCTGACAGTGCACTCTCACCCACCCTTTGAATGGGGTCTGCATCGGGGGGGTTTGATCTTGGACCACAGTGCCCGGACGCGGGGTTGGGGGGGGTGGGGAGGGAAAAGGTGGGTGGGGTATTAGGCAGGCCCGCTGTGAAGATGAATGTGACAGAGGCTTCGCATGTATCAGGTGTAACAGATTTTAATAGTGAACTATTGACATTCCCCCCCCTCCCCGCCCCAGTGCCCACTCAGTGCTCCTCCGTCTACTTGATCCATCATAGTTTACGGCCAAGTCAAGTTGTGTCCCGAGGATGCACATCACAGGTGGAAGCAGTCTGCTGCTTTCCACACCCTGTGGCTTTTGGTGCCCTTGCCTAATTCCTCTGGAGGGTCTGGAGCCAATGGGCCCCAGCCGACTTACCCATGTCACTGGCGTCGCCGTGCTACCCTGTTGTGCCCGCTGCCCTTGAGATGCGCTGGTGTTAGGAAGGGGATTCAGGAGAACTGGAGACCGCCGGCGCCTCCTTGGGGAAAGGGTTGGCCTCTAGCGCTTCCGCCTCCCTGACGGTGCCCATAGGGCCCTAAGGGTACCCACTTGACAGAGGGGCAGCTGGAGTGAGCTCCAGAGGCATCGGAGTCATTTGGCTTTGTCGGCGTTGGCGGCTCGCATTGTCGGCACCGTGGTGTTGACACCCTCAGAGATGCTCCTCTGTGACTGGGCCACGCTCTGGAGTGCGTCAGCAATATCCACCTGCGTTTGGGACATGTCTCTCAGTGACTATGTCTTGATGTTGAGGTCACCAGCCATGGTCATCTCAGACTGCTTCATGCCTTGGACATAACCATTCAAGATGCGGACGTCGTGCTCCAGGTTTTTTTACTGCAGTTGCCACTCTACCAGTGTTAACCTCGGTGCCATGCATGGTCAGTAACATCTGCTGCCACTCCTCCCCTGGGCTATGCAGTCACTGGAATGTATCTGACATAACCTCCTGAATGCCATGTATCATCTGCAACAGCTCTGGGAGAACTTCGGCATCTGACTGGACACAGCAGAGTCCTGGGATCCAGAAAACCTCCGACTGCTGTGTACTGGGATCCAGCAGACCTCCGATTGCTGTCTCCCCTCGATGTTTCTGTCTCCACCTGATGTGCATCAACAAGTGTGTGCTGCTCACCATTTTGTGTCCCAGAAGCCTGACCACTAATGTCACCCACTGAGGCTGTGTCTCTGCACTGATGGAAGGTAGGGCTGATAACTGTGACTCATCACCTGTGCGCTCCTTGGAACTCTCCTCCGAGGTGGTCCCTTGGTGGCGGGGGCGGGGGAATGACTCCGGGTGATCCTGCCTCATCAGATGGAGATCCTGCGGGACAATGGACATGTGGTCAGTGAGAAGGAAGGATAATTTTGTCTGACATGAACTATTCACTTGAGGCAGGTCATCTTTTTGAAGGAACAGTGAATACTCACCTCTGTGATTTTTCTCTCCTCGGTGAAACTCACGATCTCCAGGCCCCGTTCCTCATAGAGAGTAAGGACACATATCTCTAGTACTCCCCCTCACCCTGCCCCGCCATCCAGCCGTTCTCGGCAGTCACGTTGCGGGGGGCGGCCTGGTGGGGGGGATGGGGGATCCGACCACGGGGGATGAGGGCCTCCACGGTGACCTGGCCCGCGATCGGGGCCTACCGATCGGCGAGTGGGCTTATCCTAGTGGGAGCCCATGTTCCCCCACCCAGGGCCTCGAAGCTCTCCGCCATGTTGCGTGGGGCCGGCATGGAGAAGGCAACCCATGCGCATGCGTGAACATGCGCTGGCTGTAGCACGCATGTGCAAATGCACGCCGGCTGTAGCGCGCATGCACAAACTCGCGCTGGCCGTAGTGCGCATGCGCTGACCCGCGGCATCCGTTCTGACGCCCGGATCGGCAGCTGAAGCAGCGTGAAGCTCTCCAGTGCCGTACTGGCCCCCTATGCGGCGCAGGATCGCTGGTCCAAGGGGCAAGATGATGCTGGCGTAAAATGCTCCGGCCTTTACGATGGCGTCAGCACTTAGCCCCAGGATCAGAGAATCCCGCCCAGGGTGTCCTGATTCGCATCGATAGCATCAAGACCCCTGGCCAGGTCGTCATCGAAATGAGGAGCACGTCTACGTGCTGCCATGCTTGTGCGTTGCTTGGGAGTGAGTGTTAAAAGCAGCTCCCCCTTGTTAGCAGCGAGCCACTGAGGCACCAGCCTGGCGAATCAGATGGTGAGACAGCCAGTAATGGCAAGACTCACGCGGGTACTCATTTTTGGCACGAGGTGCCGGTGAATACGGGCCACTATCTCGCAAACATGGCCATCGAGCAACACATGAAAATCGCTTATTGTCACAAGTAGGCTTCAAATTTACTGTGAAAAGCCCCTAGTTGCCACATTCCGGCGCCTGTTCGGGGAGGCTCTTACAGGAATCGAACTGTGCTGCTGGCTTGTCTTGGTTTGCTTTTAAAGCCAGTGATTTAGCCCTGTGCTAAACAGCCCACATCTGGCAGGCTTGCCCAAAATGACACTCAAAATCTTTCCGCTGAATTACACCTACTATGTAAACAGATCGTTAATAACTCGATAGCTAACTGTGTAAACAAACAGCTAATAACACTTTAGATAACGGATGTAAATTAATAGCTAATAACTCTGTGAGTAACTGGGTGTAAACAGTCAGATAATAACTGTATTGGTAACTGTGTAAACTGACTTATAAAAACTCTACAGGTAACAGTGTGCATACAGACAGCTAATACCTTGATAGACAACTGAGTAAACTGACAGCTAATAAATAGCTCTATAGGTGCATGTGTGTAAATATCCATCTAATAACACTACAGGTAACTTTGCGTAAACAGTCAGATAATAACTCTGTGGTTACTGTGTGTAAGAAAACAGCTATTAAACCTATAGCAAACTGTGTAAAAAGACACATCAGGACATTATAGATAGCACTTGTAAACAGAATACTAATAACTCCATTGATAGCAGTATGAAAACAGACAGCAAATATCTCTCCAGTTAACCATGTGTAAACAGACAGCTAATAACCAGATACATAACTGTATGTAAATAGACAGCTAACAACCAGATAGATAACTGTATGTAAACAGACAGCTAATATCCAGATAGATAACTGTATGTAAACAGACAGCTAATAACCAGATAGATAACTGTATGTAAACAGACAGCTAATAACCAGATAGATAACTGTATGTAAACATACAGCTAATAACCAGATAGATAACTGTATGTAAACAGACAGCTAATATCCAGATAGATAACTGTATGTAAACAGACAGCTAATAACCAGATAGATAACTGTATGTAAACAGACAGCTAATAACCAGATAGATAACTGTATGTAAACATACAGCTAATAACCAGATAGATAACTGTATGTAAACAGACAGCTAATATCCAGATAGATAACTGTATGTAAACAGACAGCTAATAACCAGATAGATAACTGTATGTAAACATACAGCTAATAACCAGATAGATAACTGTATGTAAACAGACAGCTAATATCCAGATAGATAACTGTATGTAAACAGACAGCTAATAACCAGATAGATAACTGTATGTAAACAGACAGCTAATAACCAGATAGATAACTGTATGTAAACATACAGCTAATAACCAGATAGATAACTGTATGTAAACAGACAGCTAATATCCAGATAGATAACTGTATGTAAACAGACAGCTAATAACCAGATAGATAACTGTATGTAAACATACAGCTAATAACCAGATAGATAACTGTATGTAAACAGACAGCTAATATCCAGATAGATAACTGTATGTAAACAGACAGCTAATATCCAGATAGATAACTGTATGTAAACAGACAGCTAATATCCAGATAGATAACTGTATGTAAACAGACAGCTAATAACCAGATAGATAACTGTATGTAAACATACAGCTAATAACCAGATAGATAACTGGATGTAAACAGACAGCTAATATCCAGATAGATAACTGTATGTAAACAGACAGCTAATAACCAGATAGATAACTGTATGTAAACAGACAGCAAATAAGCAGATAGATAACTGTATGTAAACAGACAGCTAATAACCAGATAGATAACTGTATGTAAACAGACAGCTAATATCCAGATAGATAACTGTATGTAAACAGACAGCTAATAACCAGATAGATAACTGTATGTAAACAGACAGCAAATAAGCAGATAGATAACTGTATGTAAACAGACAGCTAATAACCAGATAGATAACTGTATGTAAACAGACAGCTAATAACCAGATAGATAACTGTATGTAAATAGACAGCTAATAACCAGATAGATAACTGTATGTAAACATACAGCTAATAACCAGATAGATAACTGTATGTAAACAGACAGCTAATAACCAGATGGATAACTGTATGTAAATAGACAGCTAATAACCAGATAGATAACTGTATGTAAACAGACAGCTAATAACCAGATAGATAACTGTATGTAAACAGACAGCTAATAACCAGATAGGTAACTGTATGTAAATAGACAGCTAATAAGCAGATAGATAACTATGTAAACAGACAGCTAATAACCAGATATATAACTGTGTGTAAACTTACAGCTAATAACCAGATAGGTAACTGTATGTAAACAGACAGCTTATCACCAGACAGGTGACTGTGTGTAAACAGACAGCTAATAACTCAGTAGTTAACATTGTTTAAACAAGATGGTATTTATTTTAATGCAAGGAGTCTGACGAACAAGGTATAAGAGTTGAGGGCACAAATTAAAATGCGGGGTTAAAATGTCATTACTGTCACTGAGACAGGGTTGAGAGAGGTGCAGGATTGACAGCTCAATATTCCAGGATATAGGGAGCGGTATTCTCCAATAATGGGGCTTTGTCCCCCACGCCAGCGGAAAAACGCACGCGAATCACTCTGGACTTATCTGGCGTAAGTCCAGGGTTATTTTGCGATTTGCAGGGGATTAGCAGGGCCCCGGAGTGCTCCTCGCAGCTCCGGCTGCCGATACGGGGCACTGCACTTCCGTTCGGGGGTCCGTGCATGCGCACGGCGGCGGTCTGTGTCGGCCGCCGTGCGCGACATGGCGGACCCACGCCGCGGACCAGCACCAAGAAGATAGGCCCCCTCCAGATTGCGTGCGCCCGCGGAATGGTGGACCCCGATCAATAGTCTTGCCGTCCTAGAGGCCTGCCCCCACCCGGTGAAAGATCCCCCCGCCCGCCACCTGGGCGGCCGCGGACTGAGTCTGCAGCCGCCACGCTGAGTGCCCACCGGGTGGAACCATGAGAGAACCACGCTGGTGGGAACTCGGCCAGCTGCACCTGGAGAATCGCTGCAGGGGCCTTTTTCAATGGCCCCCGACCAGCGCCATGTCAGTCGCACGCTCCCAATTGCTGACGATTCTCCGGAGACTGGAGAATTGCGGGAGCGGCGTCGGACCCGATCACGGATCTGATGCCCATTCTCCACCCCCGTTCCGAGCGCGATTTCGACGCGGAGGCTGGGAGAATCCTGCCCTGGATCTTCAGGCAAGACAGGGAGGAGGTAAAAGAGGAGTTTTGATCGGTGAATCAATTACAGCAGTGAGGTGGGACAACATCTTAGAAGGCTCTTCAACTGAAGCCATATGGATAGAACTTAAAATCCAAAAAGGAGCAATCACATTGCTGGGAGTATTTTATAGGCCCCCTAACAGACCAAGAGAAATGAAGAGCAGTTAGGTAGGCAAATTTCAAAGAAGTGTAAAAGTAATCGGGTAGTGATTGTAGGGGATTTCAATTTCCCAAATATTAACTGGGGTAGCCATAGTATGAAAGGTTTAGAGAGAGCGTAATTCTTAAAATGCATCCCAGAGAACTTTTGAAGCAGTACGTAGAAGGACCTACAAGAGAGGGGGCAGCCCTGGACTTAATTTTAGGTAGCGAAGCAGGGCAAGTGGTTGTAGTATCAATGGGGGAGCATTTTGCAGACAGTTATCATAACTCGGGAAGGCCAATTTCAATAAGATCAGATATGATTTGGACAGAGTAGACTGGGAACAGACACTTGTATGTAAATCTGCGACAGAACAGTGGGAAGCATTTAAGAAGAATGTAGGAAGAATACCAGCTAACATTTTGCAATCAAGATAAGGGGTGGTACCAACAAATCCAGGGAACCCTGGATATCGAGGGATATACAGCATTGGAAGCAGAGAAAAAGAGAGGCATATGACAGGTATCGAAGACTCAAAACAGCAGGAGCTCGAGCGGCAGAGAAGTGCAAGAGGGAACTTAAAAAGGGAATTAGGAGAGCAAAAAAGGGGACATAAAAGGATATTGGCAGGTAAAACAAAGGAAAATCCTAAGTTGGTTTACAGATACATTAAGGGTAAAAGGATAACTATGGAAAGATGAGGGCCCATTAAGTACCACAGTGGTAATATGTGTGTGGAGCCGGAGAATGTAGGTAGAGTTCTAAATGAATACTTTGTGTCGGTGTTCACTCGGGCCGGTGTGGGTATAGAAATCAAGGAGAAGGACTGTGATAAAATTAGACAGATTAACATAGGCAGAAAGGAAGTTCTGAGTGGTCTGATATGCTTAAAGGTAGACACATTTCAGTGGTCTGATGAAATGTATCCCAGCCTGTTGAGTGAGACAAGCGAGGAAATAGCAGGGGCGCTGACAATAATTTTCAATTCCCCTCTGGCCACAGGAGAGGTGCTGGAGGACTGGAGGTTAGCCAATGTAGTACCATTATTCAAGAAGGGAGAAAAGGAAAAAGCAGGAAACTACAGGCCAGTCAGTTTAACCTCAGTGGTGGGGAAACTATTGAAAGCAATTCTGAGAGACAAAATTAATCTGCATTTGGAGAGGCAGGGATTAATCAAGAACAGTCAGCATGGTTTTGTTGAGGGGAGGTCATGTCTGACCAACTTGATTGAATTTGTCGAAGAGGTGACCAGGTAACTAATGGGAACAGACTGCTAATAACTCTTTCGGTAACTTTAGTAACTTGAGGAAGCCCATGGTAGTGGAACTAAGATTTATTGAGCCAAACACAATATTCTGCCCACGGCAGTCACTCTCTCCCAGTCCTGGACTTGCTGGGAGAACTAACCACACCAGGCCCTTCTTGGGCCAGGTTTTATATATAATCTTTAACGAGCTTCAGTTGGGTGCCTCCACCCCATACCTGGAAAAATCGTACTCAACAAGTCCCACGGGGAGGTCAACAGTGGTTTCCCATGGTCGTCGTGGGGGATATAACATCCCTGAACCCAAAGTCCGAAAGTTCTGCTTCAGCCGCCAATGGGGGCCTTCTGCGCCACTTTGCTCAAGGCTGTACTTCAGCTTGCAGCGGTTCTGGTCTGGTGGTGTATATCAGTTTGTCAACTGCATTTTCCTGGCCAACTTCCAAAGTGTTATTGCCGGGATCTCAGTCCTGGACACGACCTTATCCATAGGTCCGGACACTTCTGTGTCCATTTCCAAGCTGGAATCATCCTCCTCCTGCTGGACCGGGTGCTGGGATATTGATGGCTGGTCCCCTGGCTGAGGGGTGGTTGCTGGCATGGAGGAGATATCAATGCTGCCACTAGGCATTGTGTAGTGTGGGCCCCTGCTTCTTGAGATGGTCAAAATGCTTTTGCTGAATTCTTCTTTGAATCCTGACTTTGTCGGAGACCGGTCCTTTTCTCTCCAGCACAATACCTTGGAGCCAAAGTGCCCCATCTCAAAAGTTGCGGGCATCGACCCTGCCCCCTGAGTGGAACTGCTACCCTGGCATCCTCAGATCATGGTGCCGCTTCTGTGCCTCCTGCTGTACCTCCACTTTCCACCGAGGTTGAGAAATGTGAGACTCAACCGTGTTCTAACCCTTAGGCCCATTACCAGTTCTAAGGGGAGATTCCCATCGTCATGTGTAGTGTCATGCAGTAGTTAAATAGGAGCCATGCCAGTCGCGTGTCCATGCAACCTGTGGTTTGTTTCTTTATGTGCCTTTTTTAAATCTGGACCACCCTTTCCATCAGGCCATTGGATGAGGGATGGTCTGGGGTGGTTCTGATATGCTGCATGCCATTCCATTTCGTAAATGTGTCAAACTCTTCACTAGTGAAGGGCATCCCAATATCTGTTACCAGGACCTCAGGAATCCCATGGGTGCTGAATGAGCACCAGAGCTTTTCTATCGTAGCCCTCTACGTCATCAAGGCCGTCTTGTACATGTCAAGCCACTTTGAGTGGGCAACCACGATGACGAGGAACATGGACCCCATGAAAGGCACCGCAATGTCCTCATGCAGTCGCATCCGTGGGCATCCCGGCTGAGGACCCAGGTTCGATCCCAGCCCCAGGTCACTGTCCATATGGAGTTTGCGCATTCTTTCTCTGTCTGCGTGGGTCTCACCCCCACAACCTAAAAAGATGTGCAGGACAGATGGATTGGCCATGCTAAATTTCCCCTTAATTGGGAAAAAAAGAATTGGGTGCGCTAAATTTATTTTTTTAAACTGTGTAAAGTGAAAGCAAATAACATCAACCACATCAATGAAAGTCAAGTGCATTCCAATCACACCCCTTCATGCTTGAGTGATTTTAAAGTGCTGAGCTAGAAATTGACTGCATTTAACTCTCTTTGATATGATTGATGTTTGTCAACATTGTGATTACACCACTTGGAGTGAAGAAGATGAATAAAGCAAGGCTAACAGCTGTTTTGTGGAAGCAGTCAAACATAGCCCACTGCCAGAAATTAATAAATGGCTTGCATCTAGAGAATCTGAGGGGTTTAAACACAGGTCACACCTGTGCTCTTTCCAGGAATGGACTTGTGGTGCTTCCAGGTGAGTGTTACAAATATGTTTGTTTTCACTGCCTCTGTCTGGACTGCTCTCTAGTTTCCAGACAGGGATCAATTTCTGGGGGGGTCTGAGGGGGAGTTAGGGGTTTCCCGGAGGTGCCTGCCTATTTCGAGGGTCCCTTTGGGGTCTCTTTAGTTAGGTAGTCTCTGCGGCGGGTCTCCCTATTTATGGGGTGTTTGTAGGGGGGATGTTCCTTTAGTTAGGGGTCTCTGTGAGGGTCTTCCTTGTTAGGGAGTCCCAGGGGGGAGTCTCCCATTTTAGGGGATCTCTGGGGGGTGGGGGTGGCTGTTGCAGGGAGGTGTCTGGTCAGGGAGGGGTGGGCAGGTAGTGCATTGTGGAGGGGGGCGGTGGCCTCCGGGTGGACTTTGGGGCATCTCCCTTAAGAAGTTACCCCATTGGCCCACTGTGGGGACCACCATGTCAGGTACACGTTTGGTGATACCTGCAGTGATCTTCGCTCACATGATTCCCAATCCAGAGGACCGAGAATCGCAAGGGACCGGAGACCCTGGTGTTGGGCCCACTAAGTGGATGCTAATGGGTCATTCAGATGTATTTGCAGCCATTAGAATCCTCCCGCTAGCACGCGGGTGAGAATCCAGATCCCTCTGCCAGCAGGGGGCCAGAGCATAGTGGTCGGACTGGCACCCAGCGCGAACCTCGGTTTCGGTCAGATGCCTGATTCTCCGCCCGATCGCAATACTGGTTGCCAACATCATGGGTTGGAGGATTCCCCCCAATAACTTCATAGGTAACTTGTAAACAGACAGCTCATAACTATAGCTAACAGTGTGTAAACAAACAGCTAATAACTCTCTAGGTAACTGTGTGTAGACAGATAGCTAATTACTCTGCAGGTAACTCTATGAACAGACAGCTAATAACAGACAGCTACTGGTCAGTTAGGGAGGAAACGAGGGTTCGCCATCAAGTGAGGCAGGTAACTCTATGAACAGACAGCTAATAACAGACAGCTACTGGTCAGTTAGGGAGGAAACGAGGGTTCACCATCAAGTGAGAGGACCAGCAAAAGCGCTGGCAAGATGACGGAGGCTGGACCGCATGGTGAGGCCACACTGCTTATGGTGGAAACGATGACATAGGTGATGGCTGTGGAGCTGGAGAAGCAGTTTGCGAGGCACATGGAGGCATTAAGGAAGGAGATGGCGGTTGGACTGAAATCGATGGTGGAGGAGGCAATCGCCCCAGTGAGGGTGGATGTGGCAAAGACATCGGCCGAGGTGAGGGAGCTGGGCGAGAAGATGAAGGAAGTGGAGGAGGCCGTGTCGCAGCACAGCGACCAGCTCACCTCGATGGGGGAGGAGCTGCGGAGGGTGTTGGAGGCCAACAAAAGGCAAAGCTCGAAGATTTGGAGAACCGCTCGAGGCGGCACATTTTGAGGATTGTGGGCTTGCCCGAAGGGGCATTGGGCCCGAGGCCAACAGAGTACTTCGCTAAGATGCTGGGGGAGTTGATGGGGGAGGGGGAGGTCCCCTCCCGGTAAGAACTGGACCAAACTCATTGGTCGTTAAAGCCGAAGCCAAAAGTAAATGAGCCACCAAAAAAAGTAACTATCTGCTTCCATAGATACCACATGAAGGGAAGGGTGTTAAACTGGGCGAAGCAGAAGCGGGAGGTGCAGTGGGCTGGTGCTGGAGTTTGGATATACCAGGACTTAACAGCAGAGTTGGCGAAGAGATGAGCGGCGTTCTGCAGAGTAAAGGCGGCATTGTAAAACAGTGGGGTGCGATTTGGTATGGTGTACCCGGCGAAGCTGAGAGTGACGTACAACACCAAGTACTTTTATTTTGAGACGGTGGAGGCGGCTGAGGTGTTCATGAAGGCAGAAGGCTTGGGACAGAAGTGAGGAGTGGAACTGGAGAGAGGTCATGGACTGTGATTGGGGAGCTGGAAAATGCATAAATTTTATAACTTTCTGCTCATTGACCTGTATTGTAACTTACTTGACTTCACATTGTTATAGAGTTTAAGTTTTTGTTTGGTTTGATTGGCAATCTTTGTTGTGACGGTTATATGTTACCTTATTGAGTTGTATGGGTTGAATTGGGTTTTTTTCTGGGACTGAGTGGGAGGGGACGGTATATCTTGGGTGGGGAGGGGCACACTAACTAACTAAAGTCGGCTAGTGAACGGAGGTGAGATGGAAGGAGGGGCTGCAGACATTGGAGCCTAGTTAGCAGGTTTCGATAGGCCTAAGAGGTGAGCAAGGTGAGGGGAAGGGGTCGATACTGGGTGAGGATTTTTCGAGAGGAAGTACGGGGGGGATTTTGGGAGGGAGTTCGATGTTAACAATGGATAGGGGCAGGTCAGGCTCTTGGGGCAGTGCCTGGGGGTATGATGATGGTGGATAGGAAGGGGGGGTTGGTGAGAGACCCCCAGTTAGGATAGTCACGTGGAACGTGAGGGGGTTGGGAGATCCAGTTAAGAAGTCAAGGGTGCCTGCACACCTTAAAAGCTTGAAGGCCAACGTAGCAATGCTGCAGGAGACTCACTTGAGGGTGAAGGACCAGGTGAGACTTAAAAAGGGCGGGGTTAGTCAGGTGTTTCATTCTGGATTTGACAGAAGGGCTCGAGGGGCCGCGGTAATGGTTAGCAAAAGGGTACGGTTCCAGATGGAGAAGGTGGTTGCGGATCAGAGGGGTAGAAATGTGATTTAGACGGGGGAGCTGGAGGGGAGGCTGGTGGCACTGGTAAGTCTGTATGGTCCCAATTGGGATGATGTAGGATTTGTGAAGGTGTGTGGGGCCATCCCCAACTTGGACTCACACAAACTAATAGTGGGGGTGGGGGGGGGGGTGCATCCTTGGAGGTTTCTGCACCCGAGGGAGTGGGAGTACTCGTTTTTCTCAGTGGTCCATAAGTTATACTCGCGAATTGACTTTTTTGTGGTGGGGAAGGCTCTGCTGGCTGGGGTTAAGGGGTTACCACAAACTTTGGGGCAGGCATCGAATTATCTCTTGCTTAAGAAAGATAAGGATCCGATGGAGTGTGGGTCGTATAGGCCCATATCACTTTTTTTTTAAGAATATATTATTGAAAATTTTTGGTCAACCATCACAGTACATTGTGTATCCTTTACACAATAATATAACAGTATAAATAACAATGACCTGTTTTATAAACAAAGAATAAATAATATATAACAAAAACGAAAACTAAAACTAAATGGCAACTGCCTTGTCTCAGATAAACACTCTCCAAAAATATGGTTTAACAATCCAATATACAATTATTTATAGCAACGACCTATACATATTATACATATATATTAATAACCCTGAGACTCCTTCTGGTCCCCCCCCCCCCCCCCCCCCCCCCCCTGGGCTGCTGCTGCTGTCTTCTTCTTTTCCATTCCCTCTATCTTTCTGTGAGGTATTCGACGAACGGTTGCCACCGCCTGGTGAACCCTTGAGCCGATCCCCTTAGGACGAACTTAATCCGTTCCAGCTTTATAAACCCTGCCATGTCATTTATCCAGGTCTCCACCCCCGGGGGCTTGGCTTCCTTCCACATCAACAGTATCCTGCGCCGGGCTACTAGGGACGCAAAGGCCAAAACATCGGCCTCTCTCGCCTCCTGCACTCCCGGCTCTTGTGCAACCCCAAATATAGCCAACCCCCAGCTTGGTTCGACCTGGACCCCCACTACTTTCGAAAGCACCTTTGTCACCCCCACCCAGAACCCCTGTAGTGCCGGACATGACCAGGACATGTGGGTGTGATTCGCTGGGCTTCTCGAGCATCTCGCACACCTATCCTCTACCCCCAAAAATTTACTGAGCCGTGCTCCAGTCATATGCGCCCTGTGTAACACCTTAAATTGAATCAGGCTTAGCCTGGCACACGAGGACGATGAGTTTACCCTACTTAGGGCATCCGCCCACAGCCCCTCCTCAATCTCCTCCCCCAGCTCTTCTTCCCATTTCCCTTTCAGCTCATCTACCATAATCTCCCCCTCGTCCCTCATTTCCCTATATATATCTGACACCTTACCGTCCCCCACCCATGTCTTTGAGATTACTCTGTCCTGCACCTCATGCGCTGGGAGCTGCGGGAATTCCCTCACCTGCTGCCTCGCAAAAGCCCTCAGTTGCATATACCGGAATGCATTCCCTTGGGGCAACCCATATTTGTCGGTCAGCGCTCCCAGACTTGCGAACTTCCCATCCACAAACAGATCTTTCAGTTGCGTTACTCCTGCTCTTTGCCATATTCCAAATCCCCCATCCATTCTCCCCGGGGCAAACCTATGGTTATTTCTTATCGGGGACCCCACCAAGGCTCCCGTCTTTCCCCTATGCCGTCTCCACTGTCCCCAAATTTTCAAAGTCGCCACCACCACCGGGCTTGTGGTGTATTTCTTCGGTGAGAACGGCAATGGGGCCGTCACCATAGCTTGTAGGCTAGTCCCCCTACAGGACGCCCTCTCCAATCTCTTCCACGCCGCTCCCTCCTCTTCCCCCATCCACTTACTCACCATTGAGAAATTGGCGGCCCAGTAGTACTCACTTAGGCTCGGTAGTGCCAGCCCCCCACTATCCCTACTACGCTGTAAGAATCCCTTCCTCACTCTCGGGGTCTTCCCGGCCCACACAAAACTCATGATACTCTTTTCAATCCTTTTGAAAAAAGCCTTCGTGATCACCACCGGGAGACACTGAAACACAAAGAGGAATCTCGGGAGGACTACCATTTTAACTGACTGCACCCTCCCTGCCAGTGACAGGGATACCATGTCCCATCTCTTGAAGTCCTCCTCCATTTGTTCCACCAATCGCGTTAAATTTAACCTATGCAATGTACCCCAATTCTTGGCTATCTGGATCCCCAAGTAACGAAAGTCCCTTGTTACCTTCCTCAGCGGAAAGTCCTCTATTTCTCTGCTCTGCTCCCCTGGATGCACCACAAACAACTCACTTTTCCCCATGTTCAGTTTATATCCTGAGAATTCTCCAAACTCCCGAAGTGTCCGCGTTATCTCTGGCATCCCCTCCGCCGGGTCCGCTACATATAACAACAAATCATCCGCATACAGAGATACCCGGTGTTCTTCTCCTCCTCTAAGTACTCCCCTCCACTTCTTGGCACCCCTCAATGCTATTGCCAGGGGCTCAATCGCCAGCGCAAACAGTAATGGGGACAGAGGGCATCCCTGCCTTGTCCCTCTATGGAGCCGAAAGTATGCAGATCCCCGTCCATTCGTGACCACACTCGCCACTGGGGCCCTATACAACAGCTGCACCCATCCAACATACTCATCTCCAAAACCAAATCTCCTCAGCACCTCCCACAAATAATCCCACTCCACTCTATCAAATGCTTTCTCGGCATCCATCGCCACCACTATCTCCGCTTCCCCCTCTGGTGGGGGCATCATCATTACCCCTAGCAGCCTCCGTATATTCGTATTCAGCTGTCTCCCCTTCACAAACCCAGTTTGGTCCTCATGGACCACCCTCGGGACACAATCCTCTATCCTCACTGCCATTACCTTGGCTAGAATCTTAGCGTCTACATTTAGGAGGGAAATAGGTCTATAGGACCCGCATTGCAGCGGGTCCTTTTCCTTCTTTAGGAGAAGCGATATCGTTGCCTCAGACATAGTCGGGGGCAGCTGTCCCCTTTCCTTTGCCTCATTAAAGGTCCTCATCAGTAGCGGGGCGAGCAAGTCCACATATTTCCTGTAAAATTCAACTGGGAATCCATCCGGTCCCGGAGCCTTCCCCGCCTGCATGCTCCTAATTCCTTTCACTACTTCCTCTATTTCAGTCTGTGCTCCCAGTCCCACCCTTTCCTGCTCCTCCACCTTGGGAAATTCCAACCGGTCCAGAAAGCCCATCATTCTCTCCCTCCCATCCGGGGGTTGAGCTTCGTATAATTTTTTATAAAATGCCTTGAACACTCCATTCACTCTCTCCGCTCCCCGCTCCATCTCTCCTTCCTCATCCCTCACTCCCCCTATTTCCCTCGCTGCTCCCCTTTTCCTCAATTGGTGGGCCAGCAACCTGCTCGCCTTCTCCCCATATTCGTACTGTACACCCTGTGCCTTCCTCCACTGTGCCTCTGCAGTACCCGTTGTCAGCAAGTCAAATTCTACGTGTAGCCTTTGCCTTTCCTGTACAGTCCCTCCTCCGGTGCCTCCGCATATTGCCTGTCCACCCTCAGAAGTTCTTGCAGCAACCGCTCCCGTTCCCTACTCTCCTGCTTTCCTTTATGTGCCCTTATTGATATCAGCTCCCCTCTAACCACTGCCTTCAGCGCCTCCCAGACCACTCCCACCTGGACCTCCCCATTGTCATTGAGTTCCAAGTACTTTTCAATGCACCCCCTCACCCTTAGACACACCCCCTCATCTGCCATTAGTCCCATGTCCATTCTCCAGGGTGGGCGCCCTTCTGTTTCCTCCCCTATCTCTAAGTCCACCCAATGTGGAGCGTGATCCGAAATGGCTATAGCCGTATACTCCGTTCCCCTCACCTTCGGGATCAACGCCCTTCCCAAAACAAAAAAGTGTATTCGCGAATAGACTTTGTGGACATAGGAGAAAAACGAAAACTCCTTACTCCTAGGTCTGCGAAATCTCCACGGGTCTACTCCTCCCATCTGCTCCATAAAATCTTTAAGCACCTTGGCTGCTGCCGGCCTCCTTCCAGTCCTGGACCTCGACCTGTCCAGCCCTGGTTCCAACACCGTATTGAAATCTCCCCCCATTACCAACTTTCCCACCTCTAGGTCCGGGATGCGTCCTAGCATACGCCTCATTGGCATCACCCCAGTTCGGGGCATATACGTTTACCAAAACCACCGTCTCCCCCTGTAGTTTGCCACTCACCATCACGTATCTGCCCCCGCTATCCGCCACTATAGTCTTTGCCTCAAACATTACCCGCTTCCCCACTAATATAGCCACCCCCCTGTTTTTCGCATCTAGCCCCGAATGGAACACCTGCCCCACCCAACCTTTGCGTAGTCTCACCTGGTCTATCAGTTTCAAGTGCGTTTCCTGTAACATAACCACGTCTGCCTTAAGTTTCTTAAGGTGTGCGAGTACCCGTGCCCTCTTTATCGGCCCGTTCAGCCCTCTCACGTTCCACGTGATCAGCCGGGTTGGGGGGCTTTTTACCCCCCCCCCCCCTTGTCGATTAGCCATCCCCTTTTTCCAGCTCCTCACCCGGTTCCCACACAGCTGTGTCCCCCCCAGGCGGTGCCCCCCCGCCCATCCCACCCCATAACCAGCTCCCCGCTCTCCCCAGCAGCAGCAGCAGCCCAATAATTCCCCCCTCCCACCCCCCCGCTAGATCCCCCACTAGCGTAGTTACACCCCCCATGTTGCTCCCAGAAGTCAGCAAACTCTGGCCGACCTCGGCTTCCCCCCATGACCTCGGCTCGCACCGTGCGATGCCCCCTCCTTCCTGCTTCCCTATTCCCGCCATGATTATCATAGCGCAGGAACCGAGCCCGCGCTTCCCCCTTGGCCCCGCCCCCAATGGCCAACGCCCCATCTCTTCCACCTCCTTTCCTCCCCCCACCACCTCCTGTGGAAGAGAGAAAAGTTACCACATCGCAGGATTAATAACATAAAACTCCTCTTTCCCCCCTTCTTCGCCCCCCCATACTCGCCCCACCACTTTGTTTCAAACGTTCTTTTTTTAAAATAACCCGCTCATTCCAATTTTTCTTCCACGATAAAAGTCCACACCTCATCCGCCGTCTCAAAGTAGCGGTGCCTCCCTTGATATGTGACCCACAGTCTTGCCGGTTGCAGCATTCCGAATTTTATCTTCTTTTTGTGAAGCACCGCCTTGGCCCGATTAAAGCTCGCCCTCCTTCTCGCCACCTCCGCACTCCAGTCTTGGTATACGCGGATCACCGCGTTCTCCCACTTACTGCTCCGAGTTTTTTTTGCCCATCTAAGGACCATCTCTCTGTCCTTAAAACGGAGGAATCTCACCACTATGGCTCTAGGAATTTCTCCTGCTCTCGGTCCTCGCGCCATCACTCGGTATGCTCCCTCCACCTCCAGCGGACCCGCCGGGGCCTCCGCTCCCATTAACGAGTGCAGCATCGTGCTCACATATGCCTCGACGTCCACTCCCTCCGCACCTTCAGGAAGGCCAAGAATCCTTAGGTTGTTCCTCCTCGCGTTGTTCTCCAGGGCCTCCAGCCTTTCCACACATCGTTTATGGTGTGCCTCGTGCATCTCCGTCTTCACCACCAGGCCCTGTATGTCGTCCTCATTCTCGGCAGCCTTTGCCTTCACGACCCGAAGCTCCCGCTCCTGGGTCTTTTGCTCCTCCTTTAGCCCTTCGATCGCCTGTAATATCGGGGCCAACAGCTCCTTCTTCATTTCCTTTTTGAGTTCTTCCACGCAGCGTTTCAAAAACTCGTGTTGTTCAGGGCCCCATATTAAACTGCCACCTTCCGACGCCATCTTGGTTTTTGCTTGCCTTCCTTGCCGCTGCTCTAAAGGATCCACCGCAATCCGGCCACCTTCCTCTCCTTTTTCCATCCGTATCCAGGGGGGATTCCCTTCTGGTTCACCGCACAGTACTTTTAGCCGTTAGAATTGCCGTTGGGGCTCTTATTAAGAGCCCAAAAGTCCGTTACACCGGGAGCTGCCGAAACGTGCGACTCAGCTGGCCATCGCCGCACCCGGAAGTCGCCCATATCACTTTTAAGCATGAACGCAAAGGTATTGGCGAAGGTACTGGCTGATAGGCTGGAGGAGTGCCTCCTGAAGTTGATAGGTGAAAATGAAAATGAAAATGAAAATCGCTTATTGTCACAAGAAGACGTCAATGAAGTTACCGTGAAAAGCCCCTAGGTGAAGATCAGTCGGGGTTTGTGAGAGGGAGGCAGCTCTTTTCGAACATTAGGAGGGTATTGAACATGGTTATGGCACCGGCGGAGGGGAAGGAAACAGGTGGTTGTGGCATTGGACGGCGAGAAAGCGTTTGACCGAGTAGAAAATGGGGGTACTTGATGGCAGTTCTGGAGCGATTTGGGATTAAACCACGATTTGTGGACTGAGTAAAGTTACTGTAATAATAATAATTGCTTATTGTCACAAGTAGGCTTCAATGAAGTTACTGTGAAAAGCCCCTAGTCGCCACATTCCAGCGCCTGTTCGGCGAGGCCGGTACAGGAATTGAACCTGCACTGCTGGCAGTGTTCTGCATTCCAAGCCAGCTATTTCACCCACTGTGCTAAACCAGTGTATAAGGAGCTGAGGGTGAGTGTCCGCACAAATAACATCAGCTCGGGATACTTTTCTCTCCGCCGTGGGACTAGGCAGGGATGTCCTATGTCCCCTTGTTGTTTGCACTTGCGATTGAGCTGTTGGTCATCACGTTAAGAAGTTAGGGGGTATGGAGGGGGTAGTGCAGTGGGGGGTGGCATGTAGAGCATAGGGTGTCCTTATATGCCGATGACTTGCTGTTGTACGTATCAGAACCGAATGTGCCAATAGGGGGAATATTGGAGCTGCTTCGGGGTTTGGGTCTTTCTAGGGGTCCAAATTAAATCTAGACAAGAGTGAGTATTTTGTGGTGTCTCGGTCAGGGGTGGGGCCAGGGGTGGGGTGGGTGGGGGGCTGCTACTCCGTAGGGCAGGGACTCACTTTAGATACCTGGGGGTGAGGTTGTTCGGGATGGGGGGGTGCTCCGTAGGTACAACATTTCTAGCTTGGTGGGGAGAGTAAAAGCTGATCTGGCAAGGTGGGATTGTCTCCCTCTGTCGCTGGCTGGTCGGGTACAGGCGATTAAAATGAACGTGTAGCCGCAATTTCTGTTTACTTTACAATGCCTGTCGACCTTCCTTCCAAAGGCCTTTTTAAGAGAGATTGAAGGAATGATTACCCCGTTTTTATGTGGACGGAATGTGGCTAGAGTTAGAAAGGTGCTCCTTGAGAGGGGAAGGCAGTCAGGGGCGTTAGGTCCTCCGAACCTGGGACTAGATTCTCCGCCGGCAGGATGCTCCATTTTGCCGGCAGCCTGGGGCATTCCCGATGGCCTAGGGCTGCCCCATAATGGTAAACCCCATTGACCAGCCGGCATAATGGAGCATCCCGCCGGCGTGATGTGTGGCGTGGCGGGACGGAGAATCCAGCCCCTGATGTATTATTCCTGGGCGGCGAACGTGGAGAAGGCACGGAGCTGGGTCAGAGGGCAGGATTCCCAGTGGGTCAGAATGGAAGAGAGTTTGTGTAGGGGGTCGGGATTGAAGGCGCTAGCAACAGCGCCGCTCCCGATCGCCCCAGGGAAATACTCAGGGAGTCCGGTAGTAATAGCATCGTTGAAAATTTGGAGGCAGTTTCGACAGCACTTTGGGTTGGGGGCAGGGTCAGGGGAAATGCCGATTCGGGGGATCACAAATTTGAGCCAGGGAAGTGGGATGGAAATTTGTCGGAGATGGGAGGAGAAGGGAGTTAGGACACTAAAAGATTTGTTTCTTGGGGGTCGTTTTCAGGATTGAAGCAGCTGGGAGCGAAGTATGGGCTGGAGCAGGGGGAAATGTTTAGATACATGCAGCTTCGAGACTTTGTCAAGAAGGAGATACAGAGCTTCCCGGTAGAGCCAACCTTCACATTGCTGGAGGAGGTGCTAACGACAGGGGGCCTGGAGAAGGGGGTAGTATCGGCAGTGTACGGGACTATTTTGGAAGAGGAAAAGGCACCGCTGGAAGGGATCAAAGTGGGGAAGTGTGGTAAACCACTGTGTTGCATTGTATTGTGTTGTACATGCCTTGGCCTGTCCCGGATGGCTCCGCCTGTGGCTCTTCCCCCCGGGCTCATGTATAAAGGGGGCTAGTCTCCGCCTCCGTCCCAGTTCGGGACCAGAGGCCAGGAGGCTTGCTGTTTAGTGTATTAAAGCCTCAGTTACATTCATTACTCGTCGTGTGCTTATTGGTGGCATATCAATTTAATACACTAAACTTCTAAGATGAACTAATCACTCAAGCCTGATCGCCTGGAGCTGGACCCACAGGCAGCCAACGCCACAGACACTTTTGAGCACTGGCTAAGCTGCTTTGAAGTGTACCTCGGATCCTTCACCGAAGACTTCACAGACCTCCAGAAGAAGCAGATCCTCCACGCACGGGGGAGCCCAAGAGTCTTTCTTCTCATCAGGGACGCCCCCTCGTATGCGGAGGCAATAATGCTGCTGAAGGGACAATACGTGAAGTCCGTTAACGAGCTGTATGCTAGTCGCCTTTTTGCCACGAGACGGCAACGTCAGGGGGAATCACTCGCAGATTTCCAGCGTGCCTTGCGCATCCTCTGCCGGAACTGTGACTGCCGGGCGATATCGGCTACCCAGCACACGGAGCTGCTGATCAGGGACGCTTATGTCGCGGGCAAAAAATCAAATTTTATCCGCCAGCGATTACTAGAAGGGGATACACTCGGCCTCCCAGAGACAGTGAAACTCTCCAACTCACTGGAGGTGACCTCCCAGAACATGAAGGCCTACACCTCTGACTGCGCGGCTCCCTTGTGGACCTCGTGGACGCAGCCATTATCCAACCCAGGTGCGATGCAAGTCTGTGCCGCGCAGCGGCCCACCAACGCCGGAGGTCTGAGGTGCTACTTTTGAGGCCAGAGCAGCCACCCCAGACAACGCTGCCCTGCACGGAACACAACTTGCAATGGCTGTGGGAAGAACGGCCACTTTGCAAAAGCCTGCCAGGCCCGATTTCCCCCTAAAACTTCTAGGCCCAGCAACGCTACCTGCTGATGCTCGATCAATGACTCCAGAAGCGGGATTGGATGACAATTGAAGGCTTTATTGGACTAGATGTTGCCCCCAGCAGCGCAGGTACAGAAATGCGGCTGCTAGGGAGACACAGACTCATATACTCCACCTTACTGGGCGGAACCAGCAGGCAGGCTTCACCAATGATCTTCCCGTCTCAGGTACCTCCCACACCAATGATCTTACAGCCTCAACCTAGGTACCGTAATACCCCTAATATAGACTACTACATTCACCCCGTGTTAAAGAAAAGAGTCCGGTGGGTGTGGTGGTGTCGCATCATACAGTGACTCGGGCATCCGTGACTCCGGGAGCGTGACTTCGGCTTCTTCGGTAGCTTCATCACCCCTGTGTGGGACCAGTGGAACAACCGATCCACCTGAGAAGGGGGCAGCCTGGGGTGCGTCGGTGGGAGGGAGGGCGGGGTTGGTGGGGGGTGTGGGATGTGGGGGGAATCCAGCGGGCGCCAGGTCCAGTAGGGAGACCGTATCCAGCCGGCCGTCGGGGTACGCCACGTATCGTACTGAGGGTTAGCGTGAAGGAGGTGGACCCTCTCTACCAATGGGTCTGACTTGTGCGCCCACACGTGTTTGCGGAGCAGAATGGGCCCAGGAGCTGCCAGCCAGGTTGGGAGTGAGGTCACAGAGGAGGACTTCCTGGGGAAGACAAGGAGACGTTCATAAGGTGTTTCGTTTGTCGTGGTACACAGCAGCGATCGGATGGAGTAGAGTGCATCGGGAAGGACCTTCTGCCAGCGGGAGACTGGGAGATTCCTGGACCATAGGGCCAGTAGGACGGTCTTCCAGACCATTCAGTTCTCCCTCTCTTCCTGTCCGTTTCCTAACTTGTCGTCCTGCTCGAGGTGATGCCCTTGCTGAGCAGGAATTGACGCAGTTCGTCACTCATGAAGGAGGACCCCCTATCGCTGTGTATGTAGGCGGGTAAACCAAACAGGGTAAAGATACTGTGGAGGGCTTTTATGACGGCGGCTGCGGTCATGTCGGGGCAGGGGATGGCGAATGGGAACCGGAAGTACTCGTCAATCACGTTCATGAAGTACGTGTTGCGGTCAGTGAAAGGGAGGGGCCCTTTGAAGTCCATACTGAGGCGTTCAAAGGGACAGGAAGCCTTTATCAGGTGTGCTTCCTCTGGCCTATAGAAATGCGGCTTGCACTCCGCGCAGATTTGGCAGTCCCTGGTGACTGTCCTGACATCCTCGAGGGAGTAGGGCAGGTTGCGGGTCTTGATAAAATGGAAGAATCGAGTGACCCCCGGGTGGCAGAGGTCCTCATGGAGGACCCGGAATCGGTCCACTTGTGCGTTGACACATGTGCCATGGGATAGGGCATCAGGAGGCTCATTTAGCTTCCCGGGATGATACAAGATCTCATAGTTGTAGCTGGAGAGCTCGATCCTCCACCGTAAGATCTTATCATTATTTATCTTGCCCCGCTGTGCATTAGCGAACTTGAAAACTGCCGACCGTTTGTCAGTGAGGAGCATGAATCTACTGCCAGCCAGGTAATGCCTCCAGTGCCGCACAGCTTCTACTATGGCCTGAGCCTCCTTTTCAACGGAGTAATGACGGATTCCTGAAGCATGGAGGGTGCGAGAGAAGAAGGCCACGGGCCTGCCCGCTTGGTTGAGGGTGGCCGCCAGAGCTACGTCGGACGCGTCACTCTCGACTTGGAAGGGAAGGGATTCATCGATTGCGTGCATCATGGCCTTTGCGATGTCTGCCTTTATGCGGCTGAAGGCCTGGCGGGCCTCTGCCGACAGGGGAAAATCTGAGGATTTGATTAGTGGGCGGGCCTTGGCTTAACAATTGGGGACCCACTGGACATAATATGAAAAAAATCCCAGGCAGCGTTTCAGGGCCTTGGAGCAGTGGGGGAGGGGAAACTCCATGAGGGGGCGCATGCGTTCGGGATCTGGGCCTATGGCTCCATCATGCACTATGTAGCCGAGGATGGCTAGGTGGTTGGTGCTGAACACGCATTTGTCCTTGTTGTAGGTTAAGTGAAGGGTTTTTGCGGTATGGAGGAATTTACGGAGGTTGGTGTCGTGGTCCTGCTGGTCGTGGCCGCAGATGGTGACGTTGTTGAGGTACGGAAACGTGGCCCGCAAACCCTACCGGTCAACCACTCGGTCCGTCTCCCGTTGGAAGACCGAGACTCCACTTGTGACACCGAAGGGAACCCTTAGGAAGTGGTAGAGCTGCCCATCTGCTTTGAATGCAGTGTACTCGCGGTCGCTCGGGCGGATGGGGAGCTGGTGGTAGGTGGATTTGAGGTCCACCGTGGAAAAGACCTTGGATTGTGCAATCTGATTGACCAAATCAGATATGCGGGGGAGAGGGTACGCCCGCGGCCCTGGCGCTCGCAGCCGAGGAACTCCGCGCGGTCCTAGCGCCCGCGGCCCGGGCGCTCGCAATGCAGGAACTCCGCGCGGTCCTAGCGCCCCCCAGACCCCCCAGCACTCAATGTGCGACCCGCAGACGCCGCCATTTTGGGTCCCGACCACCACGAGGGGAGGAGGGGCCCCGCCATCTTGGACCGCCCCCGACCTGTACGACGCATGGGGGCGGCCATTTTGTCCACCCCCGACGCCATCTTGTGACCCCTCAGCTACGGGCGAGGTATGGGGGTGGCCATTTTGTCCATCCCCGACGCCATCTTGGACGGCAACAACGGACCCCACCCCACTACTACAACCACGGCTCGCTTCGGTTACACTCGATCAGGCTCGGCCCCGGACTCTCCAGACGACGACGACAACGGTCCTAATTAACGGCCACGAGACGCCATGCCTAGTCGACTCCGGGAGCACGGAAAGTTTTATACATCCCGACACGGTAAGACGCTGTTCCTTAACTACCTTCCCCAGCGCACAAAAGATTTGCCTCCGTACAGATCCAGGGATTCTGCATAGTTACCCTAACGGTACAGGGGAGGGAATTCAAAAACTACAAACTTAACGTCCTTCCCCAACTCTGTGCCCCCACCTTGCTGGGCTTAGATTTTCAATGTAACCTACAGAGCCTTACGTTTAAATTCGGCGGCCCCATACCCCCACTCACTATCTGCGGCCTCGCCACCCTCAAGGTGCAACCCCCGTCCTTGTTTGCGAACCTCACCCCGGATTGCAAACCCGTCGCCACTAGGAGCAGACGGTACAGCGCCCAGGACCGGACCTTCATTCGCTCCGAAGTCCAGCGGCTACTAAAGGAGGGCATAATCCAGGCCAGCAATAGTCCCTGGAGAGCGCAGGTGGTAGTAGTGAAGACAGGGGAGAAACAAAGGATGGTCATTGACTATAGCCAGACCATCAACAGGTACACACAACTAGACGCGTACCCTCTCCCCCGCATATCCGACATGGTCAATCGGATTGCCCAGTATAAAGTCTTCTCCACCGTGGACCTCAAGTCCGCCTACCATCAGCTCCCCACCCGCCCAAGTGACCGCAAGTACACAGCCTTCGAGGCAGACGGGCGATTATACCACTTCCTAAGGGTCCCTTTTGGCGTCACAAACGGCGTCTCGGTCTTCCAACGGGAAATGGACCGAATGGTTGATCAACATGGGTTACGGGCCACGTTCCCGTACCTCGACAATGTAACCATCTGCGGCCACGATCAGCAGGACCACGACGCCAACCTCCAAAAATTCCTCCAGACTGCCAAAGCCTTGAACCTCACGTACAACGAGGACAAGTGCGTTTTTAGCACCGATCGGCTAGCCATTCTGGGCTACATAGTGCGCAATGGGATAATAGGCCCCGACCCCGAACGTATGCGCGCACTCATGGAATTTCCCCTCCCGCACTGCCCAAAAGCCCTGAAACGCTGCCTGGGGTTCTTTTCATACTACGCCCAGTGGGTCCCCCAGTACGCAGACAAGGCCCGCCCCCTAATACAGACCACGACTTTCCCGCTGTCGACAGAGGCTTACCAGGCTTTCAGCCGCATCAAAGCGGACATCGCAAAGGCCACGATGCGCGCCATCGACGAGTCCCTCCCCTTCCAGGTCGAGAGCGACGCCTCTGACGTAGCTCTTGCGGCTACCCTTAACCAAGCGGGCAGACCCGTGGCCTTCTTCTCCCGAACCCTCCACGCCTCAGAAATCCGCCACTCCTCAGTGGAAAAGGAAGCCCAAGCCATAGTGGAAGCTGTGCGACATTGGAGGCATTACCTGGCCGGCAGGAGATTCACTCTCCTCACTGACCAACGGTCGGTAGCCTTCATGTTCGATAATGCACAGCGGGGCAAGATCAAGAACGACAAGATCTTGCGGTGGAGGATCGAACTCTCCACCTTCAACTATGAGATCTTGTACCGGCCCGGAAAGCTGAACGAGCCGTCTGATGCCCTATCCCGCGGGACATGTGCCAACGCACAAATTGACCGCCTCCAAGCCCTCCACGAGGACCTCTGCCACCCGGGGGTCACTCGGTTTTACCACTTCATCAAGTCCCGCAATCTCCCATACTCCTTAGAGGAGGTCCGTACAGTCACAAGAGACTGCCACATCTGCGCAGAATGCAAACCGCATTTTTTCAGGCCAGATGGAGCGCACCTGATTAAGGCTTCCCGTCCCTTTGAACGCCTCAGTCTCGATTTCAAAGGGCCCCTCCCCTCCACCGACCGCAACGCGTATTTCCTTAATGTAGTGGACGAATACTCCCGCTTCCCTTTTGCCATTCCCTGCTCCGACATGACCGCGGCCACAGTCATTAAAGCCCTGAACAGCATATTCACACTGTTCGGTTACCCCGCATACGTCCACAGCGACAGGGGGTCCTCTTTCATGAGTGACGAGCTGCGCCAGTTCCTGCTCAGCAAGGGTATAGCTTCAAGCAGGACGACCAGCTACAACCCCCGGGGGAACGGTCAAGTAGAAAGGGAGAACGGCACGGTCTGGAAGGCCGTCCTACTGGCCCTACGGTCCAGGGATCTCCCAGTTTCACGGTGGCAGGAGGTCCTCCCGGACGCTCTCCATTCCATCAGGTCGTTATTATGTACGAGCACTAATCAAACGCCTCACGAGCATCTCCTTGTCTTCCCTAGGAGGTCCTCCTCTGGAACGTCGCTGCCGACCTGGCTGGCGGCCCCAGGACCCATCCTGCTCCGAAAGCACGTGCGGGCACATAAGGCGGACCTGTTGGTCGAAAGGGTTCACCTCCTCCACGCAAACCCCCAGTACGCCTACGTGGAGTACCCCGACGGCCGACAGGACACGGTCTCCCTGCGGGATCTGGCGCCCGCCGGCACCACGCACACCCCCCCGGCACCATCAACCCAACCGCCCCCCTTCCTGCCACCGCCGCACCCCGCGACCACCCCCTTCCCAGGAGGATCAGTCCCCCTCCCCTTTTCACCGACAGCTGAAACCGTGCGGCTCCCGGAGGCGACAACGCTGGTACAAGCACCACCACCACCGCCGGGGCCGAGGCGATCGACACGGACGACCAGACCGCCCGACCGACTCGTGGCGTCGATGTAAAACAAAGATGGACTGTCCAATGAACATTTTGTTTTTCCTATATCCTCTGTGAATAGTTGTAACAGGACGATACTGTCCAATACGGTACTACCATGTAACTGTTCTATCCTCCCAGGACCAGTACTGTAAACCCTTACCACCATACGAAGCATCACCCCGCCGGGTTCATTTTTGACAAGGGGTGAATGTGGTAGTATGTATTGGGGGTCATGTGGGACTGGAAGCCCTAATGTCATTGGCTGACAGATCCCGGGTCCTGGTTGGCCGTTGACCTCATACTCCGCCCTGAAGGCGAAGTATAAGAAGCCGGTGCCTTCCCCCGCAGGCCAGTTTACTATCGGGCTGCTGGGGAACAGACACGCTTAATAAAGCCTCATCGACTTCACTCTATTTGTCTCACGGAGTCTTTGTGCGCCACACGCATCGAGCTGCGTATACCTGTTGATGGTCTGACTATAATCGATGACCATTCTGTGCTTCTCCCTGGTCTTCACAACCACTCTCCAGGGGCTGTTGCTAACCTCGATAATACCTTCCTTCAGTAGCCGCTGGACTTCCAAACTAATGAAGGTCCGGTACTGGGCACTGTACCATCTGCTCCTGGTGGCGATGGGTTTGCAATCTGGGGTGAGGTTCGCAAAAAGGGAAGGCGGGTCAACCTTGAGAGTCGCGAGGCGGCAGACAGTGAGGGGAGGTATAGGTCTGCCGAATTTAAAGGTTAAGCTCTGGAGGTTGCATTGGAAGTCCAATCCCAGGAACGTGGCAGCGCAGAGGTGAGGGAGGATGTAGAGTTGGAAATTTTTAAATTCTCTTTCCTGGACCTTGAGGTTCGCTACGCAGGACCCCTTGATCGCTACAGAGTGAGACCCGGAGGCCAGAGAGATTCTTTGGTTACCTGGGTGTATGGGAAGAGAACAGCGCCTTACCGTGTTGGGGTGTATGAAGCTCTCTGTGCTCCCGGAGTCGATCAAGCAGGATGTTTTGCGCCCGTTGATGAGCACGGTCGTCGTCGCGGTCGAGAGCGTTCGGGGCCGAGACTGGTCCAGGGTCACCGAGGCGAGTCGTGGTAAAAGTTGAAGATTTTCCTCGGGCGGTGTGTGGTCATCCAAATCGGGGTCCTGAGACTCCAGCCAAGATGGCGGCGCCCACGGGTCGCACATGGCTGGGGGTGGGCAAGATGGCGGCATCCACGCATCGCACATGGTCCCTGAGGAACATGATGGCGGTGCCCGTGGCCCACACATGGCTGAAGAAAATGAAAATGGCGGCGCCCGCGGCCCACACATTGCCCGTGGAGAGAGTTGTGGTGGCGGCCCCGAATCACCCCCGGAGACAGCGGCGACCGCCCGGGCCTGGCATACCGCCACGAAATGGCCCTTTTTGCCACAACCTTTGCAGGTGGAGGAGCGGGCCGGGCAGCGCTGCCGGGGGTGCTTGGCTTGCCTGCAAAAGTAACAGCGGGGCCCCCCTGGTTGCCTGGTAGCTGCATGGCACAAGCTTGTGGGGGGACGCATCGGGGTCGGCCGCGGGTGGGTTCCACGCTGCCCAAGGGGCTGCCACGCAGTCAGGGACATACGCGCGGGCGTTTCGGGAGGCCATATCCAGGGAGCTAGCAAGGGCCCGTGCCTCCTTGAGGCCTAGCGTCTCTTTCTCCAGCAGCCGCTGACGGATTTGGAAGGACAGCACCCCTGCAATAAATGCGTCCTGGATTAAAGGTTCTGTGTGGTCGCTGGCTGAAACTTACGGGCAGTCACAGTTCCTACCCAGTACCAGGAGCGCGCTGTAGAATTCATCCTGCGATTCCTCCGAGATTTGTCGCCTTGTCGCTAGATGTCAGGCGTAAACCTGGTTTACTGGGCGAATGTAGTGTCCTTTCAACAGGGCCACCTCGGCCTCGAAATCGTCCGCATCCTCAATCTCTGGGCTCACCCTCGAGTGGAGAAGTTGCAGTTTCTAGTCCTCCGAGGGTGCAGTCGTGGCTGTCCTGAGGTACCCTTTGAAGCACGCTGTGGTAGTATGCATTAGGGGTCATGTGGGACTCCGCTGGGTTTGCCACATGGGGGCTGCGTTGCAGACACTCTGGCTTGATTCGGAGCTCCATTCTTTAAAACTAGTCCAATAAATTGATGCTCGATCAATGACTCCAGAAGCGAGATTGGATGACAATTGGAGGCTTTATTGGACTAGATGTTTCCCCCAGCAGCGCAGGTACAGAATGCAGCTGCTGGGGAGACACAGGCTCTTATACTCCACCTTACTGGGTGGAACCAGCAGGCAGGCTTCAGCAATGATCTTCCTGTCTCAGGTACCTCCCACACCAATGATTTTACAGCCTCAACCTGGGTACCGTAATACCCCTAATACAGATTACCACACCTGCTGATTGTCGGGGCCGCCCACAGCTGCCACGCCACCCGCCATGTGCGACCTGTGGGCGCCGCCATCTTTAGCGCATCCTCCAACTGCCACACACGACCCACGGGGGCTGCCATCTTGGACGCCATCGCCGCTGCCAGCTGCCACGTGCGACCCATGGGGGCCGCCATCTTGGATGCCATCGCCGATGCCTCCCGCCACGCGCAACTCATTGGGCCGCCATCTTGGGACCACTCCGCTGCCTCCCGGGAGCCTGGCTCACCCGACCGTACGCTGGCCGCCGCTACCTCCGACCGGCCTACAGACCACCTTCCGAAACTTGCCTCCATCACACTCGAACTGTCCCGGCCGCATCACCTCGCGACGTCTACGATGGCCGTCCGGATCAACGGGCACGAGACGGCCTGTCTTTTTGAGTCCGGGAGCACAGACAGCTTCATTCACCCAGATACGGTAAGGCGCTGCTCCCTCCCCATTCTACCTGTGACCCAGAAAATCTCCCTGGCTTCCGGATCCCAAGCAGTGGAGATTCGGGGGTATTGTGTCGTGAACCTCACTGTGCAAGGCGTAGAGTACACCAACTTTAGGCTCTATGTCCTCCCCCATCTCTGCGCTGCCTTATTACTTGGGCTCAACTTCCAGTGCCACCTCCAGAGCCTTACCCTAAAGTTCAACGGACCCCTGCCCCCCCTCACCGTCTGTAGCCTAGCGACCCTTAAGGTCGCCCCATCCTCCCTCTTCGCAAACCTCACCCCGGACTCTAAGCCCATCGCTACCAGGGAAATGGACCGAATGGTTGACAAGTACGGGTTGCGGGCCACGTTCCGTACCGAGACAATGTCACCACCTGCAGCCGTGACCAGCAGGACCATGATGGGAACCTCCGACACTTCCTCCACACGGCGAAACTCCTGAACCTCACTTATAATAGAGAGAAATGCGTCTTTCACACAACCCGCCTGGCCATCCTCGGCTACGTCGTGGAACACGGAGTCCTAAGGCCTGACCCCAACCGCATGCGCCCCCCTCCTGGAACTCCCCCTTCCCCACTGCCCCTAGGCCCTGAAGAGATGCCTGTGGTTCTTCTCTTACTATGCCCAGTGGGTCCCCAACTACGTGCACAAGGTTCGCCTACTGATCAAGTCCATCACGTTTCCCCTGGTGACTGAGGCCCGACTGGCCTTCGATCGCATCAAAGCAGACATCGCCAAAGTCGCGATGCACACTGTGGATGAGTCCATCCCTTTCCAAGTGGAGAGCGATGCGTCGGACTTTGCTCTGGCCTTGTAGCCACCTGGGATGGCCACTTCCAGAATACAAAATGGACATTTGCAAAGATTGCAAGGAGAAATGGACAATGTTAAGAAAGCAAGCAGGCACAGAGCCTGTCTGCATATTGGAGAAACAGCTCCTAGACAAGACCCAGAAAATCTCCCTGGCTTCCGGATCCCATGCAGTAGAAATCCGGGGGTGCTGCATCGCGACCTTACTGTACAAGGCGCAGAGTACGCTAACTTCAAACTCTACGTCCTCCCCCATCTCTGCGCTGCCCTATTACTGGGGCTCGACTTCCAGTGCCATCTCCAGAGCCTTATTTTAAGGTTCGGTGAACCCCTGCCCCCCCTCACCGTCTGTAGCCTCGCGACCCTTAAGGTCGCCCCACCCTCGCTCTTCGCTAACCTCACCCCGGACTGTAAGCACATCGCCACTAGGAGCAGACGATACAGTGCCCGGGACAGGGCCTTTATCAGGTCGGAGATCCAGTGACTCCTGCCAGAGGGGGTCATTGAGGCGAGTACCAGCCCCTGGAGAGCCCAAGTGGTGGTCGTCAAGACTGGGGAGAAGCACCGGATGGTCATCGATTACAGCCAGACCATCAACCGGTACACGCAGCTCGATGCGTACCCCCTCCCCCGCATATCTGACATGGTCAATCAGATTGCACAATATCGAGTCTTCTCCACAGTTGACTTGAAGTCCACGTACCACCAGCTCCCTATCCGCCCGGAGGACCGCCAATGCACTGCCTTCGAGGCAGATGGCCGCCTCTACCATTTCCACAGGGTCCCTTTCGGCGTCACCAATGGGGTCTCGGTCTTCCAAAGAGAAATGGACCGAATGGTTGACCAGTACGTATGGTGATATACATCACTGTAAGTATACAAAGGGTTAATGTACATACACTACACCTAGTTGGACACTAGAGGGAGCACCAGAGACATGACGCACAGACAGTCAACCAATAGGTCAGTAAGCTAGGACACGACCAATGGGCATTCACGACACAGACAGAGGTGACACTACCACAGGAGGCATTACACCAACCCACATCAAAGGGACACAACACACATGATCTTCCTCTTTCCAGTGGAGACACTCAGTGAGTACACAGGGTTGATTGAAACACATCTCTCCCACCACGTGGATTGTAGCAGACTGGTTAGTCAGTCTGTGTGGCTATAGAAGGATTAACATTCGCGTTGAATCCAAGAAGAAGAATTGTTAACAGTAATAAATGTTTTAAAGCTATCTCCAAGTCTGAACCTTCCTTTTGTCAGAGTGCACATCAAGGAAGCAGCTTATGCTACGTCAAGAGCATAACAAAACAGTACGGGCTGCGGGCCACGTTCCCGTACTTAGACAATGTCATCATCATCTGCGGCCATGACCAGCAGGACCATGACGAAAAACTCTGGCACTACCTCCACATCGCTAAACTCCTGAACCTCACCTATAATAAAGAAAAATGCGGTTTCAGCACCCGCATAGCCATCCTTGGCTACATCGTGGAACACGGAGTCCTAGGGCCCGACCCCGACGGTACAGACGATACAGTGCCCGAGGCAGAGCCTTTATCAGGTTGGAGGTCCAGTGACTCCTGCGAGAGGGGATCATTGAGGCTAGTACCAGCCCCTGGAGAGCCCAGGTGGTGGTCGTCAAGACTGGCAAGAAGCATCGGATGGTCATCGATTACAGCCACGGTACACGCAGCTCGATGCGTACCCCCTCACCCGCATATCTGACATGGTCAACCAGATTGCGCAGTATCGAATCTTCTCCACAGTTGACTTGAAGTCCGCGTACCACCACCTCCCTATCCGCCCGGAGGACCGCCAATACACTGCCTTCGAGGCAGATGGCCGCCTCTACGACTTCCTCAGGGTCCCCTTTGGCGTCACCAATGTGATCTCGGTCTTCCAAAGAGCAATGGACCGAATGGTTGACCAGTATGGGCTGCGGGCCACGTTCCCGTATTTAGACAATGTCACCATCTGCGGCCATGACCAGCAGGACCATGCCGAGAACCTCCGGCGCTTCCTCCACACCGTTAAATTCCTGAATCTCACCTATAATAAAGAAAACTGCGTTTTCAGCACAACCCGCCTAGCCGTCCTCAGCTTCGCCGTGGAACACGGAGTCCTAGGGCCCGATCCCGACGCATGTGCCCCCTCCTGGAACTCCCCCTCCCCCACTGCCCCAAGGCCCTGAAGAGATGCCTGGGGTTCTTCTCGTAATATGCCCAGTGAGTCCCCAATTATGCGGACAAGGCCCGTCCACTTATCAAATCCACCATTTTTCCCCTGATGGCCGAGGCCCGACTGGCCTTCAATCGCATCAAGGCAGATATTGCCAAAGCCGCGATGCACGCTGTGGACGAGTCCATCCCATTCCAGGTGGAGAGCGATGTGTCGGACTTTGCTCTGGCCTCTACCCTCAACCAAGCGGCAGGCCCGTGGCTTTCTTCTCCCGTACCCTCCATGCCTCCGAAATTCGACACTCCTCCGCCGAAAAGGAAGCCCAAGCCATCGTAGAAGCTGTGCGACATTAGGGGCATTACCTGGCCGGCAGGCGATTCACACTCCTCACTGACCAGTGGTCGGTTGCCTTCATGTTCAGTAACACACAGCGGGGCAAGATCAAGAATGACAAGATACTGAGGTGGAGGATCGAGCTCTCCACCTAGAACTACGATATTTTGTATCGACCTGGGAAGCTCAATGAGCCCCCAAATGCCCTATCCAGCGGTACATGCGCCAGCGCACAAGTAGACCGACTTCGGGCCCTCCACAATGACCTCTGTCACCCGGGCGTCACCCGTTTTTTTCACTTCATCAAGGCTCGCAACCTGCCTTACTCCATCGAGGAGGTCAGGTCCATGACCAGGGACTGCCAGGTCTGCACGGAGTGCAAGCTGCACTTCTATTGGCCAGACACAGCACACTTGTTAAAGGCCTCTCGCCCCTTTGAGTGCCTCAGCATCGATTTCAAAGGGCCCCTCCCCTCCACTGACCGTAACGTATACTTCCTCAACGTTGTTGATGAGTACTCAAGATTCCCCTTCGCCATCCCATGCCCTGACATGACCTCTGCCACCTTCATCAAGGCCCTGCACAGTCTTTTCATCCTGTTCGGGTTCCTCACCTACATCCACAGCGTGCGGGGCTCCTCCTTCATGAGCGACGAGTTGCGTCAGTTCCTGCTCAGCAAGGGCATCAACTCCAGCAGGACGACCAGCTATAACCCCCGGGGAAATGGACAGGTAGAGAGGGAGAATGCGACAGTCTGGAAGGCCGTCCTCCTGGCCCTACAGTCTAGGAGTCTCCCATTCTCCCGCTGGCAAGAGATACTCTCCGATGCGCTGCACTCCATCCGGTTGCTCCTGTGTGCAGCTACCAACGAGACTCCTCACGAGCGTATGTTTGCTTTCCCCAGGAAATCCACCTCCGGGATCTCGCTCCCATCCTGGCTAGCAGTCCCAGAGCCTGTCCTCCTACGGAAGCATGCTCGTCGAGAAGGTCCTGCTCCTCCATGCCAATCCACAATATGCCCCAAGCCCCCGCAACCAGGACGGGCAACAGGACACAGTCTCCCTTTGGGATTTGGCACCAGCAGGCTCCCCAGCGACCATCACCCGACCCTACACCGTCTTTCCCCACCCCCGCCCACCTACCTCACGAACTAGCACCCGCAGGCCCACCAGCGACCATCACCACCACCTTCGCCCATACACCGTCCTCCCCTTCACCGTCTCAACAACTAGGTGAAGAAGAGGACAACACGCTCCCAGGACCGCAGGTCTCTACACCAGTGCCCACACCACAGCCGGGACTGAGGCGATCACGGCGGAAGTTTAAGGCCCCCGACAGACTTGACCTTTAAGACCACTTCACCCCCGCCGGACTCTCTTTTTAACAGGGGGTGAAAAGGCACCGCTGGAAGGGATCAAGTGGGGAGGTGTGGTAAACCACTGTGTTGCACTGTGTTGTGTTGTACATGCCTTGGCTTGTCCCGGATGGCTCCGCCTGTGGCTCCTCCCCTCGGGCTCATGTATAAAGGTGGCTAGTCTCTGCCTCCGCCCCAGTTCGGGACCAGAGGCCAGGAAGCTAGCTGTTTAGTGTATTAAAGCCGCAATTACATTCATCACTCGTCGTGTGCTTATTGATGGCCTATCAGGAGGAAGAGTTGGGAGAGGGTATGGAGGAGGGGTTCTGGTGTGAGGTGCTCCAGAGAGTGAACGCCTCCACCTCGTGCGCGACGTTGGGGCTGATACAGCTGAACGTGGTGTATAGAGCACACCTCACAAGGGTGAGGAAGAGCCGGCTCTTTGAGGGCGTATAGGATGTATATGAACGTTGCGGGGGCTTGGGGCTTCCGCAAGCCACGTTCATGTGTTTTGGTCCTGTCTAAAGCTGGAGGATTACAGGAAGGAGGTTTTTAGGGTAACCTCTAAGGCGCTGCATGTGAAACGTGACCCGCACCCTCGGGAGGCCATATTCGGGGAGCGGGTGCGGAGGCAGATATTATTGTCTTCGCCTCGTTGATCGTCTGAAGGATCAACATTTCCACCCTGTGCCCTGGCGTGGTGGGGGAACCTGCTGGAATTCTTAACTCTTGAGAAGGTTAAGTTTGAACTGAGGGGAAGGATGGAGGGGTTCTACAATTCATGGGCATTATTCCCGCACCAGCCTCCCCGAACAGGCGCCGGAATGTGGCGACTAGGGGCTTTTCACAGTAACTTCATTTGAAGCCTACTTGTGACAATAAGCGATTTTCATTTTCATTTCATTTTCATTATGTACTTTCAAGAATTGGATGACATCGAAGATTAGTGGAGGGGGGCGGGGACTGTATATGTTAATGGTGTCTATGGGTGATTCCTGACTCCTTTTTTTATTTGATGTTTATGTTGCATGTGGGCTGTTGTTTGGGGGTTGGTGGGAGGATGGGATTGTTGTTGTTGATATGTGGATTGACATTGCATTTTGTTGTTGTTGATAAGGGGATTGACATTGCATTCGTTACTGTTATTGTTTGTTGGTGGGTGTGAATTTTGAAGAAAATGTGAAAAAGGAGAATAAAAATATTTTTTTTTAAACTCTACCGGTCACTTGTAAATAGAGAGCTAATAGTCTATAGGTAACTACATGCAAACATACAGCTAACAAATATGTAGGTAACTTTCTGTAAACTGACGGCAAATAAATCTAGAGGCAACAGTCTGTAAACTCGCAGCTAATAACTCTGTAGGTAACAGTGTGTAAACAGACAGCTAACAACTCCACAGGTAACTGTAAACAGACGACTAGTAACTTTACAGGTAACAGTCTGTAAACTCGCAGCTAATAACTTAAAGGTAAGAGGGTATAAACGTGCAGCTAAAACCTCTCTATATAACAGTGTGGAAACAGACTGTCAATAACTCCATAGGTAACAGTATAACAGACTGCTAATAACTATAGGTAACTGTTTAGAACAGAAAGCTAATAACTCTATCGGTAAAAGTGTGTATACAGACAGCTAATAACTCTATAGGTAACTGTGTGAATCTGATGGCTGTTAACTGCAATGTTAGAGTTTCGTCATTAATGTGTTTTTATATAAGTTAATTAACAAGGTCAATGCGAACCATTTACAGAAGGAAGTTCTAAAGTGTGACACCCAGAACATTCAGTACAAGCCATGCTTTTGTATAAAACAAAGTTACACAAAGTAAATTAGATTTGATAAGTCTTGCAGCCCCCCAGGTATAAAATAAAGCAGTCAAGAAAATAAAAGAAGCTTACTATCTAAAATACTGGTTACTTACTCAGATAGAACAACATTAGCTCACAACATTTTAGCCGCATCAAAATCACCCAGTGTAAATGTGTAATCTATACATAGAAACACTAGAGTGGGAGCTTGTGTGGTTTCCCAGAAGCACAGAATAGGGCTAACTTCCACTGACTTCATTTTTACAACTGTCAGCACTTTTCTCGCACTTTTAAATACGTTTGCTGCAAAATGTGGATGTGTAGCGTCTATTTTTTTGGCACTTCAAGTGGGGTCAAAGTGGCCAGTGCACTGTGCATGCACACCTCTGCTGCAGGCCATGCCAGAAGGGATTTTGAGTGGGTCGCTAGTGAGGCTTTGGGAAGTGCAAAATAAGTATACAGATTGGACAGATTGTGATGCCAGTCAGCCTGGAATGCTGATTTTACACCAACAGTGCCATTTTCATCTTCAGCACTCCAGCTCATGCCTTACCTTAACCTCATCCAGCTCAACATGTGTTCAACAGCACAAAGTCCCCCCTCCCGTCTGTGCTAAAGTGATCATAAACTACTTTCAGGATTGTTGTTGATCGATTTCCAGTGCCTGTTGTGGAATTAGTAGAATTATTTGATGGCTTCTGCTATATAATGTTGTAAAGTCTACAGTGAGTGGAGTGGCACGTGGTGAAGGAACTGGTTCTCGGTGAGGTTTCCACCAGCAATCTTTGCTTCCAGTCCATTAATCTCTGGCCTGCAGCATGACAGGAAGAATGAGCACAGACAATACAGACAAGACAAAGTCCTCAAAGAGGAAGTAGGAGTTGGGCTCTAGCAGAAAGCCATAAACATGAGAGACCAATTCTTCTTCAACCTCAGCAAGGAACAATATGAGTAATGTCTCAGTTCAAGTAAGGAGATGTTTATTGAAGCCTCAGAGTAATACAACAGTGCTAAAGGTTCCATGGTCCTGAAGTTCAGTACATCGGTTTCTTCCAGGCTGGAGCAGGGGACATCTTCAAAATGCTACAGTTCACCATCCAATATGCTGGTATGGAAATGACTGATGCCCTGTAAACAGAGAAAAAAAGGAAATCATAGGGATACAACCCTGAATGAGGCCAATCAGCCCATGTTCCATGCTAGCTCTCTGGAAGATACCAGCTGCTCCACTCCACTACCATTTCCCTAATGCTCTGCATTTTCATTCTCTTTGGGTTCTTATCCAATTCCCTTTTGAAGGGCACGATTGAATCCGCTTCCATCATACTGCCAGGTAGTGCATCCCAGGCAGCACACAGGAAGTAGAGGGCCCTATTTAATGGGCAAGCAACAACCACTGCTTTGGGTGTCGTTCTTTCCCACAATGCAAAGAGAAGCTGAACAAAGAGCAGTAGTCAGCGATGGCTCTTATGCCAGGGCATACACTGCCTCCCAGCTGGTATTTCCCTCTGGAAATCAAGGGTACCCTCGAAGAGCTGGGGTGACAGATAATGATGAGATGCCCATCACTCATGAGACTCCATCAGCAGCATCTATCTCCAAGTCCCCTCTAATGGAGGAAGCATCTGCACCCTGGGACACAGGTTGGCTCTAGGGCAATGCCAGGGTAGCAGGCTTTGGCGATGCCCACCTTGGCACCTCCATGATGAGGCTGACTGCCACAGATATCTAAATCACTGACCGGTGCTAGCGAGCAGATGCAAAAGATGTTTCAATGTGCCAAGGGTGCTCAGCAGCTTCAGAACTTTTGGTTCTCACATTAGTCTGACATCCTTATGTGCAACTTGGAATTCAAGCATTTGTCTACATCAGATATCCAACATTTCCATGTTAGAATTCTAGCTTATGGTCTGCTTTTTAAGATGGAGATCTACATTTTGAGTGGAGTCTGAGTGGAGTGCATGCAGCTCTGCAATTTATCTAAAATTAAACATCTTATCCACAAAAATGTCACCAATCATAGAATCATAGAATTTACAGTGCAGAAGGAGGCCATTCGGCACATCGCATCTGCACTGGCCCTTGGAAAAAGCATCCTACCCAAGCCCACACCTCCACCCTGTCCCCGTAGCCCAGTAACTCCACCCAAACATTTTGAAAACTAAGGGCAATTTAAAATGGCCAATCCACCCAACCTGCACATCTTTGGACTGTGAGAGGGAACCGGAGCACCCGGATGAAACCCACGCAGACACGGAGAGAACGTGCAGACTTCACTCAGACAGTGACCCAAGCCGGGAATCGAACGTGGGACCCTGGAGCTGTGAAGCAACTGTGATAACCACTGTGCTACCGTGCTGCCCCAATCAATTCACCTCTAACCATGCGGGCTTCTGGTTATTGAGTTTCCTCCCAGTTATTTCATTCTTGATATTCTGTTTCACAAAACTATGTGTATAATTTTAACTGCTTCACCCAAAAATATGTAACATCTGCACTTTACTCAATTTGAGGTATGGCTCTCTCAGCAACCTCTCTTAAATGCTTTTTTTCTGACTCCAAAATATTTGTATCGCAAATCATGATTCTTTTAGCTATCAAAATCTTTTTTTTTTCTGCTGTGTTGAATTCTTGACGAGAAAGCACGTTTCTCAAGCTTCTTTCGATGGGAAAAAGCAACTTGGTCTTCTTTCCATTACTTATAGTATCTTTTGTTTCATCTGTCTTGCCTTAACTTTGAGCAATTCTTTGCTAGGTTTCCAATTAGGCGCTTGAATTATTCAGTGAGTGATAATCCTTATGCAGCCATTTCAATCAACAGTTTTAAACGTTTAATGATGTTCATAATTCAGAGTTCACTGAGGAGATTATTTACTCTTATGTTTCCGTTTTATGAACAACTGCTTCTCAAAACAGACAACGTAAAACAGGAACTGGTTTGAATCAGCTTGAATGCTTAACTTTATTACGCATCGCTACTTATTTTAATTCCAGCAGTACAGTACTATATGAGATACTTGAAGTGTCTAATTAGAACTTTGTTAAATGTTGTTGCAGAAGCTGCACAAAGGTTGCATCGCTTCATGTGGTGTCTGTAACATATACTGGCCTGGATTCTCTGCCGCTGGCAGCCGGATTCCCAATGCGGCGGTGAATCGGTGTTCGAGGTAAAACGGGATCGCCGCCTTTACTGATTGGCCCCCCCGCTGGCAGTGAGCTCAGGATTCGTGCCAGGGCACCAATGGCAGGATGCAAATGGGTCCTAATGATCCATTTATATCCACTTAGCGGGCCCGGCTCCAGATTCTCCGGGCACTCGTGATTCTCCGATCCTCTGGCTGGGAATCATGTGAGTGAGGATCACTACTGGTATTTACCAACATGGCTCTGATATGGTGGACCTCGCGGTGGGCCAAGGGGGTAACCCTTTCAGGGAGTTGCTCCCAAAGTCCATCCAAGGGCCACCCTCCCCCAACAATGCCAAACCTGGGTTAAGGATACTTCCTTAAGGTGAATATGAACTTGGGAGTAGGAGAGATAAGATCCAGTTATCGAAGTCCATATAGAAACCAACGATATAGGTAGAACCAGGAATGATCTTCTGCTGAGAGATTAAAGCAGGGAATCTAAAAAGTTATTATTATAAGGTACACATCGAGCCGAACAGGTTGCATCAAAGGGAAAAGGTTTAATGCAACTGAACAAGAGTACAGAGCATTTAGTCTGCTACAGGAGCCAGCTCACAGTTCATGGCCCTCTGGGTTTCTACAGGATGTAGAACTGGGTGCCCTGCCCTTCAGTGACGTATTGCGTATTCCCCAAAGTCCTTTGGGAATATCAATCCCCCAGTCTCAGAAGTGTCCCATGGCTTGCTTAAGGTTTTATTAGTGTCCCATGACCTGCTTAATCCCAGGTTATGACAGTTATAATCTCTGGTTTGTTATCAGAGCCACATACAACTTGGCATAAGATCAAGGAGATCCTATGGCTCAAATAGCGGTGTGTGAAGAAGGGTGTTTGATTTATGGGACCCTGGCATCAGTACTCCGGGAAGAGGGAGTCGTTCCATTGGGATGGATTCCTCTTAAACTGGTCTTGGATCAGTTTCCTAGCTGTGGAGAGGGCTTTAAATCAAGAGACAGGGTTCAAGTGAAAGGAGGTTTAGAAACCTAAAGAGAAAAATGTAGCGCTTTGGATAAAGGCAAGCAGGGTGGACCACAAAAAGGCGGGTAATTGAATATGATCATGGCTGATCCTTAACCTCAACACGGTTTCCCTGTCTGCTCCCCATATCCCTAGATTCCAAGTGACCAAATATCTGTCCATTTCGACCTTAAATATATTCAATGATAGAGCATCCACAGTCCTCTACGATAGATGATTGTTTTGAATAGTGGAGTAGGTTTGAAGGCCAAGTAATATATTTCTGTTCCTATTTCTTATCTTCCTATACGATAAATACATTCATATCTCCATTGAAATGTTGGACAAGGACATTTGTTATCTGTTATCGCCACATTAATTTCTGACCTAACATTTAATTCTACTCCTCAAAGCGTTCTGCATTTAGCCACTTAATAGATATCATGACACTCTACTCATTGAAGCATACAATCGTAATATGCAGTGAAAATTGACCTCAGCTCTCAGCATGAAACTAAAGAAAAATCGATTATTTGAGAATTGTAGCATTTAATATATTTTACAAATTATCTCAATTAAAACATACTGCTCTCTCTTATCATTGCAAAAAATGCCAGGACAGTCAAAGGATGTTAATTCCACGTGATCAGCAAAACAAGAGAATTGGTTTCTTTCATAGTGCAAAAACTATTTTTTCAACAAAATCAAAGGATTACTTTGAGCTGCCGCAGGCTTCTTTAAACCTGGAATTGTAGAAAATTATAGCAGAACGCTGAAGAGAAATGGAGCTCGGTGCACTATTACTACAGGGTGGTAAAATACATTTAGAGAGCCATATAGAACCACTGCTTGTGTCAAGAAAGCAGCTCCTCAGCCTGACAAAGTGCAGACTGGTGGAGAACATTGGAAAACAATTTCTCAACCCATTTGTCAGAAGCAGGAAGGATCCACTTCAATACCGAGGCAGTTTGCGTATCAACCAAATCCACCATGGCAAACCTTTGAACTGCAGTCGTCTCTCATACTCTAAATCAAGAAATAAATCACAACGCTTTCAATTGAATAAATACACAATAAACAGCAACGTTAACCAATCCTCCACTGCAGCCGAACAATTATTTAGCCATGACAGGCCAAGTTAACTAACAGCAGTGAAAATCAATAGGTTAATACTTGTATTGGTACACTAGACAGGCATAATCAAAGTTATTCCATTCAGATTGAAGCAGTTCGAAGTGAGGACAGATTAGGAGTCTTGCCATCATTGGATGGAAGAAATTTTCAACACATCAGTCCACAATATATACAGCCCAAGTCCAAGAAGGGAGAGAATAAAACTGCAATCAGCCTTTCTACTGAGTGTATCATCGACTATTTTGTAATGTCCCAGTTATATTGCACGAACTAGTACATTGGCAACTGCATTTTTAGCAGTAGAAGCCACAGTTCTACTACTCGCTCACATGACTGAGTGGAAAGTTGAAGTTTAACCCTGCATCCCAATTACTTGTGCCAAGAATGAACCCAACTACCGCCACTGAGGATTCAGGTGATTCAAGGAAGGTGGTAGAAACAGAGGGCAGAATTCGCCATCTGGGAGACTCGGGGATAAATTCTCCATTGCCCCCTACCGGTAGTTCCCGATGCAGCGGAGATTTGGACGTGAGGGGTAAAAATGGGATCAGCACCCGTTTACGATGCTCTGCCCCCCCCCCCCCCCACTGACAGTGGGATTGGTGATCATGCCCTCGACCCATTATTATAGAATCTACATGACCCATTTGCATCCACTTAACGGGCCGGGCACCAGGTTCTCTGGGCCCTTGCAATTCTCCAGTTCTCTGGACCGAAAATCACGTGGGTGCAGATTTAAATAGGCCATCCATCCCCACAATGCGAAACACGCCGAATCCCACCCCCACCAAATCCGCCGAGACCCCCTAAATAAAGATGCCTCCCCAGAGACCCTCTAAATAGGGAGACCCCCCCATAGAGATCCCTTGAATAGGGGGATTCCCCATGGAACAAAGAACAAAGAACAAAGAAATGTACAGCACAGGAACAAGCCCTTCAGCCCTCCAAGCCTGTGCCGACCATGCTGTCCGTCTAAACTAAAATCTTCTGCATTTCCGGGGTCCGTATCCCTCTATTCATGTATTTGTCAAGATGCCCCTTAAACGTCACGATCATCCCACCTCTGGCAGCGAATTCCAGGCACCCACTACCCTCTGTGTAAAAGACTTGCCTCATACATCTCCTCTAAACCTTGCCCTTCGCACCTTAAACCTATGCCCCCTAGTAATTGACCCCTCTACCCTGGGAATAAGCCTCTGACTATCCACTCTGTCTATGCCCCTCATAATTTTGTAGACCTCTATCAGGTTGCCCCTCAACCTCCGTCGTTCCAGTGAGAACAAACCGAGTTTATTCAACCTCTCCTCATAGCTAATGCCCTCCATACCAGGCAACATCCTGGTAAATTTCTTCTGCACCCACTCTAATGCCTTCACATCCTTCTGGTAGTGTGGCGACCAGAATTGAACACTATACTCCAAGTGTGGCCTAACTAAAGTTCTATACAGCTGCAACATGACTTGCCAATTTTTATACTCAATGCCCTGGCCAATGAAGGCAAGCATGCCATGTGCCTTCTTGACTACCTTCTCCATCTCTGTTGCCCCTATCAGTGACCTGTGGACCTATACACCTAGATCTCTCTGACTGTCAATGCTCTTGAGGGTTCTACCATTCACTGTCTTTTCCCTACCTGCATCAGACCTTCCAAAATGCATTACCTCACATTTGTCCAGATTAAACTCCATCTGCCATCTCTCCGCCCAAATCTCCAAACAATGTAAATCCTGCTGTATCCTCGGACAGATTTCATCGCTATCCGCAATTCCACCAAATTTTGTGTCGTCTGCAAACTTACTAATCAGACCAGTTATATTTTCCTCCAAATCATTTATATATACTACGAACAGCAAAGGTCCCAGCACTGATTCCTGCAGAACACCACTAGTCACAGCCCTCCAATCAGAAAAGCACCCTTCCATTGCTACTCTCTGCCATCTAAGGAGATCCCTGATTAGAGGTACCCCCCCACAGAGGCCCCCTGGAGCATTGGCATAGTAGCATTGTCGCTGGACTAGTAATTCAGAGATCCAGAGACATGCGCTGGGGATCCGGATTCGAATCCTACCACGGCAGATGGTGAAATTTGAATTCAATAAAAGCCTGTAATTAAAAGTCTAAAGGTGACCATGAAACCTATGTCGATTGTTGTAACAACCCACCTGGTTCACTAATGTCCTTTCGGGAAAGAAATCTCATTCTTACCTGGTCTGGCCTACATGTGACTCCAGATCCACAGAGATTTGGTTGACTCTTAATTGCCCTCAGGGATGGGTAATAAATACTGGCCCACCCAGCGATGCCCACATCCCATGCACGGATAAAAACAAATCAGGGACCTCCCCCCAGAGACCTCCAACTAAAGGAACCCCCACAGAGACCCCCTAAGTAAAGGAACCATTCCCCCCCCAAAGACCTCCCGCGGCCACCGCGGGATGAGGCTCAGGCTGCGAGGCCCAGGGTCATTGGGATAATACCTTACTGATTAAACCATGCAGCGACATGCTGTACTGACTTCCTGCCCAGCACTGTGGCACTCATTCCCCTGCACTCGTTCCGAGCTAAGGCTAGACATTGTGCTTTCTTGTGGTCAGTCGTTCCGATGGCATGAGACGAGCCCCGGGCACTGGACAGGCGTCTTAGCCAATCGTGTGTGGACCCTGACGCAGACCGAGGATAAGATCTGGTACCGGACCTATTCCCGGGAGGAAGAAAACGCCATCCAATTATCATCCAGAAGTCACAAGAAGAGAAAAGGACCTGCCACAAATGCGATCGGCATTAAAGTGAAAAAGGAAAATGGAATAAAAACGGAATTTAAAAGTGAAGATAAAAACTTCCCCAAAACAGAGGGGATGTTTCCTGAAGTGAAAATGGAACTGGTGGAGGACATTGCCACAGCTGGACTGGTGAAGGCAGAAAGCAGTGCCGTGGAGGAAGGGGAGTGCAGGATTTTGACGGACTATTTTCAGCTGCACGTGCGTCTCTCGGAGCTGTACTCCCACTGGAGCCAAGCTGACAAACACTTTGAGCGAGTAGCACAGGATTTCAGGGCAGCACGGTAGCATTGTGGATAGCACAAATGCTTCACAGCTCCAGGGTCCCAGGTTCGATTCCGGCTTGGGTCACTGTCTGTGCGGAGTCTGCACATCCTACCCGTGTGTGCGTGGGTTTCCTCCGGGTGCTCCAGTTTCCTCCCACAGTCCAAAGATGTGCGGGTTAGGTGGATTAGCCATGCTAAATTGCCCATAGTGTCCAAAATTGCCCTTAGTGTTGGGTGGGGTTACTGGGTTGTGGGGATAGGGTGGAGGTGTGGACCTTGGGTGGGGTGCTCTTTCCAAGAGCCGGTGCAGACTCGATGGGCCGAATGGCCTCCTTCTGCACTGTAAATTCTATGATTCTATGAAAAGAAAGCCCAGCCTGAAAGCTAGAGAGCAATCCAGTCAGGAGCAGTAAAAAAAAACCTACTGTTGTAACGCTCAACAGGGCATACACCTGCTGACTCAGACAGAGGAATCACCACGTGTCCATTTGTGGAAAGCGAAAAGCAGTGAGCTGTGTTTAAACCCTTCAGATACTTTCACTGCAAGCCATTCATTCATTTCTCTTAATGGACTCTGATTGACAGCTTCTACAAACACAGCTGTGAACCTTGATTCATTCGCCTTTTTCATGGTTCAGTAACTTTGAAGTGTTCTGACCGAAATGTTTACAAACATCAGCCACTTCAAAGAGAGATAAATGCTGTCAATTTCCAACACAGCCCTTCAAAATCACACAAGCGTGAAGATGCGTGACTAGAATGCACTTAATACTCTTATTATGTACGTATGTGCCTGCTACCCTGGGAGCATGCATGACAGCTACATCCTTGGGCACTTGGAGATCCCCAGTGTCTTCAAGGGCAACCCCAGGATGACAGGTTGGCTCTTGGGGGGAACAAGGGATACTCGCTGAGTTCCTGGTTAATGATGCCGGTACGTAGGCCTGAGACCAATGTGGAGACCCGTTATAAAGAGGTCCATGTTGGCACCTGTGCTGTCATCGAGTGGTGCATTGATCTTTTGAAAATGTGGTTCCGATGTCTGGACCGCTCTGGTGGTGCCCTGCAGAACAAATCACGGAGGGTCTTCTGCTTTGTGGTGATCTGCTGTGCCCTCCACAATCTGGCACAACAGTGGGGCGATATGTTGGAGGAAGAGGATGAACATGTAGCCTCGTCTGAGGAGGAGGAAGTGGGCCAGGAGGGGCTGGAGGACGAGCTCGGGGAGGAGTTAGAGGAGGAGCCAGAGGATGAAGGACAGGTGGCAGCAAGGGTCCAACATGCCCGGAGGACGAGGGAGGCCCTCATACTCAACAGATTCTCACAGGATGAGGCTGTGTCCATCAGAATAACCACCCCAATTTCTTTTCCTCCCCCATACCACCTTCCTCCTCCCCTTCCCCCCCATTTCCTGCCCCATCCTGACCATCGTGTTCGACCCTCCAAGGGTCTGTGTAACATCATTCCAGGGTGATGGGTCTGTGTTGGCACTGTCAGTGGGTCAATATACAAAGCAGGAGAACGATGATAACTCGCTGTAGGAGAGATCTGGTGTTTCTCAGTTTGTGTAAAAGCCTGACTCTTGTCTTTCTGCTAACAGCACGCTCACACCCATCCTCTGAACGGTGTCTACATCAGGGACATTTGACCTTGGACCGCTATGTGCGGGAGGCGGGGTTTGGGGGAGCGGAGGGCAACAGGGGCTGGGGGTGCAGGTAGGGCCGCTGTGAAGGTTAGCATGGGCGAGGCTTCCCATGTACCAGGTGTAACATGTTTTAATAGTGAACAGTTGTTATTTCCATTCCCCCTAGCTATGGATAGTGCTCCTCACTCTTCTTGATCTTATGTGATCTAGTGCTCCACTGAGGTGTGTCCCCAGGATGCATAACAGAGGTGGAGGCAGCCTGCTACTTTCTGCGCCATCTGAACTTTGATGCACTTGGTGGACATCCTCTGGAGGGCCTGGAGCTGGAGGGCTCCGACTGACTTACCGGTGGCATAGGCATCACCATGCCACCCTGTTCTGCCTGTTTCCCTTGAGATGCGGCTGTCTCAGGAGGGGGTGGCGGGGGATTTGGAAGAACTGGAAACCGCTGTTGTCTCCTTGGTGACAAGGCCTCGGGTTGGACTCTCGCGCTTCCCCCTCTCTGACAGTGCCTATAGGGTCCTGGGGGACTCCATGCAATGGAGGGGCATCTGGAGTGAGCTCCAGAGACTGTGTCATCTGGCTCTGCCAGTCTTGGCATCTCCCCATTTTCTGCACCATGGTGCCTACAACCTCAGTGATGGTCCTCAGTGACTGGGCCATGCTCTGCCGTGCCCAAGCAATGTTCACGTGGATCTGTGGACATGTCCTTCAGTGACTGGGACATGATGTCAAGGTCCTCATCCAAGGTCGTTACAGACTGAGCCATGCCTTGGGCACTACCACTCAAGATGCGGATGTCATGTTCCAGGCTTTCCTCTACGATTGTCACCCTCGCAGTGTTGACCTCGGTGCCACGCCTTGTCGGCACCATCTCCTGTGCCTGAAGCCTTTAGGACTGTTCCAATTTGCTATGCACTCACTGTAATGTACCTGACGTCCCCTCCTGACTGTCACAACTCTGACCAATGATCTACATCAGCTCGGAGAGAACATTATCCAGAGCCTCCACATCTGGCTGGGGCCCAGCTGTGTCCTGGGATCCAGCAGACCTCCAGTGGCTGATTCCCTTGGGAATTCCTGCCTCCTGATGTGCATCAGGAACTTTGCGGTGCTCATCAGATTTTGCCCCAGAAGCCTGTCCACTAATCTCACCCATTGAGGTTTGTGGCTCTGCGCTGGTAGGTGGGTGTGATAGCTATGATGCCTCGATGGTGGTCTCCTCAGAATTCTCCTCCGAGTTGTCTCATGGGTGGCAGGGGGGGGACAATGCCTCTGGATAGCCCAGCCTCATCAGATGATCCTGTGAGACAATGGACATATGGTCAGTGAGAGGGAAACCCACGCACACACAGAGAGAACATACAATCTCCACACAGACACTCACCAAAGGCCGGAATGGAACCTAGGTCTCTGGCACTATGAGGCAGCCGTGCTAACCACTGTGCCAACATGCCACTGCCGTCTCCTTCGGGTGCTCCGGTTTCCTCCTACAATCCAAAGGTGTACAGGTTAGGTGGATTGGCCTTGCTAAATTGTCCTCTAATGTCCAACGGTTAGGTGAGGTTACGGGGATAGGGCAGGGGCGTGTGTCTGAGTAGGGTGCTCTTTTGGAGTGTTGGTGTAGATTCAATGGGCTGAATTCTTCTGCACTGCAGTGATTTTCTGATTCTATCAACTCAAATCAAATAAATATCAGGGGCGGGATTCTCCGACTCCCCGCTGGGTCGGAGAATCGTCGGGGGCTGGCGCGAATCCCGCCCCCGCCTGCTGCCGAATTCTCCGGCACCGGATATTCGGCGGGGGTGGGAATCGCGCCGCGTCAGTTGGCGGGCCCCCCCCCCGGCGATTCTCTGGCCTGTGATGGGCCGAAGTCACGCTGCTGGAATGCCTGTCCCGCCGGCGAGAATCAAACCACCTACCTTACCGGTGGGACAAGGCGGCGCGGGCGGGCTCCGGGGTCCTGGTGGGGGTGCGGGGTGATCTGGCGCGGGGGGGGGGGGGTGCCCCCACGGTGGCCTGGCCCGTGATCGGGGCCCAACGATCCGCGGACGGGCCTGTGCCGTGGGGGCACTCTTTTCCTTCTGCCTTTGCCATGGTCTCCATATGGCGGAGGCGGAAGAGACTCCCTCCACTGCGCATGCGCGGGGATGCCGTGAGCGGCCGCTGACGCTCCCGAGCATGCGCTGCCCGGCAAAGTCATTTCCGCACCGGCTGGCGGGGTACCAAAGGCCTTTCCCGCCAGCTGGCGCGGCGGAAATCAGTCCTGCGCGGGCCTAGCCCCTCAAGGTGAGGGCTCGGCCCCTCAAGATGCGGAGAATTCCGCACCTTTGGGGCGGCACGATGCCCGACTGATTCGCGCCGTTTTTGGCGCCGATCGGCGGACATCGCGCCTATTGCGGAGAATCCCGCCCCAGATGTTACAAGGACAGTGACAGCAAAAAGCCCTGGGGTGCTTTTAAAATCTTATGACCATAATCTCAATAAAAACATACAAACACTTTTGAGCATGCCACATGCAGTTATCAGAATTAAGTAGTTTCACAGATTTAAAACAAATAACAAAACATATTGTTCACTTATAAAAAAATAAAATTAAAAATTAAAAATTACTTCAAAGAACCAATAACTACTGCAATGCCTGTAACAGAAGAGCAAAAAAAAAACGATTTTAAAAACTTCTACATATCTTCAAAACATTTGTGTAATATGTTGCCTGTTGCCTTCAGTCTAAATCTATTGTTTCAATGTCTGGTGTCAATGGGCGATCCCAACCTGACCCCGACATAAGGAGGCGGGGCTGCACTGATGTGCCTTGCTGTTGTCTGCGCAGACTGCTGGAAGCCCCAGGCTCCCAAATGGAAATGAAGGTTCACCATGATATCCAAGCACAGGTAAGAGCATATTTTTCCCTTTCAGAATCAGTGGCCGTGGCTTCCCACCGCTAACCGGAGGTTATGGTCATTGTGACTGAGAGCAGAGGACCTTCATAAGCCTGGGGCTCAGCATGGGCTGGGTTCTCAACAGTCTTCTGATTGCCAGGGACTTTGGCTATCACAGCATCTTTCAACATGTGTCCATGATGTGCTCAGCAGAATGTTCTCCTTGTACACGTGATCCTTCTGTGACCAATGGGGATGTCACTGTGCTAATGGAAGGCGCTGAAGAGGCATATGATGGTGCATGTTTTGGGTCATTGGTGTCACCATCCTCCGAGCTGGTGCCATTGCTACCACCTCGTGGTTGTGGTGTGGCCTCCGATTGCAAAGGCCTACAGGGGAAACACAAAGTGACACATTAAGCAATATTGATGACCATATCACATTTTCGCATGCCTCCTGTCTTCCCTTGTCTCAATGCTAGGTTGGCGGCATTGTTACTCTGCTGCCTGGTCACTTCAGTCTCATCGGTGGTGACTAAATGACCATTCTGCTCCCCTGCGATCTGCATTGCCTCCTATTCCACTGCAGTAAGGATTGTTACATTTGGCACCCCCTCACCAGTCTTGGCCCTTACACTTGGATTGTGCACCTGTTTTTCCTGCATCTCAAAGTAGAGATTTGGTAGCACATCAAGTGAGATGCAATCCCCTTATCTGCATACAGAGCCCTGATACATACTGACCCATGACTTCGCAATTGTACTCAATCACTTACTCAAATAAACTGTCACATGGTTTGGCCTCAAGTATCATGTGTTACTGAGGCTGATGCATTCGCCTGCCTGGTCTCCTCATATATTGCTTGATGCCCTTATGAAAGCCCAATGATACAGTGCCTTGATGCCACATACCTTGGTTGACCAATGGACATCATTGACCCACTTGTGATATTGGACTGAGGATCTTGGATAGAGCTCATGGTTACTCAAACCCTCTGCGATTTCTGTTTAGGCCACCTTGGCTAGGCGGACAGATTTTTGTTGCCACTCCCACTGTTCCAGATGGCATGGAGGAGACATCGCAAAACCATTCTCTAACCTCAGGCAATTATTGAGGGGTGGAGTGACAGTGTTCCAGTGGATGATTGCACAGTAGGGAGATAACGATGGGGGAATGATGGGGACACTGGGAGATGACTGGACTGTAGGGGTTGCGGTTGTTGGTAATGGGGATCTCAGGGGATTTGATTAAAATGTGAGGGAGGGAATGATGGGGCTAGAAGTGTGACACCTCCAAAGGGGAGCGAAGGCTTGGTTTGAAAAACATAAAATTCCTCTTCTGAAATGTCTAGCTCTTAGCTAACTTGTTCCCTTTCTGCAGGGTCAATATGCTTGTCCAGTTGGCTCTTTAGTATCCCAACCAGACCTGCAAATTAGTCACCTGATGGCATGTCTGAAAACTTCTTGCCCAAACCCATGTACCTGCCAGCTGTCCTTTACTTTTTTTTGGAATTACATGTGCCCAGATCCCAACACAAAAGCAGACATGGCGCCCATTTCCACTTCCTCTTCTGGCATCAACTCCCACATATTTTGCGTTGCCTGTCTGCAGAGACAGAATAGCATTTGCTAAATATTCCTCCAAAAGATTATATGGATGGTTCTGTGCCTGAATGCAACTTTTACACTTGCTAACGTGGGCGATAAGGAGTGGGAATGATTATCTTCACCATGGACCTTGCAGAGTGCAAGCTCCTCCACTAGGGGCAGGGAATCTGTATTGACCCCTGTATAAAAACCCAGTCAGTAAGTCACTAACCAGAAAAGTATCCGGTAGGGATCAACCGGGTTGTGTATATATGATGCTGGAAATAAAAACATTTGTTTCTTTTATTTTACTCAGTGTAGACTCCCCCTCCCCTATTAAGCTTCCATTCTTTTGAATAGAAGTCATGTCACATTTAGGTAGTAGCAGCTAGTGGGCGGGATTCTCCGGTCGGCGATGCCGAAATCGCGTTCGGCGATCGGCTGGAGATTCAAAGTTTGTGCCGAAATCAGGGACGGCACCGCTTCCACGATGCTCCGCCTCTCCAAAGCCATATACCGTATCAATGGCCTCAGGACGTTGCCTGAGGCCCTCCCCTCGATGCTCCGTCCCCGACCGGCCGAGATCCCGGCGGCATCGGTCTCTCATGGTATTACTTGTCAGGAACTCGGCATGGCAGCTGCAGACTCACAGGGGGAGGGGCGCTCAGCGGGCAGGGGGGACTTTGACAGGGGCTGGAGGCACTGTTGGGGGGTGGTCTGGGGGTCACGAGACGACCAGCGGGGGGGGGGGGGGCACTATTTTGCAGGCCTCCACCGTGCGCATGTGCGACCACGGACCCGACAATTCTCCAGCCGAATCGGCAGCTAGAGCTGGGCGTGCGCTATGCTGTCTGCATGCTAGCCCCCAGCCAAATGAAGGATCGGTGGCCATTTTGTGCCGAATGGTTGGTCGTAAAAGGCCACCGTTCCCACGCCGACGTCAGGACATAGCCTGAAAATCAGAGAATCCAGCTCCTTATCTAGAAATGCTGATATCAAGTAAGCATGCCAGCAAATCTCTTATATCAGTGGACTTAGAACACAATTGATTGTCTTTCCAGAACCACTTCCACTTCCACTGAGGAAGGTGATTACCCAAAACACCAAAAGATCTGCACAAAAAAGAAAGGCGGCTGGATTCTCAATTTCTGAGACTGGGCTGGATTCTCCGAATCTACAGCTAAATGCCGACGCCGGCGGGGGAACTGTGGTGTTTTACGATGCCAAAATTGACAGCGAACCCTCACCAATTCCGGGACCAGCAGCGGCACCGGGTAAAACTCCCGTCTCCCACGCCAAAAATGGCCAGAGAATGGCCAGGTTCATGGCCACGCATGCACATGGCGACAACCTGCAGCGGTCGCGACGTACAACATGGCACCGGCCGTGCGCAAACCTGACCTGCCAGATACAGCCCGACAGGACAACCCCTGGCCATCCCCCACCAGTCCGCCCGGCCCTCACGGAAGCCCCCCCGGCCAGCAGAACAACTCCCGGCCTGGAAACAGTTCCCGGCCGCCACGTCGGGTTGCCGACTGCTCAGACCACACGTCACCCGCACTGTCAGGAGCTCGGCCCATCGGGGGAGGGCCTTCCGATGATAATCCAATGTCGTTCCAATGGCGTGTGGCTCGCGACACGATGATGCCATTTCGGAGGGGGCAGAGACTTGAAATCCAGCATAAAACTGGCGCCAACCCCGATTTGGGCGTCAGAAGGGATTATCCGCCCGATCGCCAATTACGATATCGGCGGCCGGCAATGGAGAATCCCACCCTAAGCGTTGACGCCAATGCAGAATTTGTGGGCTTTCATGATAGCAAAACTGGCGCCACACCTGGACCAATTACACTACTGTTAAGGGGCTAGCACTGGTGCCACATGGAACACAATCGATTCCAACGAAAAACGGTGCCGGATTTGCCGGTTTCACAATTGACACTTAGGAGGCTGACAAGCTGCAGCCACAGCTGCAGCTGCAGTGTGTATACACACTTCACTCCCCACGCACACCATCCCAGCCAACAAGATGGAAACAAGGAGAGCGGCACCCCGTTTCATGGAAGCTGAACTGGAGACCCTGCTGGACGCGCCAAAGGCCTTTCCCATCAGCCGGTGGAGCGGAAACCGCTCCGGCGCAGGCCTAGCCCCTCAAGGTGAGGGTTTGGCCCCTAAAGGTGCGGAGACTTCCACACCTTTGGGGCGGCCTGACCCCAGAGTGTTAAAAAAACACTGTGCCCCTGGAACCAAACCCGGCCCACACATTCGTAACCCTACCCCAACCCCCATCCGGAGGGCAGCCGGACCCCCACCCAGCACCACAAGCCGGCACCCAGGCCAACCGCCATCGCCGGGTGCCCTGGCCACTGAAGCCACCAGCTACCCACCCCCTGGGGTCTATGCATCCGATACTCTAACACTGAGCATTTTCTGTTCCCCTCACCCCCAAGGGAAGGCTGCTCATAATGGGCATAAAGATTGGAGGGGGACCTCCAGAACTGCGGCCGCTATCTGCAGCGGAACAGAGGGCACTGGATGTGGTCGGTGGACCCGGAGAGAGGCAGAGGCTAGTATTGGACAGGGAAGTGAGACCTAGCTGAGTTGTGATACCCCATGGTACGTGTCACACCCCACACCACCCCTCCACTCACTCCCACCCAAACACCACCCCCTCCACTCCCAACCCCCCCCCCGCCCAACCCCGCCCAACACCCCCCCCCCCAACACCCCCCTCCAACCTCGCCCAATACCCCTCCCCTCCCTCCACCCGGCCAGCGATGCAATCATGCATCTTGTCTTGTATTTTGCAGGAGCCCCTGATGATGGTGCAGGCACGTCCGATGTCCCCCGTCCTCGACCTCAACCACAACCACAAGTGGTGAGCAGCAATGACGAGGACATGGATAGGGGTCCAAGGCTTGAGCACTCTGTGCAGGCGGCGGCCAAGGCCCAGGACAGGGTTGTCCTGTCACAGGCAGGCAGCCATGTACCAGAGCCACCTGAACATTTCAGCGGCACTCCAGAGCCTGGCCCAGTCACATCCTCCATGCTCTTTCCAGGGGTGAGGGATGGGCTGGGCTGGCTGCAGAGAGGGCACTGGAGGTGGGGAGAGGGATGTTGGATGGAGGGTCGGGAGTGGCTTGGGCCATAGATCCCAGTACAGCCAGCGCTCACAGCTTCAATACCCCACAGCCCCCCCCACCTCAGTTATCTCACGGCTTCAGTGGGACATGTGAAGGAATGGCCAGCTCGCATGCAGGGATCATCCAGGTGGATGGTGGAAAGTGCTATCGTGGGCAGGAGTCAGACATTGTCAAACGTTGCATATCACCTGAGCTTATCACAGAGCAGATCGTCATCACCCTCCATCCCATGGACCAGACCCACTGTTACTGCCAACCTATGCCCCGCACCACGTAGTGAGGCAGGTAGGGATCATGGAGGGGGGGTTTGCAAGGAGGGGGAGGTGGCGCAAAGTGGGTGTTCATGGGAGGGGATATTCGGCCAGCAGGGCAGTGGGGGTGGAATGGGATATCCGTGCCGCTAGCCTGACCCCTAGTCGGTGAACCTGGAAACAATTAGGGCGCCCTGTGCATGTCAGCCCATGCGCACATTATCCAGGCTCCAGTGCCAACTTGGGCCCCATATCCTGCCCATCTTGGCCCTTCTCCGCATCCTCCTTATTGGATAAGGCCTGACATTCATCCTCCTCCTCCAGCATGTCGCTCCTCTACTGCGCAATGTTATAGAGGACACAGAAGGCCACCATGATGTGGGAGACTCTCCTCGCGCTACATAGGAGGACCCCTCCAGAGCTGTCCAAGCAGCTGAACTGCATCTTCAGGATGCCGAAGGAGCACTTGATTGCACCCCAGGTCGCTGCATAGGCGTCGTAACAAGTCTCCGCGTCGAATCTGTTGGCTTCGATTAGGTGCCATCAGCCACAACCGTAGCAGGTAACCCTGGACAGATTTTAGGGAATCAGGAGGTGAGTTACTCGCTCCAACATTCCTAGCCTGCTTGTATTTATATGGCTAGTCCAGTTCAGTTTCTGGTTAATGGTAACCCCAGGGTGTTGACAGTGGGGGATTCAGTATTGGCAATGCCATTGAATGTTAAGAGATGATGGATAGATTCTTTCTTGTTGGAGAAGGTTAGTGCCTGGCACTTTTATGATGCGAATGTAACTTGCCACTTGTCAGCCCAAGCTTGGATATTGTCCAGGTCTTGTTGTATTTGGACATGGCTACTTCAGTATCTGAGGAGTCCCAAATGGTGCTGAACATTGTGCAGACAACAGTATGTGGCAGGACATCAGAGCTTAGATCTGGTTTGTTGGTTGTGGAATCACTTAGCTCTGACTACCACTTGCTGCTTATGCTGTTTGGCATGCAAGTCACCCTGAGTTGTAGCTTCACTGGGCTGACACCTCATTTTTAATTTTGCCTGGTGTTGCTCCTGACTTGTCTTCCTGCACACTTCATTGAACCAGGTTTGGTGGTATTGGTAGAGTGGAGGATATGAAGGGTCATGAGATTATAGATTGTGATTGAGTACAATTCTGCTGTTACTAATGGCCCACAGCACCTCATAGTTGCCCAGTCTTGAGTTTCTAGATCAGTTCTGAATCTTTCCCATTTAGCACAACACAATGGAGGGTATCCTCGATACGAAGACAGAACAGTCTAGTCTGTATTGGTGCTACCAAGCCATCTTGATGAGGAACATTGAAGTCCCCACCCAGAGTTAATTCTGTGCCCTCAGTATTTCCATCAAGTGGTGTTCAATGTGAAGGTATACTGATTCGTCAGTTGAGGGGGGAATGGTACGTGGTAATCAGACAATGTTTGACCTGAGACTTCATGGGGTCCAGCGTCAATGTTAAGGACTCCTCGAACCCCAACTATATACCACTGTGCTGCCACCTCTGCTGGATCTATCCTGTTGATGGGATTAAACACACCCAGGGAAGGTCATGATGATATCTGGCACATTATCACTATATCAGGCTGTTGCTTGACAGCTCTCCTAATTTTGACACTATCCCCCAGATGTTTGCTACTGTCATTCTGGTGCCTGGGTCAATACCAGGTGGTCCATCTGATTTCATTCCTTTCAGACGTTTAGCAGTTAGACACAACTGAGTGGCTTTCTTGACCATTTCAGAGGGCATTTAATTCTCAACCCACATTTATGTGAGTCTGGAGTCACATGGAGGTCAGACCAGGTAATATGGTAGATTTCCTTTTATTTCCAGATTTTTATTGAATTCAAATTTCACCATCTTCTGTGGTGGGATTCAAACCCAGGTCCCCAGAGCATTACCCTTGGTCGCTGAATTACTAGTCCAGTGACAATACCACTACACCACTACCTCCCCATTGTAGCAAAATAATTTTACTGACTGTTTTAGAAACTGAACTTATTTAAAACAAACTTGATCTCATACTTACCAGACTTCTGGTACACTAGGGTAGATTTTTTGTTCGTTATAGATACCAGTGTTATTGGATGATTCATTCAGCCACTTGAATGCATTTTACAGTCTCAAGCTTGTGTGCTACTTTGGATTTTACTTTTAGTTACCACACCATTGAAGTTAATCAATTCTCTACAACCCAAGCATATTTGTGGTCTTTTGAAGACTTTGTTAACTTTTTTCGCTTCCATATTCTCTGCACATCTTTACTCTTTTGTAGTTGGCATCATTGATTTCATGCTAATGGTCTGTCCAATTAATTTATGCTTTATTTCTTCGCAAAAGGATGGTTTAGAACCTGTTATCATTCCACACTTTACTTCTCTCTGATAATTATATTGGCAATCCTTAGAATTTGTTGTATTAATGGAGGATTTCAAATTTCTCCTTTTGATAAATCAAAAAGTACATTTTTTTGGAAAAGGGATGGAACTGTAACAGACAGTGAAGACAGATTTCTATCTATATTCAACATTTTTAATCGTTAATCAAAAATGAATAATGAATGTTAACAAATAGGTATTAAAATCTATTACATTCTGTTAAGGCCTCGTTAAAGGCCAACCATTGGCAAGACAAGACTCGAGCAAAAATCGGTAATTAAGGTGGAAATTTCTGAGTTTGTACCAGCAGCTCAGAAGTTCAGGCACCAGCTTCATGATTGCCCTTTCATTCATTTTAATCGATGTTAAATTATGGGCCAATTGCCCACAAATTTTCAACGTGAACAACTGGCTGGTGAAGATCCTCACCAGTAGCACAAACTGAGGAAATGTCTCCCTTAATACCAGGTCAGACCTGATGATAATCAGTTTAACAACTGTGTGGAGTTAAAACTTTTCAGTACAGTAGCAACACAATTATACGGTGCAGTTGCACATAATGACCAAATCATTGTGACTATATCTCTTTACATAGTTGGGTTGTTTGAAAGAATATCAACAGGGCAGCATAGTGGCACAATGGTTAGCCTGCTGCCTCATGGCGCCAAGGTCCCAGGATCGATCCTGGCTCTGGGTCACTGTCCGTGTGGAGTTTGCACATTCTTCCTGTGTTTGCATTGGTTTTGCCCCCACAATGCAAAGATGTGTAGGGTCGGTGGATTGACCACGCTAAATTGCCCCTTAATTGGAAAAAAATGAATTAGGCACTCTAAATTTTTTTAAAAAGAAAGAATATCAACATTTCATTAATAATTGAACTTCAGAATCATAGAATGGGTACAGCACAGATGGAGGCCATTCAGCCTGACATGTCTGTGCTGGCTCTATGCAAGAGCAATTGATCGACTATCACTCCCTTGCCTTTATCCCGGAACCCTACAAGTTTTCCTCCCTAGATAATGATCCAATTCCCTTTTGAATGTCAAGATTGAATTTGCCACAACCATATTCTCAGGCAGTGCATTCCAGATCCTAATCACATATTGTGTAAAAGGTTTTTCCCCCGTGCCATCACTGCTTCTTTGGCCAATCATCTTAAATCAGTATCCTCTGCTTCTATATCCTTCCATCAACGGGCACAGTTTCTCCCAACAACCTCTGGCAAGATCACACATGATCTTATACACCTCTGATTATTCTCTTCTCAATCTTCTCTTTGAAGGGACCAGCCCAAGCTGGTCCACAATCAATAGATCAGATTGAAGCTCCAGCAGTCCTGGCACATCCAGTCATGAATAAGGTGGACAATTAAACAATGGGCGGCACAGTGGCACAAATGGTGCCTTGATGTCAAGGACAGTCACTCCCACCTCACTTCTTCAGGCCCATGTTTGGACCAAAGATGTAATGAGGTCAGGAGCTGAGTAACCTTGGTGGAACCAAAACTAATCATTCGTGAGCAGGTTAGTTTTGAATGAGTGCTAATTGATAGCACTGCCTAAAATCCCTTCCAGTATTTTCCTGATGATTGAGAGTTGACCGATGGGGTGATTTTACCCAGGGTGGTTTTTTCCTGCCTTTTGTGTACAGGACGTATCTGGAAAATCCTGGAACTCCCTTCCTGATAGCACTGAGTCTACCTACACTACCAGTCTCACCACCAACTTTTCTAGGGCAATTAGGGATGGGCAAGAAATGCTGGCTTAGCCAGTGATGCCCACATACAAAGAAAGTTCTCGTTTGACATCCTTGAGAAAGCCTTCAATTTCTAATGACATGGGTGGTATGCTATACAAATGAAGAAGTATGTCTGACTAGACTATCCAGGATATCCTTCAGCTTATTACTTAAAGCCACACAGTAAAAGGCATGTGAACAAAATCTGATGCCTTGTCCAGTCGTTTTCCTTACTCTGCCTACACTTAACCTGCTCCATCACTGAATGTTTCAATATTACACACACCTTGGTTAGTGATTTGAAGGTAATGTTACTGTACACAGTTATTCCAGAGATGGTGTTCTATTCATTTCATCATCACTATACCTAGTGAAGTACATGCTAGAGCTGACTTGTTTACACAACAGAGGGCAGATAGTAATGCTCCAGTCCAGTGTACAATTGTAGACACCATGTTGAATCAGGATTCATAATTGTCCTCCAACGGGAGGCGGATAGGTCCAGAAGCTACAATTGTGGATTTAAGTGGTTCTAACTTTTCCCAAAATTTGCCTCATAGCGCAACAGGAACTGGTGATGAAACAATTGCCGAAGAAGGTCCATTCCTGACGATTTCTGGAATGGCCCATGCCTGTTCGCAAATTTTGAAGAGTGTTGATGCAGGCCTTGCCTGCATATGGCGGAAGCCTATGGATGGGCAGATCGTGGTGCCAGTCAGCATCTGACACTAATCTCCCAATTTGGAGCTCACAGGCTATATAGCATCCTCTCTTCAGTACACCCAGCTGAATATGCATTCAGCTGTGATTTGTTATGCTGTAGGTGTAACATAAGCGGCTTCCTTGTGGTGCACTTGACAAAGGAAGGTTCAGACGTGGAGATAACTTCAACATGTTTATTAAACTATTTACACTTCTATTACTCGGGTTTGACACTACTGCTAATCCTACTATAGCTACCCAGATTGACTAACCAGCTGCTGCAATCCACGTGGTGGGTGTAATATTGAATCAACCCTGTCTCTGTACTCACTGACTGTCTCCACTGGAAAGAGGCAGATCATGTGTGTGGTGTCCTTTATATATGGGTTGGTGTAATGCCCCCCTGTGGTCGTGTCGCCTCCTTGTGTATCGTGAATGCCCATTGGTCACGTCCTATCTAACTGATCTATTGGTTGAGTGTGTGTGTGTGTGTGTGATATTTCTGGTGCTCCATCTAGTGTCTAGCTAGCCTACATGCATTTACATTGATGCACATCACCACATCCCCCTTTTTTCATATGTTACATATTTTCTGCACACATTGAGAAAATTGAACAAAGAACAGGTAGATAAGGTAAGGTATATACATGTCATGGGAACAGTGATTAAACAATAAGTCCAAATCATACGTGTGAGTCCATAAACCATCAATCATCATGGTCAAATGTCTCTCTTGGTTATGAACGCCATCAACGTCCCTGTGCCACAGGAACCAAGAAGTTGTCAAATCACTTCGCTGTCCGATTTGGAGTCTTTTGTTTTCCGATGTTTGTGATGATGCTGTCGGATGGCACCTTGTGGCTGATAAGGTGTTGATGTTGAAGAGGTACCATCAACAGTGTCATTCGAGGTCATGGATGTGCCATATGTTGAAGTTGGACAAGACTGTATATACTGGTTCTGGCCACATGCTGTGCTGGAAGGGTGATCCTGCTGAGAACCGTTGAAGCTTGTCGAATTGGAAACAGAATTGCTGCTGGCATAAATACCTGGTGATGGTGTGAAACTAGAACCTTGCATCTGATAGGAATATGCTGTCTGGGGTGCAGCAAATCCTGGGCTGTAACTAAGGCATCCAGTCTGGAGTGCAGATTGCGCTTGCGGTAGTCCTCCTTCGGTCTTGATTCCATTAGTGGGCAATCCGTAGTGCTGGCCTGTTTGGGAATATGCTGCATAGACTGCTGTCTGCTGCATGCCTGAATACTGGGTTTGTCCAGCATGAGCTGTCATTGGCTGCACTGCTGGTGTGGAAAAAATGTGTGGATATAGCTGTGGTGAATATTGGTGTATTCCTCTAGGACTGTAGCCACTGCTTGTTATTACTGACCCAGTGTGATTGTTAAGTGATCCATCTCAGTGTTGGTTTGGTGATGCTCCCCATCCGGAATCTTAGCAGGTTCACTGGAGTCAGCTGAGATTTCTTGAAGCTGCGCGCCTGGAGTCGGAACATGCAGGAATGCATTAACTTGTGGAGAGGTTCGAGCGAATGAGGGTGGACGTATCGTGGTGTCACCGGAGTCACCAGTGGTCTCACAGTGATTGTCGAGTGTCTCTGTACACACTAGCTGAGGTCTGTCACTTTGCACATCCTCCATGGGAAGTGGGATGCTGTCGTCACTCGTCTCACATGCCGTGGGTAGAGCCTCAGTAGCTGCTTGTTGTTCTCTTGGGTTGGATAAACTGTCAGAGTCTGCATCTGGTGGCGCAAACAATGTGGGTAGACCGTCATTGTCTTGCTGTTGTCCTTCATTTGGGCTTGGACTGTCATCGTCGCTTTGTTCTTCACTGTAGCATGATAGACCGTCATGGTCGTCCTGCTGTGCACTGGAGCGTGGTAGACTGTCATAGTCTTCTTGCTGTTTACTTGAGCATGGCAGACTTGCATTATCTGCCGCTAGTTGGTCAGAGGAGGTTGCTAAACCCTCATGGTCTTGTTCCTGCAAGGACTGCGCATCGGAGTCTTGCGTTGCTTCTATAGTGGAGGCTGTCCACGAGATCGCTCCGGAGGCTTGTGACACTGGAGTCACTTCTTGTTCGTGCAAGGACTGCGCTCTGGAGTCTTGCGTTTCTGCAATTGTGGAGTCTGTCCACAAGCTCGCTGTGGAGGCTGGTGACACTGGAGTCACTTCTTCTAGTTCAGCTGCCACCAGGAAGATTTCAAACTTTTGCCGGAATGCCCGCCAGTTTTCGTGGAGATCTCCTTGGCACTGGAGCTGTTGCGGAACCCGGATCTCGAACATCTTGCCTGGGTATCGTTGCTGGTTGTCACTGTATGCTGAGGTATGGCTATATGGATTGAAACAGTTCAGTCCTGGTGCCATGATTTGTTATGTTGTAGGTGTAACATAAGCGACTTCTTTGTGGTGCACTTGACAAAGGAAGGTTCAGACATGGAGATAACTTCAACACGTTTATTAAACTATTTACACTTCTATTACTCAGGTTCGACACTACTGCTAATCCTACTATAGCTACCCAGACTGACTAACCAGCTGCTGCAATCCATGTGATGGGTGTAATATTGAATCAACCCTGTCTCTGTACTCACTGACTGTCTCCACTGGAAAGAGGCAGATCACGTGTGTGGTGTCCTTTATATATAGGTTGGTGTAATGCCCCCCTGTGGTCGTGTCACCTCCTTGTGTATCGTGAATGTCCATTGGCCGCATCCTATCTAACTGATCTATTGGTTGAGTGTGTGTGGGTGATGTTTCTGGTGCTCCATCTAGTGTCCAGCTAGCCTACATGCATTTACATTGATGCACATCACCACAAGCTGCAAGGAGGATCACCCACTCCTCTCCACCGACTATGCCAGTCAACAGTCAGCTGAATGTTTTTGACTTCCCTTTGCTGTAGCAGCGTTTTTGGAAGAGCTGGGCATTGTGTTGTTGGAGGACTTGACAGAAAGTATTTCAATCAGAAGGGAGTGGTACTAGATCTGTGGAAGAAGTGGTGTGCATTTGAAAGGCCTCGAAGCAGAAAACTAACTCCTAATCTTGGAATGTTGGTGTTGCACTTCCTGTTGAGCCATAGCATGACAGGAGATGGAGCAGAGGTAGCAAAGCCATGAAGCTGTTCACAAGTGGAGGGAGGGTCTTCAGAGAGCACTTCTCCTACCTGCACTTCAGCCAGGAGCAGTATGCATGCTGGCTATCCTTCACCAAAGAGGTGGTTACCGAGCTTCTCCTGCAAAACAGGGTGACGATGATGCTCCCAGTGTCTGTTCTCTGTGAAGGTTAACATCATCCTCAAAGTCTATACCGTAGGGTTCTTCCAGGGAGGAGCGAGTGGCATTACCAATATTTCTAAGTTCAATGTGAATTGGTGCATCTGGGAGATAATCAAGGCCTTGTACATTAGAAAGGGGCTTAATTGTATTATCTCCAATTGGTGAGAAGCGGGGGGTGGGGGGAATAGTTGCATGATTTTGCCAGGGTAAAGGCCCCCAATCCTGCAAATGCACACACATGGTTCTGTATATTATTATCCAGATCAGACCCCAACAATGGATAGGATACTGGACAGAAACCCCAATTATATTTTATTTTATTAATACTGTGCTATCTCACTAATACCATTGGCACTCAGGAATATTTGCTTTACAGAGATGTTCTTTGAGAAAGAGATATCTCTTGACACTGCTTTAAAGAAACGATCTGACTCCTACCAGACCCATGCAGAAATGTCTTCAGAAATTGTCTCAGTTGGTTTGTTCACCTTTCCAATCGTACTGCTCTTCTATCTGTAGACACACCTTTTAACTGAACTGCCGAGGGCAAACTGCATGACTTCTGGTCACAGCTTCAGTGAGAACTCCACTAACCTGCTTTTCCTACAAAATGCATGATAACTTGGCTGCATCCACTAATTGAATCATCTTACCAAGCTGAAATGTAATTAATTCCACAGGAAATCCCCTTAATCCAATCAAAATGCATTAGCCCAAGCCTTTTACGAAGGCTAAATTGCACACCTGTCTCCCAAAATTTACTTGCCTTTTAAGCCAAGATTTTTAAAAACCTGCTTTTAGCAGTCACAGACACTCTAACATAGGCTTTTAACCCTTCCTGCACGAGATACCTATATAATAATCTGAAATTCGTACATTCATCACATTGCAGATGCCATATCTTAATCGGGAAATGACTTACAACTGCAAAAGTTTTCATTCCCTGAAGGAGCAGTTGATGGATGACCATGCCCAGACCATCAACTTGGTTAATTCCTGTTATCTTGGTAGCTGTCATGAGGATTTTATCTGATGCTATTTAGCTTAGCCCACCATATTTGAACCACCACTTGGTTGCTTGGTAACGAGAGCTGCACACTATATTAATGACTCCCTTCTACCAACCGATCGTGTGGGAAGCACTAAAACACTAGCAGCTATGCCTCAACTAAGAACATGGTGTAGCAGACCGTAGATGTTCTAGCACATGGGTTCTGCAGCCTGGACCACACGGAAGGAGCCCTCGTAGAAACCCACAGATCACCATTGCTCCATTCCCTATCTTCCCATTCATTTTTTGAGGAATATCAGAGCGTCCTCTTGGCCAAACTCCTGTCCCAGAATTCCTCTACAGTGCTACCCAGCAGCTGCAGCACAGTTTTCAATGGGGGAGACTGCAGACTGTCTTGGAGGAAGCTTTCAAGTAGCTCTGAGGATTGAGGGCCTGGCCCTGGACTGAACCATCTCGGCTTGGGAGGCCACAGTCTGGGCTGGCTGGCTGAATGGCGCTGGTGGGAGTTTCCATACTGTTATCCTGTGAGAGGACCGCAATTTTCGTTAGTTGCCTTATTTCACTCCTGTGGGACACCCTCAAAGTTTTATGCAAACAAAAAGGACTGACCTCACTCACTGCTGACATAAAAAACGTACTTTATCCTTGAATCTTCATCTATTTCTGTTCTTTGCTATATGTGTGAAGGGAATTCTTTTCCATAACATTTCACCGTTACATTGTTGCTCATGATCCCAAAGACTGGGCACAGCACTCTCTTGTGGAACTTGTGCGACTTCTCCTGAGCCCAGCATTCACACGTCTTTGGAGATCTTTCGATTTTTTTTCTTCAGAACCTTGTCTCTGTCAAGCCATGGGGTGTTCCCTGCCTTTCTATGCCACACTCATTCTGCCCGCTGACCGTGCGTTGCACTACCATGTTTCTACCCATGTAACAAATCATATGCGTCTTTAACAAAGTTAGATTCGTCTCATGATACAGTCGCTCGCTCAAAGTCCTAAAATCGACAATTCCAAACATAAATTGGTCTCAAGCTCTGTCTTCTGGTGTTATGGTGTTGAATTTACAGCCTTCAGCAAGTTTACTGATTGTATGTTTCAACAGTCCCTTTAATTCTTCTGTTGAACGTATGCCTCTCAAAAGTCTCTTGTACAGTTGGCAAGACGGAGAGGATTGCCTCTGCACCAGCTTCGTCTAGATCCTGTCTCCAACAAAGCCCCAGTACGTCCCTGTGGAGTAAACTGTGTCAGCTTCTTCCCCAGTCGCTGAGAAGTGTCATTACCTGCACGCTTTTAATCTCCCAGTCACGGTTCATCACAAGCTTGTTCAAATCTCATCCGCTTTTCTGCAGCATTTGTATTGTGGATGGCCATAGCCATAGGTGGCAGGGCACCTCCTGACAGCATTGTACCTTAATTTTCACATAACTTTAAAACTGAGCCGGGCACCACCATGTCCTCCAAAATAGTGAGTTACTTTAAACAACACTAACGCTCTGACACACGTGGCAATCAATACCTCTTTAATAGGCAAAACCGTGAGTTGTTAGAACGAGTATCAACGGTTTATTAAGCATACCACATAAATAGCTTATAATAGTTTGAGGCGCTCCACGAGTCTGCTGCTTTATTGGACCATGTATACAAACACATAAATCGTGATGATAACTCAGATATGATGCAAATACAGCCAACATACAAAACCCAATATACTCCAAGATACATTTGTTTTGTTGCTTTAGGGATAGAGGTCATTAATGACTGGATTAAAATATACCAACAATCCTAAAGTTTAAACAGAAATTGCTATTATTGGGCCAAGGTGCAAATGGTATGTAAACATGAGCAGAAAATATTGCAATTCGATGCATACATTCCTTTCATTCTGATGCAATTGAACCTAACAAAAGACTTGATTGTTAATAACAGCTCTGCAGAACCTTCTATTTCAACAGAAAACAAATATAATAACACACACTGGTGACCAGGCACTGAACAGAAATCTTAGATTGAACTAATGTTTCAGTTGATTGGACCACTTGGATCTTACAACATGGCGCAGTCACTGACGGTAATATTATGGTGGTATATTATACTTTATCCAATATTGCCATTGACTTTGATGGAGCCCAAGTTATGCACGATTCAAGATGAATACGTATTGCGGCATAATGAGTCCTTTAGCAAAGGAACGTTTTTCGAACACCTCATTGTCCAATTCTACCTGGGAGCTCTGCAATTTTAATTTATTAGGCATACCAAGGTTGATTTTTAAGGTCTCCTCTACCTGCTATAAGTCTGAAAATGGTCTTAAATTGGGGCATCCTTCTTGTCCATGGCAATGCCTTTGCATTCCTACCAGAGTCTTTCTTGATTTAAAACGTTGTATATGAATTGCATATAGTTTATCTTGCAGTCATCTTAATTATCTGGACTAAAAACAATGTAGGTATGCAGTCAATCAGTCCGAACATTGCAACTGGTTTCGTATAAATTATCTGCTCTTAGAATATGAATACTCTCCCAAACCTTTGATGGCGTTTGTAAAATATAATGAACACTGATGGTTCCGCAAACAAATCCATTGTATTGCATAAAGCCCCAAGAAGTCTCAGTTCGGTCCCATGTTGTGCATTAAATGTGCTGCCTTATGTGATTGAAAAGATCACGGAATTTTGGGCATGAATTACACACCTAATTACAATATACCCATTTACCTGACATTTTAGATTCATCAATCAAACCTTCCGTACGAAGAATCTGGGCCCACAAAACTCGCCACGTCCCCAAAACTGAAATGTGAGGGGCCTCCAATTGTGCTTGTTCCGGGGTCTCTCAAAATCGACAGTTCTATTGCGAGGGGCCACAGAAAGCAAAGTCAACTTTTTGTCTTACAACTGCAGTTTTGAAAAAAAAAAATTAAAATAATTTATCCCGATTGAAATCTGTATGTTTGTTTCTTTTAATGTATCTGCATCGTAAAATGTAAGTCTGAGTTTTTAAAAAAATCAATTAATTGCAGGTTCTGAAAAAATATCCTGCCTGATGTGAATGAATGGTGATGGTTGAATATGTTACATTTTAAGACTCAAAGTTTGGTGTTCCTTAGACCCCAACCGATCCCGTTCGCTTCCCAATTTACCGACGTTTTAGGTTTTAGGGCGAATTCTAATACCGTTGGGAGAAAATTTCTCACCATCAGTAAAATGGGTGCAGCTCCAGCTGCTATTCCTGTGTTGTAGGCCAGATTGAAACTCCGGGCCTAGATGATTAAGTTTCTCACATAAATAGCGAACATGACAAAAAAAAACTTTCCCAAATGGCAGAATTCACATATGAATTATTAGCCACAGCCATTGACCTCAGTTCCTTGCTTTGGGAGGCACTCAGAATGAAGAGTCCCTGCTCCAAATAACTTTCCGTTGACCTCGGAGCGGGGAACCTGGAGAAACCAGAGCATCAAACTCACCTGTAATGCTCCCTTGTATGGCGTGACCTTGTTGAACTCGAAGTGAACAACAGTTGGGTTGGATGGGGAAGCACTGCAGGGCAAGAAGTGCCACAGAGAGTAAACTCCAGCATTACTTTCGGGAGGAGGAGGGGATTCGATAGAAAGTATCATTTTACTATACATTGAATCATTTATTTCGCTACGATGTCAATATCTTTAAGATATAAATCCAGTGACAGGTTGCAACAGACGATGTTGTTACATTCAGAAGATAACCTCTGTAAGCGCTCATTCGTCCCCTGAATCTGGTATTAAATATAATTGTGAGACATCATCCATTGTGTAAATCTTTCAAATGGGCAAACCTTGTCAAGCGTGTAGTCTCAAATAAGCGTGGTTACAGCGACAAAGCACATGAGAAGGACATGCAAGTTCTTCCCATTGTTCTTCACACATCACGTCTGTAGATCTCGGATGAGAGGGTGTCAGTTCACGAGAGAAAAAGTCAAGTCCCTCCCCTGGCTGATGTGTTAAATACAAGCCACATTCTATGATCCATTGTGAATCCTCACAAGCCCCCACAAAGCAAAAACAAAACCGAACAAACGGGCACTTCCTCCCATAATTTTATTTCCCGGAAATTTGACAAAATACAGACAGCTCTTCTTGGCATACAGACAACGTGGGGACTTTCACATGAGCGCCGCCGGTTTGTGTAACGCGAATTCACTCCTATACCCAGAGCTACAGGCAGCTTTCCTGTGTGGGGAACAATTCGAGAGGCAGGTGTCTGCACCCACCCCCCGCCTCCCCTTTTAACAACTCCATTACTACTTGGATAATGTGTGTCTTTTGTTTTCTTTCAGAAAATACTGCGGCTCAGTTTAGAATATTCCAAACGGTAGCCGTACAGTTTATTTTATAAATAAATATGTGGAGAAAGTTAGGGAGACTTTTCACCTTCAGCTGGAGTGCACCCAGTGCCCGACTTTGAGATTGGTGTCAGCTTCTCGAGCCGCTTCTCTTGGGGAAAGTCCCCCAACCAGGGAGGTGGATGGAGGGTATTGAAGAGACGAGGCGGCTTTAAGGGAAGAGGAGATAAAGCAACAACAACAAAATAAAAATCACTCCGGATGTTTCTACCTTGTAAGTTAAAAATTCAGGAGTAAACTTTTTTTTTTTGTGACGTGTGATGATCGCTGTGCTGTACGTAAAGTCTCACATCTTGACTCACACGTGATAAAGGCAGAGGCGAGACTTGAGGGGGAAGCAGACGGAAAGCAGAGAGCGCGGGACGGCCGCCATCGATCGCACTTCCAGACGGACGCTCAGGTAGGAATACTTCAGCCGGGCGAAACCACTCTTCTTTTTTAAAAAACATTTTCTTCACCTGAGCGCCTTAGTTTTGAGCGAGGCGATGGTACTGCACTGATAATATTTCTCATGTGTCCAACTCTAAAATAATTTTTTAAAAACTCTTCCAACAACAACGCCAGAGTTTGTTCAATTCTTCAACCAAATTGGGGTATCTAAAAATTAAACTGCAACACATATTCGGGATGTACGGGGAGGGGCTTCCAATTGGGTTTATTTGTTATTTGTAAGAGAGGGGGGACTTTGACAGGTTGGGGCGCCCAAATATTTGCTAACTTTACCAAATGTGTTAACCTCGGGGATGAGTGTTGACCGCAAGCGTTCAGACCGAAAACAAATATTGAAATCCGTAAATGGTGAACTTGCCTCCTCACGGTCACTTGGGCGCTCTTTAAACATGTTTGGGGAGGGTTAATGAAAATGAGTTCAAACAGTGACAAGTCGGATGGGAAATGAAAGTTTGTGTTAAGATCTGCTCTCTTCGCGCCTTTTGACAGGGAGGCGATCAGATCCGTGGGATGGAGTTGGTGCATGAGGAAAGTTGCAGAGTGGCGGTGAAAGGAGTTCAGACTTGAGCAGTGCGAGTAGGGGTCAGGAAGCGGACTCGCTGCACTCTTCGGCCAGTGACATGGAGCAAGGGGGCATGGCGAACATGGAGGAGAAGGAAACGACGGACAAGGTTCTACCTTATCCTTCTGAGCCCAGCTCCAGAGATGGGTGCACCACAGACCTGCTGAAGGCGGTTTCGGACTCGATGGGGCTTTATATGGACGACCTGCTCCCCCAGACTGAACTCTCAGCCGCTTTGGATAGGAAGGTCGAGAGTGACTCTGAAAAAAGCAAACATCTGGACAGCATGGGCTTATCTTCTGTGTCCAATCTGAGTGACGCGGCTCAGCCTTCGACGTGGGCAAATTGCGATTTGAGTTTAACTGAAAGCAACTCTGAAGGGATTGGGGCGGCGAAGCAGCCGATCCCCACAGTGCCTGTGACCTCCTGGTCCCTGATCAACACCGATAGGAATATTGCCGCTGCGGCCAAGCTGCGGAAAGTGTGTGCCGGTGAAAGTCTCAGTTCACTCGAGCCCGGCGGATCTGCTGCCATTCTCCAGCCCCTCAAATCGGAAATCTGCCAGGACAGAGAGGATGGCTGCAACCCCCACGCTCGGGGCCAGGTGTCACCTCTGAATATCTTCCGCTTCCCTTTCTTGCCACTCAACCCCATCTACCTGGCCGCTCGCACTCACCAACTCCTCACCACGGACGATTGCGACCACGCTCCTTACATCCCGGACATTTCAAGCTCCTATGGTTTCGCCGAGACTGGCGGCTCCCCCAACTCGAAAGCTGAAAGGACCATCCAAGCGGAGTCGCACCCGGCAATGAACATCAGCCAGGAAACCCCCAGCAACACGTTCGGTTACATGCCCACTGGCTACTCCCCATATTCGGACTATTCCGTCTCCCCCCAGCAGCAAAGACCCCCCATGAGAGGCGAGCCACTTGAAGAGGCTGTCATGTTTAAGACTGAACCTCTAGATTCATATGGACTCTCACAGCATGAATCAGGACTCAGTTGCAACTTCTTGGTTCAAGATGATACCATGCCGTCTACTTCATCAGCCCCTGTGACCTGGTACCAGCCCATTACATATCTGGGTTATCAAGGTGGAACTAAAGCAATGTCGGACTCTTATTCGCAAGGTTACTCCCAGTACGGAGGTTTGATAAGGTAAGGAGGTATTATTGATTTGCCGCTTTCATATATACATATAAATACGCTCCTTATTTCCTCACCATTTAATACACAACTCTTAGATTATTTGTTTGGCTGGTGTTATTTTATCCAATATTTTAAATTAACCAGATACCTCAGCGGTTCTATTTAATTTTCGGGAAACTGATCAACTTTCGGCGTGCTCTCTATTTACAAAGCGTTGAGACAGATTTCACCGAAAATATCGTATGGGTGCGTTCAAAAGCGAAGGTGATACTGCTTTTCAATTTGTAAGTGCCGTCAAAAGATTTTGACCGCACAGTTGAGTTTTAAACTATTTTTTTAAATGAAGAACTTTTCCACCTGACCTTCCAACATTTGCCTGTGTTTTCTATTTCTCGTAACTAGTCCTTAGTCCATTGGTTACTGACTTTAACTAAATATTGATGTCCATTTGCATATGGCAGAGTCTTGCGCCTCCTTCATTCAGTCGGATTGTTGAACTAATCATTTGTGGCGTTAAACTCCCAGGGCAGCTTTTTCATAACTCTATGACCCCGTTCGCCCCTCAGATTTTGTTTCCCTCTCCCCCTTCACACAATTCTGCTCCCACCCTAAATATATTTTTGAATAAGACTTAGGCAATTGTACTTTGCGAGTAAAATTCGATATTGTACTTTCAAGTGCTCTTCCTTTTTTGTACTTTGTGCCTTGATAGTTCCACAGCAATGGTTGATGCAACTTATCAAATTGCAATCTTTCCTCTCCTGTTATGTTTTGCATTTGGTTTTCCAACTGGTTTATGTTTGATTAGTCAAGTCAGGCATTGAGAGTGGTAAATAAGAACAATTGTTGACTCTGGCAAGCAACATAGTCAGGATAAATACTGGTTACTTCATAGGAAATTAAAAAGGACGTGTAAATTCATTCCTACCAGAATGGTATTAATTTGACACTTTGGAATATAAATATTTCCATTCAAAAAAAGTCACTTTTGAAGTGTGCTACATCTGCTTGATAACTGACTTTCCTGATTGCAAAGATTTCTGACAATGCAAGTAAAGAATGATTTGAGAATGGCATAAGTTTAATTATCCCTGTTTTCAGCACTCCTACCTTTCATTAATGTGTTATTGAAAACAAAATCAAATCAACTTCTTGAGTAAGACTTTGTTAAAGGTTAGGAATGAGTAACCAGCATAAAATTCATAACCATGGATACACAGTAAAAATGGGAGTTCAACATTGGTGTCAGTGAGGATTCTAAATTTGAAGAATTGTGAGTATTGTGATAACAATAACTGCTGTATTTTGAGCACAAGAATGGGTGCTGCTGCCCGCCAAGCATTTTATAATGGATTAAAAAAAGAGCGAGAGGAAGAGAGAGTCACAGCTGAGAGCACAAGAGGGAACGGGGGTTCCTAATTCACAATGAGTACTACATCACGCAACAAATCTACCACATTAGAATTAACTAAAGGAACATAATGAAGAAACACTGCCTGAGGATGCTTAACCACAACCGTGACTTTGTGACTTGCGATGTGCACCTGACAGATGTAAACGTGCAGGGTAGTTGACCATCTGCAATGCGTGGTCAGTGGCAGCAAAGAGTGTTGCTACATTTCACTTTGATGCCACAAACATTGCAGGCATCAGGGTCAGGAACTTCACCCCATTAAGGAAGGAACTGAAGCCCAGTTTTGCCTCACATGCACCCGAAATACACCCACTACAGCCAGGCCAAGTAATTGAACGTCTAGAACGAGCGAGAGGAACGGTGCAATAGGGTCTTATTGCTCAGTTCTTCCAGAGAGTTCTATAATTTGGTACTAATATTTTCCATCGGATAGATTTACAATAACCACAGCCATATGTCACCCCCATTTTTCTTTTCCAGCACATAGGTTTGTTTGTATTTTCAACACTGATGTTTTATTTTCTGCATGTTGAAAGAATCGCAGACTGCAAGATAGAATCGGAGTGAATTAAATTCAATTCTGCAGTGCTCATGGCAAATGCTTTTAATATGTTTTGCTGCTACGCTTTTTCTTTGTGTTGTTAAACTCTCTGCCCTGGTTGTAGATGTGTCTTATTATTAAATGCTATCTAGGTTAAAACAGTAACACTGATGGCAGGATGCAATTATTACTGAAGAGTCAACATTAATATTGGGGGCCTCTGATACTTTTGGCACAACTGTCAAATATGCTACTCCACACACGGTGAAAGGCACCTTGCCCTGAGACTAATCCAAATGGGTATAAAACTGTAGATATTTCTGAGATTTAGGAATTACTGTATTGTAGTTTCCTATGACTGTTCTTTAGCTGTCTATCACCGTACTTTGAGTTGGAAGTCTCCATGGTGGTAGTGTTCTATAATAGGAACACTCCTATTGTACCAGTGGCCTGAGTAACTGCCGTCTCCATTGCAGTTGCAGCTGCTTTTTCCATATGCTATTGACAGTTTCTACTATAAACAGCTGTTGATATATACCATTAATAATAATAATCTTTATTGTCACAAGTAGGCTTACATTAACACTGCAATGAAGTTACTGTGAAAAGCCCCTAGTCCGGCGCCTGTTCGGGTACACAGAGGGAGAATTCAGAATGTCCAATTCACCTAACAGCCCGTCTTTCGGGACTTGTGGGAGGAAACCGGAGCGCCTGGAGGAAACCCACGCAGACACAGGGAGAACGTGCAGACTCCACACAGACAGTGACCCAAGCCGGGAATCAAACCTGGGACCCTGGCGCTGTGAAGCAACAGTGCGATCCACTGTGCTACTGTGTTGCCCATTATTCTAGTGTGACCATACATAGCTGAAAGTTGGATTACTCTAGACTGTCTACCAGTGTCATGTTGAAGGAAGCAATGGCTTCTCAATATGGACATGCTGCTCTAACACGAAGGATTGAAAACAAAGTTTGATCCACCAAGTCAGCATTGGAATTCCTTCCTGTGCTAGCTGGCTTCTTCCCTCAGTAAACATCATGACTACTAACCTTTCCTCACCAGAGCTCAGTGCTTCACCAGAACCCAGTGCCTCACCTTGTGCTGCATTTTAATCACTATCATCACCTTCCGTAATATGTTTACCTGTAACGCATCCAAATTCGACTGAAGTAGTGAGAGTAGCTGCCAAGGTCTACTCTCCTTAGGTGTGGCTGTGCTTGATTGGATTCTCCTTGATTTATAAGACAACATATAGTATATTATCTGTAGATGAAAAGAATTATCCAATTCCTCATTAACTTGCTCTTCTGAAATTAATAGTTGAGGCTTATTGGCATATTTTTGCCCTTGTACATAACCAACAGCTATGATTGCATTCATGAAGCATTCCATACAAACCTTAGAATGGGTGATTAATTTGGGTGATTAATTTTCCACAAATCTGTTGGGGTATTCCAATCTCCACAGCCTCAATCCATTTTAAACTCTTAGTGAAACAAATACATTTTTTCCTCATCCAGCATGGACGTCCACCATTTGTTGTACATTATGTGAGCTTTATCTTTAAACATTGGAGTTGCGAGTTTGGAGACATATGATTTGTCCATTGAAAATTGTTTTACATCTTTAAGTTTTCCAGATGTGAAAGTAGGTTTTCTGTCCCAGATTTACAGTAATATTCATGGTTTATGGTTGTACTTTTTGATTCTTCTTTTGGCTCTCCTGCATATCCTTTTAAGTGGAAAAGACAGATTGAGCCCATTAGTGGCATTTTCAATGCTGCCTTCTTCTTTCTCTTATTAAGAAGCTGTTCTCCACTACCAAAAATGTGATTTTTATGGCACTTACAAAGCTTTCTCACCAAAACCAGTCATCTACTTTGTTGTGAATCATTTCCACCAACATTCTATAGTACACAGCCACATCCTTTGACTTTTAAAATTTATAGGGGTTAAGTGGCTATTCAACCACTTTCTTGTTCTTCTCTAAATTGCATCCTTGATCATTCGAGGATCGCTGAACCACAACTTACATCATGATTTTACCAAGGGACATGGTGAGGAGATAGGCCCCAAGTTTACCTGAGCCCGGAATGTGGATCAAACCCCATGCTGTAGCTAACTGAGCTAACCCTCAGACACTTAAAACATGTGAAATAAACATTCCTGCAAATGGTAATGACTGGCTGCTACATTTTAGTCACATTTTACACACTTTCAGTTTAAGAACGTCATTTGCTTTGGCATTAGTGGATCTGTTAAAAGCTCAAGATAGGACCTCTTAGCTTGACTTTTACAAACTTGAGAAATCCATAATAATGAAATTTATTGTATTTTCTTGGAGTTAGTTTGGATTATTCCTTTCAATGTCGGACACAATGATGCCAACTGTTTGGAAAGTTTCAGTCTAATTTAAAATGAGCAAATATCTAAAGTGGAAGGCTGCTCTTAATTCAGTGTTGAAACACTAAATTGACAATCTCACTGAGAGAGACCACAGAGATGTTCAGTAAAAGTGATAAGAAAATTAGATACAGGTGATGAGGTGGTGTCATCAGGTTAGCACATTGCCTTTTCACTCTGGGCAGCATTTGAATCCGATCTAGTCTATTATCGTCTGTCTCTCCTTTGGTTACAAGAGTCCAATGTGAAATGGAGTACAGCCACAACTGAGTTTCTAGTGAGGTATTAGCCCACAAAAGGTACCACTAATTGTCGCACTAAATTGATTATCTTATGCAGAGGGTACATAAGAAGGACTGGTGTAGGATATTGAAATGCGGCCGGGGGGGGGGGGGGGGGAATGTGTTCTGAAATTATGGATGTAGATTTATTTTTATGTCTAACCAGAGGGATGTTCCTGCTGCACCTATCACTGAGAGAAGGTGGCCTGGCCAGAACCCTTCAAGTCAGAAGCAAGGCTTTCTCAAGGCATCACTCCCTGTCATCATCAATTTTAGTAAACTCGTCAAACCACAAGACCTTCTATCTACTCAAACAGAACTAGTAGAAATTAGCCAACCGAGGAGTGGAAATGGTGGCTGAAGCAACAGCTCCACTGCTTGGAGCAATCAGATGTACCATTGAGCCATAGAATTCCTACAGGACAGAAGGAGGCCGTTTGGCCCATCAAGTCTGCACCGACTCTCTGAAAGAACACCCTACATACACGCACACCCTCACCCTATCCCTTTAACACTAAGGGGACATTTAGCATGGCCAATCCGCCTACCCTACACATCTTTGGACTGTGGGAGGAAATCAAAGCACCAGGAGAAAGCTTACCCATACATGGGCAGAAAATGCAAACTCCACACAGGAACAGTCACCCAAGGCTGTAATTGAACCTGGGTACCTGGTGCTGTGAGGCAGAAGTGCTAACCACTGTGCTTCCCTCCAGTGATCTGGACTGGCTGGCTGATAGATGGGCAGAGATATTGGTGCACTATCATGAGAGATTTTGCAAGCTCTTTTGTGCCCTGATAATCACAGCCAAGATGGCATTACTCTGAGCTAGCATGACAGAGCTCCGAGCTAGCATGACCGAGCTCTGAGCTAGCATGGCAGTGCTCTGAGCTTTCATGGCAGTTTGCTGAGCTTCCATAGCAGTATCCTGAGCTTGCATGGCAGTATTATGAGCTTTCATAGCAGCTTCTGTGTGTGCATAGCAGCTTCTGTGTGTGCATGGCAGCGCTCTGAGCCTGCATGGAAGCACTCTGTGCTTGCAGGGAAGTATGCCGCGCTTGCAAGGCAGCGCTCTGAGCTTGCATGGCAGTGCTCTGTGCTTGCATGGCAGAGCTCTAGCCTTGCATGGCAGCGCTCTGAGTTGGCATGGCAGTACTCTAAGCTTGTGTGGCAGTGCTCTGAGTGTGCATGGCAGTGCTGTGAGCCTGCATGGCAGCCCACTGAGTGTGCATGGCAGCATTCTGTGCTTGCAGGGAAGCACGCCGAGCTTGCACGGCAGCGCTCTGAGCATGCGTGGCAATAACCAGAGATTTCAAAACCTCAGTTTGAGCTGCCACTGCTCAAAAATGTCAGGCTAACTGGCCTACCATTATCTGCTTTCTCTTCCTCCATTCTTGAATGAAGATGTTACATTTGTATGCTGCGACTTTGCGCCATCATTTGCTGTGAGCGCAAAGGGCTCAAAATCTCGCCAGTCTCAGAAAACAAGATTCTTTCTGGGGAGATCTCAAGTTACGATTCTCCCTTCCCCTCTCTAGTGGCGTAACAAGTTTCACGCAAAGGAATGTCGGAACCTAATTTCAATAAATTTATATCAGATTTGGAATTCCCCCCTCGCTGAAGTTTACAACTGCTTTTCAAAACTGGAATCTCGGCGAAGGTAATCAGGTCAGTATAATTCCCTGGGGGAGAAGGACATGCCCGAGTAGTGCCGTTGGCACCCTGACACTGTCATCTGGTACTTCCCACTGGAACTGCCCCAGCCATCCTGGCACTGCCCCTTGGCACTGCTCCCTGGCAACCTGACACTTACCCGGCACTGCCCCCGGCCCTATCTGTTGGCACCCTGGTACAGCCCCCTGGTGCTGTCAGGGTGCCACAGGAGCCCAATCGGGGGGTCCATTGGGGGAGTTTTATCTTAGTGGTTGGGGAGTTCCCCTTGTGTGTATGTGGGTGGTGGGGGTCCCATTGTGCGTGTGCATGGTTCACCCATGTCCATGAACGGGTTGGTCTTTGTGTGCATGTAGGTGGGGGGTTCCTGCGTTTTATATCAGAGATCAGGACGCCCTCTAAAAGAAGCACCCCGATCTTAGTATTCCGGGCTGCCGGTTTTCCCTGCCCCGCCCCACCAGCGTGGCGGCATGGGTCATGTTTCCAGATCTATTCCGCGCAGGGTGCTGAATTATCTGGAGAGAAAAGCCGGCTGCAGCCAGCGAGCTGGGTGACAGATTTCTCACCTCAGCCAGGGTGAGTGGAGAATGGGAAATTCCGCCTGCTCTTTTCCAGTTTGAAGGAAACTTGAAAGTTTACAACCAATGAGACTAAGACCTGTGGCAAGGAGGGAACTTGGAGTGTATCACATTGTGGAGGCTGGTGAGAAAAGCAGGTGTTTTGCACCATATTCCGTGGCAGGGCAGACATGATGGCACACAGTCCGTCATCCTATCTGGGTGCCATATTGAAAAGGTGCCCAACAAATCTGACCCATTATTGAAGAAAAAAGTTGGACCTCTGTGAATGAAGATGGATCTCGGGGAGCACTCTGACGTCAGAAGATGGACATTCCGAGGAAGAAGATGAATTTCCAGCAACATTCAGAAGCAGGAAGATGGAGCCCATCAGGACACTGAGGGCAGAATTCAATGGAAACATTTCTGAATTTGTGGCAGGTTTTTTAGGAAATTTCCTGCCGGCTCTGCCAGCGAGTTCCCCACCCCTATCCAATGACACTTAGGCTGGATTTTCCACCCCGCCCGCCGCAAGACTGCTGCGGTGGGACACGGACCATGTAAAGGTGCATTGACACCGGGCGGGAATGCCTGGTCGTCGGGTGGACACGGCCGGAGAATCCCACCCTTAGTCACTTTTTTGTGCCCTGGCACGTTTCTCACTGGTTTAGCCCACACATGGGGTGCAATTCCCCAGAAAGATTTCCAAGGGCACGATCTTCCCAAAAGGGAACAAAGTTCCCGAGTGAGCGTGTTTAACCGCGTGTTTTCCGGCACTCGCAATGCCAAGAAACACATGGCTATTCAACTTGACACGTGTTGGATAAGAGGTCTGAAAGAGGCAATTTTTAAATGGCATCCCAATCTCCAGGGCCCACAAGCAAAATCCCCAACTTCCACCCCAGCCCCAACGCAGCATGGAAGCGTCTTGCAACACAGCAGCTTGGCAGTGCCAACCTGGCAGTGCCCCTGTCAGCTGACAGTGCCACCTTGGAAGTGCCATGGTGGTATCCAGGTGGCACCAACAGTGCCAGGGCACCACCCTGCCCAAACAGCATGCAGCTGGGGACCTCTAATCCCCATGGAGACCCCCATGAGTGTTGTTGCATCTGATCCCCATTTGTAGGGACCAGTACCAAACAGTACTCGCCCAAGGTCCCCGAGGTGAAGGGATTGAATCCCAAAGCCTTTGGTACCTTGGGAATCTGCACATTAGAGTAAGGCTTACTTGGCAATAAATGGCAATAATAATTCACGCTTGACAGGTCCTCTGGGTGAGGCCCGGTGGATCCTCATCTCAGCGGCGTGCGCCAGCCTCTGGATTGGTGACCGCCCCTCCCCAAGGGCAGCACGGTAGCATTGTGGATAGCACAATTGCTTCACAGCTCCAGGGTCCCAGGTTCGATTCCGGCTTGGGTCACTGTCTGTACGGAGTCTGCACATCCTCCCCGTGTGTGCGTGGGTTTCCTCCGGGTGCTCCGGTTTCCTCCCACAGTCCCAAGATGTACAGGTTAGGTGGATTGGCCATGCTAAATTGCCCTTAGTGTCCAAAATTGCCCTTAGTGTTGGGTGGGGTTACTGGGTTATGGGGATAGGGTGGAGGTGTTGACCTTGGGTAGGGTGCTCTTTCTAAGACCTGGTGCAGACTCGATGGGCCGAATGGCCTCCTTCTGCACTGTAAATTCTATGATTAATTGGTCCACTTAACGAGGTTGCACGGGCTTCCCGCTGCAATTCGCTTGGACCGTGCTCGCCAGCCCCTGGTAACAAGGTCAACCAGCACTTGCACAGCCAACCCCACACAGCCTACAGCCATGGCGCCGAGAAGATCGGCCCAAGATTTGGAGACACGGATCTGGGGAGGCACCTAGATGTGCTGGATGCCACGAGGGATGTCCTGTTCCCCGAGAGTCTCGTAGGTGGGCCACAGGGTGACCAGTGTCACCTGGGGCGAAATGTGGCGACCATGAGCTCGGGAAGTGTGACCAGGAGGACGGCCTCCAGTGTCGCAAAAAGGTCAATGACCTACATCGGGCAGCACGGGTGCATTGACACCGACTACTCCCCCCCCCCCCCCCCGCCCCTCCCCACCCCGAGACCTTTGCGTTCCCATACGAGCATTCACTCCCCCAACCTGCCATGTGGCCCCCCCAATCCTCCCTTTACCCCTCCATCTCCCTTCAACACCCTACAATCCTTCATTCACACCCCCTCCCACCACGGTGAATCACGCGTGTGGCTAACGATGCCCCCTCTGTGTCTCCGCAGGATAAGCTCTCCTACAATTGCTGAGAGAGGGCCCAAACAGGCGGAGGGGTGCTGGACATACAAATCCTTGCAACCTTCGAGGAACGAGCCCTGTTAGTGGGGTTACTGGGGTGACCGAGGACAGAGTGGTCACCAATCCAGAGGTTGGCGCACGCCGCTGAGATGAGGATCCACCGGGCCTCACCCAGAGGACCTGTCAAGCGTGAGTTATTGCCATTTTGACTGACCCAGCCCTCTCACTGACCACATGTCCATTCTCCTGCAGGTCCTCCAGCCAACAGCAGTGGCCCATCTGGAGTGGCCCCCTCCTCTGCCACCCATGAGATCACCTCGGAGGAGAGCTCCAAGGACGCCACGATCAACATGCCACAGCTGTCATCCCAACCTTCCGCCAGCGCAAAAACACGCACCTCATGGGAAAAATTAATGGACAGGTTTCTGGGGCACAATTAGGTGAGCATCACACATTTGCTGATATACATCAGGTGGAGGCAGGAACGCTCAGGCGATACAGTAGCCGGAGGTCTGGTGGATCCCAGAACCCAGCTGGGTCCCAGACAGATGCTGACCCAATGGAACAGGTACACCTGGAGCTGATACAGATATTAGGGAGTGGCCAGGACATTCAGAGGGAGATGTCAGCAACTCTCCAGCAGGTCCATAGCCGATTGAAGGAGTCCCAGAGGCTACGGGTACAGGGGATGTCGCCGGCAAATGCGTGGCACTGAGGTCAACAGTGTTAGGATGGCGACTGCAGTGGAGACGCTGGTGCACGATATCGGCAGCATTAGTGGAGGAGTCCATGATGTGACACAGTCAATGATGGCCATGGCTGAGGGCCTTGGCAGAATGTCTGACTGACCCGGTATGTGACCCAGTACCAGCTGACCTTGATGAGGTGCCGCGAGACATGTCCTGCTCTCAGAATGGAATTGCCGAGGCGCTGCAGAGCTTCCCAGTCGCAGGTGGGCATTGTTGCGGTGCTGCAGAGCATATGCCAATCACTGAGGTGCATCGCTGAAGACGTCAATATGATGGTGCAGACATCGGGAAGCCTCCAGGCCTGGCAAAGCCAGATGATGCAGGGGCAGCCGGGGCTCGAACCAGCTGTCCCTCTGTCCCGAGGTGAACCTCGAGCACTATGGGCACCAAGTGGGAGGAGGGGACGCTGGGTGCTAACCCGGACCCGTCCCATGGAGTATGGATGGTGGCCACCAGCTCCCCCGAGTTCCACCCCTCTGCTGAGGCTGCGTCTCAAGGACAGCACATGTGACAGGGCGGCATGTGCCGTCGACAAGTGCGCCAGGGCACTCCAGCTCCAGAGCCCCCAGAGGACACCCGCCAGGGGCATCGAAGACCACGGGATGTGGGAAGCAGCTGGCAGCATGCACCTCCAATGTGCATCCTGGGGACACACCTAGACATAGCAGTGGAGCATGGAAAGTTAAGCACGTTGAGAATCACTGAGGGCACCGGGGGTGCGGTGAAGCGGTGGTGGGGAGAGTGGGTGGCATCATTGGGAGAATGGGGCATTGTTGGACACCTCTGATACATTAAAAACCCTTGAGCACAACCAGTATGATGCCTCTGTCACTTTCCTCCGCAATGCAGGCCGACCTGCGAACTTTTCGCCCATCTCTCCAGGCATCTCCCCCTCACCGGGCACCGCGTGAAGGTGATGGGTGTGAGCGTGCTGTCTGCAGACAGGCAGGGGTCAGACTAGCATAGATTGAGGACCACTGGCGCTCCCCCTGCTTCGACAGTGACCTGCTGACGGTGCCAACACAGTCGTAGCACCCTGGAGTGATGTGTCACAGACCCTGGGAGAATGGGAAATGGGGGTGGGGGTGGGGAAGGTATTGATGGGACCAGTCCATGCCTTATGTGAAGTGGGCAAGTATGAGTGCCTTCTGGGCTTGTCAAAACTTTGCCTCTGCTGCATGTCCTGCAGCCTCCAGTTCATCCCCGGGATTGTCCTCCGGTCCCTGCTGGTACGGCACCTCATCATCATCCTCGTCCTCCTCCTCGGAGCATGTCCCCCCACTGCTGTGCCACATAAAGCAGGTGGCCCTCCGGCGATGTACTGCAGCGCACCACTGGCGTGGTCGAGGCATTGGAACCGCATATTGACAGCTCGGATGGCCACATTGGCCTTGTTGTTCCGGAGGTCTCCGCTTCGGTCTCCGACCTCCATACTGGCTTCATTAGCTAGTTCCTCAGTGGGTACCCCTTATCACCCAGGAGCCAGCCGCCCATCCTTGGATGGTCCTTGAAGAGGCTGGGGATGTCTGACTGCTCCAGGGTGTAGCTGTCGGACACACTCCCTGGGAAGCGTGCACACGCGCGCATGATCTGCAGGTGATCACACATCAGCTGAATGTTCAGCGAGTCTAGAAGGATGCGGAGGGATCTTATTGAAACATATAAAATTATGAAGGGAATAGATAGATCAGCCATGATCTCATTGAATGGCGGAGCAGGCTCGAGGGGCCAGATGGCCTACTCCTGCTCCTAGTTCTTTTGTTCTTATGAGTGGAACCCCTTCCTGTTAACATTGGGAACTCCTAAATGGCCCGGTGAGTGCAAAGTGACATGCGTGCAGTGTATCAGCCCCTGGACCTGGGGCATCCCGGCGATATGGAGAATCCTGCTGCCCGGGCATCCGGTTGGGCTTGGTTCATGTCAAAGTTGATATAGTTTTCCATCCTGGAAAACAGGGCAGCCGTGACCTGTCAGATGCACCTGTGGACTGTAACCTGCGAGATGCCACACAGGTCCCCACTCGAGCCCTGGAAGGATCCTGAGGTGTAAATGTTCAGACCTGCAGTGACCTTGACCACCGGGAGCGGGTGACCTCCTCCACGTGGTGCCAAGTCCACGAGAACATGACACAGGTGCCGCACCGTCTCCTTGTTGAGGCCGAGCCTGCTGCGGCGCGCGCTGTCCGTCATCTGTTCAGGCGACCAGTGATGCCTGTACACCCTGAGCCATCACAAGCCTCCCTCTCTGGGTCCCCCCCCTGGCCTGATGGGCAGCCGGATCCTCAGGGTGTGGGGCGGGGTCCAGCTCATGGGCTGCCGTCTCGAGCATCTGCAGCTGCTGCAGCTGCCGCTGTCTCTGGTGTCTGGCCGCCTGGCCAACCAGCAGCACCACTAGGGGTCCAAAATACCGGCAATACCGTTCAATATCTGTAAGGAATTGGGAGAGATTGTTAGACTGAAAAACAGCGGTGGCTCCCACCCTGGGGCCCTCCATTTCCCCATTGATCGCCCCACCCCCACATGCCCAGAATGCCCTGCCCACACACTCCCATCCGCAGCAGACCCCCTCAACCAACCCCAGACCCTGAACCCCAGACACCAGCACATAATGTCACCTGGACTGGGCGCTGGTCCCCTCTCCGTTGCATTCACCCACCCTTCGGCCATGGACATGTCCCCGGAGCTGTGTCCCATCCCCTGGGTGTTAGGATGTTGGCTGCTGCATGTGTCGTGTAGCCTCCCGCAGTGTTTAAGCACAGCGTCCAGGCATCATGGTCTGATCAGGCTGCTCGGCAATGACTCTCACATCTACATGGGCCGGCCACCCACGGGAACGCACATCCATTGTGTGAAGTGCTCACTTAACCACGATTGCCTGATCTCTATTATCAATAGCCTTCAGCCGCATGGCCCGAAGCTTCAGCAGTCGGTGGGGGTTATGGGTGGTCGGTGGGGCAGACGGGCAGGGACAAGTATTGCTCCCAGAATGAGTACACATAAACTAGGGGTTGGCATGATGGTGCTATGTGAGGTTACCCAACCAGCGCCTCTCCGCCCACCTTCCCATGGCGGCCCACCCCTGTGGTGGCTACCTCCCCTTGCCAGCTGAGGATCCCCGACCCTGCACAACATTGAGGGGGTAAGCCCAGCATCCCCGGGCTCTTTGTCTGTGAGCAAAGATGGCGACTCACCTACTCGGCTCCCCGCAGAAGCCCTTCCACCAGGCTCACGTTTTTGAAAAGGAGTACGAATCGGCGCCAGCGTGACCACTTGCTAGGGAGGCCGCTGAATCAGGGAGGCTGTTGGATATGGGGTACTCCATCAATTGTATGGAAATAGGGCTTAAGTAGTGATAATTGATTTCTCGCCATGCTACGGCAGGATCCTGATTTTGCCTAGGGGAACGGGCTGGTTGCATCGCAAGCTGTTTGGCGCCTGGCGCGGTTTTCAATTTCGGCCTCTCCCGCGAGAGCACAACAAGGCCCGAGAATCGTGCCCTCAGAATTGTTTTCAGCACTGGCGAGCTGAACTCCGAGATCATCCAACCATTTTGAAAGGGTGCCCTGATCTCTAAGTGAGCGTGTGGGCCCCCACCAATGGGAAATGTCAGCCCCATGAACATGGGCACAACTCTGCACTCCCACAAGTGAGTACACCCTGCTATGGGGTCCCAGGGTCCTCTCCCTCTTCAGGCCCCCCCATGTTTCTTACAGTAAACCCCCCCCTTCCAGGACTCCTACCCATTCGCCCCCCCCCAACCTCCCAAAGGCCCTACATAGTTTTCTTGCACATCCACCATTCAAATACCCCCTCCCCTCCTTTCATGGGCATGCCCCCCCCCCCCCCGAGCCTGGTCCCTTGTCAGTGCCACCCTGTCAGCCGGCACCTTTGCCCTGCCACCCTGACATCTGGGCAGTGCTCCTGCTTAGCAGTGCCACCGGGAACCATGGCCATGTCAGGGTGGCAGTGCCAAGGTGCCTGCGATCCAGGGAGTGGGTCAGGGAGCGGCCTTGCACTATCCCTGACCACCCGGGAGCCTCCAATAGCCCGGGAGACCCCCTGGCTGCCGTCCCTCCTGGTCCATGTTCTGGTGCACTGGTACTAATCGGCGCCTGGCTGCAGCCTCTCTGGCGAGGCCAGTGGATCGAGGGAGGTCGGTAGATCCCGGGTAGGTTTAAGACCTACTTTAGTGAGTGCCGTTTGTTCCCGCCTCTTTTAGGCGGAGTTCCAATTCCGACGTCTCACGGGACTTGGATGTATCCCGTGAGGCGCGGAGACTGCCAGGAGGCCCGTCGGAGGCCTCTCCTGGGATTCACCAGTCGTGTTCTCTCGCTCGAGCTCAACGCTGCCACTGGATCGAGCCCTAATTTAGAATATTCTCCTGCAGATGCTCCCCGATCCCCTGCTGTGGTGTTCTGGGGTCCAGGGTTGCTGGCAGCCTCCATCCTGAACTCCGGACGCAACCCCAAGCATTGTTCAAATGAATCCCGGCACTTGTATGTCACCTTGTTCTGAACTTGTTTTGCACCGGAGCTATTTCCCGTGGAGAATCGGGCGTTGTTGTTGGTCCTTCATCTGCATCCCATTAGCGGGATGCAATTGAGGTGATGGTGATTGGCTATTAGTTGCTGCATCATGCTCTGGAGTTCATGTGTCACTTTCAGACTGGAATCAATATACTCCAATCTCTGCACAAAACCATGTGCTGAATGGGAGCTAGACAGATTCATGCTTCTTTTAAAAAATATATTTTTATTCTCCTCCTTTGTCACACTTTCTCCCAAATTTACACCCAACAATAAACAATAATCAGTAACGAATGCAATGTCAATCTTGATATCACTAACAACAATCTCATCCTCCCACCAAACCCCCAAACATTAGCCCGCATGTTAACATAAATAAATGGCAAAAAGGAATCAGGAATCACCCATAGTCACCATTAACACACACCGCCCCCCTCCCCCAACCCTCCCAGCTCCCCCCACAATGTTTGATGTAATCCAATTCTCGAAAGTGCATAATGAATAATGCCCATGAATTGTAGAACCCCTCCATCCTTCCCCTCAGTTCAAATTTGACCTTTTCAAGCAGCAAGAATTCCAGCAGGTCCCCCCGCCTCGCCAGGGCACAGGGTGGAGAGGTTGATCTCCACCCTAACAGGATCCACCTTCGGGTGATCAACAAGGCAAAGGCTACAACATTTGCCTCCGCACTCGTTTCCAACCCCGGCTGGTCTGACACCCCGAATATGGTCTCCTGAGGGCCCGGGTCCAGTTTTACGTGCACCACTTTAGAGATTACCGTAAAAACCTCCTTCCAGTAATCCTCCAGCTTTGGACAGGACCAAAACATATGAACGTGGATTGTGGGGCCCCGCCCTGCAACGTTCACACACATCTTCTACCCGCTCAAAGAGCCGGCTCATCCTCACCCTTGTAAGGTGCGCTCTATACACCACCTTTAGCAGTGTCAGCCCCAACCTCGCACACGAGGTGGAGGCATTCACCCTCCGGAGAATCTCACACCAGAACCCCTCCTCCATACCTCTTCCAACTCTTACTCCCACTTTGCCTTGATCCCTTCTCCACTTCCAAAATAGCCCTGTAAACTGCCGATACTACCCTCTTCTCCAGTCCCCCTGTCGTCAGCACCTCCTCGAGCAATGTGGAAGCCGGCTCTACTGGGAAGCTCTGTCTGTATCTCCTTTCTGGCAAAGTCTCGAACCTGCATGTATTTAAATATTTCCCCCTGTTCCAGCCCATACTTCGCTCCCAGCTCCTTAAATCTTGCAAACCGACTACCAAGAAACAAATCTTTTAGTTTCCTAATTTTTTTCTCCTCCCGTCTCCGAAACTTACCATCCCACTTCCCTGGCTCAAATCTCTGGTTCCCTCGAATCGGCATTTCCCTTGACCCTGCCCCCAACCTGAAGTGCTGGCGAAACTGCCTCCAAATTCTCAGCAAAGCTATTACTACCGGACTCCCTGAGTATCTCCCCGGGGCTGTTGGGAGCGACGCTGTTGCTAGCACCTTCAATCCCGACCCCCTACACAAACAGATCCATGCTTCTTGACAGGTTTCTTTTCAGGGCTGGCAATGCACCAAGCAGTTCTATTTGCATAACCATCAGCCTGTATTGTTTAACACCCCCATCTGAATCCACTGGAGCAGAAGTCACGTGCTCCTTGTATTCTGGAATGGGCAGCCCCGCTATCCTTTTCTTTTCCGGTTCTGCTGGCTGCCCACGCCTGGTGACTGAGCATGTGCAGAACTCACCTCCATGCTCATCTCTCAAGTACATGCAGTGCAAGTATCTGAGCTGGTGACTGGGAGTCAGGGATTGAGTGAGTATTTCATGATCTTGCAGTTAGTGCTTTTTGGGTATCTTACAAAAGAAAGGCACAAGGGTAAGATTGGGATCAGGGAAGGGGAGGTGGGGGGGGGGGGGGGTGGCTGTTGGTGGTTGGGGGTGATTGGGTGGAAACAACTGGTACAAGCTTCTCCCATCTGTAGCTTGTAAATCAGAGGAGATTATTGGATGTGGAATGTGAGAAGGTGGACTAGGTAGGAACATACTGTCATTCTTGATGGCTTCAGCCCCACCACTGTCCACAGCCTCCAATGTCACAGCATCAAGGATGGTGAGTGCTGTATTCTCCTCCTGGGAGTGAGGATATTGCAACACTACATGCCCTCCATCAGTGAGGTGCTGCTGCCTTTGGTTATATTGAAAGAGACAGGGAAGTGTGTAAGTGAGGGTGGGTGCAATGTTCTGGGCGATGTGCCTGTTGAATAGCTGGTAGTGTTTGAGATGTGGATTGAAGCTTGCAGTAGTGCTAACTATGTGAGGGTGAATTGATGTTATAAATGTTAGGTATGAGTTGTTTTTAATAAGGATTGTTGCTGGTTAAGTGGAGGAGGTGTGGTAAATGGAACACAGTGGGAGGCCAGTGGCTTATTTCGAAGGATGTGACACTTGAAGATACATCCACTGAACCTGAATACTTGTGTGACATCATTAAACTTTTTGTGACACTGCAGCTCGATCTTAGGAGCTAGATTGCTGCTATTGACTGTGGCAGCTCCTGTTGGAGCTGCTGACGGGGGCCGAAGTGGATGTTTTAGCCTTTGCCTCGCTGATTGCTCACAGGCGGGTCTGATTGGGGTGGAGGCCAGCTTCTCCACCCTGTGCCTCAAGTGTGGCTGGGGGACCTGATGGAGTTTCTGTATCTTGAGAAGATTAAGTTCACCTTGAGGGGGGAAATTGGGGGCTTCCATAAGAGATGAGGTCTGTTTATTCTTCACTTAAAGAGTCGGTCACCATCAGCTGCAAAGGGGAGGGAGAGTTTGGGAGGGGAGGAGGGATGGTGGGGGTTAACTTTCGAGTCATATATGCATTGGTTGGTAGAGTGGGCGGGGGTTCTTCTCTTATTCTTTTTGCTTTGTGTTGTTTTGTTTTATGCATAAAATGTTAAAAAAAACAAATAAAAATATTTTTAAAAATTGACTGTGACAGCTATCTGCTCCCACTTTCTTCATAATGTATATTTGGGAGACCTCTGCCTTCCAGATTGAAGAGGACATCTCTCCTGCTTTCAACCTCCTAAACCAAGACCGTCAGTGAATCTTGGAGTCGCTTCATGGACTGTTACTAAACTTATGTTCCTTTTTCTGCTCAGGAGTTCTTGCACAATGACTTCCAGGAGTCAAACCACACTTTGTGTTTAAGAGGTTGACATTAAGTGGTGCAAGCAAGTAAGCACAGGGTGCTATGCCCTCGCATTAACTTGGGCCTCCCGCCGAAGTGTGCACCTCTCAGCAGCAGGGTTAGCCTCAGGTTGGAGACCATGTTATTTAAATTAGCAGATATCACAAAGTTTGTCTGTTTCTTGCATTGCCCTGAACCAGTGCAGTTAATGATACGCCCAGTCACTGGCCAAATCCAATTTTACTCCCACAATGTGTGAAATTTGGGTGTGTTGTGTTATGTACTCTGGGATAACACAGGCTGCAACTGGATGCAGCTTTAACCAAAAGATACTCCAGACCTTGAAGTTTGTTCAATCTGATTTATTGAACCAGTAGCACAGTTAGCACAGTTCTCTATGAGTTCGACTCTCTGCTAACCTAAGTGTGGTTACTCTGTCTGACTGAACCAGACTAGCTCTTAGCCACGTGGTGGAGGTGTGATACTGTAAATACACCCTGACTCACTCTGTAGATGTTCATCAGTGGAAAGAGACAGAGTGTGAGTGCCTCGTGCCTTTTATAGTGAGATACCACCCCTGAGTGTCCTGCCTGCTCATTGGTCATGTCCTTTGAGCTCATTAGCTGCCTGTCTGTGCCTGTCTGTATATCATTATCTGCATGTCTGCATATCATGACAGGGTGAACACAATTGATTGAAATCCTTAATTAATGCTTTGCTCATTTGAAATCCTTCCATCCTATCACATGTTAAGAGAAAATAAACAAAATCTAGTTGATGGCTATTTAGGCCTTGCTGAATGAAGACCAGTTAGTGGAGAGAAACTAATGAGAAATGTACAGGGGCTGAGGCTCCTTGCAGTTTAGCAAGATTTCAAGATATCAGTATTGTCTTTACTTCATGATTTAAAAATGTTGTCCAGTGAAAGTGGCATAATACTGAAGATAAAGCAATGTGTTTCAGAAAAACTGTAACTGCACAACAAAGATAATCTACAAGCAAGGTTTACTGAAGATGAAATGAACATTTTATGAGGTCAATACATAATAACGTAATTATAGTTTGTTTGATAGGAATGTATAAATTAATTATGGGGAGGTGGTGGAGTAGTGGTATTGACACTGGACGAGTAAACCAGAGACCCAGAGTAATGCTCTAGGAACTCAGGTTCAAATCCTTCCACTGCAAATGCTGAGGTTTGAATTCAATAAAACTCTGGAATTAAAAATATAATGATGACAATGAAACCATTGTTGATTGTTGTAAAAACCCATCTGGTTCACTAATGTCCTTTAGGAGAGGAAATCTGCCATCCTTATCTGGTCTGGCCTACATGTGACTCCAGACCTACAACAACCCCCTCAAGGGCAATTAATGCTGGCCCAGCCTGCAACGCCCACAACCTATGAACGAAAAAAAAAATATTTACCCCAATATGAACATATTAATGATATAAGAAAGTAATATAATTTAACAATGGGTCATATGTACCAAAATGTGAAATTACTTTGAAATATTTCAAATCTTGTTATATAATATGTAGAAAGTAATAGTAACTCAAGTCATAGACTAATAGCTGTTTTATTGCAAATTCAAACGACTGATTCAACAATTATGAAAATATTTCTGGGACACAATTTTCTGGCTGTTCCCACCGGTGGAATCTTCCAGTCTCCCAGACGATGACCCCCCCCCCCCCCCCCCCCCCCCCCCCCCTCCCTGGTGGGTTCCCAGGAGTGGAGGGTGCAAACAACAGGAAATCCTGTGATGGTGGCGGGACTGGAAGATCCCAGTGCCAGCCAATGGCAAGCCGCCTCAACCACCGCAAAACATGGCCTGGAGTGGGTGGAAAATTCCACCCCCTGGGCTTTTTTGAGGATATAAATAATTAACTTTGTGGAATATTTGCACCCAGAGTCTAAGATTGGCTATATTATGAGTGTCCTTATGCAAACGGATTTTAGCTCTCACTCCAGCACAAAAGAGGTTTATCTTTTCCTGCTGATGCCAATACTTCATGATTATCCTTGGCCTCGTTTCAAATATGTTTCACGTTCCTTTGTTTCTGAGCTAGATTGGGGTTTGGTTTGAAGACACGCGTAATATTAGGAAATGTATGTTAGATTAAAAAAACATTTCTCTCCAGATATAAAGTCCTTCAAGCAAAAGTGCATCTATTATAAATGAAAGTTTGTATCTTATTTGCCACAATGTGACATAAATATTGTGTTCCTAAAACAGAAAGAAACTACAATGAAGCAGGTAGTGAATTTGCGAGTGGAAAAATAGCACCTTAAGAACATTAAGAAAGATAATTAGTCACTGTTTGACTTTAAATGTATCTAGCAGTATATCTAACTGATCATAGAATGCACCTATTTAAAGCAATTAGACTTTGTGGCCTTAAAACAACAGGTCCATTAAACATAATGCCACCTGAGCATCCTAATAACATACCGTGTTACATAATGTACGTAACTGCCCTGTCCTTTCTAAACAGCAGGCCTGATTTTGCCCACATCTGTCAAACAGCAAATGGTTAAAATTGGAAAATTGGCTTACTTCCCTGTTCCTGACAGAAAACAACCAACCATCATTTTAACTTGAAAGTTCTTGGGCCGGATTCTCTGTTTTTAGGACTATGTCCCCACGCCGTCGGGAAAACTGGTCTTTTATGGCAGGTAAACTGCTGTCAAAGGGCCACAGATTCCCCGTTTTGCTTGGGGCTAGCAGGCAGCTGTTGTAGAGCTCGCACCTCTAGCTGCCGATACAGCCACCTACACTTCCGGGTCAGAGGCCAAGCGTGCGCACAGCGGCGGCCTCCAGCGGCCGCGCCATGCTGCATGGCGGACTCAGCATGGACCTGGACCTGGACCTGGACTGCCGAAAAAGTGCCCCACATCGGCCGTTCACACGCACCGGACCGCCCGCCCACATTGCCCTCAGTCCCAAATGAAGCCCCCCCTTGCCCGCTGATCGGCCCTCCCCCGACTGTGGCGGCCCTGGACTGAGTCCGCAGTCGCCACCCGGGACCATGTTAGAACCACACCATCGGGAATTTGGCCGGTCGGGGACGGAGCATCGTGGGATGGGCCTCATGCAATGGCCTGAGGCGGTGGATACTCAGCGAGTACGCTGATTTTCGGCAGGGTGGAAAATTGCGAAACTAGCGCCAGTCCCGATTTCATGTGCCGACACAGATTCTCCGTCCCGTCGCGAACGCAATTTCAGCGTTGGGGGGGGCCTTAACTTTTGATTGAAAAGCCACCAGTTCTAAACAGTATGTGCCTCCTTAACAAATTCAAATAATGTTCCATTAATACAATATGCATTTATAACTGGACAGATCAGAAGTGTACGGTGAATAGCAAACATGCAAAGTAAGAGCCAACAGGATTGGCTTCACAAAGTGACCAACATGTCTCCAAGCTAAATTTAGAGACATTCATCTGCAACCACTTATACTATTGTGATCTGTATGCTATTGTGAATAGGGCAGTTTCCAAGGCAGCACTAAGCTTTTTGATATTTTGAATCTGACTTACCTATTCTGTTTATCATGAGTGTTGTTATTGCTTCACTCCTTTGGATGGACAAACAGATGGAGTGGAGGAAAAGGAGTAACAACAACAGTTGTCTAAGTAACCAGGACAAGTAACAGGTGAGACCTTAACCAGTCCACAGGCTACTTAAGTCAAGTTATTCCTTAGATATTACTGAGTAGCAGTACTGGAGGAGGGTCCCATAAACCATGCAGACGATTGCAACAGAATCTGGTGCCTTCTCAATCACATGGCTATAATTTGACAGTAGCTGTCAAAGTCACTATGACTCCCAACCTTTTTGTCAGCGGCTCCTTCTAGGCTGGAACAGGGATTTGGAAGATATGACTATCTGTGCGGTGAACAGCTACATCAATATCCTTGGTAGAACAAACCAATATTCTACCGTTGTGATATATTCCAACAGCCAGATTGAGAGAGTCAATGGGATTTGCAGCAGTAGTCGGCTTTCACCTCGCCCAGAACATAATAGATTACACTCATGCACCTATTGAACCAGCAACTTACGTGAATAAGATGAGCCTCCACTCCTTGGTTATTCCTGACATTTGTCCCTGCTGCTGTTCCCTGTTTGGGCAATTTTGCAATGTGCAGACCCCTTTGCGCCCATTTGATATTTCACTACATGAAGGTTCTATATTAATGTAGATATATATTAGTGCTAACCACTATGCTACTGGGTAGCACGGTAGAATAGTGATTAGCACTGTGGCTTTTCAGCACCAGGGTCCCAGGTTCGATTCCCCACTGGGTCACTGTCTGTGCGGAGTCTGCATGTTCTCCCCGTGTCTGCATGGGATTCCTCCGGGTGCTCCGGTTTCCTCCCACAGTCCAAAGACGTGCAAGGTTAGGTGGATTGGCCATGATAAATTGTCCCTTAGTGTCCAAAATGATTAGGAGGGGTTATTGGGTTACGGGGATAGGGGGGAAGTGAGGGCTTAAGTGGGTCGGTGCAGACTCGATGGGCCGAATGGCCTCCTTCTGCACTGTACGTTCTATGTTCTATTTTGTTGAAACATCTGTTCTCCACAGCTCTGAAGGGGTTTCCACTGCTTGCTGTTCCAGCTCCAATAGCATCACAGGGTTGGCTGGTCCTTCTGCTTGGTTTTGCTTCTCCTCGTGTTGTGTGTTTTTCTTTGCTTAGGCCTGCAAAGAACCAAAATGAAGTTTCTCTTACAAAAAAATAATGCAGATGTGTAGGCTTGGTGCTTGTTGTGGAGAGACTGAGAGCAAAAGGCAAGAGACAAACGGATGGGGAGGTGTTGAATGGAAAGCACACATGTGGGATGTTGTGAGGCATGAGCAATGATAAATTAGTGATTACCTGAAGGTGAGCAAGTGAGAAGAAAAAGGCACATGTGGATGCAGAACAGGAACAAGGAAGAAGAGAGAGAGTGTTTATTTGGATCTGGTCTTGTTCTGGTGAAATACATGATAGATGGGAGGAAGTTGTTGAGCATGGTAGGGAAGAAAGAAAACATATTGGCCTTGTGTTGAGAGAGATGTGAGAAATGAGCTGTACCACCTTAAGTGTCATTGAAGCATTGTAGGGATGATTCTGTTGCACCTGACATTTTCTGCACTGTCTCTCCATGCCTGGTGAACTTGATGTTCTGAGATCCTCCTTCCTGGAAACAGAACTTGCTACCTGATCCAGCAGGATCTCCAGGAAGGCAGCGGATTTGACACTAACCCATTTCTGAGCAATTTCCTTTTCCAGCAATTAAATTTCAAAGTCCTGCAGGAAACAATTTTAAGAAGTACATTGCCGCTTTAAGTCAGCCAGAAATTATAGTTTGGAAGTGGGTAGATTTCCAGATGTGTCAGTGAGTTTGGTGGGAAATTAAAATACTGTGGACCTGTTTTGTGGGTCAGTAGGCAAATTTCCAACTTGTCCTGTTACTAACCTTCCCAAAATCTACCCAAAGTTAAAATCAAACCCATTGCACGGAATTCTCTGTTTTTGTGTGAGATTCTCTGGCTTCCGTGTGGTATGTCTCTCGGCAGTGGGAGGCAGCCCGCTGCTGACTGGCGGCAAAATGTTCTAGCCACACTATTGTCAATCAGAATTACTATTGAATCCACCCCACGCCACTGGGCAACCTGCGGCGGGGGTGCGTTTTCGTTGGGACCAGATGATGCCGCTGACATGAACAGCGGAAGATCATGCCCCAAGTGTAGAGGCGGGTGCTGCGGTGGCACCTTTCTCACTGGCCAGAATAGCAGGATCCCACACCAGATTCTGCATTTGGAAGCTCATTAATTATGAACAGAATTATGAGTCACCCGATTCATCCAGCCAGCATCAGCTGGTGGGTTCAAAGGTCAGTGGGCCATATGCATATGCCAGTCTGGCACTCTCACATTATTCTCTCCAGCCCACCTGTCCTCATGAGACCATGCAGGATGTCTGAAACACAGGGCCAAAAGGCTAGCAGCCTCAAGAAGAAGTCTCTGTCTTTATTCAACCAGACTCCCCCTGACTCTCACTTGCGAGTGCCATGCCCATCTTGGACCTATACTCACCACAACTGGAGCCTTCATGCATCCCTTTCCAGTAAACAAAGTAGTATCCCTTTGACCCCCTTTTGTGACCATTTCATGGAGCCTTGTTGGGTCCAGCTTCCCTCCCCTTGGTCTCCCTTTGCCTTCCATTGTTCATCACCCTCATCCATCTCCATGCCCTTCTGCCTGCCATCCTGCTCGCTTGTCCTTCCAGCCTTGCACAGACCTTCTTCCACAATGCCCCCTTGTCTTCATCAGCACCCCCCCCCCCCCCCCCCCCACATCACACCCTACCCCCAGTCAAACTTTGGAGGGTCCATAAGACCCGCAGCACCATACCATCCATAAAGAACAGCTCAGCATGGAGCTAGAGGGCACAAACTGGCCTGGAGTGGTGTTCAGCACAACATTAGCAGTGCAGTTCCATGGCAGGGAAGCTATTAGCACTTGCCTTGAGGTCTCAAGTGAATTGAGGTCCAACTTGTACATGTCACTCTGCTTCAAAAGGGGTTTGACATTGAAATGATTTTTTGCTGGCATGATGTAAAGCTGGAAAGCCTGACAACATTTTGGAAATCAGCAGTTTTATTGAGTATTCAGGAGAATGCCAATAAATGCAAATGGCATGCATGCCACCAGGCAACAGGAGAACTGACCCGTCATTGGGAGAATTGCAAACTTTTTATGCCGACAGGGTTCCGACTTTTCGGCTCCCTTTGGATTCTCCACTCTGACCCACCACCAGGGGCAGAGTGGCAGAATTCCACCCATTGTCTCTTCTGCGTTTCCTTGAGCAAGCCAAGGTGGGTGATCCATTCATGTGTTAAATGTTGGTGTAAGTGCAAACATTTTGGTAAATCTTGTGCCAAGAATACAGTAAAATCTGCATTTTTAAAGATGATGTAATATTTTATTTGATTTAAGTCCCTTAAATCATAAATTATATAAACATATGCAAGGTGCACTAATTCTAAATTCATGTTGGTTCTGTGGTGACAATCGACTATTTAACCAAACTGACACAGCAACCTTTATTGCCTTTTGGCCAACATAGAAAGGTTGAAGTTTTGTTCTGAATGATCATCTGATTTGGCACACTCTGATCAATAATTGGCTAATTTTTTCCACATTCACCTATTATTCTCACTTTCTGTGCAAAAGTAGCACAACTGATATTAATACAGTAACTACTATATTTTTAAAAATTAATTTTTATGGAATGTGGGTTTCACGTCTAGGCCAGCGTTTGTTGCCCATCCCTAATTGCCCTTGAGAAGGTGGTGGTGAGCTGTCTTCTTGAACCGCTGCAGGTTTTGTAGTGTAGGTACACCCACTGTGCTATTAGGGAGGGTGTTCCAGGATTTTGACCCAGTGAAGGGACGGCGACACATTTTCCAAGTCAACACGGTGAGTGACTTGGAGGGGAATATGTTCCATCTTTTATGCTATGCCTTGTACCTAAAAAACTACACATTAGCTCAAGTGAAGAAATGAACAAACATACCAAGTGGTGACCATAATATTTGATCAGTATTGTCTATAATGTCTGTCTTGTTGGAGTGCTTTGGCACTGTCACTCGTATACTCTACCTTTTTCTCCAATTTTCTGCTTGCTTTTCTTGATTTTCCCTCACTTCAGCATCCAACATTCCTAGTATAATTCCTTATGGAATTCTTTCTGCAATATGCAATATTTAAATCTGGACATTTATATACATATATATATTGCTGCCAACTATTCAGTGTCACCCTTTAGATGCAACCGGTGCCTGAGAACATCATTAACCCAATCTCTACAGGGAAAGCCTTTGTTTCCATATATTTATATAGGTATCAATTTGTTTGTGAGTAGAAGAGGACAGGAATGCCTGACATCCTTTCTTCTCTGATACATGCTTTGCAGCTCTGGTGCAAACAAACATAAACAGCATCAGAATAGTTTGGGATTTACACTTCAAAATGTGGAAACTGTACAGAATTATGTTTAGACTAATTCATCTATATAACAAAAGGCTGAATGGTCGTTTTTGGCATTTGCACTAATGAGTGCTCAGCTGCCATTTTAATATGGTGTCTGTAAAATCTATTAAAAATGTCCTTGGCTATTTCTCCTACAAAGAGGAAAATGCCCTTACTGTTCAAAGGTAGAGAATTGTGCCTGATTACCACCATCAATGCAAAAGCAAAGGTTAGAATTTCAATGCTATAATGGCTCAGTGTAATTTTTCATATTATTTCAAAATGACAGCCAAAATAACTTTTTTAAAATAAATTTAGTGTACCCAAATAATGTTTTCCAATTAAGGGGCAATTTAGCGTGGCCAATCCACCTACCCTGCACATCTTTGGGATGTGGGGGTGTAACCCACACAAACACGGGGAGAATGTGCAAACTCCACACGGACAGTGACCCAGAGCCAGGATCGAACCTGGGACCTCGGCACCGTGGGGCATCAGGAATAACCCACTGCGCCACTGTGCTGCCCTGGCCAAAATAACTCTTAATTGAAACATTCAGCCAGTAATACAGTAACGCAGAGACCTGGCGTGGTGCTCTAGGGACCTGGGTTTGAATCCTACCATGGCAGATGGTGAAATGTGAATTCTAAAAACAAATCTGGAATTAAAAGTCTGACGATGACATTGAAACCATTGTCGATTATCGTAAAAACCCACCTGGTTCACTAATGTTTATTAAGGAAGAAAATCTGCCGTCCTTACCCGGTTTGGCCTATATGTGACTCCCACAGCCCTTGACTCTAAACTGCCCTCTGAAATGGCAACTGGGCACCTGCTAATTTTTCCTGGCTTGACTGAATTTCCCTGCATTCTTTGCGGATCTCCATTTTAAGTCGGGAAGTGGCCAACCCAGGTGGCTACACTGCCCACCACTCTTCCCTCCACCTTACAATCCTCACTCCATACCACCAATACAAATCAATGCCATTGTCAGAAATCCCTCCATTTCATTCACACCCCTCGCTTCTCATTCCATTCTCTTCAAGACTAATGCACATTTGGAAGGTAGGGAGTAATAATGGAGATGAATGGATAATGGAGACTTGAAATGAAGTACATAATTCATTGACATTTTGCAATAATTAATACACTGATATTTTCATAATCTCCAAAGTGAACCCCCTTGTGCAACTAAAATGTCTTTCTTTTCCTTCCCTGATTACTTTGGCAAGACCCTACCCCTCTAGCTGCAGCAGAGCTGGAGGCTGACTGCTCACTCCCATGCTGAGATTTCTATGATGGGCCCTTTATGGGTTTTGCCAAAATCTGCTTCATCTGCGCCTGTCCAGGGACAGGAGGTAGCTTTTGGACTCTGCCTGAGGTGGAGGTTGTGGAGCAAGGGATGAGAAGTGAGAGTGCCTTGAGAACACTCCCCACTGCCTAGTACTTGTTCTGGATCTTCCTTCTCATGGGTAACCTACATTTTCCTGCTAACCAAGAGCTGAAGAACATTTCACTGAAGTGTTAGTCAGCCAAAGTGAGTCTTTCCACTGTCTTTTATAAAGTGACAGAGAGACTGTGCAGCTCATTGACCAGGGTCAGCATCCACTCGGTTGCCAGCTCAATATAAGACACCATACTTTCCATGAGCGGTGGACATCAGCACAAATACCTGAGGCATCAAGGCACTCATGATGGAAACACCCACCTCCAATCTCTCTCCCAGGGTGCACAGTTCCTCTGGAGATGTTAACAGAACCTCGTCACCCAGAATTGTCCTCTTCATCAACAACCCTAATGCTCAGAAGCTGTGTCCAGCTAAACAGAGTTTGGAGTAACCTGGACTCTCCACTGCAATCTCGCTCCCTCCAACACCTGCTCCTGTGGGGCGAGATCAGAGAACAGGATGTGGGGCGAGAGTCAGAGAACTGGGTGTGGGGCGAGAGTCAGAGAACTGGGTGTGGGGCGAGAGTCAGAGAACTGGGTGTGGGGGCGATTGTCAGAGAACTGGGAGTGGGGTCAGATTCAGAGAAATGGGTGTGGGGCGAGAGTCAGAGAACTGGGTGTAGGGCGAGAGTAATGGGTGTTGGGTGAGAGTCGGAGAACTGGGTGTGGGGCGAGATTCAGAACTGGGTGTGGACCGAGAGTCAGAGAACTGGGCGTGGGGCGAGATTCAGAGAACTGGGTGTGGGGCGAGAGTCAGAGAACTGGGTGTAGGGCGAGAGTAATGGGTGTTGGGTGAGAGTCGGAGAACTGGGTGTGGGGCGAGATTCAGAACTGGGTGTGGACCGAGAGTCAGAGAACTGGGCGTGGGGCGAGATTCAGAGAACTGGGTGTGGGGCGAGAGTCAGAGAACTGGGTGTGGGGCGAGATTCAGAGAACTGGGTGTGGGGCCTGATTCAGAGAACTGAATGGACTGAGAGTCAGAGAACTGAGTGTGGGCAAGAGTCAGAGAACTGGGTGTGGGCAAGAGCCCGAGAACTGGGTATGGGGCAAGTGTCAGAGAACTGGGTGTGGGGCCAGATTCAGAGAAATGGGTGTGGGACGATAGTCAGAGAACTGGGAGTGGGGCGAGAGTCAGAGAACTGGGTGTGGGGCGACAGTCAGAGAAATGGGTGTGGGGCGAGAGTCGGAGAACTGGGTGTGGGGCGAGGTTCAGAGAACTGGGTGTGGGGCGAGATTCAGAGAACTGAATGGACCGCGAGTCAGAGAACTGGGAGTGGGGCGAGAGTCAGAGAACTGGTTGTGGGGCGAGAATCAGAGAACTGGGTGTGGGGAGAGAGTCAGAGAACTGGGTGTGGGGCAAGAGTCAGAGAATGGGTGTGGGGCGGGAGTCAGAGAACTGGATATGGGGCGAGGGTCAGAGAACTGGGTATGGGGCCAGATTCCGAGAACTGGGTGTGGGGCCAGATGAAGAGAACTGGGTGTGGGGTGAGAGTCAGAGAACTGGGTGTGGGGCAGAGTCAGAGAACTGGGTGTGGGGCGAGATTCAGAGAACTGGGTTTGGGGCAAGAGTCAGAGAACTGGGCGTGGGGCGAGATTCAGAGAACTGGGAGTGGGGCGAGAGTCAGAGAACTGGGTGTAGGGCGAGAGTAATGGGTGTTGGGTGAGAGTCGGAGAACTGGGTGTGGGGCGAGATTCAGAACTGGGTGTGGACCGAGAGTCAGAGAACTGGGCGTGGGGTGAGATTCAGAGAACTGGGTGTGGGGCGAGAGTCAGAGAACTGGGTGTAGGGCGAGAGTAATGGGTGTTGGGTGAGAGTCGGAGAACTGGGTGTGGGGCGAGATTCAGAACTGGGTGTGGACCGAGAGTCAGAGAACTGGGCGTGGGGCGAGATTCAGAGAACTGGGTGTGGGGCGAGAGTCAGAGAACTGGGTGTGGGGCGAGATTCAGAGAACTGGGTGTGGGGCCTGATTCAGAGAACTGAATGGACTGAGAGTCAGAGAACTGAGTGTGGGCAAGAGTCAGAGAACTGGGTGTGGGCAAGAGCCCGAGAACTGGGTATGGGGCGAGTGTCAGAGAACTGGGTGTGGGGCCAGATTCAGAGAAATGGGTGTGGGACGAGAGTCAGAGAACTGTGAGTGGGGCGAGAGTCAGAGAACTGGGTGTGGGGCGACAGTCATAGAAATGGGTGTGGGGCGAGAGTCGGAGAACTGGGTGTGGGGCGAGGTTCAGAGAACTGGGTGTGGGGCGAGATTCAGAGAACTGAATGGACCGCGAGTCAGAGAACTGGGAGTGGGGCGAGAGTCAGAGAACTGGTTGTGGGGCGAGAATCAGAGAACTGGGTGTGGGGAGAGAGTCAGAGAACTGGGTGTGGGGCAAGAGTCAGAGAATGGGTGTGGGGCGGGAGTCAGAGAACTGGATATGGGGCGAGGGTCAGAGAACTGGGTATGGGGCCACATTCCGAGAACTGGGTGTGGGGCCAGATGAAGAGAACTGGGTGTGGGGTGAGAGTCAGAGAACTGGGTGTGGGGCAGAGTCAGAGAACTGGGTGTGGGGCGAGATTCAGAGAACTGGGTTTGGGGCAAGAGTCAGAGACTGGGCGTGGGGCGAGATTCAGAGAACTGGGAGTGGGGCGAGACTCAGTGAACTGGGTGTGGGGCGAGAGTCAGAGAACAGGGTGTGGGGCGAGAGTCAGAGAACTGGGTGTGGGGCAAGAGTCAGAGAACTGGGTGTGGGGCGAGAGCCAGAGAACTGGGTGTGATACGAGAGTCCGAGAACTGGGTGCGGGGCCAGAGTCAGAGAACAGGGTGTGGGGCGAGAGTCAGAGAGGTGGTTGTGGGGCGAGAGTCAGAGAACTGGGTGTGGGGCCAGAGTCAGTGAACTGGGTGTGGGGCGAGAGTCAGGGAACTGGGTTTGGGGCGAGAGTCAGAGAATTGGGTGGGGGGCGGGAGTCGGAGAACTGGGATTGGGGCGAGAGTCAGAGAACTGGGTGTGGGGCGAGAGTCAGAGAAGTGGGTGTGGGGCGAGAGTCAGAGAACTGGGTGTGGGGCGAGAGTCGAGACTGGGTGTGGGGCGAGAGTCAGAGAACACGGTGTGGGGTGAGAGTCAGAGAACTGGGTATGGGGCGAGATTCAGAGAACTGAATGAACCACATGTCAGAGAACTGGGAGTGGGGCGAGAGTCAGAGAACTGGGTGTGGGGCGAGAGTCAGAGAACTGGGTGTGTGGCGAGATTCAGAGAACTGGGTGTGGGGCGAGAGTCTGAGAATTGGGAGTGGGGTGAGAGTCAGCGAACTAGATATGGGGCGAGAGTCAGAGAACTGGGAGTGGGGCGAGATTCAGAGAACTGTGTATGGGGTGAAAGTCAGAGAACTGGGTGTGGGGCGAGAGTCAGAGAACTGGGCGTGGGGCAAGATTCAGAGAACTGGGCGTGGGGCGAGATTCAGAGAAATGGGTGTGGGGCAAGAGTCAGAGAACTGGGCGTGGGGCGAGATTCAGAACTGGGTGTGGGCAAGAGCCCGAGAACTGGGTGTGGGGGCGAGTGTCAGAGAACTGGGTGTGGGGCCAGATTCAGAGAAATGGGTGTGGGACGAGAGTCAGAGAACTGGGGAGTGGGGCGAGAGTCAGAGAACTGGGTGTGGGGCGACAGTCAGAGAAATGGGTGTGGGGCGAGAGTCGGAGAACTGGATATGGGGCGAGGGTCAGAGAACTGGGTATGGGGCCAGATTCCGAGAACTGGGTGTGGGGCCAGATGAAGAGAACTGGGTGTGGGGTGAGAGTCAGAGAACTGGGTGTGGGGCAGAGTCAGAGAACTGGGTGTGGGGCGAGATTCAGAGAACTGGGTTTGGGGCAAGAGTCAGAGAACTGGGCGTGGGGCGAGATTCAGAGAACTGGGAGTGGGGCGAGACTCAGTGAACTGGGTGTGGGGCGAGAGTCAGAGAACAGGGTGTGGGGCGAGAGTCAGAGAACTGGGTGTGGGGCAAGTGTCAGAGAACTGGGTGTGGGGCGAGAGCCAGAGAACTGGGTGTGATACGAGAGTCCGAGAACTGGGTGTGGGGCGAGAGTCAGAGAACAGGGTGTGGGGCGAGAGTCAGAGAGGTGGTTGTGGGGCGAGAGTCAGAGAGGTGGTTGTGGGGCGAGAGTCAGAGAACTGGGTGTGGGGCGAGAGTCAGGGAACTGGGTTTGGGGCGAGAGTCAGGGAATTGGGTGGGGGGCGGTAGTCGGAGAACTGGGATTGGGGCGAGAGTCGGAGAACTGGGTGTGGGGCGAGAGTCAGAGAAGTGGGTGTGGGGCGAGAGTCAGAGAACTGGGTGTGGGGCGAGAGTCAGAGAACTGGGTGTGGGGCGAGAGTCAGAGAACACGGTGTGGGGTGAGAGTCAGAGAACTGGGTATGGGGCGAGATTCAGAGAACTGAATGAACCACATGTCAAAGAACTGGGAGTGGGGCGAGAGTCAGAGAACTGGGTGTGGGGCGAGAGTCAGAGAACTGGGTGTGGGGCGAGATTCAGAGAACTGGGTGTAGGGCGAGAGTCTGAGAATTGGGAGTGGGGTGAGAGTCAGCGAACTAGATATGGGGCGAGAGTCAGAGAACTGGGAGTGGGGCGAGATTCAGAGAACTGTGTATGGGGTGAGAGTCAGAGAACTGGGTGTGGGGCGAGAGTCAGAGAACTGGGCGTGGGGCAAGAGTCAGAGAACTGGGCGTGGGGCGAGATTCAGAACTGGGTGTGGACCGAGAGTCAGAGAACTGGGCCTGGGGCGAGATTCAGAGAACTGGGTGTGGGGCGAGAGTCAGAGAACTGGGTGTGGGGCGAGCGTCAGAGAACTGGGTGTGGGGCCAGATTCAGAGAAATGGGTGTGGGACGAGAGTCAGAGAACTGGGGAGTGGGGCGAGAGTCAGAGAACTGGGTGTGGGGGCGAGTGTCAGAGAACTGGGTGTGGGGCCAGATTCAGAGAAATGGGTGTGGGACGAGAGTCAGAGAACTGGGGAGTGGGGCGAGAGTCAGAGAACTGGGTGTGGGGCGACAGTCAGAGAAATGGGTGTGGGGCGAGAGTCGGAGAACTGGGTGTGGGGCGAGGTTCAGAGAACTGGGTGTGGGGCGAGATTCAGAGAACTGAATGGACCGCGAGTCAGAGAACTGGGAGTGGGGCGAGAGTCAGAGAACTGGTTGTCGGGCGAGAGTCAGAGAACGTGGTGTGGGGAGAGAGTCAGAGAACTGGGTGTGGGGCAAGAGTCAGAGAATGGGTGTGGGGCGGGAGTCAGAGAACTGGATATGGGGCGAGTGTCAGAGAACTGGTTATGGGGCCAGATTCCGTGAACTGGGTGTGGGGCCAGATTCAGAGAACTGTGTGTGGGGTGAGAGTCAGAGAACTGGGTGTGGGGCAGAGTCAGAGAACTGGGTGTGGGCGAGATTCAGAGAACTGGGTTTGGGGCAAGAGTCAGAGAACTGGGCGTGGGGCGAGATTCAGAGAACTGGGTTTGGGGCAAGAGTCAGAGAACAGGGTGTGGGGCGAGAGTCAGAGAACTGGGTGTGGGGCGAGAGTCAGAGAACTGGGTGTGGGGCGAGAGCCAGAGAACTGGGTGTGATACGAGAGTCAGAGAACTGGGTGTGGGGCGAGAGTCAGAGAACAGGGTGTGGGGCGAGAGTCAGAGAGGTGGGTGTGGGGCGAGAGTCAGAGAACTGGGTGTGGGGCCAGTGTCAGTGAACTGGGTGTGGGGCGAGAGTCAGGGAACTGGGTTTGGGGCGAGAGTCAGAGAACTGGGTGGGGGGCGGGAGTCGGAGAACTGGGATTGGGGCGAGAGTCAGAGAACTGGGTGTGGGGCGAGAGTCAGAGAAGTGGGTGTGGGCCGAGAGTCAGAGAACTGGGTGTGGGGAGAGAGTCGAGACTGGGTGTGGGGCGAGAGTCAGAGAACACGGTGTGGGGTGAGAGTCAGAGAACTGGGTATGGGGCGAGATTCAGAGAACTGAATGAACCACGTGTCAGAGAACTGGGAGTGGGGCGAGAGTCAGAGAACTGGGTGTGGGGAGAGAGTCGAGACTGGGTGTGGGGCGAGAGTCAGAGAACACGGTGTGGGGTGAGAGTCAGAGAACTGGGTGTGGGGCGAGATTCAGAGAACTGAATGAACCACGTGTCAGAGAACTGGGAGTGGGGCGAGAGTCAGAGAACTGGGTGTGGGGCGAGAGCCAGAGAACTGGGTGTGGGGCGAGATTCAGAGAACTGGGTATGGGGTGAGAGTCAGCAAACTAGATATGGGGCGAGAGTCAGAGAACTGGGAGTGGGGCGAGATTCAGAGAACTGGGTATGGGGTGAGAGTCAGAGAACTGGGTGTGGGGCGAGAGTCAGAGAACAGGGTGTGGGGCGAGAGTCAGAGAACTGGGTGTGGGGCAAGAGTCAGAGAACTGGGTGTGGGGCGAGAGCTAGAGAACTGGGTGTGATACGAGAGTCCGAGAACTGGGTGTGGGGCGAGAGTCAGAGAACAGGGTGTGAGGCGAGAGTCAGAGAGGTGGTTGTGGGGCGAGAGTCAGAGAACTGGGTGTGGGGCCAGAGTCAGTGAACTGGGTGTGGGGCGAGAGTCAGGGAACTGGGTTTGGGGCGAGAGTCAGAGAATTGGGTGGGGGGCGGGAGTCGGAGAACTGGGATTGGGGCGAGAGTCAGAGAACTGGGTGTGGGGCGAGAGTCAGAGAAGTGGGTGTGGGGCGAGAGTCAGAGAACTGGGTGTGGGGCGAGAGTCGAGACTGGGTGTGGGGCGAGAGTCAGAGAACACGGTGTGGGGTGAGAGTCAGAGAACTGGGTATGGGGCGAGATTCAGAGAACTGAATGAACCACATGTCAGAGAACTGGGAGTGGGGCGAGAGTCAGAGAACTGGGTGTGGGGCGAGAGTCAGAGAACTGGGTGTGGGGCGAGATTCAGAGAACTGGGTGTGGGGCGAGAGTCTGAGAATTGCGAGTGGGGTGAGAGTCAGCGAACTAGATATGGGGCGAGAGTCAGAGAACTGGGAGTGGGGCGAGATTCAGAGAACTGTGTATGGGGTGAGAGTCAGAGAACTGGGTGTGGGGCGAGAGTCAGAGAACTGGGCATGGGGCAAGATTCAGAGAACTGGGCGTGGGGCGAGATTCAGAGAAATGGGTGTGGGGCAAGAGTCAGAGAACTGGGCGTGGGGCGAGATTCAGAACTGGGTGTGGGCAAGAGCCCGAGAACTGGGTGTGGGGGCGAGTGTCAGAGAACTGGGTGTGGGGCCAGATTCAGAGAAATGGGTGTGGGACGAGAGTCAGAGAACTGGGGAGTGGGGCGAGAGTCAGAGAACTGGGTGTGGGGCGACAGTCAGAGAAATGGGTGTGGGGCGAGAGTCGGAGAACTGGATATGGGGCGAGGGTCAGAGAACTGGGTATGGGGCCAGATTCCGAGAACTGGGTGTGGGGCCAGATGAAGAGAACTGGGTGTGGGGTGAGAGTCAGAGAACTGGGTGTGGGGCAGAGTCAGAGAACTGGGTGTGGGGCGAGATTCAGAGAACTGGGTTTGGGGCAAGAGTCAGAGAACTGGGCGTGGGGCGAGATTCAGAGAACTGGGAGTGGGGCGAGACTCAGTGAACTGGGTGTGGGGCGAGAGTCAGAGAACAGGGTGTGGGGCGAGAGTCAGAGAACTGGGTGTGGGGCAAGAGTCAGAGAACTGGGTGTGGGGCGAGAGCCAGAGAACTGGGTGTGATACGAGAGTCCGAGAACTGGGTGTGGGGCGAGAGTCAGAGAACAGGGTGTGGGGCGAGAGTCAGAGAGGTGGTTGTGGGGCGAGAGTCAGAGAACTGGGTGTGGGGCCAGAGTCAGTGAACTGTGTGTGGGGCGAGAGTCAGGGTACTGGGTTTGGGGCGAGAGTCAGAGAATTGGGTGGGGGGCGGGAGTCGGAGAACTGGGATTGGGGCGAGAGTCAGAGAACTGGGTGTGGGGCGAGAGTCAGAGAAGTGGGTGTGGGGCGAGAGTCAGAGAAGTGGGTGTGGGGCGAGAGTCAGAGAACTGGGTGTGGGGCGAGAGTCGAGACTGGGTGTGGGGCGAGAGTCAGAGAACACGGTGTGGGGTGAGAGTCAGAGAACTGGGTATGGGGCGAGATTCAGAGAACTGAATGAACCACATGTCAGAGAACTGGGAGTGGGGCGAGAGTCAGAGAACAGGGTGTGGGGCGAGAGTCAGAGAACTGGGTGTGGGGCGAGATTCAGAGAACTGGGTGTGGGGCGAGAGTCTGAGAATTGGGAGTGGGGTGAGAGTCAGCGAACTAGATATGGGGCGAGAGTCAGAGAACTGGGAGTGGGGCGAGATTCAGAGAACTGTGTATGGGGTGAGAGTCAGAGAACTGGGTGTGGGGCGAGAGTCAGAGAACTGGGCGTGGGGCAAGAGTCAGAGAACTGGGCGTGGGGCGAGATTCAGAACTGGGTGTGGACCGAGAGTCAGAGAACTGGGCGTGGGGCGTGATTCAGAGAACTGGGTGTGGGGCGAGAGTCTGAGAACTGGGTGTGGGGCGAGCGTCAGAGAACTGGGTGTGGGGCCAGATTCAGAGAAATGGGTGTGGGACGAGAGTCAGAGAACTGGGGAGTGGGGCGAGAGTCAGAGAACTGGGTGTGGGGGCGAGTGTCAGAGAACTGGGTGTGGGGCCAGATTCAGAGAAATGGGTGTGGGACGAGAGTCAGAGAACTGGGGAGTGGGGCGAGAGTCAGAGAACTGGGTGTGGGGCGACAGTCAGAGAAATGGGTGTGGGGCGAGAGTCGGAGAACTGGGTGTGGGGCGAGGTTCAGAGAACTGGGTGTGGGGCGAGATTCAGAGAACTGAATGGACCGCGAGTCAGAGAACTGGGAGTGGGGCGAGAGTCAGAGAACTGGTTGTGGGGCGAGAGTCAGAGAACGTGGTGTGGGGAGAGAGTCAGAGAACTGGGTGTGGGGCAAGAGTCAGAGAATGGGTGTGGGGCGGGAGTCAGAGAACTGGATATGGGGCGAGGGTCAGAGAACTGGGTATGGGGCCAGATTCCGTGAACTGGGTGTGGGGCCAGATGAAGAGAACTGGGTGTGGGGTGAGAGTCAGAGAACTGGGTGTGGGGCAGAGTCAGAGAACTGGGTGTGGGCGAGATTCAGAGAACTGGGTTTGGGGCAAGAGTCAGAGAACTGGGCGTGGGGCGAGATTCAGAGAACTGGGAGTGGGGCGAGAGTCAGTGAACTGGGTGTGGGGCGAGAGTCAGAGAACAGGGTGTGGGGCGAGAGTCAGAGAACTGGGTGTGGGGCGAGAGTCAGAGAACTGGGTGTGGGGCGAGAGCCAGAGAACTGGGTGTGATACGAGAGTCAGAGAACTGGGTGTGGGGCGAGAGTCAGAGAGGTGGGTGTGGGGCGAGAGTCAGAGAGGTGGGTGTGGGGCGAGAGTCAGAGAACTGGGTATGGGGCCAGTGTCAGTGAACTGGGTGTGGGGCGAGAGTCAGGGAACTGGGTTTGGGGCGAGAGTCAGAGAACTGGGTGGGGGGCGGGAGTCGGAGAACTGGGATTGGGGCGAGAGTCAGAGAACTGGGTGTGGGGCGAGAGTCAGAGAAGTGGGTGTGGGGCGACAGTCAGAGAACTGGGTGTGGGGAGAGAGTCGAGACTGGGTGTGGGGCGAGAGTCAGAGAACACGGTGTGGGGTGAGAGTCAGAGAACTGGGTATGGGGCGAGATTCAGAGAACTGAATGAACCACGTGTCAGAGAACTGGGAGTGGGGCGAGAGTCAGAGAACTGGGTGTGGGGAGAGAGTCGAGACTGGGTGTGGGGCGAGAGTCAGAGAACACGGTGTGGGGTGAGAGTCAGAGAACTGGGTGTGGGGCGAGATTCAGAGAACTGAATGAACCACGTGTCAGAGAACTGGGAGTGGGGCGAGAGTCAGAGAACTGGGTGTGGGGCGAGAGTCAGAGAACTGGGTGTGGGGCGAGATTCAGAGAACTGGGTGTGGGGCGAGAGTCTGAGAATTGGGAGTGGGGTGAGATTCAGCGAACTAGATATGGGGCGAGAGTCAGAGAACTGGGAGTGGGGCGAGATTCAGAGAACTGGGTATGGGGTGAGAGTCAGAGAACTGGGTGTGGGGCGAGAGTCAGAGAACTGGGCGTGGGGCAAGATTCAGAGAACTGGGTGTGGGGCGAGATTCAGAGAAATGGGTGTGGGGCAAGAGTCAGAGAACTGGGCGTGGGGCGAGATTCAGAGAACTGAATGGACCGTGAGTCAGAGAACTGGGTGCGGTGCAAGAGTCAGAGAACCGGGTGTGGGGCGAGATTCAGAGAACTGGACGTGGGGCGAGAGTCAGAGAACTGGGCGGGGGGCGAGATTCAGAGAACTGAATGGACCGTGAGTCAGAGAACTGCGTGTGGGGCGAGAGTCAGAGAACTGGGAGTGGGGCGAGAGTCAGAGAACTGGGTGTGGGGCGAGAGTCAGAGAACTGGGTGTGGAGCGAGAGACAGAGAACTGGGAGTGGGGCGAGAGTCAGAGACCTGGGTGTGGGGCGAGAGTCAGAGAACTGGGTGTGGGGCTAGATTCAGAGAACTGGGTGTGGGGCGAGAGTCAGAGAAATGGGTGAAGGGCGGGAGTCAGAGAAATGGGTGTGGGGCGAGAATCAGAGAACTGGGTGTGGGGCGAGAGTCAGAGAACTGGGAGTGGGACGAGAGTCAGAGACCTGGGTGTGGGACGAGAGTCAGAGAACTGGGTGTGGGGCGAGAGTCAGAGAACTGGGTGTGGGACGAGAGCCAGAGAACTGGGTATGGGGCGAGAGTCAGAGAACTGGGTATCGGACCAGATTCCGAGAACTGAGTGTGGGGTGAAAGTAAGAGAACTGGGTGTGGGGCGAGAGTCAGTGAACTGGGTGTGGGGCGAGAGTCAGAGAACTGGGTGTGGGGTAAGAGTCTGAGGACTGGGTATGGGGCGAGAGTCAGAGAACTGCGTGTGGGGCGAGAGTCAGAGAACTGGGAGTGGGACGAGAGTCAGAGACCTGGGTGTGGGGCGAGAGTCAGAGAACTGGGTGTGGGGCGAGAGTCAGAGAACTGGGTTTGGGGCGAGAGTCAGAGAACTGGGTTTGGGGCGAGAGTCAGAGAAATGGTTATGGGGCCAGATTCCTAGAACTGGGTGTGGGGTGAGAGTCAGAGAAGTGGGTATGGGGTGAGAGTCAGTGAACTGGGTGTGGGGCGAGAGTCAGAGAACTGGGTGTGGGGCAAGAGGCAGAGAACTGGGTGTGGGGCGAGAGACAGAGAAATAGGTGTGGGGCGAGAGTCAGAGAACTGGGTGTGGGGCGAGAGTCAGAGAACTGGGTTTGGGGCGAGAGTCTGAGGACTGGGTATGGGGCGAGAGTCAGAGAACTGCGTGTGGGGCGAGAGTCAGAGAACTGGGAGTGGGACGCGAGTCAGAGACCTGGGTGTGGGGCGAGATTCAGAGAACTGGGTGTGGGGCGAGAGTCAGAGAACTGGGTGTGGGACGAGAGCCAGAGAAATGGGTGTGGGGCGACAGTCAGAGAACTGGGTGTGGGGCGAGAGTCAGAGAACTGGGAGTGGGACGAGAGTCAGAGACCTGGGTGTGGGGCGAGAGTCAGAGAACTGGGTGTGGGGCGAGAGTCAGAGAACTGGGTGTGGGATGAGAGCCTGAGAACTGGGTATGGGGCGAGGGTCAGAGAACTGGGTATAGGGCCAGATTCCGAGAACTGAGTGTGGGGTGAAAGTAAGAGAACTGGGTGTGGGGCGAGAGTCAGTGAACTGGGTGTGGGGCGAGAGTCAGAGAACTGGGTGTGGGGTAAGAGTCAGAGAACTGGGTGTGGGGCGAGAGTCAGAGAACTGGGTGTGGGGCGAGAGTCATGAACTGGGTTTGGGGCGAGAGTCAGAGAACTAGGTTTGGGGCGAGAGTCAGAGAAATGGTTATGGGGCCAGATTCCGAGAACTGGGTGTGGGGTGAGAGTCAGAGAAGTGGGTATGGGGTGAGAATCAGTGAACTGGGTGTGGGGCGAGAGTCAGAGAACTGGGTCTGGGGCAAGAGTCAGAGAACTGTGTGTGGGGCGAGAGTCAGAGAAATAGGTGTGGGGCGAGAGTCAGAGAACTGGGTGTAGGGCGAGAGTCAGAGAACTGGGTTTGGGGCGAGAGTCTGAGGACTGGGTATGGGGCGAGAGTCAGAGAACTGGGAGTGGGACGAGAGTCAGAGAACTGGGAGTGGGACGAGAGTCATAGACCTGGGTGTGGGGCGAGAGTCAGAGAACTGGGCGTGGGGCGAGATTCAGAGAACTAGGTGTGGGGCCTGATTCAGAGAACTGAATGGACCGAGAGTCAGAGAACTGAGTGTGGGCAAGAGCCCGAGAACTGGGTGTGGGGCGAGTGTCAGAGAATTGGGTGTGGGGCCAGATTCAGAGAAATGGGTGTGGGACGAGAGTCAGAGAACTGGGGAGTGGGGCGAGAGTCAGAGAACTGGGTGTGGGGCGACAGTCAGAGAAATTGGTGTGGGGCGAGAGTCGGAGAACTGGGTGTGGGGCGAGGTTCAGAGAACTGGGTGTGGGGCGAGATTCAGAGAACTGAATGGACCGCGAGTCAGAGAACTGGGAGTGGGGCGAGAGTCAGAGAACTGGTTGTGGGGCGAGAATCAGAGAACTGGGTGTGGGGAGAGAGTCAGAGAACTGGGTGTGGGGCAAGAGACAGAGAATGGGTGTGGGGCGGGAGTCAGAGAACTGGATATGGGGCGAGGGTCAGAGAACTGGGTATGGGGCCAGATTCCGAGAACTGGGTGTGGGGCCAGATGAAGAGAACTGGGTGTGGGGTGAGAGTCAGAGAACTGGGTGTGGGGCAGAGTCAGAGAACTGGGTGTGGGGCGAGATTCAGAGAACTGGGTTTGGGGCAAGAGTCAGAGAACTGGGCGTGGGGCGAGATTCAGAGAACTGGGAGTGGGGCGAGACTCAGTGAACTGGGTGTGGGGCGAGAGTCAGAGAACAGGGTGTGGGGCGAGAGTCAGAGAACTGGGTGTGGGGCAAGAGTCAGAGAACTGGGTGTGGGGCGAGAGCCAGAGAACTGGGTGTGATACGAGAGTCCGAGAACTAGGTGTTGGGCGAGAGTCAGAGAACAGGGTGTGGGGCGAGAGTCAGAGAGGTGGGTGTGGGGCGAGAGTCAGAGAACTGGGTGTGGGGCCAGAGTCAGTGAACTGGGTGTGGGGCGAGAGTCAGGGAACTGGGTTTGGGGCGAGAGTCAGAGAATTGGGTGGGGGGCGGGAGTCGGAGAACTGGGATTGGGGCGAGAGTCAGAGAACTGGGTGTGGGGCGAGAGTCAGAGAAGTGGGTGTGGGGCGAGAGTCAGAGAACTGGGTGTGGGGCGAGAGTCGAGACTGGGTGTGGGGCGAGAGTCAGAGAACACGGTGTGGGGTGAGAGTCAGTGAACTGGGTATGGGGCGAGATTCAGAGAACTGAATGAACCACAAGTCAGAGAACTGGGAGTGGGGCGAGAGTCAGAGAACTGGGTGTGGGGCGAGAGTCAGAGAACTGGGTGTGGGGCGAGATTCAGAGAACTGGGTGTGGGGCGAGAGTCTGAGAATTGGGAGTGGGGTGAGAGTCAGCGAACTAGATATGGGGCGAGAGTCAGAGAACTGGGAGTGGGGCGAGATTCTGAGAACTTGGTGTGGGGCGAGAGTCAGAGAACTGGGTGTGGGGCGAGATTCAGAGAAATGGGTGTGGGGCAAGAGTCAGAGAACTGGGCGTGGGGCGAGATTCAGAACTGGGTGTGGACCGAGAGTCAGAGAACTGGGCGTGGGGCGAGATTCAGAGAACTGGGTGTGGGGCGAGAGTCAGAGAACTGGGTGTGGGGCGAGATTCAGAGAACTAGGTGTGGGGCCTGATTCAGAGAACTGAATGGACCGAGAGTCAGAGAACTGAGTGTGGGCAAGAGCCCGAGAACTGGGTGTGGGGGCGAGTGTCAGAGAACTGGGTGTGGGGCCAGATTCAGAGAAATGGGTGTGGGACGAGAGTCAGAGAACTGGGGAGTGGGGCGAGAGTCAGAGAACTGGGTGTGGGGCGACAGTCAGAGAAATGGGTGTGGGGCGAGAGTCGGAGAACTGGGTGTGGGGCGAGAGTCAGAGAACTGGGTGTGGGGCGAGAGCCAGAGAACTGGGTGTGATACGAAAGTCAGAGAACTGGGTGTGGGGCGAGAGTCAGAGAACAAGGTGTGGGGCGAGAGTCAGAGAGGTGGGTGTGGGGCGAGAGTCAGAGAACTGGGTGTGGGGCCAGTGTCAGTGAACTTGGTGTGGGGCGAGAGTCAGGGAACTGGGTTTGGGGCGAGATTCAGAGAACTGGGTGGGGGGCGGGAGTCGGAGAACTGGGATTGGGGCGAGAGTCAGAGAAGTGGGTGTGGGGCGAGAGTCAGAGAAGTGGGTGTGGGGCGAGAGTCAGAGAACTGGGTGTGGGGAGAGAGTCGAGACAGGGTGTGGGGCGAGAGTCAGAGAACACGGTGTGGGGTGAGAGTCAGAGAACTGGGTATGGGGCGAGATTCAGAGAACTGAATGAACCACGTGTCAGAGAACTGGGAGTGGGGCGAGAGTCAGAGAACTGGGTGTGGGGAGAGAGTCGAGACTGGGTGTGGGGCGAGAGTCAGAGAACACGGTGTGGGGTGAGAGTCAGAGAACTGGGTGTGGGGCGAGATTCAGAGAACTGAATGAACCACGTGTCAGAGAACTGGGAGTGGGGCGAGAGTCAGAGAACTGGGTGTGGGGCGAGAGTCAGAGAACTGGGTGTGGGGCGAGATTCAGAGAACTGGGTATGGGGTGAGAGTCAGCGAACTAGATATGGGGCGAGAGTCAGAGAACTGGGAGTGGGGCAAGATTCAGAGAACTGGGTATGGGGTGAGAGTCAGAGAACTGGGTGTGGGGCGAGAGTCAGAGAACAGGGTGTGGGGCGAGAGTCAGAGAACTGGGTGTGGGGCAAGAGTCAGAGAACTGGGTGTGGGGCGAGAGCCAGAGAACTGGGTGTGATACGAGAGTCCGAGAACTGGGTGTGGGGCGAGAGTCAGAGAACAGGGTGTGGGGCGAGAGTCAGAGAGGTGGTTGTGGGGCGAGAGTCAGAGAACTGGGTGTGGGGCCAGAGTCAGTGAACTGGGTGTGGGGCGAGAGTCAGGGAACTGGGTTTGGGGCGAGAGTCAGAGAATTGGGTGGGGGGCGGGAGTTGGAGAACTGGGATTGGGGCGAGAGTCAGAGAACTGGGTGTGGGGCGAGAGTCAGAGAAGTGGGTGTGGTGCGAGAGTCAGAGAACTGGGTGTGGGGCGAGAGTCGAGACTGGGTGTGGGGCGAGAGTCAGAGAACACGGTGTGGGGTGAGAGTCAGAGAACTGGGTATGGTGCGAGATTCAGAGAACTGAATGAACCACATGTCAGAGAACTGGGAGTGGGGCGAGAGTCAGAGAACTGGGTGTGGGGCGAGAGTCAGAGTACTGGGTGTGGGGCGAGATTCAGAGAACTGGGTGTGGGGCGAGAGTCTGAGAATTGGGAGTGGGGTGAGAGTCAGCGAACTAGATATGGGGCGAGAGTCAGAGAACTGGGAGTGGGGCGAGATTCAGAGAACTGTGTATAGGGTGAGAGTCAGAGAACTGGGTGTGGGGCGAGAGTCAGAGAACTGGGCGTGGGGCAAGATTCAGAGAACTGGGCGTGGGGCGAGATTCAGAGAAATGGGTGTGGGGCAAGAGTCAGAGAACTGGGCGTGGGGCGAGATTCAGAACTGGGTGTGGGCAAGAGCCCGAGAACTGGGTGTGGGGGCGAGTGTCAGAGAACTGGGTGTGGGGCCAGATTCAGAGAAATGGGTGTGGGACGAGAGTCAGAGAACTGGGGAGTGGGGCGAGAGTCAGAGAACTGGGTGTGGGGCGACAGTCAGAGAAATGGGTGTGGGGCGAGAGTCGGAGAACTGGATATGGGGCGAGGGTCAGAGAACTGGGTATGGGGCCAGATTCCGAGAATTGGGTGTGGGGCCAGATGAAGAGAACTGGGTGTGGGGTGAGAGTCAGAGAACTGGGTGTGGGGCGAGAGTCAGAGAACTGGGTTTGGGGCGAGAGTCTGAGGACTGGGTATGGGGCGAGAGTCAGAGAACTGGGAGTGGGACGAGAGTCAGAGAACTGGGAGTGGGACGAGAGTCATAGACCTGGGTGTGGGGCGAGAGTCAGAGAACTGGGTGTGGGGCGAGATTCAGAGAACTAGGTGTGGGGCCTGATTTAGAGAACTGAATGGACCGAGAGTCAGAGAACTGAGTGTGGGCAAGAGTCAGAGAACTGGGTGTGGGCAAGAGCTCGAGAACTTCGTGTGGGGCGAGTGTCAGAGAACTGGGTGTGGGGCCAGATTCAGAGAAATGGGTGTGGGACGAGAGTCAGAGAACTGGGGAGTGGGGCGAGAGTCAGAGAACTGGGTGTGGGGCGACAGTCAGAGAAATTGGTGTGGGGCGAGAGTCGGAGAACTGGGTGTGGGGCGAGGTTCAGAGAACTGGGTGTGGGGCGAGATTCAGAGAACTGAATGGACCGCGAGTCAGAGAACTGGGAGTGGGGCGAGAGTCAGAGAACTGGTTGTGGGGCGAGAATCAGAGAACTGGGTGTGGGGAGAGAGTCAGAGAACTGGGTGTGGGGCAAGAGTCAGAGAATGGGTGTGGGGCGGGAGTCAGAGAACTGGATATGGGGCGAGGGTCAGAGAACTGGGTATGGGGCCAGATTCCGAGAACTGGGTGTGGGGCCAGATGAAGAGAACTGGGTGTGGGGTGAGAGTCAGAGAACTGGGTGTGGGGCAGAGTCAGAGAACTGGGTGTGGGGCGAGATTCAGAGAACTGGGTTTGGGGCAAGAGTCAGAGAACTGGGCGTGGGGCGAGATTCAGAGAACTGGGAGTGGGGCGAGACTCAGTGAACTGGGTGTGGGGCGAGAGTCAGAGAACAGGGTGTGGGGCGAGAGTCAGAGAACTGGGTGTGGGGCAAGAGTCAGAGAACTGGGTGTGGGGCGAGAGCCAGAGAACTGGGTGTGATACGAGAGTCCGAGAACTGGGTGTTGGGCGAGAGTCAGAGAACAGGGTGTGGGGCGAGAGTCAGAGAGGTGGGTGTGGGGCGAGAGTCAGAGAACTGGGTGTGGGGCCAGAGTCAGTGAACTGGGTGTGGGGCGAGAGTCAGGGAACTGGGTTTGGGGCGAGAGTCAGAGAATTGGGTGGGGGGCGGGAGTCGGATAACTGGGATTGGGGCGAGAGTCAGAGAACTGGGTGTGGGGCGAGAGTCAGAGAAGTGGGTGTGGGGCGAGAGTCAGAGAACTGGGTGTGGGGCGAGAGTCGAGACTGGGTGTGGGGCGAGAGTCAGAGAACACGGTGTGGGGTGAGAGTCAGAGAACTGGGTATGGGGCGTGATTCAGAGAACTGAATGAACCACATGTCAGAGAACTGGGAGTGGGGCGAGAGTCAGAGAACTGGGTGTGGGGCGAGAGTCAGAGAACTGGGTGTGGGGCGAGATTCAGAGAACTGGGTGTGGGGCGAGAGTCTGAGAATTGGGAGTGGGGTGAGAGTCAGCGAACTAGATATGGGGCGAGAGTCAGAGAACTGGGAGTGGGGCGAGATTCTGAGAACTGGGTGTGGGGCGAGAGTCAGAGAACTGGGTGTGGGGCGAGAGTCAGAGAACTGGGCGTGGGGCAAGATTCAGAGAACTGGGTGTGGGGCGAGATTCAGAGAAATGGGTGTGGGGCAAGAGTCAGAGAACTGGACGTGGGGCGAGATTCAGAACTGGGTGTGGACCGAGAGTCAGAGAACTGGGCGTGGGGCGAGATTCAGAGAACTGGGTGTGGGGCGAGAGTCAGAGAACTGGGTGTGGGGCGAGATTCAGAGAACTAGGTGTGGGGCCTGATTCAGAGAACTGAATGGACCGAGAGTCAGAGAACTGAGTGTGGGCAAGAGCCCGAGAACTGGGTGTGGGGGCGAGTGTCAGAGAACTGGGTGTGGGGCCAGATTCAGAGAAATGGGTGTGGGACGAGAGTCAGAGAACTGGGGAGTGGGGCGAGAGTCAGAGAACTGGGTGTGGGGCGACAGTCAGAGAAATGGGTGTGGGGCGAGAGTCGGAGAACTGGTTGTGGGGCGAGAGTCAGAGAACTGGGTGTGGGGCGAGAGCCAGAGAACTGGGTGTGATACGAGAGTCAGAGAACTGGGTGTGGGGCGAGAGTCAGAGAACAGGGTGTGGGGCGAGAGTCAGAGAGGTGGGTGTGGGGCGAGAGTCAGAGAACTGGTTGTGGGGCCAGTGTCAGTGAACTGGGTGTGGGGCGAGAGTCAGGGAACTGGGTTTGGGGCGAGATTCAGAGAACTGGGTGGGGGGCGGGAGTCGGAGAACTGGGATTGGGGCGAGAGTCAGAGAACTGGGTGTGGGGCGAGAGTCAGAGAAGTGGGTGTGGGGCGAGAGTCAGAGAACTGGGTGTGGGGAGAGAGTCGAGACTGGGTGTGGGGCGAGAGTCAGTGAACACGGTGTGGGGTGAGAGTCAGAGAACTGGGTATGGGGCGAGATTCAGAGAACTGAATGAACCACGTGTCAGAGAACTGGGAGTGGGGCGAGAGTCAGAGAACTGGGTGTGGGGAGAGAGTCGAGACTGGGTGTGGGGCGAGAGTCAGAGAACACGGTGTGGGGTGAGAGTCAGAGAACTGGGTGTGGGGCGAGATTCAGAGAACTGAATGAACCACGTGTCAGAGAACTGGGAGTGGGGCGAGAGTCAGAGAACTGGGTGTGGGGCGAGAGTCAGAGAACTGGGTGTGGGGCGAGATTCAGAGAACTGGGTATGGGGTGAGAGTCAGCGAACTAGATATGGGGCGAGAGTCAGAGAACTGGGAGTGGGGCAAGATTCAGAGAACTGGGTATGGGGTGAGAGTCAGAGAACTGGGTGTGGGGCGAGAGTCAGAGAACAGGGTGTGGGGCGAGAGTCAGAGAACTGGGTGTGGGGCGAGAGCCAGAGAACTGGGTGTGATACGAGAGTCCGAGAACTGGGTGTGGGGCGAGAGTCAGAGAACAGGGTGTGGGGCGAGAGTCAGAGAGGTGGTTGTGGGGCGAGAGTCAGAGAACTGGGTGTGGGGCCAGAGTCAGTGAACTGGGTGTGGGGCGAGAGTCAGGGAACTGGGTTTGGGGCGAGAGTCAGAGAATTGTGTGGGGGGCGGGAGTCGGAGAACTGGGATTGGGGCGAGAGTCAGAGAACTGGGTGTGGGGCGAGAGTCAGAGAAGTGGGTGTAGTGCGAGAGTCAGAGAAGTGGGTGTGGGGCGAGAGTCAGAGAACTGGGTGTGGGGCGAGAGTCGAGACTGGGTGTGGGGCGAGAGTCAGAGAACACGGTGTGGGGTGAGAGTCAGAGAACTGGGTATGGGGCGAGATTCAGAGAACTGAATGAACCACATGTCAGAGAACTGGGAGTGGGGCGAGAGTCAGAGAACTGGGTGTGGGGCGAGAGTCAGAGAACTGGGTGTGGGGCGAGATTCAGAGAACTGGGTGTGGGGCGAGAGTCTGAGAACTGGGTGTGGGGCGAGAGTCAGAGAACTGGGTGTGGGGCGAGAGCCAGAGAACTGGGTGTGATACGAGAGTCAGAGAACTGGGTGTGGGGCGAGAGTCAGAGAACAGGGTGTGGGGCGAGAGTCAGAGAGGTGGGTGTGGGGCGAGAGTCAGAGAACTGGGTGTGGGGCCAGTGTCAGTGAACTGGGTGTGGGGCGAGAGTCAGGGAACTGGGTTTGGGGCGAGATTCAGAGAACTGGGTGGGGGGCGGGAGTCGGAGAACTGGGATTGGGGCGAGAGTCAGAGAACTGGGTGTGGGGCGAGAGTCAGAGAAGTGGGTGTGGGGCGAGAGTCAGAGAACTGGGTGTGGGGAGAGAGTCGAGACTGGGTGTGGGGCGAGAGTCAGAGAACACGGTGTGGGGTGAGAGTCAGAGAACTGGGTATGGGGCGAGATTCAGAGAACTGAATGAACCACGTGTCAGAGAACTGGGAGTGGGGCGAGAGTCAGAGAACTGGGTGTGGGGAGAGAGTCGAGACTGGGTATGGGTCGAGAGTCAGCGAACACGGTGTGGGGTGAGAGTCAGAGAACTGGGTGTGGGGCGAGAGTCAGAGAACTGAATGAACCACGTGTCAGAGAACTGGGAGTGGGGCGAGAGTCAGAGAACTGGGTGTGGGGCGAGAGTCAGAGAACTGGGTGTGGGGCGAGATTCAGAGAACTGGGTATGGGGTGAGACTCAGCGAACTAGATATGGGGCGAGAGTCAGAGAACTGGGAGTGGGGCAAGATTCAGAGAACAGGGTATGGGGTGAGAGTCAGAGAACTGGGTGTGGGGCGAGAGTCAGAGAACAGGGTGTGGGGCGAGAGTCAGAGAACTGGGTGTGGGGCAAGTGTCAGAGAACTGGGTGTGGGGCGAGAGCCAGAGAACTGGGTGTGATACGAGAGTCCGAGAACTGGGTGTGGGGCGAGAGTCAGAGAACAGGGTGTGGGGCGAGAGTCAGAGAGGTGGTTGTGGGGCGAGAGTCAGAGAACTGGGTGTGGGGCCAGAGTCAGTGAACTGGGTGTGGGGCGAGAGTCAGGGAACTGGGTTTGGGGCGAGAGTCAGAGAATTGGGTGGGGGGCGGGAGTTGGAGAACTGGGATTGGGGCGAGAGTCAGAGAACTGGGTGTGGGGCGAGAGTCAGAGAAGTGGGTGTGGGGCGAGAGTCAGAGAACTGGGTGTGGGGCGAGAGTCGAGACTGGGTGTGGGGCGAGAGTCAGAGAACACGGTGTGGGGTGAGAGTCAGAGAACTGGGTATGGTGCGAGATTCAGAGAACTGAATGAACCACATGTCAGAGAACTGGGAGTGGGGCGAGAGTCAGAGAACTGGGTGTGGGGCGAGAGTCAGAGAACTGGGTGTGGGGCGAGATTCAGAGAACTGGGTGTGGGGCGAGAGTCTGAGAATTGGGAGTGGGGTGAGAGTCAGCGAACTAGATATGGGGCGAGAGTCAGAGAACTGGGAGTGGGGCGAGATTCAGAGAACTGTGTATGGGGTGAGAGTCAGAGAACTGGGTGTGGGGCGAGAGTCAGAGAACTGGGCGTGGGGCAAGATTCAGAGAACTGGGCGTGGGGCGAGATTCAGAGAAATGGGTGTGGGGCAAGAGTCAGAGAACTGGGCGTGGGGCGAGATTCAGAACTGGGTGTGGGCAAGAGCCCGAGAACTGGGTGTGGGGGCGAGTGTGAGAGAACTGGGTGTGGGGCCAGATTCAGAGAAATGGGTGTGGGACGAGAGTCAGAGAACTGGGGAGTGGGGCGAGAGTCAGAGAACTGGGTGTGGGGCGACAGTCAGAGAAATGGGTGTGCGGCGAGAGTCGGAGAACTGGATATGGGGCGAGGGTCAGAGAACTGGGTATGGGGCCAGATTCCGAGAACTGGGTGTGGGGCCAGATGAAGAGAACTGGGTGTGGGGTGAGAGTCAGAGAACTGGGTGTGGGGCAGAGTCAGAGAACTGGGTGTGGGGCGAGATTCAGAGAACTGGGTTTGGGGCAAGAGTCAGAGAACTGGGCGTGGGGCGAGATTCAGAGAACTGGGAGTGGGGCGAGACTCAGTGAACTGGGTGTGGGGCGAGAGTCAGAGAACAGGGTGTGGGGCGAGAGTCAGAGAACTGGGTGTGGGGCAAGAGTCAGAGAACTGGGTGTGGGGCGAGAGCCAGAGAACTGCGTGTGATACGAGAGTCCGAGAACTGGGTGTGGGGCGAGAGTCAGAGAACAGGGTGTGGGGCGAGAGTCAGAGAGGTGGTTGTGGGGCGAGAGTCAGAGAACTGGGTGTGGGGCCAGAGTCAGTGAACTGGGTGTGGGGCGAGAGTCAGGGAACTGGGTTTGGGGCGAGAGTCAGAGAATTGTGTGGGGGGCGGGAGTCGGAGAACTGGGATTGGGGCGAGAGTCAGAGAACTGGGTGTGGGGCGAGAGTCAGAGAAGTGGGTGTGTGGCGAGAGTCAGAGAAGTGGGTGTGGGGCGAGAGTCAGAGAACTGGGTGTGGGGCGAGAGTCGAGACTGGGTGTGGGGCGAGAGTCAGAGAACACGGTGTGCGGTGAGAGTCAGAGAACTGGGTATGGGGCGAGATTCAGAGAACTGAATGAACCACATGTCAGAGAACTGGGAGTGGGGCGAGAGTCAGAGAACTGGGTGTGGGGCGGGAGTCAGAGAACTGGGTGTGGGGCGAGATTCAGAGAACTGGATGTGGGGCGAGAGTCTGAGAATTGGGAGTGGGGTGAGAGTCAGCGAACTAGATATGGGGCGAGAGTCAGAGAACTGGGAGTGGGGCGAGATTCAGAGAACTGTGTATGGGGTGAGAGTCAGAGAACTGGGTGTGGGGCGAGAGTCAGAGAACTGGGAGTGGGGCAAGATTCAGAGAACTGGGTATGGGGTGAGAGTCAGAGAACTGGGTGTGGGGCGAGAGTCAGAGAACAGGGTGTGGGGCGAGAGTCAGAGAACTGGGTGTGGGGCAAGAGTCAGAGAACTGGGTGTGGGGCGAGAGCCAGAGAACTGTGTGTGATACGAGAGTCCGAGAACTGGGTGTGGGGCGAGAGTCAGAGAACAGGGTGTGGGGCGAGAGTCAGGGAGGTGGTTGTGGGGCGAGAGTCAGAGAACTGGGTGTGGGGCCAGAGTCAGTGAACTGGGTGTGGGGCGAGAGTCAGGGAACTGGGTTTGGGGCGAGAGTCAGAGAATTCGGTGGGGGGCGGGAGTCGGAGAACTGGGTTTGGGGCGAGAGTCAGAGAACTGGGTGTGGGGCGAGAGTCAGAGAAGTGGGTGTGGGGCGAGAGTCAGAGAACTGGGTGTGGGGCGAGAGTCGAGACTGGGTGTGGGGCGAGAGTCAGAGAACACGGTGTGGGGTGAGAGTCAGAGAACTGGGTATGGTGCGAGATTCAGAGAACTGAATGAACCACATGTCAGAGAAATGGGAGTGGGGCGAGAGTCAGAGAACTGGGTGTGGGGCGAGAGTCAGAGAACTGGGTGTGGGGCGAGATTCAGAGAACTGGGTGTGGGGCGAGAGTCAGAGAACTGGGTGTGGGGCGACAGTCAGAGAAATGGGTGTGCGGCGAGAGTCGGAGAACTGGATATGGGGCGAGGGTCAGAGAACTGGGTATGGGGCCAGATTCCGAGAACTGGGTGTGGGGCCAGATGAAGAGAACTGGGTGTGGGGTGAGAGTCAGAGAACTGGGTGTGGGGCAGAGTCAGAGAACTGGGTGTGGGGTGAGATTCAGAGAACTGGGTTTGGGGCAAGAGTCAGAGAACTGGGCGTGGGGCGAGATTCAGAGAACTGGGAGTGGGGCGAGACTCAGTGAACTGGGTGTGGGGCGAGAGTCAGAGAACAGGGTGTGGGGCGAGAGTCAGAGAACTGGGTGTGGGGCAAGAGTCAGAGAACTGGGTGTGGGGCGAGAGCCAGAGAACTGCGTGTGATACGAGAGTCCGAGAACTGGGTGTGGGGCGAGAGTCAGAGAACAGGGTGTGGGGCGAGAGTCAGAGAGGTGGTTGTGGGGCGAGAGTCAGAGAACTGGGTGTGGGACCAGAGTCAGTGAACTGGGTGTGGGGCGAGAGTCAGGGAACTGGGTTTGGGGCGAGAGTCAGAGAATTGTGTGGGGGGCGGGAGTCGGAGAACTGGGATTGGGGCGAGAGTCAGAGAACTGGGTGTGGGGCGAGAGTCAGAGAAGTGGGTGTGGGGCGAGAGTCAGAGAACTGGGTGTGGGGCGAGAGTCGAGACTGGGTGTGGGGCGAGAGTCAGAGAACACGGTGTGCGGTGAGAGTCAGAGAACTGGGTATGGGGCGAGATTCAGAGAACTGAATGAACCACATGTCAGAGAACTGGGAGTGGGGCGAGAGTCAGAGAACTGGGTGTGGGGCGGGAGTCAGAGAACTGGGTGTGGGGCGAGATTCAGAGAACTGGGTGTGGGGCGAGAGTCTGAGAATTGGGAGTGGGGTGAGAGTCAGCGAACTAGATATGGGGCGAGAGTCAGAGAACTGGGAGTGGGGCGAGATTCAGAGAACTGTGTATGGGGTGAGAGTCAGAGAACTGGGTGTGGGGCGAGAGTCAGAGAACTGGGAGTGGGGCAAGATTCAGAGAACTGGGTATGGGGTGAGAGTCAGAGAACTGGGTGTGGGGCGAGAGTCAGAGAACAGGGTGTGGGGCGAGAGTCAGAGAACTGGGTGTGGGGCAAGAGTCAGAGAACTGGGTGTGGGGCGAGAGCCAGAGAACTGTGTGTGATACGAGAGTCCGAGAACTGGGTGTGGGGCGAGAGTCAGAGAACAGGGTGTGGGGCGAGAGTCAGGGAGGTGGTTGTGGGGCGAGAGTCAGAGAACTGGGTGTGGGGCCAGAGTCAGTGAACTGGGTGTGGGGCGAGAGTCAGGGAACTGGGTTTGGGGCGAGAGTCAGAGAATTCGGTGGGGGGCGGGAGTCGGAGAACTGGGTTTGGGGCGAGAGTCAGAGAACTGGGTGTGGGGCGAGAGTCAGAGAAGTGGGTGTGGGGCGAGAGTCAGAGAACTGGGTGTGGGGCGAGAGTCGAGACTGGGTGTGGGGCGAGAGTCAGAGAACACGGTGTGGGGTGAGAGTCAGAGAACTGGGTATGGTGCGAGATTCAGAGAACTGAATGAACCACATGTCAGAGAAATGGGAGTGGGGCGAGAGTCAGAGAACTGGGTGTGGGGCGAGAGTCAGAGAACTGGGTGTGGGGCGAGATTCAGAGAACTGGGTGTGGGGCGAGAGTCTGAGAATTGGGAGTGGGGTGAGAGTCAGCGAACTAGATATGGGGCGAGAGTCAGAGAACTGGGAGTTGGGCGAGATTCAGAGAACTGTGTATGGGGTGAGAGTCAGAGAACTGGGTGTGGGGCGAGAATCAGAGAACTGGGCGTGGGGCAAGATTCAGAGAACTGGGCGTGGTGCGAGATTCAGAGAAATGGGTGTGGGGCAAGAGTCAGAGAACTGGGCGTGGGGCGAGATTCAGAACTGGGTGTGGGCAAGAGCCCGAGAACTGGGTGTGGGGGCGAGTGTCAGAGAACTGGGTGTGGGGCCAGATTCAGAGAAATGGGTGTGGGACGAGAGTCAGAGAACTGGGGAGTGGGGCGAGAGTCAGAGAACTGGGTGTGGGGCGACAGTCAGAGAAATGGGTGTGGGGCGAGAGTCGGAGAACTGGATATGGGGCGAGGGTCAGAGAACTGGGTATGGGGCCAGATTCCGAGAACTGGGTGTGGGGCCAGATGAAGAGAACTGGGTGTGGGGTGAGAGTCAGAGAACTGGGTGTGGGGCAGAGTCAGAGAACTGGGTGTGGGGCGAGATTCAGAGAACTGGGTTTGGGGCAAGAGTCAGAGAACTGGGCGTGGGGCGAGATTCAGAGAACTGGGAGTGGGGCGAGACTCAGTGAACTGGGTGTGGGGCGAGAGTCAGAGAACAGGGTGTGGGGCGAGAGTCAGAGAACTGGGTGTGGGGCAAGAGTCAGAGAACTGGGTGTGGGGCGAGAGCCAGAGAACTGCGTGTGATACGAGAGTCCGAGAACTGGGTGTGGGGCGAGAGTCAGAGAACAGGGTGTGGGGCGAGAGTCAGAGAGGTGGTTGTGGGGCGAGAGTCAGAGAACTGGGTGTGGGGCCAGAGTCAGTGAACTGGGTGTGGGGCGAGAGTCAGGGAACTGGGTTTGGGGCGAGAGTCAGAGAATTGTGTGGGGGGCGGGAGTCGGAGAACTGGGATTGGGGCGAGAGTCAGAGAACTGGGTGTGGGGCGAGAGTCAGAGAAGTGGGTGTGGGGCGAGAGTCAGAGAAGTGGGTGTGGGGCGAGAGTCAGAGAACTGGGTGTGGGGCGAGAGTCGAGACTGGGTGTGGGGCGAGAGTCAGAGAACACGGTGTGGGGTGAGAGTCAGAGAACTGGGTATGGGGCGAGATTCAGAGAACTGAATGAACCACATGTCAGAGAACTGGGAGTGGGGCGAGAGTCAGAGAACTGGGTGTGGGGCGAGAGTCAGAGAACTGGGTGTGGGGCGAGATTCAGAGAACTGGGTGTGGGGCGAGAGTCTGAGAATTGGGAGTGGGGTGAGAGTCAGCGAAATAGATATCGGGCGAGAGTCAGAGAACTGGGAGTGGGGCGAGATTCAGAGAACTGTGTATGGGGTGAGAGTCAGAGAACTGGGTGTGGGGCGAGAGTCAGAGAACTGGGCGTGGGGCAAGAGTCAGAGAACTGGGCGTGGGGCGAGATTCAGAACTGGGTGTGGACCGAGAGTCAGAGAACTGGGCGTGGGGCGAGATTCAGAGAACTGGGTGTGGGGCGAGAGTCAGAGAACTGGGTGTGGGGCGAGCGTCAGAGAACTGGGTGTGGGGCCAGATTCAGAGAAATGGGTGTGGGACGAGAGTCAGAGAACTGGGGAGTGGGGCGAGAGTCAGAGAACTGGGTGTGGGGGCGAGTGTCAGAGAACTGGGTGTGGGGCCAGATTCAGAGAAATGGGTGTGGGACGAGAGTCAGAGAACTGGGGAGTGGGGCGAGAGTCAGAGAACTGGGTGTGGGGCGACAGTCAGAGAAATGGGTGTGGGGCGAGAGTCGGAGAACTGGGTGTGGGGCGAGGTTCAGAGAACTGGGTGTGGGGCGAGATTCAGAGAACTGAATGGACCGCGAGTCAGAGAACTGGGAGTGGGGCGAGAGTCAGAGAACTGGTTGTGGGGCGAGAGTCAGAGAACTGGGTGTGGGGAGAGAGTCAGAGTACTGGGTGTGGGGCAAGAGTCAGAGAATGGGTGTGGGGCGGGAGTCAGAGAACTGGATATGGGGCGAGGGTCAGAGAACTGGGTATGGGGCCAGATTCCGTGAACTGGGTGTGGGGCCAGATGAAGAGAACTGGGTGTGGGGTGAGAGTCAGAGAACTGGGTGTGGGGCAGAGTCAGAGAACTGGGTGTGGGCGAGATTCAGAGAACTGGGTTTGGGGCGAGAGTCAGAGAACTGGGTGTGGGGCGAGAGTCAGAGAACTGGGTGTGGGGCGAGAGCCAGAGAACTGGGTGTGATACGAGATTCAGAGAACTGGGTGTGGGGCGAGAGTCAGAGAACAGGGTGTGGGGCGAGAGTCAGAGAGGTGGGTGTGGGGCGAGAGTCAGAGAACTGGGTGTGGTGCCAGTGTCAGTGAACTGGGTGTGGGGCGAGAGTCAGGGAACTGGGTTTGGGGCGAGAGTCAGAGAACTGGGTGGGGGGCGGGAGTCGGAGAACTGGGATTGGGGCGAGAGTCAGAGAACTGGGTGTGGGGCGAGAGTCAGAGAAGTGGGTGTGGGGCGAGAGTCAGAGAACTGGGTGTGGGGAGAGAGTCGAGACTGGGTGTGGGGCGAGAGTCAGAGAACACGGTGTGGGGTGAGAGTCAGAGAACTGGGTATGGGGCGAGATTCAGAGAACTGAATGAACCACGTGTCAGAGAACTGGGAGTGGGGCGAGAGTCAGAGAACTGGGTGTGGGGAGAGAGTCGAGACTGGGTGTGGGCCGAGAGTCAGAGAACACGGTGTGGGGTGAGAGTCAGAGAACTGGGTGTGGGGCGAGATTCAGAGAACTGAATGAACCACGTGTCAGAGAACTGGGAGTGGGGCGAGAGTCAGAGAACTGGGTGTGGGGCGAGAGTCTGAGAACTGGGTGTGGGGCGAGATTCAGAGAACTGGGTGTGGGGCGAGAGTCTGAGAATTGGGAGTGGGGTGAGAGTCAGCGAACTAGATATGGGGCGAGAGTCAGAGAACTGGGAGAGGGGCGAGATTCAGAGAACTGGGTATGGGGTGAGAGTCAGAGAACTGGGTGTGGGGCGAGAGTCAGAGAACTGGGCGTGGGGCAAGACTCAGAGAACTGGGTGTGGGGCGAGATTCATAGAAATGGGTGTGGGGCAAGAGTCAGAGAACTGGGCGTGGGGCGAGATTCAGAGAACTGAATGGACCGTGAGTCAGAGAACTGGGTGCGGTGCAAGAGTCAGAGAACCGGGTGTGGGGCGAGATTCAGAGAACTGGACGTGGGGCGAGAGTCAGAGAACTGGGCGGGGGGCGAGATTCAGAGAACTGAATGGACCGTGAGTCAGAGAACTGCGTGTGGGGCGAGAGTCAGAGAACTGGGAGTGGGGCGAGAGTCAGAGACCTGGGTGTGGGGCTAGAGTCAGAGAACTGGGTGTGGGGCGAGATTCAGAGAACTGGGTGTGGGGCGAGAGTCAGAGAAATGGGTGAAGGGCGGGAGTCAGAGAAATGGGTGTGGGGCGAGAATCAGAGAACTGGGTGTGGGGCGAGAGTCAGAGAACTGGGAGTGGGACGAGAGTCAGAGACCTGGGTGTGGGACGAGAGTCAGAGAACTGGGTGTGGGGCGAGAGTCAGAGAACTGGGTGTGGGACGAGAGCCAGAGAACTGGGTATGGGGCGAGAGTCAGAGAACTGGGTATCGGACCAGATTCCGAGAACTGAGTGTGGGGTGAAAGTAAGAGAACTGGGTGTGGGGCGAGAGTCAGTGAACTGGGTGTGGGGCGAGAGTCAGAGAACTGGGTGTGGGGTAAGAGTCTGAGGACTGGATATGGGGCGAGAGTCAGAGAACTGCGTGTGGGGCGAGAGTCAGAGAACTGGGAGTGGGACGAGAGTCAGAGACCTGGGTGTGGGGCGAGAGTCAGAGAACTGGGTGTGGGGCGAGAGTCAGAGAACTGGGTTTGGGGCGAGAGTCAGAGAACTGGGTTTGGGGCGAGAGTCAGAGAAATGCTTATGGGGCCAGATTCCTAGAACTGGGTGTGGGGTGAGAGTCAGAGAAGTGGGTATGGGGTGAGAGTCAGTGAACTGGGTGTGGGGCGAGAGTCAGAGAACTGGGTGTGGGGCAAGAGGCAGAGAACTGGGTGTGGGGCGAGAGTCAGAGTAATAGGTGTGGGGCGAGAGTCAGAGAACTGGGTGTGGGGCGAGAGTCAGAGAACTGGGTTTGGGGCGAGAGTCTGAGGACTGGGTATGGGGCGAGAGTCAGAGAACTGCGTGTGGGGCGAGAGTCAGAGAACTGGGAGTGGGACGAGAGTCAGAGACCTGGGTGTGGGGCGAGATTCAGAGAACTGGGTGTGGGGCGAGAGTCAGAGAACTGGGTGTGGGACGAGAGCCAGAGAAATGGGTGTGGGGCGACAATCAGAGAACTGGGTGTGGGGCGAGAGTCAGAGAACTGGGAGTGGGACGAGAGTCAGAGACCTGGGTGTGGGGCGAGAGTCAGAGAACTGGGTGTGGGGCGAGAGTCAGAGAACTGGGTGTGGGATGAGAGCCAGTGAACTGGGTATGGGGCGAGGGTCAGAGAACTGGGTATAGGGCCAGATTCCGAGAACTGAGTGTGGGGTGAAAGTAAGAGAACTGGGTGTGGGGCGAGAGTCAGTGAACTGGGTGTGGGGCGAGAGTCAGAGAACTGGGTGTCGGGTAAGAGTCAGAGAACTGGGTGTGGGGCGAGAGTCAGAGAACTGGGTGTGGGGCGAGAGTCATGAACTGGGTTTGGGGCGAGAGTCAGAGAACTGGGTTTGGGGCGAGAGTCAGAGAAATGGTTATGGGGCCAGATTCCGAGAACTGGGTGTGGGGTGAGAGTCAGAGAAGTGGGTATGGGGTGAGAATCAGTGAACTGGGTGTGGGGCGAGAGTCAGAGAACTGGGTCTGGGGCAAGAGTCAGAGAACTGTGTGTGGGGCGAGAGTCAGAGAAATAGGTGTGGGGCGAGAGTCAGAGAACTGGGTGTAGGGCGAGAGTCATAGACCTGGGTGTGGGGCGAGAGTCAGAGAACTGGGTGTGGGGCGAGATTCAGAGAACTAGGTGTGGGGCCTGATTCAGAGAACTGAATGGACCGAGAGTCAGAGAACTGAGCGTGGGCAAGAGTCAGAGAACTGGGTGTGGGCAAGAGCCCGAGAACTGGGTGTGGGGCGAGTGTCAGAGAACTGGGTGTGGGGCCAGATTCAGAGAAATGGGTGTGGGACGAGAGTCAGAGAACTGGGGAGTGGGGCGAGAGTCAGAGAACTGGGTGTGGGGCGACAGTCAGAGAAATGGGTGTGGGGCGAGAGTCGGAGAACTGGGTGTGGGGCGAGGTTCAGAGAACTGGGTGTGGGGCGAGATTCAGAGAACTGAATGGACCGCGAGTCAGAGAACTGGGAGTGGGGCGAGAGTCAGAGAACTGGTTGTGGGGCGAGAATCAGAGAACTGGGTGTGGGGAGAGAGTCAGAGAACTGGGTGTGGGGCAAGAGTCAGAGAATGGGTGTGGGGCGGGAGTCAGAGAACTGGATATGGGGCGAGGGTCAGAGAACTGGGTATGGGGCCAGAATCCGAGAACTGGGTGTGGGGCCAGATGAAGAGAACTGGGTGTGGGGTGAGAGTCAGAGAACTGGGTGTGGGGCAGAGTCAGAGAACTGGGTGTGGGCCGAGATTCAGAGAACTGGGTTTGGGGCAAGAGTCAGAGAACTGGGCGTGGGTCGAGATTCAGAGAACTGGGAGTGGAGCGAGACTCAGTGAACTGGGTGTGGGGCGAGAGTCAGAGAACAGGGTGTGGGGCGAGAGTCAGAGAACTGGGTGTGGGGCAAGAGTCAGAGAACTGGGTGTGGGGCGAGAGCCAGAGAACTGGGTGTGATACGAGAGTCCGAGAACTGGGTGTGGGGCGAGAGTCAGAGAACAGGGTGTGGGGCGAGAGTCAGAGAGGTGGGTGTGGGGCGAGAGTCAGAGAACTGGGTGTGGGGCCAGAGTCAGTGAACTGGGTGTTGGGCGAGAGTCAGGGAACTGCGTTTGGGGCGAGAGTCAGAGAATTGGGTGGGGGGCGGGAGTCGGAGAACTGGGATTGGGGCGAGAGTCAGAGAACTGGGTGTGGGGCGAGAGTCAGAGAAGTGGGTGTGGGGCGAGAGTCAGAGAACTGGGTGTGGGGCTAGAGTCGAGACTGGGTGTGGGGCGAGAGTCAGAGAACACGGTGTGGGGTGAGAGTCAGAGAACTGGGTATGGGGCGAGATTCAGAGAACTGAATGAACCACATGTCAGAGAACTGGGAGTGGGGCGAGAGTCAGAGAACTGGGTGTGGGGCGAGAGTCAGAGAACTGGGTGTGGGGCGAGATTCAGAGAACTGGGTGTGGGGCGAGAGTCTGAGAATTGGGAGTGGGGTGAGAGTCAGCGAACTAGATATGGGGCGAGAGTCAGAGAACTGGGAGTGGGGCGAGATTCTGAGAACTGGGTGTGGGGCGAGAGTCAGAGAACTGGGTGTGGGGCGAGAGTCAGAGAACTGGGCGTGGGGCAAGATTCAGAGAACTGGGTGTGGGGCGAGATTCAGAGAAATGGGTGTGGGGCAAGAGTCAGAGAACTGGGCGTGGGGCGAGATTCAGAGAACTGGGTGTGGGGCGAGAGTCCGAGAACTGGGTGTGGGGCGAGATTCAGAGAACTAGGTGTGGGGCCTGATTCAGAGAACTGAATGGACCGAGAGTCAGAGAACTGAGTGTGGGCAAGAGCCCGAGAACTGGGTGTGGGGGCGAGTGTCAGAGAACTGGGTGTGGGGCCAGATTCAGAGAAATGGGTGTGGGACGAGAGTCAGAGAACTGGGGAGTGGGGCGAGAGTCAGAGAACTGGGTGTGGGGCGACAGTCAGAGAAATGGGTGTGGGGCGAGAGTCGGAGAACTGGGTGTGGGGCGAGGTTCGGAGAACTGGGAGTGGGGCGAGAGTCAGAGAACTGGTTGTGGGGCGAGAGTCAGAGAACTGGGTGTGGGGAGAGAGTCAGAGAACTGGGTGTGGGGCAAGAGTCAGAGAATGGGTGTGGGGCGGGAGTCAGAGAACTGGATATGGGGCGAGGGTCAGAGAACTGGGTATGGGGCCAGATTCTGTGAACTGTGTGTGGGGCCAGATGAAGAGAACTGGGTGTGGGGTGAGGGTCAGAGAACTGGGTGTGGGGCAGAGTCAGAGAACTGGGTGTGGGCGAGATTCAGAGAACTGGGTTTGGGGCGAGAGTCAGAGAACTGGGTGTGGGGCGAGAGTCAGAGAACTGGGTGTGGGGCGAGAGCCAGAGAACTGGGTGTGATACGAGAGTCAGAGAACTGGGTGTGGGGCGAGAGTCAGAGAACAGGGTGTGGGGCGAGAGTCAGAGAGGTGGGTGTGGGGCGAGAGTCAGAGAACTGGGTGTGGGGCCAGTGTCAGTGAACTGGGTGTGGGGCGAGAGTCAGGGAACTGGGTTTGGGGCGAGAGTCAGAGAACTGGGTGGGGGGCGGGAGTCGGAGAACTGGGATTGGGGCGAGAGTCAGAGAACTGGGTGTGGGGCGAGAGTCAGAGAAGTGGGTGTGGGGCGAGAGTCAGAGAACTGGGTGTGGGGAGAGAGTCGAGACTGGGTGTGGGGCGAGAGTCAGAGAACACGGTGTGGGGTGAGAGTCAGAGAACTGGGTATGGGGCGAGATTCAGAGAACTGAATGAACCACGTGTCAGAGAACTGGGAGTGGGGCGAGAGTCAGAGAACTGGGTGTGGGGAGAGAGTCGAGACTGGGTGTGGGCCGAGAGTCAGAGAACACGGTGTGGGGTGAGAGTCAGAGAACTGGGTGTGGGGCGAGATTCAGAGAACTGAATGAACCACGTGTCAGAGAACTGGGAGTGGGGCGAGAGTCAGAGAACTGGGTGTGGGGCGAGAGTCTGAGAACTGGGTGTGGGGCGAGATTCAGAGAACTGTGTGTGGGGCGAGAGTCTGAGAATTGGGAGTGGGGTGAGAGTCAGCGAACTAGATATGGGGCGAGAGTCAGAGAACTGGGAGTGGGGCGAGATTCAGAGAACTGGGTATGGGGTGAGAGTCAGAGAACTGGGTGTGGGGCGAGAGTCAGAGAACTGGGCGTGGGGCAAGACTCAGAGAACTGGGTGTGGGGCGAGATTCAGAGAAATGGGTGTGGGGCAAGAGTCAGAGAACTGGGCGTGGGGCGTGATTCAGAGAACTGAATGGACCGTGAGTCAGAGAACTGGGTGCGGTGCAAGAGTCAGAGAACCGGGTGTGGGGCGAGATTCAGAGAACTGGACGTGGGGCGAGAGTCAGAGAACTGGGCGGGGGGCGAGATTCAGAGAACTGAATGGACCGTGAGTCAGAGAACTGCGTGTGGGGCGAGAGTCAGAGAACTGGGAGTGGGGCGAGAGTCAGAGACCTGGGTGTGGGGCTAGAGTCAGAGAACTGGGTGTGGGGCGAGATTCAGAGAACTGGGTGTGGGGCGAGAGTCAGAGAAATGGGTGAAGGGCGGGAGTCAGAGAAATGGGTATGGGGCGAGAATCAGAGAACTGGGTGTGGGGCGAGAGTCAGAGAACTGGGAGTGGGACGAGAGTCAGAGACCTGGGTGTGGGACGAGAGTCAGAGAACTGGGTGTGGGGCGAGAGTCAGAGAACTGGGTGTGGGACGAGAGCCAGAGAACTGGGTATGGGGCGAGAGTCAGAGAACTGGGTATCGGACCAGATTCCGAGAACTGAGTGTGGGGTGAAAGTAAGAGAACTGGGTGTGGGGCGAGAGTCAGTGAACTGGGTGTGGGGCGAGAGTCAGAGAACTGGGTGTGGGGTAAGAGTCTGAGGACTGGGTATGGGGCGAGAGTCAGAGAACTGCGTGTGGGGCGAGAGTCAGAGAACTGGGAGTGGGACGAGAGTCAGAGACCTGGGTGTGGGGCGAGAGTCAGAGAACTGGGTGTGGGGCGAGAGTCAGAGAACTGGGTTTGGGGCGAGAGTCAGAGAACTGGGTTTGGGGCGAGAGTCAGAGAAATGCTTATGGGGCCAGATTCCTAGAACTGGGTGTGGGGTGAGAGTCAGAGAAGTGGGTATGGGGTGAGAGTCAGTGAACTGGGTGTGGGGCGAGAGTCAGGGAACTGGGTTTGGGGCGAGAGTCAGAGAACTGGGTGGGGGGCGGGAGTCGGAGAACTGGGATTGGGGCGAGAGTCAGAGAACTGGGTGTGGGGCGAGAGTCAGAGAAGTGGGTGTGGGGCGAGAGTCAGAGAACTGGGTGTGGGGAGAGAGTCGAGACTGGGTGTGGGGCGAGAGTCAGAGAACACGGTGTGGGGTGAGAGTCAGAGAACTGGGTATGGGGCGAGATTCAGAGAACTGAATGAACCACGTGTCAGAGAACTTGGAGTGGGGCGAGAGTCAGAGAACTGGGTGTGGGGAGAGAGTCGAGACTGGGTGTGGGCCGAGAGTCAGAGAACACGGTGTGGGGTGAGAGTCAGAGAACTGGGTGTGGGGCGAGATTCAGAGAACTGAATGAACCACGTGTCAGAGAACTGGGAGTGGGGCGAGAGTCAGAGAACTGGGTGTGGGGCGAGAGTCTGAGAACTGGGTGTGGGGCGAGATTCAGAGAACTGTGTGTGGGGCGAGAGTCTGAGAATTGGGAGTGGGGTGAGAGTCAGCGAACTAGATATGGGGCGAGAGTCAGAGAACTGGGAGTGGGGCGAGATTCAGAGAACTGGGTATGGGGTGAGAGTCAGAGAACTGGGTGTGGGGCGAGAGTCAGAGAACTGGGCGTGGGGCAAGACTCAGAGAACTGGGTGTGGGGCGAGATTCAGAGAAATGGGTGTGGGGCAAGAGTCAGAGAACTGGGCGTGGGGCGAGATTCAGAGAACTGAATGGACCGTGAGTCAGAGAACTGGGTGCGGTGCAAGAGTCAGAGAACCGGGTGTGGGGCGAGATTCAGAGAACTGGACGTGGGGCGAGAGTCAGAGAACTGGGCGGGGGGCGAGATTCAGAGAACTGAATGGACCGTGAGTCAGAGAACTGCGTGTGGGGCGAGAGTCAGAGAACTGGGAGTGGGGCGAGAGTCAGAGACCTGGGTGTGGGGCTAGAGTCAGAGAACTGGGTGTGGGGCGAGATTCAGAGAACTGGGTGTGGGGCGAGAGTCAGAGAAATGGGTGAAGGGCGGGAGTCAGAGAAATGGGTGTGGGGCGAGAATCAGAGAACTGGGTGTGGGGCGAGAGTCAGAGAACTGGGAGTGGGACGAGAGTCAGAGACCTGGGTGTGGGACGAGAGTCAGAGAACTGGGTGTGGGGCGAGAGTCAGAGAACTGGGTGTGGGACGAGAGCCAGAGAACTGGGTATGGGGCGAGAGTCAGAGAACTGGGTATCGGACCAGATTCCGAGAACTGAGTGTGGGGTGAAAGTAAGAGAACTGGGTGTGGGGCGAGAGTCAGTGAACTGGGTGTGGGGCGAGAGTCAGAGAACTGGGTGTGGGGTAAGAGTCTGAGGACTGGGTATGGGGCGAGAGTCAGAGAACTGCGTGTGGGGCGAGAGTCAGAGAACTGGGAGTGGGACGAGAGTCAGAGACCTGGGTGTGGGGCGAGAGTCAGAGAACTGGGTGTGGGGCGAGAGTCAGAGAACTGGGTTTGGGGCGAGAGTCAGAGAACTGGGTTTGGGGCGAGAGTCAGAGAAATGCTTATGGGGCCAGATTCCTAGAACTGGGTGTGGGGTGAGAGTCAGAGAAGTGGGTATGGGGTGAGAGTCAGTGAACTGGGTGTGGGGCGAGAGTCAGAGAACTGGGTGTGGGGCAAGAGGCAGAGAACTGGGTGTGGGGCGAGAGTCAGAGTAATAGGTGTGGGGCGAGAGTCAGAGAACTGGGTGTGGGGCGAGAGTCAGAGAACTGGGTTTGGGGCGAGAGTCTGAGGACTGGGTATGGGGCGAGAGTCAGAGAACTGCGTGTGGGGCGAGAGTCAGAGAACTGGGAGTGGGACGAGAGTCAGAGACCTGGGTGTGGGGCGAGATTCAGAGAACTGGGTGTGGGGCGAGAGTCAGAGAACTGGGTGTGGGACGAGAGCCAGAGAAATGGGTGTGGGGCGACAATCAGAGAACTGGGTGTGGGGCGAGAGTCAGAGAACTGGGTGTGGGATGAGAGCCAGAGAACTGGGTATGGGGCGAGGGTCAGAGAACTGGGTATAGGGCCAGATTCCGAGAACTGAGTGTGGGGTGAAAATAAGAGAACTGGGTGTGGGGCGAGAGTCAGTGAACTGGGTGTGGGGCGAGAGTCAGAGAACTGGGTGTCGGGTAAGAGTCAGAGAACTGGGTGTGGGGCGAGAGTCAGAGAACTGGGTGTGGGGCGAGAGTCATGAACTGGGTTTGGGGCGAGAGTCAGAGATCTGGGTTTGGGGCGAGAGTCAGAGAAATGGTTATGGGGCCAGATTCCGAGAACTGGGTGTGGGGTGAGAGTCAGAGAAGTGGGTATGGGGTGAGAATCAGTGAACTGGGTGTGGGGCGAGAGTCAGAGAACTGGGTCTGGGGCAAGAGTCAGAGAACTGTGTGTGGGGCGAGAGTCAGAGAAATAGGTGTGGGGCGAGAGTCAGAGAACTGGGTGTAGGGCGAGAGTCAGAGAACTGGGTTTGGGGCGAGAGTCTGAGGACTGGGTATGGGGCGAGAGCCAGAGAACTGGGAGTGGGACGAGGGTCAGAGAACTGGGAGTGGGACGAGAGTCATAGACCTGGGTGTGGGGCGAGAGTCAGAGAACTGGGTGTGGGGCGAGATTCAGAGAACTAGGTGTGGGGCCTGATTCAGAGAACTGAATGGACCGAGAGTCAGAGAACTGAGCGTGGGCAAGAGTCAGAGAACTGGGTGTGGGCAAGAGCCCGAGAACTGGGTGTGGGGCGAGTGTCAGAGAACTGGGTGTGGGGCCAGATTCAGAGAAATGGGTGTGGGACGAGAGTCAGAGAACTGGGGAGTGGGGCGAGAGTCAGAGAACTGGGTGTGGGGCGACAGTCAGAGAAATGGGTGTGGGGCGAGAGTCGGAGAACTGGGTGTGGGGCGAGGTTCAGAGAACTGGGTGTGGGGCGAGATTCAGAGAACTGAATGGACCGCGAGTCAGAGAACTGGGAGTGGGGCGAGAGTCAGAGAACTGGTTGTGGGGCGAGAATCAGAGAACTGGGTGTGGGGAGAGAGTCAGAGAACTGGGTGTGGGGCAAGAGTCAGAGAATGGGTGTGGGGCGGGAGTCAGAGAACTGGATATGGGGCGAGGGTCAGAGAACTGGGTATGGGGCCAGATTCCGAGAACTGGGTGTGGGGCCAGATGAAGAGAACTGGGTGTGGGGTGAGAGTCAGAGAACTGGGTGTGGGGCAGAGTCAGAGAACTGGGTGTGGGCCGAGATTCAGAGAACTGGGTTTGGGGCAAGAGTCAGAGAACTGGGCGTGGGGCGAGATTCAGAGAACTGGGAGTGGGGCGAGACTCAGTGAACTGGGTGTGGGGCGAGAGTCAGAGAACAGGGTGTGGGGCGAGAGTCAGAGAACTGGGTGTGGGGCAAGAGTCAGAGAACTGGGTGTGGGGCGAGAGCCAGAGAACTGGGTGTGATACGAGAGTCCGAGAACTGGGTGTGGGGCGAGAGTCAGAGAACAGGGTGTGGGGCGAGAGTCAGAGAGGTGGGTGTGGGGCGAGAGTCAGAGAACTGGGTGTGGGGCCAGAGTCAGTGAACTGGGTGTTGGGCGAGAGTCAGGGAACTGCGTTTGGGGCGAGAGTCAGAGAATTGGGTGGGGGGCGGGAGTCGGAGAACTGGGATTGGGGCGAGAGTCAGAGAACTGGGTGTGGGGCGAGAGTCAGAGAAGTGGGTGTGGGGCGAGAGTCAGAGAACTGGGTGTGGGGCGAGAGTCGAGACTGGGTGTGGGGCGAGAGTCAGAGAACACGGTGTGGGGTGAGAGTCAGAGAACTGGGTATGGGGCGAGATTCAGAGAACTGAATGAACCACATGTCAGAGAACTGGGAGTGGGGCGAGAGTCAGAGAACTGGGTGTGGGGCGAGAGTCAGAGAACTGGGTGTGGGGCGAGATTCAGAGAACTGGGTGTGGGGCGAGAGTCTGAGAATTGGGAGTGGGGTGAGAGTCAGCGAACTAGATATGGGGCGAGAGTCAGAGAACTGGGAGTGGGGCGAGATTCTGAGAACTGGGTGTGGGGCGAGAGTCAGAGAACTGGGTGTGGGGCGAGAGTCAGAGAACTGGGCGTGGGGCAAGATTCAGAGAACTGGGTGTGGGGCGAGATTCAGAGAAATGGGTGTGGGGCAAGAGTCAGAGAACTGGGCGTGGGGCGAGATTCAGAGAACTGGGTGTGGGGCGAGAGTCAGAGAACTGGGTGTGGGGCGAGATTCAGAGAACTAGGTGTGGGGCCTGATTCAGAGAACTGAATGGACCGAGAGTCAGAGAACTGAGTGTGGGCAAGAGCCCGAGAACTGGGTGTGGGGGCGAGTGTCAGAGAACTGGGTGTGGGGCCAGATTCAGAGAAATGGGTGTGGGACGAGAGTCAGAGAACTGGGGAGTGGGGCGAGAGTCAGAGAACTGGGTGTGGGGCGACAGTCAGAGAAATGGGTGTGGGGCGAGAGTCGGAGAACTGGGTGTGGGGCGAGGTTCGGAGAACTGGGAGTGGGGCGAGAGTCAGAGAACTGGTTGTGGGGCGAGAGTCAGAGAACTGGGTGTGGGGAGAGAGTCAGAGAACTGTGTGTGGGGCAAGAGTCAGAGAATGGGTGTGGGGCGGGAGTCAGAGAACTGGATATGGGGCGAGGGTCAGAGAACTGGGTATGGGGCCAGATTCTGTGAACTGGGTGTGGGGCCAGATGAAGAGAACTGGGTGTGGGGTGAGAGTCAGAGAACTGGGTGTGGGGCAGAGTCAGAGAACTGGGTGTGGGGCGAGATTCAGAGAACTGGGGTTGGGGCAAGAGTCAGAGAACTGGGCGTGGGGCGAGATTCAGAGAACTGGCAGTGGGGCGAGAGTCAGTGAACTGGGTGTGGGGCGAGAGTCAGAGAACAGGGTGTGTGGCGAGAGTCAGAGAACTGGGTGTGGGGCGAGAGTCAGAGAACTGGGTGTGGGGCGAGAGCCAGAGAACTGGGTGTGATACGAGAGTCAGAGAACTGGGTGTGGGGCGAGAGTCAGAGAACAGGGTGTGGGGCGAGAGTCAGAGAGGTGGGTGTGGGGCGAGAGTCAGAGAACTGGGTGTGGGGCCAGTGTCAGTGAACTGGGTGGGGGGCGGGAGTCGGAGAACTGGGATTGGGGCGAGAGTCAGAGAACTGGGTGTGGGGCGAGAGTCAGAGAAGTGGGTGTGGGGCGAGAGTCAGGGAACTGGGTGTGGGGAGAGAGTCGAGACTGGGTGTGGGGCGAGAGTCAGAGAACACGGTGTGGGGTGAGAGAGAACTGGGTATGGGGCGAGATTCAGAGAACTGAATGAACCACGTGTCAGAGAACTGGGAGTGGGGCGAGAGTCAGAGAACTGGGTGTGGGGAGAGAGTCGAGACTGGGTGAGGGGCGAGAGTCAGAGAACACGGTGTGGGGTGAGAGTCAGAGAACTGGGTGTGGGGCGAGAGTCAGAGAACTGGGTGTGGGGCGAGATTCAGAGAACTGGGTGTGGGGCGAGAGTCTGAGAATTGGGAGTGGGGTGAGAGTCAGCGAACTCGATATGGGGCGAGAGTCAGAGAACTGGGAGTGGGGCGAGATTCAGAGAACTGGGTATGGGGTGAGAGTCAGAGAACTGGGTGTGGGGCGAGAGTCAGAGAACTGGGCGTGGGGCAAGATTCAGAGAACTGGGTGTGGGGCGAGATTCAGAGAAATGGGTGTGGGGCAAGAGTCAGAGAACTGGGCGTGGGGCGAGATTCAGAGAACTGAATGGACCGTGAGTCAGAGAACTGGGTGCGGTGCAAAAGTCAGAGAACTGGGTGTGGGGCGAGATTCAGAGAACTGGAAGTGGGGCGAGAGTCAGAGAACTGGGCGGGGGGCGAGATTCAGAGAACTGAATGGACCGTGAGTCAGAGAACTGCGTGTTGGGCGAGTGTCAGAGAACTGGGTGTGGGGCGAGAGTCAGAGAACTGGGAGTGGGGCGAGAGTCAGAGAACTGGGTGTGGGGCGAGAGTCAGAGAACTGGGTGTGGGGCGAGAGTCAGAGAACTGGGAGTGGGGCGAGAGTCAGACCTGGTTGTGGGGCGAGATTCAGAGAACTGGGTGTGGGGCGAGAGTCAGAGAAATGGGTGAAGGGCGGGAGTCAGAGAAATGGGTGTGGGACGAGAATCAGAGAACTGGGTGTGGGGCGAGAGTCAGAGAACTGGGAGTGGGACGAGAGTCAGAGACCTGGGTGTGGGACGAGAGTCAGAGAACTGGGTGTGGGGCGAGAGTCAGAGAACTGGGTGTGGGACGAGCGCCAGAGAATTGGGTATGGGGCGAGAGTCAGAGAACTGGGTATCGGACCAGATTCCGAGAACTGAGTGTGGGGTGAAAGTAAGAGAACTGGGAGTGGGACGAGAGTCAGAGACCTGGGTGTGGGGCGAGAGTCAGAGAACAGGGTGTGGGGCGAGAGTCAGAGAACTGGGTGTGGGGCAAGAGTCAGAGAACTGGGTGTGGGGCGAGAGCCAGAGAACTGGGTGTGATACGAGAGTCCGAGAACTGGGTGTGGGCGAGAGTCAGAGAACTGGGTGTGGGGCGAGAGTCAGAGAAATGGGTGTGGGGCAAGAGTCAGAGAACTGGGTGTGGGGAGAGAGTCAGAGAACTGGGTGTGGGGCAAGAGTCAGAGAATGGGTGTGGGGCGGGAGTCAGAGAACTGGATATGGGGCGAGGGTCAGAGAACTGGGTATGGGGCCAGATTCCGTGAACTGGGTGTGGGGCCAGATGAAGAGAACTGGGTGTGGGGTGAGAGTCAGAGAACTGGGTGGGTGTGGGGCAGAGTCAGAGAACTGGGTGTGGGGCGAGATTCAGAGAACTGGGATTGGGGCAAGAGTCAGAGAACTGGGCGTGGGGCGAGATTCAGAGAACTGGGATTGGGGTAAGAGTCAGAGAACTGGGTGTGGGGCGAGATTCAGAGAACTGGCAGTGGGGCGAGAGTCAGTAAACTGGGTGTGGGGCGAGATTCAGAGAACTGGGATTGGGGCAAGAGTCAGAGAACTGGGCGTGGGGCGAGATTCAGAGAACTGGCAGTGGGGCGAGAGTCAGTGAACTGGGTGTGGGGCGAGAGTCAGAGAACAGGGTGTGTGGCGAGAGTCAGAGAACTGGGTGTTGGGCGAGAGTCAGAGAGGTGGGTGTGGGGCGAGAGTCAGAGAACTGGGTGTGGGGCCAGTGTCAGTGAACTGGGTGTGGGGCGAGAGTCAGGGAACTGGGTTTGGGGCGAGAGTCAGAGAACTGGGTGGGGGGCGGGAGTCGGAGAACTGAGATTGGGGCGAGAGTCAGAGAACTGGGTGTGGGGCGAGAGTCAGAGAAGTGGGTGTGGGGCGAGAGTCAGGGAACTGGGTGTGGGGAGAGAGTCGAGACTGGTTGTGGGGCGAGAGTCAGAGAACACGGTGTGGGGTGAGAGAGAACTGGGTATGGGGCGAGATTCAGAGAACTGAATGAACCACGTGTCAGAGAACTGGGAGTGGGGCGAGAGTCAGAGAACTGGGTGTGGGGAGAGAGTCGAGACTGGGTGAGGGGCGAGAGTCAGAGAACACGGTGTGGGGTGAGAGTCAGAGAACTGGGTGTGGGGCGAGAGTCAGAGAACTGGGTGTGGGGCGAGATTCAGAGAACTGGGTGTGGGGCAAGAGTCTGAGAATTGGGAGTGGGGTGAGAGTCAGCGAACTCGATATGGGGCGAGAGTCAGAGAACTGGGAGTGGGATGAGATTCAGAGAACTGGGTATGGGGTGAGAGTCAGAGAACTGGGTGTGGGGCGAGAGTCAGAGAACTGGGCGTGGGGCAAGATTCAGAGAACTAGGTGTGGGGCGAGATTCAGAGAAATGGGTGTGGGGCAAGAGTCAGAGAACTGGGCGTGGGGCGAGATTCAGAGAACTGAATGGACCGTGAGTCAGAGAACTGGGTGCGGTGCAAGAGTCAGAGAACTGGGTGTGGGGCGAGATTCAGAGAACTGGAAGTGGGGCGAGAGTCAGAGAACTGGGCGGGGGGCGAGATTCAGAGAACTGAATGGACCGTGAGTCAGAGAACTGCGTGTTGGGCGAGTGTCAGAGAACTGGGTGTGGGGCGAGAGTCAGAGAACTGGGAGTGGGGCGAGAGTCAGAGAACTGGGTGTGGGGCGAGAGTCAGAGAACTGGGTGTGGGGCGAGAGTCAGAGAACTGGGAGTGGGGCGAGAGTCAGAGACCTGGGTGTGGGGCGAGAGTCAGAGAACTGGGTGTGGGGCGAGATTCAGAGAACTGGGTGTGGGGCGAGAGTCAGAGAAATGGGTGAAGGGCGGGAGTCAGAGAAATGGGTGTGGGACGAGAATCAGAGAACTGGGTGTGGGGCGAGAGTCAGAGAACTCGGAGTGGGACGAGAGTCAGAGACCTGGGTGTGGGACGAGAGTCAGAGAACTGGGTATGGGGCGAGAGTCAGAGAACTGGGTATCGGACCAGATTCCGAGAACTGAGTGTGGGGTGAAAGTAAGAGAACTGGGTGTGGGGCGAGAGTCAGTGAACTGGGTGTGGGGCGAGAGTCAGAGAACTGGGTGTGGGGTAAGAGTCTGAGGACTGGGTATGGGGCGAGAGTCAGAGAACTGCGTGTGGGGCGAGAGTCAGAGAACTGGGAGTGGGACGAGAGTCAGAGACCTGGGTGTGGGGCGAGAGTCAGAGAACTGGGTGTGGGGCGAGAGTCAGAGAACTGGGTTTGGGGCGAGAGTCAGAGAACTGGGTTTGGGGCGAGAGTCAGAGAAATGCTTATGGGGCCAGATTCCTAGAACTGGGTGTGGGGTGAGAGTCAGAGAAGTGGGTATGGGGTGAGAGTCAGTGAACTGGGTGTGGGGCGAGAGTCAGAGAACTGGGTGTGGGGCAAGAGGCAGAGAACTGGGTGTGGGGCGAGAGTCAGAGTAATAGGTGTGGGGCGAGAGTCAGAGAACTGGGTGTGGGGCGAGAGTCAGAGAACTGGGTTTGGGGCGAGAGTCTGAGGACTGGGTATGGGGCGAGAGTCAGAGAACTGCGTGTGGGGCGAGAGTCAGAGAACTGGGAGTGGGACGAGAGTCAGAGACCTGGGTGTGGGGCGAGATTCAGAGAACTGGGTGTGGGGCGAGAGTCAGAGAACTGGGTGTGGGACGAGAGCCAGAGAAATGGGTGTGGGGCGACAATCAGAGAACTGGGTGTGGGGCGAGAGTCAGAGAACTGGGTGTGGGATGAGAGCCAGAGAACTGGGTATGGGGCGAGGGTCAGAGAACTGGGTATAGGGCCAGATTCCGAGAACTGAGTGTGGGGTGAAAGTAAGAGAACTGGGTGTGGGGCGAGAGTCAGTGAACTGGGTGTGGGGCGAGAGTCAGAGAACTGGGTGTCGGGTAAGAGTCAGAGAACTGGGTGTGGGGCGAGAGTCAGAGAACTGGGTGTGGGGCGAGAGTCATGAACTGGGTTTGGGGCGAGAGTCAGAGATCTGGGTTTGGGGCGAGAGTCAGAGAAATGGTTATGGGGCCAGATTCCGAGAACTGGGTGTGGGGTGAGAGTCAGAGAAGTGGGTATGGGGTGAGAATCAGTGAACTGGGTGTGGGGCGAGAGTCAGAGAACTGGGTCTGGGGCAAGAGTCAGAGAACTGTGTGTGGGGCGAGAGTCAGAGAAATAGGTGTGGGGCGAGAGTCAGAGAACTGGGTGTAGGGCGAGAGTCAGAGAACTGGGTTTGGGGCGAGAGTCTGAGGACTGGGTATGGGGCGAGAGCCAGAGAACTGGGAGTGGGACGAGGGTCAGAGAACTGGGAGTGGGACGAGAGTCATAGACCTGGGTGTGGGGCGAGAGTCAGAGAACTGGGTGTGGGGCGAGATTCAGAGAACTAGGTGTGGGGCCTGATTCAGAGAACTGAATGGACCGAGAGTCAGAGAACTGAGCGTGGGCAAGAGTCAGAGAACTGGGTGTGGGCAAGAGCCCGAGAACTGGGTGTGGGGCGAGTGTCAGAGAACTGGGTGTGGGGCCAGATTCAGAGAAATGGGTGTGGGACGAGAGTCAGAGAACTGGGGAGTGGGGCGAGAGTCAGAGAACTGGGTGTGGGGCGACAGTCAGAGAAATGGGTGTGGGGCGAGAGTCGGAGAACTGGGTGTGGGGCGAGGTTCAGAGAACTGGGTGTGGGGCGAGATTCAGAGAACTGAATGGACCGCGAGTCAGAGAACTGGGAGTGGGGCGAGAGTCAGAGAACTGGTTGTGGGGCGAGAATCAGAGAACTGGGTGTGGGGAGAGAGTCAGAGAACTGGGTGTGGGGCAAGAGTCAGAGAATGGGTGTGGGGCGGGAGTCAGAGAACTGGATATGGGGCGAGGGTCAGAGAACTGGGTATGGGGCCAGATTCCGAGAACTGGGTGTGGGGCCAGATGAAGAGAACTGGGTGTGGGGTGAGAGTCAGAGAACTGGGTGTGGGGCAGAGTCAGAGAACTGGGTGTGGGCCGAGATTCAGAGAACTGGGTTTGGGGCAAGAGTCAGAGAACTGGGCGTGGGGCGAGATTCAGAGAACTGGGAGTGGGGCGAGACTCAGTGAACTGGGTGTGGGGCGAGAGTCAGAGAACAGGGTGTGGGGCGAGAGTCAGAGAACTGGGTGTGGGGCAAGAGTCAGAGAACTGGGTGTGGGGCGAGAGCCAGAGAACTGGGTGTGATACGAGAGTCCGAGAACTGGGTGTGGGGCGAGAGTCAGAGAACAGGGTGTGGGGCGAGAGTCAGAGAGGTGGGTGTGGGGCGAGAGTCAGAGAACTGGGTGTGGGGCCAGAGTCAGTGAACTGGGTGTTGGGCGAGAGTCAGGGAACTGCGTTTGGGGCGAGAGTCAGAGAATTGGGTGGGGGGCGGGAGTCGGAGAACTGGGATTGGGGCGAGAGTCAGAGAACTGGGTGTGGGGCGAGAGTCAGAGAAGTGGGTGTGGGGCGAGAGTCAGAGAACTGGGTGTGGGGCGAGAGTCGAGACTGGGTGTGGGGCGAGAGTCAGAGAACACGGTGTGGGGTGAGAGTCAGAGAACTGGGTATGGGGCGAGATTCAGAGAACTGAATGAACCACATGTCAGAGAACTGGGAGTGGGGCGAGAGTCAGAGAACTGGGTGTGGGGCGAGAGTCAGAGAACTGGGTGTGGGGCGAGATTCAGAGAACTGGGTGTGGGGCGAGAGTCTGAGAATTGGGAGTGGGGTGAGAGTCAGCGAACTAGATATGGGGCGAGAGTCAGAGAACTGGGAGTGGGGCGAGATTCTGAGAACTGGGTGTGGGGCGAGAGTCAGAGAACTGGGTGTGGGGCGAGAGTCAGAGAACTGGGCGTGGGGCAAGATTCAGAGAACTGGGTGTGGGGCGAGATTCAGAGAAATGGGTGTGGGGCAAGAGTCAGAGAACTGGGCGTGGGGCGAGATTCAGAGAACTGGGTGTGGGGCGAGAGTCAGAGAACTGGGTGTGGGGCGAGATTCAGAGAACTAGGTGTGGGGCCTGATTCAGAGAACTGAATGGACCGAGAGTCAGAGAACTGAGTGTGGGCAAGAGCCCGAGAACTGGGTGTGGGGGCGAGTGTCAGAGAACTGGGTGTGGGGCCAGATTCAGAGAAATGGGTGTGGGACGAGAGTCAGAGAACTGGGGAGTGGGGCGAGAGTCAGAGAACTGGGTGTGGGGCGACAGTCAGAGAAATGGGTGTGGGGCGAGAGTCGGAGAACTGGGTGTGGGGCGAGGTTCGGAGAACTGGGAGTGGGGCGAGAGTCAGAGAACTGGTTGTGGGGCGAGAGTCAGAGAACTGGGTGTGGGGAGGGAGTCAGAGAACTGTGTGTGGGGCAAGAGTCAGAGAATGGGTGTGGGGCGGGAGTCAGAGAACTGGATATGGGGCGAGGGTCAGAGAACTGGGTATGGGGCCAGATTCTGTGAACTGGGTGTGGGGCCAGATGAAGAGAACTGGGTGTGGGGTGAGAGTCAGAGAACTGGGTGTGGGGCAGAGTCAGAGAACTGGGTGTGGGGCGAGATTCAGAGAACTGGGGTTGGGGCAAGAGTCAGAGAACTGGGCGTGGGGCGAGATTCAGAGAACTGGCAGTGGGGCGAGAGTCAGTGAACTGGGTGTGGGGCGAGAGTCAGAGAACAGGGTGTGTGGCGAGAGTCAGAGAACTGGGTGTGGGGCGAGAGTCAGAGAACTGGGTGTGGGGCGAGAGCCAGAGAACTGGGTGTGATACGAGAGTCAGAGAACTGGGTGTGGGGCGAGAGTCAGAGAACAGGGTGTGGGGCGAGAGTCAGAGAGGTGGGTGTGGGGCGAGAGTCAGAGAACTGGGTGTGGGGCCAGTGTCAGTGAACTGGGTGTGGGGCGAGAGTCAGGGAACTGGGTTTGGGGCGAGAGTCAGAGAACTGGGTGGGGGGCGGGAGTCGGAGAACTGGGATTGGGGCGAGAGTCAGAGAACTGGGTGTGGGGCGAGAGTCAGAGAAGTGGGTGTGGGGCGAGAGTCAGGGAACTGGGTGTGGGGAGAGAGTCGAGACTGGGTGTGGGGCGAGAGTCAGAGAACACGGTGTGGGGTGAGAGAGAACTGGGTATGGGGCGAGATTCAGAGAACTGAATGAACCACGTGTCAGAGAACTGGGAGTGGGGCGAGAGTCAGAGAACTGGGTGTGGGGAGAGAGTCGAGACTGGGTGAGGGGCGAGAGTCAGAGAACACGGTGTGGGGTGAGAGTCAGAGAACTGGGTGTGGGGCGAGAGTCAGAGAACTGGGTGTGGGGCGAGATTCAGAGAACTGGGTGTGGGGCGAGAGTCTGAGAATTGGGAGTGGGGTGAGAGTCAGCGAACTCGATATGGGGCGAGAGTCAGAGAACTGGGAGTGGGGCGAGATTCAGAGAACTGGGTATGGGGTGAGAGTCAGAGAACTGGGTGTGGGGCGAGAGTCAGAGAACTGGGCGTGGGGCAAGATTCAGAGAACTGGGTGTGGGGCGAGATTCAGAGAAATGGGTGTGGGGCAAGAGTCAGAGAACTGGGCGTGGGGCGAGATTCAGAGAACTGAATGGACCGTGAGTCAGAGAACTGGGTGCGGTGCAAAAGTCAGAGAACTGGGTGTGGGGCGAGATTCAGAGAACTGGAAGTGGGGCGAGAGTCAGAGAACTGGGCGGGGGGCGAGATTCAGAGAACTGAATGGACCGTGAGTCAGAGAACTGCGTGTTGGGCGAGTGTCAGAGAACTGGGTGTGGGGCGAGAGTCAGAGAACTGGGAGTGGGGCGAGAGTCAGAGAACTGGGTGTGGGGCGAGAGTCAGAGAACTGGGTGTGGGGCGAGAGTCAGAGAACTGGGAGTGGGGCGAGAGTCAGAGACCTGGTTGTGGGGCGAGATTCAGAGAACTGGGTGTGGGGCGAGAGTCAGAGAAATGGGTGAAGGGCGGGAGTCAGAGAAATGGGTGTGGGACGAGAATCAGAGAACTGGGTGTGGGGCGAGAGTCAGAGAACTGGGAGTGGGACGAGAGTCAGAGACCTGGGTGTGGGACGAGAGTCAGAGAACTGGGTGTGGGGCGAGAGTCAGAGAACTGGGTGTGGGACGAGCGCCAGAGAATTGGGTATGGGGCGAGAGTCAGAGAACTGGGTATCGGACCAGATTCCGAGAACTGAGTGTGGGGTGAAAGTAAGAGAACTGGGAGTGGGACGAGAGTCAGAGACCTGGGTGTGGGGCGAGAGTCAGAGAACAGGGTGTGGGGCGAGAGTCAGAGAACTGGGTGTGGGGCAAGAGTCAGAGAACTGGGTGTGGGGCGAGAGCCAGAGAACTGGGTGTGATACGAGAGTCCGAGAACTGGGTGTGGGCGAGAGTCAGAGAACAGGGTGTGGGGCGAGAGTCAGAGAAATGGGTGTGGGGCAAGAGTCAGAGAACTGGGTGTGGGGAGAGAGTCAGAGAACTGGGTGTGGGGCAAGAGTCAGAGAATGGGTGTGGGGCGGGAGTCAGAGAACTGGATATGGGGCGAGGGTCAGAGAACTGGGTATGGGGCCAGATTCCGTGAACTGGGTGTGGGGCCAGATGAAGAGAACTGGGTGTGGGGTGAGAGTCAGAGAACTGGGTGGGTGTGGGGCAGAGTCAGAGAACTGGGTGTGGGGCGAGATTCAGAGAACTGGGATTGGGGCAAGAGTCAGAGAACTGGGCGTGGGGCGAGATTCAGAGAACTGGGATTGGGGTAAGAGTCAGAGAACTGGGTGTGGGGCGAGATTCAGAGAACTGGCAGTGGGGCGAGAGTCAGTAAACTGGGTGTGGGGCGAGATTCAGAGAACTGGGATTGGGGCAAGAGTCAGAGAACTGGGCGTGGGGCGAGATTCAGAGAACTGGCAGTGGGGCGAGAGTCAGTGAACAGGGTGTGTGGCGAGAGTCAGAGAACTGGGTGTTGGGCGAGAGTCAGAGAGGTGGGTGTGGGGCGAGAGTCAGAGAACTGGGTGTGGGGCCAGTGTCAGTGAACTGGGTGTGGGGCGAGAGTCAGGGAACTGGGTTTGGGGCGAGAGTCAGAGAACTGGGTGGGGGGCGGGAGTCGGAGAACTGAGATTGGGGCGAGAGTCAGAGAACTGGGTGTGGGGCGAGAGTCAGAGAAGTGGGTGTGGGGCGAGAGTCAGGGAACTGGGTGTGGGGAGAGAGTCGAGACTGGTTGTGGGGCGAGAGTCAGAGAACACGGTGTGGGGTGAGAGAGAACTGGGTATGGGGCGAGATTCAGAGAACTGAATGAACCACGTGTCAGAGAACTGGGAGTGGGGCGAGAGTCAGAGAACTGGGTGTGGGGAGAGAGTCGAGACTGGGTGAGGGGCGAGAGTCAGAGAACACGGTGTGGGGTGAGAGTCAGAGAACTGGGTGTGGGGCGAGAGTCAGAGAACTGGGTGTGGGGCGAGATTCAGAGAACTGGGTGTGGGGCAAGAGTCTGAGAATTGGGAGTGGGGTGAGAGTCAGCGAACTCGATATGGGGCGAGAGTCAGAGAACTGGGAGTGGGATGAGATTCAGAGAACTGGGTATGGGGTGAGAGTCAGAGAACTGGGTGTGGGGCGAGAGTCAGAGAACTGGGCGTGGGGCAAGATTCAGAGAACTAGGTGTGGGGCGAGATTCAGAGAAATGGGTGTGGGGCAAGAGTCAGAGAACTGGGCGTGGGGCGAGATTCAGAGAACTGAATGGACCGTGAGTCAGAGAACTGGGTGCGGTGCAAGAGTCAGAGAACTGGGTGTGGGGCGAGATTCAGAGAACTGGAAGTGGGGCGAGAGTCAGAGAACTGGGCGGGGGGCGAGATTCAGAGAACTGAATGGACCGTGAGTCAGAGAACTGCGTGTTGGGCGAGTGTCAGAGAACTGGGTGTGGGGCGAGAGTCAGAGAACTGGGAGTGGGGCGAGAGTCAGAGAACTGGGTGTGGGGCGAGAGTCAGAGAACTGGGTGTGGGGCGAGAGTCAGAGAACTGGGAGTGGGGCGAGAGTCAGAGACCTGGGTGTGGGGCGAGAGTCAGAGAACTGGGTGTGGGGCGAGATTCAGAGAACTGGGTGTGGGGCGAGAGTCAGAGAAATGGGTGAAGGGCGGGAGTCAGAGAAATGGGTGTGGGACGAGAATCAGAGAACTGGGTGTGGGGCGAGAGTCAGAGAACTCGGAGTGGGACGAGAGTCAGAGACCTGGGTGTGGGACGAGAGTCAGAGAACTGGGTGTGGGGCGAGAGTCAGAGAACTGGGTGTGGGACGAGCGCCAGAGAATTGGGTATGGGGCGAGAGTCAGAGAACTGGGTATCGGACCAGATTCCGAGAACTGAGTGTGGGGTGAAAGTAAGAGAACTGGGAGTGGGACGAGAGTCAGAGACCTGGGTGTGGGGCGAGAGTCAGAGAACAGGGTGTGGGGCGAGAGTCAGAGAACTGGGTGTGGGGCAAGAGTCAGAGAACTGGGTGTGGGGCGAGAGCCAGAGAACTGGGTGTGATACGAGAGTCCGAGAACTGGGTGTGGGGCGAGAGTCAGAGAACAGGGTGTGGGGCGAGAGTCAGAGAGGTGGGTGTGGGGTGAGAGTCAGAGAACTGGGTGTGGGGCGAGAGTCAGAGAACAGGGTGTGGGGCGAGAGTCAGAGAACTGGGTGTGGGGCAAGAGTCAGAGAACTGGGTGTGGGGCGAGAGCCAGAGAACTGGGTGTGATACGAGAGTCCGAGAACTGGGTGTGGGGCGAGAGTCAGAGAACAGGGTGTGGGACGAGAGTCAGAGAGGTGGGTGTGGGGTGAGAGTCAGAGAACTGGGTGTGGGGCCAGAGTCAGTGAACTGAGTGTGGGGCGAGAGTCAGGGAACTGGGTTTGGGGCGAGAGTCAGAGAATTGGGTGGGGGGCGGGAGTCGGAGAACTGGGATTGGGGCGAGAGTCAGAGAACTGGGTGTGGGGCGAGAGTCAGAGAAGTGGGTGTGGGGCGAGAGTCAGAGAACTGGGTGTGGGGCGAGAGTCGAGACTGGGTGTGGGGCGAGAGTCAGAGAACACGGTGTGGGGTGAGAGTCAGAGAACTGGGTATGGGGCGAGATTCAGTGAACTGAATGAACCACATGTCAGAGAACTGGGAGTGGGGCGAGAGTCAGAGAACTGGGTGTGGGGCGAGAGTCAGAGAACTGGGTGTGGGGCGAGATTCAGAGAACTGGGTGTGGGGCGAGAGTCTGAGAATTGGGAGTGGGGTGAGAGTCAGCGAACTAGATATGGGGCGAGAGTCAGAGAACTGGGAGTGGGGCGAGATTCTGAGAACTGGGTGTGGGGCGAGAGTCAGAGAACTGGGTGTGGGGCGAGAGTCAGAGAACTGGGCGTGGGGCAAGATTCAGAGAACTGGGTGTGGGGCGAGATTCAGAGAAATGGGTGTGGGGCAAGAGTCAGAGAACTGGGCGTGGGGCGAGATTCAGAACTGGGTGTGGACCGAGAGTCAGAGAACTGGGCGTGGGGCGAGATTCAGAGAACTGGGTGTGGGGCGAGAGTCAGAGAACTGGGTGTGGGGCGAGATTCAGAGAACTAGGTGTGGGGCCTGATTCAGAGAACTGAATGGACCGAGAGTCAGAGAACTGAGTGTGGGCAAGAGCCCGAGAACTGGGTGTGGGGGCGAGTGTCAGAGAACTGGGTGTGGGGCCAGATTCAGAGAAATGGGTGTGGGACGAGAGTCAGAGAACTGGGGAGTGGGGCGAGAGTCAGAGAACTGGGTGTGGGGCGACAGTCAGAGAAATGGGTGTGGGGCGAGAGTCGGAGAACTGGGTGTGGGGCGAGGTTCAGAGAACTGGGTGTGGGGCGAGATTCAGAGAACTGAATGGACCGCGAGTCAGAGAACTGGGAGTGGGGCGAGAGTCAGAGAACTGGTTGTGGGGCGAGAGTCAGAGAACTGGGTGTGGGGAGAGAGTCAGAGAACTGGGTGTGGGGCAAGAGTCAGAGAATGGGTGTGGGGCGGGAGTCAGAGAACTGGATATGGGGCGAGGGTCAGAGAACTGGGTATGGGGCCAGATTCCGTGAACTGGGTGTGGGGCCAGATGAAGAGAACTGGGTGTGGGGTGAGAGTCAGAGAACTGGGTGTGGGGCAGAGTCAGAGAACTGGGTGTGGGGCGAGATTCAGAGAACTGGGGTTGGGGCAAGAGTCAGAGAACTGGGCGTGGGGCGAGATTCAGTGAACTGGCAGTGGGGCGAGAGTCAGTGAACTGGGTGTGGGGCAAGAGTCAGAGAACAAGGTGTGTGGCGAGAGTCAGAGAACTGGGTGTGGGGCGAGAGTCAGAGAACTGGGTGTGGGGCGAGGGCCAGAGAACTGGGTGTGATACGAGAGTCAGAGAACTGGGTGTGGGGCGAGAGTCAGAGAACAGGGTGTGGGGCGAGAGTCAGAGAGGTGGGTGTGGGGCGAGAGTCAGAGAACTGGGTGTGGGGCCAGTGTCAGTGAACTGGGTGTGGGGCGAGAGTCAGGGAACTGGGTTTGGGGCGAGATTCAGAGAACTGGGTGGGGGGCGGGAGTCGGAGAACTGGGATTGGGGCGAGAGTCAGAGAACTGGGTGTGGGGCGAGAGTCAGAGAAGTGGGTGTGGGGCGAGAGTCAGGGAACTGGGTGTGGGGAGAGAGTCGAGACTGGGTGTGGGGCGAGAGTCAGAGAACACGGTGTGGGGTGAGAGAGAACTGGGTATGGGGCGAGATTCAGAGAACTGAATGAACCACGTGTCAGAGAACTGGGAGTGGGGCGAGAGTCAGAGAACTGGGTGTGGGGAGAGAGTCGAGACTGGGTGAGGGGCGAGAGTCAGAGAACACGGTGTGGGGTGAGAGTCAGAGAACTGGGTATGGGGCGAGATTCAGAGAACTGAATGAACCACGTGTCAGAGAACTGGGAGTGGGGCGAGAGTCAGAGAACTGGGTGTGGGGCGAGAGTCAGAGAACTGGGTGTGGGGCGAGATTCAGAGAACTGGGTGTGGGGCGAGAGTCTGAGAATTGGGAGTGGGGTGAGTGTCAGCGAACTCGATATGGGGCGAGAGTCCGAGAACTGGGAGTGGGGCGAGAGTCAGAGAACAGGGTGTGGGACGAGAGTCAGAGAGGTGGGTGTGGGGTGAGAGTCAGAGAACTGGGTGTGGGGCCAGAGTCAGTGAACTGAGTGTGGGGCGAGAGTCAGGGAACTGGGTTTGGGGCGAGAGTCAGAGAATTGGGTGGGGGGCGGGAGTCGGAGAACTGGGATTGGGGCGAGAGTCAGAGAACTGGGTGTGGGGCGAGAGTCAGAGAAGTGGGTGTGGGGCGAGAGTCAGAGAACTGGGTGTGGGGCGAGAGTCGAGACTGGGTGTGGGGCGAGAGTCAGAGAACACGGTGTGGGGTGAGAGTCAGAGAACTGGGTATGGGGCGAGATTCAGTGAACTGAATGAACCACATGTCAGAGAACTGGGAGTGGGGCGAGAGTCAGAGAACTGGGTGTGGGGCGAGAGTCAGAGAACTGGGTGTGGGGCGAGATTCAGAGAACTGGGTGTGGGGCGAGAGTCTGAGAATTGGGAGTGGGGTGAGAGTCAGCGAACTAGATATGGGGCGAGAGTCAGAGAACTGGGAGTGGGGCGAGATTCTGAGAACTGGGTGTGGGGCGAGAGTCAGAGAACTGGGTGTGGGGCGAGAGTCAGAGAACTGGGCGTGGGGCAAGATTCAGAGAACTGGGTGTGGGGCGAGATTCAGAGAAATGGGTGTGGGGCAAGAGTCAGAGAACTGGGCGTGGGGCGAGATTCAGAACTGGGTGTGGACCGAGAGTCAGAGAACTGGGCGTGGGGCGAGATTCAGAGAACTGGGTGTGGGGCGAGAGTCAGAGAACTGGGTGTGGGGCGAGATTCAGAGAACTAGGTGTGGGGCCTGATTCAGAGAACTGAATGGACCGAGAGTCAGAGAACTGAGTGTGGGCAAGAGCCCGAGAACTGGGTGTGGGGGCGAGTGTCAGAGAACTGGGTGTGGGGCCAGATTCAGAGAAATGGGTGTGGGACGAGAGTCAGAGAACTGGGGAGTGGGGCGAGAGTCAGAGAACTGGGTGTGGGGCGACAGTCAGAGAAATGGGTGTGGGGCGAGAGTCGGAGAACTGGGTGTGGGGCGAGGTTCAGAGAACTGGGTGTGGGGCGAGATTCAGAGAACTGAATGGACCGCGAGTCAGAGAACTGGGAGTGGGGCGAGAGTCAGAGAACTGGTTGTGGGGCGAGAGTCAGAGAACTGGGTGTGGGGAGAGAGTCAGAGAACTGGGTGTGGGGCAAGAGTCAGAGAATGGGTGTGGGGCGGGAGTCAGAGAACTGGATATGGGGCGAGGGTCAGAGAACTGGGTATGGGGCCAGATTCCGTGAACTGGGTGTGGGGCCAGATGAAGAGAACTGGGTGTGGGGTGAGAGTCAGAGAACTGGGTGTGGGGCAGAGTCAGAGAACTGGGTGTGGGGCGAGATTCAGAGAACTGGGGTTGGGGCAAGAGTCAGAGAACTGGGCGTGGGGCGAGATTCAGTGAACTGGCAGTGGGGCGAGAGTCAGTGAACTGGGTGTGGGGCAAGAGTCAGAGAACAAGGTGTGTGGCGAGAGTCAGAGAACTGGGTGTGGGGCGAGAGTCAGAGAACTGGGTGTGGGGCGAGGGCCAGAGAACTGGGTGTGATACGAGAGTCAGAGAACTGGGTGTGGGGCGAGAGTCAGAGAACAGGGTGTGGGGCGAGAGTCAGAGAGGTGGGTGTGGGGCGAGAGTCAGAGAACTGGGTGTGGGGCCAGTGTCAGTGAACTGGGTGTGGGGCGAGAGTCAGGGAACTGGGTTTGGGGCGAGATTCAGAGAACTGGGTGGGGGGCGGGAGTCGGAGAACTGGGATTGGGGCGAGAGTCAGAGAACTGGGTGTGGGGCGAGAGTCAGAGAAGTGGGTGTGGGGCGAGAGTCAGGGAACTGGGTGTGGGGAGAGAGTCGAGACTGGGTGTGGGGCGAGAGTCAGAGAACACGGTGTGGGGTGAGAGAGAACTGGGTATGGGGCGAGATTCAGAGAACTGAATGAACCACGTGTCAGAGAACTGGGAGTGGGGCGAGAGTCAGAGAACTGGGTGTGGGGAGAGAGTCGAGACTGGGTGAGGGGCGAGAGTCAGAGAACAGGGTGTGGGGTGAGAGTCAGAGAACTGGGTATGGGGCGAGATTCAGAGAACTGAATGAACCACGTGTCAGAGAACTGGGAGTGGGGCGAGAGTCAGAGAACTGGGTGTGGGGCGAGAGTCAGAGAACTGGGTGTGGGGCGAGATTCAGAGAACTGGGTGTGGGGCGAGAGTCTGAGAATTGGGAGTGGGGTGAGTGTCAGCGAACTCGATATGGGGCGAGAGTCAGAGAACTGGGAGTGGGGCGAGAGTCAGAGAACTGGGCGTGGGGCAAGAATCAGAGAACTGGGTGTGGGGCGAGATTCAGAGAAATGGGTGTGGGGGAAGAGTCAGAGAACTGGGCGTGGGGCGAGATTCAGAGAACTGAATGGACCGTGAGTCAGAGAACTGGGTGCGGTGCAAGAGTCAGAGAACTGGGTGTGGGGCGAGATTCAGAGAACTGGACGTGGGGCGAGAGTCAGAGAACTGGGCGGGGGGCGAGATTCAGAGAACTGAATGGACCGTGAGTCAGAGAACTGCGTGTTGGGCGAGTGTCAGAGAACTGGGTGTGGGGCGAGAGTCAGAGAACTGGGAGTGGGGCGAGAGTCAGAGAACTGGGTGTGGGGCGAGAGTCAGAGAACTGGGTGTGGGGCGAGAGTCAGAGAACTGGGAGTGGGGCGAGAGTCAGAGACCTGGGTGTGGGGCGAGAGTCAGAGAACTGGGTGTGGGGCGAGATTCAGAGAACTGGGTGTGGGGCGAGAGTCAGAGAAATGGGTGAAGGGCGGGAGTCAGAGAAATGGGTGTGGGACGAGAATCAGAGAACTGGGAGTGGGGCGAGAGTCAGAGAACTGGGAGTGGGACGAGAGTCAGAGACCTGGGTGTGGGACGAGAGTCAGAGAACTGGGTGTGGGGCGAGAGTCAGAGAACTGGGTGTGGGACGAGAGCCAGAGAATTGGGTATGGGGCGAGAGTCAGAGAACTGGGTATCGGACCAGATTCCGAGAACTGAGTGTGGGGTGAAAGTAAGAGAACTGGGTGTGGGGCGAGAGTCAGTGAACTGGGTGTGGGGCGAGAGTCAGAGAACTGGGAGTGGGGTAAGAGTCAGAGAACTGGGTGTGGGGCGAGAGTCAGAGAACTGGGTGTGGGGCGAGAGTCAGAGAACTGGGTTTGGGGCGAGAGTCAGAGAACTGGGTTTGGGGCGAGAGTCAGAGAAATGGTTATGGGGCCAGATTCCGAGTACTGGGCGTGGGGTGAGAGTCAGAGAAGTGGGTATGGGGTGAGAGTCAGTGAACTGGGTGTGGGGTGAGAGTCAGAGAACTGGGTGTGGGGCAAGAGTCAGAGAACTGTGTGTGGGGCGAGAATCAGAGAAATAGGTGTGGGGCGAGAGTCAGAGAACTGGGTGTGGGGCGAGAGTCAGAGAAGTGGGTTTGGGGTGAGAGTCTGAGGACTGGGTATGGGGCGAGAGTCAGAGAACTGCGTGTGGGGCGAGAGTCAGAGAACTGGGAGTGGAACGAGAGTCAGAGACCTGGGTGTGGGGCGAGAGTCAGAGAACTGGGTGTGGGGCAAGAGTCAGAGAACTGGGTGTGGGCAAGAGCCCGAGAACTGGGTGTGGGGGCGAGTGTCACAGAACTGGGTGTGGGGCCAAATTCAGAGAAATGGGTGTGGGACGAGAGTCAGAGAACTGGGTGTGGGGCGACAGTCAGAGAAATGGGTGTGGGGCGAGAGTCGGAGAACTGGGTGTGGGGCGAGGTTCAGAGAACTGGGTGTGGGGCGAGATTCAGAGAACTGAATGGACCGCGAGTCAGAGAACTGGGAGTGGGGTGAGAGTCAGAGAACTGGTTGTGAGGCGAGAATCAGAGAACTGGGTGTGGGGAGAGAGTCAGAGAACTGGGTGTGGGGCAAGAGTCAGAGAATGGGTGTGGGGCGGGAGTCAGAGAACTGGATATGGGGCGAGGGTCAGAGAACTGGGTCTGGGGCCAGATTCCGAGAACTGGTTGTGGGGCCAGATGAAGAGAACTGGGTGTGGGGTGAGAGTCAGAGAACTGGGTGTGGGGCAGAGTCAGAGAACTGGGTGTGGGGCGAGATTCAGAGAACTGGGTTTGGGGCAAGAGTCAGAGAACTGGGCGTGGGGCGAGATTCAGAGAACTGGGAGTGGGGCGAGACTCAGTGAACTGGGTGTGGGGCGAGAGTCAGAGAACAGGGTGTGGGGCGAGAGCCAGAGAACTGTGTGTGATACGAGAGTCCGAGAACTGGGTGTGGGGCGAGAGTCAGAGAACAGGGTGTGGGGCGAGAGTCAGAGAACTGAATGAACCACATGTCTGAGAATTGGGAGTGGGGTGAGAGTCAGCGAACTAGATATGGGGCGAGAGTCAGAGAACTGGGAGTGGGGCGAGATTCAGAGAACTGGGTGTGGGGCGAGATTCAGAGAAATGGGTGTGGGGCAAGAGTCAGAGAACTGGGCGTGGGGCGAGATTCAGAACTGGGTGTGGACCGAGAGTCAGAGAACTGGGCGTGGGGCGAGATTCAGAGAACTGGGTGTGGGGCGAGAGTCAGAGAACTGGGTGTGGGGCGAGAGTCAGAGAACTGGGCGTGGGGCAAGATTCAGAGAACTGGGTGTGCGGCGAGATTCAGAGAAATGGGTGTGGGGCAAGAGTCAGAGAACTGGGCGTGGGGCGAGATTCAGAACTGGGTGTGGACCGAGAGTCAGAGAACTGGGCGTGGGGCGAGATTCAGAGAACTGGGTGTGGGGCGAGAGTCAGAGAACTGGGTGTGGGGCGAGATTCAGAGAACTGGGTGTGGGGCCTGATTCAGAGAACTGAATGGACCGAGAGTCAGAGAACTGAGTGTGGGCAAGAGCCCGAGAACTGGGTGTGGGGGCGAGTGTCAGAGAACTGGGTGTGGGGCCAGATTCAGAGAAATGGGTGTGGGACGAGAGTCAGAGAACTGGGGAGTGGGGCGAGAGTCAGAGAACTGGGTGTGGGGCGATAGTCAGAGAAATGGGTTTGGGGCGAGAGTCGGAGAACTGGGTGTGGGGCGAGGTTCAGAGAACTGGGTGTGGGGCGAGATTCAGAGAACTGAATGGACCGCGAGTCAGAGAACTGGGAGTGGGGCGAGAGTCAGAGAACTGGTTGTGGGGCGAGAGTCAGAGAACTGGGTGTGGGGAGAGAGTCAGAGAACTGGGTGTGGGGCAAGAGTCAGAGAATGGGTGTGGGGCGGGAGTCAGAGAACTGGATATGGGGCGAGGGTCAGAGAACTGGGTATGGGGCCAGATTCCGTGAACTGGGTGTGGGGCCAGATGAAGAGAACTGGGTGTGGGGTGAGAGTCAGAGAACTGGGTGTTGGGCAGAGTCAGAGAACTGGGTGTGGGGCGAGATTCAGAGAACTGGGTTTAGGGCAAGAGTCAGAGAACTGGGCGTGGGGCGAGATTCAGAGAACTGGGTGTGGGGCGAGAGTCAATGAACTGGGTGTGGGGCGAGAGTCAGAGAACAGGGTGTGGGGCGAGAGTCAGAGAACTGGTTGTGGGGCGAGAGTCAGAGAACTGGGTGTGGGGCGAGAGCCAGAGAACTGGGTGTGATACGAGAGTCAGAGAAATGGGTGTGGGGCGAGAGTCAGAGAACAGGATGTGGGGCGAGAGTCAGAGAGGTGGGTGTGGGGCGAGAGTCAGAGAACTGGGTGTGGGGCGAGATTCAGAGAACTGGGTATGGGGCCAGATTCCGTGAACTGGGTGTGGGGCCAGATGAAGAGAACTGGGTGTGGGGTGAGAGTCAGAGAACTGGGTGTTGGGCAGAGTCAGAGAACTGGGTGCAGGGCGAGATTCAGAGAACTGGGTTTGGGGCAAGAGTCAGAGAACTGGGCGTGGGACGAGATTCAGAGAACTGGGAGTGGGGCGAGAGTCAGTGAACTGGGTGTGGGACGAGAGTCAGAGAACAGGGTGTGGGGCGAGAGTCAGAGAACTGGGTGTGGGGCGAGAGTCAGAGAACTAGGTGTGGGGCGAGAGCCAGAGAACTGGGTGTGATACGAGAGTCAGAGAACTGGGTGTGGGGCGAGAGTCAGAGAACAGGGTGTGGGGCCAGTGTCAGTGAACTGGGTGTGCGGCGAGAGTCAGGGAACTGGGTTTGGGGCGAGAGTCAGAGAACTGGGTGGGGGGCGGGAGTCGGAGAACTGGGATTGGGGCGAGGGTCAGAGAACTGGGTGTGGGGCGAGAGTCAGAGAAGTGGGTGTGGGGCGAGAGTCAGAGAACTGGGTGTGGGGAGAGAGTCGAGACTGGGTGTGGGTCGAGAGTCAGAGTACACGGTGTGGGGTGAGAGTCAGAGAACTGGGTATGGGGCGAGATTCAGAGAACTGAATGAACCACGTGTCAGAGAACTGGGAGTGGGGCGAGAGTCAGAGAACTGGGTGTGGGGAGAGAGTCGAGACTGGGTGTGGGGCGAGAGTCAGAGAACACGGTATGGGGTGAGAGTCAGAGAACTGGGTATGTGGCGAGATTCAGAGAACTGAATGAACCACGTGTCAGAGAACTGGGAGTGGGGCGAGAGTCAGAGAACTGGGTGTGGGGCGAGAGTCAGAGAACTGGGTGTGGGGCGAGATTCAGAGAACTGGGTGTGGGGCGAGAGTCTGAGAATTGGGAGTGGGGTGAGAGTCAGCGAACTAGATATGGGGCGAGAGTCAGAGAACTGGGAGTGGGGCGAGATTCAGAGAACTGGGTACGGGGTGAGAGTCAGAGAACTGGGTGTGGGGCAAGAGTCAGAGAAATGGTTATGGGGCCAGATTCCGAGAACTGGGTGTGGGGTGAGAGTCAGAGAAGTGGGTATGGGGTGAGAGTCAGTGAACTGGGTGTGGGGCGAGAGTCAGAGAACTGTGTGTGGGGCGAGAGTCAGAGAAATAGGTGTGGGACGAGAGTCAGAGAACTGGGTGTGGGGCGAGAGTCAGAGAAGTGGGTTTGGGGCGAGAGTCTGAGGACTGGGTATGGGGCGAGAGTCAGAGAACTGCGTGTGGGGCCAGAGTCAGAGAACTGGGAGAGGGACGAGAGTCAGAGACCTGGGTGTGGGGCGAGAGTCAGAGAACTGGGTGTGGGGCGAGAGTCAGAGAACTGGGTTTGGGGCGAGAGTCAGAGAACTGGGTTTGGGGCGAGAGTTAGAGAAATGGTTATGGGGCCAGATTCCTAGAACTGGGTGTGGGGTGAGAGTCAGAGAAGTGGGTATGGGGTGAGAGTCAGTGAACTGGGTGTGGGGCAAGATTCAGAGAACTGGGTGTGGGGCGAGATTCAGAGAAATGGGTGTGGGGCAAGAGTCAGAGAACTGGGCGTGGGGCGAGATTCAGAGAACTGAATGGACCGTGAGTCAGAGAACTGGGTGTGGGGCGAGATTCAGAGAACTGGACGTGGGGCGAGAGTCAGAGAACTGGGCGGGGGGCGAGATTCAGAGAACTGAATGGACCGTGAGTCAGAGAACTGCGTGTGGGGCGAGAGTCAGAGAACTGGGAGTGGGGCGAGAGTCAGAGAACTGGGTGTGGGGCGAGAGTTAGAGAACTGGGTGTGGGGCGAGAGTCAGAGAACTGGGAGTGGGGCGAGAGTCAGAGACCTGGGTGTGGGGCGAGAGTCAGAGAACTGGGTGTGGGGCGAGATTCAGAGAACTGGGTGTGGGGCGAGAGTCAGAGAAATGGGTGAAGGGCGGGAGTCAGAGAAATGGGTGTGGGGGGAGAATCAGAGAACTGGGTGTGGGGCGAGAGTCAGAGAACTGGGAGTGGGACGAGAGTCAGAGACCTGGGTGTGGGACGAGAGTCAGAGAACTGGGTGTGGGGCGAGAGTCAGAGAACTGGGTGTGGGACGAGAGCCAGAGAACTGGGTATGGGCGAGAGTCAGAGAACTGGGTATCGGACCAGATTCCGAGAACAGAGTGTGGGGTGAAAGTAAGAGAACTGGGTGTGGGGCGAGAGTCAGTGAACTGGGTGTGGGGCGAGAGTCAGAGAACTGGGTGTGGGGTAAGAGTCAGAGAACTGGGTGTGGGGCGAGAGTCAGAGAACTGGGTGTGAGGCGAGAGTCAGAGAACTGGGTTTGGGGCGAGAGTCAGAGAACTGGGTTTGGGGCGAGAGTCAGAGAAATGGTTATGGGGCCAGATTCCGAGAACTGGGTGTGGGGTGAGAGTCAGAGAAGTGGGTATGGGGTGAGAGTCAGTGAACTGGGTGTGGGGCGAGAGTCAGAGAACTGGGTGTGGGGCAAGAGTCAGAGAACTGTGTGTGGGGCGAGAGTCAGAGAAATAGGTGTGGGGCGAGAGTCAGAGAACTGGGTGTGGGGCGAGAGTCAGAGAAGTGGGTTTGGGGCGAGAGTCTGAGGACTGCGTGTGGGGCGAGAGTCAGAGAACTGGGAGTGGGACGAGAGTCAGAGACCTGGGTGTGGGGCGAGAGTCAGAGAACTGGGTGTGGGGCGAGAGTCAGAGACCTGGGTTTGGGGCGAGAGTCAGAGAACTGGGTTTGGGGCGAGAGTCTGAGAAATGGTTATGGGGCCAGATTCCTAGAACTGGGTGTGGGGTGAGAGTCAGAGAAGTGGGTATGGGGTGAGAGCCAGTGAACTGGGTGTGGGGCGAGAGTCAGAGAACTGGGTGTGGGGCAAAAAGCAGAGAACTGGGTGTGGGGCGAGAGTCAGAGAAATAGGTGTGGGGCGAGAGTCAGAGAACTGGGTGTGGGGCGAGAGTCAGAGAACTGGGTTTGGGGCGAGAGTCTGAGGACTGGGTATGGGGCGAGAGTCAGAGAACTGCGTGTGGGGCGAGAGTCAGAGAACTGGGAGTGGGACGAGAGTCAGAGACCTGGGTGTGGGGCGAGATTCAGAGAACTGGGTGTGGGGCGAGAGTCAGAGAACTGGGTGTGGGACGAGAGCCAGAGAAATGGGTGTGGGACAACAATCAGAGAACTGGGTGTGGGGCGAGAGTCACAGAACTGGGAGTGGGACGAGAGTCAGAGACCTGGGTGTGGGGCGGGAGTAAGAGAACTGGGTGTGGGGCGAGAGTCAGAGAACTGGGTGTGGGATGAGAGCCAGAGAACTGGGTATGGGGCGAGGGTCAGAGAACTGGGTATAGGGCCAGATTCCGAGAACTGAGTGTGGGGTGAAAGTAAGAGAACTGGGTGTGGGGCGAGAGTCAGTGAACTGGGTGTGGGGCGAGAGTCAGCGAACTGGGTGTGGGGTAAGAGTCAGAGAACTGGGTGTGGGGCGAGAGTCAGAGAACTGGGTGTGGGGCGAGAGTCAGAGAACTGGGTTTGGGGCGAGAGTCAGAGAACTGGGTTTGGGGCGAGAGTCAGAGAAATGGTTATGGGGCCAGATTCCGAGAACTGGGTGTGGGGTGAGAGTCAGAGAAGTGGGTATGGGGTGAGAATCAGTGAACTGGGTGTGGGGCGAGAGTCAGAGAACTTGGTCTGGGGCAAGAGTCAGAGAACTGTGTGTGGGGCGAGAGTCAGAGAAATAGATGTGGGGCGAGAGTCAGAGAACTGGGTTTGGGGCGCGAGTCTGAGGACTGGGTATGGGGCGAGAGTCAGAGAACTGGGAGTGGGACGAGAGTCAGAGAACTGGGAGTGGGGCGAGAGTCAGAGAACTGGGTGTGGGGCGAGATTCAGAGAACTAGGTGTGGGGCCTGATTCAGAGAACTGAATGGACCGAGAGTCAGAGAACTGAGTGTGGGCAAGAGTCAGAGAACTGGGTGTGGGCAAGAGCCCGAGAACTGGGTGTGGGGGCGAATGTCAGAGAACTGGGTGTGGGGCCAGATTCAGAGAAATGGGTGTGGGACGAGAGTCAGAGAACTGGGGAGTGGGGCGAGAGTCAGAGAACTGGGTGTGGGGCGACAGTCAGAGAAATGGGTGTGGGGCGAGAGTCGGAGAATTGGGTGTGGGGCGAGGTTCAGAGAACTGGGTGTGGGGCGAGATTCAGAGAACTGAATGGACCGCGAGTCAGAGAACTGGGAGTGGGGCGAGAGTCAGAGAACTGGGTGTGGGGAGAGAGTCAGAGAACTGGGTGTGGGGCAAGAGTCAGAGAATGGGTGTGGGGCGGGAGTCTGAGAATTGGGAGTGGGGTGAGAGTCAGCGAACTAGATATGGGGCGAGAGTCAGAGAACTGGGAGTGGGGCGAGATTCAGAGAACTGGGTACGGGGTGAGAGTCAGAGAACTGGGTGTGGGGCAAGAGTCAGAGAAATGGTTATGGGGCCAGATTCCGAGAACTGGGTGTGGGGTGAGAGTCAGAGAAGTGGGTATGGGGTGAGAGTCAGTGAACTGGGTGTGGGGCGAGAGTCAGAGAACTGGGTGTGGGGCAAGAGTCAGAGAACTGTGTGTGGGGCGAGAGTCAGAGAAATAGGTGTGGGGCGAGAGTCAGAGAACTGGGTGTGGGGCGAGAGTCAGAGAAGTGGGTTTGGGGCGAGAGTCTGAGGACTGGGTATGGGGCGAGAGTCAGAGAACTGCGTGTGGGGCCAGAGTCAGAGAACTGGGAGAGGGACGAGAGTCAGAGACCTGGGTGTGGGGCGAGAGTCAGAGAACTGGGTGTGGGGCGAGAGTCAGAGAACTGGGTTTGGGGCGAGAGTCAGAGAACTGGGTTTGGGGCGAGAGTCAGAGAAATGGTTATGGGGCCAGATTCCTAGAACTGGGTGTGGGGTGAGAGTCAGAGAAGTGGGTATGGGGTGAGAGTCAGTGAACTGGGTGTGGGGCAAGATTCAGAGAACTGGGTGTGGGGCGAGATTCAGAGAAATGGGTGTGGGGCAAGAGTCAGAGAACTGGGCGTGGGGCGAGATTCAGAGAACTGAATGGACCGTGAGTCAGAGAACTGGGTGTGGGGCGAGATTCAGAGAACTGGACCTGGGGCGAGAGTCAGAGAACTGGGCGGGGGGCGAGATTCAGAGAACTGAATGGACCGTGAGTCAGAGAACTGCGTGTGGGGCGAGAGTCAGAGAACTGGGAGTGGGGCGAGAGTCAGAGAACTGGGTGTGGGGCGAGAGTCAGAGAACTGGGTGTGGGGTGAGAGTCAGAGAACTGGGAGTGGGGCGAGAGTCAGAGACCTGGGTGTGGGGCGAGAGTCAGAGAACTGGGTGTGGGGCGAGATTCAGAGAAATGGGTGAAGGGCGGGAGTCAGAGAAATGGGTGTGGGGGGAGAATCAGAGAACTGGGTGTGGGGCGAGAGTCAGAGAACTGGGAGTGGGACGAGAGTCAGAGACCTGGGTGTGGGACGAGAGTCAGAGAACTGGGTGTGGGGCGAGAGTCAGAGAACTGGGTGTGGGACGAGAGCCAGAGAACTGGGTATGGGCGAGAGTCAGAGAACTGGGTATCGGACCAGATTCCGAGAACAGAGTGTGGGGTGAAAGTAAGAGAACTGGGTGTGGGGCGAGAGTCAGTGAACTGGGTGTGGGGCGAGAGTCAGAGAACTGGGTGTGGGGTAAGAGTCAGAGAACTGGGTGTGGGGCGAGAGTCAGAGAACTGGGTGTGGGGCGAGAGTCAGAGAACTGGGTTTGGGGCGAGAGTCAGAGAACTGGGTTTGGGGCGAGAGTCAGAGAAATGGTTATGGGGCCAGATTCCGAGAACTGGGTGTGGGGTGAGAGTCAGAGAAGTGGGTATGGGGTGAGAGTCAGTGAACTGGGTGTGGGGCGAGAGTCAGAGAACTGGGTGTGGGGCAAGAGTCAGAGAACTGTGTGTGGGGCGAGAGTCAGAGAAATAGGTGTGGGGCGAGAGTCAGAGAACTGGGTGTGGGGCGAGAGTCAGAGAAGTGGGTTTGGGGCGAGAGTCTGAGGACTGGGTATGGGGCGAGAGTCAGAGAACTGCGTGTGGGGCGAGAGTCAGAGAACTGGGAGTGGGACGAGAGTCAGTGACCTGGGTGTGGGGCGAGAGTCAGAGAACTGGGTGTGGGGCGAGAGTCAGAGACCTGGGTTTGGGGCGAGAGTCAGAGAACTGGGTTTGGGGCGAGAGTCAGAGAAATGGTTATGGGGCCAGATTCCTAGAACTGGGTGTGGGGTGAGAGTCAGAGAAGTGGGTATGGGGTGAGAGCCAGTGAACTGGGTGTGGGGCGAGAGTCAGAGAACTGGGTGTGGGGCAAGAAGCAGAGAACTGGGTGTGGGGCGAGAGTCAGAGAAATAGGTGTGGGGCGAGAGTCAGAGAACTGGGTGTGGGGCGAGAGTCAGAGAACTGGGTTTGGGGCGAGAGTCTGAGGACTGGGTATGGGGCGAGAGTCAGAGAACTGCGTGTGGGGCGAGAGTCAGAGAACTGGGAGTGGGACGAGAGTCAGAGACCTGGGTGTGGGGCGAGATTCAGAGAACTGGGTGTGGGGCGAGAGTCAGAGAACTGGGTGTGGGACGAGAGCCAGAGAAATGGGTGTGGGACAACAATCAGAGAATTGGGTGTGGGGCGAGAGTCACAGAACTGGGAGTGGGACGAGAGTCAGAGACCTGGGTGTGGGGCGAGAGTCAGAGAACTGGGTGTGGGGCGAGAGTCAGAGAACTGGGTTTGGGGCGAGAGTCAGAGAACTGGGTTTGGGGCGAGAGTCAGAGAAATGGTTATGGGGCCAGATTCCGAGAACTGGGTGTGGGGTGAGAGTCAGAGAAGTGGGTATGGGGTAAGAATCAGTGAACTGGGTGTGGGGCGAGAGTCAGAGAACTTGGTCTGGGGCAAGAGTCAGAGAACTGTGTGTGGGGCGAGAGTCAGAGAAATAGGTGTGGGGCGAGAGTCAGAGAACTGGGTGTAGGGCGAGAGTCAGAGAACTGGGTTTGGGGCGCGAGTCTGAGGACTGGGTATGGGGCGAGAGTCAGAGAACTGGGAGTGGGACGAGAGTCAGAGAACTGGGAGTGGGACGAGAGTCAGAGACCTGGGTGTGGGGCGAGAGTCAGAGAACTGGGTGTGGGGCGAGATTCAGAGAACTAGGTGTGGGGCCTGATTCAGAGAACTGAATGGACCGAGAGTCAGAGAACTGAGTGTGGGCAAGAGTCAGAGAACTGGGTGTGGGCAAGAGCCCGAGAACTGGGTGTGGGGGCGAGTGTCAGAGAACTGGGTGTGGGGCCAGATTCAGAGAAATGGGTGTGGGACGAGAGTCAGAGAACTGGGGAGTGGGGCGAGAGTCAGAGAACTGGGTGTGGGGCGACAGTCAGAGAAATGGGTGTGGGGCGAGAGTCGGAGAACTGGGTGTGGGGCGAGGTTCAGAGAACTGGGTGTGGGGCGAGATTCAGAGAACTGAATGGACCGCGAGTCAGAGAACTGGGAGTGGGGCGAGAGTCAGAGAACTGGGTGTGGGGAGAGAGTCAGAGAACTGGGTGTGGGGCAAGAGTCAGAGAATGGGTGTGGGGCGGGAGTCAGAGAACTGGATATGGGGCGAGGGTCAGAGAACTGGGTATGGGGCCAGATTCCGAGAACTGGGTGTGGGGCCAGATGAAGAGAACTGGGTGTGGGGTGAGAGACAGAGAACTGGGTGTGGGGCAGAGTCAGAGAACTGGGTGTGGGGCGAGATTCAGATAACTGGGTTTGGGGCAAGAGTCAGAGAACTGGGCGTGGAACGAGATTCAGAGAACTGGGAGTGCGGCGAGACTCAGTGAACTGGGTGTGGGGCGAGTGTCAGAGAACAGGGTGTGGGGCGAGAGTCAGAGAACTGGGTGTGGGGCAAGAGTCAGAGAACTGGGTGTGGGGCGAGAGCCAGAGAACTGGGTGTGATTCGAGAGTCCGAGAACTGGGTGTGGGGCGAGAGTCAGAGAACAGGGTGTGGGGCGAGAGTCAGAGAGGTGGGTGTTGGGCGAGAGTCAGAGAACTGGGTGTGAGGCCAGAGTCAGTGAACTGGGTGTGGGGCGAGAGTCAGGGAACTGGGTTTGGGGCGAGAGTCAGAGAATTGGGTGGGGGGCGGGAGTCGGAGAACTGGGATTGGGGCGAGAGTCAGAACTGGGTGTGGGGCGAGAGTCAGAGAACTGGGTGTGGGGCGAGAGTCGAGACTGGGTGTGGGGCGAGAGTCAGAGAACACGGTGTGGGGTGAGAGTCACAGAACTGGGTATGGGGCGAGATTCAGAGAACTGAATGAACCACATGTCAGAGAACTGGGAGTGGGGCGAGAGTCAGAGAACTGGGTGTGGGGCGAGAGTCAGAGAACTGGGTGTGGGGCGAGAGTCTGAGAATTGGAAGTGGGGTGAGAGCCAGCGAACTAGATATGGGGCAAGAGTCAGAGAACTGGGAGTGGGGCGAGATTCAGAGAACTGTGTATGGGGTGAGAGTCAGAGAACTGGGTGTGGGGCGAGATTCAGAGAACTGAATGAACCACGTGTCAGAGAACTGGGAGTGGGGCGAGAGTCAGAGAACTGGGTGTGGGGAGAGAGTCGAGACTGGGTGTGGGGCGAGAGTCAGAGAACACGGTGTGGGGTGAGAGTCAGAGAACTGGGTATGGGGCGAGATTCAGAGAACTGAATGAACCACGTGTCAGAGAACTGGGAGTGGGGCGAGAGTCAGAGAACTGGGTGTGGGGCGAGAGTCAGAGAACTGGGTGTGGGGCGAGATTCAGAGAACTGGGTGTGGGGCGAGAGTCTGAGAATTGGGAGTAGGGTGAGAGTCAGCGAACTAGATATGGGGCGAGAGTCAGAGAACTGGGAGTGGGGCGAGATTCAGAGAACTGGGTATGGGGTGAGAGTCAGAGAACTGGGTGTGGGGCAAGAGTCAGAGAAATGGTTATGGGGCCAGATTCCGAGAACTGGGTGTGGGGTGAGAGTCAGAGAAGTGGGTATGGGGTGAGAGTCAGTGAACTGGGTGTGGGGCGAGAGTCAGAGAACTGGGTGTGGGGCGAGATTCAGAGAACTGAATGGACCGTGAGTCAGAGAACTGCGTGTGGGGCGAGAGTCAGAGAACTGGGAGTGGGGCGAGAGTCAGAGAACTGGGTGTGGGGCGAGAGTCAGAGAACTGGGTGTGGGGCGAGAGTCAGAGAACTGGGAGTGGGGCGAGAGTCAGAGACCTGGGTGTGGGGCGAGAGTCAGAGAACTGGGTGTGGGGCGAGATTCAGAGAACTGGGTGTGGGGCGAGAGTCAGAGAAATGGGTGAAGGGCGGGAGTCAGAGAAATGGGTGTGGGGCGAGAATCAGAGAACTGGGTGTGGGGCGAGAGTCAGAGAACTGGGAGTGGGACGAGAGTCAGAGACCTGGGAGTGGGACGAGAGTCAGAGAACTGGGTGTGGGGCGAGAGTCAGAGAACTGGGTGTGGGACGAGAGCCAGAGAACTGGGTATGGGCGAGAGTCAGAGAACTGGGTATCGGACCAGATTCCGAGAACAGAGTGTGGGGTGAAAGTAAGAGAACTGGGTGTGGGGCGAGAGTCAGTGAACTGGGTGTGGGGCGAGAGTCAGAGAACTGGGTGTGGGGTAAGAGTCAGAGAACTGGGTGTGGGGCGAGAGTCAGAGAACTGGGTGTGGGGCGAGAGTCAGAGAACTGGGTTTGGGGCGTGAGTCAGAGAACTGGGTTTGGGGCGAGAGTCAGAGAAATGGTTATGGGGCCAGATTCCGAGAACTGGGTGTGGGGTGAGAGTCAGAGAAGTGGGTATGGGGTGAGAGTCAGTGAACTGGGTGTGGGGCGAGAGTCAGAGAACTGGGTGTGGGGCAAGAGTCAGAGAACTGTGTGTGGGGCGAGAGTCAGAGAAATAGGTGTGGGGCGAGAGTCAGAGAATTGGGTGTGGGGCGAGAGTCAGAGAAGTGGGTTTAGGGCGAGAGTCTGAGGACTGGGTATGGGGCGAGAGTCAGAGAACTGCGTGTGGGGCGAGAGTCAGAGAACTGGGAGTGGGACGAGAGTCAGAGACCTGGGTGTGGGGCGAGAGTCAGAGTACTGGGTGTGGGGCGAGAGTCAGAGACCTGGGTTTGGGGCGAGAGTCAGAGAACTGGGTTTGGGGCGAGAGTCAGAGAAATGGTTATGGGGCCAGATTCCTAGAACTGGGTGTGGGGTGAGAGTCAGAGAAGTGGGTATGGGGTGAGAGCCAGTGAACTGGGTGTGGGGCGAGAGTGAGAGAACTGGGTGTGGGGCAAGAAGCAGAGAACTGGGTGTGGGGCGAGAGTCAGAGAAATAGGTGTGGGGCGAGAGTCAGAGAACTGGGTGTGGGGCGAGAGTCAGAGAACTGGCTTTGGGGCGAGAGTCTGAGGACTGGGTATGGGGCGACAGTCAGAGAACTGCGTGTGGGGCGAGAGTCAGAGAACTGGGAGTGGGACGAGAGTCAGAGACCTGGGTGTGGGGCGAGATTCAGAGAACTGGGTGTGGGGCGAGAGTCAGAGAACTGGGTGTGGGACGAGAGCCAGAGAAATGGGTGTGGGACAACAATCAGAGAACTGGGTGTGGGGCGAGAGTCACAGAACTGGGAGTGGGACGAGAGTCAGAGACCTGGGTGTGGGGCGGGAGTCAGAGAACTGGGTGTGGGGCGAGAGTCAGAGAACTGGGTGTGGGATGAGAGCCAGAGAACTGGGTATGGGGCGAGGGTCAGAGAACTGGGTATAGGGCCAGATTCCGAGAACTGAGTGTGGGGTGAAAGTAAGAGAACTGGGTGTGGGGCGAGAGTCAGTGAACTGGGTGTGGGGCGAGAGTCAGAGAACTGGGTGTGGGGTAAGAGTCAGAGAACTGGGTGTGGGGCGAGAGTCAGAGAACTGGGTGTGGGGCGAGAGTCAGAGAACTGGGTTTGGGGCGAGAGTCAGAGAACTGGGTTTGGGGCGAGAGTCAGAGAAATGGTTATGGGGCCAGATTCCGAGAACTGGGTGTGGGGTGAGAGTCAGAGAAGTGGGTATGGGGTGAGAATCAGTGAACTGGGTGTGGGGCGAGAGTCAGAGAACTGGGTCTGGGGCAAGAGTCAGAGAACTGTGTGTGGGGCGAGAGTCAGAGAAATAGGTGTGGGGCGAGAGTCAGAGAACTGGGTGTAGGGCGAGAGTCAGAGAACTGGGTTTGGGGCGCGAGTCTGAGGACTGGGTATGGGGCGAGAGTCAGAGAACTGGGAGTGGGACGAGAGTCAGAGAACTGGGAGTGGGACGAGAGTCAGAGACCTGGGTGTGGGGCGAGAGTCAGAGAACTGGGTGTGGGGCGAGATTCAGAGAACTAGGTGTGGGGCCTGATTCAGAGAACTGAATGGACCGAGAGTCAGAGAACTGGTGTGGGCAAGAGCCCGAGAACTGGGTGTGGGGGCGAGTGTCAGAGAACTGGGTGTGGGGCCAGATTCAGAGAAATGGGTGTGGGACGAGAGTCAGAGAACTGGGGAGTGGGGTGAGAGTCAGAGAACTGGGTGTGGGGCGACAGTCAGAGAAATGGGTGTGGGGCGAGAGTCGGAGAACTGGGTGTGGGGCGAGGTTCAGAGAACTGGGTGTGGGGCGAGATTCAGAGAACTGAATGGACCGCGAGTCAGAGAACTGGGAGTGGGGCGAGAGTCAGAGAACTGGGTGTGGGGAGAGAGTCAGAGAACTGGGTGTGGGGCAAGAGTCAGAGAATGGGTGTGGGGCGGGAGTCAGGGAACTGGATATGGGGCGAGGGTCAGAGAACTGGGTATGGGGCCAGATTCCGAGAACTGGGTGTGGGGCCAGATGAAGAGAACTGGGTGTGGGGTGAGAGTCAGAGAACTGGGTGTGGGGCAGAGTCAGAGAACTGGGTGTGGGGCGAGATTCAGATAACTGGGTTTGGGGCAAGAGTCAGAGAACTGGGCGTGGAACGAGATTCAGAGAACTGGGAGTGCGGCGAGACTCAGTGAACTGGGTGTGGGGCGAGTGTCAGAGAACAGGGTGTGGGGCGAGAGTCAGAGAACTGGGTGTGGGGCAAGAGTCAGAGAACTGGGTGTGGGGCGAGAGCCAGAGAACTGGGTGTGATTCGAGAGTCCGAGAACTGGGTGTGGGGCGAGAGTCAGACAACAGGGTGTGGGGCGAGAGTCAGAGAGGTGGGTGTGGGGCGAGAGTCAGAGAACTGGGTGTGAGGCCAGAGTCAGTGAACTGGGTGTGGGGCGAGAGTCAGGGAACTGGGTTTGGGGCGAGAGTCAGAGAATTGGGTGGGGGGCGGGAGTCGGAGAACTGGGATTGGGGCGAGAGTCAGAGAACTGGGTGTGGGGCGAGAGTCAGAGAACTGGGTGTGGGGCGAGAGTCGAGACTGGGTGTGGGGCGAGAGTCAGAGAACACGGTGTGGGGTGAGAGTCACAGAACTGGGTATGGGGCGAGATTCAGAGAACTGAATGAACCACATGTCAGAGAACTGGGAGTGGGGCGAGAGTCAGAGAACTGGGTGTGGGACGAGAGTCAGAGAACTGGGTGTGGGGCGAGATTCAGAGAACTGGGTGTGGGGCGAGAGTCTGAGAATTGGAAGTGGGGTGAGAGCCAGCGAACTAGATATGGGGCAAGAGTCAGAGAACTGGGAGTGGGGCGAGATTCAGAGAACTGTGTATGGGGTGAGAGTCAGAGAACTGGGTGTGGGGCGAGATTCAGAGAACTGAATGAACCACGTGTCAGAGAACTGGGAGTGGGGCGAGAGTCAGAGAACTGGGTGTGGGGAGAGAGTCGAGACTGGGTGTGGGGCGAGAGTCAGAGAACACGGTGTGGGGTGAGAGTCAGAGAACTGGGTATGGGGCGAGATTCAGAGAACTGAATGAACCACGTGTCAGAGAACTGGGAGTGGAGCGAGAGTCAGAGAACTGGGTGTGGGGCGAGAGTCAGAGAACTGGGTGTGGGGCGAGATTCAGAGAACTGGGTGTGGGGCGAGAGTCTGAGAATTGGGAGTAGGGTGAGAGTCAGCGAACTAGATATGGGGCGAGAGTCAGAGAACTGGGAGTGGGGCGAGATTCAGAGAACTGGGTATGGGGTGAGAGTCAGAGAACTGGGTGTGGGGCAAGAGTCAGAGAAATGGTTATGGGGCCAGATTCCGAGAACTGGGTGTGGGGTGAGAGTCAGAGAAGTGGGTATGGGGTGAGAGTCAGTGAACTGGGTGTGGGGCGAGAGTCAGAGAACTGGGTGTGGGGCGAGATTCAGAGAACTGAATGGACCGTGAGTCAGAGAACTGCGTGTGGGGCGAGAGTCAGAGAACTGGGAGTGGGGCGAGAGTCAGAGAACTGGGTGTGGGACGAGAGTCAGAGAACTGGGTGTGGGGCGAGAGTCAGAGAACTGGGAGTGGGGCGAGAGTCAGAGACCTGGGTGTGGGGCGAGAGTCAGAGAACTGGGTGTGGGGCGAGATTCAGAGAACTGGGTGTGCGGCGAGAGTCAGAGAAATGGGTGAAGGGCGGGAGTCAGAGAAATGGGTGTGGGGCGAGAATCAGAGAACTGGGTGTGGGGCGAGAGTCAGAGAACTGGGAGTGGGACGAGAGTCAGAGACCTGGGTGTGGGACGAGAGTCAGAGAACTGGGTGTGGGGCGAGAGTCAGAGAACTGGGTGTGGGACGAGAGCCAGAGAACTGGGTATGGGCGAGAGTCAGAGAACTGGGTATCGGACCAGATTCCGAGAACAGAGTGTGGGGTGAAAGTAAGAGAACTGGGTGTGGGGCGAGAGTCAGTGAACTGGGTGTGGGGCGAGAGTCAGAGAACTGGGTGTGGGGTAAGAGTCAGAGAACTGGGTGCGGGGCGAGAGTCAGAGGACTGGGTGTGGGGCGAGAGTCAGAGAACTGGGTTTGGGGCGTGAGTCAGAGAACTGGGTTTGGGGCGAGAGTCAGAGAAATGGTTATGGGGCCAGATTCCGAGAACTGGGTGTGGGGTGAGAGTCAGAGAAGTGGGTATGGGGTGAGAGTCAGTGAACTGGGTGTGGGGCGAGAGTCAGAGAACTGGGTGTGGGGCAAGAGTCAGAGAACTGTGTGTGGGGCGAGAGTCAGAGAAATAGGTGTGGGGCGAGAGTCAGAGAATTGGGTGTGGGGCGAGAGTCAGAGAAGTGGGTTTAGGGCGAGAGTCTGAGGACTGGGTATGGGGCGAGAGTCAGAGAACTGCGTGTGGGGCGAGAGTCAGAGAACTGGGAGTGGGACGAGAGTCAGAGACCTGGGTGTGGGGCGAGAGTCAGAGTACTGGGTGTGGGGCGAGAGTCAGAGACCTGGGTTTGGGGCGAGAGTCAGAGAACTGGGTTTGGGGCGAGAGTCAGAGAAATGGTTATGGGGCCAGATTCCTAGAACTGGGTGTGGGGTGAGAGTCAGAGAAGTGGGTATGGGGTGAGAGCCAGTGAACTGGGTGTGGGGCGAGAGTGAGAGAACTGGGTGTGGGGCAAGAAGCAGAGAACTGGGTGTGGGGCGAGAGTCAGAGAAATAGGTGTGGGGCGAGAGTCAGAGAACTGGGTGTGGGGCGAGAGTCAGAGAACTGGCTTTGGGGCGAGAGTCTGAGGACTGGGTATGGGGCGAGAGTCAGAGAACTGCGTGTGGGGCGAGAGTCAGAGAACTGGGAGTGGGACGAGAGTCAGAGACCTGGGTGTGGGGCGAGATTCAGAGAACTGGGTGTGGGGCGAGAGTCAGAGAACTGGGTGTGGGACGAGAGCCAGAGAAATGGGTGTGGGACAACAATCAGAGAACTGGGTGTGGGGCGAGAGTCACAGAACTGGGAGTGGCACGAGAGTCAGAGACCTGGGTGTGGGGCGGGAGTCAGAGAACTGGGTGTGGGGCGAGAGTCAGAGAACTGGGTGTGGGATGAGAGCCAGAGAACTGGGTATGGGGCGAGGGTCAGAGAACTGGGTATAGGGCCAGATTCCGAGAACTGAGTGTGGGGTGAAAGTAAGAGAACTGGGTGTGGGGCGAGAGTCAGTGAACTGGGTGTGGGGCGAGAGTCAGAGAACTGGGTTTGGGGCGAGAGTCAGTGAACTGGGTGTGGGGCGAGAGTCAGAGAACTGGGTGTGGGGTAAGAGTCAGAGAACTGGGTGTGGGGCGAGAGTCAGAGAACTGGGTGTGGGGCGAGAGTCAGAGAACTGGGTTTGGGGCGTGAGTCAGAGAACTGGGTTTGGGGCGAGAGTCAGAGAAATGGTTATGGGGCCAGATTCCGAGAACTGGGTGTGGGGTGAGAGTCAGAGAAGTGGGTATGGGGTGAGAGTCAGTGAACTGGGTGTGGGGCGAGAGTCAGAGAACTGGGTGTGGGGCAAGAGTCAGAGAACTGTGTGTGGGGCGAGAGTCAGAGAAATAGGTGTGGGGCGAGAGTCAGAGAATTGGGTGTGGGGCGAGAGTCAGAGAAGTGGGTTTAGGGCGAGAGTCTGAGGACTGGGTATGGGGCGAGAGTCAGAGAACTGCGTGTGGGGCGAGAGTCAGAGAACTGGGAGTGGGACGAGAGTCAGAGACCTGGGTGTGGGGCGAGAGTCAGAGTACTGGGTGTGGGGCGAGAGTCAGAGACCTGGGTTTGGGGCGAGAGTCAGAGAACTGGGTTTGGGGCGAGAGTCAGAGAAATGGTTATGGGGCCAGATTCCTAGAACTGGGTGTGGGGTGAGAGTCAGAGAAGTGGGTATGGGGTGAGAGCCAGTGAACTGGGTGTGGGGCGAGAGTGAGAGAACTGGGTGTGGGGCAAGAAGCAGAGAACTGGGTGTGGGGCGAGAGTCAGAGAAATAGGTGTGGGGCGAGAGTCAGAGAACTGGGTGTGGGGCGAGAGTCAGAGAACTGGCTTTGGGGCGAGAGTCTGAGGACTGGGTATGGGGCGACAGTCAGAGAACTGCGTGTGGGGCGAGAGTCAGAGAACTGGGAGTGGGACGAGAGTCAGAGACCTGGGTGTGGGGCGAGATTCAGAGAACTGGGTGTGGGGCGAGAGTCAGAGAACTGGGTGTGGGACGAGAGCCAGAGAAATGGGTGTGGGACAACAATCAGAGAACTGGGTGTGGGGCGAGAGTCACAGAACTGGGAGTGGGACGAGAGTCAGAGACCTGGGTGTGGGGCGGGAGTCAGAGAACTGGGTGTGGGGCGAGAGTCAGAGAACTGGGTGTGGGATGAGAGCCAGAGAACTGGGTATGGGGCGAGGGTCAGAGAACTGGGTATAGGGCCAGATTCCGAGAACTGAGTGTGGGGTGAAAGTAAGAGAACTGGGTGTGGGGCGAGAGTCAGTGAACTGGGTGTGGGGCGAGAGTCAGAGAACTGGGTGTGGGGTAAGAGTCAGAGAACTGGGTGTGGGGCGAGAGTCAGAGAACTGGGTGTGGGGCGAGAGTCAGAGAACTGGGTTTGGGGCGAGAGTCAGAGAACTGGGTTTGGGGCGAGAGTCAGAGAAATGGTTATGGGGCCAGATTCCGAGAACTGGGTGTGGGGTGAGAGTCAGAGAAGTGGGTATGGGGTGAGAATCAGTGAACTGGGTGTGGGGCGAGAGTCAGAGAACTGGGTCTGGGGCAAGAGTCAGAGAACTGTGTGTGGGGCGAGAGTCAGAGAAATAGGTGTGGGGCGAGAGTCAGAGAACTGGGTGTAGGGCGAGAGTCAGAGAACTGGGTTTGGGGCGCAAGTCTGAGGACTGGGTATGGGGCGAGAGTCAGAGAACTGGGAGTGGGACGAGAGTCAGAGAACTGGGAGTGGGACGAGAGTCAGAGACCTGGGTGTGGGGCGAGAGTCAGAGAACTGGGTGTGGGGCGAGATTCAGAGAACTAGGTGTGGGGCCTGATTCAGAGAACTGAATGGACCGAGAGTCAGAGAACTGGTGTGGGCAAGAGCCCGAGAACTGGGTGTGGGGGCGAGTGTCAGAGAACTGGGTGTGGGGCCAGATTCAGAGAAATGGGTGTGGGACGAGAGTCAGAGAACTGGGGAGTGGGGTGAGAGTCAGAGAACTGGGTGTGGGGCGACAGTCAGAGAAATGGGTGTGGGGCGAGAGTCGGAGAACTGGGTGTGGGGCGAGAGTCAGAGAACTGGGTGTGGGGCGAGATTCAGAGAACTGGGTGTGCGGCGAGAGTCAGAGAAATGGGTGAAGGGCGGGAGTCAGAGAAATGGGTGTGGGGCGAGAATCAGAGAACTGGGTGTGGGGCGAGAGTCAGAGAACTGGGAGTGGGACGAGAGTCAGAGACCTGGGTGTGGGACGAGAGTCAGAGAACTGGGTGTGGGGCGAGAGTCAGAGAACTGGGTGTGGGACGAGAGCCAGAGAACTGGGTATGGGCGAGAGTCAGAGAACTGGGTATCGGACCAGATTCCGAGAACAGAGTGTGGGGTGAAAGTAAGAGAACTGGGTGTGGGGCGAGAGTCAGTGAACTGGGTGTGGGGCGAGAGTCAGAGAACTGGGTGTGGGGTAAGAGTCAGAGAACTGGGTGCGGGGCGAGAGTCAGAGGACTGGGTGTGGGGCGAGAGTCAGAGAACTGGGTTTGGGGCGTGAGTCAGAGAACTGGGTTTGGGGCGAGAGTCAGAGAAATGGTTATGGGGCCAGATTCCGAGAACTGGGTGTGGGGTGAGAGTCAGAGAAGTGGGTATGGGGTGAGAGTCAGTGAACTGGGTGTGGGGCGAGAGTCAGAGAACTGGGTGTGGGGCAAGAGTCAGAGAACTGTGTGTGGGGCGAGAGTCAGAGAAATAGGTGTGGGGCGAGAGTCAGAGAATTGGGTGTGGGGCGAGAGTCAGAGAAGTGGGTTTAGGGCGAGAGTCTGAGGACTGGGTATGGGGCGAGAGTCAGAGAACTGCGTGTGGGGCGAGAGTCAGAGAACTGGGAGTGGGACGAGAGTCAGAGACCTGGGTGTGGGGCGAGAGTCAGAGTACTGGGTGTGGGGCGAGAGTCAGAGACCTGGGTTTGGGGCGAGAGTCAGAGAACTGGGTTTGGGGCGAGAGTCAGAGAAATGGTTATGGGGCCAGATTCCTAGAACTGGGTGTGGGGTGAGAGTCAGAGAAGTGGGTATGGGGTGAGAGCCAGTGAACTGGGTGTGGGGCGAGAGTGAGAGAACTGGGTGTGGGGCAAGAAGCAGAGAACTGGGTGTGGGGCGAGAGTCAGAGAAATAGGTGTGGGGCGAGAGTCAGAGAACTGGGTGTGGGGCGAGAGTCAGAGAACTGGCTTTGGGGCGAGAGTCTGAGGACTGGGTATGGGGCGAGAGTCAGAGAACTGCGTGTGGGGCGAGAGTCAGAGAACTGGGAGTGGGACGAGAGTCAGAGACCTGGGTGTGGGGCGAGATTCAGAGAACTGGGTGTGGGGCGAGAGTCAGAGAACTGGGTGTGGGACGAGAGCCAGAGAAATGGGTGTGGGACAACAATCAGAGAACTGGGTGTGGGGCGAGAGTCACAGAACTGGGAGTGGCACGAGAGTCAGAGACCTGGGTGTGGGGCGGGAGTCAGAGAACTGGGTGTGGGGCGAGAGTCAGAGAACTGGGTGTGGGATGAGAGCCAGAGAACTGGGTATGGGGCGAGGGTCAGAGAACTGGGTATAGGGCCAGATTCCGAGAACTGAGTGTGGGGTGAAAGTAAGAGAACTGGGTGTGGGGCGAGAGTCAGTGAACTGGGTGTGGGGCGAGAGTCAGAGAACTGGGTTTGGGGCGAGAGTCAGTGAACTGGGTGTGGGGCGAGAGTCAGAGAACTGGGTGTGGGGTAAGAGTCAGAGAACTGGGTGTGGGGCGAGAGTCAGAGAACTGGGTGTGGGGCGAGAGTCAGAGAACTGGGTTTGGGGCGTGAGTCAGAGAACTGGGTTTGGGGCGAGAGTCAGAGAAATGGTTATGGGGCCAGATTCCGAGAACTGGGTGTGGGGTGAGAGTCAGAGAAGTGGGTATGGGGTGAGAGTCAGTGAACTGGGTGTGGGGCGAGAGTCAGAGAACTGGGTGTGGGGCAAGAGTCAGAGAACTGTGTGTGGGGCGAGAGTCAGAGAAATAGGTGTGGGGCGAGAGTCAGAGAATTGGGTGTGGGGCGAGAGTCAGAGAAGTGGGTTTAGGGCGAGAGTCTGAGGACTGGGTATGGGGCGAGAGTCAGAGAACTGCGTGTGGGGCGAGAGTCAGAGAACTGGGAGTGGGACGAGAGTCAGAGACCTGGGTGTGGGGCGAGAGTCAGAGTACTGGGTGTGGGGCGAGAGTCAGAGACCTGGGTTTGGGGCGAGAGTCAGAGAACTGGGTTTGGGGCGAGAGTCAGAGAAATGGTTATGGGGCCAGATTCCTAGAACTGGGTGTGGGGTGAGAGTCAGAGAAGTGGGTATGGGGTGAGAGCCAGTGAACTGGGTGTGGGGCGAGAGTGAGAGAACTGGGTGTGGGGCAAGAAGCAGAGAACTGGGTGTGGGGCGAGAGTCAGAGAAATAGGTGTGGGGCGAGAGTCAGAGAACTGGGTGTGGGGCGAGAGTCAGAGAACTGGCTTTGGGGCGAGAGTCTGAGGACTGGGTATGGGGCGACAGTCAGAGAACTGCGTGTGGGGCGAGAGTCAGAGAACTGGGAGTGGGACGAGAGTCAGAGACCTGGGTGTGGGGCGAGATTCAGAGAACTGGGTGTGGGGCGAGAGTCAGAGAACTGGGTGTGGGACGAGAGCCAGAGAAATGGGTGTGGGACAACAATCAGAGAACTGGGTGTGGGGCGAGAGTCACAGAACTGGGAGTGGGACGAGAGTCAGAGACCTGGGTGTGGGGCGGGAGTCAGAGAACTGGGTGTGGGGCGAGAGTCAGAGAACTGGGTGTGGGATGAGAGCCAGAGAACTGGGTATGGGGCGAGGGTCAGAGAACTGGGTATAGGGCCAGATTCCGAGAACTGAGTGTGGGGTGAAAGTAAGAGAACTGGGTGTGGGGCGAGAGTCAGTGAACTGGGTGTGGGGCGAGAGTCAGAGAACTGGGTGTGGGGTAAGAGTCAGAGAACTGGGTGTGGGGCGAGAGTCAGAGAACTGGGTGTGGGGCGAGAGTCAGAGAACTGGGTTTGGGGCGAGAGTCAGAGAACTGGGTTTGGGGCGAGAGTCAGAGAAATGGTTATGGGGCCAGATTCCGAGAACTGGGTGTGGGGTGAGAGTCAGAGAAGTGGGTATGGGGTGAGAATCAGTGAACTGGGTGTGGGGCGAGAGTCAGAGAACTGGGTCTGGGGCAAGAGTCAGAGAACTGTGTGTGGGGCGAGAGTCAGAGAAATAGGTGTGGGGCGAGAGTCAGAGAACTGGGTGTAGGGCGAGAGTCAGAGAACTGGGTTTGGGGCGCAAGTCTGAGGACTGGGTATGGGGCGAGAGTCAGAGAACTGGGAGTGGGACGAGAGTCAGAGAACTGGGAGTGGGACGAGAGTCAGAGACCTGGGTGTGGGGCGAGAGTCAGAGAACTGGGTGTGGGGCGAGATTCAGAGAACTAGGTGTGGGGCCTGATTCAGAGAACTGAATGGACCGAGAGTCAGAGAACTGGTGTGGGCAAGAGCCCGAGAACTGGGTGTGGGGGCGAGTGTCAGAGAACTGGGTGTGGGGCCAGATTCAGAGAAATGGGTGTGGGACGAGAGTCAGAGAACTGGGGAGTGGGGTGAGAGTCAGAGAACTGGGTGTGGGGCGACAGTCAGAGAAATGGGTGTGGGGCGAGAGTCGGAGAACTGGGTGTGGGGCGAGGTTCAGAGAACTGGGTGTGGGGCGAGATTCAGAGAACTGAATGGACCGCGAGTCAGAGAACTGGGAGTGGGGCGAGAGTCAGAGAACTGGGTGTGGGGAGAGAGTCAGAGAACTGGGTGTGGGGCAAGAGTCAGAGAATGGGTGTGGGGCGGGAGTCAGGGAACTGGATATGGGGCGAGGGTCAGAGAACTGGGTATGGGGCCAGATTCCGAGAACTGGGTGTGGGGCCAGATGAAGAGAACTGGGTGTGGGGTGAGAGTCAGAGAACTGGGTGTGGGGCAGAGTCAGAGAACTGGGTGTGGGGCGAGATTCAGATAACTGGGTTTGGGGCAAGAGTCAGAGAACTGGGCGTGGAACGAGATTCAGAGAACTGGGAGTGCGGCGAGACTCAGTGAACTGGGTGTGGGGCGAGTGTCAGAGAACAGGGTGTGGGGCGAGAGTCAGAGAACTGGGTGTGGGGCAAGAGTCAGAGAACTGGGTGTGGGGCGAGAGCCAGAGAACTGGGTGTGATTCGAGAGTCCGAGAACTGGGTGTGGGGCGAGAGTCAGACAACAGGGTGTGGGGCGAGAGTCAGAGAGGTGGGTGTGGGGCGAGAGTCAGAGAACTGGGTGTGAGGCCAGAGTCAGTGAACTGGGTGTGGGGCGAGAGTCAGGGAACTGGGTTTGGGGCGAGAGTCAGAGAATTGGGTGGGGGGCGGGAGTCGGAGAACTGGGATTGGGGCGAGAGTCAGAGAACTGGGTGTGGGGCGAGAGTCAGAGAACTGGGTGTGGGGCGAGAGTCGAGACTGGGTGTGGGGCGAGAGTCAGAGAACACGGTGTGGGGTGAGAGTCACAGAACTGGGTATGGGGCGAGATTCAGAGAACTGAATGAACCACATGTCAGAGAACTGGGAGTGGGGCGAGAGTCAGAGAACTGGGTGTGGGACGAGAGTCAGAGAACTGGGTGTGGGGCGAGATTCAGAGAACTGGGTGTGGGGCGAGAGTCTGAGAATTGGAAGTGGGGTGAGAGCCAGCGAACTAGATATGGGGCAAGAGTCAGAGAACTGGGAGTGGGGCGAGATTCAGAGAACTGTGTATGGGGTGAGAGTCAGAGAACTGGGTGTGGGGCGAGATTCAGAGAACTGAATGAACCACGTGTCAGAGAACTGGGAGTGGGGCGAGAGTCAGAGAACTGGGTGTGGGGAGAGAGTCGAGACTGGGTGTGGGGCGAGAGTCAGAGAACACGGTGTGGGGTGAGAGTCAGAGAACTGGGTATGGGGCGAGATTCAGAGAACTGAATGAACCACGTGTCAGAGAACTGGGAGTGGAGCGAGAGTCAGAGAACTGGGTGTGGGGCGAGAGTCAGAGAACTGGGTGTGGGGCGAGATTCAGAGAACTGGGTGTGGGGCGAGAGTCTGAGAATTGGGAGTAGGGTGAGAGTCAGCGAACTAGATATGGGGCGAGAGTCAGAGAACTGGGAGTGGGGCGAGATTCAGAGAACTGGGTATGGGGTGAGAGTCAGAGAACTGGGTGTGGGGCAAGAGTCAGAGAAATGGTTATGGGGCCAGATTCCGAGAACTGGGTGTGGGGTGAGAGTCAGAGAAGTGGGTATGGGGTGAGAGTCAGTGAACTGGGTGTGGGGCGAGAGTCAGAGAACTGGGTGTGGGGCGAGATTCAGAGAACTGAATGGACCGTGAGTCAGAGAACTGCGTGTGGGGCGAGAGTCAGAGAACTGGGAGTGGGGCGAGAGTCAGAGAACTGGGTGTGGGACGAGAGTCAGAGAACTGGGTGTGGGGCGAGAGTCAGAGAACTGGGAGTGGGGCGAGAGTCAGAGACCTGGGTGTGGGGCGAGAGTCAGAGAACTGGGTGTGGGGCGAGATTCAGAGAACTGGGTGTGCGGCGAGAGTCAGAGAAATGGGTGAAGGGCGGGAGTCAGAGAAATGGGTGTGGGGCGAGAATCAGAGAACTGGGTGTGGGGCGAGAGTCAGAGAACTGGGAGTGGGACGAGAGTCAGAGACCTGGGTGTGGGACGAGAGTCAGAGAACTGGGTGTGGGGCGAGAGTCAGAGAACTGGGTGTGGGACGAGAGCCAGAGAACTGGGTATGGGCGAGAGTCAGAGAACTGGGTATCGGACCAGATTCCGAGAACAGAGTGTGGGGTGAAAGTAAGAGAACTGGGTGTGGGGCGAGAGTCAGTGAACTGGGTGTGGGGCGAGAGTCAGAGAACTGGGTGTGGGGTAAGAGTCAGAGAACTGGGTGCGGGGCGAGAGTCAGAGGACTGGGTGTGGGGCGAGAGTCAGAGAACTGGGTTTGGGGCGTGAGTCAGAGAACTGGGTTTGGGGCGAGAGTCAGAGAAATGGTTATGGGGCCAGATTCCGAGAACTGGGTGTGGGGTGAGAGTCAGAGAAGTGGGTATGGGGTGAGAGTCAGTGAACTGGGTGTGGGGCGAGAGTCAGAGAACTGGGTGTGGGGCAAGAGTCAGAGAACTGTGTGTGGGGCGAGAGTCAGAGAAATAGGTGTGGGGCGAGAGTCAGAGAATTGGGTGTGGGGCGAGAGTCAGAGAAGTGGGTTTAGGGCGAGAGTCTGAGGACTGGGTATGGGGCGAGAGTCAGAGAACTGCGTGTGGGGCGAGAGTCAGAGAACTGGGAGTGGGACGAGAGTCAGAGACCTGGGTGTGGGGCGAGAGTCAGAGTACTGGGTGTGGGGCGAGAGTCAGAGACCTGGGTTTGGGGCGAGAGTCAGAGAACTGGGTTTGGGGCGAGAGTCAGAGAAATGGTTATGGGGCCAGATTCCTAGAACTGGGTGTGGGGTGAGAGTCAGAGAAGTGGGTATGGGGTGAGAGCCAGTGAACTGGGTGTGGGGCGAGAGTGAGAGAACTGGGTGTGGGGCAAGAAGCAGAGAACTGGGTGTGGGGCGAGAGTCAGAGAAATAGGTGTGGGGCGAGAGTCAGAGAACTGGGTGTGGGGCGAGAGTCAGAGAACTGGCTTTGGGGCGAGAGTCTGAGGACTGGGTATGGGGCGAGAGTCAGAGAACTGCGTGTGGGGCGAGAGTCAGAGAACTGGGAGTGGGACGAGAGTCAGAGACCTGGGTGTGGGGCGAGATTCAGAGAACTGGGTGTGGGGCGAGAGTCAGAGAACTGGGTGTGGGACGAGAGCCAGAGAAATGGGTGTGGGACAACAATCAGAGAACTGGGTGTGGGGCGAGAGTCACAGAACTGGGAGTGGCACGAGAGTCAGAGACCTGGGTGTGGGGCGGGAGTCAGAGAACTGGGTGTGGGGCGAGAGTCAGAGAACTGGGTGTGGGATGAGAGCCAGAGAACTGGGTATGGGGCGAGGGTCAGAGAACTGGGTATAGGGCCAGATTCCGAGAACTGAGTGTGGGGTGAAAGTAAGAGAACTGGGTGTGGGGCGAGAGTCAGTGAACTGGGTGTGGGGCGAGAGTCAGAGAACTGGGTGTGGGGTAAGAGTCAGAGAACTGGGTGTGGGGCGAGAGTCAGAGAACTGGGTGTGGGGCGAGAGTCAGAGAACTGGGTTTGGGGCGAGAGTCAGAGAACTGGGTTTGGGGCGAGAGTCGGAGAAATGGTTATGGGGCCAGATTCCGAGAACTGGGTGTGGGGTGAGAGTCAGAGAAGTGGGTATGGGGTGAGAATCAGTGAACTGGGTGTGGGGCGAGAGTCAGAGAACTGGGTCTGGGGCAAGAGTCAGAGAACTGTGTGTGGGGCGAGAGTCAGAGAAATAGGTGTGGGGCGAGAGTCAGAGAACTGGGTGTAGGGCGAGAGTCAGAGAACTGGGTTTGGGGCGCGAGTCTGAGGACTGGGTATGGGGCGAGAGTCAGAGAACTGGGAGTGGGACGAGAGTCAGAGAACTGGGAGTGGGACGAGAGTCAGAGACCTGGGTGTGGGGCGAGAGTCAGAGAACTGGGTGTGGGGCGAGATTCAGAGAACTAGGTGTGGGGCCTGATTCAGAGAACTGAATGGACCGAGAGTCAGAGAACTGGGTGTGGGCAAGAGCCCGAGAACTGGGTGTGGGGGCGAGTGTCAAAGAACTGGGTGTGGGGCCAGATTCAGAGAAATGGGTGTGGGACGAGAGTCAGAGAACTGGGGAGTGGGGCGAGAGTCAGAGAACTGGGTGTGGGGCGACAGTCAGAGAAATGGGTGTGGGGCGAGAGTCGGAGAACTGGGTGTGGGGCGAGGTTCAGAGAACTGGGTGTGGGGCGAGATTCAGAGAACTGAATGGACCGCGAGTCAGAGAACTGGGAGTGGGGCGAGAGTCAGAGAACTGGGTGTGGGGCAAGAGTCAGAGAACTGGGTGTGGGGCGAGAGTCAGAGAACTGGGTGTGGGACGAGAGCCAGAGAACTGGGTATGGGCGAGAGTCAGAGAACTGGGTATCGGACCAGATTCCGAGAACAGAGTGTGGGGTGAAAGTAAGAGAACTGGGTGTGGGGCGAGAGTCAGTGAACTGGGTGTGGGGCGAGAGTCAGAGAACTGGGTGTGGGGTAAGAGTCAGAGAACTGGGTGTGGGGCGAGAGTCAGAGAACTGGGTGTGGGGCGAGAGTCAGAGAACTGGGTTTGGGGCGAGAGTCAGAGAACTGGGTTTGGGGCGAGAGTCAGAGAAATGGTTATGGGGCCAGATTCCGAGAACTGGGTGTGGGGTGAGAGTCAGAGAAGTGGGTATGGGGTGAGAGTCAGTGAACTGGGTGTGGGGCGAGAGTCAGAGAACTGGGTGTGGGGCAAGAGTCAGAGAACTGTGTGTGGGGCGAGAGTCAGAGAAATAGGTGTGGGGCGTGAGTCAGAGAACTGGGTGTGGGGCGAGAGTCAGAGAAGTGGGTTTGGGGCGAGAGTCTGAGGACTGGGTATGGGTCGAGAGTCAGAGAACTGCGTGTGGGGCGAGAGTCAGAGAACTGGGAGTGGGACGAGAGTCAGAGACCTGGGTGTGGGGCGAGAGTCAGAGAACTGGGTATGGGGCGAGAGTCAGAGACCTGGGTTTGGGGCGAGAGTCAGAGAACTGGGCTTGGGGCGAGAGTCAGAGAAATGGTTATGGGGCCAGATTCCTAGAACTGGGTGTGGGGTGAGAGTCAGAGAAGTGGGTATGGGGTGAGAGCCAGTGAACTGGGTGTGGGGCGAGAGTCAGAGAACTGGGTGTGGGGCAAGAAGCAGAGAACTGGGTGTGGGGCGAGAGTCAGAGTAATAGGTGTGGGGCGAGAGTCAGAGAACTGGGTGTGGGGCGAGAGTCAGAGAACTGGGTTTGGGGCGAGAGTCTGAGGACTGGGTATGGGGCGAGAGTCAGAGAACTGCGTGTGGGGCGAGAGTCAGAGAACTGGGAGTGGGACGAGAGTCAGAGACCTGGGTGTGGGGCGAGATTCAGAGAACTGGGTGTGGGGCGAGAGTCAGAGAACTGGGTGTGGGACGAGAGCCAGAGAAATGGGTGTGGGACAACAATCAGAGAACTGGGTGTGGGGCGAGAGTCACAGAACTGGGAGTGGGACGAGAGTCAGAGACCTGGGTGTGGGGCGGGAGTCAGAGAACTGGGTGTGGGGCGAGAGTCAGAGAACTGGGTGTGGGATGAGAGCCAGAGAACTGGGTATGGGGCGAGGGTCAGAGAACTGGGTATAGGGCCAGATTCCGAGAACTGAGTGTGGGGTGAAAGTAAGAGAACTGGGTGTGGGGCGAGAGTCAGTGAACTGGGTGTGGGGCGAGAGTCAGAGAACTGGGTGTGGGGTAAGAGTCAGAGAACTGGGTGTGGGGCGAGAGTCAGAGAACTGGGTGTGGGGCGAGAGTCAGAGAACTGGGTTTGGGGCGAGAGTCAGAGAACTGGGTTTGGGGCGAGAGTCAGAGAAATGGTTATGGGGCCAGATTCCGAGAACTGGGTGTGGGGTGAGAGTCAGAGAAGTGGGTATGGGGTGAGAATCAGTGAACTGGGTGTGGGGCGAGAGTCAGAGAACTGGGTCTGGGGCAAGAGTCAGAGAACTGTGTGTGGGGCGAGAGTCAGAGAAATAGGTCTGGGGCGAGAGTCAGCGAACTGGGTGTAGGGCGAGAGTCAGAGAACTGGGTTTGGGGCGCGAGTCTGAGGACTGGGTATGGGGCGAGAGTCAGAGAACTGGGAGTGGGACGAGAGTCAGAGAACTGGGAGTGGGACGAGAGTCAGAGACCTGGGTGTGGGGCGAGAGTCAGAGAACTGGGTGTGGGGCGAGATTCAGAGAACTAGGTGTGGGGCCTGATTCAGAGAACTGAATGGACCGAGAGTCAGAGAACTGAGTGTGGGCAAGAGTCAGAGAACTGGGTGTGGGCAAGAGCCCGAGAACTGGGTGTGGGGGCGAGTGTCAGAGAACTGGGTGTGGGGCCAGATTCAGAGAAATGGGTGTGGGACGAGAGTCAGAGAACTGGGGAGTGGGGCGAGAGTCAGAGAACTGGGTGTGGGGCGACAGTCAGAGAAATGGGTGTGGGGCGAGAGTCGGAGAACTGGGTGTGGGGCGAGGTTCAGAGAACTGGGTGTGGGGCGAGATTCAGAGAACTGAATGGACCGCGAGTCAGAGAACTGGGAGTGGGGCGAGAGTCAGAGAACTGGTTGTGGGGCGAGAATCAGAGAACTGGGTGTGGGGAGAGAGTCAGAGAACTGGGTGTGGGGCAAGAGTCAGAGAATGGGTGTGGGGCGGGAGTCAGAGAACTGGATATGGGGCGAGGGTCAGAGAACTGGGTATGGGGCCAGATTCCGAGAACTGGGTGTGGGGCCAGATGAAGAGAACTGGGTGTGGGGTGAGAGTCAGAGAACTGGGTGTGGGGCAGAGTCAGAGAACTGGGTGTGGGGTGAGATTCAGAGAACTGGGTTTGGGGCAAGAGTCAGAGAACTGGGCGTGGAACGAGATTCAGAGAACTGGGAGTGGGGCGAGACTCAGTGAACTGGGTGTGGGGCGAGTGTCAGAGAACAGGGTGTGGGGCGAGAGTCAGAGAACTGGGTGTGGGGCAAGAGTCAGAGAACTGGGTGTGGGGCGAGAGCCAGAGAACTGGGTGTGATTCGAGAGTCCGAGAACTGGGTGTGGGGCGAGAGTCAGAGAACAGGGTGTGGGGCGAGAGTCAGAGAGGTGGGTGTGGGGCGAGAGTCAGAGAACTGGGTGTGAGGCCAGAGTCAGTGAACTGGGTGTGGGGCGAGAGTCAGGGAACTGGGTTTGGGTCGAGAGTCAGAGAATTGGGTGGGGGGCGGGAGTCGGAGAACTGGGATTGGGGCGAGAGTCAGAGAATTGGGTGGGGGGCGGGAGTCGGAGAACTGGGATTGGGGCGAGAGTCAGAGAACTGGGTGTGGGGCGAGAGTCAGAGAACACGGTGTGGGGTGAGAGTCACAGAACTGGGTATGGGGCGAGATTCAGAGAACTGAATGAACCACATGTCAGGGAACTGGGAGTGGGGCGAGAGTCAGAGAACTGGGTGTGGGGCGAGAGTCAGAGAACTGGGTGTGGGGCGAGATTCAGAGAACTGGGTGTGGGGCGAGAGTCTGAGAATTGGAAGTGGGGTGAGAGCCAGCGAACTAGATATGGGGCGAGAGTCAGAGAACTGGGAGTGGGGCGAGATTCAGAGAACTGTGTATGGGGTGAGAGTCAGAGAACTGGGTGTGGGGCGAGATTCAGAGAACTGAATGAACCACGTGTCAGAGAACTGGGAGTGGGGCTAGAGTCAGAGAACTGGGTGTGCGGAGAGAGTCGAGACTGGGTGTGGGGCAAGAATCAGAGAAATGGTTATGGGGCCAGATTCCGAGAACTGGGTGTGGGGTGAGAGTCAGAGAAGTGGGTATGGGGTGAGAGTCAGTGAACTGGGTGTGGGGCGAGAGTCAGAGAACTGGGTGTGGGGCAAGAGTCAGAGAACTGTGTGTGGGGCGAGAGTCAGAGAAATAGGTGTGGGGCGAGAGTCAGAGAACTGGGTGTGGGGCGAGAGTCAGAGAAGTGGGTTTGGGGCGAGAGTCTGAGGACTGGGTATGGGGCGAGAGTCAGAGAACTGCGTGTGGGGCGAGAGTCAGAGTACTGGGAGTGGGACGAGAGTCAGAGACCTGGGTGTGGGACGAGACTCAGAGAACTGGGTGTGGGGCGAGAGTCAGAGAACTGGGTTTGGGGCGAGAGTCAGAGAACTGGGTTTGGGGCGAGAGTCAGAGAAATGGTTATGGGGCCAGATTCCTAGAACTGGGTGTGGGGTGAGAGTCAGAGAAGTGGGTATGGGGTGAGAGTCAGTGAACTGGGTGTGGGGCAAGATTCAGAGAACTGGGTGTGGGGCGAGATTCAGAGAAATGGGTGTGGGGCAAGAGTCAGAGAACTGGGCGGGGGGCGAGATTCAGAGAACTGGACGTGGGGCGAGAGTCAGAGAACTGGGCGGGGGGCGAGATTCAGAGAACTGAATGGACCGTGAGTCAGAGAACTGCGTGTGGGGCGAGAGTCAGAGAACTGGGAGTGGGGCGAGAGTCAGAGAACTGGGTGTGGGGCGAGAGTCAGAGAACTGGGTGTGGGGCGAGAGTCAGAGAACTGGGAGTGGGGCGAGATTCAGAGACCTGGGTGTGGGGCGAGAGTCAGAGAACTGGGTGGGGGGCGAGATGCAGAGAACTGGGTGTGGGGCGAGAGTCAGAGAAATGGGTGAAGGGCGGGAGTCAGAGAAATGGGTGTGGGGCGAGAATCAGAGAACTGGGTGTGGGGCGAGAGTCAGAGAACTGGGAGTGAGACGAGAGTCAGAGACCTGGGTGTGGGACGAGAGTCAGAGAACTGGGTGTGGGGCGAGAGTCAGAGAACTGGGTGTGGGACGAGAGCCAGAGAACTGGGTATGGGCGAGAGTCAGAGAACTTGGTATCGGACCAGATTCCGAGAACAGAGTGTGGGGTGAAAGTAAGAGAACTGGGTGTGGGGCGAGAGTCAGTGAACTGGGTGTGGGGCGAGAGTCAGAGAACTGGATGTGGGGTAAGAGTCAGAGAACTGGATGTGGGGCGAGAGTCAGAGAACTGGGTGTGGGGCGAGAGTCAGAGAACTGGGTGTGGGGCGAGAGTCAGAGAAGTGGGTTTGGGGCGAGAGTCTGAGGACTGGGTATGGGGCGAGAGTCAGAGAACTGCGTGTGGGGCGAGAGTCAGAGAACTGGGAGTGGGACGAGAGTCAGAGACCTGGGTGTGGGGCGAGAGTCAGAGAACTGGGTGTGGGGCGAGAGTCAGAGACCTGGGTTTGGGGCGAGAGTCAGAGAACTGGGTTTGGGGCGAGAGTCAGAGAAATGGTTATGGGGCCAGATTCCTAGAACTGGGTGTGGGGTGAGAGTCAGAGAAGTGGGTATGGGGTGAGAGCCAGTGAACTGGGTGTGGGGCGAGAGTCAGAGAACTGGGTGTGGGGCAAGAGGCAGAGAACTGGGTGTGGGGCGAGAGTCAGAGAAATAGGTGTGGGGCGAGAGTCAGAGAACTGGGTGTGGGGCGAGAGTCAGAGAACTGGGTTTGGGGCGAGAGCCTGAGGACTGGGTATGGGGCGAGAGTCAGAGAACTGCGTGTGGGGCGAGAGTCAGAGAACTGGGAGTGGGACGAGAGTCAGAGACCTGGGTGTGGGGCGAGATTCATAGAACTGGGTGTGGGGCGATAGTCAGAGAACTGGGTGTGGGACGAGAGCCAGAGAAATGGGTGTGGGGCAACAATCAGAGAACTGGGTGTGGGGCGAGAGTCACAGAACTGGGAGTGGGACGAGAGTCAGAGACCTGGGTGTGGGGCGGGAGTCAGAGAACTGGGTGTGGGGCGAGAGTCAGAGAACTGGGTGTGGGATGAGAGCCAGAGAACTGGGTATGGGGCGAGGGTCAGAGAACTGGGTATAGGGCCAGATTCCGAGAACTGTATGTGGGGCGAGGTTCAGAGAACTGGGTGTGGGGCGAGATTCAGAGAACTGAATGGACCGCGAGTCAGAGAACTGGGAGTGGGGCGAGAGTCAGAGAACTGGTTGTGGGGCGAGAATCAGAGAACTGGGTGTGGGGAGAGAGTCAGAGAACTGGGTGTGGGGCAAGAGTCAGAGAATGGGTGTGGGGCGGGAGTCAGAGAACTGGATATGGGGCGAGGGTCAGAGAACTGGGTATGGGGCCAGATTCCGAGAACTGGGTGTGGGGCCAGATGAAGAGAACTGGGTGTGGGGTGAGAGTCAGAGAACAGGGTGTGGGGCAGAGTCAGAGAACTGGGTGTGGGGCGAGATTCAGAGAACTGGGTTTGGGGCAAGAGTCAGAGAACTGGGCGTGGAACGAGATTCAGAGAACTGGGAGTGGGGCGAGACTCAGTGAACTGGGTGTGGGGCGAGTGTCAGAGAACAGGGTGTGGGGCGAGAGTCAGAGAACTGGGTGTGGGGCAAGAGTTAGAGAACTGGGTGTGGGGCGAGAGCCAGAGAACTGGGTGTGATTCGAGAGTCCGAGAACTGGGTGTGGGGCGAGAGTCAGAGAACAGGGTGTGGGGCGAGAGTCAGAGAGGTGGGTGTGGGGCGAGAGTCAGAGAACTGGGTGTGAGGCCAGAGTCAGTGAACTGGGTGTGGGGCGAGAGTCAGGGAACTGGGTTTGGGGCGAGAGTCAGAGAATTGGGTGGGGGGCGGGAGTCGGAGAACTGGGATTGGGGCGAGAGTCAGAGAACTGGGTGTGGGGCGAGAGTCAGAGAACTGGGTGTGGGGCGAGAGTCGAGACTGGGTGTGGGGCGAGAGTCAGAGAACACGGTGTGGGGTGAGAGTCACAGAACTGGGTATGGGGCGAGATTCAGAGAACTGAATGAATCACATGTCAGAGAACTGGGAGTGGGGCGAGAGTCAGAGAACTGGGTGTGGGGCGAGAGTCAGAGAACTGGGTGTGGGGCGAGATTCAGAGAACTGGGTGTGGGGCGAGAGTCTGAGAATTGGAAGTGGGGTGAGAGCCAGCGAACTAGATATGGGGCGAGAGTCAGAGAACTGGGAGTGGGGCGAGATTCAGAGAACTGTGTATGGGGTGAGAGTCAGAGAACTGGGTGTGGGGCGAGAGTCAGAGAACTGGGCGTGGGGCAAGTTTCAGAGAACTGGGTGTGGGGCGAGATTCAGAGAAATGGGTGTGGGGCAAGAGTCAGAGAACTGGGCGTGGGGCGAGATTCAGAACTGGGTGTGGACCGAGAGTCAGAGAACTGGGCGTGGGGCGAGATTCAGAGAACTGGGTGTGGGGCGAGAGTCAGAGAACTGGGTGTGGGGCAAGATTCAGAGAACTGAATGGACCGAGAGTCAGAGAACTGAGTGTGGGCAAGAGTCAGAGAACTGGGTGTGGGGGCGAGTGTCAGAGAACTGGGTGTGGGGCCAGATTCAGAGAAATGGGTGTGGGACGAGAGTCAGAGAACTGGGGAGTGGGGCGAGAGTCAGAGAACTGGGTGTGGGGCGACAGTCAGAGAAATGGGTGTGGGGCGAGAGTCGGAGAACTGGGTGTGGGGCGAGGTTCAGAGAACTGTGTGTGGGGCGAGATTCTGAGAACTGGTTGTGGGGCGAGAGCAGAGAACTGGGTGTGGGGAGAGAGTCAGAGAACTGGGTGTGGGGCAAGAGTCAGAGAATGGGTGTGGGGCGGGAGTCAGAGAACTGGATATGGGGCGAGGGTCAGAGAACTGGGTATGGGGCCAGATTCCGTGAACTGGGTGTGGGGCCAGATGAAGAGAACTGGGTGTGGGGTGAGAGTCAGAGAACTGGGTGTTGGGCAGAGTCAGAGAACTGGGTGTGGGGCGAGATTCAGAGAACTGGGTTTGGGGCAAGAGTCAGAGAACTGGGCGTGGGGCGAGATTCAGAGAACTGGGAGTGGGGCGAGAGTCAGTGAACTGGGTGTGGGGCGAGAGTCAGAGAACAGGGTGTGGGGCGAGAGTCAGAGAACTGGGTGTGGGGCGAGAGTCAGAGAACTGGGTGTGGGGCGAGAGCCAGCGAACTGTGTGTGATACGAGAGTCAGAGAACTGGGTGTGGGGCGAGAGTCAGAGAACAGGGTGTGGGGCGAGAGTCAGAGAGGTGGGTGTGGGGCGAGAGTCAGAGAACTGGGTGTGGGCCAGTGTCAGTGAACTGGGTGTGGGGCGAGAGTCAGGGAACTGGGTTTGGGGCGAGGGTCAGAGAACTGGGTGGGGGGCGGGAGTCGGAGAACTGGGATTGGGGCGAGGGTCAGAGAACTGGGTGTGGGGCGAGAGTCAGAGAAGTGGGTGTGGGGCGAGAGTCAGAGAACTGGGTGTGGGGCGAGAGCCAGCGAACTGTGTGTGATACGAGAGTCAGAGAACTGGGTGTGGGGCGAGAGTCAGAGAACAGGGTGTGGGGCGAGAGTCAGAGAGGTGGGTGTGGGGCGAGAGTCAGAGAACTGGGTGTGGGCCAGTGTCAGTGAACTGGGTGTGGGGCGAGAGTCAGGGAACTGGGTTTGGGGCGAGGGTCAGAGAACTGGGTGGGGGGCGGGAGTCGGAGAACTGGGATTGGGGCGAGGGTCAGAGAACTGGGTGTGGGGCGAGAGTCAGAGAAGTGGGTGTGGGGCGAGAGTCAGAGAACTGGGTGTGGGGAGAGAGTCGAGACTGCGTGTGGGGCGAGAGTCAGAGAACACGGTGTGGGGTGAGAGTCAGAGAACTGGGTATGGGGCGAGATTCAGAGAACTGAATGAACCACGTGTCAGAGAACTGGGAGTGGGGCGAGAGTCAGAGAACTGGGTGTGGGGAGAGAGTCGAGACTGGGTGTGGGGCGAGAGTCAGAGAACACGGTGTGGGGTGAGAGTCAGAGAACTGGGTATGGGGCGAGATTCAGAGAACTGAATGAACCACGTGTCAGAGAACTGGGAGTGGGGCGAGAGTCAGAGAACTGGGTGTGGGGCGAGAGTCAGAGAACTGGGTGTGGGGCGAGATTCAGAGAACTGGGTGTGGGTCGAGAGTCTGAGAATTGGGAGTGGGGTGAGAGTCAGCGAACTAGATATGGGGCGAGAATCAGAGAACTGGGAGTGGGGCGAGATTCAGAGAACTGGGTATGGGGTGAGAGTCAGAGAACTGGGTGTGGGGCGAGAGTCAGAGAACTGGGCGTGTGGCAAGATTCAGAGAACTGGGTGTGGGGCGAGATTCAGAGAAATGGGTGTGGGGCAAGAGTCAGAGAAATGGTTATGGGGCCAGATTCCGAGAACTGGGTGTGGGGTGAGAGTCAGAGAAGTGGGTATGGGGTGAGAGTCAGTGAACTGGGTGTGGGGCGAGAGTCAGAGAACTGGGTTTGGGGCAAGAGTCAGAGAACTATGTGTGGGGCGAGAGTCAGAGAAATAGGTGTGGGGCGAGAGTCAGAGAACTGGGTGTGGGGCGAGAGTCAGAGAAGTAGGTTTGGGGCGGGAGTCTGAGGACTGGGTATGGGGCGAGAGTCAGAGAACTGCGTGTGGGGCGAGAGTCAGAGAACTGGGAGTGGGACGAGAGTCAGAGACCTGGGTGTGGGGCGAGAGTCAGAGAACTGGGTGTGGGGCGAGAGTCAGAGAACTGGGTTTGGGGCGAGAGTCAGAGAACTGGGTTTGGGGCGAGAGTCAGAGAAATGGTTATGGGGCCAGATTCCTAGAACTGGGTGTGGGGTGAGAGTCAGAGAAGTGGGTATGGGGTGAGAGTCAGTGAACTGGGTGTGGGGCAAGATTCAGAGAACTGGGTGTGGGGCGAGATTCAGAGAAATGGGTGTAGGGCAAGAGTCAGAGAACTGGGCGTGGGGCGAGATTTAGGGAACTGAATGGACTGTGAGTCAGAGAACTGGGTGCGGTGCACGAGTCAGAGAACTGGGCGTGGGGCGAGATTCAGAGAACTGGACGTGGGGCGAGAGTCAGAGAACTGGGCGGGGGGCGAGATTCAGAGAACTGAATGGACCGTGAGTCAGAGAACTGCGTGTGGGGCGAGAGTCAGAGAACTGGGAGTGGGGCGAGAGTCAGAGAACTGGGTGTGGGGCGAGAGTCAGAGAACTGGCTGTGGGGCGAGAGTCACAGAACTGGGAGTGGGGCGAGAGTCAGAGACCTGGGTGTGGGGCGAGAGTCAGAGAACTGGGTGTGGGGCGAGATTCAGAGAACTGGGTGTGGGGCGAGAGTCAGAGAAATGGGTGAAGGGCGGGAGTCAGAGAAATGGGTGTGGGGCGAGAATCAGAGAACTGGGTGTGGGACGAGAGTCAGAGAACTGGGAGTGGGACGAGAGTCAGAGACCTGGGTGTGGGACGAGAGTCAGAGAACTGGGTGTGGGGCGAGAGTCAGAGAACTGGGTGTGGGACGAGAGCCAGAGAACTGGGTATGGGCGAGAGTCAGAGAACTGGGTACCGGACCAGATTCCGAGAACTGAGTGTGGGGTGAAAGTAAGAGAACAGGGTGTGGGGCGAGAGGCAGTGAACTGGGTGTGGGGCGAGAGTCAGAGAACTGGGTGTGGGGTAAGAGTCAGAGAACTGGGAGTGGGACGAGAGTCAGAGACCTGGGTGTGGGGCGAGAGTCAGAGAACTGGGTGTGGGGCGAGATTCAGAGAAATGGGTGTGGGGCAAGAGTCAGAGAACTGGGCGTGGGGCGAGATTCAGAACTGGGTGTGGACCGAGAGTCAGAGAACTGGGCGTGGGGCGAGATTCAGAGAACTGGGTGTGGGGCGAGAGTCAGAGAACTGGGTGTGGGGCGAGAGTCAGAGAACTGGGTGTGGGGCGAGATTCAGAGAACTGGGTGTGGGGCGAGAGTCTGAGAATTGGAAGTGGGGTGAGAGCCAGCGAACTAGATATGGGGCGAGAGTCAGAGAACTGGGAGTGGGGCGAGATTCAGAGAACTGTGTATGGGGTGAGAGTCAGAGAACTGGGTGTGGGGCGAGAGTCAGAGAACTGGGCGTGGGGCAAGATTCAGAGAACTGGGTGTGGGGCGAGATTCAGAGAAATGGGTGTGGGGCAAGAGTCAGAGAACTGGGCGTGGGGCGAGATTCAGAACTGGGTGTGGACCGAGAGTCAGAGAACTGGGCGTGGGGCGAGATTCAGAGAACTGGGTGTGGGGCGAGAGTCAGAGAACTGGGTGTGGGGCAAGATTCAGAGAACTGAATGGACCGAGAGTCAGAGAACTGAGTGTGGGCAAGAGTCAGAGAACTGGGTGTGGGGGCGAGTGTCAGAGAACTGGGTGTGGGGCCAGATTCAGAGAAATGGGTGTGGGACGAGAGTCAGAGAACTGGGGAGTGGGGCGAGAGTCAGAGAACTGGGTGTGGGGCGACAGTCAGAGAAATGGGTGTGGGGCGAGAGTCGGAGAACTGGGTGTGGGGCGAGGTTCAGAGAACTGTGTGTGGGGCGAGATTCTGAGAACTGGTTGTGGGGCGAGAGCAGAGAACTGGGTGTGGGGAGAGAGTCAGAGAACTGGGTGTGGGGCAAGAGTCAGAGAATGGGTGTGGGGCGGGAGTCAGAGAACTGGATATGGGGCGAGGGTCAGAGAACTGGGTATGGGGCCAGATTCCGTGAACTGGGTGTGGGGCCAGATGAAGAGAACTGGGTGTGGGGTGAGAGTCAGAGAACTGGGTGTTGGGCAGAGTCAGAGAACTGGGTGTGGGGCGAGATTCAGAGAACTGGGTTTGGGGCAAGAGTCAGAGAACTGGGCGTGGGGCGAGATTCAGAGAACTGGGAGTGGGGCGAGAGTCAGTGAACTGGGTGTGGGGCGAGAGTCAGAGAACAGGGTGTGGGGCGAGAGTCAGAGAACTGGGTGTGGGGCGAGAGTCAGAGAACTGGGTGTGGGGCGAGAGCCAGCGAACTGTGTGTGATACGAGAGTCAGAGAACTGGGTGTGGGGCGAGAGTCAGAGAACAGGGTGTGGGGCGAGAGTCAGAGAGGTGGGTGTGGGGCGAGAGTCAGAGAACTGGGTGTGGGCCAGTGTCAGTGAACTGGGTGTGGGGCGAGAGTCAGGGAACTGGGTTTGGGGCGAGGGTCAGAGAACTGGGTGGGGGGCGGGAGTCGGAGAACTGGGATTGGGGCGAGGGTCAGAGAACTGGGTGTGGGGCGAGAGTCAGAGAAGTGGGTGTGGGGCGAGAGTCAGAGAACTGGGTGTGGGGAGAGAGTCGAGACTGCGTGTGGGGCGAGAGTCAGAGAACACGGTGTGGGGTGAGAGTCAGAGAACTGGGTATGGGGCGAGATTCAGAGAACTGAATGAACCACGTGTCAGAGAACTGGGAGTGGGGCGAGAGTCAGAGAACTGGGTGTGGGGAGAGAGTCGAGACTGGGTGTGGGGCGAGAGTCAGAGAACACGGTGTGGGGTGAGAGTCAGAGAACTGGGTTTGGGGCGAGATTCAGAGAACTGAATGAACCACGTGTCAGAGAACTGGGAGTGGGGCGAGAGTCAGAGAACTGGGTGTGGGGCGAGAGTCAGAGAACTGGGTGTGGGGCGAGATTCAGAGAACTGGGTGTGGGTCGAGAGTCTGAGAATTGGGAGTGGGGTGAGAGTCAGCGAACTAGATATGGGGCGAGAATCAGAGAACTGGGAGTGGGGCGAGATTCAGAGAACTGGGTATGGGGTGAGAGTCAGAGAACTGGGTGTGGGGCGAGAGTCAGAGAACTGGGCGTGTGGCAAGATTCAGAGAACTGGGTGTGGGGCGAGATTCAGAGAAATGGGTGTGGGGCAAGAGTCAGTGAAATGGTTATGGGGCCAGATTCCGAGAACTGGGTGTGGGGTGAGAGTCAGAGAAGTGGGTATGGGGTGAGAGTCAGTGAACTGGGTGTGGGGCGAGAGTCAGAGAACTGGGTTTGGGGCAAGAGTCAGAGAACTGTGTGTGGGGCGAGAGTCAGAGAAATAGGTGTGGGGCGAGAGTCAGAGAACTGGGTGTGGGGCGAGAGTCAGAGAAGTAGGTTTGGGGCGGGAGTCTGAGGACTGGGTATGGGGCGAGAGTCAGAGAACTGCGTGTGGGGCGAGAGTCAGAGAACTGGGAGTGGGACGAGAGTCAGAGACCTGGGTGTGGGGCGAGAGTCAGAGACCTGGGTGTGGGGCGAGAGTCAGAGAACTGGGTGTGGGGCGAGAGTCAGAGAACTGGGTTTGGGGCGAGAGTCAGAGAACTGGGTTTGGGGCGAGAGTCAGAGAAATGGTTATGGGGCCAGATTCCTAGAACTGGGTGTGGGGTGAGAGTCAGAGAAGTGGGTATGGGGTGAGAGTCAGTGAACTGGGTGTGGGGCAAGATTCAGAGAACTGGGTGTGGGGCGAGATTCAGAGAAATGGGTGTAGGGCAAGAGTCAGAGAACTGGGCGTGGGGCGAGATTTAGGGAACTGAATGGACTGTGAGTCAGAGAACTGGGTGCGGTGCACGAGTCAGAGAACTGGGTGTGGGGCGAGATTCAGAGAACTGGACGTGGGGCGAGAGTCAGAGAACTGGGCGGGGGGCGAGATTCAGAGAACTGAATGGACCGTGAGTCAGAGAACTGCGTGTGGGGCGAGAGTCAGAGAACTGGGAGTGGGGCGAGAGTCAGAGAACTGGGTGTGGGGCGAGAGTCAGAGAACTGGCTGTGGGGCGAGAGTCACAGAACTGGGAGTGGGGCGAGAGTCAGAGACCTGGGTGTGGGGCGAGAGTCAGAGAACTGGGTGTGGGGCGAGATTCAGAGAACTGGGTGTGGGGCGAGAGTCAGAGAAATGGGTGAAGGGCGGGAGTCAGAGAAATGGGTGTGGGGCGAGAATCAGAGAACTGGGTGTGGGACGAGAGTCAGAGAACTGGGAGTGGGACGAGAGTCAGAGACCTGGGTGTGGGACGAGAGTCAGAGAACTGGGTGTGGGGCGAGAGTCAGAGAACTGGGTGTGGGACGAGAGCCAGAGAACTGGGTATGGGCGAGAGTCAGAGAACTGGGTATCGGACCAGATTCCGAGAACTGAGTGTGGGGTGAAAGTAAGAGAACAGGGTGTGGGGCGAGAGGCAGTGAACTGGGTGTGGGGCGAGAGTCAGAGAACTGGGTGTGGGGTAAGAGTCAGAGAACTGGGAGTGGGACGAGAGTCAGAGACCTGGGTGTGGGGCGAGAGTCAGAGAACTGGGTGTGGGGCGAGATTCAGAGAACTAGGTGTGGGGCCTGATTCAGAGAAATGGGTGTGGGACGAGAGTCAGAGAACTGGGGAGTGGGGCGAGAGTCAGAGAACTGGGTGTGGGCAAGAGTCAGAGAACTGGGTGTGGGCAAGAGCCCGAGAACTGGGTGTGGGGGCGAGTGTCAGAGAACTGGGTGTGGGGCCAGATTCAGAGAAATGGGTGTGGGACGAGAGTCAGAGAACTGGGGAGTGGGGCGAGAGTCAGAGAACTGGGTGTGGGGCGACAGTCAGAGAAATGGGTGTGGGGCGAGAGTCGGAGAACTGGGTGTGGGGCGAGGTTCAGAGAACTGGGTGTGGGGCGAGATTCAGAGAACTGAATGGACCGCGAGTCAGAGAACTGGGAGTGGGGCGAGAGTCAGAGAACTGGTTGTGGGGCGAGAGTCAGAGAACTGGGTGTGGGGAGAGAGTCAGAGAACTGGGTGTGGGGCAAGAGTCAGAGAATGGGTGTGGGTCGGGAGTCAGAGAACTGGATATGGGGCGAGGGTCAGAGAACTGGGTATGGGGCCAGATTCCGTGAACTGGGTGTGGGGCCAGATGAAGAGAACTGGGTGTGGGTTGAGAGTCAGAGAACTGGGTGTGGGGCAGAGTCAGAGAACTGGGTGTGGGGCGAGATTCAGAGAACTGGGTTTGGGGCAAGAGTCAGAGAACTGGGCGTGGGGCGAGATTCAGAGAACTGGGAGTGGGGCGAGAGTCAGTGAACTGGGTGTGGGGCGAGAGTCAGAGAACAGGGTGTGGGGCGAGAGTCAGAGAACTGGGTGTGGGGCGAGAGTCAGAGAACTGGGTGTGGGGCGAGAGCCAGAGAACTGGGTGTGATACGAGAGTCAGAGAACTGGGTGTGGGGCGAGAGTCAGAGAACAGGGTGTGGGGCGAGAGTCAGAGAGGTGGGTGTGGGGCGAGAGTCAGAGAACTGGGTGTGGGGCCAGTGTCAGTGAACTGGGTGTGGGGCGAGAGTCAGGGAACTGGGTTTGGTGCGAGAGTCAGAGAACTGGGTGTGGGGAGAGAGTCGAGACTGCGTGTGGGGCGAGAGTCAGAGAACACGGTGTGGGGTGAGAGTCAGAGAACTGGGTATGGGGCGAGATTCAGAGAACTGAATGAACCACGTGTCAGAGAACTGGGAGTGGGGCGAGAGTCAGAGAACTGGGTGTGGGGAGAGAGTCGAGACTGGGTGTGGGGCGAGAGTCAGAGAACACGGTGTGGGGTGAGAGTCAGAGAACTGGGTTTGGGGCGAGATTCAGAGAACTGAATGAACCACGTGTCAGAGAACTGGGAGTGGGGCGAGAGTCAGAGAACTGGGTGTGGGGCGAGAGTCAGAGAACTGGGTGTGGGGCGAGATTCAGAGAACTGGGTGTGGGTCGAGAGTCTGAGAATTGGGAGTGGGGTGAGAGTCAGCGAACTAGATATGGGGCGAGAATCAGAGAACTGGGAGTGGGGCGAGATTCAGAGAACTGGGTATGGGGTGAGAGTCAGAGAACTGGGTGTGGGGCGAGAGTCAGAGAACTGGGCGTGTGGCAAGATTCAGAGAACTGGGTGTGGGGCGAGATTCAGAGAAATGGGTGTGGGGCAAGAGTCAGTGAAATGGTTATGGGGCCAGATTCCGAGAACTGGGTGTGGGGTGAGAGTCAGAGAAGTGGGTATGGGGTGAGAGTCAGTGAACTGGGTGTGGGGCGAGAGTCAGAGAACTGGGTTTGGGGCAAGAGTCAGAGAACTGTGTGTGGGGCGAGAGTCAGAGAAATAGGTGTGGGGCGAGAGTCAGAGAACTGGGTGTGGGGCGAGAGTCAGAGAAGTAGGTTTGGGGCGGGAGTCTGAGGACTGGGTATGGGGCGAGAGTCAGAGAACTGCGTGTGGGGCGAGAGTCAGAGAACTGGGAGTGGGACGAGAGTCAGAGACCTGGGTGTGGGGCGAGAGTCAGAGACCTGGGTGTGGGGCGAGAGTCAGAGAACTGGGTGTGGGGCGAGAGTCAGAGAACTGGGTTTGGGGCGAGAGTCAGAGAACTGGGTTTGGGGCGAGAGTCAGAGAAATGGTTATGGGGCCAGATTCCTAGAACTGGGTGTGGGGTGAGAGTCAGAGAAGTGGGTATGGGGTGAGAGTCAGTGAACTGGGTGTGGGGCAAGATTCAGAGAACTGGGTGTGGGGCGAGATTCAGAGAAATGGGTGTAGGGCAAGAGTCAGAGAACTGGGCGTGGGGCGAGATTTAGGGAACTGAATGGACTGTGAGTCAGAGAACTGGGTGCGGTGCACGAGTCAGAGAACTGGGTGTGGGGCGAGATTCAGAGAACTGGACGTGGGGCGAGAGTCAGAGAACTGGGCGGGGGGCGAGATTCAGAGAACTGAATGGACCGTGAGTCAGAGAACTGCGTGTGGGGCGAGAGTCAGAGAACTGGGAGTGGGGCGAGAGTCAGAGAACTGGGTGTGGGGCGAGAGTCAGAGAACTGGCTGTGGGGCGAGAGTCACAGAACTGGGAGTGGGGCGAGAGTCAGAGACCTGGGTGTGGGGCGAGAGTCAGAGAACTGGGTGTGGGGCGAGATTCAGAGAACTGGGTGTGGGGCGAGAGTCAGAGAAATGGGTGAAGGGCGGGAGTCAGAGAAATGGGTGTGGGGCGAGAATCAGAGAACTGGGTGTGGGACGAGAGTCAGAGAACTGGGAGTGGGACGAGAGTCAGAGACCTGGGTGTGGGACGAGAGTCAGAGAACTGGGTGTGGGGCGAGAGTCAGAGAACTGGGTGTGGGACGAGAGCCAGAGAACTGGGTATGGGCGAGAGTCAGAGAACTGGGTATCGGACCAGATTCCGAGAACTGAGTGTGGGGTGAAAGTAAGAGAACAGGGTGTGGGGCGAGAGGCAGTGAACTGGGTGTGGGGCGAGAGTCAGAGAACTGGGTGTGGGGTAAGAGTCAGAGAACTGGGAGTGGGACGAGAGTCAGAGACCTGGGTGTGGGGCGAGAGTCAGAGAACTGGGTGTGGGGCGAGATTCAGAGAACTAGGTGTGGGGCCTGATTCAGAGAAATGGGTGTGGGACGAGAGTCAGAGAACTGGGGAGTGGGGCGAGAGTCAGAGAACTGGGTGTGGGCAAGAGTCAGAGAACTGGGTGTGGGCAAGAGCCCGAGAACTGGGTGTGGGGGCGAGTGTCAGAGAACTGGGTGTGGGGCCAGATTCAGAGAAATGGGTGTGGGACGAGAGTCAGAGAACTGGGGAGTGGGGCGAGAGTCAGAGAACTGGGTGTGGGGCGACAGTCAGAGAAATGGGTGTGGGGCGAGAGTCGGAGAACTGGGTGTGGGGCGAGGTTCAGAGAACTGGGTGTGGGGCGAGATTCAGAGAACTGAATGGACCGCGAGTCAGAGAACTGGGAGTGGGGCGAGAGTCAGAGAACTGGTTGTGGGGCGAGAGTCAGAGAACTGGGTGTGGGGAGAGAGTCAGAGAACTGGGTGTGGGGCAAGAGTCAGAGAATGGGTGTGGGTCGGGAGTCAGAGAACTGGATATGGGGCGAGGGTCAGAGAACTGGGTATGGGGCCAGATTCCGTGAACTGGGTGTGGGGCCAGATGAAGAGAACTGGGTGTGGGTTGAGAGTCAGAGAACTGGGTGTGGGGCAGAGTCAGAGAACTGGGTGTGGGGCGAGATTCAGAGAACTGGGTTTGGGGCAAGAGTCAGAGAACTGGGCGTGGGGCGAGATTCAGAGAACTGGGAGTGGGGCGAGAGTCAGTGAACTGGGTGTGGGGCGAGAGTCAGAGAACAGGGTGTGGGGCGAGAGTCAGAGAACTGGGTGTGGGGCGAGAGTCAGAGAACTGGGTGTGGGGCGAGAGCCAGAGAACTGGGTGTGATACGAGAGTCAGAGAACTGGGTGTGGGGCGAGAGTCAGAGAACAGGGTGTGGGGCGAGAGTCAGAGAGGTGGGTGTGGGGCGAGAGTCAGAGAACTGGGTGTGGGGCCAGTGTCAGTGAACTGGGTGTGGGGCGAGAGTCAGGGAACTGGGTTTGGTGCGAGAGTCAGAGAACTGGGTGGGGGGCGGGAGTCGGAGAACTGGGATTGGGGCGAGAGTCAGAGAACTGGGAGTGGGGCGAGAGTCAGAGAAGTGGGTGTGGGGCGAGAGTCAGAGAACTGGGTGTGGGGAGAGAGTCCAGACTGGGTGTGGGGCGAGAGTCAGAGCACACGGTGTGGGGTGAGATTCAGAGAACTGGGTGAGGGGCGAGAGTCCGAGAAATGGGTGTTGGGCAAGAGTCAGAGAACTATGTGTGGGGCGAGATTCAGAGAACTGAATGGACCGCGAGTCAGAGAACTGGGTGTGGGTCGAGAGTCAGATCTGGGTGTGGGTCGAGACTCAGAGAACTGGGTGTGGGGCGAGAATCAGAGAACTGGGCATGGGGCGAGAGTCAGAGACCTGGGTGTGGGGCGAGAGTCAGAAAACTGGGTGTGGGGCGAGAGTCAGAGAACTGGGTATGGGGCGAGCGTCTGAGAACTGGGTATGGGGCCAATTCCGAGAACTGGGTGTGGGGCAAGAGTCAGAGAACTGGGTGTGGGGCGAGAGTCAGAGATCTGGGTGTGGGGCGAGAGTCAGAGAACTGGGTAGGGGGGCAAATTCCGAGAACTGTGTGTGGGACGAGAGTCAGAGAACTGGGTGTGGGGCGAGAGTCAGAGAACTGGGTCGGGGGGCAATTTCCGAGAACTGTTTGTAGGACGAGAGTCAGAGAACTGGGTTTGGGGCGAGTGTCAGAGAACTGGGTGTGGGGCGAAATTCAGAGAAATGGGTGTGGGGCCAGAGTCAGTGAACTGGGTGTGGGGCGAGATTCAGAGAACTGGGTGTGGGGCGGGATTCAGAGAACTGGGTCGGGGGGCAATTTCCGAGAACTGTTTGTAGGACGAGAGTCAGAGAACTGGGTTTGGGGCGAGTGTCAGAGAACTGGGTGTGGGGCGAGATTCAGAGAACTGGGTGTGGTGCGAGATTCAGAGTAATGGGTGTGGGGCGAGAGTCAGAGAACTGTGTATGGGGTGAGAAAAAACTGAGTGTGGGGCGAGATTCAGAGAACTGGATGTGGAGCGAGAGTCAGGGAACTGGGTGTGGGCGAGAAGAAAATGCATGTGTGGCAAGAGTCAGAGAAATGGGTGTGGGACGACAGTCAGAGAACTGGGTGTGGGGCGAGTGTCAGAGAACTGGGTGTGGGGTGAGTGTCAGAGAACTGGTCTTTGGGCGAGAGTCAGAGAAATGGGAGGGGGGCGAGATTCTGAGAACTGGGAGAAGGGCGAGAGTGAGAGAACTGGTTGTGGGGCTAGAGTCAGAGAACTGGGTGTGGGGCGAGATTCAGAGAACTGGGTCTGGAACGAGATTCAGAGAACTGGGTGTGGGGCGAGAGTCAGAGAACTGGGTGTGGGCCGAGATTTAGAGAACTGAATGGACCGAGAGTCAGAGAACTGGGTTTGGGCAAGAGCCAGAGAACTAGGTGTGGGGGAGAGTGTCAGAGAACTGTGTGTGGGGCCAGATTCAGAGAAATGGGTGTGGGACGAGAGTCAGAGAACTGGGAGTGGGGCGAGAGTCAGAGAACTGGGCGTGGGGCAAGAGTCAGAGAACTGGGCGTGGGGCGAGATTCAGAGAAATTGGAGTGGGGTGAGAGACAGTGAACTGGGTGTGGGGCGACAGTCAGAGAACGGTGCGGGGCGATAGTCAGAGAACTGGGTGTTGGGCGAGAGTCAGAGAACTGGGTGTGGGGCTAGAGTCAGAGAACTGGGTGTGGGGCGAGATTCAGAGAACTGGGTGTGGGGCGAGAGTCTGAGAGTTGGGAGTGGGGCGAGAGTCAGAGAACTAGATATGGGGCGAGAGTCAGCGAACTGGGAGTGTGGCGAGAGTCAGAGAACTGGGTATGGGGCGAGAGTCAGAGAACAGGGTGTGGGGCGAGAATCAGAGAACTGGGCGTGGGGCAAGATTCAGAGAACTGGGTGTGGGGCGAGAGTCCGAGAAATGGGTGTGGGGCGGGATTCAGAGAACTGGGTGTGGGGCGAGATTCAGAGAACTGGGTGTGGTGCGAGATTCAGAGTAATGGGTGTGGGGCGAGAGTCAGAGAACTGTGTATGGGGTGAGAAAAAACTGAGTGTGGGGCGAGATTCAGAGAACTGGATGTGGAGCGAGAATCTGGGAACTGGGTGTGGGCGAGAAGAAAATGCGTGTGTGGCAAGAGTCAGAGAAATGGGTGTGGGACGACAGTCAGAGAACTGGGTGTGGGGCGAGTGTCAGAGAACTGGGTGTGGGGCGAGTGTCAGAAAACTGGTCGTGGGGCGAGAGTCAGAGAATTGGGAGGGGGGGGCGAGATTCTGAGAACTGGGAGAAGGGCGAGAGTGAGAGAACTGGTTGTGGGGCTAGAGTCAGAGAACTGGGTGTGGGGCGAGATTCAGAGAACTGGATCTGGAACGAGATTCAGAGAACTGGGTGTGGGGCGAGAGTCAGAGAACTGGGTGTGGGGCGAGATTTAGAGAACTAGGTGTGGGGCCTGATTCAGAGAACTGAATGGACCGAGAGTCAGAGAACTGGGAGTGGGGCAAGAGCCAGAGAACTAGGTGTGGGGGAGAGTGTCAGAGAACTGTGTGTGGGGCAAGAGCCAGAGAACTAGGTGTGGGGGAGAGTGTCAGAGAACTGTGTGTGGGGCCAGATTCAGAGAAATGGGTGTGGGACGAGAGTCAGAGAACTGGGAGTGGGGCGAGAGTGAGAGAACTGGGTGTGGGGCGAGACTCAGAGAACTGGGTGTGGGGCGAGATTCAGAGAACTGGGTGTGGGGTGAAAGTCTTGAGAATTGGGAGTGTGGCGAGAGTCAGAGTACTAGATATGGGGCGAGAGTCAGAGAACTGGGAGTGGGGCGAGATTCAGAGAACTGGGTATGGGGCGAGAGTCAAAGAACTGTGTGTGGGGCGAAAGTCAGAGAACTGGGCGTGGGGCAAGAGTCAGAGAACTGGGCGTGGGGCAAGAGTCAGAGAACTGGGCGTGGGGCGAGATTCAGAGAACTTGGAGTGGGGCGAGATTCAGAGAACTGGATGTGGGGCGAGAGTCAGAGAACTGGGTGTCGTCCGAGATTTAGGGAACTGAATGGACCGAGAGTCAGAGAACTGGGTTTGTGCAAGAGCCAGAGAACTAGGTGTGGGGGAGAGTGTCAGAGAACTGTGTGTGGGGCCAGATTCAGAGAAATGGGTGTGGGCCGAGAGTCAGAGAACTGGGAGTGGGGCGAGAGTCAGAGAACTGGGCGTGGGGCAAGAGTCAGAGAACTGGGCGTGGGGCGAGATTCAGAGAAATTGGAGTGGGGTGAGAGTCAGTGAACTGGGTGTGGGGCGACAGTCAGAGAACGGTGCGGGGCGATAGTCAGAGAACTGGGTGTTGGGCGAGAGTCAGAGAACTGGGTGTGGGGCTAGAGTCAGAGAACTGGGTGTGGGGCGAGATTCAGAGAACTGGGTGTGGGGCGAGAGTCTGAGAGTTGGGAGTGGGGCGAGAGTCAGAGAACTAGATATGGGGCGAGAGTCAGAGAACTGGGAGGGGGGCGAGATTCTGAGAACTGGGAGAAGGGCGAGAGTGAGAGAACTGGTTGTGGGGCTAGAGTCAGAGAACTGGGTGTGGGGCGAGATTCAGAGAACTGGATCTGGAACGAGATTCAGAGAACTGGGTGTGGGGCGAGAGTCAGAGAACTGGGTGTGGGGCGAGATTTAGAGAACTAGGTGTGGGGCCTGATTCAGAGAACTGAATGGACCGAGAGTCAGAGAACTGGGAGTGGGGCAAGAGCCAGAGAACTAGGTGTGGGGGAGAGTGTCAGAGAACTGTGTGTGGGGCAAGAGCCAGAGAACTAGGTGTGGGGGAGAGTGTCAGAGAACTGTGTGTGGGGCCAGATTCAGAGAAATGGGTGTGGGACGAGAGTCAGAGAACTGGGAGTGGGGCGAGAGTGAGAGAACTGGGTGTGGGGCGAGACTCAGAGAACTGGGTGTGGGGCGAGATTCAGAGAACTGGGTGTGGGGTGAGAGTCTTGAGAATTGGGAGTGTGGCGAGAGTCAGACTACTAGATATGGGGCGAGAGTCAGAGAACTGGGAGTGGGGCGAGATTCAGAGAACTGGGTATGGGGCGAGAGTCAAAGAACTGTGTGTGGGGCGAAAGTCAGAGAACTGGGCGTGGGGCAAGAGTCAGAGAACTGGGCGTGGGGCAAGAGTCAGAGAACTGGGCGTGGGGCGAGATTCAGAGAACTTGGAGTGGGGTGAGAGTCAGTGAACTGGGTGTGGGGCGACAGTCAGAGAACGGTGCGGGGCGATAGTCAGAGAACTGGGTGTTGGGCGAGATTTAGAGAACTAGGTGTGGGGCCTGATTCAGAGAACTGAATGGACCGAGAGTCAGAGAACTGGGTGTGGGCAAGAGCCAGAGAACTGGGTGTGGGGGCGAGTGTCAGAGAACTGGGTTTGGGGCAAGAGTCAGAGAACTGGGCGTGGGGCGAGATTCAGAGAACTTGGAGTGGGGTGAGAGTCAGTGAACTGGGTGTGGGGCAACAGTCAGAGAACGGTGCGGGGCGATAGACAGAGAACTGGGTGTTGGGCGAGAGTCAGAGAACTGGGTGTGGGGCTAGAGTCAGAGAACTGGGTGTGGTGCGAGATTCTGAGAACTGGGTGTGGGGCGAGATTCAGAGAACTGGGAGTGGGGCGAGAGTCAGAGAACTGGGTATGGGGTGAGAGTCAGAGAACAGGGTGTGGGGCGAGAATCAGAGAACTGGGCGTGGGGCAAGATTCAGAGAACTGGGTGTGGGGCGAGACTCCGAGAAATGGGTGTGGGGCAAGAGTCAGAGAACTAGGTGTGGGGCGAGATTCAGAGAACTGAATGGACCGCGAGTCAGAGAACTGGGTGTGGGTCGAGAGTCAGAGAACTGGGTGTGGGTCGAGACTTAGAGAACTGGGTGTGGGGCGAGATTCAGAGGACTGGGCATGGGGCGAGAATCAGTGAACTGGGCGTGGGGCGAGATTCAGAGAACTGAATGGACCGCGAGGCAGAGAACTGCGTGTTGGGCGAGTGTCAGAGAACTGGGAGTGGGGCGAGAGTCAGAGAACTGGGTGTGGGGCGAGAGTCAGAGAACTGGGTGTGGGGCGAAGTCAGAGAACTGGGAGTGGGGCGAGAGTCAGAGACCTGGGTGTGGGGCGAGATTCAGAAAACTGGGTGTGGGGCGAGAGTCAGAGAACTGGGTATGGGGCGAGCGTCAGAGAACTGGGCATGGGGCCAGATTCTGAGAACTGGGTGTGGGACAAGAGTCAGAGAACTGGGTGTGGGGCGAGAGTCAGAGATCTGGGTGTGGGGCGAGAGTCAGAGAACTGGGTAGGGGGGCAAATTCCGAGAACTGTGTGTGGGACGAGAGTCAGAGAACTGGGTGTGGGACGAGAGTAAGAGAACTGGGTATGGGGGCAATTTCCGAGAACTGTTTGTGGGACGAGAGTCAGACAACTGGGTTTGTGGCGAGTGTCAGAGAACTTGGTGTGGTGCGAAATTCAGAGTATTGGGTGTGGGGCCAGAGTCAGTGAACTGGGTGTGGGGCGAGATTCAGAGAACTGGGTGTGGGGCGGGATTCAGAGAACTGGGTGTGGGGCGAGATTCAGAGAACTGGTTGTGGTGCGAGATTCAGAGTAATGGGTGTGGGGCGAGTGTCAGAGAACTGTGTATGGGCTGAGAAAAAACTGAATGTGGGGCGACATTCAGAGAACTGGATGTGGAGCGAGAGTCAGGGATCTGGGTGTGGGGCGAGAAGAAAATGCGTGTGGGTCAAGAGTCAGAGAAATTGGTGTGGGACGACAGTCAGAGAACTGGGTGTGGGGCGAGAGTCAGAGACCTGGGAGAGGGGCGAGATTCTGAGAACTGGGAGAAGGGCGAGAGTGAGAGAACTGGTTGTGGGACAAGAGTCAGAGAACTGGGTGTGGGGCGAGATTCAGAGAACTGGGTCTGGAACGAGAGTCAGAGAACTGGGTGTGGGGCGAGATTTAGAGAACTGGGTGTGGGGCCTGATTCAGAGAACTGAATGGACCGAGAGTCAGAGAACTGGGTTTGGGCAAGAGCCAGAGAACTGGGTGTGGGCAAGAGCCAGAGAACTGGGTGTGGGGGCGAGTGTCAGAGAAATGGATGTGGGGCCAGATTCAGAGAAATGGGTGTGGGACGAGAGTCAGAGAACTGGGAGTGGGGCGAGAGTCAGAGAACTGGGTGTGGGGCGAGAGTCAGAGAACTGGGTGTGGGGCGAGATTCAGAGAACTTGGTGTGGGGCGAGAGTCTGAGAATTGGGAGTGTGGCGAGAGTCAGAGTACTAGATATGGGGCGAGAGTCAGAGAACTGGGAGTGGGGCGAGATTCAGAGAACTGGGTATGGGGCGAGAGTCAGAGAACTGGGTGTGGGGCAAGAGTCAGAGAACTGGGCGTGGGGCGAGATTCAGAGAACTGGGAGTGGGGTGAGAGTCAGTGAACTGGGTGTGGGGCGACAGTCAGAGAACAGGGTGCGGGGCGAGAGTCAGAGAACTGGGTGTTGGACGAGAGTCAGAGAACTGGGTGTGGGGCGAGAGCCAGAGAACTGTGTGTGGGGCCAGAGTCAGTGATCTGGGTGTGGGGCGAGAGTCAGGGAACTGGGTTTGGGGCGAGAGTCAAGGAACTGGGTTTGGGACGAGAGTCAGAGAACTGGGTATGGGGCCAGATTCAGAGAACTGGGTGTGGGGCGAGAGTCAGAGAACTGAATGGACCATGTGTCAGAGAACTGGGAGTGGGGCGAGAGTCAGAGAACTGGGAGTGGGGCGAGAGTCAGAGAACTGTGTGTGGGGCGAGAGTCAGAGAACTGGGTGTGGGGCGAGATTCAGAGAACTGGGTGTGGGGCGAGAGTCTGAGAATTGGGAGTGGGGCGAGAGTCAGAGAACTAGATATGGGGCGAGAGTCAGAGAACTGGGAGTGGGGCGAGAGTCAGAGAACTGGGTATGGGGCGAGAGTCAGAGAACTGGGTGTGGGGCGAGAATCAGAGAACTGGGCGTGGGGCAAGATTCAGAGAACTGGGTGTGGGGCGAGAGTCCGAGAAATGGGTGTGGGGCAAGAGTCAGAGAACTGGGTGTGGGTCGAGACTCAGAGAACTGGGTGTGGGGCGAGACTCAGACAACTGGGTGTGGGGACGAGATTCAGAGAACTGGGCATGGGTCGAGACTCAGAGAACTGGGTGTGGGGCGAGATTCAGAGAACTGGGCATGGGGCGAGAGTCAGTGAACTGGGCGTGGGGCGAGATTCAGAGAACTGAATGGACCGCGAGTCAGAGAACTGCGTGTTGGGCGAGTGTCAGAGAACTGGGAGTGGGGCGAGAGTCAGAGAACTGGGTGTGGGGCGAGAGTCAGAGAACTGGGTGTGGGGCGAGAGTCAGAGAACTGGGAGTGGGGCGAGAGTCAGAGACCTGGGTGTGGGGCGAGAGTCAGAAAACTGGGTGTGGGGCGAGAGTCAGAGAACTGGGTATGGGGCGAGCGTCCGGGAACTGGGTGTGGCGCAAGATTCAGAGCACTGGGTGTGGTGCGAGATTCAGAGTAATGGGTGTGGGGCGAGAGTCAGAGAACAGTGTATGGGGTGAAAAAAAACTGAGTGTGGGGCGAGATTCAGAGAACTGGATGTGGAGCGAGAGTCAGGGAACTGGGTGTGGAGCGAGAAGAAAATGCGTGTGGGGCAAGTGTCAGAGAAATGTGTGTGGGACGACAGTCAGAGAACTGGGTGTGGGGCGAGTGTCAGAGAACTGGGAGTGGGACGAGTGTCAGAGAACTGGGAGTGGGGCAAGAGTCAGAGAACTGGGTGTGGGGCGAGAGTCAGAGAACTGGGTGTGGGGCGAGAGTCAGAGAACTGGGAGGTGGGCGAGATTCTGAGAACTGGGAGAAGGGCGAGAGTGAGAGAACTGGTTGTGGGGCAAGAGTCAGAGAACTGGGTGTGGGGCGAGATTCAGAGAACTGGGTCGGGAACGAGATTCAGAGAACTGGGTGTGGGGCAAGAGTCAGAGAACTGGGTGTGGGGCGAGATTTAGAGAACTAGGTGTGGGGCCTGATTCAGAGAACTGAATGGACCGAGAGTCAGAGAACTGGGTGTGGGCAAGAGCCAGAGAACTGGGTGTGGGGGCGAGTGTCAGAGAACTGGGTGTGGGGCCAGATTCAGAGAAATGGGTGTGGGACGAGAGTCAGAGAACTGGGAGTGGGGCGAGAGTCAGAGAACTGGGTGTGGGGCGAGAGTCAGAGAACTGGGTGTGGGGCGAGATTCAGAGAACTTGGTGTGGGGCGAGAGTCTGAGAATTGGGAGTGTGGCGAGAGTCAGAGTACTAGATATGGGGCGAGAGTCAGAGAACTGGTAGTGGGGCGAGATTCAGAGAACTGGGTATGGGGCGAGAGTCAGAAAACTGGGTGTGGGGCGAGAGTCAGAGAACTGGGTGTGGGGCGACAGTCAGAGAACAGGGTGCGGGGCGAGAGTCAGAGAACTGGGTGTTGGGCGAGAGTCAGAGAACTGGGTGTGGGGCGAGAGTCAGAGAACTGTGTGTGGGACGAGAGTCAGAGAACTGGGTGTGGGGTGAGAGTCAGAGAACAGGGTGTGGGGCGACAGTCAGTGAACTGGGTGTGGGGCGAGAGTCAGGGAACTGGGTTTGGGGCGAGAGTCAGAGAACTGGGTGTGGGGCGAGATTCAGAGAACTGGGCATGGGGCGAGAGTCAGTGAACTGGGCGTGGGGCGAGATTCAGAGAACTGAATGGACCGCGAGTCAGAGAACTGCGTGTTGGGCGAGTGTCAGAGAACTGGGAGTGGGGCGAGAGTCAGAGAACTGGGTGTGGGGCGAGAGTCAGAGAACTGGGTGTGGGGTGAGAGTCAGAGAACTGGGAGTGGGGCGAGAGTCAGAGACCTGGGTGTGGGGCGAGAGTCAGAAAACTGGGTGTGGGGCGAGAGTCAGAGAACTGGGTATGGGGCGAGCGCCCGGGAACTGGGTGTGGCGCAAGATTCAGAGAACTGGGTGTGGTGCGAGATTCAGAGTAATGGGTGTGGGGCGAGAGTCAGAGAACTGTGTATGGGGTGAGAAAAAACTGAGTGTGGGGCGAGATTCAGAGAACTGGATGTGGAGCGAGAGTCAGGGAACTGGGTGTGGAGCGAGAAGAAAATGCGTGTGGGGCAAGAGTCAGAGAAATGTGTGTGGGACGACAGTCAGAGAACTGGGTGTGGGGCGAGTGTCAGAGAACTGGGAGTGGGACGAGTGTCAGAGAACTGGGAGTGGGGCAAGAGTCAGAGAACTGGGTGTGGGGCGAGAGTCAGAGAACTGGGTGTGGGGCGAGAGTCAGAGAACTGGGAGGTGGGCGAGATTCTGAGAACTGGGAGAAGGGCGAGAGTGAGAGAACTGGTTGTGGGGCAAGAGTCAGAGAACTGGGTGTGGGGCGAGATTCAGAGAACTGGGTCGGGTACGAGATTCAGAGAACTGGGTGTGGGGCAAGAGTCAGAGAACTGGGTGTGGGGCGAGATTTAGAGAACTAGGTGTGGGGCCTGATTCAGAGAACTGAATGGACCGAGAGTCAGAGAACTGGGTGTGGGCAAGAGCCAGAGAACTGGGTGTGGGGGCGAGTGTCAGAGAACTGGGTGTGGGGCCAGATTCAGAGAAATGGGTGTGGGACGAGAGTCAGAGAACTGGGAGTGGGGCGAGAGTCAGAGAACTGGGTGTGGGGCGAGAGTCAGAGAACTGGGTGTGGGGCGAGATTCAGAGAACTTGGTGTGGGGCGAGAGTCTGAGAATTGGGAGTGTGGCGAGAGTCAGAGTACTAGCTATGGGGCGAGAGTCAGAGAACTGGTAGTGGGGCGAGATTCAGAGAACTGGGTATGGGGCGAGAGTCAGAAAACTGGGTGTGGGGCGAGAGTCAGAGAACTGGGCGTGGGGCAAGAGTCAGAGAACTGGGCGTGGGGCAAGAGTCAGAGAACTGGGCGTGGGGCGAGATTCAGAGAACTGGGAGTGGGGTGAGAGTCAGTGAACTGGGTGTGGGGCGACAGTCAGAGAACAGGGTGCGGGGCGAGAGTCAGAGAACTGGGTGTTGGGCGAGAGTCAGAGAACTGGGTGTGGGGCGAGAGTCAGAGAACTGTGTGTGGGACGAGAGTCAGAGAACTGGGTGTGGGGTGAGAGTCAGAGAACAGGGTGTGGGGCGACAGTCAGTGAACTGGGTGTGGGGCGAGAGTCAGGGAACTGGGTTTGGGGCGAGAGTCAGAGAACTGGGTGGGGGGCGAGAGTCGGAGAACTGGGTTTGGGGCGAGAGTCAGAGAACAGGGTGTGGGATGAGAGTCAGAGAACTGGGTATGGGGCGAGATTCAGAGAACTGAATGGACCATGTGACAGAGAACTGGGAGTGGGGCGAGAGTCAGAGAACTGGGTGTGGGGCGAGAGTCAGAGAACTGGGTGTGGGGCGAGATTCAGAGAACTGGGTGTGGGGCGAGAGTCTGAGAATTGGGAGTGGGGCGAGAGTCAGAGAACTAGATATGGGGCGAGAGTCAGAGAACTGGGAGTGGGGCGAGAGTCAGAGAACTGGGTATGGGGCGAGAGGCAGAGAACTGGGTGTGGGGCGAGAATCAGAGAACTGGGTGTGGGGCGAGAGTCAGAGAACTGGGCGTGGGGCGAGAGTCAGAGAACTGGGCGTGGGGCAAGATTCAGAGAACTGGGTGTGGGGCGAGAGTCCGAGAAATGGGTGTGGGGCAAGAGTCAGAGAACTATGTGTGTGGCGAGATTCAGAGAACTGAATGGACCGTGAGTCAGAGAACTGGGTGTGGGGCGAGATTCAGAGAACTGGGCATGGGGCGAGAGTCAGTGAACTGGGCGTGGGGCGAGATTCAGAGAACTGAATGGACCACGAGTCAGAGAACTGCGTGTTGGGCGAGAGTCAGAGAACTGGGTGTGGGACGAGAGTCAGAGAACTGGGTGTGGGGCGAAAGTCAGAGAACTGGGAGTGGGGCGAGAGTCAGAGACCTGGGTGTGGGGCGAGAGTCAGAAAACTGGGTGTGGGGCGAGAGTCAGAGAACTGGGTATGGGGCGAGCGTCAGAGAACTGGGTATGGGGCCAGATTCCGAGAACTGGGTGTGGCGCAAGATTCAGAGAACTGGGTGTGGTGCGAGATTCAGAGTAATGGGTGTGGGGCGAGAGAGAGAGAACTGTGTATGGGGTGAGAAAAAACTGAGTGTGGGGCGAGATTCAGAGAACTAGATGTGGAGCGAGAGTCAGGGAACTGGGTGTGGGGCGAGAAGAAAATGCGTGTGGGGCAAGAGTCAGAGAAATGTGTGTGGGACGACAGTCAGAGAACTGGGTGTGGGGCGAGTGTCAGAGAACTGGGAGTGGGACGAGTGTCAGAGAACTGGGAGTGGGGCAAGAGTCAGAGAACTGGGTGTGGGGCGAGATTCAGAGAACTGGGTGTGGGGCGAGAGTCAGAGAACTGGGAGGTGGGCGAGATTCTGAGAACTGGGAGAAGGGCGAGAGTGAGAGAACTGGTTGTGGGGCAAGAGTCAGAGAACTGGGTGTGGGGCGAGATTCAGAGAACTGGGTCGGGAACGAGATTCAGAGAACTGGGTGTGGGGCGAGAGTCAGAGAACTGGGTGTGGGGCGAGATTTAGAGAACTAGGTGTGGGGCCTGATTCTGAGAACTGAATGGACTGAGAGTCAGAGAACTGGGTGTGGGCAAGAGTCAGAGAACTGGGTGTGGGCAAGAGCCAGAGAACTGGGTGTGGGCAAGAGCCCGAGAACTGGGTGTGGGGGCGAGTGTCAGAGAACTGGGTGTGGGGCCAGATTCATAGAAATGGGTGTGGGACGAGAGTCAGAGAACTGGGAGTGGGGCGAGAGTCAGAGAACTGGGTGTGGGGCGAGAGTCAGAGAACTGGGTGTGGGGCGAGATTCAGAGAACTTGGTGTGGGGCGAGAGTCTGAGAATTGGGAGTGTGGCGAGAGTCAGAGTACTAGATATGGGGCGAGAATCGGAGAACCGGTAGTGGGGCGAGATTCAGAGAACTGGGTATGGGGCGAGAGTCAGAGAACTGGGTGTTGGGCGAGAGTCAGAGAACTGGGTGTGGGGCGAGAGCCAGAGAACTGGGTGTGGGGCGAGAGTCAGTGAACTGGGTGTGGGACGAGAGTCAGAGAACTGGGTGTGGGGTGAGAGTCAGAGAACAGGGTGTGGGGCGATAGTCAGAGAACAGGGTGTGGGGCGAGAGTCAGTGAACTGGGTGGGGGGCGAGAGTCGGAGAACTGGGTTTGGGGCGAGAGTCAGAGAACAGGGTGTGGGATGAGAGTCAGAGAACTGGGTATGGGGCGAGATTCAGAGAACTGAATGGACCACGTGTCAGAGAACTGGGAGTGGGGCGAGATTCAGAGAACTGCGTGTGGGGCAAGAATCAGAGAACTGGGCGTGGGGCAAGATTCAGAGAACTGGGTGTGGGGCGAGAGTCCGAGAAATGGGTGTGGGACAAGAGTCCGAGAACTAGGTGTGTGGCGAGATTCAGAGAACTGAATGGACCGCGAGTCAGAGAACTGGGTGTGGGGCGAGAGTCAGTGAACTGGGTGTGGGGCAAGAGTCAGAGAACTGGGTGTGGGTTGAGAGTCAGAGAACTGGGTGTGGGGCGAGATTCAGAGAACTGGGCGTGGGGCAAGAATCAGAGAACTGGGTGTGGGGCAAGATTCAGAGAACTGATAGGACCGCGAGTCAGAGAACTGCGTGTTGGGCGAGTGTCAGAGAACTGGGAGTGGGGCGAGAGTCAGAGAACTGGGTGTGGGGCGAGAGTCAGAGAACTGGGTTTGGAGCAAGAGTCAGAGAACTGGGTGTGGGGCGAGAGTCAGAGAACTGGGTGTGGGGCGAGAGTCAGAGAACTGGGTGTGGGGCGAGAGTCAGAGAACTGGGTTTGGAGCAAGAGTCAGAGAACTGGGAGTGGGGCGAGATTCAGAGAACAGGGTGTGGGGCAAGAGTCAGAGAACTGGGCGTGGGGCGAGATTCAGAGAACTGGGTATGGGGCGAGAGTCAGAGAACTGGGCGTGGGGCAAGAGTCAGAGAACTGGGCATGGTGCGAGATTCAGAGAACTGGGTATGGGGCGAGAGTCAGAGAACTGGGTGGGGGGCGAGAGTCGGAGAACTGGGTTTGTGGCGAGAGTCAGAGAACAGGGTGTGGGACGAGAGTCAGAGAACTGGGTATGGGGCGAGATTCAGAGAACTGAATGGACCACGTGTCAGAGAACTGGGAGTGGGGCGAGAGTCAGAGAACTGTGTCTGGAACGAGATTCAGAGAACTGTGTGTGGGGCGAGAGTCAGAGAACTGGGTGTGGTGCGAGATTCAGAGAACTGGGTGTGGGGCGAGAGTCTGAGAATTGGGAGTGGGGCGAGAGTCAGAGAACTAGATATGGGGCGAGACTCAGAGAACTGGGAGTGGGGCGAGAGTCACAGAACTGGGTATGGGGCGAGAGTCAGAGAACTGGGTGTGGGGCGAGAATCAGAGAACTGGACGTGGGGCAAGATTCAGAGAACTGGGTGTGGGGCGAGAGTCCGAGAAATGGGTGTGGGGCACGAGTCAGAGAACTAGGTGTGGGGCGAGATTCAGAGAACTGAATGGACCGCGAGTCAGAGAACTGGGTGTGGGTCGAGAGTCAGAGACCTAGGTGTGGGTCGAGACTCAGAGAACTGGGTGTGGGGCGAGATTCAGAGAACTGGGCATGGGGGGAGAGTCAGTGAACTGGGCGTGGGTCGAGATTCAGAGAACTGAATGGACCTCGAGTCAGAGAACTGCGTGTTGGGCGAGTGTCAGAGAACTGGGAGTGGGGCGAGAGTCAGAGAACTGGGTGTGGGGCAAGAGTCAGAGAACTGGGTGTGGGGCGAAAGTCAGAGAACTGGGAGTGGGGCGAGAGTCAGAGACCTGGGTGTGGGGCGAGAGTCAGAAAACTGGGTGTGGGGCGAGAGTCAGAGAACTGGGTATGGGGCGAGCGTCAGAGAACTGGGTATGGGGCCAGATTCCGAGAACTGGGTGTGGGGCAAGAGTCAGAGAACTGGGTGTGGGGCGAGAGTCAGAGATCTGGGTGTGGGACGAGAGTCAGAGAACTGGGTAGGGTGGCAAATTCCGAGAACTGTGTGTGGGACGAGAGTCAGAGAACTGGGTGTGGGGCGAGTGTCAGAAAACTTGGTAGGGGGGCAATTTCCGAGAACTGTTTGTGGGACGAGAGTCAGAGAACTGGGTTTGGGGCGAGTGTCAGAGAACTGGGTGTGGGGCGAAATTCAGAGAAATGGGTGTGGGGCCAGAGTCAGTGAACTGGGTGTGGGGCGAGAATCAGAGAACTGTGTGTGTGGCGGGATTCAGAGAACTGGGTGTCGGGCGAGATTCAGAGAACTGGATGTGGACCGAGAGTCAGGGTACTGGGTGTGGGGCGAGAAGAAAATGCGTGTGGGGCAAGAGTCAGAGAAATGGGTGTGGGACGACAGTCAGAGAACTGGGTGTGGTGCGAGTGTCAGAGAACTGGGAGTGGGACGAGTGTCAGAAAACTGGGAGTGGGGCAAGAATCAGAGAACTGGGTGTGGGGCGAGAGTCAGAGAACTGGGTGTGGGGCGAGAGTCAGAGAACTGGGAGGGGGGCGAGATTCTGATAACTGGGAGAAGGGCGAGAGTGAGAGAACTGGTTGTGGGGCAAGAGTAAGAGAACTGGGTATGGGGCGAGCGTCAGAGAACTGGGTATGGGGCCAGATTCCGAGAACTGGGTGTGGGGCAAGAGTCAGAGAACTGGGTGTGGGGCGAGAGTCAGAGATCTGGGTGTGGGGCGAAAGTCAGAGAACTGGGAGTGGGGCGAGAGTCAGAGACCTGGCTGTGGGGCGAGAGTCAGAGACCTGGCTGTGGGGCGAGAGTCAGAAAACTGGGTGTGGGGCGAGAGTCAGAGAACTGGGTATGGGGCGAGCGTCAGAGAACTGGGTATGGGGCCAGATTCCGAGAACTGGGTGTGGGGCAAGAGTCAGAGAACTGGGTGTGGGGCGAGAGTCAGAGATCTGGGTGTGGGACGAGAGTCAGAGAACTGGGTATTGTGGCAAATTCCGAGAACTGTGTGAGGGACGAGAGTCAGAGAACTGGGTGTGGGGCGAGAGTCAGAGAACTTGGTAGGGGGGCAATTTCCGAGAACTGTTTGTGGGACGAGAGTCAGAGAACTGGGTTTGGGGCGAGTGTCAGAGAACTGGGTGTGGGGCGAGATTCAGAGAACTGGGTGTGTGGCGGGATTCAGAGAACTGGGTGTCGGGCGAGATTCAGAGAACTGGGTGTGGTGCGAGATTCACAGTAATGGGTATGGGGCGAGAGTCAGAGAACTGTGTATGGTGTGAGAAAAAACTGAGTGTGGGGCGAGATTCAGAGAACTGGATGTGGACCGAGAGTCAGGGTACTGGGTGTGGGGCGAGAAGAAAATGCGTGTGGGGCAAGAGTCAGAGAAATGGGTGTGGGACGACAGTCAGAGAACTGGATGTGGGACGAGTGTCAGAGAACTGGGAGTGGGACGAGTGTCAGAGAACTGGGAGTGGGGCAAGAATCAGAGAACTGGCTGTGGGGCGAGAGTCAGAGAACTGGGTGTGGGGCGAGAGTCAGAGAACTGGGAGGGGGGCGAGATTCTGAAAACTGGGAGAAGGGCGAGAGTGAGAGAACTGGTTATGGGGCAAGAGTCAGAGAACTGGGAGTGCGACGAGAATCAGAGACCTGGGTGTGGGGCGAGAGTCAGCGAACTGGGTGTGGGACGAGGGTCAGAGAACAGGGTATGGGGCGAGAGTCAGAGAACTGGGTATGGGGCCAGATTCCGAGAACTGGGTGTGGGGTGAGAGTCAGAGAACTGGGTATAGGGCGAGACTCAGTGAACTGTGTGTGGGGCAAGAGTCACAGAACTGGGTGTGGGGCGAGAGTCAGAGAACTGGGTTTGGGGCGAGAGTCAGAGAACTGGCCGTGGGGCGAGAGTCAGAGAAATGGGTGTGGGGCGAGAGTCAGAGAACTGGGTGTGGGGCGAGAGTCAGAGAACTGAGTGTGGGGCGAAAGTCAGAGAACTGGGAGTGGGGCGAGAGTCAGAAAACTGGGTGTGGGGCGAGAGTCAGAGAACTGGGTATGGGGCGAGCGTCAGAGAACTGGGTATGGGGCCAGATTCCGAGAACTGGGTGTGGCGCAAAATTCAGAGAACTGGTTGTGGTGCGAGATTCAGAGTAATGGGTGTGGGGCGAGAGTCAGAGAACTGTGTATGGGGTGAGAAAAAACTGAGTGTGGGGCGAGATTCAGAGAACTGGATGTGGAGCGAGAGTCAGGGAACTGGGTGTGGGGCGAGAAGAAAATGCGTGTGGGGCAAGAGTCAGAGAAATGGGTGTGGGACGACAGTCAGAGAACTGGGTGTGGGGCGAGTGTCAGAGAACTGGGAGTGGGACGAGTGTCAGAGAACTGGGAGTGGGGCAAGAGTCAGAGAACTGGGTGTTGGGCGAGAGTCAGAGAACTGGGTGTGGGGCGAGAGTCAGAGAACTGGGTGTGGGGCGAGATTTAGAGAACTAGGTGTGTGGCCTGATTCAGAGAACTGAATGCACCGAGAGTCAGAGAACTGGGTGTGGGCAAGAGCCAGAGAACTGGGTGTGGGCAAGAGCCAGAGAACTGGGTGTGGGGGCGAGTGTCAGAGAACTGGGTGTGGGGAGAGATTCAGAGAAATGTGTGTGGGACGAGAGTCAGAGAACTGGGAGTGGGGCAAGAGTCAGAGAACTGGGTGTGGGGCGAGAGTCAGAGAACTGGGTGTGGGGCGAGATTCAGAGAACTGGGTGTGGGGCGAGAGTCTGAGAATTGGGAGTGTGGCGAGAGTCAGAGTACTAGATATGGGGCGAGAGTCAGATAACTGGGAGTTGGGCGAGATTCAGAGAACTGGGTATGGGGCCAGAGTCAGAGAACTGGGTGTGGGGCGAGAGTCAGAGAACTGGGTGTGGGGCAAGAGTCAGAGAACTGGGCATGGGGCAAGAGTCAGAATACTGGGCGTGGGGCGAGATTCAGAGAACTGGGAGTGGGGTGAGAGTCAGTGAACTGGGTGTGGGGCGGCAGTCAGAGAACATGGTGCGGGGCGAGAGTCAGAGAACTGGGTGTTGGGCGCGAGTCAGAGAACTGGGTGTGGGGCGAGAGCCAGAGAACTGTGTGTGGGACGGGAGTCAGAGATCTGGGTGTGGGGTGAGAGTCAGAGAAAAGGGTGTGGGGCGAGAGGCAGAGAACTAAGTGTGGGGCGAGAGTCAGAGAACTGTGTGTGGGGCCAGAGTCAGTGATCTGGGTGTGGAGCGAGAGTCAGGGAACTGGGTTTGGGGCAAGAGTCAGAGAACTGGGTGGGGGGCGAGAGTCGGAGAACTGGGTTTGGGGCGAGAGTCAGAGAACAGGGTGTGGGGCGAGATTCAGAGAACTGGGTGTGGGGCGAGAGTCTGAGAATTGGGAGTGGGGCGAGAGTCAGAGAACTAGATATGGGGCGAGAGTCAGAGAACTGGGAGTGGGGCGAGAGTCAGAGAACTGGGTATGGGGCGAGAGTCAGAGAACTGGGTGTGGGGCGAGAATCAGAGAACTGTGCGTGGGGCAAGATTCAGAGAACTGGGTGTGGGGCAAGAGTCCGAGAAATGGGTGTGGGGCAAGAGTCAGAGAACTAGGTGCTGGGCGAGATTCAGAGAACTGAATGGACCGCGAGTCAGAGAACTGCGTGTTGGGCGAGTGTCAGAGAACTGGGAGTGGGGCGAGAGTCAGAGAACTGGGTGTGGGGCGAGAGTCAGAGAACTGGGTGTGGGGCGAAAGTCAGAGAACTGGGAGTGGGGCGAGAGTCAGAGACCTGGGTGTGGGGCGAGAGTCAGAAAACTGGGTGTGGGGCGAGAGTCAGAGAACTGCGTTTTGGGCGATTGTCAGAGAACTGGGAGTGGGGCGAGAGTCAGAGAACTGGGTGTGGGGCGAGAGTCAGAGAACTGGTTGTGGGGCGAAAGTCTGAGAACTGGGAGTGGGGCGAGAGTCAGAGACCTGGGTGTGGGGCGAGAGTCAGAAAACTGGGTGTGGGGCGAGAGTCAGAGAACTGCGTGTTGGGCGAGTGTCAGAGAACTGGGAGTGGGGCGAGAGTCAGAGAACTGGGTGTGGGGCGAGAGTCAGAGAACTGGGTGTGGGGCGAAAGTCAGAGAACTGGGAGTGGGGCGAGAGTCAGAGACCTGGGTGTGGGGCGAGAGTCAGAAAACTGGGAGTGGGGCGAGAGTCAGAGAACTGGGTATGGGGCGAGCGTCAGAGAACTGGGTATGGGGCCAGATTCCGAGAACTGGGTGTGGCGCAAGATTCAGAGAACTGGGTGTGGTGCGGGATTCAGAGTAATGGGTGTGGGGCGAGAGTCAGAGAACTGTGTATGGGGTGAGAAGAAAATGCGTGTGGGGCAAGAGCCAGATAAATGGGTGTGGGACGACAGTCAGAGAACTGGGTGTGGGGCGAGTGTCAGAGGTCTGGGAGTGGGCCGAGTGTCAGAGAACTGGGAGTGGGGCAAGAGTCAGAGAACTGGGTGTGGGGCGAATGTCAGAGAACTGGGTGTGGGGCGAGATTCAGAGAACTGGGAGGTGGGCGAGATTCTGAGAACTAGGAGAAGGGCGAGAGTGAGAGAACTGGTTGTGGGGCAAGAGTCAGAGAACTGGGTGTGGGGCGAGATTCAGAGAACTGGGTCTGGAACGAGATTCAGAGAACGGGGTGTGGGGCAAGAGTCAGAGAACTAGGTGTGGGGCCTGATTCAGAGAACTGAATGGACCGAGAGTCAGAGAACTGGGTGTGGGCAACAGCCAGAGAACTGGGTGTGGGGCGAGAGTCAGAGAACTGGGTGTGGGGCGAGATTCAGAGAACTGGGTGTGGGGCGAGAGTCAGAGAACTGGGAGTGGGGCGAGAGTCAGAGAACTGGGTGTGGGGCGAGAATCAGAGAACTGTGCGTGGGGCAAGATTCAGAGAACTGGGTGTGGGGCGAGAGTCCGAGAAATGGGTGTGGGGCAAGAGTCAGAGAACTAGGTGTGGGGCGAGATTCAGAGAACTGAATGGACCGCGAGTCAGAGAACTGGGTGTGGGGCGAGAGTCAGAGAACTGGGTGTGGGTCGAGACTCAGAGAACTGGGTGTGGGGCGAGATTCAGAGAACTGGGCATGGGGCGAGAGTCAGTGAACTGGGCGTGGGGCGAGATTCAGAGAACTGAATGGACCGCGAGTCAGAGAACTGCGTGTTGGGCGAATGTCAGAGAACTGGGTGTGGGGCGAGAGTCAGAGAACTGGGTGTGGGGCGAGAGTCAGAGAACTGGGTGTGGGGCGAAAGTCAGAGAACGGGGAGTGGGGCGAGAGTCAGAGAACTGGGTGTGGGGCGAGAGTCAGAGAACTGGGTATGGGGCGAGCATCAGAGAACTGGGTATGGGGCCAGATTCCGAGAACTGGGTGTGGCGCAAGATTCAGAGATCTGGGTGTGGTGCGAGATTCAGAGTAATGGGTGTGGGGCGAGAGTCAGAGAACTGTGTATGGGGTGAGAAAAAACGGAGTGTGGGGCGAGATTCAGAGAACTGGATGTGGAGCGAGAGTCAGGGAACTGGGTGTGGGCGAGAAGAAAATGCGTGTGTGGCAAGAGTCAGAGAAATGTGTGTGGGACGACAGTCAGAGAACTGGGTGTGGGGCGAGTGTCAGAGGTCTGGGAGTGGGCCGAGTGTCAGAGAACTGGGAGTGGGGCAAGAGTCAAGAGAACTGGGTGTGGGGCGAGTGTCAGAGAACTGGGTGTGGGGCGAGAGTCAGAGAACTGGGAGGTGGGCGAGATTCTGAGAACTGGGAGAAGGGCGAGTGTGAGAGAACTGGTTGTGGGGCAAGAGTCAGAGAACTGGGTGTGGGGCGAGATTCAGAGAACTGGGTCTGGAACGAGATTCAGAGAACTGGGTGTGGGGCAAGAGTCAGAGAACTGGGTGTGGGCAAGAGCCAGAGAACTGGGTGTGGGGCGAGATTTAGAGAACTAGGTGTGGGGCCTGATTCAGAGAACTGAATGGACCGAGAGTCAGAGAACTGGGTTTGGGCAAGAGCCAGAGAACTGGGTGTTCGCAAGAGCCAGAGAACTGGGTGTGGGGCGAGATTCAGAGTACTAGATATGGGGCGAGAGTCTGAGAATTGGGAGTGTGGCGAGAGTCAGAGTACTAGATATGGGGCGAGAGTCAGAGAACTGGGAGTGGGGCGAGATTCAGAGAACTGGGTATGGGGCGAGAGTCAGAGAACTGGGTGTGGGGCTAGAGTCTGAGAACTGGGCGTGGGGCAAGAGTCAGAGAACTGGGCGTGGGGCAAGAGTCAGAGAACTGGGCGTGGGGCGTGATTCAGAGAACTGGGAGTGGGGTGAGAGTCAGTGAACTGGGTGTGGGGCGACAGTCAGAGAACAGGGTGCGGGGCGAGAGTCAGAGAACTGGGTGTTGGGCGAGAGTCAGAGAACTGGGTGTGGGGCGAGAGCCAGAGAACTGTGTGTGGGACGAGAGTCAGAGAACTGCGTGTGGGGTGAGAGTCAGAGAACAGGGTGTGGGGTGAGAGTCAGGGAACTGGGTTTGGGGCGAGAGTCAGAGAACTGGGTGGGGGGGTGAGAGTCGGAGAACTGGGTTTGGGGCGAGAGTCAGAGAACAGGGTGTGGGACGAGAGTCAGAGAACTGGGTATGGGGCGCGATTCAGAGAACTGAATGGACCACGTGTCAGAGAACTGGAAGTGGGGCGAGAGTCAGAGAACTGTGTGTGGGGCGAGAGTCAGAGAACTGGGTGTAGGGCGAGATTCAGAGAACTGGGTGTGGGGCGAGAGTCTGAGAATTGGGAGTGGGGCGAGAGTCAGAGAACTAGATATGGGGCGAGAGTCAGAGAACTGGGAGTGGGGCGAGAGTCAGAGAACTGGGAGTGGGGCAAGAGTCAAGAGAACTGGGTGTGGGGCGAGTGTCAGAGAACTGGGTGTGGGGCGAGAGTCAGAGAACTGGGAAGTGGACGAGATTCTGAGAACTGGGAGAAGGGCGAGAGTGAGAGAACTGGTTGTGGGGCAAGAGTCAGAGAACTGGGTGTGGGGCGAGATTCAGAGAACTGGGTCTGGAACGAGATTCAGAGAACTGGGTGTGGGGCAAGAGTCAGAGAACTGGGTGTGGGCAAGAGCCAGAGAACTGGGTGTGGGGCGAGATTTAGAGAACTAGGTGTGGGGCCTGATTCAGAGAACTGAATGGACCGAGAGTCAGAGAACTGGGTTTGGGCAAGAGCCAGAGAACTGGGTGTGGGCAGGAGCCAGAGAACTGGGTGTGGGGCGAGATTCAGAGTACTAGATATGGGGCGAGAGTCTGAGAATTGGGAGTGTGGCGAGAGTCAGAGTACTAGATATGGGGCGAGAGTCAGAGAACTGGGAGTGGGGCGAGATTCAGAGAACTGGGTATGGGGCGAGAGTCAGAGAACTGGGTGTGGGGCGAGAGTCTGAGAACTGGGCGTGGGGCAAGAGTCAGAGAACTGGGCGTGGGGCAAGAGTCAGAGAACTGGGCGTGGGGCGTGATTCAGAGAACTGGGAGTGGGGTGAGAGTCAGTGAACTGGGTGTGGGGCGACAGTCAGAGAACAGGGTGCGGGGCGAGAGTCAGAGAACTGGGTGTTGGGCGAGAGTCAGAGAACTGGGTGTGGGGCGAGAGCCAGAGAACTGTGTGTGGGACGAGAGTCAGAGAACTGGGTGTGGGGTGAGAGTCAGAGAACAGGGTATGGGGCGAGAGTCAGAGAACTTGGAACCTGGATTGTAGTTTTGGGAACCTGGATTGTAGTTTTGGGAACCTGGATTGTAGTTTTTGGGAACCTAGATTGTAGTTTTGGGAACCTGGATTGTAGTTTTTGGGAACCTGGATTGTAGTTTTTGGGAACCTGGATTGTAGTTTTGGGAACCTGGATTGTAGTTTTGGGAACCTGGATTGTAGTTTTTGGGAACCTGGATTGTAGTTTTAGGGTAAGGGAGAATGAGAGTATAGAGGTCAGGAGCACAGATTTGACGTCGCAGGAGGGGGCCAGTGTTCAGGTAGGTGGTTTGAAGTGTGTCTACTTCAATGCCAGGAGTATAGAAAACAAGGTAGGGGAACTGGCAGCGTGGGTTGGTACCTGGGACTTCGATGTTGTGGCCATTTCGGAGACATGGATAGAGCAGGGACAGGAATGGATGTTGCAGGTTCCGGGGTTTAGGTGTTTTAGTAAGCTCAGAGAAGGAGGCAAAAGAGGGGGAGGTGTGGCGCTGCTAGTCAAGAGCAGTATTACGGTGGCGGAGAGGATGCTAGATGGGGACTCTTCTTCCGAGGTAGTATGGGCTGAAGTTAGAAACAGGAAAGGAGAGGTCACCCTGTTGGGAGTTTTTTATAGGCCTCCTAATAGTTCTAGGGATGTAGAGGAAAGGATGGCGAAGATGATTCTGGATATGAGCGAAAGTAACAGGGTAGTTATTATGGGAGACTTTAACTTTCCAAATATTGACTGGAAAAGATATAGTTCGAGTACAATAGATGGGTCGTTTTTTGTACAGTGTGTGCAGGAGGGTTTCCTGAAACAATATGTTGACAGGCCAACAAGAGGCGAGGCCACGTTGGATTTGGTTTTGGGTAATGAACCAGGCCAGGTGTTGGATTTGGAGGTAGGAGAGCACTTTGGGGACAGTGACCACAATTCGGTGACGTTTACGTTAATGATGGAAAGGGATAAGTATACACCGCAGGGCAAGAGTTATAGCTGGGGGAAGGGCAATTATGATGCCATTAGACGTGACTTGGGAGGGATAAGGTGGAGAAGTAGGCTGCAAGTGTTGGGCACACTGGATAAGTGGGGCTTGTTCAAGGATCAGCTACTGCGTGTTCTTGATAAGTATGTACCGGTCAGACAGGGAGGAAGGCGTCGAGCGAGGGAACCGTGGTTTACCAAGGAAGTGGAATCTCTTGTTAAGAGGAAGAAGGAGGCCTATGTGAAGATGAAGTGTGAAGTTTCGGTTGGGGCGATGGATAGTTACAAGGTAGCGAGGAAGGATCTAAAGAGAGAGCTAAGACGAGCAAGGAGGGGACATGAGAAGTATTTGGCAGGAAGGATCAAGGAAAACCCAAAAGCTTTCTATAGGTATGTCAGGAATAAGCGAATGACTAGGGAAAGAGTAGGACCAGTCAAGGACAGAGATGGGAAATTGTGTGTGGAGTCTGAAGAGATAGGCGAGATACTAAATGAATATTTTTCATCAGTATTCACTCAGGAAAAAGATAATGTTGTGGAGGAGAATGCTGAGCCCCAGGCTAATAGAATAGATGGCATTGAGGTACGTAGGGAAGAGGTGTTGGCAATTCTGGACAGGCTGAAAATAGATAAGTCCCCGGGACCTGATGGGATTTATCCTAGGATTCTATGGGAGGCCAGGGAAGAGATTGCTGGACCTTTGGCTTTGATTTTTATGTCATCATTGGACACAGGAATAGTGCCAGAGGACTGGAGGACAGCAAATGTGGTCCCTTTGTTCAAAAAGGGGAGCAGAGACAACCCCGGCAACTATAGACCGGTGAGCCTCACGTCTGTAGTGGGTAAAGTCTTGGAGGGGATTATAAGAGACAAGATTTATAATCATCTAGATAGGAATAATATGATCAGGGATAGTCAGCATGGCTTTGTGAAGGGTAGGTCATGCCTCACAAACCTTATTGAGTTCTTTGAGAAGGTGACTGAACAGGTAGACGAGGGTAGAGCAGTTGATGTGGTGTATATGGATTTCAGCAAAGCATTTGATAAGGTTCCCCACGGTAGGCTATTGCAAAAAATACGGAGGCTGGGGATTGAGGGTGATTTAGAGATGTGGATCAGAAATTGGCTAGCTGAAAGAAGACAGAGGGTGGTGGTTGATGGGAAATGTTCAGAATGGAGTACAGTCACAAGTGGAGTACCACAAGTATCTGTTCTGGGGCCGTTGCTGTTTGTCATTTTTATCAATGACCTAGAGGAAGGCGCAGAAGGGTGGGTGAGTAAATTTGCAGACGATACTAAAGTCGGTGGTGTTGTCGATAGTGTGGAAGGATGTAGCAGGTTACAGAGGGATATAGATAAGCTGCAGAGCTGGGCTGAGAGGTGGCAAATGGAGTTTAATGTAGAGAAGTGTGAGGTGATTCACTTTGGAAGGAATAACAGGAATGCGGAATATTTGGCTAATGGTAAAGTTCTTGAAAGTGTGGATGAGCAGAGGGATCTAGGTGTCCATGTACATAGATCCCTGAAAGTTGCCACCCAGGTTGATAGGGTTGTGAAGAAGGCCTATGGAGTGTTGGCCTTTATTGGTAGAGGGATTGAGCTCCGGAGTCGGGAGGTCATGTTGCAGCTGTACAGAACTCTGGTACGGCCGCATTTGGAGTATTGCGTACAGTTCTGGTCACCACATTATAGGAAGGACGTGGAGGCTTTGGAGTGGGTGCAGAGGAGATTTACCAGGATGTTGCCTGGTATGGAGGGAAAATCTTATGAGGAAAGGCTGATGGACTTGAGGTTGTTTTCGTTGGAGAGAAGAAGGTTAAGAGGAGACTTAATAGAGGCATACAAAATGATCAGGGGGTTGGATAGGGTGGACAGTGAGAGCCTTCTCCCGCGGATGGATATGGCTGGCACGAGGGGACATAACTTTAAACTGAGGGGTAATAGATATAGGACAGAGGTCAGAGGTAGGTTCTTTACGCAAAGAGTAGTGATGGAATGCCCTACCTGCTACAGTAGTGAACTCGCCAACATTGAGGGCATTTAAAAGTTTATTGGATAAACATATGGATGATAATGGCATAGTGTAGGTTAGATGGCTTTTGTTTCGGTGCAACATCGTGGGCCGAAGGGCCTGTACTGCGTTGTATTGTCTAAGTTCTATGTTCTATGTAACTAGGTGTGGGGCGAGATTCAGAGAACTGAATGGACCGCGAGTCAGAGAACTGGGTGTGGGTCGAGAGTCAGAGAACTGGGTGTGGGTCGAGACTCAGAGAAATGGGTGTGGGGCGAGATTCAGAGAACTGGGCATGGGGCGAGAGTCAGTGAACGGGGCGTGGGGCAAGATTCAGAGAACTGATAGGACCGCGAGTCAGAGAACTGGGCATGGGGCGAGAGTCAGTGAACTGCGCGTGGGGCAAGATTCAGAGAACTGAATGGACCGCGAGTCAGAGAACTGCGTGTTGGGCGAGTGTCAGAGAACTGGGAGTGGGGCGAGAGTCAGAGAACTGGGTGTGGGGCGCGAGTCAGAGAACTGGGTGTGGGGCGAGAGTCAGAGAACTGGGAGTGGGGCGAGAGTCAGAGACCTGGGTGTGGGGCGAGAGTCAGAAAACTGGGTGTGGGGCGAAAGTCAGAGAACTAGGTATGGGGCGCGCGTCAGAGAACTGGGTATGGGGCCAGATTCCGAGAACTGGGTGTGGGGCAAGAGTCAGAGAACTGGGTGTGGGGCGAGAGTCAGAGATCTGGGTGTGGGACGAGAGTCAGAGGACAGGGTATGGGGCGAGAGTCAGAGACCTGGGTGTGAGGCGAGAGTCAGAAAACTGGGTGTGGGGTGAGAGTCAGAGAACATGGTATGGGGCCAGATTCCGAGAACTGGGTGTGGGGCAAGAGTCAGAGAACTGGGTGTGGGGCGAGAGTCAGCGAACTGGGTGTGGGACGAGAGTCAGAGAACAGGGTATGGGGCGAGAGTCAGAGAACTGGGTATGGGGCGAGATTCAGAGAACTGAATGGACCACGTGTCAGAGAACTGAATGGACCGCGAGTCAGAGAACTGGGTGTGGGTCGCGAGTCAGAGAACTGGGTGTGCGTCGAGAGTCAGAGAACTGGGCATGGGGCGAGAGTCAGTGAACTGGGCGTGGGGCGAGATTCAGAGAACTGAATGGACCGCGAGTCAGAGAACTGCGTGTTGGCGAGTGTCAGAGAACTGGGTGTGGGGCCAGATTCCGAGAACTGGGTGTGGGGCGAAAGTCAGAGAACTGGGAGTGGGGCGAGAGTCAGAGACCTGGGTGTGGGGCGAGAGTCAGAGAACAGGGTGTGGGGCGAGAGTCAGAGAACTGGGTATGGGGCGAGCGTCAGAGAACTGGGTATGGGGCCAGATTCCGAGAACTGGGTGTGGGGCAAGAGTCAGAGAACTGGGTGTGGGGCGAGAGTCAGAGAACTGGGTATGGGGCCAGATTCCGAGAACTGGGTGTGGGGCGAAAGTCAGAGAACTGGGAGTGGGGCGAGAGTCAGAGACCTGGGTGTGGGGCGAGAGTCAGAGAACAGGGTGTGGGGCGAGAGTCAGAGAACTGGGTATGGGGCGAGCGTCAGAGAACTGGGTATGGGGCCAGATTCCGAGAACTGGGTGTGGGGCAAGAGTCAGAGAACTGGGTGTGGGGCGAGAGTCAGCGAACTGGGTGTGGGACGAGAGTCAGAGAACAGGGTATGGGGCGAGAGTCAGAGAACTGGGTATGGGGCCAGATTCCGAGAACTGGGTGTGGGGTGAGAGTCAGAGAATTGGGTACAGGGCGAGAGTCAGTGAACTGGGCGTGGGGCAAGAGTCACAGAACTGGGTTTGGGGCAAGAGTCACAGAACTGGGTGTGGGGCGAGAGTCAGAGAACTGGGTTTGGGGCGAGAGTCAGAGAACTGGGCGTGGGGCGAGCGTCAGAGAAATGGGTGTGGGGCGAGAGTCAGAGAACTGGGTGTGGGGCGAGAGTCAGTGAACTGGGTGTGGGGCGAGTGTCAGAGAACTGGGTGTGGGGCGAGATTCAGAACTGAGTTTGGGGCAAGAGTCAGAGAACTGGGAGTGGGGCGAGATTCAGAGAACTGGGTTTCGGGCGAGAGTCAGAGAAATGGGTGTGGGGCGGGAGTCAGAGAACTGAGTGTGGGGCGAGAGTTAGAGAACTGGGTGTGGGGCGAGAGTCAGAGAACTGGGAGTGGGACGAGAGTCAGAGACCTGGGTGTGGGGCGAGAGTCAGAGAACTGGGTGTGGGACGAGAGTCAGAGAACTGGGTATGGGGCGAGAGTCAGAGAACTGGGTATGGGGCCAGATTCCGAGAACCGGGTGTGGGGTGAGAGTCAGAGAACTGGGTATAGGGCGAGAGTCCGTGAACTGGGTGTGGGGCGAGAGTCAGAGAAATGGGTGTATAGCGAGAGTCAGAGAACTGGGTGTGGGGCGAGAGTCAGAGAACTGGGTTTGAGGCAAGAGTCAGAGAACTGGGCGTGGGGCGAGAGTCAGAGAAATGGGTGTGGGGCGGGATTCAGAGAACTGGGTTTGGGGCGAGCGTCTGAGAACTGGATATGGGGCGAGAGTCAGAGAACTGGGTATGGGGCTGAGTCAGAGACTGGGTGTGGGGCGAGAGTCAGAGTACTGGGTTTGGGGTGAGAGTCTGAGAACTGGGTGTGGGGCGAGAGTCAGAGAACTGGGTGTGGGGCAAGAGACAGAGAACTGGGTGTGGGGCGAGAGTCGGAGAACTGGGTGTCGGGCGAAATTCAGAGAAATGGGTGTGGGGCCAGAGTCAGTGAACTGGGTGTGGGGTGAGATTCAGAGAACTGGGTGTGGGGCGAGATTCAGAGAACTAGGTGTGGGGCGAGATTCAGAGAACTGGGTGTGGAGCGAGATTCAGAGTAATGGGTGTGGGGCGAGAGTCAGAGAACTGGATGTGGAGCGAGAGTTAGAGAATTGGGTGTGGGACGACAGTCAGTGAACTGGGTTTGTGGCGAGAGTCAGAGAACTGGGTGTGGGGCGAGTGTCAGAGAACTGGGAGTGGGGCAAGAGTCAGAGAACTGGGTGTGGGGCGAGAGTCAGAGAACTGGGTGTGGGGCGAGAGTCAGAGAACTGGGAGGGGGGCGAGATTAAGAGAACTGGGAGAAGGGCGAGAGTCAGAGAACTGGGTGTGGGGCGAGAGTCCGAGAACTGTGTGTGGGGCCAGAGCCAGTGACCCGGGTGTGGGGCGAGAGTCAGTGAACTGGGTTTGGGGCGAGAGTCAGAGAACTGGGTGTGGGGCGAGTGTCAGAGAACTGGGAGTGGGGCAAGAGTCAGAGAACTGGGTGTGGGGCGAGAGTCAGAGAACTGGGTGTGGGCGAGAGTCAGAGAACTGGGAGTGGGGCGAGATTAAGAGAACTGGGAGAAGGGCGAGAGTCAGAGAACTGGGTGTGGGGCGAGAGTCCGAGAACTGTGTGTGGGGCCAGAGCCAGTGACCCGGGTGTGGGGCGAGAGTCAGGGAACTGGGTTTGGGGCGAGAGTCTGAGAACTGGGTGGGGGGCGAGAGTCGGAGAACTGGGTTTGGGGCGAGAGTCAGAGAACAGGGTGTGGGACGAGAGTCAGAGAACTGGGTATGGGGCGAGATTCAGAGAACTGAATGGACCACGTGTCAGAGAACTGGGAGTGGGGCGAGAGTCAGAGAACTGTGTGTGGGGCGAGATTCAGAGAACTGGGTGTGGGGCGAGAGTCTGAGAATTGGGAGTGGGGCGAGAGTCAGAGAACTAGATATGGGGCGAGAGTCAGAGAACTGAGAGTGGGGCGAGAGTCAGAGAACTGGGTATGGGGCAAGAGTCAGAGAACTGGGTGTGGGGCGAGAATCAGAGAACTGGGCGTGGGGCAAGATTCAGAGAACTGGGTGTGGGGCGAGAGTCCGAGAAATGGGTGTGGGGCAAGAGTCAGAGCTAGGTGTGGGGCGAGATTCAGAGAACTGAATGGACCGCGAGTCAGAGAACTGGGTGTGGGTCGAGAGTCAGAGAACTGGGTGTGGGTCGAGAGTCAGAGAACTGGGTGTGGGGCGAGAGTCAGAGAACTGGGTGTGAGGCGAGATTCAGAGAACTGGGCATGGGGCGAGAGTCAGTGAACTGGGCGTGGGGCGAGATTCAGAGAACTGAATGGACCGCGAGTCAGAGAACTGGGTGTTGGGCGAGTGTCAGAGAACTGGGAGTGGGGCGAGAGTCAGAGAACTGGGTGTGGGGCGAGAGTTAGAGAACTGGGTGTGGAGCGAAAGTCAGAGAACTGGGAGTGGGGCGAGAGTCAGACCTGGGTCTGGGGCGAGAGTCAGAAAACTGGGTGTGCGGCGAGAGTCATAGAACTGGGTATGGGGCGAGCGTCAGAGAACTGGGTATGGGGCCAGATTCCGAGAACTGGGTGTGGGGCAAGAGTCAGAGAACTGGGTGTGGGGCGAGACTCAGAGATCTGGGTGTGGGACGAGAGTCAGAGAACAGGGTATGGGGCGAGAGTCAGAGAACTGGGTCTGGGGCCAGATTCCGAGAACTGGGTGTGGGGCGAAAGTCAGAGAACTGGGAGTGGGGCGAGAGTCAGAGACCTGGGTGTGGGGCGAGAGTCAGAAAACTGGGTGTGGGGCGAGCGTCAGAGAACTGGGTATGGGGCCAGATTCCGAGAACTGGGTGTGGGGCAAGAATCAGAGAACTGGGTGTGGGGCGAGAGTCAGCGAACTGGGTGTGGGACGAGAGTCAGAGAACAGGGTATGGGGCGAGAGTCAGAGAACTGGGTATGGGGCCAGATTCCGAGAACTGGGTGTGGGGCGAAAGTCAGAGAACTGGGAGTGGGGCGAGAGTCAGAGACCTGGGTGTGGGGCGAGAGTTAGAAAACTGGGTGTGGGGCGAGAGTCAGAGAACTGGGTATGGGGCGAGCGTCAGAGAACTGGGTATGGGGCCAGATTCCGAGAACTGGGTGTGGGGTAAGAGTCAGCGAACTGGGTGTGGGGCGAGAGTCAGCGAACTGGGTGTGGGACGAGAGTCAGAGAACAGGGTATGGGGCGAGAGTCAGAGAACTGGGTATGGGGCCAGATTCCAAGAACTGGGTGTGGGGTGAGAGTCAGAGAACTGGGTATAGGGCGAGAGTCAGTGAACTGGGTGTGGGGCAAGAGTCACAGGACTGGGTTTGGGGCGAGAGTCAGAGAACAGGGTTTGGGGCGAGAGTCAGAGAACTGGGCGTGGGGCGAACGTCAGAGAAATGGGTGTGGGGCGAGAGTCAGTGAACTGGGTGTGGGGCGAGTGTCAGAGAACTGGGTGTGGGGCAAGAGTCAGAGAACTGGGTGTGGGGCGAGATTCAGAACTGGGTTTGGGGCAAGAGTCAGAGAACTGGGAGTGGGGCGAGATTCAGAGAACTGGGTTTCGGGCGAGAGTCAGAGAAATGGGTGTGGGGCGGGAGTCAGAGAACTGAGTGTGGGGCGAGAGTTAGAGAACTGGGTGTGGGGCGAGAGTCAGAGAACTGGGAGTGGGACGAGAGTCAGAGAACTGGGTGTGGGACGAGAGTCAGAGAACTGGGTATGTGGCGAGAGTCAGAGAACTGGGTATGAGGCCAGATTCCGAGAACTGGGTGTGGGGTGAGAGTCAGAGAACTGGGTATAGGGCGAGAGTCCGTGAACTGGGTGTGGGGCGAGAGTCAGAGAACTGGGTGTGGGGCAAGTGTCAGAGAACTGGGTGTGGGGCGAGAGTCAGAGAAATGGGTGTATAGCGAGAGTCAGAGAACTGGGTGTGGGGCGAGAGTCAGAGAACTGGGTTTGAGGCAAGAGTCAGAGAACTGGGCGTGGGGCGAGAGTCAGAGAAATGGGTGTGGGGCGAGATTCAGAGAACTGGGTTTGGGGCGAGCATCTGAGAACTGGGTATGGGGCGAGAGTCAGAGAACTGGGTATGGGGCTGAGTCAGGGAACTGGGTGTGGGGCAAGAGTCGGAGTACTGGGTTTGGGGTGAGAGTCTGAGAACTGGGTGTGGGGCGAGAGTCAGAGAACTGGGTGTGGGGCAAGAGACAGAGAACTGGGTGTGGGGCGAGAGTCGGAGAACTGGGTGTCGGGCGAAATTCAGAGAAATGGGTGTGGGGCCAGAGTCAGTGAACTGGGTGTGGGGTGAGATTCAGAGAACTGGGTGTGGGGCGAGATTCAGAGAACTAGGTGTGGGGCGAGATTCAGAGAACTGGGTGTGGAGCGAGATTCAGAGTAATGGGTGTGGGGCGAGAGTCAGAGAACTGGATGTGGAGCGAGAGTTAGAGAATTGGGTGTGGGACCACAGTCAGTGAACTGGGTTTGGGGCGAGAGTCAGAGAACTGGGTGTGGGGCGAGTGTCAGAGAACTGGGAGTGGGGCAAGAGTCAGAGAACTGGGTGTGGGGCGAGAGTCAGAGAACTGGGTGTGGGGCGAGAGTCAGAGAACTGGGAGGGGGGCGAGATTAAGAGAACTGGGAGAAGGGCGAGAGTCAGAGAACTGGGTGTGGGGCGAGAGTCCGAGAACTGAGTGTGGGGCCAGAGTCAGTGAACTGGGTGTGGGGCGAGAGTCAGGGAACTGGGTTTGGGGCGAGAGTCAGAGAACTGGGTGGGGGGCGAGAGTCGGAGAACTGGGTTTCGGGCGAGATTCAGAGAACTGAATGGACCACGTGTCAGAGAACTGGGAGTGGGGCGAGAGTCAGAGAACTGTGTCTGGAACGGGATTCAGAGAACTGAATGGACCACGTGTCAGAGAACTGGGTGTGGGGCGAGATTCAGAGAACAGGGTGTGGGGCGAGAGTCAGAGAACTGTGTGTGGGGCGAGAGTCAGAGAACTGGGTGTGGGGCGAGATTCAGAGAACTGTGTGTGGGGCGAGAGTCAGAGAACTGGGTGTGGGGCGAGATTCAGAGAACTGGGTGTGGGGCGAGAGTCTGAGAATTGGGAGTGGGGCGAGAGTCAGAGAACTAGATATGGGGCGAGAGTCAGAGAACTGGAAGTGGGGCGAGAGTCAGAGAACTGGGTATGGGGCGAGAGTCAGAGAACTGGGTGTGGGGCAAGAATCAGAGAACTGGGCGTGGGCCAAGATTCAGAGAACTGGGTGTGGGGCGAGAGTCCGACAAATGGGTGTGGGGCAAGAGTCAGAGCTAGGTGTGGGGCGAGATTCAGAGAACTGAATGGACCGCGAGTCAGAGAACTGGGTGTGGGTCGAGAGTCAGAGAACTGGGTGTGGGTCGAGACTCAGAGAACTGGGTGTGGGGCGATATTCAGAGAACTGGGCATGGGGCGAGAGTCAGTGAACTGGGCGTGGGGCGAGATTCAGAGAACTGAATGGACCGCGAGTCAGAGAACTGCGTGTTGGGCGAGTGTCAGAGAACTGGGAGTGGGGCGAGAGTCAGAGAACTAGGTGTGGGGCGAGAGTTAGAGAACTGGGTGTGGGGCGAAAGTCAGAGAACTGGGAGTGGGGCGAGAGTCAGAGACCTGGGTGTGGGGCGAGAGTCAGAAAACTGGGTGTGGGGCGAGAGTCAGAGAACTGTGTATGGGGCGAGCGTCAGAGAACTGGGTATGGGGCCAGATTCCGAGAACTGGGTGTGGGGCAAGAGTCAGAGAACTGGGTGTGGGGCGAGAGTCAGAGATCTGGGAGTGGGACGAGAGTCAGAGAACAGGGTATGGGGCGAGAGTCAGAGAACTGGGTCTGGGGCCAGATTCCGAGAACTGGGTGTGGGGCGAAAGTCAGAGAACTGGGAGTGGGGCGAGAGTCAGAGACCTGGGTGTGGGGCGAGAGTCAGAAAACTGGGTGTCGGGCGAGAGTCAGAGAACTGGGTATGGGGCGAGCGTCAGAGAACTGGGTATGGGGCCAGATTCCGAGAACTGGGTGTGGGGCAAGAGTCAGAGAACTGGGTGTGGGGCGAGAGTCAGCGAACTGGGTGTGGGACGAGAGTCAGAGAACAGGGTATGGGGCGAGAGTCAGAGAACTGGGTTGGGGCCAGATTCCGAGAACTGGGTGTGGGGTGAGAGTCAGAGAACTGGGTATAGGGCGAGAGTCAGTGAACTGGGTGTGGGGCAATAGTCACAGAACTGGGTGTGGGGCGAGATTCAGAGAACTGGGTTTGGGGCGAGAGTCAGAGAACTGGGCGTGGGGCGAGCGTCAGAGAAATGGGTGTGGGGCGAGAGTCAGAGAACTGGGTGTGGGGCGAGAGTCAGTGAACTGGGTGTGGGGCGAGTGTCAGAGAACTGGGTGTGGGGCAAGAGTCAGAGAACTGGGTGTGGGGCGAGATTCAGAACTGGGTTTGGGGCAAGAGTCAGAGAACTGGGAGTGGGGCGAGATTCAGAGAACTTGGTTTCGGGCGAGAGTCAGAGAAATGGGTGTGGGGCGGGAGTCAGAGAACTGAGTGTGGGGCGAGAGTTAGAGAACTGGGTGTGGGGCGAGAGTCAGAGAACTGGGAGTGGGACGAGAGTCAGAGACCTGGGTGTGGGGCGAGAGTCAGAGAAATGGGTGTGGGACGAGAGTCAGAGAACTGGGTATGGGGCGAGAGTGAGAGAACTGGGTATGGGGCCAGATTCAAGAACTGGGTGTGGGGTGAGAGTCAGAGAACTGGGTATAGGGCGAGAGTCCGTGAACAGGATGTGGGGCGAGAGTCAGAGAACTGGGTGTGGGGCAAGAGTCAGAGAACTGGGTGTGGGGCGAGAGTCAGAGAAATGGGTGTATAGCGAGAGTCAGAGAACTGGGTGTGGGGCGAGAGTCGGAGAACTTGGTTTGAGGCAAGAGTCAGAGAACTGGGCGTGGGACGAGAGTCAGAGAAATGGGTGTGGGGCGAGAGTCAGAGAACTGGGTGTGGGGCGAGAGTCGGAGTACTGGGTTTGGGGTGAGAGTCTGAGAACTGGGTGTGGGGCGAGAGTCAGAGAACTGGGTGTGGGGCAAGAGACAGAGAACTGGGTGTCGGGCGAGAGTCGGAGAACTGGGTTTGGGGCGAGAGTCAGAGAACTGGATGTCGGGCGAAATTCAGAGAAATGGGTGTGGGGCCAGAGTCAGTGAACTGGGTGTGGGGTGAGATTCAGAGAACTGGGTGTGGGGCGAGATTCAGAGAACTAGGTGTGGGGCGAGATTCAGAGAACTGGGTGTGGAGCGAGATTCAGAGTAATGGGTGTGGGGCGAGAGTCAGAGAACTGGATGTGGAGCGAGAGTTAGAGAATTGGGTGTGGGACGACAGTCAGTGAACTGGGTTTGGGGCGAGAGTCAGAGAACTGGGTGTGGGGCGAGTGTTAGAGAACTGGGAGTGGGGCAAGAGTCAGAGAACAGGGTGTGGGGCGAGAGTCAGAGAACTGTGTGTGGGGCGAGAGTCAGAGAACTGGGTGTGGGGCGAGATTCAGAGAACTGTGTGTGGGGCGAGAGTCAGAGAACTGGGTGCGGGGCGAGATTCAGAGAACTGGGTGTGGGGCGAGAGTCTGAGAATTGGGAGTGGGGCGAGAGTCAGAGAACTAGATATGGGGCGAGAGTCAGAGAACTGGAAGTGGGGCGAGAGTCAGAGAACTGGGTATGGGGCGAGAGTCAGAGAACTGGGTGTGGGGCAAGAATCAGAGAACTGGGCGTGGGCCAAGATTCAGAGAACTGGGTGTGGGGCGAGAGTCCGACAAATGGGTGTGGGGCAAGAGTCAGAGCTAGGTGTGGGGCGAGATTCAGAGAACTGAATGGACCGCGAGTCAGAGAACTGGGTGTGGGTCGAGAGTCAGAGAACTGGGTGTGGGTCGAGACTCAGAGAACTGGGTGTGGGGCGATATTCAGAGAACTGGGCATGGGGCGAGAGTCAGTGAACTGGGCGTGGGGCGAGATTCAGAGAACTGAATGGACCGCGAGTCAGAGAACTGCGTGTTGGGCGAGTGTCAGAGAACTGGGAGTGGGGCGAGAGTCAGAGAACTAGGTGTGGGGCGAGAGTTAGAGAACTGGGTGTGGGGCGAAAGTCAGAGAACTGGGAGTGGGGCGAGAGTCAGAGACCTGGGTGTGGGGCGAGAGTCAGAAAACTGGGTGTGGGGCGAGAGTCAGAGAACTGTGTATGGGGCGAGCGTCAGAGAACTGGGTATGGGGCCAGATTCCGAGAACTGCGTGTGGGGCAAGAGTCAGAGAACTGGGTGTGGGGCGAGAGTCAGAGATCTGGGAGTGGGACGAGAGTCAGAGAACAGGGTATGGGTCGAGAGTCAGAGAACTGGGTCTGGGGCCAGATTCCGAGAACTGGGTGTGGGGCGAAAGTCAGAGAACTGGGAGTGGGGCGAGAGTCAGAGACCTGGGTGTGGGGCGAGAGTCAGAAAACTGGGTGTCGGGCGAGAGTCAGAGAACTGGGTATGGGGCGAGCATCAGAGAACTGGGTATGGGGCCAGATTCCGAGAACTGGGTGTGGGGCAAGAGTCAGAGAACTGGGTGTGGGGCGAGAGTCAGCGAACTGGGTGTGGGACGAGAGTCAGAGAACAGGGTATGGGGCGAGAGTCAGAGAACTGGGTTGGGGCCAGATTCCGAGAACTGGGTGTGGGGTGAGAGTCAGAGAACTGGGTATAGGGCGAGAGTCAGTGAACTGGGTGTGGGGCAAGAGTCACAGAACTGGGTGTGGGGCGAGATTCAGAGAACTGGGTTTGGGGCGAGAGTCAGAGAACTGGGCGTGGGGCGAGCGTCAGAGAAATGGGTGTGGGGCGAGAGTCAGAGAACTGGGTGTGGGGCGAGAGTCAGTGAACTGGGTGTGGGGCGAGTGTCAGAGAACTGGGTGTGGGGCGAGAGTCGGAGTACTGGGTTTGGGGTGAGAGTCTGAGAACTGGGTGTGGGGCGAGAGTCAGAGAACTGGGTGTGGGGCAAGAGACAGAGAACTGGGTGTCGGGCGAGAGTCGGAGAACTGGGTTTGGGGCGAGAGTCAGAGAACTGGATGTCGGGCGAAATTCAGAGAAATGGGTGTGGGGCCAGAGTCAGTGAACTGGGTGTGGGGTGAGATTCAGAGAACTGGGTGTGGGGCGAGATTCAGAGAACTAGGTGTGGGGCGAGATTCAGAGAACTGGGTGTGGAGCGAGATTCAGAGTAATGGGTGTGGGGCGAGAGTCAGAGAACTGGATGTGGAGCGAGAGTTAGAGAATTGGGTGTGGGACGACAGTCAGTGAACTGGGTTTGGGGCGAGAGTCAGAGAACTGGGTGTGGGGCGAGTGTTAGAGAACTGGGAGTGGGGCAAGAGTCAGAGAACAGGGTGTGGGGCGAGAGTCAGAGAACTGTGTGTGGGGCGAGAGTCAGAGAACTGGGTGTGGGGCGAGATTCAGAGAACTGTGTGTGGGGCGAGAGTCAGAGAACTGGGTGTGGGGCGAGATTCAGAGAACTGGGTGTGGGGCGAGAGTCTGAGAATTGGGAGTGGGGCGAGAGTCAGAGAACTAGATATGGGGCGAGAGTCAGAGAACTGGAAGTGGGGCGAGAGTCAGAGAACTGGGTATGGGGCGAGAGTCAGAGAACTGGGTGTGGGGCAAGAATCAGAGAACTGGGCGTGGGCCAAGATTCAGAGAACTGGGTGTGGGGCGAGAGTCCGACAAATGGGTGTGGGGCAAGAGTCAGAGCTAGGTGTGGGGCGAGATTCAGAGAACTGAATGGACCGCGAGTCAGAGAACTGGGTGTGGGTCGAGAGTCAGAGAACTGGGTGTGGGTCGAGACTCAGAGAACTGTGTGTGGGGCGATATTCAGAGAACTGGGCATGGGGCGAGAGTCAGTGAACTGGGCGTGGGGCGAGATTCAGAGAACTGAATGGACCGCGAGTCAGAGAACTGCGTGTTGGGCGAGTGTCAGAGAACTGGGAGTGGGGCGAGAGTCAGAGAACTAGGTGTGGGGCGAGAGTTAGAGAACTGGGTGTGGGGCGAAAGTCAGAGAACTGGGAGTGGGGCGAGAGTCAGAGACCTGGGTGTGGGGCGAGAGTCAGAAAACTGGGTGTGGGGCGAGAGTCAGAGAACTGTGTATGGGGCGAGCGTCAGAGAACTGGGTATGGGGCCAGATTCCGAGAACTGGGTGTGGGGCAAGAGTCAGAGAACTGGGTGTGGGGCGAGAGTCAGAGATCTGGGAGTGGGACGAGAGTCAGAGAACAGGGTATGGGGCGAGAGTCAGAGAACTGGGTCTGGGGCCAGATTCCGAGAACTGGGTGTGGGGCGAAAGTCAGAGAACTGGGAGTGGGGCGAGAGTCAGAGACCTGGGTGTGGGGCGAGAGTCAGAAAACTGGGTGTCGGGCGAGAGTCAGAGAACTGGGTATGGGGCGAGCATCAGAGAACTGGGTATGGGGCCAGATTCCGAGAACTGGGTGTGGGGCAAGAGTCAGAGAACTGGGTGTGGGGCGAGAGTCAGCGAACTGGGTGTGGGACGAGAGTCAGAGAACAGGGTATGGGGCGAGAGTCAGAGAACTGGATGTCGGGCGAAATTCAGAGAAATGGGTGTGGGGCCAGAGTCAGTGAACTGGGTGTGGGGTGAGATTCAGAGAACTGGGTGTGGGGCGAGATTCAGAGAACTAGGTGTGGGGCGAGATTCAGAGAACTGGGTGTGGAGCGAGATTCAGAGTAATGGGTGTGGGGCGAGAGTCAGAGAACTGGATGTGGAGCGAGAGTTAGAGAATTGGGTGTGGGACGACAGTCAGTGAACTGGGTATGGGGCCAGATTCCGAGAACTGGGTGTGGGGCAAGAGTCAGAGAACTGGGTGTGGGGCGAGAGTCAGAGATCTGGGAGTGGGACGAGAGTCAGAGAACAGGGTATGGGGCGAGAGTCAGAGAACTGGGTCTGGGGCCAGATTCCGAGAACTGGGTGTGGGGCGAAAGTCAGAGAACTGGGAGTGGGGCGAGAGTCAGAGACCTGGGTGTGGGGCGAGAGTCAGAAAACTGGGTGTCGGGCGAGAGTCAGAGAACTGGGTATGGGGCGAGCATCAGAGAACTGGGTATGGGGCCAGATTCCGAGAACTGGGTGTGGGGCAAGAGTCAGAGAACTGGGTGTGGGGCGAGAGTCAGCGAACTGGGTGTGGGACGAGAGTCAGAGAACAGGGTATGGGGCGAGAGTCAGAGAACTGGGTTGGGGCCAGATTCCGAGAACTGGGTGTGGGGTGAGAGTCAGAGAACTGGGTATAGGGCGAGAGTCAGTGAACTGGGTGTGGGGCAAGAGTCACAGAACTGGGTGTGGGGCGAGATTCAGAGAACTGGGTTTGGGGCGAGAGTCAGAGAACTGGGCGTGGGGCGAGCGTCAGAGAAATGGGTGTGGGGCGAGAGTCAGAGAACTGGGTGTGGGGCGAGAGTCAGTGAACTGGGTGTGGGGCGAGTGTCAGAGAACTGGGTGTGGGGCAAGAGTCAGAGAACTGGGTGTGGGGCGAGATTCAGAACTGGGTTTGGGGCAAGAGTCAGAGAACTGGGAGTGGGGCGAGATTCAGAGAACTTGGTTTCGGGCGAGAGTCAGAGAAATGGGTGTGGGGCGGGAGTCAGAGAACTGAGTGTGGGGCGAGAGTTAGAGAACTGGGTGTGGGGCGAGAGTCAGAGAACTGGGAGTGGGACGAGAGTCAGAGACCTGGGTGTGGGGCGAGAGTCAGAGAAATGGGTGTGGGACGAGAGTCAGAGAACTGGGTATGGGGCGAGAGTGAGAGAACTGGGTATGGGGCCAGATTCAAGAACTGGGTGTGGGGTGAGAGTCAGAGAACTGGGTATAGGGCGAGAGTCCGTGAACAGGATGTGGGGCGAGAGTCAGAGAACTGGGTGTGGGGCAAGAGTCAGAGAACTGGGTGTGGGGCGAGAGTCAGAGAAATGGGTGTATAGCGAGAGTCAGAGAACTGGGTGTGGGGCGAGAGTCGGAGAACTTGGTTTGAGGCAAGAGTCAGAGAACTGGGCGTGGGACGAGAGTCAGAGAAATGGGTGTGGGGCGAGAGTCAGAGAACTGGGTGTGGGGCGAGTTTCAGAGAACTGGGTTTGTGGCGAGCGTCTGAGAACTGGGTATGGGGCGAGAGTCAGAGAACTGGGTGTGGGGCGAGAGTCAGAGAACTGGGTATGGGGCGAGAGTCAGAGAACTGGGTGTGGGGCGAGAGTCGGAGTACTGGGTTTGGGGTGAGAGTCTGAGAACTGGGTGTGGGGCGAGAGTCAGAGAACTGGGTGTGGGGCAAGAGACAGAGAACTGGGTGTCGGGCGTGAGTCGGAGAACTGGGTTTGGGGCGAGAGTCAGAGAACTGGATGTCGGGCGAAATTCAGAGAAATGGGTGTGGGGCCAGAGTCAGTGAACTGGGTGTGGGGTGAGATTCAGAGAACTGGGTGTGGGGCGAGATTCAGAGAACTAGGTGTGGGGCGAGATTCAGAGAACTGGGTGTGGAGCGAGATTCAGAGTAATGGGTGTGGGGCGAGAGTCAGAGAACTGGATGTGGAGCGAGAGTTAGAGAATTGGGTGTGGGACGACAGTCAGTGAACTGGGTTTGGGGCGAGAGTCAGAGAACTGGGTGTGGGGCGAGTGTTAGAGAACTGGGAGTGGGGCAAGAGTCAGAGAACTGGGTGTGGGGCGAGAGTCAGAGAACTGGGTGTGGGGCGAGAGTCAGAGAACTGGGAGGGGGGCGAGATTAAGAGAACTGGGAAAAGGGCGAGAGTCAGAGAACTGGGTGTGGGGCGAGATTCAGAGAACAGGGTGTGGGGCGAGAGCCAGAGAACTGGGTGTGGGGCCAGATTCAGAGATCTTGGGCGTTATTCTCTGATCCTGAGGCTAAGTGTTGACGCCGTCGTAAACGCCAACATGCCGCAGGAACAGCGATTCTGACCCCTACAGGGGGCCAGCACGGCACTGGAATGACCCGCGCTGCTCCAGCTGCCGATACTGGCGTCAAATGGGTGCCGCAGGTCTGCGCATGCGCAGTGCGACCGGCACCAGTGCGCGCATGCGCAGTGAGACTGGCGCGATTGCGCACATGTGTGGTGGCTCCCTTTTCCCTGCCGGCCCCGATGCAATATGGCGTAGGGTTATAGGGGCTGGCGCGGAGCAAAAGAGGCTCCTAGCCCGAGAGGCTGGCCCGCCGAAGGGGAGGCCCCGATCGTGGGGTCGGGCCCTCATGGGGTTGGACCTCCCCTCATCCCCCACCCCCTCCCATCACCAGGCCACCCCCGGATGGATGCACGGCGAAGTCCCGCCGGGCAAGACCACACGTGATTTGCCGGCGGGACTTGGATTTTTTATGCGGTCGCTCGGCCTATCCCGGGCGGAGCATCGCCGGGGGGGCTGTGTAGAGTGGCCCCCGGCCGTCGCCGCGCCGACTGCGCCGGCACCAATGGCGTCGATCCTCCGCTCTCCGGAGAATTTGCGGACCGGCGTCGGGGCGTTGTTGTGCAATTCGCGCTCGGCCCGGCGATTCTCCGGCCCGGCGTGGGCTGAGAGAATCCCGCCCTGGGTGTTGGGCCCAGTCTCTACTGGGTGTTGTGCGAGAGTCAGAGAACTGGATGGGGGGGAACGAGATTGAGAGACTGGGTCCATACTTAGAAAATAATTTCTCAGGTGGATTCTCCAACTCATGTTGCCATAACTTCAGAAGGCTGCATTAACCCTGGGAAAATAATGTAAGCACCATTCACATTTTTTTGTGTGTTTCTGCAGCAATCCCACCAAAGCTATAGCAGAACCACCACAGAAATTCATCCCCAAACATTCAATGGTAAATATTGTTAAAGTAGCAATTGTTTTTTAGTTAGCTACCACAGAGTGAGCATTGATGAACTAAATAACAGCCATTGAGCCATTGAGACAAAAAGCTTGACAATTTCTATGTGCCTAATCGTGAAACTCTGAAGAAATGTCAGAGATGGACAATGGAATCTTTATCTGAATGTCGCATTTGGGCTTGGAATTAGGTTATGTAATACAAATGTAGAAATAGTTAACTGGGAAGTGGAAGAAAATAATTATCCTGTGTTCCTGCTGTTAAATGCGTTAGGACCTTCGCATTGTTCCCCAGCCAAGGCGGCATGGCGGCACAGTGTTTAGCACTACTGCCTAAAGGCACCGAGGACCAATCCTGACCCTAGGTCACTGTCCACGTGGAGTTTGCACATTCTCCCCGTGTCTGCGAGGGTCTCACATGTGGATTGGCCATGCTAAATCTCCCCTTAATTAGAAAAATTAAAATGTTCCCCAGCCATTTTCTCACTCTTGATCATCCACCCCACTTCCCCGTGAAGATTGGGGCCTTTGATTCTGATATTAGAGCAGAATTTTTGTTTCAGGGTAGAGTCTCCAAAGCCAAAAGAATTTCATGGTGCCAACCCCGCATGGCAAGGGTGTGGCATACACAATGACATTTTTGTCGGATTGGCTAATTGATGGACAGAGGGGGTGTTCACTGCCCTATTGAAGCTGGCATGTTGGCCTCTAATGCTGGAAGAACATTAGGAGGCCTTCCAGCTTTCAGACAGCTGCAGCCTTCCAATGTAGAAGATGCCTGAAGATGTGTGCACCCTCTCAGCACCTTTAACATCATTGCTAAAAAAAACAATGGCCACAGCTGCCTGACTGTAAAGGGATCCCCTCCACAGGCCGACCTGTGATCATTTGTAAATTGGCTGCAGGGGTTGGCGGTTTGTTTGCACTCGGTCTGCCACCAGGGGGCTGCCTCCTTTCCCCAACCATGTTTTGGCGATTACAGAAAATTCCAGTTGACACAAGAGAGGTGCCTTGATAGGCCCCTTAAAGGCTCCAACTGGTTACCCATCACTACTGAGTAGAAACCCAAACTGGCCTTGTTAAAAATGGTCTGGCCTGCTGGCAAACCGGGATGCTGGCAGGTGTTGCTCGTTGTGTCTTTACTTAATTTGCTCTGTTTTATAACCTTGACTCTCGAGTCACCAGGTATCTTTATGATACCACCACGAGGTTCAAGTTCAAGTGCTGATCAATAACTCAATACACCAGTTAGTAAGTTTCAAATCAAAACACATTTATTATACACAGTCAATCACTACTCATGCATAAAACTCTACTTACTAGACTATCTCTAACACTAAGAGGCCTATTCTTAGCTTTGGAACTGGCCCACCAGGTCAGGGGAACAAATGGCCTTTCGTTCACTTCTGAGTCTGCAGGCTTCAAAGCTGGTATAGACTGGTAGCTAGGAGCGCCTATCTCGTAGCGTGCGTTGACTGGATACTTACTTGGTTGGTGCAGCTGCTAGGCAGGTCACGGTCAAGGGTTGTTTCGAGCTGCTGAGAGGCCCTGCCAAGAAGGACGAATTGAACTTGGGAACTCTATTTTATAGTCCCCAGGGGCTTTGTGCCCTTTTGAGCGGACCCCGTACCTGGTTCCAAGTGATTGGACTAAGTTCTGATCACTTGGATCGATTTCTCCAATACTGGAGCTGTTCCCTGATCGCTGGGCGGTTACTAAGTGTCCGTTGCCGTTCCTTTGTCTTGGCTCCTGCTGGCACCGAGGAGTCTGGCTTGGCCTTGTTTATCTTAACTGTTTCCAATTGTTCCCGGGGATCGCTCATCAATATGCAGATGGTTGTTATTTTCAGTGCTGTCTGGGTTCCTGCAAGTACTGATATACAGGAAACTTTGCACCTGCTTGTTTTTCCTGTGTTTGACTGAATTTCCCTGCATTCTTAGCGGATCTCCATTTTAAAGTCTGGAAGTGGCCAACCCAGGTGGCTACACACCCTCCTTGTGATCCCTAACGCGAAGCGTGAAGGATCACATAGCTGCGTCGTCTTCACTCCCTGACCCAGCGAGCACTCTTCCATGGCCTCTACACTCATCATAACTATGCAAGAAAATTTTAACTGACAATTCTAAGTGGCGCTATGTCACAACAGGGACATGCAGTACAACATATTAAAAAAAAACGGTTCCTCTAACTATCTTCCATAAACTACACTCACTTAAACATCCAATCATACTAACTTCCTAACAATACAAAAATAATAGCAGCATTGGATAGGTACATGGATTACGGTTCAATGATATAGTGTAGATTTATTTGTTCTCAAGGGCAGCACGGTAGCATTGTGGATAGCACAATTGCTTCACAGCTCCAGGGTCCCAGGTTCGATTCCGGCTTGGGTCACTGACTGTGCGGAGTCTGCACGTCCTCCCCGTGTCTGCGTGGGTTTCCTCCGGGTGCTCCGGTTTCCTCCCACAATCCAAAGATGTGCGGGTTAGGTGAATTGGCCAATGATAAATTGCCCTTAATGACCAAATTGCCCTTGGTGTTGGGTGAAGGTGTTGAGTTTGGGTAGGGTGCTCTTTCCAAGAGCCGGTGCAGACTCAAAGGGCCGAATGGCCTCCTTCTACACTGTAAATTCAATGATAATCTATGATTAATCTAGGACAAAGGTTCGGCACAACATCGTGGGCCGAAGGGCCTGTTCTGTGCTGTATTTTCTATGTTCTATGTTCTATGTTCTATTCACATTTTCCTCTGGCTTGGCGGTCAAGCACAGAGTTGTACAATCTTTCAGTTGCAAATGAGACATATTTCTTTATTCACAAATGATGCAAAACAAATGTCCTTTATTGTAGATCAAGGGGTTCGGGGGCCTGGTGAAAACCGAAAATTGGGGATCTTATCCTGTATACCGGTTGCGAGAGCGATAGGCTCTCCTTCGCCATTTTCTCATGCGGATAGTCTGCACGATGCTGCAGAATATCGCCAATGCTAAAAGGGATTTAATTACATATGAAAGGGAGTACCACGTGATAAACCTATCACACCATGATGGTGTGTTACTTGTCACTGGGCTCTGGGTGCTATGGGGAAGTGAATCATTGACGACCGGGGGGGGGTTGGGGTCAGGGGGTTCGCGTTCGCGCGTAACCGAATACAAATTGTAATGATAACGAAAAACACGTATGATGTCTTCATTGTTCTCTTCCTGGAGCTTCTGGAATTCTGTGGATCAAGCATACTTTCTGTTACTGTGTTGTTCAATATCTTGTACGTTAGCATTTCTGTCTTTTAGTGCCAATTTCTCTTTATAATTGGTCACCATGTGTGACCCCCTCATTTAAAACATTTTTTTAAAACCAAATATTTGGACTAGACATCTAAGAAAATACTGCCGTACTGCGAGCCGTCTCGCAGCCTGTGTGATTTACCATCCCTGTGTTTGAGGATGTAAATAGCATAGGGAAGCAACCTAAGAGTTGCCAAAACCAAACAAAAGAATTTTGAACATAACGAGCCAAAATGGGGTGCGTATTGGCCGCGGCGGGTAAGATTTGGATGGAATCCCTGGGTAGGACGGTGATCAATGCCGTATGTGCTCTACCCGAGCGTAGCTGACCAGAGGGGGGTCCTCAGGCAGGGCAGGGACCAATGCCGTTTCTCCACTGCCTGAGCAACCGGCAAGAACGGGTAAGAATGTGGTCGTTGTGGGGGGCTGCCTCTCGAATTAGGAGAGCAACTATGAGTCGGGTTCTGTCGACAGACTAGTTCCTCTGAGCTATTGTCTGGGACAAACTTGTTCCATTAACAGAAGGGGGGCGTTAAAGGAGTGGTGACGTGGGGCCGTGAAAACTTTTGAGTTTACACTCAACACTTAACGATAACATTAACGAACAAACATTCAACAAACATGGTGCAGGTTCCATCAGAAAGGACACTGTTTCACCCAAGCGGTTCCTTTTAAAACATCATCTGGATACCTCAGTTATCAGTTGCGAACAGGGTCGCAAAGGGGTTCTCGTTTTGGGAGTCAGACTCAATGTCATCATCTTCTCCCAGATGCCAAACTCTTGAATGGATGAGGGTTGCTAAAGCTGCATGGTGTGACTTAGGGTCCATCTCGTCGTTTCGGACGAGCCTGTACGAATTGTCATGGTGCCAAATAGTCGTGTCTAATTCTGTGGAGATGGAGTCGGGGTCGTCTTCGTAGGGCGGTGGTCTTTGGTGAGGTTTGTTAAGGAATGTGATCAGGAAGGGATCACTCGAATCGTGTTCAGATTCGCTGGGTGTGGGGCCTATTGCATGGGGATAGGCAGAATGCATGCTGTGGCTATCGTTTGTGTCACAGTCGCTGTCGCAGCTGCTGCTGTCTGTGGGCATTCCGGGGCGGAGTCTAGAGTTCGGGGGTGGAGTCGAGGTCGAGTCCGTGGATGGGGTGGGCGTGTTGGGGGAGGGTATGGATATGTTGGCTGTGGGCGGGGCGTGGTCTGCTGCGTCGAGCATGACGTGGTGTGCGTGGTGAGACTGCGAACCATATGCCTTGAGCTGGTTAATATGGAACCACGCGGTCTTCCCGATGGGGTACTTAATCTTATAAATGGAGGGGCTTACTTTGTCCGCAACGGAGTACGGACCCGAATACTTAGGTGACAGGAACGTGCTGGGGTTGTAAATGGAGAGCATGACCTGCTGTCCTACATCAAACTCAGTCGCATGCACTGTCTTGCCGAAACAGGCCTTGCTCTGTTTCTTCCTGGTGCCTAATTTTACTGCGGCTGCTAGCTGAGCCGTTTTTACATTCTCTACTAATTGTTTCACTGCGTTCTTGTGTGTGAGGGCCGTCACTTCGGGGCTGGTCAAGTCAAGTCCTGATAAAAATTCTGTGCCTTTCATGGGGCGTCCGGTCATGAAAGTGTGTGGGGTGTATCCTGTGGATGTCGAAACAGTGTTACGCAAAAACATTAGTGCAAAAGGGAGGACTGAATCCCAAGTGGTGCTGTTTTGTTGGACCATTTTCCTGAGGGTTGCTTTTAGGGTCCGATTCATTCGCTCCACGATACCACTTGACTGGGGGTGGTATGCGATGTGGAATTTTTGGGTAATGCCAAATATCGTGAGGACGTTCTTCATGACACTTCCTGTAAAATGGGAACCTTGGTCGGATTCAATGCTGCGGGGGAGTCCCCATCTCGTAAAGATGTGGTGGGTTAAAATCTTAGCTGTAATCTTTGCCGTGTTTGTTCTAGATGGGAATGCTTCTACCCATTTCGTAAATGTGTCTGTAACAACTAACACATACTTGTGACCATTCCTGCAAGGGGGCAATGGTCCTATAAAGTCAATCTGGAGGTTAGTCCAGGGGCCATTAAGGGGGTGGGTGTGGCTAAACTGAGCTTTCTTCGCATATCTGTCCGGATTGTTTTGGGCACAGATAAGGCAATTTTCTACATAGTGCGTGACATCTTCCTTTAAATTCGGCCACCAACAGAGCTGCCTGAGGTGTGCTGTAGTGGGGTCAATTCCCTGATGCCCATGACTATCATGGAACAAACAAATAAGCTGATTCCTGTCCTGTTCAGGAACCACAGAGAGGGTGTCTTTTAGGACCACACCGTCATGTGTGGTCAGTGCATTTTTAAACCTATCGTATGGGGCTGGAAATTTTCCTTTTAAAATCTCCCTGAGATTACTATCTTGCTTCTGGGCCTGCACTAAATCTTCGATATTTGACTGTGAGACCTGAACTGCATTCACTGGGGCGCTTTCGGGGGGGTTCCAAAAATATCCATGTCTGGAACCTGCTTTAGCCAGTGCGTCAGCTTTTACATTTCCAGATGGGGAGGAACGGTGGTGACTTCGTACTTTAGTAATACCAAATATCCTGTCCTGTGCTTTGTCCAAAATGTGCCGAAGCAATGGGGCTGAAGGGAGGGGTTTTCCGTCCGTGGAAACAAATCCTCTTGCTTTCCACAGGGGTAGGAATCCTGTGAGGCTGTTACAGACATAAAGGCTGTCCGAGTAGATGTCTGCTGGGCTGGGGAAGGAATCAAGGGTGATCTACAATGTATGCAATGGCTGCTAGTTCTGCCGCCTGCGCGCCCAAGTGTCCTGGCAGTTTTAACGAGATTTCTTCTAGGATGCGACCCTGCGCGTCCTCAACATAGATGCCGCATACTGTAATGCGCTTCCCGTTTAATATAGGAAGAACCATCCACATATATTCTCAAGGGTGCGCACGTGTCTGTGTGCTGGGGGCTCTGGGGTGAACTACCTATCTTTTTTGGGGGGGGGGGTTCGCGATAAAGGGGCCTGTGTTGTGGTGCGGTGAGATGATTTCACATTCGTGGGGGGTGCCTGGGTACTGCAGGTTGTCGGCTAGGAAAGTGTGGGTCATGGTCCTTTTAACAGTGATGTCCCGTCCCTGAAAAAGAAAGGTCCATCTGGCTGCTCCGATCTGGCTTACTGTGCCGTCCTTAAGTCGTCCGTCTAGTAAAAGTTGGGTGGGGGTGTGTTCCGTGAGGATTGTGATGGGGTTTAGTCCAGTGATATATGAAAAGTATTGAACTGCCCAGAAAACTGCGAGCAGGTGCCTTTCACATGCCAAAGATCCCTGCTCCACAGGATCTAAAACTCTGGAGGCGTAAGCCACGGGTCTTAATTGGTCGTGCCGTTCCTGGAGGAGCACGCCGAAAGGGTACGATCTGTGCTAGCTATCTCTATAGCATAGGGGGAAAGCGGGTCTGGAACCTGTAGTGAAATGAGTGTGCGCTTTAAAGCATCCACAGCATCCGTGTGCCGCGGAAGCCATTCCCAAGGGGCTCCTTTCTTTAGGAGTTCCGAGAGGGGTGCTGCTTTGGTGGCGAAACCGTCAATATGGTTTCGGCAGTAGCCAACCAGTCCTAAAAATGACCGAAGGGCGGAAACATTCTGGGGAAGGGCAATTTGACAATCGAGTCAATTCTTTTATGCTCGATCTTGCGTTCACCATGCGTGATAATTGTTCCCAAATATGCCACTTTGTTTTCCAAAATTGAGGCCTTCTTGGGGTTCACTTTACATCCAATTCGCTGTCGGAGTTCCAGGAGTTTGGACAGAAGTGCGATGTGCTCTGCCTTGGTGTCTGTCTGCAGTAATAGGTGGTCTACATACTGGACCAGACATTCGGGGTGAGAAAATTTTGATAAACCATTGGCCAGCTGTCGGTGGAAAATGGAGGGGGAGTTGTGGAATCCTTGTGGAAGGCATGTCCACGTGTACTGCTGACCTTTAAAAGTGAAGGCAAATTTGTACTGTCACGCTTTTGCCATTGGAAATCCGTTACTGATGTCCAAAACCGTAAAATATTGTGAGTTGAGTCCCTGTTTGAGCATGGTCTCGGGACTTGTGGCTACCGTGGGGGCTGCTGTGGGGGTGACTTTGTTGAGTTCCCGGTAATCGATGGTCAGTCGCCATGATCCATCGGGCTTTCTCACTGGCCAAATCGGGGCATTATTAGTAGAGGCTACTGATCTAAGTACGCCTTGTTCTAATAAACTATCAATAACTTTTGCGATTTCTCCCTCTGCCTCTTGGGGAAATCCATATTGCTTCTGGGGTCTAGGGTCAAGTCCTGTTATTTGAACCGAACCAGCCATTCTGCCGCAGTCATGTTTATGACTTGCAAATGCGGTCCTGTTTTTCTGGAGAACTGCCCTAACCTGTTTGTCTGCGCTAATTGTGGTCGAGTCAAACCAAAAATCGCCGACTGCGCTAATCTTATTAGCATACTCACCTACTGTGAGCGTTGTGGGGGCTCTTGCTGACTTTGTCATTTTCCAGACACTTTGATTTACTGGGTCAAATGACAGGCTGTGGGAGTTCATGAAATCGATGCCCAAAATGTGTTCTGCTGTGTGGGGCAGATCGACCAAAACTAGGGGGTGTTTTGTTGTAATGTTGCCAATTTGAATGGGTACAGGGGCTGTGATGTGTCCCTGTTGTGAGTGGCCTGTGAAGCCGCTGAGGGTGATTGTGGCTGTAGTGGGCCACGTGACTTTTTGGAACATGGTGGAGGAATTAATTGTGGTCCTGTGTCCCAGAGAAATTTGATGGGCTGTCCCCGTATTTTCGCTCCAACGACTGGTCGGCCGGACCTATCCCAAAGGGTGTCGCAGACCCAAGTGGGGGGGCCCGAACACCGTCAGTCAGTTCCGTTCATGTTTGTCTGGTCTGAACGGGTACTTACACTATGTATGGGCTTTGTCCTGTTATTATTCAGAGTGCCGGCCTGCTGGGCTCTCTGTGGCTTTCGTGGGGCATTGCACTCTCGTACAAAGTGACCAAATTGTCCACGGTTGTAACTCTCCTGTGGTTTCTTTGGGGGGCTGTTCATGCCTTTGTTCGCCCATTCGGGGTTCTGGTGCGCTTTAACTGCTTGAATATCTGCCTCTGCCTGCAGTTCTTCGGGTTTTCTAATCGCGGGTTTGTTGTGGACAGATTGCTCCCAGGTGCGGGACAACCTTTTTAAAACCCACATTTTCGTTGTGCGTTTTTTCCGAGGGGTCATAATGAGTACAAGCTTTTTGTCCTGCCTCTGTGGCATGGGAGATAAGGGTGTGGGTCCATTTGGCCATGTTGTCTGGGGACACTTGGCACGGTCTAAGTTTCCGAAAACGGTGGTAAAATGGATCCACAGGCATCCAGCAAACGCTGTGGGGTGTTCTGTTTTCTTCTGCCTGCACTTATTCAGGCCTTCTACTGGGTCACCTCTGTTATAACCGATCACGTCTAGGATCGCCGTGTGCATCTCTGCAAGGGTGCCTCCTCCTACCTTCTGTGGGTTGGGAAGGGTTGCTACAACAGAAGGGTCTAAGCTTAAAACCGTGAGCTTCACTTGCTCACGCTCATCCAGGCTGTACATGGTCGCCTGCTGCTTCACTCTAGCAAAGAAGTGGTGGGGGTCTGAGGTGGGGAGGAACTGTGTGATCTTTTCGCATGCATCCCGCAATTGGGTCACGGTTAAGGGGGTGGTGTAAAGGAATTCCGCGTCTCCATCCGATGTGACGGTGCGGTGGATAGTTACTGGATACATGGGTGCCTGATCTATCTGCTCTGTGGGGGTTGGGGTGCTTTTCTCCTTTGGGGCTTTCCTTGCGCACATGTTCCCTGTACATATCTATGCGCGGTTTCGTTTAGTTCTTGCCAATCAGGGCCGTCTTCTTCATCTAATTGGTATCCAAAGGTGCTTTGAAACCCATTTTGCACTGAAAGCAAAGACTGCAGTTCCGCAATCTTCTTCCGGCATTTTGCATGATCCACTGAGCTTTGTCTGTGCTCCGTGGTGGCAGCATGGAGTGCTCTTAACGCTGCTTTTAGATCGCTGCACTGCCTTTGCAATGCCTTTACCTGTTTCTCTGTCTCTTCTCTTACCAGAACTGCACGTTGCGTGTCCTGATAGGCCTTATCATGTTGGGTTTGGAAGCTGCTCAGATGCGCTAGACAAGACTGATGTGCCCACTTGGCATCATCCACCTATCCGTCCTTTGCTGCCAACTTCCTTCTCAATTTTACATTCTCTCTCTCGATCTCACTAACATCGACCTTGCTCATTCGATGTCTCTCTTCTATCTCTTTGCGGAGCGTCCGAACGACCTCCTCTGTGCCTCACAATTGTGCCAGACAGGACATGATTGCTATCGGCTTGCGAGCTTTCCCTAAGCTCTTCTTTTGGATTTCGCTCAGATTCTCCCACCAAGTATGTCCTATACGCCCGGGACCTGTTTCCTCATTTGAACAAAAGTCACTCCAAAGGGGCCATCCCTTCCCTTTGAGGTACCTTCTAATCTCAACTTCCCAAACGGGACACTGTCCTACTCTGCTGTTGGTCGCAGCGACCACAAATTCTTGAGGGTTCATGAGGTGTTCCATTGCCTTCATTGCCATTTTTCCTATCTGAATGGTCTCTTTTAAAATTTGGAATGAGGGTTACTAAGGCGGTGCTGTAAACACGGGTACGACGTTCGCTATTTTCCAGAATACAAACTCCCGACAGTTTTTCCGCAACACAATCTATCAGTTTTACCTTATAGCCCTGTTAGTTACGCATGCATTAACACGCTTCCGAATTATGAGTATTGATCAGAACTGCTTGAACACTTATGAATGTTTCTGTTCCCAATTGGATTCTCAATTCAAATTTTGGGTTCTCCCGGAGTGGTTAGGCCACTTCTAAGTCGGGTCCCGTCAGATGTCAGCAGTAAATGTTGCTCGTTGTGCCTTTACTTAATTTGCTCTGTTTTATAACCTTGACTCGAGAGTCGCCAGGCATTTTTATGATACCATCACGAGGTTCAAGTTCAAGTGCTGATCAATAACTCAATACACCAGTTAGTAAGTTTCAAATCAAAACACATTTATTATACACAGTCAATCACTACTCATGTATAAAAATCTACTTACTAGACTATCTCTAACACTAAGAAGCCTATACTTAGCTTTGGAACTGGCCCACCAGGTCAGGAGAACAAATGGCCTTTCATTCTATTCTGAGTCTGCAGGCTTCAAAGCTGGTATAGACTGGTAGCTAGGAGCTCCTATCTCGTAGCGTGCGTTGACTGGAGACTTACTTGGTTGGTGCAGCTGCTAGGCAGGTTACGGTCAAGGGTTGTTTCGAGCTGCTGAGAGGCCCTGCCAAGAAGGACGAATTGAACTTGGGAACTCTATTTTATAGTCCCCAGGGGCTTTGTGCCCTTTTGGGTGGACCCCGTACCTGGTTCCAAGTGATTGGACTAAGTTCTGATCACTTGGATCAATTTCTCCAATACTGGAGCTGTTCCCTGATCGCTGGGCGGTTACTAAGTGTCCGTTGGCCTTCCTTTGTCTTGGCTCCTGCTGGCGCCGAGGAGTCTGGCTTGGCCTAGTTTATCTTAACTGTTTCCAATTGTTTCCGGGGATCGCTCATCAATATGCAGATGGTTGTTAGTTTCAGTGCTGTCTGGGTTCCTGCAAGCTTTGATATACAGGAAACTTTGCACCTGCTTGTTTTTCCTGTGTTTGACTGAATTTCCCTGCATTCTTAGCGGATCTCCATTTTAAAGTCTGGAAGTGGCCAACCCAGGTGGCTACACAGGTGGCAGGAAACCTCAGGTGCGTCATCTTCTGTTCCCACCTCTGATAGGCTTCCAAATGTCTGCCCAAGGTAACGAGTGGGATAATAATTTTCAACTTTGTTACATTTCGCTTTCTGGAGAACAATAATAATGACAATTTAAAAAAATATATATATATATGTAACTGCAACATCATAACTATAGCATGATTCTGTTTCAATAACATTTGCTGCAGAGTCAGATGTCTCATCGCAAATTGTATCACTGAGCAAAGTTTGCATTTTGCTGGAGTTTCCCCCACCCAAGTTCAGGAAATGTTTCAGAATAAAATTTGAATTAGTACAGTATGTGGGTTTCAAAAGGCAACCTAGCATAGAGTGCAGGGTTACAGAAATGTGCACACAGCACTGATGGTGGTAGTTTCACAACTGCCAAGAAACACGAGCACAAGACTACATTTATACAAAAACACATGTCTGTGTGTTTTAATTAGACAGACAAATGAGCTATCTGTTGTCTCAACAGAGCTGCAATGTATCGAAGCATCAGAGAAGAAAGTGTTGACTGTTGTGTCTTCTGAAGTCATGTGGTTTGAATCTTCAGTTTACATTGTAGTGTATAACTAATTAAAAGGCCTTGCCCTCAGTTGCATTAAATTAAGGGAAGCATAATCTGACGGACAGCTCTGCAGTGGTGAATTGTACATACCTAGTTTATGGAACAAGTGCAGAATGGGTGCCTAATTAAAAGAAAATACTAAATACCACTGAGCTGCACATTGTCCTGAAAGCAAATGCTCTGCAAATGGTGCTTGTCATGCACATTAAGCACTAATCAACCATGAAAGATGATATCAATTAAATAGCCTTGAGTGCAGTTTGAAATTTAATGTCTACTTATAGTTCTCCATTTTATGTGCTATAAAACGTTCCACAGGATTATGGCTCATGAAATAAATATGCAAGTTTTTATTGTTATCATCAATAATAAAACAAAAGAAAATATACAAAGCGGTGGATGATTAAATTGAAATATATTATTTGAGGAGGTGATGATGTCACAAATTTGGCAGGTTATAAATAGCATCAGCAATAGATTAAATTACAATCATATAACTATTTTGTAACATTTTATAATCAATGATTAAATCGTATTTATAATTACTAAATCAGTATATCACCATTACTCCATAAGGTCTGCAAATCATCTCAGCTGTTTGCCGCCGACAGTTACAATCAATCAGTACATGACATCATCACTATAGTACAGTACGGATTTAAGATGGTGTAAACCAAGCCAAAATAGATAGGGTTAAAGTTTTCAGTGTCTCAGTCGAAAAATCATCAACCAACAGACAAAACAGCCACTAATTCAGCACTAATTGACACAAAACTGGAAATTGCATCTCATAAAGTCCACAGGATACCTGTGAAAAATAGGATAAGTTCTCAGTGCTGAGGATGAAGCTGAGTGATGTGTGTTTGGGCAGAGTGAATGGAGTTGTTTTCTGTACCTAACCATAATGCAAATAATCTGGGAGTGGATGGTGCCTGAAATTCAAATATCTTCTTCCTTAGCATCAACAAATAAGCACAAAATATGTTTTTTAAGTAATTAATTGTAAGATTGACTGATCCATTTCACATTTTACTGTTTTAACATACATCTAAGCACCTACAGAGTGCATGTTGTTCAGAGGATTTTGAATATCATCCTCCCTGACATCAACAATTCAAAATAATATCATCACATGAATTGGGAAAAGAAAACCCTACATTATCCTCCAAATTCAGTGTATTGTTGTACAATAGTGTTAAAATTAAATATTTTTTGAAATTGTAAATGATACAATTGTCAGCATATATAGCATAACATGTCAGACAACAATATAAAGACAATTAGTTTTGGGAAAAATGTTATTTGTTAGTCAATTTTAATGTCTTCTGTATATTTTTGTGTGCAGTGTATTATTGCAGAAGGATTCTGAAAAACAGAACGAATTACAGTATTGTATTTCCATTTCTAAGACCTGGGTTTGACTCAGCACCAGGCAGTTGTGATGAAATACTTCGATGGAGGCAAAGATCCTTACTGAGATGGCCTCGCAGAGGTGTTCACCCAATTCAAATAAATAGTTTACTACCTCCACTCACATTGGAGAGTGACATTTGGAACAAATCAGTTAACTATTTCTACATTTGTATTACGTATCCTAATTCCAAGCCCAAATGCAACATTCAGATAAAGATTCCATTGTCCATCTCTGACATTTCTTCGCCTCAAAGTTTCACTATTAGGCACATAGAAATTGTCAGGCTTTTTTGTCTCAATGGCTGTTATTTAGTTCGTCAATGCTCACTCTGTGGTAACTAACTGAAAAACAATTACTGCTTTAACAATATTTACCTTTGAATGTTTGGGGATGAATTTCTGTGGTGGTTCTGCTATAGCTTTGGTGGGATTGCTGCAGAAACACACAAAAAAATGTGAATGGTGCTTACATTATTTTCCCAGGGTTAATGCAGCCTTCTGAAGTTATGGCAACATGAGTGGGAGAATCCCCCTGAGAAATTATTTTCTAAGTATGGACCCAGTCTTTAAATCTCGTTCCCCCCCATCCAGTTCTCTGACTCTCGCCCAACACCCAGTAGAGACTGGGCCCAACACCCAGGGCAGGATTCTCAGAGGGAGAATTCAGAATGTCCAAATTACCTAACAGCACGTCTTTCGGGACTTGTGGGAGGAAACTGGAGCACCCAGAAGGAACCCACACAGACACAGGGAGAACATGCAGACTCTGCACAGACAGTGACCCAAGCCGGTAATCGAACCTGGGACCCTGGCGCTGTGAAGCAACAGTGCTAAACCACTGTGCTACCATAACTACATTTTTACAATCACAATTTCTAGAAGACACATTTGGATTATTTTTCCATGTTGTAGAAGAGAATTGTCGGCAAGGTTTGCAAGAATAATAGCATTTTCAGAATTTTTTTACATTTCCCTAATTTCAAAAGGGCCATTAGGTGTTTATTTTCTATTTACTAACATCCATCCCAAGAGGTCGACTGAAACCTGCCAATATCTGGTTGTTCTTAGGTCATGTAACTCTGCTGTAATTAACGTTTGCTTCCATTTGGCTAACACCCACCTCTTTTAAAACCTTTCTGGACTGTAACTTCTTTATAGCAGCAAACACATTGGAAACCATGCAGAAGGGCCTCAAGCCCAAGACTGCCATTACAGTTTTTCAGTGTCAATAGTGCCATCATAAGTTGGAACCAAATGAGGCCAGGTGGTCTCGCACTACCCCATGACCATCCTCCACCACCTCATAACAATCATGTGTGCCTCAATGATCTGGATATTGTAGCTGGGACAGAGAGAAAATATTTTGTAAATCTAAATTATACAAAATCTTTTATCTTATTTCAGCATTGTATCCTATTCCTTCTAAATATTTTATTGAAAAATGTTTACTTTGATTTCAGCAAACATATTGGCTCTAGTTAACTTCAGTAATGTATATGTAGAGTGTGTATGTTTTGATGGTAATTGGTCCATTATTAGTTGAAGCTGGAATTTACCCCCGGCTCAATATTTTTAAGGGTTGTTTCTTATAAGATGTTGAGCATGATTCATTTAAGGAATAGAGTGAGTACACCATGGTTTCTGCCTTCCATTTATAATTAACGTCAGACTGACAAAGATTCAGAGAATAAATGAGGAAAAATAAGTTGGGCATGATCCAACAGCCAAGCTGCTCCCAAAAAGCAGCTCGCCGTAGCCGATAGAAGCCGAGGTACCCCGCTGCCGGGATCTACCTGGTTCGCAATGCCTCACGAGATCTAATACGTTCTTGCGAGATGTTGCGATGTAAATTGGCGGGATCACTTTGCAGCAAATCTGCATATTAGAGCAAGACAGCTAGTCTTACTTTAATATGCAGTTCCTCGATGTACCCAGGGCATTGGGATCTTCCCCTTTTGCTTTGGAGATCTTGGGCGAGTGCTGTTTAGTGCTGGTCTCCACAAATGGGAACCAGATGGAGTGGCACTCATTGGGGTCTCCCAGGGGATCGGAGGCCTCCAGGTACATGCCCTTTGGATAGGGTGGTACCATGGCATAACTGGTGCAACCCAGGCACCCTGACAGTGCCATGTGGGTGCCAGCCTGGCACTGCAAACATGCCTAAGTTGCACTGCCAACTGGAAGGGGCACTGCCAGGGTGCCTGGTTGGCACTGACAAGGTGCCAAACTGGCGTTTGTTGTGTGCTGCTGATTGGGCCGGGGGTGCCCTGTGCAGGTGTTCAGTAGGTACTGGGGGCGGTGGGTGGGTGGGTTAATGACCCTCCCATAGCGTGTTGGAGGGGTAATGACCCTCTCATAGTGTGCTGGAGCTTGGGAGGTTCAGGGATCGCGTCAGGGATCTCGCTATGCTGAGGAGCTTCGTCCACGCGTTTCCTGTTGAGGCCCCTCATTTAACGCAAGTGACATTTTATGGCCATGTGTTTCTCAGTGCTGAGAGCGCCGGGAAACACACAGCTAAACATGCTCGCTATGGGACTTTGTTCATATTCAGTTCAACCGCGCCCGTCATTTCTTATTTTATAAAATACTTTGTTTTTCTCGGAGAATGTACTGTCTCTCTTCTACGTTCGCTTTGTTATCAGTGCAGAAAAAAAATCAAAGTTTACAAACAAGAGCAAGAAGTACCCAAAATCAGTGGCAGGCACAGTGGTTAGCACTGCTGTCTAATGGCACTGAAGACCCGGTTCAAACCCGTCCCTGGGTCACTGCCTGTTTGGGGTTTGCACATTCTCCCTGTGTCTGCGTGGGTCTCACCCCCACAACCCAAAAAGATGTGCAGGGTAGGTCAGTTGGCCATACTAAATTGCCCCTTAATTGGAAAAAAGAATTGCGTACTCTAAATTTATTTTTTTTAAAATAAGTACCCAAAATCATAAAGACATTCAGAGATTAATATCAGAGGTCAAAATTGTACGGAAAATGGGAGATAAGAGTTCTTGTTTAGAAATGAAGCATCTGAGGAGTGATTTTATGCAAGTTCAGAAGAAAGCAAATGGTATGAATAAGATAAATCTGGAATATTTTTTTCACCATGCCACTCCATCACATTACCGATGATTGAGAGTGGGTTGGTAATTTGCAGGGGTTAATTTGTCCTGCCATTTGTGGCCAGGACATACGTAAGGATTTTTCTGCATTGTCAGGTGGATACTAGTGTTGTAGCTGTACTGGAACAGATAGGCATGGGGCACAGCTAATTCTGGAGTGCAAGTCATCAATACAAGTGCCAGGATGTTGTCAGGGCCCTTAGATTTTGCTGTATACTTTGTTTTCAGCCGTTTCTTGCTGCCGAAAGGAGTGAATTGAATTGGCTAAAAACTGGCATCTATGATGCTGAGAACCTCAGCGAGGGGCTGAGATAGATAATCCACTTTGCATTACTGGCTGAGGATGGTTGCAAATTCTTCAGTCTTGTATGTTGTACTGACTTGCAAACCTCTGCCATCATTGTGGATGGGATTATTAGCGAAGTCGTCTCCTCCATTTGGTTGATTAATTTGACAGAGCCGTTTCTACACTAGTTTTATCTTAGCTGTTTACTTGCTACAAATATAATGTTCTGTACAGAAATTCCTTGGGGATCCTACTGGTACGGTTTTATTTAGATAAGGAAGTGGAGTTTGTCTGGAGGTAAAAAAGGTAGCTCCGATATATTGAGTCATTTGGCATCCATTTGTTCTTACTCTGGAAGCCTCGGGTTTAGACATAGGCATTATAATCAGAAGAGGCTTTTCTGCACCTACACCATCTAAACCGCCTGAACCAGCGATATGATTACTGTAATGACTTAGGCCAGGCCTTTGAGATTGGCCAATTAGAATACAAGTTCCCTGATTAGTAGCCCAATCAGGGAACCCCTTTCTGTTTATATAACAGGGAGTGTCAGATCCTCTGCACTCCTGGTGTAGACAGCAGACTGAATGGTCATGGTTGTTCACCTGTTGGGTTTGTAAATAAAATGAATTCTGGTGACGGGACTTCTGCCTCCGTGGACTTATTACAGTGGCGATGAGGAAAACGGAATGACCCGAAGAAACCTGCTCATCAGCAGCTGCCGCATATTGAGGGTCAGCCACTGACAGGCAAAATGCCTTTATTCGGAAAGTTGGACTCTTTTGACCCTGCAGTGGAAGACTGGGCCCAACATATAGAGCGGATGAAGTACTTCTTCAGAGCAAATGATATAATTCCAGGTGAAAAGCAACGGGTCATTCTGCTGACCGCGTGTGGGCCGGCAGCTTTTGTCATTATGCGCAGTCTCACTTATCCTGAGCCACCGGACACAAAAACTTTCCAGGAATTGACAGACTTAGTAAAAGACTACGAGGCTTGCGAATTTGGCCTGACGCTAAATGAGATGCTCCGAGACCATTTGGTATGTGGAATAAATAATTTAGCAATACAGAAACGTCTGTTAGCAGAGGCCGAGCTGGATTGCAAACAAGCATTGCAGCTGGCTTTGTCCTGAGAAAAAGCGGCAAGCAGAGCGCATGGGTTACAGGGTACTCCGATGGAGGTGGACGCCCATACCAGTAAAACCGAGTTAAGGGACTACCGCTGGGGAATAGGCAACTGCATAGCCGCCCTCAGGAACGACTTGGATACTAAGTTAACCAGGCTCACTCGCAGACGCCCTCCCAAGCAAGGGAAAATTAGGTCCAGACAGACGGCTGCCCCTGCAGCCTTTCGCCCGGCAAAATATTGTAGTTGTTGCCAGAGATCAGAGCCAGAAAGGAGAAATAGAAGCCCAAAACCAACACCTTGGAGGAGGACACGTAGGCTGGGGTACAGGAGAATGCACACCCTAGAAGCCCCACCTACCTCCGATGAGGAACAACTAAATTGTGTAACGATGGTGAAAGCAAAACCCATTAAATTATCCATAAGGTTGAATGGACGTCCCACACTGATGGAAGTCGACACTGGAGCAGCCGTATCAGTGATAGGGGAAACAGTATTCAATAAAATTTGCACCGGACTCCAACACTTATTCCTAACCAGGACCTCGGCAAAACTGAGGACATACACAGGGGACCCACTGAGAGTGTTGGGCACAACGCATGTAACTGTGGCTTATGGAGAGCAACTGGTTAGGCTGCCTTTAATGGTAGTGAAAGGTGTGGGGCCAAGCTTATTGGGACGAAACTGGCTAAAAGAGATCCAGCTGGATTGGGTAAACATTTTCTAGTTGGAAAATGGCCACCTGAGCGAACTCCTGTGCAAATACCCAGAGGTTTTCCGAGAAGGGCTTGGAACAATAAAGGGGGCAAAGGCGACATTGCACGTAGATCCAGAGGCAGTCCCAAAATTCTACAAGGCCCGACCAGTACCCTCGCATTAAGGCAGAAAGTCGATATGGAAATAAAACGTTTAGAGCGTGAGGGAATAATAAAACCAGTCCAGTTTGCAGCGTGGGTGGCACCCTTTGTGCCTATCTTTAAGCTGGACGACTCGGTCCGCCTTTGTGGAGTTTTCAAACAAACGATTAATCGCTACTCGCAACTGGACAAATACCCAATTCCCCGGATTGAGGATTTGTATGCAAAGCTGGCTGGAGGACTCCTATTCTCAAAGCTGGATATGAGCCACACATATCTGCAGCTGAAGCTGGACGAAGAGTCCCCAAAATTCTCAACGGTAAATACCATGAAGGGCCTTTTTCAGCATACAAGATTACCCTTCGGAGTATCGTCAGCTTGTGCGATATTCCAGAGGACAATGGAGAATATATTGCAAGGACTACCACAAGTCGCCATTTACCTGGACGACATCCTCATTACAGGAAAAACAAAGGCAGAACACCTACAAAACCTGGAGGAAGTCCTTAGGTGGGTTTCAGCAACAGGCGTGTGCCTAAAGACAGAGAAATGTGTTTTCCTAGCACCTCAAATAACCTATCTGGGGTACAAGGTTGACAAATCAGGTCTACGCCCTTTGGAGGATCGGGTGAGGGTGATTAAAGATGCCCCAACCCCCACCACAATCCAGGAGTTAAGATCTTTTTTAGGACTGGTGACGTACTACGGAAAGTTCATATAGAACAGAGCTTCCATCTTGGACCCCCTTCACAATTGCTAAAAAAGGGGCAAGCCTGGGAGTGGTCCACCCGCCAAGACAGGGCTTTCAAGAAGATAAAAGAACAGCTTTCCTCAGAGAATGTCTTGGCACACTACAACCCCAGGAAAGAGTTGGTGCTCACGTGCAACGCGTCTCCATATGGCATTGGTGCAGTTTTGGCACACAGATGGCAAAACGGACCGGAACGACCGATAGCGTTTGCTTCCAGGACGCTGGCAGCAGCAGAATGAAAGTACGCCCAAATCGAAAAGGAAGGACTGGCTGTGATCTTCGTGATGAAGAAATTTCACCAGTACTTGTACGGGCGGAAATTCACTATAATTACAGACCACAAGCCATTGCTGGGTATGTTGAAAGAAGACAAAGCAACACCACCAATAGTTTCGGCCCGGATCCAACGCTGGGCCCTACTACCGGCGGCGTACCAGTATCAACTGGAGCATCGGCCAGGAACCCGGGTGGCAAACGCCGATGCACTAAGCAGGCTGCCGTTACCGGACAACCCGCCATTAGTACCCAAAATAGAGGAAACGGTAATGACATTACATTTCCTGGACACCCTTCCAGTGGCCGCACAAAACATTTTTTTATGGACCCAAAGGGACCCGGTTTTATCAAAAATAAAACACATGGTGCTAACTGGGGAGATGGAAAGACTGGTCCAGGCAGAATTCCACCCTTACAGGAGCAGAACAGAGCAGATTACTGTGGAAGACAGAATTCTGCTATGGGGGGGGGGGCTCGAGTAATAGTTCCAAGTCTCAAGTAATAGTTCCAAGTAAAGGCCGTTGAACCATACTGGCTGAACTACATCATGGGCACCCTGGAGTCTCAAAAACAAAGATGCTGGCCAGAAGCTATGTCTGGTGGCCGGGCCTGGGCACAGACATAGCGGCATTGGTAGGTAGGAGCCAAGAATGCCAACAAGGTGAGGTACGATCAATTTGACTGGAGACAAAGTTGAATCCAAACTGAGGCTTTATTAGTATCAGATGTGTGGCCTCCCACAGCAGCTGATGAAATGGCTGCGAGCTGGAGGCCATGCATATTTATAACCCGGCTCCTGGGCGGAGCTGGCATGCAAGGGCCCAGGTGAACCTGTAGTGCAGGTTCTACCGTACAACCTTTATGATAAGAACACAGTGATTTACCACATTCACTCCCTGTTAAAATTGAGTCCGGCGGGGGTGGTGGAGAACTATATACAATTAGCAATCTTTAATATTTACAGAGCAGGAAAAAAAAATGTCTCTGGTCATCCGGCGGGCCGGTCAGAGGTTCAGCCGGTCCGGGGCCTTGATAGTCCTTTGAGTTCGACGAAGTGGAGCTGGCGATGTTGGTGCTGTTGTGGTCGAAGTTGACTCCGGGAGCGTGCCGAAATCCACTTCATCAACGGGGGTGGGCAAGGGGAGGACAGATGGTCCTGGGGGGGTGATGGGGCGGCAGGGGAGAGGAGGGTGGCGCCGGGGGCGGCGGGGGTGGTGTGGGGGTGGAACCTGCTGGTGCCAGGTCCCTGAGGGTGACGGTATCCTGACGGCCGTCGGGGAACGCCACGTAGGCGTACTGTGGGTTTGCGTGGAGCAGGTGCACCCTTTCCACCAACGGATCCGCCTTGTGGAGCCGCACATGTTTACGGAGGAGCACGGTTCCCGGAGCTGTGAGCCAAGTTGGGAGCGATACCCCGGATGTGGACTTCCTGGAGAAGGCAAAAAGACATTCATGTGGTGTACTGTTAGTAGCAGTGCAGAGTAATGAGCGAATGGAATGTAGTGCATCAGGGTGGACCTCTTGCCAGCGGGAGGCCGGGAGATTTCTGGACCATAGGGCCTCCATACCGTCCCATTCTCCCTTTCTACCTGTCCGTTTCACCGGAGGTTGTAGCTCGTCATTCTGCTGGAGGCGATACCCCTGCTGAGCAGGAATCACTCATGAATGAGGATCCCCTGTCACTGTGGATGTAGTTGGGGAAGCCGAACAGAATGAAGGTAGAATTAAGGGCTTTAATGACGGTGGCAGACGTCATGTCGGGGCATGGGATGGCGAAGGGAAACGGGGAGTATTCATCGATCACACTGAGGAAATATGTGTGTCGATCGGAGGAGGGGAGGGGGCCTTTGAAATCCACACTGAGGCATTCAAAGGGGTGGGAGGCCTTCACCAGGTGCGTGCAGGTCCGGCCGGTAGAAGTGCGGCTTGCACTCCGCATAGACCTGGAAGCCCTTGGTGATCGTCCTTACTTCTACGATGGAGTAGGGCAAATTTTGTGCCTTAATGAAGTGGTACAACCGAGTGACCTCTGGGTGACAAAGGCTGTCGTGCAGGGCCCGGAGTCGGTCTACCTGTGCGCTGGCACATGTACCTCGGGATAGGGCGTCTGGGGCTCATTGAGTTTGCCAGGGCGATACTTAATCTTGTAATTATAGGTAGAGAGCTCGATTCTCCACCGCAAGATTTTTTCATTTTTGATCTTGCCTCGCTGTGTGTTGTTGAACATGAAGGCTACCGACCTTTGGTCAGTGAGGAGAGTGAATCTCCTGCCGGCCTGGTAATGCCTCCAATGTCGCACAGCCTCAACGATAGTCTGGGCCACCTTTTTGGCCGATGAGTGCCGAATTTCGGAGGCATGGAGGGTGCGGGAAAAGAATGCCACGGGCCTGCCTGGTTGAGGGTGGCAGCTAGAGTGACATCTGATGCGTCGCTTTCTACTTGCGTGCATTCCAGCTTTGGCATTATCAGCTCTGATCCGGGCGAAAGCCTGTTGGGCCTCGGCCGTCAGGGGGAAATGAGTGGACTGTATGAGTGGGCGGGCCTTGTTCGCATAGTTTGGGACCCACTGTGCGTAATACGAGAAGAACCCCAGGCAGCGTTTAAGGGCCTTGGGGCAGTGGGGGAGGGGGAGCTCCATGAGGGGGCGCATGCGGTCGGGATCGGGCCCCAGAACTCCGTTCTGGACTACGTAGCCGAGGATGGCTAAGCGGTTTGTACGGAACACACACTTCTCCTTGTTATACGTGAGGTTGAGGAGAGTGGCGGTGCGGAGAAATTTAGCGAGGTTGGCGTCATGGTCCTGCTGATCATGGCCGCAGATGGTCACATTGTCTAGATATGGAAACGTGGCCCGCAAGCCGTACCGGTCGACCATTCGGTCCATCTCCCTTTGGAAGACCGAAACCCCATTGGTGACGCCGAAGGGGACCCTAAGGAAGTGATATAGCCGGCCGTCTGCCTCGAAGACGGTGTATGGCTGGTCCTATTTACGGATGGGGAGCTGGTGGTAAGCGGATTTCAGGTCCACCGTTGAGAAGACCCGGTACTGTGCAATCTGGTTAACCATGTCAGATATGCGTGGGAGGGGGTACGCATCGAGCTGCGAGTACCTGTTGATGGTCTGGCTGTAGTCCACGACCATTCAGTTTTTCTCCCCAGACTTAAGCACTACCACTTGAGCTCTCCAGGGGCTGTTGCTGGCCTCGATGACTCCCCCCCGAAGCAACCGCTGGACCTCGGACCTGATGAAGGCCTTATCCTGGGTGATGTACCGTCTGCTCCCGGTGGCGACGGGTTTGCAATCTGGAGTTAGATTGGCAAAGAGGGAAGGAGGATCGACCTTTAGGGTTGCGAGGCCGCACACAGTGAGGGGTGGTAAGGGTACTCTGAATTTAAGGGTCAGGCTCTGGAGGTTGCACTGAAAATCCATCGTCGAGGATAAGTGCAGCGCAGAGGGGTTAGGGAGGACGTAGAGGCTAAAACCGTGGAACTCTACACCTTGGACTGTGAGCGTGACCGTGTAGTACCCCCGGATCGCTACGCGATGGGATCCGGAGGCCAGGGAGATACTTTGATTGGTAGGGTGTACCTTAAGGGAGCAGCGCCTTCCCGGATTCGGGTGTACAAAGCTCTTGGTGCTCCCGGAGTCCAGTAGGCAGGAGGTCACATGGCCGTTGACTTTCACGCTGGTGGATGCATTGGTCAGCGTATGTGGTCGGGCTGGTCGATGCCATGGATGCGAGCCGTGGGTGATTGTCGGGTAGTGAGGTGGCTGTTGAGTTGGGGTCCTGAAACGCTGTTAGTATCCATGTGCTGCGGGGTGGACAAGATGGCGGCGCCCGGAGGTCCTGGGGATTATAAAATGGCCCATGGAACGCACGTTGTGCGGGGGAGAAGATGGCAGCGCCCATTGCTCGCACATGTCCTGGGGAGGGGAGGAGGATAGCGGCGCCCATTGTCCGTAACCGGTGGGGGGGGGGGGGGCGACCGCGGCCGCTGAGCAGGCCTGGCACACCGCTGCGTAGTGGCCCTTCTTCCCGCAGGCCTTACAAAGGGCAGCGCGGGCCAGGCAGCGTTGCCAGGGGTGTCTTTGCTGGCTGCAAAAATAACATTGGGGCCTCCCGGAGATCACTGGCTGGCACGTAGCGCAGGCGTATTGGGTGGGTAGCGCCCCCGCTGGGGCCGCTGCCCGTGGGGCCCATGAAGCGTAGGAGGAGTGGGCCACGCGGTTGGGGGCGTAGGTCTGGACATTGCGCAGGGCGATGGTCATGGAAAGCGCTAGTATTTTTGTCTCTGCGAGGTCGCGCGTGTCCCCCTCTAGGAGCCGCTGCCTGATAACATCAGACCCAATCCCAGTTACAAAAGCGTCCTGCATAAGGAGATCTGTGTGCTCCTTAGCTGTAATGTCCTGGCAGTCACAGTCCCGCACGAGTGGGATCAGGGCCCTCCAGCAGTCCTCGATTAACTCACAGGTAGTTGAGTACGCATTGCAAGCGCGTGTCTGGTGATGAGCGTGTTCGTCTTCTGCTCATAATTTTCTTTGTGTCGAGTCATAGCATCTGCGTAATTGGGCCCATCCTGGATCAGCGGGAAGACTTTGGAGCTGAGTCTGGAGTACAATATTTGAATCTTCTGAGCCTCTGGAACAGGGGTCGGCGCCGCGTTGATATACGCTTCAAAACAAGCCAGCCAGTGCTGGAAGTCCTTTTTGATGTCGCTTGCGTGTGGATCCAACTGCAGGCGATCTGGTTTAATCCGGAGGTCCATCTTCTGAATCTGATACTAATAAATTGAGGCACGATCAATTTGACTGGGGACAATGCTGAATCCAAACTGAGGCTTTATTAGTATCAGATGTGTGGCCTCCCACAGCAGCTGACAAAATGGCTGCGAGCTGGAGGCCACGCATATTTATAACCCGGCTCCTGGGCGGAGCCAGCATGCAGGGGCCCAGGTGAACCTGTAGTGCAGGTTCTACCGTACAACCCTTAATATAAGAACACTGGTTTACCACACAAGGGCAGAAGGTGCCACCGGCAGCCCCATGGGAATGCCCAGGAAGACCATGGTCACGACTTCATGTCGATTTTGCAGGCCCGTTTATGGGTTCAATGTTTTTTATAATAGTAGACACCCATTCCAAATGGCTGGTCATCTACAAAATTAACTCTGCAAATTCAACAACTAGCATTGGAAAAACTCTGCACCTCGTTCGCAACTCATGGTATTCCGGAGGTGTTAGTTTTGGATAATGGATCAGTTTTCACCAGCCAGACTTCACAAAATTTATGAAGTCGAATGGCATTCGGCACATAAGGACGGCACCATACCACCCGGCATCGAATGGTATGGCGGAGAGAGCCGTCCAGACCTTAAAAGTTGGGTTGAGGATACAGTCAGCAGCATCATTGGACACCAAACTGTCGCACTGGCTATTTGACTAAAGAACAACCCCACACGCCACAGCGGGAATAGCACTGGCGGAACTACTCATGGGCAGACGACTCCGAACCCGGCTGAGTCTACTATTCGCGAATTTAGGTGGCAGAATAGAGCGACACAAGAGGCCCAATGCAGCGGCCATGACAGCACTCGCCGGGAAAGGCAGTTCAACACGGCTGAAAATGTATGCGTCAGAAATTATGTGAATGGCCCCACATGGGTAGCAGGAACAGTCAAGGCCAGGACAGGACCTGTGTCGTATGAGATACGTGTGGGAAGACATGTAATAAAGAAACACCTGGACCAGGTGCAGGCCTCAGATTCGTTTCCTCCTCCGGAGCTGACTCAGACCAGCATAGCGAGGACCGTGGCGAGTCCTCCCCGACAAACTATTCACGCCCCTCCGACACCACTGATGAGGACATCGGACTCGGATATGGACACCGTGGATGATGCCGCAGCTGCACTCCTGCCGCCAGAGGAAAGGGGCGAACCGCCCCTCAGGCGCTCACATCGGAAAAGACGGGCCCCTAGCCATTATACCCCCCCTACGTCGGAGGCCGAAGTGGAGGAGCTGGACCCGGCGCAAAAACGAAGCAGGAGACCCGTGAGTCACGAGGGAGCTCCTCGGCCTTTGCGGGGGAGGGGTGTAATGACTTAGGCCAGGCCTTTGAGATTGGCCAATTAGAATATGAGTTCCCTGATTAGTGGCCCAACCAGGGAACCCCTTGCTGTGTATATAACAGGGAGTGTCAGATCCTCTGCACTCCCGGTGTAGACAGCAGACCGAATGGTAATGTTTGTTCAGATGTTGGGTTTGTAAATAAAAGGAATTCTGGTGACTGGACTTCGCCTCAGTGGACTTATTACAATTACCAAGCTATGGCAGTATTTAAAAGCTCCGCCTCCAGACAACTTGCATTACTGGGCCAGCTCTACCCATAATGTAAAGGTGGTCATCTTAAATTTCTATGCGAGTAGATTCATCAGGAACACAATCACACTTCTGTCCAACTATAAAACAAATGCATTTTGTTTGTTGTAGGAAATGTCATCATTATTTTTCCTAGCACCAGGGAAATGGCTGGATTCTCAGTTTAGGGTCATGTAAAAGGAATACATGTGTCCAGCTGGACTCCTACCACCAGCCGTGTGGCCCCTGTGAACAGAAAATGTATCCATTTGATTAATATACAGCAGGAGACCTGACTAGAAAACCTGGATTTTGCAGGAGAGTGCCCAGCACTTCAGTAAGAGCAATGGTACATTTATTTTGCATCTACCCACTATACTAATATGGAAGGGAGCAGGCAGGTGACAGGTTACTATTACAGATAAACAGGTATTAGCTTTGGGCCCTGGGATATCCAGTAAGTACAACCCTAACAACCTGGTTAAGAAGCTCCATGAACTGAATGGACGATTGGTAACCAAGAAACCATGTCTCCACATGAAACCTGTTAAATGTACCACTGGCAAGCTCAAACAAAAAATCTGACATACCCTCCAAAGCCATATTATGTGTTGCCTCTTCTAAATTTGTAGACGAGTAATCTTGCAACGGAAGGATGAGGAGTGCTTTTTAAAATTTGTTCATGGGATGTGAGAATTTCTGGGTAGGCCAGCATTTATTGCGTATCTTGGGTAAAAATATTCTTTTTGAGGGCTCTTTTTAGATTTTCCCGAGGGATCCTTTATGATTTTTGGGGACTTGTTTTTTGGTTTTCCTCGAAGATAAAGCCTTCACTAAAGGATACTAAAGAAACCAAAGGTACAATGCTGGGCAGGCGGGCAAGAAAAAAATAACAGTTAAACCATTTTACTTAATTCACCCCCATTATCCTCCTCCAATGGCTGGTATTAAAACAAACTCAAAGTCTGGAAGGTTGGGCTCTTCTGCATTGATTGGACTCCTATATATTCAACATGTTAAAACTTTTTTTGATGGTGGACAGGCTATGGGAAGTCAGCAAATTGTTTTATTACAGTGTGTCAGGATTCACAGCCTCTGATCTGTACTTGTAGTTATGGTATTTATATGGCTGGTTTAGTAACCCTCAGTATGTTGATGGTGGGAGCTTCAGGCTTACTGATGCCAATGAATGTCAAGTGTGGATGGTTAGTTTTTCAATTGATGAAGTTGATTCTTGCCTTCTGATTGTTTGGCACGAATGTTACTAGTCACTTTACAGCCCAAGCCTGAATGTTGTCCACGTCTTACGGCATACAGACACGAACTGCTTCAGTATCTGAGGAGCGGCAAATGTTGCTGTAGACTGTGCAATCATCAGTGAACATCCCACTTCTGACCTTACAATAGTAGAAGGATGATTTATACAGCAACTGAACATGGTTGGGCCTGTAGGACACACCGGTGAGTAACTCCTGCAGCGATGAGCTGTGACTGAGATGATTGACTTCCAACAACCACACTGGGTGCGATTTAACAGAAATGAAACAGAGTACAGTGTCGGGTGTGTTTAGACGGGTGTTTCCCGGGACTCTGGATGGCGTTCTAATCTCTAGACCTGCCACTGTGGCCTCCACACCCCCTCCCCCCCCCACCACCCAACTCACAAATAAGGCGGTCAGTGAGCCCCCCGCACTCCAGTTCATAAGGGCAGGGCACCCCAGGTTCGATCTCCGCAGAGGCAAGATAACAGCTGGGCAGCTTGGCACTGGCATCCTGGCAGTGCCACCTTGACACCTTGGCATTGTCGGATGCTCAGTAGATCCGCGTAGACATATTCAAGTGAAACTAACTACTCACTTGAATATGCAAACCTGAATCCCATCCTCAATGGGCAGGATCTAGATCGCGATGTCTTGTGAGATCTCGTTAGATCTTGCGAGGCGTGACAAGGTTGGTAAATTAAATCTCAAGAGACGCCTCTCGTGAAATTTGCTGGCCTCGTCATGTCCGAGGTCAGGGGCAGTGAGCCCAATAGATTGGGCCCACCATTGTCCTTTGTGCTAGGTATGACTCCAACCAGCGGAGAGTTTCTCCCAGATTCCCAGTGACTCCAGTTTTGCTGCTGCTCCTTGATGCTAACCTTGGTCAAATCTGGCCTTATCACCATCACTTTACCTTAGCTCTCAGATCTTAACTTGGGCCTAAGGATATGTGGGACGTGGTGAGGGGAATGACTGAAGATGACTTGCAGGTAAAAAGGACTCGTGTCAACTATTCTTCCTGAAGGCATTTATTTAGTCCTTACTTTAGCCTCTGCATTTACACGGCTATCTTAATAAGCACAATGCGCTCATCTCATGAACACCATACCCTTCTTTTACATTTCACCAACTCAACTACCATGGGCGCGATTCTCCGAGCCCTGCAACCGCGCCACGCCGCCCCGGCGGCGATTCCCCTAGGTGCGGAGAATCGGCACCGGCGCGGTTGATACGGCGCCGGCTGCGGGCTGCTGTACGCGGCGGGGCTGCCGATTCTCCAGCCCGGATGCGATTCCAGCCGAGCAGCCGGGCGGAAAAAGCAGAGTCACGCCGGCGCCGTTCACCCCTGGTCGCTGCTGGCGGGAACGGTCGGTGTGGGGGGGAGGGGGTTGGGCTCCGTCCTTCCACGTCGAGTTCCCACTGGCTGAGAGCAGGTGTGAACGGCGGCGGTGGGACTCAGCTTTTTTACGCATCAGTCACGGGGGTTCTCCGGCACGGCCCCAGGCTGAGAGAATCCCCCCTCTAATGTCCAGAATGAAACATGAGGAAACTTTAAGTAGATAATGTGATTATAATTGGTATTCAATGTAGTGAAGGTTTCTCGTGTACCTTTGAAAACTCATTGAGATTGCTCAGTGTTAAAGATCTACATGTTTTTGTTCATAAAATGGACTACGGGGAAAAAAATATACCGGCGGGATTCTCCGTCCCGCCGCACCAGATTTGTGGTGTGGCGCGCCCCCGAGATTCTCCGTCTCGCCAGCCGGTCAATGGGGTTCCCCATTGTGGGAAGCCCCACGCTGGGAAATCCCCTGGCTGCCGGGACAACGGAGAATCCCGACAGCGGAGAATCCAGCCCACTGAGAGAAATGTTTAATAGTCACAAATTATACAATAATCATTTATAAATATTAATCTTTTGATAATCATTGACATAAATGATGCAAGTAAATCACTTTGCTCAGCCTAGTCCAGCATTTTTCTTAATTTAGAAAGTACCAGTCAGTCTGCCCATGGTGTTAGAAGTGAATCAATACAAGAGCACCGGGTTCAGATGAAGTAGGGTTAGAAGGTAAAAAAGCAATTTGATGTGGATTAGATTGGTGATCTACTATGACTTTCAATCCTCTGCTAATTTGATTTCTTTTGTCACTGTAATCTCAGTTCTTTCACATTTAAAGTTGTGGCTTTATTTGTGATGTATTTGCTTTCTTTGCTGTATGAATATGCCCTGAGCCTCGTGTCTTTCTTTCCATTGTCACTCTTTTTTCATTTCTGCCCGTGGTCTGATTTTTTTTTTTTCATTTGTTCTTGGAACATGAGCAACGTAGGCAAGGCCAGCATTATTGCCTTGAGAAGATGGTGGTGAGCTGTCTTCTTTAGCCATTTTCTGTAGTTCCACCCACGGTGCTGTTAGGGAGGGAGTTTCAGGATTTTGATCCAACAACAGCAAAGGAACAGTGATATATTTCCAAGTCCGGATAGTTTGTGACTTGATGGGGAATTTTAAGGGGAAATGGGCAGTACAGCCGTTAGCGTCAGGGACCTGGGTTTGATTCCAGCCTTCGGCAACTGGATGGAGTTTGCACATTTTCCCTGTGACTTTGTGGGTTTTCTCCGGGTGCTCCGGTTTCCTCCCACAGTCCAAAGATGTGCAGGTTAGGTGGATTGGCCATGATAAATTGCCCCTTAGTGTCCAAAAAGATGTGCAGGTTAGGTGGGGCTGTTGAGATAGGGTAGGGAAGTAGGCCGAGATAGAATGATGTTTCAGAGGGTGGTGCTGACCCGATAGGCCAAATGGCCTCCTTCTGCACTGTTTGGATCCTCTGGATTCAATGGTGGTTTTCTCCTACATTCATACGGTTTTGGAATCTGCTTTAAAAGGATCTTTGAGTGTTCATGGATTATTTGTGTTATTTTACCTGATTCGCTGTCCTTGTTCCCCTGATGTACCCCTATCCTTATTTCCTCAATTTTTTTGTGTTCCCTGAATTTTCCATCCATGTTTTCCTTGATTATTTGAGATGCCCCCTATCTGACTGAACTTGATTTCTATCTTTTGCTGCAATCTCGTTCTCTGCTGTCCAATGAATCCCTATTTTTTTGTCATAATCTGTTTTCTTTCTCTTTGAGCATCCTATCTCCCCTACCGATCTTTATCTTTCTGCCTCTGACTCCCCAATTTTGGTCTCTACCCCACATATTTGTGTATTTTGCTTTCCAATTTCTGATTGCTAAACTCCTGTCTCCAATCTGTCTTCCTTTATGGCTATCAAATAACCTTTTACTCTGTCTCTTAATATTGTCTTCCACCTCTCTGAATTTCATTGGCACTAATCTGTTTTTTTGTTTCTTCCATCTCTTTGTACCTGAAACATTTGACTGCTCCTGTCTTCCAATCTCTCTTTCTTTCTTTCCCTACTGTATCTGGAACTCCAATATGTTTCATTTTTCTCTATCCCTATATCTAGCCCCAAATCATACTGGATTCCAGTTCCTGGTAGAGTCAAGCACGGGTGCAGCTGCACATTGAATTTGTGCTCCGGAGGACGGAGTCTACATCCATTTTCAGATTGACTAACACAAATACAGAGGGTTGGTGTTTGCCACCATTGACGGGTTCCCTCAGGTCCAAAGTGTCCTCAATGGCACCCCATAGTCATCAAGGCACCAACAGACAAACCAACCAGATTCCTGAACAGAAGGGGCTTCCATTCATTGAATGGTCAGATGTTCTGTGACCACAGGAAACAAATCCTGCAGGCCTGTCTGGGTTCTTGGGTGGCTGCCATGATTCCTTTATCCTGTGAGAGTCCTGGTTGCAAAATCGCTTCAAGCCAACATCCAAACTCTGTGGGTGGCTACTGGGCACTAAGAGATATCCCCTGAGGGCATGGCTTCTATCCAGACATGGGTACCGAGAGGCATTACAACCATATCCATCTCCTCATACAAATTTGCATTGAATGGATCATTAGCATTTTGTAGATGTGCTTCCATTGTCTTAACCGGTTGGATGCTGTCCTCCAAAATGAACCAGTCAGGGTGAATCCCATTGTGCTCATCGGCCAATGTGACAATGCAAAGGGGTCTGAAGTTGGATCAAGAGGAGCAGGCACCCAAAGATATTGAGAATGGGGACTCTAACGTTATCATTGTCCCACATCTTAGACCATGGAACTGCTGCAGAACCAAACCACTTCCCCTACCCCTAGGATCATCACTGCTGCTTAACTTCCATTTCATTTTGACATCAAGCATTAATAACATGCAAGTCTTATTAAGAACTTAAGCAATTATTATTATTACAGGAAACATAAATAAGCAAACAAATTGAGAAAGCTTTACCCAGGTGATCCAGGTGTGGTACCTGGCTTTCATGTCCACTCTACAGGGTGCACCCCTGTGGCTGAAGGTGAGATGAAGACAGTCTGCTCCACTGCCTCTGCATCTGGCTGAGATACCTGTGGTTTACATCAGTTCTTGGAGGTCTCCGTGGGGGCACCTCCATAGGCTGTTGCACTTGTGTCATTTCAGGGGCAGCCTTATGACAGGAATGATCAAAGTCAGAGGAACCAAGGAGGTTAGGGTTGATGCCAGTGCTCCTTCGAGGAGTAATCCCCTCATCAATCTCTTTAGCCGCCTCAGTGCTGACATGGCGCCCCACAAATTCTGGACAAGCCACCAGCTGGGATGGAGCTGGCATTACTCTGAGCATCTCTGCTCCACCAGTGACAGAGAGCATTCAATGCTATTGAATCTTATTCTTTCTGTGCAGGAGAGTGGTGCTGCATATGACTATACAAGTGGTTGGCCGCTCTCTTAATGAAGGAGTTTATGCGCTCAAATCTTTGTGTCATAATGGTGCACATGCACTGCATGGACTTCTCCTGCCTGTGGCTCCATAATGCCGCAGGGATCTCCGTTTGAGAGATCATCTGCCTCTGATGCTCCAGAAAGACTCTACTAATGTGTGAAACCTGAGGGCACAGCATCTTCACCCAGCGAAGCGTGGCTCTCCTCTCTCCTCCGAAGGAGACTGCCTGTAGCTGACTCCACCTCACCTTCTCCTGTTCACTCATGATGTGCTGCTCACCCTGTGTTCCCCATTCTAATTTTGATTCAACCTGAGGTGACTGTGTCCTCACTGATGAATGGTGCTGAGGAATGATTTGACGCTGCAGGCTCTGTGAAGTCTCCCCTTACTGAGGAGGCCAAAATGTCTGTGCAGGTTCATTCTGCTCTACACCTGCTGACGGTCCTATGGGAAACAGATGGTGTTTGTGCACTAGGGACATCATCACAACATACCCAATAGACAGCAGCAGTTAAAAAGCCACCGCGCACATTGAAGAGAAGTTTCCAAGTCCTTTACCTAAGGTTAGAGTTATCAAAGAACGCCACTCTTCACCATATTCCATCTCACCATTGCCCTTCGTCTGATAGCATCCTTGCTCTGACGAACACCGCCCCCTCCATTGGAGTCCGATTGTGTAGGTCCTCCACTCCTTCGCCCATCAAAACATTTCCTAAGAGTTGTACTTCCTGTGGGATGAGGGGGAATGATGTATGACCAGCCTGACCTTCCTCACCTATTGCAGGATGACATTCACATGAGATATTACACTCCTCAGTGATGCCCCCTTCTCAATTGACCTTCATATATACAAGGGTGGATTACCGTACTCAATGGTACAACAGGCTACTTGTGCTGAAAATGGAAAGGTGAACTAGGGGCACTCTGTCTGCTCAGCTCATGTATAAGGAATTGAGGTTTGTCACCTGTGTGTTGCTCACCACTCACCTTTCTAGACCTTATCAGATCATTGAAACTTATGCGACATTGAACTCGTATAACATTGACCTGGATTTTGAGGTTGTAATGGTGATGATACTGTCAGTATTCGCTGCCATCACTTTGTGAAATGGAGAGCAATATCTGGGTACAGTGTGGATATCTAGAAGTTCTCCACTTTTCCAAATGGTGAGCTATTGAATTCTTCTCATATAGAATTTTTTTTAATTATCGGAATTCAGATGAAGATCCATTTTTTATGCTATTAATTTCACTAGAAAATCTTTTGAAAAAATTATGTCTTGTTGAATGAAATGTAAAGGGCTTTTATTAATTGTTTTTTAATGGCATGTGGGCATTGTTGGCTAGGCCAGAATTTATTGCCCATTTCTAATTGCCCTTGAGAAGGTGGTGGTGAGCCGTATTTTGGAACTGTTGCAGTCCATGTGGTGTAGGAGCACCCAAAATGCTGTTCGGGAGGGAGTTCCAGGATTTGGACCAAGTAACAGTGAAGGAAAAGTTTCCATGTCTGGGTGGAGTGTGGCTGGGAGGGGAACTTGCAGGTGGTGGTGTTCCAATGCTGCCCATGTCCTTTTAGGAGGTAGAGGTCTCAGGTATGAAAGGTGCTGGCGGGGAGGATTGCTGAGTTGCTGTAATGCACCATGCAGATGGTACTCGCTGCTGCCACTGTGTGTTGGTGGTGGAAGGATTAAATGTTTAAGGTTGAGGATGGGATGCCAATCAAGCAGGCTGTTTTGTCCTGGTTGGTGTCAAGTTTATTGAGTGCTGTTGCAGCTGCACTCATCCAGGCAAGTAGAAATTATTCCATTACACTCCTAACTTGTGTTTTATCGACAGTCTCTGGGGAGTCAGGAGGTGAATTACTCACCGCAGAATTCCCAGCCTCTGAGTTGCTCTTGTAGCCACAGTATTTATGTCTAGTCCAGTTCAGTTTATGGTCAATGGTGATCCCCAAAATATTGGTGGTGGGGGATTCAGTGATGCCAATGTCATTGAATGTAGATGAGAAATCAATTAGTAGATTCTCTCTTGTTGGGCAGCACGGTAGCATTGTGGATAGCACAATTGCTTCACAGCTCCAGGGTCCCAGGTTCGATTCCGGCTTGGGTCACTGTCTGTGCGGAATCTGCACATCCTCCCCGTGTGTGCGTGGGTTTCCTCCGGGTGCTCCGGTTTCCTCCCACAGTCCAAAGATGTGCAGGTTAGGTGGATTGGCTATGATAAATTGCCCTTTGTGTCCAAAATTGCTCTTAGTGTTGGGTGGGGTTACTGGGTTATGGGGATAGGGTGGAGGTGTTGACCTTGGGTAGGGTGCTCTTTCTAAGAGCCGGTGCAGACTCGATGGGCCGAATGGCCTACTTCTGCACTGTAAATTCTATCTATGATCAAAGCCTGGCACTTGTGTGACACAAATGTTGCTTGCCACATATCAGCCAAACCCTGAATGTTGTCCAGATCTTGTTGCATATGCACATAGGCTACCTCAGTATCTGAGGATACATGAATGGTACTGAACATTGTGAAATCTTCGGGGGACATCCATGCTTCTGACATTATGATGGAAGAAAGGGCATTGATGAAGCAGCTGAAAATGGTTGGGCCTAGGAAATTACCCTGAGGAATTCCTGCAGTGATGACCTGGAATTGTGTAAAGTGTTCCAATTCCATTCACCTGACAGGGTTTCTTGCACCCCAGTATTACAAGAAAAAATTAAATGTAACAAAGGTTTTGGCTTAACCCCAAATTTGTTAGTTTATGAAAGCAACAAAATCGCAGCAAAAATCCCTTTATGATTTGACTGAAACTTACGCTCAGCTATGCGGCTGGTCATTAACGGTGTTGATTGTAGGCTGGCATCAGCGGATGACCGGTCCCCATCTTTCTTCACCTGACTGCAGTCCCCAAGCTCTGATGTTGTCCTTTTTGCCACTCCGACGTTGGTGGCTTTGCTTCTGTTGCCTAAGCCCCAAAGCTCTGGGATTCCCTCCATAAGCCTCAACCTATTTGGGGAAAGGTAGCACAGTGGTTTAGCACTGTTGCTTCACAGCGCCAGGGTCCCAGTTTCGCGTCCCGGCTTGGTTCAATGCCTGTGCGGAGTCTGCACATTCTCCCGTGTCTGCATGGGTTTCCTCCAGGTGCTCCGGTTTCCTCCCACAAGTCCCGAAAGACGTGCTGTTAAGTGAATTGGACATTCTGAATTCTCCCTCTGTGTACCCGAACAGGCACTGGAATACGGCAACTACGGGCTTTTCACAGTAACTTCATTGCAATGTTAATGTAAGCCTACTTATGACAATAAGATTATTATTATTATTTTCATAGTGTCCCAATTGTGCAGTCACACAACTGGGCCTCAGGCATAGATTCAGTAAACAGCCGTCTCAATCACCAGGTTTTTCATATCTCTCTTTATCTTGGTCTTACAATCTCCTGAGCTATGCAAGACTGCAAGGTCAAAGGCAATTCCTTATCTCCTCCCCTGCTATTTACACAACAGGCGATAATGTGATTTCCCTCACAGTGATGAGCGCTTAGCTCGTAGCATTGTCTCGATGTTGCCAGGTACTGATGGTAATTTACAATTATAATAATATAAAAACAATTCATAATTGTAGTTTGGCACTTTACAGCTTTCTGGATTTAACATTGAGTTCAACAACTTGAACTCTGTCCTCCATTTTGAACTTTTCCTCAACCCCCTCCCACAAGGCCAGTCTGTAAATTAATCTTATGTTTTGCTTTCAGACAACATTGACCCTTGTTCTGCGATTAACACATTTTGCTATCTGACCTTTACGCCACCATTAGCACCTGCCTTTAATAATGCCATTCCCTTTGTCTTGTGCCATGACATATTTATCAAATCTCTCCTGAGTGCCCAGCTACCCCGACCATCCATTTTGCACCACCTGCTGTACTCCCCTCTCTTTAAGAGTATATAATCTACCACATTTCTATCCCTCTCCAGTTCTGAAGAAGAGTCATACGGACTCGAAAAGTCAACTCTGTTTCTCTCTCCACAGATGCCACCAGACTTACTGAATTATTCCAGCATTTTCTGTCTGTATTTCAGATTTCCAACATCAGCAGTTAACTTGCGGCATTGTCCAGTTGTTAACATCTCCAATCTGACAATGAATCAAAATTTCAGTTAACTCATTATTTCTGTGATTTGGCTGTTTCATGTCCTTCAGTTCTCCCTTTTTTAATATCACTTTACACTGGAGATATTACATCCAATATCCTCCTCCCACTATGAGTGCATTGCTGGTTTCAGCCAAATATTACTTGTTTTTCATCAGACCACACATTTGTCTCCATCATCCCAAATCCCCCTTTGAAAAAATATTCCAAGTTTCTCCTTTTTTAGCCTTTTTAGATGACATGATACTATTAACAGATACAGCACAATAGTCTGTTCTACAATCACTAACGTGTGTGGTGAGCCTCGAATCCAAGGAGGAACCTCAATATTGAGCTCAATATTCCAGCAAGGTGGAGTAACTATTTCTTTGAACATAGCCTTTGCTTTCCTATTTTCCTGTTGTCGAGTATAATAATGATTTTGGGAAAGCTCTATGCCCTTTATCAGTTTAGTCAAATGTTCAGGTAATAGTGGGATACCTTACCTCAAATGAAGTATGTATTTCTGGAGGTTCAGTAAAGTACTGTTCACTGTGAGATTTACTGGAATGTGACCCAGGATAGGGATTATCTTTTCCTATTCTATACGAATCTCTAGCTGTAGAGTCACGCACTGGGACCCAGGTACCATTGCATATACTATACTGGTTGGCACACGTGGTGAACCTGAAAGTTCCATAACTCCCATAGGTGACCTGGGCAGGCCATGGCTCTGGACCATCACCTCCACAGTACAGTTGATAGGCTGTCTGCCTTCAGATTCAAACCCACATACTGGTCAGTTGAAAAGATTCAGCTGGCATGCACACAACACCGCATGTGCACCTTTCCCCTGGTATCCCTCCCAGTTAGTGCTGGTCATGCTATGCTGATCCGGCTTATCCCCTCTGATTCAGCCTCTCTCTGGCATAACCCATGATATCATTTTGATGGACTCAGCTACCAGCCAAGCACCTTGATGCTCTATCAATTATGACGAGACGAGAGTAGAGAGTAATCAAGGCTTTATTACACAGAGATGTGTGGCCTCCTACAGCTGCTGCCGAAATGGCTGCAGTTCGGAGAGCACACACATTTATACTCCGCCTACTAGGCGGAGCCAGCAGGCAGGGTCCTACCCCATATCTGTAGTACAGGGGCCTTACTGTAATACACTCGTATGCAGTGCAGTATATACAATATAATACAACAGTGGTGACTACCACATTCACCCCCTGTTAAAAATGAGTCCAGCAGGGGTGATGGAAAACTATTTACATACAGGTTGTCATTAAAATTTCAGAGAAGGTTACAGATTTAGACGGTCGGGCGCCTTGATCCGTCGTTGAGAGCGCCGCAGTGCTGGTGGCGAGTCAGGCGTCGGCACGGTCGTCGGTGACTCTGGGAGCGTGTCGACATCCTCTTCATCCCCGGGTGGGACCAAGGGGAGGACGGATTGTCCTGGAGCGGGGGCTGTGGTGGGGTGCGCTGGGTGAAGGGAGGGTGGCGCCAGAGCAGGGGGGGGGGGACCCAGCTGGTGCCAGGATCCTGAGGGAGACTGTCTCTTGGCTGCCGTCGGGGTACGCTACGTAGGCGTATTGCGGGTTTGCGTGGAGTAGCTATACCCTCTCAACCAACGGGACTGCCTTGTGGTTCCGCACGAGCTTGCAGAGGAGAATGGATCCTGGAGCTGCCAGTCACGTTGGGAGCGAAACCCTGGAGGTGGACTTCCTGGGGAAGGCAAAGAGACATTCATGGGGGGTTTCGTTCGTCGCAGTGCACAGGAACGACTTAATGGAGTGAAGTGCGTCGGGGTGGACCTCCTGCCAGCGGGAGGCCGGGAGACGTCTGGACTGTAGGGCCAGCTGGATGGCCTTCCAGACCGTCCCATTCTCCTGCTCCCCCTGCCCATTTCCCCTGGGGTGTAGCTGGTCGTCCTGCTCGAGGCAATGCCCCTGTTGAGCAGGTACTGGCGCAGCTCATCACTCATAAATGAGGATCCCCGGTCGCTGTGGACGTAGGCGGGGAAACCGAACAGAGCGAAGATGGTGTTGAGGGCTTTGATGACGGTGGCAAACGTCATATCGGGGCATGGGATGGTGAAGGGGAATCTGGAATATTCGTCGACCACATTGAGAAAATACGTGTTACGGTCGGTGGAGGGGAGGGGCCCTTTGAAGTCCACGCTGAGGCATTCAAAGGGGCGGGAGGCCTTCACCAGGCACGCACGGTCTGGCCGGTAGAAGTGCGGTTTACACTCCGCGCAGACCTGTCAGTCTCTGGTGACAGCCCTGAGTTCCTCGATGGAGTAGGGCAGATTGCGGGCCTGAATGAAGTGATAAAAGCAGGTGACCCCTGGGTGACAGAGATCGTCGTGCAGGGTCCGGAGTCGGTCCACTTGTGCGCACATGTACCTCGGGACAGGGCATCGGGGGGCTCGTTGAGCTTACCGGGGCGATACAAAATCTCATAATTAAAGGTGGAGAGCTCGATCCTCCACCCAAGATCTTATCATTTTTGATCTTACCCCGTTGTGCGTTGTTAAACATGAAGGCAACTGACCGATGGTCTGTGAGGAGAGTGAATCTCCTGCCGGCCAGGTAATGCCTCCAGTGCCGCACAGCTTCAACAATAGCTTGGGCCTCCTTTTCGACGGAGGAGTGCCGCATTCCGGAGGCATGGAGGGTGCGGGAAAAGAATGCCGTGGGCCTGCCTGCCAGGTTGAAGGTGGCGGCCAGAGCGACGCCTGATGCATCGCTCTCGACTTGGAAGGGGAGCGTCTCGTCGATCGTGTGCATCGCAGCCTTGGCGATGTCGGCCTTGATACGGTTGAAGGCCTGGTGAGCCTCGGACCTCAGTGGGAAACCGGTGGAGTGGATGAGTGGGCGGGCCTTGTCTGCATTGTTAGGGATTGGATTGGATTTGTTTATTGTCACGTGTACCGAGGTACAGTGAAAAGTATTTTTCTGCGAGCAGCTCAACAGATTATTAAGTACATGAGAAGAAAAGGGAATAAAAGAAAATACATAATAGGGCAACACAACATATACAATGTAATTACATAAGCACTGGCATCGGATGAAGCATACAGGGTGTAGTGTTAATGAAATCAGTCCATAAGAGGATCATTTAGGAGTCTGGTGACAGTGGGGAAGAAGCTGTTTTTGAGTCTGTTCGTGCGTGTTTTCAGACTTCTGTATTTCCTGCCTGACGGAAGAAGTTGGAAGAGTGAGTAAGCCGGGTGGGAGGGATCTTTGATTATACTGCCCGCTTTCCCCAGGCAGCGGGAGGTGTAGATGGAGTCAATGGATGGGAGGCAGGTTTGTGTGATGGACTGGGCGGTGTTCACGACTCTCTGAAGTTTCTTGCGGTCCTGGGCCGAGCAGTTGCCATACCAGGCTGTGATGCAGCCTGATAGGATGCTTTCTATGGTGCATCTGTAAAAGTTGGTAGGAGTCAATGTGGACATGCCGAATTTCCTTAGTTTCCTGAGGAAGTACAGGCGCTGTTGTGCTTTCTTGGTGGTAGCGTCGACGTGGGTGGACCAGGACAGATTTTTGGAGATGTGCACCCCTGGGAATTTGAAACTGCTAACCATCTCCACCTCGGCCCCGTTGATGCTGACAGGGGTGTGTACAGTACTTTGCTTCCTGAAGTCAATTACCAGCTCTTTAGTTTTGCTGGCATTGAGGGAGAGATTGTTGTGCTACACCACTCCACTAGGTTCTCTATCTCCCTCCTGTATTCGGACTCATCGTTATTTGAAATCCGGCTCACTCTGGTCATGTCGTCAGCAAACCTGTAGATGGAGTTGGAACCAAGTTTTGCCACGCAGTCGTGTGTGTACAGGGAGTAGAGTAGGGGGCTAAGTACGCAGCCTTGCAGGGCGCTGGTGTTGAGGACTATTGTGGAGGTGGTGTTGTTGTTCATTCTTACTGATTGTGGTCTGTTGGTCAAAAAATCGAGGATCCAGTTGCAGAGTGGGGAGTCAAGTCCTAGGTTTTGGAGCTTTGATATGAGCTTGGCTGGGATTATGGTGTTGAAGGCGGAGCTGTAGTCAATAAATAGGAGTCTAATGTAGGAGTCCTTGTTTTCGAGATGCTCTTGGGATGAGTGTAGGGCCAGGGAAATGGTGTCTGATGTGGACTGGTTGCAGCGGTATGCGAATTGCAGTGGATCAAGGCGTTCTGGGAGTATGGAGGTGATGCGCTTCATGATCAACCTCTCGAAGCACTTCATTACGACTGAAGTCAGGGCCACTGGTCGGTAGTCATTGAGGCACGTTGCCTGGTTCTTCTTTGGTACCGGTATGATGGTGGTCTTCTTGAAGCAGGTGGGGACCTCGGAGTGGAGTAGGGACAGGTTAAAGATGTCCGTGAATACCTCTGCCAGCTGGTCCGCGCAGGCTCTGAGTCCACGACCAGGGATCCCGTCTGGGCCCGTCGCCTTCCGAGGGTTCGCTTTCAGGAAGGCCAATCTGACTTCGGAAGCTGTGATGGTGGGTATGGGTGAATTATGGGCTGCTGGGGCACTCGCCAGCGGATTGTTGGTTACCTGCTCGAACCGAGCATAGAATGCATTGAGTTCATCGGGGAGGGGTGCGCTGCTGCCACAGATACTGTTCGGCTTCGCTTTGTAGCCCGTTATGTTGTTTAGTCCTTGCCACAACCGCCGAGAGTCTGTCTGTGACTCTAGCTTGGTTTGATATTCTCTCTTGGCATTCCGGATGGCTTTGCGGAGGTCGTACCTGGATTTCTTGTATAGGTCAGGGTCGTCTGCCTTGAACGCCTCAGATCTGTCCTTCAGTAGGGAGTCAATCTTGCGATTGAGCCATGGTTTCCGGTTGGGGAACGCACATACTGCTTTCTTTGGCATGCAGTCGTCCACACATTTGCTGTTGAAGGGACCCACTGGGCGTAGTACGAAAAGAACCCCAGGCATCGTTTGAGGGCCTTGGGGCAGTGGGGAAGGGGGAGATCCATGAGGGGCTGCATGCGATCGGGGTCGGGCCCTAGAACTTCGTTCTGAATGACGTAGCCGAGGATGGCTAATTGGTTTGTGCTGAACAGACACTTCTCCGTGTTGTAGGTCAGGTTGAGGAGTTTGGCGGTGTGGAGAAATTTGGAAAGGTTAGCGTCGTGGTCCTGCTGGTCGTGGCCGCAGATGGTGACGTTATCCACGGACGGGAAAGTGGCCCCGCAGTCCGTACCGGTTAACCATTTGGTCCATCTCCCGTTGGAAGACCGAGACCCCGTCAGTGACGGCGAAGGGAACCCTAAGGAAATGGTAAAAGCGGCCGTCCGCTTCAAACGCGGTGTACGGGCGGTCCGCCTTGCGAATGGGGATCTGGTGGTAGGTAGATTTCAGGTCCACTGTCGAGAAGACCCGGTACTGTGCAATCTGATTAACCGTATCAGATATGCGTGGGAGGAGATACGCGTCGAGCTGCGTGTACTGATTGATGGTCTGACTGTAGTCCATGACCATCCTGTTTTTCTCCCCCGTTTTCACCACTCCCACTTGCGTTCTCCAGGGGCTGTTGCTGGCCTCGATGATACCTTCCTGCAGCAGCCGCTGGACCTCAGACCTGATGAAGATCCTGTCCTGGGCGCTGTACTGCCTGCTCCTGATGGCGATGGGTTTGCAATCCAGGGTGAGGTTTGCAAACAGAGAAGGCGGGTCGACCTTAAGGGCCATGAGGCCGCATACAGTAGGGGCCCGCCAAATTTCAGGATTAGGCTCTGGAGGTTGCACTGGAAGTCCAGGCCGAGTAGCAAGGCAGCACAGAGGTTGGGGAGGACGTAGAGCCGGAAGCCGCTGAACTCTATGCCCTGGATGGTGAGGGTGGCGATGCAGTACCCCCGGATCGCCACGGAGTGGGATCCGGAGGCCAGGGAGATTCTTTGGTTAATGAGGTGTACCGCGAGGGAGCAACGCCTTACCGTATCGAGGTGGATGAAGCTTTCAGTGCTCCCCGAGTCCAGAAGGCAGGATATCTCATGCCCGTCGACCTTCACCTTTGTCGACGCAGTCGTGGGATTGTGCGGTTGGGACTGGTCGATCGTGACGGAGGCGGGACGCGGCTGGTCAGCGGCGTTTGCAGGCGATGAGTGGCCCGATGCGGTGCCCGACTGGCAGGGGTCCTGAGGCGGGAAAGATGGCAGCGCCCACGGGCTGCACGTGTCCTGAGGCAGGCAAGGTGGCGGCGCCCACGGGCCGCACGTGTTCTGAGGGGAGCAAGATGGCGGCGCCCACGGGCCGCACGTGGTCGTGAGGCGAGGAAGATGGCAGCGCCCACTGGCCGTACGCGGGGGGGGTGCATGGACAATAGCGGCGATTGAGCGGGCCTGGCACACTGCAGCAAAATATTGTTTCTTGCCGCAGGCCTTGCAGAGTGCGCTCTACGCAGGGCAGTGCTGCCGGAGGTGTTTTGTCTGTCTGCAGAAGTAGCACTTGGGTCCCCCGAGGTTGGTTGGCTGCCGCGCGGCGCAGGCGTGGGGTTGGCTGGGGGCGGTCGCTGTTGGGGTCCACGATGGGGTGCCCGCTGGTGGGGTTCACGACGCCCAAGAGGGGTGGGCCGTGCGGTCGGGGCATATGCCTGTATGTTGCGTGAGGCGACTGTGGACGAGAGAGCTAGTTTCTTGATCGCCGCGGGATCAAGCATAGCCCCTTCTAAGAGGCGCTGGCATATGTATGCCGACCCTATGCCCGTAATGAACGCGTCTCTCATTAGCAGGTTAGAATGTTCCTTTGCCGAAACAGCCTGACAATCACAGTCTCTCAACCAGGGCGAGCAGTGCATGCTAGAAATCTTCCACAGACTCACCGGGAAGTTAGTGCCGCGTGGGCAGGAGGTGCCTGGCTTGGATCTTGTTGGTCTGCTGAGCGTAGTTCTCCTTCAGCAGCGTCATGGCCTCTGCGGATGTTGGCACGTCCTGGATGAGGGGAAAGACACCGGAGCTCAGCCGTGTGTACAGAATCTGGAGCTTCCGTGCTTCCGGGATTGGGTCTGTCGCAGATCCAATGTATGCTTCAAAGCAAGCTAACCAATGTGCGAAGTCCTTTTTGGCGTTGTCCGCTTGAGGATGCAGCTGCAGCGATCCGACTTGATGCGGAGATCCATCTTTGTAAAATCTCTGTGTAATAAATTGATGCACTATCAATTACGACGAGATGAGAGTAGAGAGTAATCGAGGCTTTATTACAGAGAGATGTGTGGCCTCCTACAGCTGCTGCTGAAATGGCTGCAGGTCGGAGAGCACACACATTTATACTCCGCCTACTGGGCGGAGCCAGCAGGCAGGGATCTACCCCCATACCTGTAGTACAGGGGCCTTACCGTAATACCCTCATATGCAGTGCAGTATATACAATATAATACAACAGTGGTGACTACCACACACCTCTTCTGGAATTCGGGACCTTTCATATTTCCACTGGTGATTGGTCATGTAATTCAGAATGTTCTGGAAAACACAGGCAAGTCATTTTGTTTATGGTTTCACTTTTGGGGTATAGGCTGGAAGGGGGTTCAAAGCAGATCTCGCTCTCAGCTTGTCGATTTAAAATGGTTCCAGTCAGGCCTGGGAAGTTTCTCCTGTATAAAAGCCAGCAGGCAGTTGTCAGGTCTGCGACAATTTAAAATCCCTGGGCGGGATTCTCCGCAATCGGCGTGATGTCCGCCAACCGGCGCCAAAAACGGCGCGAATCAGTCCGGCATCGCGATGCCCCAAAGGTGCGGAGAAGGCCGAGCCCTCACCTTGGGCTAGGCCCATGCCGGACTGATTTCCGCCCCGCAAGCTGGTGGGAAAGGCCTTTGGTGCCCCGCCAGCTGGCGCGGAAATGACTTTGCCGTGCGGCGCATGCGCGGGAGTGTCAGCGGCCGCTCACGGCATCCCCGCGCATGCGCAGTGGAGGGGGTCTCTTCCGCCTCCGCCATAGTGGAGACCATGGCGAAGGCGGAATGAAAAGAGTGCCCCCACGGCACAGGCCTGCCCGCGGATCGGTGGGCCCCGATCGCGGGCCAGGCCACCGTGGGGGCACCCCCCGGGGCCAGATCGCCCCACGCCCCCCCCCCCAGGACCCCGCCGGAGCCCGCCTGCGCCACCTAGTCCCGCCGGTAAGAGAGGTGGTTTGATTCTCGCCGGCGGGACAGGCATTCCAGCAGCGGGACCTCAGCCCATCGCGGGCCGGAGAATTGCCGGGGGGGGGACCTGCCAACCGGCGCGGCGCGATTCCCACCCCCGACGAATATCCGGTGCTGGAGAATTCGGCAACCGGCGGGGGCGGGATTCACGCCAGCCCCCAGCGATTCTCCGACGCGACGGGGGGTCGGAGAATCCCGCCCCCCTGTTTGGAAGGCTGGTGATAAGAAACACTCTTTCTATCAGCTAAGGCTGGCAATTAAAATACTCTCCAGTCGGCCTGTGAATGTTCCACTTCTGAGTAAAAAGCTGGGGAACTGAAACTGACTTTTCTCAACTGATGACCTGTGGTTATAGATCTTTTTCTCTGATGTCAGGGCCACCTGAAGAACAATCTAGTCTAGCACCACCTGCAGGAAGAAGGGGTTGTTTCAAAACCTAGTGAAATCCTCAGGTGAAGAATTATAATATTTTCTCAGACGGTCTGAAGATTAGACAGGCAGAGGTCCTACAAATGCAAGTGACTCCCTGGAGGGAATTCTACCACCTCCATGTTCTAATCGAAGATAACCATTAGGAAAGGCAAACCAACCGAGGAGTTCGACCCTTTGGGTCCTTGGAAGATTGCAGACCACCAAAACCATAACCTCAGCAGCAGGAATCCTCAAATCTCTCATAGCATGTAATCCCTGTTATTTTTTAACCTTTCCTAACATCGTTACTGTGTGCCTGTCTTATGTGTGTCTGCGTGGAGGGTGGGACGGGGCTTTGGGAGTAGGTAGTCTGATAGATCTTTGTTCCATTATTTCCATTATATGTTCATCTTTTACTCTTAGTTATAAATAAACAGGTTGTTAATGTTTTACTTAAAAATCTGGTGCCTGTAACCCATTAGAGCAGTCAAGGGTTAAAGATCTCAGGAAAATACACAAATTATTGGTTAATTCACTTATACAAAGAACAAAGAGAAGTACAGCACAGGCGATCCAAGCCTGCGCTGACCATGCTGCTCGTCTAACCTAAAACCTTCTACACTTCCAGGGTCTGTATCCCTCTATTCCCATCCTATTCATGTGTTTGTCAAGATGCCCCTTAAATGTCACTATCGTCCCTGCTTCCAACACCTACTCCGGCAGCGAGTTCCAGGCACCCACTACCCTCTGTGTAAAAAACTTCTCTCGCACATCTCCTCTGAACTTTGCCCCTTGCCACCTTAAACCAATGTCTCCTAGTAATTGACTCTTTCACTCTGGGGAAAAAGCTACTAACTAGCCACTCTGTTCATGCCCCTTATAATTTTGTAGATTTCTATCAGGTCACCCCTCAACCTCCATCGTTCCAGTGAGAACAAACTGAGTTTATCCAAACTCTCCTCAAAGCTAATGCCCTCTATACTAGGAAACATCCTGGTACCCTCATGGCAGAATGGTATCCTCTTCAAAACCTCCACATCCTTCTATTATTATTACTGTGGCGACCAGAATTGAACACCATTTCCAAGTGTGCCTAACTAAGGTTCGATGCAGCTGCAGCATGACTTGCCAATTTTATACTCCATGCCCCAATGATAAACACAAGCATTCTGTATGCCTTATTGACTACCTTTTCCACCTGTTATGCCACTTTCAGTGACCTGTGGATCTGTACACCCAGATGCCTTGCCTGTCAATACTCTTAAAGGTTCTGCCATTTACTGTATATTTCCCACCTGTATTAGATCTTCCAAAATGCATTATCTCACATTTGTCCAGATTAAAATCCATCTGCCGTCTCTCCGCCCAAGTCTCCAACCAACCTATATCCTGTCCTCATCGTTATCCACAATTCCACCAACCTTTGTGTCATCCGTAAACTTACTAATCAGTCAATTTTCCTCCAAATCATTTATATATACTACAAACATCAAAGGTCCCAGCACTGATCCCTGCGGAACACCACGAGTCACAGCCCTCCATTTAGAAAAGGACCCTTCCACTGCTACCCTGTGTCTTCTATGATGGAGCCAGTTCTGTATCCATCTTGCCAGCTCACCTTTGATACCATGTGACTTCATCTTCTGTACCATTCTGCCATGAGGGACCTTGTCAAAGGCCTTAATGAAGTCCATGTAGACAACATCCACTGTCCTACCTTCATCAATCATCTTTGTCACTTCCTCGAAAAACTTGATTAAGCTAGTGAGACACGCCTCCCCTCAACATATCCATGTTGCCTGTCACTACTTGCTTCCAAATGGGAGTAAATTTGTCTCAAAGAATCCTTTCCAATAATTTCCCTACCACTGATGTAAGGCTCACTGGCCTGTAATTTCCTGGATTATCCTTGTAACCCTTCTTAAACAAAGGAACAACATTAGCTATTCTCCAGTCCTCTGGGTCCTCACCTATAGCCAGTGAGGATATGAAGATTCCTGCCAAGGCCCCAACAATTTCCTACCTTGCCTCCCTCAGTATTCTGGGGTAGATCCCATCAAGTCCTGAGGACTTATCGATCTTAATGTTTGTCAAGACGCTCAACACTTCCTCATTTTTGATCTCAATGTAACCCAGACTATCTACACACCCTTCCCCAGACGCATCATCCACCAAGTCCTTCTCTTTGGTGAATATTGATGCAAAGTACTCATTTACTACCTCGCTCATTTCCTCTGGCTCCATGCATAAATTCCCTCCCCTGTCCTTGAGTGGGCCAACTTTTTCCCTCGCTACCCTCTTGCTCATTGCATACGTGTAAAAAGCCATGGGATTTTCCTTAATCCTGTTTGCCAATGACTTTTCATGACCCCTTTAACCCTCCTGACTCCTTGTTTAAGTTCCTTCCTATTTTCCTTATATTCCTCACAGGCTTCATCTGTTCCCAGCCTTCTAGCACTTACAAATGCTTCCTGCTTCTTTTTGACTAGGCTCACAATATCCCTCGTTACCCAGGGTTCCCGAAACCTGCCATATTTATTCTTCTTCCTCATAGCAACATGCATGTTGATTTACCCTCAAATATCCACCCCCAATATCGATTCTTCAGTTCCTGTCTAATATTGTTATAATTAGCTTTCCACCAATTTAGCACCTTCACACCAGAACTACTCTTATCTTTATCCCACAGAACCATAGAACTTACTGAATTATGGTCACTGTTCTCGAATGCTCCCCAACTGAAACTTCGACCACCTGGTCAGACTCATTCCCCTGTAGCAGGTCCAGTAAGGGCCCTTTTCTAGTTGGAGTATTTACATATTGTTTCAAGAAGTCCTCCTGCATGCTCCTTGCAAACTTTGTCCCATCCAAACCCCGAGCGCTAAGTGAGTCCCAGTCAACTCAGGGGAAGTTAAAATAAGCCACCACAACAAACCTGTTGCTTTTACACCTTTCCAAAACCTGCCTACATATCTGCTCTTCTGTCTCCCACTGGCTGTTGAGAGGCCTGCAGTAAACCCCCAACATTGTGACTGCACTCTTCCTATTCTTGAGCTCTATCAATGTTACCCCGCTGCATGAGCTCTCTGAAGTGTCCACCCGCAATACAGCTGTGATATCCTTAATCAGTAGTGCAACTCCCCCTCCCCTTTTGCATCTCCCTCTATCCCGCCTGAAACATCTATATCCTGGAACATTTAGCTGCCAATCCTGTCTCTCCCCCAGCCAAGTCTTTGTAATGGTGACAACATCATAGTTCCAAGAACTGATCCAAGCTCTAAGTTAATCTCCCTTACCTGTCAAGAGACGCTGGTTGGGAGCAGATTAATCGAGTAGGTGGTGCTAAAGATGAGCTCAACTAGACAACTAAAGGGGAACACTAATGCGCTGTCCTAGCAAGGGAAAGGTGTTTCCATTGACCAGGCAGTGGCGGGCAAGGGAACAATGTGCATGTGGGGCTTATCACACAGGGCCCTGGAAAGATCTATGCCACCATGCACAGGCATGATTCAAGGAGACAAAAACCTAAGCCTGTGCTGGCCTTTGAAAAGGGAAGGGGGAGGCAGGTGCACAGCATTAACATGATCAGAAGCAATGAAAACCCAACAAACCTCCATAAAGTGCAATTAAACATACAACTGTGCAACAACTATTTAGAGAGTGTTACCTGAGTGAATGCAGAACTTTAAAATTTTCCAAACCATACCGTCTAGGTGCTTCCCCTGAATTGCCTGTAGAGTTAGAGGCAGCCTGCTGACCCCCACAATGCCCTTTTGTCTCTGGTGACCTTGGTGGCTGTCCCCTGGAGGCCTGAGACCTGGAGCGCGCCAGTTTTCTTTGGGTTTCCTGCTCTGGGGCAGATGCACCCTCAGTGGTCCCAGAATCTGGAACTGATGGGTTCGCATACAGAGGGGACTCGGAATGCCTGGGCACCCTTGAAGAGTCCTGGGTGGATGCACCTCCTCCCTTTGGGTGCCCGTGGGTCGCTCACTGACCCCCTTGAGGGAAAGAGACAAATGAAGACAGGTTGAGGTGCCCCTTTCACGTAACCACTGCAAAAGCTCACCCAGGGCTACAGCGATGGAGTGTAGGGCTGAGCGTATCCTCGGCAGATTTCCATGGAGTTTCCCACACTCCACTTGGAGACCTCAATGCATTCACTTTTCAGAGCCACTGTATCAGAGAGTCGGCAGGCGTTCCTCCGCCTCGCATGCAACTCTGATGAGGACCTATTGACACCTCTGCCTGATGTTAAAGAATTATTGAATGCTTACAGCACAGAAGGAGGCTATTTAGCGCATCATGCTCAGCTGCCTCTGTGTAAGATTCCCCCCGCCTCTCGCTGCATTCCATGACCGCTCCCAGAGGTTCGTCATCAGACTCAGAATTAGCAGAATCTCTTGTCCACAGTCCTGTGAGTACTGGCATCCTTGGCTATTTCTGCCTCTGCCTGCTGCAGACTCCAATGGTCACTTCACCTCTGTGAGGTGACCATCAGAGTATGAGCCTGAGCCTAATCTATAGCTAACACTCTTGATCTCTGGACTGGTGGAGGAGGCAGATGAACGCTGTCACTGCTGGATGGGTGAGAAGTGATCATCACCACCATTGCCCTCACTCCTCTGAGGGCTGAGGCTGAGCTCAGGATCAGAGTCTGGCTGCACCCACTTCCTTCTAGCACCTGAAATGTAAAGAGGAGAGAATGAGTAACTGCATGGGCTGCCTCCCACATTGCACAAAGCCTCACCCACAGGTTTCTATGTGTAGAGTGGTTGGGGAGGCAGTTGCCTTATACGTCAAGCCCCTACCTGCCAGACCCCAAGGTGTGCCTTACATGTGGCTGGGTCAGCAAACCCCAGTCGCCTCCCTACCAACAGACCAAAAGGCAGGGTGGTCCTCCTCTGAATGGAACTGACATTGACCACCCTGGCTACCTCCTTCCATGCAGTGTGTGACTCCTGCTCCCATCCCTTGGAAAAGGAATGTCCCTCCAGTGCTCCACAGTTTGCAGAGTGTGTCCAGTGAAGCATCGCTCAACCCTGGGCCAGTACTTGCTCTTTCATGGCAGCCATGTGTAGATCAACACTCTGTCTAAATTTGAGAATTCCGGATTTCACCGAGCTAATCATTAGTTCAGCTAGATTGTTAGATGAAGGAAAATGAGGAGAAGAAGTAGTATAAACAATGTTCCACATCCCACACATAACCTGAAATTGTCTACCAATAAATTGTGGACCATTTAGATTTAGATTTAGATTTATTGTCACGTATACTGAGGTAGAGTGAAAAGTATTGTTCTGCATACAGTCCAGGCAGATCGTTACATAATTATTGATGCACTATCCATTACGACGAGACGAGAGTAGAATGTAATCGAGGCTTTATTACACAGAGATGTGTGGCCTCCTACAGCAGCTTACGAAATGACTGCTGTTCGGGCAGCACACACATTTATACTCCGCCTCCTGGACGGAGCCAGCAGGCAGGGATCTACCCCCGTACCTGTAGTACAGGGGCGTAATACCCATATATGCAATATAATACAACAGTGGTGACTACCACATTCACCCCCTGTTAAAGTGAGTCTAGCGGGGGTGGTGGAAAACTAAATACATACAGATTGGTTTTGAAATTACAGAGAAGGTTACAAATTTAGACGATCGGGCGCCTTGATCTGTCGTCGAGAGCGCCGCAGTGCTGGTGGCGACTCAGGCGTCGGCTTGGTCTTCGGTGACTCCGGGAGCGTGTCGAAATCCTCTTCGTCCCCGGGTGGGAGCAAGGGAGGACGGATTGTCCTGGAGCAGGGGATGCAGTGGGGTGCGCCGGGGGAGGGGAGGGTGGCGCCGGGGCAGGAGGGGGACCCAGCTGGTGCCAGATCCCTGAGGAAGACTGTGTCTTGGCGGCCATCGGGGTACGCTACGTAGGCATACTGCGGGTTCGCATGGAGTAGCTCTACTCTCTCAACCAACGTGTCTGCCTTGTGGAGCCACACGTGCTTACGGAGGAGAACGGGTCCTGGAGCTGCCAGCCACGTTGGGAGCGAAACCCCGGAGGTGGACTTCCTGGGGAAGGCAGAGACGTTCATGGGGGTTTCGTTGTTCGATGTGCACAGGAGCGACCGAATGGAGTGAAGTGCGTCGGGGAGGACCTCCTGCCAGCGGGAGGCCAGGAGACTTCTGGACCGTAGGGCCAGCTGGACGGCCTCCAGACCATCCCATTCTCCCGCTCCACCTGCCCGTTTCCCCGGGGGTTGTAGCTGGTCGTCCTGCTCGAGACAACGCCCCAGTTGAGCAGGTACTGGCGGAGCTCCTCGTTCATAAATGAGGATCCCCGATCGCTGTGGACGTAGGCGGGGAAACTGAACAGAGCGAAGATGGTGTTGAGGGTTTTGATGACGGTGGCAGACGTCATATCAGACGGCGAAGGGGAATCGGGAATACTCGTCGACCACATTAAGAAAGTACGTGTTGCGGTTGGTGGAGGGGAGGGGCCCTTTGAAGTCCACGCTGAGGCGTTCAAAGGGGCAGGAGGCCTTCACCAGGTGCGCACGGTGTGGCCGGTAGAAGTGCGGTTTACACTCCGCGCAGACCTGGCAGTCTCTGGTGATAGCCCTGGCTTCCTCGATGCAGTAGGGCAGTGACTCCCGGGTGACAGAGATCGTCGTGCAGGGTCCGGAGTCGGTTCACTTGTGCGCTGGCACATGTACCTTGGGACAGGGCATCTGGGGGCTCGTTGAGCTTACCGGGGCGATACAAAGTCTCGTAATTGTAGGTGGAGAGCTCAATCCTCCACCTCGATCCTCCACCAGGGGCTGGTTTAGCACAGGGCTAAATCGCTGGGTGTGAAAGCAGATCAAGGCAGGCCAGCAGCTCGGTTCAATTTCCGTACCAGCCTCCCCGAACAGGCGGCGGAATGTGGCGACTAGGGGCTTTTCGCAGTAACTTCATTTGAAGCCTTCTTGTGACAATAAGCGATTTTCATTTCATTTTATTACAAGATTTTATCATTTTTGATCTTACCCCACTGTGTGTTGTTAAACATGAAGGCAACCGAACGTTGGTCAGTGAGGAGAGTGAATCTCCTGCCGGCCAGGTAATGCCTCCAGTGTCGCACAGCTTCAACGATCACTTGGGCCTCCTTTTCGACGGAGGAGTGCCGAATTTCAGAGGCATGGAGGGTGCGGGAAAAGAATGCCACGGGACTGCCTGCCTTGTTGAGGGTGGTGGCCAGAGCGACGTCTGATGCATCGCTCTCGACTTGGAAGGGAAGCGTCTCGTTGACCGCGTGCATCGCAGCCTTGGCGATGTCGGCCTTCATACGGTTGAAGGCCTGGTGAGCCTTGGCCGTCAGTGGGAAAGCGGTGGATTGAATGTGTGGGCGGGCTTGTCTGCATAGTTTGGGACCCACTGGGCGTCATACGAAAAGAACCCCAGGCATCGTTTGAGGGCCTTGGGGCAGTGGGGGAGGGGGAATTCGGGGTCGGGCCCTAGATCTCCGTTCTGAACCACATAGCTGAGGATGGCTAATCGGTTCGTGCTGAACACACACTTCTCCTTGTTGTAAGTTAGGTTGAGGAGTGTGGCGGTGTGGAGAAATTTGGAAAGGTTAGCGTCGTGGTCCTGCTGGTCGTGGCCGCAGATGGTGACATTGCCCAGGTACGGGAAAGTGGCCCGCAGCCCGTACCGGTCAACCATTCGGTCCAACTCCCGTTGGAAGACCAAGATTCCGTTGGTGACGCCGAAGGGAACCCTAAGGAAATGGTAAAGGCGGCCGTCTGCTTCAAACGCAGTGTATGGGTGATCCGCCTTACGGATGGGGAGCTGGTGGTAGGCAGATTTCAGGTCCACTGTCGAGAAGGCCCGGTACTGTGCAATCTGATTGACCATATCAGATATGCGTGGGAGGGGGTACACGTCGATCTGCGTGTACCGATTGATGGTCTGACTGTAGTCAATGACCATCCTGTTTTTCTCCCCGGTTCTCACCACTGCCACTTGGGCTCTCCAGGGCTGTTGCTGGCCTCGATGATACCTTCCCGCAGCAGCCGCTGGACCTCAGACCTGATGAAGGTCCTGTCCTGGGCGCGGTACCGTCTGCTCCTGGTGGCGACGGGTTTGCAATCCGGGGTGAGGTTTGCAAACAGGGAAGGCGGGTCGACCTTAAGGGTCGTGAGGCCGCAAACAGTAAGGGGTGGTAGGGGCCCGCCAAATTTCAGGGTTAGGGTCTGGAGGTTGCACTGGAAGTCCAACCCAAGTAGCAAGGCAGCACAGAGTTTGGGGAGGACGTAGAGCCGGAAGCTGCTTAACTCTACGCCCTGGATGGTGAGGGTGGCGATGCAGTACCCCCGGATCGCCATGGAGTGGGATCCGGAGGCCAGGGAGATTCTTTGGTTAGCTGGGTGTACCGCGAGGGAGCAGCGCCTTACTGTATCGGGGTGGATGAAGCTCTCAGTGCTCCCGGAGTCCAGAAGGCAGGATATCTCGTGCCCGTCGACCTTCATCTTTGTTGAAGCGGTCGCGAGGTTGTGCGGTCGAGACTGGTCGATCATGACCGAGCTGAGACGCGGCTGGTCGTCGGCGGTTGCAAGCGATGAGCAGCCCGATGAGGTGTCCGACGGGCAGGGGTCCTGAGGCAGGTAAGATTGCGGCACCCACGGGCTGCACGTGTCCTGGGGCAGGCAAGGTGGTGGCGCCCTCAGGCCGCATTTGTCTAGGGCAGGCAAGATGGCGGTGCCCATTGGTTCTGAGGCAAGCAAGATGGCGGCGCCCACGGGTCGCACGTGTTGTGAGTGGAGCAAGATGGCGGCACCCACGGGCCGCACATGGTCTGAGGAGAGGAAGATGGCAGCGCCCACTGGCCCCATGTGGGGGTGCCGGGACAATAGTGGCGGTTGAGCAGGCCTGGCACACTGCAGCAAATTGACCCTTCTTGCCACAGGTCTTGCAGTGCGCGCCCCGCGCCGGGCAGCGCAGCCGGAGGTGTTTTGGCTGTCCGCAGAAGTAGCACTTGGGTCCCCCGGGGTTGGTTGGCTGCCATGTTGCTCTCTCAACAATTCTGTCTGCTAGTTCAGTGTCTAAAAAAATCATAGTCCATACACTTTTCTATACATCTGCTGAGGAAATGGCCTATGGATTCTGTAGGCTGTTGTCGAAATGACATGAACACTATTGATGAATATGGAAATTTAACCGGATTCTTAACTGCTCTTCTGCTATAGTCCATCTTTTGGGGATCCATCAGCTCCTTTGTTAATCCTGACGTGTTCAGCCTCGGCAGACATTCATTCCCAATTGCTACGGGAATTTGTACGGAACTTGTCTGGTTCAGGCATACCTGAATCAAGAAAACCGAGCTCTGCCCGTTGTTTAAATATTCTGAATTTGGATAGTAAATCAGCTGCAGCCTAATTCAAACTGAAAATTTAGTGGACATTTGGCAATGGGTGCAATTCTCCCCCAGAATGACTAAGGGCGTGATGGAACAGCCACATCTCGCCTGACATGGTGAAGCAATGAGGCCATTAAATCTTGCGAGATTTGCACTGCTCGGAATGCCTCATGACAGAAATGAGATCTCACTAGGCAAAATCCAGATTTAAATGCTTAAGTGAACCATTAGGCTCATTTAAAAATGTTGCACCCGATGCTCCCGAGGCCCGAGAAAGAACACCTGCACCTGGGAGAACTCGCCATGGCGCTGTTCAGCGTGGACCAGTTTTAACGGCACATCAATGCATCCCTTACAGGATCACTGGCACGGGGCATCCACAATGGTCTTCCCTATGGGCCTCTCTTTCTTCAGGCCTCCATCCCTTTAGGCCAGGCCCCTTGCTGGCACTGCAAGGTTGCCTGAGGTACTGCCCTGCTTTTACCCTGACTACCAAAGGGCTACAATGGCCTCCGAATGCCCCGGCATGGTCATCACGTCTGGTCTCCCGTTGTGGAGACCGGTGGTAATTCCCGCTGGCGCCATGTCATGTGGTGGGTAGGAGCTCTGCACATCCCCAGAAGATCCGCGTTAAGCCGACTGTGAATATTTAACTCAGCGATAATCAGGTTCATGCCCTCACTCATTACGTCTGCGGGGAGAGCCTAGGAAGTTGGGGCGGGATTCTCCGATCCAGCGGCTAAATGTTGACACCGTCGTAAAACCCGGAGAGGTTTACGATGGCGCGAACGGGGATTCTCCCAACAGGCACGGGCTCAGAGAATCCCGCCCATGGTGAACTGTTTGGAGCCCGGTAAAAACCCTGGGCGCGATTCTCCGATCGCGGGACAGAGTGTCCGTGCCGTCGTGAACGCCGTCGCGTTTCATGACGGTGCAAAATGGGCGCGGGCACCAGCAATTCTGGCCCCCACAAGGGGCCAGCACGGCACTGGAGCGGTTCACACCGCTTCACTCCCTGGCGCGCACTGGTGGCGGCACCAACCCGCGCATGCGCAGTGGCGACGCACCAACCCGCGCATGTGCGGTGGCGACGCACCAACCCGCGCATGCGCGGTGGCTTTATGGAACGCCCCGGCCCCGACGCAACATGGCGTTGGGATTCTGGGGCCGGACACGCAACAAAGTAGGCCCGGGGGTGGGGGGGGGGGGGGGGTGGGGGGGAGAGGCCGGCCCGCCGATTGGTGGGCCCCGATTACGGGCCGGACCACATCGGAGCCCCCCCCCGGGGGCGGAGCCCTCCTCCCCCCCCACCAAAGGCCGCCCCCGACCCTTCGCGCAGAGTTCCCACCGGCAGCGACGAGGTGTGGACGGCGCCGGCGAGACTCTGCTTTTTCCGTGCGGAGAATCGCGCGCCGGCGTCGGGGCGGCGTGCTGCGGTTGCGGCGATTCTCCGGCCCGGTGCGGGGCTAGGAGAATCACGCCCCCTGTTTCAGACCTCTCTTGGAATTCTCTTGACAGAGCGGGATTTGGCGCTGGGCGCTTTGTGGCTGGAAAATCACTGCAATTATCTCTGCAACCTTCAAAATGGGCATTTGTTGCCCATCCCTAGTTTCACTTGAACAGAGTTGTTTGCTCGGCCATTTTCAAATGGCAGTTTCGAACAAACCATATTGCTGTGGGTCTGGAGTGACATGTAGGGCCAGACCGTGTAAGGATGACAGATTTCCTTTCCTGAAGGACGTTAGTGAAACAGATGTGTTTTCATAACAATTCATGATAGTTTATAACCCAGATTTTTGAACTAATTGAATTTAAATTCCATCAGCTGCCGTGGTGCGATTTGAACTCGTCCCCAGAGGATTTACCTGGGTATCTGGATTACCAGTCTAGTGATTTATTACTATGCCACTGTCTCCCCCATGAACCTAATCATGCTGCCATGCTGTTTGACCACAGGTAAACACTATGTCATATTTTAATAATAATATAAAAATACCAATCACTCATAAGGGATGAGGTAAACACATTATGGGTTTATTTATTGAGACTAGGCTCATGAAATAGTTTTACAAAGATAAAATGTTTGCTGACATCAGCAGCAGAGCTGTGTGTGCTGTATTCCGCTCACAGGCCAACATGAAACTGGGACTGGATCACATGACACACTTCCCTTCTCATGATGACATGCTGCTATCCCTTAAATGGGTATTGCAAGAATGACTAGTTGTTCCCAGTTTCTTTGAAGATAAGAGGAATGAAAATGTACTGAGTCTCTTGATATATGCAGTTCCTTACTGTTAGTCTGATAAAAGGGTGACCTCTGAATATGAGCTTAAAAAAAAATAGAGTCCAATTCTGATTGTTGCCTATTAGCATTGAGTCAGCACAAACCTCTATGGGTGTATAAGCCCTCCTACATCTTCACCTCCTACAAAATTAACCGAGTTCCCAAATGATCTTGCCTCTACCACTTGCTGTCCCTGTTCCTGTGGTCTGTCCCTCCTTAGAGTTCTGTGGAATTTCTGCCTGCTTGAGAAAGAATGTTGGTTATTGTCAGTCACAGGCTGTTTAATTTGACAAGTATTAAAAAATCTCTTCGCTTATATAATTTCCATTAAAGTAGTGACGTCTCAATAAGCATGCATGAATTGCAGCAAAGGCGCATCGACTTTAGGTGTCACTGAAGAACACTTCATACATAGGTTGTTACCCTTGAATTAGTTAATGCATTTTAAGGTAAATCTAAGCACTGTCCAAAATGTACATCAAAGCCAGCTTGTAGTCGTTTCACTTTTGCTAACCTTGTGAGGTCATTAACCCTGACCCTGCATTGGAGAGAGGGTTAAGGAGTTGTCGCTACCTGTGCCACATGATCCAGACTGCTTTATTGGTGTTTCCTTCCCTATTTTTTGGCATTAATGTAGGATTTATAGTATCAGAGCGATAATGTTTTAAAATGGGCAATAACCCCAAATTTAAGTGACTTGCCCAAATTTAAAATAATGGCCAAAATTTTCCAGCCTGCCCCTTCTCCCCCCGTGGTGGGAACCGGCAGATCCTGCTGGCGGAGAGGGCCAGAAATTCCCAACCAATGATTAAACATGCTTAACTTAGGCTATTACTATTCATGTGCTGAAAACTATAAATAAATAAAAAATATATATATATATTTCAATTTAACGCATTATATTTGTTTAATAAACAATTGAGACAAAATTACAAAGACATAATTCTGTGTCATCAAAGGACTTCCTTTTGTGCTATTTGTTGGGGTGCGGATGGCACGGTGGCACAGTGGTTAGCACTGCTGCCTCACAGTGCCAGGGACCCAGGTTCAATTCTGATCTTGGGTGGCCGTCTGCGTGGAGTTTCCACATTCTACCCATGTCTGCGTGGGTTTTCTCCGGGTGCTCCGGTTTCCTCCCACAGTCCAAGGTTGTGCAGGTTAGGTGGATTGGCCATGCTAAAATTGCCCCTTCGTGTCCAAACATGTGCAGATCAGGTGAGGTTGCGGGGTTGGGGCAGAGGCCTGAGTAGGATGCTCTTTCAGAGAGTCGGTGCAGACCCGATGGGTGGATTGACCTCCTTCAGCACGAAAGGGATTCTATGATTTCAGCAAAGTCTTATATAGGTCAGGTTTTTTTTTTACAAACTGCATGTTGTTAATCTTTCTGCCTAAGACCTCTGCAAAATGAAATTATTGTTTCTAAAATATGAAAGGAGCTTTTTAGTGCTCTTAGTGATTTTTTTCTTCTCTCCTGTTGGCCTCAGAACCATACCTGTCATCCTATGTGTACCTGGTTTCTGGTTTCACCTTTTAGACGAGTCTGTCAGCATACAATCAGAGGCAGTAGTTGTGCAATACTCGTCCATTTTGTTTCAGATGTTATTATTTTGTGAAGGATGTCTCCTGTTAGTTCCTAAACTATTAACCATCTATAAAGAGGAATTGTGTTTTATAATGTACTCTGTGGGCAGTCTGTTGATGCTTTTTGTGTTGGCTCTTTGCCCTCAAAAAGGCAGAATCTACGCATATATTTTCGATCAAGAATGCTCTTACCACAGTGGCAATTGCACACAAAATTCTCTTCATGCATTTGTTATATTGTGACAAAAAACTGCATCTGGCCCAACAAAGCTAATTTCTCAATAGATTTCCCATATTAGCCATGAACAGCAATTCTACCTCCATATGGTTTTGTCTCTACAACTTAACATTAAGGATACGATTCAGTGGTCTCGAGTGCCCGACTCTCTGTCGGGACGAGGCACATCACTAGATTTGGGACGCTTGAATTGCCTCGCGAAATTTTGTTAATCTTGCGAGACATCGTGATCTGGATCTCGCCCTCACTGGGCGTGATCCTGGTCTTCATATTTAAATGAGCCATTAGACCTGGGAGGCTCGCTCGGTGCCGTTTAGTACTGGTTCACATAAACATGGGCTAGTTGAAGTGACACCTGGAGGGTCTCTCAGGCCAATAGAGAACTGGGTGGGCAGGGACAGGGTAGGGCAGCACCCCAACATGCCGTTTGACACCTGGACAGCTTGGGACTGCCAGCCTGTCACCCTGGCAATGCCACCTGAGTGCCTTGATAGTGCCAGGGTCTCACCGCCAGACTCACAGGGGCACAGCCAAGATGCCAGGCTGGTACTGCCAGGGATCTGAACTAGGAAGGACTTACCAGGTGGAGGGAGGGTGCAAAGGTGTTCCCGGAGGCTTTCCCGAAGTTTGGGCAGCCTTCCAAAATGGTGCCCGATCTGGAAGAGCCTTTCCTGGTGGGCGCCTATGGCCTCGGAGGAAAGAGACTCCCCGAGGTCAAAAAGACTCTGGCAGAGTACCATTGAATGGCAGGGTGTTTCTCGGTGATGAAGCTGCCGAGAAACACCCTGTTTAACGTGCCCAAAACCAGACGTAGAATTTTTCGGTTGGATCGTGCCCTATTTCTTATTCCTAAAATTCATCATTCTGAATAAACAAACTTGTAAAATCTGACATAAATTGAAAATTTATGGGGGAAATTTCCATATGATTTTACCAACCATAACTTTGGTGGAAGATTTGCAAGAGTCCCTGAAAAATGGCACATATGACAATTATAACCTGTTTCTGTCATTCCTTTGATGAAGGTTTCACCAATCTCCAGGTGGAATCAAGTGCCATCCCCCACCACCTACCACCTCAGAAATTTCAGCCTTCCTTTTTCTAGTTCTAATTTGGTGGCTGATTTTGAAGTCATCTTCTGGATTTAGCTGACATATACTATTTAATATTTTATATAAATTTAAACGGTCTTTTTTTTAACAAGGCAGCATCACATTGTGACATGAAGACAGTTATTTTTCACTTCACTATTGATGGGATGGGAATAAAATAAATGAATGACAATGCAATACCGAGGTATGCACTAGCTTGCACATCCTTCTAAGTTTATCAATCAAATTTCAAGAATCAGTAACAATCTTTTAAAAATATGAGACTGTTACGCCACCCTGGGCTAGTGCGCAGTCAATTCCAGCTCCACCTGCCCCGGAGTCACAACACAAGTAAATTAACCAATAATTTTAATTAAAATTCCCAAAGTGTTTGGCCTTTGGCTGCCAAAACAATAACAGTCACCAGGTTTGTAAATTGAAACACAATTACTGTTTATTTATAACACGAATGATGATGAAGTATGCAGTAAATGCAAGTAGATAACCACAAGCTAACCTACTACCCCCTTTAACTGCACTCCACCCACACACACTAGACAGACAAACACAGAGGGGAAAGGGGTAAAATAATAAGGATGAAGGTCAAAAGATAAGTGTCTTTGCTTCAAATCGTGGTTCTTCAGCACGTTGTCTTCACAACATGGCCATTGATCGAAGTATCTTATTTATGACTGGAAATGGTCTTTCTTGCTGAGTCATTCATTCAATACAGCACTAACAGGCAGTAAGCCTTCTGGAGAGAAAAAGTCTTATCAAACTCGGCCTTCAGCTCGATGTTCACTTTCAGGCCGATATCTTTCTATATAGGCACTTTATTTGACATCAAACCTTGCGTTCAACTCATGGTTCGACTTCAAGTCTCTGTAGTCTCAAGAGAATGGCATCCAGTCTTGCTGGAGAGGGAGTCAGCCCTCACAGTGATCTTATGGAGAGGATTAGTTCGATTTTTTGAGAGAGAGTTAGCAACAGCTTTCTGGAAAGAATTTGGCTGGAACTCTACCTCCCTATTGCCAAAATAAAGCTGAAAGTTCCTTAGGTCTGCGAACCATTTCAGCGGGATAAGATCTAATCACCACCTGTTACCAGGCAGAGTCTAGCCCTTTGGGCCAATTCATTGGCCGCCAGCCAAATCAATCAAATTGAGTCATCACTGAGATCAGTCAATCTAAAACAGCCCAACCTTCTGGATTCTGATGTTTGAAATAAAGGTTCAGGCTGCTTACAATCTGCTTTGCCTTAAAGTCACAGGTCGATTAAACATCCATAGATCAAAAATGTAACAGCAAAAATAAAATAAAGGGAAAATAGGGAATAAACAACGAACAAACAGGAAGATCCCTTATAATACGTACAAGAGCAGTAAGAGGAGCTACTTGATTTATAACTCCCAATTTGCTGTGTAGTAAAGTAACACAGAGAGGGGGTTTGGGTGCAGGGTAATTTCTGGGTCATTATTGACCCATTTGTATGAGAACCAGAATGGTGAAAGGTTTGAGAAAATGCTGAGTTAGTGACTTCTGATATTCAGACTACGCTCAGTGATGCTTATTGGACTCCACATAAATAGGCAGGACTCTTATACGAAAAGATACATCAGGCTCAAATGAAACAGTCTGGGTGCTGCTGCTGTTTTGATCTTGGCCTATGCGACTACCTCCATTTCATTCTACTATCCACTAACCAATACCAGAGGTACCAATCAGGAGAAAGTCAGTTTCAGCAAAAGTTCAAGAAATAATCGGCAGAAAGCCAGGTGGAGTTTTTTTTGGAGACAGTTTTATGTGGATTTTGCATCAAAAAGGTTTTCAGATTTACTGTTCTTGATACTGTGGGCACTCCCAAGTTGGTCAAAAGTGCTGCTTGTTTTCATTACAATTCTTAAAATCCCTCCCCATCAGGGGGCTGCAGGTTCATCATGCTCTGCTTCAAGTCCTGCCTTCAAATCAGCGAGCTTCCTATCAGAGAATGCATTTCATGCCAATAGCTTGCCAACCACATTGCAACTAGGATCCAGCAAATCTCTTGCTGACTCCTCCAGACAGCTGCTGTGTATGCCCGGCCCACTGCCCACCTGATTAACGCTCAGCGTGAAAATTACGCCAAAGTGTTTCTTACATTCCTTTGTTTATTTTTCCTAAGAAAATAATTCAGAGCTGGTCAGACTGGCAATTTGAAAAGTTTACAATAAATAATTCCCGAAATCTTATATTAAGATGAGAAATTGATGAATTTAGCAATGTCACTGAACACAAACAGCTAACCTGTTTTTAATTGCAATCTTTGGTATTTATTTGAAGCCAAAATAGGTTGAAGAAACTTGGGCTGCATTTCTTGAAGAAGTGTAGACCTAGCTGATAGGTTATCTGGACTGCATGTGGATGAATGTACTGGAACCCATAGCGATAAAATAAGAATGCAAATAGCTTCGATGGTAGGAACTTTCAGAAATCATTATCCTCAAGAACAGGGGCGAAATTCTCCCCCAACGGCGCGATGTCCGCCGACTGGCGCCAAAAGCGGCGCCAATCAGACGGGCATCGTGCCGGCCCAAAGGTGCGGGATGCTCCGCATCTTTGGGGGCCGAGCCCCAACATTGAGGGGCTAGGCCGGCGCCGGAGGGATTTCCGCCCCACCTGCTGGCGGAAATGGCGTTTGGTGCCCCGCCAGCTGGCAGAAATGGCGTTTGGTGCCCCGCCAGCTGGCGCGGAAATGCGGCGCATGCGCGGGAGCGTCAGCGGCCGCTGACAGTTTCCCGCGCATGCGCAGTGGGAAGAGTCTCTTCCGCCTCCGCCATGGTGGAGGCCGTGGCGGAGGCGGAAGGGAAAGAGTGCCCCCACGGCACACACCCGCCTGCGGATCGGTGGGCCCCGATCGCGGGCCAGGCCATCGTGGGGGCACCCCCCGGGGTCAGATTGCCCCACGCCCCCCCCAGGACCCCGGAGCCCGCCCACGCCGCCTGGTCCCGCTGGTAAATATCAGCTTTGATTTACGCCGGCGGGACAGGCAATTTCTGGGCGGGACTTCGGCCCATCCGGGCCTGAGAATTGAGCGGGGGGTCCCGCCAACCGGCGCGGCCCGATTCCCGCCCCCGCCCAACCTCCGGTACCGGAGACTTCGGCGGGGGCGGGGGCGGGATTCACGGCGGCCAACGGCCATTCTCCGACCCGGCGGGGGGTCGGAGAATGACGCCCCAGATTACTGAAACATGTGGCACGTATGGGTTCATTGCAGTTATTTAAAAGGGAACTGAATCATTTTATGAGAATAAAGTTAAAGAAGTCACAGAGGTTTCGTGAGGATTACTGATATGAGTTACTGATGTTTGCTTGATTACCATCAGGGGTTAGAGAGGAATTTCCAAAGTGATTTTTTTTTCTTTAATTTGTCTTCTATTCTTGTTTTGCCTCTCCCAAGAAATTCTGTGATTTGGGATTGGATTAATGGTGCATATAGGGCGCATATTGGGCGTCATTCTCCGACCCCCCGCCGGGTCGGAGAATGGCCGTTGGCCGCCGTGAATCCCGCCCCCGCCCCCGCCGAAGTCTCCGCTCCCGGAGATTGGGCGGGGGCGGGAATCCGGCCGCGCCGGTTGGCGGGACCCCCCGCTGGATTCTCCGGCCCGGATGGGCCGAAGTCCCGCCCAGGAATTGCCTGTCCCGCTGGCGTAAATCAAACCTGGTATTTACCGGCGGGACCAGACGGCGTGGGCGGGCTCTGGGGTCCTGGGGGGGGGCGCAGGGCGATCTGACCCCGGGGGGTGCCCCCACGGTGGCCTGGCCCGCGATCGGGGCCCACTGATCCGCGGGCGGGCCTGTGCCGTGGGGGCACTCTTTCCCTTCCGCCTCCGCTACGGCCTCCACCATGGCGGAGGCGGAAGAGACTCTCCCCACTGCGCATGCGCGGGAAACTGACAGCGGCCGCTGACGCTCCCGCGCATGCGCTGGGAAACTGACAGCGGCCGCTGACGCTCCCGCGCATGCGCCGCATTTCCGCGCCAGCTGGCGGGGCAACAAACGCCATTTCCGCCAGCTGGCGGGGCGGATATCCCTCCGGCGTCGGCCTAGCCCCTCAATGTTGGGGCTAGGCTGCCAAAGATGCGGAGACTTCCGCACCTTTTTGCCGGCGCGATGCCCGTCTGATTGGCGCCGGCTTTGGCGCCAGTCGGCGGGCACCCCGCCGTTGGGGGAGAATTTCGCCCATTGTATTTTGGAATTTTAACTAGTCCACCATAGTTTTACTCTTGCACAGTGGAAGTTAAAATGCTACTAGTAAGTAAAATGTAACTCACAAGGGGTTGAAGGGGTAGAGGGGATCTGAAACATTGAATTTAGCTGAGCCTTTGTCAAGCTAAACTGCTGGATTATTTTTTTGAGGGGAAATAGTCAATTTTGACTGGGGTCTAAGGCGGTGTAACAGGATTTTCACAGTAACTTCATTGCAGTGTTAATGTAAGCCTACTTGTGACAATAAACATTATATTATAACTTCGCCAAGGCCCGTCTTCTACTAATGAATCCCTTTATTGCCGTAACAAAAAAGGCCACTGTCATGGCTTACACCACTTACTTCCAGAGATATCGGTCCAGGTTGACGCAGCGGGTTTTAAGTTCCAACCATATCTCCTACTGGGCGAGCTACCGACCGCTTAATAGCACTCATGATCCACAAGGTCTATAGAGAGATCTATTGATGATTCCCCATGTCCGTCATGCCACCATAATATCCCTCTCCCCTCAAGTCTGTTTCTCCCGCAATTCTCCTGTGGTGAGGAGGTCTTTTCCACCTCTTTGCAATCGGCCTGAGGTCCGTCGAGAAGGGATCCGGATCTGGAGGTGTGAAGCAAATCAGAGGCAATTGCTTCTGGAGGGAGTTCCGAAGAGAGACCAATGCAGATTCCTCTTCGCTGTCAGCTACAGTTAGAACACTTGCCTCCATCACGGAACCTGAGTCCTTGTTATCAGGGGAGACGGACACAGGGTTCTCCTTGAGCGGTTGCTCTGCGCTGGTGATGGCCACCTCTGTGGCCGGTAGTGAGGCTTGTACAGGGACGGACTCCCTACTTCTGAGGTGATCCAGGTGTTTCCTCAAGACCTTATCCTGGACCTACACTTTGTAGGACACTGGTCCCGTTTTCTCCAATATGACTCCAGGGACCCAGCTGGAGCCGCCTCTGAAATCCCTCACATAGTCCAGATCACCGGTCTTGAATATTCTATTGGTTCTCACGAAGTCCTAATTTCTTTTCCGGGTCTCCTGTTGGGACTCCCCGACAGGTTTGGAATAGGAGGCTTAATCTTGTATGAAGCCGCCATCCCATTAACAGTTCCACTGAGGCGATTCCTATTGTAGTATGAGGAATGGTCCTATAATCTAATAAAAACTGTGCCAATTTGGTCTCTAATGATGCTGCCAGTTGCTTTTTTATGCAGAGTTTAACAGTCTGCATCAACCGTTCTGCCAGTCCATTTGATGATGGGTGAAATGGTGCTGTTCTAACGTGCCTGATGTCATTGGATTGCATGGGCGCAGGGAGGCAGATGAGGGAGTTTCTGATTCTCTTGGCATGAATCGCATTGCTTCACCAAGTCTGTGATGTCTCAGTTAAGACCGGGCCACCAGACTTAGCTCCTGGCAAGCATTTCATTTTAAGGAACCCAGGGTGGACATTATGTGGTTCCAGTAGAATTGGGCGCTGTCCTATGCGGAGGACAACAGCCCAGGACCCCCCCCCCCCCCCCCCCCGCCCCCCGCCCCCCCCCCCCCAAAGAATGATACCGTCCTCAACATTGAGTTCATCTTTCTTGGTCAGGTAAGGTTTCATGTCATCTGTGGGTACACCCTGTTCAGGGTCATATGCTTCAATTTTGACAGTGTTGGATCCTTTTGCATCCAGGTCTTGATTTGCTTTACAGACACTAGTAATATAGCAAAAGAATTTAGTGTCATCGTGACCTCTTCCAACACTGGTAATGGAGCCAGGCTTGTGGGTAACAGGAAGCAGCAGAAGGCATCAGCGTTAGCAATTTGTGTCCCTGGGTCGTGCTCTAAGAGGTATTCAAAAGCTGCAAGTAACAGGGCCCAACCCTGTATCCGGGCAGAGGCAATGGGGGGAATTGCCTTATCCTTCCTAAAAAGTCCCAATGAGGTCTTGTGGTGGGTTACAATTATGAAAAGCCTGCCATAGACGTGCTGATGGAATATTTTTACACCAAATACGACCGGCAAGCGCTCCTTCTCGATTTGAGAATACCTCCGCTCGGCATCCGAGAAAGATGCGTAGATGATGGGCCTCTCTGTCCTGTTTTTTCAGCGGTGTGAGAGTACCATCCCAACCCTGTAAGAGGAAGCTTCACATGTCAGGAGAGTTCCTTTCTGGGATTGAAATGGGCCAATAAACAGGACAACAGCAATTGTCATTTTCACTTGCTCGAAGGCCTCCACCTGTGGGGTATCCCAAGATCATTTTTGGTACTTTTGTGAGGTAGCCAAGTGGCCAAATTCAGGATAAACTTCCCATAATAATTCATATAAAGCACGATTCTCTGGAAAGATTTCTAAATGTGGTAGCGAGTGGGAACTGCCGCGAGCTTCCAGGCATTCGGCCTGGCGAGGCCAGCAATGCTATTCAACGTTAATTGGCAAGACATTGCCGTCTGCTGTCACTTGCGCAAAAGAGGAGAGAGAATATGAGTCGGTTAGGATTCTATTTGCTGGAGTACAGAAAAATGAGGGGGGATCTCATAGAAACCTATAAAATTCTAAAAGGGCTAAACAGGGTAGGTGCAAGATGAATGTTCCTGATGATGGGGGTGTCCAGAACCAGCAGTCACAGTCTGAGGATAAGGGGTAGACTAGGACTGAGATGAGCAGACATTTATTCACCCAGAGAGTGGTTAGTCTTCTCTACCACAGAAAGCAGTTGAGGGCAAAGCTCTGAATGTTTTCTTTTAAAAAAATTTTTAGATAGAGTACCCAATTATTTTTTTTCAATTAAGGGGCAATTTAGTGTGATCAATCCACCTAACCTGCACGGTAGCCTTGTGGATAGCACAATTGCTTCACAGCTCCAGGGTCCCAGGTTCGATTCCAGCTTGGGTCACTGTCTGTGCGGAGTCTGCACATCCTCCCCGTGTGTGCGTGGGTTTCCTCCGGGTGCTCCGGTTTCCTCCCACAGTCCAAAGATGTGCAGGTTAGGTGGACTGGCCATGATAAATTGCCCTTAGTGTCCAAAATTGCCCTTAGTGTTGGGTGGGGTTATTGGGTTATGGGATTACTGGGTTATGGGGATAGGGTGGAGGTGTTGACCTTGGGTAGGGTGCTCTTTCCAAGAGCCGGTGCAGACTCGATGGGCCGAATGGCCTCCTTCTGCACTGTAAATTCTATGATCTATGATCTTTGTGTTGCGGGGGTGAAACCCATGCAGACAAGGGGAGAATGTGCAAACTCCACATGGACAGTGACCTGGGGTCGGAATGAAACCCGGGCTCTCAGCGTCGTAGGCAGCAGTGCTAACCACTGCACCACCGTGCCACCCCCAAAACTCTGAATGTTTTAAGGAAGCAGCTAGATAATGATGTGTTCTGGATCACATACAGGTCACCAACACTTGAAGTAGTGCAACACTATTTTATTAACAGGTTAACTATTTAAACATACTTGAACTGTGGGTAAATAGGATACTAGCTTTAACTAAAGACCTTTGCCTTGTCCTAACAAGTTGATGCACTCAGCACATGGTGAATGTCTGTGTTGCAGGCTGTGAGCTCTGTGCTCCTAGCTGGCTGCTACTCAAATGAGCGGGTACTCTGATGCCCCCTGTCTTTATAGTGCGTGTGCTCTCACTGGTGATTGGCTGCGGTGTTGTGTATGTTGATTGGTCTCACTGTGTGTCCATCAGTGTGTGTCTGCACCATGATATACTGGGTGTATATTATGACAGTTATAACACTTGGGGTGAAAAGAATCAAAGGATATGGGGGGAAGGCCGGATTAAACTATTGAGTTCGATGACCAACCATGATCATAATGAATGGTGGAGCAGGCTTGAAGGGAGGAATGAACTCCTCCTACTCCTATTTTCTATGTTTCAATACCAATATGTCTCGAAACGTCTTGGTTGGGGCAGCACTGTGGTGCAGTGGTTGGCACGGCTGTCTCAAGGTGCCGCGGACCCAGGTCACTGTTTCTGTGGAATTTGCACATTCTTCCCGTGTCTGCGTGGGTCTCACCCCACAACCCAAAAAAGATGTGCAAGATAGATAGACTGGCCATACTAATTTGTCCCCTCGTTGGAAAAAAAATAATTGGGTGTGGTATCATTGGGTATTCTAAATTTATTGAAAAAAAAACATCTTGGTCAAGGAGGGGCCAAATTCACAATGTTCTGCCAGTTTTCGCAATCTGGTCAAAAATCCAGTGGCAGTTTCCCCAAGGGTTCTCCGCACTGTGTTGAAATGGTATCCCAGGAGGATGATAGACGGCTTTGGGTTATAGTGATTTTGCACTCGGTCTATGAGCTCGCCAGAAGTTTTCATATCGGGGCATCACGATAAATGTCAGGGCCCTGCATACTGTCAGCAGAATTACTTTCTGATTCTCATTTCCCACAATGAAATGAAAATCGCTTATTGTCACAAGTAGGTTTCAAATGAAGTTACTGTGAAAAGCCCCTAGTCACCACATTCCGGCGCCTGTTCGGGGTGGCTGGTACGGGCTGGTATTAGCTCCGTGTATTGGACCCAGTCTTTTCCATTAACATCATAAGGTTTGGGTTTACCGCAGAGAGGCATTTTGTTTCTTACTGGAGAAGCATGGTAGCACAGTGGTTAGCACTGTGGCTTCACAGCTCCAGGGTCCCAGGTTCAATTCCCCGCTGGGTCACTGTGCGGAGTCTGCGCGTTGTCCCTGTGTCTGCGTGGGTTTCCTCCGGGTGCTCTGGTTTCCTCCCACAACCCAAAGACATGCAGGTTAGGTGGATTGGCCATGCTAAATTGCCCGTAGTGTCCAAACAAAGGTTAGGAGGGGTTATTGGGCTAAAGGATAGGGTGGAAGTGAGGGCCTAAGTGAGTCGGTGCAGACTTGATGGGCTGAATGGCCTCCTTCTGCACTGAATGTTCCATGTTCTATGTAAGCCATTCATTTTCCACTCTAAAAGTTATTCGGAAAAAGCTAGTTTTGACTCCTCATCACCAATGTAATAACTTTGCCAAGGCCAGTCTTACATTAACTTCCTTTACTGCAGTAATGAAAAAGGCCCCTGCCGCAGATTACAATACTTGCATCCCAGCCTGGGGACCTACTGATGTACTGGTCCAGGTTGGAGCAACGAGTTGTAAGCTGCTTACATCTCCTATTGGGCAAGCTATCGCCGCTTAATAGGGGAATTCATAGTCCATGAAGCCCACAGGAAGATCCATTGATGATTCCCCATGTCCTTCGTGTCCACCATAACAGGTGGCCCCTGCCGAAATGAATACTGGACACAGACCACACTTTTCCAGGCCTGCCAACTGTTTATGTGCATATGCAAAAATGGTGACAAACACGACGCCTGCCAATAGAAAAACGAGCGCGGCACGGAATACTGCTGTAATTAAATTACTCATTATTGTTTGAGTTCAGGTAATAATTATCAACTGTAACAAAAATTAATAACATAAATGCAATATAATAACCAATATATTTATATATTCTATATAATAATCATCTTTATTGTCACAAGTAGGTTTACATTAACACTCCAATGAAATTACTGTGAAAATCCCCTAGTCGCCACACTCAGGAGCCTGTTCGGGTACACCGAGGGAGAATTCAGAATGCCCAATTCACCTAACAGCATGTCTTTCGGGACTTGTGGGAGGAAACCGGAGCACCCGGAGGAAACCCACGCAGACGCATGGAGAACGTGCAAACTCCGCACAGAAAGTGACTCAAGCCGGGAATCGAACCTGGGATCCTGGCGTTGTGAAGCAACAATGCTACCTACCCATTGTGCTACCGTGCCACATACAGACCTGTAAATGCTTTTGAATAACTGATATGAGTAGCAGCCAATGAGGGTGGTAGGACAACATATGAATGAGGAGCTGGAGTGGGCCACTTGGTCCCTCGAGCCTGCTCCACCATTCAATAAGATCATGGCTGGTCTGACTGTAACGTCAACTCCACATGGTCACCCACCCCTGATAACCTTTTATCCACTTGTTCATCAATAATCTATTCACATCTGCCATAAAAATATTCAAAATCTCTGCTCCATCGCCTTTCCAGAAATGAAAATGAAATGAAAATCGCTTATTGTCACAAGTAGGCTTCAAACGAAGTTACTGTGAAAAGCCCCTAGTTGCCACATTCCGGCACCTGTTTGGGGAGGCTGGTACGGGAATTGAACCGTGATGCTGGCCTGCCTCGGTCTGCTTTCAAAGCCAGCGATTTAGCCCAGTGTGCTAAACCAGCCCCTGCTGAAAAAGAATTCTCTTCATCTCTGCCTTAAATTGACGATCTGTTATTTTAAAATATTGACCCCCCTAGTGCTAGATTTTCCCATGAGGGAAAACATCTTTCAATGTCCACCCAGTCAAAAGCCCCCTCAGGATCTTATGTTTCAATCAAATCGCCTCTTAGTCTTCTAAAGTCCAGTGAATACAAACCTAGCCTGTCCAACCTTTCCTGATAAGATGATGACCCTCTTATTCCTGGTATTAGTCGAGTAAATCTTCTCTGAACTGCTTCTAATGTATTTACATCTTTCCTTATACATAGAGACCAATACTGTACACAGTACGCCAGATGTGGGTAGATGTCATGGCATCATGCCCAGTAATTAGATGTTAATGTATTAAAATGTATGTAAATCAGTTTTATGCTTACTCTGGGGGGTTGAGGGACATGCCAGGACATTGCCCTCTGGCAATGTTGGGGGCACAGGTGGGGGGAGGGTACCCTCCTTCATTGGGGGGCTTCCTCTTCTCATGTGGGGAAATTTCCCCTATCAATGTGTTGGGGGTACACTTCAGTGTGTGTGTGTGTGGGGGGGGGAATGTTCCCTATAGGCCATAAGACCATAAGACATAGGAGAGGAATTAGGCCACTCAGCCCATCGAGTCTGCTCCGCCATTCAATCATGGCTGATATTTTTCTCATCCCCTTCTCCTGCCTACTCCCCATTACCCCTGATCCCCTTATTGATCAAAAACCTATCTGTCTCTGTTTTAAAGACACTCAGTGATTTGGCCTCCACAGCCAAGAGTTCCACAGATTCACCATCCTCTGGCTGACGCAATTCCTCCTCATCTCTGTTTTAAAGGATCGTCCCTTTAGTCTGAGATTGTGTCCTCTGGTTCTAGTTTTTCCTACAAGTGGAAACATTCTCTCCACGTCCACTCTATCCAGGCCTCGCAGTATCCTGTAAGTTTCAATACACTTTATATAGTTTATACCCTTCGAGGTGGTTTCGGGAGGGGTGGTCCTTATTTATGTGAAGGGAGTCATTTAATTCAATTTTAAAAAGGCCGCCTGATCTCAGATTCCCGGTATTAAATAAATAATCTTTATTGTCACAAGTAGGCTGACATTAACACTGCAATGAAGGTACTGTGAAAAGACCCTAGTCGTCATATTCCGGTGCCTGTTCGGGTACACAGAGGGAGAATTCTGAATTCTCAGCTGGTACAGGAATTGAACCCGCACTGCTGGTGGCCTTGTTCTGCATCACAAACCAGCTGTCTAGACCACTGAGTTAAACCAGCCCCCTTGAACTCCCGGCCTCGCTCCTCCAGCTGGCTGTGTGATCCTTGCCAGCACTTTGAAAATGCAAGAGTACTGTTAAATCAGGCAATTTTGGGACAATTCCGCCCAATATGCATTTTTATTCTTCCTGCCAAAATCAACAATTTCCCATTTTCCCATATTATATTCCATTTGTCAGATCTTTGCCCCCTCACTTAACCTATCTTTTGTAGCCTCCTTAAGTCCTCGTCACAACTAACTGTCTTAACTATCTTTGTATTAGCAACAAATTTAGCGACCATACCTTTGGTTCCTTCATCCAAGTCGCTTATATAAATTGAAAAAAGTTGAGGCCCTATCACTGATCCCTGTGTCACAATATTCGGAACATTTTGCAAACCAGAAAATGACCCATTTATGCCTACTCTCTCTTTTCCATCAGGTAGCCAATCTTCTATCAATGCCAATATGTTACTCCCTACACTATGAGCTTTTAACTTTGAGGGCAACATCATAAGGTCATACAGGTCAAGCCCAATAGGACCTTTCATCTTGAATATGTTTGCTGACCTAGAGATGACCATGACTGACATTTAATCAATAGAACTACCCAACCTCCTAGTAGTTTATTTTAATATCTTTTTCTTTAATTTAGAGTACCCAATTAATTTTTTTCTAATTAAGGGGTAATTTAGCGTGGCCAATCCACCAATCCACCTTGCCTGCACACCTTTGGGTAGTGGGGGTGAAACCCACGCAAACACGAGGAGAATGTGCAATCTCCAGCACTTAACACTGCTGCCTCACGGTGCTGAGGACCGGGTTCGATCCCAGCCCTGGGTCACTGTCCGTGTGAAGTTTGCAAATTCTTCCCGTGTCTGCGTGGGTCTCACCCTCACAACCCAAAGATGTGCAGGGTAGGTGGATTGACCACACTCAATTGTCCTTTATTGGAAAAAATGAATTGGATAGTCTAAATTTATTTTTTAAAATATTATAAAACTCAATCATCCACAATATACTTCCAGTAGCAGTGAAGATTATCATCAGAAACATTTATGCCACAGTGACTTTACAGGCACTTAAAGGAGACATCACTGGAGTCAATCAGTTTGCCAAGTTTTTTAAGCAGGCCACCGAAGGTCTGTTTTGTCAGAGAGCTACAAGTACCAACAGTAGTACCAGTATCAGAGGCAACAACAGTTTGTTGATTGTGCACCTACCAAATCATGGCATATTTAAATGAAGAAGGCTACTTTTCATCAAAACATAAATGGTGTACAGCCACAACCAGAAAGTAATATCCATTTCTCAGGAGCATGCATTGCTTTTATTCTGGCGCAATCTTTTGAAGAAACAGAAAGTATATTTGGCTCCTCAAAGATGTGGGTTACATGGCATGATGTAGTTGCAAGTGCAGACTTAAATCGGCATGGAAGAAGTGGGAGAAGAATGATAACTTAAGCGAAGTTTGGCATGGAGAACATTTTGAGCATAGTGGGGTTACTGAGTAGGTAAGAGTGCATCATGAACTGAGTGGAGTTGGAGAAAATTGGTACCAAAATAATCTGTGAGAGAGACAGAAAAGAATCTGATTCATCTGGTTGCCGCTTTGCTCATTCATCAGTGAGTGAGAGCTTTCTCGTGTGCATAGAAACTGAACCTTTATGCGTTCTGAGTGCTCCTCCAAACTCCAAGCTCCTGCAGCTTCCAACCTCTTTCTGGCAAGATGTGCTCTGATCGCCTTGCTATGTGTAGTTGAGATATTCATGCTTTGCACCATGCACCTTTTTTCCTGCCTCCCAGTTTACCATGTTTATGATGTACTCTTGCATGTTTTTCTTTGGTGCATCTCCAATATGTTATTCCTACGCTGTATAAAAACGACTTGGCGACATCTAAAACTAAGTCTATATGTTTTGCCTTAAAACGTTACTCGACTTGTGTTTGCGATAATCAAGCACTCCACAGCTCCATCAACAAACTTTTCATTTTGAATAAAGGTAAGTGGCTTGTTAGAAATTTGAGCAGTATTCGAAGATCTTTATTGCAGGATATTATTCTAATTTCTAATTCTCTTCCTGCACCGAGTGGTGCACTAAGGCAGACTTTCTCCCCATGTGTGGGTGGGTTTCCTCCGGGCGCTCCGGTTTCCTCCCACAAGTCCCGAAAGACGTGCTTGTTAGGTGAATTGGACATTCTGAATTCTCTCTCACTGGACCCGAACAGGTGCCGGAATGTGGCGACTCGGGGCTTTTCACAGTAACTCCATTGTAGTGTTACTGTAAGCCCACTTGAGACAATAAAGAGTATTGTTATTATAAATCTGACCATGAGTAAAGATACAAATATAGATATTGATGTGTCATTCTTTGTACATTGCTTTAGCTAGAAACTATGACGTCTTTACATCTTAGTTCTTTCTAAGTGGTCAACAAAACAGAAAATATGATGCCTAACTCTGTTTACTTTGTTTCCTTCTGTCTCTCTCAAATATGTATCATTCTTGTGAATGTTACACATGATCAATCAAGTCCTTTGTAATGAGAACTATGGGCGCGATTCTTCCCTATGGAAGAACCCATTCGCGCCATTTTTCTGCAGCGCCGGTCCGACGGCGGCAGGCGATTCTCCGAGGAGCGGAGAATCGGCGCCATTTGCGCCGGCACGTTTGGCGCGGTGCCGTTCGCGGGACCCTGTCCGCAGCTGGCCAATATTTTGTCAGAGCTTAAGTCATGGTCGATGATGTTATTTGTTAATCATACACTGTACCCTTGCTTAATGCTTCAAGTAAAACAGATACATTACCCTGAGCATGACGTTCCATATTTTGTCCTTGGTGAAGCCACTGTTTCTGTTTTCCAGTACTTCAAGTTGAAAATCAAATGGGAAGTAAACATGTGAAAATGTATTCTTAAATTAGTAAACTGAACTGGTTCAACTGAGCTAAACCTTTCCAACAGTAGGCATAGCTAAGTGAAGCAAATGATTTTTGCATTTAATTCGGCCGAGTAGCTCATGCGCAAACATGTTGGATGGAATTGATGATAGGAAGGGACTCACAGGATGGGTTCACAGGGTGGAGTCCATAGAATCCCTGTAGTCAGAAGGAGGCCATTGAGTCCATCAAGTCTGCACTGACCCACTGAAAGAGCACCCGACCTAGGCCCACTCCCTTCGCCCTATCCCATAACCCCAACTAACCTGCACATGTTTGGACACCAAGGGGCTATTCAGCATGGCCAATCCACCTAACATGCACATGTTTGGGCTGTGGGAGGGAATCCATGCAGACATAGGGAGAATGTGCAAATTCCACACAGTCACCCAAGGCTGGAATCAAACTCGGGTCTCTGGTGCTGTGAGACAGCAGTGCTAAACACGGTGCCACCATGCCGCCCATAGGGGGCCCACAAAGTCACAGGGATACCTCTCACTGGTTCCCTTGATTAGACACTGAGTGCCTTTGAATGAGGATACCCCCACCCACCACAGTCACCACCACCATCACTGGGAGCCCGCAGGCAAATATGCCAGGGTTGCTTGTCTTGTTTTCCAGGGGACAAATTCCCCATTGAGTGCTGGGTTAATACCAGCAGTGGCAGGATGAAGTCCTTAAGTGGCGATCTTGTCCACTTCAAGGCCTCAATTGGCAGCAAGGAGGGAATGCTGTCCACAATCCTTCCTGCCACAGGCTTAATTTGGGTGGAGGCAGAAAGGCAGCTGGGTTACTACCCTCCACCCTTCCACCTAATCAAATGATCTTGCCACCAAACTTGCCACAGAGGAGGGCACAACATCACATCCATTGTGAGAGCACAGAGACATAGAATTTACAGTGCAGAAGGAGGCCATTCGGCCCATCAAGTCTGCACCTGCCCTAGGAAAGAGCACCCTATTTAAACCCACACTTCCACCCTGTCCCCGTAATCCAGTAACCCCACCCAACCTTTTTGGACACTAAGGGCAATTTATCATGGCCAATCCACCTAACCTGGACACCTTTGGACTGTGGGAGGAAACCGGAGCACCCAGAGGAAACCCACGTAGACATGGGGAGAACGTGCAGACTCCGCACAGACAGTGACCCAAGCCGGGAATCGAACCTGGGACTCTGGAGCTGTGAAGCAACTGTGCTGACCACTGTGCGACCATGCACGGTAGCACATTAGTTAGCACAGTTGCTTCACAGCTCCAAGGTTCCGGGTTTGATTAGAGTAGTGAATTCTTATTTAATATCAAAATGTCTGGATTAATTTAGGTTGGTTCATTTTTTCCAACTTGCTGCTTTTGACAGTTTCCCCATGAAAACTAAAGGAGGGAAAATTAGATTGCCCCTGAAATCAACACCTGGATCACAATGCACAATTAACCGGCAGCTATTCAAGGTCATATAGGCAGCTGGCAAATTTGGCGCTGACAACTGATTATAATGATTGTGGCGTGCAGCCCAGCGCTGAACGTGCTTTTGAGTAGCTATATGCCTCAGCATGAGGCCCAAGTTCTTGAGAGGCCAACACCATGAAAGGCTAGCCTGCTTTGCTTAAAGCAGACCATACCTCTCAAAGACAGTATGAAACCTGACTGCAGCATGGCCTACAATTGGTTCACGATCAATTGGAGAGCAGAACGTGACAAAAATGGTGCAGCAGTCTAGAGAGCATGCCCAAGGTACCTGCATATTGTTGCAGGAGGACAGAAATCCTCTTCCCACAGAGGGCCAGGAGATCCTCAGCAGAGAAATGGAGAAGGCAGTGGAAGCAGGTAGCTATTGTTACTTTCAACTTACCAATCCAAGCTTGATATTCTCTTGGTCTTGCTTCAATATCTGAAGACTTGTGAGTGATGCTAAACATTGTGCAATTATTAGTGAACATCCCCAGTTCTGACCTTATGATGGAGGGAAGGTCATTGATTATGCAGCTTAAGATGGTTGAACCGAGGACATTACCTTGGGAAACTCCTGCTGTGTTTTCTTGGGACTGAAAGATTGTTGGAATAGCAGACTAACATAGGATGACTGGGTCACGATTGCTGCTAGAATGATGGGCATTCACCCACATGATGTTCCGAGCATGGTTAAACGCCAAGAATACATAGATTACTGGATTACAGGGATAGGGTGGAAGTGTGAGTTTAAGTAGGGTGCTCTTTCCAAGGGCAGGTGGTGACTTTTACTGTTGCTGTGCATCCTAGCTTTGCGATGCTGTGCCCTCTGCACCTGGGGAAACTTGCTATCTTGACAGAGCCACAGATGCACTGTTCCTGCTTTTGTCAGTCCTGAGAGAATATAATGAAGTCACCTTTCCTGACAGATAGAGCCCCCATCATATCTCTGATGGAGCAATGCACAGGGTGCTGGAATATTTTGGCTATGTTAGCTCTTTAACCTTGAACCATTCTGTCACAAAGAAATTGAGGGCCACAGTAAACTTTGCAGCCACTGGAAGTAGCATTGTCATCCTGTTCTGAGGCTACAGGACTGGTTCCCCTTCAAGGGCATTTGTGAATCAGATGGGTATTTAATGACAATCGACAATCGACATCATTATTTTTTATTTTATTTTATTCAGATTTTACCATTTGCCGTGGTGGGATTCAAACCCAGGTCCCCGGAGCATTATGCTAGGCTATTGGATACGATGGGTCTCTGGGTGTCTGGAACACTGATGCAGTGACAATACCACTATGCCATTGCCTCCCCTGAACACACTGCTCCCAGCTTGGGTGGAAGTAGGAATTTTCTCCTGGGAGACCCAAGGTGGGTAAGGCTGCCTTATGAGAGCATTTCTCTGCCTTTGCCTCCTCCCTCAGTGAGAAGCTTGTCCCCTTATATGCTGCCTTTGCAGCATATCTCTCTCATGCTGCAGCCAAAGGATAACTACAGTTACAGCCCCTATCATGGAAATCAAGTGTTGGACCCAGAGACCTTGCAGTCATAAGTAATGCCCTCCCTTTATCGGGCACAAAATCCTGCAGAGTTTTCTAATGGTAACCAATTGCACCAAAGACCTAGCACTACCGCAAACACAGAGTCAGTAGAAAGTAATCAGCAACTAACCTGCAAGTTGTTGATGATCCCTTTATAATCATGCCACTGTCATATGTTTAAGATAGGACATTACCTGGAGTGGTGGCATCCAAATTGGCAGGTTTGGCATCAAATCAGCATTGTAGAACTGGCTGACTTTACATTCTACCTTCTCTGTATACTTTGGGCATCTGCACAGAAAGCAATTGGGCTCATCAAGTTTGGCATGGGCCATGCGGGAAGTGAAAGGAAGCGATGTGAACTCAATTTTGCGAGAAAACTGATACCTATAGTGTCACAACCTTCAACAGTATGGAACAACAATTTGTGACCAAGGTGTTAAACTCTGAGTGTCTTGAACAGATTATTATAAGTCAGTTTTTACCGCATAGCTCTGTTTTATGTGTGTCTAGCAGAATAAATGAACATTATCCTAATAACGATTGTGATTACTGGATCAGAGATGGCATCAAAGACACTTTTGGTTTTTCCACCATTGCACAGACATTAAAAAAACTTCAATTGGTACTGGCCAGAAGACAGATAATCGAACAAAGTAAAAACACCATTCATGTCAAAAATGGGCTTCAAACGAAAATCTGCCAGCTCGCTGATTTTTGTCAATTAAAAGACTGATGTTTAACAGGAGTCTACTATAGCGGCAGATTTTTCACTTTGATAATGAATCTGTTCCTCCACAAACGCATGACCTGAATGTAACTAATACATTACGTATAGAAATTAATGTGACACAGGATTGATGAATTTTCACAAAAGCTGCATGTAAAACTTTTAAAGCTAATATTTTGTTGTGATTATTTTTAATGGTGAGTCAACCCACTTTGAAATCTGTTCTTTTCCCTTTTTTTTTATAAGGCCAGAGAATGGAAGAGGCCATCTTTCTCATTTTGCCCCTGGACTGAGTCTGCAGAAACTCTGTCTGATCTGTGGTGATGAAGCCTCAGGATGTCACTATGGAGTTCTTACATGTGGAAGCTGTAAGGTTTTCTTCAAGAGAGCTGTTGAAGGTAGAACAATTTTTTTCAATTTCAAGTGATATTTTTTTTTCTATTCTGTACTTAGCCTGGTTTGTGAGGTTTGTGAAAATCTGCTAATTTTATCCTGGAGATTACATTTGCATATCCATTGATCTACATGTTTTGAACCTGCATCAATTGAGGCATTGCAAGGAATATTGCAACATTGCACATGTTATAAAGAAGTTTCACAAGAAATACAAAGAAGATTAAGTCTTCATCTTGTGCTGGCCTCCTAGAATTTAGACTTCCTTCCAATCAGATACTCAGCGTAAAAGATCCAGTTGCTTGATTTTGATGTTTTTGATGTTATGCAATCTGTCTACTATACTTATTAGTGCAGTACTTGACAACATTTGGGCAGTAGATGAAGGAAGAATTACTTTTTCATGGTTCAATAAACCATGACTGGAAGAATGAAAGATCCACCCAGAAGCATTGGAAGCCTTTTTTGCTGATTTCTTCTTCAAGTCAGCTTAGAGGAGAACCAACCAAATAACAGCTCACCTCACAAGGTAGAGTGCAGCATCCTATAGTGACAGAGCTTAAGGATTTAGTCAAAGAAGTTAAGCAGTATTTTAAACAACTTATGCTTTAAAATAAAGCTGAACTTTTCAGAGGTGACATTGTTCATGCCAGCAGATGCCCACCGTAGGAACATTTTGGGTAGAATCTTCTGCCTTCTCTTGTGGCAAGTTTGGTGGTGGGGGCAGTTAATGATGGATATGAGTGCTTCCACACAAATTAAGCCCCACCCCATCACCAACTGAAGCTCTTAAATGGGCAATTAATGTCCACTGAAGGGTCTTGTCCCTCCGCCGCTGGTTTAACCAAGCGGGACTTGCCATGTCGGAAACGCAACAAGCGCAAACCCTGCCATGTTTGCTTATGGACTCCTGGGAGTTGGGAGAGGTGGTGGTCTCTTGTTCAAAGGTAATTGGTGTCTGGCCGAGAGACCTGCTATGGGACGGAGGGGTGGACTGAAATCCCCTTCCCTGGCTATCACTTCCCTTTCCAACAACCCCTATCGTATGAACCCCTCACAGGGTCTCTCCTTGATCCAAGGACATGGGTGGGATAGTATTGTGGCAGCCATTGCCTCCCCGGTGGCTCTGCTAAGTACAGAAGAGTTGCCGGATTCTGATTGGCCAGCAGTTCTCGGTGGGTGGAGTCTTTGAGCCCAAGATGTGACAGGCCTCTCAAAAGGAGGCCAAGAGCTCGGTCGCCTCCACAAGATTTGCCCTATTTTTCCTTTTTAGCTTGTATGTACTAAGAAATGTCGACATGTGCCCAAAGTATATTATAAATGCACTGCAAAATACAATGAGCCTTGTGAATTTTCATTAATCTCTTGTGGAAATCCCTTTCCATCTTTGCAACAGTGAAATTCTAGTTATCAGTCATTAGCTTAGTCATATTAGAAAATGTGAAGACTTAATTAAACCATCATTCTAACCAGATCGGACCATGGCAGTTAATTTTTGCTAATGGTCAAAACTTTGAAGAGCTGATCTTTTCAACCAGCAGTACTATTGTCATTCCTTCACAAAATAGTTTTAAAATTGTGTTGTCAGCTATTGGCCCCACTGAGATATCTGAGGTTAGATGCAGAACGCCTCTTTTTGCATGGAGCCCTGGATGGGTAAGCGTGCTATTTGGGGCATTTTAGGTGCCAGTCTTCTTCGTGCCTGTAGAGATTCTACTGGATTCACACTCATTAGTGTAATTGCCCAAGTGCAACCTCACCACTAACACCCACCCTTAACTGCCCCTGATCCTGCTACTGCTTCGAGCGGCTCCTGGACAAAGAGCTACTATAGAACTTTTTTATTTTTTATTTCAGAATTTCAGTGTCGAGATCACTTATGAGATCTTGATTTTATAAATGGAGCACAGCGGCATCTTTGGTGAAGTCTGTAATGTCATCTCACTTAGTATACCAGCAATCACAGTTATGGCAGGCCCCATCCATGGCCAGGAGTGGATTCTCCAAACCAAAGGAATTTTGCCCCAGTCCCAGGTCTGGCCCACCATTTGCCTTTTTAACTGCTTACATAATATTGGGCCCATACAGTGTTCACACCATTCGTGCATGTGGATGACACGAGGGTTAGAAAGCCTTAGTTCAGAAGAATGACTTGAGATCGTCAGACAATTTGCATTGTCCCTGCTAAATGGAGATTTATTGGAGTCTGTTGCTGAGATTTCTGTTCGAGCATGAGTAAGGGAAAGGCAATCGCCTCTCACTGGGGAATAAAGGGTGAGAAGTTGCTAATTCAAAATTATAACTAAGGTAGTGAGGGTAATGGTCAGGAGAATCTTTGCACAGAGGAGCATGCAATGCTTTGCCTTCGGAAATGGTTGAAGCAAAAACGATGGTATCTTTTAATTTAAAAAACGACAAATATTCAAAGGGGAGGAAAATAAAGGAGCATTAGGAGAGAACAGGGTAATACAACAAAGAACAAAGAACAAAGAAATGTACAGCACAGGAACAGGCCCTTCGGCCCTCCAAGCCCGTGCCGACCATGCTGCCCGACTAAACTACAATCTTCTACACTTCCTGGGTCCATATCCCTCTATTCCCATCCTATTCATGTATTTGTCAAGATGCCCCTTAAATGTCACTATCGTCCCTGCTTCCACCACCTCCTCCGGTAGCGAGTTCCAGGCACCCACTACCCTCTGTGTAAAAAACCTGCCTCATACATCTACTCTAAACCTTGCCCCTCGCACCTTAAACCTATGCCCCCTAGTAATTGACCCCTCTACCCTGGGGAAAAGCCTCTGACTATCCACTCTGTCTATGCCCCTCATAATTTTGTATACCTCTATCAGGTCTCCCCTCAACCTCCTTCGTTCCAGTGAGAACAAACCGAGTTTATTCAACCGCTCCTCATAGCTAATGCCCTCCATACCAGGCAACATTCTGGTAAATCTCTTCTGCACCCTTCTGGCGACCAGAATTGAACACTATACTCCAAGTGTGGCCTAACTAAGGTTCTATACAGCTGCAACATGACTTGCCAATTCTTTTACTCAATGCCCCGGCCAATGAAGGCAAGCATGCCGTATGCCTTCTTGACTACCTTCTCCACCTGTGTTGCCCCTTTCAATGACCTGTGGACCTGTACTCCTAGATCTCTTTGACTTTCAATACTCTTGAGGATTCTACCATTCACTGTATATTCCCTACCTGCATTAGACCTTCCAAAATGCATTACCTCACATTTGTCCGGATTAAACTCCATCTGCCATCTCTCCGCCCAAGTCTCCAAACAATCTAAATCCTGCTGTATCCTCCGACAGCCCTCATCGCTATCCGCAATTCCACCAACATTTGTGTCGTCTGCAAACTTACTAATCAGACCAGTTACATTTTCCTCCAAATCATTTATATATACTACAAAGAGCAAAGGTCCCAGCACTGATCCCTGTGGAACACCACTGGTCACAGCCCTCCAATTAGAACAGCATCCTTCCATTGCTACTCTCTGCCTTCTATGGCCTAGCCAGTTCTGTATCCACCTTGCCAGCTCACTCCTGATCCCGTGTGACTTCACCTTTTGTACTAGTCTACCATGAGGGACCTTGTCAAAGGCCTTACTGAAGTCCATATAGACAACATCCACTGTCCTACCTGCATCAATCATCTTAGTGACCTCCTAGAAAAACTCTATCAAGTTAGTGAGACACGACCTTCCCTTCACAAAACCGTGCTGCCTCTCACTAATACGTCCATATGCTTCCAAATGGGAGTAGATCCTGTCTCGAAGAATTCTCTCCAGTAATTTCCCTACCACTGAAGTAAGGCTCACCGGCCTGTAGTTCCCGGGATTATCCTTGCTACCCTTCTTAAACAGAGGAACAACATTGGCTATTCTCCAGTCCTCCGGGACATCCCCTGAAGACAGCGAGGATCCAAAGATTTCTGTCAAGGCCTCAGCAATTTCCACTCCAGCCTCCTTCAGTATTCTGGGGTAGATCCCACCAGGCCCTGGGGACTTATCTACCTTAATATTTTTTAAGACACCCAACGCCTCGTCTTTTTGGATCTCAATGTGACCCAGGCTATCTACACACCCTTCTCCAGACTCAACATCTACCAATTTCTTCTCTTTGGTGAATACTGATGCAAAGTATTCATTTAGTACCTCGCCCATTTCCTCTGGCTCCACACATAGATTCCCTTGCCTATCCTTTAGTGGGCCAACCCTTTCCCTGGCTACCCTCTTGCTTTTTATGTACGTGTAAAAAGCCTTGGGATTTTCCTTAACCCTATTTGCCAATGACTTTTCGTGACCCCTTCTAGCCCTCCTGACTCCTTGCTTAAGTTCCTTCCTACTTTCCTTATATTCCACGCAGGCTTCGTCTGTTCCCAGCCTTTTAGCCCTGACAAATGCCTCCTTTTTCTTTTTGACGAGGCCTACAATATCTCTCGTCATCCAAGGTTCCCGAAAATTGACGTATTTATCCTTCTTCCTCACAGGAACATGCCGGTCCTGAATTCCTTTCAACTGCCACTTGAAAGCCTCCCACATGTCAGATGTTGATTTGCCCTCAAACATCCGCCCCCAATCTATGTTCTTCAGTTCCCGCCTAATATTGTTATAATTAGCCTTCCCCCAATTTAGCACATTCATCCTAGGACCACTCTTATCCTTGTCCACCAGTACTTTAAAACTTACTGAATTATGGTCACTGTTACCGAAATGCTCCCCTACTGAAACATCTACCACCTGGCCGGGCTCATTCCCCAATACCAGGTCCAGTACCGCCCCTTCCCTAGTTGGACTGTCTACATATTGTTTTAAGAAGCCCTCCTGGATGCTCCTTACAAACTCTGCCCCGTCTAAGCCCCTGGCACTAAGTGAGTCCCAGTCAATATTGGGGAAGTTGAAGTCTCCCATCACCACAACCCTGTTGCTTTTACTCTTTTCCAAAATCTGTCTACCTATCTGCTCCTCTATCTCCCGCTGGCTGTTGGGAGGCCTGTAGTAAACCCCCAACATTGTGACTGCACCCTTCTTATTCCTGATCTCTACCCATATAGCCTCACTGCCCTCTGAGGTGTCCTCCCGCAGTACAGCTGTGATATTCTCCCGAACCAGTAGCGCAACTCTGCCTCCCCTTTTACATCCCCCTCTATCCCGCCTGAAACATCTAAATCCTGGAACGTTTAGCTGCCAATCCTGCCCTTCCCTCAACCAGGTCTCTGTAATGGCAACAACATCATAGTTCCAAGTACTAATCCAAGCTCTAAGTTCATCTGCCTTACCCGTAATACTTCTTGCATTAAAACATATGCACTTCAGGCCACCAGACCCGCTGTGTTCAGCAACTTCTCCCTGTCTGCTCTGCCTCAGAGCCACACTGTCCATGTTCGCTAGTTCTCCCTCAATGCTCTCACCTTCTGACCTATTGCTCCCGTGCCCACCCCCCTGCCATACTAGTTTAAACCCTCCCGTGTGACACTAGCAAACCTCGCGGCCAGGATATTTATGCCTCTCCGGTTTAGATGCAACCCGTCCTTCTTATACAGGTCACACCTGCCCCGGAAGAGCTCCCAGTGGTCCAGATAATGGAAACCCTCCCTCTTACACCAGCTGTTTAGCCACGTGTTTAGCTGCTCTATCTTCCTATTTCTAGCCTCACTGACACGTGGCACAGGGAGTAATCCCAAGATTACAACCCTCGAGGTCCTGTCTTTTAACTTTCTGCCTAGCTCCCTGAACTCCTGCTGCAGGACCTCATGTCCCTTCCTGCCTATGTCGTTAGTACCAATATGTACAACGACCTCTGCCTGTTTGCCCTCCCCCTTCAGGATGCCCTCTACCCGTTCGGAGACATCCTGGACCTGGCACCAGGGAGGCAACATACCATCCTGGAGTCTCTTTCACGTCCACAGAAGCGCCTATCTGTGCCCCTGACTATAGAGTCCCCTATTACTATTACTCTTCTGCGCTTTGACCCTCCCTTCTGAACATCAGAGCCAGCCGTGGTGCCACTGCTCTGGCTGCTGCTGTTTTCCCCTGATAGGCTATCCCCCCCGACAGTATCCAAAGGGGTATACCTGTTCGAGAGGGGGACAACCACAGGGGATTCCTGCACTGACTGCCTGCCCTTTCTGGTGGTCACCCATTTCTCTGCCTGCACCTTGGGTGTGACCACATTTACATAACTGCGATCTATGACGCTTTCCACCACCTGCATGCTCCTAAGTGCATCCAATTGCTGCTCCAACCGAACCATGCGGTCTGTGAGGAGCTCCAGTTGGGTGCACTTTCTGCAGATGAAGCCATCCGGGACGCTGGAAGCCTCCCGGACCTGCCACATCTCACAGTCAGAGCACTGCACCCCTCTAACTGACATTGCGTCAATTAATTAAAATTAAAATTAAAATTTAAAAAAAAAATTTTTTTAAAATATTTTTTTTAAATTTCAAAGTTACTGTTAACTATCTGTTTCCTAGCACTAGATTTCTAATAGAAATGCGAAAGTTAAATATAGTACTCTCCGATCTCTGGCTTAGATATCCCTCGAAATTATAATTAAGTAATTATGTTTAATTAGTTACCAATGCTTAATTTTTTTAATTTAGTGTAGATTCCCAACCAGCCACTCAGGCCACAGCTTTTCTGTGATGTCACTTCAGTTCCCCCGACACATACAATTTGAAAAAGGTATAAAAGTAAAAATGAGTAAAAATCACTTACCTTCTTACCCTCTGAGTGTCTTAGATGTTCTCAGGTTCTCTCCCTAACAGAGACTGCTCCTCCTCCTCCGAACGGCTCCCGAAACTAGGCCGCGATCTTTTAAAATCTCCGCTCCGACTCGCAGCTCCCGCGCTTTTTCAATCTCCCGCGCTGTTTTCACTGTCCCGGCTCACTCACCTCCCGCGCTGTTTTCACTGTCCCGGCTCACTCACCTCCCGCGCTGTTTTCACTGTCCCGGCTCACTCACCTCTCGCGCTGTTTTCAATGTCCCGGCTCACTCACCTCTCGCGCTGTTTTCACTGTCCCGGCTCACTCACCTCCCGCGCTGTTTTCACAGACCCGGCTCACTCAGCTCCCGCGCTGTTTTCACTGTCCCGGTAATGGGATTAGTTTAGGATTGTTCCAGCAAAGAGCTGACAGACAGCAGGGGATGAATGGCCTCCCTCTGTGCAATTATGTGTAAAGTTCTGCAAATGCCCATTTAAAAATATTGTTGCAACATTCTACATGCAGGCAAAGCATTCTCTGTGTAATCCACTAGTGCTTTAGATGTGTCAGAGTAATGGGGTGTCAGATAAGCGGTTGTTGTCTCTGGAAGAACCACAGCAACTGAAGTGTTTTTATTTTGTCTTTTATTTCCATTTAAAAACAAATTTTTGTTCAATTATATTGGGATAAATGGCAGAATGGTGATAATTGGCTCATACTCATGATGCGTCGGTCTCATCCTTGGCAGTCAAATAGAGGACGAATATAAACTCTGTTTTTAGCCTAACCCACTAATAATGTCACACATCCAGGTCCAGTGTCTAAATTACATCCTGCCCGACTTAACAAAGGTTGGAACTGACCTGCTGGATGTGTTAATTTAAAATCAGGGATATACAGTCTTGACATTGCTTTAAGTTAGGACTTCAAAACTGAAATAGAAGACAAATTTGCAGATAAACATAATGCTAACTAAGTAGCTCCTTTGTGAAAATACAATGACCTAGAAATCTGGGCCCACCCATTTCTGGGCATAAGGAGGGCGCAGGGTAGAATCCCTGTACCTGAGCGCTGAGATTCAAGGCACCTGCAATACCGGAGAGTAACAGATAACTCGCCCAATGAGATGTGGTTGAAGATTGAGCCTCTGCGTCACTAACAACAGCTCTCATGTTCAGTGAGGAAAAGAAAAAAGAAACATTTTCATTTACATGGTACCTTTTACAATCTCAGAACCTCGATCGCTGGAGCAGCAAGGGCACAATGACTCAAGACTGCTCTCAGTAAATGTATTCAGTTGATCCCAAAGGGGATTATTTGCCATACTTTTAAAAGGATGGTCATTTTCTCTCCAACATGAAGTTAAGAAAAGAAATGATTTCCTCATTCATTCCTGGGCTTTAGAATTGAAACTGAAAGTTGGCAGTATTAGACTGTTGCCAGCATGTAGGATTGCACTCTCTCTTGTACCTCTACGGGTTTGAGCTAAAAACCTCAAACATGGAAAAAAAAACTTCCCCAACTTGGGATAGGGTCTGTGTCATCTTCTGTTGGTCACTGTGCTAAAACGCATTATTGGTGATGGAAAAGGCATGGTGGAACTGTAACCCCAGAAACTTTGGGTCAAGTTGTTCATTAATTAAAGTAACATTGAATGCTAAGGGTAACTTGTTAATTGGCAAAGTGTGGGACTAGATTATGGGAGACTTCAGGACTGATTAAATAAATGTACAATCCCAGTGGTGTACCTCTCCTGGTCAGCTAGGTCAGGAAACCATGGCTATATTACTTATGGTATCCCAATATGTAAGGCCGGTGAGCAAGGCTAATCAGCATTTGCAATTTTAACCCTATTATGGACACTGTGAAAAGCACAGTAATGTCATGATTTTAGTATCACTTTATTGTTAAACTAGAAAGTGTGCAGAAGAGATTTACGAGGATGCTACCAGGACTTGATGGTCTGAGTTATAAGGAGAGTCTGGATCGGGTGGGACTATTTTCCCTGGAGCATAGAAGGCTTAGGGGTGATCTTATAGAGGTCTATAAAATAGAGGAGCATAGATAAGGGAGATAGTCAACATCTTTTCCCAAATGTAGACGAGTCTAGAACTAGAGGGCATAGGTTTAAGGTGAGAGGGGAGAGAAAAGAAAGAGACCAGAGGGGAAACTTTTTCACACAGAAGGTGGTGAGCATCTGGAATGGGCTGCCAGAGGCAGTGGTAGAGGCGGGTAGTATAGAGGGATATGGGCCAAATGCGGGAAAGTGGGACTAGCTTAGTGATAGAAGCTGGGCGGCATGGACAAGCTGGGCCGAAGGGCCTGATTTCATGCTGTAAACATCAATGACATCTATGACATCTACCACTAAATTGATTCTCGAAAATATGAACAAAGCAGTGAACATCATGTAGATGTTGGAAATGTGAAATAAAAGCACAAAATGATGGAAATACTCAGCAGGTCAGGAAGCATTAGGAGCAAGAGTTAATGGCCTGAATATTTTGGATGGCTGGGCTTTTATTCTCACCATCCAATAAGAGAGTGGGGTGTACCTGCCCTGCAGCCATTCAACACTCAAATAAGCATCAGTTGGCCAGAGGCGAGACTTCCACCCCTCATTCGGCAGGAAGCCCCGCCTTAGGAAGCTGCCGGCCAATCTGATTGGTGAGCAGCTCTCTAGTCCCTGCATCAACAAGAGCTGCAGTGGTCAGAAGAGGAAGTGCGTGAAGATACCTGAGCCTAGATCCTGGGATTTGCTGGCAAGGAAGGTTTTTGGGGTTCCAGGACAGAGAGAAGAGGGAAGACTTGGGGGCGGGGGGCCTGGGGTGTCGAAGTGTGGGAAGAGGGAGGTCCAGCAGCCATGGACATTAAGGGGGGGTGAGGGGTTACCCAAAATCAGAAGGCGTCTGCTGATGTTTAAGTGTGCCTGTCCCACCCCTTCATGCCTAAGGCCTAAACTCGATCATTTTCAAGCTTCCCCCAGACCTAGGAAATCCTGCCGTCGGTCTAAAAATTGAGGCGGGGTGGGAAACAACCTTTAAACGGCCACAGCTTCAATTGGGTAAAGTGTGTACGGCCCACCTAAGGCCTTGCCTACCCCAGCATAAACTCAATGTGAAGTCGGGATAGGCTGGAACCCTGAGGATTCCTTCAATTTCACACTTCGCCCCACCCCACCACCACAAAAAAAAAACTATCAGTGGGCGAGCATGAAATTCAGGCCAACATTTCAGCTCAGTTTTCTTTTGTCAAAACAGTTTTGATGAAGGATCATCAACAGAAATGTTTACTGCATTTTGCTCGCCTCAGTTACTGCCTGACTTGCTGAGTATTTCCAGCATTTAATTATCTAATTGTGTACGTGGTATTTATTACACAATGGGATTAGAAAAATTAGGTTGTTGAACACAAATGGAAGCTGTGCAGCCCATGAAGCTATTACCCTCCACACGCTTTTTTAAATTCCTAAGAACTGCTACGTAGCTGCAAAAGAAATAATGGTAAGTCATGAAATATAGGTGCGATACTTTGTTTTCAATCAGTACATTGCACTATCAGTACCAGATCAACTCGGTTTCCAACAGGGCGGGGTTTTTACACCCCCCCTCCCCCTGCCCCCGCCCAATGCGGAGGGGGGGGCGGGACACCATGGCCGGCAGCAGGATCTTCCGGTCCAGCCAATGCCCACAGCATTTTGCCTGGCTCGCACTCTCCGCCACCAAGGAACCTGCCGCTCGGGGTCACCATCGGCGGGACTGGACGATCCCACCGGCAGGAAGGGCTGGATGATTCAGTCCAGAATTCTGGGGCGTCATTCTCCGACCCTCCGCCGGGTCGGAGAATGGCCGTTGGCCGCCGTGAATCCCGCCCCCGCCCCCGCCGAAGTCTCCGGTACCGGAGATTGGGCGGGGGCGGGAATCGGGCCGCGCCGGTTGGCGGGACCCCCGCTCAATTCTCCGGCCCAGATGGGCCGAAGTCCCGCCCAGAAATTGTCTGTCCCGCTGGCGTAATTCAAAGCTGGTATTTACCGGCGGGACCAGGCGGCGTGGGCGGGGTCCTGGGGGGGGGGGGGGCGATTTGACCCCGGGGGGGTGCCCCCACGGTGGCCTGGCCCGCGATCGGGGCCCACCGATCCGCGGGCGGGCCTGTGCCGTGGGGGCACTCTTTCCCTTCCGCCTCCGCCACGGTCTCCACCATGGCGGAGGAGGAAGTGACTCTCCCCACTGCGCATGCGCGGGAAACTGTCGGCGGCTGCTGGCGCTCCCGCACATGCGCCGCATTTCCGCGCCAGCTGGCGGGGCAACAAACGCCATTTCCGCCAGCTGGCGGGGCGGAAATCCCTCCGGCGACGAGCCAACCCCTCAATGTTGGGGCTCGGCCCCCAAAGATGTGGAGCATTCCGCACCTTTGGGCCGGCGCTATGCCCGTCTGATTGGCGCCGTTTTTGGCGCCAGTCGGCGGACATCGCACCGTTGGGGGAGAATTTCGCTCCAGGTCCTTCCCAGCATTTCTGTCATACTAATAATTTCTTGGCTAATGGAGTTCTTAATGGAGTACTTGAGTTCTTAAAATGTGATAAGAATCTTTATTAGCCGCCTCAAGATACGATAATAAGACCATGAGACGCAAGAGCAGATGTTGGCCATTCGACCCATCGAGTCTGCTCTGCCATTCAATGAAATCATGACTGAACTGATATGATGAACCTGAATTCAACTTTCCTGTTTTATCCCCATAACCCTTGATTCCCTTACTGACTAAAGATGTAGAAATCCTTCTATTTTTTCTTAAAACATGCCCTCCAAGTGAAGCATGCCCAAATGGTGGGTCAATCTGTATTTAAATACTGTGAATAGTGAACTCATGGACAAATATTTCTATTTATTGAGCGTTTACTGAATCATAAAAATGCTCATTATCTAGATGGTGTAATTTTTTTAATATCCCTTATCATGGTATTTCAAATATGTGCACGGAGGAGAGAATAAATCATTCTTATCTGCGTGCTGTAGTCTGTCTCCTGCTGGGACATCATAGACCACACAGGCTGCTCTTTGTTTTCAACAATGCAATTTTTAAAGCTTGCATCTAGAATAAACAAAAACATCAGGACAGTTTGCAAATCATCCCAAAGTATGAATTTTGATGAAGTGAATAAAATATCTGAAATTCTAGAAGGCTGCACGAAAAGGCTCCTCCCATCCATTGGATACTTTGATACTTTGTAACAATATGGGCTGCGATTCTCCGCTCCGGCGACAGAGTGCAGGCGCCGGCGGGAAAACGGGCGCGTTTTACCTCGCTGCTGGCGCCCGTTCTGAGACAGCATTCTCTGGCCGACAAGGGGCTAATAGGGGCGTGACGGGAAGCGCGGGGGCGCAGCTCGGAGCGGCATTGGAGATCCGGTGCCACGTTAACGATGCAGCGCCGTGATTCACAACAGGTGACGCGAGCGCACAGGCCGCCGTCGGGGGACCATGGCGCCACGCCGAGCAGCGCCCAGGTTCACAATCCACGACCTGGAGACGCTGCTGGACATCCTCGAGGAGTGGAGGGGGTTCCTGTACCCCGGACCCAGCCAGAGGGTGCCAGCCAACGTGGCCGGGTATCTGTGGAGGAAGGTGGGCGCGGCCGTGAGTGCCACCGTAGCGACACCCAAGACTGGCGAGCAGTGCCGCAAAAAGCTCCACGTCCTACTGAGGGCAGTAAGGGTGAGTACTCAGCAGTGTGCCCATGGCACCAACCCCTCTAGCCCCCACATGTGTGATACCCATTCCCTCCCCAGGGGGATGGTACAACCTCAGCCGTGAGGCACATGGCGGCAGCCACCCATAGAAGCCGCGTTGGCCCTGTGCACCCATGCCAACATAGACCCAACTGCATGCAGTGGACCGCCTAACAATGCTGCTATTCCACCCCCTCTCCCCAAGAAAAGAGCGTCCATAACCAACAGGAGTGAGCCTGACCGGAGGGGGTGAACCAGACCTGCGCCAGCTCACCGTGCAGGAGCAGAGGACACTGGAATTAGTTGGTGCACCCGAGGACCGGGAGAATGCCCATGCCGAGATCGGGGGCACGCCACCAAGTGAGATCCCTGCTCTGCCTGGCCCCCTTCCCCTCAGCCCTCCCTCCTCAGCCCTTTCCCCTCAGCACATTCCCCTCAGCCCCCTCCCCTCAGCCCTCTCCCCTCAGACCTTTCCCCTCAGCCCTTTCCCCTCAGACCTTTCCCATCAGCCCTTTCACCTCAGCCCTCTCCCCTCAGCTCTTTCCCCTCAGCCCTCTCCCCTCAGCCCTCTCCCCTTAGCCCTCTCCCCTAAGCCGTTTCCCCTCAGCCCTCTCCCCTCAGCCCTTTCCCCTTAGCCCTCTCCCCTAAGCCGTTTCCCCTCAGCCCTCTCCCCTCAGCCCTTTCCCCTTAGCCCTCTCCCCTCAGCCCTCTCCCATCAGCCCTCTCCCCTCAGCCCTCTCCCATCAGCCCTCTCCCCTCAGCCCTTTCCCCTTAGCCCTCTCCCCTCAGACCTTTCCCCTCAGCCCTTTCCCCTCAGACCTTTCCCATCAGCCCTCTCCCCTCAGCACGCTCCCCTCAGCCCTACCTCCTCAGCCCTCTCCCCTCAGCCCTCTCCCCTCAGCCCTTTCCCCTCAGCCCTCTCCCCTCAGCCCTACCTCCTCAGCCCTCTCCCCTCAGCCCTCTCCCCTCAGCCCTTTCCCCTCAGCCCTCTCCCCTCAGCACTTTCCCCTCAGCATTTTCCCCTCAGACCCCTCCCCTCAGCCCTCTCCCCTCAGGCCTCTCCCCTCATTACTTTCCCCTCAGCCCATTCCCCTCAGACCTTTCCCCTCAGCCCTCTCCCCTCAGCGCTTTCCCCTCAGCGCTTTCCCCTCAGCCCTCTCCACTCAGCCCTCTCCCCTCAGCCCTTTCCCCTCAGCCCTCTCCCCTCAGCACTTTCCCCTCAGCCCCCTCCCCTCAGCACTTTCCCCTCAGCCCTTTCCCCTCAGCCCTTTCCCCTCAGCTCTTTCCCCTCAGCCCTCTCCCCTCAGCCCTCTCCCCTCAGCCCTTTCCCCTCAGCCCTCTCCCCTCAGCCCTTTCCCCTCAGCCCTCTCCCCTCAGCCCTCTCCCCTCAGCACTTTCCCCTCAGCCCTTTCCCCTCAGCCCTCTCCCCTCAGCCCTCTCCCCTCAGCACTTTCCCCTCAGCCCTCTCCCCTCAGCCCTCCCTCCTCAGCCCTCTCCCCTCAGCCCTCTCCCCTCAGCCCTCTCCCCTCAGACCTCTCCCCTCAGGCCTCTCCCCTCAGCACTTTCCCCTCAGCCCTTTCCCCTCAGCCCTCTCCCCTCAGCCCTCTCCCCTCAGCACTTTCCCCTCAGCCCTCTCCCCTCAGCCCTCCCTCCTCAGCCCTCTCCCCTCAGCCCTCTCCCCTCAGCCCTCTCCCCTCAGACCTCTCCCCTCAGGCCTCTCCCCTCAGCACTTTCCCCTCAGCCCGATTTCCCCTCAGCCCTTTCCCCTCAGCCCTCTCCCCTCAGCCCTCTCCCCTCAGCCCTCTCCCCTCAGCCCTCCCTCCTCAGCCCTCTCGCCTCAGCCCTCTCCCCTCAGCCCTCTCCCCTCAGCCCTTTCCCTTCAGCCCTTTCCCCTCAGCCCTCTCCCCTCAGCCCTCTCCCCTCAGCCCTCTCCCCTCAGCCCTTTCCCTTCAGCCCTTTCCCCTCAGCCCTCTCCCCTCAGCCCTCTCCCCTCAGCTCTTTCCCCTCAGCCCTCTCCCCTCAGCTCTTTCCCCTCAGCCCTCCCTCCTCAGCCCTCTCCCCTCAGCCCTTTCCCCTCAGACCTTTGCCATCAGCCCTCTCCCCTCAGCCCTTTTCCCGCAGCACTTTCCCCTCAGCCCTCTCCCCTCAGCCCTCTCCCCTCAGCACTTTCCCCTCAGCCCACGCCCCTCAGCCCTCTCCCCTCAGCACTTTCCCCTCAGCCCTCTCCCCTCAGCCCTCTCCCCTCAGACCTCTCCCCTCAGGCCTCTCCCCTCAGCACTTTCCCCTCAGCCCGATTTCCCCTCAGCCCTCTCCCCTCAGCACTTTCCCTTCAGCCCTTTCCCCTCAGCCCTCTCCCCTCAGCCCTCTCCCCTCAGCCCTCTCCCCTCAGCCCTCTCCCCTCAGCTCATTCCCCTCAGCACTTTCCCCTCAGCCCTTTCCCCTCAGCTCTTTCCCTTCAGCCCTTTCCCCTCAGCCCTTTCCCCTCAGCCCTCTCCCCTCAGCACTTTCCCCTCAGCCCTCCCTCCTCAGCCCTTTCCCCTCAGCCCTTTCCCCTCAGCCCTCCCTCCTCAGCTCTCTCCCCTCAGCCCTTTCCCCTCAGCTCGTTCCCCTGAGCCCTTTCCCCTCAGCCCTTTCCCCTCAGTCCTCTCCCCTCAGCCCTTTCCCCTCAGCCCTTTCCCCTCAGCCCTCCCTCCTCAGCCCTCTCCCCTCAGCCCTTTCCCCTCAGCTCGTTCCCCTGAGCCCTTTCCCCTCAGCACTTTCCCCTCAGCCCTTTCCCCTCAGCCCTCTCCCCTCAGCTCTTTCCCCTCAGCCCTCTCCCCTCAGCCCTCTCCCCTCAGCACTTTCCCCTCAGCCCTCCCTCCTCAGCCCTTTCCCCTCAGCCCTTTCCCCTCAGCCCTCCCTCCTCAGCCCTCTCCCCTCAGCCCTTTCCCCTCAGCTCGTTCCCCTGAGCCCTTTCCCCTCAGCCCTTTCCCCTCAGTCCTCTCCCCTCAGCCCTTTCCCCTCAGCCCTTTCCACTCAGCCCTCCCTCCTCAGCCCTCTCCCCTCAGCCCTTTCCCCTCAGCTCGTTCCCCTGAGCCCTTTCCCCTCAGCTCTTTCCCTTCAGCCCTCTCCCCTCAGCCCTCTCCCCTCAGCTCTTTCCCCTCAGCCCTTTCCCCTCAGCCCTCCCTCCTCAGCCCTTTCCCCTCAGCCCTTTCCTCTCAGCCCTCCCTCCTCAGCCCTCTCCCCTCAGCCCTTTCCCCTCAGCTCGTTCCCCTGAGCCCTTTCCCCTCAGCCCTTTCCCCTCAGCCCTTTCCCCTCAGTCCTCTCCCCTCAGCCCTTTCCCCTCAGCCCTCTCCCCTCAGCCCTCTCCCCTCAGCCCTTTCCCCTCAGCCCTCTCCCCTCAGCCCTTTCCCCTCAGTCCTCTCCCCTCAGCCCTTTCCCCTCAGCCCTTTCCCCTCAGCCCTCTCCCCTCAGCCCTCTCCCCTCAGCTCTTTCCCCTCAGCCCTTTCCCCTCAGCCCTCCCTCCTCAGCCCTCTCCCCTCAGCCCTTTCCCCTCAGCTCGTTCCCCTGAGCCCTTTCCCCTGAGCCCTTTCCCCTCAGCACTCTCCCTTCAGCCCTCTCCCCTCAGCCCTCTCCCCTCAGCTCTTTCCCCTCAGCCCTCTCCCCTCAGCCCTCTCCCCTCAGCTCCTTCCCCTCAGCCCTCTCCCCTCAGCCCTCTCCCCTCAGCCCTTTCCCCTCAGCCCTTTCCCCTCAGCCCTCTCCCCTCAGCTCTTTCCCCTCAGCCCTTTCCCCTCAGCCCTCCCTCCTCAGCCCTTTCCCCTCAGCCCTTTCCCCTCAGCCCTCCCTCCTCAGCCCTCTCCCCTCAGCCCTTTCCCCTCAGCCCTTTCCCCTCAGCCCTTTCCCCTCAGTCCTCTCCCCTCAGCCCTTTCCCCTCAGCCCTTTCCCCTCAGCCCTCTCCCCTCAGCCCTCTCCCCTCAGCTCTTTCCCCTCAGCCCTTTCCCCTCAGCCCTTTCCCCTCAGTCCTCTCCCCTCAGCTCTTTCCCCTCAGCCCTTTCCCCTCAGCCCTTTCCCCTCAGCCCTCCCTCCTCAGCCCTCTCCCCTCAGCCCTCTCCCCTCAGCTCTTTCCCCTCAGCCCTTTCCCCTCAGCCCTTTCCCCTCAGTCCTCTCCCCTCAGCCCTTTCCCCTCAGCCCTTTCCCCTCAGCCCTCTCCCCTCAGCTCTTTCCCCTCAGCCCTTTCCCCTCAGCCCTTTCCCCTCAGCCCTTTCCCCTCAGCCCTCTCCCCTCAGCCCATTCCCCTCAGCCCTCTCCCCTCAGCTCTTTCCCCTCAGCCCATTCCCCTCAGTCCTCTCCCCTCAGCCCTTTCCCCTCAGCCCTTTCCCCTCAGCCCTTTCCCCTCAGCTCTCTCCCCTCAGCTCTTTCCCCTCAGCCCTTTCCCCTCAGCCCTCTCCCCTCAGCCCTTTCCCCTCAGCTCGTTCCCCTGAGCCCTTTCCCCTCAGCCCTTTCCCCTCAGCCCTTTCCCCTCAGTCCTCTCCCCTCAGCCCTTTCCCCTCAGCCCTCTCCCCTCAGCCCTCTCCCCTCAGCCCTTTCCCCTCAGCCCTCTCCCCTCAGCCCTCTCCCCTCAGCTCTTTCCCCTCAGCCCTTTCCCCTCAGCCCTCCCTCCTCAGCCCTCTCCCCTCAGCCCTTTCCCCTCAGCTCGTTCCCCTGAGCCCTTTCCCCTGAGCCCTTTCCCCTCAGCCCTTTCCCCTCAGCCCTTTCCCCTCAGTCCTCTCCCCTCAGCCCTTTCCCCTCAGCCCTCTCCCCTCAGCCCTCTCCCCTCAGCCCTTTCCCCTCAGCCCTTTCCCCTCAGTCCTCTCCCCTCAGCCCTTTCCCCTCAGCCCTTTCCCCTCAGCCCTTTCCCCTCAGCCCTTTCCCCTCAGCCCTTTCCCCTCAGCCCTTTCCCCTCAGCCCTCTCCCCTCAGCCCATTCCCCTCAGCCCTCTCCCCTCAGCTCTTTCCCCTCAGCCCATTCCCCTCAGTCCTCTCCCCTCAGCCCTTTCCCCTCAGCCCTTTCCCCTCAGCCCTTTCCCCTCAGCTCTCTCCCCTCAGCTCTTTCCCCTCAGCCCTTTCCCCTCAGCCCTCTCCCCTCAGCCCTTTCCCCTCAGCTCGTTCCCCTGAGCCCTTTCCCCTCAGCCCTTTCCCCTCAGCCCTTTCCCCTCAGTCCTCTCCCCTCAGCCCTTTCCCCTCAGCCCTCTCCCCTCAGCCCTCTCCCCTCAGCCCTTTCCCCTCAGCCCTCTCCCCTCAGCCCTCTCCCCTCAGCTCTTTCCCCTCAGCCCTTTCCCCTCAGCCCTCCCTCCTCAGCCCTCTCCCCTCAGCCCTTTCCCCTCAGCTCGTTCCCCTGAGCCCTTTCCCCTGAGCCCTTTCCCCTCAGCACTCTCCCTTCAGCCCTCTCCCCTCAGCCCTCTCCCCTCAGCTCTTTCCCCTCAGCCCTCTCCCCTCAGCCCTCTCCCCTCAGCTCCTTCCCCTCAGCCCTCTCCCCTCAGCCCTCTCCCCTCAGCCCTTTCCCCTCAGCCCTTTCCCCTCAGCCCTCTCCCCTCAGCTCTTTCCCCTCAGCCCTTTCCCCTCAGCCCTCCCTCCTCAGCCCTTTCCCCTCAGCCCTTTCCCCTCAGCCCTCCCTCCTCAGCCCTCTCCCCTCAGCCCTTTCCCCTCAGCCCTTTCCCCTCAGCCCTTTCCCCTCAGTCCTCTCCCCTCAGCCCTTTCCCCTCAGCCCTTTCCCCTCAGCCCTCTCCCCTCAGCCCTCTCCCCTCAGCTCTTTCCCCTCAGCCCTTTCCCCTCAGCCCTTTCCCCTCAGTCCTCTCCCCTCAGCTCTTTCCCCTCAGCCCTTTCCCCTCAGCCCTTTCCCCTCAGCCCTCCCTCCTCAGCCCTCTCCCCTCAGCCCTCTCCCCTCAGCTCTTTCCCCTCAGCCCTTTCCCCTCAGCCCTTTCCCCTCAGTCCTCTCCCCTCAGCCCTTTCCCCTCAGCCCTTTCCCCTCAGCCCTCTCCCCTCAGCTCTTTCCCCTCAGCCCTTTCCCCTCAGCCCTTTCCCCTCAGCCCTTTCCCCTCAGCCCTCTCCCCTCAGCCCATTCCCCTCAGCCCTCTCCCCTCAGCTCTTTCCCCTCAGCCCATTCCCCTCAGTCCTCTCCCCTCAGCCCTTTCCCCTCAGCCCTTTCCCCTCAGCCCTTTCCCCTCAGCTCTCTCCCCTCAGCTCTTTCCCCTCAGCCCTTTCACCTCAGCCCTTTCCCCTCAGCCCTCTCCCCTCAGCTCTTTCCCCTCAGCCCTTTCCCCTCAGCCCTCTCCGCTCAGCCCACTCCCCTCAGACCTTTCCCCTCAGCCCTTTCCCCTCAGCCCTTTCCCCTCAGCCCTTTCCCCTCAGCCCTTTCCCCTCAACCCTTTCCCCTCAGCCCTCTCCCCTCAGCTCTATCCCCTCACCCCTCTCCCCTCAGCACTTTCCCCTCAGCCCTCTCCCCTCAGCCCTCTCCCCTCAGCCCTCTCCCCTCAGCTCTTTCCCCTCAGCCCTTTCCCCTCAGCCCTCTCCCCTCAGCCCTCTCCCCTCAGCTCTTTCCCCTCAGCCCTTTCCCCTCAGCCCTCTCCCCTCAGCCCTCTCCACTCAGCCTTTTCCCCTCAGCCCTTTCCCCTCAGCCCTTTCCCCTCAGCCCTCTCCCCTCAGCTCTTTCCCCTCAGCCCTTTCCCCCTCAGCCCTCTCCCCTCAGCCCTTTCCCCTCAGCTCTTTCCCCTCAGCACTTTCCCCTCAACCCTCTCCCCTCAGCTCTTTCCCCTCAGCACTTTCCCCTCAGGCCTCTCCCCTCAGCACTTTCCCCTCAGCCCTCTCCCCTCAGCCCTTTCCCCTCAGCCCTCTCCCCTCAGCTCTTTCCCCTCAGCCCTTTCCCCTCAGCCCTCTCCCCTCAGCCCTCCCTCCTCAGCCCTCTCCCCTCAGCCCTCTCCCCTCAGACCTCTCCCCTCAGCCCTCCCTCCTCAGCCCTCTCCCCTCAGCCCTCTCCCCTCAGCCCACTCCCCTCAGCCCTCCCTCCTCAGCACTCTCCCCTCAGCCCTTTCCCCTCAGCCCTCTCCCCTCAGCACTTTCCCCTCCGCCCCCTCCCCTCAGCCCTCTCCCCTCAGCCCTTTCCCCTCAGCTCTTTCCCCTCAGCCCTCTCCCCTCAGACCTTCCCCTCAGCCCTCTCCCTTCAGCCCTTTCCCCTCAGCACTTTCCCCTCTGCCCTTTCCCCTCAGCCCTCCCTCCTCAGCCCTCCTTCCTCAGCCCTCTCCCCTCAGCCCTCCCTCCTCAGCCCTCTCCCCTCAGCCCTCTCCCCTCAGCCCTCCCTCCTCAGCCCTCTCCCCTCAGCCCTCTCCCCTCAGCCCTCTCCCCTCAGCCCTCCCCCCTCAGCCCTTTCCCCTCAGCCCTTTCCCCTCAGCCGTTTCCCCTCAGCCCTTTCCCCCCAGCCCTTTCCCCTCAGCTCTTTCCCCTCAGCCCTTTTCCCCTCAGCCCTCGCCCCTCAGCTCTTTCCCCTCAGCCCTTTCCCCTCAGCCCTTTCCCCTCAGCCCTCTCCCCTCAGCTCTTTCCCCTCAGCTCTTTCCCCTCAGCACTTTCCCCTCAGCACTATCCCCTCAGCACTATCCCCTCAGCCCTCTCCCCTCAGCCCTTTCCCCTCAGCCCTCTCCCCTCAGCCCTCTCCACTCAGCCCTTTCCCCTCAGCCCTCTCCCCTCAGGCCTCTCCCTTCAGGCCTCTCCCCTCAGCACTTTCCCCTCAGCCCTGTCCCCTCAGACCTTTCCCCTCAGCCCTTTCCCCTCAGCACTCTCCCCTCAGCCCTCTCCCCTCTGCCCTTTCCCCTCAGCCCTTTCCCCTCAGCCCTGTCCCCTCAGCCCTCCCTCCTCAGCCCTCTCGCCTCAGCACTTTCCCCTCAGCCCTCTCCCCTCAGCCCTCTCCCCTCAGCCCTCTCCCCTCAGCCCTCCCTCCTCAGCCCTCTCGCCTCAGCCCTTTCCCCTCAGCCCTCTCCCCTCAGCCCTCCCTCCTCAGCCCTCTCGCCTCAGCACTTTCCCCTCAGCCCTTTCCCCTCAGCCCTCTCCCCTCAGCCCTCCCTCCTCAGCCCTCTCCCCTCAGCTCTTTCCCCTCAGCCCTTTCCCCTCAGCCCTCTCCCCTCAGCCCTCTCCCCTCAGCCCTCTCCCCTCAGCACTTTCCCCTCAGCTCTTTCCGCTCAGCACTTTCCCCTCAGCCCTCTCCCCTCAGCCCTCTCCTCTCAGCACTTTCCCCTCAGCCCTCTCCCCTCAGCCCTTTCCCCTCAGCCCTCTCCCCTCAGCACTTTCCCCTCAGCCCTCTCCCCTCAGCTCTTTCCCCTCAGCCCTCTCCCCTCAGCACTATCCCCTCAGCCCTCTCCCCTCAGCCCTACCTCCTCAGCCCTCTCCCCTCATCCCTCTCCCCTCAGCCCTTTCCCCTCAGCCCTCTCCCCTCATCACTTTCCCCTCAGCCCCCTCCCCTCAGCCCTCTCCCCTCAGGCCTCTCCCCTCAGCACTTTCCCCTCAGCCCTCTCCCCTCAGCCCTCTCCCCTCAGCCCTTTCCCCTCAGCCCTTTCCCCTCAGCCCTTTCCCCTCAGCCCTTTCCCCTCAACCCTTTTCCCGCAGCACTTTCCCCTCAGCCCTCCCTCCTCAGCCCACTCCCCTCAGCCCTCTCCCCTCAGCCCTCTCCCCTCAGCCCTCCCTCCTCAGCTCTTTCCCCTCAGCCCTCCCTCCTCAGCCCTTTCCCCTCTGCCCTCCCTCCTCAGCCCACTCCCCTCAGCCCTCTCCCCTCAGACCTACCTCCTCAGCCCTCTCCCCTCAGCCCTCTCCCCTCAGCCCTCTCCCCTCAGCCCTCTCCCCTCAGCCCTCCCTCCTCAGCCCACTCCCCTCAGACCTTTTCCCTCAGCCCTCCCTCCTCAGCCCACTCCCCTCAGTCCTCTCCCCTCAGCCCTCCCTCCTCAGCCCTTTCCCCTCAGCCCACTCCCCTCAACCCTCTCCCCTCAGCCCTCTCCCCTCAGCCCTCTCTCCTCAGCCCTCTCCCCTCAGCCCTCCCTCCTCAGCCCTCTCCCCTTAGCCCTTTCCCCTCAGCCCCCTCCCCTCAGCCCTCTCCCCTCAGCCCTTTCCCCTCAGCCCATTCTCCTCAGACCTTTCCCCTCAGCACTTTCCCCTCAGCCCTTTCCCCTCAGCCCTTTCCCCTCAGCCCTCTCCCCTCAGCCCTTTCCCCTCAGCCCTTTCCCCTCAGCCCTCTCCCCTCAGCTCTTTCCCCTCAGCCCTCTCCCCTCAGCTCTTTCCCCTCAGCCCTTTCCCCTCAGTCCTCTCCCCTCAGCTCTTTCCCCTCAGCCCTCTCCCCTCAGCACTTTCCCCTCAGCCCTCTCCCCTCAGCCCTCTCCCCTCAGCCCTCTCCCCTCAGCCCTCTCCCCTCAGCCCTTTCCCCTCAGCCCTTTCCCCTCAGCCCTTTCCCCTCAGCCCTCTCCCCTCAGCTCTTTCCCCTCAGCCCTTTCCCCTCAGCCCTCTCCCCTCAGCCCTCTCCCCTCAGCCCACTCCCCTCAGACCTTTCCCCTCAGCCCTCTCCCCTCAGCCCTCTCCCCTCAGCACTTTCCCCTCAGCCCTCTCCCTTCAGCCCTTTCCCCTCAGCCCTTCCCCCTCAGCACTATCCCCTCAGCCCTTTCCCCTCAGCCCCCTCTCCTCAGCCCTCTCCCCTCTGCCCTCCCTCCTCAGCCCTCTCCCCTCAGTCCTTTCCCCTCAGTCCTTTCCCCTCAGCTCTTTCCCCTCAGCACTTTCCCCTCAGCCCTTTCCCCTCAGCCCTTTCCCCTCAGCCCTCTCCCCTCAGTCCTTTCCCCTCAGCCCTCTCCCCTCAGCCCTCTCCCCTCAGCCCCCTCCCCTCAGTCCTTTCCCCTCAGCCCTTTCCCCTCAGCCCTCTCCCCTCAGTCCTTTCCCCTCAGCCCTTTCCCCTCAGCCCTCTCCCCTCAGCCCTCTCCCCTCAGCCCTCTCCCCTCAGCCCCCTCCCCTCAGCTCTTTCCCCTCAGCTCTTTCCCCTCAGCCCTTTCCCCTCAGCCCTTTCCCCTCAGCCCTCTCCCCTCAGCCCTTTCCCCTCAGCTCTTTCCCCTCAGCACTTTCCCCTCAGCACTATCCCCTCAGCCCTCTCCCCTCAGCCCTTTCCCCTCAGCCCTCTCCCCTCAGCCCTCTCCCCTCAGCCCTTTCCCCTCAGCCCTCTCCCCTCAGGCCTCTCCCTTCAGGCCTCTCCCCTCAGCACTTTCCCCTCAGCCCTCTCCCCTCAGACCTTTCCCCTCAGCCCTTTCCCCTCAGCACTCTCCCCTCAGCCCTCTCCCCTCTGCCCTTTCCCCTCAGCCCTTTCCCCTCAGCCCTCTCCCCTCAGCCCTCCCTCCTCAGCCCTCTCGCCTCAGCACTTTCCCCTCAGCCCTCTCCCCTCAGCCCTCTCCCCTCAGCCCTCTCCCCTCAGCCCTCCCTCCTCAGCCCTCTCGCCTCAGCCCTTTCCCCTCAGCCCTCTCCCCTCAGCCCTCCCTCCTCAGCCCTCTCGCCTCAGCACTTTCCCCTCAGCCCTTTCCCCTCAGCCCTCTCCCCTCAGCCCTCCCTCCTCAGCCCTCTCCCCTCAGCTCTTTCCCCTCAGCCCTTTCCCCTCAGCCCTCTCCCCTCAGCCCTCTCCCCTCAGCCCTCTCCCCTCAGCACTTTCCCCTCAGCTCTTTCCGCTCAGCACTTTCCCCTCAGCCCTCTCCCCTCAGCCCTCTCCTCTCAGCACTTTCCCCTCAGCCCTCTCCCCTCAGCCCTTTCCCCTCAGCCCTCTCCCCTCAGCACTTTCCCCTCAGCCCTCTCCCCTCAGCTCTTTCCCCTCAGCCCTCTCCCCTCAGCACTATCCCCTCAGCCCTCTCCCCTCAGCCGTACCTCCTCAGCCCTCTCCCCTCATCCCTCTCCCCTCAGCCCTTTCCCCTCAGCCCTCTCCCCTCATCACTTTCCCCTCAGCCCCCTCCCCTCAGCCCTCTCCCCTCAGGCCTCTCCCCTCAGCACTTTCCCCTCAGCCCTCTCCCCTCAGCCCTCTCCCCTCAGCCCTTCCCCTCAGCCCTTTCCCCTCAGCCCTTTCCCCTCAGCCCTTTCCCCTCAGCCCTTTCCCCTCAACCCTTTTCCCGCAGCACTTTACCCTCAGCCCTCCCTCCTCAGCCCACTCCCCTCAGCCCTCTCCCCTCAGCCCTCTCCCCTCAGCCCTCCCTCCTCAGCCCTTTCCCCTCAGCCCTCCCTCCTCAGCCCTTTCCCCTCAGCCCTCCCTCCTCAGCCCACTCCCCTCAGCCCTCTCCCCTCAGACCTACCTCCTCAGCCCTCTCCCCTCAGCCCTCTCCCCTCAGCCCTCTCCCCTCAGCCCTCTCCCCTCAGCCCTCCCTCCTCAGCCCACTCCCCTCAGACCTTTTCCCTCAGCCCTCCCTCCTCAGCCCACTCCCCTCAGTCCTCTCCCCTCAGCCCTCCCTCCTCAGCCCTTTCCCCTCAGCCCACTCCCATCAGCCCTTTCCCCTCAGCCCTCTCCCCTCAGACCTTTCCCCTCAGCCCTCTCCCTTCAGCCCTTTCCCCTCAGCCCCCTCCCCTCAGCCCTCTCCCCTCAGCCCTCTCCCCTCAGCCCTCTCCCCTCAGCCCTCTCCCCTCAGCCCTCTCCCCTCAGCCCTCCCTCCTCAGCCCACTCCCCTCAGACCTTTTCCCTCAGCCCTCCCTCCTCAGCCCACTCCCCTCAGTCCTCTCCCCTCAGCCCTCCCTCCTCAGCCCTTTCCCCTCAGCCCACTCCCCTCAGCCCTTTCCCGTCAGCCCTCTCCCCTCAGACCTTTCCCCTCAGCCCTCTCCCTTCAGCCCTTTCCCCTCAGCCCCCTCCCCTCAGCCCTCTCCCCTCAGACCTCTCCCCTCAGACCTTTCCCCTCAGCCCTCTCCCCTCAGCCCTCCCTCCTCAGCCCTCTCCCCTCAACCCTCTCCCCTCAGCCCTCTCCCCTCAGCCCTCCCTCCTCAACCCTCTCCCCTCAGCCCTCTCCCCTCAGCCCTCTCTCCTCAGCCCTCTCCCCTCAGCCCTCCCTCCTCAGCCCTCTCCCCTTAGCCCTTTCCCCTCAGCCCCCTCCCCTCAGCCCTCTCCCCTCAGCCCTTTCCCCTCAGCCCATTCTCCTCAGACCTTTCCCCTCAGCACTTTCCCCTCAGCCCTTTCCCCTCAGCCCTTTCCCCTCAGCCCTCTCCCCTCAGCCCTTTCCCCTCAGCCCTTTCCCCTCAGCCCTCTCCCCTCAGCCCTTTCCCCTCAGCCCTCTCCCCTCAGTCCTTTCCCCTCAGCCCTTTCCCCTCAGCCCTCTCCCCTCAGCCCTCTCCCCTCAGCCCTCTCCCCTCAGCCCCCTCCCCTCAGCTCTTTCCCCTCAGCTCTTTCCCCTCAGCACTTTCCCCTCAGCCCTTTCCCCTCAGCCCACTCCCCTCAGCCCTTTCCCCTCAGCTCTTTCCCCTCAGCACTTTCCCCTCAGCACTATCCCCTCAGCCCTCTCCCCTCAGCCCTTTCCCCTCAGCCCTCTCCCCTCAGCCCTCTCCCCTCAGCCCTTTCCCCTCAGCCCTCTCCCCTCAGGCCTCTCCCTTCAGGCCTCTCCCCTCAGCACTTTCCCCTCAGCCCTCTCCCCTCAGACCTTTCCCCTCAGCCCTTTCCCCTCAGCACTCTCCCCTCAGCCCTCTCCCCTCTGCCCTTTCCCCTCAGCCCTTTCCCCTCAGCCCTCTCCCCTCAGCCCTCCCTCCTCAGCCCTCTCGCCTCAGCACTTTCCCCTCAGCCCTCTTCCCTCAGCCCTCTCCCCTCAGCCCTCTCCCCTCAGCCCTCCCTCCTCAGCCCTCTCGCCTCAGCCCTTTCCCCTCAGCCCTCTCCCCTCAGCCCTCCCTCCTCAGCCCTCTCGCCTCAGCACTTTCCCCTCAGCCCTTTCCCCTCAGCCCTCTCCCCTCAGCCCTCCCTCCTCAGCCCTCTCCCCTCAGCTCTTTCCCCTCAGCCCTTTCCCCTCAGCCCTCTCCCCTCAGCCCTCTCCCCTCAGCCCTCTCCCCTCAGCACTTTCCCCTCAGCTCTTTCCGCTCAGCACTTTCCCCTCAGCCCTCTCCCCTCAGTCCTTTCCCCTCAGCCCTCTCCCCTCAGCCCTCTCCCCTCAGCCCCCTCCCCTCAGTCCTTTCCCCTCAGCCCTTTCCCCTCAGCCCTCTCCCCTCAGTCCTTTCCCCTCAGCCCTTTCCCCTCAGCCCTCTCCCCTCAGCCCTCTCCCCTCAGCCCTCTCCCCTCAGCCCCCTCCCCTCAGCTCTTTCCCCTCAGCTCTTTCCCCTCAGCCCTTTCCCCTCAGCCCTTTCCCCTCAGCCCTCTCCCCTCAGCCCTTTCCCCTCAGCTCTTTCCCCTCAGCACTTTCCCCTCAGCACTATCCCCTCAGCCCTCTCCCCTCAGCCCTTTCCCCTCAGCCCTCTCCCCTCAGCCCTCTCCCCTCAGCCCTTTCCCCTCAGCCCTCTCCCCTCAGGCCTCTCCCTTCAGGCCTCTCCCCTCAGCACTTTCCCCTCAGCCCTCTCCCCTCAGACCTTTCCCCTCAGCCCTTTCCCCTCAGCACTCTCCCCTCAGCCCTCTCCCCTCTGCCCTTTCCCCTCAGCCCTTTCCCCTCAGCCCTCTCCCCTCAGCCCTCCCTCCTCAGCCCTCTCGCCTCAGCACTTTCCCCTCAGCCCTCTCCCCTCAGCCCTCTCCCCTCAGCCCTCTCCCCTCAGCCCTCCCTCCTCAGCCCTCTCGCCTCAGCCCTTTCCCCTCAGCCCTCTCCCCTCAGCCCTCCCTCCTCAGCCCTCTCGCCTCAGCACTTTCCCCTCAGCCCTTTCCCCTCAGCCCTCTCCCCTCAGCCCTCCCTCCTCAGCCCTCTCCCCTCAGCTCTTTCCCCTCAGCCCTTTCCCCTCAGCCCTCTCCCCTCAGCCCTCTCCCCTCAGCCCTCTCCCCTCAGCACTTTCCCCTCAGCTCTTTCCGCTCAGCACTTTCCCCTCAGCCCTCTCCCCTCAGCCCTCTCCTCTCAGCACTTTCCCCTCAGCCCTCTCCCCTCAGCCCTTTCCCCTCAGCCCTCTCCCCTCAGCACTTTCCCCTCAGCCCTCTCCCCTCAGCTCTTTCCCCTCAGCCCTCTCCCCTCAGCACTATCCCCTCAGCCCTCTCCCCTCAGCCGTACCTCCTCAGCCCTCTCCCCTCATCCCTCTCCCCTCAGCCCTTTCCCCTCAGCCCTCTCCCCTCATCACTTTCCCCTCAGCCCCCTCCCCTCAGCCCTCTCCCCTCAGGCCTCTCCCCTCAGCACTTTCCCCTCAGCCCTCTCCCCTCAGCCCTCTCCCCTCAGCCCTTCCCCTCAGCCCTTTCCCCTCAGCCCTTTCCCCTCAGCCCTTTCCCCTCAGCCCTTTCCCCTCAACCCTTTTCCCGCAGCACTTTACCCTCAGCCCTCCCTCCTCAGCCCACTCCCCTCAGCCCTCTCCCCTCAGCCCTCTCCCCTCAGCCCTCCCTCCTCAGCCCTTTCCCCTCAGCCCTCCCTCCTCAGCCCTTTCCCCTCAGCCCTCCCTCCTCAGCCCACTCCCCTCAGCCCTCTCCCCTCAGACCTACCTCCTCAGCCCTCTCCCCTCAGCCCTCTCCCCTCAGCCCTCTCCCCTCAGCCCTCTCCCCTCAGCCCTCCCTCCTCAGCCCACTCCCCTCAGACCTTTTCCCTCAGCCCTCCCTCCTCAGCCCACTCCCCTCAGTCCTCTCCCCTCAGCCCTCCCTCCTCAGCCCTTTCCCCTCAGCCCACTCCCATCAGCCCTTTCCCCTCAGCCCTCTCCCCTCAGACCTTTCCCCTCAGCCCTCTCCCTTCAGCCCTTTCCCCTCAGCCCCCTCCCCTCAGCCCTCTCCCCTCAGCCCTCTCCCCTCAGCCCTCTCCCCTCAGCCCTCTCCCCTCAGCCCTCTCCCCTCAGCCCTCCCTCCTCAGCCCACTCCCCTCAGACCTTTTCCCTCAGCCCTCCCTCCTCAGCCCACTCCCCTCAGTCCTCTCCCCTCAGCCCTCCCTCCTCAGCCCTTTCCCCTCAGCCCACTCCCCTCAGCCCTTTCCCGTCAGCCCTCTCCCCTCAGACCTTTCCCCTCAGCCCTCTCCCTTCAGCCCTTTCCCCTCAGCCCCCTCCCCTCAGCCCTCTCCCCTCAGACCTCTCCCCTCAGACCTTTCCCCTCAGCCCTCTCCCCTCAGCCCTCCCTCCTCAGCCCTCTCCCCTCAACCCTCTCCCCTCAGCCCTCTCCCCTCAGCCCTCCCTCCTCAACCCTCTCCCCTCAGCCCTCTCCCCTCAGCCCTCTCTCCTCAGCCCTCTCCCCTCAGCCCTCCCTCCTCAGCCCTCTCCCCTTAGCCCTTTCCCCTCAGCCCCCTCCCCTCAGCCCTCTCCCCTCAGCCCTTTCCCCTCAGCCCATTCTCCTCAGACCTTTCCCCTCAGCACTTTCCCCTCAGCCCTTTCCCCTCAGCCCTTTCCCCTCAGCCCTCTCCCCTCAGCCCTTTCCCCTCAGCCCTTTCCCCTCAGCCCTCTCCCCTCAGCCCTTTCCCCTCAGCCCTCTCCCCTCAGTCCTTTCCCCTCAGCCCTTTCCCCTCAGCCCTCTCCCCTCAGCCCTCTCCCCTCAGCCCTCTCCCCTCAGCCCCCTCCCCTCAGCTCTTTCCCCTCAGCTCTTTCCCCTCAGCACTTTCCCCTCAGCCAGCCCTTTCCCCTCAGCCCTCTCCCCTCAGCCCTCTCCCCTCAGCCCTCTCCCCTCAGCCCCCTCCCCTCAGCTCTTTCCCCTCAGCTCTTTCCCCTCAGCACTTTCCCCTCAGCCCTTTCCCCTCAGCCCACTCCCCTCAGCCCTTTCCCCTCAGCTCTTTCCCCTCAGCACTTTCCCCTCAGCACTATCCCCTCAGCCCTCTCCCCTCAGCCCTTTCCCCTCAGCCCTCTCCCCTCAGCCCTCTCCCCTCAGCCCTTTCCCCTCAGCCCTCTCCCCTCAGGCCTCTCCCTTCAGGCCTCTCCCCTCAGCACTTTCCCCTCAGCCCTCTCCCCTCAGACCTTTCCCCTCAGCCCTTTCCCCTCAGCACTCTCCCCTCAGCCCTCTCCCCTCTGCCCTTTCCCCTCAGCCCTTTCCCCTCAGCCCTCTCCCCTCAGCCCTCCCTCCTCAGCCCTCTCGCCTCAGCACTTTCCCCTCAGCCCTCTTCCCTCAGCCCTCTCCCCTCAGCCCTCTCCCCTCAGCCCTCCCTCCTCAGCCCTCTCGCCTCAGCCCTTTCCCCTCAGCCCTCTCCCCTCAGCCCTCCCTCCTCAGCCCTCTCGCCTCAGCACTTTCCCCTCAGCCCTTTCCCCTCAGCCCTCTCCCCTCAGCCCTCCCTCCTCAGCCCTCTCCCCTCAGCTCTTTCCCCTCAGCCCTTTCCCCTCAGCCCTCTCCCCTCAGCCCTCTCCCCTCAGCCCTCTCCCCTCAGCACTTTCCCCTCAGCTCTTTCCGCTCAGCACTTTCCCCTCAGCCCTCTCCCCTCAGCCCTCTCCTCTCAGCACTTTCCCCTCAGCCCTCTCCCCTCAGCCCTTTCCCCTCAGCCCTCTCCCCTCAGCACTTTCCCCTCAGCCCTCTCCCCTCAGCTCTTTCCCCTCAGCCCTCTCCCCTCAGCACTATCCCCTCAGCCCTCTCCCCTCAGCCGTACCTCCTCAGCCCTCTCCCCTCATCCCTCTCCCCTCAGCCCTTTCCCCTCAGCCCTCTCCCCTCATCACTTTCCCCTCAGCCCCCTCCCCTCAGCCCTCTCCCCTCAGGCCTCTCCCCTCAGCACTTTCCCCTCAGCCCTCTCCCCTCATCCCTCTCCCCTCAGCCCTTCCCCTCAGCCCTTTCCCCTCAGCCCTTTCCCCTCAGCCCTTTCCCCTCAGCCCTTTCCCCTCAACCCTTTTCCCGCAGCACTTTACCCTCAGCCCTCCCTCCTCAGCCCACTCCCCTCAGCCCTCTCCCCTCAGCCCTCTCCCCTCAGCCCTCCCTCCTCAGCCCTTTCCCCTCAGCCCTCCCTCCTCAGCCCTTTCCCCTCAGCCCTCCCTCCTCAGCCCACTCCCCTCAGCCCTCTCCCCTCAGACCTACCTCCTCAGCCCTCTCCCCTCAGCCCTCTCCCCTCAGCCCTCTCCCCTCAGCCCTCTCCCCTCAGCCCTCCCTCCTCAGCCCACTCCCCTCAGACCTTTTCCCTCAGCCCTCCCTCCTCAGCCCACTCCCCTCAGTCCTCTCCCCTCAGCCCTCCCTCCTCAGCCCTTTCCCTCAGCCCACTCCCATCAGCCCTTTCCCCTCAGCCCTCTCCCCTCAGACCTTTCCCCTCAGCCCTCTCCCTTCAGCCCTTTCCCCTCAGCCCCCTCCCCTCAGCCCTCTCCCCTCAGCCCTCTCCCCTCAGCCCTCTCCCCTCAGCCCTCTCCCCTCAGCCCTCTCCCCTCAGCCCTCCCTCCTCAGCCCACTCCCCTCAGACCTTTTCCCTCAGCCCTCCCTCCTCAGCCCACTCCCCTCAGTCCTCTCCCCTCAGCCCTCCCTCCTCAGCCCTTTCCCCTCAGCCCACTCCCCTCAGCCCTTTCCCCTCAGCCCTCTCCCCTCAGACCTTTCCCCTCAGCCCTCTCCCTTCAGCCCTTTCCCCTCAGCCCCCTCCCCTCAGCCCTCTCCCCTCAGACCTCTCCCCTCAGACCTTTCCCCTCAGCCCTCTCCCCTCAGCCCTCCCTCCTCAGCCCTCTCCCCTCAGCCCTCTCCCCTCAGCCCTCTCCCCTCAGCCCTCTCCCCTCAGCCCTCCCTCCTCAACCCTCTCCCCTCAGCCCTCTCCCCTCAGCCCTCTCTCCTCAGCCCTCTCCCCTCAGCCCTCCCTCCTCAGCCCTCTCCCCTTAGCCCTTTCCCCTCAGCCCCCTCCCCTCCGCCCTCTCCCCTCAGCCCTTTCCCCTCAGCCCATTCTCCTCAGACCTTTCCCCTCAGCACTTTCCCCTCAGCCCTTTCCCCTCAGCCCTTTCCCCTCAGCCCTCTCCCCTCAGCCCTTTCCCCTCAGCCCTTTCCCCTCAGCCCTCTCCCCTCAGCTCTTTCCCCTCAGCCCTCTCCCCTCAGCTCTTTCCCCTCAGCCCTTTCCCCTCAGTCCTCTCCCCTCAGCTCTTTCCCCTCAGCCCTCTCCCCTCAGCACTTTCCCCTCAGCCCTCTCCCCTCAGCCCTCTCCCCTCAGCCCTCTCCCCTCAGCCCTCTCCCCTCAGCCCTTTCCCCTCAGCCCTTTCCCCTCAGCCCTTTCCCCTCAGCCCTCTCCCCTCAGCTCTTTCCCCTCAGCCCTTTCCCCTCAGCCCTCTCCCCTCAGCCCTCTCCCCTCAGCCCACTCCCCTCAGACCTTTCCCCTCAGCCCTCTCCCCTCAGCCCTCTCCCCTCAGCACTTTCCCCTCAGCCCTCTCCCTTCAGCCCTTTCCCCTCAGCCCTTTCCCCTCAGCACTATCCCCTCAGCCCTTTCCCCTCAGCCCCCTCTCCTCTGCCCTCTCCCCTCTGCCCTCCCTCCTCAGCCCTCTCCCCTCAGTCCTTTCCCCTCAGTCCTTTCCCCTCAGCTCTTTCCCCTCAGCACTTTCCCCTCAGCCCTTTCCCCTCAGCCCTCTCCCCTCAGTCCTTTCCCCTCAGCCCTCTCCCCTCAGCCCTCTCCCCTCAGCCCCCTCCCCTCAGTCCTTTCCCCTCAGCCCTTTCCCCTCAGCCCTCTCCCCTCAGTCCTTTCCCCTCAGCCCTTTCCCCTCAGCCCTCTCCCCTCAGCCCTCTCCCCTCAGCCCTCTCCCCTCAGCCCCCTCCCCTCAGCTCTTTCCCCTCAGCTCTTTCCCCTCAGCACTTTCCCCTCAGCCCTTTCCCCTCAGCCCACTCCCCTCAGCCCTTTCCCCTCAGCCCTTTCCCCTCAGCCCTCTCCCCTCAGCCCTTTCCCCTCAGCTCTTTCCCCTCAGCACTTTCCCCTCAGCACTATCCCCTCAGCCCTCTCCCCTCAGCCCTTTCCCCTCAGCCCTCTCCCCTCAGCCCTCTCCCCTCAGCCCTTTCCCCTCAGCCCTCTCCCCTCAGGCCTCTCCCTTCAGGCCTCTCCCCTCAGCACTTTCCCCTCAGCCCTCTCCCCTCAGACCTTTCCCCTCAGCCCTTTCCCCTCAGCACTCTCCCCTCAGCCCTCTCCCCTCTGCCCTTTCCCCTCAGCCCTTTCCCCTCAGCCCTGTCCCCTCAGCCCTCCCTCCTCAGCCCTCTCGCCTCAGCCCTCTCCCCTCAGCCCTCTCCCCTCAGCCCTCTCCCCTCAGCCCTCTCCCCTCAGCCCTCCCTCCTCAGCCCTCTCGCCTCAGCCCTCTCCCCTCAGCCCTCTCCCCTCAGCCCTCCCTCCTCAGCCCTCTCGCCTCAGCACTTTCCCCTCAGCCCTTTCCCCTCAGCCCTCTCCCCTCAGCCCTCCCTCCTCAGCCCTCTCCCCTCAGCTCTTTCCCCTCAGCCCTTTCCCCTCAGCCCTCTCCCCTCAGCCCTCTCCCCTCAGCCCTCTCCCCTCAGCCCTCTCTCCTCAGCCCTCTCCCCTCAGCCCTCCCTCCTCAGCCCTCTCCCCTTAGCCCTTTCCCCTCAGCCCCCTCCCCTCAGCCCTCTCCCCTCAGCCCTTTCCCCTCAGCCCATTCTCCTCAGACCTTTCCCCTCAGCACTTTCCCCTCAGCCCTTTCCCCTCAGCCCTTTCCCCTCAGCCCTCTCCCCTCAGCCCTTTCCCCTCAGCCCTTTCCCCTCAGCCCTCTCCCCTCAGCTCTTTCCCCTCAGCCCTCTCCCCTCAGCTCTTTCCCCTCAGCCCTTTCCCCTCAGTCCTCTCCCCTCAGCTCTTTCCCCTCAGCCCTCTCCCCTCAGCACTTTCCCCTCAGCCCTCTCCCCTCAGCCCTCTCCCCTCAGCCCTCTCCCCTCAGCCCTCTCCCCTCAGCCCTTTCCCCTCAGCCCTTTCCCCTCAGCCCTTTCCCCTCAGCCCTCTCCCCTCAGCTCTTTCCCCTCAGCCCTTTCCCCTCAGCCCTCTCCCCTCAGCCCTCTCCCCTCAGCCCACTCCCCTCAGACCTTTCCCCTCAGCCCTCTCCCCTCAGCCCTCTCCCCTCAGCACTTTCCCCTCAGCCCTCTCCCTTCAGCCCTTTCCCCTCAGCCCTTCCCCCTCAGCACTATCCCCTCAGCCCTTTCCCCTCAGCCCCCTCTCCTCAGCCCTCTCCCCTCTGCCCTCCCTCCTCAGCCCTCTCCCCTCAGTCCTTTCCCCTCAGTCCTTTCCCCTCAGCTCTTTCCCCTCAGCACTTTCCCCTCAGCCCTTTCCCCTCAGCCCTTTCCCCTCAGCCCTCTCCCCTCAGTCCTTTCCCCTCAGCCCTCTCCCCTCAGCCCTCTCCCCTCAGCCCCCTCCCCTCAGTCCTTTCCCCTCAGCCCTTTCCCCTCAGCCCTCTCCCCTCAGTCCTTTCCCCTCAGCCCTTTCCCCTCAGCCCTCTCCCCTCAGCCCTCTCCCCTCAGCCCTCTCCCCTCAGCCCCCTCCCCTCAGCTCTTTCCCCTCAGCTCTTTCCCCTCAGCACTTTCCCCTCAGCCCTTTCCCCTCAGCCCACTCCCCTCAGCCCTTTCCCCTCAGCCCTTTCCCCTCACCCCTCTCCCCTCAGCCCTTTCCCCTCAGCTCTTTCCCCTCAGCACTTTCCCCTCAGCACTATCCCCTCAGCCCTCTCCCCTCAGCCCTTTCCCCTCAGCCCTCTCCCCTCAGCCCTCTCCCCTCAGCCCTTTCCCCTCAGCCCTCTCCCCTCAGGCCTCTCCCTTCTGGCCTCTCCCCTCAGCACTTTCCCCTCAGCCCTCTCCCCTCAGACCTTTCCCCTCAGCCCTTCCCCTCAGCACTCTCCCCTCAGCCATCTCCCCTCTGCCCTTTCCCCTCAGCCCTTTCCCCTCAGCCCTCTCCCCTCAGCCCTCCCTCCTCAGCCCTCTCGCCTCAGCACTTTCCCCTCAGCCCTCTCCCCTCAGCCCTCTCCCCTCAGCCCTCTCCCCTCAGCCCTCCCTCCTCAGCCCTCTCGCCTCAGCCCTTTCCCCTCAGCCCTCTCCCCTCAGCCCTCCCTCCTCAGCCCTCTCGCCTCAGCACTTTCCCCTCAGCCCTTTCCCCTCTGCCCTCTCCCCTCAGCCCTCCCTCCTCAGCCCTCTCCCCTCAGCTCTTTCCCCTCAGCCCTTTCCCCTCAGCCCTCTCCCCTCAGCCCTCTCCCCTCAGCACTTTCCCCTCAGCTCTTTCCGCTCAGCACTTTCCCCTCAGCCCTCTCCCCTCAGCCCTCTCCTCTCAGCACTTTCCCCTCAGCCCTCTCCCCTCAGCCCTTTCCCCTCAGCCCTCTCCCCTCAGCCCTCTCCCCTCAGCCCTCTCCCCTCAGCACTTTCCCCTCAGCTCTTTCCGCTCAGCACTTTCCCCTCAGCCCTCTCCCCTCAGCCCTCTCCTCTCAGCACTTTCCCCTCAGCCCTCTCCCCTCAGCACTTTCCCCTCAGCCCTCTCCCCTCAGCTCTTTCCCCTCAGCCCTCTCCCCTCAGCACTATCCCCTCAGCCCTCTCCCCTCAGCCGTACCTCCTCAGCCCTCTCCCCTCATCCCTCTCCCCTCAGCCCTTTCCCCTCAGCCCTCTCCCCTCATCACTTTCCCCTCAGCCCCCTCCCCTCAGCCCTCTCCCCTCAGGCCTCTCCCCTCAGCACTTTCCCCTCAGCCCTCTCCCCTCAGCCCTCTCCCCTCAGCCCTTCCCCTCAGCCCTTTCCCCTCAGCCCTTTCCCCTCAGCCCTTTCCCCTCAGCCCTTTCCCCTCAACCCTTTTCCCGCAGCACTTTACCCTCAGCCCTCCCTCCTCAGCCCACTCCCCTCAGCCCTCTCCCCTCAGCCCTCTCCCCTCAGCCCTCCCTCCTCAGCCCTTTCCCCTCAGCCCTCCCTCCTCAGCCCTTTCCCCTCAGCCCTCCCTCCTCAGCCCACTCCCCTCAGCCCTCTCCCCTCAGACCTACCTCCTCAGCCCTCTCCCCTCAGCCCTCTCCCCTCAGCCCTCTCCCCTCAGCCCACCCTCCTCAGCCCACTCCCCTCAGACCTTTTCCCTCAGCCCTCCCTCCTCAGCCCACTCCCCTCAGTCCTCTCCCCTCAGCCCTCCCTCCTCAGCCCTTTCCCCTCAGCCCACTCCCATCAGCCCTTTCCCCTCAGCCCTCTCCCCTCAGACCTTTCCCCTCAGCCCTCTCCCTTCAGCCCTTTCCCCTCAGCCCCCTCCCCTCAGCCCTCTCCCCTCAGCCCTCTCCCCTCAGCCCTCTCCCCTCAGCCCTCTCCCCTCAGCCCTCTCCCCTCAGCCCTCCCTCCTCAGCCCACTCCCCTCAGACCTTTTCCCTCAGCCCTCCCTCCTCAGCCCACTCCCCTCAGTCCTCTCCCCTCAGCCCTCCCTCCTCAGCCCTTTCCCCTCAGCCCACTCCCCTCAGCCCTTTCCCCTCAGCCCTCTCCCCTCAGACCTTTCCCCTCAGCCCTCTCCCTTCAGCCCTTTCCCCTCAGCCCCCTCCCCTCAGCCCTCTCCCCTCAGACCTCTCCCCTCACACCTTTCCCCTCAGCCCTCTCCCCTCAGCCCTCCCTCCTCAGCCCTCTCCCCTCAGCCCTCTCCCCTCAGCCCTCTCCCCTCAGCCCTCCCTCCTCAACCCTCTCCCCTCAGCCCTCTCCCCTCAGCCCTCTCTCCTCAGCCCTCTCCCCTCAGCCCTCCCTCCTCAGCCCTCTCCCCTTAGCCCTTTCCCCTCAGCCCCCTCCCCTCAGCCCTCTCCCCTCAGCCCTTTCCCCTCAGCCCATTCTCCTCAGACCTTTCCCCTCAGCACTTTCCCCTCAGCCCTTTCCCCTCAGCCCTTTCCCCTCAGCCCTCTCCCCTCAGCCCTTTCCCCTCAGCCCTTTCCCCTCAGCCCTCTCCCCTCAGCTCTTTCCCCTCAGCCCTCTCCCCTCAGCTCTTTCCCCTCAGCCCTTTCCCCTCAGTCCTCTCCCCTCAGCTCTTTCCCCTCAGCCCTCTCCCCTCAGCACTTTCCCCTCAGCCCTCTCCCCTCAGCCCTCTCCCCTCAGCCCTCTCCCCTCAGCCCTCTCCCCTCAGCCCTTTCCCCTCAGCCCTTTCCCCTCAGCCCTTTCCCCTCAGCCCTCTCCCCTCAGCTCTTTCCCCTCAGCCCTTTCCCCTCAGCCCTCTCCCCTCAGCCCTCTCCCCTCAGCCCACTCCCCTCAGACCTTTCCCCTCAGCCCTCTCCCCTCAGCCCTCTCCCCTCAGCACTTTCCCCTCAGCCCTCTCCCTTCAGCCCTTTCCCCTCAGCCCTTTCCCCTCAGCACTATCCCCTCAGCCCTTTCCCCTCAGCCCCCTCTCCTCAGCCCTCTCCCCTCTGCCCTCCCTCCTCAGCCCTCTCCCCTCAGTCCTTTCCCCTCAGTCCTTTCCCCTCAGCTCTTTCCCCTCAGCACTTTCCCCTCAGCCCTTTCCCCTCAGCCCTCTCCCCTCAGTCCTTTCCCCTCAGCCCTCTCCCCTCAGCCCTCTCCCCTCAGCCCCCTCCCCTCAGTCCTTTCCCCTCAGCCCTTTCCCCTCAGCCCTCTCCCCTCAGTCCTTTCCCCTCAGCCCTTTCCCCTCAGCCCTCTCCCCTCAGCCCTCTCCCCTCAGCCCTCTCCCCTCAGCCCCCTCCCCTCAGCTCTTTCCCCTCAGCTCTTTCCCCTCAGCACTTTCCCCTCAGCCCTTTCCCCTCAGCCCACTCCCCTCAGCCCTTTCCCCTCAGCCCTTTCCCCTCAGCCCTCTCCCCTCAGCCCTTTCCCCTCAGCTCTTTCCCCTCAGCACTTTCCCCTCAGCACTATCCCCTCAGCCCTCTCCCCTCAGCCCTTTCCCCTCAGCCCTCTCCCCTCAGCCCTCTCCCCTCAGCCCTTTCCCCTCAGCCCTCTCCCCTCAGGCCTCTCCCTTCAGGCCTCTCCCCTCAGCACTTTCCCCTCAGCCCTCTCCCCTCAGACCTTTCCCCTCAGCCCTTTCCCCTCAGCACTCTCCCCTCAGCCCTCTCCCCTCTGCCCTTTCCCCTCAGCCCTTTCCCCTCAGCCCTGTCCCCTCAGCCCTCCCTCCTCAGCCCTCTCGCCTCAGCACTTTCCCCTCAGCCCTCTCCCCTCAGCCCTCTCCCCTCAGCCCTCTCCCCTCAGCCCACCCTCCTCAGCCCTCTCGCCTCAGCCCTCTCCCCTCAGCCCTCTCCCCTCAGCCCTCCCTCCTCAGCCCTCTCGCCTCAGCACTTTCCCCTCAGCCCTTTCCCCTCAGCCCTCTCCCCTCAGCCCTCCCTCCTCAGCCCTCTCCCCTCAGCTCTTTCCCCTCAGCCCTTTCCCCTCAGCCCTCTCCCCTCAGCCCTCTCCCCTCAGCCCTCTCCCCTCAGCACTTTCCCCTCAGCTCTTTCCGCTCAGCACTTTCCCCTCAGCCCTCTCCCCTCAGCCCTCTCCTCTCAGCACTTTCCCCTCAGCCCTCTCCCCTCAGCCCTTTCCCCTCAGCCCTCTCCGCTCAGCACTTTCCCCTCAGCCCTCTCCCCTCAGCTCTTTCCCCTCAGCCCTCTCCCCTCAGCACTATCCCCTCAGCCCTCTCCCCTCAGCCCTACCTCCTCAGCCCTCTCCCCTCATCCCTCTCCCCTCAGCCCTTTCCCCTCAGCCCTCTCCCCTCATCACTTTCCCCTCAGCCCCCTCCCCTCAGCCCTCTCCCCTCAGGCCTCTCCCCTCAGCACTTTCCCCTCAGCCCTCTCCCCTCAGCCCTCTCCCCTCAGCCCTTTCCCCTCAGCCCTTTCCCCTCAGCCCTTTCCCCTCAGCCCTTTCCCCTCAGCCCTTTCCCCTCAACCCTTTTCCCGCAGCACTTTCCCCTCAGCCCTCCCTCCTCAGCCCACTCCCCTCAGCCCTCTCCCCTCAGCCCTCTCCCCTCAGCCCTCCCTCCTCAGCCCTTTCCCCTCAGCCCTCCCTCCTCAGCCCTTTCCCCTCAGCCCTCCCTCCTCAGCCCACTCCCCTCAGCCCTCTCCCCTCAGACCTACCTCCTCAGCCCTCTCCCCTCAGCCCTCTCCCCTCAGCCCTCTCCCCTCAGCCCTCCCTCCTCAGCCCACTCCCCTCAGACCTTTTCCCTCAGCCCTCCCTCCTCAGCCCACTCCCCTCAGTCCTCTCCCCTCAGCCCTCCCTCCTCAGCCCTTTCCCCTCAGCCCACTCCCCTCAGCCCTTTCCCCTCAGCCCTCTCCCCTCAGACCTTTCCCCTCAGCCCTCTCCCTTCAGCCCTTTCCCCTCAGCCCCCTCCCCTCAGCCCTCTCCCCTCAGCCCTCTCCCCTCAGCCCTCTCCCCTCAGCCCTCTCCCCTCAGCCCTCCCTCCTCAACCCTCTCCCCTCAGCCCTCTCCCCTCAGCCCTCTCTCCTCAGCCCTCTCCCCTCAGCCCTCCCTCCTCAGCCCTCTCCCCTTAGCCCTTTCCCCTCAGCCCCCTCCCCTCAGCCCTCTCCCCTCAGCCCTTTCCCCTAATCCCATTCTCCTCAGACCTTTCCCCTCAGCACTTTCCCCTCAGCCCTTTCCCCTCAGCCCTTTCCCCTCAGCCCTCTCCCCTCAGCCCTTTCCCCTCAGCCCTTTCCCCTCGGCCCTCTCCCCTCAGCTCTTTCCCCTCAGCCCTCTCCCCTCAGCTCTTTCCCCTCAGCCCTTTCCCCTCAGCCCTCTCCCCTCAGCTCTTTCCCCTCAGCCCTCTCCCCTCAGCACTTTCCCCTCAGCCCTCTCCCCTCAGCCCTCTCCCCTCAGCCCTCTCCCCTCAGCCCTCTCCCCTCAGCCCTTTCCCCTCAGCCCTTTCCCCTCAGCCCTCTCCCCTCAGCTCTTTCCCCTCAGCCCTTTCCCCTCAGCCCTCTCCCCTCAGCCCTCTCCCCTCAGCCCACTCCCCTCAGACCTTTCCCCTCAGCCCTTTCCCCTCAGCACTATCCCCTCAGCCCTCTCCCCTCAGCACTTTCCCCTCAGCCCTTTCCCCTCAGCACTATCCCCTCAGCCCTTTCCCCTCAGCCCCCTCTCCTCAGCCCTCTCCCCTCTGCCCTCCCTCCTCAGCCCTCTCCCCTCAGTCCTTTCCCCTCAGTCCTTTCCCCTCAGTCCTTTCCCCTCAGCCCTCTCCCCTCAGCTCTTTCCCCTCAGCACTTTCCCCTCAGCCCTTTCCCCTCAGCCCTCTCCCCTCAGTCCTTTCCCCTCAGCCCTCTCCCCTCAGCCCTCTCCCCTCAGCCCCCTCCCCTCAGTCCTTTCCCCTCAGCCCTTTCCCCTCAGCCCTCTCCCCTCAGTCCTTTCCCCTCAGCCCTTTCCCCTCAGCCCTCTCCCCTCAGCCCTCTCCCCTCAGCCCTCTCCCCTCAGCCCCCTCCCCTCAGCTCTTTCCCCTCAGCTCTTTCCCCTCAGCACTTTCCCCTCAGCCCTTTCCCCTCAGCCCTCTCCCCTCAGTCCTTTCCCCTCAGCCCTCTCCCCTCAGCTCTTTCCCCTCAGCTCTTTCCCCTCAGCCCTTTCCCCTCAGCACCCCCCCCCCCTCAGTCCTTTCCCCTCAGCCCTTTCCCCTCAGCCCAATCCCCTCAGCCCTCTCCCCTCAGCCCTTTCCCCTCAGCCCTCTCCCCTCAGCACTTTCCCCTCAGCCCTCTCCCCTCAGCTCTTTCCCCTCAGCCCTCTCCCCTCAGCACTATCCCCTCAGCCCTCTCCCCTCAGCCCTACCTCCTCAGCCCTCTCCCCTCATCCCTCTCCCCTCAGCCCTTTCCCCTCAGCCCTCTCCCCTCATCACTTTCCCCTCAGCCCCCTCCCCTCAGCCCTCTCCCCTCAGGCCTCTCCCCTCAGCACTTTCCCCTCAGCCCTCTCCCCTCAGCCCTCTCCCCTCGGCCCTTTCCCCTCAGCCCTTTCCCCTCAGCCCTTTCCCCTCAGCCCTTTCCCCTCAGCCCTTTCCCCTCAACCCTTTTCCCGCAGCACTTTCCCCTCAGCCCTCCCTCCTCAGCCCACTCCCCTCAGCCCTCTCCCCTCAGCCCTCTCCCCTCAGCCCTCCCTCCTCAGCCCTTTCCCCTCAGCCCTCCCTCCTCAGCCCTTTCCCCTCAGCCCTCCCTCCTCAGCCCACTCCCCTCAGCCCTCTCCCATCAGACCTACCTCCTCAGCCCTCTCCCCTCAGCCCTCTCCCCTCAGCCCTCTCCCCTCAGCCCTCTCCCCTCAGCCCTCCCTCCTCAGCCCACTCCCCTCAGACCTTTTCCCTCAGCGCTCCCTCCTCAGCCCACTCCCCTCAGTCCTCTCCCCTCAGCCCTCCCTCCTCAGCCCTTTCCCCTCAGACCACTCCCCTCAGCCCTTTCCCCTCAGCCCTCTCCCCTCAGACCTTTCCCCTCAGCCCTCTCCCTTCAGCCCTTTCCCCTCAGCCCCCTCCCCTCAGCCCTCTCCCCTCAGCCCTCTCCCCTCAGACCTTTCCCCTCAGCCCTCTCCCCTCAGCCCTCCCTCCTCAGCCCTCTCCCCTCAGCCCTCTCCCCTCAGCCCTCTCCCCTCAGCCCTCCCTCCTCAACCCTCTCCCCTCAGCCCTCTCCCCTCAGCCCTCTCTCCTCAGCCCTCTCCCCTCAGCCCTCCCTCCTCAGCCCTCTCCCCTCAGCCCTCTCCCCTCAACCCTCTCCCCTCAGCCCTCCCTCCTCAACCCTCTCCCCTCAGCCCTCTCCCCTCAGCCCTCTCTCCTCAGCCCTCTCCCCTCAGCCCTCCCTCCTCAGCCCTCTCCCCTTAGCCCTTTCCCCTCAGCCCCCTCCCCTCAGCCCTCTCCCCTCAGCCCTTTCCCCTAATCCCATTCTCCTCAGACCTTTCACCTCAGCACTTTCCCCTCAGCCCTTTCCCCTCAGCCCTTTCCCCTCAGCCCTCTCCCCTCAGCCCTTTCCCCTCAGCCCTTTCCCCTCAGCCCTCTCCCCTCAGCTCTTTCCCCTCAGCCCTCTCCCCTCAGCTCTTTCCCCTCAGCCCTTTCCCCTCAGCCCTCTCCCCTCAGCTCTTTCCCCTCAGCCCTCTCCCCTCAGCACTTTCCCCTCAGCCCTCTCCCCTCAGCCCTCTCCCCTCAGCCCTCTCCCCTCAGCCCTCTCCCCTCAGCCCTTTCCCCTCAGCCCTTTCCCCTCAGCCCTCTCCCCTCAGCTCTTTCCCCTCAGCCCTTTCCCCTCAGCCCTCTCCCCTCAGCCCTCTCCCCTCAGCCCACTCCCCTCAGACCTTTCCCCTCAGCCCTTTCCCCTCAGCACTATCCCCTCAGCCCTCTCCCCTCAGCACTTTCCCCTCAGCCCTTTCCCCTCAGCACTATCCCCTCAGCCCTTTCCCCTCAGCCCCCTCTCCTCAGCCCTCTCCCCTCTGCCCTCCCTCCTCAGCCCTCTCCCCTCAGTCCTTTCCCCTCAGTCCTTTCCCCTCAGTCCTTTCCCCTCAGCCCTCTCCCCTCAGCTCTTTCCCCTCAGCACTTTCCCCTCAGCCCTTTCCCCTCAACCCTCTCCCCTCAGTCCTTTCCCCTCAGCCCTCTCCCCTCAGCCCTCTCCCCTCAGCCCCCTCCCCTCAGTCCTTTCCCCTCAGCCCTTTCCCCTCAGCCCTCTCCCCTCAGTCCTTTCCCCTCAGCCCTTTCCCCTCAGCCCTCTCCCCTCAGCCCTCTCCCCTCAGCCCTCTCCCCTCAGCCCCCTCCCCTCAGCTCTTTCCCCTCAGCTCTTTCCCCTCAGCACTTTCCCCTCAGCCCCCTCCCCTCAGCTCTTTCCCCTCAGCTCTTTCCCCTCAGCACTTTCCCCTCAGCCCTTTCCCCTCAGCCCTCTCCCCTCAGTCCTTTCCCCTCAGCCCTCTCCCCTCAGCTCTTTCCACTCAGCTCTTTCCCCTCAGCCCTTTCCCCTCAGCACCCCCCCCCCCTCAGTCCTTTCCCCTCAGCCCTTTCCCCTCAGCCCCCTCCCCTCAGCCCTCTCCCCTCAGGCCTCTCCCCTCAGCACTTTCCCCTCAGCCCTCTCCCCTCAGCCCTCTCCCCTCGGCCCTTTCCCCTCAGCCCTTTCCCCTCAGCCCTTTCCCCTCAGCCCTTTCCCCTCAGCCCTTTCCCCTCAACCCTTTTCCCGCAGCACTTTCCCCTCAGCCCTCCCTCCTCAGCCCACTCCCCTCAGCCCTCTCCCCTCAGCCCTCTCCCCTCAGCCCTCCCTCCTCAGCCCTTTCCCCTCAGCCCTCCCTCCTCAGCCCTTTCCCCTCAGCCCTCCCTCCTCAGCCCACTCCCCTCAGCCCTCTCCCATCAGACCTACCTCCTCAGCCCTCTCCCCTCAGCCCTCTCCCCTCAGCCCTCTCCCCTCAGCCCTCTCCCCTCAGCCCTCCCTCCTCAGCCCACTCCCCTCAGACCTTTTCCCTCAGCGCTCCCTCCTCAGCCCACTCCCCTCAGTCCTCTCCCCTCAGCCCTCCCTCCTCAGCCCTTTCCCCTCAGACCACTCCCCTCAGCCCTTTCCCCTCAGCCCTCTCCCCTCAGACCTTTCCCCTCAGCCCTCTCCCTTCAGCCCTTTCCCCTCAGCCCCCTCCCCTCAGCCCTCTCCCCTCAGCCCTCTCCCCTCAGACCTTTCCCCTCAGCCCTCTCCCCTCAGCCCTCCCTCCTCAGCCCTCTCCCCTCAGCCCTCTCCCCTCAGCCCTCTCCCCTCAGCCCTCCCTCCTCAACCCTCTCCCCTCAGCCCTCTCCCCTCAGCCCTCTCTCCTCAGCCCTCTCCCCTCAGCCCTCCCTCCTCAGCCCTCTCCCCTCAGCCCTCTCCCCTCAACCCTCTCCCCTCAGCCCTCCCTCCTCAACCCTCTCCCCTCAGCCCTCTCCCCTCAGCCCTCTCTCCTCAGCCCTCTCCCCTCAGCCCTCCCTCCTCAGCCCTCTCCCCTTAGCCCTTTCCCCTCAGCCCCCTCCCCTCAGCCCTCTCCCCTCAGCCCTTTCCCCTAATCCCATTCTCCTCAGACCTTTCCCCTCAGCACTTTCCCCTCAGCCCTTTCCCCTCAGCCCTTTCCCCTCAGCCCTCTCCCCTCAGCCCTTTCCCCTCAGCCCTTTCCCCTCAGCCCTCTCCCCTCAGCTCTTTCCCCTCAGCCCTCTCCCCTCAGCTCTTTCCCCTCAGCCCTTTCCCCTCAGCCCTCTCCCCTCAGCTCTTTCCCCTCAGCCCTCTCCCCTCAGCACTTTCCCCTCAGCCCTCTCCCCTCAGCCCTCTCCCCTCAGCCCTCTCCCCTCAGCCCTCTCCCCTCAGCCCTTTCCCCTCAGCCCTTTCCCCTCAGCCCTCTCCCCTCAGCTCTTTCCCCTCAGCCCTTTCCCCTCAGCCCTCTCCCCTCAGCCCTCTCCCCTCAGCCCACTCCCCTCAGACCTTTCCCCTCAGCCCTTTCCCCTCAGCACTATCCCCTCAGCCCTCTCCCCTCAGCACTTTCCCCTCAGCCCTTTCCCCTCAGCACTATCCCCTCAGCCCTTTCCCCTCAGCCCCCTCTCCTCAGCCCTCTCCCCTCTGCCCTCCCTCCTCAGCCCTCTCCCCTCAGTCCTTTCCCCTCAGTCCTTTCCCCTCAGTCCTTTCCCCTCAGCCCTCTCCCCTCAGCTCTTTCCCCTCAGCACTTTCCCCTCAGCCCTTTCCCCTCAACCCTCTCCCCTCAGTCCTTTCCCCTCAGCCCTCTCCCCTCAGCCCTCTCCCCTCAGCCCCCTCCCCTCAGTCCTTTCCCCTCAGCCCTTTCCCCTCAGCCCTCTCCCCTCAGTCCTTTCCCCTCAGCCCTTTCCCCTCAGCCCTCTCCCCTCAGCCCTCTCCCCTCAGCCCTCTCCCCTCAGCCCCCTCCCCTCAGCTCTTTCCCCTCAGCTCTTTCCCCTCAGCACTTTCCCCTCAGCCCTTTCCCCTCAGCCCTCTCCCCTCAGTCCTTTCCCCTCAGCCCTCTCCCCTCAGCTCTTTCCACTCAGCTCTTTCCCCTCAGCCCTTTCCCCTCAGCACCCCCCCCCCTCAGTCCTTTCCCCTCAGCCCTTTCCCCTCAGCCCAATCCCCTCAGCCCTCTCCCCTCAGCCCTTTCCCCTCAGCCCTCTCCCCTCAGCACTTTCCCCTCAGCCCTCTCCCCTCAGCTCTTTCCCCTCAGCCCTCTCCCCTCAGCACTATCCCCTCAGCCCTCTCCCCTCAGCCCTACCTCCTCAGCCCTCTCCCCTCATCCCTCTCCCCTCAGCCCTTTCCCCTCAGCCCTCTCCCCTCATCACTTTCCCCTCAGCCCCCTCCCCTCAGCCCTCTCCCCTCAGGCCTCTCCCCTCAGCACTATCCCCTCAGCCCTCTCCCCTCAGCCCTACCTCCTCAGCCCTCTCCCCTCATCCCTCTCCCCTCAGCCCTTTCCCCTCAGCCCTCTCCCCTCAGCCCTTTCCCCTCAGCCCTTTCCCCTCAGCCCTTTCCCCTCAGCCCTTTCCCCTCAGCCCTTTCCCCTCAACCCTTTTCCCGCAGCACTTTCCCCTCAGCCCTCCCTCCTCAGCCCACTCCCCTCAGCCCTCTCCCCTCAGCCCTCTCCCCTCAGCCCTCCCTCCTCAGCCCTTTCCCCTCAGCCCTCCCTCCTCAGCCCTTTCCCCTCAGCCCTCCCTCCTCAGCCCACTCCCCTCAGCCCTCTCCCCTCAGACCTACCTCCTCAGCCCTCTCCCCTCAGCCCTCTCCCCTCAGCCCTCTCCCCTCAGCCCTCCCTCCTCAGCCCACACCCCTCAGACCTTTTCCCTCAGCCCTCCCTCCTCAGCCCACTCCCCTCAGTCCTCTCCCCTCAGCCCTCCCTCCTCAGCCCTTTCCCCTCAGCCCACTCCCCTCAGCCCTTTCCCCTCAGCCCTCTCCCCTCAGACCTTTCCCCTCAGCCCTCTCCCTTCAGCCCTTTCCCCTCAGCCCCCTCCCCTCAGCCCTCTCCCCTCAGCCCTCTCCCCTCAGCCCTCTCCCCTCAGCCCTCTCCCCTCAGCCCTCCCTCCTCAACCCTCTCCCCTCAGCCCTCTCCCCTCAGCCCTCTCTCCTCAGCCCTCTCCCCTCAGCCCTCCCTCCTCAGCCCTCTCCCCTTAGCCCTTTCCCCTCAGCCCCCTCCCCTCAGCCCTCTCCCCTCAGCCCTTTCCCCTAATCCCATTCTCCTCAGACCTTGCCCCTCAGCACTTTCCCCTCAGCCCTTTCCCCTCAGCCCTTTCCCCTCAGCCCTCTCCCCTCAGCCCTTTCCCCTCAGCCCTTTCTCCTCAGCCCTCTCCCCTCAGCTCTTTCCCCTCAGCCCTCTCCCCTCTGCTCTTTCCCCTCAGCCCTTTCCCCTCAGCCCTCTCCCCTCAGCTCTTTCCCCTCAGCCCTCTCCCCTCAGCACTTTCCCCTCAGCCCTCTCCCCTCAGCCCTCTCCCCTCAGCCCTCTCCCCTCAGCCCTCTCCCCTCAGCCCTTTCCCCTCAGCCCTTTCCCCTCAGCCCTCTCCCCTCAGCTCTTTCCCCTCAGCCCTTTCCCCTCAGCCCTCTCCCCTCAGCCCTCTCCCCTCAGCTCTTTCCCCTCAGCCCTCTCCCCTCAGCACTTTCCCCTCAGCCCTCTCCCCTCAGCCCTCTCCCCTCAGCCCTCTCCCCTCAGCCCTCTCCCCTCAGCCCTTTCCCCTCAGCCCTTTCCCCTCAGCCCTTTCCCCTCAGCCCTTTCCCCTCAGCTCTTTCCCCTCAGCCCTCTCCCCTCAGCACTATCCCCTCAGCCCTCTCCCCTCAGCCCTACCTCCTCAGCCCTCTCCCCTCATCCCTCTCCCCTCAGCCCTTTCCCCTCAGCCCTCTCCCCTCATCACTTTCCCCTCAGCCCCCTCCCCTCAGCCCTCTCCCCTCAGGCCTCTCCCCTCAGCACTATCCGCTCAGCCCTCTCCCCTCAGCCCTACCTCCTCAGCCCTCTCCCCTCATCCCTCTCCCCTCAGCCCTTTCCCCTCAGCCCTCTCCCCTCATCACTTTCCCCTCAGCCCCCTCCCCTCAGCCCTCTCCCCTCAGGCCTCTCCCCTCAGCACTTTCCCCTCAGCCCTCTCCCCTCAGCCCTCTCCCCTCAGCCCTTTCCCCTCAGCCCTTTCCCCTCAGCCCTTTCCCCTCAGCCCTCCCTCCTCAGCCCACTCCCCTCAGCCCTCTCCCCTCAGCCCTCTCCCCTCAGCCCTCCCTCCTCAGCCCTTTCCCCTCAGCCCTCCCTCCTCAGCCCTTTCCCCTCAGCCCTCCCTCCTCAGCCCACTCCCCTCAGCCCTCTCCCCTCAGACCTACCTCCTCAGCCCTCTCCCCTCAGCCCTCTCCCCTCAGCCCTCTCCCCTCAGCCCTCCCTCCTCAGCCCACACCCCTCAGACCTTTTCCCTCAGCCCTCCCTCCTCAGCCCACTCCCCTCAGTCCTCTCCCCTCAGCCCTCCCTCCTCAGCCCTTTCCCCTCAGCCCACTCCCCTCAGCCCTTTCCCCTCAGCCCTCTCCCCTCAGACCTTCCCCTCAGCCCTCTCCCTTCAGCCCTTTCCCCTCAGCCCCCTCCCCTCAGCCCTCTCCCCTCAGCCCTCTCCCCTCAGCCCTCTCCCCTCAGCCCTCTCCCCTCAGCCCTCCCTCCTCAACCCTCTCCCCTCAGCCCTCTCCCCTCAGCCCTCTCTCCTCAGCCCTCTCCCCTCAGCCCTCCCTCCTCATCCCTCTCCCCTTAGCCCTTTCCCCTCAGCCCCCTCCCCTCAGCCCTCTCCCCTCAGCCCTTTCCCCTAATCCCATTCTCCTCAGACCTTGCCCCTCAGCACTTTCCCCTCAGCCCTTTCCCCTCAGCCCTTTCCCCTCAGCCCTCTCCCCTCAGCCCTTTCCCCTCAGCCCTTTCCCCTCAGCCCTCTCCCCTCAGCTCTTTCCCCTCAGCCCTCTCCCCTCAGCTCTTTCCCCTCAGCCCTTTCCCCTCAGCCCTCTCCCCTCAGCTCTTTCCCCTCAGCCCTCTCCCCTCAGCACTTTCCCCTCAGCCCTCTCCCCTCAGCCCTCTCCCCTCAGCCCTCTCCCCTCAGCCCTCTCCCCTCAGCCCTTTCCCCTCAGCCCTTTCCCCTCAGCCCTCTCCCCTCAGTTCTTTCCCCTCAGCCCTTTCCCCTCAGCCCTCTCCCCTCAGCCCTCTCCCCTCAGCCCACTCCCCTCAGACCTTTCCCCTCAGCCCTTTCCCCTCAGCACTATCCCCTCAGCCCTCTCCCCTCAGCACTTTCCCCTCAGCCCTTTCCCCTCAGCACTATCCCCTCAGCCCTTTCCCCTCAGCCCCCTCTCCTCAGCCCTCTCCCCTCTGCCCTCCCTCCTCAGCCCTCTCCCCTCAGTCCTTTCCCCTCAGTCCTTTCCCCTCAGTCCTTTCCCCTCAGCCCTCTCCCCTCAGCTCTTTCCCCTCAGCACTTTCCCCTCAGCCCTTTCCCCTCAGCCCTCTCCCCTCAGTCCTTTCCCCTCAGCCCTCTCCCCTCAGCCCTCTCCCCTCAGCCCCCTCCCCTCAGTCCTTTCCCCTCAGCCCTTTCCCCTCAGCCCTCTCCCCTCAGTCCTTTCCCCTCAGCCCTTTCCCCTCAGCCCTCTCCCCTCAGCCCTCTCCCCTCAGCCCTCTCCCCTCAGCCCCCTCCCCTCAGCTCTTTCCCCTCAGCTCTTTCCCCTCAGCACTTTCCCCTCAGCCCTTTCCCCTCAGCCCTCTCCCCTCAGTCCTTTCCCCTCAGCCCTCTCCCCTCAGCTCTTTCCCCTCAGCTCTTTCCCCTCAGCCCTTTCCCCTCAGCACCCCCCCCCCTCAGTCCTTTCCCCTCAGCCCTTTCCCCTCAGCCCAATCCCCTCAGCCCTCTCCCCTCAGCCCTTTCCCCTCAGCCCTCTCCCCTCAGCACTTTCCCCTCAGCCCTCTCCCCTCAGCTCTTTCCCCTCAGCCCTCTCCCCTCAGCACTATCCCCTCAGCCCTCTCCCCTCAGCCCTACCTCCTCAGCCCTCTCCCCTCATCCCTCTCCCCTCAGCCCTTTCCCCTCAGCCCTCTCCCCTCATCACTTTCCCCTCAGCCCCCTCCCCTCAGCCCTCTCCCCTCAGGCCTCTCCCCTCAGCACTTTCCCCTCAGCCCTCTCCCCTCAGCCCTCTCCCCTCGGCCCTTTCCCCTCAGCCCTTTCCCCTCAGCCCTTTCCCCTCAGCCCTTTCCCCTCAGCCCTTTCCCCTCAACCCTTTTCCCGCAGCACTTTCCCCTCAGCCCTCCCTCCTCAGCCCACTCCCCTCAGCCCTCTCCCCTCAGCCCTCTCCCCTCAGCCCTCCCTCCTCAGCCCTTTCCCCTCAGCCCTCCCTCCTCAGCCCTTTCCCCTCAGCCCTCCCTCCTCAGCCCACTCCCCTCAGCCCTCTCCCATCAGACCTACCTCCTCAGCCCTCTCCCCTCAGCCCTCTCCCCTCAGCCCTCTCCCCTCAGCCCTCTCCCCTCAGCCCTCCCTCCTCAGCCCACTCCCCTCAGACCTTTTCCCTCAGCCCTCCCTCCTCAGCCCACTCCCCTCAGTCCTCTCCCCTCAGCCCTCCCTCCTCAGCCCTTTCCCCTCAGACCACTCCCCTCAGCCCTTTCCCCTCAGCCCTCTCCCCTCAGACCTTTCCCCTCAGCCCTCTCCCTTCAGCCCTTTCCCCTCAGCCCCCTCCCCTCAGCCCTCTCCCCTCAGCCCTCTCCCCTCAGACCTTTCCCCTCAGCCCTCTCCCCTCAGCCCTCCCTCCTCAGCCCTCTCCCCTCAGCCCTCTCCCCTCAGCCCTCTCCCCTCAGCCCTCCCTCCTCAACCCTCTCCCCTCAGCCCTCTCCCCTCAGCCCTCTCTCCTCAGCCCTCTCCCCTCAGCCCTCCCTCCTCAGCCCTCTCCCCTCAGCCCTCTCCCCTCAGCCCTCTCCCCTCAGCCCTCCCTCCTCAACCCTCTCCCCTCAGCCCTCTCCCCTCAGCCCTCTCTCCTCAGCCCTCTCCCCTCAGCCATCCCTCCTCAGCCCTCTCCCCTTAGCCCTTTCCCCTCAGCCCCCTCCCCTCAGCCCTCTCCCCTCAGCCCTTTCCCCTAATCCCATTCTCCTCAGCCCTCTCCCCTCATCCCTCTCCCCTCAGCCCTTTCCCCTCAGCCCTCTCCCCTCAGCCCTCCCTCCTCAGCCCACTCCCCTCAGACCTTTTCCCTCAGCCCTCCCTCCTCAGCCCACTCCCCTCAGTCCTCTCCCCTCAGCCCTCCCTCCTCAGCCCTTTCCCCTCAGACCACTCCCCTCAGCCCTTTCCCCTCAGCCCTCTCCCCTCAGACCTTTCCCCTCAGCCCTCTCCCTTCAGCCCTTTCCCCTCAGCCCCCTCCCCTCAGCCCTCTCCCCTCAGCCCTCTCCCCTCAGACCTTTCCCCTCAGCCCTCTCCCCTCAGCCCTCCCTCCTCAGCCCTCTCCCCTCAGCCCTCTCCCCTCAGCCCTCTCCCCTCAGCCCTCCCTCCTCAACCCTCTCCCCTCAGCCCTCTCCCCTCAGCCCTCTCTCCTCAGCCCTCTCCCCTCAGCCCTCCCTCCTCAGCCCTCTCCCCTCAGCCCTCTCCCCTCAGCCCTCTCCCCTCAGCCCTCCCTCCTCAACCCTCTCCCCTCAGCCCTCTCCCCTCAGCCCTCTCTCCTCAGCCCTCTCCCCTCAGCCATCCCTCCTCAGCCCTCTCCCCTTAGCCCTTTCCCCTCAGCCCCCTCCCCTCAGCCCTCTCCCCTCAGCCCTTTCCCCTAATCCCATTCTCCTCAGACCTTTCCCCTCAGCACTTTCCCCTCAGCCCTTTCCCCTCAGCCCTTTCCCCTCAGCCCTCTCCCCTCAGCCCTTTCCCCTCAGCCCTTTCCCCTCAGCCCTCTCCCCTCAGCTCTTTCCCCTCAGCCCTCTCCCCTCAGCTCATTCCCCTCAGCCCTTTCCCCTCAGCCCTCTCCCCTCAGCTCTTTCCCCTCAGCCCTCTCCCCTCAGCACTTTCCCCTCAGCCCTCTCCCCTCAGCCTTCTCCCCTCAGCCCTCTCCCCTCAGCCCTCTCCCCTCAGCCCTTTCCCCTCAGCCCTTTCCCCTCAGCCCTTTCCCCTCAGCCCTCTCCCCTCAGCTCTTTCCCCTCAGCCCTTTCCCCTCAGCCCTCTCCCCTCAGCCCTCTCCCCTCAGCCCACTCCCCTCAGACCTTTCCCCTCAGCCCTTTCCCCTCAGCACTATCCCCTCAGCCCTCTCCCCTCAGCACTTTCCCCTCAGCCCTTTCCCCTCAGCACTATCCCCTCAGCCCTTTCCCCTCAGCCCCCTCTCCTCAGCCCTCTCCCCTCTGCCCTCCCTCCTCAGCCCTCTCCCCTCAGTCCTTTCCCCTCAGTCCTTTCCCCTCAGTCCTTTCCCCTCAGCCCTCTCCCCTCAGCTCTTTCCCCTCAGCACTTTCCCCTCAGCCCTTTCCCCTCAGCCCTCTCCCCTCAGTCCTTTCCCCTCAGCCCTCTCCCCTCAGCCCTCTCCCCTCAGCCCCCTCCCCTCAGTCCTTTCCCCTCAGCCCTTTCCCCTCAGCCCTCTCCCCTCAGTCCTTTCCCCTCAGCCCTTTCCCCTCAGCCCTCTCCCCTCAGCCCTCTCCCCTCAGCCCTCTCCCCTCAGCCCCCTCCCCTCAGCTCTTTCCCCTCAGCTCTTTCCCCTCAGCACTTTCCCCTCAGCCCTTTCCCCTCAGCCCTCTCCCCTCAGTCCTTTCCCCTCAGCCCTCTCCCCTCAGCTCTTTCCCCTCAGCTCTTTCCCCTCAGCCCTTTCCCCTCAGCACCCCCCCCCCTCAGTCCTTTCCCCTCAGCCCTTTCCCCTCAGCCCAATCCCCTCAGCCCTCTCCCCTCAGCCCTTTCCCCTCAGCCCTCTCCCCTCAGCACTTTCCCCTCAGCCCTCTCCCCTCAGCTCTTTCCCCTCAGCCCTCTCCCCTCAGCACTATCCCCTCAGCCCTCTCCCCTCAGCCCTACCTCCTCAGCCCTCTCCCCTCATCCCTCTCCCCTCAGCCCTTTCCCCTCAGCCCTCTCCCCTCATCACTTTCCCCTCAGCCCCCTCCCCTCAGCCCTCTCCCCTCAGGCCTCTCCCCTCAGCACTTTCCCCTCAGCCCTCTCCCCTCAGCCCTCTCCCCTCGGCCCTTTCCCCTCAGCCCTTTCCCCTCAGCCCTTTCCCCTCAGCCCTTTCCCCTCAGCCCTTTCCCCTCAACCCTTTTCCCGCAGCACTTTCCCCTCAGCCCTCCCTCCTCAGCCCACTCCCCTCAGCCCTCTCCCCTCAGCCCTCTCCCCTCATCCCTCTCCCCTCAGCCCTTTCCCCTCAGCCCTCTCCCCTCATCACTTTCCCCTCAGCCCTCCCTCCTCAGCCCTTTCCCCTCAGCCCTCCCTCCTCAGCCCTTTCCCCTCAGCCCTCCCTCCTCAGCCCACTCCCCTCAGCCCTCTCCCCTCAGACCTACCTCCTCAGCCCTCTCCCCTCAGCCCTCTCCCCTCAGCCCTCTCCCCTCAGCCCTCCCTCCTCAGCCCACACCCCTCAGACCTTTTCCCTCAGCCCTCCCTCCTCAGCCCACTCCCCTCAGTCCTCTCCCCTCAGCCCTCCCTCCTCAGCCCTTTCCCCTCAGCCCACTCCCCTCAGCCCTTTCCCCTCAGCCCTCTCCCCTCAGACCTTTCCCCTCAGCCCTCTCCCTTCAGCCCTTTCCCCTCAGCCCCCTCCCCTCAGCCCTCTCCCCTCAGCCCTCTCCCCTCAGCCCTCTCCCCTCAGTCCTCTCCCCTCAGCCCTCCCTCCTCAGCCCTTTCCCCTCAGCCCACTCCCCTCAGCCCTTTCCCCTCAGCCCTCTCCCCTCAGACCTTTCCCCTCAGCCCTCTCCCTTCAGCCCTTTCCCCTCAGCACTATCCCCTCAGCCCTCTCCCCTCAGCCCCCTCCCCTCAGTCCTTTCCCCTCAGCCCTTTCCCCTCAGCCCTCTCCCCTCAGTCCTTTCCCCTCAGCCCTTTCCCCTCAGCCCTCTCCCCTCAGCCCTCTCCCCTCAGCCCTCTCCCCTCAGCCCCCTCCCCTCAGCTCTTTCCCCTCAGCTCTTTCCCCTCAGCACTTTCCCCTCAGCCCTTTCCCCTCAGCCCTCTCCCCTCAGTCCTTTCCCCTCAGCCCTCTCCCCTCAGCTCTTTCCCCTCAGCTCTTTCCCCTCAGCCCTTTCCCCTCAGCACCCCCCCCCCTCAGTCCTTTCCCCTCAGCCCTTTCCCCTCAGCCCAATCCCCTCAGCCCTCTCCCCTCAGCCCTTTCCCCTCAGCCCTCTCCCCTCAGCACTTTCCCCTCAGCCCTCTCCCCTCAGCTCTTTCCCCTCAGCCCTCTCCCCTCAGCACTATCCCCTCAGCCCTCTCCCCTCAGCCCTACCTCCTCAGCCCTCTCCCCTCATCCCTCTCCCCTCAGCCCTTTCCCCTCAGCCCTCTCCCCTCATCACTTTCCCCTCAGCCCCCTCCCCTCAGCCCTCTCCCCTCAGGCCTCTCCCCTCAGCACTTTCCCCTCAGCCCTCTCCCCTCAGCCCTCTCCCCTCGGCCCTTTCCCCTCAGCCCTTTCCCCTCAGCCCTTTCCCCTCAGCCCTTTCCCCTCAGCCCTTTCCCCTCAACCCTTTTCCCGCAGCACTTTCCCCTCAGCCCTCCCTCCTCAGCCCACTCCCCTCAGCCCTCTCCCCTCAGCCCTCTCCCCTCAGCCCTCCCTCCTCAGCCCTTTCCCCTCAGCCCTCCCTCCTCAGCCCTTTCCCCTCAGCCCTCCCTCCTCAGCCCACTCCCCTCAGCCCTCTCCCATCAGACCTACCTCCTCAGCCCTCTCCCCTCAGCCCTCTCCCCTCAGCCCTCTCCCCTCAGCCCTCTCCCCTCAGCCCTCCCTCCTCAGCCCACTCCCCTCAGACCTTTTCCCTCAGCCCTCCCTCCTCAGCCCACTCCCCTCAGTCCTCTCCCCTCAGCCCTCCCTCCTCAGCCCTTTCCCCTCAGACCACTCCCCTCAGCCCTTTCCCCTCAGCCCTCTCCCCTCAAACCTTTCCCCTCAGCCCTCTCCCTTCAGCCCTTTCCCCTCAGCCCCCTCCCCTCAGCCCTCTCCCCTCAGCCCTCTCCCCTCAGACCTTTCCCCTCAGCCCTCTCCCCTCAGCCCTCCCTCCTCAGCCCTCTCCCCTCAGCCCTCTCCCCTCAGCCCTCTCCCCTCAGCCCTCCCTCCTCAACCCTCTCCCCTCAGCCCTCTCCCCTCAGCCCTCTCTCCTCAGCCCTCTCCCCTCAGCCCTCCCTCCTCAGCCCTCTCCCCTCAGCCCTCTCCCCTCAGCCCTCTCCCCTCAGCCCTCCCTCCTCAACCCTCTCCCCTCAGCCCTCTCCCCTCAGCCCTCTCTCCTCAGCCCTCTCCCCTCAGCCCTCCCTCCTCAGCCCTCTCCCCTTAGCCCTTTCCCCTCAGCCCCCTCCCCTCAGCCCTCTCCCCTCAGCCCTTTCCCCTAATCCCATTCTCCTCAGACCTTTCCCCTCAGCACTTTCCCCTCAGCCCTTTCCCCTCAGCCCTTTCCCCTCAGCCCTCTCCCCTCAGCCCTTTCCCCTCAGCCCTTTCCCCTCAGCCCTCTCCCCTCAGCTCTTTCCCCTCAGCCCTCTCCCCTCAGCTCATTCCCCTCAGCCCTTTCCCCTCAGCCCTCTCCCCTCAGCTCTTTCCCCTCAGCCCTCTCCCCTCAGCACTTTCCCCTCAGCCCTCTCCCCTCAGCCCTCTCCCCTCAGCCCTCTCCCCTCAGCCCTCTCCCCTCAGCCCTTTCCCCTCAGCCCTTTCCCCTCAGCCCTTTCCCCTCAGCCCTCTCCCCTCAGCTCTTTCCCCTCAGCCCTTTCCCCTCAGCCCTCTCCCCTCAGCCCTCTCCCCTCAGCCCACTCCCCTCAGACCTTTCCCCTCAGCCCTTTCCCCTCAGCACTATCCCCTCAGCCCTCTCCCCTCAGCACTTTCCCCTCAGCCCTTTCCCCTCAGCACTATCCCCTCAGCCCTTTCCCCTCAGCCCCCTCTCCTCAGCCCTCTCCCCTCTGCCCTCCCTCCTCAGCCCTCTCCCCTCAGTCCTTTCCCCTCAGTCCTTTCCCCTCAGTCCTTTCCCCTCAGCCCTCTCCCCTCAGCTCTTTCCCCTCAGCACTTTCCCCTCAGCCCTTTCCCCTCAGCCCTCTCCCCTCAGTCCTTTCCCCTCAGCCCTCTCCCCTCAGCCCTCTCCCCTCAGCCCCCTCCCCTCAGTCCTTTCCCCTCAGCCCTTTCCCCTCAGCCCTCTCCCCTCAGTCCTTTCCCCTCAGCCCTTTCCCCTCAGCCCTCTCCCCTCAGCCCTCTCCCCTCAGCCCTCTCCCCTCAGCCCCCTCCCCTCAGCTCTTTCCCCTCAGCTCTTTCCCCTCAGCACTTTCCCCTCAGCCCTTTCCCCTCAGCCCTCTCCCCTCAGTCCTTTCCCCTCAGCCCTCTCCCCTCAGCTCTTTCCCCTCAGCTCTTTCCCCTCAGCCCTTTCCCCTCAGCACCCCCCCCCCTCAGTCCTTTCCCCTCAGCCCTTTCCCCTCAGCCCAATCCCCTCAGCCCTCTCCCCTCAGCCCTTTCCCCTCAGCCCTCTCCCCTCAGCACTTTCCCCTCAGCCCTCTCCCCTCAGCTCTTTCCCCTCAGCCCTCTCCCCTCAGCACTATCCCCTCAGCCCTCTCCCCTCAGCCCTACCTCCTCAGCCCTCTCCCCTCATCCCTCTCCCCTCAGCCCTTTCCCCTCAGCCCTCTCCCCTCATCACTTTCCCCTCAGCCCCCTCCCCTCAGCCCTCTCCCCTCAGGCCTCTCCCCTCAGCACTTTCCCCTCAGCCCTCTCCCCTCAGCCCTCTCCCCTCGGCCCTTTCCCCTCAGCCCTTTCCCCTCAGCCCTTTCCCCTCAGCCCTTTCCCCTCAGCCCTTTCCCCTCAACCCTTTTCCCGCAGCACTTTCCCCTCAGCCCTCCCTCCTCAGCCCACTCCCCTCAGCCCTCTCCCCTCAGCCCTCTCCCCTCAGCCCTCCCTCCTCAGCCCTTTCCCCTCAGCCCTCCCTCCTCAGCCCTTTCCCCTCAGCCCTCCCTCCTCAGCCCACTCCCCTCAGCCCTCTCCCATCAGACCTACCTCCTCAGCCCTCTCCCCTCAGCCCTCTCCCCTCAGCCCTCTACCCTCAGCCCTCTACCCTCAGCCCTCCCTCCTCAGCCCACTCCCCTCAGACCTTTTCCCTCAGCCCTCCCTCCTCAGCCCACTCCCCTCAGTCCTCTCCCCTCAGCCCTCCCTCCTCAGCCCTTTCCCCTCAGACCACTCCCCTCAGCCCTTTCCCCTCAGCCCTCTCCCCTCAGACCTTTCCCCTCAGCCCTCTCCCTTCAGCCCTTTCCCCTCAGCCCCCTCCCCTCAGCCCTCTCCCCTCAGCCCTCTCCCCTCAGACCTTTCCCCTCAGCCCTCTCCCCTCAGCCCTCCCTCCTCAGCCCTCTCCCCTCAGCCCTCTCCCCTCAGCCCTCTCCCCTCAGCCCTCCCTCCTCAACCCTCTCCCCTCAGCCCTCTCCCCTCAGCCCTCTCTCCTCAGCCCTCTCCCCTCAGCCCTCCCTCCTCAGCCCTCTCCCCTTAGCCCTTTCCCCTCAGCCCCCTCCCCTCAGCCCTCTCCCCTCAGCCCTTTCCCCTCAGCCCATTCTCCTCAGACCTTTCCCCTCAGCACTTTCCCCTCAGCCCTTTCCCCTCAGCCCTTTCCCCTCAGCCCTTTCCCCTCAGCCCTCTCCCCTCAGCTCTTTCCCCTCAGCCCTCTCCCCTCAGCCCTTTCCCCTCAGCCCATTCTCCTCAGACCTTTCCCCTCAGCCCTTTCCCCTCAGCCCTCTCCCCTCAGCCCTTTCCCCTCAGCCCTTTCCCCTCAGCCCTCTCCCCTCAGCTCTTTCCCCTCAGCCCTCTCCCCTCAGCTCTTTCCCCTCAGCCCTTTCCCCTCAGCCCTCTCCCCTCAGCTCTTTCCCCTCAGCCCTCTCCCCTCAGCACTTTCCCCTCAGCCCTCTCCCCTCAGCCCTCTCCCCTCAGCCCTCTCCCCTCAGCCCTCTCCCCTCAGCCCTTTCCCCTCAGCCCTTTCCCCTCAGCCCTCTCCCCTCAGCTCTTTCCCCTCAGCCCTTTCCCCTCAGCCCTCTCTCCTCAGCCCTCTCCCCTCAGCCCACTCCCCTCAGACCTTTCCCCTCAGCCCTTTCCCCTCAGCACTATCCCCTCAGCCCTCTCCCCTCAGCACTTTCCCCTCAGCCCTCTCCCTTCAGCCCTTTCCCCTCAGCCCTCTCCCCTCAGCCCTTTCCCCTCAGCCCTTTCCCCTCAACCCTTTTCCCGCAGCACTTTCCCCTCAGCCCTCCCTCCTCAGCCCACTCCCCTCAGCCCTCCCCCCTCAGCCCTCTCCCCTCAGCCCTCCCTCCTCAGCCCTTTCCCCTCAGCCCTCCCTCCTCAGCCCTTTCCCCTCAGCCCTCCCTCCTCAGCCCACTCCCCTCAGCCCTCTCCCATCAGACCTACCTCCTCAGCCCTCTCCCCTCAGCCCTCTCCCCTCAGCCCTCTCCCCTCAGCCCTCTACCCTCAGCCCTCCCTCCTCAGCCCACTCCCCTCAGACCTTTTCCCTCAGCCCTCCCTCCTCAGCCCACTCCCCTCAGTCCTCTCCCCTCAGCCCTCCCTCCTCAGCCCTTTCCCCTCAGACCACTCCCCTCAGCCCTTTCCCCTCAGCCCTCTCCCCTCAGACCTTTCCCCTCAGCCCTCTCCCTTCAGCCCTTTCCCCTCAGCCCCCTCCCCTCAGCCCTCTCCCCTCAGCCCTCTCCCCTCAGACCTTTCCCCTCAGCCCTCTCCCCTCAGCCCTCCCTCCTCAGCCCTCTCCCCTCAGCCCTCTCCCCTCAGCCCTCTCCCCTCAGCCCTCCCTCCTCAACCCTCTCCCCTCAGCCCTCTCCCCTCAGCCCTCTCTCCTCAGCCCTCTCCCCTCAGCCCTCCCTCCTCAGCCCTCTCCCCTTAGCCCTTTCCCCTCAGCCCCCTCCCCTCAGCCCTCTCCCCTCAGCCCTTTCCCCTCAGCCCATTCTCCTCAGACCTTTCCCCTCAGCACTTTCCCCTCAGCCCTTTCCCCTCAGCCCTTTCCCCTCAGCCCTTTCCCCTCAGCCCTCTCCCCTCAGCTCTTTCCCCTCAGCCCTCTCCCCTCAGCCCTTTCCCCTCAGCCCATTCTCCTCAGACCTTTCCCCTCAGCCCTTTCCCCTCAGCCCTCTCCCCTCAGCCCTTTCCCCTCAGCCCTTTCCCCTCAGCCCTCTCCCCTCAGCTCTTTCCCCTCAGCCCTCTCCCCTCAGCTCTTTCCCCTCAGCCCTTTCCCCTCAGCCCTCTCCCCTCAGCTCTTTCCCCTCAGCCCTCTCCCCTCAGCACTTTCCCCTCAGCCCTCTCCCCTCAGCCCTCTCCCCTCAGCCCTCTCCCCTCAGCCCTCTCCCCTCAGCCCTCTCCCCTCAGCCCTTTCCCCTCAGCCCTTTCCCCTCAGCCCTCTCCCCTCAGCTCTTTCCCCTCAGCCCTTTCCCCTCAGCCCTCTCCCCTCAGCCCTCTCCCCTCAGCCCACTCCCCTCAGACCTTTCCCCTCAGCCCTTTCCCCTCAGCACTATCCCCTCAGCCCTCTCCCCTCAGCACTTTCCCCTCAGCCCTCTCCCTTCAGCCCTTTCCCCTCAGCCCTCTCCCCTCAGCCCTCTCCCCTCAGCCCTTTCCCCTCAGCCCTCTCCCCTCAGCCCTTTCCCCTCAGCCCTCTCCCCTCAGCACTTTCCCCTCAGCTCTTTCCCCTCAGCCCTTTCCCCTCAGCCCTCTCCCCTCAGCTCTTTCCCCTCAGCCCTTTCCCCTCAGCCCTTTCCCCTCAGCCCTCTCCCCTCAGCCCTTTCCCCTCAGCCCTCTCCCCTCAGCCCTTTCCCCTCAGCACTTTCCCCTCAGCCCTCTCCCCTCAGCCCTCTCCCCTCAGCCCTTTCCCCTCAGCTCTTTCCCCTCTGCCCTCTCCCCTCAGCCCTCTCCCCTCAGCCCTTTCCCCTCAGCTCTTTCCCCTCAGCACTTTCCCCTCAACCCTCTCCCCTCAGCACTTTCCCCTCAGCCCTCTCCCCTCAGCTCTTTCCCCTCAGCCCTCTCCCCTCAGCCCTTTCCGCTCAACCCTTTCCCCTCAGCCCTTTCCCCTCAGCCCTCTCCCCTCAGCCCTTTCCCCTCAGCCCTCTCCCCTCCGCTCTTTCCCCTCAGCCCTCTCCCCTCAGCCCTTTCCGCTCAGCCCTTTCCCCTCAGCACTTTCCCCTCAGCCCTATCCCCTCAGCCCTCTCCCCTCAGCCCTTTCCCCTCAGCCCTTTCCCCTCAGCCCTTTCCCCTCAGCTCTTTCCCCTCAGCACTTTCCCCTCAGCCCTCTCCTCTCAGCCCTTTCCCCTCAGCTCTTTCCCCTCAGCCCTCTCCCCTCAGCCCTCTCCCCTCAGCTCTTTCCCCTCAGCCCTCTCCCCTCAGCCCTTTCCGCTCAGCCCTTTCCCCTCAGCACTTTCCCCTCAGCCCTCTCCCCTCAGCCCTTTCCCCTCAGCCCTTTCCCCTCAGCTCTTTCCCCTCAGCACTTTCCCCTCAGCCCTCTCCCCTCAGCCCTTTCCCCTCAGCCCTCTCCCCTCAGCCCTCTCCCCTCAGCCCTCTCCCCTCAGCCCTCTCCCCTCAGCCCTCTCCCCTCAGCCCTCCCCCTCAACACTCTCCCCTCAGCCCTCTCCCCTCAGCCCTCTCCCCTCAGCCCTTTCCCCTCAGCCCTTTCCCCTCAGCCCTTTCCCCTCAGCCCTCTCCCCTCAGCCCTCTCCCCTCAGCCCTTTCCCCTCAGCCCTCCCCCTCAACACTCTCCCCTCAGCCCTCTCCCCTCAGCCCTCTCCCCTCAGCCCTTTCCCCTCAGCCCTTTCCCCTCAGCTCTTTCCCCTCAGCCCTCTCCCCTCAGCACTTTCCCCTCAGCCCTTCCCCCTCAGCCCTCTCCCCTCAGCCCTTTCCCCTCAGCCCTTTCCCCTCAGCCCTTTCCCCTCAGCCCTCTCCCCTCAGCCCTCTCCCCTCAGCTCTTTCCCCTCAGCCCTCTCCCCTCAGCACTTTCCCCTCAGCCCTTTCCCCTCAGCCCTGTCCCCTCAGCCCTCCCCCTCAACACTCTCCCCTCAGCCCTCTCCCCTCAGCTCTTTCCCCTCAGCCCTCTCCCCTCAGCACTTTCCCCTCAGCCCTCTCCCCTCAGCCCTCTCCCCTCAGCCCTCTCCCCTCAGCCCTTTCCCCTCAGCCCTTTCCCCTCAGCCCTCTCCCCTCAGCTCTTTCCCCTCAGCCCTTTCCCCTCAGCCCTCTCCCCTCAGCCCTCTCCCCTCAGCCCACTCCCCTCAGACCTTTCCCCTCAGCCCTTTCCCCTCAGCACTATCCCCTCAGCCCTCTCCCCTCAGCACTTTCCCCTCAGCCCTCTCCCTTCAGCCCTTTCCCCTCAGCCCTTTCCCCTCAGCACTATCCCCTCAGCCCTTTCCCCTCAGCCCCCTCTCCTCAGCCCTCTCCCCTCTGCCCTCCCTCCTCAGCCCTCTCCCCTCAGTCCTTTCCCCTCAGTCCTTTCCCCTCAGTCCTTTCCCCTCAGCCCTCTCCCCTCAGCTCTTTCCCCTCAGCACTTTCCCCTCAGCCCTTTCCCCTCAGCCCTCTCCCCTCAGTCCTTTCCCCTCAGCCCTCTCCCCTCAGCCCTCTCCCCTCAGCCCCCTCCCCTCAGTCCTTTCCCCTCAGCCCTTTCCCCTCAGCCCTCTCCCCTCAGTCCTTTCCCCTCAGCCCTTTCCCCTCAGCCCTCTCCCCTCAGCCCTCTCCCCTCAGCCCTCTCCCCTCAGCCCCCTCCCCTCAGCTCTTTCCCCTCAGCTCTTTCCCCTCAGCACTTTCCCCTCAGCCCTTTCCCCTCAGCCCTCTCCCCTCAGTCCTTTCCCCTCAGCCCTCTCCCCTCAGCTCTTTCCCCTCAGCTCTTTCCCCTCAGCCCTTTCCCCTCAGCCCTCTCCCCTCAGTCCTTTCCCCTCAGCCCTTTCCCCTCAGCCCTCTCCCCTCAGCCCTCTCCCCTCAGCCCTTTCCCCTCAGCCCTCTCCCCTCAGCACTTTCCTCTCAGCCCTCTCCCCTCAGCTCTTTCCCCTCAGCCCTCTCCCCTCAGCACTATCCCCTCAGCCCTCTCCCCTCAGCCCTACCTCCTCAGCCCTCTCCCCTCATCCCTCTGCCCTCAGCCCTTTCCCCTCAGCCCTCTCCCCTCATCACTTTCCCCTCAGCCCCTTCCCCTCAGCCCTCTCCCCTCAGGCCTCTCCCCTCAGCACTTTCCCCTCAGCCCTCTCCCCTCAGCCCTCTCCCCTCAGCCCTCTCCCCTCAGCCCTTTCCCCTCAGCCCTTTCCCCTCAGCCCTTTCCCCTCAGCCCTTTCCCCTCAGCCCTTTCCCCTCAACCCTTTTCCCGCAGCACTTTCCCCTCAGCCCTCCCTCCTCAGCCCACTCCCCTCAGCCCTCTCCCCTCAGCCCTCTCCCCTCAGCCCTCCCTCCTCAGCCCTTTCCCCTCAGCCCTCCCTCCTCAGCCCTTTCCCCTCAGCCCTCCCTCCTCAGCCCACTCCCCTCAGCCCTCTCCCCTCAGACCTACCTCCTCAGCCCTCTCCCCTCAGCCCTCTCCCCTCAGCCCTCTCCCCTCAGCCCTCTCCCCTCAGCCCTCCCTCCTCAGCCCACTCCCCTCAGACCTTTTCCCTCAGCCCTCCCTCCTCAGCCCACTCCCCTCAGTCCTCTCCCCTCAGCCCTCCCTCCTCAGCCCTTTCCCCTCAGCCCACTCCCCTCAGCCCTTTCCCCTCAGCCCTCTCCCCTCAGACCTTTCCCCTCAGCCCTTTCCCCTCAGCCCCCTCCCCTCAGCCCTCTCCCCTCAGCCCTCTCCCCTCAGACCTTTCCCCTCAGCCCTCTCCCCTCAGCCCTCTCTCCTCAGCCCTCTCCCCTCAGCCCTCCCTCCTCAGCCCTCTCCCCTTAGCCCTTTCCCCTCAGCCCCCTCCCCTCAGCCCTCTCCCCTCAGCCCTTTCCCCTCAGCCCATTCTCCTCAGACCTTTCCCCTCAGCACTTTCCCCTCAGCCCTCTCCCCTCAGCCCTCTCCCCTCAGCCCTTTCCCCTCAGCCCTTTCCCCTCAGCCCTCTCCCCTCAGCTCTTTCCCCTCAGCCCTCTCCCCTCAGCTCTTTCCCCTCAGCCCTTTCCCCAAAGCCCTCTCCCCTCAGCTCTTTCCCCTCAGCCCTCTCCCCTCAGCACTTTCCCCTCAGCCCTCTCCCCTCAGCCCTCTCCCCTCAGCCCTCTCCCCTCAGCCCTCTCCCCTCAGCCCTTTCCCCTCAGCCCTTTCCCCTCAGCCCTCTCCCCTCAGCTCTTTCCCCTCAGCCCTTTCCCCTCAGCCCTCTCCCCTCAGCCCTCTCCCCTCAGCCCACTCCCCTCAGACCTTTCCCCTCAGCCCTTTCCCCTCAGCACTATCCCCTCAGCCCTCTCCCCTCAGCACTTTCCCCTCAGCCCTCTCCCTTCAGCCCTTTCCCCTCAGCCCTTTCCCCTCAGCACTATCCCCTCAGCCCTTTCCCCTCAGCCCCCTCTCCTCAGCCCTCTCCCCTCTGCCCTCCCTCCTCAGCCCTCTCCCCTCAGTCCTTTCCCCTCAGTCCTTTCCCCTCAGTCCTTTCCCCTCAGCCCTCTCCCCTCAGCTCTTTCCCCTCAGCACTTTCCCCTCAGCCCTTTCCCCTCAGCCCTCTCCCCTCAGCCCTCTCCCCTCAGCCCCCTCCCCTCAGTCCTTTCCCCTCAGCCCTTTCCCCTCAGCCCTTTCCCCTCAGCCCTCTCCCCTCAGTCCTTTCCCCTTAGCCCTTTCTCCTCAGCCCTCTCCCCTCAGCCCTCTCCCCTCAGCCCTCTCCCCTCAGCCCCCTTCCCTCAGCTCTTTCCCCTCAGCTCTTTCCCCTCAGCACTTTCCCCTCAGCCCTTTCCCCTCAGCCCTCTCCCCTCAGTCCTTTCCCCTCAGCTCTTTCCCCTCAGCTCTTTCCCCTCAGCCCTTTCCCCTCAGCCCTCTCCCCTCAGTCCTTTCCCCTCAGCCCTTTCCCCTCAGCCCTCTCCCCTCAGCCCTCTCCCCTCAGCCCTTTCCCCTCAGCCCTCTCCCCTCAGCCCTTTCCCCTCAGCCCTCTCCCCTCAGCACTTTCCCCTCAGCTCTTTCCCCTCAGCCCTTTCCCCTCAGCCCTCTCCCCTCAGCTCTTTCCCCTCAGCCCTTTCCCCTCAGCCCTCTCCCCTCTGCCCTCTCCCCTCAGCCCTTTCCCCTCTGCACTTTCCCCTCAGCCCTTTCCCCTCAGCCCTTTCCCCTCTGCACTTTCCCCTCAGCCCTTTCCCCTCAGCACTTTCCCCTCAGCCCTCTCCCCTCAGCCCTTTCCCCTCAGCCCTTTCCCCTCAGCACTTTCCCCTCAGCCCTCTCCCCTCAGCCCTTTCCCCTCAGCACTCTCCCCCCTCAGCCCTTTCCCCTCAGCCCTCTCCCCTCAGCCCTCTCCCCTCAGCCCTTTCCCCTCAGCTCTTTCCCCTCTGCCCTCTCCCCTCAGCCCTCTCCCCTCAGCCCTTTCCCCTCAGCTCTTTCCCCTCAGCACTTTCCCCTCAACCCTCTCCCCTCAGCACTTTCCCCTCAGCCCTCTCCCCTCAGCTCTTTCCCCTCAGCCCTCTCCCCTCAGCCCTTTCCGCTCAGCCCTTTCCCCTCAGCCCTTTCCCCTCAGCCCTCTCCCCTCAGCCCTTTCCCCTCAGCCCTCTCCCCTCCGCTCTTTCCCCTCAGCCCTCTCCCCTCAGCCCTTTCCGCTCAGCCCTTTCCCCTCAGCCCTTTCCCCTCAGCCCTTTCCCCTCAGCCCTTTCCCCTCAGGTCTTTCCCCTCAGCACTTTCCCCTCAGCCCTCTCATCTCAGCCCTTTCCCCTCAGCTCTTTCCCCTCAGCCCTCTCCCCTCAGCCCTCTCCCCTCAGCTCTTTCCCCTCAGCCCTCTCCCCTCAGCCCTTTCCGCTCAGCCCTTTCCCCTCAGCACTTTCCCCTCAGCCCTCTCCCCTCAGCCCTTTCCCCTCAGCCCTTTCCCCTCAGCTCTTTCCCCTCAGCCCTTTCCCCTCAGCCCTCTCCCCTCAACCCTCTCCCCTCAGCCCTCTCCCCTCAGCCCTTTCCCCTCAGCCCTTTCCCCTCAGCCCTTTCCCCTCAGCCCTCTCCCCTCAGCCCTCTCCCCTCAGCCCTTTCCCCTCAGCCCTCCCCCTCAACACTCTCCCCTCAGCCCTCTCCGCTCAGCCCTCTCCCCTCAGCCCTTTCCCCTCAGCCCTTTCCCCTCAGCCCTCTCCCCTCAGCTCTTTCCCCTCAGCCCTCTCCCCTCAGCACTTTCCCCTCAGCCCTTCCCCCTCAGCCCTCTCCCCTCAGCCCTTTCCCCTCAGCCCTTTCCCCTCAGCCCTTTCCCCTCAGCCCTTTCCCCTCAGCCCTCTCCCCTCAGCCCTCTCCCCTCAGCTCTTTCCCCTCAGCCCTCTCCCCTCAGCACTTTCCCCTCAGCCCTTTCCCCTCAGCCCTGTCCCCTCAGCCCTCCCCCTCAACACTCTCCCCTCAGCCCTCTCCCATCAGCCCTCTCCCCTCAGCCCTTTCCCCTCAGCCCTTTCCCCTCAGCCCTCTCCCCTCAGCCCTCTCCCCTCAGCTCTCTCCCCTCAGCCCTCTCCCCTCAGCCCTCTCCCCTCAGCCCTTTCCCCTCAGCCCTTTCCCCTCAGCCCTCTCCCCTCAGCCCTCTCCCCTCAGCCCTTTCCCCTCAGCCCTCTCCCCTCAGCCCTTTCCCCTCAGCCCTTTCCCCTCAGCCCTTTCCCCTCAGCCCTCTCCCCTCAGCCCTTCCCCCTCAGCTCTCTCCCCTCAGCCCTTTCCCCTCAGCCCTCTCCCCTCAGCCCTTTCCCCTCAGCCCTTTCCCCTCAGCCCTTTCCCCTCAGCCCTTTCCCCTCAGCCCTTTCCCCTCAGCCCTCTCCCCTCAGCCCTCTCCCCTCAGCCCTCTCCCCTCAGCCCTTTCCCCTCAGCCCTTTCCCCTCAGCTCTCTCCCCTCAGCCCTTTCCCCTCAGCCCTTTCCCTCCCCTCAGCCCTCTCCCCTCAGCCCTCTCCCCTCAGCCCTCTCCCTCAGCTCTTTCCCCTCAGCTCTTTCCCCTCAGTCCTTTCCCCTCAGCCCTTTCCCCTCAGCCCTCTCCCCTCAGCCCTTCCCCCTCAGCTCTCTCTCCTCAGCCCTTCCCCCTCAGCTCTCTCCCCTCAGCCCTTTCCCCTCAGCCCTTTCCCCTCAGCCCTCTCCCCTCAGCCCTCTCCCCTCAGCCCTCTCCCTCAGCTCTTTCCCCTCAGCACTTTCCCCTCAGCCCTTTCCCCTCAGCCCTTTCCCCTCAGCCCTTTCACCTCAGCCCTTTCCCCTCAGCTCTTTCCCCTCAGCTCTTTCCCCTCAGCCCTTTCCCCTCAGCCCTTTCCCCTCAGCCCTCCCCCTCAGCTCTCTCCCCTCAGCCCTCTCCCCTCAGGCCTTTCCCCTCAGCCCTCTCCCCTCAGCTCTTTCCCCTCAGCACTTTCCCCTCAGCCCTCTCCCCTCAGCCCTTTCCCCTCAGCCCTTTCCCCTCAGCCCTCTCACCTCAGCACTTTCCCCTCAGCCCTTTCCCCTCAGCCCTTTCCCCTCAGCTCTTTCCCCTCAGCCCTCTCCCCTCAGCCCTCTCCCCTCAGCCCTCTCCCCTCAGCCCTCTCCCCTCAGCCCTCTCCCCTCAGCTCTTCCCCCTCAGCCTTTCCCCTCAGCCCTTTCCCCTCAGCCCTTTCCCCTCAGCCCTCTCCCCTCAGCTCTTTCCCCTCAGCCCTCTCCCCTCAGCCCTCTCCCTCAGCTCTTTCCCCTCAGCCCTTTCCCCTCAGCCCTTTCCCCTCAGCCCTCTCCCCTCAGCCGTCTCCCCTCAGCCCTTTCCCCTCGGCCCTTTCCCCTCAGCCCTCTCCCCTCAGCCCTCTCCCCTCAGCCCTCTCCCCTCAGCCCTCTCCCCTCAGCTCTTTCCCCTCACCACGTACCGCGAGCCACACCCCCCGGCACCCGCCTAACCATGATGGTGTATTGTGTGTTGCAGGGCCACGCGGTGACTGATTTGGAGCACCCGGCGGACGCCGCCCGCATGCAGCACCTGGACGGCCATCCGACGCGGACCAACCGGGCGCATAAGGCTTACACCGCCCCCGGCCAGCGCCTGGGCGGCCAGCCCACAGGGACTCGAGCAGCGATGGGGAGGGCAGCTCCAACAACAGACCCCGGCCCAGTCCAGTGATGACACGATGACACAGGACACCAGCACACAGGGGACAGACAGACACGACACGACGACATGGGACACGAGCACACAGGGGACAGGTGGACATGTAAGGACACAACACGACACCAGCACGGAGGGGACGGACAGACAGGACACGCCACCCCATAGGACCCGCAACCACAGGTCCGATGAAGACACTGTGGTTGCGTTCCAGCTATCTCCTCCAACCCCCACCATCGCAGAGCCACTCACCTCGGTTGGCCATGTTAGTGGTGAGGCCTCTGGGACACTAACTGGTGCGCACCACACAGCCGCTCCGGTACAGCAGGTGGAGGTAGGAGCAGCCGAAGGGACGGTCGATGGGAGGGCAGCCCAGCCCCGGCAAACACCTGTCGCCCTTCTGGGTCCCGAGTCCCTGGAGTACCCTCACCCACCCATAGACGCGATGCAGTCGGGGACCCAGAGGCGTGAGAAGGTGACGGCCGGTTTCCAGCACCTGCAGACGCAAGTGCAGAGTAGTCCAGGAGCAGGAAATGGTGCCGGTCATGAGTGCCACACAGGCCAACACCGCACAGGTGGCGGAGACAATGGTGGCGACGGTGTCGGGCATAGGTCTGAGCCTGCAAGGCTTGGGACTATCCGGGCACGCAGCCTCCGTGGCCCGGGACAGGGCTGCCGTCGCACAGGAAGCCATGGGCCAGAGCCAGCTGAACATCGCAGAGGCGCTCAACAACCTCGCCCAGTCCCAGCAGGCCACGGCCCAGTCCCAGTCCCAGCAGGCCACGGGCCAGTCCGAGCAGGCCACGGCCCAGTCTCTGCAGGCCATCGCCCAGTCTCTGAAGGCCATCGCAGACAGCATCAGTGCCATTGCCCGGGCGATGGACGCGTTGTACAGAGCCAGACACGGATGGCACACTCCCTGAGCTCCATGGCAGTGAACGTCCAGACCCTGGTCGAAAGCAGCATGGGCCTCCAGGACTGGCAGCGCCAGGTGATGCCGGTGCCCCAGATGCTGGATCCGTTCGCACCCCCATCCCATGGAGAGCCCCGGGGGCCATTGGCCACCCCGGGGGGGGGAGGAGGTGCTGGGACCCATCCCGGGTCCCCCTGCAGGGGGGGTCCAAGAATCCCGTGCCACTTCTGCCCACCACCCCACCCTACTGCCCCTGGTGCACCTGTTGGGCAGCGGGCAGAACACGGTGGCGCCACACCATCCCAATTGCCCGAGGTGCGGACTGGCCCATCCAGGCCGTGCCGCTCCAGGAAGCGGCCGCCAACTGGGACCCCAATCACAGGGCAGGAATCACAGGAGTCCACCTCCAGTTCTGCTGTACAGTCTGGGGGAACACCTAGACGTAGTTGTAGGGCCCGTAAGGCCAGAAGGGTAGACACGGATGAGTGAGTTGACACGGGTACAGGGCACAGATTAGTTAGATGGGCTAGGGCACATGTACAGGACGTCTGTTATTAAACACATTCCACACCGTTGCAAACTGCCTCTGTACTCTGTCCGATGCGTGCAGTGGTGGGGCGGGGACTGTGTGCCAGTGTGTGTGAGGGGTGCTGCGATAGAGGTTGGGCTCCGGTGCGTGTGACCTGTGCCCCCGCCCATCGCAGAGCAGGCTGTCATCATCCTCCATGCCTTGTAGCAGACCCGTGTACACCATCGACGGTGCCCCCATCCTGCTGTGCTGCAGGCGGATGTATCAAGGAGGGGTGGTGTGCATGCAGGTGTTGTGGTGGTGCGGGCGTTGGGGGTGTGGGAGGTGAGAGTGTTGTGGTGGTGGTGGGGGAGGTCGTCCGTTGGGGAGGTGCCGAACCCGCTGCCTTTGCCCATACCCATCACTACTGCCGCCCACCGTGGTTACCGAAACGGGCAGCGAACAGCGCCTCCCGTGCCTTCTGGCCCAGCCGTCGGCGCCAGGCAGCCTTGTGTTGCCGTCCATCCCCCATGTCCCGTGCATTGGCTCCCTTGTCGCCATCCCCCTCATCTGGGAGGAGTGCCCCTCATCCTGACCGTCCTCCTCCTCCTCCAGCACATCGCCCCTCTGCCGGGCTATGTTGTGCAGGACGCAGCAGACCGCGAGGATGCGGCCGACCCTCTCCGACGGGTACTGGAGGGCCCCTCCAGGCCAGGCATCTGAAGCGCATCTTGAGCAGCCCAAAGCACCTCTCAACCACACCGCTGGTCGCTGCATGGGCATCGTCGTAGCGTTGCTCCGTGTCGGTCTGTGGCCTCCGTATAGGCGTCATCAGCCACGACTGCAACAGGTAACCCCTGTCGCCCAGCAACCAGCCCCGAAGCCGGGGGGGGGGGGGGGGGGATGCGGTGGTCCCGGGGGGGGGGGGTGGTGGTCCCTCAAACATGGCAGTGATGGGGGGGTGGGGAGCCCTCAAACATTGCAGTGATGAACGATTAGGCCAGTATAAAGGAGTCATGCACACTGTTAGGATATCTGGCGCAGACGTGCAGGATTGTCATCCTGTGGTCGCAGACAACCTGCACGTTCGTTGAATGTGTACCCTTCCTGTTTAGGCACATGGTCCTTTCCTCCGAGGTAGGCCGCATGGCGATGTGCACTCCATTGATCGCCCCCTGCACCATGGACATCTGGGCAACAGCGGCGAACCCCACTGCGCGGGCATCCTGGTGGGTGCCCTACGCATGGAACTGTATGTACTGGTCCGCGATGTCGTACAGGGCATCGGTGACGGCCCGGATGCCCCTGTGCACCGAAGGCTGGGAGATACCAGACAGGTCCCCACTCGGCGACTGGAATGACCCCGGCGCGAAGAGGTTGAGGGCGAACGTCACCCTGACAGCCACCGGGATGGCATGTCCATCGCCCGTCCCACGTGGTGCCACTGTAAATTCTTCTGCATTGTAAATTCTATCTATGATTTCAGAGTTGTGCCATCAGGTGGCAGATGTGGGCGACAGTCTTGCAGCTCATCCGCAGTCTCCTCCTGCACGCCCTATCCGGGAGGTCCTTGAAGGACGATCTGTGTGGGGTGGGAGTAGACAGGGTTTCATCATTGGTATACCCCCCTCTATGACCAGGTGCCAGGGGCAGCATGGCAGACCCGGTTGCCAGCACGTGCCTGCCAGGGCCACTGTCCGCTGGCACTGCGCTCACGGGGGGGGGCTGCCGTGTGTGCCGCCCTGGAGCCACCCGCCAATTGGTGCCGCCGGTCTGGTGGGGGGGGGAAGGGCACAAGTCAGGAAGGCCGGGCCCTGTGGGCCATGACGGCGGACAGGCTGGGTGGACGGCCGCGTGTCCGCCGCCATGGTGGGCTGTGGCCCCCTGAAGCCTTCCGTGCCCCCACTGCCACCCATACTCCCACCCCAACCCCCACCCCCAGCAGCGGATGTATGGGCCTCCCCCACCCCCATACCAGGCAGCGGATGTGTGGGGCCACCCCCACCGCCTCCTCCTCCCCCCCCCCCCCCCCCGGGCCACCCCCACACCGCACGCAGACATGGCGTCCCACTCCCCATCCCGGGGTCCCCAACCCATACGCCGTCACGCACCACCTGCCCCACCGGGGGGGCCTCCCCACGCCAGCACCCACCTCCTCCCGCAGCGTCAGCCAACGTGACTGGCTGACGCTGTTTTATAGCATGTTGGAACAGCGCTGGCGTAACATCAGGTCACGCTGGCGGGACTTCGGCCCATCCGGCTCGGAGAATCGCTGGCCCACCGGAGAATTGCCGCTACGGCCGTTTGCAGCGATTCTCCGTGCGGCCCACCGCCATTCGCGCGCGGTTGTTTATAACAGAGGTGGGAGAATTGCGTCCCGGCGTCGGGGCGACGTGATGCGATTCGCGCGGCGCCGCGACAATTCTCCCACCCGGGGTGGGGTTGGAGGATCCTGCCCAAAAGAACATAAGAATTAGGAGCAGGAGTAGGCCATCTGGCCCCTCGAGCCTGCTCCACCATTCAATGAGATCATGGCTAATCTTTTGTGGACTCAGCTCCACTTTCCGGCCCGAACATCATAACCCTTAATCCCTTTATTCTTCAAAACACTATCTATCTTTATCTTAAAAACATTTAATGAAGGAACTTCAACTGCTTCACTGGGCAAGGAATTCCATAGATTCACAATCCTTTGGGTGAAGAAGTTCCTCCTAAACTCAGTCCTAAATCTACTTCCCCTTATTTTGAGGCTATGCCCCCTAGTTCTGCTTTCACCCGCCAGTGGAAACAACCTGCCCTCTTCTATCCTATCTATTCCCTTCATAATCTTATATGTTTCTGTAAGATCCCCCCTCATCCTTCTAAATTCCAACGCGTACAGTCCCAGTCTACTCAACCTTTCCTCGTAATCCAACCCCTTCAGCTCTGGGATTAACCGAGTGAATTTCCTCTGCACACCCTCCAGCGCCAGTACGTCCTTTCTCAGGTAAGGAGACCAAAACTGAACACAATACCCCAGGTGTGGCCTCACTAACACCTTATACAATTGCAGCATAACCTCCCTAGTCTTAAACTCCATCCCTCTAGCAATGAAGGACAGAACTCCATTTGCCTTCTTAATCACCTGTTGCATCTGTAAACTTTTTGCCACTCATGCAATAGCACTCCCAGGTGTCTCTGCACAGCAGCATGTTTTAATATTTTATCATTTAAATAATAATCCCTTTTGCTGTTATTCCGACCAAAATGGATAAACTCACATCTGTCAACATTGTATTCCATCTGCCAGACCCTAGCCCATTCACTTAACCGATCCAAATCCCTCTGCAGACTTCCAGTATCCTCTGCACTTTTTGCTTTACCACTCATCTTAGTGTCGTCTGCAAACTTGGACACATTGCCCTTGGTCCCCAACTCCAAATCATCTCTGTAAATTGTGAACAATTGTGGGCCCAACACTGATCCCCGAGGGACACCACTAGCTACTGATTGCCAACCAAAGAAACACCCATTAATCTCCACTCTTTGCTTTCTGTTAATTAACCAATCCTCTCTCAATGCTACTACTTTACCTTAATGCCATGGATCTTTATCTTATGCAGCAACCTTTTGTGTGGCACCTTGTTAAAGGCTTTCTGGAAATCACGACATACCACATCCATTGGCTCCCCGTTATCTCCCGCACTGGTAAAGTCCTCAAAAACTTCCACTAAATTAATTAGGCACGACCTACCCTTTATGAACCCATGCTGCGTCTGTCCAATGGGACAATTTCCATCCAGATGCCTCGCTATTTCTTCCTTGATGATAGATTCCAGCATCTTCCCTACTACCGAAGTTAAGCTCACTGGCCTCTAATTACACGCTTTCTGCCAACCTCCTTTTTTAAACAGTGGTGTCACGTTTGCTAATTTCCAATCCGCCGGGACCACCCCAGAGTCTAGTGAATTTTGGTAAATTATCACTAGTGCATTTGCAATTTCCCATGCCATCTCTTTTAGCACTCTGGGATGCATTCCATCAGGGCCAGGAGACATGTTTACCTTTTAGACCCATTAGCTTGCCCATCTCTACCTCCTCAGTGATAACAATCATCTCAAGGTCCTCACCTGTTATAACCTCATTTCTATCAGTCACTGGCATGTTATTTGTGTCTTCCACTTTGAAGACCGACCCAAAAAACCTCAGCCATTTCCTCATCTCCCATTATTAAATCTCCCTTCTCATCCTCTAAAGGACCAATATTTACCATAGCCACTCTTTTTTGTTTTATCTATTTGTAGAAACTTTTACTGTCTGTTTTTATATTCTGAGCAAGTTTACTCTCATAATCTATCTTCTTTATAGCTTTTTTAGTATCTTTCTGTTGCCCCCTAAAGATTTCCCAGTCCTCTAGTCTCCCACTAATCTTTGCCACTTTGTATGCTTTTTCCTTCAATTTGATACTCTCCCTTACTACTTTAGATATCCACGGTCGATTTTCCCTCTTTCTACGGTCCTTCCTTTTTGTTGGTATAAACCTTTGCTGAGCACTGTGAAAAATCGCTTGGAAGGTTCTCCACTGTTCCTCAACTGTTTCACCATAAAGTCTTTGCTCCCAGTCTACCTTAGCTCATTCTTCTCTCATCCCATTATAATCTCATTTGTTTAAGCACAAAACACTAGTGTTTGATTTTACCTTCTCACCCTCCATCTGTATTTTAAATTCCACCATATTGTGATCGCTCCTTCCAAGAGGATCCCTAACTGTGAGATCATTAATCAATCCTGTCTCATTACACAGGACCAGATCTAGGACTGCTTGTTCCCTCGTAGGTTCCATTACATACTGTTCTAGGAAACTATCGCGGATACATTCTATAAACTCCTCCTCAAGGCAGCCTTGACCGACCTGGTTAAACCAATCGACATGTAGATTAATAACCCCCATGATAACTGCTGTACCATTTCTACATGCATCAGTTATTTCTTTGGTTATTGCCTGCCCCACCATAATGTTACTATTTGGTGGCCCATAGACTACTCTTTTCAGTGACTTTTGCGCCTTACTATTCCTGATTTCCACCCAAATGGATTCAACCTTATCCTCCATAGCACCAATGTCATCCCTTACTATTGCCCGGATGTCATCCTTAAATAACAGAGCTACGCCACCTCCCTTACCATCCACTCTGTCCTTCCGAATAGTTTGATACCCTCGGATATTTAACTCCCAGTCGTGACCATCCTTTAACCATGTTTCAGTAATGGCCACTAAATCATAGTCATTCACGATGCTTTGCGCCATCAACTCATTTACCTTATTCCGAATACTACGAGCATTCAGGTAAAGGACACTTATGTTGGCTTTTTTACCTCTGTTCTGGATCTTAACACCCCGATCAGTAACCTCTCCTAAGTTATATTTTTTCTTAACTTTTCTCCTAATTTTCCTTGTCGTTGAAGCCATATCTTCATGTAACAACCTGCTGCGTCGCTTTCCATTTATGTTTTTACTTCCGGTTTTATTCCTTTTAGTATTACTGGGCTTATTCACTGAGCTCCCCTCAGTCATTGTACCTTGTACTGTCGCCCTTTTTATTTTTGACTATGGCTTCTCTGCCTTACACTTTCCCCCTTACTGCCTTTTGTTTCTGTCCCTGTTTTACTACCTTCAGACTTCCTGCATCGGTTCCCATCTCCCTGCCACATTAGTTTAAACCCTCCCCAACAGCTCTAGCAACCCCCCCCCCCCCCCCCCGCCAGGACATCGGTTCCAGTCCTGCCCAGGTGCAGACCGTCCAGCTTGTACTGGTCCCACCTCCCCCAGAACCGGTTCCAATGCCCCGGGAATTTGAATCCATCCCTCTTGCACCATCTCTCGAGCCACGCATTCATCCTATCTATCCTGACATTCCTACTCTGACTAGCTAGTGGCACTGGTAGCAATCCTGAGATTACTACCTTTGAGGTTCTACTTTTTAGTTTAACTCCTAGCTCCCTGAATTCAGCTTGTAGAACCTCGTCCCATTTTTTACCTATATCGTTGGTGCCTATGTGCACCACCACAGCTGGCTGTTCACCCTCCCCCTCCCCAGAATGTCCTGCAGCTGCTCCGAGACATCCTTGACCCTAAACCAGGGAGGCAACACACCACCCTGGAGTCTCGAATGCGTCCACAGAACCACCTGTCTATTCCCCTTACGATTGAGTCCCCTATCACTATAGCCCTGCCATTCTTCTTCCTGCCCTGCTGCGCAGCAGAGCCAGCCATGGTGCCATGAACCTGGCTGCTGCTGCCTTCCCCTGGTGAGCCATTTCCCTGAACTGTATCCAAAACGGTATATCTGTTTTGCAGGGAGATGACCGCAGGGGACACCTGCACTGCCTTCCTACTCTTGCTCTGACTTTTGGTCACCCATCTATCGCCCTCAGTAACTTTCACCTGCGGTGTGACGTCCTCAGCATCGCGGATGCTCCAAAGTGAGTCCATCCGCAGCTCCAGAGCCGTGAAGCAGTCTAACAGGAGCTACAACTGGACAGACTTCTTGTACGTGAAGGATTCAGGGACAGTGGACGTGTCCCTGAGCTCCCACATCGCACACGAGGAGCATGACACAGGCCTGGGATCTCCTGCCATGTCTTAAACCTTAGGTTAACTTATACAACTACAATCCCCCAAAAAACGAAAGAAAAAATAAATAAATAAATTTGACAATGAAAAGAAAAACTACTTATCAGTCACTTACCAGGGTTAAAAAGCACCTCCTCCCCACCCAGCTTCGAATTCCCACCTAGCTTCAAATTCCCAACTCACTCTTTGCTGTCTCACTCTGGCTGTGTCTTCTCTGGCTCACTGGGAGTGAGTTACAAGTTGCTCTTTTAAATTGGACTAAGTTGACTCCCCCCCCACCCACCTTTTAGATCAAAGTAGATTAAGGTGACTGACACTTAAGTGCCAACCAGTTATGTGAGTGGGTGGGGCAGCCCTTGTTAACCTTAACTGCACAATTCTAGATTAATTTAAACTCCTGAAATTTAAAAAGGAACAGTCTTACCGATTGGATTTAATTCCCACCTAGCTTCAAATTCCCAAACTCACTCTTTGCTGTCTCACTCTGGCTGTATCTTCTCTGGTTCACTGGGAGAACTCATGGTCTCTCACCATCTCACTTTCGGATGTACTGCAATACCCTGTGGTAAAAGTTGCATTATTTATAACTTCCTTGTTAAAACTTAACTGTACAGCACTAATTTTTACAGCATATTTTTGAGATATGTATTATGGGGGCGATTCTCCAATATGGAGCCCAAGTGTTTGCGTGTCGTGAACGCCGTCGCGTTTCACGATGGCGCAAACCGGGCCCGGGTACGACCAATTCTGGCCCCCAGAGGGGCTAGCATGGCGCTGGAGCGGTTCACGCCGCTCCGCGCCAACCCGCGCATGCGCAGTTGGGCCGTGCCAACCTGCGCATGCGTGGGGGACTTCTTTAGCGCGCCAGCCCCGACTCAATGTAGTGTCGGTGTTCAGGGGCCGGCCGTGCCAGAAAGTAGGCCCGGGAGGGGAGAGGCCGGCCCGCCGATCGGTTGGCCCCGATCGCAGGCCAGACCCCATCGGAGGCCCCCCCTCACAGGCCGCCCCCCGACTGTTCGCGCAGAGTTCCCGCCGGCAGCGAAGAGGGATGAACGGCGCCGGCGGGACTCTGTCGTATCGGCGCGGCCACTCGGCCCATCCGGGCCGTAGAACCGTCTGCCCCACCAATTCCAGCGGCCGCGGCCGGCGTCTCGCCAAAAGCGCCGGCGCAAATGGCGCCGATTCTCCGCAACTCGGAGAATTGCGCGCTGGCATCAGGGCGTCGTGGCGCGAATACAGCAATTCTCCGGCCCGGCGCGGAGCTCGGAGTATTGCCCCCATATTTGTGTATGTATGTTTCAACAGCAAGAGAGCGTCCTGTACATCTAAATCAGAAAATTATTTTGCAAGATTTCTGAATGAAGGCTGAAATTCTCCTGTCATTGAAATTTGCTTTTCCCGTCGGCAGTGCACCCCCAGCCCCTGGGTATCCCAGCGGTATGGGTTGGTTACTATGGGAAATCCCATTGACAAGCGCCGGGAAGATAGAATCCCGCCGCCAGCGAACGGCGTGCCACCGAGATACACGTGGCTGGGGGAGTGGAGAGTCCCGCCCAAAGTTTCTTACTTAAAAAGTAAAGTCCAAAACTATTTCATGCTCCAATATTTTCAGTTGTGAAGTACATCTAGCTATGATATGCGTTGCGCTGGCAAAGATCCAAGGAAGTCTGAGCTTCACAACCTTGACGTTTAGAATACTTTTGCCCCAAAACTGCTGTGTTTCTGTCTTTGTCTTGAATCAAGTTTTTTCAATCAGAATTTTATATCAAACAATAACAAATAACAGACCGATAAATAAAATAAATTCTACACTTTGAAACTTTTCATTCCAAAATGCTTCTTATTTGTCCCTCAAAGTAAATATGTGGTTTTGCTTCAAACTATCCACCATACAGTGTAGCAGGAAAATTCATTAAATGGTGATGTCAGAGGTAGAAGATCTCTTTTCCCACTGGAGCCTCGAAGCAAACATATCGCATGTTTAAAGGTTTTGCTGACCTCACAGAATTATCTGTCTCTGGGTATCTGAGATAACCATTTTGCGAGTACTACTTATAAAATCAAGATTAAAAAAAAGACATTCAGCTGCTTTATCAATGACCTTCCTTCCATCATAAGGTCAGAAGTGGGGATGTTTGCTGACGACAGCACAATGTTCAGCACCATCCATGACTCCTCAGATACTGAAGCAGTCCGTGTCCAAATGCAGCAAGATCTGGATAATATCCGAGCTTGGGCTGACAGGTGGGAAGTATATTTGCATCACGTATGTGTCAGGCAATGGCCATCTCCAACAAGAGAGAATCTAACCATCAATCCTTGACATTCAATGGCATTACCATCGCTGAACCCCACTTCCAACAGCCTATGAGTTACCATTTACTAAAACTGAACTGGACCAGCCATATAAAAACTGTGACTTCAAGAGCAGGTCAAATCCTCCGATGAGTAACTTGCCTCATGACTCCCCAAATCCTGTTCACCATCTACAAGCCATAGGTCAGGAGTGCCAGGGCAAGTGCAGCTCCAACACTGAAGAAGCTTGACACCATCCAGGTCAAAGCAATTAATTTTATTGGCACCCCATCCACTCCCTTCATCACTGACACACAGTTCAGTGGTTTCATGCAGGGCAGCAACTTAGTGCCAATTATTTCAAGTGTCTTTAGCACTTCTGAGAGGCAAGTCACCTGATTGACTGTGAGATTGCAAAATGCCATTGACCCACGGGCGGGATTCCCGACCCCCCCGCCGGGTCGGAGAATCGCCGGGGGGCGGCGTGAATCCTGCCCCCGCCAAATCTCTGGCGCCGGAGATTTGGCGGTGGCGGGAATTGCGCCGTGACGGTTGGCGGGCTCCCCCCTGGGATTCTCTGGCCAGCGATGGGCCGAAGTCCCGCCCGTTCTATGCAGGTCTCGCCGGCGTAAATTGGAGTTGGTCCCTTACCGGCGGGACCTGGCGGCACGGGCGGGCTCCGGGGTCCTCGGGGGGGGGACGCGGGGCGATCTGGCCCCGTGGGGTGCCCCCATGGTGGCCTGGCCCGCGATCGGGGCCCACCGACCCGCGGGCGGGCCTGTGCCGTGGGGGTGCTCTATTCCTACACGTCGGCCGTGTAAGCCTCCACGATGGCCGGCGCGAAGGTGAACCCCCCCGTGCATGCGCGGGGATGACATCAGCAGCCGCTGACGCTCCCGTGCATGCGCGGACCCACGCTGGCCGGCGGAGCCCTTTCGGCCCCGGCTGGCGCGGCACCAAAGGCCTTCCACGCCGGCCAGTGGGGCGCAAACCACTCCGGCGCCGGCCTAGCCCCTGAAGGTGCGGAGGATTCCGCACCTTTGGGGCGGCCCGACGCCGGAGTGGTTCCTGCCACTCCACTGCGCCGTTTCTGCCCGCCCTGCCGATTCCCGGAGAATCCCACCCCACATATTTGGAAATCAGGTGGACCACTGGGGAGAAGGTGCAACATATTCAGCAACTGTAAGAGGAGCAGCAGCTCCCTTCTCCATAGCTACATGCATCTTCACTGAACAGAGTGGACAGGCACAGGGCAGCACTTTGAAGGAGTCATGTAATGGTGTCTCCTCTGATGCATGTCTTGTGAGGAGCCAATTGTCTTCTTACTAAAACTGCAACGACTTGCTGAATGTAACAGGAGGAGATGAACAACAGGTTTTAGGGCTGCATGTAGGTGAAATTAAGTTTCAATTAAGTGTCAAGTAGCAATGTGAAATCTGGGGTTGGATTCTCCACTGATGGGGTTCTCTGTTGCACGGGCAGCACATCCACACCCAGGGAATTCCCGAAGGTGTGGGGCTGCCCACAATGGTAAACTTCATTGCCGCACCAGACTGGTTACATGGTCATCATTAGACTTTTAGACTTCCAGATTTCTTTTTGTTGAATTCAAATGGCGCCATCTGCCTGTTTGGGATTCGAATCCAGGTCCCCAGACCATGGGCGGGATTCTCCGACCCTCCTCCACGTTGGAGAATCCCCAGGGGGCGGCGTGAATCCCATGCGGAGGATTCAGCAAATTCCGGCCGGCCCGATGCCGGAGTGGTTCATGCCACTCTTTGACGCCGGGACGGCCTGCCCGCCAGTTGGGGGAGAATCCCGGCCCATTACTCTGGGTCTGTGGATTATTAGATCAGCTATGCCACTGCCTCCCCTCGTTTGTGGTGGCTATGGAGGTGTGGGACCCGGATAGGGCAGTTTGTGATGGTGAGTAGAGTCCTGGCGGGGCGTCGGTGATGTTAGTTAATGTACATGTGTCCAGTTGGGACAACGCGGACTTTGTGAAGAAGCTGCTAGCGTCCATGCCGGACTTGGATTCTTATCAGCTGATAATGGGGGGGCGATCTTTACTGTGTGTTGGACCCAAGGTGGATGGCAAAGTAACTGCAGGTATTTATGGACCAGATTTGGGGGGAGGGCGGTTGGATCTCTGGAGGTTCAGGTATCCAGGAGAGAGGGAGTACTCCTTCTCCTCCCATGTACATTGGATATACTCTTGTATTAATTTCTTTGTGGTGGGGAAGGCGGTGCTGTCGGGGCTCGTGGGGGCAGAGTACACAGGGATAATAATTTCGGACCATGTGCTGCATTATATGGAGGTGAGATTTGAAACAGGATGGGCACAAAGACCAGGGTGGAGGTTGGATTCGACGCTCCTGACAGATAAAATGTTCTGAGAAGGCGGCAGAGACGATAATCAATTACATTGAGCTGAATCAGAACGGGGAGATCTCCTCCACATTCTAGGAGGCATTGAAGGCGGTAGTCCAGTGGTAGGTTATTCCTTAAAAGGTGTATAGGGATAAATGTGAGAGGGAGGAGAGGCAGAAGTTGGTGGAGATTATTGCAGAGTCGGACTGGAGATACTCAGGGGGTGCCGACTAGAGAGTTGTTGGTGTAAAGGAAGAAATTGCAGGGGCAGTTTGGCCACTTGACAATAGAGAAGGCGGTAGGTCAGCTTAACCGATCAAGGATGGTCCAGTATGAGTATGGAGAGGAGACCAGTTGGCTGCTAGCCCATCAGTTGTGGCGGCAGGTGGCTGCTCTTGACATTGCACAGGTGAGGAAGGCAGGAGGAAGTTAATAATACTAATCATTATTAGTGTCACAAGTATGCTTACATTAACACTGCAATGAAGTTACTGTGGAAATCCCCTGGTCGCCACACTCCGGCGCCTGTTTGGGTACACTGAGGGAGAATTCAGAATGCCCAATTCACCTAAAAAGCACGTCTTTCGGAACTTATGGGAGAACCCGGAGGAAACCCATGCAGACACGGGGAGAATGTGCAGACTCCGCAAGGCAGTGATCCAAGCCGGGAATTGAACCCGGGTCCCTAGCGCTGTGAAGCAACAGTGCTAACCACTGTGCTACCTTTCCACCAGGTTCATAGCGACATCCGAAAAAAATCACTCAGGCATTTAAGGCTTTCTATCGGAGGCTGTGTCAGTTTGGGCCCCAGGGGAAGACACGGATATGGGAAATAGCTTGGATGGGTTGGTATTTCCAGAGGTGGAAAATGGAAAGAGGCAGGGCTGGAGGCACCATAGGGGTTTCAGGAGATAACCAAGTGTGGGGGATTGATGCAACCGGGGAAAGCACTGGGGCCGAGAGGCTTCCCGGTCGATTTCTATAGACAGTTTTTGATTGAGTTGTTGCCCCATGACTTGGATATGTATAATGAATTATTGGTGAAAGGGGAGTTGCTGGTCATGCTTGTGCAAGATTCTATTTCATTGATCCCAAAAAGGATAAAGACTAGTTTGAGTATGGATCTTATAGGCCCATCTCCCTAAATATGGATGTGAAGGTACTGGTGAAGATTTTGGTGAAGCGGTTGGAAAAGTGTGTACCAGAGGTAGTTCCAGAGGACAAGATGGGGTTTGTTAAGGGGCACAGGTTGTCAAGTACATCAGGAGGCTGTTGAATGTGGTAATGACCCCATCATGGGGTAAAGTGACAGAGGTTATCATATCAATGGATGTGGAGAAGGCTTTTGACTGGGTGGAATGGCGGTACCTGTACGAGGTGTGGGTTAACTTTAATCTTTATCTTCCGGGATTAGCATCTTTTTCAGTTTCCAGTTCCTTATGTCCCTTTGTCTTCTGTCTTCTTGGGACTTCTCGTTCTGGGACTTGCTTTTTGCCTTTTACTCCACTGCCCTGCCTCTCTGCTGGCTGCTTTCTTCTCAGGTACCTTGTTCCAACCAAACACAAATGCTTATGTAGTGATGTCGGCCCCTGGTTGCTAAGCAACAACCCAGTCTTTCTTTAAACTCTGTTTGCTCTCCATCAATCACAACGCAGGCACACTTTGAAATGAAACCAAAACCCACAGATATGCAGAATCCTTTGTTTAACATGAGCTAAATGAAGTTTTAAGCCTCTTTTGGACAGAAACACAAAATTAAACATACTTAAAGCCATACCTTGGGCTGGATTGTTCGATTTGAAGACTAAGTGCTGACGCCGGCATGGGAACAGTGTCACTTTACGCCCGAAAAAATGGCACAAAAGCTGCACCAATCCCCAAGCATAAAATCCCCGGCTTTACCTGTGGATACGGCCGGAGAATTGCCGTGTCTGTGGCCGCGCATGCGCGCGCACCCGGCCTGCCAAAAATTGTCCCCCTGTAATCAGCCTCGCTCCCCCCACAGTGCCCTCAGCCCCCGCCTAAGCACCCCCTGCCCGCGTAAACGGATCCCCCCTCAACTGTGGCGGCGCTGGACTCAGTCTGCAGCCGCCACGCCGGGTTCACGAAAATAAAAAGGACAAGTGTTCCACGCCGTCGGGAACTCAGCCCATCGGGGGCGGAGCATCGGGTGAGGGCCTCAGGTGATGTCTTGAGGCCGTCCCGACGGCATGCATTTTCGAGGGTGTGGAGCATTGCAAAAGCGGCGCCGCCCCCAATTTCGGGGGCTGACAAGCTGAAGCCGGATATACACAGAACAATCCTCACACACACCATCTCAGCCAACAAGATGGCACTGGTTGTGCTGGAGCGCACGCATGCAGCCGGTGCATCAGCTGGGACCAGAGGGCCAATAGGGGGGTGCCCTGGGGGGGGGGGGGGGGGGGGGAGGGGGGGGGGGGGACACCTATACAACCCATGGCCCTAAGTTCAAAGTGGGCTGTTAGCGGCCTGTGGAGCTGCATGGGTTCCTTGCCGGCTGAGGCAATGGTGTTCCATGCACGTCCACTCTGACCCCACAGCCCACCTCCTGGCCACCCAGACAGCGGCACAACTGTCATCACACTATGGCGAGGTCGGACACTTTCCGTACCCCCTCCCTCTCCCTCAGCAGCCACGACACTGGTTTCACAACTTTTAAAAGCACAACCGTCGGGCATTCAGCCCATCGGAGGCGGAGCAACGCAGAGGCCCCGGAGAATATCGGGTTGGACCTGCTAATGACATGCAAACAGTGTTTGCTGTATGTGTGTTCCGGACTGCATTGACCCCACTGTTGAGGTGACAGAGAATTGCGATTTGGCGTCAAATCGGCACCCAATCGCGTTTCGCGATTTCAGATTCAGCCAGCTGTCGGTACTTCTTTCCTCTACAATTTTAGAAGCGGCATGCCCTTTTTAAAAATAAATGTGTGAAGCACTCTGTTATTCTGGTATGTTCCTGATCCCCACTCGTTTAAGGAAGCAGGCATAAACCAACTGAGTGCCACCAAAATTGAAACCATCCATTTGGCTGCCTCTTCCACATTCCTCCTTTCCCCAGTGTACTCGGCCAAAACCTTCTCTAGAGTTCGTCCTTGCTCTAACCTTGTCTTGCACCATTATCTAGTTCCTCTTTGTACATGCATTTCTTTTAGTAAAACAATTAATCAGTTGATAACTTGCATCAATCTATTTAATTCTGGAGATTTACATGCCCTCCAATAGCTGTTTGAACCAGGAAAGGCCAATCAGCAAAATTTTCTCAGTCAGATTTCATGGGCAGGAATATCCTACAAGGTGCAATTATCTATGTAATATTCAATGGATATACTGGGCACGATCTACCATCCTCGTTGTGCCAAGTGCGGAAACGAGCGGGTCAGTTAGATCACGTGTATGGCCAAAATCGGGAACCACGCCAAGTGCTGCTAGGTTTCCGATCTAATCGGACCGCTTCCATTGGTGAGATCCGGATTTGCCACAGCGTGGCGAGAAACCAATAATCAACAATTAAGTCCCATCTCCATACTATTACCTGGAAGATCCCCCTATCGAACGGTCACCAGTGATCGAACCACTTCCCCAGCGAGTGATCACGGGGCGTCATTCACTCTACCTATTTGAAAGCGGCCCCACACTCTGAGGACCTGGCCACCATTTAGGCCAGGGAGGGAACCCAGAGGAAGACGTCTGCGATGGCCCAAACTGTACAGACATCGCTAGTCTTTTCAACTGATGTTTGTGGGCGACACGGTAGCACAGTGGTTAGCACTGTTGCTTCACAGATCCAGGGTCCCAGGTTCGATTCCCGGCTTGGGTCACTGTCTGTGCGGAGTCTGCACGTTCTCCCGTGTCTGCGGGGTTTCCTCCGGGTGCTCCGGTTTCCTCCCACAGTCCAAAGATGTGCAGGTTAGGTGGACTAACCATGCTAAATTGCCCTTAGTCGCCAAAAATGTTAGGTGAGGTTATTGGGTTACGGGGTTAGGGTGGAGGTGTGGGCTCTTTCTAAGGGCAGGTGCAGACTCGATGGGCAAATGGCCTCCTTCTGCACTGTATATTCTGTGATTCTGTAACAGACAGCATGTGCCGCCGGAGGATCCGCCTCAACAAAGGGACGGTGTGGCACCTGTGCCATGTCCTTGCAGACTTGGCGCCACATGGAGGAGGCTGTCTATATCACTGCAGTCCTGAACGTCTACGCCTTGGGATCATTCCAGGGCTTAAGCGGGGACTTGTGTGGCATTTCACAACCAACAGCCCACAAGTGCATCCATGAAGTCACGGATGCTCTGTTTGCTCAGGCAGCTGACTGCATACACTTTGACCTGGACCAAGAACAACAAGATGCCTGGGGAGCAGGATTCTTGACCATCGCTGGGATGGCCCAGGTCCAGGGTGTAATAGATGTCACCTTGTGTGCACCAGGTAGTCTGGTAGCACCCTTCATTAACACTTCCTGAATGTCCAACTTGTGTGCAACCACCACCTGAAGATCATGCACTTGTGTGCACGCTTCCCAGGGAGTCTGCACAACAGCTACATCCTGGGGCAGTCAGAGATCCCCAGCATCTTCGAGGGACGCTCCAGGGTGATCAGTTGGTTCTTGAGGAATAAGGGATACCCACCGAGGTCCTGGCTACTGACACCAATGCGGAGGCCGATGGCTGATGTGGAGACCCGATATAATGACCCATGTGACCACATGGGGCTGTCATTGAGCGGTGTATCGGGCTGCTTAAGATGCAGTTCTGATGCTTTGACCTCTCTGGTGGTGCACTGTAGTACACACTCCCGGAGAGTCACTCAGTTTGTGGTGGTCCGCTGTGCCCTCCACACCTGCCACAGTAGTGGGGTGACGTGCAAGAAGTGGAGGAAGAGGAACATGCAACATTTCCAAGGAGGAATCGGATCAGGAAGGGCTGGAAGATAAGCTCAGGAAGAACCTGCAGGACCAGTCAGAGGATGGAGGACAGGTGGCAGCGGCGAAGTTCCAGCATGCCCGGAGGACCAGGGAAGACCTCATCCTTGCCCACTTCTCATAGGATGTGGCTTCACCCATCATGGCACCCCCTCTCCCCATGCCACCCACCGTCCCCCCACAACCGTGGTGACACTCCCCGCCCCCATCACCTGTTTCACCCTCTCAAGATCTGTGTTACATCATTCCAGGGTGATGGGTCAGTGTTGGCACTGTCAGCAGTTCAATATACAAGGCAGGAGGGTGATGATAACCCACTGTGAGCTGAGCTGTGGTGCTCTTCACTCTATGCCATCGTCTTACTCCTGTCTTACTGCTGAGTGTGCGCTGACACCTATCAACTGCACATGGTATGCCTTGTAGCAGGGAGGGCCAAGTGTAGTAGCAAGGAGTGAGGGGGACCAGGTCTAGTTGTGGAGGGCGTGGGCTTGAGGAGGGCGGAGGGAAACTGGAGGGGGAGGTGGCGCTGCAGGCCGGAAATATTATGAAACCAACTTCACATGTCTCGGGTGTAACGTGTTTTAATGGTGTACAAGTAGAATAGTGACCACCAACTGTCCTGCGCTTCTGATGGTGCCAACTCCTCTGGCTCCTAGTGCTCTTTCAGTGATCCTCAATGTGCGCAGTCCTCCGTGCTTGACCATTACCTCTAGGTGTATCCGGATACACGTCAGAGGTGTGGGCAGCCTGCTGCTTACTGTGTCCTGTGCCTCTGACGGGCATGCTCTGGAGGGCCTGGGGCGGGAGGTCGCCTGCTGACATGGCAGTGGCATATGCCTTGCTGTGCCACACTGTTCCAGTTGTTAATCCCGAGCTGTGCTGTTGTCAGTAGGGGGTGGACTCTGGAGAACTGGCAACCACCGTCATGTCCGTGTAGGGAGACTCCGGGTCGGCCTCCAACGCTTTCTTCTCCCGATTGGTGCCCGTAGAGCCGTGGGGGTCACCCTGGGACGGAGGGGCAGCTGAATTGAGCTTCAGATACCCCTGCATCATCTAGCTCTGCCAGCACTTTCGGCTCCCCAATATCCGCACCATGGTGTTGATGACCTCGGCAATACCCCTCTGTGAACGGGCCATTCTCTGCAGCCTTGCCAATGTCCACTTGCGTTTGGATCACGCTCCTCAGTGACCGGGACATGTATTAGACCACCTCACCGTGTCCACCTGAGACCGAGACAGGCTCCACAGTGCCCCGCAGGGTCCACCTGAGACTGGGACACGTCGCCCAGTGTCTGGGACATGCTGTGCAGCGCCTCAGCAATGCTCACCTGAGACTGGGACATGCTCCACAGTGCCTCGGAAATGTACACCTGCATCAAGACGAGTTGCCCTGTGACTTGGACATGCTGTCGAGGTGCTGAGCCATGGCCGACACTGACTGAGCCATGTCTTGGTTACCATACTCATTGTGCTGATCTCGTGCTCCAGGTTCTTCACTGTGGTCGCCACCCTAGCAATGTTGGCTTTGGTGCCATGCATTGCCGGCCCTATTTCCTGCGACCTTAGCCTCTGGGACTCTTTCAATTGGTTTTGGAGTCACTGAAGTGTCGCTGAGATCCCTTTCTGAATCTCACGGCTGTACCCTATCGACTGCATCAGCTCTGGGTAAATCTGACTGGGACTCAGCTGGGTCCTGGGATCCAGAAGATCTCCAACTGCTGTCCCCCCTAGATGTTCCTGCCTCCACCTGATGTGCATCGACACAAGGTGCTCACCAGCTCGTGCCCCAGGAGCCTGTCCACTAATTTCACCCACCGTGGTGTGTGTTTCTGCGCTGGTGGAGGGTGGTGATGACAGCTGTGACGAGTCAATGGTGGCATCTTCAGGGCTCTCCTCCGAGGTATTCTCTTGGAAGGTGGCTTGGGGTGGGTTGGGGGAGGTTCAGATGGATGGTACCATCAGCTGGAGATCCTGCAGAGGAAGGGACATGTGGTCAGTGAGGGGAAAGGATCATCATGCTGGCATGAATAACACACATGTGATAGGTCATCTGGGTGAGGGGCAGGGGGGTGGGGGTGGGGGTGGGGGGGGGGGTGGGGGGGAGCTGGTAGTTCTTCACCTCTGCGGCATAGGCTAAGCTTGACATTTGTAATCGATCTGTCCTTGGCTACCCCTGCGCCCTCCAGGACTCGTTTTTCAAAGCGGGTGAGGATACTGAGGTCCAGCCCCCGCTACCCGCCTGGGCCTTTTCTCACCGAATGTTCTCTCGAAGAACCAACATTTTATCAGTCAGGATACAATCACAAATCTTTTTTATTTTCTCAGCTTCCCAAGCTGAAGGACCACATTTCCTATTCTCACTCATTGGAAATATTATGAAACCAACTTCACCAGAATACCCGTCAGGAAGACACGTGCAGCATTATTAAATATGTCTAGCTTTATGTTCTTTGGGTCACTTAAGTATGCATGTCTCCAGATTTAATTTCTCCAATCTTTTATTTTCCCTGAAAACATTCTCTGCTTCAGAGTATTTCTTTGTAGTACTTTACTCCAACAAAAAAGGACTAGTACCATTCTATTCTGACTGCAGGACTAGCTCAACTGATAGTCAAACGTTGCAATTGCTATGTCTTTTTTAAAATATTGTGGACGCGATTCAGCCACTGCGTTGCACCTGGCGCAAGGTCACAACTGGTGAATCATGCGAGAAATCTTGCTCCGCGCTGGACTGATCGAGTCACCCGACTCGCTCTGCCTGCGCGATCTGGATCTCGCCCTCGCTGGGTGTGATCCAGATCTGCATATTTGGTAATTTTAATATCCGGACGCTGTATGCACCAGGTGCCCTGGAACGGCCGTGCCCGGGGGATCTCGCCAGGGCGCCACTTGGCACTTGGTTCCACAAACGTGGACCAGGCATGACGGCACCTTGGTGGGGGGGGCGGAGGTTCTCGCAGGCCATTGGATACCCCTCGGTGATCAGGGACAAGGCAGAGTGGTGCTCCATGGCACCTTGGCATCTTTGCACTGCCAACCTGCCACCCCGGCAGTGCCACCCAGTCACTCTGGCAGTGTGTGTAGAGATTGGGGTTGCTGTTCAAAATGACGCCCCGATCTGCGAGGAGCCGTTCCTGCTGGTGAGCTGAAATCAACTGAAGTGTGGCCGCAGCAGGAAGAAACTCCCCGAGGCCCCAAAAAGTGGCAAAGTGCCCGTGAATCGTAGATGAATCGTGGTGTTGAAGCTGCCGAGAAACACCATGCCAAACGGGACCTAAAATGGATTTCAGTTTATTTCTGCTGAATTGCGCTCAGCATCATCTTTTTGTGATGACTGATTACAATTAACTGGGATGAAACACGCTCTAAATTGGATTGTCAATTTAAAGTTATTACAGATCTACTTTGCTTAATAGCTGAATCAATATATTTAAAGTCACACTAGCCTGACTCCAAATTTTAAATTATACTCTAATCTTATGGATTACATACTTCTGAAATTCTGCAGTACCAATGCAGGAGAAATCATCAGCGAGCAACATGGAGATGCCTGAAAGTTTTCTTTTATCATACAAATAAAAAGTTGTGGGATCTACTTTTAGTTGAACAGAACCTATTTTCAGCAAAACAGATCTCACTGAAAAATTCCACATCATAGACGCATCATTCAGACCATGGACACATTTGTTTACTTTCACGAGTTTTCCTTTCTGCATTTGCTGCCTCGTTCGGTGTTTTCATAACTTAATATAGTATCACCCTGCAGAAATATACCGGGCGGAATTCTCCCACCTCCCATCAGCTTGGAGAACTGGCACGGCGCGAATCGCGCCACGCCGCCCCAACGCTGGGATGCAATTCTCCGCTCGGCGCCATCGGCGACGGCATGGTCGGCACGCCGCCGGTCGGGATATGCGCAGACTCTCCGGCACGGGCCGGCGTGCCGATTCTCAGGGCCAGATGGGCCGCGCGGCCGTCACAAAAAATCCGACTCCCGCCAGCGCCGTTCTAACATCCTCTGAGCCGGCGTTGAAGAGACCGGGGAGGCCTTGGCGTTGGGGCCGGCGCGGGGAAGAAGGCCAATGTGCATGCAATAGTTGGCGCGTGGACCCCGCGACGCCAGGTTCACGCCGGGATCGGCAGCTGGAACGGTGTGGGCCGCTCCAGCGCCGTGCTAGCCCCCTGTGGGACGGAGAATGGGTCCCGGAACAAGCGCCGACACCGGAGTAAAACACTCCCATTTTTACGCCGGCGTCGACACTTAGCCACCCGATGGGAGAATCCCGCCCATGGCTTTTATGTAAATTGTAATTCCCATGAATATATGGCCAAACAAGCTAAAAAGCTTCTTGTGGCGACAATTACAGCTGTGCGAGAGTCACACCTGTATCACTTTGTCTAGCAACTTGCCTTGATTTGGCTTTGTATGTCTCACCTGCAAGGGCTTTTTCTGTGTAAATCCATCTGTGCGGCAGTGTCTCAGAATAGTCTCCAAATACTCTCTGACCCTTTCATTCCCTCTTTTGCCTCAATTAGTTGATCCTCAAGTTCATTGACAGCCACCAAAATCTTATGATCATGAGGGTTTCTGTTTTCACCTCTGTTCCCAGACTGTTCTGGTGGTTGTATTTCATATTACAGACTCCTGCACTTGTAGCACGGTAGCACAGTGGGTAGCACTGTTGCTTCACAACTCCAGGGTCCGAGGTTTGATTCCCGGCTTGGGTCACTGTGGAATCTGCACGTTCTCCCTGCGTCTGCATGGGTTTCCTCCAGGCGCTCCAGTTTCCTCCGATAACTCCCGAAAGATGTGCTGTTAGGTAATTTGGACATTCTGAATTCTCCCTCTGTGTACCCGAACAGGTACTGGAATGTAGCAACTAGGGGCTTTTCACAGTAACACCATTGCAGTGTTGATGTATGTCTACTTGTGACAATGAAGATTATTATTATTATGTCTGCCTGGCAACTACTGCACAATCATCCTTTCGCACTGTGCCAGGTTCTATCTGACCACTTTTTGACACAAAAGTTACTTCCAGGCCTACTATTAGTACTTGAATTGTGTTTTCTTCCTCTCCACTCTTTCATTCAGCCATTCCAAAGATCCTATTTGTTGGCCATCATCCGAACATAAACAATATTGTTATGGGCCAGGGTTTAGAGAACCCCAAAGTGTATCATGGAGTTCACCTGACTAACAACTTTTAATAGATTGTGGTATGGGGAGCACACGGCTCACTCTACAGGTGTGGTACAGCAGAAATGGAAAAGTATTTTTGAAAGCAAAACAATGTTTATTCTGTGAACGCAAGTTAACCTTTTTTAAAACAGTGAATATCTTAGTAACCATTAATTCAAAGATAACCCCCAAAGAATACAATACTAAGTAATCCTTTAAGCTGTCCTTTTAACATTCAGAAGACTTAACAAACCTCTAAACAGAAGCACATCAGGGTTTATATTCAATACTGAAAACATTTATAATTCTGAATTCACCAAATGATTAAGAGATAATCCTTCATGGCAGAGAGCTCAACAATACAGCTGCTTTGGCTGACTTCAGCTGCAACACACTGAAAACCAAAACCAAAAAGACAGACACACCCAAGCTGTTCTCAAAGTGAAACTAAAAAGCAGAACCAGAGCTCAGCTCCACCCAGACTCTGACATCACTGCAGTAACACGAGCAGCCAAACATTTCTTAAAGCGACATTCTCATGACAATATTTAATCTTGCCAGTCGCGTTATCTACACGTCCCAACATTGTTGCACCCCTCCATTCACTAGACTACTCAGGAATATTTGTCACCCAAGCACTCACTCTGGGTAATTAGTCTTTGGATGTGATGGCTCTGTGTTGTGTGTCATGATCACTCATATTATACCTTCCAGTCCCGATCTAATGTATTCTGCTCCTCAGGTCCTTCATCACAAAACACATGGGGTGTGATTTTACTAAAAGGGAGCAAAGTCCCATCGCAAGCACGTCTATTCACCTGTTTCCTGGCGCTCGCAGCGCCAAGAAACACATGGCTATAAAATGCGACTCGCGTTAGATAAGGAGCCTCAGTGGAGAAAGTGCAGCAAACACCGCACATAGCCCCGTTTTCTGCACTGTGGAGCTCTGCTCGCCGTAACTTCTCAGTGTAGCAAGAGATCAGGATGCCATTTTTAAAATCACGTCCCGCTGTCCAAAGTCTCCACCCATTGCCAATGCACAAAAAATGACAACCTGGCACCCTGGCAGTGCCCCTGCCAGCTGCCAATACCACCTGGGCACCAGCAGTGTCAGGGTACCACCCTGCCCAAAGGGCATGAACCTGGGGGCCACCAATCCCCTGGGAGACCCCTACAAGTGCTCTTCCATTTAGGACCCCATTTGTGGAGACCAGTACTGAACAGCGTACATCCAAGGTCTCCGAGGCAAAGAAGATTGATCCCATGCCTTGGGTAACTCAAGAATCTGCACATTGAAGTCAGACTAGCAGTCTCGCTTTAATATGCAGATTGCTAAAAGTGATCCCGCCCACAATGGACATGATTTACATCGCAACGTTTTGCAAAATCGCATTGGATCTCGCGAGGCATTGCAAGCCGGGTAGATCCGGGGGCAGGGTCTCCCGGCTTCTATCGGCCACACTGCATTGCGGCAAGCTGCTTTTCAGGCGCAGCGGGGTCCTTCGGTCGCGCACGTGAGCTTTTGACGTACAAGATGTCTTGTTTATTCCTATCAGCTTAAAAGAGTCAGAGATTTGGGGATTTAATTCCAACTAATTGTGAGGAATGAACCATAGCCATTTAATTTTTTTTTAAAATTTAGAGTCCCAATTCATTTTTTCCAATTAAGGGGCAATTTAGCATGTTCAATCCACCTACCTTGCACATCTTTGGGTTGTGGGGGCGAAACCCACGTAAACACAGGGAGAATGTGCAAACTCCACATGGACAGTGACCCAGAGCCGGGATCGAACCTGGGACCTCGGCGCCGTGAGACAGCAGTGCTACCACTGCGCCACCGTGCTGCCCTCATAGCCATTTCATAAGTACTGCCTCTCCATCACAACATATTACCAGACCTTCCCATTCCCCTATGACCTTCTCTCTCATGTTACACTTAATCTCCTGAATTAAATGTTGTCTCAGCTAGTGTGATATGATACCTCAGTTAATCTAATTGTCTCCTTCAGCCTTGATGAAAGCCCTTTCCCCTGCATGTAAAGCATTCAAATGTGCAGAGGAAATTTGAAATAAGTGTAATACAGACTGAGGGAAAATTGGGATTTTGTCCAAAAACTAATTGCTAGGGTCTATGCCCTCCAACCATGTGCAGTAATTTTATTTGCATAAACCACCTATACCAGGGCAGTTGCCAACTTGGGGCTGGATTCTCTGCCCTGCGACACTGGCAACGCGAATCGTGATCGGGCGGAGAATCGGGCATCCGGCCAAAACCGGACTCGGGTGCCGGACCAACCGCTATGTTCCGGCACCAGCTGGCAGCAGGATCTGGGTCCGTGCCCGAGCACCAGCGAGAGGATGCTATTGGATGCAAATGGATCCTAATGATCCATTTGCAATCACTTAGCAGGCCCGGCACAAGAGTCTCTGGGCACTGGATCAGTACAGTATTTACCAGCGTGGCCCTGATATGGTGGACCTTACTGTGGTCCAAGGGGCTGCCCTCAAAGTCCATCCAAGAGCAACCCGCCACCATCCCCACCCATAGTGCATGACCTGTCCATCCTTCCCATACCAGATCCTCCCGCCTACTGCCTCCCAAACACCCTCCAAAACAGGAGGTAAGGAAACACCCCGAGAGACCCACTAGGTAGGGAGATGCCCACAGAGACCCACTAGGCAGGGAGACCCCCCGAGAGACCCACTAGTTAAGGTGATGCCCCACAGAGACCCACTAGGTACGGAGATGCCCCACAGAGACCCACTAGGTAGGGAGACCCCCCCCGAGAGACCCACTAGGTAGGGTGATGCCCCACAGAGACCCACTACGTAGGGAAACCTCCCACAGAGACCCCTAGCCAGGGGCTGGTTTAGCACAGGGCTAAATAACTGGCTTTTAAAGCAGACCAAGGCAGGCCAGCAGCGCGGTTCAATTCCCGTACCAGCCTCCCCGAACAGGCGCCGGAATGTGGCGACTAGGGGCTTTTCACAGTAACTTAATCTGAAGCCTACTTGTGACAATAAGCGATATTCATTTTATTTTTTTCATTTCTAGATATGGAGACCCCGCACAGAGATCCCTAGATAGGGAGACCCCCCCACACAGAATCCTTCTCAATATGATCCCTGAGGCCCTCTGAATAGGGGGACCCCCGAGACTCCCTAACTAAAGGGACACCCCACAGAGTCCTCCTGACTAAAAGGACCCTCCACTGAAACCGCCTAACTAAAAGGACCCTGCACAGATCCCCCAGAAAAGAGACACCTGTCTGGAAGCTAGAGAGCATTCCAGACAGGGGCAGTGAAAAAAATCTGTTGTAACATCCTCTGGGCATACACCTGCTTACTCAGACAGAGGAAGTGCCATGTGTTCATTCCTGGAAGAGAAACGCATTGACCTGTGTTTAAGCCCTCAGATCTTTTAACTCCAAGCCATTTATTCATTTCTTAGTGGGCTGTGATTGACAGCTTCCACAAACACAGGTGTCAACCTTGCTTCTTTCATATTTCTCCATGGTTCAGTAATCATAATGTTGACAAACATCAACTACTTGTTCATAGAATTTACAGTGCAGAAGGAGGCCATTAGGCCCATCGATGTTAAATAAGTTAAAAGCCCATGGTGTTAAGGGTAAGATCCTGGCATGGATAGAGGATTGGCTGACTGGCAGAAGGCAGTGAGTGGGGATAAAGGGGTCTTTTTCCGGTGACTAGTGGTGTCCCTCAGGGGTGTGTGCTGGGACCACAACGTTTCACAATATACATTAATGATCTGGAAGAAGGAACTGAAGGCACTGTTGCTAAATTTGCAGATGATACAAATATATGTAGAAGGACATGTAGTATTGAGGAAGCAAGGGGGCTGCAGAAGGACTTGGACAAGCTGGGAGAGTGGCCAATGAAGTGGCAAATGAAATACAATGTGGAAAAGTGTGAGGTTATGCACTTTGCAAGGAGGAATTTAGGCATAGACTATTTTCTAAATGGGGAAATGCTTAGGAAATCAGAAGCACAAAGGGACTTGGGAGTCCTTGTTCAAGACTCTCTTAAGGTTAATGTGCAGGTTCAGTCGGCAGTTAAGAAGGCAAATGCAATGTTAGCATTCATGTCAAGAGGGCTAGAACACAAGACAAGGGAGGTACTTCTGAGGCTGTATATGTCTCTGGTCAGACCCCATTGGGAGTATTGTGAGCAGTTTTGGGCCCCATATCTAAGGAAGGATGTGCTGGCCTTGGAGCGGGTCCAGAGGAGGTTCACATGAATGATCCCTGGAATGAAGAGCTTGTCATATGAGGAATGGTTGAGGACTCTGGGTCTGTACTCATTGGAGTTTAGAAGGATGAGGGGGGATCTTATTGAAACTTACAGGATACTGCGAGGCCTGGATAGAGTGGACGTGGAGAGAATGTTTCCACTTGTAGGAAAAACTAGAACCAGAGGACACCATCTCAGACTAAAGGGATGATCTTTTAAAACAGAGATGAGGAGGAATTTCTTCAGCCAGAGGGTGGTGAATCTGGAACACTTTGCCGCAGAAGGCTGTGGAGGCCAAATCACTGAGTGTCTTTAAGACAGAGATAGATAGGTTCTTGATTAATAAGGGGATCAGGGGTTATGGGGAGAAGGCAGGAGAATGGGGATGAGAAAATATCAGCCATGATTGAATGGCGGAGCAGACTCGATGGGCCGAATGGCCTAATTTTGCTCCTATGGCTTATGGCCTTATGGTCATGTTCCCATCTGTCTGAAGCTCTTGTCCTTCTAGGTGTTAGAGGTTACAGGTTTAATAATAATCTTTATTGTCACAAGAAGGCTTACATTAACACTGCAATTAAGTTACTGTGAAAAGCCCCTAGTCGCCACATTTCAGCGCCTGTTCATGTTCACAGAGGGAGAATTCAGAATGTCCAATTCACCTAACCTGCACATCTTTCGGGACTTGTGGGTTGAAACCAGAGCACCTGGGGGAAACCCACGCAGACACGGGGAGAACGTGCAGACTCCGCACCGACAGTGAACCAAGCCGGGAATCTAACCTGGGACCCTGGTGCTGTGAAGCCACTGTGCTAACCACTGTGCTACCATGCCGCCCATTTGGAAGGTGCTGCCGAAATAATATATAATGTAGATGTTCTTCACTCAGTATGTATATGTTCTGCCTGTTCCCTTGTGTTTCACGTGTAGTAGCAATGCCAGTGTAAGAAATTATGGGCGGAATTTCACGGCCTCTCCTGCTGGTGGAATTTTCCAGTCCTGCTGAAGGTAAAGGATTTTGAATGGCACGAGGGGGCTGTAAAATTGCAAGATCTGCATGTTAAACAGCTTTCTTCAGGTTGTGGGATCAATGTCTAAATAGTGTGGTCTTTGTGCCTTGATTCAAGATTCAGCTGGGAAGCTGTTGTGTAAGGCCACCTGGAGTACACATCGAGAAAAAATAAGAACAAAGTTTCATTTACAAACGATATATATACACACCTCCCGGTCGACCTGTACCAGGTTACTGCTTGGTTGGTGCCTTACTGGCCGACCTTATACACATTGGGTGAGATACCCCGCCCAGTGTAACTCTAATAACTCCAATGCCTGCAACTTAGTACAAATCTCACCAATTCAATTTCCCACTGATATTGCTATTGCTACATTCTCTGTGCCAGTATTTGCTAATGAAATGGTGGTATTTTAGCTGGTTTCCTTCAGGTGCTTAAATTTGTGTGTCAGTGCTGTGTTGTTACTTTATAAACCAGGCTTGCCTCTGGGGTTAGTGATGTGCGTTGGGAATGTTTCTAAGTCATTCATTGCATATGATCTGACCTATACTGAAATTGCTTCACATAAGAACATGAGAACTAGGAGCAGGAGAAGGCCACCTGGCCCCTCGAGCCTGCTCCGCCATTCAATGAGATCATGGCTGATCTTTTGTGGACACAGCTCCACTTTAATGCCCGAACACGATTACCCTTAATCCCTTTATTCTTCAAAAAACTATCTATATTTACCTTAAAAACATTGAATGAAGGAGCCTCTACTGCTTCACTGGGCAAGGAATTCCATAGATTCACAATCCTTTGGGTGAAGAAGTTCCTCCTAAACTCAGTCCTAAATCTACTCCCCCTTATTTTGAGGCTATGCCCCTAGTTCTGCTTTCACCCGCCAGTGGAAACAACCTGCCCGCATCTATCCTATCTAGTCCCTTCATAATTTTATGTTTTTATAAGATACCCCTCATCCTTCTAAATTCCAACGAGTACAGTCCCAGTCTACTCAACCTCTCCTCATAATCCAACCCCTTCAGCTCTGGGATTAATTGAGTTAATCTCCTCTGCACACCCTCCACTGCCAGTACGTCCTTTCTCAAGTAAGGAGACCAATACTGAACACACTACTCCAGGTGTGGCCTCACTAACACCTTATACAATTGCAGCATAACCTTCCTAGTATTAAACTCCATCCCTCTAGCAATGAAGGACAAAATTCAATTTGCCTTCTTAATCACCTGTTGCACCTGTAAACCAACTTTTTGCGACTCATGCACTAGCACACCCAAGTCTCTCTGCACAGCAGCATGTTTTAATATTTTATCATTTAAATAATAATCCCTTTTGCTGTTGTTCCTACCAAAATGGATAACCTCACATTTGTCAACATTGTATTCCATCTGCCAGACCCTCGCCGATTCACCTAGCCTATCCAAATCCCTCTGCAGACTTCCAGTATCCTCTGCACTTTTTGCTTTATCATTCATCTTAGTGTCGTCTGCAAACTTGGACACATTGCCCTTGGTCCCCAACTCCAAATCATCTATGTAAATTGTGAACAATTGTGGGACCAATACTGATCCCTGAGGGATACCACTAGCTACTGATTGTCAACCAGAGAAACATCCATTAATCCCCACTGATTGCTTTCTATTAATTAACCAATCCTCTATCCATGCTACTACTTTACCCTTAATGCCATGCATCTTTATCTTATGCAGCAACCTTTTGTGTGGCACCTTGTCAAAGGCTTTCTGGAAATCCAGATATACCACATCCATTGGCTCCCCGTTATCTACCACACTGGTAATGTCCTCAAAAAATTCCACTAAATTAGTTAGGCACGACCTGCTCTTTATGAACCCATGCTGCGTCTGCCCAATGGGACAATTTCCATCCAGATGCCTCGCTACTTCTTCCTTGATGATAGATTCCAGCATCTTCCCTACTACCGAAGTTAAGCTCACTGGCCTATAATTACCCGCTTTCTGCCTACCTCCTTTTTTAAACAGTGGTGTCACGTTTGCTAATTTCCAATCCGTCAGGACCACCCCAGAGTCTAGTGAATTTGGGTAAATTATCACTAGTGCATTTGCAATTTCCCTAGCCATCTCTTTTAGCGCTCTGGGATGCATTCCATCAGGGCCAGGAGACTTGTCTAGCTTTAGCCACATTAGCTTCCCCATCACCACCTCCTTGGTGATAACAATCCTCTCAAAGTCATCACCTGTCATAGCCTCATTTCTATCAGTCACTGGCATGTTATTAGTGTCTTCCACTGTGAAGACTGACCCAAAAAACCTGTTCAGTTCCTCAGCCATTTCCTCATCTCCCATTATTAAATCTCCCTTCTCATCCTCTAAAGGACCAATATTTACCATAGCCACTCTTTTTTGTTTTATATATTTGTAGAAACTTTTACTATCTGTTTTTATATTCTGAGCAAGATTACTCTCATAATCTATCTTACTCTTCTTTATAGCTTTTTTAATAGCTTTCTGTTGCCCCCTAAAGATTTCCCAGTCCTCTAGTCTCCCACTAATCTTTGCCACTTTGTATGCTTTTTCCTTCAATTTGGTACTGTCCCTTATTTCCTTAGATATCCACGGTCGATTTTCCCTCTTTCTATGGTCCTTCCTTTTTGTTGGTATAAACCTTTGCTGAGCACTGTGAAAAATCGCTTGGAAGGTTCTCCACTGTTCCTCAACTGTTTCACCATAAAGTCTTTGCTCCCAGTCTGCCTTAGCTAGTTCTTCTCTCATCCCATTGTAATCCCCTTTCTTTAAGCACAAAACACTAGTGTTTGATTTTACCTTCTCACCCTCCATCTGTATTTTAAATTCCACCATATTGTGATCGCTCCTTCCGAGAGGATCCCTAACTATGAGATCATGAATCAATCCTGTCTCATTACACAGGACCAGATCTAGGACCGCTTGTTCCCTCGTAGGTTCCATTACATACTGTTCGAGGAAACTGTCGCGGATACATTCTATAAACTCCTCCTCAAGGCTGCCTTGACCGACCTGGTTAAACCAATCGACATGTAGATTAAAATCCCCCATGATAACTGCTGTAACTTTTCTACATGCATCCGTTATTTCTTTGTTTATTGCCTGCCCCCCATAATGTTACTATTTGGTGGTCTATAGACTACTCCTATCAGTGACTTTTTCACCTTATTATTCCTGATTTCCACCCAAATGGATTCAACCTTATCCTCCATAGCACCGATGTCATCCCTTACTATTGCCCAGATGTCATCCTTAGATAACAGAGCTACATCCACTCTGTACTTCCAAAAAGTTTGATACCCTCGGATATTTAACTCCCAGTCGTGACCATCCTTTAACCATGTTTCAGTAATGGCCACTAAATCATAGTCATTTACGATTTGCGCCATCAACTCATTTACCTTATTCCGGATACTACGAGCATTCAGGTAAAGTACACTTATGTTGGCTTTTTTACCTGTTTTGAATCTTAACACCTCGATCAGTAACCTCTCCTAAGTTATATTTCCTCTTAACTTTTCTCCTAATTTTCCTTGTCGTTGAACCTATATCTTCATGTAACAGTGTGCCACGTCGCTTACCATTAATGTTTTTACTTCCCGTTTTATTCCTTTTTGTATTACTAAATTAACATTTGTATTCATGTTGTCATGTGTATATACATTAAATATATATGTGTCACAATATATATTTATCAGACATGAAAATAGCTTGTGTGCATAGGCAGGAATTTTTCATATTCTGTCATGGAATCTCTGAAGTCACCTCTTCAACAGAGTCCAGGCTCTGAGTAAGATGACTCATCCCCATTACTCCACTGGTTTTGCAGTCATGCACAACTTTCTCCATGCTGCATATATTCATATTATTAAAACATGCTTTGACCTTGTGTCAGGTTCCCTTCATCTCGGGATATTGGCGCAAAATCCCCCCACATTACCACTCAGAAATAAAAGTAATTGAGACATAAAGGAAAGATCCAATGTACAAATTTGAGGGAAACTGCGTTATGCACATAATTGTGCTTCGCCCAAATATATTTGCTCTACTGCACCCATTTCTCGATTTCTCTGCCAGAATGCATCATGGTGCATTGTTATGGCTCCCCCCACCCAGATTAAGGAGGAAGTACACACAAATTTCATGCATTACACAGCTTCAAATCAGTTGTAATCTGATACCCTGAGTTTTAGAAACAGCTGAAAATAAAATAATGTTCACAAATTTTGTTGCAATTGTGTTGAGCAATTTTTGAAAAAATTATCCTCATTGAGAATTGCACTATATTTTCTGTTTCTTTCAATGCATTTTTATATATAAATTACGAAAAATTGAAAAGCTTCTAAAGTTGCATGTCCTTAAACATGCTCCACTTCATATACATGAACGATAGATGAATTGCAACTTTATTTTCATACTTAAGAAAATAACATGTTGTGAGTTACATGCTCTCCTTGGGCCTTTATTGTTTGTACTGATTTCTTCTTGTCTACACATGTGTATTTACATTCCAGCATATGTTAATGAGAATGGCAGGAAATTTGAGGGTAAATAGATATCAATAAAATAGGAAGATGTTTGGGCGTAATTATTGGGTGCAACGTCTCGGTTAAGCCCCCACAGGAAATTCCAATCTAATGTGCTTAGATCATAAGTGATCTTGAGACAGCCTTTCATTCAAGTCCTTAGATTTGTGTGATTGCAAATGATTCCAAATATGGCAACAGGCTGGGCTCCACAAGTTGTAACTCTTGTTCAGTTAATTCAACCATGATTTTTGTTTTGGGTAGATATGCTATTATCCAATCAACTCAGGCAGCAGTGTTATAACTGAAGTACTCCTCACGGTCAAAAGGTTAGTTTTCTTTCTGTCCATGTATTTAACAGTGACATTTAATGACTGCAGAGGTTTAACTCAGCACTGACAGTAAATTAGAAACCAAAGCAGCCTTAAATAAAGCAGAATCAATGCTCAAAGTGTCTTAATGCGTAGCAGTCAGACAATAGAATTATTTATTGTTTTGAAAATAAACCTTTTTTTTTCACTTAGTTAATTGTTTCTTTTGAACGAAAAAAGGCTAAACTATAGAATAAGTGACAACATGATTTAATGATCTAGCATTATGGACATTATGCTCATCACTGGGCTTTTTACACTCCTAAACATTAAGCACACTATTTTAAACCACAGAATATAAATCAACTTGTGGGTTTTTTTTGGGGGTGGGGGGGGGGGTGGAGTTTGCTGGTTTAAAACTGTTATGGGTGTCTAATTTGAAAGTCCCTTTGAGCACTTTTCCATTGAAAATAGAATATTTAAATTCACTGCATTTGTGATTATGTTGGTATCATTATGTGCTTTTCAAAATGGGTTAAATTTGAATGTTAGCAAGTCATAGTCAAGCACAAGGAAACAAGTCACAACTTGTTACCTATGCAGAGCCCCAATGGAGATAAAGCATTGCTGTAACAAAACACAACATTGAAATAAAAGCCATTGTTCCAGCATAACTATCGCCTGTGTCAAATCACTAAACTGACAGATAATTCTACGTCAGTTAATACAATTCAAAATATTGATTCTAATGGTGGGGTGCGAGAATTAGATGGTAATTGAATTTTAATCCAAAACATTCAGTTCTACTTTTTAAATATGTAAAACTTGAAGGATACCACAACAGTACAACTGTTCTGGAGTAGTTTTACTCCCGATTAATGCTGCAGATGGTCCATATTGGTTGTTTATGCTCCTCTCCCCTACTTCATCTAAACCTATCAGCATGTCATTCTATTTCTTTTGCCGTCATGTACATTTCCAGTCTCCCCTTCAATGTATTGTTATTATTTTCCTCAAATTCTCTCCATTTGGTAGCAATTTCCACATTCTGACCACATTCCAAGAAGCATTTCTCCTGAATTTCTTATTGGATTTGTTGGTAAATATCTTACACTTATGAACCCTGGAGGTGCTGTGAGTTAGTTGGTGGCTTATGTGTGAGACGATGATGATTCAAAACAGACCAAAAACAGTTTGGGTCTTATTTTGCTGACCGCCAATACCATCACTGCACCCTCCCTCCCCTCACTTTTCTCCCTTGACTGCCGCAAGGCTGATAGATCCTGCACTGTCCCCATCCCACCAATTCAAACCCTTGTCTCCCAAAATCTTATTCTCTGTACTGAGGAACCTTTGTACTCCCCAGATTGCAAACCTATCTGCCATTAGTGTTTAAATACAGCCTGAGCCTGAAGTCAGGGCCTGACTTGAACCCAAAGGAACTATTGAGACTGAAGGAGGATCGGTCCATTTTTATTTAAGGTCAGTTCAAGGCATTAAACTTGATTTTTCACTGCACTACTGAGGGAGATGTGTGTAGACCCTCTGTTAGGGAAATAGTGCGGCATGACATTAAGATCCTGATCTAACAAAGTCCAATTTAATCTAACTTGAATATAGAAAGCTATATGTGGATATATATGGAATCCATGCTATGTTACATTTTAAAAATTCATTACAGGGATATGGGTGTGACTGGCAAAGCCAACATTTATTATCTATCTGTAGTTTCCCTTGAGAAGATGGTGATGAGTCTTCTTCTGGAACCACTGTGGTCCATGTTGTGAATGTACTCCCACACTACAGCTGGTTACAGAATTACAGAAGGTAGATGAATGGCATTATACATGCATGTTTGGATGGCTATTTGACGTGGATGATAATTTGGAGGTGATGGTGTTTACATGAATCTTCTGCCCTGGTTTTTTTAAGGGATACAGATTTGCAAGTGATGAAACTTGAGTGACTTGCAGCAGTGTATCCTGCAGATAGTACACACTACAGCCACGATGCACTAACAGTGAAGTTACTCTATAATTAAGCTGGTGTGTGGGATTCCAATCAAGCAGATTGCTTTGTATTGGATGATGCTGAACATCACATGTTGTCAGGGCTGCATCCATCTAGACACGTAGAATATTCCATTACATTCTTGATATGTCTTGTAAGTTATTAGGCGATGGAGAGGCTTTGGTGGAGGATGTGGGGAGGGGATTGGAGGGCTGTCGGGGGGAAGGGGGGGGGGGGGGGGGTCGGTGTTCAGGAGGTGAGCAATTTTCTGAAGAATAGCCGGACTCTAACCCGCTACTATAACAACAGCATCAAAATGGCTAGTCCAGTAGAGTTACTGGTCAATAGTGATCCACCAAGATGTTAATAATGAGAGGTTCAATGATAGCAATGTCTTTGCATCTCAACATATGTCAATGTATCTTTGTCATTAGGCAACAACAACATTAATACAATGTCAGATACATTTCAAGATAAGCTAAGAGTACCTAACAACATATATTGTTTTTTGTTCAGAGCTTTCATTTTGAATGTGTCAGGACAACAAAGGTAGTTTTAAGGGATTTATATCTTTATTGGTAAAAATTAGAAATACGTTATAGTTTTAAGTGGGTTTAATTTAATGCTTCAGTGCCTGAAAGAGTAAAATCTATAGTTAGATTCATGCTGGACAAAGCTGTTTGTATATGTGGGGCTTAGTTAAGTTCCAACTGTGTTTCTATTGTGCTTAGAGAGGGCTACGACATGAAGAATAAATAAGACAAAAGCATGTGGGTGCTGCTTAGCAACTGAGGCCTGTATGGTAGCAAAGCTTTGGGGTTTTAGTTTAACTAATATGATAGCAGTTGAAGATAGGTAATGAAAGAGAAGGTAGCTCCCATAGCTCTGCTAGAAGCAGTTGGTTTAGAAAGCAAGGGAGAGCACATCTCTCTCAACTTTGCTGGAAGAAAAACAGATCATGAAGTAACGGATAAGAAAACAACTGCAGAGATCTGGAGAGCAGCTAGTTAAGGAAACTAGAGAAATGAAGAGAGATTTCCAAGATGTCTAAGCTTAAAGGTACCAGAATAGCGCACAAAAACAGAAAATGCAGGAAAACTCAACCGGTCCGACAGCATTTGTGGAGAGAGAACGGAGCTAACGTTTTGAATCTGAGTGACCTTTTGATGATAGTGGGGTCACCATACCGGATACCCAATGAAATGCCATCCCCCACCCCCAACCCTAACCTTGAGGGAGTACATAAAATTTTGCCTATTGTGTCTGCCTTTTTGAAGATCTATCCAATTAATTCAAAATCTCTGCTCTTTCCCCAGGGCCTCCAAGGTTTTCCTTTATGCGCATGAATTCAGTTGCCTTTTAAAATTGTCTACTGAATATGTTTCCATCTTTCTTTCAGGCAGGATATTCTAGATGCTAAAGGTCTGCTGCTGAAAGGCATTGTCATCATCTTCATTCTGATTATACTTTGAAAGATACCGTAGCAATATTTGAATTGGAGAAGTGTGTTCTTCCAGTATGCTAGCCAGTATTCATCCTTCAGCTTAACTATTTGCTTTTTCTGAGACTTTGGGCTGAAATTTTAACCGGTTTTGAGACCTGACGTTAGCAAACCCCCCCCGGTTTGTTAAACCTCCATGTGTCAACCATTCCCATTCTTTCCATAAACCCTCCCAACTCTTCGCCATCCTCACCCTTCCCATTGACTTTGGGCTCGACCTGTCCACCCTCAGTTCCATCACCTAATGAAAATCTCCACCCACATTTAATCAGTGTGTGACCAAATTCGGGATTGCTCCCAGCAAACCCCTCACAAACCCCACGTCATCCCAATTTGGTGCATATACATTTGGTGCATATACATGCTCCAGCACCCCACTCACTAGCACATATCTTCCCCCAGGTCCCTTGGCTCCCACAAACCCGTTCTTTCGTTCAACATAATAGCCATCCCTTGCAATTTTGAATCAAACCCCCAGTGGGATATCTGTCCCACCATTCCTTCCTCAAATTAACCTGGTTCTTCACTCAGAGGTGCGGCTCCTGTAAGAAGATCACCTCCGCCTTCAAACTCCTCAGGTGTGCAAAAACCTGTGACCTTGGCCCATTTAACTCCCGGATGTTCCACATTACAATTCTTATGGCGGCTCACGCCTCCACTCCCCTCTACCGGCCGCCATCATCCCCCTCAAGCTCTGCCTCCTCTAATACCATCTTAAAGCAGGCCCAATCCAAGGTGACCCCTCTCTTCGTCCCATGACCACGCTCAATCTCCAATTCTGCCACATGGCAATCCCCCCTCCCCGCCCCTCCAACCTCCCCATCTCACCCTCCTCCCCTTCCCCCACCTGACCACCTCTCCCAACCTCCTCCCCCACCTCACCTCCATTCACCAGCAGAACCTGCTTGAAGGTCCTCCCCTGCACGACCCCCCGACCCGTAGATAAAAAACAACCAAAGTCACAATCCACCCCCTCCAAAAGAAAAACACCACAGATGGCCGGGGGAGGGGGGGGTGCTACAGACAAACTTATAACTCCCCAAAGTACAGTGACGTCAATAAACAAACGGAAAAAATCCCACCCTCTGGCAACATACAACCAGAACCTCCAATTTTTACAGATGCAGCTTCTCCATCTCACACCAACTCTCAGTTTTGCCGCAGTTTACGGTCCCTTATAAAGTCATTAGCCTCTTCTATTGTTTCAGAATAGTACTTCCGGCCTTCAAAAGTGACTCACAGTGTCGCCGGGCACAGCACACTAAACCAGATCTGCCTTTGGTAAACACCACCTGTTGAATCCTGCACGCCTCTTTAGCAGTTCCGCATCAATATCCTGATATATTCGGACGCAATTCCCTTCCCATTCACAGTCTCACTTCTCCATAGCCCATCGTAGGATCTTTTCCACAAATTTGTACATCTGCACAATCACCGCTTGTGGCAGCTCCCCCGCTCTCGGCCTCTGCCTTAAAGATCTGTGGGCCCTGTCCACCTCTGGAGTCTTGTCCAGCACTCCCTGCTCCATCAGCCCGGCCAACATCCTTAACTTCTGTGAGTTCTGCCGCCTGGACCGGTTTTCTTGCTCTTCCACCTTCACCCTCAGCGACTTGCATAAGACCACCACCTGGGCCTCCAAGGTCACGAGCCTGTCACTCTGGTCAGACATCACCGTCTCCACCTCTTGCATCTTCACCCCTTGTGCCTCGAGGCACTTCTCTACTCAGTCCATTGACCCTCACAGGGGTGCTACTGCTCCCTCGATGGCCTTCGACCAGTCGCCATGCGACTCCTTCCTTTGGTGGCGAATTTCATCTTTGATGAAGGCCAATAGCTGTTCCATTTGGGCCTTTCCCACTGGTGCCAACCTTCCCCCTCTGTCATTTTCACAATTGTTGCCTCCCCACAAGTCCCCTCCAGTTCCTTAGCCAGATTTTTGTCTGGCCCGGTAGCCAGTAGACATACCAATCCTGGGGAGAACCTCTCCCTCTACACATTCTGCACCACTTTCCTGTTGGCGCTACCCCATTAACAGGTATAAAGTGCCCAAACCAATGCCTTCAAGCTGGCTGCCCAGTGTGCGACCAATCACTCCATGGCCGCCACCGGTCTCCTCTGCAGTTGTAGTCTTATGCCACATGCCTATCCTATTAACAGCAAGCCAGCTTCTCAATCTGACTACAGGCAACTAAGAAATTGTGTCCAGAAATGGTCGTCAGGTTCTGCCATTAACAGGAGCTGTACTCTAGAGCAAAGCTGCCTCCTCCCCCTCACTCTGCACCCTCCCTGCTTCCCCATTAATATAGGATGGAACAGCACAGTAGGAGGCCATTCAGCGCATTGTGCCTGCGCCAGATCATTGGTCGAGCTGTATAATTGATCCTGCTTCCCTGCTTATCCTCGATAGCCCTGAATATTTTTTTCCCTTAAGTATTTATCCAGTTTTCTTTTGAAAGTTACCACTGACTATGCCTCCACCAGGCTATGTATTGCAAATTACAACATCTCGTTATGTCAAAAAGATGTTTCCTCTGGTTCTTTTGCCAATCACCTCAAATCTGAGTCCCCTGATAACCGACCTTTCTACCACTGAAATAGTTTTTCCTTAATTACTTTAGTAAATCTTCATTATTTTGAACACCTTTATCAAATCTCCACTTAACGTTCTCTGCTTTAAGGAGAACAACCCCAGCTTCTTCTCTCTATTCACGTACCTGAAGTCGCTCAACCATGCAACCATTCCAATAAGTCTCTTCGGCATCCTCTCTAGTTAAGGCCTAATTTAAACTCTATGGAATTGGGTGGGTTTTGAGTGAGTTAAGATCAGGCCCTTATAAGGCTTGAAATCTTTCCTGAAGTATGATGATGCCCAGAAAAGTACACAGTGCACCAGCCGAGGCCTGACCAATATTTTGTAAAGGTTTAGCACATATTCCTTGCTTTTGTTCTCTTGCCATCTGTTAATAAAGTCAAGAATCCCATATTTCTTCTAATAGCCGTCTCAACTTGTGTTCCCACCTTCAAAGGTTTGAGTGCACACATCCTCGGTCACTTTGTTGCCCCTCTAAAATTGTACCAGTGCATTTGTATTGCCTCTCCTCATTGTTCCTATCAAAATTTATCACTTCCCACTTTTTGTTAAATTTCAACCTTGTGTCTGCCCATTTCATGTCTGTATATGTCATCCTGAAGTCTATCCTCCTCATTATTCACTATTTTTCCTCGCTTTGTGATATCTGTCAACTTTGAAATTATTCCCTATATACTCAAGGCCAGGTTGTTAGTATGTATCAAAAGATTCAACCCTTGTGTAATTCTTTCAAGTCTGATAGACAATCATTCATCATTACTCTCTGATTTCCATATCTTTGCCAATTTTGGCTTCATATTGCCATTTGTTCCTTTAATACTATGGCTCACATTTGCTAACAAATTAATTGTGTGATATTTTGTCAAATGTCTTTTGAAATCTTAGTGACAATTAGGGTGGGCAATAAATGTTGATCTTGCATCCCAAGAAAGATGTTTTGTAAAATTACGCAACATTAACCGCACCAGCCTCATCAACCTCCTTTGTTATTTCATTAAGGAACAAAATCAAGTTAGTCAAACATGATTCGCTTTTAACAAATCCATAGTGACTTCCATTGATTAGCCCATACATCACCAATTTTCAATTCATTCTGCCCCTGATAATTGTCTCTTAATGTTTCTCCACCACCAAAAGTTGCTTACCTGGTCTGTAATTGTCAGCATTGAAAACCAGTTGGAGGGTTCCCAGCCCCTGGGGGATTCTTGTACTGCCTCATTCCTCCTACCCTGCCAGGTGGCCACCTACTTCTTCTGCAGAACTCTCTGTAGCTGCCGAATGCCATCTCCTGGAACATGGACACCAGGAAATTCTCAGCCTCCCTTAAGCTCTGCAGTGACTCCAGCTGCTGCTGAATTTCAGAAACCCTGAATTTAGGTTTAAGCAATTGGAAGCATTTCCTTCATGCAAAGTTACCCAGGACACAGAAAACAGTTCCCACATCAACACAGGAATTTCAGACGTTTCTGAGGTGTCCCATTATTTTGTTTTAGAGTCAACCTACTTACGCTCTATATATATAAAGTATAAACCTTCATGGTTTGTCATTTAGATTATTTTATATTGTAATTAATGCAATTGGGATTTAATGTTGCTATCCTCTACTTAATTTAAATTCCATAAGCTTTGATCGAATTAATTACTTTCATTATTTGCATATTTACGGTTGGCCCTTAGTTGAAAGCAGTTAGCATGTCCTTCCTAGTCTCATCAAATTCCTTTGGTCACTTTGTTTAGCAAATCAATGGCCTGAATCTTCCAAGGCCCAGAGTGGCAAAATCTGAACTTATCTATGTGCTGTGCATCAGGACCCTGACGAAGTCCGGACGCTAACCCATGCACTGCAATTGTCTGGGAAGTTTAACTTCTGATGGACTGATTTGTACTTCCTGAGGCCCCTCATCATGTCTCTGACACTGAACCAGTGTCCGGAACTTGGGCTGGATACGTACCTTGGAAATGTTACTCTGGTTAATAGTCTTCCTTCTTCTCCTTCTTGGGCAGTCCCTCATGGTCAAGGATGACTTGCTTCCACTCCAGGGAGGTGGGTTCTGCGGTGTTTGAATATCTAATCCAGGAGCCACAGACTCTGCCACAGCTTTGGCAGGTGGTGTCTGAGGTAGGTGGGCGAGATGCTCTGGATTCTGTGCTTTCCTTCCGCTGTTTACGTTTGGCCTCCATGTGCTCCACCCTGCGACGCTCGAGGTTATAGACACCTTCGCGTACACTTCTTCTCCAGTTCATGTATTCTAAAGCAAGCGATTCCCACGTGTTGATGGGGATGTTGTATTTATTTGGACTCCTCGTATTTTATCTGCCCTCCTAGTGATTGCTTGCCGTTGAAGAGCTTGAGGTAGAGCACGTATTTCGGGATTCTTGTGTCGTGCATTTGGACAATGTGACCCACCCAACACAGCTGGTCAAATGTGACCAGTACCTCGATACTGGGAATATTGGCCTGGGAGAGGACACTCATATTAGTACGCCTATCCTGCCATTGTATTTTCAGGATTTTGTACAGGCAACGTTGGTGATATCTCTCCAGGGATTTGAGGTATCTACTGTACATTGTCCAGTTTTCAGATGCAAACAGTAGGGTGGGACCATGGCTGCTCTGTGGACCACGAACCTGGTGCGGCATTCGAGGTCTCGGTCTTCAAACACTCTGGCTGGGATTGTCCGATCCCACGGCCAAGTTCTGACGCTGGCGTCAAAGGCGGCGCGAGCCACTCCAGCGTCAACGGGCCTCCAGGCCAAGGTATACACCCCTTCCCAAGGGCTAGTACGGCACCAGAGTGGTGTCTGCTGCTCCAGCCGGCGCGCCACGGTTGGCGTGGGTCTGCGCATGCGCATCACGGCCGGTGCGTGTTCGCACATGCACATGGGTTCCCGTCTCCGCGCCGGCCCCCGGGCATGATGGCGGAGCCCTACAGGGGCCCGGCGCGGAGGAACATTGGCCCCCCATGGAAATAGCCCGCCTGCCAATCAGTAGGCCCCAATCGCAGGCAAGGCCACCGTGGAGGCACCCCCCCGGAGTCGGATCCTCCCCGCCCTCCCACCAGGATGGCCCCCCCAGCCAGAACTCCGAGGTCCCGCCGGGTAGGACCATACTTAACCTACGATGACGGGACTCGGCCGAACTCGGCAGGCACTCGGCCCGTCGAGGTGTGAAGAATCGGCGGGGGGGGGGCCGATTCTTCGACCCGACGGGGGTCGGAGAATCCCGGCCTCTGTTCCTCAGGCGTCTGAAGACTGCACTGGTGCATTGGAGAGGATGTTAGATTTCACCATCAATGTCTGCTCGCACTGAGAGGAGGCTCCCGACGTATTGGAAATGATCCACGTTGTCCAGGGTCTCACCATGGATCTTGATGGTCGGGGCAGGTTTGTGTGGTAGGAGCTGGCTGGTAGAGATCCTTTGTTTTTCTGGATGTTTAGTCTGAGGCCCATTCTCTCATTTGCATCGGTGAATGCGTCAGTGACTGTTTGTAGCTCGGCCTCTGCGTGTGCACACACAGGCATCATTTGCGTACTGTAGCTCGATGACAGAGATTGGGGTGGTCTTGGTTTTGGCCTGGAGGTGTCAGAGGTTATACAATTTCCGGCTTCCGGCTTGTTCGGTGGGTTAGCTCCATTCCAGCAGCAAGCTTCAGGGTGATGGGGTGGAGTGTTGCTGCAAGCATTGGTGCAATGATGCCACCTTGTTGACACCGGTTAATATCTGGTATAATTTTGTGATTAGTCAATGTAACTGAACTGAGCACCACAAATGAGCTCCTCTCCCATCCCCCCGACCCAGTCACGCTCCCAACCAGACCTGACTCTCTCCCATCACCAACCTACACCTCCCCCATCTGACTTTCAACAAACACTGTCCCCAACCTTAACTCACTCACTACCACAATCACGATCTAACTCTTTCACCCATACGATCCTTCCAACCCGACTCCACACTCTCTCCCAACACCCCCTGATTTGACCTAACTCCCTCAACAGCACTCCCCCAACCCAAACTCTCTCTCTGACCAGCATCACCCCAACTTGGCCCAATTCTCCCATCATCAATCCCCCAACGCAACCCGATTCTCCCATCACCAACTCACCCCCACCAATCCGACCCGTCACTCTCTCCCAACCTGACCCAAAACTGATATGACGAATACCTTCTCAATGGCAGTAGCATGTCTGCTGTATAATACTGTAGTTTGACTTGCATGTCACTCAAACTGGAATAGGGCAGCACGGTAGCACAAGTGATGAGCACTGTGGCTTCACAGCGCCAGGGTCCTAGGTTCGATTCCCCGCTGAGTCACTGTCTGTGCGGAGTCTGCACATTCTCCCCGTGTCTGCGTGGGTTTCCTCCGGGTGCTCGGTTTCCTCCCACAGTCAAAAGACGTGCAGGTTAGGTGGATTGGCCATGATAAATTGCCCTTAGTGACCAAAAAAGGTTCGATGGGGTTATTGGGTTATGGGGATAGGGTGGAAGTAGGGCTTAAGTGGATTGGTGCAGACTCGATGGGCCGAATGGCCTCCTTCTGCACTCTATGTTCTATGTTCTAGTTCCTAACATGTATCAATATATTTGGTGAGTGTGTTGTGAAATTATTTTTGAAATTAGTCTATTAAGGGCCTGTCGGTATCTGGAATGGACACCTACTGAGAATAAAGGGACAATACTCAGTATTCAACATTGCAAAAGATTTGCCGTGCAAACTTTTAACTCTGGTTCATGTGATTCATGATTTAGTGTTTTTAAATGGATTATGGCCATTGTGCTCCAAGATTAGGTAAGGACAATATCTGTGCTGCTGCCTATACCATCCAACCAGTCACTCATTCACTAATGATGTAAAACTGAAGATAGGAGATTTTTTTTTAAATTCACTTATAGTGGTAGCACGGTGGTGCAGTGGTTAGCATTGCTGCCTCACGGCGCCGAGGTCCCAGGTTCGATCCTGGCTCTGGGTCACTGTCCATGTGGAGTCTGCACATTCTCTCCGTGTTTGCGTGGGATTCGCCCTCACAACCCAAAAATGTCTGCACCAGGTAGGTCAATTGGCCACGCTAAATTGCCCCTTAATTGGAAAAGATGAATCGGGTACTTCATTTATAGGACGTGGTCATCGCTGGTTCAGCCAACATTTATTGCCCATCCTAGTGCCCTTCAGAAGGTGGTGGTGAGTTATCTTCTTGAACCGCTGCAGTCCTTGATGTGTAGGTACACCCACTGTACTGTTAGAGAGCGAGTTCCAGGATGTTGCTCCAACGTCAGTGAAGGAACAGTGATACATTTCCAAGTCAGGGTGGTGAGTGACGTGGAGGGGATCCTCCAGGTGGTGGGGTTCCCAGGTATCTGCTGCTCGACATCCTAGGTGGTAGTGGTCGTGGGTTTGGAAGGTGCAGTCGAAGGAACCTTGGTGAGTTTCTGCAGTGCATCTTGTAGATGGTACACATGGCTGCCACTGTTCGTCAGTGGTGGAGGGTTTGAATGTTTGTGGAAGGGGGAGCAATAAGCGGGCTGCTTTGTCCTGGATGGTGTTGAAGTCTTGAGTGTTCTTGGAGCTGCACTCATCCAGGCAAGTGTAGAGTACTCCCTTACACTCTGACTTGTGCCTTGCAGATGGTAAACAGGCTTTGGGAAGTCAGGAGGTGAGTTCCTCGCCATAGGATTCCTAGCTTTTGACCTGTCCTGGTAGCCACAGTATTAATATGGCTAGTCCAGTTCAGTTTCTGATCAATGGTAACCCCCAGGATGTTGATTGTCGGGGATTCAGTGATGGTAATGCCATTGAATGTCAAGGGGCAGTAGTTCAACCCTCTCTTGTAGGAGATGGTTATTGCCTGGCACTTGTGTGGCGTGAATGTAACTTGCCACTTGTCAACCCAAAGGCCCCCAAGGGGCTAGTTTAGCACAGGACTAAATAGCTGGCTTTTAAAGCTGACCAAGGCAGGCCAGCAGCGTGGGTTCAATTCCCGTATCAGCCTCCCCGAACAGGTGCCGGAATGTGGCGACTAGGGGCTTTTCACAGTAACTTCATTTGAAGCCTACTTGTGACAATAAGCAATTTCATTTCAAAGCCTGGGTATTGTCCAGGTCTGGCTGCATTTGGACGTGGACTGCTTCATTATCTGAGGAGTCACGAATAGTGGTGAGCATTGCACAATCAACCACAAACATCCCACATCTGACCTTATGATGGAAGGGAGGTCATAGATGAAGAAGATGAAGATGGTTGGGTCCAGGACACTACCCTGAGGAATCCCTGAAGTGATGCCCTGGAGCTCAGATGATTGACCTCCCACCATCACAACCATCTTCCTTTGTGCGAAGTATGACTCCAACCAGCGGAGAGTTTCCCCCTTGACTCCAATTTAGCTAGGGCTCCTTGATTCCATACTCCGTCAAATGCTGCCTTGATGTCAAGGGCAGTCACTCTCACCTCACTGCTGGCATTCAGCTCTTTTGTCCATGTTTGGACCAAGGCTGTAATGAGGTCAGGTAATGAATGACCCTGGTGGAACCCAAACTGAGCATCTGTGAGCAGGTTATTGTTGAGTAAGTGCAGCTAGATAGCACTGTTGGTAATTCCTTCCATCACTTTGTCGATGATGGAGAGTAGACTGATAGGGCGGTAATTGGCAGGGTGGGATTTGTCCTGTTTCTTGTGTACAGGACACGCCTGGGCAATTTTTCACATTGCCGGATGTGATGAAATGCATAAAGCAAGTTTGTACATAATGTTATGCATGACCTCCAACCATTAGGTGGCAGTGTAAACCCATCATGTGACCCTACAGTTGGGGAGTTGGGAGTAGGATTGATGGATTACAAAGAACTCGAAGATTCGGAACGAAACAATCCGAATCACTGAAGATAACTTTGAAGGATAAGGAAGAAAATGCATCTTTGCTACTAACCTTGTAGCTCCTGGCATCTGGTGCTCATCACGCGGTAAAACATTGAAGCCTAGGATGTAAGACATCAAGACACCTCAACAGCTTCAGATTATCAGTAACGTAGATGAGAATTGGAGGGTGCTAAGCAACAGTTTAAACTCTATGTTGGAGCCCTTGGTCTGCAGGCTCAGCTCGATGAGAGGTGTATTGCGTTGCTGCTCATTGTAGCAGGTCCACAAGCAATTGAAATTTTCAACACTTTTGTCTTTGAAAACGAGGCTGATAGCAAAAGCTCCGATGAAGTTCGGAACCAATTCGATTCGCATTGCTACCCAGAACGCGGGGAGAGGCATTTGATAGCTTCCTCACTGACTTACGATTAAAAGCGCAGTGGTGCAACTTCAGCGCACTCCAGTCATCAATAATACGCGTAAGATAGTTTTCGGAATCTCCAATGACAAAGTGCGCGAACGGCTTCTGCAGGAAACAGACCTGCAACTTGAAAGTGCGATTCAAATATGTCACGCTAGTGAGCTTGCAGCAAAGCGGTTCAGCAGGTTGAATCTCCAGCATTTTGGCGTGTAGGCAGAAGAGGCGGCACATTCCATTAGTGTGGTGACACAGCTGAATACGAAACGTGCTTCCAGTGCGGGTGGCCATTTTGAACAGCCAACCCGATCTTCCATTTTGTGTCCGTAATGTGGCAAATGGCATTTGCCATGGCAATGCCCTGATTATGGAAAAACATGTGCCATCTGTAATGGCAGGAATCAGCGCTATTGATGAAGTGTGCCTAGAGGACACATTCTTTGTTGACATGTACTCCAGCGAAGACGAGGAGACTCAAGTCACACCAAATAACAATGTATTTGTACCAATCCGCAGCAATAGTGAATTGAAGGCAGATAATCATAAAGATAAATGGACAGTGCCAGTAAAGATAAATGGCATAGTGATAACAGACAAGCTCGACACTGGTGCGAGGACCAACCTCATCAATCTGTCCGATGTAAAGTTGTGGATTCAACGAAAAATAGTTACCAGAACGGCATTGTTAAGAGATTACAATGGTAATGAAATCTTGTTGTTAGGAACATGTGAGTGTGATGTCGATGTCAAAAACAAAATTCACAAGTTTAAATTTTCTGTGGTGGTGCTTTAATTGCAGTTGAGGAGACTTCAGGAGACTCCATACTGAATGATTCCCCTGAAATTCTCCATGGTTTTGCTACGTCTCCGTACACATACAAGATTCAATTCAAGGAAGATGCGCTGAGTCATGTGCCGGTGCCATTAAGGGATAAACTAAAGGCAGAGCTAGAGAGAATGACTGCCTTCGGTGTCATTAAGAGTATTGAAGTCCATACAGACTGGCTTAATTCCATGGTCTGTGTAAAGAAGTCCAATGGGGACTTAAGAAACTGCATGGATCCAAAGGATGTGAATCTCAATATTAAAAGGGAACACTACCCTATACCAAAAAGGGAGGGGATAACGCGTGAAATGGCAGGAGCAACCTTTTCAGCAAATTGGATGCATCACAAGGCTTCTGGCAGCTGAAGCTAGATAAAGAAAGCAATAAAATGTGTACGTTCAACACACGCTTCGGGACATATTGCTTTTTAAGAATGCCATTTGGCATCATCTCGGCTTTAGAGATCTTTTGTCGTGCCTTGGAGCATATAGTTGAGGGAATTCCGGTGGTCTGTTTTTATGTGGATGACATTATTATTTTGGGGTTGACCCGGGAAGAGCATGATAAACGGCTTCCCAGGGTCCTAAAAATATCAAGAAAAATGGTCTGAAGTTGAACAGGACGAAATGTCAAATCGGGGTGCACAGCATCACCTTCCTGGGACACGAGCTATCTCCACAAGGTGTTCAGCCCGAGGGCAATTCTGCAGATGCCACACCCTATGTGGGGGTCACGAAAAGTCATTGGCAAATAGGGTTAAGGAAAATCCCAAGGCTTTTTACACGTACATAAAAAGCAAGAGGGTAGCCAGGGAAAGGATTGGCCCACTGAAGGATAGGCAAGGGAATCTATGTGTGGAGCCAGAGGAAATGGGCGAGGTACTAAATGAATACTTTGTGTCAGTGTTCACCAAAGAGAAGGAATTGGTGGATGTTGAGTCTGGAGAAGGGTGTGTAGATAGCCTGGGTCACGAGATCCCAAACGACGAGGTGTTGGGCGTCTTGAAAAATATTAAGGTAGATAAGTCTCCAGGGCCTGATGGGATCTACCCCAGAATACGAAAGGAGGTTAGAGAGGAAATTGCTGAGACCTTGACAGAAATCTTTGGATCCTCACTGTCTTCAGGTGATGTCCCGGAGGACTGGAGAATAGCCAATATTGTTCCTTTGTTTAAAAAGGGTAGCAAGGATAATCCAGGGAACTACAGTAGTGGACTCACCAACACTAAGGGCATTCAAATGGTCATTGGATAGACATATGGACGATAAGGGAATAGTGGAGATGGGCTTTAGAGTGGTTTCACAGGTCGGCGCAACATCGAGGGCCGAAGGGCCTGTACTGCGCTGTAATGTTCTATGTTCTACAGGCCGGTGAGCCTTATGTCAGTGGTAGGGAAATTACTGGAGAGAATTCTTCGAGACAGGATCTACTCCCATTTGGAAGCAAATGGACGTATTAGTGAGAGGCAGCATGGTTTGGTGAAGGGGAGGCCACCAACTCAATGTCCCGGTTGATCCCAGGCCAATAGACTCCCTCCTTGGCTCTCCTCTTGCACTTTTCCATGCCCAAGCTCCCTTCATGGAGCTTCACAAGGATCATGGACTGTGCTTTTCTAATTGGAGGGCTGTGACTAGTGGTGTTCCGCAGGGATCAGTGCTGGGACCTTTGCTGTTCATAGTATATATCAATGATTTGGAGGAAAATGTAACAAGTCTGATTAGTAAGTTTGCAGACGACACAAAGGTTGGTGGAATTGCGGATAGCGATGAGGACTGTCAGAGGATACAGCAGGATTTAGATTGTTTGGAGACTTGGGCGGAGAGATGGCAGATGGAGTTTAATCCGGACAAATGTGAGGTAATGCATTTTGGAAGGTCTAATGCAGGTAGGGAATATGCAGTGAATGGTAGAACCCTCAAGAGTATTGAAAGTCAGAGAGATCTAGGTGTACAGGTCCACAGGTCACTAAAAGGGGCAACACAGGTGGAGAAGGTAGTCAATAAGGCATACGGCATGCTTGCCTTCATTGGCCGGGCATTGAGTATAAGAATTGGCAAGTCATGTTGCAGCTGTATAGAACCTTAGTTAGGCCACACTTGGAATATAGTGTTCAATTCTGGTCGCCACACTATCAGAAGTATGTGGAGACTGTACAGAGGGTGCAGAAGAGATTTACCAGGATGTTGCCTGGTATGGAGGGCATTAGCTATGAGGGGCGGTTGAATAAACTCGGTTTGTTCTCACTGCCAGTCTCTGACCACAAGTCGTAAATAATTAAAGAAGAAACTGCCAAGGACACTATCTTGCAAAAAGTGAGAAAGTATCTCCACGAAGGATGGCCCATAGGATCCCATTCAAGCTTCTACAATATTCGAACAGAATTAAGTGACGTGAATGGATTTTTGCTGTGGATTCAGCGGATTGTGATTCCACAGGCACTATGGTCCATGATCCTTGTGAAGCTCCATGAAGGGAGCTTGGGCATGGAAAAGTGCAAGAGGAGAGCCAGGGAGGCAGTCTATTGGCCTGGGGTCAACCGGGACATTGAGTTGGTGGTGGAGAACTGTGAAACATGCCAAAGAATTCAGCGCAGGCAGAGCAAGGAAGCTATGCAGATGGGCGAGACAGTCACAACTCCGAGGCAGAAGGTTGTCATGCACCTTTTCCATTTCCATGGAAAGGAGTACCTTCTGACCATAGACTATTTCTCTAACTATTTCTCTCCCCGGAGATAGTGCAGTTGTCGAAATCTATGGCAAGATGTGCTGTTAAGAATGTCAAAAAAATCTTTGCGTGATACGGCATTCCGAGTATGGTCATGAGCGATAATGGTTATTGTTTTGACTGCTATGAGTGGACAAAATTTGCATGGCAGTATGATTTCCAACACGTTACTTCCAGTCCGCATTACGCTCAGTCGAATGGAAAGGCTGAAAAGGGTGTGCATATCATCAAACAGATCCAAAAGAAAGCACTGGACAGTCGCGATGATGCATGTCCTGTGCTCCTCAGCTATCGTTCAGCACCACAAATCAATGGCCTCTCGCTCGCTCAAATTTTGATGAACAGGCAAATGTGAACGATTCTACCTCATTTTCCTCATGAGCCCGTGAACCATTCGTTAATAGGACAATTGACCTCTCAGAAAAGGAGGCAGAGGGCTTCTGTGATAGATCTGCCAAAAGACTTCAACCTCTGAAGCCGGAGGATACGGTGAGAATAGAAGACTCCAAAGGAAATGGATGGTCTAAACAGGCAAAGGTATTGCGACAAGCAGGCCCAAACTCATATTTCATTATTACGGATGAAGTTGCTGTCTTTGAGAGGAATAGTACTTTGCTCAAAGTACACCAACCGTTTGTGATGCAACCACCGAAAGAAGCATGCAACAGTCTTACAACATCTGAAGAACATACGGAACAAATACAAGATCATGAATCAATACATGAAGAGTATCAAACTCAAGCAACAAACACTAAAGAACATGAAGAACCTTTGCAAGTTCAGCAAACACTGAGAAGGTCTACAAAGATGAGGCGCAAGCCAGAAAGACTGAACTTGTGACAGACTGTAAAAAATTCTCAACATGTAAATAGTTATGCATATCATGGTGAAATGTAAAAAGTAATTTAATGTATGTAAATAATTTCATTTTCCAAAGTAAAGGGGATGTGATGATATGCATAAAGTTGGGAGTAAGTTGTGCTGGAGGATGGACATATTTTGCAGTAGCTCTACAATAGTTAATTAGTGTTAGTAGTTTATTATTTTATTTATCCTTGTTTCATAATATATTATTTAAACTAGATGTTTTGTATTCATCATTCACTTCGGCCAGTCTGCAGAACATGACACCGGGTAACTGCCAGTGCTGTAGCTGTACTGCAACAGCTTGGCTAGGGGTGCGGTCAGTTCTGGAGCACAAAACCTCAGCACTATTGCCGGGATATTGTCCATGCCTTCAGCCATTCCCTGATATCACCTGGAGTGAATTGCATTGGCTGAAGACTGACATCTGTGATGCTGGGGACCTCCAGAGATGAGCGAGGTGGATCATCCACTTGGCACTTCTGTTTGAAGATTGTTGCGAATGCCTCAGCCTTGTCTTTTGCACATATGTGCTGGGCTCCCCCATTATTGAGGATGGATGGGGATATTTGTGCCGCCTCCTCCTCCAGTTAGTTGTTTAATTGTCCACCACCATTCACGGCTGGATGTGACAGGACAGAGAGGGGAAGAAACCTAAATGCAGGCTGGGTTGGAGGAGTGATGGTGGGAGGAGAGTGGGGTTGGATTGGAAGGGTCATGTGGGTAAAATATTTGGGAACTTTAAACACTTACCTGAATGTGGTAGCTGATGTCGTGAAAAATGCGGGTGTCCTCTGAGCTTATTTTCTTCTCTAGTTTCTCCGCGGATTCCTGTGCAAGGGATCTATGTTGGATCCAGGATTGGAAATTTGGCCTGAATAGATGTGTGTAGGTAAGTGGGAAGGTTTCTGTTTTGTCAGCATTGGGCCCAATGCTGACAGAACGATCCAGGCCACTCTGATTAGCAGATACTCCCTGCTTTGTTTGTCTCTGAAGCTTTTTGAAAAATGCACTCATTTAACATCAGTCTTTAAAATTATTTAAGGATAGCAAGTGGAGATGGAGACCATCTCATTCTAGTCATTGAGGGCTCTAGAACAAAAGGATGTAGATGTAAGACTGAAGATAGGAGATTCAGGACAGAGAGGAGGAGAAACCTAAATGCATTACCAGAGATAGTGATTGAAACAGAAAGCAGGTCAACATAGGTTAGATAAGTATTTTAAGGTAAAGAAGATAAAGAAATATGGAAACAGGGCAGGTCTATGAAATTAGGAAAACTGCTAGTCAAGAGTAAACATCTACAACAACTTACTGTACCATTCAGCCTGCTCCCAAACTGACATTTCTATGTAATTCTATGATATCCTGTAAAGTTACCTATTCATCAATCAGGTTCTACCACACTCCCATTATTATGTCACACTAAATCAGCCCCTGAGCAGGTGACATCATCATTTCAAACCTGAGGCCTAACCGATGAGCCTCCTGTTTCTTTGACAACATCACAATCCAGACAGCAGATCAATCTGTCTTTGGATTTGGATTTGCGTTTATCGCCACGTGTCTCGACGTACAGTGAAAAATATTGTTCTGTGTACAGTCCAGACAGATAGTTCCATACATGAAAAATCACAGGACGTGCGATAGATACACAATGTAAATACATAGACACAGACATCGGGTGAAGCATACAGGAGTGTAGTACTACTCAGTAGAGAAGATGTGTGGAGAGATCAGATCAGTCCATAAGAGGGTCATTCAGGTGTCTGGTAACAGTGGGGAAGAAGATGTTCTTGAACCTGTTAGTGTTCTCAGACTTCTGTATCTCCTGCCCGATGGTCTTGCTTCATTGAGTGGTCCTGAGTAGGCAAGGGGCATGATTTAGCATACTCATGTTAAAGTCCACTAAACACGTGTTTAGCGGTGTGTTTCTCTGCGCTTTTTGGCCTTGGGGTGATTCAATCTGCCAAGGCCTCATTTAGAGGGATTTCCTGCTGGCGAGCTTCAGCAGAATGGGGCGCCATTCTTTATTCCCTGAGCTTTATACCCCCCCACCCCTCCACCACCTTTCAGGCCCCCATTTTTTTGTGACCTCCCCATAGCCCCCAATTTTGGGGATGTCCCGAGGATATCCCCTCAGCCCCTTTACCTGGCAAGGCCCCCCCCCCCCCCCCGCCCAGGCCCGGACCCCAGGCAAGGCCTACCTGGCAGATGAGCACCCTGGCACTGCCAGCCTGGCACCCTACTCTAACCACAGTGTTTACAAATATCAACGCCACATTGGGAACCCTGCTACTGGTGGCGGGCCCTACTCTAACCACAGTGTTTACAAATATCAACTGCCACATTGGGAACCCTGCTACTGGTGGCGGGGGTGGAGAATTTCATCCATTGTGTCCATTTTTACCCTCCAGTGCACCCATTTTTGGCTGTTGTTTGAAAGCAAAACAAAGGAATATTGGGCACGATCGTACGGCCTTGTTGTGTCTGACTCGGCGATGCAACGAGACTGTTAAATCTCGTGAGATGCGCCTCATGCGATTTATGACACTCGGGATGCCTCTCAAGATCGGGCCAGGGGGATGCCCTGCCCTTATGAGGTGGGGTGAGGGGGACTCGAGGACCCCCCTAACAAGTAAGTTGGCCATGATGTGGAGATGCCGGCGTTGGACTGGGGTGCGCACAGTACGAAGTCTTACAACACCAGGTTAAAGTCCAACAGGTTTGTTTCGATGTCACTAGCTTTCGGAGCGCTGCTCCTTCCTCAGGTGAATGAAGAGGTCTGTTCCAGAAACACATATATAGACAAATTCAAAGAAGACAAACAATGCTTGGAATGCGAGCATTAGCAGGTGATTAAATCTTTACAGATCCAGAGATGGGGTAACCCCAGGTTAAAGAGGTGTGAATTGTACCAAGCCAGGACAGTTGGTAGGATTTCACAGGCCAGATGGTGGGGGATGAATGTAATGCGACATGAATCCCAGGTCCCGGTTGAGGTCGCACTCACGTGTGCGGAACTTGGCTATAAGTTTCTGCTCGGCGATTCTGCGTTGTCGCGGGTCCTGAAGGCCGCCTTGGAGAACGCTTACCCGGAGATCAGAGGCTGAATGCCCTTGACTGCTGAAGTGTTCCCCGACTGGAAGGGAACATTCCTGCCTGGTGATTGTTGCGCGATGTCCGTTCATTCGTTGTCGCAGCGTCTGCATGGTCTCGCCAATGTACCACGCTTCGGGACATCCTTTCCTGCAGCGTATGAGGTAGACAACGTTGGCCGAGTCGCACGAGTATGTACCGCGTACCTGGTGGGTGGTGTTCTCACGTGTAATAGTGGTATCCATGTCGATGATCTGGCACGTCTTGCAGAGATTGCCATGACAGTGTTGTGTGGTGTCGTGGTCACTGTTCTGAAGACTGGGTAGTTTGCTGCAAACAATGGTTCGTTTGAGGTTGCGCGGTTGTTTGAAGGCAAGTAGTGGGGGTGTGGGGATGACCTTGGCAAGATGTTCATCGTCATCAATGACGTGTTGAAGGCTGTGAAGAAGATAACGTAGTTTCTCCGCTCCGGGGAAGTACTGGCCGATGAAGGGTATTCTGTCGGTTGTGTCCCATGTTTGTCTTCTGAGGAGGTCGGTCCGGTTTTTCGCTGTGGCGCGTTGGAACTGTCGATCGATGAGTCGAGTGCCATATCCCGTTCGTACGAGGGCATCTTTCAACCTCTGTAGATGTCTGTTACGCTCCTCCTCGTCTGAGCAGATCCTGTGTATACGGAGCGCTTGTCCATAGGGGATGGCTTCTTTAATGTGTTTAGGGTGGAAGCTGGAGAAGTGGAGCATCATGAGGTTATCCAGGGGTTTGCGGTAAAGCGAAGTGCTGAGGTGACCGTCCTTGATGGAGACGAGTGTGTCCAAGAATGCAACTGATTTTGGAGAGTAGTCCATGGTGGGTCTGATGGTTGGATGGAACTTATTAATGTCATCGTGTAGTCGTTTCAGTGATTCTTCGCCGTGGGTCCAAAGGAAAACAATGTCATCGATGTATCTGGTGTATAACGTCGGTTGAAGGTCCTGTGCGCTGAGTAGGTCTAAGGTCCTGTGCGGTGAGTAGGTCCTGTTCAAACTTGTGCATGAAGATGTTGGCGTATTGGGGTGCGAATTTGGTCCCCATGGCTGTTCCGTGCGTCTGGATGAAGAACTTGTTGTCGAAGGTGAAGACGTGTGATCCAGAATGAAGCGGATGAGTTGCAGAATTGCGTCTGGAGATTGGCAGTTGTCGGTGTTGAGTACTGAGGCTGTTGCAGCAATGCCGTCGTCATGGGGGATGCTGGTGTAGAGTGCCGAGACGTCCATTGTGACGAGGAATGTTCCTGGTTCAACTGGTCCATGGGTGCTGAGTTTCTGTAGGAAGTCCGTCGTGTCGCGACAGAAGCTGGGTGTACCTTGTACGATGGGTTTCAAGATGCCCTCGATGTAGCCAGAGGGGTTCTCACACAGGGTCCCATTGCCTGAAACGATAGGGCGGCCTGGTGTGTTGGCCTTATGTATTTTCGGGAGGCAGTAGAGATCTCCAATGCGGGGAGTACGTGGGATGAGAGCACGTAGGGTGCTCTGAAGATCTGGATCCAAGGTCTTGATCAGTCTGTTAAGTTGGCGGATGTGTTCCTTGGTCGGATCTGCGGGTAACTGTCTGTAGTGTTCTTGGTTGTTCAGTTGTCGGTATACTTCTTTGCAGTAGTCTGTTCTGTTCAGTACGACAGTGGCCCCCCCTTTGTCTGCTGGTTTGATGACGATGCTGTGGTTGGTCTTGAGAGCACGGATGGCATTGCGTTGTGCTTGGGTGACGTTCGGGGCTGTCTTGTGAATGCGACTGATGAATCTGGCATTGACGCGACTCCTGACGGCTTGAGCATACATGTCGAGTCTAAGGCAGCGGCCTTCCGGAGGGGTCCAATTCGACTCTTTCCTCTTCGGTTGCCGCACCGCAGATCTCTCGGTCTGCTGTTCCGGTTCATTGGTAGTCTGCTTGGGTTCGCTGTTGGCCTCTTGGGGTCTGTGGAAGAATTCCCGGAGCCTCATTCGCCTGATGAATTCCTCCGTGTCTGCCGCGAGACTGATGGGGTCCATTTTGGTGGTGGTGGAGAAATTGAGCCCTCTGCTGAGGACTTCGATTTCGTCTGGTTTAAGGGTGTAGTCTGACAAGTTGACAATAGATTTCCCTGTATTGTTTTCTACTGTGACACCGGGGGTGGCTTGGTTGCTGCTGGTGGTGATGCCAAGTTTCTCAAGCTTTCTGTTCTTGGTATGCATATAGGTGGCATAGTATTGTTGTCACATCTGTTTGGCGGTGTTCCGCAGCTGGTCTGCTGCATCCTGAGCGCAAGTTGAGAATATGGCCTCTATCTTGGTTTCCAGGTTGCGTCGTCTGCTGTAGAGCTGGCGGACGAGGTGGTTGAGGAGTGTGAGAGAGGTGTGACGGCAGAGTCTCTCAGCGAAGTCTGTGTTGTAGGTCGACTTGAGTGGGTTTGTGATCTGTAGCCCTTTCGGGATCTCGTCTGCTTTCTTGCATCTTTGTAGAAACTTAATGTCAGTGTCTATATGCGCGATCTTCCTGGAGATCCTCTCTACTTTGAGCCGGCAGTTTGCGGTGTCGTTGGTAGCCATGATGTGGAGATGAAGTAAGTTGGCATTAGGGGGTCCGGAGGTTGTGATGGGGGTTCGAGAGATCGGGCGGCATTTTAAAATGGAGGCCCGATCTCTTCCCACACTGGCAAGCTCAGCTCTTCATTGCAGAAATGAATATAAGTGCAGCCGCGGTGGGGCATTCCTCACGGAATTCCGAAAAACAGAGTCCTGTTTTTTAATGGGGACATTCTCGGCGCTACAGGCACCGAGAAATACCCCATTAAATACGCTCAAAACGGGACTCTGTTGTTTTCCTGTTAAATCGTGCCCATTAACTCTTTAACTTGGATTGTGCATACAACCGTGACTCAACTAATTTGTGCAATAGGTTTTATTCACTGAACAAATGATGAGTTATCAGCTGTCTTGCAGCATAACTCTTCAAATGTGAACCCTTTAATTATTGATTCCCTGGAGTCTTTTGCGAAGAAAGATTTAACAAACTTTCAGCCCCCAAAGATTCACTGTTCTGTAATCATATCAATATATGCACATGTTGAGAGTTACTGGGACAGCACGCTGGAGCAGATGGACGGTAGTGGGTGGGGGAGGGTGGCATTGTTGATGCAGACATAAGGTCGGGCAGGTTGGGAGTTTAGATGCCATTGTGGGTGAGGGGTTAGTGAGGGCAGAGGCGAACAGACTAGGGAGTGGTACATAGACTGCGGTACAGCAGGGGACCGTGAGGGTGGGTGGTACAGCAGGGGACCGTGAGATGGGGTACAGCAAGGGCAGTAGTATGGGGGGAGGGTTCAGAGGGAGGGCGCAAGAGAGCAACCCAAGGGTAGTGGTGGTGGGAGGGAACAATAACTGTTAAAGGGTGCAGTGGGATACGGTAGGTTGGGAGGATGAGGTCCGTCAGTGCTGGGTGAAGAGCCAGATTGGGTTGTTGGAGGGTACACGGAGTCATATGCAGATTCTAGGGCTGAGCAGCACAACAGTGGGCACGAGGACCATCACTGGGGTGGGTTCTTTGGGAGGGTAGCTATGTGAATGGTGACTCTGATGGGCTAGAGGCTTTGTTTTTACAGGGGAGGGATTGAAGGGTGATGGTTGCAAGTCCAGGCAGGGGAGGTAAACCGCCTTCTGCTCCCTTGTTTCATTGACTGTAATGGAATGAAATGAAAGTCACCATACCCCCTAAGGGCATAGGCTGCTCTCCCCTATTGAGAGACAGCTGACTAGTGGTGATTTAATCTGAGGGTCACCACACCTCAGGCAAGGGACAAGGTTGAGAAGGTGGGATATTCATGGATAAACTCAGCTGGTACAGAAATTGAACCTGCACAGTTGGTATTGCTCAGTCTCACAAACTAGCCGTCTAGCCAACTGAGCTAACCGACCCCCATACCGCAATGGACCCACACAATGATAGCTGTGCGATTCCACAAGGATGAGGGTTGAGCTTTGTCTTGTAATTACTGTTGGAAGTTTCCAGAAGTATAGCCAATTTGCAAATCATGTGACCTTTAGCAGTCATATTTATGGCCCAGCAAAGTACTATTTTAAATAATCAGAAAGTAAGGTTTGATTTAAACAGTTTATGATCACAATCACTTGTTATGGCAGGACACTCCTTTCATTATATTTTTCAAAATTCAAAACAGGGATCTGGTTAGCAATAAACCATGTAAAGTAGTAGTATCCTTGATAAGAAAATACTTGATTATATGTATAGCATCAGGACTTCCCAAAGTAGCCTTTTGGCTAAGATGAGCGTGAGGTCAGGTGTAATGCCTGAATCTGGAATGTTCTCTTGTGGGGACCATGAATTGAATTCAATTTGAATTGTTTTTTGGAGCAGGCAAGGAGCTGGATTAGGGGTTTGCCCCTGTCCACGCTCTGAGCTCTGGTTTTGTAACTCTGATAAAGCAATTTTAAAAATTTAGGTCATTGGATTACTTTGTGCAGTCCCCATCGTAACGTAACAATTGCACACATGCCACATGTGTTTCCACAGATGATAAGTAAATGAAGACCAATGAATCTGTTTTAGTGATGTTGGTTCAGGGATAAATGTTGGCCAGGACACCGGAAGAATTCTTTGAACTTTTAAATATTGCCATGGGATTTTTTACATCTACCTGGCCCCATTTAACATCTTGCCTGTAAGACTGCACCTCTGACAGTGTAGGATTCCCTCAGGGCTGAATTTGAGTGTGTGGAGCATGAACACTTCTCCACCCCCCCCATACCTACTGAGTCAGAGGCAAGAATGTGACCACGGGGCCACTCAGCCAGGAATTTAAGAGTCACTGGATGAGTAATGCATTTGTACAATATTTTTCATTAGTATGAGTAAAGTATCAATTTAGCTCAAAAACTACCAGTCCCAAGTAACTATAACATTTCAATATATTCAATATCGGTTTGCATTGATTCGTGTTTTATTATATCCTCCTTGTATCATTTTTTAATCCCTTTGAAATCCTCAAAAATACTCACTCGTCCAAACAAAGCCAATCATCAGAAGTATTCCTTTTGGGTTTAGATCCATTAAACATGGCTGAGGGAGGACCATTCTATTGTTGCTAATTTACAATGAAATGTTCAATGTAAGTTTATAATTTTGCGACCGGAAATTATCCTCTTGGTTGCATCTGTTACATGATGAAGTCCATTTTCAGACTCTGAGGACTCAACATTAACTTCCACTCCCTCCCCCGATCACAGACGAGAGAAGGTCAAGGAAATCCCCCACAAAATAGAGAGCCAATCTCCAATCTGCCACATGTACATCTACTGATGTTTTTACAGTGGCAGGTTTCAGGCCATAAAAATGTTCCATAATTTAGGGTAGGACACTTATGAACATATTTAAATTAGGCACCCACAGTATATTTGGTAGCCTGATTTAAATTGAGCTGCTGCTGGACTGATTCCCAGCTTTCGTGAAAACCTGCACTACAATTGAGGGGTGACGTCTGTGTTTCACAAGGTCTTTTTTTATCGCACTCCATGTGGGCTTCCTTTGACTCCAGCATCCCTTCCGCCACTTGCGGCAAGTCTCTACCCCCTGTCACGATAAGTCCGTAGCCTGTATTGAGATTACAGTTGCTGAGATCCGTCCCCATAGGTTTTCCTGTCCAGCAGTTGGCCAGTCTTTCAATTAGGGAAGGGAAAATGTACATAATGAGGTGCTTTTTACCTTGCCCCATTTCCCCAACCTGTTACCATGCTCTCCTGTCGCCTTCCATTTAATTGTCTTGAGAACTAGCCTTCAAAGTCATATTTCACCAAAAGTAGACATTTTTATAAAGTGAGTTCTGTCCCCTGAACTGGAGTTTAGAACCAGAGAATTAGAAGCAAACGTAGTGAACTTAAAAAAAAATAGGTAAACAAAACCTTGAAATTATTATTCTCGGTGTTATGCTGATGAATACTTAATAGAGATGAAAAATGTGCTGTTTGTTGAATTTGGAAACTAAATGTAATTAAGCTATTCCTATTGCTTCAGTCCATCAATTATTTAATACCATTGATCTTATTTTTCAGTATCACAGTGTAAGAGGGAAAAAGAAAACAGAAGTTAATGTTTCCCTGAACCTCTGAGCTGCCTTGTTCTCTTCTCTTAATATTTTTGCAGTTAGCTTCCAACTTCATGGGACACTGGTTTCATGATAAAGTGTTTAATTTTCTGATTTTGTTTCTAAAGACACAATGCAATGGCATCAATTCTATCCATTTATCATAGGATCACTTATAACCGATATATTGGGCACGATCTACCACTGTGTCCTGCCGGATCCAGCAGATCCCAGGAGAGGCCTCCCCGGGATTCCCGACGGATGTTACGCCCTGCGAGATCTAACCCATTGTGGCCGGGGCCCAATCTTGCACAGCTAAGTGAGCTTAAGAACCCATTTAGCCATGCTTGCGGCAGATATAACGGCCACCCAGCATCTACCAGCCTCACTGAGGAGGCCCCAGCTGCACACCGTTAAGTACTGGTCCCCACAAATGGGGACCAGGCAGAGCGGTACTGGGGTGTGTGGTCTCCTAGGCGATAGGAGGCCCCGCCGGCTGGTTGGCCTCTGGGCAGGGTGGCACTGCTGGTGCCACCCAGGCACTTGGCTCTGCCAACCTTGCACCCTGTAAATTGCCACCTTGGCCCACTGGCAGTGCCACCTGGATGTCAGCATAGCACTGCCAGGGTGCCCAGGTACCAGGCTGGCATTTTACCCACAACCAGGATTGGCCCGGGGCTGCTCGGCCCATGTGAGATGGGGTGTGTGAGGAGCTCAATGACCCCCTGATAGGTGAGTTGGGGTATTGGGAGGGTGTCCAGGAGTTGCGTCGGAGGGTCAAGAGATCGGAACGCCATATTAAAAATCTTCCTGCATGGAGGAGCTCTGCTCGTTGGAGCTCCTCAGTGCAGGAAATGACATAAAGTGCGACCTTAGGGAGGTGTTCCCGCCGCGGCACCAAAAAAAATACAGAGCGTCATTAGATAACGGGATCGTTCCCAGTGCTACAAGTACCGGGAACAACCCAGCTAATTCCGCCCAGAGCATATTCTATTTTATTTTAGTTAGTTCGCGCCCATAGTAACAAAAGTATCAAACAATATTCCTGGTTCTTTGGATTCCTCAAAACAGCAACTCTTTAAAGTTGTATATGTTTTGAGGAGTGAGTTTGCAGGATTCAACGCACTTTTACTGATACTTAAGTAATTCTACATTGCTGCAGACTTCTCAGGGAAGTAAAATTGCGGTCTGTTGTATCTCTGGTGTCGGCACAATGGAAGTTCCAATGTTAAATAATGATAGGCGGAATACTTTGGGCCTCTTCTGGCCTGGCCACTATAGTGTGTCCTGACCAACAGGGCACAAGCGCGAACATCTTTTTTTCCAATGCCAGCAACCTCCCTCCCTCCAACGCACCTGTTACAATCATGTACCTATCCCCGATCTACCACCACCTTCTCCATCTGACATCTCACCCGTCTGCCCTCCAAAATCAACACCCCCTAGCCCTACTATCAAACACCTGGCTCACCCATCCCTTCCTAAGTCTCGTTTAGTCCTTCACCCTCAGATGGATCTCCTGTAGCTTTCAAACTCTTCAAGTGCGAGAAAACTCTCACCCACTTCAACGATCTCCCCAGCCCTCGCACGTTCCACATCACCTTTTCGATCCCCCCCGCCGGCCCCTTTTATCCACCATCATCACTACCCCAGGCCCAGCCTGTTCGACAGGACCCGCCCCATCTTTTAGTTACCGCTCCTTCCCAGAATTGCCTCACCATTTCTTCTTGCAAACACCTCACCCACTATCTATTATCTATCCCCTCCCCCCACCATTCACACCTCCCAGGACAATCGAAACCTGCTCAACCAGCTCGAATGACCACGGCCCCTCCCCACCAGCGGAATTCTCCGTCGGTGGATCCTCCGCTCGCCGGCAGCGCACCCACTCGCTTGGGTTTCCCGATGGTATGTGGTGACCACAATGGGAAATCCCGCTAACGGAATGGAGGATCCCGCTGCCAGCGAGAGCACACTGTGCAGGAATACGCGGTTGGTGGACCAGAGAATCCCGCCCCATATCTCTGGAATCAAAATAATGAACCTCCTCTGCTATGGAGTTTGGGGATGGGATCACAAGGGAACTCGAGCCAAAATATCCGCTCATAGGCAGCTCATCTCGATTGAAAGTTTCCAGGTGCCTCCTCCGCCTTCTCTTTCTCTGCACACTGCTTCCTCTCTGCCACCTATATCTCATTTCCAATTCATGTTGCAGCTAAAGAGGGTCTCCAACTATAGGCCTTATTACTGACGCAGACTTTCTCTTTCCAGGCCTTTAACTCCTCAGATTGTTTTCTCACTATCCAACACCACTCTCCTGTAGCTCACAAAAAGTTGCAAATCTCCTCTCACAATTAACACAGTAATTGAACTGACTCTGCATCATCAAAAATCCAAAACACCTTGGGCGAGATTCTCCGCCGGTGGGACGCTCCGTTTTGCTGGCGCCCGGGGTTTCCTGTCGGCATGCGGCTGCCCCACAATGGGAAACCCCATTGACTGGCCGACGTAACGGAGAATCCCGCCGGCGTGGTGAGGCAGGAATGTGGTGCAGCGAGTCGGAGAATCCCTCCCCTTACCTGGTGCTCGTCAGAAGCCATCAGCACTTGCAACAGACGTGAGACAGAATCTTGAATACTGTGTGCCGTTTTGGTCTCCTTATTTAAGGAAGGAGGTAAATACGTTGGAGACAGTTCAAAAGAGGTTTGCTATGTTGATACCTGGAATAAGCTGGTTGTTTTATGAGGAAAGGTTGGACAGGCTGGGCTTGTTTCCACCAGGGTTTAGAAGGGTCAGGGGTGACTTGATTGACGTATACAAGATCCTGAACAGTTTCGGCAAGGTGGATGTGCAAAGGATGTTTCCCCTTATGGGTGAGTCCAGTACTGGGGCCACTGTTTTTAAATTAGGGGTAGCCTTATAGGACAGAAATTAGCATTTTTTTCTCTGAGGGTTGCAAAGCTTTGGAACTGTGCCACAGATGACAGTGGACCTCACTGAATATTTGGAGGTAGATAAATTATTGTTTTGCAAGGGAATCAAAGTTATCAGAGGTAGAAGGTAACATGGAATGTGAAACATCATTGAATGGTGGAGCAGGTTTGAGGGGTTAAATGGCCTTCTTCTGCACACACACTCATTATCGTTTCCTTCAGCATAGCTGCAGCCCATGCCCATGCCGACTCAATACTCCCTTTAAAGGGACACGTTGTGCCATTATCCGAGTTGGTATCAGGGAATATGGGATCAAGAATCAGAGGTCAGTTGTAGTTTTGCTCTTCCTTAAGAGGCTGTGATGGCTGGCAAGGTGACAATCCTGGGTTTCTGAAAGCATAAATGCAGAAGGGGAGGGTGGGACTGAGGGAAAGAGAGGTAGTAGTTGTGGTGATATACATCACTGTAAGTACACAAAGGGTTAATGTACATACACTACACCTAGCTAGACACTAGATGGAACACCAGAGACATGACACACAGACAGTCAACCAATAAGTCAGTAAGACAGGACACGACCAATGGGCATTCATGATACACACCGAGGAGACACTACCATAGGGGGGCATTACACCAACCCATATAAAAAGACACATCACACATGCTCAGTCTCTTTCCAGTGTGGACACTCAGTGAGTACAGACACAGGGTTGATTGAACATCACACCCACCACGTGGATTGTAGCAGACTGGTTCGTCAGTCTGAGTAGCTGCAGCAGGATTAACAGTAGCGTAGAATCCAAATAGGAGCATTGTTAATAGTTTCCAAGTCTGAACCTTCCTTTGTCAGAGTGCACATCAAGGAAGCAGCTTATGCCACGTCAAGAGCATAACAAAACAGTAGTGAAGTGAAAGTAAAAAAATATCTATCATTATCTTATCGAATGTCTAATCACAGTTTGAGGATGCATTGAGATTTGAGAAGCAACATATTGTAGGAGCACGCTGTAATCCTGCACGTTTTTGTTAAGGTCAGATGCAATGGCCTTTGTTCCGGCCAGATCCATTAGGGAGGGGCTTTTTCTCCAGACAGCTCAGGCCCTTGTCCCCATTTGGCTCTGCTCTGTTCCACCTGTTATGGGCCACCTTTTCCTGCAAGAAAGAGGGATGAATGCCATTGTGTGTGTTGCTGTGGGTGATATGCCTGCCACAGCAGAATAGATGGAAGTATTGGAACAGCAAGATGTGTATGAGGCTGTACGTAGAGTACTGAGACAGCATGGTGGCACAATGGTTAGCACTGCTGCATCACAGCGCAAGGGACCTAGGTTCATTTCCAGCCTTGGGTGACTGTGTGGAGTTTGCACGTTCTCCCTGAGTCTGCGTGGGTTTCCTCTGGGTGCTCCAGTTTCCTCTCACAGTCCCAAGATGTGCAGGTTAGGTGGATTGGCCTTGCTAAATTGCCCTTTAGTGTCCAAAGGTTTAGGGGGGGTTACTGGGTTATGGGGATGGGGTGGGGGCATGGGCCGAATGGTCTCCTTCTGCACTGTAGTGATTCTAGGAAGGCATGGTAGTACAGTGGTTAGCACTGTTGCTTCACAGAGCCAGAGACCCGGGTTCAATTCCTGGCTTGAGTCACTGTTTGTTTGGAGTCTGCACGTTCCCTCGTGTCTGCAATGGTTTTTCCAGGTGTTACGGTTTCCTCCCACAAGTCCCAAAAGACATGATGTTAGGTGTTAGGTGATTTGGACATTTTGGATTCTCCCTTAGTGTACCCGAACAGGCGCCACAGTGTGGTGACTGGGGGATTTTCACAGTAACCTCATTGCAGTATTAATGTAAGCCTACTTGTGACAATAATAAAGATTATTATTATTATTCTGTCTGAATGTTAGTTCTGAGTCCTGAGCATGAGGGACTGCTGATGGGTGAATCATGGGGATGTGGTACATTGAACAGCAAGAATGGTTGTTGATGCAGTGAACAGGACATGTTAAATAAAGATGCATTTACTAACCTTGACCACCCATGTCAAGTCATTGAACTTCTTCTGGCACTGCTGGCTCAGGTCCAGGCTCTAGGGATTGGCCTTGCTGATCATTTGTTCCCATTCCCTTCTCAGGATTTGCTCCTATAGAAATATGTCAAGCATAAGTCCTTTCCACTTCCTGCAAAAATGTTTCCAACGTCATGTCAGGAAAGCTGAGAGCTCTCTCTTGCCTGTTGCTCCATTTTCTGTGCCTCTGCCTGTCTTCCACAAACAGTTTGCAGCAACCCCTGTACAATCTGTGTACTTCCCTGTTAAAAGGGACAGGCCTTTAAGACATTCAGACTAGCTGAAACGTGCTAGCTACACCATCCAGGTCCCTTTTAGTGTGCAGCCAGTTAGCAATGAGGTCCACTGTGATCTGCCTGCCAAAACCATGTGAATGAAGACGTAACAAAAAGTTTGTGTACTGTGTGCCTCAGTGGGATAGCACACAGACTGATCCCACATCTTGATCTCCATGCCTGAAAATTCATAGAATCATAGAATCCGTACAGTGCAGAAGGAGACCATTCAGCCCATCGAGTCTGCACCGACCCTGCTCCGATAGAGCACCCTACCTAGGCCCAATTCCCCACTCCTAGCCCCGTAACCCCACCTAATTTGTGGGCAATTTAGCATGGCTAATTAACCTAACCTGCACATCTTTGGACCGTGGAGGAAACCGGAACACCGGGAGGAAACCCACGCAGGCACGGGGTGACAGACAGTCACCCAAGGTCAGAATCGAACCTGGGACCCTGGAGCTGTGAGGCAGCCATGCTAATCACTGTGCCACCATGCCGCCCCATTGGCTGAAGCAAACCTCTCCCCATCCCCCTAAATTTCCTAAGTTTGTGGAGGACCTACAAATTGGCAGTTGAGACAGTTGTCATATTTCTTCTTGGCAAGCAAATTCCTATGAAGAAGATGGCACGTTAATGATGGCCACGTCTTCTTTTCTTGAAAATGCTGAGACAAATGACAATGTCATTCTGCAGGTTCTTGCTAAATAACGTTATGAACCAGATCAGGCCGCAGGGGCTAGAAGAGGTTTAGACACCAAAAGCACAAGTCCACATAAAATACTGGTTTCCCTGGCTGCCAAATTCATTAAAGGCTGTTAGTCGCAAGTCAGCACTTATCTCTTGTATTTGTATTCCTGTTCGAGCACAAACAGTACCAGTCAGGAATGTCGCAATGGTGCCAGTGCAGATTTCTAGCGTCACACACAGCTGTTATTGCAGGAAAACTGCAATAAACTTCAAAAGCTTGCCAAAGAAAGCAATTTAAGAACAAAATATGAATAGAAACATATTTAAGAGAATGTTATATAAAATTATCACATTTTAGAAAGACAGAGGAAGCAGAGGAGTACACAAGTTTATCGCCTTTACAATCAAAAAGACACTAGAGAAAGAAAGTAAGTTAAGCCAGGTAATAAACAAGGGTCCTTCCTCTACATATTAAACACAAAAGTCGGCTCCGTAGCAATAGTTTTATTGATATTACAAGGACCATTTTGTGTGCAAAAGCGCCGTCAGTGACCATGCACGCACATTTGGTGCACATCACGTGAGGGCATTAGTGTGGGCATCAGAAGGGTGTATTCGAAGTATAAAAAGTAGACAGATCATGACATTCGTCAGTGTGGAACTGTGAGTTGACTTTCATGGTGTTATTTTCAAACCCATCATTCCTTCTAACACCCTCTCTGAACCTTGCACCACTGAACATGCATGATCGGCAATAGGAAGGACTCATCCCCAGTAGCGCTATGTAGAGTGATCATCAAATACCTTGAGTTTAGTTGCTGAGTTAATATAAGTGCTGAGGTTTGTGTTTAAAGTTGGTGAAGCTTGCAGTGTTGTTTTGAAGATCACAGAAATTACTTCCAAACATATGCGCTGCAGTTATCATCCACCTTGGCCTGCAGCTTAATGGGGGAGTTTGAACAGAGGCAACACTGATGAGGACAAACCGCTCACAGACTGAGAAAGAGGGAGACAAGGGACGGATTCTCCATCCCGCCAGTCCCGTTTTCCAGCGCGGCATACCCCCAATGGCAGCAGGGTCCTCCATTCCGGCAACCGGCTAGTGGGGTTTCCCATTGTGGCCACCCCATGCCATCGGGAAACCCACGGCTGTGGGTGGTCTGCCAGCGAAGTGGAGGATCCTGCTGACAGAGAATTCCACAGAGGAGTCTTAACAGGAGACCAAATCCATCCTGGGCCTTCAGGAAGAAATTATTTTACCTCTACTTTAGTGAGGAACTACTTGTGCGATATCTCCATTTGATGAAAGATGTGCTCACTGAAATTTTCCACCTGTTGCAGGCAGACCTGTAGTCTCAGAACAGGGTGAAGGCAGTATTGGCAGTAGGGGGGAATGCATTGTGTTTTCTCTTTCCAGAGAAAAGCAGGTGGAGTATACATGTTTGCTACAATAGCAAGCTCCCCCACGACTGCGCACAGGTGGCTTTGTGGGTGCCGCATCCAAGTACAGAGCTGCATGGTAACCGCGGTAACCTGAATATGCAACTGGTTTGCAACCATGCTCAACACACCTTGCAAGTGAATCCTGGCATTATTCACACTGCTTTTATTCTGCCGCTGCCCACGGCACCAATCCACAACATACGTTACGTGGCTTTGGCTTGAGAACTACAATGGAAGCTGAGGCATGAGCCTTCTTACACAACGTAAATGGTTGAGTGTGCACGTGTTACCATCGAGTTGATCATCATTTCCAAGCTGTAAAGAATGGGCACCAAGCCTTGTGCAAAGTCTTGTACAAAATCAGATGCCCCATGGTTCCTTGACCAGACTCCTAGGTTTCTGACTGATCTTTCCTTTTAATTCAGTCATGGGATGTAGGCATCACTGGCAAGAAAAGCATTTATTTCCCATTCCTAATTGTTCTTGAGAAGGTGGTGGCCTTCCAGAACTGCTTCAGTCCATGTAGTGCATGCACTCCCAGTTACCAGTGCACCAAGTCTATCATTGTGCACACCTATCAGTCTTTTCCCCAATTCCACTCCCTGAAAACCTGCAGCTTTTCCCAAGTCTATGTGCAACCTTGCCCTCCTGTGAATTAACACGTGTGCTACCCTTTTCTCCTGCCTTGACTGCAGGCCATTACTGCCTGGTAACTTGCCACATGGGTGGCATGGAAGCACAGTGGTTAGCACTGCTGCCTCACAGCACCAGGGACCTGGGTTTAATTCTGGCCCTTGGTGGGGTGGGGATTGGGCCAAGGTAGGGTGCTCTTTCAGAGGATCAGTGCAGACTTAATGGGTTGATTAGCCTCATGCGCATTAGGAATTCTATGGTTCTATGGAGATCTGCATCTATGCTACCCTATGATACAGTGCCAGTATCTGAGTTGGTGGCTGCAAGTGTCTTATCAACAGGCGTTATTTCACTATCATCATCCCCTTCAACTTCATGCTCTAGCACCGCTACCTGACCACGTGGCAGTTCTTGGAGTCTCAAAGGAGAACATCTTGCTGTGAGGGGAAAGTAAGAGGTGGATGCAGCTTGTGAATCGCAAGAGGCGTGAGATGAGGGTGAAATAGGTTGTGTAAAGGAGGATTACATATGAGAACATTTCAGATCCTCCACTGACCCCAATCTCATTCATAGCCACTCTAATTATTTTATTCTTTCATGGAATTGGATGTTGCTGGCTCGGCCAACATTTATTGCCTATCCTAATTTCCCTTGAGAAGGTGGTTGTGTTAAGCTGCCTTTTTCGACTGTTGCAGCCCAACTGGTATAAGTACACCTACAGTGCTGTCAAGGAAGGGAGTCCCAGGATCTTGACCTGGCAGTGAATGGACAGAGATATAGTTCCAAGCCAGGATGGTGTGTGACTTGGAGGAGAACTTGCAGGCAGTGCTGTTCCCGTGTGTCTGCTGCCCTTGACCTTCTAGGTGGTAGAAATAATGAGTTTGGAAGGCGCACTAAAATTAGGCTTGTTGGGTTGCTGTAGCATCTCTGGAAATTGTGCACCAATGGTACATGAAGTGAATGTTTAAGGTGATAGATGGTGTGCCAATCTAGCGGGTTGCTTTGTTCTGTATGGTGTTGAGCTTTTTAAAAAATATATATTTATTAAGAATTTTAACACAATTTTTCACCCTTGAGCTTCTTGAGTATTGTTGGATCTACACTGATCAAGACAGATGGAGAGTATTCCATCATACTCCTGACTTATACATTGTAGATGGTGGACAGGGTTTGTGAAGTCAGGAGGTGTATGAACCACTCGCTGCAAAAGTCCCAGTTTCTGACCTGCTCTGACGGCCACCGTTTTTACATCTGGTTAATGGTGGCGATGGTTGGAGACAGTGCCATTGAATGTCATAGTAAGATGTTTAGTTTCTCTCTTATTGAAGATGGTCATGACCTGGCACTTGTGTGATGTGAAGCTATGAATGTTAGGTATCAGTTGAGATTGATGGAGATTATTGGTAGGTGAGTGATGGGGAAATGCTATACTGAGCAGTGTGTGAGGCTTATGGTGCTGCTGGTAGAATATAGCATTTGAAGATCCATTCACTCAACCTGCTGATTGCCGTGAGCTGATTGCTACCCTTTGGCATTGACCGTGCACCCATTGCTTTCTCAGAGTTTGTTTGGAGGCCATACTGTCTCCCTGTTGCTAGAGGGACACCTTCCTTCCTTCCACCTTCTGCACCAAGGTCTCCAGTGCTGCGTCAGAGAACATTGGAGGCCTCTCTTTGTCATGTTGTTCCTTTCCAAGGTTACACAGGATACCCAGAAACTGCTCCAGCCAGAATACCTCTTCCCTTTAAGGGATGCAGACTTGCTTTAAGTAGCTTCGGCTTGGTCAGTCTTGTGCTAGCTTCTCAATTTTGTACCCCCTACTCAGGCGTGTAGCCATTCAACAGCATGCCTACCTGACTGCAGACGACAATCATAAGCAAGCAGCCTGAGGTTTGTGTGCTCCCTGCATTGAAAGGAGCGGGCACAGGTTAATCGTGTATCGTGATCCCCCGACAATGTTCTCGTTCCTTATCCAATATTCCTTCCCCATCAGCTCGACATAGCAAATACACATCTCAGAGATATAGCAAAAGCAGAAAAACTTTGGGAATCTAAAATGTCAGACATTTATAGACACATTTGAAAATCAGTTTTAATCATTCTTTGTTCAAGATGTGTTCAACAATGTGCAATTACTGAATTTGTTTCCGTTTGTTTCACAATACAAATCTAATTTTGTTCAAGTTTTTGGGTATGTCAAATTGACAGGCCACAGACACTCCTTTCACTTCTGGTCTTCTCCACATTTTTTCCATTTGATCCAATAATTGGCAAGTCACTTATGAGGGAAAGCGTGAATAATGTACTTTCACCTTTTATATGATAAAATTGTTCTCTATTTAAAAACTGAACCAACGTATCACTTGCATTTTGTGTGCCATTATCCAAACAAATTGATAGCAAGATCAAGATGAACATGATTGCCAGTGACTATTTTATAAACACTCAAACAGCTATAATTATATCCCTGCCACCACAAACTGAAATCAGTTAGTAAACATTTCAGTAAACTTCAAAATGATATGCTTTCTGACCCAATTAATAAACATGTCTGAATCTGCCCCTGTTCCTTTCTTTGTATGTGCATACAGTTTGGTCTTGCCCACTGTGATTTAGTATTTGTGTACATATCGGTCTGTTAGAAGTTATACCATTGTAATTGTGATGATTATTCCAGAGACCAGTTACAACTGAAGAACAAAAAAAAAAGAGTTCAAAAGTGAATATCAAGAATAAAAGGGGTTCATACTTTGGCTATAAACGTCCCATCACCTGATGGGTCATTGATTGTGCTTTAATATTCTGTAATATCATAACATTTCAGTACTGGAGCATCCAGTCTTAGTGATATCAATAGAAATGGTTTTCTTTAAGTTCTGTTTTCTCTTTCAACTGTTGCACAGTCTTTTCTTACGAAGACTTTGTCCCAATTCCTCCACAATTGACTCAAAGCCATCTCCATTTGCAACAAATTGCATGCTGGATTTTATGTTGGGCCAGGCCACATTTTTAATCACCTTTGAGATGAAATATCAACACAAGTTCAGAATTTGTAACTTCAAAAATAAATGTTTATTTATAATTCAGAAAGCAAAAAGGTAGAAGAAACTGGCAAAGCAATTTACAATAATCAGATTTAAAACCAAATGAGATTTATTTATTTTTACATGTATCAGCCATGGCTCAATCGTAACCTCTGAATCAGAAGCTGATGGGTTTAAGTATAAGTGCTGCTACCATCAAAGGTGCCGTCTTTTACATTAGGTGTTAAACCACAGGTCTGACTGCCCTGTAGGTAGAATTCTGTGGAATTACTTACCGCAGAGAGCTGAAGAAGCTGTAAAGACTGGGTCATAATTATGTTCAGGACAGAGATAGATAATTTTTATTCAGTAAGGGAATCAAGGGTTTTGGGGATACAACAGAAAACTGGAGTTGGGGATTATCACATCAGATCAGCTAGGATCTCATTGAATGGCAGAGCAGATTTAATGGGCTGAATGGCCTACTTCTGCAGCTACGCATTATGGTCTTATTGTATAACAGCAGAATTCTCTCTGGTCTCCTATTCAATATTTATCCCTCAAACAACATCACTAAAAGCATATCCAGTTCCTGTGATAACTACCTGGGGCAGGATTCTCCCCTACCCGGCGGGGCCGGGGGTCACAGCGGGATGGAGTGGCGTGAACCACTCCGGCGCCGGGCCGCCCCAAAGATGCGGATTCCTCCGCACCTTTAGGGGCCAAGCCCGCACCTTTAGGGGCTAGGCCCACCCCGGAGTGTTTGGCACCCCGCTGGCTGGCGTGGAAGGCCTTTGGCGCCACGCCAGCCGGGGCCGAAGGGACTCCGCCGGCCGGCGGGAGTCCGCGCATGCGCGGGAGCGTCAGCAGCTTCTGACGTCATCCCCGCGTATGCGCAGGGAAGGGGTCACCTACGCGTCGCCCATTGCGGAGACCTACACGGCCGACGCGTAGTAAAAGAGTGCCCCCACGGCACAGGCCCGCCTACGGATCGGTGGGCCCCGATCATGGGCCAGGCCACCGTAGGGGCATCCCCCGGGGCCAGATTGCCCCTCGCCTACACAGGACCCCAGAGCCCGCTCGCGCCGCCAGGTCCCGCTGGTAAGGGACCTGGTTCAATTCACGACGGCGGGACCGGCATAGCAGCAGCGGGACTTCGGCCCATCGCGGGCTGGAGAATCGCGAAGGGGGGGCCCGCTGACCGGCGCGGCGCGATTCCCGCCCCCGCTGAATCTCCGGTGCCGGAGAATTCGGTGGCCGGCGGGGGCGTGATTCACGCCGCCCCCCCGCCGATTCTCTGACCCGGCGGGGGGTCGGAGAATCCCGCTCCTGGTTATTATCACATTGCAATGTGTGAAACATTGATGTATAGAAATTGGCTGCCACATTTCCTACATTACAATCGTGATGACTTGATTTGGAAATGCTGAACTCATAAAATGTACTTTATGAATGTAAATTTTTCTTTGTTATTTTCTTCCTTAATCAACGGCTGCAGAACCTGAACAACAGTCACAATTTAAGTCACAAACAGAATATCAAAATATTCCAGTGAAATTTAATATGAACTTGAAGGACAGCACCTCATTTTCCGATAATGACTCTGCAGCCTCCCACACTCAACATTGAGTTCAACAATTTCAGATTGCAGTTTCTACCCCATATTTTTTCCTTTTTCTTTGCAGGTTTTGGTTTTAGGCTTGTTCGTTCCTTGTTTTTTTTTATTTCAAATAGCAGCTGTCCCTCATTCTGCCATTCACACCTCCTCTCGACGCATCTATTGTTTCTTTACTTGTCCCTGCACCATCAACTCTTTTATCATTCAATCCATCCTGTCCTCCACCCTATCACAGATGTTATCTTTTGTTATTTTCTACCCTCTCCCCTTTCATTTACTAAATCTATTACATTTCTAACTTTACCCAGTTCTGGGGAAAAGTAGTTGACTTGAAATGTTAACTGTATTTCTCTCTGAATAGATGCTGCCAGACCAGCTGAATATTTCCAGTATTTTCTGTTTTTATATCAAAATATTCTCTCCCGTCTATACACTGTTTCAGCTTCTGTGAATTTTCCTTCTTCCAGGACTAAGGGATCATAGTTTTTTGTACCAAACATTAACTAATACTTTTCTTTGAACTTGGTCTTCAAGACACACTTTAACAATGGCAGTATTAATAAAGAAAGACAGACTTACATTTGTATAGCTCCTTTTATGAGCTCAGGACATTACAAAGTTTATGGCTAAGAATTACTTTATGAAGTGTAGTAACTCGTGTAGGAAATTAGCAACAAGGTTATATTATATCCTTATAACGGTTGATAGTATCAGCCTGTAAATTCGATAGACATGTTTGAGCTTGCAGAGCCATGGCAGATTTGGAGTTATATTCCCTGACGAGACCTGCTTCTGACCCCGTTTACAATTACAGGGATGGTGTCATTTGCATAATGAGGTGGGCTCCCTTGAAGAGCAACAGGGTAACCTGACCTGTGGAGTTCTCTAAAAAGAGTGACAAATAGCAGAATTTAATGCTCTTCCTCTCGGCATGTTTGGTGGTGGGGAGGGTGGCCACCTTCCTGTCTGCTCCCTGATTAGGTACACGTCAGAAGGCCTGTGGTTAACTTTCCTGTCCCACCAACAATTGAGGTCTTTAAGTGAGTAAGTAATGACCACTTAAGTGCCTCGACCTGCTGCCACTAGTTATAACCCAGCGGTCGGTGGGGGCTTACTGTGTGGGCCGCAAGACAAGCAAACCCCTGCAGAATTGCTTGTGTGCTCCCAGGGATTTTCCTCATTCAAAACCACTTAGTGCCTGATTGGGGGCCTGGCATTGGAAATGGGGCGCCACTGAAAGCCCACTTCCCTTGTGTTGACTCTCTTTCCCAGTGACCTCCCCTGCACTCCCTCCTGCCATCACTAATAATTATAATAATCTTTATTATTGTCACAAGTAGGCTTACATTAACACTGCAATGAAGTTACTGTGAAAAGCCCCTCGCCGCACCTGTTCGGGTACATTGAGGGAGAATTCAGAAAGTCCAATTCACCTAACAGCACGTCTTTCGGGACTTATGGGAAGAAACTGGAGCACCCGAAGGAAACCCACATGTCGACTCCACACAGACAGTGACCTAAGCTGGGAATTGAACCTGGGATCTTGGCACTGTGAAGCAATAGTGCTAACCACTGTGCTACCGTCCATTGATGATACTAGGCCCCGGGTTAGTGTCATACATGGTAGAAGTCACTGCCTCCCCATGATGATGCATTCAATTGAGCCGGTGGCCTCTGATTGGCAAGACGTTTTCAATGGGTGGACTTGTTCCCAGGAAAGGCACACCGCTGTCCAGTTAAATATGTGAGTGGCACTTAATAATAAGGAACTTACCCAAAAAAGGCAACACTAGGCTCTTGCCAGCTGGTGGCTAAGAATCTCCTGTCCACCCAAGCCTTGAATTGAGCTAAAGATAAAACTGACAGAAATTGGATTTTTAAGGTGGAACTACAGTTTGGACTCTTCAGCAATACAATCATTTCTGTGGTGTCAATTGTCATTTGTCTTTACAGTTGCAAATGCCACATTAATTCAACAATGAGATCCATCTTTATAGTCAGTTTAAATAGCTCCCATTGGGCCGATGAAGGTGTAGCCACTGGAATTCACTGGAAAGCCAAATATATTCCCAGCCTGACTCAAACTGGTGAAGATCCATCAAAGAGATGTGCAGGCAGGTCAGTTGTCAGCCTGTAGTACAGCCTTTTTGTTTCTTTTATCTATCAGGCAGAAATCAGATGGATCCCAAATGGACCAGTTCAGACCAGTATTCTAATTTCCCAGTTTTACTGGTGTTCCATTTTAAGATATACAAGACCAGTACGGACCAGTGTTCTTATTCCCAGTTTTACTGGTGTTCCATTTTAAGGTGTCCAAGACCAGTTCAGACCAGTATTCGTATTTCCCAGCCTACCTGCTCAAGTATCCTCCTACTTTCTGCTTCCTCTCCAGTCAAGCAATGTCTGTCTAATTATTCTTTATTAAACCCACAGCCTCCTATTGATGAAGGTTTAAAGGCAAAAAGGGAGCAATTGGGCTGTGTAACGCTTAGTTTTTAAGTGGTAGCACTGAAATATTCGCTCAGAGGTGCACACATTTGAATAAAGGTTTGCCACACACGATCCTGGTGAGGAGGTTTGCAAAGCAAAGCTAATAACAGCAACATGTAGAGTAGGCATGTTGTGATAGCAATCCATGTGGAATGCTGATTTCATACCAACCCTGCCATTTTCAAATGTACACTACACTCCATAGTTCTCCTTAAGCTACCACACAACATGCGTTTTTCACAATGGTAGACCCCCTCTAGTACCACTAACAGGGGTCAATTCCCAAGAGAATTGACACACCATTCCAGTTTGGTAGCAACTTAATTCAGCACAAATTTTTATAACAATAATAAAAACATCAGCAGCAGTCAGACCAATCCCGATAGACTTCTCAAACTTCAGCCAAATATCGAAAAGTTACAAAACATGTGTGCGCGATCTGGGGGGGGCCTACCTTCTTCCATGTCGGCCCGCTATGTGGTTCTGCCATGTTGCACGGCGCTGGCCCCAAAGAGGCCGCCACACGCATGCATGGAACCGCAGCCGGCCACCGCGCACATGCGGGGACCCGTGGCCAGCAGTGCAGGGCCGCGTATGGCAGCTCGAGCAACGCGGAGCACTCTGGCGCCATGCTGACGCCTGTTGGCTACAGAATCGCTGGGCCAAGAGGTCTGTTGACACCGGCGTGAAACACTCCGGTGTTTACACCGGCGTCAACACTTACATGCGTTTTTGGAGAATCCCAGCCCACAAATATAATGGCCCCTATTAAAAAAAAGAAGAGGACTGAAAGCAGGAGAATAGAGGCCTGTGAACCTAACATCTACCGGGGGGGGGGAATAAAACGATACTCGGACATTTAGAAAATCATTATAGAATCAAGCAGAGTCAAAATGGTGTTTGAAAGGAAAATTGTATTTAATTAGACTTTGAGAATGTACCTAGCAGAGTGGATAAAGCAGGACCAGGAGATGTAATGTATTTGGAATTCCAAGAGCCATTCAATGGGGTGCCACATACAAGATTACGACATAAGATAAGAGCTCATGCAGTTGGGAGTAATATATTAGCACAGATAGAGGATTGGCTAACTAATAGGAAACAGATTTTGGAATAATTGGTTCATTTTCAGGACTATTTCTAATCTACATTAATTACTTATTTGAAGGGACCGAGTGCATTGCAGCCAAATTTGCTGCCAATACAAAGGTGGTGGCAGAGCAAGTTGTGATGAGGATACAAAGGTCAGAATGTTCTGGCCGTTCACACCAGTGGGATCTTCTAGTCCCGCCGACGGTGCACCCAAGACCTGGGTCCGATCCCGGCCTCGGGTCACTGTCCATGTGGAGTTTTCACATTCTCCCCGTGTCTGGGTGGGTTTCACCCCCACAAGCCCAAAATGTGCAGGTTAGGTGGATTGGCCACGCTAAAATGCACCTTAAAAAAAAAGAATAAACTTCCCATGCCATGATCGGTTGCGCACCACAGACATCCCCTTCAACTCCAGCAGTGCCGATGGCATCAATGACCCAACGCAGCCTTCTCTTTCCAGATTCCAGACCACCTGTACCCGAGTAGGAGCCAGGAACAGATTTGTCATACCCACCCTTGCAAAAACAAAAGAAAATACATGGAACCCCAGATCTATAGGGAGGTTACTTACATATTACATAACACAGCAAAACCCCAAACCCAGGCCCAAGGCAGGACCGTAATTATAATGAAAAGTGAGGGCGAGAAGCTGGGCAATAGTAACAACATGTTCAGAAAATGGATAAGCCCGCAGAGCCTCCCATGGTACAAAAGAAGGTAAAGAAGAGTGAAAAAAAACAGACCTACCTGGGCTATCCTATCAGATGAATACCACCCACCAGTGAAGAGGAGAACAGGCAATTCAATCAACAAATGGGTGACCCCTCCCCCCCAGGGGGAACCACAGGCTATCCACCAAGGCACAGAACCCGACCCATCCCTGGGCACCTGTCCACCAAAGACAAGGAAACAAAACCGAGCCTCCCAGGAAACCCATCCCCACACCCTTGGAGGACAACAGGATAACAGCCAAAGTACCGGGCTTAGCCTAGCCCAGCACCAGCCAACACATAAGTACTATACCCCCAAGGCCTCATGCACTCCCCTGTCGAGGCTGTATCTTTCCTGCCCTATCCAGAGCAATGCATCACAAGAGGATGATTGTTCCCATCCCAGCCAAAAGGGAGTGGATCCCACCTGAGAAGAAGAGGAATCGTCAAGACAGCCAATAATTAAGCGCCCTGGGAATGAGGGCTGATTTCCTCCTCCCTGGCACAAACACAGAAACCACCCCTCAAGCCAGCGGGCTAGACCAGGATAAAAACCAACACAATGCTCACCCAAATTAAGAGAAGATAACCCCTAGAGAGGGGACACGCAGCCTCGCTCAAAGCGACCATCATCGCAGAAAGGATATCCACAGCAACCTCCCTCATCAACAACCCGACCACCACATTAGCCCAAGGAAGGAACATGTAGAGAGATCCAAACAGATGGAAGGAAAAACTCAACCTCACGATGGAGACATCCCCAGGCCAAAGAAGGATGAAGATACTGATTCTTAATTCAAAGAAAATGCAAATCCACAAGAATAACCCAAAATGGATTTGCTCTAACTGTGGGGGATATTCTCAATCTCAGTCAGGACTGAATGAACCCTATCAACCACCGACCCTTCACCCCACCCTAGCCCCACCCGTCTTCCACACAGTAAACCGTGCACATATCACACTTCCCATTATTGACTCAAAAAGATCTTACTGACACAGGATGAAAGGATAAGGATAATCTACAGCACAGGCCACCATGCTCACATTTCGCATTCCCCTACAGGAAAAAAGACAGCATTAAACAAAACCAATGACATGATCAACAGGAACAACTGCAGGGTAAAATTTCAGGATAAAGACATCTTCCATGTTGCACATGTAGGCAAAGGATAAGGTACGATCAACAAGCACTCTTCAGGATCTCTCAAAGTTTCCACTGATCGAAGCATGAGACACTATCACTTCCACTATGCCATTTCTCCTGCGCCCAGTTCGTCCAGACTAGGCCCAGCCGAGGGGAATGACTCAACCCGCTTGGCCACCTCCAACCCTCACCAAGAGCATTGAGAATAGAACAAAATAGGAGCAATGATCGGTGGAACCTACCAACAATTGGACTTGCAGACAGAGTGCATTATAGTCCATCAAATCCGATGTGCGCAGTCTCCAAATTAAGATTACCAAAGCATGGCAGCCAATTCTCAAACTCAATCGGGAACACATCTCCCATCTCTCACCAGGAACTGGGCTCAGAGAAACATCCTGCCAAGCAGTCAGGATAATTTACATACCATGCAGCAGAAGTTTGACAACACAAAGGCGGTCCACAACCAGGGACAGTACTCTTTTGAGTGCAAGAACCCTCTCACGCATCTCCACCACTATTCTAAAGTCATCCCGCAATCCCTTGAAGTGAGCTCTGAGTACTTGCACTGCAGAGCCAAAATTCTCTATCAAAACAACATCTTCAGTGGTGTCCATTATCCGATGCACACAGCACTGTCAAGATGAGAGCCCATCAGCAGCAACTACTATCAGCTGGGCCTCACTCCAGCCTACTCCAACTACCACGAACAAATGAGGATTTCAGCATTTTATTTTGGTTCTTTCTTACAAAAAGACTAGTCAGAACACTCCCAGAGACATAGCGCAAGTCATGTAACCCAAGAAAAAACAAGTATGAAATGTGCATCAGGATGAAACAATGGATTAATCGATGAGCAGAGTCGGAGTTCGCGACAAGGCAACTGCTCTCGCACTCGCATCACATGACCCTCTTGGTGTTATTTTTGAGCTGCTGACCACACGCCCATATCATCACTCAGACCACAACTCAGCCCCTGCCTCAGCTCATCTGCTGCTGAAACCTTAATCTATATCTTTGATCTATATCTTTGTTACCTCCAGACTTGACCATTCTTAGGCATTCCTGGCTGTCAGCCTAAGATAATCCAAAACTCTGTTGCTCATATCTAAATGGTGTTAAGTCCAATTCACCTATCACCCCTGTGTTCGCTGACTTTTATTGGCTCCTGGTTAAGCAACACCTCAATTTCAAATACTCATTTCCGTTTGCAAATCCCTCACCGCCTCACTTTCCTCTTTTAGGATGCTACTTAAAAGCTAATTCTTTGCCCACATTTTTGGCCAACTGCCTTAATATCTCCTTATGTGGCTCAGTATCAGGTTTGGCTTTATAATTTTCCTGTGAGGTGCTTTGGGACATTTCACTAAGTTAAAGGTACCACATAAATTCAGGTTGTTGTTTGGACCAAATCTTTCATGAGGTCTGGAGTTGAGTTGTTCTGGTAGAATCCAAACTGAATATTAGTGAGCAGGTCACGTTATTGCTGACTCCTTCCAACGCTTTGCTGTTCGAGAGTAGGTTGATGGCTGATAATTGACTGATTTAGATACCAGATTGGATTTGTCTGCTTTTTGGTAGACAGGACATACTTTCCAGGTAGATGTCAGTTTTGTAGCTGTACTGCAAAAGCTTTGCCAGAGAGGAACATCTAGCTCTGGAACAGAAACCTTCAGCACCACAGCCTGGATGTTGTTGGGGTCCAGTGCACTCGGCCATTTCTTGATATCATGTAGAGTGAATTGAAGTGATTGATGACCAGTTGCTGTGATAATGACGACTTAAGAAAGATGCTGAAATGGATCATCTACTCAGCCATCCTGGTTGAAGTTGGTTGCAGATATTTCAGCCTCATTATTTGGACACTGCCATCATTGAGGATGACAATGTTCTCCTCTTCCAGATCATTGGTTAATTGTCCACCACCATTTGTGACTGGATGTGCCAGGACTGCAGAATTTTGACATGATCCATCGGTTTTGCTGGGTTCCTCCATGCTCCTTGACATAGAACACAAGGTTTCTGGTAGGCTTTCCATTGCACCAAATTGCACTGTGTGCATGTGTAATTTTTCCTCTGCTGTCTGGCCCATCAATGTTTTCATCTGATTACTGGACCTTAACTGCCATGAAATTTCCCTCTCCCACTGACAAGCTAGCCCATATGTTTCTCTTTCTCCCTTTGCTGGATCCTGCCCATTTGTGTTCAACATCTCACCATGTGCAGATACCACCTCTATCCTTCTATCCTGATATCTGAAATGCACACCGTGGCAAACGCTGAGTTGGTGGCTTTGAGTGTGACATCGAGTGACAGCAAATCTTCATATCCACAATCTTCCTCTTCCGCCACCGACTGAGAAATTTCAATTCTTGGGTACAAAAAATTAAACTGGGCTAAGCGTTGCCTTGTGTGAGTGATAGAGGGAAAAGTAAGAAGTGTGTGTTTTCACCTGCAATATGTGGGTCAGAAGAGATTATGGTATGAGGGAGACGTAGGATGAGGAAAGGAGACCTAAGTATGCAGCCACCCTCAGCATTGATCCGTCCAGCCCATCAATAGCCATTCCTTCAGCGCTGCCCCCTTGCATATTGGTTAGTACTTTCTCCTGCATGGGATGAAACATGCAGGCATGCTTGTTCTTCTCAATGTCTTTGCTGCTGCCTCCTTAGGTGCACCTGAAATAATGGCGAAAATGGTTCAGTGAGTGTCCTGTAAAACGTTTGAATTGTGTATCTTTCATGGCTGAATAGCTGCTAAAGTGCGTGAGAGTTGAGTTGTGGGTGCAAACTTTACCAGTGTGCTCAGTGTGAGTGAGGTAAATTAGATGAATTTTAAGTTTAAATGCTGATTGATAGAGATAATTGTGAGGCAGGTGATGGGGGTTTAAGAGAATTGAGCTGAAGATGATGCTGGTAGTTCAGTCCGTACTATGTGCCATTTAACGGTGAACCCACTCAACTTGACAACTCGTGTCACATCACTGAACTTTTTTCTGCACTGCTTCATTATCTTGGAGCATCAGTCCTGGTATTGCCCCACACTGCTGCTTCTTCCTTCTAAGCATCTGTTCAAACATTCCTGAGGGATGTCTCTCTTTTCCATGAAAACTTGGTCTCTTGCACGTCCTATGATTTCTCAAGGCATGTTTCTGAAGAAACGTCCACCATTTCTTACAGCGCCCCTTTTTGAGGTATTGGCTACCTTTAAGTAGCACTAACCACACACAATATCTGGCCCGCTGCTAATGCCTGAAGTCAACGAGCAACATATGGATTGCCATCTCTGCCACAGCAATCTTTAAAAGAGTTGGCAACACCAGTTTACCATGTTGCCCAAAACGATGAAGAGGCATGGGTTAATCGTACACCACAAACCCCACGTCATTTTCGTGGATTAGCCAATTACTCCCCTTTAAACTTTCAAGCATTCTGCATTCTGGACCTGCAATTTTAACACCAAATTTATAATACTCAGCCATAACTAACACCTTTATTTTGACAGGCAGGAGCACCAGCTGACACCTGTTCTGAGCATTTAGCATTTTATGTCCTAAATTCTCTACTGGAATCAAAACAAGCTAGAGCCAGCTAACAGCTTGGTTTTAAAGATGCAGGATTGAACAGTTTGACTGGTGTTATATTTTAAAATACAAGGATTGTGGTTGAAACTCTTTCTCAACACTATTTTGTGGTTCTCCTATCTATGGTTGTCCAGCAGTTTCTATAGGCAGACCAACTCCACTTTGAATCACAAATAGCATCTTTGTCTTCCCTAATAAAATACAAAAGCAGCACAGAACAGTAAAACCAACATGGAACGCGAGGAACGATGGATCTGGTGGGTGGATGGAGAGGTTTTTTAAACATGCTGTGCAAGCCCACACCCTGAAAAATCACTTCGGAGCCAGCCACAAGGTCCAATGATCGTCCCGGGCTAACGACCGCCATCTTTGTTGGGGGAAAAGTGCAACAGAGCACATGTGTGGCCGACATCTTTGTAGGGGACAATAAAAAAATAGGCCGGCATGGTGGCACAGTGGTTGGCACTGCTGCCTCGCAGCGCCAGGGACCCATGTTCAATTCCGGCCTTGGGTGACTGTGTGGAGTTTGCACGTTCTCCCCGTGTCAGTGCGGGTTTCCACCAGGCCATGCTAAATTGCTCCTTACTGTCCAAAGATTAGATGGGGTTACGGGGATACGGAGGGGGTGTGGGCCTAGGTGATGTGACCAGCAATTCACATGAAATAAGGAGTAGAAATAAACTGTGGCTTTAATCGACTAGAACAGTGCCTGCCTGTGGCTGCTCTGCTACTGGGAGCCGCCTACAGGGCTACTGCTCTTTATACCTCCCCTCAAGGGGAGGAGCCAGGGGCAGAGCCCACAAAGGCACCAACATGATACATCACAGGTAATACCTTATAATGGTCCATAGGTGGAGCCCTCATGGGCAACAGCATGATACAGTTACATACATGGTGAATGGTTAATGCAATACATTCACCACACTAGGTAGGGTGCTATTTCAGAGGGTCGGTGCAGACTCAATGTGCCGAATGGCCTTCTTCTGCACTGTAGGGATTCTGTGATTCTATGAATTATGGTGAATCACCAGGAGGTTAACGTGGCCTTGGAAGATCCATTTTTCTTTCAGTCCCTTTTCTGCAAACTCTTGGAAACACAGAGAGGGATATTTGAAATTGTGAGAGAACAGGAAGCCAGCTGGCTGGTGGCGTCTAGGAAGTGTGCGACTGATCCAGGAGAGGGATTAGTCTGCACCAACAGAACGCCTTAATATTTTTGTGGAAATCCTCCTGTCCTCACAAGAAAAGAAAATAAATTTTGGAAGCCGTTTGTGTTGCGGTCTTTGAGGTTCTCCGATTAAGCTGTTTACTGTATCATGCAAATAGTCAGAGAGTGAACAGCACAAGTTCAGCCTGTTTATATTTCAGATTTGTAATTGTGACTCTCCAACTGTGTCAGACTGTGGTTTGCAGAATTAACCAGCCTGTCATTTACACGGATGCCTGAATATTACCGCAGGTAGACCTTGGCTATCCAGGGCTTGGCTATCCAAGACTTGGAGAAGTTTCAATATGGTATCAATATGGACCTTTTGAAGATTGCTCCTTAACATGCACACCATACAATTGCATTAATATTCCATAGTATAAATTTAATCTCGGGGATATTCACATCTTTCCAGTTGCATTGATTCTCAAAAGCTGAGAGTCGTGGAAAAGCATAATCCCATCTATCAATTTAACTGTTGCAGCAATGAAATATAATCCAGCAGTTCCTCATGGAAGGAGCATCTGCGGGTTTTAGCTTTGATCTTTTATTTAGGAGGACAGCTTCTGTTTATTTTTTTAAAAACATTTTTCAATATTCATTATGTACAAGTCAGTTCTGCCCTTCTAGGTGTCATTAAGATTAACAATGGAACTGTAAATATGGGCTGTATAAACACTTCCAAGAATGATTATGCACACAATTGTTAATGGAATTATTTTGGGATTTTGACATTCAACTACATTAAAAATGCTACATAAATACAAGTTGATGTTGATCCAAAGAGGTGAAGGGATAACCCCCAGAACAATGCTTGAGATGCACAGCACATATATGATAGCGCATACCCCTACAATTTATGGGCGGCATGGTGGCACAGTGGTTAACACTGCTGCCTCACAGCTCCTGGGACCTGGGTTCAATTACGGCCTCGGGTGACTGTCTGTGTGGAGTTTGCACGTTCTCCCTGTGTCTGCATGGGTTTCCTCCGGGTGCTCAGGTTTCCTCCCATTGTCCAAAGATGTGCAGGTTAGGTAGATTGGCCACGCTAAATTGCCCCTTAGTGTCCAAAAAGGTTAGATGGGGTTACTGGGTTGCGGGGACAGGATGGAGGCGTGGGCTTAAGTGGGATGCTCTTTCCAAGGGCCGGTGCAGACTCGATGGGCCGAATGACCTCCTTCTGCACTTTAAATTGTATGATTCTATGACCCCATGTTTGAGTGCTCCGGATCTCCCTAAAGCCCTCCTCCCTTGCCTATGTACTTGTGCTTTCCATAGTCTTAGCCACTTGAACACTAGGCTTGCTAAAACACAGCCTCGAACTTGGATGATGCTAAAGATTAGAAATAATGATTACAAAGAAAGATTTAAGATGCTGGATTAATTCCACTGCTGCAGAATTTTTAAAAGAATTAAAGATTTTTTTTTAAAAATTACTGACTTTTGATAGTGAATAGGAAAAGATTATGGGCGAGATTCTCAGTTTGGGAGACTAGGGCACGATTGAATGCCCAAAAAGTGGGTATAGCGAGGTGTTTCATAGGAACAAACATAGGAATGTAGGAATTAGGAGCAGAAGTAGGTAATTCAGCCCTTCGAGCCTGCTCCGCCATTCAGTCGGAGATCATGGCTGATCTCTTCCTGGTCTCAAATCCACTCCCTACTTTTTCCCCATATCCCTTTATTTTAATCAGAAATATATCTATCCCCGTCTTCAAACCATTGAATGGCTCAGCTTCCAGCACACTGTGGGGAAGCGAGTTCCACCAATTCATCACCCTCTGCGAGACGTAGTTCCTCCTCATCTCAGTTTTAAATCTACCACCTCTAAACCTGTGACCTCTGGTTCTACATTGCCCTCTAAGGGGGAACATTTGGTCCATGTTTACTTCATCAATCCCTTTTAGTGTTTTATATACCTCGATCAGATCTCTTCTCATCCTTCTAATATGCACAGAGAATAAGCCCAAACTGTTTAATATCTCCTGGTGATTCAACCCTTTCATACCTTGGTGCCTGCGGCGCCGAAAATGACCCTGCTACCGAACAGGACTGTTTTTTTGTCTGGCCTCTTCAGTGCAGGAAGAGATCAGAATGCCATTTTTAAATGCTGCCCTGATCTCTCAATCGCTATCAGACTCCACACCATGGCCTCTTAGGAGGTCCTTGAGGAGCCCCCCACCACCACCACCACCACCAGACTCCTCAGGGCAGGCCCCTCCCCTGGGCCTGATCCCTATCAGGGGCAACCTGGCACCCGGGCATCTTGGCACAGCCTGCCTGGCACCCTGGCAATGCCCCTGCCAGCCTGGCATTGCCACCTGAGTACCCTAGCAGTGCCACCAATGCAGGGGCACTGCCAGGGTGACTGGGTGTTACTGTCAGAGTGTTCTGGGGTCAGTGCCAAGGTATCAGGCTGGCAGTGCCAAGGTGCACAGGTGGCATTGGGAGTGATCGGGTACCACCCTGCCCAGCACCCGTCTCCGATGGCCACTTGCGAGATTTAACGACCTGTGGCCATTCGATCGCCCCCTAAGTGTTGACACCGAGACTGAATTTCGTGCGGTTCGCATTCCCGTTGGTGTGCTATTAGTGGAGCAATTCAGGACATGCTAATGGGTCGGCACTCTGTCCACATGAATTGAGAGCAATTCTCATTCCCACCAGCATCGGATTCGCAAGGCCTGGAAAGGTTGATAAACTGGAACTTCTTATAAGCACTCCATTCCCAACACACTCCTATTCCAGCCAAGATGGCCCAGAGAAGAGCAGCACCACGTTTCACAGGCAGGGAGCGCAATACTGTGTTGGATGCAGTAGAGGAGAGGTTCCCCACGATCGTCAACTGGGTCTGGGCGGAGGTGGCTGAGGTGGTCAGACCTCTGAGCCTCACCAGGCGGACTGGCACGCAGTGTCACAAGGAGATGAACAACGTCCTTAGGGCAGCTCAGGTGAGCAGCCACCTCCCCTGGCATTACTACTGTCCCTCACTCCTGAAATTCCCCCCCCCCCCCCCATTCACAAAGAGGCCAATCAAAACCCACCTGCCTGCATCTCCCTCACACCTCACCCAGCAATAAACCCCAACCCCAGTATTGTCCTCTTTCGCCTTGCACACACATGTCCCAGCTACAGACCTGTGTAACATGCCTCCATACGTCTCACCGTGTCCTTTACTTGTCCCTTCGGAAAAGGCAGACCTTAACAGAAGAGAGCGGCAGAAGACTGGTGAGTGGCTTCCCGGACCTCAGGGGTCTGACCCTCACCGAGCAGAGGGTTCTGGCATTTTCCGTTGGGGGGAGGGGGGGAGAGACCTAACTCCGAGGCAGAGGTAGACATGAGACAGCCAAATGAGCCCCTAATGCAAAGTGATGCCCCTATAGCAAGTGAGTCACCCCTCTCCCCTAGGCCACTCCATCCCAAGATCTCACCATGTGTCTTTTGTGTAGCAGGATCACCATCAGACCAGGCCGGCCCATCTGGGGTACCTCGCCCCCAGCCACAACCCTAGCACACCCTGGACCACCAATCCGGGAACAACACCGACTCTTCGTCACTCCATTCACTTGCACCCTTCACCATCGCAGAGACTATCACTTCAGTCGGTCATTTTAGCGATGAGCCTCCTGGATCACTGTCCCAGGAAACATTTGTATTCCAGACTGGTATTGCGCTTCTGGAAAGTATGATCGTATCACTGGTGGAGATGTAGACGCAGAGCCAGGATCTACAGGAAGGGATGTCAGCAACTTTTCAGCACCTGCAAGTGCAGCTCGAGGAGTCCAACTGCCTGCAGGTGCAGGAGATCATGCCAACATACATGGTACCCAGGCCAACACTGACGGGTGGCATCAACGGTGGAAGTCACAGTCATGGGCCAAGGCGTCCAAGGTTTGGGACACACTGTGCAGTTGATGCTGAGCCTCAGGACAGGGTAACCCAGTCATAGGCAACCATGTACTTGGCAACATGGACATTGCCGCGGCCTCCAAAGCTTAGCCCATTTGCAAAGATAATGGTTGAGGACATGGAGGGCATTGGCCAGGCACTGACTGACCTGGGCCAGTCACTGTGGGATATGACTGAGGCAGTGAGGGACATGGCTCACTTGCTGAGGGATGTGGCCCAGTCTCAATGCACCATGGTTGAGGGCATCGAGGCCTTGGTTGAGCCAAGAGCAGGCCTCCAGGAATGGCAGCAGCAGGTGTCGGTGGAGCCTCCGGAGCTCACTCTGGTCTTACCTCCGTCTCATGGAGTAGCCCGGGGGCCATCGAGCACCCCGAGGAAAGAGGAAGTGATGGGGCCATGTCACTGCCTCTCACAGAGAAGGTGCTGGAATACCTCAGCACTTCTGACCCCTCCCCCCCCAACCTAACACTGCCTCATCTGATGGATGCAGTGGTACCTTGTCACCTGTGACACCCGAATGTCGGTCGAGCCCACCTGGGTCCAGGCCCTTCAGAGGACGGCTGCCAAAGACATCTTGGGTCAGAGGGCGAGATACTCAGCAGGCTGCCTCCACGTCTGATGTGATATGTGGGGTCACACCTAGAAGGAGCGGTAGGCCATTAAAATAAGGAAGTTAGACACCAGTTAAGTTGGCACATAGGTTAGACATAGGGTTCAGGGCACAACAATTGTAGAAAGTCACGATTCAATACCTTTTTACCAACATTCCGACCTGTCTCAATCCTCTTTCTAAAGGATGTGAGGGATGGGATCGCCTGGGGTAGAGGGTGTGCTGGCTGGGGGTGTGTGGGAGGTTGGTGGTGGGGGTCTAGGTCTTCGAGGCTTGCAAGGGGCACAAGTTAATGTTCAGGAAGGATTTGTATCCTATTCACTTCAGCTGCATTACTGCCTGTGATGAATGTGAGCAAGTGAACATGCATCAGACTGGAAATTGCAGAAACACAAGTATTCAAGTACAGAAATAAAGCACTTGGCTGACATGTTTAAAAAAAAAAAATCACATATTTATGAACATACAATAAAAAACCATCACAAAGTACAAATTAACGTGGGCCCATTTTTGGCACATGTATGGATGCAATGTGTGCCCAAACTGAGGATCTATAGAAATTGGTTCCCAAGCCTCACGTGAGGCAAGTTACCAGTGATTGTCACATCTCCATGGGCAGTGAGCCAGACAGGGGGAAAACAATTTTGGGTCACTAGCTTCTCTAATAATAATAATAATAATCTTTATTGTCACAAGTAGGCTTACATTAACACTGCAATGAGGTTACTGTGAAAAGCTCCTAGTCGCCACATTTGGCGCCTGTTCGGGTACATGGAGAGAGAATTCAGAATGTCCAAATTACCCAAGCATGTCTTTCGGGACTTTTGGGAGGAAACCGGAGCACCTGAGGAAACCCACACAGTCAAAGGGAGAACGTGTAGACTCCGCACAGACAGTGGCCCAAGCCGGGAATCGAACCTGGAACCCTGGCGCTGTGAAGCAACAGTGCTAACAGTGCTACCGTGCCACCCCAATGGCCCTCAAGCAAGTTCTGGGAGGGGACAATGTTAAAGGAAATGGGGTACTTGATTGCAAGTACAAGCAAGGGAGAACTCTTACTTCTTCAGGCTCTACTGAGAGGTTATTTCCCCAAATTTATTTTCAGATAATCAAATTGAAACGTCCCTTTAGTTAGCAGACAGAGGGGCTGCTGAAGAATTCTGATCGAAAAGTGTCGATGTCTGCCCCGATCATCAGGGCTTATTTTACACAAGAGGTTTTTCACTGTGCAAAACAACCTTATTCAAAGTTCAAAGGGCCTAAAAAATGGCCCCATAAATTTGGTGATGAGATGATGCCTGCACAGACTGGGTACTGGCTTTCCTCATAACTAAATTGGCATGTGTTACGCCTATTTTATGCCCAAAAAAACAGGTGCAATGTCTACAAATTTCTACCCCTTTTTGTCTTTGAGGCTGTGAAGCAACCATTTTTATAAATATTTCTAATCAGCATATCCCAAGGAAGGGGATATGTCGCAGCAATGGATAAAAGGGGAAAAAGATCAGCAAAGTATAGAACAGTTGTTGATCTGCCAGCATCCATTCTGTGCATAAGGATAAATTTTTTGTGTGTTTAGCCTGATCCTTATACATTACTAGTAAAATGTGGTTTAACCAAAGAGGATATACCGAGGTTTGAGAGTTTTCCTTTTGGAACATACAAATGAAAATCAAATTGTGCAGTTGTATCCAGGGGGGAATACAACCTAAAGTCAGAGGGCGGGTGTTACTGCGCAACTCGCCGCATGTATCGTGTTGGCAGGAGGCAACCCGCCATTGGGCGGTGGCAGGATCATCTGGCCCTGCCGTTGCCAACAGGGTTTCCTGTTGAATGCATCCCTCCCCACCACAAAACCCATGGCGGGGGTGCACCATCAGTGGGACTGGAAGCTCTCGCCGGTGCGAATGGCCGGAAAGTTCCGTCCAGAGTTTCAACTTTCTCAACTCTCCCATCATTATCAGGGCTATTTCATCAGTGCTCCTTTTAAAAATGAAACAGCATCAACATTATTTATCCTTTTAAAAATAATGATTAGATTGAGGTTTGGAATTGTAGCACCATCGATCACACACGAAGCGAGATGTAGAGAACTTCAATTGAGGCTTCATTGAGCAGACTTGTTCCCCAGCAGCTCAGTCACAGAATGCAGCTGCAGGGAGTAAACCGGGTTCTTATACCCCGCCTATCTGGGTGGAGCCCAGTAGGCGGCAGATCCAATCGGGACCCAGCATCTGTCCTCCAATAGCTCCTCAGCATTCATGGTGTACCATATTACCCCTAATACATACCACCACAGGAATCATAAATTGTATTACAGTAATTGCATAAATACAGAAACATCATGTATTGAGTGGTATCGCACACCTTTTTAACTTCAGTTATAGGTGAACATTGATCAGCAATTCCAATAGAGATGAGTATCATGCGCTAGGTTACTGTACAGACTGTTAACCCTTTTCTTTATTATTAACATATGTAACTGGGTTTTCTTTAGTTTGTTAATTGCTAGAATAACATTATTTATTCATCAGTGAATTTTTGTTGCTTTGGAGCAGTAGAAGGTGTGAACACCCAGAAAAAAAACATACATTGTGGAGGGGCTCATTATGAAATGAAGCAAGAACAATAGAGCAGCAGTGAAGGAATTAACTTACAGCTCCTTAAATTGATGGCAAAAATAGTCACATGGAAAGTCTTGTAAATCATTGATGCTAGAATGGAGAAATTGGTTCGACGAATAAAGCGTGTTTACTTTTTAAACATTATTTTGATTTTTCTTTCATTGTGATAGTTTACGGCAATGGAGCAAAATTATGAAAAAGTACCATTTGCATTTTTTTTCTTGGTGGATCAGAACATGTTTGCAGGGAAAAGCATCTTTTATATTTGGTACTGTATATATTTACAGTAAGAAGTCTTATAACACCAGGTTAAAGTCCAACAGGTTTGTTTCGATGTCACTAGCTTTCGGAGCGCTGCTCCTTCCTCAGGTGAATGAAGAGGTATGTTCCAGAAACACATATACAGACAAATTCAAAGATACCAAACAATGCTTGGAATGCGACCATTAGCAGGTGCTATTTAATCACCTTTAATCACCATTTAATCACCTGCTAATGGTCGCATTCCAAGCATTGTTTGGCATCTTTGAATTTGTCTATATATGTGTTTCTGGAACATACCTCTTCATTCACCTGAGGAAGGAGCAGCGCTCCGAAAGCTAGTGACATCGAAACAAACCTGTTGGACTTGAACCTGGTGTTATAAGACTTCTTACTGTGCTCACCCCAGTCCAACGCCGGCATCTCCACATCATGTATATATTTAGATTGCTGGTTAAATTGGAAAGGCAGACAGCAAAAGTCTAGTACTGTCAGTGAAAGTGACTTTTCCTGATAAGGTGACTGATCAGTTGGTGCTTTTATAGGATGGATGTGGTTTAAAAACCCCAGAGCATTAAATCAAAATACACCAATAAAGTAGGACCAGAAGACAAGTTTGAAATGAACAAAAAGTAAACTTAGAACAGATATCAGGAAGAATGTATAAATTCAAAAAGTGATATTCTACCTGCGAGAGATATTGAAAATATAATTATAGCCAGTAGTGGGAGAATTAATAGATTAGCAGGATGAGTTTTCATATACAGCATGGTAGCACAGTGGTTAGCACAGTTGCTTCACAGCTCCAGGATCCCAGGTTCGATTCGCGGCTGGGTCACTGTCTGTGCGGAGTCTGCACATCCTCCCCGTGTCTGCGTGGGTTTCCTCTGGGTGCTCCGGTTTCCTCCCACGGTCCAAAGATGTGCAAGTTAGGTGGATTGGCCATGCTAAATTGCCCTTAGTGTCCAAAAGAAAAGGTTAGGTGGGGTTACTGGGTTACAGGGATAGGATACAGCCATGAGCTTAAGTAGGGTGCTCATTCCAAGGGCTAGTGCAGACCCGATGGACCGAATGGCCTCCTGCACTGTAAATTCTTTGACCTATGATCTATGCTGAATGGATTTCTAAAAAATAATTTTGACGTACTTTATGCACCCACGTTCAAGAATATTACATTTTCACTTTGCATCTTATGAGCATTTAACTGTGTTGACTGCTGTATTAGGGAGCCAGAGTTTCCACTTTGGGAGCTATTGGTTATTTTGACTTAAATTTGAATTATTTTCATGCAATATATCCTAAGGTAGGGCTTCTACTCACTGTGTAGTCAGCAATCAAGCCAGAAATTGTGCTCAAAATTGTGCCAGTTTTCAGAAGAGTTCTTTGCTTTTTTTCTGATTAAGTTAATTTAATATCACTGAACACAAAGGCTTCAACCTTCTGAACCTGACCCTAGTACAAATTTCTTCCGCGATCTTCTGATTCCCCTGGCGATCCAACTACTCACTCATCCATCTACCCACCTTTCCAGTCATCCAGCTACCCGCCTTCCCCACATACTCATCTGCCGAGGTAGTCAGGTGATTGGGGCTAGTCGTGTCCACTCAGAGGGGTAGTCGAACCAGCAAGTAGTTAGGTATGATTGAGAGGACTGTTAGTCGGGTGCTTGGAGGTAGTCAGGTACGGTTGGGATGGTAGTCAGATCGGAGGGGGTAATCGGATCAGGTGGTCAGGGATTGTTGGGTCGGGAGAGTAGTGGGTCGGTTTAGAGGATAATTTGTGGTTGAGGGGATAGTAGTTCTGGTTGGAGGGGTGTAGTCAGGGTGGTAGTCCGGTCCATCTGATGAATTTCGGATCTGGGGTGTAGTCAAGGATAGTTGGATCAGGTGGGGTCAGGGATAGTGAGTGGTCAGGTAGCTGAGGGGTGATCGGGTCAGGGGAGTAGTCAGGTTTGTTTAGGCGATAGTTAGGTGGCTGATGGGGTAAATGGGTGGTCAGGTATTAGTCAGGTGTTGGGGAGGGGTCAGTTGTAGAGTTACCCATGTGTCAGCCCAGGTTTTAAGCTTCTTAACATTTCCTGGGTAACTAGCCAGGCAAGTCATGCAGCTCTGTCCCAAGTCTGATTCTAACTCAGAGTCAGAGACATTCACACCGGCTTCTGGAAAGGAAGAGAATTTCCCATTGGAATTCCCTGGGTAATTTCCATGTTGAAAAATGCATCAGGTTTTCCACAGGTTCTTGATGCTTACCTCCCATCATACATCTGGAAATAGAAACACTTGGGCCAGATGTCATTAGTGCAATCAAGCAGCATTGAAAAATGTGATAACTTTTAAAGATTTTGCTTGAAGAAATATTCCTTGATTTATTATGGTGATATGGTCCAGTTTGATGGGAACGTGACCGGGGAGACAAAGATAGAAATGAAAGACTGAAAAGTAGAAAGTAAAAGTGGAAGCCAGAGGAAACAAGAACAAGCAGCAAATAGCGCCATTGTACAAAAAAACATGTGTAGAAATGTTAAAAAGTCTAAGTCTGAATGCACGGATGCGTTTACAATAAGGTAAATGAGTTAACAGCGGAAATTGACATAAATGAGTAGAATATGATTGCGATTACAGAGACTTGACTGCAGGGTGACCAGGGCTGGGAATTGAATATCCAAGGATATTCAATATTTAGGAAGGACATGAAAAAAGGGAAAGGAGGTGGGGTTGTGTTGTTAGTTAAGGATTAAATCAGTGCAATAGTGAGCGAGGGTATTGGCTCAGAAAATCTGGGTGTAGTATCAGTCTAGGTGGAGCTAAGTAGTAACAGTGGGTGGAAAACGTTAATGGGAGTTGTTTATAGGCCTCCAAGTAGTAGTGGTAAGGTATGGGATGGCACTAAACAGGAAATTAGAGACGCATGTAACAAGGTTGCTGCAGTAATCATGGGTGACTTTAATCTACATATAGATTGGGGAAACTAAATTATCAACAGTACTGTGGCAGATGAATTCCTGAAGTGCATACAAGATTTTTGTTGAGACCAGTATGTTGAGGAATCAACTGGGGAACATGCTATCCTTGATTTGGTATTATGCAGTGAGAAGGGGTTAATTAATCTGGTTGTGCGGGGTCCTTCAGTCACCAGTAACCATACCACAATAGAATACTTCATTAGGATGGAAACTGAAGAAGTCCAATCTGAAACTAGGATCCTAAATCTGAACAAAGGAAACTATGAAGGTATGAGGCATGAGTTGGCTAAGATAGTTAGTGGAACTTCATTAAAAGGTGGCGAGGCAATGGCGAATATTTAAGGAACAATTTCATTGCAACTGTTATGCATTCATTTTTGGTGCAAAAACACAATTTAAAAAACGGCCTAGCCATGGCATACAAATTTAATTAAGGATAGCATTAGATCCAGAGAAGAGTTGTATAAAACTACTAGCAAAAATGGCAAACCTGAGGATTGGGAACAGTTCAAAATTCAGCAAAGGAGGTCCCAACAGGTTGAGTTAGAGGGGAGAGTAAGCTTGTAAGTAATATAAAATCGGACTGTAAAACTTCTGTATGTATTTAAAAAGAAAAATATTAGTGAAGACAAATGTAGGTCCATTGTAGTCTGAAACAGGAGAATTTATAATGGAAAACAAGGAAATGGCAGAGCAATTAAACAGCTACTTTAGTTCTGTCTTTCTGAAGGAAGACACAAATAACTACCCAGAAATACTGAGGAATTAAGGGTCAAGTAAGCAAGAGGAATTGAAGGAAATTACTATTACCAGAAAAATAGTGCAGGAGAAATTATTGGAATGAAAGCCAATAAATCCCCAGGGTCTGATAATCCAAATCCCATGGTACTAAAGGAAGTGACCATGGAAATAGTGGCTGTGTTGGTTTCCAAAATTCTGTAGATTCTGGTATAGTCCTGCAGATTGGAATGTGGTAACTGCCCTCACGCTGTTTGAAAAAGGAAGGAGGAAGTAAACAGGGAATTACAGACTAGTTAGCCTAACATCAGTAATAGGGAAAATGCTAGAGTCTATTATAAAGGATGTGATAACAGGATGTTTAAAAAATATCAACATCTTTACAAAAAAGGTGCAATTCTCGGGCTTCATTACGCTCTCGCTCAAGCGAAACGATGCTGGTGAATAGCGGGAGAGACTAAAAGCGGGAACCGTGCCAGGCGCCAAACAGTTTGCGAAGCAACCGGCCTTCTCCCCTAGGCAAAATTGGGATCTCGCCGTAGTGGTGACAAACCAATTATCACCACTTAAGCCCCATTTCTGTGTAATTAACGAGAGTCACCCCCATATCTAACGGCCTCCTGTCATTCATCGGCCTCCAGCAAGTGGTCACGCTGGCGCCAATTAGTACGTTTTTTAAAAAATGCAAACCTGGCGGAAGAGCTTCTGTGAGGAGCTGAGGAGGTGAGTAGCCATCTTTGCTCACAGGCAAAAACCCCGAGAGCGCTGGGCTTGCTTCCCCTTGTGCCCGGCGGGGGGTGGGGAACCATCAGCTGGGGCAGGAAGGACCCTTCGCAGGCGTGGGCTGCCATGGGAGGGTGGGAGGAAGGTGCTGGAGGGCAACCAGGGGGGCAACCATGCCAACCCCTGGATCATTTGTACCCATTCCGGGGGCAACCGCCTTGTCCTTGCCCATCTGCCCCAATGACCACCCATAACCCCTCCAACTGCCGAGGCCTCTGCCCGTGCAGCTGAAGTCAATTGCTCAAAGGGGAATTGGCAATTGTGGTTAAGTGAGCACTACACATAGCCCAAGTGGATTCCCGTGGGTGGGTGGGCCATGTAGCGTGTGGGAGTCATTGCCCAGCATCTAAATCAAACTGTGATGCCTGAACACTGTGCCAGAACAATGCGGGAGGTAACACCACATATGAGGAAGCCAGCATCCGAACACCCAGGGGATGGGACACAGCTCCGGGGACATGTCCATGGCCGGAGGGTGGGTGAGTGCCATGGGGAGGGAGCCAGTGCTGCCCGGTCCAGGGGATGTTACGAGCGGGTGTCCGCTGCAGCCGGGAGTGCATGGGCAGGGTGTTCTGGGTGGGGGGGGATCAATGGGGGAATGGCGGGTCCTGGGGTGGGAGCCACTGCTCTTTGTCAGTTTAACACCCTCTCCAAATTCCTTTCAGATATGGCAGGAATTTTGGACGCAGACATTGCCCTAGTGGTGTTGCTGCTAGGCCGGGCGGCCAGACGGCATCAGCAGCAGCAGCGTCTGCAGATGCCCAAGGCAGTGGACCATGTGCCAGACCCCGCCCCACACCCTGAGGAGCCAGCCGCCCATCAGGCCAGGGAGGGACCCAGAGGGCGAGTCCCGCTATGGCCCAGGGTGTACATGCGTTGCTGGTCCTTCGAGCAGATAATGGACAGCACATGCCGCAGGAGGCTCCGCCTCAACAAGGAGACGGTGTGACACTTGTGCCATGTCCTCACGGTTAAGGTCACTGCAGCTCCTCAAGATGTGGTTACAATGCACTGCAATACACTGCAGGAGGGTCGCCCGCTTTGTGGTGGTCTGTTGCACAACCTCGCACAGCAGTGGGGCGAGGAGCTGGAGGTTGGTGATGAGGAACGTGTGCCCACCTCCGAGGAGGACGAGGATGATGAGGCGGCGCTGGGCCAGCAGGGCTGGAGGATGATGCCGGGGAGGAACCATAGGACCACCAACTGGAGGCTGCAGGACAGGTGGAAGCGGTGAGGGTCCACCAAGCCCAGAGAGCCAGAAAGGCCCTCATACTGGCCTGATTCATTTAGGACATGGCCTGGTCCGTCACCTCCACTCCCATTTCCCACCCTCCCAGGGTATGTGTCACATCACTCCAGGGTGCTGGGACTGTGTCGGCACTGTCAGCGAGTCACTGTCGAGGGCAGGAGGGTGATTCTAACCCACAGAGCTGAGCGGCAGTTCCCCTCAATCTGTCTGCTGAGTGCTCGCTCACACCCATCAACTGCACGCGGTGTGCCCGGGGATGGGGGGATGCCTGGAAGGTGGGCACGCATTGCGGAAGAAAGTGACAGAGGCATCATAATAGTTATGCACAAGGGTGTATAGTGTGTAATATAAGACTCCACTCTCCCGCGGCCTCATCAGAGGAGTGGAACGCGGGGGAGCTGGTGGCCACCGTCATCACTCCATGGGACGGGCCTGAGTTGGCACTCTGTGCCCCGTTCCTTTTGCACAGTGCCCATAGGGCCCTGGGGTTCATCTTGAGATGGAGGGGCAGCTGGTTCGAGCCCCGGCTGCCCCTGCATCATCTGGCTCTGCCAGCCCTGGCGGCTCCCCATGGTCCACACCATTGTGTCGACGCCCTCGGCGATGCTCCTCAGTGATTGGGCCAAGCTCTGCAGTGCCTCAGCAATGCCCACCTGTGACTGAGGCAAGCTCCTCAGCCATTCCCATCTGAGAACGGGAAATGTCCTGCAGAACCTCATCATGGTCAGCCTGGTACTGGGAGACATCCCCCAGAAAGTCAGACATTCTGCCGAGACCCTCAGCCATGGCCGCCACCGACTGTGCGATGCCTTGGGACACTTCACTAATGGTGCCGACATCATGCACCAGACTGTCCACTGTGGTCGCTGCCCTAGCAGTGTTGGCCTCAGTGCCACGCATTACCGGCGGCATCTCCTGCACTATATCCTTTGGGACCCCTCCAATCAGCTATCGATCTGCTAGAGTGATGCTAACGTCCTGCTCTGAATAACCCGGCTGCTCCCTATCATCTCCAGCTCCGGGTAACTTTGTTCCACAGGCTCAGCATCAGGCTGGGACCCAGCTGGGTCCTGCAACCAGCAGACGTCCGACTGCTGTCTTGCCTGGGGGTTCCTGCCTCCACCTGATGTGCATCAAGCAGCAGTGTGGTGCTCACCAGATTGTGCCCCGAAGCCTGTCCACTAGCATGTCCCACCGAGGTGCGTGTATCTGCGCTGGTGGAGGGTGGGAATGGCAGCTATGTTGCAACTATAACAGTGGGATCCTTAGAGCTCTCCTACGAGGTGGTCTCCGACGGCTGAAGACCTATGGGAGAATGGACATGTGGTCAGTGGGAGGGAAGAGTCAATCAGTAAGGCAATAACAACTCACGTGTGACAGATCCTCCGGGTTGAGCTTAAGTTGGGGTGGGTTGAAGGGGGAGGTTGAAGGCGAATCAGCTGGTGAGCCTTCATTTGCGGCGAGAAGTCAGAGATGCCTTGTTAAGTGAACCAATTAATGTTGAATTGCGTTGCCGGCCTCACTTAGCCAAGCGCAATTCCCGCTCACTACCGCACTTAGAAATCTTTTCAGAGAATCGTGCCCCTATTCAATGTGGATTTATGCAAGGGAAATCAGGTTTGACAAACCTACTGGAGTTTTTTAAAGATGTAACTAGTAGAGTAGAATAGGTAAGGATGAAACGGTGGATGTGGTGCATTTGGATTTTCAGTAAGCAATAGCAGACTAGTTCAGATGGCTAGCGGAGTTACATATAGTTACCGTAGTTAGATCTTGTTAACGTTATCACGAGTATCAAAGTTAAAGTAAAGAACTCATGCAATTATTGTTATAGTTACTCAATAAACCTTTTGTTACTACTGGACGAGTTCAAGTCTTCTTCATCGAGATTCAGAAGACCTCATCACTAACCTAGGTTTGAGTAGCATATGTTACCGACCACACAGGTAACAAAACATGGTACCAGGCATTTTGGCTTTAACAGAACTAGTTAGATTAAGTTAGACAAAAAGAGAAGAAAATTCAGACTGGATATTCGACTGTGGAGGACTTTGCAGCAAATGGATCCTCAACGACTAACTATGGGACTCATTGGACCACTAGGGCAGCTGGAAACAACCGGTAATTTAAGTTATGACTGGAAAAGATTTGAACAGATATTCCAAATATTTATCGCAGCTAATGATTGAAGCGCGGTCTCTGACGCAACAAAAATAGCACTGCTACTCTCAATAGGAGGGCATGATGCTAGAGATATCCATAATTGCTTTAATTACTTACAAGGTGAAGACAACACCAAATTAGAAGTAATACTCAAAAAAGTTGACGAACACTGTAAGAGTCAGTCTGGTGAGATGCGGGAAAGATTTAACTCGTGTCATAAATGCCAGAGAAACGGAAGGCCCATCACTGAATTTATTACAAATCTCAAGTTAATACCACAAGGCTGTGATTATGCTGATTTCAGAGACACTATGATAATGGATCAATTAATTTATGGACTATCTGACAACAATTTAAAGGAAGAACTTTCACAAGATAGGTATCTAACTCTAGAAACTGCTATACAAAAATGCCTTTCTTATGAACAAAAACAAAATGAATACTGTGAGTCTTTACAAACACAGAATCCTGGGCGTCATTCTCCGCCGGCGGGAGTGTCCGTTTTGCTGGCACCGGGGGTTTCCCGACGGCGTGGGGCTGCCCCACAATGGGAAACACCATTGACCGGCCGGTGTTACGGAGACTCCCGCCGGCCGGTCGGCGCAGAAATGTGGCGGGGCGGGTAGGAGAATTTCGCCACAGTATCTAGAAAACAAAATCGGTAAAAATGGCGCAAACACTCACCACGAGGCAGAGGCAGGATCTCCCTCGATGCAACAGCACTTTTTGATTGGCAGCCATCTTGAGCGAGGGCGTTCCGGCCAGTACGCACATGCGCACTTCTCAAAAAGGAAAAAAACGGCAAAATATTCTCATGCGCGAGAAGCTGCGCATGCGCAGATGCGAGAAGAGCGCACAGTAAAGGAAAGTCAGATTGCACATGTGCAATCAATTCCTACGCTTTATGTCACGAGCGTCATGACATCAGAAGACCTGGACCACGCCCACTTAAAAGGGAAATGCCTGAAAATTACAAATAAGAATTTTAAAGCTGCAAAACCCAATTTTAAAGCTGCAAAACCTAATTTTCTTACCTCAAAAGACAGAACATAGCCTGAGCTTGTACCAGCTGTTGAAAATAACCTCCGTAGCACCCTGGCACAAGCAGTTTGCACCACCTAAAGAGGAGAGCACAGTGATTTGTTCATTGAAGAATACTACTCAGAAGATGATTTGTTCATTGGACATAGAAAGAACAATGATAAATCCGAATCAAAAAGAGATGATTTTTTTCATTGAAGACTACTGCTCAGACATGAATGAGTTATTTGGAATTGATGATCATTGCATCAGCAACACAGTTGAAAAGCTCAACACGACTCTTCTCATGGTAGATGAATCCAATACCATGATGCCATGGCAGATCGGCGACACATTGGATGACAGCAATACCCAAGAAGAAGACGATGCCACACAGAGAGCACAGAACGACTCCGTTGAGAGAGTGCAGATCGACTCCACAGAGAGAACACTGCACGACTCCACAGAGAGAGCGATGAAAGACTCCACAGAGAGAGCGATGAAAGACTCCAGACAGAGAGCGATGAAAGACTCCACACAGAGAGTGATGAAAGACTCCACAGAGAGAGCGATGAAAGACTCCACAGAGAGAGCGATGAAAGACTCCACAGAGAGAGCGATGAAAGACTCCACAGAGAGTGATGAAAGACTCCACAGAGAGAGCGACACAAGCCTCCACAAAGAGAGCAACGCAACCTTCACAGACAGCTCGGTGACAGACTCAAAAATGGAAGCAAGCAAACATTCCATAGCAAACACCATGCATAAACAAGACTGTGAAAGTCTACCAAGCTCATGTGAACAACAAAAAGACTATGACAGTCTACCCAGCTTATTTGAGCCAGCAGAACCCAACTCATTTAACCAACAAGAAGACAGTCTACCCCGCTTATTTGAGCCACCAGAAGAAGACTATGAAAGAGTACCCATCTTATTTAACCAACAAGAAGACACTGAATGTCTACCCCTGTATGTGAGACAAGTGACGAAGAAATCACAATTCCCATATAGGATGTGCAGGATCACAGCGAGGCTTAAGATCTCAGCTCGTCTGCACAGAAGCACTCAACAATCAGAGGAGGGCTACCCAAGAGTCCAGAGAGACCACGTCAATAGAAATCTTGAAGTTTTTGACTCCAGAAGAGGAGCACCACAACCCACAACAAAATGAAATTGTGAAGATTTTGACTCCAGAAGAGGAGCACCAAGACCCACAAGAGAATGAAATTGTGAAGATTTTGACTCCAGAAGAGGAGCACCAAGAAACCATAGTTGATTCAAATGAACCAGAAAAAACTCCAGAAGAGGAGCACAAAGAAATCAATGATGATTCAAGTGAACCAGAAATGACTCTAGAAGAGGAGTACTAAGGAAGCAAAGAAGAGGAGTCAAATCCACCACAAATGACTGATGTCACCAACATCAATGCAACATCAGAACATTCTCACAATTCTCAAGAAGACACGCTCAATATAACAGATACCACAACGGACACTGACACCAATAACTGTGACAATGACTCAAATCATCCACACGGAACATTCATTGAGCGCAACAAGAACAACAAACAACAAACACCACAAGATGAACAGCAGAAACAAGAACAACAACAGCAACAAAATAAACAACATGCAGCGCAACAAGAACACCAAAGACAACAAGAAGCATAACAGAAACAACAAGCACGACAAGAAAAACGACAAGAACAGTGACGAAAACAACAGAAACAGAAACAACAAGCACGACAAGTAAAACAACAAAAACAGAAACCAGAAGCACGACAAAAACAACAACAAGAATGACAACAACAAGAACGACAATGAAAACAACAAACATAGAAACGACAGAAACAACAACAATGAAACAAAGACCTGTACAACATGGTACAACTTTGCACATGAATGACAATGTCACAGCACACTGCAAAACAATGACAAGACTACAAACATGCCATGGCATGACAAAGAATCTCACAAATTCACATCTGCTCCAGAACAAGCAAGCACGCCAGCTTTCAAGGCAGATGACACACTAGATCAATACCGCAAGCACAGGAAAAATTCCAGGTCAGACAACAAAGATGACACACAGAATCAATACCACAAGCACAGAAAGAAGTCCAGGTCAGACAATGGTGTAACACAGAATCCCTACCACAAGTACAGAAAAAAAAGAAAAAGTCTAAATCAGACAACAAAGGGATTCGACCATTAAAACACCTCATGATGACTTGATGAACACTGACAACGTTCACAAAGAAATAACAACATCAACATCCCCACTTCAACAACAGAAGACAAAAGCAACGCAAACGAACAAATTCATAAAGTTTGGACACACAATTTTTTAAATTAAGATTGGACTCATAAATATTAATTGGCTTTGTATAATCATCAAGATCACCACAACTTGTACATCATTTGTCTACCTACTTCATGCAAGCGAAAAAACCTTAGAGACTAAATGTATTCACATTTGACGGACTAACTCATTGATTTTTACATAATGCATTTTCAAACTGCATCCATTATGTTTGTTCAATTTTCTTTACAACATACAGAAAATATGTAACACCAAAAAAAGGGGGATGTAGTCATCTCTATATGTGCATGTACACAAGGGGTTAATGTGTAATCAGTAGCACCACATAATCACTAGAGGCCGGACCAACAGGGGTATAAAAAGCAACCACATTAGGTCTCTGGCTCTCTCTTGGGTGCACTGTGACCAGGGCAATAGCAGACCAGTTCAGATGGCTAGTGGAGTTACGTATAGTTACTGTAGTTAGATCTTGTTAACCTTATCACTAGTATCAAAGTTAAAGTAAAGAACTCGTGCAATTATTGTGATAGTTACTCAATAAACCTTTTGTTACTACTGGACGAGTTCGAGACTTCTTCATCGAGATTCAGAAGACCTCATCACTAACCAAAGTTTGAGTAGCACATGTTACCCACCACACAGGTAACAAAACACTTGCCATAGCGGGAATGCAGTGAGGTTCATCGGACAGATTCCTGGGATTGTAGGATTGTCATATGAGGAGTGAATGAGTCGACTGGGCTTGTATTCACCGGATTTTAGGAGAATGAGATGGGATCTAATTGAAAGGTATAAAATATTGACAGGGCTGGACAGACTGGATGCAGGGATGTTGTCAGGATGCGAGTGGAACATTTAGGACTGAGATGAGGGAAAACCTTTTCACTCAAATTTTGGTGAACCTATGGAATTCTCTACTACAGGAGTCTGTGGAGGCCAAGTCACTGAATATATTTAAGAAGGAAGTAGATTTCTAGGATCTAAAGGCATCTGGGGTATGGGGAGAGCATGGTGGTGTGACGTTGAGATAGAGGATCAGCCAATATCACATTGAATGGCAGGGCAGGCTTGAAAGACCGAATGGCCGACTTCTGCTATTTTCTATGGGTGAGGTTCTCTGGCCTCCCCGTGATGTGTTTCTGGGCGGGGGTGGTGGACGGCCAGTGGTGGGATCTTCTAGCTCCGAAAATGTCAATAGCATTTCCCATTGAATCCACCCCATGTCACTGGGAAACACGTGGCAGGACGGGAAGATACTGCTGCCGTGAAAAGCCAAAGGTTTCTAAGCTGAAAATAGGTTTATTAAAAAACTAGGCAATTTATGCGCCCTTTCAAAACAGCACGCCGTGAGATGCCCAATTTTAAACTGCTGAAAATTACTTAAAAATACACCAAACCATTTGCTGATTAAAATGGGTTATGGTAGTTTGTTTCTCATTGAATTAAAACAACATCACATTCAGGGGCTTCAAAAGCACACCCATTATTTCCCAAAAGAACCAGATTTATATTTAGTGCTTCCTGGAAGGCTTGCACAGGAGCACAGTGAGCAGAAACTGCTAATGGGGATTATTCTAAGCTGGGGAGAATGGCCAGTTTTGTTTGGATGAGACTGTGACATCTGATTTGATACCAAGATCCTCATGTACAAGGCAGTCCTCCTCTCAACTGTTCTATATGGCTCACAAACTTGGATTACATCCAAACACAACCGCAAGGCTCTAGAGAGGTACAGATGCTCCATATCAGCTGGGAAGACAGTCGTACTAACATCAGTGTCCTTGAAGGATCCAAGAGCAGCAGCATCAAAGCGATGATTGTCCGAAACCAATTCCACTGGGCCGCTCACGAATTTAGGATGCCAGAGTCTCAACTACCAAAGCAAATCTTCTTCACCTAGCTCAAGGACGGCTCCCGAATAAGGGGAAGATAAAGGAACGCTTCCATGGCACCCTTGAAGGCTTACCTCAAGAATTGTAACATACACGTATCAGCACAGATGTCACGCTCATTAAAGACTCTCATCATTAGACGTCCAAAAACGATGCTTGCGGATTGGATATCATGCTGGATCTCCGCAATGACGTCAGCCTTAGATGAGAGATGGTTCTCCAGGTAGGGACATGTTCCACATTTGATAGGATGTCTCCTTTTATTTCAATGGAGGGATAGACTGGATCTTGCTCTGGGCCGGGTTGGTAAAGGATTTAAGTGTTCTTGAGGCTGAGACCGATTCTTCGGTATGCATCTGCAAAGGTGGCCAAGAATGGCTTGGGAATTCTCTTCTGAGAGTGTGGAGGTGGGTTTTCATCCTGATTGAAGGGGCACAATTCTTCAAGAACACCTGACAGCAAGAGGAGGTCCTGAAAAAGAGCCTGAAAAAGGAATATGAGCGATCTCAAGTCCAAGGACTAATCCCACCTCCCAAAAACACCTGCCAAGTGTACGGTCAGAGATGCGGCTCTAGGATCAGGCTGATCAGCCACCCAAGGACCCACAGAACCCATGACCAGCAACACAGAGTTTCTTAGGTGGACAATCATACTCTTTAGCGAATGATCGCTGAACAGTTTGGCATTGGGGATGAGAAAATATCAGCCATGATTGAATGGTGGAGCAGATTCGAAGGGCCAAGTGGCCTAATTCTGCTCCTATGTCTTATGATCTTATGGTCTGATTACAGGATTCCAAATTTAATTTTATAATCATTTTAATCATTTTTACAATCTGCATTCAAAAGTAATTTATTCAGAGACATTCCAGATAAATAATTCTCAATCATATTAGAAGCTGAAGAACCAATTACTAAACTAGGGTACAATTCTAAAACAAATACTAATGACCATATTCACAGGCAAGCTATGAATAAATAGGACAGAACATGGATGTGGAATTGAAATACTTTGCAATGAAAAATAATAACGTATTGATTGGATATAAGTATATCACTTTGAAGATTAGGAGACATGTTTTGACTGCTTGGGGAGAAAAACTATGTTACACTGGTGAGGTCAACTGGGCATGGTGCTGCATTGGAGAAGGCCTTCGTTACAATGTTAATCGTTCTGTTCACACCTCTTATTCCTAACCCTGGGTGATGTAGTAAGAAACCACCTTGGCCTGTGGCATGTGGGAGATATGGAACCAAGGTGGCACAAAAGAGGACATGTTGTTTGCGGAAGTAAGAGGAGTAAGGCAAAGAGAGCTCTCAGTTGGAATCCTCCCTGCCTTCTGAGAGCATTTCTGTTGCCTCATCTTAAGCCAGGAACAATGTGTGAGTTGACTCTGTTTTGCAATGGACATGCTCATGGAAACCTGCCCCTTCTTTCAGGCAGACCTGCAGCCTCAAAACAAGGCAAGGACAGTGCTATTCAGTGGCTACGAAGGTAACCTTAACCTGGATTTCTTTGTTTCAGGGCTTTCAGTCTGGAGCAAGCGACATCTGTAATATCTCCCAGTTTGCTGGGAGGCCACTGTTGCTCTGAATGCCAGGGCAGGGGAATTCATTCTGTTCTCTTGGAGAGATACATGCAGACTAACTAAATGGCTTTGTCAAGATATCCGGCTTCACTTTGGTGCATGGTGTCACCCACTCTGCACACACATGTGGTTTTACAGATGCAACACCTACATCTATAAATATACAGCAACTGCAAAGAATTCTACTTCCCAAATCTGCATTGATGTGTGACCATGCTCAGCATATCATGCAAGTGAATGACTGCTACCCTGGAAAGTATCTTATGTCAGTTCACTGAGCCACCACCGCAAACCAGAGGGTGGTTGATGAGAGGCAAAGGCTCTCTATGTAAATCTGCCTCAAAGGTCTGCTGTGCACTCCGATCACAGTTGATCAGCATGCGCACAATATCACACAAACATTACTAAACAGTCCATTAGGGTGTTCAAGCAATGGTTTCACTGCCTGAACCTTCCTGGAGGAGCCCACCAGAACTCGCCAGAGCATGGGCTGAGCTTTCCGCCTCGCGCAGCTGGTAGCGAAGTTACCAATGAGGCGGAGAATCCAGCGTCTTGAAGAAAATGGAATCGCTGCCAGGTGTCGATCCGCTTCCGCTGCTCCAGCCCCCCACTGCCGTTGGGGTCGGGTTTGAGCCCTAAACGAGTGGGAGGTTACAAATGGGTCAAAATGCAAAAGGCCGTGGCGGGCTGGGCACCATATTCTCCAGGTCCACGTGGATCTCCATTCCTCTGGGCTGGGAATCACATGGGCGAGAGGAACACTACTTGTCCTGACAAACCTGTACCTGGCATAGTGGACCAAGGGGGTAATGTTTTAAGGGAGTTGCCCCTTAAGTCCATTGAGGGCCACCCTCCTCCCCTCCCCCCATCCCCCCACACACAATGCAAGACCAATTAAGTGCTTTCCAATCACCTCCTTCACAGTTGAGTGCCTTTGACGTGGTCTGCTAGAAACTAACAGCACTTAACCCTGTTTGAAGTGTCCCAGGAGCTGTCAATCAAAGCTTCTTGTTTATCAGCATTGCAGTTAGTTCCTCAGCTGATCACCTTAAAGTTACTCAGCCGTGAAGGAAGATTAATGGAACAATGCTACCAGCTGGGTGTGTGTGGAAGGCTAGTAAACGCAATATTAAAGAGAAATGAATGAATGGATTACAGATCAATGGTCTGAGGGGGTTTAAACCCAGCTGACTGGTTTTCTCTTTCCAGGAATTGACAGGTGCTGCTTCCTCTGCCTGAACCAGCAGGTGTATTGTCCAGGTGAGTGTTAAAGCAGTGATTTTTTTCACTGCCTCTGTCTGGACTGCTCTCTAGCTTCCGGACAGGGGTCTCTCTTCTGGGGGGTGGGGTGGGGGGGTAGGGGGGGGGGGGGGGTAGGGGGGCTACCTGGCGGGGGTCTCTCTTCTGGGAGCTTCCTGACAAGGGTCTCTCTTCTCGGGGGCCTGTTGGGAGGTCTCTTTATTTGGGGATCTCTTTATTTAAGGGGTCTCTGTGGGGGGTGGGGAGGGGGTGGGTGGGGGGGATAGGTCGGGTCACCTCCATACTGGCGGGAGGGGGAACCCAGAAAATCCGGGGGGGGGGGGGGCGGTGTTCTGAGTTGTGCTGCATGGGAAGTGGGCTGTCAGCTAGGGACCTTGTTATCGGGCCGCCCGTTCAAAATCCCTAGGGAAACCCTCGCAATCCTCACCATGCAGAAATATGCATAACTGAGGATTTGAAATCGTTTGGAGTGCAAATCAACTACAATTCAGCTCCAATGAGAGAACATAGTCTCCCAGATGGAGAATCCCATCCCACGTGTCTGACTTGTCGTGGTCTGCTGTGTCCTATACAACCTTGCTACCATGGGGACGCCCTTGCTTACAGAGATAAATAAAACATCTCAGGAAGAAAGGGGGAGGCAACCAACAATTGTCTCTGATCACCTTATCTGACTACGTTCCACTAAGCACAACCTGAAATCTCAGTTGAACAGCGATCACAATACCTTCACTCTGTCAATAACCATCACAACACCCTCTTGGTCACAATTTTGAAACAAAAGCCACCACAAAACTACCATCAAACAAACCATCAATCTTGCATACAAAAGTCATCCTGTGCACCCATCTTTCAGGCTACCCCAGGGACTCTAATCTGGCTGGTGGATGGTTGCTGATTTGCAGTGGGGAAGCGTGCAGGTGGCCTTGCTTGGACAACCTCGAGTACCTCTAGATTCTGAGACCCGAACCATGGCCTGGGCAGCAGCTGTTTAGGTTGACTGACTGAGAGGCAAAAGAGAGGTGATGGTGAAGTGACAGTGGAGGGAGGATGAAAGCTGCAAACTTGAGAAGGGATAGCAACTTCATGTTCCATGGAGCCACTCTCCTGTGTGGCACTTCAGCAACCCGAGCAATCTTTTGGAGGACAGATTGCAGACTGCATTGAGAGTCTACAAGCCTTTTTGACTATCTATAATGGCAAAAATATGAGATTTCATTACTTCTATTTGAACTTCCATTGCAGCGCTCAGGTATTTGGTAACTTTTACTAGTGTTGAATTGGAAGCTGAAACAGCAACAATAAGATCATGCATCATGATGGGTTCACAGACGCTATCAGAGAGTTGCGCATCACTTCCATACTGGAAGCTCTGTGGCAAAGCAGTATAAAGCCTTCTTTGAGAAGGTGACTGAACAGGTAGACGAGGGTAGAGTAGTTGATGTGGTGTATATGGATTTCAGCAAAGCGTTTGATAAGGTTCCCCACGGTAGGCTATTGCAAAAAATACGGAGGCTGGGGATTGAGGGTGATTTAGAGATGTGGATCAGAAATTGGCTAGCTGAAAGAAGACAGAGGGTGGTGGTTGATGGGAATTGTTCAGAATGGAGTACAGTCACAAATGGAGTACCACAAGGATCTGTTCTGGGGCCATTGCTGTTTGTCATTTTTATCAATGACCTAGAGGAAGGCGCAGAAGGGTGGGTGAGTAAATTTGCAGACGATACTAAAGTCGGTGGTGTCGATAGTGTGGAAGGATGTAGCAGGTTACAGAGGGATATAGATAAGCTGTAGAGCTGGGCTGAGAGGTGCCAAATGGAGTTTAATGTAGAGAAGTGTGAGGTGATTCACTTTGGAAGGAATAACAGGAATGCGGAATATTTGGCTAATGGTAAAGTTCTTGAAAGTGTGGATGAGCAGAGGGATCTAGGTGTCCATGTACATAGATCCCTGAAAGTTGCCACCCAGGTTGATAGGGTTGTGAAGAAGGCCTATGGAGTGTTGGCCTTTATTGGTAGAGGGATTGAGTTCCGGAGTTGGGAGGTCATGTTGCAGCTGTACAGAACTCTGGTACGGCCGCATTTGGAGTATTGCGTACAGTTCTGGTCACCGCATTATAGGAAGGACGTGGAGGCTTTGGAGCGGGTGCAGAGGAGATTTACCAGGATGTTGCCTGGTATGGAGGGAAAATCTTATGAGGAAAGGCTGATGGACTTGAGGTTGTTTTCGTTGGAGAGAAGAAGGTTAAGAGGAGACTTAATAGAGGCATACAAAATGATCAGGGGGTTGGATAGGGTGGACAGTGAGAGCCTTCTCCCGCGGATGGATATGGCTGGCACGAGGGGACATAACTTTAAACTGAGGGGTAATAGATATAGGACAGAGGTCAGAGGTAGGTTCTTTACGCAAAGAGTAGTGAGGCCGTGGAATGCCCTACCTGCTACAGTAGTGAACTCGCCAACATTGAGGGCATTTAAAAGTTTATTGGATAAACATATGGATGATAATGGCATAGTGTAGGTTAGATGGCTTTTGTTTCGGTGCAACATCGTGGGCCGAAGGGCCTGTACTGCGCTGTATTGTTCTATGTTCTATATTCTAAAGCCCCTGTGCCAAGTGGGTGCCAGACTCCTCCATGCTTTTTGACAGTAACTTCAGACTTTGCAGTAAGTCTATCAATAAATGAAGCATTTCATTGTGAATGCCTATCAGCCATTTCCTGTATGCTGCCGCATCAAAGTCCATTTCTGAGTTCTCTGCAGCAGACCTTGTGGGTGACCTCCCCATGCAGGAAACTGACACGTGCATTACTCTTTCTTCTTAACCTGCCTGCTGGCCACTTATGCCTGGTGACTCACACCATGCCGAACATCCACCCTCTGCACTACTTTTTAAAGTTTATGCAGTGCTAGTATCTGAGCTGATGGTTCCTCATGATGGTATTTCATCAACAGTGTCTTGCTCCTCTTCCACTTCACACTCTCACGCCTGTGCTTGCCCAGGTGACAATTCTTTGGTATCTGAAAGGAGAAAGGTACAAGGGTATGGTTGTGGTGAAGTGAGGGGGGAGGAAGCAAGGTGTCTGTGTTTACACCGCCTGCAACTTGTACATCGGAAGAGATTGTGGGAACAGGAGGAAGTGGAATGTGAAAATGTCTATTTGGTAGGAATGTACCACAATCATCTATAGTTTCAGCCCTGTCACTGGCCATAACCTCAGTCTTGCAGCTTGAATGGTGACCAGCACTGTCTCCTGCAGAAGGGTGAGAGCATGCAGCAATGCCTTCCACCCATTCACCCACCCCTGACTTGATGCTGTTGCCCTTTGCTAGGGGATTTTCACAGTAAATTCATTGCAGTGAACGTACTTATGACACGAATAAAGATTACTATTATTATGTGCTACCATGCCCTGCAAAAGGGAGGAAAATGTCCAATATGTTTGTGACAGTGTGTTCATGCTGAGAAATGTGGTTGTGATGTTTGCAGCCACATTGTTTTGGGGAAATGGTTTTAATAAGATTTTAACATTTTATACAAAATTACAAAACAAACAAATACTTTTAACAAAACACCACCCCCTACAAATTCCTCCCGGCAACCTTCCGAAATCTACAAAAACAAAACATAAAAGCGAAGAAACCCGGCAGCTACACATCCCCCCCCTCCCCCTCCCCTCATTCCCCCCACCCCGCAACGGAAGTGGCACTTTTACCAATGCCCCAAACTTGTCCCCCTACATGACCCGACTCCATTTGAACCCAGAGAGCCCATGGGTCCCTACACCTCCCAGCACCTTCTCCCCGTTAGCTGCTCAATAATAGTACAGCAAATTTGGCAACACGAAACCCCCTGTCTGTCTCTCCCTATGAAGCCCCCCCCCACGAATCTTTGGGGCCTTACCCATCCAAATAAAACCAGAAGTAAGCCCTTGACCTTTCGGATAAATATCTTGGGTAAGAACACAGGCAGAGACTGAAATAAAAATAGAAATCTCGACAAGATGTTCAGCTTAACTGATTGGACCCGGCCCGCCAAAGATAATGGGAGACTATCCCAACTCTGCAAGTCCCCCTTAACTCTACCCTCCAGGCTTGTATAATTCAACCTCCAAAGCTTATCATAGAATTTACAGTGCAGAAGGAGGCCATTCGGCCCTTCGAGTCTGCACCAAATCTTTGAAAGAGCACCCTACCCAAGCCCACACCACCCTATCCCCATAACCCAGTAACCCAACCTAACACTAAGGGCAATTTTAGACACTAAGGGCAATTTAGCATGGCCAATCCACCTAACCTGCACATCTTTGGACTGTGGGTGGAAATCGGAGCACCCGGAGGAAACCCACGCAGACACGGGGAGAACGTGCAGACTCTGCACAGGCAGTGACCCAAGCCGGGAATTGAACCTGGGAACCTGGAGCTGTGAAGCAATTGTGCTAACCACCATGCTACCGTGCTGCCCCTAATCCGCCACCACCTGGACCCCTAGGCATCGAAAACCAATCCCCGCCAACTGACACAGCAAACCCCCCAATCTCACTCCCCGCCCTGATGCACCCACCGCAAAACATTCACTCTTCCCTATGTTCAACTTGTAACCAGAGAAGGCACCTAAGTGACGCAAAATACCATAATATTCCTAATGGACGACCCCGCATCCCCAACCGACTCTGTTTTTTTTATCTCGGTGAGGGAAGTCCAGCTGAGGCCACACCTAGATTCATTTCCTCCTCAGCTCAGCTCGTCAGTATAGGAAGAAATTGGGGCGCCATTTTCAAATGCCGCCCCGGCCTCTTGACCCCCATCGCGGCCTCCAGAACCCACCTGTGCCCCAACCTACTGATTAGGGAGTCCTCGGTTCCCCCTCACCCCACTACATAAGGACAGGGCACCCCCGAGTCCAATCCCCAGCATGGACAACCTGCTAACCAGGCACCTTGGTACTGCCAGCTTGGCAATGCCACCTTGGCACCCTAACAGTGCACTGTTAGGGTGCCAAGGTGGCATTGCCATTGTGCCCATGTGGCATTGGGATGTCAGGGTACCACCCTGCCCAGAGCTCTGTGGTGTTCTTTGTGATGCTGTTTTCATGATGGATGACATAGTGATGGTGTTCACAAAGACCACAGAAGCTAAGTTCATTATAAAAACTAACATTTATTTACACTACTTAAATTAAGCTTGACCACTTATTCCTATAGTAAACAATAATTATAGTAATCTACACTCTACTAACACCAATCTCTACACTTAAACTCTAACGGTACTCTATCCTCTATAGATCTCTCCGATGCACTCTACTCCAGCCTTCACTCTCTCTCCCAGAAGTCTGAGAGTTAGTGCTTTATATGGTACTGCATCTAGCTCCATCTAGTAATTAATTGTAACATGACATTAACTCTTTGTATACTGAACATTTCTATAATGTCACAAGCCCAACCACCTTGGGACCTCCTATCTCCTGGGAAACCCCCCCTAGGTGCCGTTATACCTGGTCCACGTTAGTTTGGACCAGTACTAAAAGACGCCATGGCGAGGTCTCCAAGGTGCGAGCACTCAATCCCGGGCCTTGTGACACTCCAGTGCAGACATAGTTAAATGAGTTTAACTGCACACTTGAATATGCAAGTCTGGATCCCGCCCACTGAAGGCGAGATCCAGGTTGCGACATCTCAAAACATCTCGTTAGATCTCATGATGCGTACCGAGTGTTGTAAATCTCGCGAGCAGTCACTGAGTCAGTTACGACGAGGCAATATAATCACGGCCAATGTGTTTGTATAAAGATTTCAAAATAATTCATTGACAATAAATTGGTTAAGACTTACGTAAAAGAACAGGTAAAGCAATTCAACATGAAATGTATCAATACATTTACAGCTAAGATCAGATCGTGAGATTTCAATTCGACCCAGTCTGATAGTGTGGAAAAACTAAATGAATCGTCATTCACTGACCATGTTATTTCAACTGTCTATATATTAAACTACCTCAGACTGCGAGCATTATGATATGCTCCAAGTCAGCTCTCTCAGTGATGTCATCAGCAAAATTAGGAGAAAGAAGAGGATATTAAAGTTGATCATAATTCTTTGTCAATTTATTTTTGAAAAAACTACTGATGGTGACAACCTTTAAAAGCGGAGGTGAAAAATGCTTAATGAAATGCATAAATTATTCTTGCAAGTTAGCTACAAAGTCACTTTTATCAGAGTTCATAGTTACTAAGTCAGAATAATGTCTAGCTGAGCCATTCGTATGGAGGATACCTATCACTTTATAGCTTCAAAAATTATTATTGCTTGAAGCGCTTCCTTTCACAATATTTGACCCTTGACTGGAAAGTTCTTTTATCAACAGTTCCTCATTTGGGTTACAAAAGAGAAGTTGGATTCTTATGTAAATTTGGCCGAATCTGATGTTCGTTTTGCAAACTGAATTGAATGAACCCTGAAACAATTCAGCTTTTCCGAGCATGATCCAGGGTGGAGTTGAAGTCTTCAGGGAACAAACAAAGGCTTAACACCTGAACCCCGGTGTTCTTAAACTTCCTACAGCCAACTGGTGCAGGAGAAGACCAGAAGGCAACCTTTACTCAATTTCAGATTTATTCACAAAGTGAAACGTTACAAATGTAGAGTTCCCATCATCATTGTCAGTAAGTGTCGCTGTATTCCTTTTTGAGTATATCAATTAAACAAATCACTTAATTAATAGACCCTTAAAGGGACACTGTAACAAGAATCAAAAGCTTTAACAAAAACTCATCAAAGGGAAATTAAAATAACATTCCCGGGGCTGATCAAAGAATCCCTAGTGCAGAAGGAAGCCATTCGGCCCATGCAGTCTTCAGCAACCCTTCAAATGAGCAATCTACCCATGCCCACTTCCCCCCTATTCCCGTAACCCAACCTGCACATCCCTGAACACTAAAGGACAATTTAGTATGGCCAATCCACCTAACCTGCACATCTTTGTGCAGGGAGGAAACCGGAGCATCCAGAGGAAACCCATGCAGATATGGGGAGAACGCCACACAGTTAGTGACCCAAGCCAGAATTGAACCCTGGTCCCTGGTGCTGTGAGCCAGCACCTTTGATGCCCAGTAGTTGTGGAAGCTCTCAAGTGTATTGATGGACATCATGGGCTCTCTATCCAGGGACACCTAGGTGCCAATGGAATCATTGAAGAGGGAATGATACTTTATATTATTTTTATAAGAATAAGACACATAAGGTAAATAATTAATTGAAATTCCCTGAATGGGGCACTGTACCAAAAAGACAAACCATGATAAGAAAACTCATGAATTAAACTAAAATAATGTGCCCAGGGCTGATGGTGCACTCCAGCTCCTGTGGTACCCATTTCAAGCGCACTAGCAGACACAGTATGCTCCCTCTTAAGGGATACCCAGGCACAATTGTAACCATAGAATAAGGGCAGACAGTTGGTGATGTGTTAAGTAAGTTGGTTCAACGTTGACTGCAACTGGATGCAGTGAAACTAGAAACAGGCTTCTGACACAGGAGATGGTCCAACACTGTTTTATTGAACTTCCTGATTGCTGTACATAGTCTGCTGTGAGTTGACACTCTTATCAATCTAACTGATAACCCCCTACTGGCTTGTCCAGACTAACTCTCTACCTCATGGTGATAGTGCTCACTGGCTTGTGCACTCTGACTATCTCAGTAGCTGTGTCCTGTAGAGAGAGGGAGAGTCTTAATGCCCTGTGTGCTTCATAGTGGTGGTATCCTGTCTGGTGATTGGTTGTTATGTGTTGTGTGTGTTCATTGGTTATCCTGTGTGTCAATCACTGCCTGTCTGCATCTCATTATATACATGAGTGGATATTATGACATCTTCCCTTTTTGAAGTAAATTTTGGAACATGGCGATATATATACATGCATGATTATATACAAGTGGTGAGTGAATGAACTTATGTACATGGGAAGGTGTCTATCGTGCAGATACAGATCAAACTGAACAAAATTTACAAGATTTAAGTCTATAGATTCAGTCTTTGTGGCGGGCGACAAATTCTTGTCGATCGCCTCAGAGGTGGAGGGGGAGGTGCCGGCACTTGGACAGGCGGGATTGCTGCCATGTCGGTGGCCTCATGGAAAGGCGGGATCGCTGCCAAATCGGTGGCCTTGTGATGCGAGATGTCCGGAGAAGGCATGATGACATGCGGAGAAGTGCAGCCAGGCGGTGGGCAGAGAACTTTTCGTAGCGCCCTCCTGTTGCGCCGTAGAATGGAGCCATCAGCCATTTGGACAACAAAGGACCTGGGGGCAGCCTGCCTGACGAAAATAGCTGGGGCTGACCAACCTCCCTCAGGCAACTGGATGCGAACAACATCGTCTGGAGCCAGTGCAGGTAGATCCTTGGCATGAGCATCAGTCGTGATCTGCTGCTGGTCCCTGGATCGCTGCACTTTCTGCAGCACCATGAGGCGGTCAAAGTCTGGAACATGGATGGCTGGAACAGTCGTCCTCTGGTTGCAGTTCACAAGCAGCTGCGCCGGATCCAAACCAGTCGACAGAGGGGTTGTCCTGTATGCCAACAGCGCCAGGTTGAACATAGAACATAGAAAATACAGCACAGAACAGGCCCTTCGGCCCACGATGTTGTGCCGAACCTTTGTCATAGATTATCATTGAATTTACAGTGCAGAAGGAGGCCATTCGGCCCTTTGAGTCTGCACCGGCTCTTGGAAAGAGCACCCTGCCCAAACTCAACACCTCCACCCAACACCAAGGGCAATTTTGGACACGAAGAGCAATTTATCATGGCCAATCCACCTAACATGCACATCTTTGGACTGTGGGAGGAAACCGGAGCACCCGGAGGAAACCCACGCAGACACGGGGAGGATGTGCAGACTCAGCACAGACAGTGATCCAAGCCGGAATCGAACCTGGGACCCTGGAGCTGTGAAGCAATTGTGCTATCCACAATGCTACCGTGCTGCCCTTAAGAACAAATAAAGCTACACTATATAATTTTACCGTAACCCATGCACTTATCCAATACCTGCTTGAAGGTCCCTAATGTTTCCGACTCAACTACTTCCACAGGCAGTGCATTCCATGCCCCCACTACTCCCTGGGTAAAGAACCTACCTCTGATATCCCTCCTATACCTTCCACCTTTCACCTTAAATTTATGTCCCCTTGTAATGGTTTGTTCCACCCGGGGGAAAAGTCTCTGACTGTCTACTCTATCTATTCCCCTGATCATCTTATAAACCTCTATCAAGTCGCCCCTCATCCTTCTCCATTCTAATGAGAAAAGGCCTAGCACCCTCAACCTTTCCTCGTAAGACCTACTCTCCATTCCAGGCAACATCCTGGTAAATCTCCTTTGCACCTTTTCCAAAGCTTCCACATCCTTCCTAAAATGAGGCGACCAGAACTGTACACAGTACTCCAAATGTGGCCTTCCCAAAGTTTTGTACAGCTGCAACATCACCTCACGGCTCTTAAATTCAATCCCTCTGTTAATGAAGGCGAGCACACCATAGGCCTTCTTCACAGCCATATCCATTTGAGTTTCAACTTTCAAAGATGTATGAACATAGACCCCAAGATCTCGCTGCTCCTCCACATTGCCAAGAACTCTACCGTTAACCCTGTATTCCGCATTCATATTTGTCCTTCCAAAATGGACAACCTCACACTTTTCAGGGTTAAACTCCATCTGCCACTTCTCAGCCCAGCTCTGCATCCTATCTATGTCTCTTTGCAGCCGACAACAGCCCTCCTTACTATCCACAACTCCACTAATCTTCGTATCATCTGCAAATTTACTGACCCACCCTTCAACTCCCTCATCCAAGTCATTAATGAAAATCACAAACAGCAGAGGACCCAGAACTGATCCCTACGGTACGCCACTGGTAACTGGGATCCAGGCTGAATATTTGCCATCCATCACCACTCTCTGACTTCTATCGGTTAGCCAGTTTGTTATCCAACTGGCCAAATTTCCCACTATCCCATGCCTCCTTACTTTCTGCAGAAGCCTACCATGGGGAACCTTATCAAATGCCTTACTAAAATCCATGTACACTACATCCACTGCTTTACCTTCATCCACATGCTTGGTCACCTCCTCAAAGAATTCAATAAGACTTGTAACGCAAGACCTACCCCTCACAAATCCGTGCTGACTATCCCTAATCAAGCAGTGTCTTTCCAGATGCTCAGAAATTCTATCATTCAGTACCCTTTCCATTACTTTGCCTACCTCCGAAGGAAGACTAACTGGCCTGTAATTCCCAGGGTTATCCCTAGTCCCTTTTTTGAACAGGGGCACGACATTCGCCACTCTCCAATCCCCTGGTACCACCCCTGTTGACAGTGAGGACGAAAAGATCATTGCCAACGGCTCTGCAATTTCATCTCTTGCTTCCCATAGAATCCTTGGATATATCCCGTCAGGCCCGGGGGACTTTTCTATCCTCAAGTTTTTCAAAATGCCCAACACATCTTCCTTCCTAACATGTATTTCCTCGAGCCTACCAATCTGTTTCACACTGTCCTCTCCAACAATATCGCCCCTCTCATTTGTAAATACAGAAGAAGAGTACTCGTTCAAGACTTCTCCTATCTCTTCAGACTCAATACACAATCTCCCGCTACTGTCCTTGATCGGACCTACCCTCGCTCTAGTCATTCTCATATTTCTCACATATGTGTAAAAGGCCTTGGGATTTTCCTTGATCCTACCCGCCAAAGATTGTTCATGCCCTCTCTTAGCTCTCCTAATCCCTTTCTTCAGTTCCCTCCTGGCTATATTGTATCCCTCCAATGCCCTGTCTGAACCTTGTTTCCTCAGCCTTACATAAGTCTCCTTTTTCCTCTTAACAAGACATTCAACCTCTCTTGTCAACCATGGTTCCCTCACTCGACCATCTCTTCCCTGCCTGATAGGGACAAACATATCAAGGACACGTAGTACCTGTTCCTTGAACAAGTTCCACATTTCACTTGTGTCCTTCCCTGACAGCCTATGTTCCCAACTTATGCACTTCAATTCTTGTCTGACAACATCGTATTTACCCTTCCCCCAATTGGAAACCTTGCCCTGTTGCACTCACCTATCCTTCTCCATTACTAAAGTAAAAGTCACAGAATTGTGGTCACTATCTCCAAAATGCTCCCCCACTAACAAATCTATCATTTGCCCTGGTTCATTACCAAGTACTAAATCCAATATTGGCCGTCCTCTGGTCGGACAATCTACATACTGTGTTAGAAAAGCTTCCTGGACGCACTGCACAAACACCACCCCATCCAAGCTATTTGATCTAAAGAGTTTCCACTCAATATTTGGGAAGTTAAAGTCACCCATGACTACTACCCTGTGACTTCTGCACCTTTCCAAAATCTGTTTCCCAATCTGTTCCTCCACATCTCTGCTACTATTGGGGGGCCTATAGAAAACTCCTAACAAGGTGACTGCTCCTTTCCTATTTCTGACTTCAACCCATACTACCTCAGTAGGGTGATACTCCTCGAACTGCCTTTCTGCAGCTGTTATACTTTCTCTAATTAACAATGCCACCCCCCCACCTCTTTTACCACCCTCCCTAATCTTATTGAAACATCTATAACCAGGGACCTCCAACAACCATTTCTGACCCTCTTCTATCCAAGTTTCCGTGATGGCCACCACATCGTAGTCCCAAGTACCGATCCATGCCTTAAGTTCACCCACCTTATTCCTGATGCTTCTTGCGTTGAAGTATACACACTTCAACCCATCTCCGTGCCTGCAAGTACTCTCCTTGAAGTAGGAGGCTGAGTCTGCAGCCTTGCACAGCAACCGCTTGACAATATGGACCCCTTTTTCGGCCTTCCCGTTTGATTGCGGGTAATGGGGACTGGATGTGATGTGACTGAAGTGGTAGGATCGTGCAAAGTCGGACCACTCTTGGCTGTAGAAACATGGGCCGTTGTCACTCATTACTGTGAGTGGTATGCCGTGCCTGGAAAACGTCTCTTTGCAGGCTTTAATCACTGACTTGGACGTGAGGTCCGACAGTTTCACCACTTCTGGGTAGCTGGAGAAGTAGTCGATCAAGAGCACGTAATCATGCCCAATTGCGTGAAAGAGGTCTATCCCCACCTTGAACCACGGAGAAGTCACGATCTTGTGCTGTTGCAGTGATTCCTTGGGCTGAGCTGATTGAAACTTCTGGCATGTTGTGCAGTTGAGGACCGTGTTGGCAATGTCCTGGCTGATGCCAGGCCAGTAGACTGCCTGCCGAGCTCTGCGTCGACATTTTTCGACCCAAGGTGACTCATGGATCTGTCTGAGCACCATGGTTTGCATGCTTTGGGGAATGGCGATTCTATCTAGTTTAAGAAGGATCCCCTTGACAACCGTTAACTCGTCCTTAACTTTGAAGAACTGGGGGCACTGCCCCTTTTGCCAGCCATGGGCAAGGTGTTGCATCACGCGCTGCAGTAGAGGATCTTTGGCAGTTTCTTTGCGTATCTGGACAACTCGTTCATCAGTGGCTGGGAGGTTTCTGGCACACAACTGCACCTGTGCCTCGATGTGGCGAATGAAGTCGCCCGGTTCACACGGCGTGGTGATGGATCGGGATAGGCCATCCGCGACGATCAGCTCCTTGCCCGGTGTGTAGACGAGTTCGAAGTCATATCGGCGGAGACGAAGAAGAATTCGCTGCAGCCGAGGTGTCATGTCATTTAAATCCCTCTGGATTATGTGGACTAAAGGCCTGTGGTCTGTTTCCTCCGTGAACTTCGGCAGACCGTGTACATAGTCATGAAACTTGACTATTCCTGTCAGGAGACCCAGACACTCCTTTCGATCTGGACAGACGTTGTTCGGTCGGAGTGATGGCCCTGGAGGCATATGCCTACTGGAGCCCAGGACGAGGAATTGTCTTGCTGGAGGAGCACCGCCCCAATGCCGTCCTGGCTTGCGTCTGTGGATATCATGGTATCCTTGGTTGGGTCAAAGAACGCCAATACTGGGGCTGTGGTGAGCTTTGCCTTCAGCTCAAGCCACTCCGCTTGATGTGCGGGAAGCCACTGGAACACTGTCGACTTTTTAACGAGTGCCAGAGGGCCGTGGTGTGGGATACCATGTTGGGAATGAATTTTCCGAGAAAATTTACTATCCCGAGGAAGCGGAGGACCGCCTTTTTGTCCTCTGGTGTCTCCATGGCATTGATTGCCAGCACCTTGTCGGCATCAGGTTGCACACCTTGCTGTGAAATGTGGTCATCTAAAAACTTGATAGCGGACTGGCCAATCGAGCATTTGGGCCTGTTGAGCTGGAGGCCATTTTCATGAATCCTCTGGAAAACCTGTTTGAGGCGGGCAATGTGATCCTCGGGCGTCGTGGACCAGATGATCACGTCGTCCACATAGACTCGGACCCCCTCGATGCCCTCCATCATTTGTTCCATAATGCGATGAAATACTTTGGAAGCTTATATGATACCAAAAGGCATGCGGTTGTAGCAGTACCTGCCGAACAGAGTGTTAAAAGTGCACAGCTTCCGACTGGACTTGTCCAGCTGAATTTGCCAGAAGCCACGGGAGGTGTCCAGCTTGGTAAAGAATTTGGCATGAGCCATCTCACAGGTCAATTCTTCACGCTTCGGGATCGGGTAATGCTCTCGCATGATGTTGCGATTCAGGTCTTTGGGATCAATGCAAATGCGGAGTTTGCCAGAGGGTTTCTTGATGCAGACCATGGAGCTGACCCAGTCTGTGGGTTCCGTGACCTTTGAGATGATGCCCTGGTCTTGGAGCTCTAGTAGCTGCGTTTTCAGACGATCCTTGAAAGGAGCAGCACCCGGCGTGGTGCATGGATGTCTGGGGTGGCATTCGGCTTGAACAATATCTTGTAGAGCGATATGGGAGCTTGCCCATCCCATCAAACACACTGTGGTATTGTGTGAGAATGTCGTCTATCTCAGCCTGGAGATTTGCATTGGGCGAGGCCGTCGCCGGTGTCGAGGACATGGCATGAACTCGCTGTACCAGATTTAGGAGTTTGCATGCACGAGCACCGAGCAGGGATGCCTTGTCAGGCCGGACGATCTCGAATCTCAATGTCGCCTTGATTGCCTTGTGAGAGACACCTAGCTGACAGTACCCACTGGCAGCTATGGCATTACCATTGTAGTCAAGGAGCTGGCAGGCTGGTGGAAGAATGCGAGGTTGGTGTCGGATGCTGTCGAGGTCCGACTGTGATATGAGGTTCGCAGACGCGCCAGTGTCCAATTTAAATCGGATGCGAGAATGGTTGACCGTGATGACGGCACACCTCTCGTCGTCAGGATCCACACTAAGGATTGAAAGGCGGTTAGCAGGCCTGGTAGAGACCAACTCACGTGTGGTGATGATCCCCACCCGATATGGAAACTCGAGGCAGTCAGCATCGGGGTCCGTTGGGCTGTCTGGATCAGAATCCTGCATGCCTTGTTGTACATAGCGGACACGTCTGTGCTGCAGCTGGGATCTCTGGCTGTTGTTCGGTGGAGCGGACCTGCAGAAGGCCGCGTAGTGGCCAGCCTTTCCACACTGTAGACATTGCCTGCCTTTGGCTGGACATTGCTGCTTTAAATGGGCGGAGCCACAATTCGGACACTACATGACGCTGAGGTCAGCACGCTCTGTGCGCCATCGCGCATGCGCAGTGCGGTCGGCCAACGTTCGCACATGCGCCTCAGGGTCTTCGGCCTCATCGTCCACCCAGTCGTGGCGCGCATGTGTGGGGAGCCGAGAAAAGTGCGCAAATCGGCCACTCTCCTCGATGCTCAGGCCTTGCATTTTTGCTATGGCCTGCATCCTTTCTGCCTCATGGGAGGACAGATTTGCAGTTCCTGCCGCCCTGATGCGGGAGTAGCGATTTCTGGCATGCTCATGGACAACGCACATTTCGATGGCGGCGGAGAGGGTCAACTGTTTGATTTTGAGGAGCTGCTCCCGCAGGGAGTCGGACTGGACCCTGAAAACGATCTGATCCCGGGTCATGGAATCAGTTGTCGAGTCATAATTCCATGACTGCGCTAGGATGCGGAGATGGGTCAAGAAGGACTGAAAAGGTTCATCCTTACCCTGAAGCCTCTGTTGGAAGATGTACCGTTCAAAGCTCTCATTCACCTCAATGGCTCAGTGGCTGTCGAATTTCAGCAGAACTGTCTTGAACTTTGTCTTGTCTTCGCCATCGGTAAACGTAAGCGCATTATAGATGTGGATGGCATGATCCCCCGCAGTCGACAGGAACAGCGCGATCGTTCTGGCATCCGATGCTGACTCAAGTCGGAGGCCTCGATGTACAGAAGGAACTTTTGTTTGAAGACTTTCCAGTTGGTGCCGAGGTTGCCGGAGATCCGGAGTTACAAAGGAGGCTGGATCTTCTCCATGCCGCTGGATGGCTGCTTGCTGGTCGTTGCAGATGCACTCGAGGTAGGTTTGTTAGGATTATTAGCACTCTGGTACCATGATGTGTTCAGTAAGTTGGTTCAACGTTGATTGCAACTGGATGCAGTGAAACTAGAAACAGGCTTCTGACACAGGAGATGGTCCAACACTGTTTAATTGAACTTCCTGGTTGCTGTACATAGTCTGCTGTGAGTTGACACTCTATCAATCTAACTGATAACCTCCTACTGGCTTGACCAGACTAACTCTCTACCTCATGGTGATAGTGCTCACTGGCTTGTGCACTCTGACTATCTCAGTAGCTGTGTCCTGTGGAGAGAGGGAGAGTCTTAATGCCCTGTGTGCTTTATAGTGGTGGTATCCTGTCTGGTGATTGGTTGTTATGTGTTGTGTATGTTCATTGGTTATCCTGTGTGTCAATCACTGCCTGTCTGCATCTCATTATATACATGAGTGGATATTATGGCAGTTGGGTCTAACAACCCTCTTCATGGCCCACTTCTTGGACCTGTTAATGGTCACCTTGGCCAGGCCCAGAAACGGACCCATGAGGAGTTCCTCCAATCTTTCCATCCATTCTGCATCAAGTGACCAAAGATCAGGAACATGGAGCTGAAGTACACACACACTTTGAGGAGCAGCAATGTCCCTTTATACACAAGTCATTATCCAATGGGTGCCCAGGTGTGCCGACCACCCCCCCCCCCCCCGCCCTTTGTACCCACTTAACCTAAATTTATATAATTAACAGTTTTCCTTTATTTCCTTAAGTAAAAGTTAAAAAATAATATTCACAAACAATATTTCCAAACAAATTGAAGAAGACAGAACTGTTTTCCAGATTCTCTGTAAAATCCCACCGTATCCCCCATAAGAAATCATCAACATACATCAAGAAAATGCCTGAAAGTCTCCTTTTTTGATACCAATAAAACATTGCGATATCTACTTTCGGTTAAACACAATCTACTTTCAGCATAACAGCTCGCGCCAAAAAACCCAAATAATACCACAAACTGGGGGCATCATTCAGGCCATAAACACTTTTGTTTTCTTTTCCATAAATTCTCTTATTCTTGGCTTGTCTCTTTAGGTAGTTTCAGAAATACTCTCTCTTATGGCGGCATGGTGGCACAGTGGTTAGCACTGCCGCCTCAGTACCAGGGACCCAGGTTCAATTCTGGCCTTTGTTAGAGTTTGCACATTCTCCCCTTGTCTAGGTGGGTTTCCTCCTGGTGCACCGGTTTCCTCCCACAGTCCAAAAACATGCAGCTGAGGTGGATTGGCCATTCTCGATTTCCCCCTAGTGTCCAAAGGTTGGTGCGGTTATGAGGCTAGGATAGAGAAGTGGGCACAGGTAGGGTGCTGTTTCAGAGGGCCAGTTTGGATTTGATGGACTGAATGGCCTCCTTCTGAACTGTGGGAATGGTATGAATTCTCCGGACATTTTTCACCCTGCAGAAAAGGGGCTTTTATGTCAATTGATTTACTCCGCCAGAACATATGGACCAAGAACTAAATAAACTTTCAGGATTACATTTACTGCTGTTGGAGAGTTCTCTGTAACATCTGTATTTTCCATTCACTCTTCAAAGCCTGAACATGGTGAACCTTCCAATGTCCCCGTGATAGCGTAGTCCCTTTAAAGGGGCAAGCTCCAAGGACCATGTGACCGGCTTGAGACCATTCGAGCAGGAGTGCATGAACCCCGGCAAATGGCGGGTTTGCACGGTCCCTTTGGAGCAGACCCTGGACAGTATGGACCAGGGAGCTGAAGTGTAAAGACCTATTGCATAATATGTTGTGCCTTTTATATAACTGTCTTTTATCAATAAACCCCTCTGTTTACTACTGGAAGCCTCCAGTGTACGTCTCAAGCCACCATAACCACAAACATTCCTTTCAGGTGAAGCCACATTTCAATTGCACCTCCTTCAATTCAATTTGGTCTACTGTGTTCGCTGCTCCCAATGCAGTCTTCTTTACATTGGGGAGACTAAACGTAGACTGGGTGACTGCTTTGCAGAACATCTTCACTCAGTCTGCATGCATAACCCCAACATTCCTATAATTTATCATTTCAACTCACCATCTTGCCCTCATGTTCGCATGTCCGTTCTTGGCCTGCTAAAATGTTCCAGTGAAGCTTAACACACACTGGAGGAACAGCACCTCATCTTCCAATTAGGAATATTATAGCTTTCCGGACTTAACATTGAGTTCAAGAACTTCAGATTGTGTGCACTCTCCTTCATCTTGACCACCCTTTTTTAACCCAAATTTCTTGCCCAATGCCGGCAACCCCCTCTCCCCAGCCCCCCCCCCCCCCCCCCCCCACAGAAAACACACACATCCACAGGGCTATCTGTCAGCTGTTCTTAAGTTCTGCTATCAACCCATGCTGCTATCTTACCTATATGCCACCATCAACACCGTCTTTAGCCCTTAATACGACCATTAACACTTTGTTTATCTTGTGCCCAAAAGAGATTTTCCAATCTCTCCAATCTCTCTGACCTTCTACTTTGTTCCACCTTCTCCATCCCATCTCATACAGTATGTAATCCATCACATTTCTCCCTCTATTAAGATCTAAAGAGTCACACAGACTCAAAATGTGAACTCTGTTTCTCTCTGCACAGATGCTACCAGACCAGCTGCGTTTTTACAACATTTTCTGATTTTATTTGAGCTTGCAGGTTGTTGAGAAATGAAAAGAAATTGCAGATTCAAAAGTTAATTGGAAGGTTAAAGGGATCAGGGGTTACGGGGAGAAGTTGGAGAATGGGGATGGGAAACATATCAGCCTTGATTGAATGGCAGAGCAGACTCAATGGGCCAGATGGCCTAATTCTGCTCCTATGTCTTCTGCTCTTATGGTTGGTGGGGGTACACTTGAAGGAGCCACCAGTTAATGGAAGGAGGTCTGTATCCTCAGAAAGGGCTCTTGCTGGGTGCAGCTGGTACCTCGACAGCTGTTATTTGTGCACTTAACATTAGAATAATTTTCCGAGTCTGAACTGTTTCACACAGTTTGGACACCATTAAAAAGTATTTGGTTGTGAGAGAGTCTGCACCTAGAGCATCAGATCTGCCTATTGCTTTTGGATCATACTGTGGATATTCAGTGTTTTCTGTTCTGAAGATTGTGGCAAATGATAACATTTCTACGAGAGCCAAGCTCTCCTGCATGCATAGTAGGCAAGTGGCTATTTACTATTCAGCTCTTGCCACTTCAGATCAGTACCATGTTTCTCAAAACACGTGACATTGCTGTTCGCCAATTGCTGCAGTCAGCCGTGAGATGTTCCTAGTTGTTAACATTGTTATACCTTTCGATTTGTCTTCACTTCTCTTTTCCTGTTCATCCTGATTTGATTGTCATTCCAGGTTGTGACACAAATGCAGTTTGGTAATCTTGAATCATCCCTGTAAATGAGCAGAACTGTGTTATCAGCATTTCACTGTAGATTTAGCGCATTTATGGATATCTCAATTGCTAATTTGTCCTGCTATTAAATACGCATAAAAAATAGCGAGATTTGCAAGAAAGGCAGATCCAGGAAACATAGCAGTTGCTTTTGATTTTTCTTCTGAAATTTGTTTCCAGCTTCCCAGGGTAATTGAGTGTGAATCCAACACTTTAACTCAACTTATCAACTATGACCATCTACATTCTATAAGCCACTCCTCTATGATCATCTGTGTCTTTATTCTTATTGTTGACAATCTCTGTCCATACACTTTATCGAAAGGGTTAATTGACATGGCACCAAGTGCTTTGTGACTGAAGGCGGTTGCTAATTTAGCAGTCATGTTCTGGGATTGCAATTTTATTGATACTCTAATTGCCTCTCATGATATTTTTAAAGATCTAAATTGGGTCATCTCTCAATCTTTCTGCAATAGTAAAAACAAATCAATTCAGTTATTTATACCAAGTGTGTGCTATTGGTTGCAGCCGTTCAGAACGAATACAAGATAAAGGAGAAAGATTGCACATCTCTGACAAGCATATATTTTCGACATCAACAGCATAGGTGCAAGTTGTTCGTGAGTGGCATGATGAATTTGAGTCGCTCTCTTTATTCCGAGGATCTGTTTAAAGGCAAAACCAAAACAGTCAGTCAGAGCAGTGGTTGTAAAACTTTGACACACGAAAGATTTAGGAATACTATTCAAGACTTAGTTCTGTTATTATGAATGTCACTAGATTACAAGCATTAATTGCATGAAATGCTGAGGTTGCTTTGGTGATTTTATACAAATGCATTGGTCAACAGTCTTGAAGTAGTAATAGAGGGTAAACAATGAGAAAACTAACGCTTCCATCCACTTGGGCCTAAAATTCTACCCATGTCCCCCGAGCCTCTGTATAACCAGTCCCTTAACATAACCACTATGCCAGTGTGGACATTAGATTCAAGCAACAGATTTGTGTGGCTGGAAGACATTTAACATGCACTTTGAAGGTATTTTAAGAAACTGCAAATGTTAGTAGTGTTATGTTCTGTGTTGTGGCCATGGTAAAAATGCACACAGAACATCTAGTTCTTTGACTCGTAATATAGCTTATTAACAAAATGAACATGTGGAAAGATAACTAACGAACTATGATACAAACAGTAACGAATAAGTGAATTCAGTGAATCTCCTGGAGCTACTTCTAAAGCCATTGTCCTCTTGTACGACTTACTACCAACTGCCGGATCTCTGGAGTCACATGGTGGATCGCCATCACCACATGCTGGTCGGAGGTTGTACATCCAACTATCTACATTGCTATGTATATCACCACAGGTAGTGACCAATTTCAAATGCAGCAGCGAGTCTTGTTGCAAAACCTTCATCCAGCTCTCCATGCTCTGGATCTTCAGGAGGACTAAAAACATTAAAGAAAGAGTCATTTGGTACAGTTTTCATAACTGTTCTATCAGTGCCCCAACCCTTACACTTCTGCTTAGTTTTAAGGGTTTTTAATGTGACGTTTTTTCCTTTCTTCCAGTCAGTCTGCCACCCTGTGCATCCCGTGGTTTTTGGTTCATTAAAGAAAAAACGTCTGACTCAACAGGCTGCAACTCTCTCCATTTGTACGTTTTTGTCACTGCCTCATTGTGAAATACTCATTTGGCTCAAACATAAACTCCAGAGTAAAACTCATTGGCTGTCCAGGATCTGAAAATATTACCTTTAAATCTTGTCGATGCTTCAAGATAGGCTCGTCATGCTCCTGTATCATGTCACTGAGCCCATCCACATTTTTGAAAACTATCAACTAGAATTCTGGAATTCCTTTTGGCTCTTCCATCTCTTTGTCTGGTTTATCTTCCTCCACCTTGACTTTTGCTTTTATCCCATCGGATAACTGCTCCACTTCATCTCGTTGCTAGCTGCAATGATCCTCTGTCGCAGTGCTGTCTGGAATGTACAGCCGCTCAACTAGGTTCAGTGCCTCACACACTTCCACTTCTATGATGGACTTGCGTTTCGTGCCCACAATGAAAAATGGTATGTTGTGTACCCATGCTTTGAGCTCACATGCTCCCAACATTGCAATCTCATCCTCACTGTAGCCTCTCAGTAGTCTTGTTTGATTGGCGATTTGCGATTTAACTCGCAGCCCATTCAAATCGGACAAACTGAGAATGTTGGCTCTCGTTCCCGCGTCGAGGTTGCATTTGATCAATATGCCATTCAACATCAATGGAATTGCCATCTGTCTTCTATGGTACTAGCATCGCCATCACTATTGCTGCAATAGACTTCTTCACTTTTCCTATTCAGACTCATCGTGTCCTCGGTCGAAATCAGGTCTTCAATGGACATCTCATCAATCTCATTGACTGACCCTGTTTGGTCCACTGTTGAACGTGAAAAACATTGCTTTGCAAAGTGATTTGTTCTACCATACTTGGAACACATCTTCCGAAATGCTGGACATTGCCGTGGCGATTGTCGATTGCCGCATCGCTGGCATAAAGTGGGGGACCTGGTCGGCCGCTTAAAATGACCACCCGCACTGAGACCACATTTCTTATTCAATTGCGTCACTGAGCTGGCATCTTCTTCCAGATTGGCACCAAAATGTTTCACGTTGAGCATACTAATCTGCTGTATACCTAGCTCGCTTGCATGACAAACCTTGATAGCTTTACTAATTGAAGCTCTTCTTCCCTCAATAGCCTCTCACGTACCTTATCATTTGATATCTCAAACACTATCCGATCAGGGATCATCGACGACTTCAACATACTAAAATTGCACGACTGCGCCTTCAACCGCAAGTCGGTCAGAAAACTATCGAAAGATCAGCCTGCCTTCTGGGTACGCATATGAAAGATATAACGTTCGAATGTTATATTTTTCTTCAGGAAGCAATGTCGATCAAAGTATTTTATTATTTCATCGAAGCTCTTGCTTTCTGCTTCGCTGTCGAATGTGAAGGTATTATAAATTTCTATTGTTTGAGGACCTGCTACTGTGAGCAGCAATGCAGTACGCCTCTCGTCAAGCTGTGCCTGCAGGCCAAGGGCTGCAATTTAGAGTTTGAATTGCTGCTTAAAAACACGACAATTCTCATTTACATTATCGGTGACTTGAAGCGGGTGGGGTGCCTTCAGACCTTTCATCTCTACTTTCACAGTCTTTCCGTGAGTTGAGTTCCAGTTGCCCGTTGTTTACCAGGTAGGTGGAAGAAATTTCTTTTTTCTTTCTTCGGCCTGTTTCGTCCCGTCTTCTCCATAGTTATCTTCATTTGTTCTACACACTTGGTACCAAGTTATGTTTTCTGTTGTGGCCGTGGTAAGGATGCACCCAGAACTTCTAATTCTTTGACTAGTAATATAACGTATTTTTAAAAATGAACAGGTTGAAAGATAACTAACGAACTATGATACAAATGGTAATGAATAAGTGAATTTGGTCAATTCTCCTGTAGCTACTTTTAATGCGACTGGCCTCTAGTTCGACTTACTACCAACTGCTGGATCTCTGGAGTCACATGGTGGATCTCTATCGTCACCTGCTGGTCAGAGGTCGTACATCCAACTGTCTACATTGCTATGCATGTGCATATCACCACAGGTAGTGTGGAATAAAATCTAAAATGCCAGAAATACACAGCAATCCATCATAAAACAAGATTTGTTAATGTTTTAGGTTAGTTAGACACATCGTAGAGTCGACACTTGAATCAAAAATTCATCTTTATCATTTATAGATGCTTACAGACTTGCTGTGTTCTTTTTCTGTATTTATTTTACATTGAGGACTCAGAATCTTACAGGTCCACTTATATCAGCATTTTGAGAATGTGACTCTTAAATATATAAGAAAAGTGAAAACGATTGGTAGGTTACTGTAATATCTGGGTGATTGATGACCACAAGGTTTGAACAACAACAAACGTTTTATTAGAATAACTATAACTATTCTAACTATATAGAGTGCTAGGATGTGCTACCAACTTCTACAGCTCCAGGATCGATTCTGCCAGGAAAGCCCCCGGATCCGCACGCTACAGCCTGACATGCCCTTTGAAACCTTGCCCTTTTGAGAGGTCCACTACTACAAGTTACCATTCAAAATGTGAATAATCTTTATTCTCTGAAATAAAGCACATCTCGACACGCCAGCTTTCCCTTCAGTTCTTTTGCACTCAAACAAGAAAGAGAACTGGGCTAACTACGACTGAACTGTAAATATGATGTTGCGCAAACAAGCAGAAAGCATCACATTCATCTCTTAAAACATTTTCCAAATGCTTGAGCAAATTTGTGAATTATAATTTCCCCTGTATTTTGTCAGCTTGAATCTCAGCACGCTTTATGGAAAATACTTTCTGAAAATTTCTTGGAATGTAGTCAGAAGTTCTGGTTTCTCAGTTGACAGGCTGAAGAAACTGCCTGGAGGAATATGTTCTAACTCTAGTAACCAAGACGATGAAAACTACAGAAGATTTTACAGAGCAGAAATTTTGTAGTGTTCATTGCCGTATTTTAGGCCATAAATTGGCCTTTAACATACCGATCATGCAATCAAACAGCCTACAGCAGAAGTGTGCATGCATTGCAGTGATTGGGAGCTGCTGAGCATAACCACTAGCTGCCTGAAGTGAATGCTGGACTCACTGCAATATTTAATTAAGAGTCTTACACATGCATTGTGGTCCTATTGAGAAATAAATGTCTGGGAGCATTTGATTTGTTCATTCTTAAGCGCACCCAGCAAAACATGGCAGGAATATTCAAATGGCAGGCTGCAGCAAGGGACTTAAAGGGATCCTCACCTCCAGAAGGTAAGTCCCTGGATAGTTTGTTCAGGCTTAGCTGTATTTGCTGAATTTTTAAAAAAAATGATATTACAGACCTGCAGGTGAGCTAAATTTCTGCTATTGCAATATTTTTGCAGTACTAGTGCATTCATTGACAAGGGAGTGGTGCAATTGTTGAAATTGTCATTGAAGCTGTCACACTGGAAGGGATATACACCAACAAAGGCTGCACAAATACTCAAAGAAATAGGTAAAAGAGACAAACGTTCAGACAGCCTTGCAGGATGGCCATCTTTGGCGACAGAGAGCAGGATTTCCCAGCCCGCCACTGGAAAAGTCAATGGATTTTTGGCTAGGACACCGAATCATCCGCAGCAGGTATGGGATTCTCCGTTGGCTAACGCCTAAATCAGGATAGGAGATTGGGTGGAGAATTAGTTTTGATACCAAAATTGTGGCAGACAACGGATTCACACCAAATCATAATTCTCCGGTGCCTTGACAGTGGCGTCAATGCGTTCTAATCCCCACGTATAGTAAACGGCATTTGCATATCATTAGCGGGCCTGACCCGTTATTTCCAGTGCCTTTGCGATTCTCCGCCTCTACGGCATGCCATCAAGACTCCGGCTGAACGGGGGACAAAGCGACATATCTGCCAGTCATGGCACACCTGACACCAGGGAGAATGGGGGTGGACACCCACCTCCGGAGGCCATCAAGGTGACGGTCGACCTGAACGTTTATGCCATGGGCTCTTTCCAGCATCAAGTGGGGACCTGCCTGGGATCTCACAGTCCTCAGTGCACAGATGCATCTGCACCGTCACAGAGGCCCTATATGCCCAGTCAGCACAATACATCCATTTCAACATGGACCGAGCCACCAGGATGCCCGGGCAGTGGGATTCACTGCCATTGGCAAGATGCCCTGGGTCCAGGGGGTAATCGACGGGATGCATGTCCCCCTACGAGCACCTGCAGATGACAGGCCGATCTTCACAAACCAAATTCTAGCTCCTGGGCGATAGGGGTTGACCGCTGCGGTCGTGGCTGATGATGCCTATGCGGAGGCCACAGATCGGCGTGGAGACCTGCTACAATGACGCCCATGCAGTGATCAGGGGCGTGATTGTGTGGTGCTTCAGCTTCCTGAAGATGCGGTTCAGGTGCCTGGGCTCCTCTGGGGGGACCCTCCAGTATAGCACTGGGAGGGCCGCTGACGTCGTGGTGGCCTGCTGCGCCCTCCACAACATTGCGCAGTAGACGGACGAAGTGCTGGAGGAGGAGGATCAACATCAGTCCTCATCCAATGATGAGGATGCGGGGGAGGGAGAGGATGGGCAGGACATGCGGCCCGGGCTCACCCACTTGGAGGGGGGGTGGGATGGGAAGGAGGGTCTGGACAGGGGCGCAGACACTGCATCCCACCCCCAATCCAACCCCCCCTCCCCCATCTACCGGACACTCCTCCCCCCCCCCCCCCCCCCCCACACCCCGGCTCCAACTTCTCCCTGATACGTACATGCCGCACTCTGGGTGCGGGCCGAGGTTGGCAGTAACAGCGGATATGGTCCATGGGATGGAGGATGCTGACAATGCGCTCTGCGGTGAGCATTGATTGACCATGTCTGACTCCTACCCATGGTAGCACTTTCCACTGCTCACCTGGGTTATCCCTGCATGCGAGTTGGCCATTCCACCACACAGTCCCATTGAATCCGTGGGGTGGCGGAAGTGGGGACGAGGGAGGGTGGGATACCGGAGCGGTGGGCTTGACTGAACTGCGGTCCCTGGGCCAAGGCCACACCCAGCATCTGCCTATTCCCCCCTCCCCCCACCCACGCCACTTCTGTGGCCAGCCCAGACCAGCCCATCCCTCACACCCTTCTGACAGAGCACCGAGGCAGGTTGTAACATTGTGAACAGGCATTTAGCATACAGGGTGTAGTGTTAATGAAATCAGTCCATAAGAGGGTCATTTAGGAGTCTGGTGACAGTGGGGAAGAAGCTGTTTTTGAGTCTGTTTGTGCGTGTTCTCAGACTTCTGTATCTCCTGCCCAATGGAAGAAGTTGGAAGAGTGAGTGAGCCGGGTGGGAGGGATCTTTGATTATACTGCCCGCTTTCCCCAGGCAGCGGGAGGTGTAGATGGAGTCAATGGATTGGAGGCAGGTTTGTGTGATGGACTGGGCTGTGTTCACGACTCTGAAGTTTCTTGCAGTCCTGGGCCGAGCAGTTGCCACACCAGGCTGTGATGCAGCCTGATAGGATGCTTTCTATGGTGCCCTTCCGGTGTGGTCCTGTAATAATCCACAGGAGGCAGGGGTACCATCACTACACCAGTATTTATTTGCAATTACTATATCCAAGAGCAGCTCCAAATAGTGCTGCTAGCATTCCAGTCAACTTAAGACTGGTTCACAGGTGCTTATATGGGCCCCCTCAATGAGCTATCATTGAGGGAGCTCATACTCCAATTGGCCAACCAATAATGCCACTTGGAGGTCATTACACCCCTCCCCCCCTAAGGTCCGAGGAATTCCTGCCAGCTGGCATTCCTCTGAGCTTCGTCCTGCTCCTCATGTCCGGGACTGTCACCTCTGTGTCGTCCGCCGGGTCGTTCTCCGACGTGGGTGGGGTGTACCTTATAGGTGCCCATCTTTTCCTTGACGATCTCCTTGGAAGTTGTTCTTCCTCCTCCTCGGGGAGAGGTGTTGCGGCGGCCTCGTCGAACGTGTCCATCTTCGACTCTGACGACTGGATGACGGGGTCTGGAGAAATTGCTCAGGGCTGGGGTGTGGGTATCTTTTCCGTCTGGGCTATCCCAGCTTGAGGCGGTCCTGCTGCGTCTGCCTCCAGGTGTGGTTCCGCTGCCCTTATTTGGTCTAGGTGTTTCTTCAGCACCTTACCTCCTATCGAAACTTCATAGGATATGGACCCTGTTTGGGAGTCTACCGTGCCTTTGACCCACATTGGTCCATTCCCATAATTCTTGACCCAAACCGGTGCCCCCATCTGGAAATGTCTCTGCTACCGACTATTATCATGCCCCCTGCGTTGGACCTCCTGTTGTTTCTCCACTTTCCCCGTTAAATTTGGGAAAAGGAGACTCAGCCTCATTCACAGCCGCCTTCCCATTAAGAGTTCAGCTGGCGGTATGCACGTTGTGGAATGCGGTGTGGTCCTGTAATCAAACAGCCAGCGGGAGAGCTTTGTGTCCATTGACGCTGCTGGCTGCTTCTTGAGTCCCGCTTTTAGTGTCTGGACCGCTCTCTCTGCCAGGCCGTTGGACGCTGGATGGTAAGGGGCCGTTTTGATGTGGCGGACTCCGTTTTCCTTCAGGAATTTTAAAAATTCCCCACTTGTGAATGCCGTTCCGTTGTCCGACACCTATACCTCCGGGAGTCCATGTGTTGCAAACGAGGCCCTGAGCTTTTCAATTGTCGATGCTGTGCTTGCCGCGTTTACCCGGTGGACGTCCAACCATTTGGAGTGGGCGTCCACTATCACCAAAAACATTGAGCACATGAAAGGGCCGGCGTGGTCAATATGCAGGCGGGTCCATGGTCTGCCTGGCCATTCCCATGGGTGCAATGGCGCAGCTGGTGGCACTCTTTGGCCCTGTTGGCACTCCTGGCACCGACGTACCAAAGCTGCTATGTCTGTGTCCAATCCTGGCCACCAAACGTAGCTTCGAGCTAGCATCTTCATTTTAGACACCCCTGGGTGCCCAGGATGTAACTCGGTTAAGATTGCCCGACGGCCCTGAGCTGGGACTACTACCCGGGCTCCCCATAATAGGCTACGTCTTCGACGGTTATTTGGTCCCTTCTGCTCCAGTATCGGTGCATCTGGGGCATCTGCTCTCCAGGTCCCCTGTTAGCAGTACATGCTTCATCTTGGCTAAAACTGGGTCTTTTTGTGTCCACAACCGAATATGTTGTGCGTCCACTGGTAGGGTGTCCAAAAAATTTAGAGTCATTACTGTCTCCTCTACTTTCGGTATTAGCGGCGGGGTGTCTGGGAGGGGATGTCTGCTCAAAGCATCTGCATTTGCTACTCGCGTTCCCGGTCTGTGCCCCAGAACGTATCATTACGCCGCCAGTAGCAACGCCCAGCGTTGGATTCTAGCTGATGCAATCGAGGGTATTGACTTATCTTCTTTTAATAATGGCTTATGGTCCGTCACTATGGTGAATTTCCACCCGTACAGATACTGGTGGAATTTTTTTACTGCAAATATCACCGCCAGTCCTTCCTTCTCGGTTTGGGCGTACTTTCTCTCAGCCATCGCCAAGGTCCTCGAAGCATAGGCTATTGGCCGTTCTTCCCCATTCCTTCCTCTATGGACTAAGACGGCTCCTACCCAGTAAGGTGATGCGTCACACGTGATCACCAACTCCTTCCTTGGATCATAATGCTCTAGGACATTTTCGGATGACAGCTGTTCCTTAATGTCCCTAAATGCTCGGTTTTGGCGGGCGGACCATTTCCATTCTTGTCCCTTTTTTAGTAGCTGGTGGAGGGGTTCTAGGATGGACGCCCTATTTTCAATAAATTTGCCATAATAGGTTACCAACCCTAGAAATGATCATAGCTCCTGGACCGTGGTGGGAGCTGGGGCTTCTTTTATTGCCCTTACTCTGTCTTCCAATGGGTGTAAGCCCGACTCGTCTACTTTATATCCCAGGTACGTCACTTGTGGGGCCAGAAAAACACATTTTTCTCTTTTCAGCCGTACGCCTGCCTTTGCAAAATGCCTGAGCACTTCCTCCAGGTTCCTTAAATGTTCCCTGTTTGTCCAACCTGTGATTAAGACATTGTCCAAATAAATCGCCACCTGCGGTAGTCCCTGCAGAATATTTTCCATCGTACGCTGGAATATGAAATGAAAATGAAATGAAATGAAAATCGCTTATTGTCACAAGTAGGCTTCAAATGAAGTTACTGTGAAAAGCCCCTAGTCGCCACATTCCGGCGCCTGTTTGGGGAGGCTGTTACGGGAATTGAACCATGCTGCTGGCCTGCCTTGGTCTGCTTTCAAAGCCAGCGATTTTGCCCTGTGCTAAACAGCCCCTAATATAGCGCAGGCTGATGACACTCCGAAAGGTAGCCTAGTATAACGAAAAAGTCCCTTCAGGGTGTTGATCGTAGCGAACTTCTGGGAGTCCTTGTCCAGTTTTAACTGCAGGTAGGCGTGGTTCATGTCCAGTTTCGTGAACAAAAGCCCAACTGCCAATTTGGCATATCGGTCGTCTATTTGCGGGATCGGGTATTTGTCCAGCAGTGCGTATTTGTTTACCATCTGTTTGAAATCTCCACAGAGACGTATCGAGCCGTCTGGCTTCAAAATCTACTTTCTTCCTTAATGCAAAAGGTACCGGCCTGGCCTTACAAAATTTCGGAAGGGCTTCTGGGTCCACGTGCAAAGTTGCTTTGGCGCCTATAATTTCCCCCAAACCTTCTTGGAAGACCTCCGGGTATTTTTGGAGTACTCCACTCAACTCCCCGCTTCCACTCTGGAAAATTTTCATCCAATCTAATTTTAGGTCTTTCAGCCAGTTCCGTCCTATTAAGTTCGGTCCGGAGCCCTCTACTGTCGTCAACAGTAATCTGAGCAATTGTTTGTCATATTCCACGGGTACCTGAGTCGTGCCTAGAATTTCCAGTGGTTCCCCCATGTAGGTTTTAAGTTTTGTCGCTGTTTTTGTTAGTGTTAGTGGCTGGAGTCCATCTTTGATTTTTTAAAATGCTGCCACTCCCATTACTGATGGCCGCACCCGTGTCTATTTCCAGCCAGCGTAAATTAGACCTGGTACTTACCGGCGGGACCTGGTTCTGCAGGCGGCCTCGGGGGGGCGCGGGGGGATCTGGCCCCGGGGGCTGCCCCCACGGTGTCCTAGCCCATGATGGGGGTCCCACCGATCCGCGAGCGGGTCTGTGCCGTGGGGGCATGCTTTCCCTCTGCTGTGGGCCTCCGCCATGGCCGGTGCAGAGACGAACCCCCCTGCGCATGCACTGAGATGACTCCCGCCCATGCGCCAACTCGCACCAGAGGGCAGAGGCCTTTCGGTGCCAGTTGGCGTGGCGCCAAGCCCTTCCGCGCCGGTTGGTGCAGCGCCAACCCCGCCAGTGCCGGCCTAACCCCTGAAGGTGCGGAGGATTCCTCACCTTCCGGGCGGCCTGACGCCGGAGTGGTTCACGCCACTTCTCGGCGCCGGGACCGCCCGCCCCGCCGGGTACGGGAGAATCCCGCCCCAGAGCACAGATTCAGAAGGGAGAGAAACAAAGCTGTAAATGGAAGGCAAAAAATAATTTAGCGAGTATGGAAGGTCAAAGAAACACTTGGGGATCTGATACCTTAGCTGGTACTGAAACATGGTTAAAAAAGGGCAGGAATGGGAATTCGTATTTCCATGTGACTAGTTTCCAGACAAGGCACAGATTTTTTTTTAAAGACTTGCATTTATATTGTGCCTTTCAAAGCCACCAGATGTCTCAAAAACGCTTTGCAACCAATGAAGTACTTTTGAAATGTAATCATTGGTTAAAAGTGGAGAGCAGAATAAAAAAATGGGTTGCAATATTGTGTAAAGAAACAATCACAGTTGTGAGGTGGATGCTTTGCTAGAATGATCATCAAATGAGATAATATGGGTTGAACTGTGGAACTGAAAAGGTGTAATCACACTATTGGTTGTGCACAAATTGCTGCAATGTGCAGGATTTTAATGGCCCTAGTATTAACTGAGGTAAAATCAGAGCAAAAAGTATTGAGGGCATAGAATTCTTAAAATACATTCAAGCAAATATTTTAACCTGTACATGGCAATTAAACTCAACAACAGAAGGAACAGTTCTGGACTTGAATTGAGGAAATAAACCTGAGTTGAAGGGGTATTAATGGGTGAATTATTTTGGTAATGATCATAATACAGTTAGTTTTGGAGTAGCTACAGAAACGATCAAAGGCAGGCCACGGGTAAAAGTTTTAAATTGGGGGAGAGGCCAATTTTACCCAGCTATGATGCGATTTAACATTGGTGGATTGTAAATAACTAGTTGAAGGTAAATCAGTGTCAGAGCAGAGAGAGGCATTCAAGAAGTAGAGAGGGTCCAGAACAAAAATGCTCCCACAAACAAAAAGGTGGGACTTGCAAACCTAGAGCTCCCTGCTGTTATGTCCTGTGTTGTGGCCGTGGTAAAGATGCATACAGAACATCTATTTCTTTGACTAGTAAGATAGTTTATTAACAAAATGAACACGCACCCCCCTCCCCGCCTCCAGGAAGGAAAAGCCGGTTCCAAACCAAGACATCCCTACAGCAATAACAGATCAGTGGTCCCAAACCCCATTAGTGGGAGGAGGATCCACCATCGAGAGCCAGCTGTGGAGCAGTCCCAGCATCGCCAGTTAGGCACTGCTGAGAATGACAAGGACATGGCCCCAGGGGAGAGTTTAATCCAGGATGGGGGAGGAATTGGGGAGCCTAGGGAGGATGGTAGGGGGCTGTGTTTTGGAGGTAGATGGGGAGAAACGGGGAGATGGGGAGGGGCTAATATTTTGCAGGAGGGTGCACCGAATACCACATGGCAGCCCCCTTCCTCCACCCTGAATGTGAAACCGCCCCCCCTCCCCTTCCTGCCTTTTCAATACCTGCTTTACAAGGTGGGCTTATTTTGTATTGTTTGTTCACCAAATATTCAATCCAAAGTGTAATAATTGAGTATTTAGATGGAGAACTGTAAATGTTTTATTTATTGCATCTATAGTTTAAGGAATAATAGCATGAGTGTTTCATGCTAATTTTAGAAGCTTCCAATTGCTTAAGTTGTGCTGGCAATGACAGTGATTTCAGTGTGATTGTTTTATACAGTGCTGTTGTTAGCTGTAAGAACAACATGGCAACACTATCATAGAGAACAGCATAGCAACATACTGAACAAAGCTCCCCTTTTCAGCGATCATTCTGAAATTTGATCATGAATTGTTTGAAGTGGCAGATTTAAGTAAATAACGGCTGATGATTAACTAAGGCCTGGACTCTCCTTGGGCAATAGTATGTGATCCACCTTCACAATTCCTTAGGAGTGGACCAATTAAATATCCAGGGTGGCTTCATGTAGTCAACTCTTTGTTTTTCACTGGAAGGAAAGGAAATCAGGTGTAGCAGTATTTCAAAGGCTGTTGCTGCTTAAAAATCCATGAGCCTTTGTGGGCCTTGGGGAGGCAGAGACAGCGCAAAATCAGGGGAAGAGGACATGGAAGGAGGTGAACTGGCATAGAGGTTTCAGAGACACAAGAGTCTGACAGCAAAGATCAACCTCGTCGCGCCGGACTCTAGATGCGATGAGGCTGGTAAATCTTGTGAGAGGCCTCTAACGAGATCTCGCGAAGCGTTGCGAATTGGTCCCTGCCCATTGAGGTCAGGACCAAGATTTGCATATTCAAGTGAGCAGTTAGTCTAATTTGAATATGTCTACGCCAGATCTACCCAACGGCCGGGACCCAACAACCTCGCCTCGGAGACTCGATTTAGCACAGGTTTCCACAAACATGGGCCAGGCGTACAAGCAATTGGGGGGGTCTCCCAAGCAATTATGGACAACTGGGTGGTCTGGCTCTGGGCAGGGTGGTACCCTGACACCCCTGATGCCCCCTGAGCACTGGCACTGCCATCCAGCCTAGGGATGCCCTGCGCTTATGAGGGGGGCCGGGGGGCTCGATGACCCCTGATTGGTGAGTTGGAGTGTACTGGGGGCCTGAAGGCCGCAGGGCAGGATCTAGAGATTGGGGCGCCATTTCCATCTCTTCCTGCGCTTGTGAGCGCCCAGAAATGAAGCAGAGTCCCGTTTAATAGAGGGATCATTCTTGGCACTGCCAACACCGGAAAACATCCGGCTAAACGCCCTCGACATGGGGCTCTTTCATTTCCGGGTCCCGGCCGCTGGGTAGATCCGGCGTAGACATATTCAAATTAGACTAACTGCTCACTTGAATATGCAAATCTGGGTCCTGACCTCAATAGGCGGGGACCAATTCGCGACGCTTCGCCAGATCTCGTTAGAGGCCTCTCACAAGAGGATAAACGTGAATAAATCACGCCTAAGGGCAAAGAGGGCAAGCATTTTGAAACCCAACTTAGGAACTGCTAGAAGAGGATGATGCAGGAGTTTCATAAGCACCAGAGACTTCACCAACAACCACCGATGCCCACCCAAGCTGCGCATCCCTCTCCCACCATTCCGCAGTTCCTCTGCCCATGCTCCGTCAGCAAGGCTGCAAGTGATTGAGTGAAAAGTAAATGCTGCATCTGACTGCATAACCATTCGTGGAATCTTTGAAGACACCTCTGTGACATTTCATTTGAAGTGAAATAGTCTCTCTATGTTATGTTACTTTTTGCATAAAGAAAGGATTTCCCATAAGCAATGATAGTGAAGTGCCACAAGTAGAGGAAGGACAGCATTAGGTAGGATTGAGCAGTAACTCTACAGCTCTTGGGCAGACACACCAGCAAGAGGTGTGAGGTTGGGAAATGGATTTGTTGGGAGTTGAGCTGTCAGATTAAAGTTGATAATTGGATCGTGGTCTTCTGTGGTACTGAGATTGTTACAGGTTCCATATTTTCTCACCTAATATTGATCGTTCTCTCTTGCATTGAAAGTTCATCTTCCTAAAATGAATTACCTTACTGCTGCTGTACTTTACAAAGAGGGATGACAAGCAGTCTGGGTGCTCCAGAGAACCCATCGCTGCATCCATGGTTCACACCTGACATTAGCCTCCTGTGCAGGGAATGTCTTCTTTCATGAGGAGTTGACAAACTACGGATGCAATTCTCTGCCCACATTTCGCTTGAGCGAGAGCACAACGAGGCTGGTGACTAGTGGGAGAGGCCAAAAACGAGACCAGCCGGGCGTCAAACCATTTGCGATGCAACCAGCTCACTCCCATAGGCAAATTTGGGATCCAGCCGTAGCATAGCGAGAAACCAATTATCACCACTTAAGCCGTATGTCCGTTCAATTAACGAGAGCCACACCATATCTAATGACCTCCCATGATCCAGCGGCCTCCCCAGCAAGTGTTCACCCTGGCGCCGATTAGTGCTCCTTTTGATAAACGTGAACTTGATGGATGAGCTGTTGCGGGGAGCAAAGGTGAGCAGTCATCCTCGCTCACAGGCAGTGAACCTGGGGCACTGGGCATGCTACCATTGTGCTCTGGAAGGGGAGGCTGGTGGTGGTGGTGGGACAACCGTGTGGGGGGGTGGGGGGAGTTTGTGCCACCGTTGCCAGTCCACAGGATGAGTCCAGGTTGCCATCCTGTGCCCCCTCCTCCCAGTCAGTGCCCACAGGGCCCTGGGGTTCATCTCGAGTTGGAGGGGCAGCTGGATTGAGCTCAGTCTGCCCCTGCGTCATCTGACTCTGCCGGCCTGGCGGCTCACCATGGTCTGCACCATGGTGTTGGTGCCCTCGGCGATACTCCTCAGTGATGGGATCACGCTCTGCAGTGTCTCGGCAATGCCCACTTGCGACTTGGACAATCTCCACAGCACCTCGGCCATTCCCATCTGAGACCAGGCCATGTCCTTCAGCGCCTCATCAAGGTCAGCCTGGTGCTGGGTAACATCCCCCAGCGAGTTGGACATTCTGCAGAGGCTCTCAGCCATGGCCGTAACCGACTGCACAATGCCTTGGACACCTCCACAATGCTGCACCAGGCTCTCCACTGCGGTCGCCACCCTAGCAGTGTTGGCCTCAGTGCCACGCATTGCCTGCGCCCATAGCCTCTGGGACTCCTCCAATCGGCTAAGGATTTGCTGGAGTATCACTGACATCTCCCTCTGAATGCCCAAGCCGCTCCCTAACATCTCCTTCAGCTCCGGTTTAGCCTGGTCCAGAGGCTCAGCATCTGGCTGGGACCCAGCTGGGACCTGCGATCCAATAGCCATCCGACTGCTATCTCCACTTGGTGTTACTGCCTCCACCTGATGTGCATCAGCAACTGTGTGGTGCTCACCAGATTGTGCCCCAGAACCCTGACCACTAATGTTGTCCACCAAGGTGTGTGTCTCTGCGTGGTGGAGCGTGGGGCTGACAGCTGTGATGCATCAATTGTGGCATTCTCAGAGCTCCAATGTGGTCTCCTGGGAGGCTGGTGAGGGGAGCTAGCGCCACCGGCTGGAGGACCTGTGGGAGAATGAACACGTGGTCAATGGGAGGGATGGGTCAGTCTGTATGGAAATAACACACGTTTGATTTTTCTTTATGATCTGTGGCACATCTGTGCCTCTCCCCCTTCCCCCGCTCTATTGGCTGTTGGCTACAAACAGCTCCTGGAATAAGTTGGTGACTGGCTTCCACATCTTGTCGAAGCACTCTCCGGCCCCCAGATGGCAAATTTGAATTTCTCCAGTTGGAGAATTCGGACAACCAGTCTGCAGCTTTGGGTAGTGCTGCTGATCTCCAGTCGAGCAGGATTCTTTGATGAATAATTAAGGAAGCAAAAGCTAGGGCTTCAGCCCCCCCCCCCCCCCCCCCCCTTCGCAGGAAGAGTACTGGCAGGTCTGATACACGGAAAACTGCCACTTTTGGGCTTGGTTCCACCCTCACCCCCACAACCTTGAACATTGCCACTGTCATAATATCCACTCATGTATATAATGAGATGCAGACAGGCAGTGATTGACACATAGGATGACCAGTAAGCATACAACACAGCACAGCTAATCACCAGACAGGACGCTACCACTATAAAGCCAGAGGGCACTAGGTTTCCCGCTCTCTCGGGACCCAGCTACTGAGACAGTCAGAGTCCACGAGCTAGCAAGCACAAACACCATGCGGTAGCTAGTAAGTCTGGTCAGGCTACTACAAGGTCACTAGTCAGATCAGTATAGTGTCGACCCACAGCTGAATATGTGCAGCAGTTCATCTAGTTGAATTAAACAGTGTTGGATCTTCTCCTGTGTTAGACGTCTGTTTCTAACTTCCCTGCATCAAGTGCAGTCCACATCGAACCAACCTGCCTAACACATCATGGTACCAGAGTGATATTGATCTTGACTGACCTACCTCAAGTGAATCAGCATCGACCAGCAAGCAGCCATCCAGCGAAATGGAAAACATCCAGCCTCCTCCGCAACTCCGGCAACCTCGGCGCCAACTGGAAAATCTTCAAGCAAAAGTTCCTCTGTACATCGAGGCCTCCGACCTCGAGACAGCATCGGATGCCAGGAAGATCGCGCTATTTCTCTCCACTGCGGGGGGACCACGCCATCCATATCTACAGTTTGCTTACGTTCGCCGACATCGAAGACAAAACAAAATTCAAAACAGTCCTGCTGAAGTTCGACAGCCACTGCGACATTGAGGTGAATGAGAGCTTTGAACGGTACATCTTCCAGCAGAGGCTTCAGGGTAGGGATGAACTTTTTTAGTCCTTCTTGACCCATCTCCGCATCCTAGCGCAGTCATGTAACTATGACTCGACGGCTGATTCCATGATCCGGGATCAGATCGTTTTCGGGTTCCACTCCCTGCGGCAGCAGCTCCTTAAAATCATACAGTTGACCCCCTCTGTCGCTATCGAGACGTGCGTTGTCCATGAGCATGCCAAGAATCGTCACTCCCACATCAGGGCGGCAGAAACTGCAAAGCTGACCTCCCACGAGGCAGAAAAGGTGCAGGCCATTGCACAAATGCAGGGCCTGAGCATCGAGGAGAGTGGCCGTTTTGCCCGCTTTTCTCGGATCCCTGCGCATGCGCGCCACGACCGAGTGGACGACGAGACCGAAAACCCGACTGTGCAGGAGCGTACGTTGGCCGACCGCACTGCGCATGCGCGATGGCGCACGGATCGCACTGACGTCAGCGCCATGACGTGTCCGAATTGTGGCTCCGCCCACTTAAAGTGCCAATGTCCGGCTAGAGGACGCCGATGTCTCCAGTGTGGCAAGCTTGGCCACTACGCAGCCCTCTGCAGATCCGCTCCACCGCTCAGCAGCCAGCGATCCCAGCTGCGGCGCAGAAGTATCCGCTCAATACAACAAGGCATGCCAGATTCTGATCCCGACAGCCCAACGGACCCTGATGCTGACTGCCTCAAGTCTCCATATCGGGTGGGCATCATAACCACACATGAGCTGGCTTCCACCACACCTGCGCAATGCCTCTTGATCCTCAGTGTGGATCCCGACGACGAGTGGTATGCTGTCCTCACAGTTAACAAGGCTCGCATCCGATTTAAACTGGACACCGGCGCGTCTGCGAACCTCATCTCACAATCTGACCTCAACACCATCCGGGCCCGACCAAGCATTCTTCCACCGGCCTGCCAGCTCCTTGACTACAATGGCAATCGTGTCAACTAGGGGTATCCAACAAGGCGATCAAGGCAACATTACGATTTGAAATCGTCAGGCCTGACAGGGCGTCCCTGCTCGTGCTTGCACCTGCAAGCTCCTGAACCTGGTTCAGCAAGTCCACAACATGTCATCGTCACCGGCGACGGCCTCGCCCGATGGAAATTTGCAAGCCGACATAGACGACATTATCACGCAGTACCACAGTGTATTCGATGGAATGGGCATGCTCCCGTACTGATACAAAATACTGTTCAAGCCGAATGCCACCTCTGTAATCCATGCACCACGCCGGGTGCCAGCACCCCTCAAGGATTGTCTGAAAAAGCAACTACAGGGCATCATCTCGAAGGTCACGGAGCCAACAGACTGGGTCAGCTCCATGGCCTGCGCAAAGAAACCATCAGGGGAGCTCTGCATTTGCATTGCTCCCAAGGATCTAAACCGCAACATCATGCAGGAGCACGACCTGATCCCGAAGCGTGAAGAGTTAACCAGTGAGATGGCTCATGCCAAATTCTTCACTAAGCTGGACACCTCCAGCGATTTTTGGCAAATACAGCTGGACGCGTCCAGTCGCAAGTTGTGCACGGCCAACACCCCATTCGGCCGCTACTGTTACAACCGCATGCTTTTCGGTATCATATCTGCCTCCGAAGTGTTTCATCGCATCATGGAGCAGATGATGGAGGGCATCGAGGGGGTACGTGTGTACGTGGACGACGTGATCATCTGGTCCACAACGCCCCAGGAACACATCGCTCGCCTCAAGCAGGTCTTCCAGTGAATTCATGAACATGGTCTCCAGCTCAACAGGGCCAAGTGCTCACTCATTTGGTCAATCTGATATAAAATTTCTAGGCGACCACATCTCACGGCAGGGTGTGCGGCCAGACGGCGACAAGGTCTTGGCGATCAACGCCATGAAGACCCTGGACGACAAGAAGGTGGTCCTCCGCTTCCTCGGGATGGTCAACTTTCTCGGGAAATTCATTCCCAATATGGCATCCCACACCACGGCCCTCCGCCATCTCGTCAAGAAGGCAACGGAATTCCAGTGGCTACCCACACATGAAGCGGAATGGGGTGAGCTGAAGGCAAAACTCACCACAGCCCCAGTTCTAGCATTCTTCGACTCAACCAAGAAACCAAGATATCAACTGATGCAAGCCAGGACGGCATTGGAGCGGTGCTCCTCCAGCGAGATGACTAATCGTCCTGGGCTCCAATGGCATATGCCTCCAGGGCCATGACGCCCACTGAGCAACGGTATGCCCAGATCAAAAAGGAGTGTCTGGGTCTCCTGACAGGAATAGTCAAGTTTCATGACTACGTTTACAGCCTACCAAAATTCATGGTGGAAACGGACCACAGGCCTCTAGTCCACATAATCCAGAAGGATTTAAATGACATGACATCTTGGTTACAGCATATTCTTCTTCGACTCCGCCACAATGACTTTGAACTTGTCTACACGCCAGGCAAAGAGCTGATCATTGCAGATGCCCTCTCCCGGTCCATCACCACACTGTGTGAACAAGGTGACTTTATCTGCCACATAGAAGCGCAAGTGCAATTGTGTGCCACCAACCTCCCAGCCTCTGATGGACGGGTGGTCCAAATTTGTGAGAAAATGGCCAAGGATCCTTTACTGCAGTGTGTGATGCAGCACCTTACCCATGGCTGGCAGAAGGGACAATGTCCCCAATTCTTTAATGTTAAAGACGAGCTGACGGTTGTGGAGGGAATCCTTCTGAAACTCGACAGGATTGTTATTCCTCAAAGCATGCAGGTGCTGGGTCAACTCCACGAGGGTCACCTTGGAGTCGGGAAATGCCGACGCAGAGCTCGGGAGGCGGTTTACTGGCCGAGCATTAACCAGGATATTGACAACACAGTCCTCAACTGCCCCACCTGTCAGAAGTTTCAACCGCCTCAACCCAAGGAAATGCTGCAACAGCACGAGATTGTGACCTCTCCGTGGTCCAAAGTAGGTATAGACCTTTTTCACACCAAGGGGCGTGACTACATACTCCTGGTCGACTACTTCTCCAGTTACCCAGAAGTGGTGAAACTGTCCGACCTCACATCGAAGGCGGTCATCAAAGCCTGCAAAGAAACGTTTGCCAGGCACAGGATACCGCTCACGGTAATGAGCGACAACGGTCCATGCTTTTACAGCCAAGAATGGTCTGATTTTGCACAGTCCTACAACTTCCGTCGCGTTACCTCCAGTCCCCACTACCCGCAATCAAACGGGAAGGCCGAGAAAGGGGTCCATATTGTCAAGCGGTTGCTGTGCAAAGCTGCAGTCTCAGGCTCCGACTTCACCTGGCAATGCTGGCATGCAGGGCAACCCCACTCTCCACTGGGTTGTTTCCAGTGCAGATGCTCATGAATCGCACTCTGAGGACCACAGTTCCAGCCATCTATGTTCCAGACCTTGACACCATCTCATGGTACTACAAAAAGTGCAGCAGTCCCGGGCCCAACAGGAGGCCACATATGATGCTCATGCCACGGATTTACCTGAGCTGGCTCCAGCCGATCATGTTCGCGTCCAGTTGCCTGAGGGCGGTTGGTCAGCCACAGCTGTTGTTGTCAAACAAGTTGCCCCGAGGTCTTTCATTGTTCGCATGGCTGATGGCTCCCTGCTACGGCATTGCGAAGAGTTCCACCCCCACCACTTGACCGCAGTGCTCCGCCGGCTATCATGCTTCCTCCGGACGTACCCTGCCACGAGGCCACCGATCTGCCAGCGATCCTGCCGGCCCACGCGACCACCGCAATGGCAGCGATCCCACCTCTCCATGTGCAGGCGGCTCCTGATCCACCTCTGCGATCGACAAGAATTCGTTGCCCGCCACAAAGACTGAATCTGTAAACTTAACTTTTGTAAATTTTGTGACTGAATCCATCGACTTAACTCTTGTAAATATTGCTTAGTTTGCCATGTATCTGCACTATCGACATCTTCCCATGTATATACGTTTGTTCAATCACCGTTTGTATATAGTCAGGCATACATACCTCAGTATTTATTTAACTCAATACAAAAGGGGGGAGATGTCATAATAGCCACTCATGTATATAATGAGATGCAGACAGGCAGTGATTGACACATATGATGACCAGTAAGCACACAACACAGCACAGCCAATCACCAGAAAGGACACTACCACTATAAAGCCAGAGGGCAGTAGGTTTCCCGCTCTCTCAGGACCCAGCTACTGAGACAGTCAGTATAGTGTCGACCCACAGCTGAATATGTACAGCAGTTCATCTAGTTGAAAAAAACAGTGTTGGATCTTCTCCAGTGTTAGACATCTGTTTCTAACTTCCCTGCATCGAGTGCAGTCCACATCGAACCAACCTGCCTAACACATCAGTGGTGTAATGCCCATTTGTGCAAAGGATGACATTGCCTTTGGGTGGGGGAATCCTCAATCTCACTTAGTGATGGGGCAGCCTTTCAAAATGGCAGCCCAATTTCTGAGGAACCGGTCTCGCCGGTGAGTTCAGCTCTCCCATGATGAAAAGATTTCTTGACCAGGGAGAAACTTCCCACGGTTCAAATAACCAAGTGTGGTTGAATAGCTGTGTCGATCTCAGCCAAAAGACCCGCCAAAAACACCCTACCAAACCCACTCAAAATTACACTTAGGGCCGGATTCTTCTGTCCCGTCTGCCGCAAGATCACCACAGGCGGGACGTTGACCATGTAAAGGTCCATTGACCTCGGGCGGGAATTTTCGGTTGTTGGCCGGGCGCAGCCGGAGAATCCCACCCTTAGAAACTTTTTGGTTGAATTCCCCCCTTAAAAATCAAAAGATGAAAGGGAGGGAGGAATTTAAAACAATTACCATCACCAGGAAAAAGGTGCTGGGAAAATGATAAGACCTAAAGCCAGACAACTCCCCAGGATCAGATGGCCTTTGTCCTGGGTTCTTCAAAGAATTGACTGGAGAGATTGCAGATACATTGGTTACACTCTTCCAAACTTTTTTAGATTATGGAAGGGTCCCAGCAGATTTGATAATAATAAGATAGAAGACTACACATGGTGTAGGGGGTGACATATCAATGTGGATAAAGGATTGGTTAATCAATAGGAAGCAGGGAATAGGAATAGGTCGATAATTTTTGGATTTTAACTAATGGAATGCTGGGGCCTCGACTATTTACCCTATCTATATTAATAGTGTAGAAGTACTGGTTGAATGTATGATAGCCAAATTTACTGATGCCACCAAGATAGGTGGGAAAGCAAATTGTCAAAGGAGACAAAAAATTCTGCAAAGGGATGTAGATAGGTTAAGTGAGTGAATAAAAATTGGGAAAATGTGAACTTTTCCATTTTGGCGGGAAGAATAGAAAAGCAACACATTGTTTAAATGGAGAGAGAGTGTAGAACTTAATGGTGTACCATCAATATCCTGGGAGTCACCATTGAGCAGTGACTTAAACTGGATCATAAATACTGTAGCTACAAAAGCAGATAAGAGGCTGGGAATTCTTCAGCAGGTAACTCATCTCCTGACTCCCCAAAGCCTGTCCACCACTACAAGGCACAAATCAGGAGTGTGGTGAAATACACTCTACATGCTTGAATAAGTGCAGCTCCAACAACACTGAAGGTGATCAACACCATCTAGGACACAGCAGCTGATTTGAACTACATTCACTCTCTTCACCATCAGTGCATAGTGACAACAGTGTCGACGTTTTAAGATGCACTGCAACAGCTCTCCAAAACTCCGTTAATAGCATTGTTGTTTATTTGTTGCTGCAAAGAGAAAAGGTATGGAGGTGCCCACACTCTGGATTCTTGTAAAACATGATGAGAGGTTTATTAAGGGTGTTGCACACAATCAAGATGGTGATCTGTCCTAAGCTCACACAAACACTCGGCTGATGTCACTGCACATCATGATGTAGAACCAGCAAACATGTATTCCAAGATACATAACTTTACTTCATTAGTGCAACAACAACAATTAACATTTTTACAACAGATCCATGGGTATATTATTTCTATACATAGAAATTCAATCCACTTAAAATTTGACCCATGGATGTCTGAAAGAGAGCAGGCACAGATGTTATTCCAAAACGAAATATTCTGCTACTGGTTCAATAAATCAGATTGAACTAACTTCAAGGTCTGGAATATCTTTTGGTTAAAGCTGCATCAAGTTGCAGCTTGTGTTAACAAAACAGACCTGACGTGTTATGTACACTGGGATAACACAGGCTGCAACTGGATGCAGCTTTAATCAAAGGATACTCCAGATCTTGAAGTTAGTTCAATCTGATTTATTGAACCAGTAGCACAGTTAGCACAGTTCTCTATGAGTTCAACTCTCTGCTAACCTAAGTATGGTTACTCTGTCTGACTAAACCCGACTAGCTCTTAGCCATGTGCTGGAGGTGTGATACTATACATACACCCTGACTCACTCTGTAGACGTTCATCAGTGGAAAGAGGGGGAGTGTGATTGCCTCGTGCCTTTTATAGTGAGATACCACCCTTGCGTGTCCTGCCTGCTCATTGGTCATGTCCTGTTCTCTGTGTTCATTAGCTACCTGTCTGTGCCTGTCTGTATATCATTATCTGCATGTCTGCATATCATGACAAGACCTTTGTGCATTACAATGATGAGTAGTGGCTGTGAGTCGGTAGTCACATTCATCTGTAGATATACCTGTGAAGATCAATTTTACAGAGTTTCTGTCCTCTAGAAAGTCCAGCAAACAAGTCTTCAATCAGTAACAGTAGATAATGATCTAAGCACAAAATTGGTTATTAGTCATTTTAAAATCTCCACAAATTCTCACTGAGCAATCCCGTTTTAATACAGGAATGATTGTTGTTGTCCAAACACTTGTAGGAACATGTTCGATGACTCCTGTCCTTACTAATCTGCCTAGTTCTTCAACTTTTGGCTTGGTGGCACACGGTATGGTTTGAGCTTTGAGACCTTTGAATGCGGTCTGGCTTGATTTTTAGGTGCAGCTCAACTCCAGTCATAATGAATCCGTACATCTTCTCGTATTTCTTCAGAAGTTGTTGAAAGTTGCTCTTTGAATCCACAAATTCATTGACTGTTTCCCAGTTAGGCCCAGTCTTAGCCAACTATGCTCTGTCAAATATAGCAGGAAAAGTTCCACAGACAACATGAAGAATCAACTTTTCCATCTGCCCATTTGTTTCTACTTCTACTGTAATGCATCTTTTTAAAGATACAATCTCTTCAGTGTACATCCTTAGGATCACATTGGATGGTTTTAAAGTCAAATGCCTCAGCTTTTGATCATAAATTGTTTCAGGTATCAACAACGACAGTTGGTAATGGTTTCATGGTCATCGTTAGACTTTTAATTCCAGATTTTAAAAAAAATCAAATTTCACCATCTGCAATGGCGGGATTCCAACCCAAGTTCCCAGAGCATTACCCTGAGTTTCTGGTTTCTCGTCCAGTCATAATACCACTACGCCACCGTGTCCTCTATAGGTGGGCAGAGAAACATGGTTCAATTCATCCAAAAACTAACACCTCCACTATGAAGCACTCACTCTGTGCTGTAAGCCTCGGCTTTGTGCTCAGGTTTCCGGCAGGGGGGCCTGAAGCCATAACCTTCTGACGCAGAGGTCAGAGAGCTACCTACTGAGCTCGAGCTAAAGTTTGGCAGGAGAGCCAGGAACAACAACAGGTTGCATTGATATACTTAAAACATACCAATCTGCTTCAGGGGAGCATTATTAGCAAATTGTGACACCCACAGCCACACAAGGTAGGCAGATGACCAAAACCCTGGTCAAATAGATAGGTTCCAGAGAGAGTTTTCAAGTCAGATAGACGGGCAGAAAGGTTTAGGGAGGGAGTTCCAGAGCTGAGGACCTTGGCAGCTGAATGCACTGTTGTGATGGAGCGAAGCATATCGCGGATGCTCAAGAGGTCAGTAAGATGAGAACAAGTATCTCGGAATGTTGTGGGACTATGTGAGATTACAGGGAAAGGGAGGCCATGGAGGAATCTCAAAGCAAGGATGAGAATTTAAAAAGCGGAGATGTCACGTGATTTTGAAAATTTAATTTTACAGGAGTGGGCGTCGCTGGTTAGGCCAGCATTTATTGCCCTTAAGAAGGTGGTGGTGAGTTGCCTTTTTGAACCGCTGCAGTCCTTGAGATGTAGGCACATCCACAATGCTGTTAGGATGGGTGTTCCAGGATGTTGCCCCAGCGACAGTGAAGGAACGGTGATATATTTCCAAGTCAGGGTGGTGAATGACGTGGACGGGAACCTCCAGGTGGCAGGGTTCCCAGGTATCTGCTGCTCTTGTCCTTTTAGATGGTAGAGGTTGTGGCTTTGGAAGGTGCTGTCTAATGAACCTGCAGAACATCTTGTAGATGGACCACACGGCTGCCACTGTTCATCGGTGGTGGAAGGTTTGAATGTTTGTGGAAGGGGGAGCAATCAAGCGGGCTGCTTTGTCCTGGATGGTGTCGAGCTTCTTGAGTGTTGTTGGAGCTGCACTCATCCAGGCAAGTGGAGAGTATTCCATCACACTCCTGACTTGTGCCTTGTAGATGGTGGGGGGCCAGGAGGTGAGTTACTCGTCCTAGGATTCTTAGCCTTTGACCTGCCCTGGTAGCCACAGAATTAATATGGCGAACACAGTTCAGTTTCTGATCAATGGTAACCCCAGGATTGTGGGGATCCAGCCATTTAATGCCAAGGGGAGATGGTTATATCCTCCCTTGTAGGAGATGGTCATTGCCTTGTGTAGCATGAATGTAACTTGCCACTTGTCAGCCCTAGCCTCTATATTGTCCAGGTCTTGCTGCATTTGGACATGGACTGCTTCATTAGCTGAGGAATCGCGAATGGTGCTGAACATTGTCACCTGCGAACATCCCCACATCTGACCTTATGATGGAAGGAAGGTCATTGATGCAGCAGCTGAAGATTGTTGGGCCTCGGACAATACTCTGAGGAACTCCTCCAGTGATGTCCTGGAGCTGATGTGATAGACCTTGAACCACCAATACTATCTTCCTTTGTGCCCAGTATAATTCCAACCAGTGGAGAATTATGCCTCTGATTCCCATTGACTCCAGTTTAGCTAGGGCTCCTTGATGCCATACTGGTCAAATGCTGTCTAATGTGTGCAGGAGGGTTTCCTGACACAGTATGTAGATAGGCCAATGAGAGGCGAGGCCGTATTGGATTTGGAACTGGGGAATGAACCAGGACAGGTGTTAGATTTGGAGGTAGGTGAGCACTTTGGTGATAGTGACCACAATTCGATTAAGTTTACTTTAGTGATGGAAAGGGATCGGTATATACCGCAGGGCAAGAGTTATATCTGGGGAAAGGCAATTAATTATGATGCGATGAGGCAAGACGTAGGATGCATCGGATGGAGAGGAAAAATGTAGGGGATGAGCACAATGGAAATGTGGAGCTTGTTCAAAGAACAGCTACTGCGTGTCCTTGATAAGTATGTACCTGTCAGGCAGGGAGGAAGTAGAGGGAACCGTGGTTTACTAAAGCAGTCAAAACACTTGTCAAGAAGAAGAAGGAGGCTTATGTAAAGATGAGACATGAAGGCTCGGTTAGGGCGCTCGAGAGTTACAAGTTAGCTAGGAAGGACCTATAGAGAGAGAGCTAAGAAGAGCCAGGAGGGGACATGAGAAGTCTTTGGCAGGTAGGATCAAGGATAACCCTAAAGCTTTCTATAGATATGTCAGGAATAAAAGAATGACTAGGGTAGGAGTAGGGCCAGTCAAGGACAGTACTGGGAAGTTGTGCGTGGAGTCCGAGGAGATAGGAGAGGTGCTAAATGAATATTTTTCATCAGTATTCACACAGGAAAAAGACAATGTTGTCGAGGAGAATATTGAGATTCAGGCTACTAGACTAGAAGGGCTTGAGGTTCATAAGGAGGAGGTTTTAGCAATTCTGGAAAGTGTGAACATAGTTAAGTCCCGTGGGCCGGATGGGATTTATCCTCGGATTCTCTGGGAAGGTAGGGAGGAGATTGCTGAGCCTTTGGCTTTGATCTTTGAGTCATCTTTGTCTGCAGGAATAGTGCCAGAAGATTGGAGGATAGCAAATGTTGTCCCCTTGTTCAAGAAGGGAAGTAGAGACAATCCCGGTAACTATAGACCAGTGAGCCTTACTTCTGTTGTGGGCAAAGTCTTGGAAAGGTTTATAAGAGATAGGATGTATAATCATCTGGAAAGGAATAATTTGCGTAGAGATAGTCAACACAGTTTTGTGAAGGGTAGGTCGTGTCTCACAAACCTTATTGAGTTCTTTGAGAAGGTGACCAAACAGGTGGATGAGGGTAAAGCAGTTGATGTGGTGTATATAGATTTCAGTAAAGCGTTTGATAAGGTTCCCCACGGTAGGCTACTGCAGAAAATACGGAGGCATGGGATTCAGGGTGATTTAGCAGTTTGGATCAGATATTGGCTAGCTGGAAGAAGACAAAGGGTGGTGGTTGATGGGAAATGTTCAGACTGGAGTCCAGTTACTAGTGGTGTACCACAAGGATCTGTTTTGGGGCCACTGCTGTTTGTCAAATTTATAAATGACCTGGAGGAGGGAGTAGAAGGATGGGTGAGTAAATTTGCAGATTACACTAAAGTCGGTGGAGTTGTGGACAGTGCGGAAGGATGTTACAAGTTACAGAGGGACATAGATAAGCCGCAGCGCTAGGCTAAGAGGTGGCAAATGGAGTTTAATGCAGAAAAGTGTGAGGTGATTCATTTTGGAAGGAATAACAGGAAGACAGAGTACTGGGCTAATGGTAAGATTCTTGGCAGTGTGGATGAGCAGAGAGATCTCGGTGTCCATGTACATAGATCCCTGAAAGTTGCCACCCAGGTTGAGAGGTTTGTTAAGAAGGCGTACGGTGTGTTAGCTTTTATTGGTAGAGGGATTGAGTTTCAGAGCAATGAGGTCATGTCGCAGGTGTACAAAACTCTGGTGCGGCCGCATTTGGAGTATTGCGTGCAATTCTGGTCGCCGCATTATAGGAAGGATGTGGAAGCATTGGAAAGGGTGCAGATGAGATTTATCAGAATGTTGCCTGGTATGCAGGGAAGATCTTATGAGGAAAGGCTGAGGGACTTGAGGCTGTTTTCATTAGAGAGAAGAAGGTTAAGAGGTGTCTTAATTGAGGCATACAAGATGATCAGAGGATTAGATAGGGTGGACAGTGAGAGCCTTTTTCCTTGGATGGTGATGTCTAGCACGAGGGGACATTGCTTTAAATTGAGGGGAGATAGATATAGGACAGATGTCAGAGGTAGGTTCTTTATTCAGATAGTAGTAAGTGTGTGGAATGCCCTGCCTGCAACAGTAGTGGACTCGCCAACACTAAGGGCATTCAAATGGTCATTGGATAGACATATGGACGATAAGGGAATAGTGTAGATGGGCTTTAGATTGGTTTCACAGGTCGGCGCAACATTGAGGGCCGAAGGGCATGTACTGCGTTGTAATGTTCTATGTTCTAATACTGCTACACCCGTATCCACTTCCATTTTAATTTTATGACCACCAAGTTTTGGGTATGCCCAAAAACGTCATTGATCTCCCTGCATTGACAAAATGCCTACTCTTTCTGTAGCTTGGTTTCGCTGTCTTTTCAGTGATCTTGAGCTTCATCCACAAATTTGTCGACACAACTAAATTGTTTACTTGCATTGTTCTTCTTACATTTTCTTGGTGTTGAAGAGGTTTCCTGAGCCCAGCATGCTTTGGCAATATGGCCCTTCTTACCCCAATTCTTGCATGTTGTCTATTTACCCCATAATTCCCCCACTAAGTGTCGAACCTGTGTACCATGTTGACATGGTTGCACCTTTGCAGCCTTATTCATTGAGGTATCCATGTATTCGATCTTCTCTGCAGTCTGTATCTGTGAAGCTTATCTTGTTGTAAGCACCATAGATGTGGCAGCTTTCAGAGTTATCGAATCATAGAACTTTACAGCACAGAAGGAGGCCATTGGGTCCATCGTGTCTGCACCGACTCCTGAAAGAGCAATCTAGCTAGTCCCATTCCCAACCCTATCTCCGTAGCCCTCTAATTTTATCACTTTCAAATATATATCCAGCTCTCTTTTGAAACCTCCTATGAAATCCGCCTCCACCACTCTCCCAGGCAGCAAACTCCAAACTCCAACAACTCTCTGAGTAAAGAGGCATCACCTCATCTCACTCCTAGCTCCCTTGCTGACCATCTTGGAATTGTGGCCCGCTAGTCACTGACTTAGCAACTGGTGGAAACAAAATATCCTTCTTTACCCTGTCAGAATTGTCACCATCTTCTATTTTGGTAAAGACAGAAGCAAAGTACTCATTTAGTATCTCTGCCATACCCTCTGCTTCAGTAAGCAGCTTACCGTGCTTGTCCCTTATGGGCCCACTCTATCCTTCACTAATCTTTTACTATTAATATGTTTGAAGAACATTTTACTATTTTTTTTAGCGCATCCTGCCATCCTTCCCTCATGCTTCCTCTTAGCCTTCCTTATTTCAGCCTTAGCCTATCTTCTGCATTTGAGATACTCTTCCTGATTTCTATTGCAATTATTATCCTGCATATTTATATGCCACTTTTTTCTTCCTTATTTTCTCCTCAATAGCCTTAGTCATCCAGGATACTCTACCTTATGATACTCTGGGCGAAATTCTCCGGTATCAGCGCGATGTCCGCCGACCGGCGGCAAAAACAACGCAAATAAGTCCGGCATCGCACCGCCCCAAAGGTGCGGAATCCTCCGCCCCTTGACCGGCCGAGCCCTCACCTTGAGGGGCTCGGCCCGAGCCGGACTGATTTCCGCCCCGCCAGCTGGCGGAAAAGGCCTTTGGTGCCCCGCCACCTGGCGTGGAAATGACATTGCCGGGCGGCGCATGCGCGGGAGCGTCAGCGGCCGCTCACGGCATCGCCGCGCATGCGCTGTGGATGGAGTCTCTTCCGCCTCCGCCATGGTGGAGACCGTGGCGAAGGCGGAAGGAAAAGAGTGCCCCCACGGCACAGGCCCTCCCGCGGATCGGTGGGCCCCGATCGCGGGCCAGGCCACCGTGGGGGCACCCCCCGGGGCCAGATCGCCCCGCGCCCCCCCCCCCAGGACCACGGAGCCCGCGCCGCCTTGTCCCGCCGGTAAGAGAGGTGGTTTAATCCACGCCGGCGGGACAGGCATTCTAGCAGCGGGACTTCGGCCCATCCGAGCCGGAGGATCGCAGGGGGGGGCCCGCCAAACGGCGCGCCGCGATTCCCGCCCCCGCCGAATATCCGGTGCCGGAGACTTCGGTAACCGTCGGGGGCGGGATTCCCGCCAGCCCCCGGCGATTCTCCGACCCGGCGGGGGGTCGGAGAATCTCGCCCGTCTTTATTTCACATGGGTACCTTTCCATTTTGCATCCACTGCTTTATCCACCAAAATGCATATCTGATCAACCTGCTCCAGTTCAATTGTTGGACCCCCCCCTAAAATTTGCCCTTTTCCAGTCACTGTTCAATCACTTACATAAGCAATTTCCTCTGAATTGTTTCATTGCATAACCCACAAATCAGCCTGTCTCAAAGAGTATCATCAAGTGTTCACCATACCTAACTAATCTCCTTAAAGATTCTATGGACTAAAATGTTTCACCTTCTTCCTGACCATGGTGGTGGAATCAGAACCTTGCAGAAATCAGTCACGGTTTAGAAGAGAAATATTCCTCTAAACATTTAATTAATTCAAGATGCCCGTTTTTGTGCCATATTTGTATCCCGACTCCTAGAGTCGACACTTCTTCCCTTCCGACAGTGTTGGAAATTATGGTGTGAGCAATCACTTGAACAAGCAAACAGGAAATCTTTCCCTTTTTTATGCTCGAGTATTTTGACTTTTCCAACAAGTAATAGCCTGTGCAGAGTTGGCAGACTTCGAAATTCCCGTTCCCGCAGCCTGTACAGCTTTGTCACTTGCGTGGTCGCAGCAGCCCAGACTCTACTCACTTCAACTCAAACAAATTTTTCCCAACTGGGTCAGTCTTCTTATTCACAGTTGCTGTTGAAAACTTTTGTTAACTTTCACATCGGCAGCAATGCTTCGCCCGGCGTCTGTGTGTGAGAGAGTCTGGTCTCGAGAATCTTCCATTGCTCCCGATGCCAGCCCACAATTAGTAAACAAAAATCATCTTTCCAGTGATTTTCCTGCCTCAACCTTCATCGCTAGTATTCTCTCCTATTATATTTCTTTGTTGCCGCAAAGAAAAAAGCTTTGCAGGTGCCCATGCTCTGGATTCTTGTGAAACACTGAGAGGTTTATTAAGGGTGTTGTTCAGCACAATCAAGATGGTGATCTGCCCAAAGCCCATGCAAAACACTTTGCTGACATAACTACACATCATGTGATGTGGAATCATCAAGAACGTATTCCCATATGCATAACGAGCACCTTCCAACCTGTGTTCTTTACCACCTTGATGAAAAGGAAAGCAGATTCATGGGAGCACCTTTGCAATGTTCCCCTCCAAGCTACACGCCATCCTGACCTGGAGATATCCCCTTTACTGTTGTTGCAACATTATCCTGGAACTCCACCCTAACAATGTTGAAGAACTACCTGCACCACATGGACTGCAGCAGATCAAGAAGGTAGTTCACCACCACCTTCTCAAGGACAATTAGGGATGGATGCTAGATGTCGGCTTTGCTTGTGATGCGCACATCCCGTGAAGAATTTTTAATAAAATCTTCATGCTCACAATCAATTTTGGCTGGAATTTTAAACTGGGAATGATTTGGTGAAATCTCTTTTTGATCTTACCTTTAGAGGGGATAATGGTACTGCCAGCAATACAGGAACACATTTACAGAACAATGTGATACAGTCAAGTGAGATGTTGGATCATCAAACTAGATGGGGTAGATCCTGGAGATTTTTTCGGTAAAATGGTAAAAATATGTGCCAAATGGGTGTTGCGCTAATAAGATTCACCTGTTGAATTCTGGTTTTAACACACAATTTTGGGCCTAAATGTCGATTACCATCATTTAATATACCACTCGGGTGCCAAAACAAACACCTACAGATTTAGCACTTTTTGATAACAGAAACTCCAGGTGACCACCAGTGATAAAAACAACAACTGTTTATTTCCAAGTGACTATTTTACAAACATAACATGACAAAACAACAACTCCTACTACCCTCCTGCTTTCCAGATCTGGACGGAGTTTTAAAGGTCCTCTCTCCATCTGAAACTACCGCGCGCTCGGATTCCATTGGCTGGGGAGTCACCTGGGGCGAAATTCTCCCCCAACGGCGGGATGCCCGCCGACTGGCGCCAAAGCCGGCGCAAATCAGACGGGCATCGCGCCGGCAAAAAGGTGCGGAAGTCTCCGCATCTTTGGCGGCCTAGCCCCAACATTGAGGGGCTAGGCCGACGCCGGAGGGATTTCCGCCCCGCCAGCTGGCGGAAATGGCGTTTGTTGCCCCGCCAGCTGGCGCGGAAATGCGGCGCATGCGCGGGAGCGTCAGCGGCCGCTGTCAGTTTCCCGCGCATGCGCAGTGGGGAGAGTCACTTCCGCCTCCGCCATGGTGGAGGCCGTGGCGGAGGCGGAAGGGAAAGAGTGCCCCCACGGCACAGGCCCGCCCGCGGATCGGTGGGCCCCGATCGCGGGCCAGGCCACTGTGGGGGCACCCCCCGGGGCCAGATCGCCCCGCGCCCCCCCCCAGGACCCCGGAGCCCGCCCACGCCGCCTGGTCCCGCCGGTAAATACCAGGTTTGATTTACGCCGGCGGGACAGGCAATTCCTGGGCGGGACTTCGGCCCATCCGGGCCGGAGAATCCAGCGGGGGGTCCCGCCAACCGGCGCGGCCGGATTCCCGCCCCCGCCCAATCTCCGGGAGCGGAGACTTCGGCGGGGGCGGGGGCGGGATTCACGGCGGCCAACGGCCATTCTCCGACCCGGCGGGGGGTCGGAGAATGACGCCCATCGCCTCTGAGAATTGCCGGAACCTCGGGCCTGGAAGTCACGTGGCCTCTGAAGTTCGTTGCAACACACAAATGCTGATTAAGTGCATTTTCTTGCTGAGTAGCACATGTGGGCTTCATGCACCCACTTCCACCGATGGTGTTGCTTACGTGGCTCACACCCAGAAGGCTCAGAGAATGAGTGAGAGAATGCACAATTTCTCGGCACTGCACTGGAGGGCCACATGCATGAGTTAGGACATCTTGTAAACACTCGAGGGAAGGCGCTCACTTTGCCCTCCTGCTCATGTCCCTCTCATCTGCAGAAGCTGGTGCTGCTCAGCCAAGCCTTCCGACTTGTTCTTCCTGCCAAACAAGGAGGAACCCAAGTAAAATGCTGATGACAAAGCTCTTTCTTTCTACTGGTGACTCCCATAAGGTGTCAAATAATGAGAAGTGGCACAACGCTTCCTCTTTTTAGATTAAATCTTCAGAGAATTTTCCAGGACAAATGTTGATAGAGTGCTCGTGAAGTCTTCGCAACATTTCCCTAAAAATCTTGCGATTGGTTTCAAATGTCCCCTTCAAACTTTCAGCAGCAAGTGATTAGTAAAAGGTCACCTATCTATACTAGTGCTCAAAATCATCTGCAACCATTTATTTGCTCCAAATCCACTGATTGAAATCAGGAGTGTTAGTTCAAGTGCTGTCCATCAAAAGGCCGGACAACCTTGGTGGCAATTTATGTGACAATCAGCTTTTAATGATCCTCTGAGTGGCCATCCTGAACGCTAACATCAATTCCTATCCCAATAATTACATAATTACATCTTAACTAAATGGGGGCTAACCCAAGTTTCAGCTTGTGAACACCTCCTAGCCAGCTTGGAGGCTCTAAATTATTCGGACTCAGTTGCCAACCCCCCCCCCCCGCACAAACCCCCACCACCAATCCCCACCTTGTGTAACAGTTGAAAACAGATGATACTCAATTTTATATCTCTCCCAATATTTATTTCCATTTAAGTTAGCATGAATGCTAAATATCTACCCTTCACTTCCTCTGGTATCTCATTAGTATCGACCTAATTTCATGTCAGTTATCGTCTAATGAGGGGCGTGATCCTTGGCCACGCTGCGCTCTAAAAGCAGCTCGCTGCGGCTCAGCATGGCCGTTGAAAACCAGGAGACTCCGCCCCTAGATGCATGCTGTTTGGGCAGGGTGGTTCCCTGGCACTGCTAGTGCCACCTGGGTACCCTGGCAGTGCCAGCCTTGTACCCTGGCAGGGCCACCTGGTTACCAGCCTGGCACTGCCAAGGTCCCCAGATGGTGCTGGCATAGGCACGCCAGGGTGCCAAGCTGGCATTAATGAGCGCGCATGCGCGCGATCAGGCAAGGGTTGCCAGTGTGGATGTTGAGGGGCGCCATGTTGCGTTCAGGCTGGGGAGACGGTCAGGGATTATTTTCAGGGCTGGGAGAATGGGATGCCATTTAAAAATGGCACCCCAATCTTTCACTACAATGGGGAGTTTCCCATTCGTGGCCCTGGCTGCACGTTCCCCGTTCAGGCCCCTTATTCAAAGCAAGTAGTGTTTAATAGCCATGTGTTTCTCAGCACTGCGAATGCTGGGAAACACACGGCTAAACGTGCTCGCTCGGGGACTTTGTTCCCTTTTGGGAAGATCCTGCCCGAGATGTTTAGATGTATGTTTCAGCAGTTTTGTGAAAATAATAACACCAACTCACTTCTAACTTTCAGGGCAGCATAAGTATCTATGCGCTGGAAGGAATGACTGCATCATTGACAAGATTCGAAGGAAAAACTGCCCAGCCTGCCGTCTCAGAAAGTGCTATCAAGCTGGAATGGTGTTGGGAGGTAAGAGAAAAAAGTTCTTCGATTTAAATCAAAACAGGTAAATCAGATCTAATATATTCTGCATCCTGGCAACATTGTATTGAATACTTTGATGTATAAATGTATAAGTGAATGCATATTATTTTATGGAACTAAAAATTATATTCCTTGCCCAGTGAACCTGTAATTCACACAAGTGGAAACTGGAATCGATAGTAAGTGTGAAATTTCACTGAATAGTTTAATCTTTTCTGCTAATTTTCTGCAGCGTGCCATGACATTTATGTAACATATTTTTAGAAGGAATCTATATGCCATATGAAAATGTTCATTCTACTTACACAAAGTATGGCACAATATTTTCTTGCAGTATTGCAATCAAGTTACATTTCTACATCTCACTCCCCCATCTCCTAGTATCAGTGTCATTACTGAGAACTGTGCAGTACTGGAAGAAAATGAAGGTATGTCGCCCATCACGTTTTTAGCACTTTCTTTTACAATTCCATTTTCAGTTGACAGAAGGTACTGAATGGTTATTTGCCATTTCACCAGCTTACAATCCTGAGGAAATTCTATTCAGCAACCATTCTGATTTTTAAAGTTTTTTTTAAAGTAAGTTCCTTCTGATCATTGGGAATGGCAGTATAACTGCCAACTCATAGTGTGAACACTACCCTGTTGATGTTCTGATAGGAAAACAAATCTGGGTGAAAATTTCAGTTTATATATGCATTCGGCAATACTCAGAATCATATCAGATTAGTTCAGAAAGGCTGCAACTTCTACACCGTTTTCCACAAGGTGGCTCATAGCTCAACAATGAACTGAACACGTGATTTGCAAGGGGCAAGCATTGAAAACAATCCAAGCTAACTTGGACTACTTGGGGTGGAAAGGCTTGTTTTTTAAAAAATAATTGAATTGTATGTGTCCAGTGGGACAATTTGTCTATTATTCTTTTTGTACATATATGCAATACCACTTTGGAAATTATGGCAGTTGTTTATGCTCCTCCCTTTTGCATGAACTGATGATTCCAGTGACTGGAAGAGAGTGTTGGCAGTAAATAGGTAGGTACTTTAACAACTGAAAGAGCTATGTATTTCCCCTGATGTTTCGTAGCTGTGTATTTGTCCAAATGAGGGTCTTTGTCTGAGTTAACAGGCTATCTGGTGAAGCATGAATCCAATTTGTCAGATTGGCCCATCGCAGTTTTGTCTTTTCCCCTTATACTATATTTACATGTCATTGATGAGGGTAATACAGCGTTTTCAGAGTGATGCTGGAGGGTAGCTGGAGTTTTGCTGCCCATTAGCATTATTGCAGTCCTGAGCAATGCGCATCTGATGCCACTTACTACCAATTGAGTAAAGCATCTGGAACAATCAATGCTTTCCAATTGATAGAAATGAAAAACAGCCTGTGACAAAACAGATTTTTTTTTAAAAGGAAAAGTTAATGATCTTCTCCTGATGACCCATTGAGTAAAGGCACCACCTAAAGTAGTTCAATTCCTGACCTGTGCTGAATTTGTATGACAAAGGAAAGATTAATAATTCTGGGTGGTAGGGAGGAGGGGGTTTGCTTGGGTGCTGCACTAAAGATCTTCTTCTTACACCCATTTTCCCAGCTTTTACAAAACACAATGCTTCAATGCTGGCTACCTGGCTCTTACATTTCTCAAAACTAACCTCTTTGATGTTGTGCAGCTTGGATTGAGATTGCCAGCACACACTGTACTCTCAAACCTGAACAGCTGAGAGAGCAGAGAGAGACTTTATCCCCTTTCTCAGGGTTAAAGAACCAAACTCAAACTTGGATTGCAGAAGATGAACACAATGTGCCCCAAACACTGTGTACCGTATGTTAATGTTTAACAACGCATTATTTTCTCAACTATTCATTTTCAATTCACAGAACATGGCCATCTTTACTAAACAAAAAGGCCAGCAAAGAGTCTAGTTAGCTACTTGGGTAGAAACACTTTATTTCCTTTGCACAGAAAAACTTGATGTAGTTATACCAGACTTTACTTCCTAAATACCATGAAGTCAGATGTGAACTTTCGAACCAATGTGACTGGTTTATATAATTTGCAACATGTTTGTTATCCAAATCAAATGCGAACATTTGAACATTTTGCATCTTTAGGAACTAGTTATTTTTCACAACAGTTCCACAACACAAGCCTAGTTGCAGTGCCAAACCTGTCCCAGCAGGCTTGATTTAATTTTAAAAATCAGAGTCCGTTCTGGGTGGGATACCAGGGCCTGAAACGACCCCAAAGTATCTAACGGCACTTTGTTGCAATTTTGGCCATCAGCAGGGTACACCCCCTCCCCCGTGGCAAACTTAGCGTCATTTCCTGCACAGAGGAGTTCCGCTCGGGGTGCTATTCTTAAACACCCGAACCCCCTCCAATTCCCTAAATCACCTATAAGGAGGTCCTCGGGCCACCTGCACCCCACTCAGTCAGGGCATACCAGTGTGGCACTGCCAGGGTGCCAGGCTAGCCGTGCCAAGGTTCTTCAGTGGTACCAGAAGTGCCAGGATACCACCCTGCCTGGAGGCTGACCACCGGGGTCCTCCGATTGCCTGGAGGACCCCCAGAAGTGCCTTTCTGCCAGGTCCCCATTTGTGCGGTCCAGTGTTGGACAGCACCCGGCTGGGGTCTCCTCGGTGAGGCCAGTAGATCCCAGGTGGCCGTTCGATCTGGTATAGACATAGTTAAGTGAGTTTCTTTTTTTATATATAAATTTAGAGTACCCAATTCATTTTTTCCAATTAAGAGGCAATTTAGTGTGGCCAATCCACCTAGACTGCACAAAACCTTCACCTGAGGAAGGAGCAGTGCTCCGAAAGCTTCCCAGGAGGCTTCTACCATTCCAATTCCAGCAGGATGCATTTTGTATATGTTAATTTTTGTGCATACATTGTATTAAATCTCAAATGCTTGTGGGTATTTTTTGCTTTAACTCACTTTAATGGGGGGAAGTTTAGCTCAGTTGATTGGACAGCTGATTCATGATACAGAGCAAGGCTAACAGTGCGGGTTCAATTCCAGAACTGGCTGAATTTATTTATGAAGGCCTCGCCTTCTCAACCTCATGTGAGGTGTGGGGATTCTCAGGTTAAATCACCACCAGTCAACTCTCTCTCAAAGGGGAGAGCAGCCAATGGGCCTCGGGGACTATACCAACTTTATTATTACGTTTTAACCTTGGTGATAAACTGCACTATGGAACTTGGGTCACCATTCTTTCGTTAATGGATTGGTACCCTGGAAGGAAGAGACCAAGTAGATCCCTGGATGCTCTTTATTCCAATCTATTCCAAAATCCTGTGAGGAGAGGCAAGGGGCTGGATTCTTCCACCCCACCCGCCGCAAGATCGCCACGGGCGAGACGCGGACAATGGAAAAGTCCATTGACCTCGGGGGGGATTCTCCGGTCGCCGGGGGGGGCGCGGCCAAAGAATCCCACCCAAGATCTTTGAGGAACTGTTACCTCTCAGTAAATATAACTAGTTGAAAGTGCTACTGTTACCAGTGAACTGCTGAGTTAATTTTATCAAATGAAGCTCCTGGCATGGAACCTTGCAGCCCCAAGAGCAAATATTGGGAAATCAGAGGCATGGTCCTCAGAATTTCTGGAACATTAGGATAGTGTTCCCCACTGACCAAGATTACTGGATTACTGGTTTGAAATGAAAGTGAAATGAAAATCGCTTATTGTCACAAGTAGGCTTCAAATGAAGTTACTGTGAAAAGCCCCTAGTTGCCACATTCCGGCGCCTGTTCGGGGAGGCTGTTACGGGAATTGAACCATGCTGCTGGCCTGCCTTGGTCTGCTTTCAAAGCCAGCGATTTAGCCCTGTGCTAAACAGTTCCAAAACTGACTTCGAGGACTAAGTTACAAAAATTAAAGTTTAATTTTATCAATCACAAAATAAGCTCGTGAGAATGCAACTTTTTATTTGAAGGGAGATCAAAGCAATTTCTGGTATCACCCTTGTGTGGAAAAACCGTAAGCAGGACAAAAAGTAAATCAGTACTAGGTTGAATATCTTATGTAGCAGTAGACTTAATAAACCTGATTGCATGAATGAGCTGGCCTGCAGCTTTTTATTACTTGTAAGGGACAGGAACATGTTTGTTAACAAGTGTAGTGTGTGCATCTTAACTAGGCAGGTAGAGACATAACCCACAAAAATCAGCAGTAAATAATCGAAAACAGGAACCTTTGTTTTTCACTGCAGGCACCCCACAAAGCCTGTTTTGGGCCTTAATTTTCAAACCATTGTAAAGCATAACTTTAGCTCACCTTGTAAACCACAGCTACGGTCAGTAGTTTGTAATGCCATTATCATACCAATTTAGCATTTTATACTCCTGATTTTGAGAGGATCTATGCTGCCAGCAGTGCCTCACTGAGGTGAGGGTAAGTCAGAACTGCAAACTATGTGATGATCAGTGCATTACATTTTGAAACAGTCAGGTATGGCTGTGCTGTTGGCGAATGCCTCATTATAATCTATAAATCTTTTCCCTGAAGTCCCAAATTTCCCTGCTTTGGGGCGAACTCCGCCCCAGGTCTCACCTCACCCACAAAACATGGGGGTCTGATTGTTTCATTGGCTTGCCCTGCAGAAGAAGTTTTTTTTTTTTAAATCGACAAGCAGTAATGTTAATTGCATTTTGCCTAGCTTCAATTATTGTTCATGCTGCCATTTCTTTTTCAAAGTCTTATCAGCAAATTGTTGGCAATTCTTCAGGTGTTCTGCAAGCATTGCATGAGTTAAATAAAGAAAATAAGTTAATGTTATATACATTCAGGCTAGTGACAGATGGCTGAAAGGACCACCAACTACTTGCACGTATAGCATCCTAAATGTAGTAGTGCACCTCAAAGTGCTTCACAGATATGCTTTCAGGAAAATATTGAGACCTTTCTGAAGAAGGGGGCATTAGGGCAGACAGGAAAGAGCTTTGTGAAAGATGAGGACCATCTTAAAATACAAGAGAGAGTGGAGAAACAAGGGGCGGGATTCTCCCATCGGGCGGCTAAGTGTCGACGCCGGAGTAAGAACGGAAGTGTTTTACTCCGGCGTCGGCGCCCGTTCCGGGACCCCATTCTCCGGCCCACAGGGGGCGAGCACGGCGCTGGAGCGGCCCACGCCATTCCAGCTGCCGATCCCGGCGCCGCGGGGTCTGCGCATGCGCAGTTGGGCCGGCGCCAACTAGCGCTTGCGCAATGGCCTTCTTCCCCGCGCCGGCCCTGACGGCAAATGGCGCAGGGCTACAAGAGCCGGCGCGGAGGAAAGGAGGCCCCCAGCCAGAGAGGCCGGCCCGCCGATCGGTGGGCCCCGATCGCGGGCCAGGCCACTAAAGAGGCCCCCCGGGGCTGGACACCCCCCCCCCCCCCTCACAGGCCGCCCCTGGACCCTTCAACACCGAGGTTCCGCCGGCTCAGAAGATGTTAGAATGGCGCCGGCGGGACTGAATTTTTTGTGACGGCCGCTCGGCCCATCCGGGCCAGAGAATCGGCACGCTGGCCCGGGCCGGAGAGTCGGCGCATACCCCGACCGGTGCCACGCTGGCACCAATGGCGCCGATTCTCCGCTCTGCGGAGTATTGCGTCCCAGCATCGGGGCAGCGTGGCGCTATTCGCGCCGATTCTCCGGCCCAGCGGGAGGGGTCGGAGAATCCTGCCCAAGATTTTGGGAGAGAGCATGTGAGTTCAGGGCCTTGGCAGCTGAAACACAGTTGCCATCTTCCTCCCATTCTCTGTGGAAACAAGGCACCAGCTAGATAGGGAATAGAGGTTTTATTGGAGGGCAGCATTAGCAAGAGCCCAGGGCATAGTAAATGTGAGCATTAGGGCTCTTCACATTAACTCCATGATTCAATAAACATCAATGGCTTCCCCATTCAATGAAAGTTCAGGTGGCGTCTAGTGACAAAAAGGTAAATGCAGGAATGCTTCCATTCAGGAAGCCTCCATTATGTAGCAATCCGCAGTGCCCATATTATTTCACACAGCCTGAGTTAATGGTGGTTAGATAACTAGGACCATCCTCGGCAATAATGGCTGATAACCCTATTGAGAGTCACCTGAACAGTAACATGATATAATTACAATGAAACTCAAGCCTCAACTAGTACACATCATTTTGGATGCTACCATAATAGCTTTGCTGTTTGGAGTACACAGATATGTTTTGAAACAAAGTACCTTCTAGCAGAACGTGGAAGAACATCATCATGCAAAAGGAGCAAAGGAGAAGGGACTGAAGGAAGCAAATGTGTAGTCAGCCAGATTGGTTCATCCAGTGTTCTCTCCTCAAACTCATTAGGTTGGCACAGTGGTTAGCACTGCTGCCTCACAGCACCAGGGACTCGGGTTTGATTCCGATCTCAGGTGACTGTGTGGAGTTTGCACTTTCGCCCTATATCTGTGTGGGTTTCCTCTGGGTGCTCCAGTTTCCTCCCATAGTCCAAAGATGTACAGGTTAGGTGGAATGGCCATGCTAAATTGCCCCTTAGTGTGCAAAGATGTACAGGTTAGATGGGGTTACGGGGATAGGGGGAGGAGGGGTTCTAGGCACAGTGATCTTTCTGAGGGATCGGTGCCGACTTGATGGGCCAAATGGACTCATTCTGTACTGTAGGAATTCTATGGTTCTACCTAGATGTTAAGGGTAGCTAGGATCTGCAATGGTGTTTGCACCAGCCGGAAAGTATGATGTGGCATGCTCAATTCTTGGCTGCTGCTGCATCAACAAGGTCTTGAACAAAGAGAAAATGAGTTACAAGGATTTCATGGACATGTTTGAAAAGCGATAAAATAATATATTGCATGCCATGGTACTGCTGTGCAATCTCTAGCCATAAATTTCCTTCGGGCTGCTTCCTTTCTGCTGACGCATAAATGGGGTTTCTGTCACATTTCCTGTGAAGTAACACTGATGGTGTGCCAATCAAGAAAGTGGCTTTGTCCTGGGTAATGTTTTCATAAGGACATGGAGAGTCCACATTCAGTAAATAAAGAACTTTGATTTATTTACAATAACGACATGCACATTACCCGGTAAATCCCTACTGGGTTCCTTCTCTGGTCGGTGCCTTATTGACTGACCTTAATAGAGTTCCCCATCCCCTCAGCAGGGAAGCTTGTAATCCGCAGCGGCCACAGGGAAGATAATCTTTCCCATTCCGTATGTCTCGTGCGGGATATTACAGGTAACAAACTCCTTGCGTATTGTTGGAGCTGCACTCATCCAGGCAAGTGGAAAGTATTTCATCACACTCCTGACTTGCGCTTTGCAGATTGTGGGAGACTGGGGAGTAGATTGCGGACTCAGGAATTGAGTTACTATCTGTAGAATTCCCAGCTTCTGACCTGCTCTTGTCGCCACAGGCTTGATATGGCTGGTTCAATTGAGTTTGTGGTCAATGATCAGCCCCCAGAATGTTGATAGTGGGGGATTCAGTGATGGTAATGCCATTGAATGTCAAGGGGAGATTATTAGATTCTCTCTTCTTGGAGATGGTCATTGCCTAGCAGTCCTGTGGCATAAATGTTACTTGCCACTTATCGGTTCAAGTCTTAATATTCTCCAGGTCTTGCTGTATATGGTATGGACTGCTTCAATACCTGAGGAGTCGTAAATGGTGCCAGATGTGTGGGGAGCCGTCATGCAGTAGTGCTTTTCCCTGAATTGGCCAATTAATGAGCAGAGAGCAGGCTTGCTGTCCAAATAGGGAAGTAAGGTAAGTAAGGAGGCACCCGAAGAGGATACATCTCTTTCTAAAATGTTTAACTTTAACATAAAATATTAACCAGCCAGCATTGTACAGAGGCGCTGATTACTAAAGGGAAGAAGGGATTTTGTGGACAAAGTTCAGCATCCAGGAAAAGTCTGCAAGCATGTAAATGAGAAATCTCACCAGTCCAGGAGCCCACAAACAGGCAGCTACCATGTTTGCCAATGTTTCCTGGACCTGGAGGTTGAGTGGAATATTCCTTTCAGCTTCCTTCAATAAGCAGCATGGTGGCTAGCACAATTGCTTCACAGCTCCAGGGTCCCAGGTTTGAATCCCGGCTTGGGTCACTGTCTGTGTGGAGTCTGCACGTTCTCCCCGCGTGTGCGTGGGCTTCCTCCGGGCGCTCCGGTTTCCTCCCACAGTCCAAAGATGTGCAGGTTAGGTGGATTGGCCATGCTAAATTGCCATTAGTGTCCAAAATTGCCTTAGTGTTCCGTGGGTTTACTGGGTTATGGGGATAGGGTGGAAGTGTGGGCTTGGGCAGACTCGATGGGCCGAATGGGCTCCTTCTGCACTGTAAATTCTATGAAGAAAGCTTTAATTGGCTTTTAATGAGGTCAAATACTGCACCCAGGGAAATGGCCCAGGGATGGGATGGAGCCAGGGAACCATCATGCTGACCAGCCACACAAATTTAGCCACCCTCGTTCCCACCAACCTCTGTGCAGCCTCATCAGGGCCTAAAATTCCCCCAGTTTCTGACCCTTCAGCAGGATGCAATTATCTTTAGCCTCTGTAGAGGGAGCTCCAGCCTCTTTTGTTTTGCCTCTGCAGCAACACCAATAAAGTCTCCTTCATTAAATGTTGAGTTTTCTCATTTAGATGCTTGCAGACTGACATTACATTTTGTCCACAAACCTTCCCTCCTCTACTTCTCCTGATTTCCCCAGTCCAGTCAATTATGTTGCTGACCATGACTTCTCATTGCATTTTGATGCACGAGGTACCTATTAAAATGAGAACGAGAGGTTACCCTTCCTAAATTTGTCATGTTACTGAGGCTAAAAGACTTATACTATGAGGATTGATTGGGTAGACTTGGCTTATAATCCCTTGAGTGTAGAAGATTAAGGAATAATATAATTGAGATAATTATAATATTTAATTGGGCAGATAGAGAGAAAATATTCATCCAAGCGGGGAGTCCAAAACAAAGGGATATACCCTTAAAATTAGAGATGGAATGTTCAAAGGTGATGTCAGGAAGCACTACTTCACACATGAGTAGTGGTCATTTCGAACTCTGTCCTCTTTAAAAAAAACTTTTGAGGATAAGTCGATTGAAAATTTCATAATTTAGATTGATATATTTTCGATAGGTAAAATTAGTTAGTGTTGTGGAACCAAGGCACATGAATGCAATTAAGATACAAGAGAAGCATAATCTAATGGAATAGCCAAACTAGCTCAAGGACTGAGTGGCCTCCTCCTGGTCCTTTAGTCTTAGGTCAGCCACAGGGTTGTTTGCACCAAGGACAGACACAGCCTTAATTTTGCCAGTGTTGTGAGCACTCTTGGGCACCGAACCAACACCAAAAGAATGTTAAACAAATTGGCAAATACACTTCAGTGAACACTCCATCAAAAAGGTTGTCTCGCACCAGTAGGAATGAGCATTGATTGTAGCATGAAAGTAGCCGGTGCAAAGCACTGCCAGGGAAACTGAAGTTTTCAAGTTAAAAGAAAACTTTTGGTGGCCTCCTCTATCAGCGTTCAGATTTTAATGATTGAAAAGAACTGTCTTGGTAGTTCTTTCCAGTCACTGAGAATCATACTGAAGGTACAAGGCCGTGGGATTGCTAACACATATGGGGAACTCCGGTATCTTGAACTTCACAGTGGGAATAAAATCAAACAGCCTGAATCACTACATAAGTAGATCCCATCTACTGGAGCAGAACCAACAGCATTTTCAGTCATGCCTCTTGGGTATTGTACCACCCACTGGCACAACTGGGAATGCAGAGGAAGCAGGCCTCCATACATGCATATTCAACTAAATGCACAAAATGCTTAGGGCAAGATTTGGTATTGCATTATGAAGCTTATATGAGTGCTGCAGTCTTTGTGTCCCCTTTGATTGTCTCCATTTCTCTTTGCTTTCACATTGGCTCCTTGTTCTTTTGCATCTGCAGTATGCCAGTACCACTATGAATAGATATTTTCTCTTTTATAGTCCAGAAAAAGCAATGGGGAAACTTGATTGGGATAGAACTATTTAGGATTAGTCAAAGTAAAGGGCTGTGATGCAACACTGAGGTTCCCTTTCCTTCACTCGAACATGTCGGCAAACACACTTGCCACAATTTTCTATCTTATCAGGTGCCGCATTAATAACATAAGCACTTTTAATGCATACGCAGAATGGAAGATTCAAGGAAGTTTCAGTATTTTTTTTATTCCTTCACGCAATGGGATGTTAGCCATCCCTAATTGTCCTTGAGAAGTGATGGCGAGCCACTACCTTGAACCCCGGCAATCCATCTGCTGCAGCTACACTGATGAGTTGTTTCTTTGTATTTACATTTAATTTATTTTTATGGTATTTCTGGTTATATTGAAACACACATGTAGTTTCTTTGTAATTCCAGTACTTTGTTCCTCAAAATTAGTCCTTCACCTGAAAGAGGGGGAAAGAAATGTTCCAGTAATAGGAGAATAAATAGGTTTTACAACAGGAGTACAGCAAGAGTAAATCCTAAGCCGTCTGTTTTGTCTATGTGTCACACAATGTAAACATGGGTAACAGGTCTTTTCATTGTTAGACCAGCCAGGATTGGGAAAGCAATGCGACTGACATTTTATATTGATGTTAGGTATACGTGAGACGTGTTTTGTTCAGTGGTTCTGCGATGCAAAGGAGCTTAACGACCCTGCTTTATACCTGAGCCACAGGTAGGGCAGCATGTACCTGTACACTGTACTAAATTACATTTCACAGACTCCTGCTGTGACTAAAAAATGAAATTATGTCGCCAAGAAAAATAAATCAAGCTGACTGTAAACAAGGACGTAGGAGGTGATTGTCTTGTGTGACATAGCTGTCCACTTCTCATGTATTAACGGTATTTAAAGAGATAGTACGTCACTGTTGAAAAATCATCTTGCAATTTAAAGAAAACCTGATAAGAATTGAATTATATAACATTGAGGTGTTTATCCATTCAGATATTGTAAACTTTACAACCAAAAAGCAGAAAACTATGGATTTTAGAAAAACTCAACAGGTTAGGCAGCATTAATGGCAAGAGAAAATGTTTCAGGTCTGTGACTTTTCATCAAAATTGGGAAGATTTAGAGATATTGGGCGCGATTCTCCGATCGCGGGACAGAGTGTCCGCACCGTGGTGAATGCCGTCGTGTTTCACGATGGCGCGAAACGGGCGTAAGCACTAGCGATTCTGGCCCCCACAGGCGCGCACTGGGGCCGGTTCTCCTGTCCCTGCGCACCTCGCGAGATTCTCCGGAAACGGCGCGATGTCCGCCGACTGGCGCCCAAAACGGCGCAAATCAGTCGGGCATCGCGCCGCCCCAAAGGTGCGGAATGCTCCGCATCTTTGGGGGCTGAGCCCCAACCTTAAGGGGCTAGGCCCGCGCCGGACAAATTTCCGCCCCGCCAGCTGGCAGAAAAGGCCTTTGGTGCCCCGCCAGCTGGCGCGGAAATGACTTCTCCGGGCGGCGCATGCGCGGGAGCGTCAGCGGCCGCTGACGGCATTCCCGTGCATGCGCAGTGGAGGGAGTCTCTTCCGCCTCCGCCATGGTGGAGACCGTGGCGAAGGCGGAAGGGAAAGAGTGCCCCCACGGCACAGGCCCGCCCACGGATCGGTGGGCCCCGATCGCGGGCCAGGCCACCGTGGGGGCACCCCCCGGGGCCAGATCGTCCATCGCCCCCCGCAGGACCCCGGAGCCCACCTGCACCGCCTTGTCCCGCCGGTAAGGTAGGTGGTTTAATCTACGTTGGCGGGACAGGCATTTTAGCGGCGGGACTTAGGCCCATCCGGGCCGGAGAATCGCAGGGGGGGGCCCGCCAACCGGCACGGCGCGATTCCCGCCCCTGCCGAATATCCGGTGGTGGAGAATTCGGCAACCGGCGGGGGCGGGATTCACGCCAGCCCCCGGCAATTCTCCGACCCGGCGGGGCGTCGGAGAATCTCGCCCCTGATCTCGGAGCAAATATCCCGACCGCAGTTCTCTCTCTACACAGATACTGCTTAACTTGCTGAGATTTTTCCAGTATTTTCTGTTTTTACTTTGGAACTTTACAATGTTTGGTTAAAAAATTGTTCCCCCCAAAGTATTAAATTGACTTTGAAATTAATATCCCATTAGAGCCTATAAAGATTATCCCTTAATGTCAATTCTCAGGGGAGTAGCAACTTTATAAATTAGCAAAGGCACAAGAAATATCATGTGGTCAACAGAACAAACGATTACCATCTCTGAGATTTAAAGCCTATTGTTCAAATATTTACCATTCTTAATCTTACAATTCAAACAGCATTTCTGAAATAATAAAATTCCCCTCGAGCCAAGTTAACTCCTCCACCTAATTGAACATATATTAATAAACTCAGTGTATTTGCCTTGAATTCCTGTCGGGTTCTTTGAGTCGGCAACCATAACTTCAGGGGAAGATCAACCTCAACAATTAGCACCTTTCTAATTTAGGATATTTTCCCAAGACACTTGACACAAACACGCTCAGAAAAAAAATTGACTCATCAAAGAAGGAGATATTAAGCCAAGTAACAAAACCCTGGTTAAGGTAGGTTGAAAGCAGGTCTGTCCAACTTATTTGTGTGAGAGGCCACATTTCAAAATATTTCTCACTCAAGGAGCCAATGAGCAAATTTTGGAAAGTTAAAGTTTGGCACAGAATTAAATATGAATTTCAAAACAAAAACTGAGGTATGAAAATAAACAACTTGCTGGTAAAAGAAAAAGGGATAATAGATAAGGATGAGTATTAAAGTGCAATCGGGTGAGTGTGTGGGTTTCTGGCTTAACCCCCAGGCTCAGGGTGCTCACTCAGTCACCCTTACTCACTGCGAGAATGAATCAGACTGTATGAAGGTGTGTGTGGGTGAGGGAGAACCCGCTGTTACCAGACTCCTAAATAACCCTTGTAATGATATTCAGGCAAACATCATAGCACATACATACTGATGGACAGATCAACGGACCAATCAACACACACACAACACCACAGCCAATCACAGGCAAGAGCATACACAGTACAAAACAGGGAACATGACACTTCCTGAGCATTGCAGCAGGAGACAGCTCAGGGCACAGAGCTCATAGCAAGCCACTCAGACATCCACCATGTGCTGAGTGCCACTACAAGATAGTATTAGGAGTAGGTCCCCAGATTCTAGGGTTATGATCGAACCTCAGTAACCAGTTTACCACTGTAAATAAATGTTAGCAATAAAACTGAGTTGTACCATTCGCAACCGTGTTGGTTCGTCTGTGTAGCAGAGTACCCAACACAGCATAGTGCCAGGAGTAACTGTCGGACCTACCTACGGATGCTCCGGAATCTGCCATCCTGCACCATGGACACCGTCAGCACACCACAGGTCGCTGGAAACCTCGGCGTTAATTGGAAGCTGTTCAAACAGCGCTTCCAGCTCTTCCTGGAAGCCAACGAAAAGGAGCGCGCTTCGTACACCAGAAAGATCACCATCCTCCTCTCCACGGCAGGTCAACACGCCATCCATGTCTACAACTCCCTGGTGTTCGCGGAAGGTGAGGACAAGACCAAGTACAAGACGGTCTTTCTCAAACTCGACCAACACTTCAACGTCGAGGTCAACGAGAGTTTCGAGAGGCATCTCTCCCAGCAGCGCCTGCAGGGTAAGGATGAGCCCTTTCAATCCTTCCTTACGCATCTCCGTATCCTTGCGCAGTCCTGCGGTTACGACACCACCTCCGATTCCATGATTCGGGACCAGATCGTTTATGGGGTTACCTCGGGCACCCTACACCAGCAGCTCTTAAAAATAAAGGGCCTCACCCTAGCCTCCGCAATCGAAGCCTGTGTCCTGCATGAAAACGCGACTAGCCGCTACTCCCAATTTCAGGCGCCCGAATCGGCACGGCAGGGGTCCTACGCGGCCGGATCGGCGAGGCAGGCGTCCTACGAGGCCGAACGGGTCCAGGCGATCTAGCTCCTCCCGGCCTGCAGCCCGGACGAGGGCGGCCATTTACCCGCTTTTTGAGGCCCCCCGCCTTTGTGCGTGCCAAAAAACGACGTCGACACAGAGGGACGTGATGCGCAGGCGTGCTCGACGCAAGACCGAACTGCGCATGCGCGGTGGCGCAACGAACGCCATGACATCACGACGTGCGGCAACTGCGGAGCCGCACATTTAAAGCGGCAATTTCCCGCAAGAAACCGACAATGCCTCCGCTGTGGCAAGATGGGCCACTACGCTGCCTGCTGTCGAGCAGCTCAACCTGCCAATGTTGCCCAATTCCGACAACCTCGCAGGGATGTGTGGACCATTCAGCCTCCTCACTACAAGTCGTGCCCAGACGATATCCAGACCAGTGACGCAGACGACCGGGACGCCTTCCATGTTGCGGTCATTGATGGGAACCGGATGTCTCCAGCCAGGACCCACCAGCCGTTGCAAGTGAACACTGTCAATCCGGGCGATGAATGGTGTGCCACCCTAACGGTCAATCGATCACCGATAACATCCCGTCTGGACACTGGCGCCTCCGCCAACCTCATAGCATGGTCAGCCTTCTACGCCATGAAGGTCAGACCACCAATTCGGCCATCCCATTGCAAGATGGTCGACTACAATGGGAACGTTATCCCGGCTATGGGATCCTGCCAGCTCCAGGTGACACACAACACACACACGGCCACACTCTCATTCGAGATAGTCGGATCATCAAAGGACTCCCTGCTTGGCGCACAGGCATGCAAGGTTCTCCACCTCGTGCAACAAGTCCACGCTCTGTCTCCAGAAGGCACATCTGATTTCCCGGATGCAGAATTCAGGGCACAGCTCCAATCGCTCCTCGCCCACAACCAAGAGGCATTCGAGAGCATGGGAACACAGCCCTACACCTACAGAATTCGGCTCAAACCGGATGCCACCCCAGTCATTCACGCACCTCGCAGGGTCCCAGCGCCACTCAATGACCGCCTCAAGCAACAGCTGCAGGATCTCCAGGATCAAGGGGTGCTATCCCAGGTCACGGAGCCCATGCCATGGGTCAGCTCCATTGTGTGTGTTAAGAAGCCCTCCGGCGAGCTCCGGATCTGCATTTATCCAAAAGACCTCAACAACAACATAATGAGGGAACACTACCCCATACCCAAACGGGAAGCGATCACGTGCGAAATGGCCCGGGCTAAAATCTTCACAAAACTGGATGCCTCGAAGGGTTTTTGGCAGCTCCAACTGGATCCGTCCAGCCGACAGCTGTGCACCTTCAACACCCCTTTCGGCAGGTTCTGCTATAACAGAATGCCATTTGGCATCATCTCGGCATCCGAGGTCTTTCACAGGATCATGGAGCAGATGATGGAGAGCATCGAAGGGGTGCGCGTCTACGTGGACGACGTCATCATCTGGTCCACCACACCACAGGAGCACATCAATCGTCTCCAGCGCGTCTTTGCGCGCATACGGGAAAACGGCCTGCGCCTCAACCGAGCCAAGTGTTCTTTCGGCCAAACCGAGCTGAAGTTCCTGGGGGACCACATTTCCCGGTCAGGGGTCCGTCCGGATGCAGACAAGGTGAGCGCCATTACAGCCATGCCGCAGCCGGCAGACAAGAAAGCAGTGCTACGCTTCCTAGGCATGGTCAACCTCCTGGGGAAGTTGGTTCCCAACCTTGCCTCCCACACGACGGCTCTGCGCCACCTTGTCAAGAAGTCCACAGAGTTCCAGTGGCTGCCCACACACCAGAAGGAATGGGAGGAGCTCAAAATTAAGCTCACCACAGCCCCGGTATTGGTGTTTTTCGACACATCTCGTGACACTAAAATTTCGACTGATGCCAGCCAGTCCGGCATTGGGGCGGTACTCCTACAGCGGGATGACACTGCGTCATGGGCCCCGGTCGCCTATGCCTCGCGGGCCATGACCCCCACAGAACAGCGCTACGCGCAGATCGAAAAGGAGTGTGTGGGTTTGCTGACCAGAATAGACAAGTTCCATGACTACGTGTATGGTCTCCCCCAGTTTACCGTTGAGACTGACCATCGACCCCTGGTCAGCATCATAAATAAGGACCTGAACGAGATGACCCCTCGCCTCCAGCGCATCCTACTTAAACTCAGGAGGTATGACTTCCAACTGGTCTACACCCCAGGGAAAGGACCTTATCATTGCGGATGCCCTATCCAGAGCAGTGAGCACACCGCCCGATTCGGAGGGGTTCATCTGTCAGGTCGAAGCGCAGGTGGCCTTCAGATCGGCAAATCTGCCAGCTGACGACTCCAGTCTGGCCCGTATTCGCCGAGAGACTGCGGCCGACCCCCTTCTACAACGGGTGATGCGCCACATGACGGGTGTGTGGCTCAAAGGACATTGCCCGCAGTTCTACAATGTCCGAGACGTCTTGGCTGTCATTGATGGTGTCCTTCTAAAGCTGGACCGGATTGTGATTCCGCACAGCATGCACAAGATGGTCCTCGACCAACTACACAAAGGCCATCTGGGGGTCGAGAAGTGCAGACGGAGGTCCCGAGAGGCGATATACTGGCCGGGCATCAGTGATGACATTGCCAATATGGTGCTCCACTGCCCCACCTGCCAAAGGTTTCAACCGGTGCAGCCTCCTGAGACGCTTCAGCCCCATGAGCTGGTGACGTCCCCCTGGGCGAAGGTCGGTGTGGACCTTTTTCACGCGCTTGGCAGGGACTATGTAATCGTCATTAATTACTTTTCCAACTATCCAGAGTTCATTCGCCTGCACGATTTAACATCGTCCGCTGTCATAAGGGCCTGCGTAGACACCTTCGCTCGCCACGGCATTCCGATTACTGTCATGTCGGACAATGGGCCCTGTTTTGCCAGCCAGGAATGGTCGTCCTTTGCTGCTTCGTATGGCTTCACACACGAGACGTCCAGCCCTCTGCATTCCCAGTCCAATGGAAAGGCGGAGAAGGGCGTTCACATCGTCAAGCGGCTCCTCTGCAAGGCTGCTGCTGCCGGATCGGATTTCTGAAATGAAAATGAAAGCTAGGCTTCTGCCTAGCCCTGCTGGCCTATCGCTCGGCCCCACTAGCCACTGGCCTCGCACCACCCCAGCTGTTGATGGGTCGCGCCCTCAGGACCACTGTGCCATCCATTCTGGTACCCACAACCAACCATGCTCCGGTACTACACAGGATGCAACAGCAGCGCATTCGCCAGAAGATGGCATATGACACACGGGCAACTGATCTTCCCGCCCTGGCTCCTGGAGACGACGTCCGCATCCACCTACCAGAAGGTGGCTGGTCAGCACCTGCCGAAGTTCTCCGACGCGTGGCTCCCCGCTCGTTCCTGGTTCGCATGCCTGATGGCTCCATTCGTAGGCGCAATCCCCGGGCTCTTCGCCTACTTCCACGCTCGCTACGGGAACTTACACCGACACCGCGCCCTCCTGTTGTTCCTGGTATCGACTTCGTGGAGCTTCCTGCCACCATGCCCCTTCCGTCGTCGCCCGTGGCCAGGCCCATTCCTCAGCCGGTGGATCCAGACCCACCCTTGAGGCAGTCAACCCAAATTCGTCGCCCACCTACTAGACTGGACTTATGAGCCTGTTTGTGCATTGAACTCATAATACCACTGTGTTAATATGTTTCTGTTCTTCCTTGTCGTTACAGGAGTTCGTTTTTGTCGTCCAACATTTCCCAGTTCTTTGTTTATGGTGCAACCTCGTTGTTATGTCGCACCCGACATCGCCCCTTGTATATAGTTTAGCCCCATGTACATGATGTAGATATTGCACACACACACATTCAGCTGCACTCAGTACACACCTCTATTTATAACCACATAGGCACATGTTCTTGTACAAAAGGAAGGATGTCATGGTATTCAGGTAAACATCATAGCACATACATACTGATGGACAGACCAACGGACCAATCAACACATACACAACACTACAGCCAATCACAGGCAAGAGCATTCACAGTACAAAACAGGGAACACAACACTTCCTGAGCATTCCAGCAGGAGACAGCTCAGGGCACAGAGCTCATAGCAAGCCACTCAGATATCCGCCATGTGCTGAGTGCCACTCCAACGTAGTATTAGGAATAGGTCCACAGATTCTAGGGTTATGATCGAACCTCAGTAACCTGTTTACCACTGTAAATAAATGTTAGCAATAAAACTGAGTTGTACCATTCGCAACCGTGTTGGTTCGTCTGTGTAGCAGAGTACCCAACACATCAACCCTTTTATGGACTGACCTGATTAACACTGCACCCCTGTATGCTTCACCCGATGCCGGTGTTTATGTAGTTATATTGTGTACCTTATGTTGCCCTATTATGTATTTTCTTTTATTTCCTTTTATCATGTACTTGATGATTTGTTGAGCTGCTCGCAGAAAAATACTTTTCACTGTACCTCGGTACATGTGACAATAAACAAAATCCAACCCTGACATTGGAAGCGAGCCAGACTTGTGAATAAGTTCTGCGCCCTTCCCCACCACATTCCTTACTTCCCCCGACACTCACTCTCTCTCCCCGCTCACACAGCCCCACACACTCTCCCATTCGCACTCACCTCTTCCCCCTCACATACTCTCTCCCTCCCACACACTCTCTCCCACCCTCACATACTGTCTTTTTCTCTCCCTCACATACTCTCTTCCCCTTCACTCACTCTCTCTTTCTCACACATTCAGACGCCAATGGGCCCTCCTTTTGCTGCCCGAACAACCACCATTGGTGTTTGTTGCATTTCCACTCAGGTTGTTTCTCTCCCATATTTGCTGCCAAAAGGCTCATTAGTGAGCCTTTGAACGGTAAACATGCGAAAGAGGCAACCTATGATTGGAGGAGGAGCTCTGTGCAGATTCTTCCATTCAAGCTTACCTGTTTGACTAGAATATTGAAAACTGGCTCCGGGACTCAGCACCCGAGCTGCTCATTGGGCATGTCTGGTTTAAAGGAAGAGAGCGGAGTATGAGGTGGAGGTTTAGGGAGGAAATTCCAGACCTTATGGTCTAGGTGTCGAAGGATGGCTGCCAATGCAGGGGCAGAGGAAGCAAGGCTGCACAAGATGCAAAGTTAAAGGTGTACCAAATTATTGGAGGACCCTAAAGATGGATGTCACAGAGATAGGAATGGGTGAGGCCTTGGAGGGATTGAACAGACAATGAAAATATTAAAATCGTGATTTTGGTGATGGATGACTGGGATGTGGTGGAGGTTAGGATATGGGTGGAAAAGTTTTGGATGAGCTGAGTTTGTACAGGGTGGATGAATGGAGGTTTCCTATAGAGCATTTGAATAGTCAGGCCTTGAGGCAATAAGGTGTAGCAGAGGGACTGAGGTAGGGTTGGAGATGGACAATTCTACAGAGTTGTGATTGAGAGGACATGAGGTTGAAAGAGTAAAAGGGAATTCCAATGTTGTGAGTAGCCTAGTTCAGCCAAATCGCCAGCGAGGGTTGTGGATTCCGTGGAAATAGGACAGAGTTTGGGGTAGACTCTGCAGGCAATGATTTTGTTCTTTCTAATATTTAATTGACTTAAGCCATGTGAGTCCACATGGACAGCATAAGAGTCAAAAGAGTTATTAGTGAGGTAGAGATGGATGCTGTCAGAGCAAATGGATTACCTGATCTGATGTCTTCAGATAATATTGTCGAGGGAGCTAGGGGCATGAGGTCCTGCAGCAGGAGTTCAGGGAGCTAGGCAGAAAGTTAAAAGACAGGACCTCGAGGGTTGTAATCTCGGGATTACTCCCTGTGCCACGTGCCAGTGAGGCTAGAAATAGGAAGATAGAGCAGACAAACACGTGGCTAAACAGCTGGTGTAGGAGGGAGGGTTTCTGTTATCTGGACCATTGGGAGCTCTTCCGGGGCAGGTGTGACCTGTATAAGATGGACGGGTTGCATCTAAACCGGAGAGGCATAAATATCCTGGCCGCGAGATTTGCTAGTGTCACACGGGAGGGTTTAAACTAGTATGGCAGGGGGGTGGGCACGGGAGCAATAGGTCAGAAGGTGAGAGCATTGAGGGAGAACTAGGGAATAGGGACAGTGTGGCTCTGAGGCAGAGCAGACGGGGAGAAGTTGCTGAACACAGCGGGTCTGGTGGCCTGAAGTGCATATGTTTTAATGCAAGGAGCATTACGGGTAAGGCAGATGAACTTAGAGCTTGGATTACTACTTGGAACTATGATGTTGTTGCCATTACAGAGACCTGGTTGAGGGAAGGGCAGGATTGGCAGCTAAACGTTCCAGGATTTAGATGTTTCAGGCGGGATAGAGGGGGATGTAAAAGGGGAGGCGGAGTTGCGCTACTTGTTCAGGAGAGTATCACAGCTATACAGCGAGAGGACACCTCAGAGGGCAGTGAGGCTATATGGGTAGAGATCAGGAATAAGAAGGGTGCAGTCACAATGTTGGGGGTATACTACAGGCCTCCCAACAGCCAGCGGGAGATAGAGGAGCAGATAGGTAGACAGATTTTGGAAAAGAGTAAAAACAACAGGGTTGTGGTGATGGGAGACTTCAACTTCCCCAATATTGACTGGGACTCACTTAGTGCCAGGGGCTTAGACGGGGCAGAGTTTGTAAGGAGCATCCAGGAGGGCTTCTTAAAACAATATGTAAACAGTCCAACTAGGGAAGGGGCGGTACTGGACCTGGTATTGGGGAATGAGCCCGGCCAGGTGGTAGATGTTTCAGTAGGGGAGCATTTCGGTAACAGTGACCACAGTTCAGTAAGTTTTAAAGTACTGGTGGACAAGGATAAGAGTGGTCCGAGGATGAATGTGCTAAATTGGGGGAAGGCTAATTATAACAATATTAGGCGGGAACTGAAGAACATAGATTGGGGGCGGATGTTTGAGGGCAAATCAACATCTAACATGTGGGAGGCTTTCAAGTGTCAGTTGAAAGGAATACAGGACAGGCATGTTCCTGTGAGGAAGAAAGATAAATACGGCAATTTTCGGGAACCTTGGATGACGAGTGATATTGTAGGCCTCGTCAAAAAGAAAAAGGAGGCATTTGTCAGGGCTAAAAGGCTGGGAACAGACGAAGCCTGTGTGGCATATAAGGAAAGTAGGAAGGAACTTAAGCAAGGAGTCAGGAGGGCTAGAAGGGGTCATGAAAAGTCATTGGCAAATAGGGTTAAGGAAAATCCCAAGGCTTTTTACACTTACATAAAAAGCAAGAGGGTAGCCAGGGAAAGGGTTGGCCCACTGAAGGATAGGCAAGGGAATCTATGTGTGGAGCCAGAGGAAATGGGCGAGGTACTAAATGAATACTTTGCATCAGTATTCACCAAAGAGAAGGAATTGGTAGATGTTGAGTCTGGAGAAGGGGGTGTAGATAGCCTGGGTCACATTGTGATCCAAAAAGACGAGGTGTTGGGTGTCTTAAAAAATATTAAGGTAGATAAGTCCCCAGGGCCGGATGGGATCTACCCCAGAATACTGAAGGAGGCTGGAGAGGAAATTGCTGAGGCCTTGACAGAAATCTTTGGATCCTCGCTGTCTTCAGGGGATGTCCCGGAGGACTGGAGAATAGCCAATGTTGTTCCTCTGTTTAAGAAGGGTGGCAGGGATAATCCCGGGAACTACAGGCCGGTGAGCCTTACTTCAGTGGTAGGGAAATTACTGGAGAGAATTCTTCGAGACAGGATCTACTCCCATTTGGAAGCAAATGGACGTATTAGTGAGAGGCAGCACGGTTTTGTGAAGGGGAGGTCGTGTCTCACTAACTTGATAGAGTTTTTCGAGGAGGTCACTAAGATGATTGATGCAGGTAGGGCAGTAGATGTTGTCTATATGGACTTCAGTAAGGCCTTTGACAAGGTCCCTCATGGTAGACTAGTACAAAAGGTGAAGTCACACGGGATCAGGGGTGAACTGGCAAGGTGGATACAGAACTGGCTAGGCCATAGAAGGCAGAGGGTAGCAATGGAGGGATGCTTTTCTAATTGGAGGGCTGTGACCAGTGGTGTTCCACAGGGATCAGTGCTGGGACCTTTGCTCTTTGTAGTATATATAAATGATTTGGAGGAAAATGTAACTGGTCTGATTAGTAAGTTTGCAGACGACACAAAGGTTGGTGGAATTGCGGATAGCGATGAGGACTGTCTGAGGATACAGCAGGATTTAGATTGTCTGGAGACTTGGGCGGAGAGATGGCAGATGGAGTTTAACCTGGACAAATGTGAGGTAATGCATTTTGGAAGGGCTAATGCAGGTAGGGAATATACAGTGAATGGTAGAACCCTCAAGAGTATTGAAAGTCAAAGAGATCTAGGAGTACAGGTCCACAGATCACTGAAAGGGGCTACACAGGTGGAGAAGGTAGTCAAGAAGGCATACGGCATGCTTGCCTTCATTGGCCGGGGCATTGAGTATAAGAATTGGCAAGTCATGTTGCAGCTGTATAGAACCTTAGTTAGGCCACACTTGGAGTATAGTGTTCAATTCTGGTCGCCACGCTACCAGAAGGATGTGGAGGCTTTAGAGAGGGTGCAGAAGAGATTTACCAGAATGTTGCCTGGTATGGAGGGCATAAGCTATGAGGAGCGATTGAATAAACTCGGTTTGTTCTCACTGGAACGAAGGAGGTTGAGGGGCGACCTGATAGAGGTATACAAAATTATGAGGGGCATAGACAGAGTGGATAGTCAGAGGCTTTTCCCCAGGGTAGAGGGGTCAATTACTAGGGGGCATAGGTTTAAGGTGAGAGGGGCAAAGTTTAGAGTAGATGTACGAGGCAAGTTTTTTACGCAGAGGGTAGTGGGTGCCTGGAACTCGCTACCGGAGTAGGTAGTGGAAGCAGGGACGATAGGGACATTTAAGGGGCATCTTGACAAATATATGAATAGGATGGGAATAGAAGGATACGGACCCAGGAAGTGTAGAAGATTGTAGTTTAGTCGGGCAGTATGGTCGGCACGGGCTTGGAGGGCCGAAGGGCCTGTTCCTGTGCTGTACATTTCTTTGTTCTTTGTTCTTTGTTTGACTGAATGTGGATGAGAAATAGAAGGGGGATAAAGATAGATTCCTAGAAATTCCAGAGGTAATGGTTCTGGACAGAAGTGAAGCCATTGCAGAAGAAATTGGTAAGGACAATACAATCAAGTGAACAATGCAAGAAGATGTTGGACGACAGTTGTGTGATCCATCGTGTCATAGCCTGCGGACAGGTCAAGAAAGATGAAGAACATCTCATTATCACTGAAGATGCCATTTGTGACTTTGATTAGGTCCATATCAGTGCATTGCTGGCAAGAAACTTGACTGGAAAAATTCAAGCAATGAGTTGCAAAAAAAGATAAACATACATTTTGAGTGTTTGCAACACTCGAAGATTTGACAGGAAATGGAGGCTCAAATTGGGCCAGTAGTTTGAGAGAGTTCAAGGGTTGATATTTTGAGGAGACAATGATGATGGGCGATTTGAAAGGGCAGGGAACAATATCTGATGAGAGAATTATTTATGGTATTAGTTGGTTAACATAGGGGCCAGGAAGGGAAATTGGGTGGTCAGTCCAATGGGAATAGGGTTGAGAGTGTAGAAGGTATATATTATGAACAAAGTGAGCTCTGAGAGTAGATATGGGGAGATAAGAGTGAAAGTAAAAGTGCAAGTCGAGAACCCCCTCTGGAAATTCGATCCCAGATTGGAGATTCAACCTACAATATCATCACTGAAGTAACCCATCAAGTGGAAGGAAAGAATTTGAAATGGATAATGAAATGTGTAAGTGTATATCAAGATTTTATCATTTTAATTACATTCCCATGTTAGCCTTTACTCGGTGATAGCTGACTTGGTCTCAGAGGCAGAAGATTATGGATTTAAAAACCCTAATCCAGAGACTTGAATACATATTACAGGCTAGCACTTTTATGCAGCGCTGAGGGAGCACTGCAGTCTGAGAGGTATTCTGTCTGCCCTTTTCAGGTAATGGAAAATTATCCCAATTTTCAAAACATCAAAGGAGTTCTCCTGATGGCCTGGAAAACATTTATCTGTAAACCAACATCACTAGGAAAACAGGCTCATATTATCGTCCCTTGGTCGGGTGTGCAGATTCAGGAGATTTCCTGGCTTGGCAAACTGAACCTTTAAACATATACACCTGCAGCTTAGATTTCTCGTTAGGGGGAGGGAGTGGGGTGGGCTGAAATGCGAGTTGGGGTGGATGACCCCAAAATTGGTGCAGAGGTTGATGGATTTGGAGGTGGGCTGGGTAAAAGGTTTGCTCCGTGCTGTGGCACTGTGTTTAAATATATAATAAAACAACCCTCTAACCCGTTGCACACATTTCTTGGGCCCTATCAATGGCAAACTAAGGACAGCGCGGTGGCGCAGTGGGCTAGCACTGCGGCTTCACGGCGCCAAGGTCCCAGGTTCGATCCCGGCTCTGGGTCACTGTCCGTGTGGAGTTTGCATATTCTCCCCGTGTTTGCGTGGGTTTCGCCCCCACAACCCAAAAATGTGCAAGCTAGGTGGATTGATCACACTAAATTGCCCCTTAATTGGAAAAAAAAATGAATTGGGTACTCTAAAAAAAAAATTCTTCCAATCATTTCCCCAGCCATGCTCCATGCCACCTCCATGTCCCCAGGCTAACCCAGGGCCCCCAACCATCCAAGGTCCCCTAATTGGTGCAGTTACAACGTATAAAACAATTGCACAAAATGTCAATTTTTAAAAAATGTCTAAACCAGTCAAAAAGTAGATTGATCTTAAATAAATCTTCAATTGCATCTGTAAATAAATTACAGAGTGTGGAAACACAGCTTCTTTGTAAAGAGAAAGTCGATTTAAATAAATGAGATTTTTGACCATTTGGTCTGCTGTCGAAAAGATTAGTTGGGTGTTATAGTCGTTGATTACATTTAACAATGGTGCTTGGTTTGTAATAGATATTTCTTCTGGAAATATCAGCAATTAAGTATAACCCTTAGGCCTCCAAGAGGTTCAGGGAAACAATTAGCTCATTGACTTCTGACTTTTGTTTGCTTTGCACTCATATACTATCATGCTAAAAAAAACGTATTACAGCACAAAAGCTAATCAAACAGGTGGAATGGTCCCGAAGTTGATTCAGACTGAAAATTGGCCTGTATCTTTCCAGCTGCACAGCTGAGTTTTCATACCAGATTCTCTGCAACTCTGTACACAGAGAATCTGGGGGTGTAGTTTCTACCGTCATTCTGGTGGGGCGAATCCAGATGGCACCCTGATCTGAAAAAAATAATAAACCCTGCCCTCAGACTTGGAGGACACCCCTCTCAAGCATCCGTGCCACCCCCCCACCCGCCCTTTCAGGTTGGCACTGCCAGGGTGCCAGAGGGCAGTGCAAAGCAACTGCCTGGGCATGACGCACACCACCTGGGGACTATACTTACCTGTGTGGCCTGAACTGAAATCTTTTTTTTTAAATTTAGTGTACCCAATTCATTTTTTCCAATTAAGGGGCAATTTAGCGTGGCCAATTCACCTACCCTGGACATCTTTGGGTTCTGGGGGCGAAACCCCCGCAAACACGGGAGAATGTGCAAACTCCACACGAACAGTGAATCAGAGCTGGGATTGAACCCGGGACCTCGGTGCCGTGAGGTAGCGGTGCCAACCACAGCGCCATCGTGCTGCCCTCCAAACTGAAATCTTGCCGACACAAATCTTGTTTTTGACCTTTCGCAAGATTTAGTGGCCATTATGGGATTTGCAGCCAAGGTGAGCTTGGCTGCTAAGTTGCAGCCATATTTCTGTAAAATTAACATTTAATTAACAAAATTAACATTGATTCCAGTATTATGTAGAAATGAAAGAGATGAACAATTTCCCTGTCCAGCTGTTCTTTCTTTACGCTTTTCCCCTCAATTCAATTTTATTTTAATCTTCGCTTTAATTACATGCTCTTTCCTGCACTCTACCTATTCTTACCTTTTTATATTTCTGACTTACACATTTCACCTATTTCCTCTGGCCACCAGAGCATCTATTTTCAATATGTGGAATACTTTACAGTAATTGATACCGGAGTGCCTAAAAATAATTTTTTTAGCCAACCAAATGACATGGACATGGGATTGACAGGATCATGTATTTAGCATGATAAGTTGGCATGCATTTCAGCCTCAAAACCAGATCTGTTCTCGGCACTCAGTGTTAATTTTGATGAAGGATCCTTCATAGGTTTATCTTACCTTCAGTAATGTCAATAGTCAAAGCACAGTTATGGTACAGACTAATGCCATTAAAGGACTGTTTGGTGACTGGCCGATTGTGTAATCCATTGCATGCAGGCAAAGGGAAAATAAAATCAGGGCAATTGCTTTTTCAGGGCCCCAAATTTCTTGCATCATTGCTTTGTGAAATTAGCATGATCTGTGTTGGTGAGGCAGATATACTGGGTACCTGCCTCCATTAAAAATTCTGTTGGATGTAGGAGTATAGCAGCAGGGGAATTAACAATGCTTGCAACTGAGGTAGATTTGACATTTGGCATTCTTCCTATTTTAAATTTCCAGAAGAATTCCAGCTTCTCCAGTGTCTCCATACTTTTACTCTACAATTGTAAAAATCTGTTTTTTCGCATGAAAGGAACTTTAAGGGGTTTGATTTTCTACTCGGTGATCATTTAATTATTTTATTTTTCAATGCCTTTGGACTAAACATTAGATTAATGCCAATATCATAGCACCCACAGGGACATGACGCTGTAAGTGTGCAGCCGTACTGTGGTCATGTTACTGGACAAGTAATTCAGAGGCTTGGAATCATCATCCAGAGGATGTGAGTGTGAATCCCACCATGGAATTTGAATCCCTTTGTAAAAAGAATAGTGGGAATAAAAAACGGGTGTTAGGAAAAGTAACTAAACTGTTAGGTTGTTGTAAGAACCTGTGAGCTTTGGGAGAAAGAAACCGACTATCCTTACCTGGACTGGACTATGTGATTCATGCCCCACAATGCGAATAGCTGACCTGCCTGAGAATGTATTTTTATAAAGAACCGAAAGCAAATTTGAAGAAGTTACAGTTTTTAATTATTTTGTTTGCATGCAGAGATTGGAGAGTGGCTAATATAACCCCGCTATTCAAAAAGGGAGGTAGAGAGAAAACAGGGAACTATAGACCAGTGAACTTACCAGCAGTAGTGGGGAAGTTACTAGAGTCCATTATCAAGGATTTCATAACACAGCAGTGTGTTTGGAAAGCAGTGGTATAATCAGGTATAATTAGACAAAGTCAGCATGGATTTACAAAATGCTTGATAAATCTACTAGAATTCTTTGAAGTTGTAACTAGTCGCGTTGACCAGGGAGAACTGGGGTGTGTGGTTTATTTAGACTTCCAGAAGGCTTACGACAAGGTCTCGTGACATAGCAGGTTAATATGAAAAAAAAGTGCATGGTATTACGGGTAGTGTCTTGAGATGGATAGAAAGCTGGTTAGCAGACAGGAAGCAAAATGTTGGAATACATTTTTTTTTTCCGATTGGCAGGCAGTGACTAGTGGGGTACCGCAGGGATCTGTGCTAGGCCCCAACTGTTCACATTATGTATTAATGATTTGGATGAGTGAACTAAATGTATTGTCTCCAAATTTGCAGATCATACAAAGTTGGGTGGGAGGGTGAGCTGTGAGGTGGATGCAGAAATGCATTCAGGGATTTGGACAGGCTGAGTAAGTGGGCTTTTGCATGGTAGATAAAAGTGAGGGTATCCTCTTTAGTAACTTCATTGCAGTGTAAGCCGACTTGTGTCAATAAAGATTAATATATTATTATTTAGCAAAAATAGGAAGGCAGATTATTATTTGAATGGGTGTAAATTGAGACAGGTGGATACTCAACGAGACCTTGGTGTCCTCGTACATCAGTAATTGAAAGTGCAGGTGCAGCAGGTAGCAAAGAAGGCAAATAGTATGTTGGCCTTCATAGTAGGGCAGCACGGTGGCGCAGTGGGTTAGCCCTGCTGCCTCACGGCGCCGAGGTCCCAGGTTCGATCCCGGCTCTGGGTCACTGTCTATGTGGAGTCTGTACATTCTCCCCGTGTTTGCATGGGTTTCGTCCCCACAACCCAAAGATGTGCAGGCTAGGTGGACTGGCCATGCTAAATTTCCCCTTAATTGGAAAAAATAAATTGGGTATTCTAAATTTTCTTTTTTTTTTAAATGTTGCCCTTCATAGTGAGAGACAGGATTTGAATTTAGAAATAGTGATGTTTTACTGCAATTGTATAGGGCATTGGTGAGGCCACACCTAGAGTATTGTGTGCAGTTTTGGTGTCCTTATCGGAGAAAGGCTGTTCTGACTATAGAGGAAGTGCAGGCTGAATCGTGGGTTGGCGGGACTGTCATGTGAGGAGAGACTAAATCAGTTAGGATTATATTCATTGGAGTTTAGAAGAGTGAGAGAGGATCTCATAGAAACTTATAACATTCTAACAGGATTCGACAGGGTAGACTCAGAAAGAATGTTCCCGATGGTGGGGGAGTCCAGAACTAGGGGTCATAATTTGAGGATAAGGGGTAAACCTTTTAGGAATGAGGTGAAGAGAAACCTTTTCATCCAGCGAATGGTGGATCTGTGGAATTCACTACCACAGAAAGTAGTTGAGGCCAAAACATTGTGTAATTTCAAGCAGGAATTAGATATAGCTTTTGGGGCTAAAGGAATCAAGGGATATGGGAAAAGGCGGAAACAAGGGGCGTGATTCTCCGTAATTGGCGCAATGTCCGCCGACTGGCGCCAAAAACGGCACGAATCGGCCCGGCATCGCGCTGCCCCAAAGGTGTGGAAGTCTCCGCATATTGAGCGGCCGAGCCCTTACCTTGAGCGGCTAGGCCCGCGCCGGACTGATTTCCGCCCCGCCAGCTGGCGGGAAAGGCCTTTGGTGCCCCGCCAGCCGGCGCGGAAATGACTTTGCCGGGCGGCGCATGCGCGGTAGCGTCAGCAGCTGCTCACGGCATCCCCGCGCATGCGCAGTGGAGGGGGTCTCTTCCACCTCCGCCATAGTGGAGACCATGGCGAAGGCGGAAGGAAAAGAGTGGACCCCGGACCCCGGAGCCTGCCCACGCTGGCGTGTCCCGCCGTCCCAAAGGTGGTTCAATCCACGCCGGCTGGCGTGGGGTGACAGCGGCGGGACTTCGGCCCATCGCGGGCCGGAGAATCGCCGGGGGATTCCCGCCGACCAGCGCGATTCCCGCCCCCGCCGAATATCTGGTGGCGGAGGATTCGCGACACGGCGGGGGCGGGATTCACGCCGGCCCCCAGCGATTCTCCGACCCGGTGGGGGGGTCGGAGAATCGCGCCCAAGGTATTGAACTTGATGACCAGCCATTAATGAGTGGCAGAGCAGGCTCGAAGGCCGAATGGCCTCCATCTGCTTCTATTTTCTATGTATGTTTCCATGTAACTCGTGTTGAGTTCTAACATGAGCAACTGTGTTGTTTCCTGATGGTAAACCATCAGTATTCAGTTGCTAAGATGTCTGAAATAGCATTCACAAAACAGTAATACACTAAAATAATAATGCCTGCTGGCTAGGAAGTGAAGGGAGCCACTGATTGATTGTAAGTTCTTTCTGCCTGTGGGAGCTGACACCACCTGCTGTCAGGTCTTTCCTGCCCAATCTGATTTTGAGAAATGAATAGATTACATCACACTGTTTAACAAAAAGCCTTACATTTTAATTAGCAGACTTCTTAAAATAACTTTAGTTAGTGATTAATGGAGAAGGAGTTCTCTCTCTCTCTATACATAATAAATATATATAGAGAGAGAGAGAGAGAAAGAGAGGGAACTCCTTCTCCATTTGGGCAGCACGGTAGCACAGGTGGCTAGCACTGTGGCTTCACAGCGCCAGGGTCCCAGGTTCGATTCCCAACTGGGTCACTGTCAGTGCGGAGTCTGCACGTTCTCCCAGTGTCTGCATGGGTTTCCTCTGGGGGCTCCGGTTTCCTCCCACAGTCCAAAGAGGTGCAGGTTAGGTGGATTAGCCATGCTAAATTGCCGTTAGTGCCCAAAAAGGTTAGGAGGGGCTATTGGGTTATGAGGATCGGGTGGAAGTGAGGGCTTAAGTGGGTCGGTGCACACTCGATGGGCCGAATGGCCTCCTGCATTGTACGTTCTATGTTCCATATACTTCAATGGTTATTCAATATTATCGTGTAAAGAAAAAAACAAACTTAAACCAAAGAGATTTTCAGTTACCTCAACCAGCAACAAGCAATGAAACATTATCCACTGATAATAAATAACTGGTAGCAATGTCTCCCACATAGTTAATGGCTTCTTTCAGATAAATGAAAATCATTCACTCCATACCATTGTTTTTCATTTAGATGTAAGAATACGTTAGTATTATTGGAACAGTGTTAAAGAAGCCACTTCACAGTGATTGGACAGGGGCTTTCGCATGCTATTTTACAAACTACTAAATTCTTAATCACATGTATATCATTGTGGGAAGGCATTAAGTGAAGACCAGGTGCTTATCTGTAAGATACATAGCTCAACCATTGAATTCATGAATATTGCAAGTATTAACCTAAGACATTTGGGGTGTTGGTTTCTTCACTTGGGGTGTCTAAAGCAATGGTTCAGGAGAAGACTTTGTAACAACTAAATGCAAGATTTAACAGGGCCTATTTTCTTGATATTCGCCCCTATGAAATTCACATTTTCTCCAGAACAAAAGTCAGGGGCAGTAATTTCCAAGAGATTTTCTGGCGAAGACAGGATCTAGTCTGAAGAGGAACAGAAGAGTCAGGGTCATTTACATGAACAGGAGGGCTAAAATCAAATTTTCTGTTGTGATCTTTTGTTATCCTAGCATAGAGATGCCCAAACAACATGTTGCTGTGGTTGGTGAAGAAATACTTTTCAGTCCAGTTACTGTTAAAAAGCACGGGAGCTATGTCCCCACGCCAGTCATTGACTTTTTTAAGGAAAGTCAAGAGTGAAATGGCAGCGTTTGTACGCTGGCGTGGGGACATAGCTCCCGTGCTTTTTAACAGTAACTGGACTGAAAAGTATTTTTAGTGTTATCAGAAACCTTTAAAGGCTTAGAATTGGAAAAAAAAATTGAATTGAAAATCGCTTATTGTCACAAGTTGGCTTCAAATGAAGTTACTGTGAAAAGCCCCTAGTCGCCACATTCCGGCACCTGTTCAGGGAGGCTGGTACGGGAATTGAACCGTGCTGCTGGCCTGCCTCGGTCTGCTTTCAAAGCCAGCGATTTAACCCTGTGCTAAACAGCCCCTGAAATGTTGAAGTGAAACCATCGCTATCTATTGAAGTGCTATTTGATGTATTAAACAGCGTCAGTTTTCTTAAACCATGATTATGGTCTTTTGCGGTGTTGCTTATGGTCAAAATAAAAGTCATGGGTCTCTTTCAGCAACTAAGTGCCAGGCCAACTGAATTTCCACAGGGATTTCTCTGGTTATCCACCATCATTTGGAAGAAGAACTGGAGGAATCATGAATAAATGTTGAATGAGCTTTTTTTCTAGCTCTTTGCAACTCTTCTGCCAAAGTTATGGTGGTCAAATGGGAGAGAACCCTTGTGGAAATCCAGTCCCTATGGCATAGTCTTTACCAACCCTGTCATGGCAGCCCAGCCAAAAGTCCATTGATATTTTGGCGGGACAAAACGATCCCAGAGAAGGTGGGACTGGAAAAATCCACCATATGTTCCTGCTTCTCCATTTCTCTTTTTGCCTCACATCCGACTTCTTGTTGTTGTCTGATTATTTTTCTTACCCCTGGGGTCAATATTTATTCCATTTACTTGGTGTTAACAGCCTCAAAAATGGGTCAGTGCATTTAGCGCTCTAAAGTGCTCAGGGGCTTATGCGAGCGAATGTGAGCTGTTTCAGGTAATATGCACTTTTTACGTTGAAATAGTGGCTCCATGACTAGTTCCATAGGTGACAGAACAGAAGAGGCACTGTAAAGATAATTTGAATTATTTTAGAGGGTCTCCGAAGTGCACTAGTGCACAGGCTTCCCCCTCCGCTGCCACACTTTGCACTCCTGCTCTCATTATCTAACACTCCTGGTGGGGCAACTTGGGCATACATAGAAGATAGAAGCAGGAGGAAATTACACAACTTTTTGACCTCAACTACTTTCTGTGGTAGCGAATTCCACAAATTCACCACTCGCTCGGTGAAAACGCTTCTCCTCATCTCAATCCTAAAAAGGTTTACCCCTAATCCTCAAACTATGGCCCCTAGTTCTGGACTCACCCACCATCAGGGATATTCTTTCCGAATGTACCCTGTCTAATCCTGTAAGAATGTTAAAAGTTTTGATGAGATCCCGTCTCACTCTTTTGAACTCCAATGAATATAATCCTAACCGGCTTAGTCTCTACTCATATGTCAGTCCCGCTATCCCAGGAATCAGTCTGATAAACTTTTGCTTCACTCCCTCCATAGCAAGAACATCCTTCCTCCAATAAGGACACCAAAACTGCACATACTACTCCAGGTGTGGCCTCACCAATGCCCTATACATTTGCAGTAAAAAATCCCTATTCCTGTAATCAAATTCTCTCGCCATGAGGGCCAACATACCATTTGCCTTCTTTACTACCTGCTACACCTGTGCGGTTACTTTCAGCGGCTGGTACATGAAGACACCAAGGTCTCGCTGAGCATTCACCTCTCTCAATTTACACCCATTCAAATAATAATCTGCCTTCCTATTTTTCCTACCAAATCGAATAACCTCACATTTATCCACATTATACTACATTTGCCTTGCATGTGCCCACTCATTCAGCCTGTCCAAATCACATTAAAGCATTTCTGCATCCTCCTCACAGCTCACCCTCCCACCGAACTTTGAATCATCTGCAAATTTGGAGATAATACATTTAGTTCCCTCGTCCAAACAATTAATATATAATGAAAACAGTTGGGGTCCTAACACAGATCCCTGCGGTACCCCACTCAGCACTTCCTGCCAATCGGAAAAAGACCCATGTATTCCAACTTTATGCTTCCTGTCTGCTAACCAGCTTTCCTTTGCTGAACCTGTTTGGCCCCAGAACTTATCCAGTAAATATAAAAGGTGCTGGAGCCTCAAAATTAAAGAGACTACTTGCACTTCCCCACACCCCCTCGACCAACTGAGTCATCAATCTGCATATACACACCACTTTTTGGCCATCCATAAGTGAAAATGTACCCATCTCTTTCCCTTTCTGTAAATCTCTTTCTATCCCTGTCACTGTTCTAATTGTCTCGCACTCTCTCCTTTTGCCTCAAACCTGTCTCCGAAATGCTTAAGCCAACTCGCATGTGATGAATTACTTTGAAATGCAGGCCTCAGTTTTAAAGGAGGGCTGGGTACAGTACATGCGGGCAGTGATTTAGGTGATGTACCTGGGGAACTTAAGGATTTGGAGACCCAGCTGATCTTAATGGCTGGGCCTCCAGACCATAACTTTCATCAGCATCTGACCCGAGTCAAGCCAAATACACTCTCCTGCTCGTGGCAGTGACAGAGATCACAGGCAAGGAGGCTCCAACTGGGGACCTACTAGCTGTTGCCCCCTAGAGGGCCCACAGAGATACCTAAAAGGAGTGAACGTAGCTACCTGGGCCTCTTCTGGACCAGAATCAACCTGCCAACAGGTGTAGTTTGGCATGGAACCCATCACTGGTTCCCAACTCAGGCTTCTGCCTTCAATTATAGCCTGGTCCCAATCAGATATTTTAAGAAGTTCACTACTTCCTTCCAGTGGGTGTCTTTTTTGAGCACACAAAAGAACAGTTTAATGTCAGGTCACAATAGGCAGCAGTGGGAATGTCACCGACCTTATTTTAACTGCACCACCACCCCCCCCCCCCCCCCCCCCGCTAAGATCGGGAATCCCGATCAGGCAGAGAATCCCGCGCCAGGCAGCAGATCTGTTCCCAATCTCCGTTCTCCCCACCGGTCATACCAAGATTCCTGCCCCCGCCGGAAGGAGCATGCAAACCTTCCCAGCCGAGAGTCACAGGGGCATAATTTGGTGCAAGGATTAATAATTTGGTGCCATGGCCTTTGAAGGGGAGCAAGGTGTTAAGTATCTTTTTCATTGTCTTCAGACTTGCTTGTGGGTGAGAATAGCGGGACTGACTTTGTGACAAGGGTGAGGATTCAAAGCATCCCCCTCGGGATCGGGGTGTCGTGGTTGAAACACCCACTGCTGCTTAAAGACTAAGACTCACCCCTTAGGTGTAACTTACTGACTCCTGACTATTTAAACTGTTGACTGCTGCCAGTATCCTTGAAATGCTCCGAGGTTCCTGATCGTGTAGATATCCATTTACCTCACCCATCTGGAAACCCTCCTGCCCTGCGCCTCTGCCTGTGTGCCCTGAGCCTTGGACATTCTGACACGTGGAGGTTGTTCATCTTCTTCTTGCATTGTACACTGGTCCTCTTAGTGAGGCTGCCAGCACTCACTGCATCTGCCAGCTCATCCCAGGCTTGATTGATTGGAGCGGGCTGGTGTCTCCACCTCACCATGGGGAAGAAGGCGTCCCTCCTGTACTCAATGGCATCCGACACCCTGTGTATGTCCACAACAAAGAAACGTGGTGCAGGTCTTCTTGCAGCCATCTACTTGGCTGGATGAAAGTCTGGGCTGAGTGGAGCGCTTAAAAGCTGCTCCAGCTTGTCAGGCTCACAATGGGATTCCCAACCCCAGTGAATCACACACCTGGGAACCCGGGACTCGGGCGGCATGCAGGCAAGCAGCGTGCTGACCTATTTGCATAAATGGAATTGCGCCTCCTCAGCGCTCCCAGCAGCAGCATGAAAATATTCCTATTTTCCTTTGGTGGGAGCACTTAGACTCTGGAATGAAGAATTCTGCCCTTTGTCTCTCAGTCTTGCTCACAAGACTCCCAAGTTTAGCTTCATGGCAGGGAAATTGGGCACTTGAGTAAGCCAGGAATCTGGTTATTTGGGTCAGCGGGGGAGTGGGCACTCAGATTGACTTTTGAGCTGGGTGGGTTTTTTTGAGCTGGGTGTTTGGATGACCAATAAATACGGTACATAATGAAGCAAGAACTCTCTGGTAAGAAGAGGGTGGTAAAGGTGAGAAAAATTCTGAGAGAAGGCTAAGCAGGGGCCTCATCCTCTGTCATGTACTCTTGGAGCTTTAGTTGCAAGAGAGTATTTTTTGGTGGCTTCCCCATTCATCTCTAACACAAATGTAGCTTTATCACAATTAGCAGCTTTAACATTGTAGCTGAGGTTAGTAATTGATATCGGTACAATTCAGAAAGTGGGCACAATAGTCAGTGAGAGGAAGCTAGAAGAGCTAATCTGACAACCAGATAGATCTAGTTGTCACTCGGGTACTCAAACCAATAAGCCTTGTAAGGACTTAGCACAGACAATATTTTCAGTAATATAAGGCTGGAAATTATTAATTGATAATGATAATAATAATTGCTTATTGTCACAAGTAGACTTCAATGAAGTTACTGTGAAAAGCCCCTAGTCGCCACATTCCGGCGCCTGTTTGGGGAGGCCGGTACGGGAATTGAACCCGCGCTGCTGGCCTTGTTCTGCAATACAGGCCAGCTGTTTAGCCCACTGTGCTAAACCACCCCCTAATAATAATCTTTTATTGTCACAAGTATGAAGTTACTGTGAAAAACCCCTAGTCGCCACATTCTGGTGGCCGTTCAGGTAAGCTGGTACAGGAATTGAACCCGCGCTGCTGGCCTTGTTCTACATTACAAACCAGCTGTCTAGCCCATTGAGCTAACATGCTGGACATTCTGTATTTGAACAGAGACACTAACCCATTTAAAATAATGCAGTGGAATTTTGTTTGTGTGTGTTAGGTTTCCATCGATTGAAATTAAAGCCCGCAGTCATTTCTAGTCTATAAATTAGTTATAGGGTGTAAAAGGCCTTTCATATAAATGATTATTGTACATTGTATTTTTCTAAGATTAGTTTTTAAGTGAAGAAGAAAGCGGAATTTCAACTCCAAGTGGAAAAGCAGCCTAGCGAACAGCAAGTCTGGCTGACAGTTGTAGCAAGAAGTCCAGACAATACACCCAGGCCTCAGTAACATGCAATAGGCTGACATTCCAACAAGAATGACTAGGAATTGGCCGCCAAGCTGTTAAAATCACCAGCCAAGCCCAAGGTGAATGTGGAAATGGAATAAGACCAGCAGTTTGAGAAGGAAGTGGAATCGAGGCAGAGGGGCCTACATTTTCGTTGTGGGGCCCAGAGGAACAATCCTAATCTTTTGGACCCCACAAAGAAAATAAATAAAGTTACACTGAAGGGTCTCAGTGATCAACCTCCAGCCGGCTTCAAACTGGTGTAGAAGCTGCTCCCTGATTTAGCCAAGTGTTTAAAACACTCTTGGGCATGTGTGCTTGTTGCCTGAATCTTACAACAGTAAGTTACCAAAATCAGAATGGTTGGCCCTATTTAATTGCCCATTTTAATGACAAAAACTGGGCATGGGCGGTTAAAAGGCAAAAAAGTCAAGTTACAGTCATTAAAGTGTACCGATTATTCAAAGAGTTAATAACTTTCAGAGGACAATAGTGCAGAGAGATGTGCTTGTGTACATTGGTGTTCTTTCAAAGTGACAGAGTATTGAAAAAATACTTTCTTTGATGTAGGACGAGTTTCAATGGGTCATGTTGCCTTTTCTTATCCTTGTGGCTATGTACAAAGATTAGGAATAGCATTGGTTCATTCGCATTTGATGAATATCGCCATTTCTTGGCTAGGTTGCTGTGTAGAACACTGCCTAGCAAGGCAGTATTCAATCTTTTTAAATGAACTGTCATAGATAGCAAAAAGGCTGCTTTCCTCCATCCATGTGTCTCCACAATAAAACGTGATGGAACATTTTGCACAAGAGCCTGAGATGTGCTTTGGGAGCTGAGAGAGGAGTTATTGACAGGAAATTCAAAAGCCCCGCAGTTTTGATTACAGAGTACATTTTAATTTTTCTGCAGGATTCCATCCCAACAACCAGCATAATTGATAGGCTAGCTGTCTATCAGGCCGGACAGCCTGAAAAACTGGGCCGTAGCCATGGAACTGGAAGGTCTCGGGGGAAGAAGGAGATTGCGGTGGCAAGAGATTGTGTTGGTGGAGGGGAGGATTGGAAGTTGGAGATTATTGGAGATGGGAGGGGTTGGGTCGATGACAGTTAGAGATCAGATTATGTGGAGGTTTAATGAGTAGCTCAATGGGCTGATGGAGGGAAGGGGAGACACACCTGTTCCACCTGGCCCACAACAGTGCTGTAAAAATACTAACCTAACGGATTCAACCATTCTCACCTCCTTTTACCTGCTAGGTATCTCGAGGCCAAGGAAACCCAGCCAATGTGGGTAAAAATAGAAATCATGTTAAAATAGAGGCACACAGCTTTCTTAAAAATACTTTGTCACTCATAAAACTGGAAGTAGGTGGGTTCCCGAAAGGATGGTACTGGTTTTGAAATTTTTTTAATGTTTTTTGTTCCCACCTAACCCTATCCTACCAGTTTTAGGAGGTTTTAATTACCCCCAAAATGTTTTCTCACGACATTCGTTACGAAGCATCAAACATGACTTCTAACTAAAACTAAACTATACATATCTATGTCGGCAAATAATACTCACGGCCAGAACTTTGCTGTGTGTGAAGCTTGTCACAACCACTTTGGTGTTTCCTTAAAGTGGGTCATGAATTAAGAATTTGCATGTGGTTCCCTTTACATTTATGAGTGGATTAATTAAAAATAACCCAGCAGCCAAACTTTAATCTTAAATAAGATAAAGGTTAGTTTATTACAAAACTGCTGCTGTAAGTTACTTAAGTAAAAATGATCAAGTTATTGATTAAAACACAGGTACAAAGATTGAAGTTCAGATGAAGGGAAAAAGATATTGGGGAGGGATTTTCCAGTCGTTCTCGCCAGCAGGATCATTTGGTCTTGTTGATGGTGAACCCCTGCCATGGGTTTCCCCATGCGTGGATGCAGTGAGAAATCCCATTGGCAGCAGCGGGACCAGAAGATCCCACCGCCAGCCAACTGCAGACCGCCTCCAGCAACCGAGAAACGTACCGGGAGGGGCATGGAAAATTCAACCCCCAATCATTACGGCCCATTTCTTGAATTCTTTCCTTCTGAAATGAAGGGCTTGAAATTTGAGGTTCACTTTTGCAGCTGTGATAGCTTCTGTAGTTGAAGTGTTTGACTTTTCCTTTGCAGATGGACTCAACAAGCAGAACAGGTCCAGAAGTGAGCAAAGGCTCCTCATTTCAATTTTACGGTATTGCATTTTGGTGTTTCTTAGTAACCTGGGGCGGGATTCTCCGAACCCCCGCCGGGTCGGAGAATCGCCGGGGGCTGGCGTGAATCTCGCCCCCGCCGGTTGCCGAATTCTCCGGCACTGGATATTCGGTGGGGGTGGGAATCGCGCCGCGCCGGTTGGCGGGCCCTCCCCCCGGCGATTCTCCGGCCCGCGATGGGCCGAAGTCCCGCTGCTGGAATGCCTGTCCCGCCGGCGAGAATCAAACCACCTCTCTTACCGGCGGGACAAGGCGGCGCAGGCGGGCTCCGGGGTCCTGGGGGGGGTGGTGTGCGGGGCGATCTGGCCCCGGAGGGTGCCCCCACGGTGGCCTGGCCCGCGATCGGGGCCCACCGATCCGCGGGCGGGCCTGTGCCGTGGGGGCACTCTTTTCCTTCCGCCTTCGCCGTGGTCTCCACTATGGCAGAGGCGGACGAGACACCCTCCACTGCACCTGCGCGGGGATGCCGTGAGCGGCTGCTGACGCTCCCGCGCATGCGCCGCACGGCAAAGTCATTTCCGCGCCAGCTGGCGGGGCATCAAAGGCCTTTCCCGCCAGCTGGCAGGGCGGAAATCTGTCCGGCGGAGATGCGGAGAATTCCGCACCTTTGGGGCGGCGCGATGCCAGACTGATTCGCGCCATTTTTGGCACTGGTCAGCGGACATCGCGTCGATTGCGGAGAATCCCGCCCCTTGATGTGGTACAACAGTCAGATAACTGTTTCTGGAAGTCTTCCTGGTCTCTCTTGGTTGAGAAGCAGTTTCTGTTTCAAAGTGTCTCTCTCATGATGTTCAAGATGCCTCTCTCTCTTTCGGCAGCTTTCAACCTCTTTCTTCTTATGGTATGAAGCCAAAAGGTAGCTGTTCCCAAACTGATGAATCATGTTTTCATATTGGGCATCGGTGATTCAAACCACCTTTCTCCCACCTGAGGTTCTTTTATTCAGTTTTACGTTAAGGTCTTTATCATTCATTTTTCCTCATTCTGAAAGAAGACAAGTATGTGGAAGGATTTAATTTAGGTAACACTCATTAAATTTCAAAATGTCTTTTGTGATCCTTCTTGAGATAAGCAGTCTGATAGTGTTTTGAGCGAACACAGAAAGGTGGCAAGTTGTCTGTGCAAACATCCCTTTTCCGAACAAAGACTGTTTTGAAGTTCTTTTTATAGCAAACATGTGCTTTTCAAACAGTCGCCCTTAAAAATCTGAAATATCATAATTACACGATTGTGACAAAATATTACCCCACATTTACCTCATTTTATGGTGTGATTCATTTTACTGTCATGCTAAGTAGCACTGCTCTTTATTTTCCACATTGATTTTAGTCCATAATGAATTAGCACACAATGAGTAAGGCACAGTTCACTCAGCAAGGGAAACCTGGATATTAAAATGAGCCAAGCTGTCATTTTACTCATTTTAATGTCTACTAAACATTCACACAATAAGACATTTTTTGAAGAAGAGTTTAATGACTCCCATGTGTTTGGCTAATATGTAGTGATAAATATGCCATATGTTTTTAATGAATATAAATCTGCTGTGATTTATATCATTATAAGGAACCATTAACATTCAGTGCAATGCACTCTGACAGATTTTCAGATTGGAAGCAATCCGTAAGTTTCAACAGAACCCACAATCACCTGTCCACATTGTCAAGTTTACTTAAAAATACAGTGCAAAATAAAATAAATCCAATCAAGATCACGGTTAGTAGGGAATTATCTGACACAAGGCAAGCCATTTTCATAATGGATATAAGGAAATGAGGATTGAGAGAATACACATTCCCTATGTATCAAATTATCTCCCAGCATATATTCTCCGTCTGTTCTTGTATTTCAAAATGATAACAATTTCAGCAATAAAGAAGAATAAACTAGCATTTTCCAATATTCTCCCTTTGCAGAAGGTTTCGATCTCCATTAAGATACAGGTTCTAACCATGAGAAGCCTTCCAATACCTTGCCCATATGACCATTCTACATTTGCCATCCTAAATAGCAAGTTTTAGAAGGCTATTGTTCTACAACCCAAAGCCTTATCCTGTTTCTCTCCAGCATCTACACATGTACAACTTCCAGCATGGATTATTAGATGGTAATTGGGAATGGAGATATGGCTCATCTTATTCCATAGAATTTACAGTGCAGAAGGAGGCCATTTGGCCCATCGAGTCAAAATTCTAAATTCCAAATTCTGTCCCAGATTCATTGCAGTACTTGAACTCCTGTTCTACTTGAGACCAAATTCATGGACTGGTAATCAAACCTGGGACCTTCTGGTGATTGAATCTGACATCACCAAAGAGCACTGCATCACTGATAATTTGTATAGTACTGTTCACCCAAATCTCTGCTGGCCATACGTTATCTCATGCCAAACCTGTTCACACAGCACCACTGTGCTTGTTGTCCTGCATTGGCTCCCAGTAAAGCAATGCATCAATTTTAAAATTCTCATCCTTATTTCCAAATCTCTCTATAGCCTCACCTATTCCCATCTCTGTAACGTTCCCGAGCTCTTCAGCATCTCTGACCTTCAATTCAGGCCATCTGTGCATCCCTCATTTTCTTCACTCCACTGCTTATTGCTTACCTTTAGGTCCTGGAATTCCCTCACTAGTCCTCTTTGCGTCTCTACTTCACGGACCTGCCTTTTTAAATGTTTTCCAATTAAGGTGCAATTTTAGCATGGTCAATCGACCTACCCTGCACATGTTGTGAAGGTGAGACTCACGCCGACACGGGAAGTATGTGCAAACTCCACACAGACAGTGACCAAGGGATTGAATTTGGGTCTGGATTGAATGATGCCCCTCGAACCTACCTATTTGACCAAGCTTTTAATGATCTGCCCTAACATTTCCTTTTTAAAAACGGAAATTGCTGGAAGTATTCCGCAGTTCAGATGGTATTTGTGGAGAGAAATGGGCCCAATTTGAACACACACAAAACATTTTTATTTACACAGAGTTAAAATCAAGGATAGGGGGCCAGTTGTTTAGGACTGTGAGGAAAAGAAAGTCCTTAATGGGTTGTGGATGTTCCCCATATCTCTCAGAAGGGAAAGTGGAGTTGTAGCCTAAAATCAGCCATGATTGTGTTGAATGTGGAGCATGCTCAGTAGGCCCTCTGGTCTACTCTTGCTCCTATCTCTTTTGTTCTTATATTCTTATGACCTCATACTGAGTTTCTATTGCTGCAGTCAGACATTATTGCTGCAGTAGAGGCTGAGACTTCAATATCAGACACTGTGGGCTTGGGCCAACACTTCCATGCTGATGGGTTCCAAGCTCTGCACAAACCTGTGCCAAGTTGAAGCTAGACTCCTCCTTGCTCCCTGAAAGTGAGTGCTGGCTTTTCAGAATTCCTGTCAAAGCACCAAGCATGTCAGTGTGCATACCTATCAGCTTTTTTATGTACACTGCCCATCAAAACACTCATCTTGATTCCTCTGCAGCAAAAGTCATGAGGTACTTCACCCTTTAATGTGCTATCTATCCTTTTTCTCTGCCTTGGTTGGAGCCCACTCAGGCATGGTGAGACACTAGATGGAATTTAATGGTCCCCGACCCCCACCCCCGAGAGTGTTCTAGGAGAAGGGAGGGCCATCTAATCGGCCGAAGGCATGGTGTGGAGAATCCATCGCCTTCCTGACTTCCCTTGATTAATTTGGGTCAGGGCGGGGAAGGTTGAGGTCAGCATTCACAGTCCCTTCATTCTTGAATTATTTTGAAGCGCTCAGCTGGAAATTGACAGCCCTTTACTCTCTTTGAACTGGTTGATATTTGTAAACATTGTGATCAGAGCACTACAGAGTTACTGAACCATGAAAAAGATGAATGAAGCAAGGCTCACAACTGAGTTTGTGGAAGCTGTCAATCACAGCCCACTAAGGGAAATTAATGAATAGCTTTCAGCTCAAGGATATGAGGAGTTTAGACACAGATCACAAGTTTACTCTTTCCAAGAAATGATATGTGGTGCTTCCTCTGTCTGAGCCAGCAGGTGTATGTCCAGGTGAGTGTTCCAACTGTAATTCTTTTCACTTATTCCTGTCTGGGCTGCTCTCTAGCTTCCAGACAGAGGTCTATTCCGTGGGGGGGGGGGGGGGGGGGGGGGTACCTTTAATTAGGGGTCTCTGGGGGGGGGGGTCCCTTTATTTAGAAGGACTCTGGATGTTCCTTTTATTTTGGGGGTCTCTGGAGGGGTCCCCTATTTAGGGGGTCTTTGTGGAAGTCCCCCTTTTTAGGGGGTCTCTGAGGTTGGGGTTCTTTTATTTAAGAGGCCTTTGTGGTGGTTCCCCTATTTAGGGGGTCTCTGTGTGGGTGCCCTTATTTAGCAGGTCTCTGTGAGGGGATCGGTTTATTTAGAGAGTCCTGGGGGAGGGGGTGTCTGGTGGTGGAGGTGCCTGGCATTGTGGGAGGTGAAGGTGCCCTTGGGTGGACTTTGGGGGCAACTCGCTTAAGGGGTCACCCCCTTGGTAAAACCAGCAGTGATCCGCGCCCATGTGATTCCTGACTCAGAGGACCAGAGATCCTGGTGCCCAGCCGGCTAAGTGCTATTTGCATCCTCCCGCTGGCGCGCGGGCTCGAGCCCTGATCCTGCCGCCAGCTGGGGGCTGGTTTGACTCCGGCCGCCCGATTCTCTGCCGCATCGGGAACCTTGCTACTGGCAGTGGCTGGCAGAGAAAAGCCCCTGCTTTTAGAAAATGGGTCGGGGCCGAGTCCATTCCATAAAAAAGAATATCCCTTAAAATCAATATTGTGTTTCTGCGAGGGAACACTTGAGCCTAATCAACCCAGTCAGTAATATGACCCTACGCGGAGGCTGTGCTATATGACTGACTGGTCTCAGGAAATTTCCAATCGAGGATACCTGTTAGATTATATAAAGGGAAGAGCAGAAGGTGGAGAAATAAGTGGCTGAAGAGTTGCTCAACGCATACAGTCAGAGAGCTGTTCTGGGCAAGGATTTCTATTGAAAGGTTGGCAAACAATTAAGATTTCAATTATAGATATGTGGGATGACAAAGGTGAGATGTTTGAGGGAGCAAAGGTGCACAATGTGCGGCCTATCTAATATTACCCATTGTGATCAAATTAAGACAGGTGAGCATCTGCTGCCAGAGCCCTCATGGAGGAAACACCATCACAAAATGCATGAAATAATATTAGAAGAGCACAGAACAAGTCAATGAAAGAGAGCTTTAGACAGTATAACACACAACATCAGGGGCGAGATTCTCCGACCCCCCGCCGGGTCGGAGAATCGCCGGGGGCTGGCGTGAATCCCGCCCCCGCCAGTTGCCGAAGTCTCCGGCAACGGATATTCGGCGGGGGCGGGAATCGCGTCGCGCCGGTTGGCAGGCCCCCCCGCGCGATTCTCCGGTCCGAATGGGCCGAAGTCCCGCCGCTAAAATGCCTGTCCCGCCGACGTAAATTAAACCACCTACTTACCGGCGGGACAAGGCGGCGCGGGCGGGCTCCGGGGTCCTGGGGGGGATGCGGGGCGATCTGGCCCCGGGGGGGTGCCCCCACGGTGGCCTGGCCCGCGATCGGGGCCCACCTATCCACAGGCGGGCCTGTGCCGTGGGGGCACTCTTTCCCTTCCGCCTCCGCCACGGTCTCCACCATGGCGGAGGCAGAAGAGACTCCCTCCACTGCGCATGCGCGGGAATGCCGTCAGCGGCCGCTGACGCTCCCGCGCATGCGCTGCCCGGAGATGTCATTTCCGTGCCAGCTGGCAGGGCACCAAAGGCCTTTTCCGCCAGCTGGCGGGGCGGAAATTCGTCCGGCGCCGACCTAGCCCCTTAAGGTTGGGGCTCGGCCCCCAAAGATGCGGAGCATTCCGCACCTTTGGGACGGCGCGATGCCCGTCTGATTTGAGCCGTTTTGGGCGCCAGTCGGTGGACATCGCGCCTTTCCCGGAGAATTTCGCCCTCCATTCTTGCCTTAAAGAGGATAGGTATAGGAGCTCCGTCAGTTCCTGAATGGTCATGGTGATGATGGTAATAATGCATGTGTAGTAGTAACAATAATTCAGATAAAAAAAGGATGGTGGTCAGTTTAGAATGTCAGGCAGCTTTGTTTTAATATTCCCTTTGATATGCACATTAGTCTGTGGATTCTGATTAACATTGCTATCAGCAAAACAAATAGCCACTGTGTCTGCGTTTGAGGGAGCAAAGGTGCCAAAGTTGGGGGAGAAAAGGATGTGATGAGAGCAATACTATGTGGGGACAGTTAGGGCATGACGGATGGTGAAATGTATGGCTGCGTGGGATGGTAAGCAGAAAGACGTCCTGCCTGTAAACCATGTAAGGGCTGGAACATTAATAAATTTATCCTTTTTGAGGAAATGGGTATCTTCGTGTGTATTATGGAGTGGGACGGTGGTAGATCACACTCTTTGACAAACAGACATCCGCAACACTACTACTGGTCAGTCATACAGCACAGCCTCCACGTAGGGTCATATTACTGACAGGATTGATTAGGCTGAAGCATTCCCTCGCAGAAACACAATACTGATTTTGGTGGGTCAGAAAGGGGTTTGTGGAAGAGAGATTGTTTTAGCAAGGCAAATGTTCCTAAGCTCTCTGCAGTAAGTTGAACGATGAAGCTGACAGCCTCTCAGTTATTTTTAAAATACACTTCAGCCTATGACTTGAACGCTGTCACCGATATGAATCGACTTACTGTTGAAAAGAGATCACAATCCAGTATAAATCTACAAGTCTGTCCGTAAAACTGACAATTCAGGTAAATTGGTATTACATAAAAACAGGATCTACCTAAATACTGTAGCTACCAGAGCAGGTCAGAGACGAGGAATCCTGCCGCAAATAACTCACCTCCTGACTCCCCAAAGCTTGTCCACCATCGACAAGGTACAAGTCAGGAGTGTGATGGAACAAAAACAAAAAATACTGGACAATCCCAGCAGGTCTGACAGCATCTGTGGAGAGAAAAGGGAGCTAATGTTTTGAGTGTGGATGTCTGTTTGTCAAAGAGTGTGATGGAATTCCCTCGATTTGCCTGGATGAGTGCAACTCCAAGAACATTCAAGAAGCTCGACATCTTCCAGGATGAAGCAGCCTGCTTGATGGCCACCCACAAACATTCACTCCCTGCACCAGGGACACAGATCCAGCAGTGTATACCATCTACGAGATGTATTGCAGGAACTCACCTTCTCAAGGGCAGTTTAGGATGGGCAATGAATGCTGGCTAGCAGTGATGCCATCATACCTTGAATGAATTCTCCATTCCCACAGCCGGCCATTGGTGTTTTCCATTGTGGCCACCCCAGGCCGTCAGGAATTCCACGGGATTGGGCAGCATGGTGGCGCAGTGGCTAGCACTGCTGCCTCACCGAGCCGAGGTCCCAGGTTCGATCCCGGCCCTGGGTCACTGTCCGTGTGGAGTTTGCACATTCTCCCAGTGCTTGCATGGGTTTCACCCCCACAACCCAAAGATGTGCAGGGTGGGTGGATTGGCCACACTAAATTGCCCCTTAATTGGAAAAAATGAATTATGTACTCTAAATTTTTTTTTAAGGAAATACGCGGCCGTAGGTGCGCAGCCGGTGGACCGGAGGATCCCATTGACAAAGAATTCCGCAGTGTGTCTCTATGCTATCTTCAAAAGTATAGTGCCAGTGTCTGTACTGGTGGCTGTGAATGTGAGATTGAGTAAGATGTTTCCTCTTCATCATTTGCCTTGTTCCTCTTGGACTTCACAATCTCACCAGTTCTTGACCGAATGGCAGTTTTGGGATTTCTGAAAGGCTAAAGACACCAGGGTAGTGCTGGGGTGAAGGAAGCTGGGTAAAAACAAGAAGTGCATGTCTGTACCAGATACAGCTTGAAAATCAGAAAGGGTTGGATAAAGAGGAAAGAGGATGTGAGAAAGTAGATTAGATAGGAATGTACCGTTAGTTTCATTCATGGCCTCACAACTGATTGTGAGCACTATCTTCGTCATGGGGCTAAGACGAGCAGCTTTGTCTGTTCCTTGCCATTTAGGTGCTGCTCTGACTATGGGCAGTCCTGTCTTCAAAGAAAGAGAACAGTGTGCTATAGGGTTTGGTGCAGTGTGCCTGCCACAGTTGAATAGCTGGCTGTTGGTGGAAATTGTAAGATAAGCCTTACAGCAATGCATCATGTGTGAGGTAAAGGTGAGGCAATGACTGGTATGAGTCATTCTTGATAGAAATTGTTGAGTATTGGGATGGGGTGAATGGAACAGTGTGTGAGGTTAGTGGCTGGTTTGTAAGTTACATTTGCTGACTTTTACCGCTTGCATGAGGTCATTGAACATTTTACAGCCTTGCATCCATGGTCCATAGAACCATAGAATTTCTCCAATGCTGAAGAAGGCAATTTAGACCATCGAGTCTGTACCAATCCTCTGAAAGAGCACCTTACCTAGGCCCACTCCACAACCCTATCCTTGTAGTCCCACCTAGCCTGCACATCTTTGGACTGTGGGAGGAAACCAGAGAACCTGGGGAAAAACCACGCAGATACGAGGAGAAAGTGCAAACTCCACACAGGCAGTCATCAAGGCTGAAACTAGGTCCCTGGCGGTGTGAGGTAGCAGTTCTAACCACTGTGCCACGGGGCTGCCCTTGGAGCTAGACTGCTGTCTTTGACTGTGACAGCCATGTGCTCCCACCCCTTCATAATATCTGTCTGAACGGCTACCCAGCCCACTGATGGAAGAGAAGATCCCTCCTGTCCATCTCCTCCAACAAGGTCCCCAATGCTGCACCAAACGAACCTAGAGGACTGCTCTCTGGACTGTTGTGCCATTTCCCCATCTCTTTCTGCTTCGAGGTTTATCTTGATTCAGTTCCACGCAAAATGTGCCTCCTCATTAAGAGGTGCAGGCTGACATTTTATAGTGCAGGCAAAGTTTAAGTGGCGTTAGCCTTTCACGAACTGACCACCTTGCTGAGGCATGTAGCCATTCAGCAACGTGCTTATTCATGGCCTGTCTGGCACCACTATTTAAGTTGGCAGGTATCATAAAGTTTATACGCTGCCTACATTGCTTTGAACAAACGCAAGTTAATTGCTTATCACAAACTCAGTACATGATTACTAACCTTATTCGACATTTCCCTTAATATTTCTTTGTGGCTTGGCTAATCTCTCCTGTGAAGAACACAAGGGACATTTTACGACATTAAAGATGCTATACAATGCAGGCTTCATTGTTGTTCATTCTAAAAGTAGAGCATTTCTCTAAACTCATCGTAATATTACATCAATTTTTTTCCATAAACAAAGTTGACAATCATTGCACAATATAACTTCTGACAAAATTTTAATAGAATGGCATATATTTAACACAAGTGGATTGGAAACATGGAATTTTCTGCCGTTCCCACTGTTGGGATCTTTCGGTCCCAGCAACAGCAACCCCCCGCCACTGGTTCCACAGTGGCAGAGGGTGCAAACAATGGGAAGCCCTGTTGGCAGCGGTGGGACTGGAAGAACCCGACATGGGCTAAACACATCGCAAGTGGTGTGAAAAATCCCGCGTATTGCATGCATTAATTATTGGGATCAGATCCAGATAGGCCCACAAGGGGGGCAGGAAATTGTGAATATTTTCATGTTATACTCCGCTGGAGAAGTAGGCGTCAATGTACGCAGTACATTAAACAGTTGCTATGTTAGAGCAAATGGCATGAATGTTATATTGACTACAAAAATCTTCAACCTCTCAGAATAGAGGAAAGATGCAACTAATAACAACAGCTTGAAATTGTAGCGTGCCAAAGGAGAGGCCTTAGAGTTTCCCTCATCAGACTCTCAGAGCAGAAATGGAGGTTCGGGGATTATCGGCAGAATGTTAACTGCTGCAAAGTGATTTAAAGAGAACATTGGAGAGTCTTTATGTTTTTATGTTTGTGAATGTGAAATTGATAGCGTCTATGAATGTTATGGCTATTGGATCTTTCCAATCAGTAGGGAGTGATTTCTCTGGCAATGAAAATGTATTAGTCCATAAATTCAGTACATACAGCACCCTTTATCCAGCACTGACGCTTAAAATGATAACAGTGCATATTTCCAGCAAATAATGAGCCATATGCCATATTGGGAAGTGAAAAAGGCCTCTTTAGCCATGCCTGTGTGTTTTTACACATGCATATGGCCCATAAATTGGCTTTTATACCATCATTCCCAAGACATTCTCCCACTCAGTAACATTGAACATACAACACTGCAGAATCTTGCTTGGAATCGCCCCAGCCCAAGTTCACTACGATGTCCCTGTGTTTATCAAATTATATTTACCAAGCACAAGCCCATTTGCCATTGTGTTTTGATCACCTGAAGTCCATACATGTGGGTCACTTCATCCACAATTTGCAGACTGTTTCTCTGGTATCTTTATTCAGATCATTAATAAAGTTGGTGATGAACCTTATCAATGATGCCTGCAGGTCTCTCCCCTAAATGATGAGCCCTGTACAGATTTGCTACCATTAACAACTGTGCTCTATCAATGAAAAATGCAATCAGTTTTCTACCCAGGCTAATGTCTGCCCACAGATCCCACAGGATCGAAACTTAATTAGCAATTATTAATTACTTTTTCAAAGGCTTTACGAAAGCCTAAATAAACAATCATCTTCTGGAATTCCATCATCCACCAGTGTGTGAATCCTGCTCACTCCTGATCCTGACACACACCTGACCTGTTTAGATTGCCATGTGCTCTGGAGGTGGAGCTTCAGGAATTCAAGTGGAAGAAGCCCGTCTTGTCTACACCTTCCCTGTCTGGCATAAAGGAGCGCATGGACATTCCACCCACTTAACACACCCCTGGAAATTCTCCGGATAGGTCTTTTGGGATAGAGAGATCCTGCATTTTCTGGTCCTGTCAAATTTTGCCAAGAGCCTTCTCCAAGGCATAAAGAAAATTGTTGACATTCTGCTGTTCCAACAGTTGAACTTTAAAGGCCATCTCATGAACCACCACAGCAACCATTCCACTGGTGCCCTGGTTATCACATCAAATACACCACGCAGGTCTCTGTAATTTGCCTTTTGTTTTCTTTATAATGAAGGTTAGTACGGCACATGTTCTTGCATTCCAGATGGTCCTGGCTAATTTGTGGATTTTGAGCTGGATTTTGCCATCCCAACGAGGGCAAACCAACATTGAATGGGAAGATTGAAATTGAGCCAGCATTCCCGCCAGCCACTATTTTGTCCAGCATGGGAAATGTAGAGGGCCATGACCCAATGTTATGGGCGAGGCTTTTCAGAACCCCAAAATGTGTCATGGAGTTCAACCAACCTCTCCCTTTAATGGATTTGCTGCTTTTCCGAGCACACGGCTTTTTCCCTAGGTGTGGGATTACAATTATGGACACGTGGGTTTTTAAACACAAAACACTGTTTATTCCATGAACTCAACATAACATCTTAAATAAACATTGGATCTCTTAACACCCCTTACTTCAAAGATAACTCAGAAAATATTGCAACAGTAAATACTTCCTTAAAATGTTCCTTCAAACTTCCAAGAGACTTAACACCTTTAAACAGTATCACATCAGGTTAAAGGATATATATATTTTCTGAGAATGGCAGAGATATATTAGCTTGTCTGATTTCAGCTCCAGCACCTTGCTTTTCTTTATGCATCTCTCTGGAAACCCACAGACACACCCAAACTGCTTTCCCAAACCTGGCTTTCTATTTTTTTAAATCAGCTCACAGCAAAACAGCCAGGCACTTTTAAACTGCTCTCAGCAAAACCAGCCAGATTCTTTTCAAAACTGAAACTAAAAACCTGCAAAAGTCAGACTGCAAAATGGCTGAACTGACACCCACTCTCTGACATCACTGTTTTCTTAAAGATACATTGCTTAAACATCCATGTCTTAAAAATACTCTGACATGACACCCAACAAACAATAAAAATAACATCAGGACTTCCATGTTTCTGCCTACCTCAATGTTGTATTTCATGACGTTTGAAAATTTCAACAAGGTGGATGGATTACTGAAGCCTATCTGAAACACATTAGATGGGCGGCACAGTAGCACAGTGGTTAGCATTGTTGCTTCACAGCGCCAGGGTTCCATTCCCGGCTTGGGTCACTGTCTGTTCGGAGTCTGCGCATTCTCCTCGTGTCTGCATGGGTTTCATCCGAGTGCTCCGGTTTCCTCCCACAAGTCCCACAAGAGGTGCTTGTTAAGTGAATTGGACATTCTGAATTCTCCCTCAGTGTACCCGAACAGGCGCTGGAGTGAAGTGGCGAGGGAATATTCACAGTAAATTCATTGCAGTGTTAATGTAAGCCTACTTGTGACACTAATAAAGATTATTATTATCATCACAGTGGTAGTCTCTTCTGGAGTCAGAGAATTTGTGACAGATAGGATTAAAAGTTGTTGGCAACTTTATATGTCATAAGTAAATGCTGTATGATTATTGAAGTATATTTTTAATACAGTGATTGATAATAAGTTCTTAAGTTGATAATGTGTTCTTAAGAGATAAGTGACTGTTAAATTGACCAGCATTGCAAAAGTGTTCAGATACATTAGGAAAATTATCGATTGGATAATTTTCTCTTTTGCAATCGGTACATGGATTGACAACCCAGCCTTCTGTTGAGCTTTTGAAGCAGTGGAACAGTTGGCTGAATTCTTTGATTAATATCACAGCACGCCGGTGAGTGACGTCGCAGCCATCTGGTGAGCCTTGAAACAGTGTTATCATCTGTTTCACTACTTCAAATATTTTAGTGTATTTCGTTCTGGAGGCTTTGTTTATATAGTTGTGTAATGAAGTCTCATTGTGAATGCTTGGCTGAGCACCAATCCACACTAATGAAGTCAGCTCAGTAGAGTAGCTGACACAGCTGACAAGGAGAATATGAGGTTTGTTTTGTTTGACAGTTCTTAAGCAGTTAATAAGATTAGGTTTTTTAGGAGGTTTCTTAATAGTTGTTTATTTATTTTGGCTATTCCTTAAGTCTCAAAGACTTCCCAATGTTATTGTAGGGCTCATGAGTTCTGTCCATAGTGGATTTTTGGGAGTGGGCATGAGGGGTGTACAGAGGGGGCATGGGGAGTATGAATGGGCATGGGGGTGAGGACCAGGCTTCCCAAAACTCATGGGCAGAACTGGATTAATGTCCCAATGCGAATCTTGTCTCAGAGGGGAAACCTGGCCTAAGCAGCATTATTATGATTATGTAATAACATAGTTTCGTAACAGCACCAACAGCAATGAGACCACATACATATTGACAGCCAAACTGTATGATGTACAGAATATCTATATTTGCTCCAATCACACTGTATAAATAGCTGCCACCTTCAGAATCGGGCATACTTAAATATATTACAACAAATGGAGTGCAGAAAGGAACTGAGTCCAATGTTGGAATTTAGTAAGTGGGGGTTTTAAAGTGCTAATTTTGTTCTCAAATTGTCCTCTTAAAATCAATCAGCAGTAACTAGAAAGTACTATGTGAACAGGTTAAGTTATTTCTTTTTAGCAGTTTAGACAGGGTAAACTCACTCTCAGCCGTGGGAGCTGAATATTTAATTAGTTAACTGGATTAATCTGGTTCCTGTAGCCCTGGTAGTATCAGTTTCGATTTCTATAAATTCAGAGACTTTAGTACAGCATCGGCAAATAGAGTGCAACAAGGAATTGTGTGCAAACTTGGAATTTGGTAAGCGGGGGATTTCATTTTTTTTATTTCCCTTCGCTTTTCCTAACTTTCACACCCTTTAGGATTGGTTCTTACTCTACAACAGGAACCTGGTAAGTGGGTAAGTTCTACTCGATCTCTGAGGTTTAAACAGTTCACAGCTTGATGGTAAAGTTAATAAAATATATAAAAGGCACCATAAATAAGTAAATAATTTAATTATATAATTACGTATAACATTTAAGGATGGCAGGATAGCAGATCTGTTAAAGCTGCAGAATATGGGAGTTCCTGGATAACAGTGTGATCCAGGGCAAATATGTCTGCAGGAAGGAACATCAGCTCAGAGTCATTGATGTGGAGGCTGAGCTGCGGACACTGCAACACATCAGGAAGGGATGGTTATCTGGATGCTTTGACTGATGAGACAGTCAAACTCCTTATAGTAGGGTCTTCTGTTTGAAAGTGGTCAGGGACAGGAGGGTGTGACTGCAACTGAGGCAGGTAAGGAGACCCAGATGGCAGGAGAATCAACCACAGTAGGTTTATGGATGACACAAAGATTGGCCGGTTGGTTGAGTGTCTTGGGTGAGTGTCACTAACAGTGAGGTTGAGAGCCTTGGGTTACAGGAAGATATAGACGGTCAAATGGGCAGAAAACTGTTTGATGCAATTTAGCCTTGAAAAGTGTGAGACAATACACTTTGGAAGGAGTAATTTGACAAAGAAGTATTCAGTGAATGGCCTGACACTGGGAAGTGCCGAGGAACAAAGGAACCTTGGTCTGTTTGCAAATAGATCTCTGAAGGCAGAAGGGCAGGTTAATAGGGTGGTGAAAAAGGCAAATGGGACACTTGCCTTTATCAATCGACACATAGATTACAAAAGCAGGGAGTCATGTTGAGTTGTATAGAGCTTTGGTGAGGCCACAGTGGAGTATTGTGTGCAATTCTGGTCACCACATTATAGAATGGATGTGATTACACTGGAGGGCTGCAGAGACGATTCACCAGGATGTTGCCTGGGATGGAACATTTAAGTTATGAAGAGATGTTAGATAGGCTTGGGTTATTTTTGCTGGAGCAGAGAAGACTGAGGGGGGTCCTGATTGAGATGTACAGGATTATGAAGGGTGCGGACAGGGTCAATAGGGGTCAGCTGTTACCCTTAATTGAAGAGTCAGTTATGAGCAGACACAAGTTGAAGGTGAGTGACAGGAGGTTTAGGGGGGGATATGAGAGAAAACCTTTTTACCCAGAGATTGATAATAATCTGGAATGCACTGCCGGCAGGGTGGTAGAGGCGATTTGCTTCACATCCTTTAAAACGTACCTGGATATGCACATGGCACATCATAACATTCAAGCCTAAGGGCCAAGTGCTGGCAAATGAGATAAGGTAGGCAGGTCAGATGTCTTTCATGCGTCAATGCAGATTCAATGGGCCAAAGAACCTCTTCTGCACTGTATTATTCTGTAATTATGTGAACCTATGCAATTGTCCAACAGGTCAGAGGTTCTTTCAGCTTGTTTGAATGATCATGGACAAATTTTAACCAACATATAGATTAGAAAAATCAGACGGGCAAATGAAAAGTAGACGAGGGTTTCATAGAATGTTTTTGAGATAGATTTTTGGAACACCACAGGCGGGATTCTGCGGGAATTGGCGGGATGGGCAACTCCGGCACGAAGGAGTGGCATGAACCACTCCGGCATCGGGCCACCCCGAAGGTGCGGAATCCTCCGCATCTTCAAGGGCTAGGCCGGTGGCGGAGTGGTTTGCACCACTCCCACCGGCACCGAAGGGCCTCCACCGACCGGCGCGAGTTGGCGCATGCGTGGGAGCGCCAGCGTGTGCTGGCGTCATCCTAGCACATGCGCAGGGGGTTCATCTCTGCGACGGCCATCGCAGAGGTCCACAGCAGCCGACGTGGAGGAATAGAGTGCCCCCACGGCACAGGCCCGCCCGCGGATCGGTGGGCCCCGACCGCGGGCCAGGCCACCGTGGGGCCAAATTTGCTGGAGACACAAATATAGGTAGGATAGTAAACTAAAGAGGATGTAAGGAAGCTACAAAGTGACAAAGATAGGTTAAGTGAATAGACAAAACTTTGGAAAATGGAGTATAATGTGGGAACATGTAAAATTGTTCATTTTGGCAGGAAGAATAAAAAAGATGCTTGTTATCTTAATAGTGAGAGATTGCAGAATTCTGAGATGCAGAGGGATCTGGGTGTCCAAGTGCATAAATTGCAAAAGGCGAGTATGCAGGTACAGAAAATAATTCGGGAAGCTTGTTGTTTATTAGGGGGAATTTATTACAAAAGTAGGGAGGTTATGCTTCAGTCATACAGGACAATGGTGAGACCCCATCTGGTGCATTGTGTACGTATTGCTCTCCTTATTTAAGGAAAGGGGCTTTAGAAGAAATTCAGAGAAGGTATACCAGATTAATACTAGCAAAGGGTGGGTTTTCTTATTAGGTAAGGTTGGGGGGTCAGGTTTGTATCCTTTAAAGTTTAGAAAAGTAAACCTTTCGAAACCTTTAAGATCTTGAGGGGTTTTGACAGGGTGGATGTGGAGAGGGTGATTCCTCTTGTCGGAGAATCCAGAACTAGGGGTCACTGCTTAAAAATAAGAGGTCGGTTACTTAAGATGGAGATAAGTTGAATTTGTTTCTCTCAGTGGTTCTTTGTTCTCTGAAACTCTTTTCCTAAAAAGGCGGCGGAGACAGAACCTTTGAATATTTTTGAGGCGGAGCTGGATAGATTCTTGATTAACAAGGGGCTGAAAGATTATTGGGGGGAGGTAGGAATGTGGGGTTGAGGTTACAATCATATCAGCCATGATCTCATTGAACGGCAGAGCAGGCTTGAAGACACATTCCTGCTAAACAAAGAAAAAAATGGTTTGTGTTGATGTTTACTGGAATATCAAAATAAGCTCATCATTGGGCACGGTCTCTCTCACACTGAATGGTACCTCCTTCTAAGTGAGTTTAGCCCTCCTTCTTCTGCAGTCATAATACAATATTTTCCAACCAGTTATACACTGCATTTCAACACAGATAGAAGCACCTTGGGCGGGATTCTCTAATCCCGCGGCAGAGTGTCCACACCGTCGTACGTTTTATGACGGTGTAAACGGGCCGACCCGACCACTAATTCTAGCCCCTACAAGGGGCCAACATGGCACTGGAGCGATTCACGCCGCTCCAGCTGCTGATCCCAGCACGAACTGGGCGACGCGGGATCCGCACATGCGCAGTGGCGCCGGCGTCAATGCGCTCATGTGCAGTGGCTTCGTTCAACGCGCCGGCCCCGAGGCAACATGGCGCAGGACTACAGGGGCCAGCACGTAGGAAAGGAGGCCCACAGCCAGAGCGGCCGCCCCTGCCGATCGGTGGGCCCCGATCGCGGACCAGGCCACATCAGAGGCCCTCCCCCCCCGGGGTCAGAACCCCCCACAGGCCGCCACCCGACCCTTCCACGCTAAGTTCCTGCCGGCTGAGAGCCGGTGTGAACAGCGCCGGCTGGACTCGACGTTTTCACGATGGCTGCTCGGCCCATCCCGGGCCGAGAATCGGCGGGCCGGCATCTGGGCGGCGTAGCACGATTCGCGCCAGTCGCGGGGATTCTCCAGCCCGGCCCCGGGCTGAGAGAATCCCGCCCCTAATTTTCGATTGTGCAGGGACTAGACGATATATGGCGTAGCCATGTGGTAATGAGGAATTGTAACATGAGGGGTGATGAGTTCATCTATTCATTGGGGTTTACAAGGACATTACTTGGACTTTTTTTTATATTCAATCTTGACATGTAAGTGTAACTGGGAAGGCCAGCAATTCTTGCCCATTGCTAATTGCTCTTGGCAAGGTGGTGGTGAGCTGCTTTCTTGAACCACTTTAGTCAATGTGGTGTAAATGCACATACAGTGCAGTTAGGGGGGAATTCTAGCATTCTGATGTCGATCACATAAAATCTGTATTATCTGCAATTTTAAGGGCAGTACCAGCCCCTGAGAGCCTCATCAATTATTACTTTAGCAACGTAGCTGGTCACAGATCATAAGGAACCCTGTCTATAAACATTCATGGAGGACAGCTGATTAGAAATTTGTGTAGTTAGCCTTCTTTTCCTTGTCTAATGGCACATTACACAATCATGACTTCCACTACATTAGACCAGCGATTGTTTCCTTTGTCTAGGAACAACCCTTTTTTAAAAAATATATATTTTATTCAAATTTTTTTTTCGGCCAAACAAAACAGTACAAAAATTTTTCCCTTTTTACAACAATAAAACAATATAAATAATAGTGACCATTTTTTAACAAATAAATAAATAATATATAAACTAAATGGCAACTGCCATAACAAAATATTAACTCTCCCAAATAATAAAGTCAAACAAGCCAATATACATATCCAAGTAAAAATATCCATACAAAAACACCCCTGAGGACCCACCCGAGCCCTCCCTCCCCCCCCCCCACCCCCCCCCCCCCCCCGGTTGCTGCTGCTACTTTCCCAGTTCCTTTATCGTTCTGCGAGTTAGTCAATGAACGGTTGCCACCGCCTGGTGAACCCTTGAGCCGAACCTCTTAGTGCGAACTTTATCCGTTCCAGTTTTATAAACCCTGCCATGTCGTTTATCCAGGCCTCCACGCCGGGGGTTTAGCTTCCTTCCACATTAACAACATCCTTCGCCGGGCTAGTAGGGACGCAAAGGCCAAAACATCAGCCTCTCTCGCCTCTTGCACTCCCGGCTCTTCTGCAACCCCGAATATAGCCAACACCCAGCTTGGCTCGACCCGGACCCCCACCACCTTCGAAAGCACATTTGCCACCCCCACCCAGAACCCATGCAGTGCCGAGCATGACCAAAACATGTGGGTGTGGTTCGCTGGGCTTCTCGCGCATCTCCCGCACCTATCCTCTACCCCGAAAAATTTACTGAGCCTTGCTCCGGTCATGTGCGCCCTGTGCAAGACCTTGAATTGTATCAGGCTAAGCCTGGCACACGAGGACGAAGAGTTTACCATGGGTAGGGCCTCTGCCCACAGCCCCTCTTCGATCTCTTCCCCCAGCTCTTCTTCCCATTTTCCCTTCAGCTCATCCACCATAATCTCCCCCGCGTCTCTCATTTCCCTGTATATATCTGACACCCTACCATCGCCCACCCATGTCCCCGAAATCACTCTATCCTGAATCTCCTGCGTCGGGAGCTGCGGAAATTCCCTCACCTGTTGCCTCACAAAAGCCCTCAATTGCATATACCGAAATGCATTCCCCTGGGGCAAGCCGTATTTTTCCGTCAGCGCTCCCAGACTCGCAAACGTCCCGTCTAGGAACAGATCCCTCAGATGCACAATCCCTGCTCTCTGCCATGTTCTAAATCCCCCACCTATTCTCCCCGGGACAAACCTATGATTATTCCTTATCGGGGACCGCACCGAGGCACCTGTCATTCCCTTATGCCGTCTCCACTGCCCCCAAATTTTCAGCGTTGCCACCACCACTGGACTTGTGATGTATTTCTTCGGGGAGAACGGCAACGGCGCCGTCGCCAATGCTTGTAGGCTGGTTCCTTTACAGGACGCCACTTCCAGTCTCTTCCACGCCGCTCCCTCCCCTTCTCCCAGCCACTTACACACCATTGAGATATTGGCGGCACAATAATAATCACTTAAGCTCGGCAGTGCCAGTCCCCCCCTATCCCTGCTATGCTGCAAAAAACCCCTCCTCACTCTCGGGGTCTTCCCAGCCCACACAAAGCTCATAACACTCTTCTCAATTTTTTTGAAAAAAGCCCTCGTAACCATCACCGGGTGGCACTGGAACACAAAAAGAAATCTCGGGAGGACTACCATTTTGACCGCCTGCACCCTACCCACCAGTGACAGAGACACCATGTCCCATCTCTTAAAATCCTTCTCCATCTGTTCCACCAATCGTGTTAAATTAAGCCTATGTAGGGTTCCCCAGCTCCTGACTATCTGGATCCCTAAGTACCGGAAATCTCTTATTACCCTCCTCAGAAGTAAATCATCTATTCCCCTGCTCTGCTCCCCCGGCTGCACCACGAACAACTCACTCTTCCCCATATTCAATTCGTACCCCGAAAATTCCCCAAACTCCCTGAGTGTCCGCATTATCTCAGGCATCCCCTCCACTGGGTCCGCAACATACAGCAATAGATCATCTGCATACAATGATACCCGGTGTTCTTCTCCTCCCCTGAGTACTCCCCTCCACTTCCTAGAGCCCCTCAGTGCTATGGCCAGCGGCTCAATTGCCAATGCAAACAGTAACGGGGACAGGGGACACCCCTGTCTTGTCCCTCTATAAAGACGGAAGTAGTCGGACCTCTGCCTGTTCGTGATCACACTTGCCACCGGGGCCCTATATAGCAGCTGTACCCATCCAATAAACCCCTCTCCAAAACCAAATCTCCTCAACACTTCCCATAGGTAGTCCCACTCCACTCTGTCAAATGCTTTCTCAGCGTCCATCGCCACCACTATCTCCGCCTCCCCCTCCGGCAGGGCCATCATCATCACCCCTAGCAGCCTCCGTATATTCGTGTTCAGCTGTCTCCCCTTAACGAACCTAGTTTGATCCTCATGGAACACCCCCGGGACACAATCCTCTATCCTTGTCGCCATTACCTTGGCCAGGAGCTTAGCATCCATGTTCAGGAGGGAAATAGGCCTGTAAGATCTGCACTGCAGCGGGTCTTTTTCCTTCTTTAAGAGTAACGATATCGTCGCCTCCGACATAGTCGGGGGCAACTTCCCCCTTTCCCTGGCCTCATTAAAGGTTCTCGTCAAGAGCGGGGCCAGTAGGTCCATGTATTTCCTATAAAATTCCACCGGGAACCCATCCGGTCCCGGGGCCTTCCCATCCTGCATGCTCCCAATCCCCTTTACCACCTCCTCCATCTCAATCTGTGCTCCCAGTCCCGCCCTCTCCTGCTCCTCCACCTTCGGGAATTCCAGCCGATCTAGGAAATGCATCATTCCCTTCTTCCCTTCCGGGGGCTGAGCCTTATACAGCCTCTCGTAGAATGCCTTAAGCACCCCGTTCACCCTCTCCGCTCCCCGTTCCATCTCACCTTCCTCATCCCTCACCCCACCTATCTCCCTTGCCGCTCCCCTCTTCCTCAGTTGTTGGGCGAGTAACCGGCTCGCCTTCTCTCCATACTCATATTGTACTGCCTGTGCCCTCCTCCACTGTGCTTCTGCCTTGCCCGTGGTCAGCAGGTCAAATTCCATATGTAGCCTTTGTCTTTCCCTGTACAGTCCCTCCTCCGGAGCCTCTGCATATTGCCTGTCTACCCTCAGAAGTTCTCTCAACAGTCGCTCCCTTTCTTTGCTCTCTTGCTTCCCTTTATGTGCCCTTATGGATATCAGTTCCCCTCTAACCACCGCCTTCAACGTCTCCCAGACCACTCCCACCTGAACCTCTCCATTGTCATTAAGCTCCAAGTACCTTTCGATGCACCCCCTCACCCTTAAACATATCCCCTCATCCGCCAATAAGCCCATATCCATTCTCCAGAGTGGGTGCTGTTCTTTTTCCTCTCCTACCTCCAGGTCTACCCAATGTGGAGCGTGGTCCGAAATAGCTATGGCCGTATATTCCGTCCCTGTCACCTTCGGAATCAGTGCCCTTCCCAAGACAAAAAAGTCTATCCGTGAATATACTTTGTGGACATGGGAGAAAAATGAGAACTCCTTACTCCTAGGCCTACTAAATCTCCAGGGGTCTACCCCTCCCATCTGCTCCATGAAGTCCTTGGGCACCCTGGCCGCTGCCGGCCTCCTCCCGGTCTTAGACCTAGACCGGTCCAGCCCTGGATCAAGCACCGTATTGAAGTCTCCCCCCCCATTACCAGCTTTCCCGCCTCCAGGTCCGGGATACGCCCCAGCATGCGCTTCATGAAGTTTGCATCATCCCAGTTTGGGGCGTATACGTTCACCAGAACCACCGCCTCCCCTTGCAATCTGCCACTCACCATCACATATCTACCCCCAGTGTCCGCCACTATGGTCTTTGCCTCAAACTATACCCGTTTCCCCACTAAGATAGCCACCCTCCTATTCTTCGCATCTAAGCCCGAATGGAACACCTGCCCCACCCATCCTTTACGTAGTCTGACCTGATCTGTCAGTTTCAAGTGCGTCTCCTGCAACATGACCACTTCTGCCTTTAAGTTCTTTCGGTGTGCGAGTACCCGTGCCCTTTTAATTGGCCCGTTCAGCCCTCTCACGTTCCACGTGATCAGCCGGGTTGGGGGGCTCTTTAACCCCCCCCCCCCCATGTCGACTAGCCATCCAATTTTCTAACCCAGCTCCTCACCCGGTTCCCACGTACCCGTATATCCCACCGACGGTGCTCTCCCGTCCCGACCACCCCGCCCCATAACAGATCCCCCTTCCCCTTAGCAGCAGCAACCCAGTTAACTCCCCCCCCCCCTCCCTCCGCTCGATCCCTTTCTAGCGTAGTTGCACCCCCCATGTTGCTCCCAGAAGTCAGCAAACTCTGGCTGACCTCAGCTTCCCCCGTTTGTCCTCGGCCCCTCATTGTGCGAGGCCCCCTCCTTCCTGCGTCCCCGTTCCCGCCACAATTACCATAGCGCGGGAGCAAAGCCTGCGTTTCCCACTTGGCCCGCCCCTGATGGCGCAGTTCCCTTCTCCTTTCCCTTTCCTTCCCACCGGCGCCCACAGCTCCGAGTTTTCTTCGCCCATCTTAGAACCATCTCTCTGTCATTGTAGCGGTGAAACCTCACCACTATGGCTCGAGGTATTTCTCCTGCTTTTGGTCTTCGCGCCAGAACTCGGTAAGCTCCCTCCACCTCCAAAGGGCCCGTCGGGGCCTCTGATCCCATTAGCGAGTGAAGCATCGTGCTCACATATGCCCCGACGTCCGCCCCCTCTATGCCTTCGGGAAGACCCAAGACTCTTAAATTCTTCCTCCTCGAGTTATTCTCCAGGGCTTCCAACCTCTCCACACACCTTTTGTGCTGTGCCTCGTGCGTCTCTGTCTTTACCACCAGGCCCTGTATTTCATCCTCATTCTCCGCAGCCTTTGCCTTCACGACCCGAAGCTCCAACTCCTGGGTCCTCTGCGCCTCCTTTGGCCCTTCAATCGCCTGTAGCATCAGGCCCAACACCTCCTTCTTCAGCTCTTCCACACAGCGCCGCAGGAACTCTTGTTGCTCCGGGCCCCATATCGAACAGCCACCTTCCAACGCCATCTTGCTTCGAGCTTCCCTTCCTTGCCGCTGCTCCAGTGGATCCACTGCAATCCGGCCGCTATCCTCTCCTTTATCCATATTTATCCGGGGGGATTCCCTCCTAATTCACCGCACAATGATTTTGGCCGTTAAAAATTGCCGTTGGGGCTCTTAATAAGAGCCCAAAAGTCCGTTTCAACGGGAGGTGCCGAAACATGCGACTTAGCTGGTCATCACCGCACCCGGAAGTCTCTAGGAACAATCCTTAACCTAACTTTTACAATACCCAGCCAGAATAACGGCTAGATGTAATGTTGGTGTTTGTTTGTGTCGGGGTGGGCAGGTGAGTATGTGGGCAGGTAGCCTCTCCATTCCCATTAGAAATGAATTCCCCACTGTATAGCAGCCCAGATCCAGGGGCTAGATTTCAATACCAAGGCAGGCACACCTTCCTCAATATGAATGGCCTCAACATGTGCAGATTTTGCTCCAAGGAGCCAAGGGCAGGATTAAGCCAGGCTTTCCGACCCAAAAAGTAGATCAGTTACAGCCACGGAAGCGGATTAGTGCAGACACTGCCTGGTTTAAAGCCCCACCTTCATCCCAGTTATTTCAAAAAGTGTTTTGCCATTCTAAACTCAACCCTCCACACCCCCACCCAGTCCCCATGTCCCTCCATGCCAACACATGTCACCCACCCACCCCCCCCCCCCATGTACCCTCCAATATGCCCCTCATATAATTAATGCTCCCTCCATGCTAACACAATCCTCAATCCACCCCGCCCCCATGCAGCCTGTTATCCCCAAGCCACCGCCATGCTGCTTCTTACCCCATAACACTCCTTGCTACCCCATACCCCAAAGGCTACCTCCATAGCCACTCACCTAGTTCACCATGGATGGACTTCACAAGTCATGTGGAGATAAAAAAAAATTAAACTTCTAACAAGCCAATAGAATTCTCACTTATATTTGTTTTCTGAATCAATTGTATAATTCATGAAACCCATTCAACCTATCAAAATGATCAACCTGTTATAAAACCAAACCGACTTCTATTTAGTAACCAAAAGGCAGTTATTATTCAATAGCCTTATAAAACTGTCAATAAAAATCTGAACTCAGCCACCCCCTAACCCACCTATCCCCAAGAGAATTTATTTTGGAGCCTTTGAAATCCAGTCAGGCACTCATAATGGACTTTGCTATAATAACAACCCTTCCAAAATGTCAACAATGAGCTCTATTGAACAACAACTTCAGGAACAGGTGGTAATTTTTTCAAGCTACATCGGATGGCCTGACAATCAAACCAGCCCAGCAGTGGGTGTTTTTATTTACTTTGATTAATAGATGCAGCCTGATTTTCTTCATGTTGAAAGTGCCGGGGGGATTTAATCATTTCAGATCATGACACTTAAACAGACTTTCTCCACCTTTTCACAACTGACCCATGTATTTGAAACTCCCAGACTGTCGATTGAGGCCCTTGCAACAGTGAAAATGGGATCTGTTTGAACTCAGCAGTTATTTCAAATGCTGATGTTGAGTTCCGATCTCATGCCTGCGTGATTGATGCCCTGCCCCCTTCCTGTTGTCAACACAAATGGGAGCAGGACATCTACATCTGGGTACCATATGCCATTGTTAAAGGACTCCTGAGTTGGCCCGGCTTGGTGAAATACCTGCCCCAGAATGCTTGTCTTCGCTCACTGGGGCAGTATAGTTATTAGACAGATAATATAAGCAATTTTGCTCTTCTCTACCAGGTTAATTTGTGTACATTCATTCATGTAACTGAAATGGCCCCCAGTAATTGGTGCAAGGCACAGCATCCAAAATTCATGATTACTGAAATAATCTTTTTTAATGTTTTATTTAAAACAGATTTGTAACATTTACAGAGAAAAAAAGCCATATACAAAAGCCTTAACATATTGAAAACGAACAGTGGGAAAGAATAAACATATTAATAAGGCACTTCCCCTATCAGCTCTGTTTGCCCATGCCCCACGTGTTCAACTAAACTAATGTGGCTGTAACCCCCCCCCCCCCCCCCCCCCCCCGGTGCTGCTGCTGTTGGTTTCCTACACTGTTCCCTGCAAGCGACATTCTCCCCCGGGGGATCCCTGATCACCACCCCCCCCCCCTTGCCCTCAAGTCTTCTCTGTCTCTCCTTCCCGGCTGCCCCCCCCTCCTGCCCCCCCGGCCCCCGAGGCTTGACCTGCCAGGTCCGCCCTGCGCTTGGCCCTAGCCCGCCCCTTCTCCAACCCTCCCTGGTGCCCCCTGACCTACGCTAGCTACGCTGACCCCTGCCCTTGGCGCCCGACTGTCTCCCGCCCAAATACTCGGGCCCTCCCCCCACACATTAAGGACCCATTAACCTGATTGTATCTCCCCGTGCCCTTTCAAGTCCCTTAATCAGCCCCGAGCCCATCCCCCCATCAGAGGCCCAGATCTCCTGCCAAAAGATACCAAGTGCAGGCCCCCCCTGCAGGGCCCCTCTCCCCCCCCCCTTGTTGCAATCTCACAAAATCACCCTAAGCAGTGCGCCCTCCAGCCCCCGCTCTCTGTCCAGGCTGAAAACAATCTTAGATAAAACATTACAGTGCAGGATACTTTAACAGACCGCCGCCACACAAAAGCTCTGTGAGCCCAGAGTCCTTTAGTTAAAGTCCAGCTTCTTCTTTTAATAAAAGTCCATTCCTAGTCAAAGCAAGTTAGAACACTGAAAAAACTAAGTGCCCGTTAGTTCAAGTCCAACTTCTCTTTAGTAAAGGCCCAAACCTGTTCTGGTGTCTCAAAGTAGTGATGGAGGTCCTCAAACGTAACCCAAAGCTTCGCAGGATCCAGCATTCCAAATCTCACCTGCTTTTTCTAGAGGGCTGCCTTTTCCTTGATGAATCCTGCACGCCTCTTGGCCAGCTCCGTTCCCAAGCCCTGGTAGATGCGCACCTCGCAGTTCTCCCATCTGCTGCTCCTCTCCGCCTTGGCCCATCGCAGCACACGATCCCTGTCAGCAAGCCGGTGAAAGCGAACCACCAAGGCCCCCGGTCGGTCGCCCGTCCTGGGCTTCCTTGCGCCCCATCCAACTCCAGGGGTCGAGGGAAGGCCTCCGGTCCCATCAGCGCCCCGAGCATACCCATCACGTATGCGCCCGCATCCGATCCCTCACAGCCCTCGGGGAGGCCCACAATCCTCAGGTAGGGTCTGCCTCCTGGCTCTATTCCCCAGCTCTTCAAGCTGCTCCTGCATCCTCCTCTGGCGAGAGACCAGCTCCTCCACCACGTGCTCCTGCTCCATTACCGTGACCGCCTGGGTGGAGAGCTTCGCTTCGACCTCCCTTAGCGCCTTCTCTTGGACCACCTGTGCCTCGACCATTCGATCCATCACCGCCCTCATCGGGTCCAAAGTGTCCCTCCTCAGTTCGGTGAAGCAGCTTCTAAAAAACTCCATCTGCTGCTCCCTTGGCCAGTGAGCCTCCGCTACCTGGTCCCTGCCGTCCGCCATGCTTCGCCGCCCGGTCTGGGGTCTCCGCTGCTCCTGGTTCGAACTTCGCCGCTCCACTCGACCACTTCTGGTCCAACTGTCCATACCCCGGGGGGGAAAACCGCTTCCTTTCGTCCCCTCCACCGATTCAGGTCGCCAGGTCCCGAAAAAATCCTACGAAACAGGTCCGTTTGCCCATCGCGGGCGAGAGCGATCCGACCTGCGACCTGCTTCCTCGAGGGCGCCACCGGAAGTTCTCTGAAATAATCTGTTGACAGCGGGAAGGGGGCAGGGCGTCAATCACACGATCACTGAAATGCTAAGATGCATGGGAAGTAGCAGATCTGCTCTCCTTATGACAAAAACATTGCTCACATTTTTCTTTGCCAACACAGAAATCCATTTCCTAATTCAAGCAATATCTACCGGGGAGATTAATTCTCAGAAGGTGTGCATTTTACAATTTCAGGTTTGGGCTCTGCACAATATTCCAACCAAAATAATGGGAAAGTCAAGCACACCAGAAACCCAAATTACTGAAAGGTATTGTCAGTGAGTATGAATCCCACTGGAAACAGATGGGCGCAATCTAACTCGGGACTCGACAAAGCCGGTATATCTCGCATAAGATTTACAACGCTCGTTATGCCTCGCGAGATCTTATGAGATCTCGTGCGCTGTTGCAATCTGCATCTCACCCTCAATGGGCGGAGTCCAGATTTGCATATTCAAATAAGCAGTTAAGCCCATTTAAATACCGGAGTTACCCATAGTGCAAAACTCAAGGATTTGAGTGCAGGAGCAGGGATGTCTTGCTGCAATTATACAGGTCCTTGTTGAGGCCACACCTTGAATATTGTGTGCAGTTTTGGTCTCCTTATCTGAGGAAGGATGTTCGAGCTATAGAGGGAATGCAGCAAAGGTTTACCAGACTGATTCCTGGGATGGCAGGACTGACGAATGAGGAGAGATTGAATCGGTTAGGATTGTATTCGCTGATGTTCAGAAGAATGAGGGGGGATCTCATAGACTCTATAAACTTAGAACATGGAACATAGAACATACAGTGCAGAAGGAGGCCATTTGGAACATCGAGTCTGCACCGACCTACTTAAACCCTCACTTCCACCCTATCCCCATAACCCAATAACACCTCCTAACCTTTTTCGTCACTAAGGGCATTTTATCATGGCCAATCCACCTAACCTGCATGTCTTTGGACCGTGGGAGGAAACCGGAGCACCGGAGGAAACCCACGCAGACACGGGGAGAACGTGCAGACTCCGCGCAGCCAGTGACCCAGCGGGGAACCGAATTTGGGACCCTGGCGCTGTGAAGCCACAGTGCTATCTACTTGTGCTACCATGCTGCCCTGCCCTACCCTGCCCATTCTAACAGGACTGGACAGGGTAGATGCAGGAAAGATGATCCAGATAGTGGGTGCGTCCAGCACCAAGGGCACAGTCAGAACCGGGGGCACAGTCTGAGGATACAGAGGAGACAATTTAGGACAGAGTTGAGGAGAAGTTTCCACCCAGAGAGTGGTGAGCCTGTGGAATTCGTTACCACAGGAAGTAGTTGAGTCCAAAACATTGTATGGTTTCAAGAAGCAGTGAGATATAGCACTTGGGGCGAAGGGGATCAAAGGATATGGGGAAAGCGGGATTCGGCTATTGAGCTGGACGATCAGCCATGATCATGAGCTAGCTTGAAGGGCTGAATGGCCTCCTCCTGCTCATATTTGTTCTATGTGTCTAAGATCTAATTGCCTCACCTCAGAGACCCTGACATGGCACCATTTAGCACTGGTTTCCATAAACGTGAACCAGGCATACCAGTACTTGGTGGGGGGGGGTCTCAAGCGATCGGGGGACCCCGGCAGGTTGGGCTCTAGGCAGGGTGGTACCCTGGAACTCCCAATGCTACCCAGGCACTACATCACTGCTGGCCTGGCACTCTGGCAGTGCCACTCTGGTAATGTCAGGGTACCCAGGTGGCACAGGCTGCCTGGGGCACTGCCAGAGCGCCAGACTGACAGTGCCAAGGTGCCCAGGTGGCACCTTGCTCATGCTGAGATTGGGCACTGAGGTGCTCTGCCCTTATGAGGTGAGGTGAAAGTGGCTCGAGGACCCTCAATTGGTACGTTGGGGCATTGGGAGGGTCCGGAGCTCGTGATGGGGGGGTTCAGAGATTGAAAATGATGCCCTGATCTCTTCCTGCACTGATGAGCTGAGCAGGTTAGTGCAGGAAATGAGTAGAAATGCTGCCTCGGCGGGGCTCAGGAAAGAAGCAGTCCCGCTTATTAGCGCAGTCATTCTCGGCATTGCAAGCGTCATGTGTTCTTCCACATGAATTCTCATTACATCAGGAATTGAATTTTTAAACTCCTCCAAAAGTATAATTACTCTGAGAGCTTCATACGTTTGGTCTATTTTCAAAGCCTTTATCCACCTATCAAAATTACTCTGTTTGAGCCTTTCAAACTCCATGTATATTTGACCAAATTCTTTCCTTAAATTTCTAAACCTGTGTCTATAAGCTTCAGGCACTAGCTCATATGCACTTAGAATGGATTTCTTCACCTCCTCATACGTTCCAGATACCTCGTCCGGTAGTGATGCAAACACTTCATTAGCCCTACCTACCAGCTTTGTTTGAATCAGTAATACCCACATGTCCTGTGGCCATTGCATTTGTTTAGCTACCTTCTCAAATGAAATGAAAAAGGCTTCTACCTCCTTCTCGTCAAACCTTGGCAATGCTTGGACATATTTAAATAGATCCCCACCACGTCTTCGACTATGACGCTCTGTCTCATTATCCTCATCCATCTCCTCCAACTGTACGTGTCCCTTTGCGTCTGCCAATTTTAACCGATTTTCATGTTTCAGAGCCATTTTCCGAAGTTCAAACTCTCCCTCTTTTTCCCTTTCCTCTCTATCTCTTTCTTTGTTTCTTTCTTCTCTCTCCTTTTCTTTTTCCTCACTATCTCTTTCTCTTTCTTTTTCCGCTCTTTCTCTTTCATATTCAAGCCGCTTTAATTCTTTCTCATGTTCCATTTGTTTAATTTGCAACTGAATTTTTGCCATTTCCCATGAGTCAAACTCTATCTCAGGCAACTTTAAATGCTTAACCACCGCCATAATTATCTCATCTTTTCGCATTTTGTCAGGTAATGTTAACTGCAATGTCTGCTTTTCGTCTGCTTTTCGTCTCTGTCCGTAAAGCACTGCGTGTGACAGTCTCCACCCCCAAAAACATCTGAGCCTCTGAACCACCGTAAAAGCAACAATCCTTCACTGTCTTTAAGTTCACAAAAGCCAATCCAATAGATAGACTTTTATCCACCTCGAGCCCCCAATTTTTATGGGTGAGGTGTTTTCAGAACCCCAAAATGTATCATGGAGTTCAACGAACCTCCCCCTTTAATGTATTTGTTGCTTTTCCTAGCACACGGCTTGTTCCCTAGGTGTGGGATTACAATTATGGACACGTGGGTTTTTAAACACAAAACAAGGTTTATTCCATGAACTCAACTTAACATCTTAAATAAACATTGGATCTCTGAGCACCCCTTACTTCAAAGATAACTCTGAAAATATTACAACAGTAAATAATTCCTCAAAATGTTCCTTCAAACTTCCAAGAGACTTAACACTTTTAAACAGAATCACATCAGGTTAAAGGCTTTACGATTATGAGTTTAAATCACCCAAATGATCCAGAGATAGTCTTTCATGGCAGAGATCACAGCAAATCCAGCTCACTGCAAAACACTCCCCAAGCTTTTTTCCTCCAAACTGAAACTTCAAAATGGCTGATCTGAGCTCAGCTCCACCCACTCTCTGACATCACGGTTTTCTTAAAGGTACATTGCTTAAACATCCATGTCTTAAAGGTACTCTCACATGACACTTACCTGACCCATCTGCAGCAGAGGGAGGGTTTGAAAGCTGTGGGAAATCAGATTCCCCATACGCTGTGGAGATTTAATACTATAAGTAGGCCATGACTTTATTGATTGTTTCACATCCCAGAAGCCAAGCAGAATTGACAGTCATTTGGGGAGTCAGTCAGAGAGGTTTACAGCACCAGGTACCTCTCTCTGTTGGAATAGAGAGGAGGGGAGTCGATCTGGGTAAAGGGGTTAGGGGTGTTGATCATGGAAGGGTATGGCCAGTCTGAGGAGAGGGTCCACCAGACAACCAGGGTGAGGAGGGTTGACGGTTGATCCGGTAGGTTGCCAACCTATGGTCCTGGAGGATAGTGGGTGGATGGAGAGGGGTGGGTTGGAGGGAGTCCAGAGAACATTTTGTTTATTGAACGGTCAATAGTAACAAAGATTTGAAAATCAAATACATAACATTCCACTTATCACACTCACCATTAAACAAGGAAACATCACCATTCCATATGGTACCAATGTAAAGCAACATCAACTAATTTTTACAAAAAAACCCAAACGAACGGTATTATCCCTCTCAGGTTACGGAATGCGGAGCTTAGAATCCTGGGTGTTAATGGAGTGGGATTAGTGTCCTGGGAGAGGTTGTGGGATAGGGTCCTTGGGTGGAGGGGAGTAAATTAGAAGGCTGGTGCAGGGAACTAAAGTCTGAGGATGGTATTAGGGGCCTGGTGGAGGTCTGAATCAGAGGCCTTTTGGTCCATGTAGGTGGTTAGGGGCTGAGGGAGAGCAGAGATTTGCCCAATTTTGTGGATGCCACAGGGTGGCATACCGGATCCATACGATAGGGGTCCTCAGCTAAATGTAACTGCCGAGTTCCCAGAGGCTTGGAAAACACAGCTGACCCCAATTAAAGTGGAGAAGCTGGGTGACAGTGAGACTCACACCAAATCTGGAGTTGTTTGGGTGCCTTCCCACCTTCCAGCCTCAGTTAAAGTCATATGGGTGGTTGAAGGTGGGTTTGGATCAGCAACCTGATTTTTGAGGACATTAATTCTTTCACCTACCCCTGCCCCATCCCTCCCACCAACACCCCAACCCAAACTTGACCATTATTTTAGGTAATCGTTAAAACAATTTTTATATTCATTGCCAAGATAGAAAAATTTAGCCTATGGGGAAATTCCGAAAAGCATTTTTGACTCAGAGATTTGAGGGGAGAATCTCACTCCAATCCAGCAACCAAAGGTGCCAGGTACTGAATTAGAAGTGGTGGACATTCCATTGTTCTACCGCATTTTAACATTGTTATTTTTTGGGTGGTTGAGGCACCATCTAACTCAGCAGGTGCATCATGAATAAATAAATCAGGCTCCTTGATGTCAATCAGACCCTAATTTAATTTTAACTGGCCACCGTGAAATTTCCACTTAGTAAAACCAGATGTCAAAAGCTGACAATTTTGCCTGTCCTTCTACCTCCTCCAGCTATCTTTTTCGAGACCTCAATACACAGCTGCTTAAGTCACCGCAGAAATGAAAAATTGAGCACAATATACACGCATATTCCACTTTTGTTCAAATTAATATTGGGTCCTGAAACAGGCATTAGACTCCTGATTCGCATATTCAAAGCACCTACAATCATCCCTGAAATCTCAGACATTATTGGCTGTGAAATTGCCAACTGGTGCACACCTTGGTTCATTGAATGCTGTTGGTTTTGCCTAGAAATCCCCCCCCCCCCCACCCCCAACCAACGTCTGAAATAAGAATGCCACCATGTGCAATCCCCATCCCCCCATGCTGTTTTCGCTGAGATGAAATATTCATGAAGGAGGGTGGAGGAAGAGCAGGATAGTAGCCTTGCAGTGATTATCACCAATATGGAGTTAGTACCAGAACAGATGGGCTGAATAGTCTCTGCTTGAAATTTGCTGATTCTTATAGTTGAGTATTGAGAAAGTTTGCTCGTACAAGATTTGAAGTAGCTCTGAGCGAGTGATCCAAGTTCACAACTTATTAAATTAATTCCTTGCCTCATCATATGTCACAAAGTCTATTTAAATATTGTTCTGCCATTACTGGGTTTGTTTTGTTTATGATCTTGAGTGCTAGCCTTTCCAATAACTGGTGACTTGGTTAAATTATGATTAAGTGTTTTGAAGTTGATTAGCAGAGGTTTTATCGATTCTTTCCACAAGTCCTGCACATACAGGGGATCAGTGTGAATCTTGCTCTACTGAATAGCTCGCTTTAATGTGCTATTTGGCAAGTTCCTCACCCTTACCAGGGACACGTGATTCTCTAGGCTAAGTATCCTTTCGTAACATCAGATGTTCATTCTGACTCAGATTTATATCCTTTTTTGGATCAGGTCCCTCTATGTCTGGAAGCTATACCAATTCAAGAGATGTCACGATGACCAGACATTCATGGCTTTTGCTCCACTGGAGCCTTTAAGTTATCTAATTGTGCTACAGACTGAGTGAATTGGTCTAATTTTGATGTTCCATCTTCTAAAGTGAATTACAAGAATTTCATAAATCAGTAGAGTCCAATAGGTTGAGCCCTCCCTCCCTTTGTATTGGGCTGGGAACATGGTGTTAACTTTATGTAACATGCTGCCCTTTCAATTTAAAGCTAATTCATTTGACACTTCGCTAACTGGGGAGGATCTAACCAAATGTACACTCTAGAAAATGCTGATCCTCAAAATCAAATTAATATTACGTACAGTTCTCAGTTTCCTGTTGAACAAAATCATCTAGAAAAGAGCTAGACATCGAATTTCTTGCCATGGATTTACCCTTTGTTAGCTCAGTGCATCTTTGAATGTACCTTACAAAGTGTGAGGTTAGGTTATGTCATGGTTCAATTTAAAAGTGGAGCTGTGACCAGCCATTAATATGAGCATTATTTATTTATACTCGAATAATTGATTATTTTTGAATGTTGTATCATGTGTGAGATGTACAGTTTTCCCATGCCACGACAGTTGTACTGATGTCACATTATCATAGAGCAGATACTACAAAGTCAACTAGCTTTTCGACTGAGTCTTTCACTTTTTCTGGCCCTGTAATTAATTGTGCCCGAGATTGAGCCAAACGTTCGAGGCAGAGTTGTCGCCTCTGCCAACTCTGTGCATTGTACTATCTTATCACTGTCCATGTTAACTTAGCACAGAGCAGCAATTGAACCTGGAACCATGTGGTGCATTTACTCACTGAATCATTACCAAAGATTGAACTAGTTTGGATCAGTAGAGAATATTCCCTTGTTCTGCATCAATCACCAATTCAGTACGTGGGAAGGTTTTGTTTTCTAATTTCAGGTTTCATTCTCTTCTAGTATTTTCTGAATGAGTCCACTTTCTGTGAACCTGCTGGATCAATTTATCTTTGGCTTGTTTAGCAGTTGTGCCATCATGCTGAATTATATCTGAACACATCTATTTTTCTTAAACTCCATTTTAAGATAAAACGTTGGTCCATCTGGGAGGTTTTTATGGAGGAAGCATGCAACATCGAAACTATCTAGTCGAAAATGGTTGGCATAGTGCGAATGGCACTGTTCATTGAGAATATTATTACCTTGATGGGGTGCATTGTGGTCCTTGTCCCATGCATACCATTATCCCTACTAGGGTCGCCAACTCTAGCTTGACATAACTCCTGCAGATTTCACCACCTGTCTCCAATTGGCCACACAGTAAATGGTCTTTTCTTCTTGCTTCAACACTTTTATGAATAGGAAATGAAAATATTCAAAGAAAATGGAAAAAATACACAATCTTGTGTTTTAGAGCTCCTGCTTAAAGCAATGTCCAGCAGATTCATTACCTGAGCAAGTCTGGAGAGCCGGCAACCTTAATTCCTATCTGAAACAGTCTTCTATACATACATTCCAGTAAAGAAGACTGGGCTATCGTGTTTCACAAATCCATTTTCCAAGGTTCCTGGTCACCACAAAGCAAGAATCTTCTCATCAACCCATTGGGAAATCACCTATACCAAAGTTACATCCTTACCGTCTCCAGTTATTAAAAGATTCACACAGGTATATGTGAAGAATCTTTTATTGTCCACAGAAGAGCAGTATTTTTTAAAAACTAATTTATTTTGGAACCATTACAAACTTGCTGGGTGGGGTAAATCTGGTTCCATCGGTTCTTGAAAATGTGTGAACCTGGACAGTGAGTGCAGCAGGGTACTCAACTGAAGGTGGAATCAGTTAGATCCAAACAATCTTTTTCTGACATCCACACATATTAATTTCCAAAAGACATTACTGGAAAGCAATCTGGAGTGGGAATTTTGATTAGTTTTCTCCCCTCCACAGCAGACGTGGTGAGGAGAGTTGAGGCCAACTCTCTCAGCTGAAACAAACTGACCTTCAGTAGAGGCAGAGCTCAGGCTAAAAGATTAGGGCTGGGTGAGGACATTGGATAAACATCCAGATTTGGCTGGCTTGGCACAGAATAATCACAGCAACATCTTCCAATGTCACTTTGCCATTAGCGTCTGGCTCAAAGATAGCAACAAGAATTTCAAAGTTAAATGAGTAAATTGTTTTCACTCATTTTTGGCCATGTTCAGACATGAAGATTTAGCTAACCTCAAAATGATTTGTTGGGGGGGGAGGGGGGGTCATGCCCCCTCCGACCCTCCCAATGGCTACACTGCTGTATCTAGTCCTTTAGAATCTAGTTCTGGGGTTCACCATTTGTTGCTATTTTACTCTGTATAAAAATTGCTTTTCAGCAGAGCAGCCCTGGGGATTGAGAAGCAATGATTTAGCGCAGAAAAAATCCTTCTTGCAGTACAAATACTTTCCCAGCATGAAACAATGTAATTTGCATGATTCTGCTTTTTTTCCCCTTCTAATACCTTACTTGCTATATACTTGTTAACATCTGTGTCAGTGAAGCATTTTGCATTATCTTGTACAACTACAACTTTCCTTCATGTTCAGAAATGTCTTGTGCTCCTACTTTACAACAATATTCATGCCTTAACTTTGTCCGCCTTCTTCCAGACCTCCTGCCAGGTCGTCCTCTGAGTCGTGAAGACAGTGCTGAAAAACTGCAATGCTTTTGCCTACTTTACAAGCTAGGGGGTTTGGCCTCCCCCATGAAAAAAATGTGTTGCGTCACTTCATGATGGTGCCTACTTTCTCTTGCAGACCCTCTCCATTAAACCTGGCTTTTTGCGCTACAAGCATTTAACTAATTTTAGCCGGCAATAGTGTGCTCCGCAGCAAGCTTTTCAAAATTTGTAGGGATTGAGTGGCTCTTCAGCTGCTTCAGAGGCGCAAAAGATCTTTAATGCTGATGTGCCGCAATTGGCTGATATTTGTCTTTGCCACTAATGATGGCAGTTCTCACTTTCGGTATCTACGAATTGTACGTGCTTTGCTCAGATTTTGGTACAGTGGTTGCAAAACAGGCATTTTGCTAATTTTTTTTGACCAAAAACTATGTTGGTCCCTGGATTAATAAATATTTCTAAACAAAACAGTTGAAGAAGTCCATGTTTTTCTTTCACAGCGATTAAGAGTTAATTAAAAGTAGGTACAGTTTTTTTTTACCTTGTATACAAAGATCGCGCAAAGTTACACCCATGATTTTTCTTTTATAACTTGCACTGGGGATGCCCGAACCCCCGGTGCACATGATAAGTGACTGATTGTGAAATTACTGTGATTGCAAAACTGTGATTTCGGTATAAAATCTTCTCCATTTTAGATCAAAAATTGAGCTAAAATTTTGGTGCGCAAAATTGGGTAGAATTCACCATTCAATGCTTCCGGCACACAAGAGCGTGTGAATTCATAAAATCTATCTTTTGAATTAGTGTGCTCTGTATATGAAAACATTTACCAAGATGGTAAATCTGGATGACATATATGCAAACTATATGTCACTTGCAATGAAGTTTGACAGATAATATTGCCAGGCATCAGAGGGTTTTTCTCCCTGACGACAACTTTCAGGGGTGTTTTTTTCCCTCTCCTGACTTCCCGCACTCATCAGCTAATACACATTTGTTATTTTTATCAAATTTACATTAGAAAGTTTTTGTAACGATGGGAAGATTTCGGCCAGTTAACAAGACATTGGAGCCTACAGAAGTCAATAGCAGCAGGGTGTGCCTGGATACCCAGCTGGCATTGACTTTTCTCAGCTCACCTGCTTCCCAATCTGCATCAAGATTGGTCTGGATGCTAATGGTACAGGGTTCACTATGAAGGCAGTCACTGCCACTGCCGCTCCCATAACTGACATCTTCAGAGTGGCTCCCTACAGAGAGGGGAGACCCAGAATCAGGGTCTGAAAAATTGAAATGAAAATAAGGACTTCTCCTAAGAGGTAAGAGATATTTAAATATTCTTTTCTAAGCATTGTTTAGCTAGGAATCGTATTTTAAATTGAAAGCACTTCCCTACATTTTCTTTCTCTTTAAGTAACATTATAGGAAGCTTACTCCTTGTAATATAAATGCCTTTGATCTTGCCACATAGTCTCACACGACTTTTGCCTCGTCAGAGTCAAAGTGCTGATGCCTGGCAACATCACATTTTATTTCTCATTATATCTCCTCACATAAAATGTGATTTACCATTATGTTAAAGAGACAACAGCTTATTTATTGATGCATTCAGAGGAAACTGAATTTGGAAATTCAGGAAGCTGAGAAAAGTAAGATCAAATAAAATCCAAATAATGTAGACATTGGTTTGGATAATTGTGAAGCATAAGCCTGTAAACTGAACAGTAATGGATATTGTATTGAAAGGTCAGTTGTTGAACAGGCAATTATCTTTTGTTTTTCAGCCCGAAAGCTAAGGAAATTCAGTAAACTAAAGAACATCGGAAACAACCCATCTTCTCTGCAGTCCGAAATGACACTATCCAGTGTCAGTCCAGTTGCAATGTCAAAGGTCTCATTACATTCAGCTCGAGGGGTCCAGTTCACGCCGACACTCGTTTCCATTTTACAGATAATTGAGCCAGAAGTTGTTTATGCAGGCTATGATAACAGTCAACCAGACTCGCCTAACTATCTGCTAACCAGCCTGAACAGGCTATGTGAGAGGCAACTTGTAGCTGTTGTTAAATGGGCCAAATCTGTACCAGGTAACCATATGAGTTTAAGAGATAAAGTTCCAATCATTAGACAACACAGCACACACTACTTTCTGTATCTTTAGTCCCTTTGTGGTGATGTTATGGTCATCAAGGTGAAAGGTTTCATTGCTGAATAGCAGAACCGAACACATTTTTGAGTTCACTGTCACCGTAAAGTACTCATACGTAGAGTAAAACCAGATGCAAAATGCAAGCTGCCTGTACTTGATCTTAAAAATGTGCCTGAATCTCTAACCTGAACAGAACATCTTCTACTTGCAACAAAATCATATTCTGATTTCCCACATCAACCACGAGTACACCTCAATTCCCTTCTCCATTCCATTTGCCCAAGCAATTTGTATTCTACGCTGAAAGTTAAAATCAGTTCTCCTGTGTTCATTGCAAATGGTATTAAAGTTTCCATACCTGGTGAAATTGCTGTTAAGTATCAATTCCAAAGATAGCATACATGAAACTGATTTTCTCTCAGCTGAGCAACAAAGCATTTCAGAGCCGCAATATACATTGCCAAGGAAATAAAAGTGGAGTGGGAACAGGTCTTGGTTTTGATCCCCTACATCATCAGGGAACAGCTTATAGCTGTGCTATTATGAGACACATTTTATGAAAATTAGGGGACCTCCCACAAGATGGACAGAAATATTGATGGCGTGTTAATACTGAGCTGCCCTCTGATGCCTGGCTGAGAACAATGTGAGTGGAAGCTTTGAAGAAGATCCCCTGGTTTCCTGCTGTTACCCCAAATGAAACGTGACCAATGTCAACCAAAGAAAATGGGACTAAGTAAAAGGATCATAGTCATGAAAACAAACATAGACTAACATTTTCCTTGGAGATTGACAGCAATCTCATTTGCATTACAATTACCAGCAGAATAATATGAACAATGTCAAATTCATAAATTTAACAAAATCCTATTGAATTTTTTCAAGCTGTAAAAATAGGATATAGGGTTTCTAAATAACTACTTGTAAATTGTATAACTAATATAATATTAAAGAATAGTTAAGTAATTCAGATAAAGAGAAATATAGGGAGGAATTTATTTTTTAAAAATGGCCAAGTTTCAGGTTTTGATTGAAAACTGACGTGTTTCTCTCCTGAAACACAGCTACGTTTTCCTGTCCAGATCTTCTGGAAATTGTGGGGTGCAGTTTGTGCCATTACTCTGACAAGACAGGGTCTGCTAGAGCCAGCGTGCCTGGTTACACAGAGATCGGGGCGCCATCGTTAAAGGGCTACCCGATCAGTGAGAAAATTGAACTCCCTCCCAAGCCCCCAGGGCCATGGAGGACCCCCCCCCCCAAAGTATTTGGGGTAACACCCCACACAGAAGTATCGGGGGGGTCACTCACCCCTCTTCTCCCCAACACACATAAGGGAAATCCCCCCCCTCCCCAAATGGAGAAGGATAAATACTCTTGCACTGCTCTCTGGTAGTGCCCAGCCTCATAGTCCAGCTCAGTTCCCCTGACAGGTTGCAAGGGGGCAATGCCCAGCCTTGACCCTCAACCCCGGGGCCTCCAGGCACCTCCACACCCACTGCATGGTCATCATGACAGGTTTTCATTTTCGAAAACCAGAAGTGATTCACGCCAACGTAACGTCATGCACCAAGAGTGGGAACATTACACAGGACTGGAAGGTACAACATAACGCCTCCTAATATTATTATAACAATAATAATCGCTTATTGTCACAAATAGACTTCAATGAAGTTACTGTGAAAAGCCACTAGTCGCCACATTACGGCACCTGTTTGGGGAGCCGCTAGTTCAGTTCAGCATTACAAGCCAGCTGTCTTAGCCCACTGTGCTAAACCAGCCCCTTATAATCCATGCAAATTCGCATAAATCAGGTTCATGTCCTTTTTTGGGCATGAAAGTAATCACATCACTGGCAGGGGATGGGGTGTTGCGGGGAAGATCTCAAACCGGGATCTCCCTGGCATGAATCCCGTTGTGGCCCTTTTGCAAGATTTAGCAGCCATAACGGAAATTGCACCTCTGGCAAACAGACCGGAAAAATTGTGCCCATAGAGTGTAGTTGAAAGAGTAGTGTGCTTTTTAATAGAAGAACAAGTGGACTATTGAGCAGCCATGCTCACAGGAGTATGGCTCAGAAAATAAGGATATAGGTGTTATTAATGGATGTTATGGAGGTTTTTCCCACCAAGCCCCACTTCGCATCCCCCAGGAAGGCCCACTGAATTGAGCACTTAAACAAGCACTTGAAATGAAATGAAATGAAAATCGCATATTGTCACAAGTAGGCTTCAAATAAAGTTACTGTGAAAAGCCCCTAGTCGCCACATTCCAGTGCTTGTTTGGGGAGGCTGATATGGGAATTGAACCATGCTGCTGGCCTGCTTTGGTCTGCTTTAAAAGACAGCTCTTTAGCCCTGTGCTAAACCAGCCCAAGACTTAACTGAGCAACGTTGGGCATTCCCAAGTATCATGGACTCCAAGGGCAATAATCTTGTGAGTGGGGTTCATGGAGGAGAGGAGTCTGCAGTAAGGGAAAGTTGTGGCTTCCAGCAAGCCCTGCTCTTCACTCCCCTCCCCCCCCCCCCCCCCCCACTTCCGCACCGCCCTCCCGGAAACCCGCAAGCAACCGCATCAAGGTTTAATTTCCAGACTTCCCATGGGGCTGCTGGCAACATGAGACTTTTAAGTGGGTATTAATTGGCGACGGGCTTGGAGGATGTCTATGAACCTACCCATCATAAACGTAACCAGGACAGAAGTGGGAAAATGACGGGGTCCCCATCTGTCAAATTAAGTGTCTGTGTTCCCCATGACCAAACTTGCCTTGCGAGAAGGCATAGAATTCTGCCCTATATTTTGTCATGCTACATCTGAGCCACACTCTCTTTCAGCATGAATTCCTTGCCAGCAGTTTGCTTTAGCTGAGCATTGATTTCATGAATTCAAAGGTGTTAATTATTTAGGGACTGCTGCATATAATCATTTTTACTGATTCTAGACATTATGGATTATTTGCCCATTATAGTTTAAGTTTGCTCTGTCTTCAAAACACACTGTGGTAATTGTCCCTTTAAGGGCAGAATAAGGGTCAATCACCACACATAGTCCTTCTTCTAGTTCTTATGTTCATAGTAAGCCGTATGGTACATCACGTCTGCTGTGCCATTCAAAATGATCATGGATAAATTCTACCTGAACTCCATGTTCCTACCCAACCCCAGATCATTTGATTCTCTTGTCTCTTATCTCCTAAAAAATTATGAATATAATTAATATATTCTACAACTAAACATCCAAAGTCCTCTGCTGTGGATTGTTCCAAATATCCACAATCCTTTCAGTAAAGATATTTCTCCCCATTTCAATCCCGAGACTACGGTCAGATTTTGTTCTCAGTGGTGATTCAAATGAATGGCACCAGCTCTGTATTAAACTTACACTTTCCCACAGACTTTTTGTGGATTTTGGACTGGACTGGAACTGAATGTAAATTGGGGAGCCAAAATATTGTCTACCGTGCTTCTGGCACCCGGGTGAACAGGACCAGCAAATTGTGTAGCTCCTCAAGCAATCAAAATTGAACCATTGTTAATAAGCAGCAGAGGGACCTGGAAGCATCAGTTAGAATATTTAATTCAATGTCAAATCAGGTACAGAAAGTAAAACAAAGGGAGGAAAAGCAAGGTTGGACTGAGATTGAGCATTAAAAGGAACAGAAAAAAGTTTTAAAAGTTCTGTTTAATTGTTTTTCTTTTTACAATTTCCAGCAATAATGAACATTTTAAGGAAGGAGGATCCAAAATTGTAATTTTTAGTGTAAGAGAGGTAGTTGTTGGGAGGTAATTAAGACTTATCACGCTATTAATAATTTACTCATACTGGAATAGAAATGCCTTAATATTTCTGGTGAGTTTAGTACGGATATTGTCACCTCAGAACAGCAACCTCACTCCATTCCATTTGTTTCAATGACAAGTATCTCAAAATGATACCAATATAGCGCAGCTTTTGGGGAGAATGACAACTTCCTAATTTCTACATTTCATTGTGCATGTGTGGTCACCAGAAGTTGCTCTCTGATTATGCTGCAATGACAGTGAGCGCTGTCAGCTTCAATATTATTTCTACAGCTAATTCTGAACCACTCTAGGTATACCATTTTAAAAAGAAAGTTATTTATGGGCATTTAGCCCTCTAAAAGCCACCAACAGAAATAAAGTCTCAAGTCTATTATTTCCTTCTCTAGAGAATTCATGTTGGATTTGTACTAAATAAGAACGATTGTACAGGTAGGATTAAAAGTATAGATAGTGCAGGAAAACAAACCAAAGTTAACATGGTCACAAAGCCACAGAACATTATTTCAGTTTTATTTCTGATCATTCTATTTCCAACTTTATTCCTTGCAACATACAAAACCTTTACTCCTACCATCATTTTTAATCCAACTTGCCAATTTCTCTTTAAATGGTAGGTTGGAGAACAATTCCATGACAGAGTTCTGATCATCTTTTTAATTGTTTAATTAACAATGGCAAATATGTTACAAGTGCCATAAGATCTAGGAGTAGGCAATCCAGCCCCTCGGGGCCGCTCCACCATTCAATACGGTCATGGCTGATCTCCTCTTCGCCTCAACTTCACATCCTGCCCATTCTCCATAACCCTTCAGTCCATTACTAATTAAAAATCAATCTGTCCCCTCCTTAAATGTATTCACTTTCCCGGCATTTACTGCACCTGGGGTAGTGAATTCCGGAATTCCACAGTTTCACGACCATTTGAGAGAAGGAATTTCTCTCATTTCAGTTTTAAATCTGCTACCCCTTATCCTAAAACTATGATCTCACATTCTAGATTGCCTCACAAGAGGAAACATCCGCTCTACATCTACTTTGTCAATACCTTTTATCATCTTATATACCTAAATTAGATCTCCTCTCAATCTTCTAAACTTGAAAGAGTATAGGCCTAACCAGCTCAATCTCTCTTCATAAGGCAAATCCCTCATCTTTGGAATCATTCTAGTGAACCTCCTCTGAAATGCCTCTAATGCAACTATATCCTTCCTCAAATTAGGGACAAAAACCGTACACAGTACTCCGGTGCCAATGCCTTGAATAGTACAGCAACACTTAGCTTCTGTTATACTCTATTCCTTTAGCATTAAAGGCCAAAATTCCATTTGCCTTTCTGACTGCATACTGGTAATCTGCAATTCATGCACAAGGACACCCAGATCCCTTTACACAGAAGCACTCTGAGGTTTCTCTCCATTTAGATAATAAATTACCTTTCCATTTTTCCAACCATGGATTTATGTTGAATGTAGACTCTATTGCCCATACAATGTTGCGTATGGTGCATTTGATACATTGGACAAACAAGTGCATAGTATGAGGATGACTCATATAGCTTGCTCAGTTTAGTTTAAAGGCAAATACTGTAGATGCTGGTAACTGAAATGAAAATAGAAAATTCTGAAATATTCAACAGGTCTGGCAGCAGCTATAGGGAGAGAAACAGAGTTACATTTCCGATTGATGCTGCCAGACCCACTGAGTATATCCAGACTTTTCTAGTTTTATATTAGTTTATATTGCAGTTGGTTGAAGTTGACATGGCGGGCAGAATTGGGAATGTGTTTTGAACAGCGTGTTTAATTGGACTTTCATTTCAATTTTTAAACTTAAAAATTTAGTTTTGGTAAGTTCAGAAGTATACATGTTGAATTGTTTACCTTTATCAGATTCAACTGTACAAGTATATTTAACCTGCTGCGTTGGATGCGTTGACTGACCACTGCACCGTGGTACAGGAAGCCATTCAAGAGGGGGGAGCAAAAAGACAAGTGGTAGTTGTAGGGGATTCTATAATTAGGGGGATTGATGGCATCCTTTGTAAGCCAGATCGTGAGTCCCGCATGGTATGTTGCCTGCCCGGTGCCAGGGTGAGGGACATCTCTGATCGGATTGAAAGGATTTTGGAGAGGGAGGGGGAGGATCCAGTTGTTGTGGTCCACGTTGGGACTAACAACATAGGTAAGACTAGGAAAGAGGACCTGTTTGGGGATTATCAAACACTAGGGACTAAATTAAAGAACAGGTCCTCCAGGGTTATAATCTCTGGATTACTACCCGAGCCACGTGCCAATTGGCATAGGGTTGAGAAAATTAGGGAAGTTAACACGTAGCTAAAGGAGTGGTGCGGGAAAGAGGGATTCCATTTCATGGGGCATTGGCATCAGTACTGGGGCAGGAGGGACCTGTACCGTTGGGACGGTCTTCACCTGAACCATTCTGGGACCAGTTTTCTAGCGAATAGGATAAATAGGTTGGTCACAAGGACTTTAAGCTAGCAAGTTGGGGGGAAGGGAAGGGTAAAGCTATGGACAGTATAATGGTTAATGGAGAGCAAGGCAGCAGGTTACGTGACAGGTTATTATGTAGAGATATGGGTTCAAAGACAAGGAAAATTAGGAGAAAGGGTAAGAGGAAAAATAATTTGCGAAAAGTTACTGATCAAGGTGTTAGGATTCATAACAACGACATAAAAAACAGCATAAGTGTACTTTACCTGAATGCCCGTAGTATACGGAATAAGGTGAATGAGTTGATGGCGCAAATCATCGTGAATGACTATGATTTAGTGGCCATTACTGAAACATGGTTAAAAGATGGTCACGACTGGGAGTTAAATATCCAAGGGTATCAGACTATACGAAAGGATAGAATGGACGGTAAGGGCGGTGGTGTAGCTTTGTTGTTTAAGGATGGCATCCGGGCAATAGTAAGGGATGATATTGGTGCTATGGAGGACAAGGTTGAATCAATTTGGGTGGAAATCAGGAATAGTAAGGCGAAAAGGTCACTGATAGGAGTAGTCTATAGGCCACCAAATAGTACAGGATGGTAGGGCAGGCAATAAGCAAAGAAATAACGGATGCATGTAGAAATGGTACAGCGGTTATCATGGGAGATTTTAATCTGCATGTCGATTGGTTTAACCAGGTTGGTAAAGGCAGCCTTGAGGAGGAGTTTATAGAATGTGTCCGGGATAATTTCCTGGAACAGTATGTAATGGAACCTACAAGGGAACAAGCGGTCCTAGATCTGGTCCTGTGTAATGAGGCAGGATTGATTAATGATCTCATAGTTCGGGATCCTCTTGGAAGGAGCGACCACAATATGGTGGAATTTAAAATACAGTTGGAGGATGACAAGGTAAAATCAAACACTAGTGTTTTGTGCTTAAACAAAGGCGATTACAATGGGATGAGAGAAGAATTAGCTAAGGTAGACTGGGAGCAAAGACTTCATGGTGAAGCAGTTGAGAAACAGTGGAGAACCTTCCGAGTGATCTTTCACAGTGTTCAGGAAAGGTTCATACCGACAAAAAAGAAAGACGGTAGAAAGGGGAAAAATCGACCGTGGATATCTAAGGAGGTGAGGGAGAGTATCAAATTGAAGGAAAAAACATACAAAGTGGCAAAAATTAGTGGGAGACTAGAGGACTGGGAAGTCTTTAGGGGACAACAGAAAGCTACTAAAAAAGCTAAGGTAGACTATGAAAGTAAACTGGCTCAGAACATAAAAGCAGATAGTAAAAGCTTCTACAAATATATACGACAAAAAAGAGTGGCTAAGGTAAATATTGGTCCTTTGGAAGATGAGAAGGGAGATTTAATAATAGGAGACGGGGAAATGGCTGAGGAGCTGAACAGGTTTTTTGGGTCAGTCTTCACAGTGGAAGACACAAATAACATGCCAGTGACTGATGGAAATAAAGATATGATAGGTGAGGACCTTGAGATTGTAATCACTAACGAGACAGTATTGGGCAAGCTAATGGGGCTAAACGTAGACAAGTCTCCTGGCCCTGATGGGATACATCCCAGAGTGTTAAAAGAGATGGCTAGGGAAATTGTAAACGCACTAGTGATAATTTATCAAAATTCACTAGACTCTGGGGTGGTCCCAGAGGATTGGAAAGTAGCAAACGTGACACCACTGTTTAAAAAAGGAGGTCGGCAGAAAGTGGGTAATTATAGGCCGGTAAGCTTAACTTCGGTTGTAGGGAAAATGCTGGAATCTCTCATTAAGGAGGAAATAGCGGGGCACCTGGAGGGAAATTGTCCCATTGGGCAGACGCAGCATGGGTTCATAAAGGGTAGGTCGTGTCTGACTAATTTGGTAGAATTTTTTGAGGACGTTACCAGTGCAGTTGATAACAGGGAGCCAATGGATGTGGTATATCTGGATTTCCAGAAAGCTTTTGACAAGGTGTCACACAAAAGGTTGCTGCATAAACTAAAGATGCATGGCATTGAGGGTAAAGTGGTAGCATGGGTAGAGGATTGGTTAACTAACAGAAAGCAGAGAGTGGGGATAAATGGGTGTTTCTCTGGTTGGCAACCTGTAACTAGTGGGGGCCCTCAAGGATCAGTGTTGGGCCCGCAGTTGTTCACAATTTACATAGATGATTTGGAGTTGGGGACCAAGTGCAATGTGGCAAAGTTTGCAGACGACACTAAGATGAGTGGTAAAGCAAAAAGTGCAGAGGATACCGGAAGTCTGCAGAAGGATTTGGATAGGTTAGGTGAATGGGCTAGGGTCTGGCAGATGGAATTCAATGTTGCCAAGTGTGAGGCTATCCATTTTGGGAGGAATAACAGCAGAATGGATTATTATTTAAATGGTAAGATGTTAAAACATGCTGCTGTGCAGAGGGACCTGGGTGTGCTGGTGCACGAGTCGCAAAAAGTTGGTGTGCAGGTGCAACAGGTGATTAAGAAGGCTAATCGAGTTTTGTCTTTCATTGCTAGAGGGATGGAGTTCAAGACTAGGGAGGTTATGCTGCAATTGTATAAGGTGTTGGTGAGGCCACATCTGGAGTATTGTGTTCAGTTTTGGTCTCCTTACCTGAGAAAGGACATATTGGCACTGGAGGGCGTGCAGAGGAGATTCACTAGGTTGATCCCAGAGTTGACGGGATTAGATTATGACGAGAGGTTGAGTAGACTGGGACTGTACTCATTGGAGTTTAGAAGGATGCGGGGGGACCTTTTTGGAACATATGAAATTATGAAGGGAATAGATAGGATAGATGCGGGCAGGTTGTTTCCACTGGTCGGGGAAAGCAGAACTAGGGAGCATAGCCTCAAAATAAGGGGAAGTAGGTTTAGGACCGAGTTTAGGAGGAGCTTCTTCGCCCAAAGGATTGTGAATCTCTGGAATTCCTTGTCCAGTGAAGCAGTTGAGGCTCCTTCTTTAAACGTTTTTAAGAAAAAGATAGATACCTTTCTAAAGAATAAAGGGATTCGGGGATATGGTGTACGGGCCGGAGAGTGGAGCTGAGTCCACAAAGATCAGCCATGATCTCATTGAATGGCGGAGCAGGCTCGAGGGGCCAGATGGCCTACTCCTGTTCCTAGTTCTTATGTTCTTATGCTACACTTAAAAACTCACAGAGATGAGTCTGATGCAAGCAGTTTGGTTACATAATTTACCATTTTTGGCTGAGTCCTCACTCAGAACCGACATGTATTCCTTTCACTTTTACAATCCACGAGAATATGAACAAGGTAGTTTCTAAAAAACAAGGGCAGTTGTTCAGTTCTTTCATAATCCAGTCAATTATCAATTTTTGCTTCTAATTCTCATGAAATATCTAAAATTCTAAATTATCATTGCATCCGATGAAAGGATTCAGATGCGGTAATAATTTACTTCAGCGAAACAGCATGGTGGATAAAATGGAGTGACTGACTTCATTGTGCACATGGTCTTTAGGAATGCCTTTGATAAGATGCCACCTGGGAGATTATGAGAAAAGAATAAGGGAATTCGGGTCGGACAACAAATTGGATTGAAAGTTGCCTCGAAAGGAGGAATGAGAACAGGAGTTAAAAGCACTATTTCATATTGGTTAGCGTGATCCATTGGATTCAATTCTGGGACCATTCCCATATTGTTGAATTAAATCTAGGCCTAGAATGATTGTTGTATAAATGCTCAGGTATTTTGCAATTGGACAAGGTTAGTAAGATTTTACAATCATGGAATTGTTACAGCACAGAAGGAAGCCATTCAGCAAGAGCAGGTCACCTAGTGCCGCTCCCCTGCCTTTCCCCCCATTGGCCCACAAATTTTATCTTTTCGGATAAGGATCCAATTCCCTTTGGATTCATGCTTGCTTGAATTTGCAACTGGCACATTCTCCAGCAGTGGATTCCAGATCCTAACCTCACTACATAAAAAGGTTTTCCCCTCCTGTTGCCATGGCTTCTTTTGCCACTTCACCTTAAATCTGTGACTTCTGATTCTGGATCTTTCCACCAATGAAAACAGTTTCTCCCTTTGTATTCTGTCCAGATCCCGCATGAGTTTGAATACCTTGATCAAATCTCTCGTCCTTCTCCAAGGATACAGTCCCAACTTCTCTAATCTGTCTGCATAATCAATGTTCTTGATACCTAAAACCATTCTCATAAATATTTTCTACACTCTCTCTAATGATTCACATCCTTCCTAAAGTGTGATGCTGAACCGACGTTTTATAATGTTCATCATAACTTGCTTGATTTTGTACTCTATGCCCCATATATAAAGCCCAGGATCCTGTCTGCTTTCTTATCCGTGCTCTCAATCCACTCATGCCACCTTCAGTGATTTGTGCACATATACCCCAAGTAGCCTCTGCTTCTGCACCCTGTTCAGAATTGTAACTTTTATTTTATATTGGGCTGGATTCTCTGGTTTCCCAGTCGCATGTTTCTTGGCAGCACACTGTTGATGGGATTCTACACTCCTGTGGCTTGTAAATGGGATTCCCATTGAAGCCACCCGCACCAGCAGGGTGTCTCTTTTGTTCCAGGAGCTCTAACATTGTTCACAAATCTGTTGTGTGGCATTTTGTCAAATGCCTTTTGGAATTCATGTACACCAAATCAACAACATTACTTTAATCTACCCTCTCTGTTACCGCATCAAAAAACTCCAAGTTAAGCAGTTTGTCAAAAGTTTGTTTGCCCTTAACAAATCTGTGCTGGTTCCCTTAATTAACACACATTTGCTCAAGTGACTGTTAATTTTGTACGGAATCATCGGCTAGAATTTTCCAGCCCTCCACCCTGGCGGGACCCTCCCGTCCTACCACTGTGAACAGAGATTTCAATGCCGCACTGGCCCTGCTGTGGCAAATCTGTGTTTGGGAGGCTGGAAGATTCCATTCACCATTTCTAAAATGTTGCCCACCACTGATGTTAAACTGACTGGCTTTTTTGAATAAGGGTGTAACATTTGCAATTAGTCAGACCTCTAGCACCACTCCTATCTACGGAGGATTAGAAAATTATGGCCAATACGTCAGTAATTTCCATCCATCCGGTCCTGGTGCCTTATCAACTTTAAGTACAGTCAGCATATCTAATACCTTTTCCTTCTCAATATCAAGCTCATCGATTTTCTGAACTATCTCCTCTTTCACCATGACCCAGGTAAAATGGGTCTTTGGTAAATGCACATGCAAAGTATTCATTTGGTACCCAGCCATGTCTCTTACCTCCATGTATAAAACTCCATTTAGGTTTATAATGGATACCACTCCCCCTTTCACCACCCTTTCCCTATTTACATGCCAACAGAAGATCTTTAGATTCACTTTTCTGTTAGCTGCAAGTCTCTGCTCATATTCTTTTGGCTACTCTTCTTTGTTTTTCCAAATTCCCACCTGGCTTGTGTCATAAGTACATGTTTTCTGCTTCATCTTACCCTCTCTTTTTGACGTTCAGGGAGCTCAGGATTTATTTGTCCTACTTCTCTTCTTGGTGCAAATATATCTTGATTGTGTAATGTTCTTGTCGGATGGCCTGATTCATGTTACAAGAACACTTGTAGCTAAAGCTACAAAAAAATTATTACCATTAACTGTGGGTCAAATATATACAAAAGAACAGATCAATATCAGTATGAACATTCACAAACCATTATTTCTCTCCCAACTCCCTAGTCAGTCTGAGGTCACCTGACGAACATTCACTTATATGCTAATGAGACTCCTAGTGGTCAGTTGGTGAATTACAACACAGCCATGATATCACTACATCCCCTTTCCTTTGAAGGAATAAATAAATACATATTTACATGTGATATGATTAGCCTGTGAGTCGTAACAGTATTTTTTCTTGAACATTTTTTAAACTGGTTTAACAAACTACAAGAACAGCAAGCATAGTATGTAAAAATAGTCCAAATCTACAAATTGAGTTGATCAGGTTTTCTTCTGACTCTGGTTAACCTTCTCAGTTTGATCTTGCTGCTCAGAACTTGTGGATTCAATGTTCTCCATGACATTCTTGTGCTCAGGAACTGTTCAACTATCTGACACAGCAGCTGACATTGATTCTGACATAGATTTGTCATCTATCACACTGTTGTGAATGTCTTCTCTGGTTTTCAAGAGCATGTGATGATTTTTTTCTTAAAACCAACCCTTCCTCTGTCTGTACATTGCAGGGATGAGGCGCGACTTCTTCAAGTACAATGGCTTTTCTCAACCAATTGCCTGCATCTTCTATCCTCACAATGTCATCACTACTCAGTGTAGTAAAGTTCTAGACACTCTTATCATAGAACTTTTGTTTTACTTTAATATTTTGCATTTTCTGCAGTTCCACTGAATTCTCCTCCTTTTACAAATATGGAGGTGTCCCCTTCTATTCATGAGTAACTGCTGGTGCTCTACCATGTGACATTGGTAAAGCTTTGTAACATGATTTTGCGGGATCAGATTGGCTGTCCATTGCTTTCTGCAATGATTGTTTTACAATATGTACACTTTTTTCGCTAAGATATTTGGGATTCATGCCGATACGAGCATCATCATTTTTTTGTTTTACACATAATTTGGAATACATCCCACTGGTAGGTTCTTCTATCTTTATAACTTGTGGTTTCGTATATAATACAAGTGGTAGAGTAGAAATGAGATTGACATGCAGATCTACATCTTCAACAAGTTCACTATGAATATTTTGTATCGGTGCTTCTTTAAATTGTAACTCTTTGCTGAATAGTAGTGCACTAGTGAACACAGTGCTGAATTTGCTGATAATGTTTTCAAAATCGATGGAGTGTTGATCCAATCTTTTGTGGATGCTATATACCAACTGCACTAGACCTAATTCTTCACAGGACTGATCACCTAATAATGAATCCAAGCCCTCGGATACAATAGACAATGGGACGGATTAAACTGTGTTCTTCACCACCACACTCAGGTCACAAGCAGAATAACATTTGATGCTTGAACCATCATCATCTCTCAAAGATATTTTGTGATTTCTTCAAATCAGTCATGCTGATTAAATTGGTTTTGGCACCAGTGTCTAACTTTAGAAGGACCCCTGTACTGTTCACTTCAAGAGGTAGCAGCCATTTGTCCTCATCAACCGCATTTATTTTAAATGGAGCATCAGTTTGCATTTTTTAAGTGCTGGACAATTTTTTGATGTCTCCAAAATATTATTATTCTCTGTTATTCCTCCAACAAACAATTATGTTTCACCGCTGAAGACTGTGTCTTCCACTGTGCTGACTGATCTGGCATTGAGCCTAGAGTAACAATTCTGTGCAAAGTGATTTTTTTCCTTTGCATCTGGATCAAAACTTGCCAAAACCCTGGACACTGGCTTAATTTGTGCCTTTGACCACATCTTTTACACATAAATACTTTGTCCTGATCGTTAACCTGTTTGTTGGCGTGCAAGGAGCTGCAGGAACTTTTCCTCCTTTTTTGGGAGATTTCCCGCCTTTTTGTAAAAAGGACGGCAACCGGAATGCGTTCCTCCAAGAAGACACCCCCAGTACTGAGAAACATTTTAGAATGCTGTGCTGCTAGCTCGTGAGCCTGACAAATCTTCACTGTTTGTTCGATGGACAGATCCGATTCCCTCAGCAGCCGTTCACTCAGCTTAATTTCATTCACACCAAACACAATTTGTCCCAAATCATAGAAGATTCTATTGCAGAAAAATTACAGGTTTTAGCTTTCAACTTTAAATCTGTGACGAAATGATCTGTAGATTCTTCTGTCTTCTTTAAATTTGATGTAAACACATAGCATTCATAAATTTCATTCTTTCTGGGGGTGCAATGTTCATCAGATCTTCAAATTACTTTGTTAAATTTTTTACCATCTTCATCGTTTGCAAATGTAAATGTATTAAACGTAGCAATTGCTTCGGGCCCTGCCACTGTTAGGAGCATCGATACCTTAACGGAAATCTGATTGATCTCCTAAATTAATTGCAGTAAGAAACAGATTAAATTGTTGTTTAAACACACGACAGTTGCTGTCCACATTATTCTGAAATCTGAGACTCATTGGTGGCTTCAGAGACTCCATGTAATTCATTCCTGCAGTCTGCAAAATCTTCAAATCTCTGTAGACCTCGTGGCAGGTTGACTTTTTTCTCAGTGTTTCATACCACCCAGTCCTGGTACTATGTAATGTTCTTGTCGGATGGCCTGATTTATATTACCAGAATACTTGTAGCTAAAGCTATAAACTATTTATTAACATTAACTGTGGGTCAAATATACACAAACTAACAGATGAATAACAATATGAACATGCACAAACCATTATGTCTCTCCCAGCTCCCTAGTCAGTCTGAGGTCATCTGACTCTAACATTTACTCATATAATAATGAGACTCCTAGTGGTCAGTCGGTGAATTACAACACAGCCACGATTCCACTATAGATTGTACCCAAACTGTTTCTTCTTTAAAGGCAGCACATTGTTCGGTTGCAGTCAATCTCACTGCAATTTATCTGGGCCTGATCTGTTCTCACCCCATTGACGTTGGCCATCTCCTAATAAATTAATCTTACTCTGGATTGCTTCTTGTCCTTTCCCATAACCAACATTAATCTTATGATACTGTGATCACTGTCCCTTAAATGTTCCCGCTGTTCCATTTGTCCCATTCCATTACCAAGGATCAGGTGCAGGATTCTTCGTCGGCAGGATCCTTCTCCCTGCCGCGCACCCACATCCGTGCATTTCCCGATGACATGGGGCGGCCCACAATGGGAAACCCCATTGACCGACTGCGGTAACATAGAATCTCGCTACTGGTGAGAGCGTGCCACACAGGAAAACGGTGCTGATGGGACGGAGAATCCCGCCCCAGGTCCATCAGTGTCTCCTTTCTCATTGGACTGGGAACATACTGATGTGGAAACTTTTCCTGAACACACTCACGGAAAACCTGTTCCTCTCTACCCTTTACAATACTACTATCCCAGTCTATAATCGGATAACGAAAGTCCTCCATTATAACTACACAATCATTCATGCACTTCTCTGCAATTTCCTAACAACTTTGTTCCTTTTCATCCTTCCCACTCGTTTTTGGCCTATAGGCTACACCGAGCAACATAATTGTATCTTTATTGTTTCATGGTCCTTTCCAACTAGATCTGTTCTTGACCCCTCGAGGACATTCTCTTTCTTCACCACTCCTTAATTAATACTGCCACCCCTTGTCCTTTCCTTCCTTTCCAATCTTTTCTGAACACCTTATATCCAGGAACAGTGAAGTCACCATTGTTCTAGAGAACCATAGGCTGCTTTCCCCTTTGAGGAAGAGAGCTGATAGGTGATGATTTAACCTAAGGATCGCCACACCTCGGGCAAGGGGAAAGATTGAGAAGGCGGGCTTTCATGAAGAACCTCAGCCAGTATGGGAACTGAATACACGCTGCTGGCCTTGCTCTGCATCATGAACCAACTGTCTAAGCCAAGTCACTAAACCAGCCCATTAAAAGCTACTAGACAATTACAAGCAATAAAATAGAATGTTAGATTTTATTTCAAGGGGAGGGATACATAGAGCAGAAGGACATGTTGCATTTATACAGGGTGGAATACTCCCATTTTGTAATAAAGTGTAGTGGCGGGCAGCTCCAGCGACGCTTGTCCCACCAACCTGAAAAGCAGGTTTCCACGCCATATTCTGCTCTTGGAAGCTCATTAATTTTTTTTAAAATGTATTTTATTACAAATATGTATCAAAACAGGTTACAGCAAATTAACCCTGGGAAACATACTTCCCAACAATCAACTATACAGTGTTATGGGCCAGGGTTTAGAGAAGCCCAAAGTGTAGCATGGAGTTCACCTGACCCACAACGTTTAATAGATTGTGGTATGGGGAGCACACGGCCCACTCTACAGGTGTGGTACAGCAGAAACGGAAAAGTATTTTATAAAGCAAAACAATGTTTATTCTATGAACTCAAGTTAACCTTTTTAAAACATACAGTGAACATCTTAGCAACCATTAATTCAAATACAGCCCCCAAAAGAATACAACACTAAGTAATGTTCAATACTTCCCAAACAACATCCAGAAGACAAAATAAACACTTTTAAACAGAAGGTTTACATTCACTACTGAGAACATTTATAATGCTGAATTCACCAAATGATCACGAGATAGTCTTTTGATGGCAGAGAGAACAGCAGTACACCTGCTTAGTCTGGCTTCAGCTCCAAGACTGAAAACAAAACTAAAAGACACCCTACAGCAAACAGCCTAAAACAAAAGTAAATTGCTGACAGACAGCCCAGCTCCACCCACTCTCTGACATCATTGCAGAAATAAATACCCATTTCTTAAAGGTACTCTCACTACAGATACTTATATACACACCCATTTATAAACACCCATTTCTTAAAGGTACTCTCACATGACAACAGTCGGTACAGATTTTCCCCCTTTTTCACCCCCCTTCCGCCGTGACGAACAGCCCCTCAAACACGGTCACATAAATCCCCCACCTTTCCTCAAACGAACCCTGAAGAGCCCCTTAACTCATACTTTATCTTCTCTAATTGGAGGAAGTCATACAGGTCACCCAACCAAGCTGCTACCCCCGGTGCCGATGCCGACCGCCACTCCAGCAAAATTTGCCGCCGTGCGATCAGAGAGGCAAAGGCCAAGACATCGGCCTTCCTCCTCTCCATGAGCTCTGGCTTCTCTGAAATCCCAAATATCGGCAGCAAAGGGTCCGGGTTCACCTCCTCCTCCACTATCCTGGCTAAGACTGCGAAGCCTCCCACCCAGAACCTTGCCAATTTTACGCAACCCCAAAACATATACGCATGATTCGCTAGCCCCCGCGCACACCTCTCACACTCATCTGCTACCCCCTGAAAGAACCCACTCATTCTCGCCTGAGTCATATGCACCGTGTGCACCATCTTAAACTGTAGCAGGCTCATCCTTGCACAAGAGGAGGTCCCGTTTACCCTCCGCAGTGCCTCACTCCATACTCCCCATTTGATCTCCCCTCCCAACTCCACTTCCCATTTTTCCTTGATCTTCATCACCCGCTCGCCTCCCTGCTCCCCTAGCCACTTATATATATTCCCAATTCTTCCCTCCCCTTCCACATCCGGAAGCAGCAGTTGCTCCAGCAGGGTGTATCCCGGCAACCTAGGGAATACTCTCCAGGCCTTTCGCGCAAAGTCCCTAGCCTTCAGATACCTGAACTCACTCTGCCTTGGCAGTTCTACCCTCTCCCTTAGCTCCTCCAGACTGGCGAACCCTTCCTCCAAATACAGATCCCTCACCTTGACCAGGCCCACTTCCTCCTGTATACACTAGCCATCCCCCCAGAGCTCAAACCCATGATTCTCACACAGCGGCATTAGAACCAACATCCCTTCCACCCTTAAATGCTTCCTCAACTGATTCCATATCTTCACCTTGGGAAGCTCATTAATTATGTCCAAGCGAATTCCCCTCCAACTTCCCTGACAGACTCCCGGAAGATGAATCATCTGCCCTCCCTCAGCTGATGGGATGCAAGGTTCCAGTGCCATATTTAAACATCGGTCCAGCACACTAGTATCACTCTCTACAGCCCACATATCTTCACCAGACTGTGCAGAATGCTTGCAGCCCTGAGGGAAAAGACTAACAGTCTCAAGGAGAAATCAATTGATTCAATTAGCCTCCCTCCGAACCCATCACTTGTGAAGCACCCATGCCCACTTGGACCTCTACCCACCACACCGGGAGTCTTCATCCAGTAAACAATGTGTTATCCCTATGACGTTCTTGTTTATGATCATTTTATGCAACCTTTTTAAGGTCCAGCTTCCCTCTCCTCGGACTTCCCTCTGCCGTCCATTGTTCATCATCCTCATCCACCTCCTTACTCCTCCACATGTCATTGTGAAAGCTTTGCTCATCCACCAAACCTCACCTCAGCTTCTCTTGACCTCACCTCGCACACTATCCCGGTTGAACTTCGGACCCTTGTTGCGGTGGCAGTTTGATTCCCGCAGCAGGATCCTGTCCAGATAAACACTGCTGCGTGGCACCAGGAGCAAGGAGACCTCTGTATTCCCCAGCTTTCCTTCCCTCTGACTTCCATTATTCATCATCTTCATCCACCTCCTTATCCCTCCATATCCCATTGTGAGACCTCACCCTTCCGCCCCAAGTCACCTCACCTCCACCAGAAAGATACTGAGCTTTAAAAGGGTTAAATTATGAAGGTAGGTTGCAAAACTTTTATTCCTTCCTTAAAGTTACAAAACCAATGAGCATAGGGAAAGCCCTGAATCAGTCTACTCGCTTTCTCAAAAAAACAAATCAAATTCAAATTGAATCCAATTAATGGTAGTCACAAGAGAGACATACAAGATCCTAACTGACAAGAGAAGGAATTCCACCTCATCTTGGACTTGACGCTTGATCTTAGACAAAAGGCCAAGAAGGAATTCCAATAAATTTGGATGGTTTTTGGCAGGTCAAATTCAGAATTGCTTTTTTGCCTGTCGTTTAGATTTCTTGCTAGTGAATCGGCAGCAGGCAGCAGCACTGTGTTTAACTCCTAAAATGAAAAAGCTACGTTTGAAGAGGGATGTCTATCCAAAGCCACTGCTTTATTATTCCCACTGGGGAAGTTGACTATCCTAAGATGCATCCTGAGCAGTATTGACAGCTGACTGTTGAGTTGTTTCTCCAGTTTAGCAACTTCTTGCAAGTCCCTGGAATTCCAAGTTCCTGAGCTTATGAAGGGGCCACATTCTAGAGGTAATAAAATCCAAAGAGCAGTGGGTTGGATTCTCCGATGTCGGGATTCTCCATTGCGCAGCCCGGGGATTTGCCGATGGCGTGGGGCTGCCCACAATGGGAAATCCCATTGGCCGGCTGGCGAGACGGAGAATCCCGGGCGCGCCACACCAGAAATCTGGTGCAGCGGGACGAGGAATCCCAACCAAGGTCTTTTCTTTCTCCATACCCTTTTTAAAATTGTTTTGCATTTGTAAAATGAAACTGAAAACCTAAATGGGCATGATTTTGGCCTGTTCATGGATAATTCATTAAATTAAAATAACTATTCACATTTCTAATAAATCTAAACATGCTACACAGGTTACAAAAGTCACAATAAAACAGATAACTATTTCTGCTGGAAAAAAAATAAATTTTCTTATCGTTGGTCCATGTTTACTAATGGTCCTCTGATCATTTTTTTGTAATGTTGCACAATTTCACTGATAATCATCTTCAGTTATTTTGATCCAGCCTTTGACATTAATCACACTAAACTCCGCTTCATAGAGCGTGATTCTCCGGAAAAATTCCTAAGTGTGCTAGCGAGCGGGAATTGCCGCGTGTTTCTCCGCGCTCGGCTCAGCGAGGCCGGCAACTCTATTGAAAGTTAATTGGTCCACTTAACAAGGCCTCATGGGCATCTTGCCCCAAATGCGGCTCACCAGCTGATTCGCCGGGACCACCCTCTCCACCCGCTAACAAGGTGGAGCAGCACTTAAGCTGCACTTGCTCGGCCAACCCCAGCCAGCTCGCAACAATGGCGCCAAGGAGACCAGCCCCAAGATACGGGATGCTGACCTAGGGAGGTTCCTGGACACAGTGGAGGCCAGGAGGGAGATCTGTTCACCCGGGGGGGTGAGCCACAAGGCAGCCAGTGCTGTCCGGGATGAGGTAGCGGCAGCAGTCAGCTCAGTCAATGTACCAGGAGGACTGGCCTCCAGTGTTGGAAGAAGGTCAATGACCTGCACCATGCAACACGAGTGAATAAACACCAAGGCCCCTTCTCCCCCCCAAGGGAGCATCCGACCCTCCCTTCACCCCCACACTTCCCCCACAACTGTGAGCTACACATTGTGGCTTACAATGACCTCTCTGTGTCTCCTCAGGAAAAGCTCTCCCATAATCGTCAGGAGAGGGCCCTGACTGGCGGTGGGGTGCTGGACTTGAGAAACCTCACCTCCTTCGAGGAGCGGGACCTGGAGGTGACCAGAGTGGCCGGTCACCCACGCGGAGGCTGGCGGATGCCGCAGAGGTGAGGAACCACTGGGCTCCAACCGGAGGACCTGTCAAACATAATTATTGATTTCCTTACTGACTGATCCATCCCTCCCACTGACCTCATGTCCATTCTCTCGCAGGGCCTCCAGCCTGAGGTGCCGGCCCATCCCGGGTGGTAACCTCTCCCAACTCCAAGGAAAAACCCTTGGAGGAGAACTCTGAGGACGCAACCATTATAGTCACATCGAAGCTGTCATCCCCACCCTCCACCAGAACAAATACACACATCTCGGTGGGACATGTTAGTGGACAGGCTTCTGGAACACAATCAAGTGAGCACCTCCTTACTAACATCTGGGGTCTTGTGCCAAAGTTGGGAGAGCTGTCTCACAGACTAGTTAAGCAACAGCCTGACATAGTCATACTCACAGAATCATGCCTAACAGACAATGTCCCAGACACCACTATCACCATCTCTGGGTATGTCCTGTCTCACCGACAGGACAGACCCAGCAGAGGTGGCGGCACAGTGGTATACAGTCAGGAGGAAGTTGCCCTGGGAGTCCTCAACATCCACTCTGGACCCCATGACGTCTCATTGCTTCAGGTTAATTATGGGCAAGGAAACCTCCTGCTGTTTACCACATACCATCCACCAGTACTCCTCCACATTGAACACCACTTGGAGGAAGCACTGAGGATGGCAAGGGTGCAAAATGTGCTCTGGATGGGAGACTTCAATGTCCATCACCACGAGTGGCTCGGTAGTACCACCCCAGACCGAGCTGGCCGGGTCCTAAATGACATAGCTGCTAGATTGGGACTGCAGCAGGTGGTGAGGGAACCAACAAAAGGGAAAAACATACTTGACCTGATCCTCCCTAATCTACCTGCTGCAGATGTATCTGTCCATGACAGTATCGGTAGAAGTGACCACCGCACAGTCCTTGTGGCTACAAAGTCCTGTCTTCACATTGAGGATACCCTTAATCATGTTGCGTGGCACTACCACCATGCTAAATGTGATAGGCTTCAAACAGATCTAACAACTTAAGACTGGACATCCATGAGACATTGTGGGCCATCAGCAGCAGCAAAATTGTATTCAACTACAATCTGCAACCTCATGGCCCAGCTACTTTCCCCCATTTTACTATTAACACCAAGGCAGGGGATCAATGCTGGTTCAATGAAGTGTGCAGGAGAGCATGCCAGGAGCAACATCAGGCATACCAAAAAATGATGTGTCAACCTGGTGCTACAACACAGGACTACTTGTATGCCAAACAGCATAAGCAACAAATAATTGACAGAGCTAATTCACAACAAATGCATCAGATCTTATCTCTGTAGTCCTGCCACATCCAGCCGTGAATAGTGGTGGACAATTAAACAGCTCAGTGGAGGAGGAGGCTCCACAAATATCCCCATCATCAATGATGGAGAGGCCCAGCACATATGTGCAAATGACAAGGCTGAGGCATTTGTAACAATCTTCAGCCAGAAGTGTCAAGTGGATGATCCATCTCGGTCTCCTCCGGAGGTCCCCAGCATTACAGATATCAGTCTTCCGCCAATACGATTCACTCCATTTAACATCAAGAAACGGCCGAAGGCACTGGATACTGCAAAGGCTATGGGCCCTGACAATATCCCAGCAATAGTAATGAAGACTTGTGCTCCAGAACTTGCCGCACCCCGAGCCAAGCTGTTCCAGTAAGCTGCAACACTGACATCTACCCGGCAATGTGGAAAGTTGCCCATGTGCGTTCTGTGCACAAGAAACAGGACAAACCCAAACCAGTTAATTATCGCACTATCAGTCTACACTCCATCATCAACAAAGTGATGCAAGAAGTCATCAACAGTGCTATCAAGCGGCACTTACTCAGCAATAACCTGCTCACGGACACTCAGCTTGAGTTCTGCCAGGGTCACTCAGCTCATGACCTCATTACAGCCTTGGTTCAAACATGGACAAAAGAGCTGAATGCCAGAGGTGAGGTGAGAGTGACCACCCATGACATTAAGGCAGCATTTGACCGAGTATGGCATCAAGGAGCCCCAGCTAAACTGGAGTTAATGGGAATCAGGGGGGAAACTCTCCGGTGATTGGAGTCATACCTGGCACAAAGGAAGATGGTTGTGGTGGTTGGAGGTCAATCACCTCAACTCCAGGACATTACTGCAGGAGTTCCTCAGGGTAGTGTCCTAGACCCAACCATCTTCAGCTGCTTCATCAATGACCACCCTTGCATCATAAGGTCAGAAGTGGGGATGTTTGCGGATGACTGCACAATGCTCATCACCATTTGTGACTCCTCAGGTAATGAAGCAGTCCAAGTCCAAATACAGCAAGACCTGGACAATATCTGGGCTTGAGCTGACAAGTGGCAAGTTACATTCACGCCACACAAGTGGCAGACAATGACCATCTCCTACAAAAGAGGATCTGGCCACCATCCCTTGACATTCAATGGCATTACCATCGCTGAATCCCCACAATCAACATCCTGGGGGTTACCATTGATCAGAAACTGAATTGGACTAGCCACACTAATACTGTGGCTACCAGGGCAGGTCAAAGACGAGGAATCCAGGCAGCACGGTGGCGCAGTGGGTTTGCCCTGCTGCCTCACGGCGCCGAGGTCCCAGGTTCGATCCCGTCTCTGGGTCACTGTCCGTGTTTGCGTGGGTTTCGCCCACACAACCCAAAAATGTGCAGGCTAGGTCGATTGGTCACGCTAAATTGCCCCTTAATTGGAAAAAATGAATTGGGTGCTCTAAATTTAAAAAAAAAAGAGATGGACTCCGACGGCGAGTAACTCACCTCCTGACCCCACAAAGCCTGCCCACCATCTACATAGCGCAAGTCAGGAGTTTAATAGAATACTCTCCACATGCCTGGATAACTGTAGTTCCAACAACACTCAAGAAGCTTGATACCATCCAGGACAAAGCAGCCCATTTAATTGCTCCCCCTTCCACAAACATTAAAACCCTCTACCACCGATGAACAGTGGTAGCCATGTGTACCATCTACAAGATGCACTGCAGTAACTCATCAAAGTTCCTTAGACAGCACCTTCCAAACCCACGACCACTACCATCTAGAAGGACAAGAGCAGCAGATATCTGAAAACCCCATCACCTGGAAGTTCCCCTCCAAGTCCCTCACCACCCTGACTTGAAAATATATCGCCGCTCTTTTACTGTTGTTGGGGCATTTTACTGGAACACCCTGTCTTAACAGCACTGTAGGTGTACCTACACTTCAAGGACTGCAGTGGTTCACAAAGGCAACTTACCCACCACCTTCTGAAGGGCAATGAGGAGATGGGCAATGAATGCTGGCCTAACCAGCAACCACCACATCCCGTAAATGAATAAATAATTTTTAAAAATCATACTGCTGGTGATGCACATGTGGTGGAGGCAGAAACGCCCCCGAGGCAAGACAGCAGTCAGAGGGCTGCTGGATTCCAGGACCCAGCTGGGTCCTAGATAGATGCTGAGCCTCTGGAACAGGGTTATCCGGAGCTGATGGAGACGATAGGAAGCGGCCGGGACATTCAGAGGGAGATGTCAGTGTCACTCCAGCAGATCCATAGTCGATTGGAGGAGTCCTAGAGGCTACAGGTGCAGGAGATGGTGCTGGCAATAAACGGCACCGAGGCGAACACTGCTAGGGTGGAGAGCACAGTGGAGAGCCTGGTGCACGATGTCGGCACCATGCTTGAAGTTGTCTAAGGCGTCACTAAATCGGTGATGGCCATGGCCGAGGATCTCGACAGAATGCCTGCCTCGCTGGGGGATGTCACCAGTACCAGGCTGACTTGATGAGGTTCTGTGGGACAGCTGCCAGGTGGGCATGGCTGAGGCGCTGCAGAGCTTATCCCAGTCGCAGGTGGGCATTGCAGAGTGTGGCCTGGTCACTGGGGGATGTGACCCAGTCACTGAGGAGCATCGCCGAGGGCGTCGACACTGCGGTGCAGACATTGGGGAACTGCCAGGGCTGGCAGAGCCACATGATGCAGGGGCACCCGGGGCCCAAACCAGCTGACCCTCCATCCCAAGTTCGACTCCAGGGTTCTATCGGCGCCGACCGGGATGAGCCCTAGTGCCAACCCGGACCCGTCCCATGCGGCGGCAATGGTGGCCACCAGTTCCCCCAAGTTCCACCCCTCTGACGAAGCCGGATCTCGGAGACAGCACCTGGGACAGGGCAGCAGGGCTTTGATGTGGCATTGACAGGTGAGCTGGTGATCTCGATCCCCAGAGGACACCTGCCAGGAGCCATTGAAGGCCACGGGATGAGGTAAGCGGCTGGCTGCCTCCACCACAGATGTGCAACCTGGGGAGACACCTAGATGTAGTGGTAGAGCTAGTAGGATCACTGAGGGCACCGGTAAAGGGGGAGACGGGGTAGGTAGGGGGTGAGAGGGGGGTGTGAAGGGTGAGGGTACGGTGGCACCATCGGAAGAATGGGGACCTGTATTGAAAAATAAACCCGCTTGTGCACAACCAGTAGGATGCCTCAGTCACTTTCTTCCACAATGCATCACCGCATCCAGGTGAGCGAGCACTCAGCAGACAGGCAGGGGTCAGACTATGGCACAGATTGAAGAGCACTAGCGCCCAGCTCTCTGCAGGTTATCATCACTGATACCTCCCTCGATTACCCTCCCTCGACAGTGACCCGCTGACAATGCCGACACAGTCCCAGCACCCTGGAGTGATGTGACACAGACCCTGGGAAGGTGGGAAATGGGGGTGGTGGTTGGGTAAGGTTGTGATGACGGACCAGGTCACGTCCTAGGTTAAGCGGACGAGTATGAGGGCCTCCCTTGCCCTCCCGGCTTGCCAGACCCTCGCCGCTGCCGCCTGTCCTACAGTCTCCAGCTGCATTCTTATTGATAAATCCTTTTTGTATTCATAATTGAAGCCTGTGTAAAGTGCCTCATTACATCTGGCGATGAGGATGAATTATCCTGACACTGTCTCTGTCCCAATATCTATGAGCATCCTATTTTATTGGAAGTCCTGGAGGAAAAGCGTACTCAGCCGAATGCCTCCTTTTGGGGAATAGGCCCACTTGAGATATTACCAAACCCTAAGTAATGTAGAATCAGAAACGATGGATAGGTACAAGGTGCTCAGTGCATTAAAGAAACTGAAAGACAGACATAGAAAAACAAACCTGCAAAATTGACCAGCAGAGTCAAAGGTTTAAAAAATACGTAGAAAGTAAAAACTCAAGAGAAGACGTCCATACAGAAATGCTGTAGCTTCAAATTTTAAAAGAAGAAATTTGGATAAAAGGCAAAGAATAGCTACAGTTAAAAAAGTTTAAAAGCTTATCGGCTGGCACTAGAATGCAGTACTGCAGCGTTAACAGTGAACAAAAAAGAAACTGCCCGAGACATTCTGTAACTTTGTTTATATATTTGTCACAAAATACACCTGCAGAAGGAAGCCAACTGTATCAGAGCAGCTACAGCCTGTGTGGGGATTAAAGATTACTACACAATCTTAAAGCAGTAATACCATTCAAGACATAATACATTTAAAATAGCAATGCATGTAAAGTGGCAACCACAAGAAAGAACAAATGGCTATGCACAGGAAAATTAGAGAATACCTCGGATCGAGGATAACGCTCAAAAAAGGTCTGTAAGCAACAAAGAACTCAAGAAGAGGCAACTGAAGACCTCAGAGGAGGAAATGGAGACCTCAAAGAAGAGACAACAAAGACCTCAGAAAGGAGGCAATATAACCCCAGAAAAAGGGCTAAAGACAGGCCCCAGATAGAGGGCAAAATAAAGACCTCAAAGAAGAGACAAAGGAAGACATCAGAAGAGGCAATGAAGACCTCAAAGAGGAGGCAATAGACCCCAGAAAGTGAGCAAAAAGAGACCCCCAGAAGGAGGGCAATGAAAGATCCCAGAAGGAGGGGAACGTAAGACTCCACAAGAAGGGCAACAAGAGAATTGTCAAATGAAAACAAGTCAACACTTCATCGGAGATGGACCTGACCAACAGTGAAAGCAAAAGCATTTGGCTGAAGTTAAGGCAAGTAGAAATGAAAATTCCATTTGTGAAATGTATCTATCCAGTAAGAACATGATGGATTCCCCCTCATAAGAAACACATAAAGACTTCAAACTAGGAATTATTGAACATAAAAAGGAATCATCAAAAAGAATTAAAGCTGTAGAGAAGTACATTGGAACAACAATATAAAATGGCTGACAGAAAACATGGAGAAAAAAGAAGTTGCAATAATTTACAAAATGAAGTTACAAAGAAGGAGAAATTAGGGAGACAATGGAGAATAAACTGAACTCCCATAAAAAAGCAACAAGACAATAAGAACAAATACAGTGAAGAATTGAATAAGGACAATAAGAGCTTGAAGAAGGGAAGTTTGGCGATGGGAAATTAACTGAAGCAGTAAAAACATTGAAAAAGACAACAGAATCAGCAATTCAGACAGAGAAACTGAAATTATCGGCCAGATTCTTTGTTCAGAGACCTAAAGCTGATGCCGGGATTGAATCAGTGGTGTTCTATGACTCCAAAGGTGCGCCGGTCCCTGAGCAATTTAAGATCCGTTAATGGGCTAGCACTGGTGCCTTGTGGAACTGGTGCAATTGCAATCCAAAATGAGGCGTTTGATTTGCCGGGTCAGGGTTGGCACTCAAGAAGCTGAGAAGCTGCAAGCACAGATAAGCACCACGCCCCACAAACACTCATTCCAGCAAAGACATTGGCACCCCGAAGAGCAGCACTCCGTTTCGCAGATGCGCAGCTCGAGACCCTGCATGGATGCCTTGGAGGAGGGGCGGGATACCTTGTTCCCCTCGGTGGGAAGGAGGCTGCCACTCATCAGCATACACTGGGCCTGGGTGCATGTGGCAGAGGCCATGAGCACTGTGAGTCCCAGACCGGCACCCGTTTCGCAGATGCGTAGCTCGAGACCCTGCTTGGATGCCTTGGAGAAGGGGCAGGTCCGTGGCCGTGCATGCACACGACGGCGGTTTGCGGCGGCCGCGCCGTGCAACATGGCGTCGGCCGCAAGCGGATCTGGCCTGCCAAATATTGTCCCCCCTGTAACCCCCCACAAGTCCCCCCACCCCCTCGCCGAAGAACCCCCCCCCCCCACCAGCTGAATGGCTCCACCCCTGACTGTGGAGGCGCTGGGCACAGTTCGCAACTGCCACGCGAGGTCCCCGAAAACTGTGCATCGGGGAATGGCCTCAGGAGATGTCCTGAGGCCGTCCCAAAGCCATGTTTGTGAGGGGGTGGTGCATCGGAAAAACAGCGCCGCCCCTGATTCCAGCGTAAAAATGGATTCTCCGGCTGATCGCCGACGGAGAATCGATCCCTCTCTATCTGGGACAATGCTTCATTCTCACACTAGCTACTTACAGACATGTTGTTCACCATATTATTTTGCTTTCTTGCCATATCTTAAAGCGATGCTTAATTGTCTGAGCTCGACAATGTCATCACTTTCATTCTGGACACTATGGGGTGTAAATTCATCATTTTGGCCTGTTTTATGCTCCCACCAGTTTTATATCCCATTGAGTTCAGTGGAGAAGAAAATAGGAAGACAAACTGCCAATTCATTATAGTGCAGCCGAAGATGGATTTCACCTTTCATTCCATTTTATAATTGTCACAATTTTCATTCAATTTATTTTGTGTTTTCGCAACTTTATAATGAACATTTTCAGCAGCTGTACTAAATCCTTTGCATCATCTTTCAAATTCTGAACCTAAACATAGATCAAAGAATGACATTAATAATCTATTTCTTCCAAAAGAAAACATGCTTTCTTTCAATTCCGTACTAGAAAATCTACCAGACTGACAACATCTAGCTGTAAGCACTTCATAAGAATGGAATTAATTCAAAGCAATTATGTCATAATAAGCATTATTTTTGTCACAAATTCAAAGTTCAACCATCGTTGAATAGAGTAAGAGAAGACAAGTTACATTTAGTAAAAACTATCAAATTAATGCTGATCTGTTATTTCAAATTCCTTACGATTGTGGGAGAGAGAAAAAGGTTCATGATGGTGAGGAGTTCCGGAGTTTGAGATCATGAGAAGAGTGAATTAGAGAAGGATGTGGTATAATGAATTTTAATTACAGTTTAGTTGGGATATATAAAAAGGAAGGGCAAAACGGTGGCACAGTGGTTTGCACTGCTGCCTTACATCACCAGGGACCCGGGTTCCATTCTGGCCTTGGGTGACTGTGCGGAGTTTGCTCGTTCTCCTCGTGTCTGCATGGGTTTCCTCCGGGTGCTCCGGTTTCGTCCCACAGTCTAAAGATGTTCAGGGTGAAAAAGTTAAATTATTGGAGCAGGTTGCATCAACCAGGCTTGTCTGCTTCATGTGTGTAAGAATAAGGGGCGGGATTCTCCCCTACCCGGCAGGGCGGAGGGTTCCGGCGTAATGGAATGGTGGGAACCACTCCGACGTCACCTTGAGGGGCTAGGCCCGCGCCGGAGTGGTTTGCGCCCCACCGGATGGCGAGAAAGGCCTTTGGCGCCACGCCAGCCGGGGCCGAAAGGTCTACGCCGGGCAACACGGGTCGGTGCATGCGCGGGAGCGTCAGCAGCTGCTGATGTCATCCCCGCGCAGGCGCAGGGGAGGGGGTCTCTTCCGCCTCTGCCATAGTGAAGACCATGGTGAAGGCGTAAGAAAAAGAGTGCCCCCACGGCACAGGCCCGCCCGCGGATCGGTGGGCCCCGATCACGGGCCACGCCACCGTGGGGGCACCCCCTGGGGCCAGATCGCCCCGTGCCCCCCCCCCTCTCCCCCCCCCCTTCCCCCCCAGGACCCCGGCCACCTTGTCCCGCCGTTCAAAAGGTGGTTTAATCCACCCTTGCGGGACAGGCATTCCAGCAGCGGGACTTTGGCCCATCGCGGGCCGGAGAATCGGTGGGGTTGGGCCCGCCGACTGGCGCAGTGCGATTCCGGCGTGGGGTCGGAGAATCCCGCACCTTGTGTGAGCTAATTGTGGTGATTAAGATGATTAAAGGATTTGATTAGATAAATAAAGATAATCTACTTCTGCTTTTGGGGAGTTCAGAACAAGGAAGTAGAGCTAGGCAATTCAGAGATGATGTCAAGAAACGTTTCTTCATATAAGGGGTAAGGGAATGTGGATTCTCTCCCATAACATCTGCTGAGACCCAGTCTGAAAATGCTGAAACTGGAATGAATTAATATAAAGAATGGGTATTAAGGGATATGGATCCAAGATAGATAAATGTAGTTGAGATACACATCAGACATGATTTAACTTAATGTCAGAATAGGTTTGAGGTGCTGATGTAACTGAATGAGATGTTCCTGTTCCTTTTCTTTCTTTGGCCACATTTGAATGAATACAATGACATCTGAGTTTACTGCACCCAACTTGTGTTAGTCCTGAATGACACAGCTTTGAAGAAGAGTCATACAGACTCAAAATATTAACTCTATTTTCCCTCTTCACAGATGCTGCCAGGCCTTCTGAGTTTTTCCAGCATTTATCTGTTTTTGTTTCAGATTCCACCATCTGCAGTAATTCTCTTTTATCCTATTTTTAACTGCTGTATTACACACCACAATTGTTTCCTCATCCCTTTGTATCCCTTCAGGACCATGCTGGCTACAATATGGCCTTTCTGAAGAAGAACAGACATACACGGTTTAACAACAACTTGCATTTATATAGTGCATTTAACATAGGAAACTTTGCGAGTTGCTTCTGAAAGAACAATAAAAGAAAATAGATGACAAGCTAAAATGGCACATTTTTTCCAAATTGTGCTTCTGCCACAGAGCTTCACCTACGGAGAGCACACACTGGAAATTTGACCAAGGGGTTCCGTAGGACTTGCAGGATTTTACTTCCATTAAAATTACTTCCATTAAAATTAATTAAAATCAATTTGTAAAATCCTAAAACTTTTTTTTGTTAGCAAGCAAAATGGTGTGAAATCATTTAGAAACTTCACACAGTCTGAACTGTTCAAAATGGTTTCAAATACTTACTGCACTGGAGGCTTCTATATGTCCTTTACCAATGGATAGTGTGTCCTGCTCTGAAGTATGCAGAAGAGACAGGACTACATCGACACCAATAAAAGAAGTGAATTTTCCTCAAAAGCAGTTTAATGACAAACAAGTTGGGAACACAATCAAAGCTTAAGGAAAGCAAAACCAGATGCAAAGGGGAGCAAAATAACATCAGAGTCAATGAAGTTAGATTCAACACTGCTGTTGTAACATGGAGGCAAGAACTTCAACCTGATAGCAGTAATAGTCTCAGAGGAAAGAGCCAAATGAAAATCTGTCAAATACTTGGTCTCCTATTCTGAACTGCCGTAGGTTAGCTTGAATATGCCAACCTTCAGACTGCATATTGAAGACACCACTGAAGAATGTTCTTCATTTTAATTTCATTTTCAGGGTACCTTCTGAATTTACAAAACAAACAAATAAGCCAAATTAAAAGCATTTGCCTGGGAGCACTTTATTTTGCTGAATAAATGAAACTTTATCTGCTCCATAGCTAAGCTATCATCTGATGAAAAAAGCTGGCAAGCTGCAGCTTTGGTGGCCTTTTCATTTCTACCTTCATCTGAAATGTATCTCGGTCACACTAAAAGTCACAGACATCAGCAATTGTCTGTGACTTTTAGTGTAACTGAGATACATCTCCCCCCCCCAGGCAGATCCCATAGAGGCAGAGACACCTCTTTATCCCTCTCATTGAATCATAGAATGGTTACAGGACAGAAGGAGACCATTCAACCTATCACCTCCATGCAATTCTCTGCAAGAGCCACATCCCGACCTTGATCCGTAGCCCAGCAACTCTTTTCTCTTCGGAAAATCACCTAATCCCATTTTGAAAGCTACGACTGGTTTTCCTCTACCACACTCTCAGCAGTGCATACCAGATCTTCACCAGTTGTTGCACAAAAGGTTTCCCCTGATTTCACCTTGGTTCTTTTGCCAAACAATTTAAATTAATCTCAAATTCTTGATCCTTCCATCATTGAAAGCAGTTTCTACACCTATCTACTCTCCAGACCATTCATAACTTTGAACACCTCTATTACATTTCCTTTTAACCCTTCTCTTTAAAGAAAACAGCTCCAATCACTCGAGCCCGAGGTTCCTCATCTCTGGAACCATTCTCGTAAATGTTTTCTGCATCCTCTCCAATGCCTTCCCGTCCTTCCCAAAATATGGTGCTGAGAATTGTAAGAGCAGAACATTTAGAAATATATAATATAATCAAGCAGAGTCAGCATGGCCTCCTGAAGGGGAAGTCATGCCTGACTAATTTATTAGAACTCTTTGAGGTGGTAACGAGCAGGATAGATAAAAGGGAAGCAGTAGCTGTAATATACTTGGATTTTCAAAACAGCTTTTGATAAGATAGGATCCCATGGTGTTTGGGGTAGTATATTAACAGGAATAGAGGATTGGCTAACTAACTAATAGAAAGCAAAGAGTTGGGATAGAGGGAACATTTTTAGGATGGCAAGCTGTAAAGTGTGAAGATGTGATGCACTTTGGTAGGAAGAATAAAGGAGCTGAATATTATTTAAATGAAGAAAGCTGCAGTGCAGAGGGATTTGGGGGCCTTCATGCATAAATCACAAAAGCTAGCATGCAAGATCAGCAGGGAATAGGGAATGTTGCCATTTATTTCAAAGGGAATGGAGTATAAAAATAGGGAAGCCCTGCTAAAACTAAACAAGGCACTAGTTAGACCACACCTGGAATACTGTGAACAGTTTTGGTCCCCTTAACTAAGGAAAGATATACTTGCATTGAAGGCAGCCCAGAGAAGGCTCAATCGGTTGATCCCGGGTATGGAGGGATTTTCTTATGAGGAGATTTTGAGTAGGTTGTGCTTGTATTCACTGTAGTTTGGATGAATGAGAAGGGACCTTATTGGGCCATATAAGATGCCCAGGAGGCTTGGCAGGGTAGATGCTGAAGGTTGTTTCCCCTTGTGGGAGAGTCTTGGACCAGAGGGCATAATCTCAGAGTAACAGGTAGCCTATTTAAGACAGATAAGGAGCAATTTCTTCTCTCAAAGGGGAGTAAATCTGTGGAATTCTTTGCCACAGAGGGCTGTAGAGGCTGGGTCGTTAAGTATGTTCAAGGCTGAAATTGATTTTTAATCTGTAAGGGAATCAAGGGTTATGGAGATAAGGCTGGAAAGTAGTGTTGAGGATTATCATTATCAGACCAGTGATGACCTTAATTGAATAGTGGAGCACCTCTATACATTTCGTGCAAATGTGTTCCTTTATATTTTCCCATTAGATAGTGATTAATAGAATGCACCCAATCATGTACTTGTATCTCAATTGTTTCTTTGCTCTAACCAAACTGATTCTGTCCTCCACCCCTTTAGGGAACCGTTTCACTGTAGCACTGCAATACTCTCTTTAGTGTACACTGCCCAGCTCTCCACCTTTCTTTCCACTATGTATTCAGGGATACTTACTCGCCAGTCCTGCCCTCTTTTAAAACCAGGTCTTATCAGCTGGGTATTATATTCCCACTTGGTTATCTCACCTACAGTTCACCAACCTTATTTACCACACTCCACACGTTCACATACATACACTGTAAAACTAATGTTGACCCTACTGCATTCTCGCTAAGTCTGACCCCCAACTAATACTCAGTTATTTCTTCCTCTAATGTTATCTTCCTCTGCAAATACTTTGTGCATCTTAATTTTCATCTCTAATTTTATACTCTGGTTTCCATTCCTTGCCAGGTTAGTTTAAACCCTCACCAATAATACTTACAAAGCACCCCACCTAGATATTGGTTCACCTGCAAACCATCTGCAAACCATTTAAGGCAGCACGGTAGCATAGTGGTTAGCACAGTTGCTTCACAGCTCCAGGGTCCCAGGTTCCATTCCCGGCTGGGTCACTGTCTGTATGGAGTCTGCACGTTCTCCCCGTGTGTGCGTGGGTTTCCTCCGGGTGCTCCGGTTTCCTCCCACAGTCCAAAGATGTGCGGGTTAGGTGGATTGGCCATGATAAATTGCCCTTAGTGTCCATAAAATGTTAAGTGGGGGTTACTGGGTTACGGGAATAGGGTAGATATATGGGCTTCAGTAGGGTGCTCTTTATAAGGTCCGGTGCAGACTCGATGGGCCGAATGGCCTCCTTCTGCACTGTAGATTCTATGATTCTATGATCTGGCCTGTATTGGTTCCACCTCCCCAAGAATCGATTCCAATGTCCTAGGAATCTAAAGCTATCCCTCTTACGTCATTTCTCCAGCTACACATTCATTTGTCCTATCCTCTGTATTCACTCGCATTTGGCAGCATGAGTAATCCAGAGGTTGCTACCTTTGAGTTCCTGCTGGCTAGCTTCTATTCTAGCTCCCGAAACTTTGCTATCAAGAACTCATTCCTCATTCTACCTACGTTAGCACTGACAGTATGGATGATGGCCTCTTGCTGTTCACCCTATCTCAGAGTGCACTGCAGCCATTCGGTGACATCCTGGACTCTAGCATCAGGGAGGTAATATACGATCCTCGATTCACCTCAGCTGCTTCAGAAATAACTATTTATTCCACTAACTATAGAATCCCCGAGCACTGCTGCTTTGCTACTCTTCTTTCTGCACCCCAACCCACATCCTGTACAACTTAGCCAGCCATACGGCCATGGACTTTATTCTGGCTGCATAACCCAGAAGAACTGATGTGTTGGGTACTTTGCTACACAGACGAACCAACACGGTTGCGAATGGTACAACTCAGTTTTATTACTAACATTTATTTACAGTGGTAAACTGGTTACTGAGGTTCGATCATAACGTAGAATCTGTGGACCTATTCCTAATACTATCTTGGAGTGGCACTCAGCACATGGTGGATGTCTGAGTGGCTTGCTGTGAGCTCTGTGCCCAGAGCTGTCTCCTGCTGGAATGCACGGGAAGTGTTGTGTTCCCTGTTTTGTAGTGTGTATGCTCTTGCCTGCGATTGGCTGTGGTGTTGTGTGTGTGTTGATTGGTCCGTTGATCTGTCCATCAGTATGTATGTATGTTTGTATCATGATGTTTACCTGAATATCATGACATCCCCCTTTTTTACAAGAACATGTGCCTATGTGGTTATAAATAGAGATGTGTACTGAGTGCAGCTGAATGTGTGTGTGTGCAATATCTACAGCGTATCTACATACATAAACTATATACAAGGGGCGATGTCGGGTGCGACATAGCAACGAGGTTGTACCATAAACAAAGAACGGGGAAATGTTGAACGACAAAACGAACTCCTGTAACGACAAGGAAGAACAGAAACATATTAACACAGTGGTATTATGAGTTCAATGTACAAACAGACTCATAAGTCCAGTCTAGTAGGTGGGTGACAAATTCGGGTTGACCGCCTCAAGGGTGGGTCTGGATCCACCGACTGAGGAATGGGCCTGGCCACGGACGACGACGGAAGGGGCATGGTGGCAGGAAGCTCCACAAAGTCGATATCAGGAACAACAGGAGGGCATGGTGCCGGTGTAAGTTCCCGTAGCGAGCGTGGAAGTAGGCAAAGAGCCTGGCGATTGCACCTACGTATGGATCCATTAGGCATGCGAACTAGGAACGAGCGGGGAACCACGCGTCGGAGAACTTCGGCAGGTGCTGACCAGCCACCTTCTGGTAGCTGGATGCGGACGTCGTCTCCAGGCACCAGGGCGGGAAGATCAGTTGCCCGTGTGTCATATGCCATCTTCTGGCGAACGCGCTGCTGTTGCATTCTGTCGGAGCATGGTTGGTTGTGGGTACCAGAATGGATGGCACAGTGGTCCTGAGGGTGCGACCCATCAACAGCTGGGCTGGTGAGAGGCCAGTGGCTAGTGGGGCCGAGCGATAGGCCAGCAGGGCTAGGCAGAAATCCGATCCGGCAGCAGCAGCCTTGCAGAGGAGCCGCTTGACGATGTGAACGCCCTTCTCCGCCTTTCCATTGGACTGGGGATGCAGAGGGCTGGATGTCACGTGTGTGAAGCCATACGAAGCAGCAAAGGATGACCATTCCTGGCTGGCAAAACAGGGCCCATTGTCCGACATGACAGTAATCGGAATGCCGTGGCGAGCGAAAGTGTCTTTGCAGGCCCTTATGACAGCGGACGATGTCAAATCATGCAGGCATATGACCTCTGGATAGTTTGAAACGTAATCAATGATGATTACATAGTCCATGCCGAGCGCGTGAAAATGGTCCACACCCACCTTCGCCCAGGGGGACGTCACCAGCTCATGGGGCTGAAGCGTCTCAGGAGGTTGCGCCGGTTGAAACCTTTGGCAGGTGGGGCAGTTGAGCACCCTATTGGCAATGTCATCACTGTTGCCCGGCCAGTATACCGCCTCTCGGGCCCTCCGTCTGCACTTCTCGACCCCCAGATGGCCTTCGTATAGTTGGTCGAGGACCAGCTTGTGCATGCTGTCATGATATTCAAACACACATCATAACACACACATAATGATAGACAGACCAACGGACCAATTAGCACACATAACACGACAGCCAATCACAGACAAGAGCAGACACAGTTTAAGACAAGAAACACAACACTTCCTGGGCAGTCCATCTGGAGGCAACACAGGGCCAGGACCTCATAGCAAGACACTCACACCGTCACAACGAGCGGAGTACCAAGTCTGATGTATAAATAGTTAAATGGAATAAAACTGCGTTGTACCAATCGCAACCGTGTTGGTTCGTCTGTACCTCAGAGGACCCAACACTTCACATGCTGTGCGGAATCACAATCCGGTCCAGCTTTCGGAGGACACCATCAATGATGGCCAAGTCGTCTCGGACATTGTAGAACTGTGGGCACTGTCCTTTGAGCCACCCACCCGTCATGTGGCGCATCACCCGTTGTAGAAGGGGGTCAGCCGCAGTCTCCCGGCGAATACGGGCCAGACTGGAGTCATCAGCTGGCAGATTTGCCGATGTGAAGGCCACCTGCGCTTCGACCTGACAGACGAACCCCTCCGAATCGGCCGGTGTGCTCACTGCTCTAGATAGGGCATCCGCAATGATAAGGTCCTTTCCCGGGGTGTAGACCAGTTGGAAGTCATACCTCCTGAGTTTAAGTAGGATGCGCTGGAGGCAAGGGGTCATCTCGTTCAGGTCCTTATGTATGATGCTGACCAGGGGTCGATGGTCAGTCTCAACGGTAAACTGGGGGAGACCATACACGTAGTCATGGAACTTGTCTATTCCGGTCAGCAAACCCAGGCACTCCTTTCGATCTGCGTGTAGCGCTGTTCTGTGGGGGTCATGGCCCGCGAGGCATAGGCGACCGGGGCCCATGACGCAGTGTCATCCCGCTGTAGGAGCACCGCCCCAATGCTGGACTGGCTGGCATCAGTCAAAATTTTAGTGTCACGAGATGTGTCGAAAAACGCCAATACCGGGGCTGTGGTGAGCTTAATTTTGAGCTCCTCCCATTCCTTCTCATGTATGGGCAGCCTCTGGAACTCCGTGGACTTCTTGACAAGGTGGCGCAGAGCCGTCGTGTGGGAGGCAAGGTTGGGAATGAACTTCCCCAGGAAGTTGACCATGCCTAGGAAGCGTACCACTGCTTTCTTGTCTGCTGGCTGCGGCATGGCTGTATGGCGCTCACCTTGTCTGCATCCGGAAGGACCCCTGTCCGGGATATGTGGTCCCCCAGAAACTTAAGCTCGGTTTGACCGAAAGAACACTTGGCTCGGCTGAGGCGCAGGCCGTTTTCCCCTATGCGCGCAAAGACACGCTGGAGACGATTGATGTGCTCCTGTGGTGTGGTGGACCAGATTATGACGTCGTCCACGTAGACGCGCACCCCTTCGATGCTCTCCATCATCTGCTCCATGATCCCGAGATGATGCCAAATGGCATTCTGTTATAGCAGAACCTGCCGAAAGGGGTGTTGAAGGTGCACAGCTGTCGGCTGGACTGATCCAGTTGGATCTGCCAAAAAACCCTCGCGGCATCCAGTTTTGTGAAGATTTTGGCTCGGGCCATTTCGCTCGTGATCTCTTCCCGTTTGGGTATTGGGTAGTGTTCCCTCATTATGTTGTTGTTGAGATCTTTTGGATCAATGCAGATGCGGAGCTCGCCGGAGGGCTTCTGAACACACACCATGGAGCTGACCCATGGCGTGGGGTCCGTGACCCGGGACAGCACCCCTTGGTCCTGGAGATCCTGCAGCTGCTGCTTGAGGCGGTCTTTGAGTGGCGCTAGGACCCTGCGAACTGCGTGAATGACCAGGGTGGCATCCGGTTTGAGCCGTATTCTGTAGATGTAGGGCAGTGTTCCCATGCCTTCGAATGCCTCCTGGTTGTTGGCGAGGAGCGATTTGAGCTGTGCCCTGAATTTTGCATCCGGGAAGTCAGATGTGCCTTCTGGAGACAGAGCGTCGACTCGTTGCACGAGGTGGAGAACCTTGCATGCCTGTGCACCTAGCAGGGAGTCCTTTGATGATCCGACTATTTCGAATGAGAGTGTGGCCGTGTGTGTGTTGTGTGTCACCTCGAGTTGGCAGGATCCCATAGCCGGGATAACGTTCCCATTGTAGTCGACCATCTTGCAACGGGATGGCCGAATTGGTGGTCTGACCTTCATGGCGTAGAAGGCTGACCATGCTATGAGGTTGGCGGAGGCGCCAGTGTCCAGATGGAATGTTATCGGTGATTGGTTGACCGTTAGGGTGGCACACCATTCATCACCCGGATTGACAGTGTTCACTTGCAATGGCTAGTGGGTCCTGGCTGGAGACATCCGGTTCCCATCAATGACCGCAACACGGAAGGCGTCCCGGTCGTCTGTGTCACTGGTCTGGATATCGTCTGGGCACGACTCGTAGTAAGGAGGCTGAATGGTCCGCACGTCCCTGCGAGGTTGTCGGAATTGGGGAACATTGGCAGGTTGACCTGCTCGACAGCAGGCAGCGTAGTGGCCCATCTTGCCACAGCGGAGGCATTGTCGGTTTCTTGCCGGACATTGCCGCTTTAAACGTGCGGCTCCGCAGTTGCCGCACGTCGTGGCGTCATGGCGTTCATGCGCCACCGCGTATGCGCAGTTCGGTCTTGCGTCGAGCACGCCTGCGCATCACGTCCCACTGTGTCAACGTCTTTTTTGCCGCGCACAAACGCGGGAGGCCCCGGAAAGCGCGCGAAATGTCCGCCCTCGTCCGGGCCGGGAGGAACTCGATCTCCTGGACCCGTTCGGCCTCGTAGGACGCCTGCCTCGCCGATCCGGCCGCGTAGGGCCCCTGCCGCGCCGATTCGGCCGCTTGAAATTGGGAGTAGCGGCTAGTCGCCTTTTCATGAAGGACACAGGCTTCGATTGCGGAGGCTAGGGTGAGGCCTTCATTTTTTAAGAGCTGCTGGCGTAGGGTGCCTGAGGTGACCCCAAAAACAATCTGGTCCCGAATCATTGAATCGGAGGTGGTGTCGTAACCGCACGACTGCGCGAGGATACAGAGGTGCGTAAGGAAGGATTGAAAGGGCTCATCCTTACCCTGCAGGTGCTGCTGGAAGAGATACTTCTCAAAACTCTCGTTGACCTCGATGTTGAAGTCCTGGTCGAGTTTGAGAAGGACCGTCTTGTACTTGGTCTTGTCCTCACCTTCCGCGAACACCAGGGAGTTGTAGACATGGATGGCGTGTTGACCTGCCGTGGAGCGGAGGATGGCGATCTTTCTGGTGTTCGAAGCGCTCTCCTTTTCGTTGGCTCCCAGGAAGAGCTGTAAGCACTGTTTGAACAGCTTCCAATTGATGCCGAGGTTTCCAGCGACTTGTGGCAGCTGCGGCGTGCTGACGGTGTCCATGGCGCAGGATGGCAGATTCCGGCGGATTCGTAGGTAGGTCCCACAGTTACTCCTGGTACTATGATGTGTTGGGTACTCTGCTACACAGACGAACCAACACGGTTGCGAATGGTACAATTCAGTTTTATTACTAACATTTATTTACAGTGGTAAACTGGTTACTGAGGTTCGATCATAACCCTTGAATCTGTGGACCTATTCCTAATACTATCTTGGAGTGGCACTCAGCACATGGTGGATGTCTGAGTGGCTTGCTGTGAGCTCTGTGCCCTGAGCTGTCTCCTGCTGGAATGCCCGGGAAGTGTCGTGTTCCCTGTTTTGTTGTGTGTATGCTCTTGCCTGTGATTGGCTGTGGTGTTTTGTGTGTGTTGATTGGTCCGTTGATCTGTCCATCAGTATGTATGTATGTTTGTGCCATGATGTTTACCTGAATATCATGACAAGAACCATCACTTTCACCTGTGAAATTAGAGTTGAATTCTAGTTTGGTGAGATGGACTCCAAAGATTCCTGCACTACCGCCCTGCTTCTTGACTGCCTGCTGATGGACACCGTTCCCTCTCTGTCTACACACCTTTAAGCTACCATATGAGCAGACCCAGAAAGGTGATGTTCACATAATAATAATCGCTTATTGTCACAAGTAGGCTTCAATGAAGTTACTGTGAAAAGCCCCTAGTTGCCACATTCCGCGCATGTTCGGGGAGGCCGGTACGGGAGTTGACCCCGCGCTGCTGGCCTTGTTCTGCACTATAAGCCAGCTGTTTTTCCCACTGTACTAAACTAGCCCCTGATTGCTCATAACTTCACAGATGCACCATTGTGATATGAACTGCTGCATAAGCTCCTAAATCTGACAGCACGTACTACATGTCTGGTTGTCCAGGACAGAAATATTTTCCTGGAGTTTCCACATGGAACAGGTATAGGGGCTGGCTTAGCACAGGGCTAAAGAGCTGGCTTTTAAAGCAGACCAAGGCAGGCCAGCAGCACGGTTCAATTCCCGTACCAGCCTCCCCGAACAGGCGCCGGAATGTGGCGACTAGGGGCTTTTCACAGTAACTTCATTTGAAGCCTACTTGTGACAATAAGCGATTTTCATTTTTTGCATTTATGCACCTAATGGTTTGAGGTGCACTGCTGTCTCTTTATTTATTGGACTATTAGTTGACTGAACAGAATTAAACTCATGACTAAAATATACAATCTCCAGCTACACATCAATCAGCTGCTACCACACCCTGTGTGTCCAGGGCCCTGTCTCCCACTCTATTTATTATTGCTGCTGTTGCTCAATGCTGCACCCTGTGTGTCCGGGGCCCATTCTATTTATTGCTGCTGCTGTTGCTCAACTCTGCGCCTGTGTGCCCGGGGCCCTGTTTCCCACTCGATTTATTATTACTGTTGTTGCTCAATGCTGCGCTCTGTGTGTCTGGGGCCCTGTCTCCGACTCCAATTATTACTGCTGCTGTCACTCAAATCTGCTCCTTGTGGTTCTGGGCCCTATTTCCCACTCGATTTATTACGGCTGTTGTTGCTCAATGCTGCGCCCTGTGTGCCCGGAGCCCTGACTTCCACTCTATTTATTTATTTATTTATTTTTAATTTAGAGTACCCAATTATTTTTTCCAATTAAGGGGCAATTTAGAGTGGCCAATCCACCTATTCTGCACATCTTTTGGTTTGTGGGGGCGAAACCCACGCAGACACGGGGAGAATGTGCAAACTCCACACGGACAGTGACCCAGGGGTGGGATTCGAAGCCGGGGACTCTGCGCCGTAGGCAACAATGCTAACCACTGCGTCACCGTGCTGCCCTCTCCCACTCTATTTATTACTGCTGTTGTTGCTCAACGCTGCGCCATGGCGGGAGTGGGGACATAGCCCCATTATTGGAGAATCCCAGCCTGAGTGTCTGGGGCCCTGTCTCTGACTCTATTTATTACTGCTGTCGCTCAACTCTGCGCCCTGTGTGTCTGGGCCCTGTCTCCGACTGTATATATTACTGCTGCTGTCACTCAACTCTGCGCCCTGCGTGTACGGGGCCTGTCTCCGACTATATATTACTGCTGCTGATGCTCAACTCTGCGCCCTGTGTGTACGGGGCCCTGTCTCCGACTGTATTTATTACTGCTGCTGACGCTCAACTCTGCGCCCTGTGTGTACGGGGCCTGTCTCCGACTGTATATATTACTGCTGCTGTCGCTCAACTCTGCACCCTTTGTGTACGGGGCCCTATCTCCCAATCTATTTATTGCCGTTGTTGTTGCTCATCTCTGCGCCTGTGCGTCAGGGGCTGTGCCTCCCACTCTATTTATTGCTGCAAATGCTCAATGCTGCGCCCTCTGTGTCCGGGGCCCTGTTTCCCACTCTATTTATTACGGCTGCTGTTGCTCAATGCTGCGCCCAGTCTCCCACTCTATTTATTACTGCTGCTGTCGCTCAACTCTGCACCTTGTGTGTGCGCGCCCTGTCCCCCCCTCTACTTATTGCTGCAACTGTCCAACTCTGCTCCCTGTGTGTCTGGGCCCTGTCACCCACTCTATTTATTGCTGCTGTTGCTCAACTCTGCGTCCTGTGCTTCCGGGGCCCTGAGTCCCACTCTATTTATTGCTGCTGCTGTCGCTCAACTCTGCTTGCTGTGGCCGGGATTCTTCCAGCCCCCGCGCCGAAACTGAGCTCGGTGAGGGGGCGGAGAATGGGGGGCGGGTTTCTCTCAGACCGGGGCCGGGCCAGAGAATCGCCGCTGCCGGCAGTCGGCACGGCACCGGCCGGGGGCCACTATACAGGGCTCCCCCCGGCGATTCTTGGACTGGGATGAGCCAAGTGGCCGTAACGACCCTCTATTTAAGGGTTGCTTTAGCAAGGGCTGCTTGATGTGCCATCAATTATCACAAAGACGAGTTGTGGAACAAAACTGTGGCTTTAATGAGCTAAACGAGAACCTGCTGGCAACTGATCCCGAACTGGGGCAGGGCCAGAGGTCGGCCACCTTTATACAAAGCCTGAGGGGAGGATCCTCAGACGGAGCCAGCAGAGACAACAAACAATATATACAATACAGTAACAGTGGTTTACCACAATATATATAATATAGTAACAGTGGTTTACCACAATATATATAACACAGTAACAGTGGTTTACCACGCTGCTTTAGCTCAGTAGGCTAGACAGACGGTTTGTAATGCTGAACAATGCCAGCAGCGCGGGTTCAATTCCGGTACTAGCTTACCCAAACAGGCGCCGGAATGTGGCGACCAGGGGCTTTTCACAGTGACTTCATACTTGTGACAATAAAAGATTATTACTATTATTATTATTATTACTGCATTCCCTCAACTCTGCGCCCTGTGTGTCCGGGGCTCTGTCTCCCCCTCTATTTATTGCTGCGTTCGCTCAACTATGCACCCTATGTGCCTGAGGCCCTGTCTCCAACTCAATTTATTACTGCTGCTGTCGCTCAACTCTGTCCTGTGCGTCCAGACCCTGTCTCCCACTCTATTTTGTGTTCCTGCTGTCGCTCAACTCTGAGCCCTGTGTGTCCGGGGCTCTATCTGGCACATTATTTATTGCTGCTGTAGTCGCTCAACGCTGCGCCGTGTGTCTCTGGGACCCTGTCTCCGACTCTAATTATTACTGCTGCTGTCACTCAACTCGGCTCCCTGTGTGTCCGGAGCCCTGTCTCCGACTCTCTTTATTACTGCAACTGCTCAACTGTACGCCGTGTGTGCCCGGTTCTGTGCCTCCCGCTCTATTTACTGCTTCAAATGCTCAACGGTGCGCCGTGTATCCTGGGCCCTGTTTTCCACTCTGTTGTTGCTCAACGCTGCGCCATGGCGGGCGTGCGGACATAGCCGCATTATTGGAGAATCCCAGCCTGAGTGTCTGGGGGCCTGTCTCTGACTCAATTTATTACTGCTGTCGCTCAACTCTGCGCCCTGTGTGCCCGTAGCCCTGACTCCCACTTTATTTATTACTGCTGTTGTTGCTTGATGCTGCGCCCTGTTTGTCCGGTGTCCTGTCTCTGACGCTATTTATTACTGCTGCTGTCGCTCAACACTGCGCCTATGTCTCTGGGGACCTCTGTTTATTACTGTTGTCGCTCAACTCTGCTCCCTGTGTGCCCGGAGCCCTGACTCCCACTCTATTTGTTACTGCCGTTATTACTCAACTCTGCTCCCTGTGTGCCCGGAGCCCTGACTCACACTCTATTTATTACTGCTGTTATTGCTCAACACTGCGCCCTGTGTGTCCGGGGCCCTGTTTCCCACTCTAGTTATTAGTGTTGCTGTGTCTCAACTCTGCGCCCTGTGGGCCCGGGGCCTTTTCTCCCACTCTATTTATTACTGCATTTGCTCAACTCTGCGCCGTGTGTGTTCAGGGCCCTGTCTCCCACTCGATTTAAGGGCTGCTTTAGCAAGGGCTTCTTTCGCTCAGTGAGCTAGACAGCTGGTTTGTAATGCTGAACAATGCCAGCAGCGCGGGTTCAGGTGCACGACTGTGGTGACTAAGGGCTTTTCAGCGTAAGTTCATACTTGTGATAATAAAGGATTGTTACTATTATTATTATTGCTGCATTCCCTCAGCTCTGCGCCCAGTGTGTCCTGGGCCCTGTCTCCCACTCTATTTATTACTGCTGCTGTCGCTCAACTCTGCTCCCTGTGTGCCCGGAACCCTGAGATCCTCTGTATTTATTACTGCTGTTGTTGCTCAATGCTGCGCTCTGTGTGTCCGAGGCCCTGTTTCCCACTCTATTTATTACTGCTGTTGTTGCTTAACTCTGCACCCTCTGTATCTGGGGCTCCGTCTCCGACTCTATTTATTACTGCTGCTGTCGCTCAAATCTACACCGTGTGTCCGGGGTCCAGTCTCCCACTCTATTTATTGCTGCAACTGCTCAACTGTACGCCCTGTGTGCCCGGGTCTGTGCCTCCCACTCTATTTATTGCTGCCAATGCTCAACGCTGCGCCCTGTGTATCCTGGGCCCTGTCTTCCACTCTATTTAATACTGCATTCGCTCAACTCTGCGCCGTGTGTGTTCAGGGCCCTGTCTCCCACTCGATTTAAGGGCTGCTTTAGCAAGGGCTAGTTTAGCTCAGTGGGCTAGACAGCTGGTTTGTAATGCAGAACAATGCCAGCAGCGTGGGTTCAGGTGCCGGAATGTGGCGACCAGGGGCTTTTCAGAGTATGTTCATACTTGTGACAATAAAAGATTATTACTATTATTATTATTGCTGCATTCACTCAACTCTGCACCCTGTGTGTCCGGGGCCCTGTCTCCCACTCTATTTATTACTGCTGCTGCTGCTCAATACTGCGCCCTGTGTGTCCGGGGCCCTGTCTCCGACTCTATTCATTACTGTTGCTGCCGTTCAAATCTACGCCCTGTGTGTCCGGAGCCCTGACTCCCACTCTATTTATTACTGCTGTTGTTGCTCAACACTGCGCCCTGTGTGCCCGGGGCCCTGTGTCCCACTTTATTTATTGCTGCAACTGCTCAACTGTATGCCCTGTGTGTCCGGGTCTGTGCCTCCCACTCTATTGCTGAAAATGCTCTGCGCTGCACCCTGTGTATCCTGGGCCCTGTTTCCCACTCTATATATTGCTGATGTCGCTCAACTCTGCGCCCTGTGTGCCCGGAGTCCTGGCTCCCACTCTATTTATTCCTTTGTTCGCTCAACTCTGCGCCCTGTGTGTTCAGGGCTCTGTCTCCCGCTCGATTTAAGGGCAGCTTTAGCAAGGGCTGGTTTAGCTCAGTGAGCTAGACAGCTGGTTTGTAATGCTGAACAATGCCCGCAGCGCGGGTTCAATTCCCGTACCAGCTTACCCGAACAGGCGCCGGAATGTGGCGACTAGGGGCTTTTCACAGGAACTTCTTACTTGTGACAATAAAAGATTATTACTATTATTATTAATATTACTGCTTTCCCTCAACTCTGCTGCCTGTGTGTCCGGGGCCCTGAGTCCCACTCTATTTATTGCTGAAAATGCTCAACTCTGCGTGTCCGTGGCCCTGTTTCCACTCTATTTATTGCTGCATTCCCTCAACTCTGTGCCCTGTGTTTCAGGGCCCTGTCTCTGACTCGATTTTTTGCTGCTGTTGCTCAACTCTGCTCCCTGTGTGTCCGTAGCCCTGTCCCTGACTCGATTATTGCTGGTGCTGTTCAAATCTACGCCTTGTGTGCCTGGGCCCTGTCTCCCAATCTATTTACTGCTGCTGCTGTTGCTCAACTCTGCACCCTCTGTGTCTGGAGCTCTGTCTCCGACTCTATGTATTACTGCTGCTGTCGCTCAAATCGACACCCTGTGTCCCCGGGGTCCTGTCTGCCACTCTATTTATTGCTGCAACTGCTCAACTGTACGCCCTGTATGCCCGGTTCTGTGCCTCCCGCTCTATTTACTGCTTCAAATGCTCAACGGTGCGCCGTGTATCCTGGGCCCTGTTTTCCACTCTGTTGTTGCTCAACGCTGCGCCATGGCGGGCGTGCGGACATAGCCGCATTATTGGAGAATCCCAGCCTGAGTGTCTGGGGGCCTGTCTCTGACTCAATTTATTACTGCTGTCGCTCAACTCTGCGCCCTGTGTGCCCGTAGCCCTGACTCCCACTTTATTTATTACTGCTGTTGTTGCTTGATGCTGCGCCCTGTTTGTCCGGTGTCCTGTCTCTGACGCTATTTATTACTGCTGCTGTCGCTCAACACTGCGCCTATGTCTCTGGGGACCTCTGTTTATTACTGTTGTCGCTCAACTCTGCTCCCTGTGTGCCCGGAGCCCTGACTCCCACTCTATTTGTTACTGCCGTTATTACTCAACTCTGCTCCCTGTGTGCCCGGAGCCCTGACTCACACTCTATTTATTACTGCTGTTATTGCTCAACACTGCGCCCTGTGTGTCCGGGGCCCTGTTTCCCACTCTAGTTATTAGTGTTGCTGTGTCTCAACTCTGCGCCCTGTGGGCCCGGGGCCTTTTCTCCCACTCTATTTATTACTGCATTTGCTCAACTCTGCGCCGTGTGTGTTCAGGGCCCTGTCTCCCACTCGATTTAAGGGCTGCTTTAGCAAGGGCTTCTTTCGCTCAGTGAGCTAGACAGCTGGTTTGTAATGCTGAACAATGCCAGCAGCGCGGGTTCAGGTGCACGACTGTGGTGACTAAGGGCTTTTCAGCGTAAGTTCATACTTGTGATAATAAAGGATTGTTACTATTATTATTATTGCTGCATTCCCTCAGCTCTGCGCCCAGTGTGTCCTGGGCCCTGTCTCCCACTCTATTTATTACTGCTGCTGTCGCTCAACTCTGCTCCCTGTGTGCCCGGAACCCTGAGATCCTCTGTATTTATTACTGCTGTTGTTGCTCAATGCTGCGCTCTGTGTGTCCGAGGCCCTGTTTCCCACTCTATTTATTACTGCTGTTGTTGCTTAACTCTGCACCCTCTGTATCTGGGGCTCCGTCTCCGACTCTATTTATTACTGCTGCTGTCGCTCAAATCTACACCGTGTGTCCGGGGTCCAGTCTCCCACTCTATTTATTGCTGCAACTGCTCAACTGTACGCCCTGTGTGCCCGGGTCTGTGCCTCCCACTCTATTGCTGAAAATGCTCTGCGCTGCACCCTGTGTATCCTGGGCCCTGTTTCCCACTCTATATATTGCTGATGTCGCTCAACTCTGCGCCCTGTGTGCCCGGAGTCCTGGCTCCCACTCTATTTATTCCTTTGTTCGCTCAACTCTGCGCCCTGTGTGTTCAGGGCTCTGTCTCCCGCTCGATTTAAGGGCAGCTTTAGCAAGGGCTGGTTTAGCTCAGTGAGCTAGACAGCTGGTTTGTAATGCTGAACAATGCCCGCAGCGCGGGTTCAATTCCCGTACCAGCTTACCCGAACAGGCGCCGGAATGTGGCGACTAGGGGCTTTTCACAGGAACTTCTTACTTGTGACAATAAAAGATTATTACTATTATTATTAATATTACTGCTTTCCCTCAACTCTGCTGCCTGTGTGTCCGGGGCCCTGAGTCCCACTCTATTTATTGCTGAAAATGCTCAACTCTGCGTGTCCGTGGCCCTGTTTCCACTCTATTTATTGCTGCATTCCCTCAACTCTGTGCCCTGTGTTTCAGGGCCCTGTCTCTGACTCGATTTTTTGCTGCTGTTGCTCAACTCTGCTCCCTGTGTGTCCGTAGCCCTGTCCCTGACTCGATTATTGCTGGTGCTGTTCAAATCTACGCCTTGTGTGCCTGGGCCCTGTCTCCCAATCTATTTACTGCTGCTGCTGTTGCTCAACTCTGCACCCTCTGTGTCTGGAGCTCTGTCTCCGACTCTATGTATTACTGCTGCTGTCGCTCAAATCGACACCCTGTGTCCCCGGGGTCCTGTCTGCCACTCTATTTATTGCTGCAACTGCTCAACTGTACGCCCTGTATGCCCGGTTCTGTGCCTCCCGCTCTATTTACTGCTTCAAATGCTCAACGGTGCGCCGTGTATCCTGGGCCCTGTTTTCCACTCTGTTGTTGCTCAACGCTGCGCCATGGCGGGCGTGCGGACATAGCCGCATTATTGGAGAATCCCAGCCTGAGTGTCTGGGGGCCTGTCTCTGACTCAATTTATTACTGCTGTCGCTCAACTCTGCGCCCTGTGTGCCCGTAGCCCTGACTCCCACTTTATTTATTACTGCTGTTGTTGCTTGATGCTGCGCCCTGTTTGTCCGGTGTCCTGTCTCTGACGCTATTTATTACTGCTGCTGTCGCTCAACACTGCGCCTATGTCTCTGGGGACCTCTGTTTATTACTGTTGTCGCTCAACTCTGCTCCCTGTGTGCCCGGAGCCCTGACTCCCACTCTATTTGTTACTGCCGTTATTACTCAACTCTGCTCCCTGTGTGCCCGGAGCCCTGACTCACACTCTATTTATTACTGCTGTTATTGCTCAACACTGCGCCCTGTGTGTCCGGGGCCCTGTTTCCCACTCTAGTTATTAGTGTTGCTGTGTCTCAACTCTGCGCCCTGTGGGCCCGGGGCCTTTTCTCCCACTCTATTTATTACTGCATTTGCTCAACTCTGCGCCGTGTGTGTTCAGGGCCCTGTCTCCCACTCGATTTAAGGGCTGCTTTAGCAAGGGCTTCTTTCGCTCAGTGAGCTAGACAGCTGGTTTGTAATGCTGAACAATGCCAGCAGCGCGGGTTCAGGTGCACGACTGTGGTGACTAAGGGCTTTTCAGCGTAAGTTCATACTTGTGATAATAAAGGATTGTTACTATTATTATTATTGCTGCATTCCCTCAGCTCTGCGCCCAGTGTGTCCTGGGCCCTGTCTCCCACTCTATTTATTACTGCTGCTGTCGCTCAACTCTGCTCCCTGTGTGCCCGGAACCCTGAGATCCTCTGTATTTATTACTGCTGTTGTTGCTCAATGCTGCGCTCTGTGTGTCCGAGGCCCTGTTTCCCACTCTATTTATTACTGCTGTTGTTGCTTAACTCTGCACCCTCTGTATCTGGGGCTCCGTCTCCGACTCTATTTATTACTGCTGCTGTCGCTCAAATCTACACCGTGTGTCCGGGGTCCAGTCTCCCACTCTATTTATTGCTGCAACTGCTCAACTGTACGCCCTGTGTGCCCGGGTCTGTGCCTCCCACTCTATTTATTGCTGCCAATGCTCAACGCTGCGCCCTGTGTATCCTGGGCCCTGTCTTCCACTCTATTTAATACTGCATTCGCTCAACTCTGCGCCGTGTGTGTTCAGGGCCCTGTCTCCCACTCGATTTAAGGGCTGCTTTAGCAAGGGCTAGTTTAGCTCAGTGGGCTAGACAGCTGGTTTGTAATGCAGAACAATGCCAGCAGCGTGGGTTCAGGTGCCGGAATGTGGCGACCAGGGGCTTTTCAGAGTATGTTCATACTTGTGACAATAAAAGATTATTACTATTATTATTATTGCTGCATTCACTCAACTCTGCACCCTGTGTGTCCGGGGCCCTGTCTCCCACTCTATTTATTACTGCTGCTGCTGCTCAATACTGCGCCCTGTGTGTCCGGGGCCCTGTCTCCGACTCTATTCATTACTGTTGCTGCCGTTCAAATCTACGCCCTGTGTGTCCGGAGCCCTGACTCCCACTCTATTTATTACTGCTGTTGTTGCTCAACACTGCGCCCTGTGTGCCCGGGGCCCTGTGTCCCACTTTATTTATTGCTGCAACTGCTCAACTGTATGCCCTGTGTGTCCGGGTCTGTGCCTCCCACTCTATTGCTGAAAATGCTCTGCGCTGCACCCTGTGTATCCTGGGCCCTGTTTCCCACTCTATATATTGCTGATGTCGCTCAACTCTGCGCCCTGTGTGCCCGGAGTCCTGGCTCCCACTCTATTTATTCCTTTGTTCGCTCAACTCTGCGCCCTGTGTGTTCAGGGCTCTGTCTCCCGCTCGATTTAAGGGCAGCTTTAGCAAGGGCTGGTTTAGCTCAGTGAGCTAGACAGCTGGTTTGTAATGCTGAACAATGCCCGCAGCGCGGGTTCAATTCCCGTACCAGCTTACCCGAACAGGCGCCGGAATGTGGCGACTAGGGGCTTTTCACAGGAACTTCTTACTTGTGACAATAAAAGATTATTACTATTATTATTAATATTACTGCTTTCCCTCAACTCTGCTGCCTGTGTGTCCGGGGCCCTGAGTCCCACTCTATTTATTGCTGAAAATGCTCAACTCTGCGTGTCCGTGGCCCTGTTTCCACTCTATTTATTGCTGCATTCCCTCAACTCTGTGCCCTGTGTTTCAGGGCCCTGTCTCTGACTCGATTTTTTGCTGCTGTTGCTCAACTCTGCTCCCTGTGTGTCCGTAGCCCTGTCCCTGACTCGATTATTGCTGGTGCTGTTCAAATCTACGCCTTGTGTGCCTGGGCCCTGTCTCCCAATCTATTTACTGCTGCTGCTGTTGCTCAACTCTGCACCCTCTGTGTCTGGAGCTCTGTCTCCGACTCTATGTATTACTGCTGCTGTCGCTCAAATCGACACCCTGTGTCCCCGGGGTCCTGTCTGCCACTCTATTTATTGCTGCAACTGCTCAACTGTACGCCCTGTATGCCCGGGTCTGTACCTCCCGCCCTATTTACTGCTGCAAATGCTCAACGGTGCACCGTGTATCCTGGGCCCTGTTTTCCACTCTATTTAATACTGCTGTAGCTCAACTCTGCACCCTCTGTGTCTGGAGCTCTGTCTCCGACTCTATTTATTACTGCTGCTGTCGCTCAACTCTGCACCCTGTGTGTCTGGGCCCTGTCTCCCATTCTACTTATTGCTGCAACTGTTCAACTCTGCTCCCTGTGTGCCTGGGCCCTGTCCCCACTCCATTTATTGCTGCTGTCACTCAACTCTGCGTCCTGTGCTTCCGGGGCCCTGAATCCCTCTCTACATATTGCTGCTGCTGTCGCTCAACTCTGCTCCCTGTGGCCGGTATTCTTCCAGCCCACGCGCCGAAATCGAGCTTGGTGCGGGGGCGGAGATTGGGATGCGGGATTCTCTTAGCCCAGGGCCGGGCCAGAGAATCGCCACTGCCGGCAGTCAGCACTGCGCCAGCCAGGGGCCACTCTACGGGGCTCTCCTCCCCCACCGCCCCGGCGATTCTCGGACCGGGATGAGCCGAGCGGCCGTAACAACCCGCTATTTAAGGGTTGCTTTAGCAAGGGCTGCTTGATGTGCCACCAATTATCACAATGACGAGTTGTGGAACACAACTGTGGCTCTAATGAGCTAAACGAGAACCTGCTGGCAACTGAACCCGCACTGGGGCAGGGCCAGAGGTCAGCCACCTTTATACAGAGCCTGAGGGGAGGAGCCTCAGACGGAGCCAGCAGAGACAACAAACAATATATACAATACAGTAACAGTGGTTTACCACAATATATATAACACAGTAACAGTGGTTTACCACGCTGCTTTAGCTCAGTGGGCTAGACAGACGGTCTGTAATGCTGAACATTGCCAGCAGTGCGGGTTCAATTCCCGTACTAGCTTACCCGAACAGGCGCTGGAATGTGGCGACCAGGGGCTTTTCACAGTTACTTCATACTTGTGACATTAAAAGATTATTACTATTATTATTATTATTACTGCATTCCCTCAACGCTGCAACTTGTGTGTCTGGGGCCCTGTCTCCCCCTCTATTTATTGCTGCTGCTGTGGCTCAACTCTGCGCCCTGTGTGCCTGGGGCCCTGTCTCAAACTCAATTTATTACTGCTGCTGTCGCTCAACACTGTCCTGTGCGTCCGGGCCCTATCTCCCACTCTATTTACTACTGCTGCTGTCGCTTATTTCTGCTCCCTATGTTTCTGGGGCCCTGTCTGGCACTCTATTTATTGCTGCTGCTGTCGCTCAACTCTGCGCCCTGTGTGTCCGGAGCTCTGTCTGGCTCTCTATTTATTGCTGTTGTAGTCGCTCAACGCTGCGGCTTGTGTCTCTGGTGCTCTATTTATTACTGCTGCTGTTGCTCAGCTCAGCTCCCTGTGTGTCCGGGGCCCTGTCTCCGACTTTCTTTATCACTGCTGTCGCTCAACTCTGCGCCCTGTGTGCCCGTAGCCCTGACTCCCACTCTATTTATTACTGCGGTTGTTGCTCAACACTGCGCCATGGCGGGCGTGGGGACATAGCCACATTATTGGAGAATCCCAGCCTGAGTGTCTGGGGCCCTGTCTCTGACTCTATTTATTACTGCTGTCGCTCAACTCTGCGCCCTGTGTGCACGTAGCCCTGACTCCCACTCTATTTATGACTGCTGTTGTTGCTTGACGCTGCGCCCTGTGTGTCCGAGGTCCTGTCTCTGACTCTATTTATTACTGCTGCTGTCGCTCAACTCTGCGCCTATGTCTCTGGGGACCTGAATACCACTCTGTTTATTACTGTTGTCGCTCAACTCTGCTCCCAGTGTGCCCGGAGCCCTGACTCCCACTCTATTTATTATTGCTGCTGTGTCTCAAATCTGCGCCCTGCGGACCCGGGGCCTTTTCTCCCACTCTATTTATTACTGCATTCGCTCAACTCTGCGCCGTGTGTGTTCAGGGCCCTGTCTCCCACTCGATTTAAGGGCTGCTTTAGCAAGGGCTAGTTTAGCTCAGTGGGCTAGACAGCTGGTTTGTAATACAGAACAATGCCAGCAGCGCGGGTTCAGGTGCCGGAATGTGGCGACTAGCGGCTTTTCAGAGTAAGTTCATACTTGTGACAATAAAAGATTCTTACTATTATTATTGCTGCATTCCCTCAACTCTGCACCCTGTGTGTCCGGGGCCATGTCTCCCAATCTATTTATTGCTGCTGTTGTTGCTTAACTCTGCACCCTCTGTATCTGGGGCTCCGTCTCCAACTCTATTTATTACTGCTGCTGTCGCTCAAATCTACACCATGTGTCCGGGGTCCAGCCTCCCACTCTATTTATTGCTGCAACTGCTCAACTGTACACCCTGTGTGCCCGGGTCTGTGCCTCCCACTCTATTTATTGCTGCAAATGCTCAACGCTGCGCCCTGTGTATCCTGGGCCCTGTCTTCCACTCTATTTAATACTGCATTCGCTTAACTCTGCGCCGTGTGTGTTCAGGGCCCTGTCTCCCACTCGATTTAAGGGCTGCTTTAGCAAGGGCTTGTTTAGCTCAGTGGGCTAGACAGCTGGTTTGTAATGCAGAACAATGCCCGCAGCGTGGGTTCAGGTGCCGGAATGTGGCGACCAGGGGCTTTTCAGAGTATGTTCATACTTGTGACAATAAAAGATTATTACTATTATTATTATTGCTGCATTCACTCAACTCTGGACTCTGTGTGTCCGGGGCCCTGTCTCCCACTCTATTTATTACTGCTGCTGCTGCTCAATACTGCGCCCTGTGTGTCCGGGGCCCTGTCTCCGACTCTATTTATTACTGCTGTTGTTGCTCAACACTGCGCCCTGTGTGCCCGGGGCCCTGTGTCCCACTTTATTTATTGCTGCAACTGCTCAACTGTATGCCCTGTGTGTCCGGGTCTGTGCCTCCCACTCTATTGCTGAAAATGCTCTGCGCTGCACCCTGTGTATCCTGGGCCCTGTTTACCACTCTATATATTGCTGATGTCGCTCAACTCTGCGCCCTGTGTGCCCGGAGTCCTGGCTCCCACTCTATTTATTCCTTTGTTCGCTCAACTCTGCGCCCTGTGTGTTCAGGGCTCTGTCTCCCGCTCGATTTAAGGGCAGCTTTAGCAAGGGCTGGTTTAGCTCAGTGAGCTAGACAGCTGGTTTGTAATGCTGAACAATGGCCGCAGCGCGGGTTCAATTCCCGTACCAGCTTACCCGAACAGGCGCCGGAATGTGGCGACTAGGGGCTTTTCACAGGAACTTCTTACTTGTGACAATAAAAGATTATTACTATTATTATTAATATTACTGCTTTCCCTCAACTCTGCTGCCTGTGTGTCCGGGGCCCTGAGTCCCACTCTATTTATTGCTGAAAATGCTCAACTCTGCGTGTCCGTGGCCCTGTTTCCACTCTATTTATTGCTGCATTCCCTCAACTCTGTGCCCTGTGTTTCAGGGCCCTGTCTCTGACTCGATTTTTTGCTGCTGTTGCTCAACTCTGCTCCCTGTGTGTCCGTAGCCCTGTCCCTGACTCGATTACTGCTGGTGCTGTTCAAATCTACGCCTTGTGTGTCTGGGCCCTGTCTCCCAATCTATTTACTGCTGCTGCTGTTGCTCAACTCTGCACCCTCTGTGTCTGGAGCTCTGTCTCCGACTCCATGTATTACTGCTGCTGTCGCTCAAATCGACACCCTGTGTCCCCGGGGTCCTGTCTGCCACTCTATTTATTGCTGCAACTGCTCAACTGTACGCCCTGTATGCCCGGGTCTGTACCTCCCGCCCTATTTACTGCTGCAAATGCTCAATGGTGCGCCGTGTATCCTGGGCCCTGTTTTCCACTCTATTTAATACTGCTGTAGCTCAACTCTGCACCCTCTGTGTCTGGAGCTCTGTCTCCGACTCTATTTATTACTGCTGCTGTCGCTCAACTCTGCACCCTGTGTGTCTGGGCCCTGTCTCCCATTCTACTTATTGCTGCAACTGTTCAACTCTGCTCCCTGTGTGCCTGGGCCCTGTCCCCACTCTATTTATTGCTGCTGTCACTCAACTCTGCGTCCTGTGCTTCCGGGGCCCTGAGTCCCTCTCTACATATTGCGCGGGTTCAATTCCCGTACTAGCTTACCCGAACAGGCGCTGGAATGTGGCGACCAGGGGCTTTTCACAGTTACTTCATACTTGTGACATTAAAAGATTATTACTATTATTATTATTATTACTGCATTCCCTCAACGCTGCAACTTGTGTGTCTGGGGCCCTGTCTCCCCCTCTATTTATTGCTGCTGCTGTGGCTCAACTCTGCGCCCTGTGTGCCTGGGGCCCTGTCTCAAACTCAATTTATTACTGCTGCTGTCGCTCAACACTGTCCTGTGCGTCCGGGCCCTATCTCCCACTCTATTTACTACTGCTGCTGTCGCTTATTTCTGCTCCCTATGTTTCTGGGGCCCTGTCTGGCACTCTATTTATTGCTGCTGCTGTCGCTCAACTCTGCGCCCTGTGTGTCGGAGCTCTGTCTGGCTCTCTATTTATTGCTGTTGTAGTCACTCAACGCTGCGCCTTGTGTCTCTGGTGCTCTATTTATTACTGCTGCTGTCGCTCAACTCTGCTCCCTGTGGCCGGTATTCTTCCAGCCCCCGCGCCGAAATCGAGCTTGGTGCGGGGGCGGAGATTGGGATGCGGGATTCTCTTAGCCCAGGGCCGGGCCAGAGAATCTCCACTGCCGGCAGTCAGCACTGCGCCAGCCAGGGGCCACTCTACAGGGCTCTCCTCCCATCCCCCACCCCCCCCCGGCGATTCTCGGACCGGGATGAGCCGAGCGGCCGTAACGACCCTCTATTTAAGGGTTGCTTTAGCAAGGGCTGCTTGATGTGCCATCAATTATCACAATGACGAGTTGTGGAACACAACTGTGGCTTTAATGAGCTAAACGAGAACCTCCTGGCAACTGAACCCGCACTGGGGCAGGGCCAGAGGTCGGCCACTTTTATACAGAGCCTGAGGGGAGGATCCTCAGACGGAGCCAGCAGAGACAACAAACAATATATACAATACAGTAACAGTGGTTTACCACAATATATATAATACAGTAAGTGTTTACCACGTTGGTTTATCTCAGGGGGCTAGACAGCTGGTTTGTAATGCTGAACAATGCCAGCAGTGCGGGTTCAATTCCCGTACTAGCTTACCCGAACAGGCACTGGAATGTGGCGACCAGGGGCTTTTCACAGTAACTTCATACTTATGACAATGAAAGATTATTACTATTATTATTATTATTACTGCATTCCCTCAACTCTGCACCCTATGTGTCCGGGGCTCTGTCTCCGACTCTATTTATTGCTGCTGCTGTCGCTCAACTCTGCGCCCTGTGTGTCCGGAGCTCTGTCTGGCACTCTATTTATTGCTGCTGTAGTCGGTCAACGCTGCGCCGTGTGTGTCTGGGGGACTATTTATTGCTGCTGCTGTCGCTCAGCTCAGCTCCCTGTATGTCCGGGGCCCTGTTTCCGACTCTCTTTATTACTGCTGTCACTTAACTCAGCGCCCTGTGTGCCCGTAGCCCTGACTCCCACTCTATTTATTACTGCTGTTGTTGCTTGACACTGCGCCCTGTGTGTCCGGGGTCCTGTCTCTGACTCTATTTATTACCGCTGCTGTCACTCAACTCTGCGCCTATGTCTCTGGGGACCTGACTACCACTCTGTTTATTACTGTTGTCGCTCAACTCTGCTCCCAGTGTGCCCGGAGCCCTGACTCCCACTGTATTTGTTACTGCTGTTATTGCTCAACTCTGTTCCCTGTGTGCCCGGAGCCCTGACTCCCACTCTATTTATTACTGCTGTTATTGCTCAACACTGTGCCCTGTGTGTCCGGGCCCTGTTTCCCACTCTAGTTACTGTGGCTTTAATGAGCTAAACGAGAACCTGCTGGCAACTGATCCCGAACTGGGGCAGGGCCAGAGGTCGGCCACCTTTATACAGAGCCTGAGGGGAGGAGCCACAGACGGAGCCAGCAGAGACAACAAACAATATATACAATACAGTAACAGTGGTTTACCACAATATATATAATACAGTAATAGTGGTTTACCACAAAATATATAATACAGTAACAGTGGTTTACCACAATATATATAACACAGTAACAGTGGTTTACCACGCTGCTTTATCTCAGGGGGCTAGACAGCTGGTTTGTAATGCTGAACAATACCAGCAGCGCGGGTTCAATTCCCGTACTAGCTTTCCCGAAAAGGCACTGGAATGTGGCGACCAGGGGCTTTTCGCAGTGACTTCATACTTGTGACAATCAAAGATTATTACTGTTATTATTATTAATACTGCTTTCCCTCAACCCTGCGCCCTGTGTGTCCGGGGCTCTATCTCCCCCTCTATTTATTGCTACGTTCGCTCAACTCTGTGCCCTGTGAGCCTGGGGCCCTGTCTCGAACTCAATTTATTACTGCTGCTGTCGCTCAACACTGTCCTGTGCGTCCGGGCCCTATCTCCCACTCTATTTATTACTGCTGCTGTCACTTATTTCTGCTCCCTGTGTTTCTGGGGCCCTGTCTCCGACTCTATTTTGTGCTGCTGCTGTTGCTCAACTCTGCGCCCTGTGTGTCCGGGTCTCTGTCTGGCACTCTATTTATTGCTGCTGTAGTCGCTCAACGCTGCGCCGCGTGTGTCTGGGGCTCTATTTATTACTGCCGCTGTTGCTCAACTCGGCGCCCTGTGTGTCCGGGGCCCTGTCTCCCAACCTATTTATTGCTGCTGTTGTTGCTCAACTCTGCGCCCTGTGTGTCCGGGGCCCTGTCTCCGACTCTATATATTACTGCTGCTGCCGTTCAAATCTGCGCCCTGTGTGTCCGGGGCCCTGTCTCCGACTCTATATATTACTGCTGCTGCCGTTCAAATCTGCGCCCTGTGTGTCCGGAGCCCTGACTCCCACTCTATTTATTACCGCTGTTGTTGCTCAACACTGCGCCCTGTGTGCCCGGGGCCCTGTGTCTTACTCTATTTATTGCTGCAACTACTCAACTGTACGCCCTGTGTGCCCGGGTCTGTGCCTCCCACTCTATTTATTGCTGCCAATGCTCAACCTTGCGTGTCCGTGGCCCTGTTTCCACTCTGTTTATTACTGCAGTCGCTCAAATCTGTGGCCTGTGTTTCCAGGGCACCTGTCTCTGACTCAATTTTTTGCTGCTGTCGCTCAACTCTGCTCCCTGTGTTCAGGGCCCTGTCTCTCACTCTATTTATTACTGCTCCTGTCGCTCAACCCTGAGACCTGTGAGTCCGGGACCCTGTTTCCCACTCTATTTACTGCGGCTGTCACTCCCCTTTGTACCCTGTGTACTCTGGGGCCTGTCTCTGACTCTATTTACTGCTGCTGCTGCTCTTCCTGCTCCCACTACTCAGCACTACACATTCAAAGTGATGCTCAACTGTTCAATCCAGGAGATTGTGAGGTTTCTCAGCCACTAATACAGGCTGGGTAAAGTGATCTCCTGTCATGTTTAATTTCTCATTCCTACTTGCACTGACTGTGTATCCAATGTTTTATGTTGTAAATAGATTTGGTGCATCTATAGTTGTTCATAGTTTTTAATTTACTTGCGAACTTGATTTTAAGGAGCAGTTTGCATCCATCAAATTATAAATTATTTGGAACAGTCAGTTAGTGTTCATTTTTCTACAGATGACTTTTTTTGGGTGTCCATTGTACTGCTTTCAAAGTATGTGCTGCTGTAAAGCCACATGATACCTTGTGTGTCAACTTATTTCAGTAAATACCACTCACCTCTGAATAAGTATTTATATTCCAATGCACAATGCAGAGAGGTAGTGCCAAGTTGTGGAGGGTGCTGTACTTGGACTATAATTAAATGTACCATTTCCGTTAATGGTAAATGCTCCATGGCACTCTTCCTACAACATGGAGTTGGTCTCGTCAAATTCTTCTTTCAATTAACACCACCAGAAGCATGTTGACTGCTTATATATCTCACTGCCATTAGTTTGATCCTTCTGTGCGCAAAATGGTTGCTGTGTTTACTCAAATAATTTCACAGTAATTAATTGGATGTGAATTAAGGTGAAATAAAACACGAGAAGAATGAAAGGGTTTCCTGTGCCTGTACGTGTCCTCTAGTCCCAGGAAAGCAGAATTACGGATATGCACATGGAGAAGCTATGAATAAAACAAATAATTGGCCTGTTCAAGCAATACTTCGTTTGTTTGGAGGTTTTTACGATATACCTCAGAGAAAGTTAAAAAAAAATGTTGATTGCTGCATGTTGCAAAATGTTTCTTTCAACACAGGCATCACCACGGAAGGGACGTAAGAACAGCAGTAAACTTGGATGAGGAAGATTTAGTCAAGTGTAGGCTATTGAACTGCAACACAATCACTCCGCATAGTTGTCTGCATTCTGTCTTCTGGTGCATTTAAGGTATCAATCATGGAATGTGGATGCTAGCACCTCAGCAGTAGCAGTGGGAACCTTCATGGGAGACCTTCCCTCTCTGTATACTCTACTCCACTAAGATCTCCTCTCCACTGCATGTGCCTTTAATGTTTTTTATGTTCACTTGCAGAAAACAGTACAAGCACCTTCTGTATAACGATAACATTCACATTGAATATAAGAGAAAACATTCTGGGCCATAATGCTGGATTATACACTGAGGGTGGGCCTCCTGCATCCCAGTATAGATTATAGGGAGAGCCCACCTTTTGGCCTTTTTAATTTTTCAATGACAGTCTTTTAAGGAGTATGAGGCTCTGTCTCCAAGAGCAACTCCCATCTCATATAGATGTCAGCCATGCAGAGGCCAACAGCTCTGTGGCACACCAGGATCAGTGGCCACCAGAGGCCTAAGAGAAAGAGAAAGCATGGATGCCCCAAATTCAGGGGCATCTCTCCCAGGCCAAGTTGATGGGCGCTAGTGACGGTGCTAGGGGACAGGGAAAGGGAGGAGAGTGGACATGGAGAGACAAAACTGTGCATTGTATTTGCACAAGGTGCCCAAAAGGGAGGCACCTGACCCCCACTCCCACCTTTATCTGACCAGCAGCTCACGGGGCTAAAGCCACCAGGCAGGTTCGCGCCGGGATCTGTAGCTGGAGCGGCGTGAACCTCTCCACCGCTGTGCTGGCCCCCTGTAGGGGCCAGAATTAGACATGGGAGAAGCCCGTTCACGCCATCGTAAAACGAGACAGCATTTACAACGGCGTGGACACACTGCCGCAGGAATGGAGAGTCCCGCTCACGAGGTCTCTCATCCTGGGTACAGGTTCTGAACCAGAAGACTACACATCCTTCCCAATTATAAAGTGCTACCTTTTCCCTTCACTAACAACAACCATGTTCATGAATTATAATAATGTAAGTGTGCATCACACAGTCTCTGCCATCATGCATGGTGCGGTCATTGCAATTCAATTTTCCCACTGGCAGCACGCCCCCGCCAGCAAGTTCCAATGGGAATTCTCATCGACAAGCAGTGCGAGTATAGAATTCCGCTCCAGAAAACGGCGCATAGTTGAGAAACACGCAGCTGGGTGGACCGGAACATCCTGCCCAATATTGTTCTCTCCTGTTCTTGAAGCATTTACAGTTACTTTGGGCGTGATTTACCTGCTCTTTACACCGGTGGGAAATTCCGGTCCCAAGGTTTCCCGGCAACGACAGTGGGAGCAGTATATCCTACTGGCATGCTGCCTGGCAGGCTGTCTCCGCCGCCGAAAAACACGGGGTAGGGTGGTCAGTAAATCCCGCTCCTAGACTAGTGATATTTTATTTGTAACTTCCAAACATGTCCATACATGTGTACTCAGAAAATTCAACTTAGATATCACAGTATATCTTTGACTTGTTGTAGTTTTTAATCACATTAAGGAATGTTCACTACTATCCAGACTACAGATATATCATTATGTATAAAGGTACATGAAACCTAAAGGTCAATCGCTTCTCGGCCTTTTGGCTAAGATCAAGTGTAGTAGCCTTTTGGCTCAGATCTGGTACGTTCCTCTTGTGGGGACCATGAATTGGATTCAATTTGAATTTGAATTGGTTTTTGGAGCAGGCGAGGAGCTGGATTAGGGGTTCGTCCCTGACCCACACTCTGAGCCCTGGCTTTGTAACTCAGAAAAAGTAATTTTTTAAAAAAGTACCCTTCAGACTTTATGTAGGATGTCAGAAAATTCCTTTTCTCAAATTGCAGTGTTTATGTGAAATGCATTTGTCACATCTGTGACCATCTCACATGCCTGGTAAACCCATTTTTTGTTACTTACCCTTCAGCCTAAGAGCAATGGTGAGAGCATCATTATCCTCAATCCTTTAGTGTCTCATCCCGAACCATTTTCCATATGCACAGCTGAACTGAAGACAGTGCATATGTCAGTTAAAGCGTTTGATCACTCATCAATTGACGGCTCGGCATCATTGTCAGTACCTCCACTGGATGCAATGCAATGAAGTAAATGTCACCAATATTTGCCAAAGTACTTTTTTTTTAAATAAAGTTAGAGAACCCAATTGATTTTTTCCAATAAAGGGGCAATTTAGCATGGCCAATTCACCTACCCTGCACATCTTTGGGCTGTGGGGGTGAGACTAATGCAGACATGGGGAGAATGTGTGAACAACACACGAACAGTGACCCGGAACCGTGATCGCACTTAGGTCCTCAACGCCGTGTTGCCAAAGTACTTCTGAGGTTTAAAATTATCAGCACAAAAATACTCCTATCTCCAGGTGTTTTATTTCCAAACTTTAGCCAGTTCACTGGGGAAAAAAAATATTCATTGTTAAACATTCAACACAATGAAATCCATGAGGTACAAACCAGAACATGGCACAAAATTAATTTCCCACATCACATAAACAAAATATTTTCAAAAATATTCTGTGTTACAAAATTGCCACCAATTTGGCTATAAAGTCTCCAGGTGGGATTCTAGGGAGAAACCAGGCAGAATGGGAGTTAAAATGGAGTTTTTAATTTGCTGCTGCATTTCTACACAAGACACCAACTGGATCAGGCAAGAATCTCCTACGCTCATACAAATTGGGGTGGCACAATGATGGGGAATATGTCTTCTGGCATATTCCTGCCATTTGAAACCCATTTCTACAGATGGGCAGGTGCATGGGATACCTGTGTCATTTCCAGTGGAAGTTCCCAGTTAGGTGGAAGCCCACCTGCCACTGTTCTACTCAAAAAACGTTGGAAAGGAATTTGAAAACTGTCACCTTTCTGCTTCATCCAAACATTCTACATTAGTAAGTAGCATAATTACTGGACACGGGTAATTTAGATCTCCTTGCATTACTGATAAGGTCCAGGTTAACCATATCATTCTAATGAGAATAAGGTGAGATACATGAGGCAGCAGCAAAGTCAACTTGTGGGCAGAAGTCATGCATATCAAAGAAGCATGAATCTTGATATTGAGAGTACAGCCTTTCAAACGATGGAAACTAAACTGGAGGTAAATAATCTATCAATGCAAAACTTTCAACCTCAGTGAAGTGGAATTGCAGGATGATTTAGTCACTTGGTACACTTTTGATAAAGTCTTTGTTCTGTGCAGATTACAGTGCCAATCTTGTTACTATTAAGCCAATGATGAGGACATTTCTTTTTAACCTTTATGTGTGTGTTTACAGGATTCCGGAATTTGCACATAGATGATCAAATGACTCTCATTCAGTATTCTTGGATGGGCCTGATGGCATTTGCAATGGGATGGAGATCATATAAACATGTCAAAGGAAAAATGCTGTACTTTGCTCCAGATCTGATATTCAATGAGTGAGTAGATACGTGTTTACACACACTGAAAATGTTGTACTAATTTAGTTGAATGGTGATTACACTGCTAGGTGCTGTTTATTTCCATACATGTTACATATTGAAGAGCTGGGGCGCGATTCTCCGACCCCCCGCCGGGTCGGAGAATCGCCGGGGGCTGGCGTGAATCTCGCCCCCGCCATGTCCCGAATTCTCCGACACCAGAGAATCGGCGGGGGCGGGAATCGCGCCGCGCCGGTCGGCGGGCTCCCCCCGGCGATTGGTCTAGATGGGACATGCGACCGCGCAGGCTTGGAGGGCCAAAGGGCCTGTTCCTGTGCTGTACTGTTCTTTGTTCTTGTTCTTATCCAATACTTCCATTATTAATTGGTACATTCTAAGGGAGTTTAGAAATCAAAGGGCCATCATTTTGATACAACCGATCATCTTGCTCATCTTCAACAGGTGGAATAATTATTTCATATTTTCTTTCTCCTCCACTACTCACACCCTGACCCGCCCTCGCCAATGGAGCTTCATTCCATCAAGGTGGAGCAGGCTTTAATAGGCACACACCTATATGTGAAAATGCCTGTTGCCAAGGTGACAGTCATAATCTCTTTATTTTACAGTAATTTAGAATGGCACCAATATTTGGAAGAATGAATAACTGGCACTTAGGAAACAAGAATACTCTCTATAACCTTGCCATTGAACCAATGTTAGCACTTCACATTAGGTATGAGAATTAATCTGCAGTAAGATAATAAATAAATAGCTGAAATCAGTAGGGTTTGAGTTGGTCTTCCAGCCAAAACTGCTTTGCCATCTCCTCAGCAATACTTTCAAGTCCTTCCTCCCGTAATAACAACACCCCAAAGTGGTAACTCCTATATTGATACTTACCACAATGTCGTACAAGGGCTGAGAGCTGTTGGGACAGGCTGTGTATCAAAGTCTGAAAGTTATTCCACATCAGCTGGTTCAGAAGTTGAACAATGACAATAGTGAAACACCCTTTCAAACAGGACATACGTGACAAGATATTGTGGGATGGCTGTAGGGTAGATTTTCTCCAAGCATCACAGTTCTGCCTAATTTGTGAAGATGCACGGTCCTGCAACAATCCAGAATGTTCCGCACAGAGAATAAACAGACTTTGCACAAGCAACATTCCCTTTAAGATGTATGCCTGTACAGCTATGTGGTAATCTTAAAGGGACCACACTGAAATTATGCACAACAAACATAAATGCAAGGGAACATTGCATGGTACCAGATTCATCCTTCAGAACATTGCCTGTCAGAGATCCAGTGAAACAGCTCAGCACTCAATCTTCCTGCCCCCACTTGTTCAGGTTGTGCCAGTTTACTGGTGAAACTAAAGCAGAAAATCTAATTCCAAATGTTAAACTGCTTTCCTGCAGAATATCTGTTCCAGCAAATGAATAAGGCACAGGAGAGAGAAAGACTAATAAGAGCAAATTTTGATGCCAACCCCTCCGTTAAAAAACATAACCCTGCTTTGCTACTTCTCATAGCTTATGGCTCAAAAATAATATTCCACCTACTCTTTCTTTGTGCTGCCATATTGAAGTGGTCTTGGAATTTGAAAATGTTTAACACAACTTTCATTTAAGCAAAGGCCATTCAAAAGTCCTAGATTTTCTCTATACCCGACTCAGCTACTGCGGCATATTCCCTGCATATGCAGCTAGCTAATGAGCACAGGGAGTAAATGGAAATGATTAAAATGAGCTGATGTCACTGAATGTCATGAGAGCTCCTTTACACACGAATTGAACATCGTACAGGTGAAGCACAGAGGTTTTGCTGCCATCTCAACTGGAGCACTATCTACCTCAAAATGGTTTGGATTTACTTTTCCTTTAAGTAATTAATGCTGGCAATGACTAGAGTTGGGAACGCTGTGTACGTTTTATCTGACGTTTACTTAGATGATTATCTTTTTCAGGCAACGAATGCAGAAGTCTGCAATGTACGACCTGTGTATAGCAATGCGGCAAATCTCACAAGAGTTCATTCATCTCCAAGTGACCCAAGAAGAATTCTTATGCATGAAAACCTTAATACTCCTTAACACAAGTAAGTAAGAATAGAGTTTGACATAGTGAAGCCACCAGCATTCCTTTGCTGAAATTACTTTATGCATTCGATATTTGAATGGATCTTCACATTACCTTGTGAATTATTCTCTGGTTAGATCCTTAGAAGTTAGCTGATACAGTGCCCTGTTTTGACTGTTTAGGTTGTGAAATTTATCCTGATAGCATTGTCAATTGCTCTAAGATTTCAAAGTATTCTGAACTGTCTACCGCTGGTCGGCATAAAATCGTGGGCCGAAGGGCCTGTACTATGCTGTACTGTTCTATGTTCTATATCCCAGTCAGTGTCTCAGATTAACAGCGACAGCAACTACAAAAAATAGCTGTTTATTCTTTGGCTGACCATGCAGTTGGTTTGATAGCACGCTTGGCTTACTAAAGATGTGTTCTCAGTTGAGATTAATTGCCTATTTAAGAAAAATATTTAAAAATAATTCTTCAAGGAGAAATCAGATGTTCCTGGTCATGTCTGATTTCCATGGGAAGCAGCCATTTCTGGTTTCAAACGTACTCAACTAAGATCAGTGGCAGACCCAAACAATAATCAGCACCAAACTACTGCTCAATTACAACTATCCAATCTACAGGTCGAATTGAGAAGCAGCAAAGACGAGGGGGGCATTTTAACCTTGTAGAAGGGCCGTTTGGGGCAACCATTGACCAGAGGCTGAACTGGACTAACCATATAAATACTGTAGCTACAAGAGCAGGTCAGAGGCTAGGATTCATGCGCCAAGTAACTCGCCTTCTGACTTCTTCAGAACCTATCCTCCATCAACAAGGCACAAGTCAGGGGTGTGATGGAATACTCTCCATTTGCCTGGATGAATGCAACTCCAACAACACTCAAGAATCTTGACACCAGGGGCGGCATGTGGCACAGTGGATAGCACTGGGACTGCGGCGCTGAGGACCTGGGTTCGAATCCCGCCCTGGGTCACATCCGTGTGGAGTTTGCACATTCTCCCCATGTCTACGTGAGTTTCACCCCCACAACCCAAAGATGTGCAGGTTAGGTGGATTGGCAATGCTAAATTGCCCCTTAATTGGAAAAAATAATAATTGGGTACTCTAAATTTATTTTAAGAAATAAAAAAGAATCTTGACACCATCCAGGACAAAGCAGCCTGCTTGATTGCCACCCCATCCACAAACATTCATTCCCTCCACCACCAACACATGGTCGTAGCAGTGTGTACCATCTACAAGATGCACTGCAGGAACTCACCTTTGTTTGACAACAACTTTCCAGGACTGCTGCCATCTAGAAGTACAAGGGCCGCAGATACATGGGAACACCACCGCCTGGAAGTTCCTGATGAAGTCACACACGAGGAGGTTGGGGGGGTCCGTGCCGGGGAGGAGGTTGGGGGGGTCCGTGCCGGGGAGGAGGTTGGGGGGGGTCCGTGCCGGGGAGGAGGTTGGGGTCCGTGCCGGGGTGGGGGATGGGGTGTCCATGCCGGGGAGGAGGTTGGGAGGGTCCGTGCTGGGGGGGTGAGAGGGAGGGGGATGGGGGGTCCGTGCCCGGGGGGGGGGGGGGGGGGGGTGAGAGGGAGGGGGATGGGGTCCCCGTGCCGGGGAGGAGGTTGGGGTCCGTGCCGGGGAGGGGGATGGGGGGTCCGTGCCGGGGAGGGGGATGCGAGGGCAAGTGAGTTGGTCCACCTGGCCAGGTGCCAGCCTCCAACAGTTGGACCCATGCGGTCCATGCCACCTGGCTGGGGGGAGGAGGGGATATGGGCAATGATGACATGACGTCGTTCCCCTCCCCCCCCCCCCCCCCACCAGGCCGTCATGTTTTCCGATCATCCAACGATGTTGGCCGCCGTGGCGGCAGCCGCTAATGTCTATGTTGCCCTGGATGAGGAGGAGGAGCGTGCCAGAGAGGAGGCGCAGGCTGCCGCAGAGGGACAGGCGGCAGCCGCCCAGGCTGGAGGGAGACCTGACCGACAGGACGAGGAGGGGGAGGAGGACGTCGCGGCCCCACGGCAACGGAGGCACCCGAGGGCGCCCCGTGTGTACCGGCCCCGGCAGTCATACCAGGACCTCACGGACCGGGAATGCAGGAGGAGACTCCGGATGAGGCGGGAAACCGTGGCACACACCTGCCACCTGCTGGCACACCTGTCACCGCATGGCACTGGCGGGGGACACCCTCTCCCCGTGTCCGTCAAGGTTACGGTGGCCCTGAACATTTATGCAACGGGGTCATTCCAGGCACCGAGTGGGGACCTATCCGGCATATCGCAGACATCGGTGCATCGGTGCATCCGGGCAGTGACAGGTGCCCTATAAGCCATGGCGCACCGCTACATCCGCTTCCCTGTGGACCGGGCCAGCCAAGATGCCCGGGCCGTGGGCTTCTCTGCCGTGGCCGGGTTCCCCATGGTCCAGGGTGCGATTGATGGGATGCACGTCGCCGTACGGCCACCTGCAGATAACAGGGCCGTGTTCACCAATAGGAAGGGGACCTATTTGATGAACATATAGGTGGTCTGCGACAACCGCATGATGATCCTGCACGTCTGCGCCCGTTACCCAGGCAGTGTACACGACTCATACATGTTGTCGCAGTCATCCATCCCCGGCATGTACGAGGGACGCCATCCCTGGCTGAGGGCCTGGTTGCTGGGCGACAGGGGCTACCCATTGCGATCGTGGCTGATGACGCCTATACGGAGGCCACGCAATGAGGCGGAGAACCGCTACAATGATGCCCATGTAGCGACAAGGGGAGTGATAGAGAGGTGCTTTGGCATGCTGAAGATGCGTTTCAGGTGCCTGGACCTCTCTGGGGGCGCCCTCCAGTATCGGTCAGATAGGGTCGGCCGCATCATTGTGGTGTGCTGCGTCCTGCACAACATAGCCCAGCAGAGGGGCGATGTGCCGCAGGCAGAGGAGGGCGGAGTGGAGGAGCAGCAGGAAGAGGCGCAGTCCTCCCCAGATGAGGGGAATGGGGGTAATGGTCAGGGCAGACGGGGTAGACACAGGCGGGTGGCTGTCCACCATTACCGGCTGGCCCAGCGGGCACGGGACAGACTGATAGCCGCCCGCTTCACTGACTAGATGGGCGTGGGAATCGGGTAGTATGGCCACAGACCGCACACCATGGCAACAGCCGACCACCCACACCCCCCACCCATCCACCCACCCAGCACCCTCACCCCCCTCCCCAACCCCACCCACCCCACCCGCATGCACACCACCCCCCCCCCCATTGCTGATCCACCTGCGGCACAACGGGCCACGCTCACACAGTTGCGGGTGGACGCGTGTCTGTTGCAGGCCATGGAGGATGATGACAACCCGCCCTGCGGTGAGCTCCTGGCTCCACATCGTTGGACTATGTCTGACCCATGGCCACAGTACCACCATCCACCCGGACCATCCCTGCATGCGGCTGTGACACTGCAGCGCACGGTGCCATCCTCTGCCCGGGGAGATGTTGATGGCGGCCCAGGGGGAATGGGGCAGTCTCACCTGGGGCTGAGGTAAGACCACCCCTCACACACACACTTGCGCTCAACGTACATGACACCCCCGCACACTTTGGACAGAGCACAAAGGCAGCTTCTGTAGGTGTAACATTGACTTTAATAACCAAAGGAGTTCATGCACGTGCCCTAGCCCCTAAAACTCATCTGTGCCCTGCACCCGTGCCGACTTACTCAGTGTCTAATTGTTTGGCCTAACGGGCTCTTTGACTACGTCTTCGTGATTCCCCAGACGGTACAGCAGAACTGGAGGTGGACTCCTGTGATTCCTGCCCTCTGACACTGGATCCCTTTGGCGGCCGTTTCCTGGGGCATCCTGGCCTAGATGGGCCAGGCTGCGGCCCGGGTGACTGGGATGGCGAGCTGCCAGCCTGTCCTGCCCGTTGCCCACCCGATGCACCTGGGACGGAAGGGGGGGAGTCCGAGGTGTCGCGGTGTTCCGGGACCTCCCCTACAAGGGGAGCCGGGACGGACTACACCACCTCCTCCTCCCTCGCGGTGCCCGATGGCCCCCAGGCCTCTACATGGGTGGGGGATGCGAACGGACTGGCCATCCGACGCCCCCCCCTGACATCTGGCGCTGCCAGTCCTGGAGGCCCGTGCTGGTATCGACAGGGGTCTGCAGGTTTGCAGCCATGGAGCCCAGAGGGTTGGCAAACCCTGTCTGTGACAGTGCGACGCCGCCTCGCACATGGCCACTGGCGCCGATGCCCTCAGCGATGGCCTGCAGAGACTGGGCCATGGCCTGCAGAGACTGGGCCATGGCCTGCTGAGACTGGGCTATGGTGTTGAGCGCCTCTGCCATCTGGCGCTGGCACTGGCTCATGGCCTCCTGTGAGAGGGCAGCCATGTCCTGGGCCACAGACGCCGCCTGCACGGAAAGCCCCAGGCCTCGCAAACCGTTCTCCATGTCTGACACCGTCGCACCCATTGCCTCCACCGCGGACGCCACCCGTGCGGTGTCGGCCTGGGTGGCACGTATGACCGGCACCACTTCCAGCTCCTGGACGCGGGTGGACTCCTCCACCTGCGACTGCAGCCGCCGCAAGCCGGCCGTCACCCTCTTCGCTCGTCTCCGGGTCGGTGGTTGCATCGGATCTATGTGTGGGTGTGGTAACTCCAGGAACCCGGGATCCACCTGGGCGGCAGATGTTTGCTTGGGCTGGGCTGCCCTCCGACCGCCCGGCCCCTCTGCTGCTCCTACCTCCACCTGCTGTACCGGGACGGCTGTGTTGTGCGCACCAGTGAGTGTACCAGACGCCTCATCACTAAAGTGCCCAACCGAGGTGAGTGTTTCTGCGATGGTGGAGGGTGTTGGTGACAGCAGTGGCGTTGTGTCGTGCTCTTCGTCCCACTCTGAGTCCATGGCACTTTGGGGTGGGGGTTCGTCTCCGCCCATCCACTCTGAGTCACTGTCCGGTATTTCGTCTTCCTGGGTAGTGCTGTCCCGGGTAGGGGTGTCCTGGGTAGGGTTGTCCTGGGTAGTGGTGTCCTGGGTAGTGGTGTCCTGGGTAGTGGTGTCCCGGGTAGTGGTGACCTGGCTCGGATGTGACGGGGGCCTGTGGCTGCCCCCCTCGTCGCTGGGTGGTCGCTCCCGCACGTGACGGGGGTGTCATCTCCCTGTTGCTCCAGGTCTCTCCTTCTCCCGTGGTGTGCGAGGGGCATCCTGCGGGCGTCGCATGCTGGAGGGTCCGGGTCTCTCTGTCTCCCGTGGCCTCCGAGGGGCATCCTGCGGGCGTCGCATGCTGGAGGGTCCCGGTCTCTCTGTCTCCCTTGGCCTCCGAGGGGCATCCTGCGGGCGTCGCTTGCTGGAGGGTCCGGGTCTCTCTGTCTCCCGTGGCCTCCGAGGGGCATCCTGCGGGCGTCGCATGCTGGAGGGTCCGGGTCTCTCTGTCTCCCGTGGCCTCCGAACGGCATCCTGCAGGCCACGCATGCTGGAGGGTCTGGGTCTCTCCGTCTCCCGTGGCCTCCGAGGGGCATCCTGCGGGCGGTCTGCATCTGCGGGGATGGGTGCCAGGACGTTTGCACCTGCGATACACAATGAAGCATGCATGGTTAGACACGCAGGCAGTGATCAGGTGATATGGGGGAGGGGGATATAGGGGAGGGGGGATATGGGGACGGGCTGTCGGTGGCTCACTTGCTAGTACGCCCCCGACCTCTGCATCAGCAACCTCCCGGTCGTCAGGTCCGCCAGCCAGTTCCAGGGCCCTTTCCTCGTGTTCGGTCAGTGGCCTATCATCAGCAGGGCCTCCTCCAGTCGTCACATGCTCCCTATTGTTGTGTGCGCGCTTCTCCTGGGTGGGGGGGGGGGGGTGGTGGTGGCAGGGGTAAAAGGCAACACTGTTGGGCAGGTATATGAATGCACGCCATCGGTTGCACGTGCATTGCAGAGGTTAAGGTTAGGGCTGGATTCACTTGGGGATATGGGGGATATGGGGGAGGGGGGATATGGGGGGAGGGGGGATATGGGGAGGGGGGATATGGGGAAGGGGGATATGGCGGATGGGGGATATTGGGGAGGGGGGTATGGGGGATATGGGGGAGGGGGGAATATGGGGGAGGGGGGAATATGGGGGAGGGGGGATATGGGGAGGAGGGATATGGGGGAGGAGGGATATGGGGGTGGGGGGATATGGGGAGGCTCACCCTGCCTGCTCTGACGAGGTCGTTCACCTTCTTGTGGCACTGGGTGTCTGTCCGTGGTGTCAAGGCCGCAGCGGTGACGGCCTCTGCCACTTCCCTCCACAGACGCCGGCTGTGGCGTGGGGCAACTCTGCGGCCGTGCCCGGGATACAGGGCGTCCCTTCTCTGCTCCACTGCATCCAGGAGCGCCTCCACATCCCATGACTCAAACCTCGGGGCTGAGCGGCGGCCAGCCATCCAGTCGGGTGTTCCGGTCGGGTGTTCCGGTCGGGTGGGGGGGAGCAGCGCGGCCTTATGAGCCGTCACGCCGTGCGGCGCATATGACGCTGCACGGCGTGAACCACTGCGCAAGCGCGGATCCCGTTACGTCGCTGCTAGCCCATTTCGGGCCGGAGACTTTCGACCCATTTTTCCGACATGACGCAAGTCGGATTTGCGCCGTTTTTTGCGCCGATCGGCGGACTTTCCGCCGATAACGGAGAATTTCGCCCGTTGTGTATAGTCCATCCGGTTTGGGTGATTTATTCAGCTTCAGATCTTTCAGCTTCCCTAGCACTTTCTCCTTAGTGATAGACACTACACTCACCTCTGCCCCCTGACTCTCCTCAGCCCAATGCTGGAATGTTACTTAATAATCATTTTAAATTTAACTCTGGCCAGATGTTTTATGAAACCCTGTGGCAAAGGGAAAATCAGGACTGCTGGATCCAGAAGCTAAGTCCCTTTCCTGCTGGATTCCAGGTACCTGCTTCACCAATACATGGTGATCAGGCAACCTCCTGATTTCTCCACTACTTTTCTAATCTCAGCACCTGACTACTAATCTCCGTGAGTCCCCAATCTCTCTTCCCCTCTCCATCCAACCCTTCCAATCCCTCCTGATCCTAACCTCTGTTCTGCCTCAGACCTCCAAACTCTCCTGACCCCAGTCTCCCGCTGCTTTTGGTTCCCTGACCACACTCTTATGCCCTCCCCAATCTTCTCCAGCTCCACTCTACTCTCCTACCACAGCCTGGTTTGAATTGCTCACCCGTACAGCAGCACAGCCCGCCTCTCAATTTGGCTGGCTCCAAATAATCAGGTCCTCCCAATAAATTGGAGAGAACATGGGGGAAACCGATTCTTCTGACTTTCCTGACCTCAAACAAACTGCCCTGCTCCCTCCCTACGTCTGACATAATATCCAGCCTGAGGAATTTAGTATTGGTCACCAAGATATCAAGTATCCACCCTCCAATTCTGTGTCCCAGGTGCCACTCTACTAGAATGCTGAACTATAAGAATCTGCTTACTGGCTGACTCATTGCTCACACCAGCTAAGTACTTCTATTGACAACATTGAGAGTCAGTGGCAGGTCAGTCGAGGCAGTGCAACAATGATGTTAAACATCTGTTATTATATGGGAAAAACGTAGTTGAACTGATGGAACTTGTTGAATAATGCACCCTAAAATAACAATTGTAACTTGTATCAAATTATACTTCCACTTCAGAAACATATTTTAAATTGCATAAATGAAAATGGACATTTGGTTGAAAGGAAACCAGGTAAAACAGATTAAGGAGAAGATCCAAAGAAGGCAGTTATAAAGAAATGTCTCAGTTGTGGTTTTAAAGGCAAGGTAAAGAGATGTTGGAAGAGTATTCCCGAGAGGATGGCTAAAGAGGGGTGGATCATTCTTAGACAAGTGAAGGCTGTTAACGGAAACAGAAAGTTGAAAGGGATCCCTGAAAATGGGGGGTAAATCCATAGAGCAAATAAAGACGAAAGTAATGATTTGGAAGTTGACTCAAAGAAGCACCTGAGGGTCAATGGAGTTTGGTGAGGAGCAGGGTAAGCTGGATTGGCCCCATACTGCATGAGTAGTAATTCATGTAGAGTCGACACAGGGCAGGCCAGGAGAGCATTTGGACAGACCCCCTTGAGGAAATAATCCCATCACTATTCCCAATGGATCTTGAATAGAAGAGTGACTGATCATGAAAGGTTTGAAAACATACTAATCATTCGCACGCTCATTCTGAGGTTCTAACAGCATGGAGTTTTGTTCTGTTACTGAGCAAGTGGAAGTCAGGGAAGAAGTAAAGAGTTTACTTACTTTCATAAAACTCAATTTTGAATCAGGAAAGATATATTGATTGATATTTTTATCAGTACCACAAAATCACCGGGGATCTGACGACAAATCAGAAGTGTGAAACCAGTGCGAGCAGATGTTTTTTTTTCTCATGTTCAACCTTAGTTTTCATAAATCTGATAGGCATTTGGCATTGGAATGGCTGGATGTGGAATGTGTCCTGCAGTTAAGGAGAATTGAGTAGCTCGTGGGCAGCATCTGAATGAGGAAGGTTTTGGGTTTGTTTTTTGAAAGAAATAGTCATGTTTACTATCTAACCTGGCATTTGGTCTATTGAAATAGCACCGTCGCTTTGAGAGTAAATGTGAAACAAAACTGCAAATGTTAGAAATCTTTGCAAATTAAAGGTTTACAGTGAAGTTATTAAAACAGTCCTGCACCTTATGGCTCCACCATTAATTAATCCATCGTCTTCCTATTTGCCTATCGTGGTCTTTCTGTTGCTTTTGCTTCCCCCCCCCCAACCCACCCCCAGCCCCGCCACCCATGGTGTGAACACTGATTTCACATCCTCCAAAACATTGCCCCATAAGATCCAATCCAGCTTTGCCCCTTCAGAATTTTCTCTCTCTTCACCAACATGTCGCATATCTCTGACCTTCCCCAGTCCAGTCCCCTTGGGAGACATCCTGGGATTTCCCACCAGCCAGTCTGCCAGTTGGCAAGTTGGCAGGCAGGTAGCAGAAGAATCCATTTATAATTAAGTCTTGCCTTTGAATCCTGCAGGACCTACGGCTCCCCAATGTCTTCTCCAGCCATCTTTGACCTGCTGCACATCCTCTCCATCTCCGTTTAAATATTGAGGCCCATGTGTCCATTCCCACTTTAAGCATCACACATTATCACACATACAAATATCCGTGAAATTGACTGTGTGCAAACCACTTCAAAGATATCCACCACTTTAAAGGCATAACTTTTACCTTTATTCCACAGACATTTAAACTTACCATATTAACAGACCTTTTAAAGGATTTAGTGGTACATATGGGATCACCTTCACTTTATCACGAGAATGGTGACCATCTAATAACTACTGTAAGTGGGTAATCACAAAGTTCCATATAGTGGTAATGAAACACGAACCTGCCTCCCATCCATTGACTCCATCTACACCTCCCACTGCCTGGGGGGGTGAAAAAGGGGAAAAATCAGTACAGACTGCATAGTCGATTGTTGGGAAGCATGTTCCCGGGGTGTTAGTTTGCTGTAACCTGTGTTGATACATGTTTGTAATAAAGTACATTTTAAAAAACTAGACTGCATTCAAACGTTATGTATTCCTGATACTGGCTTTATTAGTCTGTTGCTTGGTGCAGCTGTTTCCTGATAAATCTATGTTATATAATTGTGCCACTAGAAAGGTCAGATTAACATTAGCCTCTGGGTAATATCAGTTGTGACTTCAGTTCCCTTGGTTGCAGCTCTGGGAATCCCAACCAACATAAAGGTGAAGAGAGCTGGAAGAAGAGGCAACAATTTCCTTTTACCTCAATTTTGTACCTGGGTGTTCCTAAAAGACAAAAATTATTGCTTACTACTGTGAAAGATATGAAGCACTCACGTTTTCCATTGGGATTTTATCCTCTTTACAAAGGGAACCAGGGAACATTACCTTTCAAGCTGCACACATTTCATAGCAGCAATTTGCACAGCGATTGTGCTTTGCTCCAGCACTGTGAGCCACACAAGTACAGTTAAACACACCTGCACTATAAACAAGCCAGCCAGGATTTGGACCACTGACAGTGAAGAAACAGTGATATATATGTTGACAAGCAGCTTTTCCTCTGCTTCCTTGAAACCATTTAAAACATGTATTGCAATTTCTTTCATATAGTTCCTGAGTTTGTTTCACTAAATTGATGGTTTTAGATGTTGGGTTGAGAACCAAAACTTAAGTCAGTGGTCTTAAGGGGTAGATATAATTTTATTTTAATCATATTAGAATTTTAAGCATACATTTGCGCAAGAAGGAATCTCATTGAAAAGAAGCAATATTCGCTGTTCATTGAAAGTGGTCAATCAATGTGAAATTGTTATCAATAAAACTGCTCGGATATGATTTTGCTGGCTTTAACACCCCAGGAGAGACCCTGCAGAAGAGACACAGTGAACCTAGAAAATGGAAGAGACCCGGGAGATTGGGTTCTTACTCCCATGTTCCTGCCATATTATTTTGAGAGGTCAGAATTGTAGCAACTGATAAGGAGCAATTATTAATATCAAGCTATGTTTATGATATCACAATATCTTGTGGCATGATTTCCTGATCAAACTCTGGTCAATGATTGTGGTCAAGTTGTCTGCATCAAAAGGATTATGTGGAAAAGAGTGATTTGTCATTGTGAGGCATGTGTTAGCAAGTGTCAGATACCTCCCAACTGAGATGAGAATGTTAATTTGGAAGTGGAGGAATTGTACCAATTGTTTTTCTGCTGTTTGTGGTGGCTGGGAGGACAATAGCTTAAGATGCAAGATTTATATGCCCTGATGCAGGAATCATTGCTAGATGCTGAGCTGTCAGCTAACTCCAGCAGAAGTGTCACTGATCAACTGAAAAGGGTGTACAGACGAAGGCTGTACAGAAAAGCAGTGCTTAAGGAGACTCCAGTCTCACTTAGATTTAGTAAGAGAGCTCGATTACCTGTTGGAAGACGACTTTAATGAATGACTATGAGCTTCCATGGCTCTTCCGTGCAGTAAAAATTGCAACACATGTTTTAAATGGTTTCAAGGAAGCAGAGGAAAAGCTGCTTGCCAACATATATATCACTGTTTCTTCACTGTCAGTGGTCCAAATCCTGGCTGGCTTGTCTATAGTGCAGGTGTGTTTAATTGTACTTGTGTAGCTCAGAGAGTTCCAACATTTAGATGTTACTCATTGTGCCCATGGTGTGGATGATGGTGTCAGTGAATTGCCTGGCTCCTTCCCTGCTTACATAATGTGGTAATGTTTCATATTTTCTGCCTAGAAGGAGACCAGGAAGGAAAATCTAATAAGAGAATTGGTCTCCAGTTAGGTATTCACCTGATCTTCCTTTGTCTTGCGGCTGTCTAATTAGTCTAATGCCTTATCTAAGTGGTCCTTTGGGGCAGGGACAGAGAATAAGAACAGCAGCTGGTTGTCACTCCATAGAGGGAAGACTGATAACAGCGAAACTGGAGGCACCTGGGGACAGGTCCAGCATTCACCTTGCTGCTCTGTGCACAGGCCCCCATGAGAGGATTTTCCTGATGATGATATTTGAGCTAACTCTTGTATCCTCTTGCCCATGACGCCTCAGTACAGGCGAGGAGCCTGTGAATTGCACTGCAGCTATCTCAGAAAGATAAACCTGGCAACACAGCCTCAGCTGTGACATACTGCACAGCAGATGGCGCTGGAGGCTGCCACTCATTCTGAGGATATCAGAATGCTTTCACTACTGCATCGCCGTCAACACGTAGTCTCAGAAACAGAGAATCCCGCCTGTTATGTTTTCTTTTTGTTTGTATTGTTTTGAAGCATGTTGTACGTTACTTAGATGTAGTAAATCTGAAGAAAAAAAAATCAAGGACACTATATAGCTAATAAAATCTGCTATTGCAATTGAAGAGGAATGTGGCCAAATGAAAAGTTGTATATCCTTACAAAGAAGTAAAGGTGCCATAGTCCAGTATGATCATAGGCTGTTTTCCCCTTTCAGGGGGAGAGCTGACTGGTGATTTAACCTGAGGATCACCACACCTCAGGCAAGGGACCTTCATGAATATCATCAACCATTACAGGAATTGAACTGGTGTTGGGCTTGCTCCGCATCATAAACCTGCTGTCCAGCCAACTGAGCTAAACTGGTTCACCCTGACAAAGAAACAGGAAGATGTATCTAGCTAATCCTGGCCTGTGTATTAATCATTGATCTGTGGGATATGAGGTAGCAATTAGCTAAGGAAACATAAGATACCAATATATATTCAGTGTAGAACAGATTATGGATCCAGATATCTGGGAGATGTAATGTGGAGATGCCGGCGTTGGACTGGAGTGAGCACAGTAAGAAGTCTTACAACACTAGGTTAAAGTCCCAACAGGTTTGTTTCGATGTCACTAGCTTTCGGAGCGCTGCTCCTTCCTCAGGTGAATGAAGAGGTATGTTCCAGAAACATATATATAGACAGATTCAAAGATGCCAGACAATGCTTGGAATATGAGCATTAGCAGGTGATTAAATCTTTACAGATCCAGAGATGGGGTAACCCCAGGTTATAGAGGTGTGCATTGTGTCAAGCCAGGACAGTTGGTGGGATTTTGCAGGCCAGATGGTGGGGGATGAATGTAATGCGACATGAATCCCAGGTCCCCGTTGAGGCCGCACTCATGTGTGCGGAACTTGGCTATAAGTTTCTGCTCGGCGATTCTGCGTTGTCGCGCGTCCTCAGAAGACAAACATGGAACACAACCGACAGACTACCCTTCGTTGTCCAGTACTTCCCCGGAACGGAGGAACGACGACATCTTCTTCACAGCCTTCAACACGTCATCGATGAAGATGAACATCTTGCCAAGGTCATCCCCACACCCCCACTACTTGCCTTCAAACAACCGCGCAAACCATTATTTGCAGCAAACTACCCAGCCTTCAGAACAGTGACCACGACACCACACAACCCTGCCATGGCAATCTCTGCAAGACGTGCCAGATCATCGACATGGATACCACCATTACACGTGAGAACACCACCCACCAGGGACGCGGTACATACTCGTGCGACTCGGCCAACGTTGTCTACCTCATACGCTGCAGGAAAGGATGTCCCGAAGCATGGTATATTGGCGAGACCATGCAGACGCTGCGACAACGAAGGAATGGACATCGTGCGACAATCACCAGGCAGGAATGTTCCATTCCAGTCAGGGAACACTTCAGCAGTCAAGGGCATTCAGCCTCTGATTTCCGGGTAAGCGTTCTCTAAGGCGGCCTTCAGGACACGCGACAACGCAGAATCGCCGAGCAGAAACATATAGCCAAGTTCCGCACACATGAGTGCGGCCTCAACCGGGACCTGGAATTCATGTCGCATTACATTCATCCCCCACCATTTGGCCTGCAGAATCCTACCAACTGTCCTGGTTTGACACAATTCACACCTCTTTAACCTGGGGTTACCCCATCTCTGGATCTGTAAAGATTTAATCACCTGCTAATGCTCGTATTCCAAGCATTGTCTGGCATCTTCGAATCTGTCTATATATATGTTTCTGGAACATACCTCTTCATTCACCTGAGGAAGGAGCAGTGCTCCGAAAGCTAGTGACATCGAAACAAACCTGTTGGACTTTAACCTGGTGTTGTAAGACTTCTTACTGGGAGATGTGGCGGGGATTCTCCAAAATCCCGGCCAAGTGTTGACGCCGGCGTAAACACCGGAGTGGGCCTCTTGGCCCAGCAATTCAATGGGCCGCAGAGGACCAGCACGACGCCGGAGTGCTGAGCGCTGCTCCGGCGCCGATACGTGGTCCTGCACTGCCGGTCCGGGTCCGCGCATGTGCGTGGTGGCCGTTTCTGCGCCACGCAACATGGCGGACCGACACAGTGGCTCCCTCCAGATCGCCCGTGCCCGCTGATCAGGAACTCCCGATCGCGGGCCTGGCCATCGTGCAGGCCTCCCCCCCCCCCGTTGTCCAATATTGGACGAAGACCAATGGCATCCCCCGGGCTGCAAGGGTCAGTTAACACCGCCCTTCTGCCGTCAGTTCTGCCTGCTGCCCCCCTGACCAATTACAGCGCCCCCCCCACCCAGTAAGTTGGAGACTGGCACCCCCCGCCGCAGAATTTCACCATGCTTGTGCCCCAGCACACCCTGGCACCCATCATCACAACCCCTACATGTCCAGGAGCGGTGCCCACGCATGCTGCCTGCCATAGACCCCGCCCCACCCCGATTCATCAGAAGTGCCGGTCACAATGCCTCTTTCTGATCCCGCAAGAGAAGTTGGCCCATAACAGGCGTGAAAGGGCCCAGGTGAGTAGCGGCTTCTAGACATCAGAGTCCTCACCCACTATTAGAAACAGGCCCTGGAAATTGTGGGGTTGGCCAAGGGAAGAGTGGATGCTGACAACCTGTGCCACAGAGGTGAGGATCCACTGCCCCTTCACCCAGATAACCTGTCTCAAGTGAGTTGTTCATGTCAGACAAAACGATCCTTCCGTTTCACTGACCACATGAGTATTCTCTCAGAGGATCGCCACCTGATGGGACCGGGCTAATGCAGATGCTAGGGCATGGCCATGAGATTCAGATGGGGATGTCAGTTACACTCCGACGAATGCATAGCCAATTGGAGGAGTCCCAAAGGCAACCGGCACAGGAGATAGTGCCAGCAATACATGGCACAAAGGCCAACACTACTAGGGTGGAGAGCACAGTGGAAAGCCTGGAACACGATGTCACGGTCATGAGTGTAGTGTCAAAGGCGTAGCTTAAGTTAGTGACAACAAGGCTGAGGACCTCAACATCATGTCCCAGTCACTGAGAGACATGTCCAAGAAACAAGTGGATATTGCCGAGGCACTGCAGAGCATAGCCCAGTCACTGAGGAGCATCACCAAGTGCATCAATACATCAAATCGCGCCCAGTATTGACCTTGCTGGAATTAGTCCCTAATTTGTATAGGTCAGACAAACATCAGTGCTTACATATCTTTACAGTAAACTGATCTGAGAACCCAGAAACTCTGGTGCCTGTTGGTTGTTGCGGAAGGTGGGGGAGATGAGGCCTGTATGTGGTGGAGATTGCTCAGGACCTCCCAGACCTCAGCCAGATCTCCTTTGGCCATCTCTGCAAGGGCCCAATCAGAACTTTTAAAATTAATTTTCTATTCTTCAAGGGCTCTGACCACTTGCTTATTCGACCTCTTGTCCTTGTTCCCATCTCTTACAATACAGGATAAAATTTTTTGGAAATGTGGCAAATTGGTGCAACCATGTACCGGCTATTTTGCAGTGAATTCCACCATCCTACCAGCACAATCTCAGATGGAGTCTAACCAAAACCTCCAAAGATTCTTACTACAAATTAAGACAGTACAGTAGAAAAATATGCGTCAGGATTTTACAGCACTTCCCGCTAGGTGGGATATTAAGTTCCTGCCGAATAAATCAGTAATTTAAGTTACTCACTGCATCCACTGGGGGAGAATACCATCACAGCATCTTGAAATCCTGGCCACGAGATTGGTTAAAAGACAATTTAAAAGCATTGTCAAGAGGAACAACGGGCGCGATTTAATGTAGGAAAGCAACAGGGTCCCGTTTTGGGCAGGTCTAGCGGGCTTGCAGCATTGAGAACCACCCCGCTATTAAATGGGACTCTCCTTTTTCGAGCTTGGCGAGGAACCCCTCTGCTCCCCACTCAGACCCATTTCCTGCACTGACGAGACCAGCTTGGATATATTCCTTTATCTAAAAATGGGGAAAATTGGTTAATGGGGTGGGGGGGGGGGGGGGAAGCACAACTTGTGATTAGCCTGCACCCATTCATGCAGATGCCAGCAATACTAGAGTATAGTATGAAGCCAGTGCTGCATGTGTTGTTGAGCAGCTGCACATCTGAGCCTTTGAGTAAAATCTTGAGAAGCCACCATGAGTTCAAGCAATTCTGTGCTACTTCAAGCAAGGCTGCACCTCTGAAATGCGATGTACATTTTAGTTAGAGCTGGTGCTGGAATTCAATACACAAGAGCAGAGAGGTGATGCAGTCTGCAGAAGGAGGAGGAAGAGAAAGAATGGGAGGGACAAACAGGACCCCTTCACTTGCTCTTGCTACTTGCCACTGAATAATTTATGTCTATTGTAATCCTTTCTGACATTGCACTGATCAGCCCTCTGTACACACAGTCCATTCCACAATTGATACTTGGAACCAAAGGAGGGAACATTGAGCAGGCAAGAATTCTTTCATTAAGCTTTAGTTAAACATTTACCAACTAACAGCAGTTTCTAGGCTACAATTAACAAAGATAATCATGTCCCATTGTATTTTCTTTTTTTGGAAAATAAATACTCAAATAGTTTACAACAACATACAGCAGAAGCTGTATGAATTTACCCAAATTCACTAGACTCTGGGGTGGTCCCGACGGATTGGAAATTAGCAAACGTGCTATCCACAACATCCTCAGCATCGCAGATGCTCCAAAGTGAGTCCATCCGCAGCTCCAGAGCCGTCAAGCGGTCTAACAGGAGCTGCAACTGGACACACTTCTTGTACATGAAGGAGCCAGGGACAGTGGACATGTCCCTGAGCTCCCACATCACACTCGAGGAGCATGACACAGGTCTGAGATCTCCTGCCATGTCTTAAACCTTCGGTTAACTTCAACAATTACAATTTCCCCCCCAAAAAATATGTAAATAAATAAACAACAAAGAAAAAAAATATATATATACCAATGAAAAGAAAAAGAAAACAGAAACACTACTTACCAGTCACTTACCGGGGAGAAAAAGCACTTGCTCCCTACCCAGCTTCGAATTCCCACCTGGATTCAAATTCCCAAACTCACACTTGGTTCTGTCTCACTCTGGCTGTGTCTTCGCTGGCTCACTGGGAGAACTCACTGGGAGTGAGTTTACAAGTTGTTCTTTTTAAATTGTCCTGAATTGACACCCCTCCCCCACCTGCTTTTAGATCAAGGTCGATTTAAGTGACTGACACTTATCTGCCAGTGGGTGGGGCAGCCCTTGTTAACCTACACTGCACAATTCTAGCTTAATTTAAATTAATTTAAACTCCTGAGTATATGTGACCTTGTCCTTCAAAAGCTTGGCATGCAATCTATTTTTTCACACTGACGTGGTTGTAGTCCACCTCTGGCTGGTGGCTCACCACATACTGACCCTGATGCAACAATACCTTATAAGGTATGCCCAGTATGCACGATTTAACAGCCTTGTAGTGCCTCACTTGGTGTCAGGACAAGGCCGTTGAATCTCGCGAGAGGCCAGTTTAGTCCTGGTTTTCACAAAGGTGGACCAGCCATGACGGCTCCTGGAGGGGCCTCCTTGGCCATTAAAGACCGCTGGGTAGTGGGGAACAGGGCAGAGTGACACTGGCACTCCCTCTGGCATCTGGGCACCTTGACACTGCCAGCTTGGCACCCTGGCAGTGCCAGTGTGGTACTGCCAGGGTGGTATTGCCAAGCTGGTAGGGGCACTGCTGGGGTGGCACTGCCAGGCTAGCAGGGGCTGTGTCAGGGTTTCCAGGTGGCAGTGTCAGGGTGCCAAGTTGGTATTAATCTCACTCGCCACCTTTTCCCATTCCCTTCTCACTATGTGCTTTACATGCTAACATTTAAAATAGTTTTCTTGACATTACCTTAAGAGCTATATTTGTTAGTCATTGGCTTCTTTCAATGACCTACAATTATCCCAGCAGGGGGGCTGTAAGTTCACAGTTTTATTGATACCTCAAAGAGGTTAGTAAAGCATTTGCTGTCTTTGATGTGAGGTTATAAATACAACTCTGTTTTGACAGATTTGAGGGGCTTTTAACATTTTGAATGGGCTTTCATGAATGAGTTTTTTTTATTATAGTGAAAGCTGTAACACATGTTTAAATCTTTATTTTATCTCAACATGTCTCCTGAGCTCTGCCCATGGTGGATACTGGTTGAGTGGGCATTGAGTGAATAAGGGCAAAGGGGAGCCTAAGAGAGGGCATGGGGGCAATGAGCCAGGAGATTTCTTGCCTCATGCTAACCAACTCGGGAACAAAAATCCAGGCCTAAGAATCAAGGTGGTAAGGGGCAGCACGGTAGCACAGCGGTTAGCACTGCTGCCTCACGGCATCGAGGTCCCAGGTTCGATCCCGGCTCTGGGTCACTGTCCATGTGGAGTTTGCACATTTTTGCCCATTTTCTGCACATTTCAGCAGGAATCACAGAAAAGTTCTTGATTGGTGTACATTATTTAATTTATCTTCTCTTGTGCATAACATTAAAAAACGTTCTTAATCGAATCTCATTATAGGTTTAATTTTCTGGCCTATGTTTCAGGAGGGCATGCTTGTTTGCTGCCAATATCTATCACAAACTTAGGAGTCTGCACCATATAATTTTACACCCATTTAAATGAATGGGTGGGAAATTGTGCTCATGGATGCCTGAATTTCCAAAAGATGCTGCCTCTGGGTGAGATTCCTTGCGAAGAGTTCCAAATTGGAAAAATTATCCCTTATCAACAGATTCTTTATTTTGAAAGATTGGAGAGGATTCTCCACTCCCCCAGCCACGAGTTTATCGACAGCGCACCATTCACTGGCGGCAGGATTTTTTACTTCCGCCGCCTCTCAGTGGGGTTCTCCCATTGAAGTCACCCCACACTGCTGGGAACCCAGGGTGGGGTGCGCTGCCGGCGGGAAAAGAGAATCCCAACGGCCGGAGAATTCAGACCAATGTTTCTTTAACTTCAGCACTGGGGACAAGACATCGCTCAGTAACTCAGCAACAAGGTGCAACTAGAAACAACAATTACTGAAAAATCTCAAATTTGAACCTGGTGGTTCCTGAGAGCGTAACAACACTTGCAAATCATAGAATCCCTACAGTGCAGAAGGAGAAGGCTATTTGGCCCATCGGGTCTGCACCGATCCACTCCGCCCTATACCCGAACCTAACCTGTACACTCCATGAGCACTGAGGGCCAATTTACCATGGTCAGTCCACCTAACCTGCACATCTTTGGACTGTGGGAGGAAACCGGAGCACCCGGAGGAAACCCACGCAGACAGGGGAGAATGTGCAAACTCCACACACTCACCCAAGGCTGGAATTGAACCCAGGACCCTGATGGTTAACACTGGGTTAGCACGGTGCTAACCAATGATTGTCTTGATACACCAGCTTAGTATTTGTTCAAGAATATTGCAGATTTAAAGTCCAAAAAGCTTAAAGTCAATATTCAGGACTATTTCTACAAATATCTGCAGATTTTATCAAGGCTATGCAATATCAGATTGAATTTTACAAGGCTCCCTGGTCCCCACCCCTGTCAATGAAGTTAAGGGAGCCTGCCCACTATCCCAATGGCACCACTGCAACAATTTGATGCTTGGAGCAGTGTGAATTGCCTTAAGACTAGACTTTCACCTCTATCTTGGGAGGAGGTCCTACCTTGGAGAATTTCCTCCCAATCCGATAGGCTGACAGCTCTGCAGTCATGGCAATGCCAGACATGTGCAGTGGTCATGATTGGATCTACAGGTATTCCCACCACACTGAGAAACCAGGTAAATCCAGGGCCAGGGGTTTCAGTGAGGTGATTGAGAGCTCAGGTTCAAGAGATGAAGGGGAGTGTTAAGGAGGATAATCTAACGAGGGAGGGATGCCTCCGATGGGCTCAGGGGACCCCCAAAAGGAAGTCTCCCCACCCCCCCCTCACTTGTCCAACAGCAGCACATGCAGCTCAAGCTACCTGGATTCCCACATGATATGGAGTTTCCCCTACAACAGGTAAAATATCATTAATTGGTCACTTATGGGGTACGGTAGGCTGTCCAGCGACTCTCTTACCACCCATAAGTTTCAGATGGGGGCAAGGTAGGTGTGGCAAGACACACCTGCTGGATTTTACAAGCTCCCACCTACAAACCTGCCAGCAGGGGAGCATAAAATAATTATTTTCAGAAATATTTTTTTTTATACTCCATTTTCACATTTTCTCCCACATTTACATCCATCAACGATAAACAATAATCAGCAAGATATGTCAGTCCCCATAATAACAACAACGATCCCATCTACCCACCAACCCCCAAACCTCAACCCACATGTTTACATAAACAAATGACAAAAATAAATCAGGGATTACCCGTAGTCACCCTTAATCTTACACAGCTCCCACCCCCCCACCCCAGGTCTCCAGCTCCTCCCGTCCACTGCCTCTTGTAAAACTCCTCCCCCTACCGTCGGTTCCTTCCCCCCCAACTTTCCACCCAGGCTAGACCACTCGGACCCTGTTCTGCCAGGCTCCGATGGCCGCAGCCCCTCCCCCCACCTCACTCCCGTTCACTGGCCGGCACACACCGGCCAGCGTGGAGGCCTCCGCCCGGGTCCCTTTCCCACTTGCCCGGCCCCAGGAAAGCCCAAAGATCCCCTTTTAGCACACAAACCCCGCCTATCCACCTACACCCCGAAGAATTCTCATTTCGAGGGAAAGTCCCGTCCCTTCCCTCATCCAAATATATACCACCTTGGCTCCTTTAATCTCTACACCCGCGCGCAGTGATACAAAAAAGAAGAAAATACAGTCATGAGGTTACATCGGCACATGGCCATTCCTCAGTTTGTCAGTTCTGCCACAGTCCTTTTGCTTTCGCAAACTCCTCCGCTGCTTCCGCGTTCCAAAATAAAAGTCCCTGAGCTTGTAAGTCACCCTCAGCTTTGCTGGATATACAATGCCGCACCGCACCTTGCTTTTCACCCGGTTGAAGGCAGCCCGCCTCCTTGCCAGCTCCACCGTAAAGTCCTGGTATACACGTATACCAGCTCCAGCCCACTGCACCACCCGCTTCTGCTTGGCCCAGCTCAGGACCTTCTTCACCCTGTACCTACAGAAGCACAGAGTCACTGCCCTTGGCGGCTCACTCGCCTTTGGTACAGGCCTCCATGACCGATGAGCCCAATCCAGTTCATATCGGGAGGGGTCCTCCCCCTCCCCCAGTAGTTTTGCCAGCATCGCGGCAAAATACTCAGTCGGCTCCGGTCCTTCAACTCCTTCGGGCAGCTCCACAATCCTCAAGTTCTGTCGCCTGGATCTATTTTCCAGGTCTTCCATTTTTCCTCGCAGATCCTTGTTAGTATCCATCACCTTCCGCATCTCTTTCCCCATCGAGGCAAGTTGATCACCGTGCTGCAATAACGTCTCCTCCACTTCCTTCAGCACCTCCCCTTGCTCTCGCACCTCCGCCACTGCGCTCGCCACCTCTGTCCTCACCGGGGAAACCGCCTCCTCCACCAGCACACTCAAAGCCTCCCTCATCTCCTTCCTCACCGTCTCCATGCATTTCGCAATCTGCGCCAACTGCTTTTCAAATTCCGCAGCCATCACCTTGGTTATTTCTTCAGCCGTAAGCAGTGCGGCCTTCCCTGGTGCTCCAGCCTCCATTTTTCCTGGTGACCCCGCGATGACCTTTCCACTCCCCGACGGACCTCCAGCTGGTTTTTTTTCGGCCGTTTTTCTGCTCACCCTCGACATTTTCTTTGGGGGTTTTTTCCCTCCTGTGTCTTCTCAGTGCCTCCTCCGTGCCTTCTCCCTTCTTCTGCCGCCTCCGCGGACCCTGGGACCGGGCTTAAAGCCCCGAAATTGCCGTTCCCGAGCGGGGGCTCTCCATTGTGCGGCCGCCTCCCGCCCGCCGTCACCGGAAGTCATTTTCAGAAATATTTATGTAGGGACTGGCATTTGTTTTTCAGTTCCCTTGGAAGGCCTCAAGAGCCAATCCTACTTTGAAGAGATGCGAAGAGACTACATTAGAGAGCTGAGTAGAGCCATTAACTTGCAGGAGAAAGGTGCGCAGAGCAACTCTCAACGTCTTTACCAACTCACTAAACTCATGGACTCGATGCATGATGTAGGTGTGGTTGTTTAATGAGATATTTATTGGATAGATTACTAGTCTTGGTCAGTAAAAATAATTATGCCATATGCTGAATCAATTTATTAATGAACTTTAGTGGGCAGCATGGTGGCGCAGTGGATAGCACTGTCGTCAAACGGCGCCCAGGTTCGATCCGTGTGGAGTTTGCAGATTATCCCCATGTTTGCGTGGGTTTCGCTCCCACAACACCAAGATGTGCAGGGTAGGTGGACTGGACATGCTAAATTGCCCCTTAATTGGAAAAAATGAATTGGGTACTCTAAATTTTTTTTTTTTAATTAATGAACTTTACTAACTGATCTCAAACACAAGGCTCCTCAGTCAATACGCAGTGTTCTTTCCACAGGGAGAGGTGTTGGCTACAACAGTGATATGAATAAAACTAAATTTTGTATTAAGGTATAAATGACCTGCCCTTTTTATTCCCCTCGTCCAAAATTGAAGATGTTGAGTGCTTGCTGTGCTATTGTCCTAAGACAGCAGTCAACTTCTGGCACCTCAGCCAATGTTAATGGGTGAGTCTGAAATGCCAGCAAGCTGTTTGACCTCAGGAACATCATAGTCAAGGCCACCCAGGCCTAGCCTGAGGTCCGTACATGCATCCTTTCAATAGGGATCACTGGATAGTAATTAAGAATGTGGGAATCTTGAATAAGTTTCCATTCTCTCACCCAGTAGCGCAGCGGCCACTGTAGCCCTCTTAGTACCACGATGACTAAGATCAACAACTTCCACACCAATTGAGGATTGAATGGGTGATCTTCCTCTTCTAAGTGAATCAGCTACTCATTCATATTAGAATAAGAGTGCTGCGCCAAAATATTTTTTTCTTGAAATATTATAATTTCCCACATAATTTCTGCCGTGTACGTTAAAGGGTGGGGTGGGCTAAATTGCCTCACCTTTTTATATGTTCTGCCCATACACCCCTTTGTGCCCTTTTATTACTTTAATGATGGAGTGGCAGGCTGAAAGCAAAAGTTTTGTGCAGAACTCTCTCTTCAGTAACAATTGTAACCTTTATTCCTTCTTGAAATAAATAAGATCAGAAAGAACTGGGTTGCTGGATGCCAGTGGACTCAATGCTTAACATGTTCATGTGTCATTTCCTCTGTTCATTATGGTAATGGTGATTTTTTTAAAAAAGGATTGATGTTTGCAGTTACATTGTAGGCAGGGGGTTGTCACCGGAATATGTTGGAGTGTTTGGCTTGTCCATCACTAACAGAATTTCTGGCTGTAACCTGTTTATGCCAATTGGTATGTGATAGAAACCATTCCGAATATTGAAAGATTCACAGGTAAAGAAAACACAGTCAGAATTGGTAACTCCATTTCTCTTTTCAATAGCTCGTCAAGAAGCTCCATCAGTTCTGCTTGAATACTTTTGTTCAGTCCCAGGCACTGAGTGTGGAATTTCCAGAGATGATGTCAGAGATTATAACAACACAGTTACCCAAGATCCTGGCTGGGCTGGTGAAGCCATTGCTCTTTCACAAGAAATGAGTAAATTTCTCTCTTTGTTGCGCCTGGCTGCGTTGATTTACAGGCAGCATTTTTTTGCATTATGCAAGTTGACAGCTTTATTCTATTTTTGTGACCATGACAGTACCGCGAGTGAAGATTGTTTTCAAATTTATTACAGAAGAATAAGCAATGCTGTTTGGCATACAGTTATAGTGGAAGTCCATTGCCATAGCTGCACTATATGTTTTATAAGCAATGAAATGTGAATTTAGTCTTGTTGTTTAATGTGTAACCTCCGGATCAAAATGATTTTGTATCTTTTGGTACTTTTGGGTATTTTGTAACTTACAAGTTATGTAAAGTATCTGCATATGCTATAATATTAAACAGAAATGCTTATGCTCTTCAGTTTCAAAGCTGCATAACCCCCAAAATTTCTTTATTCATCATACTTCATGTGCCATAAATGATACCAGCCTTTTTATGCAGTTATTTAAGTGAATCTTGTGACCAACTTTTACAATGTCCAATCTGAAAACCTCCCCTGTTCTTGCTTTCATTTTCTTCTGCCACAGCCATCGGTTTTAATGGGTCAGTTTTACTGGGTGTGTTGTGTTGGGGCAGTTGTACTGGGTCAGTTGTATTCAGTGCTGCTCCACAGAGGAAGTAAACTTTGCAAATAATGACTGTGCCACAAGTTTTTTGTTTCATGTAAGATATTCATTGTTTATGTAATTTGGGAAATTGAAGGTCACCCTGATTTTAAAATCTGCACTGACTCCAAGAAACCTTTATCTTCCCTCAATGGTCACACTTGATTCTCATTCAAATGAACAACATGCAGATTTGCAACATTGATAAGGGAGATCAAGTAAACAGAGATTCTGGCGTGCGTCAAGCCAAGGGGGCTGCATCTAAATTTCTTCATATCAACAGCTCTAAAAATAAGGCACTTGCATTGATGCCAGTTCTTGGGCGGAATTTATGGTCCTGTTGCAGAGGGCGTGGGACCATAAATGCGGTGGACAATTCAAAAGTCCATTGACTGTGGCAGTACCCAAAAAGCCTGCCGTCGGGTTTTTAAATTCCGCATCCCCGTGTTTGTAAATCTCAGATTGGAGCTTTTATTGGGGCTGAAAGAACTCAATGTGGTGGCAATGTGCACTCTTAAATGCCTTTTTCTCTTAAATCAGGCCAAGGAGGTTAGATTGGTTGATCCTGCTCCCACAAAAGGCAGCTGACTGCTAGAATGGCAAAATTTCCTGAGAGTTTCCTTACAGGTTACTCTCCTCTACAGTCTTTCTCAGATAATTTCCATCAATGCTCTTAGGCTGAGAACCAGTACGTAAGTGCATCCATTTGAAACAACAAAAAAATCTGGATAACACAGTGCTGTTGCAATGCTCATATTTCCAAAAATGAACAGCATTTTCATAATACGGAAAACATGAAATTGGTATAATTCCATGTGAAAAAATGTTCCACTGTGGCTTCAGGATCAAGAAATTGAGTTTCCAGCATGCTAGGACATGTGTCCTGAAATTCTTTTAGACACTGCTTGATGCGAGGTTCAAACTGACCTTGACTGGGGCTACAAAAGTATGATTGGAGATATAAACAAACAAATGAATGCACAGTTGTAGAAATGTAATATGATGTAAAAGGCCCATTGCTTTTTGACTACCAGGCAACTGACATTACGGAGAATGTAATGGCAGGTTTCTCTCAGAAAGAATGCAAACCAGCCCCATCAATAGACATACCTTATCCTACAACCTAGTGGCTATTTTCAGGAAGCAGGATGTCACCACATCAAGCGACAATAGGTATCACTTGAATTTCCCCATGTTCTAGCAGACCCTTTTCCTCGACAGACAATTTCACTTCAATTTAGATATGTTTTTTTGATCAACTTTTTCATGTAGATGTCTTAGGAAATAAATTAATGGTCACTGAGTTAATGAATGAGATTTGGGAAGTTGGATCTTCACTTCATCCCATGTCGTCTGTGAGAACCAAACGTACAGGACAGAAAACAATGTCATTGATTCAATCTTCAAAAGCAGCCAAGTTCAAGAATGCTACAGAGCAACATTTGGAGCAGTTCAGGGAAATGTTACTATCTGTGATAAAATAGTGTTAAATCAGGGTTCCATTCCCCTTTTATCTGCCTTGTTCAGCTCATAATGAATCTTTCAATATGAGGTAGTCATCCATTAATAACGAGCCCTGAGACCTTGTTGTCAACCACCTCTTCCTTGTAATTCATAACAAAACCCAAGGTTATATAAGACTGCACTGGTCTTTCATATTAAAGTCCCAAGGAAATATCAGAGTGCAAGGAGCTCATTTTGAAATCACAGAAAAGGTCTCCTTCAGGTTAGGCTTCTTTTAAGGTTCACTTGATCTGATTCCTTTTCTGAAACAACATTCAACTGAGCCATATTTGTATGTCAGGCCAAGGTTCAAGTCTCTATTAATTCTGGACCAAGTTGCCTCATTTCAGTTGGAAAGGTAGTAGGGATGCTGCAGTTGGCCTCTCCACTCCTCAGCTAAGGAATAAGACAGGGATTGCTGCTATTGACTGTGATTTGGTGGTTCTTCCTTTGAAATGCCATCGCCTGGAAATTCAATGAGTACAAAATGACTTCAACCCACATCCATAGTCAAGACTCAAGAATAATTACTTGGGCAAGATAGGAGAGGACCCGAGGCTAGCCAACGCCCATTGAACTCTATGCTTGCAGAGAGTCAACACTAGTAAGACAGGAATGTTGAGGGCAGTCAAGTGAAAATTGGTAACAGAAACATAAATTATAATGCTTACAATCCTTATCCTAATGTTCTGAATTAAAATCCATACGCTCCAGGGCGGCATGTAGCACAGTGGTTAGCACTGGGACTTGCGGTGCTGAGGACCCAGGTTCGAATCCCGGCCCTGGGTCACTGTCCATGTGGAGTTTGCACATTCTCCCCATGTCTGCGTGGGTTTCACCCCCACAACCCAAAGATGTGCTGGTTAGGTGGATTGGCCACGCTAAATTGCCCCTTAATTGGAAAAGAAAAATAATTGGCTACTCTAAATTTTTTTTAAAATCCATATGCTCCCAGGATGACACCCACACAACCTCTGCGAGCAAATAGCAAAATTGGGGATATGTAAGTCTCAAAATGATAAAACTCGTCTGAGAGCGGAGAAGGATTTTCAGATTACAGGATTTTGTGAAGAGAAATGCTGATGTTGCTCAGAATCTCTGAGGCTTGTTCCCTAGTTGGCGGCACATAAATTGTAATATCTCAATACCAGAAAGCTGTCACTGACAGAATTGGTTCAAACTTTATCATTTCTAATATCTTTTTTGTTAGGATAGTTCTGGAATCCCATTTTTCAAAGATGCGAATGCAATCTTTTAGAGTTTCTTGATCAAGAAGTGCTGAGTAAACAAACAGAAAACCAAAAAATTCCAATTTAAGATGATCCAAAGCTCAGTTTTTCTATAAGTGGCATCTTGTCATTGTTCCACATGTATCCCTTATTGACCCACTGTTGTAATTGGTTTGTCAATACATTGGAAAAGACTGTTGTTTTTGTTTCTTATCTCGGCTTATTAAGTCAATATTCCAAGTGTTTAAACAACTCCGTCTAATTTGGGGTGTGATTTTCCATCAATATATTAAAACCTTGTCTATGAAATACATAAACATAGATTCAAGAGCCAGAGATGGAAGTTTGGCAGAGTTGTAGTCAGGTCTGCTCTTACCAGAGTTTCCTCCTCTTCCATGCAAGGTACCCATGGGATTTACAGTTAACACAATTATTTTGGCATAGTGAGAAATATTATTCAAACAGAGTTATATTTCACACCATATATTATTGCCCTCTCCCACCACAGACCGATTTGTTGAAAAGCTGTTGGAAAATAGAAAGGGACACCATCACCGTTGACTTTATTTGGGCATGCTATCTGAATCTCCAGATTCAGTGCTAATCTGCTCATATTGTCATATTTTATCATGTCCAAATGTTCAGAAGTTTTGATGTGCGTACTATTTCACCTATTAAGTTTCAATGTTTTTTTTTTCTCATTCTCAGGCTTTTGAATTTATTGACACACTTTCAAACATTTCTAAAATACTATTGTAATAACCTTTTTATGAGCTGTAGTTTCTGCTTCAGCATAGCACCCATTTTTACTTATTAGAGTTAAACTGCATAGTCTCACATTGAATCTCATGTTGAGATTTTTCATGTGGTTAATGACAAGAAAATGACGAAAACCTAAGAGGGTTTCTCTTACAAAATGGGGCTATTTTATTCAGCTAGAAACTAAGAACTTTATTAAAGGTTTTTGCAATTGACTGACGTTCTTCATTCATGGTACCTGGAGAGTAACCTCAGGCAAATAATTTTGATTAACAAAATTTAACCGTAAGTAATCTAAGCCTGGAGCTTATCATATGAGATCTCAGCATGTCAAATTCCTCTATTTTTCCTCATAGCATAGGTTTATGCCTCTGTTAATATCGTAGGCAAAAGGATTGAAGATGAACATGCTAAGCATAGATATGATATCTCCAAGTAGAATTTTAACTCCTTCACAATTTACTAGATGTTTTGCACTTTGAAAGCCTTAAATTCAATTTAATTAATGCAATAGCTTTTTGTATGATGTTTGCCTTTGAAGATGTCTGTCAAGAAACTGGGACCCCATGTGAACTCATGTTCAAACCATCATGGCTAATGAGCAGCTTTAAAAATAAACCTGGACAGCGTATTTTACAGTACTACAGCTGAGAAGGGTCTTTTTGACTGTTTATATTTATTTGATGAAATACATTTGAATTTTTAAAGATTCTAAGAACAAATCAAGTATTGAACTAAAGAAATTGAAATGTTGACGATTTCATCATGCCAATTTATGCTGCCTCTACTTTCCCTCATGTCTCATGTTTTGTTAACTGTTCCTGATCATACTTTTAATATTGAAAACAAAATGAATAAAGAAAATTTTGGGATCATGCAGCTTTACATTTAACTACAACTATGAAGGTTCTGACAATTAATGTGGCAGGAAATGTAAGAATATGGGAATAATTGATCATGATTACAATTGTTACTCTTCCTTTAAATATGAGGAGGCGGAAAGGAAATATGTTACCGACCTATTGCTTAGACATTGTTAACTACTAATTTATCTGACCCTGCCACTGTTTTCCATAAAAACAAAGGCAATCGATGCATGTGACTGATCCCGGCAATGTACCAAACATTGGAAAGTACGCAATTCGCCAAAATTGAAATCCCTGCACCTACAAGACCAGTGCAGCAATAACAGCATTCGTCATTAAGTCTAATCTTGTTCCACAACATTATAGTTTAGCAACATCTTAAAACTATTAACTGTAGAAAATGAATGGGAAATATCGTTAGGTTGTATTATAACAACTTTCGAACTGTTAACAGGGGAGTAATGGAAACCCAGATGAATTATGGGAACTGTGCATACATGAACCAAATGCAGAAATCTAAAATATCCGATGAAGCGCGCCACCGGAAAATCCTGCCCACGAACAAATCTAATTGTCAGTTATTTCCGACATGTTTTTCATTCAGCAATCCTTTTTTATAATTCTTTAAAATGTAACTGTCAACAATTCCCTTTAATCATACATCCCGACAGCATTTTTCCCAATCATACTCTTCATTAGGTTTACAGAGTTTGAATGCAGTTGATCAGATAATCTGGTTTAAAATAAACAATGTTCAACAAATTCCTGCAACCAACTTGAAAGAAAAAAAAGATTTCCCATTCAATTATTAAAAAACAAAAAATTGAGTGTACCCACTTCTTTTTTTCCCAACTAAGGGGCAATTTGGCGTGGCCAATCCACCTACCCTGCACATCTTTTTGGGTTGTGGGGGTGAGACCCACACAGACACGGAAGAATGTGCAAACTGCACATGGACAGTGACCCGGGGCCGGGATAGAATCCGGGTCCTCGGCACCATGAGGCAGCAGTGCTAACCACTGCGCCACCGTGCTGCCCATTTGCCATTCAATTATGTAACCAATTTTTCTGTCCTGCCAATTGCTGCATTAAACTAAATTAGCCTAATTTTGTCCAAGTTGAAAAGCACCTTTTAAAGCTAAAATGGAGAAATTGTAAGAAAAGAAAACTATATGCAAGGTAACAAAATATTCCATATCTGTGGTTCCCTTCCACCAAGAAAATTAGATGTTAAAGTGAACTCAAAACTGTCTGGTTTGGGCCAATGAATGTATTGTGAAATCACATAAATTTAATGACAAAAATATCCAGTACCATCCTTGAAATTTTAGCCAATAGTTTTAACCAATATTTGTTCAATTTTAGGTTGAACTATATTTCAAAAATGTTACTTATTTTACTTGGCTAATTGAAAAAATATCTTTAGCTTGATTCCTTTTCTCATACCACAGAGTACTTCCAACTAAATGAAATATTTAACATTTTGCTGCAGATTATAAGTAGTCCCAGCAGAGACAATGGGGAAATAATTCCTTTGTACAGTAGACTTAGCAAGATGATCAGTCATTCATTATATACTTTACTCCCAGTGATGCACATTGGGAATCTTCACTCAAGCTGGCAGAATCAGTTGATTGCTGCACAAACAAAATTTTGACCTCTATTGTTTAACAGCTATAAAGAGTTCTAATTAATATGAGCTCGAAGTGAGCATATAATCTCAGTGGATCTATCGCAAAAAAACTTAAAATTTAACACTGATCAACACAAAAGCAAAGATATCTCACGCTGATTATCCCTCAGAATATTTTATGTTGACTCTGTCAAAATGTATCAGACATGAATGGAGATTCTTTAAAGTCTGTATTTATCTCTTTATCTATGGATGCATTTTAAATACTTGCAATTTCAAAACACTTCTGTGTAAAGAACTTGTAAATAATTAATATATATAGCTTAGCAAATATGACTGCCTCAATTATCCAAAAGTGCTATGGGGCCAGTAACATGATCCTTGAATGCAATCATATTTATAAACAAGCCTTTTCTTGCAATGGTGACAGTGTAAACATCTGTTGTGACATTGCTGCACCAAAGAATAGTGAATCTGGCACAAAAAGCATAAGCATTTCTGGGATTCTACAGGAAATAGGAATGTAGCTGAAGTGGTTCCTATAGTTAGATAAATATCAGTGATTATTAGCATTCATATCAGTTCAATGGTCCAGACTGCAATCAACATTAAGTGTTCCTTTACTTGGGAATACTCTTTTTGCATTATTTTTAGGTTTTTGATCTAATCTTTGTAAAGATACAATTCATCTGCACCAATTTCATAATGTTATTTGCAATAACACATATTTTCGTTCTTGTCACCTAGTGTATGTGTGTGTAAATATATATTTATATATAGAAAGGGCTGGATTCGCCTTTGCGAGTCTGTCTGCTACCGCTGCTGGAGAGGACTGAGAATTTACCCGCACCATTCACTGGCAGCGGGATTCTCTACTCCCGCCACTTGTCAATGAGAATTCCCATTGAAGTCACCCCAGACCGCCGGGAAACCCGCGGGCGGGGGTGAGCTGCTGACAGGACCAAGAATTCCGCCACCCGCGAATGGCCGATGAATTCCGTCCAAAATATATATACACACATATATGCATGATCCAGTTTGGTATTGCAGGTGATATAAAGTGCTGTAAGTTGGGTATAGTTGACCCAATCAAATGCATAATTTTTGTATAATTTCTACCACAAGAGGAATACAAATGTTTAATTCACATTTTAAATTGATAGCCCAGTACTTGGCCCTGAAAAGGAAACAAATGTAGGTGAAGAGCATACTCACTGAAAGTCGAAGTGACATAGGGGAAATTTGTGTTAAAACTGTAGTTTAGATGAATATAATTTCAGATCTTCATTACACCTGCATTATGCCACACTTGTTCTATGGTGTACTGGGTGCAGAACAGAAAATAATCAATTTCCCAGTGCTGTTGCCTCATCTTGGTGAACACACATGCAATAGTTTGATGAATGGCACTGAACGCAACTGATTGTAGTTTCAGTATTATCAAGTTCACACACACATATTCAAAGCATGGTTAATATGAATTATAATTAAGACTGGCCAATATTATGTCTATGAGCTGAATTGTTGCCAAATCTTCATTTGCATTATCCACCCACCTGAACATCTGACTTCATTAGTGCTATTTTATTGCGTGCTGTAACTCAAATCCATGCTGTTCTGCCGCATTTAAAAAATCAGCAAATGGCATTCGTTAGTCATTGCTTTTCCATGAGACATACGTTACAAGTAATGGTCACCTAACCAATCAACAGTTTTCAGCAAGCTGCATGTAGCAGTATTCTATTTAATGGGAGCGTTGTCTTCATCAACTGTATCTTGTGCTTTTGATTGATACTTTCTGGCATCCTTGAATTGTTTTAATTGTTGATTTTTGTACATACCTGTCAGTTTGTAAGTTTTGTATGGAGCAACAATATGGCTGCTTGCTAATGTAAAGTTGACAGGTTTTAAAGATTAAAATCTTTGTTTAGTGCTTGTCTGGCTCTAAAATGAAAACAGCTCAAAACGTAAAGGGTGTTTTGTGTCTGTTTTTTGTGTCAATCTCAACTTTGCCAAACCCCATGTTTGAACAGTTATATCATCACTTTCACTTCACATTGCTCCTAAAGCTCAGGAGGAAAGGCAAAATAATGTTGGTGTGTGTTGGAGAAGAGAACCGTAAGCCTATTTTACAGCACAGCATGAAAAATGTTTACTTTGAAATTCAGTGGTCACATTTTAAATCTTGAAGTTGCATTAAAAAAACTGCAATTAAAACATTTTCATAATAACAGTTAACCAGCACTTTGAATGTAAGGGTAACCCAGACAGATAAACCTGCTAATTAGGATTCAAAGTGTCCTATTACTAGCTAACTTTGAACCAATCACAGTTCGACTCCATGTCAGCAAAGGTAATTATTCCCCAAAACTCTGCCTGTCTAAATTTTAAATGTAAATTAAATTCAGTTATGTGGCAAATGCACTGGGACTAAAGCATTGTTTGTAAGCCATTAAAGCCTTTCATCAGATCAGCAAGTAAAATTAGTTCTCAAATGTGACCATTATTCACTTAAGTTAAAAAAAACTCTAGAACTAATGAAAACCGTGTGCCCAAGTTACATTTTGCTTAAAATCAAACAACCCTCAAAGAAGTTGTTATATTTCTCTTAAAAATTGAATCATAAAATCCCTACAGCACAGAAGGAAGCCATTTGGCCCATCGAGTCTGCACCGGTCCTTAGAAAGAGCATCCTACCTAGGCCCACACCTGCACCCTATCCCCGCAACCCAGTAATCCCACCCAACCTATTTGGATACTAAGGGGCAATTTATGATGGCTAATCCACCTAATTGGGGAAACCGGAGCACTGGAGAACGCCCACGCAGATACGGGGAGAAAGTGCAAACTCCACACAGTTACCCGAGGTGGGAATTGAACCTGGTACCCTACAGATGTGAGGCAGCAGTGCTAACTGCTGTGCCACCATTCCACTAACTCCAGAACAGTATGAACAGAGAAACAGCATGAAGGTATTGACTTATTAAAAACTAGCCGAAAGGTCCATTACAATTGAATTGTCAGTTGTATCTGGAGGAGCCATGGCAGCCTCGGTTTACAATAAGCCTTGTCAAACTCGTGCTTTGCATTTTTTGTGTTGATGCTTTGTGCTCAGTATCAGCAGTCATTGCTACGTTCTCAGATCTAAAGAAATAAAGAACTTAAAACATGCATAAAAATAAAAGCAAAATACTGCGGCTGCTGGAGATCTGAAAGGAAAACAAAGTGCTGGAAAAGCTCAGCAGGTCTGTGAAGAGAAACAAGTTTCAAGCATAATGTTGTCATGATATGCAAGCATGCAGCTAATGAACACATAGAATAGGACACGACCAATGAGCAGTCAGGACACTCGGGTGGTATCTCACTATAAAAGGGATGAGGCACTCACACCCCACCTCTTTCCACAGACCAACATCTACGGAGTGAGACAGGGTGTATCCTCAGCATCACACCCCAGCACGTGACTTAGAGCAAGGCTGGTTCAGTTAGACTGAGTTACTACATTTAGATTAGCAGAGAGTCAAACTCATTGAGAACTGTGCTAATAGTTCAATAAAACACATTGAACTCACTTCAAAGTCTGGAGCATCTTTTACTCAAAACTGCATCAAGTGGCAGCTTGTGTTATTCCAAATTACGTAACACAACATGGTACCATGAGTCTGTTCAATCTAGTTAGTTCAACTCAGCAAGATCCGTGACGACCAGTGAACGTATACCGGCACAATGGAAAAAATTCCGGCTCCTCACCAGCTCAGGTCCTCCGGTAATCTCAGTGCCAACTGGCGGACATTCAAGCAGAAATTTCAGCTTTACGTCAAAGCATCAGGCCTTAATGGTGCGTCTGATGCACAAAAGATAGCTCTTTTCCTCACCACAGTGGTGATCACGCCCTGGAAATATTCAACTCCTTTCACTTCGCCGGAGACCAGGACAAGACAAACTTTCAGACCATCCTGGACAAGTTTGCCAGCCACTGTGAGGTGGACACCAACAAAATCTTCGAGCGCTACACATTCAAGCAGCGATTGCAAGGTAAAGACGAAGCCTTCAACTCATATTTAACTAATCTTAGACTGCTAGCGCAATCCTGCAACTTCGTAGATATCACTGACTCCATGATCAGAGACCAAATCGTTTTTAGGGTTCACTCTGAGACAGCAGACACTGAAGATCAAGCATATGGCCCTGCCAGTCGCGATTGAAACATGCACAGTGCATGAGTGATACCAATCAATCCAGTCGAAACGGCAGTTAACAAGAACTGTGGTTTTAATCAGCTAGAATGTTCCCACCAGTAGCTTCTCCCGCACTGCGAGGCTGTCCCGGATCGATGGGTTATATACCTTCTCAGAGGGGCGGAGCCACAGGTGGAGCCAACAACAACATCAACACAATAACAGTAACAGTGAGTAAATACAATAATATATACAACAGCCCTGAGTAAATACAATAATATATACAACAGCCATACGTGGCTCACCACATTCACCCCCTGTTAAAAAAAAGGCCGGCGAGGGTGAAGTGGACTCACAGGTTCAGTCTCACAGGAGGGTGTATTGTCCGCTGTGAACATCGCAGTGTAGGCGCTGGCGTTGAGACCTTCGACTCCGGGAGCACGTCGTCCTCACAACAGGGTGACGGCGCAGGGGCGGTGCTAATGGACCCCAGATGTGTTGATGGGGTAGATGGGGAGGTAGAAGGAAGCGGTGAGGTGATGGTGGGTGCAGGGGTACCAGTTGATGGGGTAGATGGGGAGACAGAAGGAAGCAGTGAGGTGATCGTGGGCGCAGGGGTACCCGCGGGGGCCAGGTCCCTGAAGGAGTCTGTGTCCTGCCGCCCATCGCAGTGTGTCACGTATGGGTTCGCATGGAGGAGGTGAACCCTCTCAACCAAGGGGTCGGCCTTATGGCTCCTCACGTGCTTCCGGAGGAGTACTGGCCCAGGAGTCGTGAGCCAGGTAGGAAGCGAGACCCCGGAGATCAACGTCCTAGGAAAGACAAATAGACTGTCATGAGGGGTCTCGTTAGTGGCAGTACACAACAGTGACCAGATGGAGTGGAGCGTGTCAGGGAGGACCTCCTGCCAGTGGGCGACTGGGAGACTTCTAGACCGTAGGGCCAGAAGGGCGGCCTTCTAGACCGTAGCGTTCTCCCTCTCCACCTACCCATTTCCCCTGGGGTTGTAGCTGGTAGTCCTGCTCGAGGCGATGCCCTTACTGAGCAGGTACTGACGCAGCTCATCGCTCATGAATGAGGATTCCCGATCACTGTGAATATAAGTGGGGAAATCGAACAGGGTTAAGATGCTGCGCAGGGACTTGATGACTGTGGCAGATGTCATGTCAGGGCATGAGAAGGCGAAAGGAAAATGTGAGTACTCATCAACAACGTTGAGAAAGTACACGTTACGATCAGTGGAGGGGAGTGGCCCTTTGAAATCCACACTGAGGCATTCAAAAGGGTGGGATGCCTTCACCAGGTGGGCCTTGTCTGACCGATGGAAGTGTGGCTTGCACTCCACACAGACTTGGCAGTCCCTGGTCATGGCCTTGACCTCCTCTGTGGAGTAGGGCAGGTTGCGGGCCTTGACAAAGTGGAGAAGCCGGGTGACCCCCGGGTGACAGAGGTAATTGTGGATAGCCCATAACCGGTCAGCCTGCGCGTTGGCACAAGTGCCATGGGACAGGGCATCTGGGGGCTCATTGAGCTTCCCAGGATGATACAAGATGTTGCAGTTATAGGTGGGGAGTTCGATCCTCCACCGCAAAATCTTGTTGTTCTTAATTTTGCCCCGCTGCGTGTTGTTGAACATGAAGGCAACCGACCGTTGGTCTGTGAGGAGAGTAAATCTCCTGCTGACCAGGTAATGCCTCCAGTGCCACACAGCTTCCACAATGGCTTGCGCCTCCTTTTCAACAGAGGAGTGTCGAATTTCTGAGGCATGGAGGGTACGGGAAAAAAAGGCGACAGGCCTCTATGCCTGGTTAAGAGTGGCTGCCAGGGCAAAGTCAGACGCATCACTTTCCACCTGGAACAGGATGGATTCGTCCACGGTGTGCATCGTGGCCTTGGCAATTTCGGATCTGATGCGGTTGAAGGCCAGGCGGGCCTCAGCCGCCAGTGGAAGAGTGGTGGACCTAATGAGTGGGCGGGCTTTGTCCGCGTAGTTGGGGACCCACTGGGCATAGTAGGAGAAGAACCCCAAGCACCTTTTCAGGGCCTTGGGGCAGTGGGGGAGGGAGAGTTGCAGGAGGGGGCGCATGCATTCAGGGTCAGGCCCTAGGACTCCGTTTTCCACGACATAGCCGAGGATGGCTAGCTGGGTTGTGCGGAAAACGCATTTCTCCTTATATGTCAAATTAAGGAGTCGGGTGGTGCGGAGGAATTATTTAAGCTTGGCGTCGTGGTCCTCCACGTCATGACCGCAGATGGTAACATTATCCAAGTACTGGAACGTGGCCCACAGCCCGTACTGGTCGACCATTCGGTCCATCGTTCGTTGGAAGACCGAAACCCCGTTGGTGACGGCGAACGGGACGCTGAGGAAATGGAAGAGACGGCCATCTGCCTCAAAGGCAGTGTATTCTCCCGCCGGATAGGGAGCTGGTGGTACGCGGACTTCAAGTCCACCGTAGAGAAGACTCGATACTGCGCAATCTGATTGAACATGTCAGATATGCGTGGGAGGGGGTACGCATCGAGCTGCGTGTACCGGTTGATCGTCTGACTGTAGTCGATGACCATCCGGTGTTTCTCCCCGGTCCTGACGACCACACTTGTGCTCTCCAGGGGCTATTACTGGCCTCAATGATCCCTTCCCGCAGGAGTCGCTGGATCTCTGACCTGACGAAGGCCTTGTCATGAGCACTGTACCGTCTGCTCCGGGTGGCGACGGACTTACAGTCTGGGGTGAGGTTCGCGAAGAGCAAGGGAGGTGCGACCTTCAGGGTCGCGAGGCTACAGACGGTGAGAGGGGGCAGGTGTTCCCCGAACTTCAGGGTTAGACTACGGAGGTTGCGCTGAAAGTCAAATCCCAGTAGGAGAGGGGCGCAGAGACCGACGCCCTGTATTGTCAGGTTGGCGGTGCAGTACCCCTGGATCTGCACGGAGTGTGATCCGGAAGCTAGGGATATGACTTGTGAGACAGGGAGGACCTGGAGGGATCAGGGTCTTACCATGTCCGGGTGGACGAAGCTATCCATGCTCCCGGAGTCGAAGAGGCAGGATGTCTCCTGCCCGTTGAGGCTGATGGCTATCATCGAGCTTTGAACATGGCAAGGCCGGGACTGGTCAAGTTGAATGGAGCTGAGTTGATGGCGATGAGTGTCGTTCTGGTCGCAAAATGGCGTTGCGACGAAGTCGGACAAAATAGCTGCCCCCATGGATTGCACACGGCAAGTGACGTGGCAGAAGAGGGTGCTCCGGGCAGGCACAATGCCATGCTGCGGGGTCTTTGAGTCTCAGACTGGACTTGACAGGCTTTTGGTTTTTGCTTTTTTCGGCTTAGCTCGGCATACTTTAGTGTAGTGCCATTCTTGCCACACTCGTTACACATGGAGTTGCGAGCCGAGCAACGCTGCCTGGGGTGCTGGCCCTGACCGCAGAAGTAACAGCATGGTCCTCCAGAGCTGGACGGCTGCCACGCGGCGCAGGAATGAGGTACGCCTGGGTCGGGTGATGGCTGCGCCTCCGACGTTCCTGAGGATGCCGCGTGGTCAGATGGGAAGGCATCCAGGCTCTGGAAGGCCACTACCAGCGAGGTAGCCAGCTTCACAGTCTCCGCGAGGTCGTGGGCCCCCTTTTCTAGCAGCCGATGCCGAATGTAGCTGGACTGGACACCTGCCACATAGGTGTCCCGGACCATCAGCTCCGCGTGCTCGACCGCTGTGACAGTCCTGCAGTTACAACTGCGGACGAGTACGCTCAGTTCACGTAGGTATTCAGCCAGTGACTCACCCTGGCGCTGACGCCGCGTGGTCAGGAGGTGTCAAGCGAGTACCTCGTTCACCAGCCTCACAAACTGTCGTTTGAGCAGCTCCACTGCCTCTGTGTATGAGGCCGCATCTCTGATGAGCTGGAAAATCCTGTGGCTCACCCGGGCGTTGAGAAGACGCTGTTTAATTTCCGGTGAGCCTCGGTGGCGAAGGAGCCGAGGTAGGCCTCAAAGCAATTGAGCCAATGCTCAAATATTGCCGTAGCCTCTGGCACCTGCGGGTCCAGATCGAGGCGTTCTGGTTTTAAAACTGCTTCCATGTTAAAAAAATTCTAGCTGATTAAATTGACACCAATCTATCCAGTCGAAACGGCAGTTAACAAGAACTGTGGTTTTAATCAGCTAGAATGTGCCCATCAATAGCTTCTCCCGCACTGAGAGCCTGTCCCGGATCGATGGGTTATATACCTTCTCAGAGGGGCGGATCCACAGGCGGAGCCAACAACAACATCAACACAACAACAGTAACAGTGAGTAAATACAATAATATATACAACAGCCCTGAGTAAATACAATAATATAGACAACAGCCCTGAGTAAATACAATAATATATACAACAGCCATACGTGGCTCACCACAATGAGCACGCTGAAAATCGCTACTCCCAGTACAAAACGGCAGAAAATGATAAACTAGCCTCCCACGAGGCAGAGTGTGCAGGCCATCTCCCGGATACAGAGCCTCAACATTGACGAAAGCGGCCATTTTGTGCGCTCTTCCCGGGGCCCGAATCATGCGCGATGCGAACAGGATAGTGAAGCGGCGGAAACCCGCACTGCGCAGGTGCAGACGTCTGAGAACCGCACCACGCATGTGCAACGACGCACGGGGCGTCAGGACGCCAACGTCATGACGTATTCCAACTGTGACACCGCCCATTTAAAGAAACACTGCCCTGCAAGAGGCAGACGCTGTTTAAACTGTGGGAAGCCAGGCCACTATGCAGCCCTGTGCAGATCTGCACCACCTGTCAGGTGCCAGCGCTTCCAATTCCGACGATGGCACATCCAGAGTATGCAACAATGCCTACAGGATTCTGATCCCGGCAGTGCAACGGACCCAGATGCTGAATGCCTGGACAACGCCAACCGTGTGGGCATTATTACAAAGTGTGAATATGCCACATCAGACTCATCGCAAGTCCAATTGATCCTAGCTGTGGATTCCGAGGACGAATGGCGAGCAGTGATGAAGGTCAACCACTGCCCCATCCAGTTCAAGCTGGACACAGGTGCCTCTGCCAACCTCCTCTCACAGGCAGACTTCAGACGCATTAAGAAGTCCCCCACGGTCCTTCCAGCTGCCTGCAAGCTCCTGGATTACAACGGGAATGCCATCATGGCACTGGGATCCTGCCATCTGCATGTAGCCAACCAACACACACAAGCACAGTTACGCTTTGAAATTGTTAAGCCGGACAGGGCATCCCTACTAGGTGTGCATGCCTGCAAGCAGCTGAACCTCATTCAAAGGGTTTACACCGCGACATCCTCCCATGTGGATCTTCAGGCCGGCATCGACGACATCCTCGCCCAGAATCCAGGTGTGTTCAACGGGATAGGCACGCTGCTGTATCGATACAAGATTCTGCTACGACCTGATGCCAAGCCAGTGGTCCACGCACCATGACGTGTCCCTGCTCCACTGAGGGAGCGCCTGAAGGCACAGCTCAAGGATCTTCAGCAAAAAGCATCATATCCAAGGTCACCGAACCAACTGACTGGGTCAGCTCGATGGTGTGCGTAAAGAAGCCTTCGGGGACCTGCGCATCTGCATTGATCCCAAGGATCTCAATAAGAATATCATGTGGGAACACTACCCCATCCCGAAGCGTGAGGAACTCACGAGTGAGATGGCACACGCGCACTTCTTCACCAAATTGGATGTATCACAGGGATTTTGACAAATCCAGCTGGAAGAGTCCAGCAGAAGGCTCTGCACCTTCAACACGCCTTTTGGCAGATACTGCTACAATCGCATGCCATCTGGCATCATCTCAGCATCGGAGATATTCCATCGCAATATGGAGCAGATGATGGAAGGCATTGAAGGGGTTTGTGTGTACGTGGACGACATCATCATATGGTCCACAACCCCTGAAGAACATGTGTCCCGTCTCCAGAAGGTATTCCGCGGTATACATGCCAACGGCCTAAAGTTAAACAGGTCCAAATGTTGTTTTGGCACATCGATGCTCAAGTTCCGAGGCGACCAGATCTCACAGCATGATGTGCACCCGGACACAGACAAAATCAAGGCCATCGAGGCGATGAAGGTCCCTGAGGACAAAAAGGCGGTGTTGCGCTTCTTGGTTATGGTCAATTTTCTGGGCAAGTTCATTCCAAACATGGCCACACACACCACAGCCCTACGCAACCTGGTGAAAAAGTCAACTGCCTTTGAGTAGAAGACGGCACACCAGACAGAGTGGCTGGAGCTGAAAGTCAAGCTCACCACTGGACCAGTCCTGGCATTCTTCGACCCGGACCGGGAGACAAAGATATGCGAGTCAGGATGGCATCGGTACGGTATTGCTTCAACAAGATGACACATCAACCTGGGCACCAGTAGCCTACGCATCAAGGGCGATGACGCCCACTGAAACCAGATGTGCTCAGATTGAGAAGGAGTGCTTGGGTCTTCTCACCGGCATCCCCAAATCTCATGATTATATCTACGGCCTGCCGACATTCACTGTCGCAACAGATCATAGGCCTCTGGTCCACATCATCCACAAGGACCTGAACGATATGACGTCTCAGTTGCAGAGAATCCTGCTTAAACTTGGGAGGTATGACTTCAACTTGGTGTACACACCTGGCAAGGAGCTCATCATCGCTGATGCATTGTCTCGCTCCGTTACCTCGCCCAGTGAGCCGCTGGAGATCATCCAGCACATAGAATCGCAGGTGCAGCTGTGTGCTAGCACTCTGCTGGCGACAGATGAGAAGGTAGTTCTCATCTGTGATGAGACAGCCAAAGACCCCCTCTTGCAGCGCGTCATCCACAACCTCACCAATGGCTGGCAGATAGGGCAGTGCCCACAATTTTACAATGTGAAGGATGACCTGACGGTGATTGATGGTATCCTCCTCAAGCTGGACAGGATTGTCATTCCGCTCAGTCTCCAGACCTTGGTGCTGCGCCAGGTTCATGAGGGACACCTGAGTGTCGAGAAGTGCAGACGCAGAGCCCAGCAAGCTGTCTACTGGCCCAGCATCAGCCAGGTCATCACGAATATGGTCCTGAACTGTGCTACCTGTCAGCGGTTCCAGCCAGCGCAGAGCAAGGAGTCGCTCCAACAGCATGACATAGTGACCTCTCCGTGGTCCAAAGTTGGTAACGACCTCTTTCATGCGAATGGTCGCGACTACGTATTGATCATCGACTATTTCTCGAATTACCCTGAGATGCTGAAGCTCCCGGACCTCATCTCTCGGACCGTCATCAAAGCCTGTAAGGAGACGTTCTCAAGGCATGGCATCCCAATCACCGGCATGAGCGACAATGGCCCGTGCTTTAACAGTCAAGAATGGTCCACGTTTGCCAGGTCACACAATTTCCAGCATGTCCCCTCCAGTCTGCACTATCCGCAGTCCAATGGAAAGGTCGAGAAAGGGGTGCACATTGTGAAACAGCTCATCTGCAAGGCCGCGGACTCTGCTTCCGACATACACCTTGCACTGCTCGCATACAGGGCGACTCCATTGTCCACTGGCATGTCGGCGGCTCAACTCCTGATGAACAGGGACCTGCGGACGATGCTTCCAGCCATACATCTACCCAACCTGGATCACCTCCCGCTGCTGCAGAAAATGCAGCACTCAGAGACCGTCAAAAGCAGGGCTATGATGTCCATGCCACCGATCCTTCCATGCTATCCCCGGCAGACACTGTCAGGATCAAGATACCGGATGGTGGGTGGTCTGCCCCGGCTGTCGTTGTTCGACAGGCCTCGCCCCACTCTTATGTTGTACGTATGGCTGATGGCTCCATCGCGCAAAGTTGCCTGCCCGCAACCACTTTCTCCTCCATTTCCATATGTTGAATTGCCACCTCCTGATACCTCGCACCACGAGGCCACCAGTCAGGCTTCCATCCCGCCGGTCAAGGCGCCGTCGTCCCCTCCACCACCTCTCTGGCGGTCGACCAGGATCAGACGCAAGCCTCAAAGACTGGACTTGTGAACATTTGTTTTGTTTGCTCTGTTCTGTTGTCCTCCGTCAGTCACGTTAGACAGACTCATTCACCTGTAAATACATTCACAAATGCCAACAAAACATTAAAAAGGGGGAGATGTCATGATATGCAAACATGCAGCTAATGAACACAGAGAATCGGACATGACCAATGAGCAGTCAGGACACTCAGGGGTGGTATTTCACTATAAACGGGATGAGGCACTCACACCCCGCCTCTTTCCAGAGACCAACATCTACAGAGTGAGACAGGGTGTATCCTCAGCATCACACCCCAGCACGTGGCTTAGAGCAAGGCTGGTTCAGTTAGACTGAGTTACTACATTTAGATTAGCAGAGAGTCGAACTAATTGAGAATTGTGCTAATAGTTAAATAAAATACATTGAACTCACTTCAAAGTCTGAAGCATCTTTTACTCAAAACTACATCAAGTGGCAGCTTGTGTTATTCCAAATTACGTAACACAACAAATATGACTTCTTTGGAACTGGAGAGTGTGGCAGAAAAACCTTAAGGGAAGAAGAATCAAAATGGAGGACAGAGTTCACGGTCTGAAGTTGTTGAATTCAATGTTGAGTCCAGAAGGCTGTAGAGTGCCCAGTCAGATGAGGTGTTGCTCCTTCAGACGGTGCCAACGTTTATTCTGTTATTAACACATAATCTGGACCAAGGGCCTAATTCTCCGTTCCGCCAGCCACATGTTTCTCGGCAACGCGCTATTCGCTGGCAGTGGGATTTAATCTTCCCGCCGATTGTCAATGGAATTTCCTATTGTAACCACTCCTTGCCACCGTGAAATCCGTTAGTGGGGGTGCACTGCCATTAGGAAAATTGAATTGCAATGACCAGAGAACCCCATCCCAAATCTGCGACTTAGTGCTCCCACCAGTGGGAAAACCAGAATGATTCTCGTTGGCGGCAGGCGTGTCCCTGACATGCCAGGCAATGACAATTTGAAAACATTCCATGGCACCCTGGCCTCTGCACTGGAATTGAAAGGGGTGAGTCCTAATCTCCCTTACAGGTCCTGCACCCCAGAGACCAGGGTGTCATGTTTAACAACCTTTTAAAAATATCAAGTGAACTATTTTACTGTCAATAACAAAAGCGTTCCCTCACTTCAAACCTCTTAGGGGTGGATTTTATAGGGGGACGGATTACCCAACACCCCCCCATCCCCCCCACCCCAGCCCCCCCCCCACCCCCCCCACCCCAGTCCCCCCCCCACCCCCAGCCCCCCCAGCCCCCCCCCTCTCCCCCCCCCCCCGCCAACCCACGGGTCCATCGACATTGTGCTGACAAGGACCCTGGCTGCCCTGCAATGATTATACACGAGGGGCAACCTTTGGAGCGGGATTCCTACAATCCTGAATAAATTCTCACCTGTGAGAGATGCCAGAAATTCTGATTAGCCAGCTGCTCTGTAGTCCCAGCAGTGCAGAAGCAGGTAGTGGCCATTGCTGGTCTACAGGCAATCCACAAAGCAGAAGAGTGATGCACCCCAACTTCAGAAAAGTCAGGGATATTGAATGGGCCTGCTGTTTACTCTCATAGTCCATTCTTGACTTTAGGAATTTATAAAGGACAAAGTTGCACTGACACAGGCTTTTGGGCTCAAGCACAAATGTTTTGATAAGCAGAAAAAAGCACTCCTACGTCCCAGTACAAGATCTTTATAATAGAGTAACGATACTGCGCAAACTCGAAACGACGATTCATTAACTGAAAGACCAGAGGCAAAACCCCTCATTTCCAGCTAAGCATCAACTCAAACACTAACCTTGGGATATAGTTGCTATCTTTAAACCTCAGCCCCAATATCCTTCGGATCTGGCTAATACTTAGAACACCCCACCCAGTTGGTCCTTCCAGTTAGAGCTGTAGGCCATGAATCAAGGTGACCATTCCTGACCCTCCTTCGTGGCTGCAATGCAAGATTCAGCTGTCTCTCACTTTTTATTACAAAACTTGATCAAAAATATCACAGCACATTCTGAGGGACATCCAGCTTGGATGGTAAGTGTTTAGCGCATCGTTAAATCTCGTTTAGCCTGTTTTCTGCCTTAGTCCCGACAAACCATTCATCGTGATGTTGGACTGGATTCTTGGTTGTCCGCTGGTGGTCGCGGGGTTCACGATGCGGTGGAGAATTGGGCGTCAAAGAAAATAGCACGGATCCACTTCAGATGCTCTGGTTCCCCCGCTGATGGAAGCATCAAGGCTCTTACCGGGCCGGGCATCACATTCTCCGGGCTCTCAAGATTCTCCGGTCCTCTGGACCGGGAATCACAGGGGCGGGATTTACTACAGGTAGTTCCCAATGTGGTCGTCGGTATTAGGGGTATTACGGTACCCAGGTTGATGCTGTAAGACCATTGGTGTGGGAGGTACCAGGGACAGCAATATCATTGGTGAAGTCTGCCTTCTGGTTCCGCCCAGTAAGGCGGAGTATAAGAGCCTGTGTCTCCCCAGCAGCTGCATTTTGTACCTGCTCTGCTGGGGGAAACATCTAGTACAATAAAGCCTTCAATTGTCATCCAATCTATCTTCTGGAGTTATTGATTGAGCATCAATTCATTACACTAGATTTTAAAGAATGGAGCTCCGAATCAAGCCAGAGTGTCTGCAACTCAGACACCACGCGGCAAACTCAGCGGCAACCTTCAAACACTGGCTGGCGTGCTTCAACGGGTACCTCAGGACAGCCACAACTACCCCCATGGAGGACCAGAAGATGCAAGTTCTTCACTCAAGGGTGAGCCCCGAGATCTACATCCTCATCGAGGACGCGGACGATTTCGAGGCCGCAATCACCCTGCTGAAAGGACACTATATTCGCCCAGTAAACCAGGTCTGTGCCCGACATCTGCTAGTGACGGGGCGACAAATCCCCGGGAAATCGTTGGAGGAATTCTACCGTGCGCTCCTGGTGTTAGGTAGGAACTGTGACTGCCCGCAAGTTTCAGCCAGCGACCACACATAACTTTTGATCCGGGACGCATTCATTGCAGATATGCTGTCCTCCCAAATCTGCCAGAAAAAGAGACACTAGGCCTCAAGGAGGCACGGGCTCTTGCTAGCTCCCTGGATGTGGCCTCCCGAAATGCCCGTGCTTACGTACCCGACCGCGCGGCGGCCCCTTGGGCAGCATGGAACCCCCCCGTGGCCGACTCCGATGCATCCCCCATCCCCCCACAAGCTTGTGCTGCGCGACTACCAGGCAACCCCGAGGGGCTCCGCTACTATTTTTGCGGGCATGCCAAGCACCCACACCAGCGCTGCCCGGCCCGCTCCTCCACCTGCAAAGGGTGCGGCAAAAAGGGCCATTTTGTGGCGGTATGCCAGGCCCGGGCGGTCGCCGCTGTCTCCAGGGGCGAACCGGGACCGCCACCCCAACTCTCTCCATGAGCCACGTGCAGCAGGCGGGTGCCGCCATCTTCCTGTTCCAGACCCACGTGCGGGCCCCGGGTGCCGCCATCTTGTTCCCCAGGGACCACGTGCGATGGATGGGTGCCGCCATCTTGCACACCCCCAGCCATGTGCAACCAGTGAACACCACCATCTTGGCTGGAGTCTCAGGACCCCGATTCGGATGACTACACACCGTCCGAGGAAAACCTCCAACTTTTGTCACGACTTGCCTCGGTGACCCTGAACCAGTCTCGGCCCCGAACGCTCTCGACCGTAACGATGACCATGCTCATCAATGGGCACAAAACATCCTGCCTGATCGAGTCCGGGAGCACAGAGAGCTTCATACACCCCAAGACGGTAAGGCGCTGTTCTCTTCCCATCCACCCAGTTAATCAAAAAATCTCCCTGGCCTCCGGGTCTCACTCTTTAGAGATCAAAGGGTTCTGCGTAGCGAACCTCAAGGTCCAGGGAAGGGAATTAAAAAATTTCCGCCTCTACGTCCTCCCTCACCTCTGCGCTGTCACGCTCCTAGGGTTAGATTTCCAATGTAACCTCCAGAGTTTAACTTTTAAATTTGGCGGCCCTATACCCCCCTCACTGTCTGCAGCCTTGCGACCCTCAAAGTAGATCCGCCTTCCCTGTCTGCGAACCTCACCCCGGATTGCAAACCCGTCGCCACCAGGAGCAGACGGTACAGTGCCCAGGACCGGACCTTCATTAGGTCGGAAGTCCAGCGGTTACTGAAGGAAGGTATTATTGAGGCTCGCAACAGTCGCTGGAGAGCTCAAGTAGTGGTTGTAAAGATCGGGTGAAGCATAGGATGGTCATCGATTATAGTCAGACCATCAACAGGAATATGCAGCTCGACGTGTACCCTCTACCCCGCATATCTAATCTGGTCAATCAGATTGCACAATACAAGGTCTTTTCCACGGTGGATCTAAAATCCGCCTACCACCAGCTCCCCATCCGCCCTAGCGACCGCAAATACACCGCATTCGAAGCAGATGGGCGGCTCTACCACTTCCTAAGGGTTCCCTTCGGTGTCACAAATGGAATCTCGGTCTTCCAACGGGAGATGGACCGGATGGTTGACCGGTGCGGTTTGCGGGCCACGTTTCCATACCTCGATAACGTCACCATCTGCGGCCACGACCAGCAGGACCACGACACCAACCTCCGAAAATTCCTCCATACCGCAAAATCCTTAATCTAACCTACAACAAGGACAAATGAGTGTTCAGCACCGACTGTCTAGCCATCCTCGGCTACGTAGTGCATGATGGAGTTATAGGCCCAGATCCCTAACGCATGCGCTCCCTCATGGAGTTTTTCCTCCCCCACTGCTCCAAGGCCCTGAAACGCTGCCTGGGATTTTTTTCGTATTATGCCCAGTGGGTCCCCAACTATGCAGATAAGGCCCGCCCACTAATTCAATCCACAGTTTTCCCCTGTCGGCAGAGGCCCGCCAGGCCTTCAGCCGCATCAAAGCGGACATTGCAAAGGCCACGATGTGCGCCATCGACGAGTCCCTCCCCTTCCAAGTCGAGAGCGACGGATCCGACGTAGCTCTGATGGCCACCCTCAGCCAAGCGGGCAGACCGTGGCCTTCTTCGCACGCACCTTCCACGCTTCAGAAATCCGCCATTCCTCAGTTGAAAAGGAGGCCCAGACCATAGTAGAAGCTGTGCGGCACTGGAGGCATTACCTGGCCGGCAGGAGATTCACTCTCCTCACTGACCAACAGTCGGTAGCCTTCATGTTCGATAATGCACAGTGGGGCAAGATAAAGAACAATAAGATCTTATGGTGGAGGATCGAGCTCTCCACCTACAACTATGAGATCTTGTATCGTCCTGGGAAGCTAAATGAGCCTCCTGATGCCCTATCCCGCGGCACATGTGCCAACACACAAGTGGACCGACTCCGGGCCCTCCACGAGAACCTCTGCCAACCGGGGGTCACTCGATTCTTCCATTTCATTAAGACCCGCAATCTGCCCTACTCCATCGAGGAGGTCAGGACCACCACCAGGAACTGCCAAATCTGCGCAGAGTGCAAGCCGCACTTCTACAGGCCAGAGAAAGCGCACCTGATAAAGGCTTCCCGCCCCTTTGAATGCCTCAGTATGGACTTCAAAGGGCCCCTCCCCTCCACCGACCACAACACGTAATTCCTGAACGTGATTAACGAGTACTCCCGATTCCCTTTCGCCAACCCCTGCCCCGACATGACCGCAGCCACCGTCATAAAAGCCCTCCACAGTATCTTTACACTGTTCGGTTACTCCGCCTACATACACAGCAATAGGGGGACCTCCTTTATGAGCGACGAACTGCATCAATTCCTGTTCAGCAAGGGCATTGCCTCGAGCAGGACGACCAGTTACAACCCCCGGGGAAACGGACAGATAGAGAGGGAGAACGGAACGGTCTGGAAGACAGTCCTACTGGCCCTACGGTCCAGGAATCTCCCAGTCTCCCGCTGGCAGAAGGTCCTTCCGGATACTCTCCACTTCATCCGATCACTGCTGTGTACCACGACCAACCAGACACCTCACGAACGCCTCCTTGTCATCCCTAGGAAGTTCTCCTCCGGGACCTCGCTCCCAACCTGGCTGGCAGCTCCCGGACCCATCCTGCTCCGCAAACACGTGCGGGCGCACAAGTCGGACCCATTGGTCGAGAGGGTCCACCTCCTTCACGCTAACCCTCAATACGCCTACCCCGACAGCCGACAGGGTACGGTCTCCCTACGGGACCTGACGCCCGCTGGATCCCCACCCACACCCCCACCACCAACCCTACCCTCCCTCCCACCGGTGCACCCCACAGCCGCCCCCTTCCCAGGTGGATCAGCCCTCCCACCGGTCCCATCAAGGGGTGATGAAACTGCCAAAGAAGCCGAAGCCATGCTCCCGGAGCTACGGATGCCCGAGCAGGCACCTGCATCACCGCCGAAACTGCGACGATCGCAGAGGACGACCATGGCCCCCCGACCGACTAATTGCTTCATTTTGAATGTAAATAAATACTATAAATATTTACGACATGTAACGAGGCAAAACACTGTACGGGTATGACGGGTACCACCATAACCTCAACCTCTACCACCGTATAACGCGTGACCACCACCCCCGCCGGCTCTTTTTTTTAACAGGGGTGAATGTGGTTGTCGGTATTAGGGGTATTATGGTACCCAGGTTGATGCTGTAAGACCATTGGTGTGGGAGGTACCTGACACAGCAATATCATTGGTGAAGCCTGCCTGCTGGTTCTGCCCAGTAAGGCGGATTATAAGGGCCTGTGTCTCCCCAGCAGCTGCATTCTGTACCTGCGCTGCTGGGGCAAACATCTAGTCCAATAAAGCCTTCAATTGTCATCCAATCTCGCTTCTGGAGTTATTGATCGAGCATCACCCAGTATGGCCCTGATGTAGTGGACCTCAGAGTGGGCCAAGGGGCTAATTTCTTAAGTGCTGTCAATTTCCAGTTCATCACTTCAAAATCACTCAAGCATGAGGGGGGATGATTGGAATGCAGTTAACTCTCTTTGAAGTGGTTGGTGTTTGTAAACATTGTTGAATTAGATTGGATTGGATTTGATTTAATGTCACATGTACCAAGGTACAGGCAAAAGTATCGTTCTGCATACAATCCAGACAGATCATTCCATACATGAAAAAACATAGGACATACATAAATACACAATGTAAATGCATAGGCACAGGTATCGGGTGAGCATTTGGAGTGTAGTACTACTCAGTAGAGAAGATGCGTGAAGAGATCAGTTCAGCCCAAAGGAGGGTCATTCAGGAGCCTGGTAACAGAGGGAGGAAGCAGTTTTTGAATCTGTTTGTGCGTGTTCTCAGACTTTTGTACCTCCTGCCCGATGGCAGAAGTTGGAAGAGAGAATAAGCCGTGTGGGAGGGGTCTTTGATTATGCTGCCCGCTTTACCCAGGCAGTGGGAGGTGTAGGTAGAGTCAATGGATGGTAGGCAGGTTTGAGCGATGGACTGGGCTGTGTTCACGATTCTCTGTAGTTTCTGACGGTCTTGGGCCAAGCAGTTGCCATAGCAGGCTGTGATGCAGCCAGATAGGATGCTTTCTAAGGTGCATCGGTAAAAGTTGGTAAAGGTCAATGTGGACATGCCAAATTTCCTGAGGAAGTATAGGCACTGTGGTGCTTACTTTGTCGTAGCGCTGATGTGAGTGGACCAGGACAGACTGTTGGTGATGTGCACACCTAGGAATTTGAAGCTGTCAACCATCCCCACCTTGGCCTCATTGATGCCGACAGTGGTGCGTACGATACTTTGATGCCTGAAATCAATGACCAACTCCTTAGTTTTGCTGACATTGAGAGAGAGATTTTTGTCATTACAGCACTCCACTAGATTATTTATCTCCCTCCTGTACTCTGAGTCATCATTGTTCGAGTCCTGACCCACTACAGCCGTTTCGTCAGCAAACCTACAGCACTTTAGAGTTACAGCACTTTAGAGATACTCATCCATGAAGGGAGATGCATGAAGCAAGATTTACAGCTGTGTGTGTGGAAGCTATCAATCACAGCCCTTGAAGAGAAATTAATGAATGGTTTGCAGCTAAAGTATCTGAGGGGTTTAAACACATGTCGCTGCTTTCTCTTTCCAGGAATGGGACACGTGGTGCTTCCTCTGTCTGAGCCAGCAGGTGTATGCCCAGGTGAGTGTTACAATAGTAACCTACCCTGTCTGGACTGCTCTCTCGCCTTCAGACAGGGGCCTCTTCTGGGGGGGTCTGTGGGGGGTTCCTTTAGTCAGGGGACCTCGGAGGGGGGGTCCTTTTAGTTGGAGGGTTTCTTGTGGGAGTTCTCCCTATTTAGGGGGTCGCTGTGGGGGGTTCCTTTAGTTAGGGGGTTCTGTTGGGGATCTCCTTATTTCAGGGGACTGTGGGGGCCCTCCATATTTTGGGGGTCTCTGTGGGAGTGTTCCTATTTAGAGGTCTCCCTATCTAGGGGGACTCTGTGGTGGGTCTCCCTATGTAGAGTGTACCTGAGGGTCTCCATATTTAGGGAGTCCCAGGGAGGGGGGGGGGTTCTCCCTTATTAGGGGTCCATGAGAGGGGTGAGTCGTGTCACCCATGTACTTGGGGGAAGGGGAGCACCCAGAATATCCGCGGGTGGGGGGTTGCTTTGCGATGCAGGGGGGTGGTGGCCGGTTGCGGGACCTCGCAATTGGGATGCCGGCTCAAAATGATGGCCTGATAGTGGGATTCCCTTGGGAATCCCTCTTAATCCTCGTCATTCATAAGTTTGCATGGTGAGGGATATTGAATTGCTGGGAGCAAATTAGTAGCAATTCAATTCCAGTGGAATAACATGGGGGTGAATTCTCCGCTTCTTCATCCGCGTGTTCCTCAGCGGCATACCATCACCGGCAGTGGGATTCTCCATTCCCGCCACTGGCCAATGGGGATTCCCATTGTGGCCACCCCACACTCAGGGAAACCTGTAAGCACGGGTTCACTGCCGGCGGAACGGAGAATCCCGCTGGCAGAGAATTCATCCCATAGTCTCCCAAATGGAGAACCTTGACAATTGTGGTTAGAGCAATTCTGAGTTACTCAACCATGAAGGAAGGTGAATGAAGCAAGGCCACCTGCTGTGTGTGTGTGGAAGTTGTCAATCACAGCCTAGTGAGGGAAATGAAAGAATGGCTTGCAGCTCAAAGATCTGAGGAAGTTTGAACCCAGCTGACTGGTTTTCTGTTTCCAGGAATTGTCATGGGGTGCTTCCTCTGTCTGAGTCAGCAGGTGTATTGCCCAGGTGAGTGTTACAACAGTTATTTTTTTCGCTGCCTCGATCTGCATTGCTCTCTAGCTCCCTGACAATTTCTCTTTTCTGGGGGTCTTCCTTTTATGAAGAGTCTGTGTTGGGTCTTCTTATTTAGGAGATCTCTGTGGGGGTCCCTTTATTTTAAAGGAACTCTGGGGTCCTTTTATTTCGGGGGTCTCTTGTGGGCTTCTCTTTAGACCCCAGAAGCGGCCGAAGACTTCATTAAGGAGGATAAACTGGGAGAGAACTGAGTATACAATGCTTGGGGACTGGGATGCTGGCACTTCATAATGGTTGGGAACATGTTTGAAGTGGGGCAGGGATTAGGGGATTTTCATCCCCTCCGGTTTGGAGGAGGTCCTTTTTTGGGTTTGTTGTTTACTGTTGGGATTGTAAGGATGGGCAGGGTGAAGTTGGGATATGGGACTGTTTGTGTTTAGCATTTGTTTGTCTGCCTTTGGGAGAGGTGGCCTGGGATTCAGGAAAAGTATTTGTTTGGGTGGGGGAGGATAAGGTCATCAGGGAGCCTTCTTCCTAGAGCTGAGGAGTGGGGGGGAGGGGTGCCTTTGGGCAGGGACTGTCACGCTAGCAGGTGATGCTGATGAACGGAAGTGAGGTGGTGGGGGAAAAGGCCGAGAGGGGTGGCCGGTGGGGCAGAGAGGTTGTTGCGACGTAGCGGGGTGAGAGATGACATGGTATGAGGCGGAAAAAGCGGCCATCTGAGATGGGCTAGGTATAGGGTGGAATTAAGGGGGCGGGAGTTAAATAGGGAAGATAATGGACGGTAGAGGGGATTGGAGGCTTAAGCCTCCGGTAAGGCTGGTAACGTGGAACGTCCGGGGACTGAATGGGCCGGTTAAAAGGTCGCGGGTGTTCCCGCACCTCAGGAGCTTGAAATGTATGCCCCAAACTGGGATGATGTGGGTTTTATGAGGGGGTTGTTGGCAGCAATCCCAGATTTGGCCACATACCAATTGACCATGGGAGGAGATTTTAACTGTGACCTAGAGCCAAGGGTGGATAGGTCGAGCCCCAGGTCGATGGGTAGGGTACGAATGGCAAGGGAGCTGGGGGGTTTTGTGGAGACCATGGGTATGGTGGATCCATGGCACTTTCAGAACCCAGGGGGAAGGGAGTATTCCTTCTTTTCACATGTCTATAAGGTGTTTTCAAGGATTGACTATTTTGGAGTGAGTCGGGGGATTTTAGTTGGGGTGGAGGGGGTTTGTAGGGATAGTTATCTGAGTTCATGCACCCCACTGGCTGGAGATTCAGTTTAGATCGGGATGAGGGCAGAGGCTGAGGTGGAGGTTTGATTCGGGGTTGTTGGCGGATGGAGGTTTTTGTGTAAGGTGCTTGCGGCGATTATGGAGTTGAATCAGAATGGGGAGGTGCCAGCGGCCATTTTTTATCAAGCACTGTGGTCTGAGGGGAAATTAATTGGTTTAAGGCTCGTGCGGATAGGGAAAGGAGGGAAAAACATGACCGTGTTGTGAGCAAGATAGATGGAGGAGGAATCTTGTAAGGGGTCTAGTTGAAGGCTATGGTGACAGCAGTGTTGCCAATGGCTCCGAGTAGGTATTCAGGGAGCCCAGTGGTGCAGTCCATGGTGAAGATATGGAATCAGCTGAGGAGGCATTTTAGGGTGGAAGGGATGTCGTTGTCAATTCTGCTGTGCAAGAATCATGGGTTTGAGCCAGGGGAGAGGGATAGTGTATATAGGAGGTGGAGGGAAGTGGGGCTGGTCAAGGTGAGGGATTTGGAGGAAGGGTTCGCCAGTCTGAAAGAGCTAAGGGGGAGGGTAGAGCTGCCGAGAGGGAGTGAGTTCACGTATCTGCAGGTTAGGGACTTTGCGCAAAAGGTCTGGAGGGGGTTCCCTAGGTTGCCAGGATGCATGCTGCTGGAGCGACTGCTGCTCCCGGATTAGGACGGAGAGGGAAGAATTGGGGATATATACAAGTGGCTGGGAGAGCTGGGAGGCGAGCGGGTGGTGAAGATCAAGGAGAAATGGGAAGAGGAGTTGAGAGGGGAGATGAATTGGGGAGTATTGAGTGAGGCACTGCGTAGGGTAAACGGGACCTCCTCTTGTGCAAGGATGAGCCTGATACAGTTTAAGGTGGTGCATAGGGTGCATATGACTCGGGTGAGAATGAGTGGGTTCTTCCAGGGGGTAGCAGATGAGTGTGAGGGGTGTGGGCGGGCGGCAGCGAATCACATTCACATGTTTTGTGGTTGTGAAAAATTGGGAAGATTCTGGGCGGGAGTATTCGCGGTCTTAGACAGGGTAGTGGAGGAGGAGGTGGACCCGGACCCTTTGGTGGCGATATTTGGGGTTTCAGAGAAATGGTGGGGGATATTTGTGACCATGTTTGAGGAGCTGTTTGTCGCAGGGGCAGGAAGGGGAGGGGGGAGGGTGATCAAGGGAAAACATTTGTACAGATTGTATAGTTGATTGCTGGGAAGTATGTTTCCCGGGTGTTTATTTGTTGTAACCTATTTTGATATATGTTTGTAATAAAATACACTTTAAAAAAAAGAAATTTCATTGATTGGTGTTGCTGCTTGTGAAAAATTGCAGCGAGTGGAAAGATTCACTCAACTGGTATTTCAGATGACACAGATGAAGAGTCCAGGGAAGACGTAGTTGATGTGAACGACCTCTCTGAAGTTCATGATGGACCATCAGGAAACAGGGCAACGACGGATGCTGAAACATCAGAACCTGAGTTAGTCCGAATAATGGAATCGCAAGCTACAGAAGGTGAAACAATACCTCAGAGAAGGATGGCCTGCTGGATGCAAATCACCCTTTCAAGACATATGAGATGATCTGATTACAATTGATGGTGTCCTGCTCGAGGGAGACAGGATAGTGATACCTGCCAGTTTACGTCTAGGGATTCTGCTGCAGATTCAGGAGGGTCATCAAGGCATTGAGAAGTGCCGTAGGTGAGCCAGACAATCGGTGTATTAGCCGGGAATAAACAGATCGATCAGTATGTTCATTATGTCCAATTTGTCAGATGCATCAACCTACACAAAGCAAGGAAGCCATGTAACAGAGGGAACTCGTCACTAGTCCATGGGACAAAGTGGGCATGGATCTATTCTATTTCCAGGGTCATGACTACTTGATAGTCATAGACTATTACTCCAACTTCCCAGAGGCGATGCTGCTGAAAGATTTGACTGCCAGATCAGTGATAAAGGCAACAACATTGATTTTTGCACGCCATGGTATTCCGCTTCTCGTCTTCTCTGACAATGGTCCGTGTTTCTCGAGTTGGGAGTGGACACAGTTTGCAGAGCAATATAATTTTATCCATGTGACGTCTAGCTCACACTATCCACAGTCAAAGGGGAAAGCAGAGCGAGGAGTCGGGATAATTAAGAGATTGTTCCGACAGGCAAGTGAAGATGATCAAGACGTGTTATTAGTGCTGTTAGCCTCCTGAGCAACACTGTTAACGAGTGTCTCTCAGCTGCACAAATGTTGATGGGGAGAAGATTACAAACCACTTTACCACCTATAATCAGCCAAGAAACTGACAACAAGAAGGTAAGTGAACAATTCACTGAGACAAAGAGGAAGCAACAAGAGGTCTACAATAGACATACCAAGCCTTTAGCTGAGCTTCAAGAAGGGGACTTTGTGAGGATTGAAGATCCAGAAGGTGGTTGGCCAAATCTTGCAAAAGTTCTAAAACAGATAGCACCCAGGTCCTATCTAGTGCAAACAGACCAAGGAGCACTGTTCAGAAGGAACAGACGAGCATTACTACGTGTCAAGCACAAGGTGTCAAGCTCAACGTGAAGAAGTTGTTCCACGAAACAACATGTTCAAGGACATTGCCTTACCAGATCCAAATTTAGCACTAACACAGCTAGGAAATGGACTAGAGCAATCTAACACCTTGAACATTCCACTGAGACGTTCTACCAGAAGAAGACGACCTCCAGAGAGACTGAACTTGTGACTGTAATTTAACCTATTCTCATCTAAGTGATGTAACCGTCATATCGAAAAGCAATACTGTATTGTATAATAAGATAGTGATAGTTACGAGTTATTTAGATAGCAATAATCCTAGGTCAGAGTTAAAAGAAAATATCACAACCACTGTAATAATTTTTTTTTCACAAAAGAAGGGGGATGCAGTATTGTCATAACTATCAGCATTACAAGGGTTAATGTAGTACCGTGAGTAGCCAATTGATGGAGCTGCAAATACTACTGTATAAAGCAGTGATGCTAGACCTTAGGGGGTGGGGGGGGGGGGGGTGTAAGTAGGAGACAGCTAGTGAAGGCCATCAGAGCAGTCAGTGTGAGAAGGTTAGATTATAGTTATACCAGTAAGTGAGATTAGCAGTAGGTGAGTGTAGTTGAAGTTATTGATCAGTTCTGTGTTCTAAAAGGACTAAGTGTCTAAACCCAGTTTAGTAGTGTAAATAAAGTCATAGTTGTATTTAAGTAAAAGCTATACTGTGGTCTTTGTGGAACACTATGCAATCCATCCTAAATAAGCAACACAAAGAACACCACAACCCCCACACCCCACCCTCCACCATAACCCCCCCCCCCCCCCCCGCCGCCCCTAGGGTGCAACTAGGGGATGGGCCATCAGGGCAGCGTGTCCTCCAGGACCGGGGTGTCCAGGCATGGACTTCCATTGTCACGACCTGAAAGGCAGCCATCTAGCTGCACACCCCACTGACCACTCACCATGGCCTGTAGTTGCACATTGTAACCGGCCATTAGGGTGCCACCCCCCCAAGGTTACCGCCCTAGGAGCCCATAGACCACCCCCAAGGTTACCGCCCCCCAAGGTTTACAGATTGCAGCCAACCCATCAACAGGATGTGCTTGGCCCAGCACAGCCATGGTCCACCAAGTACTTGCACAGCTCCATGCATCCATCTGAGGTATTAGCCCACTTCAGGGGCAGCAGGGGAGCCATGGAGCACTCCCCGACCAGCAGGCACATGTACCATGGCCGTCAGCATCCTCCCTGGCACACTGCCCCTCACAGGGCAGACGTCCTGCCAGTGACACCATCAGCTAGCCCACCCTGAAGGACCACTGGCCATCACCCAGCCCTTCCTGCCCAGTTCCCGCTCCCATCCATCCTGCCCAAAGACATGTAGGCATAGCTGGTATGCCGCACATGGGCCCACAGTTCATCGCAGCCATGGTCCCAGCCGGTGTCCACCCCCTGTACGAGTCCCACCCATGGGCCATGGCCGCACACATGCCACTAAGTAGGGTGCTGGTCGATGGCGCACTGCACCCAACCCCCGTCTGCATCCCCCTCTCTTCCCCTCCCTCCACAGCAGGGCACCACCCTGCTAACAGGGCATCACGCGGTCCACCCATGGAGGACCCCCCATAGGAGGGCACATGACAGAGGCCGCAGAGTGTACTGCTGGCATGAGTAGCACCAGCCACAGGTACCCCTGCCAAGAGGGATGAGTGCTGGGTTAGAGGCCCTGGAGGCGCCAGGCACTGACGCGGCCAGGGGTGCGGTGCAGAGGGAAAAGTGTCAGGGGGAACAGCCGATGGTGGGGTAGGGAATGTTGTGTGAGTGGGGGACTTGCAGGGGCAGGGGCTACAGTGCAGTCAGGGCTCCGTGTAGACATTTGGACCTTGTTGGGCACGGGAGTACTCATCATGCTAACATGCATGCCCTTCACCCCCCGCAGACAATGGATTTCTGTATCCAACCAGGAATGGTTGGCATCTGCCTGACCACCGTAGCCCTGAAAATGCACTGTGGCTATATGAGCACGAGCTGCTCGTGGAGGACCCTGCAGAACAGGAGCCTGCCCCAGAGGAGCAGGGGCCAGAGGTTTCAGGGTGCAATGACCTCGCAGACACTTTCTCCACATTGGCCAGAAAATGGTGGACAAACTCAGCAGGTCTGGCAGCATCCGTGTAGAGAAACCAAGGGCAGGATTCCCTGTTTGCGAGACTGTTAAATTGCAACTGATTTGCGCTTCTGAAACAATTCAATATCCTTCGCCGTGCAAATTTATGCATTGGACAATCAGAAAAGACTGACTACATTACACGAGAGACAGAAAGGGACAGATACAGTAAAGGTAGTGAAAGAGTATAGACGGAGTTGTAGGGAAACATCAGGGCACTCCATTAACTAATCATGTCGTAGAAACTTTGAACCACTAAAGCCATATCGAGACTGGCTCGATTAGAGACTGAAGAACAATGTATGTTGGACATGTTGCAGAAACAAGCAAAGCCGCTGTGGTCCACAGAATGGCAAGTAGAATTTGGCAGATCAACGGCTATGTTCGAGGACGAACCGGTACTGGCCGTTATCCACTTGCATTTATAGAAAAGTTCAAAACCCAGAACACAAGATTATTCCATTGAAGTTTATTATTACAACAGTTTAATGTTAAAATTGTACATATTCCCAGAAAAGGTGACGGATGGGATTCACCATTGGCTGAGACCGGAATCGGGAAACGTGATTGGATGGAGAATAGGTACCAATGCCGAAATTGCAGCGGGCACCGATTTGACACCAAATCGCAATTCTCCTTTACCTCGACAGCAGCGCCAATGCGTACTGGAACGCATGTACATTAAACCGTTTGCATATCATTAGCAGGTCTGACCTGGTATTCTCCGGGGCTTCAGCAATTCTCCGCCTCCGATGGGCCGGGTTCCCAACGGCGTGGTTCACTTCTGCTTTTAAAAATCGTGTAACTGGCGTTGTGGCTGCTGAGAGAGAGAGGAGGTAGGACACGCAGAGGAACAACCGTGGGCTGCCAGGCCGGACTCTGGCCGGGCTGGCTGGGGTAGGGGCCCTCCCAGGGCCAGGGGGGATGACAGGTGAACGGGACAAGTGGACAGGGTGACCCACCCCCCCAACAAGGGACCGGAGTGTCCAGGTATGGACCACCATTGCCATAGCCTGCAAGGCAACCACCTTGCTGCGCACCTCACTGACCACCTACCTTGGCCCCTGGTTCTGCAGAGTGACACCAGCCGTATTGGTGCCTGCACCTGCCCACCCCAGCTCCCACCCCGGCCCTACCCTCAACCACACCCACACCGCCCAATCGGCCGCCACCCACTGGTAGGGAATCATGCGGGCCAGTCAAGAGCAACACCCACTCTAGCCCCAATTGGGGGCCGGACAGGGCGCAGAGCATACTGCTGGCAAGGGTAGCGCCAGTCGACAGTACCCCTGGCATCAGGGATGGGCGCCAGAGGCCCCCATGGTGCCGATCACCAACGGGGCCAGGGGTGTGGAGATGGGGGGGGGGGGGGGGGGCGCATGCGGGGGCAGAGGCCACAGTGCCAACGGGAGCCATCATTAAGCATGTTGGACTTGGTTGGGCACGGGAGTGCACACTGTGCTAACATGTCGGCCTTTCACCCTCTGCAAACAATGGATATAAGAATTCAACCAGCAGTGGTGGCCTTCCTGCTAGTTGCCTCAGCCCTGGGGGATGCACTGTGGCTGTACGAGCTGGAGCTGGCCGAGGAGGAGGAAGCTGCAGCAGCAGAGCGTACCCCAGAGGAACATGAGGCCACCACTGAGGATGGAGAGCCGACTGCCTAACAGACTGAGGAGGAGGAGGTACCACATGAGGCCTTGTGTGTACCGGCCGTCTTGCGAACGAGGTGCCTGCTCAGCAAAGCAGTGCACTTAGCTCACAACATTTTGGCGCCAACTCGAAAGAATAATGCAGTGCCATTAGTGCTGTGACGCACTTCATGAAAAAACGTGGTCTCAGTGCGGGCGGCCATTTTAAACGGCTGACAGGAGCCACTGCTGCCATCTTGTGCCAAAAGTGTGGCACTCGACATGCCCCATGGCAATGTCCGGCCTTTGGAAAAGTCTGTTCCAGAAAACAATGTTTTGTGCGTCGTACGATGGACCATGCCGATCGATCGGTGCATGCAGTTGATGAGATCAATACCGAAGAACAGTTTGTCATCGGTCTCAAAACGGTGAGGGACGAGGAGAATCTGAATAAGAAAGATGAAAATAAAATAGTAAGAAAGACTGAAGCTAGCAAGAACTCTCCAGAGATCTTTAATACAATATTGAAATCAATGGTGATACTGAACAATTCTCTATTACGGTGTGACTTTGACCCTAAAACAACAGCCAACAAGTCGGTCTGCTTTGCAAAAGCTGAACGTGCAGTGGAAATCCACTGATCAACCAGGGCTGGTGATAGACATTGGAACAAGATCCATGGAGACCTTCAATGTTTGCCAACTGGTGCTCTCTGTGACAGACATGACGTACATGATACTATTGTACACATGGACGTCGACACCATTATAGGTGCAGCTTCATGTGAATTTAGTCGAGGGGCTATGCATATGAGAAGATGGCTGGTCACCTGAATACTCTAAATCTCTACAAGACCTGACAGTGTGCATGATTTATGAAGATTCGGAAGAAATGCAGGTAGAGGAGGCGGAACAGCCGGTGAGCATTCTGCAATTCTGGTTAACAGTCTTCAAGAATGTGCACAATTTCAGTGGCATGATACGGGTACATGACGAGCCCATATTAATGCATTTGCAAGATGTGAAGGTTAAATGGACAGAGCATGAGAAGCCGTGGAGCTTCACCCTGGAGTTGAGATTCCAGCCAAATGAGTATTTCACAAATGAGGTGATCACGAAAGTGTATCAAATAGATTGGCGGCTTCTCAATTCATTCTGCAGTGAACCAGAAATCATCGGCTGCACAGACTGCAAAATCAACTGGCCGGAGGACAAAAATGTAACGGTGAGAACAACTCAAACCAAACCAAAGCACAAAGGTCGAAACACTCGCAAGAACAGTTACGAAAACTGTACCAAATGAATCGTTCTGTCATTTCTTCAGCCCTCCTGAAGTTCCGCAGGGTGGAGTGCTAAGCCGAAGTTTGGCAGCCAAACTAAAGGCTGATTTTGAATTTGCCGCCCTATTTTGTGAACAAATAATTCCAAATGCGATGTTATATTTTTTTGTGAAATCATTGCAGACAATGTTGAATCCGAGGATGGTTACTATGAATATCTGCTCGAAGTTGTCCTCGATGATGCAGAAAGTGATGACATGGAAGGTGAGACAGATGATGAACACCATGAGCTGCATGTACACCTCTTCTCCAGCAGCACAGATGAGGCTCCAGAGGCTCGGCTCCAGTGATCTACAAGCAAATACGAGGTGGTCACAGGGGACCCCCAGATCGTGCTGGACTCTGTGGAGAGTGAGAGTTTGGAGATGGTGCATTTAAATTTGAAGCTGCCAGTACAACAGAAGATCAGCCATTGAATGAACCTGAGACAGAAGATTTCCCGATCTTGGACACACAGGCCACGGAGGTACGTGGTGACCCATTCCAGGTCTTTGAAGTGGCTCCGGTAATTCACTCCCAAACCATCGGCAACACCGATAACGAATGGGAGGACATAGATGATGATGGTGATGACAGCGATGTGGTAATAATGAGAAAGGAAGTGAGGAAGGACCTGCCTCCTGATGAAGGAGCTGCGCTCCGAAAGCTACTGATTTGAAACAAACCTGTTGGACTTTAACCTGGTGTTGTAAGCCTTCTTACTGTGCTCACCCCAGTCCAACGCCGGCATCTCCACATCATTGTAATAGTAGGCAACTCTGAGACTGACCCTTATGCAGCTCCACAGACCACTCACACAATGGTGAGTTTGATCAAGATGAACCAGTTCCTGGATCAGGTCGGCAAGGGAGCATTGCCATCTCAAGTACTGAAGAGCAAGTCAGCGATGCTCCAGCGAGCCAAGAAGAGGTGAGATCGGCAACCCTAATTCCAACCTTCATGCAGCCCCAGAAACCGAGGTATTCCAGCATGCCGGTGAGGCCACAGAGGTGGGTGTGGGCATATCACACAAAGATGGCATGGCGTCTATACACCTGCAGACCTCTCAGCACACTAACAACCAGCACCAAGTCAGAGGCCGCGACCAAAAAAAAACAAAAGCAAGAGACGCACAAAAATCCATCATGGTGTTCTCAAAATTATGAGGAGAAAGAGGAGAAGACAGGGAGAGCTAGCTCATCCCACCAACAAACCAGCAAAGAAAACAACAAGAAGCAGCAAACAGCGTCATGCGAGGAAGCGAAAAAGAAAGAATCTGGTGACACAAGCGTGGCAGTCATGGACAGAGGCTTTCCAAACCAATAAACTAGCAATGGTAACAATGAGAAGCAGCAAGCAGAGTTATGCCAGGAAGCGCAAAAGAAAGAGGCTGTTGACGCAAGCCTGGCAGTCATGGACACAGGCCTTCCAAAGGCACAGAGCAAAGAGGAGAAGAAACATGAAACCGGCACGCAAACCAGTCTTCAAAGAGGCTGACAACAGCTCGAATGATAACAGAGGTGCTCCAATGAGGGAGGCACAATGATCTGTGCAAAGAAGATGGACACGTGACAGGCACAGCATGTTTATGGACACCTTAGCAAAGCTTGTTCACTCTGTTAGCCAAATGTCATGATTGTACAAAGTTTAAAGATCAATGTTGCTTGTAAAAAATATCTTAATGTTTTGTGAGGAAGGAGGATGTGGTGGTGTGCCTATAGGCTATATCATAGCTGGATGGTGTGTTGCCTCCAACCAGCAGGTGGTGGTGCAGACACACCATGTGGTCTCAAGACCAAGCTCATGTGATCAGGGACTCTCTTATAAGTGAACACACATCTAGCCTTCAGCAGTTGGTGGCAGATGATAGTAAAACACGCAAGTAAATGGTCGGTGCTAGGTGTAGTTGCAGAGGAGTAATAAGCAGACTCCATGATAATGTGCTCTGTCTAAATTGCTATCTTACCACTGTCATGTGTGAGTGGCTTTAAGAAATGGATGTTTAAGCAATGTACCTTTAAGAAATGCAGTGATGTCAGAGAGTGGGTGGAGCTGGGCTTTAGATCAGCCATTTTGCAGTTTTTTTAGTTGCAGTTTAAAAAGAGTTTGGGAGTGTCTGTGTTTGCAGTGAGCTGGATCTGCTGTGATCTCTGCCATGAAAGACTATCTCTGGATCATTTGGGTGATTTAAACTCATAATAGTAAAGCCTTTAACCTGATGTGTTCCTGTTTAAAGGTGTTAAGTCTCTCTTGGATGTTGAAAGGAATAACTGAAGGATTATTTAATGTTGTAATATTTTTGGGGTTATCTTTGAAGTAAGGGGGTGTTAAGAGATTCAATGTTTATTTAAAAGGGTTAAGTTGAGTTCATGGAATAAACATTGTTTTGTGTTTAAAAACCCACGTGTCCATAATTGTAATCCCACACCTAGGGAACAAGCCGTGTGCTCGGAAAAGCAACTATAGCATTAAAGGGGAAGGTTGGTTGAACTCCATGATACATTTTGGGTTTCTGAAAACACCTCACCCATAACAATTGGGGGCTCGAGGGGGATAAAAGTCTATCTATTGGATTGGCGTTTGTGAACTTAAAGACAGTGAAGGAGTGTTGCTTTTCCGGTGTGGTATTTTAGTTTAAGTGTGTTGTGGACAATGGCTCTTTCAGAGGCTCAGAGGTTTTTGGGGGTGGACACGATAACATGTGATACTTTACTTTCAGAGAGTAAAAACAGACTGTTGGGTCTGGCAAAAACATTGCAGTTAACATTACCTGACAAAATGCGAAAAGATGAGGTAATTATGGTGGTGGTTAAGCATTTAACGTTGCCTGAGATAGCGTTTGACTCATTGGGAATGGCAAAAAATTCAGTTGCAAATTAAACAAATGGAACATGGGAAAGAATTAAAGCAGCTTGAATACGAAAGAGAGGAAAAAGAAAGAGAGAGAGAGCGGAAAGAGAAAGAGATAGAGCCGAAAGAGAGAGAGGAAAAAGCAAAGTAGAGAGAAGAAAGGAGAAAAGAAAGAATAGCCCTAGCAGAACAAAAAGAAAAAGGGTGATACAGATCAGGGAAAAAGATAAAGAGATGGAGTTTGAACTTCAGAAAATGGCCATGAAACATGAAAGTCAGTTAAAATTGGCAAACGTAAAGGGAAACGTACAGTTGGAGGATAGTGAGAAAGAGCGTCATAGTCAAAGGCTTGGTGGGAATCTATTTAAATATGTCCAAGCATTGGCAAGGTTTGACGAGAAGTTAAGTGGAAGCCTTTTTCATTTCATTTGAGAAGGTAGCTAAACAAATGAAATGGCCACAGGACATGTGGGTAATACTGATTCAAACAAAGCTGATAGGTAGGGCTAGTGAAGTGTTTGCATCTCTACCGGAGGAGGTATCTGGAACGTATGAGGAGGTGAAGTGCATATGACCTAGTGCCTGAAGCTTACAGACAAAGGTTTAGAAATTTAAGGAAAGAATTTGGTCAAACATACATGGAGTTTGAAAGGCTCAAACAGAGTAATTTTGATAGGTGGATAAGAGCTTTGAAAATAGACCAAATGTATGAAGCTCTCAGAGAAATTATACTTTTGGGGGAGTTTAAAAATTCAATTCCTGATGTAGTGAGAATTCATGTGGAAGAACAGAGGGTTAAAACTGGGAGATTGGTAGCAGAAATGGCAGCTGATTATGAATTAGTTCATAAATCAGAGATTGGTTTCCAACATCAGTTTCAGCCGGTGAGGAATAGAAACTGGGGACATGAGAAATACTCAAGTGGTAAAGGTAAAGTTGATCTGATGGGAGACAATAAAGAGAGTATACCTCAGATTAAAAGAGAAATCCAGGAGAGTGGAAAAGAAATGAAAAGTTTCAAATGTTTTCACTGTAATAAACCAGGCCATGTAAAGTCACAGTGTTGGTGGTTGAAGAAAAACACTGGGAAGGCAGATGTGGTAAAACAGGATAAGACAGTGGGGTTTGTTAGAGTGTTAAAGGAAAGCCCAAGGGAAGTGAAGGAGGTGCAAATGATTGTACAGCCTGTTCAAGAAGTAATTGTTAAGAAGGTGCCAGATGTCTTTAAAGAATTTACTTGTGTGGGTAAAGTTTACTCGTGTGTATCAGGAGGAGCAGGTAAAGAAGTCACAATTTTAAGAGATACAGGGGCTAGTCAATCTTTAATGGTAAGAGATGAGGAATTATGTAGTTTGGAAAGAATGTTGCCAGAAAAGGTGGTGATATGTGGAATTCAGGCTGAGAGGAGTAGCGTTCCAATCTATCAGGTAAGGTTGGAAGGTCCAGTGAAGATTGGTGAAGTGGTAGTAGGAGTAATATATAAACTATCTTGTCCAGGAATACAGTTTATCTTGGGTAATGATATAGCTGGATCGCAGGTGGGAGTGATGCCTACTGTGTTTGATAAGCCAGTGGAAAATTAGACAACTGAAGAGTTGAAAGACGAATATCCTGGGATTTTTCCGGATTGTGTAGTAACCCAGTCGCAAAGTCACAGGTTAAGACAAGAGGAGAAATCAAAGAGTGAAGATGAAGTTGAAGTGCAATTATCAGAAACGATTTTTGATCAGGTGGTTGAAAAAGAACAAGAACAGGTGGAGGATGAGGTGGATATTTTTAGTTCAGGAAAAATGGCGGAGTTACAACAGAAAGATGTAGAAATAAAACGGATATATCAGAAAGCATATACGGAAGAGGAATCTGAGAGTATACCAGAGTGTTATTACCGTAAAAGTGATGTCTTGATGAGAAAATGGAGACTGTACATATACAGGCGGATGAAAAGTGGGCAGACGTTCATCAAGTAGTATTGCCGGTAGGGTATAGAAAGGAGGTGTTGCGAGTTGCACATGAGGTACCAGTGGGAGGTCATTTGGGAATAAGGAAAACTCAAGCTAAAATCCAAAAACATTTTTATCGGCCTGGACTACATAAAGATGTTACATTTTGTCAATCATGTCACACATGTCAAGTGATAGGGAAACCTCAAGCAGTGAAAAAACCAGCACCCTTAATAACCATTCCAGCATTTGAGAAACCTTTCACAAGGGTCCTAATCGATTGTGTAGGACCCCTTCCTAAAACAAAAAGTGGGAATCAATATCTTTTGACTATAATGGATGTGTCTACTAGGTTTCCAGAGGCCATTCCAGTACGTAATATTACAGCTAAAAGGATTGTGGAGGAGTTACTTAAATTCTTTACTAGATATGGACTACCCACAGAAATTCAATCGGATCAAGGATCAAATTTTACTTCAAAGTTATTCAAAGAAGTTATGGATAGCTTCGGAATAAAACAATTTAAATCAACTGCGTACTATCCAGAATCGCAGGGAGCGTTAGAAAGATGGCATCAGACATTAAAGACAATGTTGAGGCGTATTGTCAAGATTATCCAGAAGATTGAGATAAAGGAATCCCATTCACATTGTTTGCAATTAGGGATGCACCTAACGAGTCTACCAAATTTAGTCCTTTTGAACTAATTTCTGGTCATGAGGTAAGAGGACCACTTAAATTGATTAATGAAAAATTGGTGGGTGAGAAATCGGAAATTATACTATTGGATTACGTGTCAAATTTTAGGGAACGATTAAATAGAGCAGGTGAATTGGCGAGACAACATTTGAAATTTGCACAAAATGCGATGAAACGGGTAGCGGTCAAGAAATCCAAAGTTCGTAGTTTTGCCAGTGGGGATAAAGTTTTAGTGTTGTTATCGCGGTAGGGAGCCTTTAAAAGCTAGGTTTTGTCGACCGTATCAGATTGAAAGGAAATTAAGTGAGGTGAATTATGTGGTAAAAACACCAGATAGAAGGAAGACTCACCGAGTGTGTCATGTGAATATGCTTAAAAGGTACTTTGAAAGGGAAGAAGAGAAAAAGGAGGTTTTAATGATTCTAACTCAAAGTGACGAACCAAATCCAGATGACTGTGAAATTGACATACCTCAAATTAAATTGGAAAATGAGGATGTTCTTAAAAATTGGGATGAATTGTCAAGTTACCTTCCAGAGGAAAAACTAACTGACCTGAAAGAGTTATTGATATCACATGGGCAAGTTTGTAGAGATAAATTGGGAAGTACTAAAATGGCTATATCTGATGTAGATGTGGGAAATGCTGTTCCTATCAAACAACATCCATATAGACTTAACCCTTTAAAATTGGCACAGGTTAACAATGAGGTTGAGAGTATGCTTAAAAATGGCATAATTGAAGTGGGTTGCAGCCAATGGAGCTCACCCATAGTGATGGTACCTAAACCAGACGGTACCCAACGGTTGTGTGTGGACTATTGAAAGGTGAATGCAGTTACAAGAACGGACTCTTAACCTATCCCATGTTTGAAAGATTGCATTGGGAAAGTAGGACAATCTGCTTTTCTTTCCAACTTCCAGACATGGAAAGAACAGTTAAAACATTTAATGGAGTTCTTCGATCGACTTCAGGAGGCGGGTTTGGTGATGAACCTAGGCGAAAGTGAATTTGGAGAAGCCCGAATCACTTTCCTTGCGGAGTTTCCGATACCCTCAAGATGAAGGGAAATAATGAGATTTCTTAGCATGAGTGGATTTGATCGAACAGTTGTGCAAATGTTTTGTGGTGTGATTACTCCACTGATGGACTTGCGAAAGAAACATCAAAAATTTCAATGGACAGCGGACTTTCAACAGGCATTTGACTGCCTGAAAGCTGTGGTAACTAATGTTCCTGTATTGGAGAATTGCAAGGGGCTCTGTGGTCAGATTGAACTAAGTTATCTGATTCTGACGAGAAATGCCGAGGAGTAGAGGAATGGATGGATCGTGCAGAGACTTTGTTCAAAGAGACTGTCAATCGAGAAGTATTTCGGTTGGAGGAAGAAGAACAAAGAAAAATGGACTATTATACCTGTTTGCGTGGGTTTTTTTTAAAACAAAAAAGGTATATTTACTGTGTACATTTCTTAGTGGATGGTGCAAAAGTGAAAAATGAAACCATCTTGAAGTTGATAGTTTTTTTTTTCTTGGGGGGGAGGTGTCATGTGAGAGTGCCTTTAAGAAATGGATGTATAAGCAATGTACCTTTAAGAAATGCAGTGATGTCAGAGTGTGTGTGGAGCTGGGCTTTAGATCAGCCATTTTGCAGTTTTTTTAGTTGCAGTTTAAGAAGAGCTTGGGCGTGTCTGTGTTTGCAGTAAGCTGGATCTGCTGTGATCCCTGCCATGAAAGACGATCTCTGGATCATTTGGGTGATTTAAACTCATAATAGTAAAGCCTTTAACCTGATGTGTTCCTGTTTTAAGGTGTTAAGTCTCTCTTGGATGTTGAAAGGAATAACTGAAGGATTATTTGGTGTTGTAATATTTTCGGGGTTATCTTTGAAGTAAGGGGGTGTTAAGAGATCCAATGTTTATTTAAAAGGGTTAAGTTGAGTTCATGGAATAAACATTGTTTTGTGTTTAAAAACCCACGTGTCCATAATTGTAATCCCACACCTAGGGAACAAGCCGTGTGCTCGGAAAAGCAACAACAGCATGAAAGGAGGAGGTTGGTTGAACTCCATGATACATTTTGGGGTTCTGAAAACACCTCTCCCGTAACACCACACGAGACTCAATAAAAGATTCCAGGTCGGACAAGTCGAGGTATTTGGTGGATTCCTTCGTACGGTACAAAAGACCAAACACAACAGTGGGGTGTGTGTGAAGCGGTGCTGAGGGGGTGGTGTGTGTGTGGGGTGGGTGTTAGGGTGGTGTGGGACTGAGGGTGGTGTGGGGGTGAGGGTGGTGTGGTGGCGAGGGTGGTGTTGGGTTGGTGTATGGGTGGTGTGGGGGTGAGGGTGGTGTGGTGGTGAGGGTGGTGTGGGCTTGGTGTATGGGTAATATGCAGTAGAGGGTGGTGTAAGCATGGTGTGGATATGATTGTGGTATGGGGGAGAGGGTGGTCTGGGGTGACGGTATGATTTGATTTATTATTGTCACATGTATTAGTATACAGGGAAAAGTATTGTTTCTTGCATTCTATGCAGACACCGTATACCGTTCATAGGGAAGGAAGGAGAGACTGCAGAATGTAATGTCACAATCACAGCTCAGGTGTAGAGAAAAGATCAACTTAATACGGGGTAGGTCCATTCAAAAGTTTGATGGCAGCAGGGAAGAAGCTATTCTTGAGTCGATTGGTACGTGACCGCAAACATTTGTATCTTTTTCCTGATGGAAGAAGGTGGAAGAGAGTATGTCCGGGGTGCTTAGGGACCTTAATTACGCTGGCTGCCTTTCCGAAGCAATGGGACTTGTAGATAGAGAGTGGTGTGGGGGTGAGGGTGGTTTTTGGGGGGAGTTGACACGTGTCACAGGAAACTGCAACTCACCGGAGGTTTCACTTCCTCGCCCAAGGCCGAGTTCAACTTCGGCGACTGCCCTTTCCTCTGGCCTGCCGACCACGTCCAGATCCTTAAATCTGCCATGGTGAGGGGCCGCATGTCCAGCGATCCCCCTCCAGTCTTCTCCCGCTCCCTATGGTTATGGGCAGCCTTCTCCTGTGGTGGTGGGGAACAGAAAATGCACAGCGTTAGACAGCCCGACACATGCAGCCAAGGGGATGGGTATCTGGTGGCTTCATTGGTCAGGGCCATGGTGACCAGTGCTGGCATGTGGTGCAGGGTGGGGGTTCGTCCACCCTCTGGGTGGGGCAGGGGTGTTAGGGGCACAGTGCTGCCTACTCACCCCTGGCCACCCTGAGGAGCTCATGCAGTTTTTTATGGCACTGCAGGCTGGTCCAGGTGGCATTGCTCGTGGAGCTGATGGCCTCGACCACCTGCGCCCAGGCATGGCGAACGGTGGCGACAGGCAGCCTCCTTCCCGAGCCGGGGTACAGGGTGGCCCACTTCTCCTCCATGGCGTCCAGGAGCGTCTGAATTTCAGCATCGGTGAATCTTGGGGCCGCTCTCCTTGTTGCCATCTTGCTGGCTGGGATGAGTGTGTGGGAAGTGCAGTGTGTATATGCGGCTGCAGCCTGTCAGCCTCCTGAGTGTCAATCGCGAAACTGGTGAATCCTGCACCATTTCTCATTGGAATCGATTGTGTTCCACGCGTTGCCGGTGCCTAGCCCCTTAACGGTCGCCGAATCGGTCCAGATGCGCCGCCAGTTTTGCTGTCATGGAACTCCACAAATCCTGCCCTGGCGTCAACATTTAGTCTCAAGAACGGAGAATCTCGCCGACTAATTTTTTAATTCTAGATTTTTAGTTAATTAACATTGTTTAAAGCCCCGAGCTAACACAGTATAATTTGTTGCTAGATCATAAGTGAAGGCCTCTGGATTACTAGTCCAGTAACATACTTATTATGTTAATATTACTATTGACTTTTGTCTCTAATTATGGCACATTAACATACCGCAGTGGATCTTTTAAGATTGTGAGCAATTTTTAACAGACTAATGCTATTGTGGCTGACCTTTCACGAGCCAGGAAATGTACCCTTAAAGGCTTGACATACTAATTCACATGTCAGTTGCCACAAAACAAATGGTTCTATTGCTTATGGCACCCTGAGAAAAGCAATTTCAATATGAAGGTTGCTTAAATCAATTAACATAGGTTCGGCATTGAAACAACCCCATGCAGCATTAGAGTGAGGTGGGCTTCCTGGAGTGTCTGGTGTGATAGAAGCAGCAGAGAGTGGCTCACACCAATCCCAAAATGTGCTGATCTCACACTTTAATAGGAGGCCAACCCCTTTAGGTGTTTTAGCAGCACTTATGGCACAACATGTGATTTAGTGTGACTTCAAACCAAGTGTGGAAGTTTGGTGAGAAGAGGGACATTTTAAATATCTTCCGAAAAATCTAATGGAGTTTGTATTTGTGTTTATTACTTAACTGCAGCTACTTGCAGGCCAGTGAGCCTTACGTCAGTGATAGGGAAATTATTGGAGGATTCTTCGAGACAGGATTTACTCCCACTTGGAAATAAATGGACATATTAGCGAGAGGAAACGTGGTTTTGTGAAGGGGAGGTCATCTCTCACTAACTTGATCAAGTTTTCAAGGAAGTGACGAAGATAACTGATGAGGGTAGAGCAGTGGGTATTGTCTACATGGACAACACCTTTGTAAGGCCTTTGACAAGGTCCCTCATGGCAGACTAGTACAGAAGGTGGGGCGTCATTCTCCGACCCCCCAGCGGGTCGGAGAATGGCCGTTGGCCGCCGTGAATCCCGCCCCCGCCGGTTGCCGAAGTCTCCGAAGGGAGAAAAGTCGGCAGGGAGTTAATGGCGCCGCTGACGTCGGAGAATGGCACGGGTCTGCGCAAGGCAGCCAATTTTGGGCCTGCCGATATTCTCCCTTCCGGATGGGCCAAAGTCCCGTCGACGTGATGACCGTTCACGTCGACGTAAATCAAACCTCCTTTTCATCGGCGTGAACCTGGAGCACAGCGTGGAGGTGAGTGACGGCCTGGGGGGTTGGCCGCTGGGCAGGCGATGGCGTGGCCGCAGTCTGAATGTGTGGGGGAGAGGTGTGTCTCGGGTTGTGTGTGTGTGTGTGCTGCGGGGGGGGCGGGGGGGGGGTTAGAGTGGGCTGGGCTCCGAGGGAGTGCCGGGAGGGGGGTCCGTGCCGGGGAGGAGGATGGGGGGTCCGTGCCGGGGAGGAGGTTGGGGTCCGTGTCAGGGAGGGGGATGGGGGGGGAGTCCGTGATGGGGAGGAGGATAGGGGGGTCCGTGCCGGGGAGGGGGATGGGGGGTCCGTGCCGGGGAGGGGGATGGGGGGTCCGTGCCGGGGAGGGGGATGGGGGGGGGTCCGTGCCGGGGAGGAGGTTGGGGTCGTTGCCGGGGAGGAGGATGGGGGGGTCCGTGCCGAGGAGGGGGATGGGGGGTCCGTGCCGGGGAGGAGGATGGGGGGGGGCCATGCCGGGGAGGGGGATGGGGGGGGTCCGTGCCGGGGAGGAGGATGGGGGGGGGGTCCGTGCCGGGGAGGGGGATGGGGGGGGCGTCCGTGCCGGGGAGGAGGTTGGTGTCCGTGCCGGGGAGGAGGATGGGGGGTCTGTGCCGGGGAGGGGGATGGGGGGGTCCGTGCCGGGGAGGAGGTTGGGGTCCGTGCCGGGGAGGAGGATGGGGGGGTCCGTGCCGGGGAGGGGGATGGGGGGGTCCGTGCCGGGGAGGAGGTTGGGGGGGTCCGTGCCGGGGAGGGGGATGGGGGGTTTGTGCCGGGGAGGGGGATGGGGGGGGGGACCGTGCCGGGGAGGAGGTTGGGGTCCGTGCCGGGGAGGAGGTTGGAGCACAGGTTCACGCCGACCAGCGTGGAGGTGAGTGACGGCCTGGGGGGTTGGCCGCTGGGCAGGCGATGGCGTGGCCGCAGTCTGAATGTGTGAGGAGAGGTGTGTCTCGGGTTGTGTGTGTGTGTGTGCGGCGGGGGGGGCTGGTTAGAGTGGGCTGGGCTCTGGGGGAGTGCCGGGAGGGGGGTCCATGCCGGGGAGGAGGATGGGGGGGGGTGTCCGTGCCGGGGAGGGGGATGGGGGTCCGTGCCGGGGAGGTGGATGGGAGGGGGGGGGGTGTCCGTGCCGGGGAGGAGGTTGGGGTCGTTGCCGGGGAGGAGGATGTGGGGTCCATGCCGGGGAGGGGGATGGGGGGTCCGTGCCGGGGAGGGGGATGGGGGGTCCGTGCCAGGGAGGGGGATGGAGGGGGGGACCGTGCCGGGGAGGAGGTTGGGGTCCGTGCCGGGGAGGAGGTTGGAGCACAGGTTCACGCCGACCAGCGTGGAGGTGAGTGACGGCCTGGGGGGTTGGCCGCTGGGCAGGCGATGGCGTGGCCGCAGTCTGAATGTGTGGGGAGAGGTGTGTCTCGGGTTGTGTGTGTGTGTGCGGCGGGGGGGGGGGGGGGGGGGTGGTAAGAGTGGGCTGGGCTCCGGGGGATTGCCGGAAGGGGGGTCCGTGCCGGGGAGGAGGATGGGGGGTCGTTGCCGGGGAGGAAGATGGGGGGGGTGGTCCGTGCCGGGGAGGGGGATGGGGGGGGTGGTCCGTGCCGGGGAGGGGGATGGGGGGGGTCCGTGCCGGGGAGGGGGGTGGGGGGGGGGGGGTCCGTGCCGGGGAGGAGGTTGGGGTCGTTGCCGGGGAGGAGGATGGGGGGTCCTTGCCGGGGAGGGGGATGGGTGGTGCGTGCCGGGGAAGAGGATGGGGGGGGGCCGTGCCGGGGAGGGGGATGGGGGGGGGGTCCGTGCCGGGGAGGAGGTTGGGGTCCGTGCCGGGGAGGAGGATGGGGGGTCCGTGCCGGAGAGGGGGATGGGGGGGGGGTCCGTGCGGGGAGGAGGTTGGGGTCTGTGCCGGGGAGGGGAATGGGGGGGGGGACCATGCCGGGGAGGAGGTTGGGGTCCGTGCCGGGGAGGAGGATGGGGGGGGGGGGGCCGTGCCGGGGAGGGGGATGGGGGGGGTCTGTGCCGGGGAGGAGGTTGGGGTCCGTGCCGGGGAGGAGGATGGGGGGGTCCGTGCCGAGGAGGGGGATGGGGGGTCCGTGCTGGGGAGTGGGATGGGGGGTCTGTGCCGGGGAGGGGGATGGGGGGGGGGTCCGTGCCGGGGAGGAGGATGTGGGGGCAAGTGAGTTGGTGCACCTGGCCAGGTGCCAGCATCCAACAGTTGGACCCATGCGGTCCATGCCACCTGGCTGGGTGGAAGGAGGGGATATGGGCAATGATGACATGTCGTCGTTCACCCCCCCCCCCAACCAGGCCGTCATGTTTTCCCATCATCCAGCGATGTTGGCCGCCGTGGCGGCAGGGCTAATGTCCATGTTGCCCTGGATGAGGAGGAGGAGCGTGCCAGAGAGGCGGCGCAGGCTGCCGCAGAGGGGCAGGCGGCAGCCGCCCAGGCTGGAGGGACACCTGACCGACAAGACGAGGAGGGGGAGGAGGACGTCGCGGCCCCACGGCAACGGAGGCACCCGAGGGCGCCCCGTGTGTACCGGCCCCGGCAGTCATACCAGGACCTCACGGACCGGGAATGCAGGAGGAGACTCCGGATGAGGCGGGAAACCGTGGCACACACCTGCCACCTGCTGGCACACCTGTCACCGCGTGGCACTGGCGGGGGACACCCTCTCCCCATGTCCGTCAAGGTTACAGTGGCCCTGATACGTCGCCGTGCGGCCACCTGCAGATAACAGGGCCGTGTTCACCAATAGGAAGGAGACCTATTCGATGAACATACAGGTGGTCAGCGACCACCGCATGATGATCCTGCAAGTCTGCGCCCGTTACCCAGGCAGTGTACAAGACTCATACGTGTTGTCGCGGTCATCCATCCCCGGCATGTACGAGGGACGCCATCCCCGGCTGAGGGGCTAGTTGCTGGGCGACAGGGGCTACCCATTGCGATCGTGGCTGATGACGCCTGTACGGAGGCCACGCACTGAGGCGGAGAACCGCTACAATGATGCCCATGTAGCGACAAGGGGAGTGATAGAGAGGTGCTTTGGCGTGCTGAAGATGCGTTTCAGGTGCCTGGACCTCTCTGGGGGCGCCCTCCAGTATCGGTCAGATAGGGTCGGCCGCATCATTGTGGTGTGCTGCGTCCTGCACAACATAGCCCAACAGAGGGGCGATGTGCCGCAGGCAGAGGAGGGCGGAGTGGAGGAGCAGCAGGAAGTGGCACAGTCCTCCCCAGATGAGGGGGATGGGGGCAATGATCAGGGCAGACGGGGTAGACACAGGCGGGTGGCTGTCCACCGTTACCGGCTGGCCCAGCGGGCACGGGACAGACTGATAGCCGCCCGCTTCACTGACTAGATGGGCGTGGGAATCGGGTAGTATGGCCACAGACCGCACACCATGGCAACAGCCGACCACCCACACCCCCCACCCATCCACCCACCCAGCACCCTCACCTCCCTCCCAACCCCACCCATCCCACCCGCATGCACCCCCCCCCCCCCCCATTGCGATCCACCTGCGGCACAACGGGCCGGGCTCACACAGTTGCGGGTGGACGCGTGTCTATTGCAGGCCATGGAGGATGATGACAACCCGCCCTGCGGCGAGCTCCTGGCTCCACATCGTTGGACTATGTCTGACCCATGGCCACAGTACCACCATCCACCCGGACCATCCCTGCATGCGGCTGTGACACTGCAGCGCACGGTCCCGTCCTCTGCCCGGGGGGATGTTGATGGCGGCCCAGGGGGAAGGGGGCAGACACACCTGGGGCTGAGGTAAGACCACCCCTCACACACACACTTGCGCTCAACGTACATGACACCCCCGCACACTTTGGACAGAGCACAAAGGCAGCTTCTGCAGGTGTAAAATTGATTTTAATAACCAAACGTGTTCATGCACGTGGGCTAGCCCCTAAAACTCATCTGTGCCCTGCACCCGTGCCAACTTACTCAGTGTCTAATTGTTTGGCCTTACGGGCCCTTTGACTACGTCTACGTGGTTCCCCAGACGGTACAGCAGAACTGGAGGTGGACTCCTGTGATTCCTGCCCTCTGACACTGGATCCCTTTGGCGGCCGTTTCCTGGGGCGTCCTGGCCTAGATGGGCCAGGCTGCGGCCCGGGCGACTGGGATGGCGAGCTGCCAGCCTGTCCTGCCCGTTGCCCACCCGATGCACCTGGGAAGGAAGGGGGGGGGGGAGTCTGAGGTGTCGCGGTGTTCCCGGACCTCCCCTACAGGGGGACCCGGGACGGACCACACCACCTCCTCCTCCTCCTCCCTCGGGGTGCCCGATGGCCCCCAGGCCTCTACATGGGTGGGGGATGCGAACGGACTGGCCATCCGACGCCCCCCGGCATCTGGCGCTGCCAGTCCTGGAGGCCCGTGCTGGTATCGACAGGGGTCTGCAGGTTTGCAGCCATGGAGCCCAGGGGGTTGCAAACCCTGTCTGTGACAGTGCGACGCCGGCTCGCACATGGCCACTGGCGCCGATGCCCTCAGCGATGGCCTGCAGAGACTGGGCCATGGCCTGCAGAGACTGGGATATGACCTGCTGAGACTGGGCCATGGTGTTGAGCGCCTCTGCCATCTGGCGCTGGCACTGGCTCATGGCCTCCTGTGAGAGGGCAGCCATGTCCTGGGCCACAGACGCCGCCTGCACGGAAAGCCCCAGGCCTCGCAAACCGTTCCCCATGTCTGACACCGTCGCACCCATTGCCTCCACCGCGGACGCCACCCGTGCGGTGTCGGCCTGGGTGGCACGCATGACCGGCACCACTTCCAGCTCCTGGACGCGGGTGGACTCCTCCACCTGCGACTGCAGCCGCCGCAAGCCCGCCGTCACCCTCTTCGCTCGTCTCCGGGTCGGTGGTTGCATCGGATCTATGTGTGGGTGTGCAAACTCCAGGAACCCAGGATCCATCTGGGCGGCAGATGTTCGCTTGGGCTGGGCTGCCCTCAGACCGCCCGGCCCCTCTGCTGCTCCTACCTCCACCTGCTGTACCAGGACGGCTGTGTTGTGCGCACCAGTGAGTGTACCAGACGCCTCATCACTAAAGTGCCCAACCGAGGTGAGTGTTTCTGCGATGGTGGAGGGTGTTGGTGACAGCAGTGGCGTTGTGTCGTGCTCTTCGTCCCACTCTGAGTCCATGGCACTTTGGGGTGGGGGTTCGTCTCCACCCATCCACTCTGAGTCACTGTCCGGTATTTCGTCTTCCTGGGTAGTGCTGTCCTGGGTAGGGGTGTCCTGGGTAGTGCTGTCCTGGGTAGTGGTGTCCTGGCTCGGATGTGACGGGGGCCTGTGGCTGCCCCCCTCGTCGCTGGGTGGCACACGCCTGCGCCGTCGCTCCCGCACGTGACGGGGCTGTCGTCTCCCTGTTGCTCCGGGTCTCTCCGTCTCCCGTGGTGTGTGAGGGGCATCCTGCGGGCGTCGCATGCCGGAGGGTCCGGGTCTCTCCGTCTCCCGTGGTGTGCGAGGGGCATCCTGCGGGCGTCGCATGCCGGAGGGTCCGGGTCTCTCCGTCTCCCGTGGTGTGCGAGGGGCATCCTGCGGGCGTCGCATGCTGGAGGGTGCGGGTCTCTCCGTCTCCCATGGTGTGCGAGGGGCATCCTGCGGGCGTCGCATGCCGGAGGGTCCGCGTCTCTCCGTCTCCCGTGGCCTCCGAGGGGCGTCCTGCAGGCGGTCTGCATCTGCGGGGATGGGTGCCTGGACGTTTGCTCCTGCGATACACAATGAAGCATGCATCATCAGACACGCAGGCAGTGATCAGGTGATATGGGGGAGGGGGAGATAGGGGAGGGGGGATATGGGGACAGGCTGTTGGTGGCTCACTTGCTAGTACGCCTCCGACCTCTGCATCAGCAACCTCCCGGTCCTCAGGTCCGCCAGCCAGTTCCAGGGCTCTTTCCTCGTGTTCGGTCAGTGGCCTCTCATCAGCGGGGCTCCTCCAGTCCTCACATGCTCCCTATTGTTGTGTGCGCGCTTCTCCTGTGGCGGGGGGGGTGGGTGTGGGTGGTGGCAGGGGTAAAAGGCAACAGTGTTAGGCAGGTGTATGAATGCACGCCATCGGTTGCGCATGCATTGCAGAGGTTAAGGTTAGGGCTGGATTCACTTGGGGATATGGGGGAGGGGGGGGATATGGGGGAGGGGGGATACGGGGGAGGGGGGATATGGGGGAGGGGGATATGGGGGAGGGGGATATGGGGGAGGGGGGGATATGGGGGAGGGGGGATACGGGGGAGGGGGGATACGGGGGAGGGGGGATATGGGGGAGGGGGGATATGGGGGAGGGGGATATGGGGGAGGGGGATATGGGGGAGGGGGATATGGGGGAGGGGGGATATGGGGGAGGGGGGATATGGGGGAGGGGGGATATGGGGAATATGGATATCGGGCAGGGGGAGAGGCTCACCCTGGCTGCTCTGACGAGGTCGTTCACCTTCTTGTGGCACTGGGTGCCTGTCCGTGGTGTCAGGGCCGCAGCGGTGACGGCCTCTGCCACTTCCCTCCACAGGCGCCGGCTGTGGCGTGGGGCAACTCTGCGGCCGTGCCCGGGATACAGGGCGTCCCTTCTCTGCTCCACTGCGTCCAGGAGCGCCTCCACATCCCGTGACTGGAACCTCGGTGCTGAGCGGCGGCCAGCCATCCAGTCGGGTGTTCCGGTCGGGTGGGGGGGAGCAGCGCGGCCTTATGAGCCGTCACGCCGTGCGGCGTGTATGACGCTGCAAGCGTGAACCACGTGCGCAAGCGCGGATCCCGTCACGTCGCTGCTCGCCCATTTCGGGCCAGAGACTTTTGAACCATTTTTCCGACGTGACGCAAGTCAGATTTGCGCCGTTTTTTGCGCCGATCGGCGGACTTTGCGCCGATAACGGAGAATTTCGCCCGTGAAGTCGCATGAGATCAGAAGTGAGCTGGCAAGTTGGATACAGAACTGGCTCGGTCATAGAAGTTAGAGGTTAGCAGTGGATGGTGTGTTTCTGAATGGAGGGCTGTGACTAGTGGTATTCCTCAGGGATCAGAGCTGGGACCTTTGCTGTTTGTAATATGTGTAAATGATTTGGAGGAAATTGTAACTGGGCTGATTAGGAAGTTTCCGGACGACACAAAGATTGGTGGAATTGCGGATAGCGATGAGAGTCAAAGGATACAGCAGGATATAGATCGGTTGGAGACTTGGACGGTGAGATGGCAGATGGAGTTAATCCGAGGTTAATGTGAAGTAATGCAGATGGGAAATATACAGTAAATGGCAGAACACATGACAGGTACACAGACCACTGAAAGTGGCAACGCAGGTGGAGAAGGTAGTCAGGAAGGCATACTTGCCTTCATTGGCCACGGCATTAAATTGAAAAATTAGCAAGTCACGTTGCAGTTTTATTGTTAAAGGTTTCCTTTACTCCACAGCAGGCTGGTATTGGGTGTCACAGATAACTGCGCGTGTCTCTCTCCTGCAGGGTTGAAACCACAACCCAGAAGTGTCGCACTGAGACAGCTTCGCAAGAGAGGGAACAAGTCTCACTGTTTATACCTAACCAATGGGATTATTCTGATGCGACACCAGTTACCCTGGGCGGGATTCTCCAATCCCGCGGCAGAGTATCCACGCCGTGGTAAAACGGGCCACCCCCATGACTAATTCTGGCCCCTCCAGGGGGCCAGCACGGCTCTGGAGCAGTTGGCGCCGCTCCATCTGCAGATCCCGGCGCGAACCGTGCGCCGCGGGATCTGCGCATGCGTAAGACATGCGCAGGTGCGCCGGCGCCAACGCGCGCATGTTCAGTGGCCTCCTTCAACGCGCGGGCCCCGATGCAACATGGCGCAGGACTACAGGGGCCGGCACGTAGGAAAGGAGGCCGCCAGCTAGAGAGGCCGGCCAGCCGACCGGTGTGCCCCGATCGCGGGCAAGGACACATTGGAGGCCCCCCCCAGGGTCGGACCCCCCCCTTTCCCCCCCTCCCCCCCAAAGGCCACCACTCGACCCTTACACGCCGAGGTCCCGCCGGCCCAGAGCAGGTTCGAACGGCGACGGCGGGACTCAGCTCTTTTCATACGGCCGATCGGCCCATCCGGGCCGGAGAATCGGTGGGCCAGCCGTGTAGAGCGGTCCGTGCCCGGCGACACGCCAACCATTCCGGTGCCAATGTAACGGAGAATCGCGTGCCGGCGTCGGGGCACCGTGGCGCGATTTGCGCGGCCCGCCGGCGATTCTCCGACCCGGCGTGGTGTCGGGGAATCCCACCCCTTGACTGTCACCTATGCCTGTGTGAATCTCTCTCCTGTTGACGGTGAAATGTCACCCGGAAGTGCCCCACTAGTGCAACTTCACAAGAGAGAGAGAAAGAGGGACCACAGTTTATTCCTAACCAGTAACCTCTCTTGAATGAGCGTATTTGAAGCGCTCGGATTCCTTTTGGGTTCTCGACTTCGGAATTATATTCTAGCAATTATTGTGACTCAACCAGTGCGGAAAGTGAAGGAAAGGTGAGACTACAACAATGGTAAATTTACAAATACATAATTTATTCAAGAAGATTAGGCCCTCCATCCACAACTCAGACTATAACACACAAAGACTGGTTATAAAAATACTATGGGAAGCAAGAAACCAAACGACATATCGAAAATTCTTATCCTTACACAAGTTTACATTAGCACACACAAATATGTATATCTATCCACTCCTGCACCGCCCCCCCCCCCCCCAACCTCAACAATCTGGCCGAATTGGGAGTTTTTGTGGGCTGAGGGAATATACTCACAGTTCCCAGGAAAATAGTTGAACAGGCACGAATGTTTCTTTGGCTTTTCCTCAAAACTGACTGGTCCGTTTGGCTGATGGGCCTGCTGGTCTGGCTCCTCCGCAGGAATCTTTTATAGTCCGTGTAGTCTGGTGTTCGTGATCTTCCGCCCCATAATGTTCTTCCGCACAGTTCTCCTCGTAATGTTCGTCTATCCCTGTGACGTTCTCAAATCTCCTCCTGCTCTTCACATCTGATCGCTGTAGTCGTCTGAGGACTTGTAGTCTGATGGAAGTCCCATAGTAGTCTCTACTCTACCCTGAGCCCCGTATTTTTAAGGGCAAAAACCTGAATGGAGCTGACTGACCCCTCCCACAGGTGAGTTCCAGGACAAAGGCCTGCTAATTGCTGGCAGGGTGAAACTGATTTGCTCAGTTTCTCTACAAAGGTTCAGTAATGTCTCCGGAGACCACTGATCTCTTGCAACTGGCTCAAAGTGGGCGTTAGGGACAACTTTAATCGTGTTCCCATTAGTAAAGTGCGACTTCGTCTGGCCAGAGCAAAACCCACCTCCATACCATTGTCTCTCCCGCAGTTCGGGCCGCCCAGACACTCCTGCATAATTTTTCAGTTGGCCCTGTCGTGACTCATGGCCTCTTTTGTTTTTATCCGAGATGGGTCTGGGGGTGTGGTGTATATGCCACGGCATTGTAGCAGGTATGAGCTCCTCAGATATCCGCCGAAGACTCCTAGAAAGGGACACCCTGGGACTTAGAGAGGCACGGGCCCTGGCAGGGTCCATGGACGTTGCCTACAAAAACGCGCAGTCCTATGTGCCCGACCGCTCGGCAGCCCCCTGGGCTGCATGGCACCCCGCAGCGGGAGCCCCACAGACCTTCCCCCTGACCCCGCAGGCCTGCGCTACGAGACGGCCCGCTAACGCCACCGGGCCCAGCTGTTTCTTCTGCGGGCAGGCGAATCAACCCCGCCCGCGCTGCCCGGCCCGCACCGCCACTTGCAAAGGGTGCGGCAAGAAGGGCCACTTTGTGGGGGTCTGCCAAGCCCGCGCCGTGGCCGCGGTCTCCAGCAACTCCAGACCGCCGTGGCAACCGCCCCTTCAGGCCCCGACCGCCCAGCGCTCACCGCCACCCCCCCTATCCTAGCGCCACGTGCGACCCACGGGTGCGGCCATCTTGCCCCCCGGACACCACGCTAGACGGGTGGGCACCACCATCTTGTCCATCGCCGCCGCCATTTTGTCCATCCCCGCTGCCATCTTGTTCATCCCCGGACACTATGTACGACCCATGGGTGACGCCATCTTGGATGGGCCCCAGGCCCCCAGCACGGCCGACTACACGCTGCCCGATTAGAACTCGCAACTGCTTCATCTGGCCTCGGTGACACTGGACCAATGTCGACCCCGGACACTCGCAACAGCTACAACGACGGTCTTCATCAATGACGTCTTGCCTGATTGACTCTGGGAGCATGGAAAGCTTTGTTCACCCCGACACGGTAAGGCGCTGTTCACTTGTAACCCATCCCGTAAATCAAAGGATCTCCCTGGCCTCCGGGTCACACTCGGTGGAGATAAAGGGGTTCTGCCTAGCGAACCTCACTGCCCAAGGCAGGAAATTCAACAATTTTCGCCTGTATGTCCTGCCGCACCTCTGAGCGGCTACCCTCCTGGGAGTGGACTTCCAATGCCATTTGCAAAGCTTGACCTTTAAATTTGGTGGCCCTATACCTCCCCTTACTGTCTGCGGCCTCGTGACCCTTAAGGTAGACCCGCCTTCCCTGTTTGCGAACCTCACCCTGGATTGCAAACCCGTCGCCACCAGGAGCAGGCGGTACAGTGCCCAGGACTGGACCTTCATCAGGTCAGAGGTCCAAAGGCTGCTGGGGGAAGGGGTCATTGAAGCGAGCAACAGTCCCTGGAGAGCTCAAGTAGTGGTGGTAAAGACCGGGGAGAAGCTGCAGTACCTCCAGTAACAGTATTGTAGTGTTAGGTCAAGGTAATGTTAGGGCAGAATATCATGAGGCACCCTATTACTTACCATTGGTTGTAAGAGGAGAGAACACATGCTCTCTGATAGGAAGGGACTTTCTGAAGAAGATGCGGTTAAACTGAACTGAGTTATTTACAGTAGGGATCAGTAAGAATATGTCCGACATTGACATAAGAGAACAGAAAGAGGCCTTTGAACAAAGAGGACATTGTATTTGCTTGAAAGAGGAAATCTGTCAAAGGGAGAGCAGGTGTAACCTATTGTTCAAATTCCTCCTCCAGTCCAAAGTGAAAGTCAGGAAGAAACTGAAATATTTGGTGGTCTTTTGCTGGATCCTAAAACATTCCCATATCTCAGTTTTACTATTATTCTCAATAATAATCTTCATTATTGTCACAAGTAGGCTTACATTAACACTGTAATGAAGTTACTGTGAAAATCCCCTAGCCACCACATTCCGGTGCCTGTTCGGGTACACGGAGGGAAAATTCAGAATTCTCGTGTGAGAAAACAGCACAACTTTCAGGACTTGTGAGAGGAAACCGGAGCACCCGGAGGAAACCGGAGTGCCCGGGGAGAACGTGCACACTCCGCACAGACAGTGACCCAAGCGGGAATCGAACCCAGGGCTCTGGCGCTGTGAAGAAACAATGCTAACCACTGTGCTGTCTTTGCAATTAGAAGCCTCTTCTTTTAATCTCATACTATCCTTAACTTGCTGAGTGTGACATGAATGGGTCTTTCTCGCTGCTTTTCGGTTTCAATGCAATGTATGTTTGTTGAACATTTTAAATTGTTTCTTTCAATGTTTTGCACTGTTCATTTATCACAGATCCTTTAGCCGATTTATCCAATCAAACTTAGTCAGTTTTCCCAGTGGGTTGTGCACGTTCCAGTGTTGAATACATTTCAGGCTGGGATAGAGAGATATTTCGGTCTTTCAGTGAATCAAGGGAAATGGGGAGTGGGCGGGAAAGTGGAACTGAAAGCCCAAGATCAGCTATGATATTGAATAGAGGAGTGCGCTCAAAGGGCTGTGTGGCCTACTCTTGCTCCTAGTTCTTGTGTACTTGTTAAGTAGTTGACTACCGAAACACACCCTGCTCACTGCACAGCAAGATTACTACGTGCAGTTTTGCATGTAGTTAGGTGAAGTTAGTAGAACCCCCAAAGCAATATTGATGCTGACAGCTGGCCTTCGTGTATCTCTGTTGAATCATTCCTATTACTGAGATAAGCATTCATCAAACTCTACCTTTTGTAATAACTCATTTTTATTCATGAAATATTTCACCCACAATATTGAGAAAAATTAAAGTTGTTGGGAAATAATTGATTTAATTTGCAGCAGTTGAGTCTGACATACAATGCAAGCATTACTTTGATCAAAAATAATCCAGTTCAAAGAAGTAAGCGATGCACAATGATGCTTTACAGTTTGCTTTGCATATTAAATGAAAATTCATGGTCCCCATGCAGAACTTCAGCCAAGTTCAGCGTGTTCTTTTAGATAAAAATATGTAAAAAGATTCATGAAAATGCTCAGTGACCTTCACAACTGTCACTGGTCGGAAAATCCTTTTCACTTAAAGGTTAAGTTTAATGAAGTGTTCCATCAAAACAATTGTTTCCTTTTGGGCAAACTGGTTAACTTATTGATGCAACTAAACAGCATTTTGTCATTACTGATGGTGAAAGGGCAGCACGGTGGCGCAGTGGGTTAGCACTGTGGCCTCACAGCGCCGAGGTCCCAGGTTCGATCCCGGCTCTGGGTCACTATCCGCGTGGAATTTGCACATTCTCCCCGTGTCTGCGTGGGTTTCGCCCCCACAACCCAAAAATGTGCAAGCTAGGTGGATTGGCCATGCTAAATTTCCCCTTAATTGGAAAAAAATAAATTGGGTACTCTAAATTTATTTTTCAAATAAATAAATGATGGTGAACATCAAATCAAATTCTTGCTGATAAAATATTGCATCTAGTCCGCCTTCTGAAAAAAGAAAACCAATTTAAACAAAAATATTTTTATCTGCTGACGGTTGAACTGTGTCCAAGGCAAGGAACTAACTTTGTGTGTGGCCTTAGATCCTGACAAGGTTATTAAGGCAATAATACCTTTATTAGGCAAGGGGTAGGACAAATGATAACACCAGATGGTGGAAGCGATGCCGAAATCAGAAGAGGAGCTAGCCAGAAATAATTTCATGAAGGTGAAGGATGTGTAAACAGCAAGAAAACTCAGCTTGTAACAAGGAAAATCTCACAAGATGCTATATTCTATCGACTTTCCTGTATGCCTCAGAAACCTGGACAATAAGTTAAGTTCTGTGGAAGAAAATAGAGGCCTTTGAAATATGGATGCTGAGACATATGATTAAAACCTCTTATGCCAAAAACAAATGATGAGGTGCTTGAAATTGCAAGAGGAAAAAGAACTCGAAAAACGGACATCCAGAAAAAGGTTAGTCATTCAGAAACTTGATCAGAGCTGAAGGGCAACAGAAATCTCTGCTGGAGGGCAAAGTGGAGGAAGCAGAAAGCGGAGTCAACCTGGGCGTAGTTGGATCACGGATGTCACAGAGTGGTTGCAGTTGGATACACTGGATGTGTGAGGATGGTGCAAGACGGATGGGTGTGACTTACCATGTGGCAGCAGATCTTCTGGCAAGTGTAGCTGCAAGTAGAAGCAATAAGTGTTACAGATCAAAAGTGGAAAAATGGAGTTGAGATGCAGATCAGGCGTGATCTCATTGAATGGTGACACAAGCTTTTTAAAATTCATTCACGGGATGTGGGCTCCACTGGCTAGGCCAACATTCATTACCCATTCCTAATTTCCCTAGAGAAGGTGGTGGTGAGTTGCGTTCTTGAACCACTTCAGTCCCTGCAATGTAGGTGCTCCCACAGTGCAGTTAGGGAGGGAGTTGGTGAGTAGAAGCAAGTAGAGGTAGCAACACAAGAGCATGATCTAGTTAATGAAGTTTAGGTAAACTAGAAAAGTGACAAGATATGATGATCATCTAACATGCATAATATAGTTTCAGAATGAATCCTGAATGCTTCATTTTCTCTAGCCAGGAACGTATTAAAACTTTTGCACTGAATTTCTACCAAAACAATTATTGAGCCAGTTATTGAGCCTAAATTAAATCAATTTGCAGGGTTGGGGTGGATTTTATGGAGCATACAAGAGTGGGGAAAGTGGTGTGCATGGAGGTGAATTAGGTGAGATTTGGAATTTCCAATTCCTGACAATGGGTTGAGATGTGGTGTGTCGAGCATTATGCCAGTCTGTAGCGTATTCATAATTATAGTGTATCTGCATTCCATGAATATCCCTTAGTGTAAAACTTCTTTTAATTACATCCTACCTTCAAGATAAATTCAGCTGCACACGAGAATATAGTTCAGAATTGTTTAAAGATGGCATACAGAGTGCTTTTTGGATTCCTCACTTTTGTGGGGGACACAAAGAATCCAGCATGAGTTTGTAGAGTCAAACAGAAAGTAACTTTATTTGCAACAATATGTACAAAGTACCAGCAGTTCACTACTGGTTCTCAGCCGGTACCACACTGGCCAGCTCTATTTATACTGCTGCACTGCTAATGATTGCCCCACCTCCCTCATTGGGAGAACTCATTCCCCAAAAGTCTTGGAGTAACCAACTCTCCCCAGCCAATAGGATCCAGGCAGGTTATGCCACCCACTGGGGAAGGGTGCGAGCTTGGGGGGGATTGCTGTTTTTTTGCGGCAGGTATCTGGCGGATTAGGTGGTTCGAGACTGGGCCCGGATCCATAAGTTGGATTCTACAAGCCTGGTGAGCAGGGTCAAGCGGATCTGATGCAATGTGGCAGCCTCTCCCAATCATTGGTAGGCTGGGTACAGGCAGTAAATATTAATGTTTTGCCGTGGTTTTTATTCTTATTCCAGTGTTTACCAATCATCTTGCTGAAAGCACATTTTATGGAGGTGGAGCAGTTGATTTTGTCATTTTCCTGGGCAGACAAGGTAGTGAGGATTTGGAAATCGGTGCTTCAGAGACAGTGACAGTCAGGGGTTTGGCTCTGCCAAATCTGATATATTATTATTGGTTGGTTAGCACACGGTAGCACAGTGGTTAGCACAGTTTCTTCACAACTCCAGGGTCCCAGGTTCGATTCACGGCTTGGGTCACTGTCTGTGCGGAGTTTGCACATTTTCCTGTGTCTGCGTGGGTTTCCTCTGAGTGCCGCAATTTCCTCCCACAGACGAAAGATGTGCAGATTAGGTGGATTGGCTATTCCAAATTGCCCTTAGTGTCCAAAAAGTGTGGTGGGGGTTTCGGGGATAGGGTGGATGTGTGGACTTAGGTAGGGTGCTCTTTTGAAGGGCCGGTGCAGGCTCGATGGGCCAAATGGCCGCCTCCTGCACTGTAAATTCTATGAGTAGTCCGGTGGTGGTGGCCACACTGAAGATATGGAGACAATTCCGGCAGCATTTTAAGTTAGGGGTGGGGCTGAAGTTGATGCCAATTCGAGAGGAGCATTTGTTTGAGCCGGAGAGATTGGATGCCAGGCTTCGGGGCTGGCAGGAGAGGAGTGGTGGAAATGAAGAACTTATTTCTGGAAGTGTGGTTCGCAAACTTGGAGGAGTTGGCAGAGAAGTTTGGCATTCCATGGATTGAGATCTTTACATATATGCAGATGTGGAATTTTGCAAGAAAGGTTTTTCCGACATTTCCGGTGACACTATCTTCCTCATTGTTGGAGGGGGTGCTGTCAGTGATGGGTTTGGAGAGGGGGGGCTCATTTTGGTGATCTATGGGAGGATTTTGGAGGAAGAGAGGGTATCGTTGGAGGGGGTTAAGGCCAAATGGGAGAAGGAACTGGGGGAGTGCTGGAGGAGGGGTTGTGATGTGAGGTGTTGCAGATGGTGAACGCCTCAACCTTGTGAATGAGACTAGGGTTAGTACAACTGAAGGTGGTGAATAGGGCATACCTGACGAGGTCAAGGTTCAGCCAGCTGTTTGAGGGGGTGGAGGACACCTGCGAGAGGAGTCCGGCCAACCATGTACATACATTCTGGTCCTAAGTTGGAGAAATTTTGGGGTTCTTTCTTCAGCACCATGTTGGTCATCTTGCACTTGGACATGGACCTCTGGGGGCCATGTTTGGGGTATCGGACCTGCCGGAGCTGAACTTGCAGGCTCAGCTGGTGTTCCCTTCGATGCATTGTAGAGCACATTGTCTGAGATCTCTCCCAGTGAGGATAATTGAAATGGGAGGACAGAGGGTGGGGCCTGAGTTATGGAGGAGTGAAGTGGGAAGAGCAGCCTGCATGTTGTGAGGAAATGGAGTTGATAGGAACAGCCAATCAATGTAAGAAAATCAGGGGTTTAAAGAGCATTGTAGGTACTGTCCAAATGTACCTTCAGACATCTGAAGGTGTTGGCCGGCAGACATCTTACACAGTTTTGAATTCACCTGTAACATTTCAGTTATCCTCACTGGGAGTAATCTCAGACAATGTCCTTTACAATGCATTGAAGGGAGCGCCAGCTGAGTCTGCGAGTTCAGCCATGTCACACAGAGTGACGAGTACAACACTGGACACTGGGATAAACACTCAATAGAATGAACATAAAAAACACAACATTGTTTCTTCTAAATTAATGGAGATGTCCCTAACTCCCCTGCAAAAACCAATGTGCCAACTGTGAGGTGTGCCAGTACATTTAATTCTCTGATTAGGCAAGTCTCAACAAATCGTGATGATGAACAGATGAATAAAGTGAAACCAACGTAATGTTAAACATTTCCATGTGAAGTTTAATTGTGAAAGAACACCCCCGCCACCTTTATGCTCTCACCTTTGTTAATGCCAATGTATTTTGACAGAGACAGTGTGGCCTTGAAGCAGAGCCACTCTGTTTAGCCAAGAGGCTCTTTTATAGCCTATCCTTAGTTGTTGCATTGTCAGCTGATGGCAGGTTTTACCAATGAAAAGCTTTCCCTGTTGCAGAATCACACGTGATTGCATGCACTCTGTTGGCACTTTGAATTTGAATTTTAATCGCGTTGGAAATGGGAAAAAGATAGAGCAGAGTGACTCCCGGTTTTGGTTACAACATCGAGTGGCACACATTTGACAAGTCTCTGGCATCTATTTTATTGCTTGCAGGTCGAACAATTACTGACAGCAGACACTGGTGTGGCTATGGCCCCTCCTGCTGATTTTCCCGCCTATTTTTGAAGATTATAAAGACGACAATCAGCAGATAAAGCCTGCCGCAACTTTGCAAAATGCATTGAGTTGGATAGACATAATATGAAATCTTCAGCTAAAGATGTCCCTGTAATGCCCTGACATTAAATCTATTCAAAGTTGTTTTTGTTGAACCACTGCCATCAAAACACATTCTCCCTGTTACTATCTTTGCTAAGCATATTTCTATATCAGCACAAGGACTTAATCGCAATACTAGTTATCACTGGAAACTTATTTTCAAGTTAGAAATTAAGAATTAAATCTTTAAGCTTGACTTTAATGACCATAACTGTTTTATTTTTAACTCCCAACATTATCCTTGAGAAGTCCCCTTCCTCTGCTTATGAAGTAATGGCCCGTAACTTCCTCAGAGTGACAATCGATGTCGGATCGTCACTCCCGACAGATGTATGTTGACCGGGATTCTGAAACCACAGTCTCGCACAGCTTCCTCACTCAGGCTGGGTGAGACAGGAGCACTGCAACGTGCCCCAGCAGCAGTGGCCTGGAGTAACTGGGGCACAGAGAAGCACAAAACATCCCCTTTTTATATGTTGGAAAGGGAAGCTTTAAAGGGACAATTTATAAGGAGCATGCAAATTTTAACGGCAAGAGGTTTAGGTGATCACGTGAAGACCAGGAGGGGAGTGGAGCGGGGAAACTGGGAAGTAGTGGTGGGGGAGAAAGACCGGGTGGGGAGGCCTGGGGGGAGGGCAGATGTAGAAGGTGGGTTGGACTGGGAGGGTGTCGGACCATAGGGTGTCAGATCGGGAGGGTAGTTCAGTCTTATAGGTCGAGATCTGTCTGAGAATGAGGGTGGGGGGAGTCAGATCGGGTCAGACCAGGAATGGAGGGTCAGATTGGTGGATGGAGGGGGGGGGTAGAGAAGAGCTTGGCCTGGAGGGGCGGGCCGGCCCTGGAGGTTGGGGTCAGACTGGTGTATGGGGCCCGGGCTGAGTGGGGGGGGGGGTCAAGTCACGCTGGGGGTTGGCAGAGGTCGCAGGGGTTTGGATCGGGGGTGGGGAGGGTGTGATGGGTCCCCTGGGGAGTCGTGTGTGTGTGTTGGGGGTGTCCCATGCGAGGCTGGGTCTGGGTTTTTTTAAATAGTTACTCTGGAGTTAGAAGTGATTTTTTTTCCCTCTAACTCCTTCAGAGTAACTATCAGGGTAAAACTGGCAGAACCACCCGAAGTTAGCGATTTAAATCGCTTCTGTCAGATGGTTCTCTGTCCAGCTTAATTGTCCAGAGAAAGTTAGCACTTCCTGGCAATTACTGGGTAAACCCTTGCATCGGAACTTCCTTGAGGGATTCCAGCGTATCATTGAATTATCCCCTAAATGTGACACTGGGGAACCATTATCATGAAATTGTTGTTTTTTGTGACAGACAGAAGACAGATCTTTTAACAGTCTTATCTGAACCTGGATTCACTTCATGCTGAATTTATTGCTATAAACCTAACACTCGCTGTGCTATTGGCACTGCAATTGTTTTCAGTCTCCCTGCATTAGGTTTGTAATAATCACCAGAAGTTTCCATTCAAAATCATTTACCGTGAGTGATGCACGATCAATGACCACTAAAGCGAGATTGTAGTCCAACTGAAGGCTTTAATAAGCTAGATGTTTCCCCCAGCAGCTCAGATACAGAATGAAGGCTGCTGGGGCGGCACGGGCTTTTATACCCCGCCTAGCAGGGCGGAGCTACCATACAGCTTGACCAATAGGAAGCATACAATTTCTACCAATGGTGTTCCAGCATTACCAGGTACCGTAATACCTCTACTACCACAGTGAGTCCTATTGGAAATCTGTATGTATAGTTACCAGAATCAGACTGGGCTTTGCTCCTCCATCAAACTCCCTTGCAGTGTAATGTTAAGAGCGCAGTTGATGTTAAACAACAGGATATTCCAAATTCCAGAAGGGAAGCTGGAAACTCCGGCACTCAATTACAATTTGGTATAATATGAGAAAAGTTGTGAAAACCAGGGAAGGATGTCCCAGACGTTTTTGCGATGAATTTAAATAAAATTAATGTTGATTAAACAATGAAACACACAAAAACATCAACCAGAAATACACTTAACTAGATGAATAGATGTACACAGTATTGTTAAACTTACCCAGTTCAAAATCCCTGTATTTCCTTAACTTCAGAGCTCATCCTCCCTAAACTATATCATTTAGATCTTGAAAGACTATGGGCAAAATCTATCGTTATCACAGCAGGCACTTATAACATTCCAATCAGGCCTTTCAATAGACACAGCTTGCTGGGACTTTACTCAGCTTTTCCTGCAAGGGCTGTGTTCTCAACTTGCATAGATTGAAATTGCTCCTAATAAACTGTTATCCATTTTGTTCTTGCCTTATCTAAACTAAGCTCCCCAGAAGACATTCTTAGTTATCTTCATTTTGTGGGTCCACTTTTTAGAATGTGTTGTGGTTTTTCTCTTTTACATGAAATAATCAGAGGAGTCTCAGGCATAGAACGACCATTTATTGACCAACGCGTTGGGAGAGCACAACTTCAAAGAAGGGCCTCTGGAACTGACTGCCCAACACAAGAAATCAAGTAACATTTATAAAGTACAGGTCATGTAGACATAGAGATTGTTTACATTTGAGCATTATCTGGTTCAAACTTTACATTAAACAATTTGCATGTGTGCGCCCAGGCAAACTGAATGTTATCTACTTATATCTACCTTTCATCTTTCTATGGATTCCTCCTCAAACTCCTTTCTTGGTGTTAGACCCACTAAATGTGTCTGGTCCTTAGGTCGATTTAGGAAAACGCGTTGTTAACCTTTATCCTGACTCATTACAGATAGTGTCTTAAGAACAATTGGTTAAGGCCACTGGGAATCAGTTAGACTAAAAACATGTTATTGAACCGTTATTTGAAAAATGAATGAAAATGAAAATCGCTTATTGTCACAAGTAGGCTTCAATGAAGTTACTGTGAAAAGCCCCTAGTCGCCACATTCCGGCGCCTGTTTGGGGAGGCTGTTACAGGAATTGAACCGTGCTGCTGGCCTGCCTTGGTCTGCTTTCAAAGCCAGTGATTTAGCCCTGTGCTAAACAGCCCCTGCCCCTATTTTAACTCCTCGCAGACGGTGCTATCTCAGCATTGTCCGTATTCATTTTGTCACATCAGCATATTAATACTTGACATCTTTGTGTAATTATCCTTTGTTAGTCCACCAGCCATAATCTTCCAATCCTCCTCAGATACAGAGATGGTGCCAGACGCACAGGACGATCAGTGTAAAAGTACCTCATCCAGGAAATCACAGTATCAGTACCAAGCTTTTAAGAACTTAGGTTGCTACGAGGTGGTACCTGATATCGTTGCATATATGTAGGAATAGAATATGACTGGGACACATGTCAGTGTATGGGTATGTCACAGCAGAGAATTCCAGGACATGTGGGCCGAAATTCTCTGTTTGGAAGACTACCTGATTTGCACTCATGCGGAGATTGTAAATATGGAAGTGAGTCACAATCCTTAGCCATGCATTGCAAGGATTGCAAGGGATTCCCTAGCAAGGCCCGGCGGCTGCCACTCCACACTCTTCCCCCCCCCCCCCCTCCCGCCCCCCCAGTAACACAAGTCATCTCCCACCCCAAGACTTTCTGGATCCCCCACCCCCACTGTACGACGCTGACCAATCCCCCACCTCCCCCCTACCGAACCTCCCTCACCAGAGACCCTCATGAGAGAGACCCCCACCAGGGACCCCAAATTAGAGAAGCCCCCACCAGAGACCCCCCCAATTAGAAAAACCCCCACCAGAGACCCCACAAGAGAGACCCCTGCCAGGAAGCCTCCCATTGGAGATACCCATGCCTGGAAGCCCCCCAAAGGAGAGACCCCTGCCTGGAAGCCACCGATACAAGATACCCCTCTCTGGAAGCCCCCATAAGATAGACCCCTGTCTAGAAGCTGGAGAGCAGACCAGACCAAGATGGTGAAAAGAATCACGGTTTTAAATGTTTTCTGTGCAATACACCTGCTGGCACCGGCAGAGGAAGCAGCACTTGTCAATTGCCCTCAGATCTTTGATATGCAAGCCTCTGGTTTATAGCTTTGTGAAATTGCTCAGTCAGTAGGCTGTGATTGACAGCTTCCACACACACCCAGCTGTCTGCATTATTTCATTAATCTCCCTTCACACTTGAGTGACTTTGAAGTACCCAGGTGTTAAACTAACCAGTTAAGTACTTTAAGTGCTGTCATATCCTCTTTCTCTCCACAGAAAACACTTAACTGTCTTTAATGTGGTGTAGGAGCTGTCAACCAAAGCTATGGGCTTTGAAGTACTAAACTGTGGGACTAACCACGATGTTTATAAACATCTAACCAATCCCGTTATTTGCCCGATGCTGAATTCTCCGCCTGATCGCGAATCGCCCTTCCAGTGGACCAAAATGGAGAATCAAGCCCGAGAGATCTCTCCTAGATTTCCAAATGGAGACTTTCTGACCTCTGGGAAGTTGTCAGTCGAGGCGGATAGGAGCGCTGAGAAGCAAATGCAAACTGAAAAGATACACTGATCCTCATGTTTGTAGATTTTTCTCTGAGTTAGAGGCTGTATGTTCAAGCCCAGCTCAAACTTAATTACAGAACTTAAACTGACATAATTTTGCAGTACAGCAGCCCTGTGTTCCATGTGGTGTGTAAAATGGCTACTTTCCGAAACTTTTCTTGACATACAATGATATCAGAAGTCACGTGAGTATGATAAGCCAGAGTGTTAAAAGGTATTTTTCCAAACAAATGCCTTTATGCTATTTTCACTGAAAGAAAATACATTTCATGCACTATTAGATGTCAAGTTACTACACAAACATAGCCCATAAATAAAATTATCATGCATGACCTAAAGCTGTTTGTTCGTCCCAGTCTGACCCATTCTTGTCTGCCCTACTATCTATTATATTTAAGAGACGGCTAGATATAGCACCTGGGGCGAATGGGATCAAAGGCTATGGGGGGGTAAGTAGGATTAGGCTATTGAGTTGGATGATCAGCCATGATTGTGATAAATGGGGAAGCAGGCTCGAAGGGCCTAAAGGCCTCCTCCTGCTCCTATCTTCTATATATCTACACACGCATTGCATGCATCATTTTTAAAGCTTTCAGTTCGTCCATTGGTACACTTATGTGTTGTTCATGTATTGTCCATTGGTTCCTCAGGCCCGTTGTTTTTCTGGGCCTGTTGCTTCTCTGGACCTGTTGCTTTCCTGGACCTGTTGCTTCTCTGGACCTGTTGCTTTCCTGGACCTGTTGCTTTCCTGGACCTGTTGCTTTCCTGGACCTGTTGCTTTCCTGAACCTGTTGCTTTCCTGGACCTGTTGCTTCTCTGGGCCTGTTGCTTCCCTGGGCCTGTTGCTTTCCTGGGCCTGTTGCTTTCCTGGGCCTGTTGCTTCTCTGGACCTTTTGCTTTCCTGGACCTGTTGCTTTCCTGGGCCTGTTGCTTTCCTGGACCTGTTGCTTTCCTGGGCCTGTTGCTTTCCTGGGCCTGTTGCTTCTCTGGACCTGTTGCTTTCCTGGGCCTGTTGCTTCTCTGGACCTGTTGCTTTCCTGGGCCTGTTGCTTTCCTGGACCTGTTGCTTCTCTGGGCCTGTTGCTTTCCTGGGCCTGTTGCTTTCCAGGGCCTGTTGCTTCTCTGGACCTTTTGCTTTCCTGGACCTGTTGCTTTCCTGGGCCTGTTGCTTCTCTGGACCTGTTACTTTCCTGGGCCTGTTGCTTCCCTGGGCCTGTTGCTTCCCTGGGCCTGTTGCTTTCCTGGGCCTGTTGCTTTCCTAGACCTGTTGCTTCTCTGGGCCTGTTGCTTTCCTGGACCTGTTGCTTCTCTGGACCTGTTGCTGTCCTGGGCCTGTTGCTTTCCTGGACCTGTTCCTTTCCTGGGCCTGTTGCTTCTCTGGACCTGTTGCTTTCCTGGGCCTGTTGCTTCTCTGGACCTGTTGCTTCCCTGGGCCTGTTGCTTTCCTGGGCCTGTTGCTTTCCTAGACTTGTTGCTTCTCTGGACCTGTTGCTTTCCTGGACCTGTTGCTTCTCTGGACCTGTTGCTTCTCTGGACCTGTTGCTTTCCTGGACCTGTTGCTTTCCTGAACCTGTTGCTTTCCTGGACCTGTTGCTTCTCTGGGCCTGTTGCTTCCCTGGGCCTGTTGCTTTCCTGGGCCTGTTGCTTTCCTGGGCCTGTTGCTTCTCTGGACCTTTTGCTTTCCTGGACCTGTTGCTTTCCTGGGCCTGTTGCTTTCCTGGACCTGTTGCTTTCCTGGGCCTGTTGCTTTCCTGGGCCTGTTGCTTCTCTGGACCTGTTGCTTTCCTGGGCCTGTTGCTTCTCTGGACCTGTTGCTTTCCTGGGCCTGTTGCTTTCCTGGACCTGTTGCTTCTCTGGGCCTGTTGCTTTCCTGGGCCTGTTGCTTTCCAGGGCCTGTTGCTTCTCTGGACCTTTTGCTTTCCTGGACCTGTTGCTTTCCTGGGCCTGTTGCTTCTCTGGACCTGTTACTTTCCTGGGCCTGTTGCTTCCCTGGGCCTGTTGCTTCCCTGGGCCTGTTGCTTTCCTGGGCCTGTTGCTTTCCTAGACCTGTTGCTTCTCTGGGCCTGTTGCTTTCCTGGACCTGTTGCTTCTCTGGACCTGTTGCTGTCCTGGGCCTGTTGCTTTCCTGGACCTGTTCCTTTCCTGGGCCTGTTGCTTCTCTGGACCTGTTGCTTTCCTGGGCCTGTTGCTTCTCTGGACCTGTTGCTTCCCTGGGCCTGTTGCTTTCCTGGGCCTGTTGCTTTCCTAGACCTGTTGCTTCTCTGGGCCTGTTGCTTTCCTGGACCTGTTGCTTCTCTGGACCTGTTGCTGTCCTGGGCCTGTTGCTTCTCTGGGCCTGTTGATTCCCTGGGCCTGTTGCTTTCCTGGGCCTGTTGCTTTCCTGGGCCTGTTGCTTTCCTGGACCTGTTGCTTCTCTGGACCTGTTGCTTTCCTGGGCCTGTTGCTTTCCTGGGCCTGTTGCTTTCCTGGGCCTGTTGCTTTCCTGGACCTGTTGCTATCCTGGGCCTGTTGCTTTCCTGGACCTGTTGCTTTCCTGGGACTGTTGCTTCTCTGGACCTGTTCCTGTCCTGGGCCTGTTGCTTCTCTGGACCTGTTGCTTCTCTGGGCCTGTTGCTTCTCTGGGCCTGTTGCTTCCCCTGGGCCTGTTGCTTTCCTGGGCCTGTTGCTTTCCTGGACCTGTTGCTTCTCTGGACCTGTTGCCATCCTGGACCTGTTGCTTCTCTGGACCTGTAGCTTTCCTGGACCTGTTGCTTCTCTGGACCTGTTGCTTTCCTGGACCTGTTGCTTTCCTGGGCCTGTTGCTTCTCTGGACCTGTTGCTTACCTGGGCCTGTTGCTTCTCTGGACCTGTTGCTGTCCTGGGCCTGTTGCTTCTCTGGACCTGTTGCTTTCGTGGACCTGTTGCTTTCCTGGACCTGTTGCTTTCCTGGTCCTGTTGCTTTTCTGGACCTGTTGCTTTCCTGGACCTGTTGCTTCTCTGGACCTGTAGCTTTCCTGGGCCTGTTGCTTCTCTGGACCTGTTGCTTTCCTGGAACTGTTGCTTTCCTGGGCCTGTTGCTTACCTGGGCCTGTTGCTTCTCTGGACCTGTTGCTTTCCTGAGCCTGTTGCTTTCCTGGACCTGTTGCTTTCCTGGACCTGTTGCTTTCCTGGACCTGTTGCTTCTCTGGGCCTGTTGCTTTCCTGGAACTGTTGCTTTCCTGGACCTGTTGCTTTCCTGGACCTGTTTGCTTTCCAGGACCTGTTGCTTTCCTGGGCCTATTGCTTCTCTGGACCTGTTGCATTCCTGGGCCTGTTGCTTCTCTGGACCTATTGCTTTCCTGGACCTGTTGCTTTCCTGGGCCTGTTGCTTCTCTGAACCTGTTGCTTCTCTGGGCCTGTTGCTTCTCTGGGCCTGTTGCTTCTCTGGGCCTGTTGCTTCCGTGGGCCAGTTGCTTTCCTGGGCCTGTTGCTTTCCTGGGCCTGTTGCTTTCCTGGACCTGTTGCTTCTCTGGGCCTGTTGCTTTCCTGGACCTGTTGCTTCTCTGGACCTGTTGCTGTCCTGGGCCTGTTGCTTTCCTGGACCTGTTGCTTTCCTGGGCCTGTTGCTTCTCTGGACCTGTTGCTTTCCTGGACCTGTTGCTTTCCTGGGCCTGTTGCTTTCCTGGGCCTGTTGCTTCTCTGGACCTGTTGCTGTCCTGGGCCTGTTGCTTTCCTGGACCTGTTGCTTTCCTGGGCCTGTTGCTTCTCTGGACCTGTTACTTTCCTGGGCCTGTTGCTTCTCTGGACCTGTTGCTTTCGTGGACCTGTTGCTTTCCTGGACCTGTTGGTTTCCTGGACCTGTTGCTTTCCTGGACCTGTTGCTTCTCTGGACCTGTTGCTTTCCTGGACCTGTTGCTTCTCTGGACCTGTTGCTTTCCTGGACCTGTTGCTTTCCTGGGCCTGTTGCTTCTCTGGACCTGTTGCTTCTCTGGGCCTGTTGCTTTCCTGGGCCTGTTGCTTTCCTGGGCCTGTTGCTTCTCTAGACCTGTTGCTTTCCTGGACCTGTTGCTTCTCTGGACCTGTTGCTTTCCTGGGCCTGTTGCTTCTCTGGACCTGTTGCTTCTCTGGACCTGTTGCTTTCCTAAACCTGTTGCTTCTCTGGGCCTGTTGCTTCTCTGGACCTGTTGCTTCTCTGGACCTGTTGCTTCTCTGGGCCTGTTGCTTCTCTGGACCTGTTGCTTCTCTGGACCTGTTGCTTCTCTGGGCCTGTTGCTTTCCTGGACCTGTTGCTTTCCTGGACCTGTTGCTTCTCTGGAGCTGTTGCTTTCCTTGGACTGTTGCTTCTCTGGACCTGTTGCTTTCCTGGACCTGTTGCTTTCCTGGGCCTGTTGCTTCTCTGGACCTGTTGCTTCTCTGGGCCTGTTGCTTCTCTGGGCCTGTTGCTTCCCTGGGCCTGTTGCTTTCCTGGGCCTGTTGCTTTCCTGGGCCTGTTGCTTTCCTGGACCTGTTGCTTCTCTGGGCCTGTTGCTTTCCTGGACCTGTTGCTTCTCTGGACCTGTTGCTTTCCTGGGCCTGTTGCTGTCCTGGGCCTGTTGCTTTCCTGGACCTGTTGCTTTCCTGGGCCTGTTGCTTCTCTGGACCTGTTGCTGTCCTGGGCCTGTTGCTTCTCTGGACCTGTTGCTTTCGTGGACCTGTTGCTTTCCTGGACCTGTTGCTTTCCTGGACCTGTTGCTTTCCTGGACCTGTTGCTTCTCTGGACCTGTTGCTGTCCTGGACCTGTTGCTTCTCTGGACCTGTTGCTTCTCTGGACATGTTGCTTCTCTGGACCTGTTGCTTTCCTGGACCTGTTGCTTCTCTGGACATGTTGCTTACCTGGGCCTGTTGCTTCTCTGGACCTGTTGCTGTCCTGGGCCTGTTGCTTCTCTGGACCTGTTGCTTTCCTGGACCTGTTGCTTCTCTGGGCCTGTTGCTTTCCTGGAACTGTTGCTTTCCTGGACCTGTTGCTTTCCTGGACCTGTTTGCTTTCCAGGACCTGTTGCTTTCCTGGGCCTGTTGCTTCTCTGGACCTGTTGCTTTCCTGGACCTGCTGCTTCTCTGGACCTGTTGCTTTCCTGGGCCTGTTGCTTCTCTGGACCTGTTGCTTTCCTGGGCCTGTTGCTTCTCTGGACCTGTTGCTTTCCTGGGCCAGTTGCTTTCCTGGACCTGTTGCTTCTCTGGGCCTGTTTCTTTCCTGGGCCTGTTGCTTCTCTGGACCTGTTGCTTCTCTGGACCTGTTGCTTTCCTGGACCTGTTGCTTTCCTGGACCTGTTGCTTCTCTGGACCTGTTGCTTTCCTGGACCTGTTGCTTTCCTGGACCTGTTGCTTCTCTGGACCTGTTGCTTTCCTGGGCCTGTTACTTTCCTGGGCCTGTTGCTTTCCTGGACCTGTTGCTTCTCTGGACCTGTTGCTTTCCTGGACCTGTTGCTTCTCTGGGCCTGTTGCTTTCCTGGGCCTGTTGCTTCTCTGGACCTGTTGCTTCTCTGGGCCTGTTGCTACTCTGGGCCTGTTGCTTCTCTGGACCTGTTGCTTTCCTGGGCCTGTTGCTTTCCTGGGCCTTTTGCTTCCCTGGACCTGTTGCTTTCGTGGACCTGTTGCTTCTCTGGACCTGTTGCTTTCGTGGACCTGTTGCTTCTCTGGACCTGTTGCTTTCCTGGACCTGTTGCTTTCCTGGGCCTGTTGCTTCTCTGGACCTGTTGCTTACCTGGGCCTGTTGCTTCTCTGGACCTGTTGCTGTCCTGGCCCTGTTGCTTCTCTGGACCTGTTGCTTTTGCTCTTAAAATAATCCTCTCTCTGATCGTATCATCCTATAGTTGGCCAAATGCTCAGGACGCACCTGCTGTTCAGTCACATACTGATCAATATTCTCCCTCTCTTTCCTTAGCTCTAGTGTTAAACACCGAGGCGGAATTCTCCCATCCCACCTGTGGCGGGTTTGGTAATGGGCAAAAACGGAGCATCTAGCAGGAGCCATAAAGATGGAAACTCGCTGGGATTAAATCACGCTGCAATTCTCCCTGCTGCCTTGTGGCGTCAATTCATTTGTATCTCATGAATGATGATTAAAACAGCTGTCCGAAAGCATCCCGAAGGCCTTCCCTTTCTGACTGCAGGCCAGTGTGAAATTACATTTGTCTCAAATCTGGGGCGAGATTCTCTGACCCCCCAGCGGGTTGGAGAATGGCCATTGGCCGCCGTGAATTCCGCCCCCGCCGCCCGCCGAAGTCTCCGAAGGGAGAAAGGTCGGCGGGGCGTCAATGGCGCCGCACACCTCGGAGAATGGCACGGGTGGGCGCAAGGCAATGGATTTGGGGGCTGCCGATATCCTCCCGTCCGGATGGGCCGAAGTCCCGTCGATGTGATGACGGGTCACGTCGGCGTAAATCAAACCTCCTTTTAATCGGCGTCAACCAGTGCTCAAGGTTTACGCCGACCAGCATGGAGGTGGGTGACGGCCTGGGGGGTTGGCCGCTGGAGAGGCGATGGCGTGGCCGCAGTCTGAATGTGTGGGGGAGAGGTGTGTGTAGGGTTTTGTGTGTGTGTGCGGCGGGGGGGGGGGGGGGTGGTTAGAGTGGGCTGGGCTCCGGGGGAGTGCCGGGAGGGGGGGTGAGTGCCGGGGAGGAGGATGGGGTCCGTGCCGGGGAGGGGGATGGGGGGGGGGTCTGTGCCGGGGAGGGGGATGGGGTCTGTGCCGGGGAGGAGGATGGGGTCCGTGCCAGGGAGGGGGATGGGGTCCGTGCCGGGGAGGGGGATGGGGGGGGGTCCGTGCCGGGGAGGGGGATGGGGTCTGTGCCGGGGAGGGGGATGGGGGGGGGGTCCGTGCCGGGGAGGGGGATGGGGTCTGTGCCGGGGAGGAGGATGGGGTCCGTGCCAGGGAGGGGGATGGGGTCCTTGCCGCGGAGGAGGATGGGGTCCGTGCCGGGGAGGGGGATGGGGTCCGTGCCGCGGAGGAGGATCGGGTGGGGTCCGTGCCGGGGAGGGGGATGGGGTCCGTGCCGCGGAGGAGGATGGTGTCCGTGCCGGGGAGGAGGATGGGGTCCGTGCCGGGGAGGGGGATGGGGGGGGGGCCTGCCGGGGAGGGGGGTGGGGTCCGTGCCGCGGAGGAGGATGGGGTCCGTGCCGGGGAGGGGGATGGGGTCCGTGCCAGGGAGGGGGATCGGGTGGGGTCCGTGCCGGGGAGGAGGATGGGGTCCGTGCCGGGGAGGGGGATGGGGGGGGGGCCGTGCCGGGGAGGGGGGTGGGGTCCGTGCCGGGGAGGGGGGTGAGGTCCGTGCCGGGGAGGGGGGTGGGGTCCGTGCCGGGGAGGGGGATTGGGTGGGGTCCGTGCCGGGGAGGGGGATGGGGTCCGTGCCGGGGAGGGGGATGGGGTGCGTGCCGGGGAGGTGGATGGGGTCCGTGCCGGGGAGGGGGATGGGGGGGGGGGCCGTGCCGGGGAGGGGGGTGGGGTCCGTGCCGGGGAGGGGGGTGGGGTCCGTGCCAGGGAGATGGATGGGGTCCGTGCTGGGAGGAGGATGGGGTCCGTGCCGGGGAGGAGGATGGGGTCCGTGCCGGGGAGGGGGGTGGGGTCCGTGCCGGGGAGGAGGATGGGGTCTGTGCCGGGGAGGGGGATGGGGTGCGTGCCGGGGAGGGGGATGGGGTCCGTGCCGGGAGGTGGATGGGGTCCCTGCCGGGGGGGTGGATGGGGTGCGTGCCGGGGAGGGGGATGGGGGGGGGGTCCATGCCGGGGAGGGGGATGGGGTCCGTGCCGGGGAGGAGGATGGGGTCCGTGCTGGGAGGAGGATGGGGTCCATGCCGGGGAGGGGGATGGGGGGGTCCTTGCCGGGGTGGGGGATGGGGTGCGTGCCGGGGAGGGGGATGGGTTCCATGCCGGGGAGGAGGATGGGGTGCATGCCGGGGACGAGGATGGGGTCCGTGCCGGGGAGGGGGATGGGGGTGGGGGTCCGTGCCGGGGAGGGGGATGGGGTGGGTGCCGGGGAGGGGGTTGGGGTCCGTGCCGGGGAGGAGGATGGGGTCTGTGCCGGGGAGGAGGATGGGATCCGTGCCGGGGAGGAGGATGGGGTCTGTGCGGGGAGGGGGATGGGGTCCGTGCCGGGGAGGAGGATGGGGTCCGTGCCGGGGAGGAGGATGGGGTCCGTGCCGGGGAGGAGGATGGGGTCCGTGCCGGGGAGGAGGATGGGGTCCGTGCCGGGGAGGAGGATGGGGTCCGTGCCGGGGAGGGGGATGGGGTCCGTGCTGGGAGGAGGATGGGGTCCGTGCCGGGGAGGGGGGTGGGGTCCGTGCCGGGGAGGAGGATGTGGTCCGAGCTGGGAGGAGGATGGGGTCCGTGCCGGGGAGGGGGATGGGGTGCGTGCCGGGGAGGGGGATGGGGTCCGTGCCGGGGAGGAGGATGGGGTGCATGCCGGGGACGAGGATGGGGTCCGTGCCGGGGAGGAGGATGGGGTCCGTGCCGGGGAGGGGGATGGGGGTGGGGGTCCGTGCCGGGGAGGGGGATGGGGTGGGTGCCGGGGAGGGGGTTGGGGTCCATGCTGGGGTGGAGGATGGGGTCTGTGCGGGGAGGGGGATGGGGTCCGTGCCGGGGAGGGGGATGGGGTCCGTGCCGGGGAGGAGGATGGGGTCCGTGCCGGGGAGGAGGATGGGGTCCGTGCCGGGGAGGAGGATGGGGTCCGTGCCGGGGAGGGGGATGGGGTCCGTGCTGGGAGGAGGATGGGGTCCGTGCCGGGGAGGGGGGTGGGGTCCGTGCCGGGGAGGAGGATGTGGTCCGAGCTGGGAGGAGGATGGGGTCCGTGCCGGGGAGGGGGATGGGGTGCGTGCCGGGGAGGGGGATGGGGTCCGTGCCGGGGAGGAGGATGGGGTGCATGCCGGGGACGAGGATGGGGTCCGTGCCGGGGAGGAGGATGGGGTCCGTGCCGGGGAGGGGGATGGGGGTGGGGGTCCGTGCCGGGGAGGGGGATGGGGTGGGTGCCGGGGAGGGGGTTGGGGTCCATGCTGGGGTGGAGGATGGGGTCTGTGCGGGGAGGGGGATGGGGTCCGTGCCGGGGAGGGGGATGGGGTCCGTGCCGGGGAGGAGGATGGGGTCCGTGCCGGGGAGGAGGATGGGGTCCGTGCCGGGGAGGAGGATGGGGTCCGTGCCGGGGAGGAGGATGGGGTCCGTGCCGGGGAGGAGGATGGGGTCCGTGCCGGGGAGGAGGATGGGGTCCGTGCCGGGGAGGGGGATGGGGTCCGTGCCGGGGAGGAGGATGGGGTCTGTGCCGGGGAGGAGGATGAGGTCCGTGCCGGGGAGGGGGATGGGGTCCGTGCCGGGGAGGGGGATGGGGTCCGTGCCGGGGAGGGGGATGGGGGGAGGGGGGGTCCGTGCCGGGGAGGGACGTGGGGGGGGGGGGCAAGTGAGTTTGTCCACCTGGCCAGGTGCCAGCCTCCAACATTCGGACCCATGCGGTCCATGCCACCTGGCTGGGGGGAGGAGGGGATATGGGCAATGATGACATGGCTTCGTTCCGCCCCCCCCCTCCCCCCAGGCCGTCATGTTTTCCGATCATCCAGCGATGTTGGCCGCCGTGGCAGCAGCCGCTAATGTCCATGTTGCCCTGGATGAGGAGGAGGAGCGTGCCAGAGCGGCGACGCAGGCTGCCGCAGAGGGGCAGGCGGCAGCCTACCAGGCTGGAGGGACACCTGACCGACAGGACGAGGAGGGGGAGGAGGACGTCGCGGCCCCACGGCAACGGAGGCACCCGAGGGCGCCCCGTGTGTACCGGCCCCGGCAGTCATACCAGGACCTCACGGACCGGGAATGCAGGATGAGACTCCGGATGAGCCGGGAAACAGTGGCACACATCTGCCACCTGCTGGCGCACCTGTCACCGCGTGGCATTGGCGGGGGACACCCTCTCCCCGTGTCCGTCAAGGTTACGGTGGCCCTGAACGTTTATGCAACGGGGTCATTCCAGGCACCGAGTGGGGACCTGTCCGGCATATCGCAGACATCGGTGCATCGGTGCATCCGGGCAGTGACAGATGCCCTTTATGCCATGGCGCACCGCTACATCCGCTTCCCTGTGGACCGGGCCAGCCAAGATGCCCGGGCCGTGGGCTTCTCTGCCGTGGCCGGGTTCCACATGGTCCAGGAAGCGATTGATGGGATGCACGTCGCCGTGCGGCCACCTGCAGATAACAGGGCCGTGTTCACCAATAGGAAGGGGACCTATTTGATGAACATACAGGTGGTCTGAGACCACCACATGATAATCCTGCAAGTCTGCGCCCGTTACCCAGGCAGTGTACAAGACTCATACGTGTTGTCGCGGTCATCCATCCCCGGCATGTAAGAGGGACGCCATCCCCGGCTGAGGGGCTAGTTGCTGGGCTACAGGGGCTACCCATTGCGATCGTGGCTGATGACGCCTGTACGGAGGCCACGCAATGAGGCGGAGAATCGCTACAATGATGCCCATGTAGCGACAAGGGGAGTGATAGAGAGGTGCTTTGGCATGCTGAAGATGCGTTTCAGGTGCCTGGACCTCTCTGGGGGCGCCCTCCAGTATCGGTCAGATAGGGTCGGCCGCATCATTGTGGTGTGCTCTGTCCTGCACAATATAGCCCAGCAGAGGGGCGATGTGCCGCAGGCAGAGGAGGGCAGAGTGGAGGAGCAGCAGGAAGAGGCGCAGTCCTCCCAGGTGAGGGGGATGGGGGGCAATGGTCAGGGCAGACGTGCTAGACACGGGCGAGTGGCTGTCCACCGTTACCGGCTGGCCCAGCAGGCACGGGACAGACTGATAGCCGCCCGCTTCACTGACTAGATGGACGTGGGAATCGGGTAGTATGGCCACAGACCGCACACCATGGCGACAGCCGACCACCCACTCCCCCCACCCATCCACCCACCCAGCACCATCACCCCCCTCCCCAACCCCACCCACCCCACTCACATGCACACCACCCCCCCATTGCGATCCACCTGCGGCACAACGGCTGGGCTCACACAGTTGCGGGTGGACGCGTGTCTATTGCAGGCCATGGAGGATGATGACAACCCGCCCTGCGGTGAGCTCCTGGCTCTACATCGTTGGACTATGTCTGACCCATGGCCACAGTACCACCATCCACCCGGACCATCCCTGCATGCGGCAGTGACACTGCAGCGCACGGTCCCGTCCTCTGCCTGGGGGGATGTTGATGGCGGCCCAGGGGGAAGGGGGCAGACTCACCTGGGGCTGAGGTAAGACCACCCCTCACACACACACTTGCGCTCAACGTACATGACACCCCCACACGCTTTGGACAGAGCACAAAGGCAGCTTCTGTAGGTGTAACATTGACTTTAATAACCAAACGAGTTCATGCACGTGCCCTAGCCCCTAAAACTCATCTGTGCCCTGCATCCATGCCAACTTACTCAGTGTCTAATTGTTTGGCCTTGCGGGCCCTTTGACTACGTCTACGTGGTTCCCCAGACGGTACAGCAGAACTGGAGGTGGACTCCTGTGATTCCTGCCCTCTGACACTGGATCCCTTTGGTGGCCGTTTCCTGGGGCGTCCTGGCCCAGGCTGCGGCCCGGGCGACTGGGATGGCGAGCTGCCAGCCTGTCCTGCCCGTTGCCCACCCGATGCACCTGGGACGGAAGGGGGGGAGTCCGAGGTGTCGCGGTGTTCCCGGACCTCCCCTACAGGGGGACCCGGGACGGACCACACCACCTCCTCCTCCCTCGGGGTGCCCGATGGCCCCCAGGCCTCTACATGGGTGGGGGATGCGAACGGACTGGCCATCCGACGCCCCCCTGGCATCTGGCGCTGCCAGTCCTGGAGGCCTGTGCTGGTATGGACAGGGGTCTGCAGGTTTGCAGCCATGGAGCTCAGGGGATTGGCAGACCCTGTCTGTGACAGTGCGACGCCGGCTCGCACATGGCCACTGGCGCCGATGCCCTCAACGATGGCCTGCAGAGACTGGGCCATGGCCTGCAGAGACTGGGCCATGGCCTGCAGAGACTGGGCCATGGCCTGCTGAGACTGGGCTATGGTCTGCTGAGACTGTGCCATGGCCTGCTGAGACTGGGCTATGGCCTGCTGAGACTGGGTTATGGCCTGCTGAGACTGGGCCATGGCCTGCTGAGACTGAGCTATGGCGTTGAGCGCCTCTGCCATCTGGCGCTACCACTGGCTCACGGCCTCCTGTGAGAGGGCAGCCATGTCCTGGGCCACAGACGCCGCCTGCACGGAAAGCCCCAGGCTTCGCAAACTGTTCCCCATGTCTGACACCGTCGCACCCATTGCCTCCACCGCAGACGCCACCCGTGCGGTGTCGGCCTGGGTGGCACGTATGACTGGCACCACTCCCAGCTCCTGGACGCGGGTGGACTCCTCCACCTGCGACTGCAGCCGCCGCAAGCCACCCGTCACCCTATTCGCTCGTCTCCGTGTCGGTGGTTGCATCGGATCTATGTGTGGGTGTGGAAACTCCAGGAACCCGGGATCCATCTGGGCGGCAGATGTTCGCTTGGGCTGGGCTGCCCTCCGACCGCCCGGCCCCTCTGCTGCTTCTACCTCCACCTGCTGTACCGGGACGGCTGTGTTGTGCGCACCAGTGAGTGTACCAGACGCCTCATCACTAAAGTGCCCAACCGTGGTGAGTGTTTCTGCGATGGTGGAGGGTGTTGGTGACAGCAGTGGCGTTGTGTCGTGCTCTTCGTCCCACTCTGAGTCCATGGCACTTTGGGGTGGGGGTTCGTCTCCACCCATCCACTCTGAGTCACTGTCCGGTATTTCGTCTTCCTGGGTAGTGCTGTCCTGGGTAGGGGTGTCCTGGGTAGTGCTGACCCGGGTAGGGGTGTCCTGGGTAGTGGTGTCCTGGGTAGTGGTGTCCTGGGTAGTGGTGTCCTGGGTAGCGGTGTCCTGGCTCGGATGTGACGGGGGCCTGTGGCTGCCCCCCTCGTCGCTGGGTGGCACACGCCTGCGTCGTCACTCCCGCACGTGACGGGGGTGTTGTCTCCCTGTTGCTCCAGGTCTCTCCGTCTCCCGTGGTGTGCGAGGGGCATCCTGCGGGCGCCGCATGCCGGAGGGTCCGGGTCTCTCCGTCTCCCGTGGTGTGCGAGGGTCATCCTGCGGGCGTCGCATGCCGGAGGGTCCGGGTCGCTCCGTCTCCCGTGGTGTGCGAGGGGCATCCTGCGGGCGTCGCATGCCGGAGGGTCCGGGTCTCTCCGTCTCCCGTGGTGTGCGAGGGGCATCCTGCGGGCGTCGCATGCCGGAGGGTCCGGGTCTCTCCGTCTCCCGTGGCCTCCGAGGGGCATCCTGCAGGCGGTCTGCATCTGCGGGGATGGGTGCCTCGACGTTTGCTCCTGCGATACACAATGAAGCATGCATGGTTGGACATCAGGCAGTGATCAGGTGATATGGGGGAGGGGGGATATGGGGGAGGGGGGGATATGGGGGAGGGGGGATATGGGGAGGGGGGATATGGGGGAGGGAGGATATGGGGGAGGGGGGATATGGGGAGGGGGGATATAGGGGAGGGGGGATATGGGGAGGGGGGATATGTGGGAGGGGGGATATGGGGGATGGGGGAGGGGGGATATGGGGAGGGGGGATATGGGGGAGGGGGGATATGGGGGAGGGGTGATATGGGGGATGGGGTGAGGGGATATGGGGGAGGGGGGATATGGGGGAGGGGGGATATGGGGAGGGGGATATGGGGGAGGGGGGATATGGGGGAGGGGGGATATGGGGAGGGGGGATATGGGTGAGGGGGGATATGGGTGAGGGGGGATATGGGGAGGGGGGATATGGGGAGGGGGGATATGGGGGAGAGGGGATATGGGGAAGGGGGATATGGGGGAGGGGGATATGGGGAGGGGGATATGGGGGATATGGGGAGGGGGGATATGGGGGAGGGGGGATATGGGGGAGGGGGATATGGGGGATATGGGGGAGGGGGGATATGGGGGATATGGATATCGTGCAGGGGGGGGTCACCCTGGCTGCTCTGACGAGGGCGTTCACCTTCTTGTGGCACTGGGTGCCTGTCCGTGGTGTCAGGGCCGCAGCGGTGACGGCCTCTGCCACCTCCCTCCACAGACGCCGGCTGTGGCGTGGGGCAACTCTGCGGCCGTGCCCGGGATACAGGGCGTCCCTCCTCTGCTCCACTGCGTCCAGGAGCGCCTCCACATCCCGTGACTGGAACCTGGGGGCTGAGCGGCGGCCAGCCATCCAGTCGGGTGTTCCGGTCGGGTGTTCCGGTCGGGTGGGGGGCAGCAGCGCGGCCTTATGAGCCGTCACGCCGTGCGGCGTGTATGACGCTGCACGGCGTGAACCACGTGCGCAAGCGTGGATCCCATCATGTCGCTGCTAGCCCATTTCGGGCCGGAGACTTTTGAACCATTTTTCCGACGTGACGCAAGTCAGATTTGCGCCGTTGTTTGCGCCGATCGGCGGACTTTGCGCCATTAACGGAGAATTTTGCCCCATGTCTCAACTGCCTGATTTGTATGGCGTTGAAGAACTATTTGGGTTATGTGAAGAATAGCAGAGCTCTATCAGGTTTGCGTGCAATCTCGGCAGTAACTTGCAAATTTTGCTTGCCCACCAATGACCCTTTTAATGACTGAGCTTTTCTTCCACAGGACATGTTTAAAATGGCAGATAAAGCAACCCAGAACTATATTAACATATAATTTTCAAAAAAACAACATGTAACTGTACAACACTGTACGAGATAAAGGATTAGAATTACAAGTTGGCAGCAGTCCAAAATCAAGCTGGATCCAAGCGCTTCTTTGGCACAATTGCTCAAGTTTTGTCAAATACATATGCCACGCCGAGCCAGCTGAAATACCGTAAAACCCACAAAAGACTCCTGATAATGCAGAAGACATAGACCAAATAAAAGTGAAGAATCTGGGGCGGGATTCTCAGTCCTAGCAGCCCCGTTTCCGGCACGCTGCTTCCCCACTGGCAGCCGAATCCTCCGTTCTTGCAGCTGGCCAGTGGGGATTCCTGTTGGGGCCATCCCATGCGGTCAGGATACCCGCGGGCGTGGGTGCGCTGCTGGTGAAGCAGTGGATCCCACCAACAGAGAATCCCGCCCCTGGAGCTTCACAACTCATCCACAGACAAAAGATAATGTGAATTGCGTTCCAGAATGCATTGACGCCGCTGTCGAGGTGCTGGAGCATTGCAAAGTCTGGAGTACAATTTATCACCATTACTTTTAGATCTTTGGCACGTTTGATGAGAAGAGCAGCGATAATCTGCGAGCTTCTCCATTAGCCGGCGCTGAAAACGGGAAAGGCGATTGAGCGGAGAATCGGTTCCGATGGCAAAATCGGCCCGCCGCCGATTTGACACCAAATCGCAATGCTCCAGCACCTTGACAGCGTTGTCTATGCGTTCCGGAACACACGTACAGTAGACACCATTTACATATCATTAGTGGGCCCGAACTGGTATTCTCCGGGGCCTCCGCGATTCTCCGCCTCCAGTGGGCCGAGTTCCCGACTGCGCGTGTCACTTGTGCTTTTAAAAATTGTGAAACCAGCGTGGCGGCTGCTGAGGGAGAGAGAGGGGGTTTGGACAGTGTCTAACATCGCCATTGTTTGCTAACAGTTGTGCCCCTGGCCGAGGGGATTCTGCCAGGGCTGAGGAAATGGCGGAGGTTAGCCAGAAGGTGGGCTGTGGGGTCAGGATGGACGGGCTGAACACTATTGCTGCAAGACAGCCATGCAGCTGCGCATGCCGCTAACAGCACACTGGAAACTTAGGGCCATAGATTGTATGTGTGTCTCCCCAGGGCACTCCCCCTGGTTGTCCTCTGGCCCCAGCTGACCCATCAGCTGTATGGCTGAGCTCCAGCACAATCATTGCCATCTTTTTGGCTGGGATAAGTGTGTGTGGAGAGTGTATTGTGTATGTGTGGCTGCAGCTTGTCAGCCTCCCGAGTGTCAATCGCTGACCTGGCGAATCCCGCACCGTTTTCCATTAGAATCGATTGTGTTCCATGCGGCACCGGTGCAAGCCCCTTAATTGGAGCAGAAACGGTCCAGGTGTGGCACCAATTTTTCTCTCATGAACGTCCACGAATTCTGCGTTGGCGGCAATACTTATTCTCAGAAATGGAAAATCCCGCCCGTGAGCATTCTATTTATGTCTTCATTTGCAAAAGGAAAAAAATGGTCTTCCCTTCTTTGATATTATCTTTAACGGCATCGATGAAATATGAAATATGATATTTTACAAAGTTAAAGAAACATAGTTGAACCAACACATATTTAGTAGCCACCATTTGTATTTCATATTCAATAAACTGTTTTGAGCTGTCTTCAAATTACACAATAATTCAGAGTTTTGCTCTGCTATCGTGTATTAATATTATTCTATAATTATATGAACCATGTTAAATTGAGTTAATCTTCCTGTCATAACATTGAATGCTACAGTCATTAATACTCCTATTGGCTTGCACTAAGTGTTAAAGTGTGCTAACTCTCCTATTCGGTATTATTGTATTGCTGTGAGTTAATTCCGCTTTAGATGGAATCAGGTGAACACCAACTCTTCATATTGATTTGGCATATTTCAAATAAATCTGTGAAAAGAATGGTTTTGTGTTTCAGTGTAATGTCCTGTTGATCATACCATGCATGAGCCAACTAAGTTGAGTGTTCATGGAGAATCTGGGGGGGCCTTTAGATTTCCAGTCAAAATGGACAAGTAGTTAGAGGATTAGTTCCCCTTAGTTGGTTTCAGGAGGCCGAAATTATTTTCACTCTGGTTAGGGAGAAATTGGAGGTTGAAGTGGGAGTACAGTTGGACATGGGTTGACAATGGCCTGCAGTAGTTTTGTAAAGACAGGAGGCATGGGGGAAGCATTTCTGCCCCTTCTGGCCCCTCAAAAGATTTCCAAGTAGGTTTTTGGGCCTTTAAGGGGATTCACCATTAATTTATATTTGAAAATTGCAACTCAAATCCTACAATTTGTGTGGACCTCATTATGCATATTAAAATACCGCCAACAGGAACAAGAAGGTGAACTGCCCCAGCATTTACAGCATCCCCCCCCCCCCCCGCCCTCCCCCCACCCCCCAACAATTGCATCAATGGGGCAGCTACGTGCCCCCTTTCAAACCGGCCCAAATTTGCAACTGCTAGCTATCTATTTTTCATGTGATTAAACAGGAACATTCTTCATCCAAATGTTGTTAGTGAACATTTTTTCTTCTGTCTGGCAAATGTTCAAATAAGGTGATGAAATCTATATGAAAAAAAAAATCAAAGCATCACTTGTGTGTGATCTCTTGATAGAAGTAACATGTGTCATCCATCCCGGGCATAAAGGCAGAAAATGTTTAATGGCAGGGCGTGCTGTGCTGGTGATGAATGTGTTCGTGTTAAATCGTAACTTTGGCAATTTATGTTGGACGATTGGCCACGAAGCCAACCATTTAACATTAGTACAGTAATTGCATAAACAGGATACACACCTTTTGTATATTCTCTATTAATACACTTCTCATTGTTTCACTGCACGGCAGTGCAGTAATGTGTTAATATTCTTCAATGATGTTCTGACAGTATAGCAATTTGATAACTCTCCCGTATTAAGATGTACTGACAGTGCCTCAATGTGCTAATGCTTCTTTTCAATCATCTACTGACAATGAAGGGATTTTATAATGCTCTCTTCTCCAAAGATGTACTTCCATAAATGACATACCAATAATGCTAAAAATGCTGCTTGTTTGCCTGCGGTTTTATATCATTATCTTCAAGCTGTGGTATATTTTGTGCTTCTGGTGAAGTACTGTGGGTTCAGGCACAGTTTTGAGTTCACGTTAAATTGGTCTTCCAGTGTCTGAATGCTAATACAGAGCTCTGTTCTTCAGTCCCACAATGACAATTCTACATCTTCAGACTGTCGCAGACAACTTACTTATGACGTTTATATTTTTCCATCATTTCTCTTTGTTCCCAGTGGATTTGGGTTTGAATGTTGACTTTCATTTACCAATTATTTCATTCAGTTTGAAGGTTTTTTAAAAAATCATTCAGACTAGTGTCTTATGTAAAATGGTTCCATCAGTAATAAATGATAATAGTAAGTGGCTGGAGAATAGTCAAGACTGCCTGAAACTCAGCACAAATGGGAGGTACACACTGCATTGCTCTATTACTGACCTCCAGCTCACTAGCAGAGCAAGAAAGAGGAAAGGTATCTCTGCATTGGATGGAAACCAAATCAGGTTTGCATCTCATACAGTCCAATTACCTGAATGCATGGTAGTGTAAAAGCATTGGTCAATGTCTGGGAGAACATTTCCTATGTGGCTTCTGTAACAATAGTGCATAGATTTGAAGGAAAAAATGAAACATTAGGAGCAAGATTCAGTGGCCTCATCACGGCCAACTTGATGTTGGGACGAGGCCATTGAATCTGGCAAGACATTGCAATCTGGATCTCGCCCGCTCCAGCTGTGATCCAGATCAACATACTTAGATGAACCATGAGGCTTATTTAAATGTGTGTGCTCACCAGATTCTGCCGGTGCTTGGGACTTCATGGCTGCTCCTGGGAGACCTCACCGTGTGTCGTTTAATACTGGTCCACACAAACCGGTCATAATGGCACCTGGCAAGGGGTCTCCTAGCCCATTAGAGACACCCATGTCAAGGGTGTCTTGGCACTGACAAACTGGCATCCTGGAAGTGCCATTCTGGCACCAGGATTGCACTGCCAGGGTGGCCGGTACTGCTAGGGTTTCAGGCTGACCGTACCAGGGTGCCCAGGTGCCAGATTGGCACTGCCAGGGATTGGGGCCGGGGAAACGGACCAGGTGGAGGTGGGGTGACGGGATGTCCCTGGGGCCTCTCCAAGGTTGGGGGAGAAGGGTGTTGAAGACCAGGGGGACTCTGGAGAGGGGGGGGGATGAAGATAGGGGCAGCCTTCCAAAATGGCACCCCGATCATTGAGGTGTGTTTCCCTCGCCAACAGGAAATCGCTCTAAGTGCGGCTCCTGTGGAGAGAAACTCCGCGAACCAAAAAAACCCAGCAAAGTTGAATATTGGGGTGTTTCTCTGTTAAATGCGCCCAAACTGGAGGTAGAAATGTTTTGGTTGAATCGCACCACCTTTGTCTGATATTGAATATTTAAATGAACTTTGCTTGCGATTTTACAGCTAATTAAGTGCACTGATCTAATGGAACTCAAACAGCAGTAAACGTGACCAGCAACTGCAGCATGCCTCCATTTAAACCCAGAGAGGCACAGTTCAATTCTTTACTCTGTTAATTTTCTGTACTATGGAGCACAGAAGGCATTTCATTAACCAAGCCCTGCAAGAAGGAATCAGATAAAGGAACAAGGGAGTCATTCGGAGTGAGAGCCTCCTGATCCAGACAGCAGGCTTGTGAGGGAAACTCACAGCAGTGTAACTACGTCTTAACAAGGCCTAGCAGAATATCATAAGAAGAAATAGCAGGGACAAGAAATTTGCTAAAACAATAAACGGCATACTAAATGAGAACTTCTCATCTGCCCTCACGAAAGCAGAGAATGCTGTCAATGTCACAGTAAAGGAAAAGTACTATGTGCGGGATTCTCTGATCCTGAGGCTAAGTGTTGACGCCGTCATAAACGCCGTCGCGTTTCTCAACGGCGTCAACATGGCCTCAGGAGCAGCAATTCTGACCCCTACAGGGGGCCAGCATGGCACTGGAGCGACCCACGCCGCTCCAGCTGCCGATCCCGGCGTCAAATGGGCGCCACAGGTTTGCGCATGCGCAGTGGGACTGCCTCAATTTCCGCGCATGCGCGGAGTCTCCCTTCTCCACGCCGACCCTGTCGCAACATGTTGTAGGGCTACAGGGGCCGACGCGGAACAAAGGAGGCCCCCAGCCCGAGAGGCCAGCCCGCCGATCGGTGGGCCCCGATCGTGGGCCAGGCCACAGCAGAGGTCGTCCCCCCCGAGGTCGTACACCCCCTCGCCCCCCACAGGCCATCCCCAAATCCTTCCACGCCGAGGTCCCGCCAGGTAAGACCAGGTTAGAACAGCGCCAGTGGACTCGGGTTTTTTTGTACGGCCCCTCGCCCCATCCCAGGCGGAGAATCGGCGAGGGGGCCCCGTAGAGCGGCCCCTGACCAGCGCCACGCCAAATGCACCGGGGCCAATGGCAGCGATTCTCCGCTCTCTGGAGAATTGCGTCTCAGCGTCGGGGCGGCGTGGCGCGATTCGCGCCGATTCTCCGGCCTGGCTCCGGGGTGAGAGAATCCCGCCTTGATCTGTAGGCTCTTGACGTGGTTCTTTGTTATGGATATGTATGGCCTATCTTCCCGAGACAGATTGTAGCCTCAGTATCAGGAGTCTCTCAGCCCTGAAGGGGAGTCATATAGACTCCAAATGTTAACTCTGTTTAATGGGCTGTGATTGACAGCTTCCACAAACACAGGTATCAGCCTCGCTTCATTCCTCTCCCTTCATGGATGAGTAACTCTGAAGTGTGGTCGCTTTAAACCTTTTCGCCCGGGGTCTTTCCAGGCACCGAGTGGCGACCTGTCTGGATTTTGCAGTCATCCACACACAGGTGCATCAGCGTTGTTCCGGATGCCCTATACGCCCAGGCAGCAGACTTTATAACCTTCCATTTGGACCAAGCCCACCAAGATGCCCGACCAACAGGATTCATCACCGTCGTTGGCATTCCCAAGATCCTGGGGGTGATAGATGGGACACATGACCCCATGTCAGGGGTGCCCTTCAACAATAGGAAGGACTTTCACTCCGTGAATGTGCAGTTGGTGTGCGACCACCAGCTGCACATCTGTGCCCAAAACCTGGGCAGTGCACATGACACTTACATCTTGGCGCACTTATCAATTCCTGACACCTTTGAGACGCTCCCTCAGGTGCGGGACTGGCTCTTGGGCGACAAATGTTACCTGCAGAGGTCTAGGTTAAAAACGCCTGTCCGGGGGCCCCAGAGTGATGCAGAGAACCACTACAACAACGCCCATGCAGCAACCAGGAGCGTTAGTGAACGGTGCATTGGTGTCCTGATGATGCGGTTCAGATGTCTGGACTGCTCTGGTGGGGCTCTCCAATATAGACCAAGGGGGGTCTCCAACATCATGCTGGCCTGCAGTGACCTGTTCAACATCACGCAGCAGAGAGGATACTCTGCAGGAGGAGGAAGAACGCCAGGCCTCATTTTACGAGGAATCATAAAAGCTTAGAATTCCTGCAGTACAGAGGAGAATGAGGTTGGCCAGAAAGACCAGGGCATGGAACCCAAGCAGGTATTCCTGCATACCCCTGCGGCATAATCTGGCACAGATGTTGGCCGGTCTCCCTGGATAGCAGGAGTCTTCGCCGTCACGCTCGGTCCAGTAAATCATCAGTATAAACGTGACCTCATGCATCGCCTCCTTCGCACCGCCTACTTAGCTTGTTGGACTGCCGACTCCCCAGCACCACCGTCTGGCCCCTGGTCTTCTGGGGCAGGCTCCGGTTGTGCAGCGTCCTCCATGAGCTGTACCTGTGCCTGCAGGCTGTGGTAGTCACCACTGTTGTATTATGTTGTATATATGGATATTACGGTAAGGCCCCTGTACAACAGGTACGAGGGTAGATCCCTGCCTGCTGGCTCCGCCCAGTAGGCGGAGTATAAATGTGTGTGCTCTTCGAACAGCAGCCATTTCATCAGCTGCTGTAGGAGGCCACACATCTCTGTGTAATAAAGCCTCAATTACATCCTACTCTCGTCTCGTCGTAATTGATAGTGCATCAATTCATTACACAGAGATTTTTCAGAGATGGATCTCCGCATCAAGCCGGATCGCCTGCAGCTGCATCCTCAAGCAGACAACGCCAAAAAGGACTTTGAACATTGGCTAGCTTGCTTTGAAGCATACATCGGGTTTGCGCCAGACCCAATCTCAGAAGCACAGAAGCTCCAGATTCTGTACACGCGGCTGAACTCCAACGTTTTTCCCCTCGTCCAGGACGCGCCTACCTACGCAGAGGCCATGGCGCTACTGAAGGAGAATTACGCTCAGCAGACCAAGAAGATCTACGCCAGGCACCTCCTATCCACGCGGCACCAACTTCCCGGTGAGCCTGTGGAAGATTTCTGGCGTGCCCTGCTCGCCCTGGTGAGAGACTGTGAATGCCAGGCTGTTTCAGCCACTGAACATTCAAACCTGCTAATGAGAGACGCGTTCTTTACGGGCATAGGGTCTGACTACATCCGCAAGCGCCTCTTAGGAGGGGCCACGCTTGACCTCGCGGAGACCAAGAAACTAGCCCTCTCGCTCACGGTCGCCTCACGCAACTTACAGTCTTATGCCACCGACCGCACGGCCCACCCCATTGTGGACCCCATCAACGACCGCCCACGCCTGCGCCGCACGGCAGCCATCCAACCCCGGGGGAACCAAGTGCTACTTCTGCAGACAGACAAAACACCCCCGGCAGCGCTGCCCAGAGCACGCTCTGCAAGGCCTGTGGCAAGAAGGAACATTTTGCTGCAGTGTGCCAGGCACGCTCAATCACCGCTATTGTCCCGGCACCTCCCACGTGCGGCTAGTGGGCGCCGCCATCTTCCTCGCTTCAGACCACATGTGGCCTGTGGGCGCCGCCATCTTGCTCCACTTACAACACGTGCAGCCATGGGTGCCGCCCTCTTGCTTGCCTCAGAACCAATGGGCACCGCCATCTTGCCTGCCCCAGGACACGTGCGGCCCGTGGGCGCCGCCATCTTACCAGCCTCAGGACCACTGGCCGTCGGGCACCTCATCGGGCCGCTCATCGCCTGCAACCGCCGACGACCAACCGCGTCTCGCCTCCGTCACGATCGACCAGTCCCGACTGCACAACCTCGCGACCGCTTCGACAAAGGTGAAGGTCGACGGGCATGAGATATTCTGCCTTCTGGACTCTGGGAGCACTGAGAGCTTCACCCACCCCGATACGGTAAGGTGCTGCTCCCTCACGTAAACTCCGTAAACCAAAGAATCTCCCTGGCCTCCGGATCCCACTCTGTGGCGAGCTGGGGGTACTGCATCGCCACCCTCACCGTCCAGGGCATAGAGTTCAGCGACTTCCGGCTCTACGTCCTCCCCAATCTCTGCGCTGCCTTGCTACTCGGCCTGGACTTCCAGTGCAACCTCCAGACCTAAACCTGAAATTTGGTGGGCCCCTACCACCCCTTACTGTTTGCGGCCTCGCGACCCTTAAGGTCGACCCGCCTTCGCTGTTTGCAAGCCTCACCCCGGATTGCAAACGCATCGCCACCAGGAGCAGACGGTACAGCGCCCAGGACAGGACCTTCATCAGGTCTGAGGTCCAGCGGCTGCTGCGGGAAGGTATCATTGAGGCCAGCAACAGGCCCTGGAGAGCCCAAGTGGTAGTGGTGAAAACCGGGGAGAAAAACAGAATGGTCGTTGACTACAGTCAGACCATCAATCGGTACACGCAGCTCGATGCGTACCCCCTCCCACGCATATCTGATATGGTCAATCAGATTGCACAGTACCGGGTCTTCTCGACAGTGGGCCTGAAATCTGCCTACCACCAGCTCCCCATTTGCAAGGCGGACCACCCATACACTGCGTTTGAAGCAGACGGCCGCCTTTACTATTTCCTTAGGGTTCCCTTCGGCGTCACCAACGGGGTCTCGGTCTTCCAACGGGAGATGGACCGAATGGTTGACCGTTACGGGCTGCGGGCCACTTTCCCGTACCTGGACAACGTCACCATCTGCGGCTATGACCAGCAGGACCACGACGCTAACCTGTCCAAATTTCTCCACACCGCCACACTCCTCAACCTAACTTCCAACAAGGAGAAGTGTGTGTTCAGCACGAACCGATTAGCCATCCTCAGCTATGTGGTTCAGAATGGAGTTCTAGGGCCTGACCCCGATCGCATGCGACCCCTCATGGAACTCCCCCTCCCCCACTGCCCCAAGGCCCTCAAACGATGCCTGGGGTTCTTTTTGTATTACGCCCAGTGGGTCCCAAACTATGCAGACAAGGCCCACCCACTCAATCAATCCACCGCTTTCCCACTGACGGCCGAGGCTCACCAGGCCTTCAACCATATCAAGACCGACATCGCCAAGGCCGCGATGCACGCGGTCGACGAGACGCTCCCCTTCCAAGTCGTGAGCGATGCATCAGCCGCCGCTCTGGCTGCCACCCTCAACCAGGCAGGCAGGCCCACGGCATTCTTTTCCTGCACCTTCCATGCCTCCGAAACTCGGCACTCCTCCGTCGAAAAGGAGGCCCAAGCGATCGTTGAAGCTGTGCGACATTGGAGGCATTATCTGGCTGGCAGGAGATTCACTCTCCTCACAGACCAACGGTCGATTGTCTTCATGTTTAACAACACACAGCGGGGTAAGATCAAAAACGATAAAATCTTGAGGTGGAGGATCGAGCCCTCCATCTACAATTACGAGATTTTGTATCGCCCAGGGAAGCTCAACGAGCCCCCCGATGCCCTCTCCCGAGATACATGTACCAGCGCACAAGTGGACCGACTCCGGACCCTGCACGACGATCTCTGTCACCCGGGAGTCGCCGGATTTTACCACTTCATTAAGGCCCGCAACCTGCCCTACTCCATCGAGGAAGTCAGGCCTTCACCAGAGAGAGCCAGGTCTGCACGGAGCGTAAATGGCACTTCTACCGGCCAGACCGTGCGCGCCTGGTGAAGGCTTCCCCCCACTTTGAACGCCTCAGCGTGGACTTCAAAGGGCCCCTCCCCTCCACCGACCATAACACGTACTTTCTTAAAGTGGTCGACGAGTATTCCCGATTCCCTTTCGCCATCCCATGCCCCGATATGACGTCTGCCACCGTCATCAAAGCCCTCAACACCATCTTCGCTCTGTTCGGTTTCCCCGCCTATGTCCACAGCGACCGGGGATCCTCATTTATGAGCGAGGAGCTGCGCCAGTAATGCTCAACAGGGGCATTGCCTTGAGCAGGATGACCAGCTACAACCCCAGGGGAAACAGGCAGGTGGAGCGGGAGAATGGGACGGTCTGGAGGGCTGTCCAGCTGGCCTTATGATCCAAAAATCTCCTGGCTTCCCACTGGCAGGAGGTCCTCCCCGACGCACTTCACTCCATTCGGTTGCTCCTGCGCACCGCGACCAGCAAAACCCCCCATGAACATCTCTTTGCCTTCCCCAGGAAGTCCACCTCCGGGGGCTTTGTTCCCAACATGGCTGGCATTCCAGGATCTGTTCTCCTCTGCAAGCACGTGCAGCTCCACAAGGTGGACCCGTTGGTTGAGAGGGTACAGCTATTCCACGCAAACCCGCAGTACGCCTACGTAGCGTACCCCAACGGCCGCCAAGACACAGTCTCCCTCAGTGATCTGGCACCAGCTGGGTCCCCCCCCCCCCCCCCCCGCCCCGGCGCCACCCTCCCCTCCCCCAGCACACCCCGGGGGCTCCAGGACAATCCGTCCTCCCCTTGCTCCCACCCGGGGATGAAGAGGATTTTGACACGCTCCCGGAGTCACCGAAGACCAAGCCGACACTCTCAACGACAGATCAAGGCGCCTGACCATCTAAATTTGTAACCTTCTCTGTAATTTTAAAACCAATCTGTATATATATAGTTTTCCACCACCCGCACTGGACTCATTTTTAACAGGGGGTGAATGTGGTAGTTACCACTGTTGTATTATGTTGTACATATGGGTATTACGGTAAGGCCCCTGTACTACAGGTACGGAGGTAGATCCCTGCCTGCTCACTCCACCCAGGAGGCAGAGTATAAATGTGTGTGCTCTCCGAACAGCAGCCATTTCGTAAGCTGCTGTAGAAGACACACATCTCTGTGTAATAAAGCCTCGATTAAATTCAACTCCCGTCTCGTCGTAATTGATAGTGCATCACAGTGTACTTGCGTCTGCAAGGGCAGCTGCGGCAAGTTTGATAGCGAGCATTCCGAGAAGGGGCTGGTGTGGGGGTAGCGGGTGGAGAGAATACGTGTTAGCAAGATGAGTATTCCCTTGCCCATCCAGATCCAACAGGTTACATGGTGACCCTGAATTGCACTTCAGCTCCACCCTCCACTGACAACCTGATCAGGGGCAGAATGGATGGGAGCGCGATGGACAGGTAGTGCTTCGAGATAGCTGGTGGTTCTGCGGAGTGGGCTGGCTGGTAGTGTCACTGGTGAGGTTTCTGAGAGGGGCACGTGACATTATAGGAAACGTACAGATGATAAAGGGTTATTGTCATATTATAATTAACCACTAAATGGAGCTCGATGCAGGACTATATAAAGCAGTGACTCAGATCTCTGAGAGAGAGCTGGAGAGGAGCGCTCAGTACAGTGTCAGATAGAATGTTGAGATTAGAGTGGTTGAGTATAGATTGTAGATTAGATTATTGTTTACTTTAGGAGTAAGTGGTCGAGCTTAATTTAAGTAGTGTAAATAAATGTTAGCTGTGTTTATGAACTTAGCTTCTGTGGTCTTTGTGAACATTACAACATTCATCCTAAGAACAAGAATCACAAAGAGCACCACAGGGAAGTGTGTCAGGGATGGTCTCAAAGGCCACGATGCATGTGCCCTTTGTTTGGGGTAAGCTCTGCTATTCCCAGCTTCCCCTGCAGTGGGGCTGTGTTTCTGATGAATGCACCTGGTGTGCCACTTGCGGTGATGTGCATCAATGTAAATGCATGTAGGCTAGCTGGACACTAGAGAGAGCACAAGAGACATCACACACACACACTCAACCAAAAGATCAGTTAGACAGGACACGACCAATGGACATTCATGATACACACAGAGATGACACGACCACAAGAGGGCATTACACCAACCCATATATAAAGGACACCACACACATGATCTGCCTCTTTCCAGTGGAGACAGTCAGTGAGTAGAGACACAGGGTTGATTCAATATTACACCCACCACGTGGATTGCAGCAACTGGTTAGTCAGTCTGGGTAGCTATAGTAGGATTAGCATTGGGTCGAACCCGAGTAATAGAAGTGTAAATGGTTTAATAAACGTGTTGAAGTTATCTCCACGTCTGAATCTTCCTTTGTCAAGTGCACCACAAGGAAACCGCTTATGTTACACCTGGAACATAACAAATCATGGTACCAGGACTGAACTGTTTCAATCCACATAGCCATACCTCAGCGTACAGTGACAACCAGCAACGATACCCAGGCAAGATGTTCGAGATCCGGGTTCCACAGCAGCTCTAGTGCCACGGCGATCTCCGCGAAAACTGGTGGGGATTCCGGCAAATGTTTGAAATCTTCCTGGTAGCAGCCGAACTAGAAGACGTGGCCGATGCTGAAAAGACAGAGCTTCTCCTCACCATCGCTGGTGCCAGAGCAGAAGAACTCTTTTAAAAATTCAAGTTCTCCAAAGGGCAAAAATGGAGCGACTTCCAGGCAATCCTGGACAAATTCGGCAAATACTGTGAGGAAAACACACTCCAACCAGCAAGAAAAGGTAAGAGAAGCACCAGTACTCACCACGAGGCCGAGATCCCGGAGCAGAGAACAATTGTGATCGGTGGCCATATTTCTAAAGGGACTGCACTTGCGCAATTGCACGAGAAGCGCACAGAACGGGAAGGTCCGTTTGCGCATGCGCGAGACGCCGCGCATGCGCAATCGGGGAAACGGTCCCCGGTACAGGAACAGCGATTTGCGCATGTGCAAACGCTTCCTACATATGATGTCACATGCGTCATGACGTCAGAGGCCCCGGACCACGCCCATTTAAAGGGGAAACATCCCAAATCAAAGAAAGAATCTTTTAAAGCCATAAAACAACCTTCATTCACCTGGAATGACAGCACAATGCCTCAAACTGAACCAGGAAATTAAATTAACCTCCGAAGAACCCTGTAACAAGCAGTGACCTTCACTCAAACCGATGATTCCGACCTTGAATACTTCGATACCGACCTTTACATTTTCTCTGGCCCTCGTGAGCCAATGCCAGCTCCGACACAAACAGTGATGATATGGTCCTAGAAGACAATGATTCGGACAAACCTTTCACATTGGGAGACTACCCCAGCACCAAATCCGAACCGCAACTAGACGTGTTGCACATTGACGACCCTGACGACAAATTCTTCGGATTTGAGGATATGAAGCCCAGCAGATATGACATCCCGACTCATGAGTGTAGGATTATGCTGCGTCCTGAAACCAAGAGACAGAGAGCGGTACAAGCCCACAGAGAGCGGCCTGCTGCCACACAGAGCGTGGTCCACGCACCGCTCAGGGTTCCCGATTTGACGAAAGAAGACACGCAAGACTCCACACTGCAGTCCTTGCACGAACAAGAAGTGACTCCAGTGTCACAAGCCTCCACAGCGAGCTCGTGGACAGACTCCACAATTGCAGAAACGCAAGACTCCAGAGCGCAGTCCTTGCACACACAAGACGTGATTCCAGTGTCACAAGCCTCCGCAGCGAGCTCGTGGACAGCCTCCATGATAGAAGCAACGCAAGACTCCGACGCACAGTCCTTGCAGGAACAAGACCATGAGGGTCTACCAACCTCCTCTGACCAACTAGCGGCAGACGATGCAAGTCTGCCATGCTGAAGTAAACAGTAAGAAGACTATGACAGTCTACCACGCTCCAGTGCACAGCAGGACGACCATGACGGTCTATCATGCTACAGTGAAGAACAAAGCGACGATGACAGTCCAAGCCCAAATGAAGGACAACAGCAAGACAATGACAGTCCGCCCACATTTCTTGCGCCACCAAATGAAGACTCTGACAATTTACCCAACCCAAGTGAACAACAAGCAGCTACTGAGGCTCTACCCACGGTATGTGAGACGAGTGACGACAGCATCCCACATCCCATGCAAGATGTGCAAAGTGACAGACCTCAGCTAGTGTGTACAGAGGCACTCGACGATCACTGTGAGACCACTGGTGACTCCGGTGACACCACGATACTTCCACCCTCCTTCTCTCGAACCTCTCCACATGTCAATGCATTCCTGCATGTTCCGACTCCAGACGTGCAGCTTCAAGAAATCTCAGCTGACTCCAGTGAACCTGCTAAGACTCCGGACAGGGAGCATCAACAAACCAACACTGACTCAGTTAAAACAGACCAGACACCAGATGGGGAGCAACCAAACGCCGACTCTGATTCACGTAAGCCGGACTTTACTCCAGACAGGGAGTGCCGCAACCTCAGTGATGTCACGCTCAGGTGACAGCAGATGCCACAACGACAGGAGATGGATCACTTAACAATTACACTGGGTTAGTAATAACAAGCAGCAGCTACAGTCCAAGAGGAATACACCAATATTCACCACAGCTATATCCACACATTCTTTCCACACCAGCAGTGCAGCCAATGACAGCTCATGCTGGACAAACCCAGTATTCAGGCATGCAGCAGCCAGCAGTCTATGCAGCATATTCTCAAACAGGCCAGCACTACGGATTGCCCACTAATGTAATCAAGACCGAAGGAGGACTACAGCAAGCGTAATCTGCACTACAGACTGGATGCCTTAGTTACAGCCCAGGATTTGCTGCACCCCAGCCTGGCCAGACGGCATATTCCTATCAGATGCAAGGTTCTATTTTCACACCATCACCAGGTATTTATGCGAGCAGCAATTCTGTATCCAACTCGACAAGCTTCAACGGTTCTGAGCAGGATCACCCTTCCAGCACAGCATGTGGCCAGAACCAGTATGTACAGTCTTATCCAACTTCAACATATGGCACATACATGACCTTGAATGATACTGTTGATGGTACCTCTTCAACGTCAACACCTTATCAGCTACAAGATGCCATCTGACAGCACCATCACAAACATCGAAAAAGAAAGCGACTCCAAATCAGACTACGTTGATGGCGTTCATAACCAAGAGAGACATTTGACCATGATGATTGATGGTTTGTGGACTCACACAAATGATTTGGACTTATTGTTTAACCACTGTTCCCATGACTTGTATAACCTGTTTTTTGTTCAATTTTCTCAAAGTGTACAGAAAATATGTAACATATAAAAAAGGGGGGATGTGGTGATGTGCATCAATGTAAATGCATGTAGGCGAGCTAGACACTAGAGGGAGCACAAGAGACATTACACACACACACACACTCAACCAATAGATCAGTTAGACAGGACACGTCCAATGGACATTCACGATACACAAGGAGGTGACACGACCACAGGGGGGCATTGCACCAACCCATATATAAAGGACACCACACACATGATCTGCCTCTTTCCAGTGGAGACAGTGAGAACCGACACAGGGTTGATTCAATGTTACACCCACCACGTGGATTGCAGCAGCTGGTTAGTCAGTCTGGGTAGCTATAGTAGGATTAGCAGTAGTGTCGAACCCGAGTAATAGAAGTGTAAATAGTTTAATAAACGTGTTGAAGTTATCTCCACGTCTCAACCTTCCTTTGTCAAGTGCACCACAAGAAAGCCGCTTATGTTACACCGAGAGCATAACAAATCACCACTGATTGAGCTTGGCCACGCCTATCCCGTTGATGGGTGAGCTGGGGTCTGAGAGTTTCCAGAGGAGCGGCCTGGGTGGGCTCCCAAATGACCAGAGGCTCTGTGAATATTTACAGGACACAGTGAGCAGTCAGCAGAGTGTGAAGCTAGGGCCTGTAACTTGTACACAATGGCTGCTTTTAAAACAAATACTGCAACAATGGAGGTCTGTGCCCGGGCACCCCAATCCAAGGGGGACAGCCCAAATCCACAAATCTGTCACCAAGCTGCTCCCCACTACTCTCCCCAGCCCTGGCAGCCACACCCCAGCCCTGGCAGCCACTCCCCAGCCCTGGCAGCCATTCCCCAGCCCTGGCAGCCACTCCCCAGCCCTGGCAGCCACTCCCCAGCCCTGGCAGCCACTCCGCAGCCCTGGCAGCCACTCCCCAGCCCTGGCAGCCACTCCCCAGCCCTGGCAGCCACTCCCCAGCCCTGGCAGCCACTCCCCAGCCCTGGCAGCCACTCCCCAGCCCTGGCAGCCACTCCCCAGCCCTGGCAGCCACTCCCCAGCCCTGTCAGCCACTCCCCAGCCCTGTCAGCCACTCCCCAGCCCTGGCAGCCACTCCCCAGCCCTGGCAGCCACTCCGCAGCCCTGGCAGCCACTCCCCAGCCCTGGCAGCCACTCCCCAGCCCTGGCAGTCACTCCCCAGCCCTGGCAGCCACTCCCCAGCCCTGGCAGTCACTCCCCAGCCCTGGCAGCCACTTCCCAGCCCTGGCAGCCACTTCCCAGCCCTGGCAGCCACTCCCCAGCCCTGTCAGCCACTCCCCAGCCCTGTCAGCCACTCCCCAGCCCTGGCAGCCACTCCCCAGCCCTGGCAGCCACTCCGCAGCCCTGGCAGCCACTCCCCAGCCCTGGCAGCCACTCCCCAGCCCTGGCAGTCACTCCCCAGCTCTGGCAGCCACTCCCCAGCCCTGGCAGTCACTCCCCAGCCCTGGCAGCCACTTCCCAGCCCTGGCAGCCACTTCCCAGCCCTGGCAGCCACTCCCCAGCCCTGGCAGCCACTCCCCAGCCCTGGCAGCCACTTCCCAGCAAGCACTACAATTTTGAACACTGTTTAGAACTTTTCTTACGTTCTCTCTCCCTCAGCAACCATGGCGCCCAGCCCCCGCTTGTAAATGCCTGTAGGCACCCACATGACCTCTGCCTGAGAGTGGTGGAGCATCGCGGAGGTGCGGAGTATACTGGTTCAGAGCGGATAATGAAATGTAGACATGATCTACTCCCATTTGGAAGCAAATGAACGTATTAGTGAGAGGCAGCATTGTTTTGTGAAGTGGAGTTCGTGTCTCACTAACTTGATAGAGTTTTTCGAGGAGATCACAAAGATGATTGATGCAGGTAGGGCAGTGGATGTTGTCTATATGGACTTCTGTAAGGCCTTTGACAAGGTCCCTCATGGTAGACTAGTACAAAAGGTGAAGTCACATGGGATCAGGGGTGAGCTGGCAAGATGGATACAGAACTGGCTAGGTCATAGAAGGCAGAGAGTAGCAATGGAAGGATGCTTTTCTAATTGGAGGGCTGTGACTAGTGGTGTTCCACAGGGATCAGTGCTGGGACCTTTGCTGTTTGTAGTATATATAAATGATTTGGAGGAAAATGTAACTGGTCTGATTAGTAAGTTTGCAGATGACACAAAGTTTGGTGGAATTGCGGATAGTGATAAGGACTGTCAGAGGATACAGCAGGATTTAGATTGTTTGGAGACTTGGGCGGAGAGATGGCAGATGGAGTTTAATCCGGACAAATGTGAGGTCATGCATTTTGGAAGGTCTAATGCAGGTAGGGAATATATAGTGAATGGTAGAACCCTCAAGAGTATTGAAAGTCAGAGAGATCTAGGTGTACAGGTCCATAGGTCACTGAAAGGGGCAACAGAGGTGGAGAAGGTAGTCAAGAAGGCAGACGGCATGCTTGCCTTCATTGGCCGGGGCATTGAGTATAAGAATTGGCAAGTCATGTTGGAGCTGTATAGAACCTTAGTTAGGCCACACTTGGAGCATAGTGTTCAATTCTGGTCGCGACACTACCAGAAGGATGTGGAGGCTTTAGAGAGGGTGCAGAAGAGATTTACCAGAATGTTGCCTGGTATGGAGGGCATTAGCTATGAGGAGCAGTTGAATAAACTCAATTTGTTCTCACTGGAACGACGGAGGTTGAGGGGCGACCTGATAGAGGTCTACAAAATTATGAGGGGCATAGACAGAGTGGATAGTCAGAGGCTTTTCCCCAGGATAGAGGGGTGAATTACGAGGGGGCATAGGTTTAAGGTGCGAGGGTTAAGGTTTAGAGTAGGTGTACGAGGCAAGTTTTTTACACAGAGGGTAGTGGGTGCCTGGAACTCGCTACCGGAGGAGGTGGTGGAAGCAGGGACGATAGTGAGATTTTCTTTTTTTTTTTTTTAATATTTTATTGAAAATTTTTGGTCAACCATCACAGTACATTGTGTATCCTTTACACAATAATATAACAGTATAAATAACAATGACCTGTTTTATAAACAAAGAATAAATAATATATAACAAAAACTAAAACTAAATGGCAACTGCCTTGTCTCAGATAAACACTCTCCAAAAATATGATTTAACAGTCCAATATACAATTATTTATAGCAACGACCTATACATATTATACATATAAATGAACAACCCTGAGAGTCCTTCTGGTTCCTCCCCCCACCCCGGGCTGCTGCTGCTGCCTTCTTCTTTTCCATTCCCTCTATCTTTCTGTGAAGTATTCGACGAACGGTTGCCACCACCTGGTGAACCCTTTAGCCGATCCCCTTAGGACGAACTTAATCCGTTCCAGCTTTATAAACCCTGCCATGTCATTTATCCAGGTCTCCACCCCCGGGGGCTTGGCTTCCTTCCACATCAACAGTATCCTGCGTCGGGCTACTAGGGACGCAAAGGCCAAAACATCAGCCTCTCTCGCCTCCTGCACTCCCGGCTCTTGTGCAACCCCAAATATAGCCAACCCCCAGCTTGGTTCGACCTGGACCCCCACTACTTTTGAAAGCACCTTTGTCACCCCCACCCAGAACCCCTGTAGTGCCGGACATGACCAAAACATGTGGGTGTGATTCGCTGGGCTTCTCGAGCATCTCGCACACCTATCCTCTACCCCCAAAAATTTACTGAGCCGTGCTCCAGTCATATGCGCCCTGTGTAACACCTTAAATTGAATCAGGCTTAGCCTGGCACACGAGGACGATGAGTTTACCCTACTCAGGGCATCCGCCCACAGCCCCTCCTCAATCTCCTCCCCCAGCTCTTCTTCCCATTTCCCTTTCAGCTCATCTACCATAATCTCCCCCTCGTCCCTCATTTCCCTATATATATCTGACACCTTACCGTCCCCCACCCATGTCTTTGAGATCACTCTGTCCTGCACCTCATGCGTCGGGAGCTGCGGGAATTCCCTCACCTGCTGCCTCGCAAAAGCCCTCAGTTGCATATACCGGAATGCATTCCCTTGGGGCAACCCATATTTCTCGGTCAGCACTCCCAGACTTGCGAACTTCCCATCCACAAACAGATCTTTCAGTTGCGTTACTCCTGCTCTTTGCCATATTCCAAATCCCCCATCCATTCTCCCCGGGGCAAACCTATGGTTATTTCTTATCGGGGACCCCACCAAGGCTCCCGTCTTTCCCCTATGCCGTCTCCACTGTCCCCAAATTTTCAAAGTCGCCACCACCACCGGGCTTGTGGTGTATTTCTTCGGTGAGAACGACAATGGGGCCGTCACCATAGCTTGTAGGCTAGTCCCCCTACAGGACGCCCTCTCCAATCTCTTCCACGCCGCTCCCTCCTCTTCTCCCATCCACTTACTCACCATTGAGATATTGGCGGCCCAGTAGTACTCACTTAGGCTCAGTAGTGCCAGCCCCCCCCTATCCCTACTACGCTGTAAGAATCCCTTCCTCACTCTCGGGGTCTTCCCGGCCCACACAAAACTCATGATACTCTTTTCAATCCTTTTGAAAAAAGCCTTCGTGATCACAACCGGGAGGCACTGAAACACAAAGAGGAATCTCGGGAGGACTACCATTTTAACCGCCTGCACCCTCCCTGCCAGTGGCAGGGATACCATGTCCCATCTCTTGAAGTCCTCCTCCATTTATTCCACCAATCGCGTTAAATTTAACCTATGCAATGTACCACAATTCTTGGCTATCTGGATCCCCAAGTAACGAAAGTCCCTTGTTACCTTCCTCAGCGGAAAGTCCTCTATTTCTCTGCTCTGCTCCCCTGGATGCACCACAAACAACTCACTTTTCCCCATGTTCAGTTTAAATCCTGAGAATTCTCCAAACTCCCGAAGTGTCCGCATTATCTCTGGCATCCCCTCCGCCGGGTCCGCTACATATAACAACAAATCATCCGCATACAGAGATACTCGGTGTTCTTCTCCTCCTCTAAGTACTCCCCTCCACTTCTTGGAACCCCTCAATGCTATTGCCAGGGGCTCAATCGCCAGTGCAAACAATAATGGGGACAGAGGGCATCCCTGCCTTGTCCCTCTATGGAGCCGAAAGTATGCAGATCCCCGTCCATTCGTGACCACACTCGCCACTGGGGCCCTATACAACAGCTGCACCCATCCAACATACTCATCTCCAAAACCAAATCTCCTCAGCACCTCCCACAGATAATCCCACTCCACTCTATCAAATGCTTTCTCGGCATCCATCGCCACCACTATCTCCGCTTCCCCCTCTGGTGGGGGCATCATCATTACCCCTAGCAGCCTCCGTATATTCGTATTCAGCTGTCTCCCCTTCACAAACCCAGTTTGGTCCTCATGGACCACCCTCGGGACACAATCCTCTATCCTCATTGCCATTACCTTGGCCAGAATCTTAGCGTCTACATTTAGGAGGGAAATAGGTCTATAGGACCCGCTGGCGGGTCCTTTTCCTTCTTTAGGAGAAGCGATATCGTTGCCTCAGACACAGTCGGGGGCAGCTGTCCCCTTTCCTTTGCCTCATTAAAGGTCCTCATCAGTAGCGGGGCGAGCAAGTCCACATATTTCCTGTAAAATTCAACTGGGAATCCATCCGGTCCCGGAGCCTTCCCCGCCTGCATGCTCCTAATTCCTTTCACTACTTCCTCTATTTCAATCTGTGCTCCCAGTCCCACCCTTTCCTGCTCCTCCACCTTGGGAAATTCCAGCCGGTCCAGAAAGCCCATCATTCTCTCCCTCCCATCCGGGGGTTGAGCTTCGTATAATTTTTTATAAAATGCCTTGAACACTCCATTCACTCTCTCCGCTCCATCTCTCCTTCCTCATCCCTCGCTCCCCCTATTTCCCTCGCTGCTCCCCTTTTCCTCAATTGGTGGGCCAGCAACCTGCTCGCCTTCTCCCCATATTCGTACTGTACACCCTGTGCCTTCCTCCACTGTGCCTCTGCAGTACCCGTTGTCAGCAAGTCAAATTCTACGTGTAGCCTTTGCCTTTCCCTGTACAGTCCCTCCTCCGGTGCCTCCGCATATTGCCTGTCCACCCTCAAAAGTTCTTGCAGCAACTGCTCCCGTTCCCTACTCTCCTGCTTTCCTTTATGTGCCCTTATTGATATCAGCTCCCCTCTAACCACTGCCTTCAGCGCCTCCCAGACCACTCCCACCTGGACCTCCCCATTATCATTGAGTTCCAAGTACTTTTCAAGGCACCCCCTCACCCTGAGACACCCCCCCTCATCTGCCATTAGTCCCATGTCCATTCTCCAGGGTGGGCGCCCTTCTGTTTCCTCCCCTATCTCCAAGTCCACCCAGTGTGGAGCGTGATCCGAAATGGCTATAGCCGTATACTCCGTTCCCCTCACCTTCGGGATCAACGCCCTTCCCAAAACAAAAAAGTGTATTCGCGAATAGACTTTGTGGACACAGGAGAAAAACGAAAACTCCTTACTCCTAGGTCTGCTAAATCTCCACGGGTCTACTCCTCCCATCTGCTCCATAAAATCTTTAAGTACCTTGGCTGCTGCCGGCCTCCTTCCAGTCCTGGACCTTGACCTGTCCAGCCCTGGTTCCAACACCGTATTGAAATCTCCCCCCATTACCAACTTTCCCACCTCTAGGTCCGGGATGCGTCCTGGCATACGCCTCATAAAATTGGCATCATCCCAGTTCGGGGCATATACGTTTACCAAAACCACCGTCTCCCCCTGTAGTTTGCCACTCACCATCACGTATCTGCCCCCGCTATCCGCCACTATAGTCTTTGCCTCAAACATTACCCGCTTCCCCACTAATATAGCCACCCCCCTGTTTTTCGCATCTAGCACCGAATGGAACACCTGCCCCACCCAACCTTTGCGTAGTCTCACCTGGTCTATCAGTTTCAAGTGCATTTCCTGTAACATAACCACGTCTGCCTTAAGTTTCTTAAGGTGTGCGAGTACCCGTGCCCTCTTTATCGGCCCGTTCAGCCCTCTCACGTTCCACGTGATCAGCCGGGTTGGGGGGCTTTTTACCCCCCCCTCCCTTGTCGATTAGCCATCCCCTTTTTCCAGCTCCTCACCCGGTTCCCACGCAGCTGTGTCCCCCCCAGGCGGTGCTCCCCCGCCCATCCCACCCCATGCCAGCTCCCCCCTCTCCCCAGCAGCAGCAGCCCAATAATTCCCCCCCCCCCCCCGCTAGATCCCCCACTAGCGTAGTTACACCCCCCATGTTGCTCCCAGAAGTCAGCAAACTCTGGCCGACCTCGGCTTCCCCCCGTGACCTCGGCTCGCACCGTGCGACGCCCCCTCCTTCCTGCTTCCCTATTCCCGCCATGATTATCATAGCGCGGGGACCGAGCCCGCGCTTCCCCCTTGGCCCCGCCCCCAATGGCCAATGCCCCATCTCCTCCACCTCCTTTCCTCCCCCCACCACCTCCTGTGGAAGAGAGAAAAGTTACCACATCGCAGGATTAATAACATAAAACTCCTCTTTCCCCCCTTTTTACCCCCCTCTTCGCCCCCCATACTCGCCCCACCACTTTGTTTCAAACGTTCTTTTTTTAAAAAAAAAAATAACCCGCTCATTCCAATTTTTCTTCCACGATAAAAGTCCACGCCTCATCCGCCGTCTCAAAGTAGTGGCGCCTCCCTTGATATGTGACCCACAGTCTTGCCGGTTGCAGCATTCCGAATTCTATCTTCTTTTTGTGAAGCACCGCCTTGGCCCGATTAAAGCTCGCCCTCCTTCTCGCCACCTCCGCACTCCAGTCTTGGTATACGCGGATCACCGCGTTCTCCCACTTACTGCTCCAAGTTTTCTTTGCCCATCTAAGGACCATCTCTTTGTCCTTAAAACGGAGGAATCTCACCACTAGGGCTCTAGGAATTTCTCCTGCTCTCGGTCCTCGCGCCATCACTCGGTATGCTCCCTCCACCTCCAGCGGACCCGCCGGGGCCTCCGCTCCCATTAACGAGTGCAGCATCGTGCTCACATATGCCCCGACGTCCGCTCCCTCCGCACCTTCAGGAAGACCAAGAATCCTTAGGTTGTTCCTCCTCGCGTTGTTCTCCAGCACCTCCAGCCTTTCCACACATCTTTTATGGTGTGCCTCGTGCATCTCCGTCTTCACCACCAGGCCCTGTATGTCGTCCTCATTCTCGGCAGCCTTTGCCTTCACGACCCGAAGCTCCCGCTCCTGGGTCTTTTGCTCCTCCTTTAGCCCTTCGATCGCCTGTAATATCGGGGCCAACAGCTCCTTCTTCATTTCCTTTTTAAGTTCTTCCATGCAGCGTTTCAAAAACTCGTGTTGTTCAGGGCCCCATATTAAACTGCCACCTTCCGACGCCATCTTGGTTTTTGCTTGCCTTCCTTGCCGCTGCTCTAAAGGATCCACCGCAATCCGGCCACCTTCCTCTCCTTTTTCCATCCGTATCCAGGGGGGATTCCCTTCTGGTTCACCGCACAGTACTTTTAGCCGTTAAAATTGCCGTTGGGGCTCTTATTAAGAGCCCAAAAGTCCATTCCACCGGGAGCTGCCGAAACGTGCGACTCAGCTGGTCATCGCCGCACCCGGAAGTCTCGACGATAGTGAGATTTAAGGGGCATCTTGACAAATACATGAATAGGATGGGAATAGAGGGATACGGACCCAGGAAGTGTAGAAGATTGTAGTTTAGTCGGGCAGCATGGTCGGCACGGGCTTGGAGGGCCAAAGGGCCTGTTCCTGTGCTGTACTTTTCTTTGTTCTTTGTAAGTTGTGAACACGGCACAGTCCATCACATAAACCCGTCTCCCGACTCTATCTACACCTCCTGCTGCCTGGGGAAAGCAGGCAGCATAATCAAAGACTCCTCCCACCCGGCTCACTCTTCCAACTTCTTCCATCAGGCAGGAGATGCAAAATTCTGAGAACACGCATGAACAGATCCAAAAACATTTTTTCCCTGCTTTACCAGACTTCTGAATGACCCTCTTATGGACTGATCTGATCTCTTCACACACCTTCTCCGCTGAGTAGTACTGCACTCCAGTATTTTTCACCTGATGCCTGTGTCTATGTATTTACATTGTGTATTTTTGGTTGTCCTATGTATTTTCTTTTCATGTACAGAATGGTGGGTGAGATTCTCCGACTCCCCGCCGGGTCGGAGAATCACCGGGGGCTGGGGTGAATCCCGCCCCTGCCGGTTGACGAATTCTCCGGCAACGGATATTCGGCGGGGGCGGGAATGGCGCCGCGCCGGTTGGCGGGCCCCACCCCGGCGATTCTCCGCCCCGGATGGGCCAAAGTCCTGCTGCTGGAACGCCTGTCCCGCCGGTGTGGATTAAACTACCTCTCTTACCGGCGGGACAAGGCGGCACGGGCGGGCTACGGGGTCCTGGGGGGGGCGCGGGGCGATCTGGCCCCGGTGGCCTGGCCCGCGATCGGGGCCCACCGATCCGCGGGCGGGCCTATGCCGTGGGGGCACTCTTTTCCTTCCGCCTTCGCCATGGTCTCCACCATGGCGGAGGCGGAAGAGACCCCCTCCACTGCGCATGCGCGGGGATGCCGTGAGCGGCCGCTGATGCTCCCGCGCATGCGCCGCCCGGCAAAGTCAGTTTCGCGCCAGCTGGCAGGGCACCAAAGGCCTTTCCCGCCAGCTGGCGGGGCGGAAATCAGTCCGGTGCGGGCCTAGCCCCTCAAGGTTAGGGCTCGGCCGCTCAAGACGTGGAGGATTCCACACCTTTGGGGCGGCCGATGCCGGACTGATTCGTGCCGTTTTTAGCGCCGGTCGGTGGATATCGTGCCGATTGCGGAGAATTCCGCCCGATATGGCTGGACTGCACACAGAACACAATAAACAAATCCAGTCCTAAAAGCAAATGCCGGTTTCGCATGCCACCGCCGGCACGCAACGCAAATCCGGTTGTCGCCACCAGCAATGAACTGGAGCATGGCTTTTGTTCAGTGCCAGACACCAGCCTCGATTTTGGCCAGATGACTGATTCTCCGCCGATCGCGAACCGCGGGCGAAATTCTCCCCCAACGGCGCGATGTCCGCCGACTGGCGCCAAACACGGCGCGAATCAGACGGGCATCGCGCCGGCCCAAAGGTGCGGAATGCTCCGCATCTTTGGCGGCCTAACCCCAACATTGAGGGGCTAGGCCGACGCCGGAGGGATTTCCGCCCCGCCAGCTGGCGGAAATGGCGTTTGTTGCCCCGCCAGCTGGCGCAGAAATGCGGCGCATGCGCGGGAGCGTCAGCGGCCGCTGACAGTTTCCCGGCGCATGCGTGGGAGCGTCAGCGGCCGCTGTCAGTTTCCCGCGCATGCGCAGTGGGGAGAGTCTCTTCCGCCTCCGCCATGGTGGAGGCTGTGGCGGAGGCGGAAGGGAAAGAGTGCCCCCACTGCACAGGCCCGCCCGCGGATCGGTGGGCCCCGTTCGCGGGCCAGGCCTCTGTGGGGGCACCCCCCGGGGTCAGATCGCCCCGTGCCCCCCCCAGGACCCCGGAGCCCGCCCACGCCGCCTGGTCCCGCCGGTAAATACCAGGTTTGATTTACGCCAGCGGGACAGGCAATTTCTGGGTGGGACTTCGGCCCATCCGGGCCGGAGAATCCAGCGGGGGGTCCCGCCAACCGGCGTGGCCCGATTCCCGCCTCCGCCCAATCTCCGGTACCGGAGACTTCGGCGGGGGCGGGGAGGGATTCACGGCGGCCTACGGCCATTCTCCGACCTGGCAGGGGGTCGGAGAATGACGCCCCGCGTTTCCAGCATGGCGAGGCAGAGAATCCAGGCCATTAGCAGGTTGTGGCTAGTGGGGTACAGCAAATACTCTGGCCCCAGCTGTTCACAATACATATCAATGATTTGGATGTGGGGATCAAATGTAATATTTCCAAGTTTGCGACCGATACAAAGCTAGATGGGAATGTGTGTTGTGAGGAAGATGCAAAGCAGCTGCAGAAAGAGTTAGACAGACTCAGTGAGTGGCAGATCTTGGCAGATGGAATATAATGTGGAAAAATGTGAGGTAATCCATTTGGCAGAAGGAACAGATGTACAGAGTATTTCTTAAATGGTAAGAAATTAAAAAGTGTGAATGCACAAAGGTTCTTTGCCCATAAGTCACTGAAAATGCATCAATCTATTAAGAAGGTTAATGGAATGTTAGCCAGTTTCACAAGAGGATTTAAGTACAGGCGTAGTGAAGTCTTGATTCAATTGTAAAGAAGCTTGGTTAGACCACACCTGGAGTAGTGTGTGCAGTTTTGGTCCACTTACCTCAGAAATGATACTCTTGCCATTGAGGGAATGCCACTGTTGTGTTATGCTTCTTCATGTAGCATAAGCTGCTTCCTTGATGTATGCTCTGAAAAAGGAAGGTTCAGACTTGGAGATAGCTTTATTGAACAGTTAACAATTCTCCTACTTGAATCCGACTCACCTACTATTCTTGCTATAGTAATTCAGTCTAACTAACCAATCTGCTCTAAGCCATGCGGTGGGTGTGATGCTTCCGATCTGCCCCGTCCTTCTCTCTGAGTGTCGCCTGTGAAAAGAGAAAGAGCACGTGTGCCCTGTCCTTTTATATGGGTTGTCCCCTTGTGGTAGTGTCACCTCTGGGTGTCTTGACTGCCCATTGATCGTGTCCTATTCTATGTGTTCATTAGCTGTATGTCTGCATGTCATGATGTCTCTGGTGCTCCCTCTAGTGTTTACTTAGTCTTAGTGTATCTACATTAACCCCTTGTGTATTTACAGTGATGCATATCACTACAACCTCCCTTTTTTCATGGTACATATTTTCTGTACAGTGTTAAAGAAAATTGAACAAAATAGGTAGATAAGTGATGACATGTACAAGTCATGATGACAGTGATGATTATACAATACCAAATAATATGTATGAGTCCAAAGTTCATGAATTTATATGGTCGAGTGGCTGACTTGTTTTGTTATTGAGGTGTCGATGTTAAAATGTTGACCTGTCCTTGTGAACGCCGTCAGTGTCCCTGCGCTTAAGGAACCAAGAAGTCATCAGGAGGTGTGCAAATGGTCAAATCACCGCGTTGTCTGATTTGGACTCATTTTTTTCTATGCTTGTGGTCGCGATGCCGTATATCAGCTGTGTTGTCCGACCTGGACTGTTTCTTGTGATTGTGATATTGATGCAGTGTTTCATCTGCCTTGAAAGCTGGTTTGCTTGTTTGTCGTGGAGCAAACTTGAATCGGTGAGATTTGTCGTCATGCCATGGTATGTCTGTACTCTTGCCAGTGTTTGTTGTGCTTGTTGTTGACATTGGTGCCTTTGGTACGCTTCTTGTTGTTGCCTTTGTTGTTGATTTCGTAGGTTTTGTTGTTGTGTTTGTTGCGCTCAATGACCACACCGAGTGGAGGGAATTCGAGTCCTTCACAAAGTTACTTGTGTCCGTGTCCTTTGTGGCATCTGCTGTTTCATTGAACGTGCCGTCTCTGATACCTCGGCGCTCCCCGTCTGGAGTCATGTCCAATTCACTGGAATCATCATTGGCTTATAGATGCCCCCCGTCTGGAGTCTTTTCTGGTTCATCTGAATCAACTTTGGTTTCTTGATGCTCCCCGTCTGGAGTCATTTCAGGTTCTTGTGGAGAGGCTCGAGTAGATGAAGTTTGAATTAACGTGGTGTCACTGGAGTCACTAGTAGCCTCACTTTGATTGTCGAGTGCCTCTGTACATACTAACTGAGGTCTGTCAGTCTCGCTGAGATGTCGCATATCTTGTATGGGAATTGTAAAGCCTTTGTCACTTGTCGCACATACAGTGGGTAGACCTTCAGTGTCTACTTGTCGGTTAAATAATCTGGGTAGACTGTCAGAATCTTCTTCTGGTGGCTCAAATAATCTGGGTAGACTGTCATAGTCTTCTTGCTGTGCACTTGAGCGTGGCAGACTTGCATCGGCTGCTGCTGGTTGCTCAAATAAGGTTGACTGACCATTCTCTGTGTGGCGTCAGGCCGCTCTCTGTGGGCTTGGACCACTCTCTGTGTGGAGTCGGGGACTCTTCGTGGTGCGTGGACCACTCTCTGTGTGGCGTCAGGCCGCTCTCTGTGGGCTTGGACCACTCTCTGTGTGGAGTCGGGGACTCTTCATGGTGCATGGAGCACTGTTCGTGGTGCGTGCACCACTGGTGTGGTGTCAGGCTGCTCTCTGTGGGCTTGTACCTCTCTTTGACTCTTGGCGTCAGGCCGCTCTCTGTGGGTTTGTACCTCTCTCTGTCTCTTTGCGTCAGGCCGCTCTCTGTGGGCTTGTACCTCTCTCTGTCTCTTGGCATCAGGCCACAGCAGAATCCTGTACTTCTGGGTTAGGATGTCGCCTGTGCTGGGCTGAGGATCCTCAAATCCGAAGAACTCGTCCATTTCTGTGTCGGATTCTTCACTGTACAACACATCTCGTTGCGGTTCGGATTTGGTACTGAGGTCGCCCCGTCCAATGATGAAATCATTTTCATTTTCATTTTTCCATTTTCATCATCAGAGTCGTAGTCTTCAAGGACCATATCATCACTTTCTATGTCGGAGCTATCATGTGCTCGCGATGTCCAAAGAAGAAATCAACATCTGAGTCGTGGACTTCAAGGACCAAATCATTTCTTAGGGCGGTGCTAACTGCTTGTTGCAGGGTTCTGCGGAGGTTACTTTCAGCTGCTGGTCGAAGTTCAGGCATTGTGCTGTCGTTCCAGGTGTTTTCCGGCTTTACATTTTTTTTCACTATTTTGGGACATTTCCCCTTTACGTGGGCGTGGTCCGGGGCCTCTGACGTCATGACGCTTGTGACGTAGAGCGTAGGAATAAGATTGCGCATGCACGGATCACTTTTCCTTTACTGTGCGTTCTTTGCGCACGCGCAAAACACTGTTTTACCGGTTCGCATCTTCTGGGCAACTGCGCATGTGCGGCTCCTTTTGCAAGATGGCTGCCAATCAAAACTGCTGTTTGCTTCTGCAGCAAGCCTACCTGTGCCTCGTGGTGAGTATAGGCTCCAGTTTTACCAATTTTTTTCGTGTTCACTTCACAGTAGTTTTCAAACTTGCCCAGGACTGTCTGGAAGTCTCTCTTGTCTTGCCCTTTGGAGTACTTGAAGGTCTTGAAGATTTCTACTGCACTTGCACCCACAATGGTGAGCAGAAGCTTTATTTTCTCTGCGTCCGCCACGCCATCTAGGTTGGACGCTACCAGGTAGATCTCAAATCTCTGTTTCAATGCATGCCAGTTGCCACTGAGATTGACATGGTACCTGAGCTGCTGAGGAACCAGAATCTCGAACATCTTGCCTGGGTGCTGTTGCTGGTAATCACGGATCTTGAGTCGAACTATAGAGATTTAACAGGGCACTACGGTACCATGTTGCGTTATGCTTCTTCATGTAGCATAAGTTGCTTCCTTGATGTATGCTCTGACAAAAGGAAGGTTCAGACTTGGAGATAGCTTTAACACATCTATTGAACAGTTAACTATTCTCCTACTTGAGTTTGACTCTCCTGCTAATCTTGCTATAGTAACTCAGTCTTAATAACCAGTCTGCTCTCAGCCATGCGTTGGGTGTGATGCTTCCGATCTGCCCCGTCCTTCTCTCTGAGTGTCGCCTGTGGAAAGAGAAAGAGCACGTGTGCCCTGTCCTTTTATATGGGTTGTCCCCTTGTGTTAGTGTCACCTCTGGGTGCCTTGACTTCCCATTGGTCGTGTCCTATTCTATGTGTTCATTAGCTGTATGTCGGCATGTCATGATGTCTCTGGTGCTCCCTCTCGTGTTTACTTAGTCTTAGTGTATCTACATTAACCCCTTGTGTATTTACAGTGTTGCGTATCACCACAGCAACAAAGGTTCACCAGACGTGTTTCGGGGTTGGCGGGACAGTCTTATGAAGATAGATTGGGTAAACTGGCCCTGTTTCTCTCGAGTTTCAAAGAATAGGTGAACTCATTGAAAACTACAAGATACACAAAGGAAGAGACAGGGTAGATAAGGGGCAGATTTTCCATTTCAGAGATGATGGGCGGGATTCTTCATGGGCCGATGCTGAAATCGGGAAAGGCGGTTGGGCGGGGAATCGGTCGTGAAGCCAAAAGGTGTCGTGCGACGGACGCATGCCAATTTTCAATGCTACAAAGCCTCGACAGCGAAGTCAATGCGTTCCACTCGCACATACAGTAAACGCTATTTGCATATCATTAGCGGGTCTGACCCAGTATTCCCCGGGTCCACCGCATTGCTGCACCACCGCCGGGGAAATTTGCCGATGGTGAGTGTTGCATGTGCTTTTAAAAGTTATAAAAAAGGCAAGTGTGCACCCCACTGACCACCCACCATGGCCCTTGGTTGTGCAGAGCGATACCAGCCATATGGGTACCCCCCACCCTACCTCCCATGCACCCCTGCACCCCCAGCATGTGGCCCACCTAAGAGCAACGCCCACAGTAGCCCCTGCAGGAGGGCGGTGGATGGGAGCCATGAAGCGAACCACAGGCATGGGGAGCACTCGCCACCGGTACCCCTATAACAGGAACGGGCGCCCGGACCAGAGGCCCCCATGGTGCTGGCACCAACAGGGCTATGGGTGCGGTGGGCAGAGTTCTGGGTGAACGGCCTGGGATGGGTGTGGGGATGGGGGTTGGAGTAGGGGGACATGCAGGGGCAGGGGCTGCAGTGCAGATCTGGTTGGGCACAGGTGGTACGCACCATGCTAACCTGGTTGACATTCACCCCCTGCAGACAATGGATATTGGAATTCAACCAGCAATGGTGGCCTTCATCCAAGCTGCCGCAGCCCTGGGGGATGCACTGAGATTCGGGACCTGTCCCGAATCTCACAGAGTTTGGTGCACAGGTTGCCGTCGCGGAAATATCGGCGCGTGCCCGCCGATCGGTGGCCATCGTGGAACCCGCCCCCCGCGGAGACTGATCCCCCTTCCCCCCACCAGGACACTGCAGCCACAACGCCGAGCTCCCGGCGGGTGGAACCATATGTGAACCACGCCGCGGGAACTTGGCCGGTCGACCACGGAGAATCGCCGCAGGGGCCTCTTACGAATGACCCCGGTGTCGCGTCGACCGTGCGCACGCGCGACTGGGTCCGATTCTCCGGTCGCCGGAGGTTCGCACCCTGGTGTCGGACCCGATCGCTGGTCTGACACCCCATTCTCCGCCCCTGCGCGGAGCGCGATGTCGGCGCGGAAGCCTGGAGAATCCCGGCCATTGTTTTTCATTGGAATCAGTCGTGCTCCACATGGCACCAGTGCTGACTCCTTAACGGTGAATGGGTTGATCTGGGAATGGTACCAACTTTGCTGTTGTAGAGCACCACTGATTCAGTCCCAGCGATAGCACTTAGATCCAGGCGCGGAGAATTCTGCCGCAAGTGTTGAAGCCGGGACAGAATCAACGAGCTTCTACAACATCCAAGATTGACGCCGAACCTGGAGCAATTCCAGACCACAAATGGGCTAGCACTGGCTTCACATAGAATATGAGCGATTCCAGTGAAAAACATGTCGGATTCACCAGGGTCGGGATTGGCGCTCAAGAGGCTGACAAGCTGCAGCTCCACTATCAACACACTCATCTCAGCAACAAGATGGCAAAGGTTGCGCTAGAGCATGCCCATCCCGCTGATGGGTCAGCTGGGGCCAGAGGGTATCTAGAGGAGCCGTCTGCGGGACACCTATATGACCGTGGCACTAAGTTCACAGTGGGCAGTTAGCGGCATGCGCAGCCACATGGCTGCCTTGCGGCAATGTTGTTCCATGCTCGTCTACCCTGACCCCACAACCCACCTCCTGGCCACCCCCTGCTATTCCCCCTGGCCCTGGCAGAAGCCCCCGGCCAGCGGTACAACTGCCAGCAAACTATGTGATGTTGGACACTTTCCATCGCCCCTCTCTCTCCTTCAGCAGCTACAGCGCCTGTTTCCCGATTGTTGAAACCACAAGTGAAACTTGCCGTCAGTAATTCCTTCTGGCAGAGATGGAGCTTTGCAGAGGCCCTGGAGAATACCTGATCAGGCCCGCTAATGATATGTCAACAGCGTTTACTGTACGTGAGGAGTAGAACACACTGACACCGCTGTCGATTCTGGCATTCTGAAGGGCGCTCAGCGGCGGCCACAATTTTTGCCTCATGCCCTATTCCCCACCCAATCACGTTTCCCAATTCCAGTGTTGGCTGACGGAGAATCCCGTCCGAGGTGTTTCACTTGGTTGGGGTGTCTAGAATCAGGGAGCACTGTTTCAAAATAAGGGGATGCCACTTAGGTCCCAGATGAGGGGAAATTTCATTACACGGAGCATTGTGAATCTTTGCCATTCTCAACCCCAGAGGGCTGTTGAGGTTCAGTCATTGTGAATGTTTAAAGCAGAGATGGCTAAATTTCCCTGTCCCATCACCCAGGAACCCACTGCAGGGTGGGGGTGGGGTGGCAGTAGGGGTGGGGGATCGTCTTCAGCAGGATGGGAAGATCCCACCGGGGGAAGGGCCAGAAAATCCTGCCTATTGGGTGAGATTTTAACTTGTTCAACATAAGGTTAAAATCATGTCCATTAATCCAAGTCAGAATTTATTAGCACTTGCTAAAATACAGGCTCGTTCATGAAAGCCAGCATGGGTTTTATACAGTCAAATCATTATTTACTGAACTTGAGTGCGTTTTTTCATGAAGTAAGACCAAGGTGAATGAAGGTAATATGACTGATGTTGTATGTATGGACCTTCAAAAAGCATTTGATAAATGCCACATAATAAACTTGTTAGCAAAATTGAAGCTTGTGGAATTAAAGGGGAAATGGCTTTGTGGATATGAAATTGGCTAAGGGACAGAAAGCACAGAGTAGAGATGAATGATTGTTTGTCGGACTGGAGGAAAGTAGAAGGCACTGATCTTTTTGATATATATCAATGACCGAGACTTGAGTGCAGAAGGCATAATTTCTAAGTCTGAAGATGACTCAAAACTCAGAAATGTAACATACAGTGGAGAGGATTACAGACTTCAGAAAGATAGAGACAGCCTGGTGAATTAGGCAGATGAAATCAAACAGAAGTGAAGTGATTTGTTTAGTTTAGAAGAACGAGGAGAGCTAATATAAAACGAATGGTATAATTGAAAATTGGGGTGCAGGAATAGAGACACCTCGGTGTGGGGCAGGGGTAATGTGTACATCAGGACAAGTTCAGAAAGCTGTCAAAAAGGCACACAGGTTTCATAAATAGAACCATGGGCGAAATTCTCCTACCCGCCCCGCCACATTTCTGCGCCGACCGGCCGGCGGGAGTCACCGTAACACCGGCCGGCCAATGGGGTTTCCCATTGTGGGGCAGCCCCACGCCGTCGGGAAACCCCCGGGCGCCGGCAAAACGGAGACTCCCGCCGGCGGAGAATGACTCCCAGGAGAATACAAAAGTAGGAAAGGAATGCTAATTATTTCTATAACACTGGTTAGACTCCAGCTGCAATATTTTTGCCAGTTCTGGGTGGAGAAAAATGTCAAGGCTATGGAAATGATGCAGAGGAAATTTATTAGAATGGTACCACGGATTCAAGACTTCAGTCACATTGTGAGACTGGGGAAATCGGCAGCGGGATTCTCCGGGCGGGATTCTCCAATCCTGAGACTAATTGTTGACACAGGGGCAGGATTCGTGGAGTTCCACAACAGCAAAACTGGCGCTACACCTCAACCGATTCAACGACCGCAGAGGGGCTAACAACAGCGCCATGTGGAATACAATCGATTCCAATGTGAAATGGTGTCGGATTCACCAGATTCGCAATTGACATTCAGGAGGCTGACGAGCTGCAGCCGCATATACACACTGCACTCCCCATTATTGGGGTTATGTTCCCACACCGGCGTCAAAACGATGTAGTTTCACGCCAGAAAAACTGGCATGAAAGGACCACTAGTTCCTAGCCCTGCAGTGGGCTTGCAGGGACCTGGCATAGTTCTAGCATCTTTTGCTGCAGATACGGGCCCCCGCATTTCCGGGTCGGAGGCCGAGTATGCGCATGGCGGCGGCCTTCAGCGGTCGCGTCGTGCTCCATGGCGGACCCGGACCGCGGAGCTGGACCGGAAAAAAACAAACCCCAATTGGACGCGCGCCCGACCCTCAACGCCCCCACAAACATTTCCCGGCCGCCTATCAGGCCGCTGACCAGGGCAGCCGCAGACTGAGTCTGCAGCCACCACGCAATTATCCCAACCGGCTGGTCCACATGAGTTCCACGCTATCGGGACTTTGGCTGGTCAGGGCAGAGAATGGCGGAACGGGCCTCTGGCAATGGCTGGCTCCAGGTCTGTCCTGGGCGGTACGGCCACAGGATCGGGGAACCGGCGCCGGTTCCGATTCCTTGCGGGAAAATGGATTCTCTGCCGTCGTGCCGGCCGCGATTTCGGCGTGGGGTGCGGAGAATCCAGCCCAGATGTCTGAATTGTAATGAAGGTTTTACAACATTAAAGAAACTAAGGTGCAATTCTCCCGAAAAACGACAAAGGCTCGATTCAACTAAATGGGAACAAAGTCCCATAGCGGGCGAGTTTAGCCGCGTGTTTCCCAGCCATGGGAAGTTGCTTTTCGGGCACAGCGTGACCATTGGATTGTGCCTATCGTGTAATTTTGGGTGGGAACTGCGGGGCGATTCCTGTCGGGTGGATGGACGTGATCCAGATTGCAATTCACCCACACAGTGCAAAAAATGATCTTCCACGTGTTTCTTCTTTCCTCTGCACTAAACCCTTCAGCTTGTGCATTTAATTTCACTGACCTCCCGCCACCTTGTGTTTCGCTGGAGTATTGTCGGCCTCATCCTCTGGTCTCCTTGTCCCTTTGGTGCTTTACTGGCGTTTTTAAAAAATCATTAGAAAGACGGAGGTTGAGGGGTGACCTGATAGAGGTCTACAAGATTATGAGGGGCATGGATGGAGTGGATGGACAGGCATTCTTTCCCAGGGTGGAGGGGTCAGTCACCAGGGGCATAGGTTTAAGGTCCATGGGGCAAAGTTTAGTGGAGATGTGCAAGGCAGGTTTTTTATGCAGAGGGTGGTGACTGCCTGGAACGCGTTGCCAGGGGAGGTTGTGGAAGCAGATACACTAACGGTGTTCAAAAGGCATCTTGACAAACACATGGATAGGATGGGAATAGAGGGATACGGCACAAGGAAGTACTGATGGTTTTGGCAAAGGTTGGTATCATGACCGGTACAGGCTTGGAGTGCTGAAGGGCCACTTCCTGTGCTGTATTGTTCTTTGTTCTTTGTTATCTGTGCTCTCCACAATTTAGAGTTAAGAATGCTTGTCAAATACCTCGCCATATGTGGCTGAGGATTCACCTACACCTTGTTGGTATTATCACCAAATAAGTTCAAGAATGTATTAACTTGCACTTACTCTGATTTCCTACTTAATACTGATATACTGTTGTCATCCAAAAATGTTCCTTTCCATGATGCCCAATTTTGCATCCAATTTGTCCCTTGTATGAGTTCAAATTTGTCTGGTAGTTTTAATTTACTGGGCAGCAATTTGCTTCTTTTAGCTTGGGAAATTAATTTGAAGCCATTTGTTTTATTTTTGGTCTGCCTTCTGTTACATTCATTCGCATTCAGCTACCTAATGGTACAGTGTAGACTCCAGATTCACCCCCAGCGACCTTCCATCTGCGCTGTTCAAACAATCGATATATTCTGCCTGATTAGTGTCCTGATTATTTATAAAAGATTCATTCAGCCTTTTTCTGAATTTTGCTCTTCCTTTTTGTGATGTGGATCAGTCATTTGGTTCTGCATTCCATCCGGTCTGGCAATGGTATTCTCCCTATATTTTGCCCAACTTTTTTGTGATATGGCTAGGTCCTTTGATTCAGGTATTGCAATGGATCTCCTGTGGCTCTGGTGGAATTCTTCTAAGTTGCACAGCAAATCTTTCTCCCGCACTTCAGCCTCCTTGCCTACAATGGAGCTGTTTTGGGTGATCTCCAGCTGTGTGTTCAAATTAGGTGAACTTCGCTCAGGTCAGGCTACAGTCTCTTTATTATTTCATGCCTTGGAATTTTGGGGTCCTTCCCCTGCTGCCCCATGATGTTGGGTTGTCTCGCTAAGAGGCCTAGATGCTCATGTGACTGAACATATGCTTTTTATTGTTAACTCCCAACTATATGCATATTTCCAAGGCAGAGCCCTGTCTAGGTACTATCTTCATGTCAACTTCTCTCAGACTCCCTACACACAGACATGTGACTTTCTACATCACAATGTGGGTTTTATTGTTTCCCAAGTCCCACGTTAACTCTTACTAACCTGACCATCCTTACACTGCAAGTGTTGCTTCAAGATCTCAATGATAGACTTCCGGTGACGGCGGGCGGGAGGCGGCCGCACAATGGAGAGCCCCCGCTCGGGAACGGTAATTTCGGGGCTTTAAGCCCGGTCCCAGGGTCCGCGGAGGCGGCAGAAGAAGGGAGAAGGCACGGAGGAGGCACTGAGAAGACACAGGAGGAAAAAAAGAACAAAGAAAAATGTCGAGGGTGAGCAGAAAAACGGCCGAAAAAAACCCAGCTGGAGGTCCGTCGGGGAGTGGAAAGGTCACCGCGGGGTCACCAGGAAAAATGGAGGCTGGAGCACCAGGGAAGGCCGCACTGCTTACGGTTGAAGAAATAACCAAGGTGATGGCTGCGGAATTTGAAAAGCAGTTGGCGCAGATTGCGAAATGCATGGAGACGGTGAGGAAGGAGATGAGGGAGGCTTTGAGTGTGCTGGTGGAGGAGGCGGTTTCCCCGGTGAGGACTGAGGTGGCGAGCGCAGTGGCAGAGGTGCGAGAGCAAGGGGAGGCGCTGAAGGAAATGAAGGAGACGTTATTGCAGCACGGTGATCAACTTACCTCGATGGGGAAAGAGATGCGGAAGGTGATGGACACGAACAAGAATCTGCAAGGAAAAATGGAAGACCTGGAAAACAGGTCCAGGCGACAGAATTTGAGGATTGTGGGGCTGCCCGAAGGAGTTGAAGGACCGAAGCCGACTGAGTATTTTGCCGCGATGCTGGCAAAACTACTGGGGGAGGGGGAGGACCCCTCCCGATATGAACTGGATCGGGCTCATTGGTCATGGAGGCCTGTACCAAAGGCGAGTGAGCCGCCAAGGGCAGTGACTCTGTGCTTCCGTAAGTACAGGGTGACGGAGAAGGTCCTGAGCTGGGCCAAGCAGAAGCGGGTGGTGCAGTGGGCTGGAGCTGGTATACGTGTATACCAGGACTTTACGGTGGAGCTGGCAAGGAGGCGGGCTGCCTTCAACCGGGTGAAGAGGGCACTGTACATTAGCAAGGTGCGGTGCAGCATTGTATATCCAGCGAAGCTGAGGGTGACTTACAAGCTCAGGGACTTTTATTTTGGAACGGCGGAAGCAGCGGAGGAGTTTGCGAAAGCAGAAGGACTGTGGCAGAACTGACAAATTGAGGAATGGCCATGTGCCGATGTAACCTCATGACTGTATTTTCCTATTTTTTGTATCACTGCGCGCGGGTGTAGAGACTAAAGGAGGCAATGTAGTATACATTTGGACGAGGGAAGGGACGGGACTTTCACTCAAAATGAGAGTTCTTTGGGGTGTAGGTGGATAGGTGGGGTTTGTGTGCTAAAAGGGGATCTTTGGGCTTTCCTGGGGCCGGGCAAGTGGGAAAGGGACCCGGGCGGGGGCCTCCACGCTGGCCGGTTTGTGCCGGCCAGTGAACGGGAGTGAGGTGGGGAGAGGGGCTGCGGCCATCGGAGCCTGGCAGAACAGGGTCCGAGTGGTCTAGCCGGGGTGGAAAGTTGGGGGGGAAGGAACAGAGGGTAGGGGGAGGAATTTTACAAGAGGCAGTGGACGGGAGGAGCTGGAGGCCTGGGGTGGGGGGGGGGTGGTGGGAGCTGTGTAAGATTAAGGGTGACTACGGGTAATCCCTGATTTATTTTTGTAATTTGTTTATGTAAACATGCGGGTTGAGGTTTGGGGGTTGGTGGGTAGATGGGATCGTTGTTATTATTATGGGGACTGACATATCTTGCTGATTATTGTTTAATGGTAATGGATGTAAATGTGGGAGAAAATGTGAAAATGGAGGAGAATTTAAAAAAATTAAAAAAGATCTCAATGATATAACCATTACCATTATACCAGAGTTCTGCTTCTGTCCATGGTTGTTATTAGGGTGCTATGAGCCATGGCTGTAATAGGCACAGCTGATCTCCCCAGATCCACTCCTTTGTTCTTCTTCCACTTCAAATCAGGGCTTTGCCTTAAAATAAAGAGATGATGGGATGGGAATTTTGGGGGAAGCCAGTATCTACATTGCACATTAGGAGAAAAAAGTCCTGATGGTTCCTTACACTGGAAAGAGGCCCAGATGCCAACAATTGATTAAAGACGGTGGCTCGTTGGATTCTCGGGAACCTAGACCTTTGAAAATGTGTCCCAAATCATGTTTGCATTGCTGGCCAGTAGCAAAAGTAATTCAATCACTGGCCCTTGTGAATAATGGAAATGCCTATTGCTTGATACATCTGTGGACAGAAAGCCTACCGACCCTGCACATAGATTGCCTGTGTCTGATTGGAAACACTCGAATGCATAAATATTGAATGTCATGATGCCTTTCAGAATGGACAATGGTTTTGTATTATTATTTGATTATATCTGGAGGTATTATTTAAGGAGTTGGCATAGCTTTGTCATAAACATGCTCCTCTGGAATTAGATATTACAGGAGGATATCGGTGTTAGACATCAGCGTAAATGGCTTCGCAGGCCCAGAATTTCATGTGCATTTCACTAAGGAGCTCATCTGATTTTCCACACTCCTAACAGGTGATATAATGAGGTTCCCACCCAAGAAGGTCAGAAGCCTCAGTTTAATCAATTATAATATCATTAGTGAGCTGTCCCATCATCACTTCCACCCTCATTGATTATTCAAACTGCACCAGCGTGATGCCAACAGCTCCATAAGAATGTGAACCTGGAAACATCACCTCCGAAGGGAATACCGGAGGTTAGCACGCCGGTCGCCACAACCCACCAGTGGAGAGGGTGCCCCAGAGAGGAAGTGGAGAAACCAGATAAGTCTTTAATCGGGGCCAGGAGGGTTGAGACCCAGGTCTTTGGCGGAGGGGCCTTCTGGGGGGTGACGCGCATCATCATGGTGTGCTGCACCCTCCATAACCTGGCACTATAACGGGGCAAGGAGCTGGATGAGGAGGAGATGGAAAATCACCACATCTCCTCAGATCACGAGGAGGACAGCAAGGGGAAACTCCCAGAGGATGCTAAGGAAGGACCTTGAACTATAGCCAAGGCCCAAATGGGATGCAGGGCTTGGGACGTCCTTACAGCCTCTCACTTTTGGGGAAGACCATGGACTAGAGCAGACAGATATTGTCACATCCTTACCTCTGTGCTGCCCGTGAGAAGTTTCCTCTTAGATCGCTCTTTTCATAGGAAGGGGCTGGGCGTCCAGACGATGCAAGAGATTGTTGAGGACATGCAGTGAGATCAGAGCAATGATTCTCAAATCAATATCTGACTCCTGCTTGACAGAAACCTGAGTGTGCCTTGCCCCTGAACAGGGTGATCTGTGGGTGATGTGACGCTGAATGACACATCTCAGCTGTTACTGCCTCCTCCCAGGTTAGAGGTGACAGTGTGTATCCCCACCTACTGAGGAGGTGGTCAGACTGACGGGATGGGCAGAGTGATGAGGGGGTGGTCAGACTGAGGGTGTGGTCAGACTGAGGAGGGGGACAGACTGAGGCGGGGGTGGACAGACTGAGGGGTGGACAGACTGAGAGGGGGGTGGACAGATTGAGTGGGGGACAGACTGAGGGGTGGACAAACTCTCACAAGTTTTCAGCCGAAGGCTACCTCACGCTGAAGGAATGCTGCAGCCGGTGATAAGCCTGTACGTGGGCCTGGTTTGGGGTGGAAGGGCTTGACCAGGATTACATCAGCATGACTGCATCATTACACTGGGGAAGGGGGAAAGGCTGTGGCATAATAATATTATCACTGGACTCATAATCCAGTGTCCCAGGGTCATGCAGGTGTAGACACACCTGGGGGTATATGCAGACATTGTTGAAGTTGGCAAGATAACCTGAGAAAGCAACTAAAGAGGCATACAGGATACAAATAGATGCATAAAATACAGCAAGGAGATTATATTGAAGCTGTGTAAAACATTGGTTCAGCTCCACTGGAGTATTGAGCACCAATTCTAGGCACCATACTTTAGGAAGGCTGTGTACATCGGAGAGGAGCGGAAAAGATCCACTTGAATATTTGTGTTGAGGGACTTCAGTTACATGCATAGATTGGAGAAACCGAAGCTGTTCTCCTTGGAGAAGAGATGGTCGAGAGGAGATTTGACTGAGGCTTTCAAAGCTATGAGGGGGTCTGGACAGAGTAAAAAGGGAGAAACTGTTCACATTGATGAAATGGTCAAGAACTCGAGGACACCGATTTAAGGTGAATGGCAAAACAACCAACCATGGAGGAAAACAGTTTTTAGAAACAAGTGTTTAGGATCTGGAATGCACTGTCTGAGAGTCAGGAGAAGGTAGATTCAATTGTGTTTTTCTTTATTTTTTTCAATTTAGAGTACCCAATTCATTTTTTCCAATTAAAGGCCAATTTAGCGTGGCCAATCCACCTAACCTGCACCTCTTTTGGGTTGTGGGGGCGAAACCCTCGCAAACACGGGGAGAATGTGTAAACTCCACACGGACAGTGACCCAGAGCCGGGATCGAACCTGGGACCTCGGCGCCATGAGGCGGAAGTGATACCACTGCACCACCGTGCTGCCCTCAATTGTGTTTTTCTGAAAATAATTGGATAATTACCTGAAGAAAAGAAATGCAGATCTATGGAGAAATGCTGGATAAGTGAGTCACGCTGATTTGCTCTTGCAAAAAGTCAGCATGGACATGAGAGACCGAATGGCCTCCTTCTGTGGTGTAACCATACTATGATTCTTTAGAACTGCAAAACTATTATTGGAGGTTATTACTGCAACTGGAATGTCATTAAAGATGTTACTAAAGCTTGAGGAAGATGTGACAAGATCCTGGTTGTTTACTTTTGAGAATCTTGAAAGAAGTTTGGGAGGAAATAACTGAGGCCTTGTTCAGTCTTCCAACATTCTGCAGAAAATTGAACTGTAGAGGACTAGAGGGTGATAAATGTGGCACTTCTGTTCAAGAATACAAGACACAGGTCATGCAGAAAATTAGAGATCAATTTGCTTTCCTTCAATTATTGGTAAACACCCACTTCCTCCACCACCAGCATACAATGGTTTCTGTATCTTCTACCTACAGGATGTATCACAGCAACTCACTGACACTTCTTCAACAGCACCTCCCACACTGGTGACCTGCACCACGTAGAATGGCAAGCTTCAGGTCAAACACAATCCTGACTTGAGCATTTCTTGACATTTCTTCCTTATTGCTGGGCCAAAATGCAGGGTATTCCAGAACTTAACAACACCATTTGAGTACTTTTATATATGGACTGCAGCAGTTCAAGAAGATGACTCACCATCAACTATTCAAGATGAACTAGAGATAGGGCAATAAATACTGGCTTTGCCAGCAATATCCACATCCTGTTACTGAATAAAAGATACTGATAGAATCTATAACAAGAGATTTGATAAGAGTCATGTTCGCCAGTTAACTCTGTTTCTCTCTCCACAGATGCTGTCAGACATTTCACTAATGACGTCAAAGGGGTCATGACTGTCTTTGTCAATGGCTAAACCCTGAAGCCAGCATTGCAAGACCCTAAACCTTCATGGGAAAAGATAATGCTGAAGCTTTAATCGTGATGAGCCGTGTGAGCCTTGACATCGCTGCTGACGGGAAGATCTGATCCATTGTTGAATTCTTGAAGAAACAACAGAGGATAGTGAAAGGGAATGAAATGTGGCTTATTTGGATTTGAAGACATTTGATGAGGTAAAAACGGAAACTATTGAAAATGCTCAGCTGGTCAGGTAGCATCGGAGAGAGAGAAGAACTTAACATTTCAGGTCTGTGACCTTTCATTAAGACTGAGCAAAGTTAGAAATGCGATAAGTGTAACCACAGAACTATGGAAATGATACAGCACAGAAGGGGGGTCAATCAGCCCATCTTGTCCATGCCAATGTTTCTACCGAACTTTAAATGCTCACAACTTCCAATCCAATTCTTATCCAGATATCACCCGTACCAAAGAAGGTAATACCATTGCTTTAACCGATTAACCAAACAATTCCAGTTATTTAGTGCACTAAGGGAGCAGCACTAATCTCTTCTAATCTCTAGTCATTAACACTACACCCTGTATGCTTCATCCGATGCCAGTGTTTTTGTAGTTACATTGTATATGTTGTGTTGCCCTATTATGTATTTTATTTTATTCCCTTTTCTTCTCATGTACTTAATGATCTGTTGAGCTGCTCGCAGAAAAATACTTTTCACTGTACCTCGGTACACGTGACAATAAACAAATCCATTCCAATCCAATCTTGCTGAAGATTTGCTGCTTTTGTACTGCTCGTAATACAGTTCTTCGATCATCATGGAAATGAAAAACCTTTATAAGATCTACATCAGGTGGAGTTTTCCGCCAATGGGATTTTCCGCTCCCCTGAAGTCAATGGGCTTCTGAATGGCTTGCTGCATTTTCCATCTTCACCTTTTCTGCAAGGGGGCCATAGAATTCCACCCATTATCTGTTCCTTTCAGTATGTTAATAGCCTTGGTCATGGTCCAGCCATAATCCTATTCATAAATTAAGCCAAGTTCGATGAGCCAGTTCTCATAACTAACAACCATAGGTCCCAGATTCATCTTCACCACAAGCACAAATGGCGACGTGGACACGAAATCCCCTGAGACTCGGAGAACTAGAGTCGCGCCGGCGAGATCTCATTTTCTGATTCTCCCACCCGCTGCCGGTGATGTAACAAGGTTCCTGTCCAGAAAGGGCGGCAACCTCATTTAAATACATTTTCATACGATTAGCGTGTTCCCTGCTGTATCGTCCCCCCACATTTGGAATTTGGAATTGATGTGACGTGAAGTCAGCAAGGTTTACAACTGTTTTTTAAAATTGGGAACCAGGCAAAGGAAACCAGCCAGGGGTGCCCAGGTAAGTATAGCCCCTGGGAGGAAAGGGACTTGCCCAGGAGGCTCCGGTGGCTTCCATACATGGAATGAGCAATCCTATTGCAGTCCTCCCCTGGTAACCTCATTGGCTGGAAGCCAGAGAACTTTCCAGAAGGGCGTGAAAGAGAGAAGGGAGGGGGCTATAAGAAAAGACACCTGGAAGCCTCCCCCAGCGAAGAGAAGACAGCAATGACAGGAGAGGGGCACCAAGACCCACCTTCACGAAGAAGGCCCTGAGTTCAGAAGCAAGGTCTTCAGGATCAGCAGAGCTCAACTACAGGAATTCAAAAAATGCTTGGGCATATTTCTTTTGTTTGCAGAGGACAGATCCTGAATATGAATGTGTGTCACTTCCAGCAAGTATAATTGAGCTACATTATGAAAATGTTTGACCGACTGTAATATATTAGATCCCAAGGAACAGCTTGCCAAAAGAAATAGAATCTGTGACTGAGATAAAGCACAGCTGTGTGTAATGTGTTCAAATGAACTTTGAAGTAACTCATTCTGACTAGTAATTGGAGAAATGCCCTGCTGTTAAGTGACACCAGTTGGGTTGATCAGTTAGCTGTTCTGTGATGAAGTTGAACAAAGAAGCCACATTTATCATAGATTATCATAGAATTTACAGTGCAGAAGGAGGCCATTCGGCCCATCGAGTCTGCACCGGCTCTTGGACAGAGCACCCTACCCAAGGACAACACTTCCACCCTATCCCCATAACCCAGTAACCCCACCCAACACTAAGGGCAATTTTGGACACTAAGGGCAATTTATCATGGCCAATCCACCTAACCTGCACATCTTTGGACTGTGGGAGGAAACCGGAGCACCTGGAGGAAACCCACGCACACACGGGGAGGATGTGCAGACTCCGCACAGACAGTGACCCAAGCCGGAATCGAACCTGGGACCCTGGAGCTGTGAAGCAATTGTGCTAACCACCATGCTACCGTGCTGCCCCACAAAATATGTTTCTGGAACCCACCTCTTCATTCACCTAAGAAAGGAGCTGTGCTCCGAAAGCTAGCGATTCAAAGCAAACCTGTTGGACTTTAACCTGGTGTTGTAATACTTCAACCATGCTGTGGTCACCCCAGTCCAACGCCGGCATCTCCACATCTGGAGGGTGGGCAGGCACCCCGGGTAACCCGTGCATGGTAGTGTCCCCTCTGAGCTACCTTCATGTGTGGTCATGTCCCCGATACCTCAGCGGGCCAAGCATCCCCTCCACCAGGCTGCAGCTCTGCCGACGTGCAGCCACTTGCAGCCTATAGCAGAAAAGCAGGCTGATGCTCAATATTAGTCTGAGGGGGTAAGTGGGTAAGTGTTCCTACCTGCTGTTGATTTGTGCTGAGACTGAGAGGAGGGGGTGTGAGGAGGAGATGAAGCAAAGACTGTCATGGACTTTGGCTGGGCCCCTTCTGGGCTAAAGAACCTGTCCCCCCCCCTCTCCGGGCTGAAGAGCCTGTCCCCACGTAACCACCCTCACCCCACACCCGATTGACAGAAAATTGCAAATCAGCCCCCCCTCCTCCGCACCTGCCCTGGGGAACAGGTCCATCTTGTGCCCCACCCTTCTTCTTCCCACCTGTGCCTCCCTCTTTTCCCTCTCTCCCACTCCTTCCTCTCTGCTGTCGCAACACCGAGAGGAGAGTGCCTCTTTTTACATCTTACTCTCTCCACTATCGTAGCTATAACAAAAATCACTTATAACAACAATACAACAATCAGTTGGTGCAGCGACACCTTCTTCGCTTGTGGAGGGGGCCCTCCAGTGCCACCTCTGCAGGAGCAATGGCTTCCTCCGATGCCCACATGGCCCCCTTGCCATTTAAACTAAAAAACAGAACACTTGGGGTGAAGTGCTACACGCATCCAACTTTGACCATCGTGGCATGCGCCCAGGCAATGACAGGACTTGTCGGCTCCTCGGCCTTTGGCTCGGCCTCAAAGATGTACGAGAAGGCTGTGTTCTTTCTGAAGACCAAGCGGGCGGTCCACCTCGCCCTGGAAAAATGGCTCTGGTGGGCGGGAGGGACCTTCCTGGTGGTGGACCCACTCGAGGCAACTGCCCAGAGTTTAATACTATTCAATGTCCTGACCTTTATTTCTAGTGAGTTGCTCCTCACTCACGTATCCATTCCATCCAGCGCCAGATCTTTGTCCGCAAGACCTGGAAAGAGTGTTGAGAGGCGAGTTTTGATGGCTCATAAGAGTGGACCACCTCCTGGGTCTTCTGGTCCATGGACCACGTGCAGTGCCTGCCTACAAGGTGGTAGGGCATGTTCACAAGAACTAGCCCACTGCCAAAGCTGTAGAAGAGACCTAAAGGCCACAGCGAGAACCGCCGAACCTGCCGCCATCAACACATAGACCATGCTGGCAGCATGCAACACCTTGGCTGCTGGCAAGAAGGGGGGAGAGCGTCTACTTAGCCAGAAGACATGGAAGAAGGTGACGGGCGCCTTGGGTTGTGTGTGGATGGGACCCCGAAACATTGTCCTAGCTGAAGCTATTTTTTAGCCTTGAAAGCATCCATTTGTAGAAAGCCCTGGGTCTACGGGAGGTGGTGCCTTGGCCTTTGGGTCACTGGGTGGTAGTGGCAAGGTGGATATCTCCATGCCATCCCAACCATTGGCACCAGGCGTTACTGATCTGGGTCCGTAATGTTTTCAGGATTCATCGAGCAAATTAGTGCCTAGGATGGAACAGGGATCTGAGCTGCTGCCTCCCTGTGCAAGAGCCCGGAGAGGACTCTTCAATTGCCACTGATAAGGGTGGGATCGAGGCAGAACAGGGCCGGCAGATGGGTCCATGTCATCCTCACTGTGGTGAAAGAATCTAACCTGGATGGCAACTCCCCGGAGGAGTATGCTGGTTCACTGATGGGCACGGAGGATGATTTGGAATCTATCAGCAACAAGGTGTTGCCCTGTATCACCCCTGGGGAACTCCAGGTCTTTTTGGAAGACAACAGGAGTCACCGATATAAAGTCCAGCTAGCCCTCAACTGATGGTCTGACCCGGTGCTGCTCTTCCTGCTCTCTGCTTGCTGATTAGGTTCCTCGCTGGGCTCCTGAGGGAGTGGAAGGACATGTGTGTCTTCTCTCCCTCCGAGCATTGGCGATTTTATGGTGAAGATGGCATAATGCCTTTGACATGAAGGTAACTATAGACAGCCTCAACACCGACGACAGCAGAGAAACACATTGCAAGTTCCAGAACTTCACGGTCCTCTCGGACGTTTGCTGTGTGCTTCCTGCAGGAAACCCACAACGTTCCGGCAGACAAAGCACGTGATTTCTGGAGTGGCAAGGGGGGCCTATACGAGTCATTTGGCATTGAATTCTGCCAGGGTGACTCTTGTTGGCCCCGCATTTACAGCCAGAGATCTTGGGGGTGGGGGGGTCAAGAAGCCTATACCAGGCCGATCGTTGCACCTAACCGTCTGCGAGGGGCATGTGGATGTCTACACTCACCAGGCTGACTCAAGTCTCCACTAACCTTGGCACCATCACGCGGGGGTGTGCATTGTCTTTGGGGAATGTCTTTGGGGGGGGATTCCAATTGTACATGTGGGCCAGAACTGCATCGGCGCCATGCGGAGCAAGCGAGCGATGAGGGGTATTGAGGGACCTGCTTGGATCCTTCGACTTGGTGGAGTCTGGCAAGTTTTTTACGCAGAGGGTAGTGGGTGCCTGGAACTCGCTACCGGAGGAGGTAGTGGAAGCAGGAACGATAGGGACATTTAAGGGGCATCTTGACAAATATATGAATAGGATGGGAATAGAAGTATACGGACCCAGGAAGTGTAGAAGATTGTAGTTTAGTCGGGCAGCATGGTCGGCACGGGCTTGGAGGGCCGAAGGGCCTGTTCCTGTGCTGTACATTTCTTTGTTCTTTTTGTTCTAACATCGCCATCCTGACTCCAGCGTGTTCACTTATGTGTTGCCTGGAATCGGAGCATCCATAATTGGCCTCCTTTACATTTCGAAGGTGTACATGTCCTGTGTTCAGTTGGCTTCTGTGCCACAGGTGCCATTCTCAGAGTATCGCCCGTTGTGGGTGGAACTTGTTCTGTTCTGCGCTCAGGTGGGATCTACTACTGGCACTTTGACAACCTGCTACTGGAGGATGAACAGTTCCTGGGCTCGTTTCGTCACTTCTGGGCTGGCTGGAGTAGGAAAGAGGGAGGCTTCCCCTCCTTGAAGGTAAGTGGGACGTCGACAAGACTCACATCCAAATGCAGGATTGAGGATTTAGAGAAGGAGATGATCGGCCTGGAGTCTCATCTCGGTCAGTCTAATAAGGACCAGCGACTGGTGTGCAGAGAGAAGAAGGGCACGCTGCGGGATGTGAACTCATCGGATCTCATGGCGTGTACTTGAGGTCGCAGATCCAGTTTGTTGCAGATCTGGACCGTGCACCCCCTTCTTCTACTCACTGGAAAAATAGCACAGGGTCCATCAGCAGTTCCTTATGCTGCTGGCCAACAATGAAGGGGTAACGCACCGCATCTCCTGGTCAGGGGACAGCATCTCCTGGTCAGGGGACAGCCATGCTTGCAAAGAGGTGAGGCATGTCCGCAAGAACTGCCCCACCTCCATGGTCGCAGAAAACACCCATGTATGCGGGGCTGGCATCAATACTCCTCCCCCTACCAACATTCCAACTGCTTTCCCGCAAAGAGAGTACACGACAGCAGCAACAGTTCATATACATTGGGCAAGCTTTTCCCACCAGCCCACCGCGTGTTTTTCATCGGTGGAGGCGGCCTGACAGCAGGATCTACCGGTCCCATCATTGTCAATGGGATTGCCTGTTGACAGCACCCCTCATGACCGGGAAACCTGTGCGCTGGTGTGGGACCAGAATTTCCTGCCGGCGTGAATAGCTGGTAAATCTCACCCATTATATTATATGCATCTGGTGCAATAATGGTTAAAAGCCTGGGTTAGTGTCTGTTTGTTTCTATTGCAGTAAGGATTTTTAAAATCCTGGTTTAAAAGACAGGCAGGCACTTGGGCTGCAAAAGGGGTAATTAAAGCATTGTAAAAGTAAGATCATCATTCATTCCAACCATGTATAGTGTTTACCTAAATATGGCTAATGGAATTTTGATCATAGAAATAATGTTCCTTGGGGTTTTGATAATTGAAGGATTTTGGTTAGCCTTCATTAGATGGTCATAACCCAGTTAGTGGGATAGAAATGAAGTAAATAGTTCATGGGAGGATCCAAGGGCTGAAGCAGTCAGGTGTTTCAGTTTAGACTTTGCTATGAACAGAACAGGAGTTTTAGCCAAATTCTCAGAAGTTAAACAGTAGTTAGACACAGGCAAGAATCTGCAGGCTGGTATCTGAAGGATCTCTCCCTCTCAAAACAGTTTCTCCAAAACATCTCTATGCAGCAAGTATTCCTGTGTTTGCTAATTGTATTTGAAAGTGGATTTTGACCTGATATGTGTTTGCTTGATTGGAGATAAAAAAAGATAGCAGTTAGGAGTTAAACGGTTTCATTTTATTGTTAAGCATTGTTTAAGTGGTAATTGTGAGCTATTTCTTGTATGATGTTAGTTTAACACTGTGTTGATAATAAAGTTTGTTTTAATGTTCCATATTTATACGTAGAGTCACTAATGGGACTCACAGATTAAATAAAGTATTGGGGTTTCTGTCCAGTATCCTAGCAACTGTTGGGGTCCGGTTGGGTCTTGTAATATAACCAATACCTTGGCTGCTGGCAAGGAGGGGGGGGAGAGTGATGCGTGGCCGGAAGACGGGTAGAAGGTGAAATGGGATGTGGCTCCTGAACCCCAATCCCCTGAAACGCAGACACCCTTACCCACTGGCTCAGGGAAAACCAAAACACCTGGGCTTGGCATCTTGTCATTGGATAGATCCGGGGCCATTGCCAACTCAGTATCATGTTTTAGGACTGGCATAGTCCCTGCCCGGATCCCTGGGTCTGGCAGCATTGAGGTGCATGACACTGAGCTGGTAGTAATCTTAAAAGGGTTGCAATACCCTGAAGCAGGAGTGGAGCATTGAGGAGAGGGGATGTCGAGCAGAGGAGGTGTATATATGGAGGTTTCCCTGGCCCAGGCACTCACCAGGAAGATGCACCACTCTGGCAGCAGGACCAGCCTCCTCTACTTGAGAGTACTAGCTGGAGGCCGAGGTCACCGCTTGCCTGGTACGCTGGACAGGACCAGGGACCATTCTTGCCCTGCTGCCCAAGAAGGGGTATGTCTGCCTGTTAAACTGTCGCCAGTCTCCCTCCTTAGCACAGACTACAAATCTTCGCCGGGGCAATATCGTCCCGCCTTGGCACTGTGCTGAAGCACATGGCCCTAACCAGTCCTACACGGTCCTGGGCCGGACCACTTATGATAACATCCACCTGGTCTGGGACCCGATCCACCATCTCCCAGAGGGCTGGCCTGCCATGCACCTGCCTGTCTCTCGACCAGGAGAAGGCATTAGACAGGGTGGATCACAAATACTTATTCAAAACTCTTCAGGCATTCGGGTTCGGGATGCACTTTGTCACCTCTGTTGATTATTCTCTTTGTCTACTATGTAAGTTCTGTGTACGTTCCCTGTACTTCAGTACGTGTAACGATAAATAAATCAAATCAAATCAAAAACCTGGATCCAACTTCTGTACGCTGCCGCAGAGTGCCACGTTAAGGTTAATGGGTCCCTGAAGGCACCCCTTCACTTTGGGGTAGGAGATCATCAGGGCTGCCCCTTGCTTGGCCACTTTATTACATCTGCATGGAGCTTTTGTTCCTCTTGCAGAGCAGATTATCGGGATTGAGGTGGTTCTTTCCACCTATGCTGATGACATACTCCTCATGTTCATGGACCCTGTTGACCTGTGGAGGATGCCCATGCGCCAGGCTGTGTACTCTGCTGCGCCCTCTGCCAGGATCAAATGAACCAAGTGTTCTGGACCCCTGGTTAATCCATAGCAGATGGATCCTGGCCTGGAGGAGTTTAGACCTTCCACCTGCAGCAAGACCAGCCTCCTCTACTCTGGAGACCAAGGTCACCACACACCTGAGGCCTTGGACAGGACAGCTCTGAGTGCTGTCTGACAGGGTCATAAACCAGCTAATTACCTCCATGTTGTGATCCTGGATAGGTCGGATGGGTTGCACCTGAACAGAGCTGGGATCAATGTCTTTGTGGGGCAATTTGCTCATGCTGTTCGGGGGTGTTTAAGCTAACTTGGCAGGGGGATGGGAACCATAAGATAGTAATAGAGAAGAAAAACAAGTCAGATGGCACTAGAGTAGAAAGCAGTAAGGTAATAATGGGTTCAGAATTAATAATTGCCCTCAGGAATGGGCAATAAATACTGGCCCAGCCACATCCCATGAACGACACATTAATAAAATGGTGTTGTGGTGATAGTAGAGACCTAGTTTAGAAAAGGGCAAGACTACATGCTAAATAATCCTGTGTTGGGAAGGAAAGAAAGGAGAAGGGGTAACAGTGTTATGAAAAGGCAACAATATAATGATGAAGAGGAAGGACATCCTGGAGGACACTGTTTGCGGTGGAGGCACATAGGTAAGATTCAATCATGGCTTCCAAAATGGAATTGGACAATAATCTGAATTAAAAAGTTGCAGTTATGAGGAAAATGTGAAACGAGGTGAGTTCCTCTTGCAGAAAACCATCATGAACACAACGGGCCCAATAGCCTCATTCTGTGCTATAACCATTCCAAGATTCTATGATCTTAGCTCCTTGTTCAGCAAGACACATTTATTTATTTGTTTTAATACAATAGATTGGATAATGCTTCCTTTCCCCTCAACATAAACACAAATGGTGAGATTTTCTGGTCGTTCTTGCCGGTAGCACTTCCAGACCCGCTGACAGCGACTTCCCCCCCTTCCACTGTACAAACAACAGAGACCGCGTTAATAGTGACGGGACCAGAACATCCTGCTGCCAGCCAATGGAGGGCTGCCTCCGACACCACAAAACATGCTGCGGGGATGTGGAAAATCTCGCTCAATGCCTCCCTCTAAGTTATAGTGGAGATATTAATGATGCACACCATTTCTCATCAATCTCCACAGACATTCAAAATATAAACAGTTAAAATGACCTCAACTGCGTCACTAATATCAGACACTTTCTACGCTCCACTGCCTGACTGTCTCCAAAACTACACCTCGGGGGAAAACTACTGGATCCTGCCCCATTTTTAATCCTCATTAATGATTTGGATGAAGTGGTTATTATTGACTTTTGCAAAAGGATAAGAAATCTGTGAGACAGCTACAAAGCAATTAACCTAACAGTTCTGTTAATAGTTTGGTGCAGGCTGTTTATCTGGCTGTCGGAGAGAATGAAATCTAATAAGTAATTTAACAGGAACACATGAGGGGAGAGGAATCTTCCTCAATTCAATATCTGTCACAAGATAATGAATGAGAGTAAAACTAACATAGTTAGGACTGTTCTACAAACAGTGCAAAAGGAAGGTGCCTTTATAAAGTGCAAATTGATGCACAGCAGAATGTTTTAAATGTTTATTCCTTTATTTTAGGTAGCGTTGACTTGTTATAATTTCTTACCTTTGTACTTTTAAAAAAGTTTTTATTGTAACAATTACAGAATACAAAACAAAATAAAAAGTTGGGTTTCTCACTTCGAGTATTACTCAACAACCAAAAAGAAAACTGTACATAGGTCAGAACATCGAGCCTTGAGCTCCTCGCGGTCACCATAGCCGTGACTGAGGCTCTGATGCTGGATAATATTTACATTTTTACATCCGTGTTTGGTTTTTACACTGGTTTGTTGGGTTCCATTGGGGACTCTGCCTCTTGGCGGTAGGGGTTGTCACCAGTTTCCCCTTTCTGTGTCTTGGTGTGGTTGGGGGGTCCTCCCCTTGCCCGTCTGTAGGGTTCTTTCCGCTGGTGGTGGGGATGGGGGAGAGGGGGGGGCGTTGAGGAGAACCCAGCCCCCCTCTTGGTCTTCAAGTCTTTGAGGGAGGGTGGGTCTGCTTGTTACCCTGCTTTCTCCCTGTGCATAACTAAAACTCCCCAGCCCAGGCAATATCCTGGTAAATCTCCTCTGCACCCTTTCCAGTGCTGTCATATCCCTCACATAATGAGGATTCCAGAACTGCACACAATATTCTAGCCGTAGCCGAACCAACATTTTGTACAGTTCCAGCATAATCTCCCTGCTCTTCAACTCTGTGCCTGGGCTAATAAAGCCAAGTGTTCCCAGGGTCCTGCTGTTCATCATGCTTTCCTTTGCCTTGTTTGTCCTGCCCAAGTATATCACCTCACACTTATCCGGATTGAATTCCATTTGCCACTGATCAGCCTATCTGACCAGCCCGTCTATATCCTCCTGTAATCAAAGGTTATCCTCTATTGGTGGGATTTACCATCCCACCAATTTTCAAATCATCCACAAATTTACTGATCAACGCTCCTACATTCAAGTCTAAATCATTTATATAAACCACAAACAGCAAGGGTCCCAACACTGATCCCTGCCAGACCCCACTGGATCGAGACTTCCAGTCAGACAAGCACCCCTTCAACTATCTCCCTCTGCTTCGTGTCATTCAGCCATTTCTGGATCCAATTTTCCAAATTTCCTCGGAAATCATGGGCTCTTCCCTTCACTACCCCACTGCGATGTGGGATCTTACCAAAAGCCGTGCTGAAGTCCAAGTAGACAAATACATTTCCCTCATCTACAAACCGTTCTCAGACTGCTTCTTTGCAGCGCTGACTGCAAGGACACCATTCCCAGACTGCTTCACTGCGACTCTCACTGCGAGGGCACTGTTCCCAGACTGCTTCACTGCGACTCTCACTGTGAGGGCACTGTTCCCAGACTGCTTCACTACAACTCTCACTGCGAGGGCACTGTTCCCAGACTGTTTCACTGCAACTCTCACCGCGAGGGCACTGTTCCCAGACTGCTTCACTACAACTCTCACTGCGAGGGCACTGTTCCCAGACTGCTTCACTACAACTCTCACTGCGAGGGCACTGTTCCCAGACTGCTTCACTACAACTCTCACTGCGAGGGCACTGTTCCCAGACTGCTTCTTTGCAGCGCTGACTGCAAGGACACCATTCCCAGACTGCTTTACTGCGACTCTCACTGCAAGGTTACTGTTCCCAGACTGCTTTACTGTAATGCTGACTGCGAGGACACCATTCCCAGTCTGCTTCACTGCGACTCTCACTGCGAGGGCACTGTTCCCATACTGCTTTACTGTAATGCTGACTGCGAGGTTATTGGTTCCAGATCGTTTCACTGTAACACTGACTTCCGAGGACACCATTATCAGACTGTGATACTGATCTTTCCAGACCTCTTCATGCGACGCTGACTGTGAGGACACTGTTCCCAGACTGCTTCACTGCAATACTGACTGTGAGGACACTGTTCCCAGACTGCTTCACTGCAATACCAACTATGAGGACACTGTTCCCAGACTGCTTCACTGCGATACTGACTGTGAGGACACCGTTCCCAGATTGCTTCACTGCAATGCCGACTGTGAGGACACCGTTTCCTTCCCAGACTGCTTCACTGCAATGCTGACTGTGAGGACACCGTTCCCAGACTGCTTCACTGCGATGCTGACTGTGAGGACACCGTTCCCAGACTGCTTCATTGTGATGCTGACTGTGAGGACACTGTTCCCAGACTGCTTCACTGCAATGCTGACTGTGAGGACACCGTTCCCAGACTGCTTCACTGCAATACTGACTGTGAGGAGACCGTTCCCAGACTGCTTCACTGCGATACTGACTGTGAGGAGACCGTTCCCAGACTGCTTCACTACGATGCTGACTGTGAGGACACCGTTCCCAGACTGCTTCACTGCGATGCTGACTGTGAGGACACCGTTCCCAGACTGCTTCATTATGATGCTGACTGTGAGGACAACATTCCAGACTGCTTCACTGCGATAATGACTGTGAGGACACCGTTCCCAGACTGCTTCATTATGATGCTGACTGTGAGGACACCGTTCCCAAACTGCTTCACTGCAATGCTGACTGTGAGGACACTGTTCCCAGACTGCTTCACTGTGATGCTGACTGTGAGGACACTGTTCCCAGACTGCTTCACTGTGATGCTGACTGTGAGGACACTGTTCCCAGACTGCTTCACTGTGATACTGACTGTGAGGACACCGTTCCCAAACTGCTTCACTGCAATGCTGACTGTGAGGACACTGTTCCCAGACTGCTTCACTGTGATGCTGACTGTGAGGACACTGTTCCCAGACTGCTTCACTGCGACTCTCACTGCGAGGACAACATTCCAGATTGCTTCACTGCGACTCTCACTGCGAGTACACCGTTCCCAAACTGCTTCACTGCAATGCTGACTGTGAGGGCATTGTTCCCAGACTGCTTCACTGCAACTCTCACTGCGAGGGCACCATTCCCAGACTGCTTCACTGCGACTCTCACTGCGAGGGCACTGTTCCCAGACTGCTTCAGTGCGACTCACACTGCGAGGGCACAGTTCCCATACTGCTTCACTGCGATACTGACTGTGAGGACACCGTTCCCAGACTGCTTCATTGTGATGCTGACTGTGAGTGCATTGTTCCCAGACTGCTTCACTGCAATGCTGACTGTGAGGACACCGTTCCCAGACTGCTTCACTGCAATGCTGACTGTGAGGACACCGTTCCCAGACTGCTTCACTGCGATGCTGACTGTGAGGACTGTGGTGAATGTATTGCTGTAACAATTCACCATGTGCATATCTGTATTACGCTGTTGCCCATGTGGGCTCCACCTATGGACCATTGTAAGATATTACCTATGATGTAGCATGTTGGGGCCAGGCTCCACCCCTTGAGAGGAGGTATAAAGAGCAGTCGCCCTGCAGGCGGCTCCCACTAACAGATCAGTCGCAGGCAGGCACTTTTCTGGTTGATTAAAGCCACAGTTTACTTCTACTCCTGGTTTTGTGTGAATTGATTGTCGCATCACGGACACTGTTCCCAGACTGCTTCACTGCAACGCTGATTGTGAGGACACCATTCCCAGACTGCTTCATTGCAATGCTAACTGTGAGGACACCATTCCCAGACTGCTTCACTGTGATGCTGACTGTGAGGACACCATTCCAGACTGAACAAACAAAGAACAAAGAAAAGTACAGCACAGGAACAGGCCCTTTGCCCCTCCAAGCCTGTGCCAACCATGCTGCCCGTCTAAACTAAAATCGTCTGCACTTCCGGGGTTCGTATCCCTCTATTCCCATCCTATTTATGTATTTGGCAAGATGTCCCTTAAACGTCACTATCGTTCCTGCTTCCACCACCTCCCGGCAGCGAGTTCCAGGCACCCACTACCCTCTGTGGAAAAAACTTGCCTCATACATTTCCTCTAAACCTTGCCCCTCGCACCTTAAACCTATGCCCCCTAGTAATTCACCCCTCTACCCTGGGGAAAAGCCTCTGACTATCCACTCTGTCTATGCCCCTCATAATTTTGTAGACCTCTATCTGGTCGCCCCTCAACCTTCGTCGTTCCAGTGAGAACAAACCGAGTTTATTCAACCTCTCCTCATAGCTAATGCCCTCCATACCAGGCAACATCCTGGTAAATCTCTTCTGCACCCTCTCTAAAGCCGCCACATCCTTCTGGTAGTGTGGTGACCAGAATTGAACACTATACTCCAAGTGTGGCCTAACTAAGGTTCTACAGAGCTGCAACATGACTTGCCAATTTTTATACTCAATGCCCCGGCCAATGAAGGCAAGCATGCCGTATGCCTTCTTGACTACCTTCTCCACCTGTGTTGCCCTTTTCAGTGACCTGTGGACCTGTACATCTAGATCTCTCTGACTGTCAATACTCTTGAGGGTTCTACCATTCACTGTATATTCCCTACCTGCATTAGACCTTCCAAAATGCATTACCTCACATTTGTCCGGATTAAACTCCATCTGCCATCTCTCCGCCCAAGTCTCCAAACGATCTAAATCCTGCTTTATCCTCTGACAGTCCTCATCGCTATCCGCAATTCCACCAAGCTTTGTGTCGTCTGCAAACTTACTAATCAGACCAGTTACATTTTCCTCCAAATCATTTATATATACACTACGAACAGCAAAGATCTGCTTCACTGTGACACTGACTGTGAGGACACTGTTCTCAAATTGCTTCACTGTGACACCGTTCCAAACAGCTACAATGCTATGCTGACTGCAACGAAACCCTTCCCAGACTGCTTAACTGCAACGCTAATTGAGAGGATACCGTTTCCAGACTCTAAATGTTTCCCCTTGACAATGTCATATGAAAATACAAGATTAGCTTCTAATCTACATTGATGACATCCACCTGTATCTCACCATTACCTCAATCCACTTCTCCACCTTCGATAAGTTGTTCAACACAAAGTAACGGATGAACAAAACTCTCCTCCAGCTAAGTATTGGGAAGACTTAAATCATTGGGCAGGATTCTCTCAGCCCGGGACTGGGATAGGCCGAGCGGCCGCAACAAAAAAGCCAAGTCTCGCCTGCGCCATTCTAACCTGCTCTCAGCCGGAGGGATCTCGGCGTGGAAGGGTCCGGGGGCTGCCTGTGTGGGGGGAGGGGGGGGTCCGACCCCGGGGGGGGGGGAGGCCTCCGTTGTGGCCTGGCCCATGATCGGGGCCCACCAATCGGCGGGCCGGCCCCTCGTGCTGGGAGCCTTCTTTCTTCTGCGCTAGCCCCTGTAGCCCTACGCCATGCTGTGACGGGGCCGGCACGGAGAAGGAAGACACCGCGCATGCACGGAAATCGCGCCGGTCCCACTACGTATGCGCGCGTTGGCGCCGGTGCCACTGCGCATGCGCGGACCCCACGGTGCCCAGTTGACGCCGGGATCAGCAGCTGGAATGGCGTGGGCCGCTCCAGTGCCGTGCGGGCCCCCTGTCGGGCCAGAATTGCTGATCCTGAGGCCGTGTTGACGCCATCGGGAAACTCAACGCTGTTTCCCACGTCGTCCACACTTAGCCTCAGGATCACAGAATCCCGCCTATTGTTTTTGTTCCCTGCTCAAACTCTGGGCAGAAATTTCCATTCTCTGCAGAGTGTTGGCTGAGGGGAGAAAGCAGTTTGCAGCTCACAGGCTGCACAGCCAGCTTTTCTCGCCAGGTAACCCAGTCGTAGAAAATATCTGTTGGGGTGGGCCAGAAAAAGCTGGCAGTCAGGAATCCCAAGATAAGGACATCCTTTTTAAAGGGCGTCCTAATCTTCAAACGGCAATGCAGGAAACCCCCAACATGCACAGGGGAAGCTGCCCACAGACATGCCCCCCCCAATGGTCATGACAGGAACCACACACCCCACATGCACAAGGAGCACCCCCCCCCCCCAACCGACAAGGGGAACCCACCCAAGAGAGCCCCCACGTCACTTCCCACAGCTCCCTGACACTGTCCTGGCACCTTTTGGGATGGGTCAGGTGTCTTTTGGAATTCATAAATGTCGGCATAAATGTGCATAAAAAGTGCATAGACTCTTTGCTGTCAAGCTCATTGGAAGTGTCAACAGATGTATTAAAATCAACTGTTAAAACTGTCAGTAACATCTATCCACAGAGATCTGTCAAAAGCAGCAAGAAGCTGTCAAGGCATTTAAAAGTCCTGTTTTTTAAAGTTTCAGTTGTTATTTCACTCTGATTATTTATGTAAGCCTGAGAGTTTCTATTCCTGTATTAGTGCTGTTTGATTGATTTCAGAACCATCCATTAACCCAGTAGGGTGCCTGCCATTTCACAGTATGATTGATAGCTACAAGTGGTTATAGACTCTGATGTGCAACTAGGAATTCTAATGCTTGTTGTTATAAGGGGTTGTGCACTTGAATTACATTTTTGTTCATATAAGGCTTTATTTTGCTGAAAGAATATAAATGTAAATGGGTTTTTATGATGGAACTGTGTTTTCAATATAGTGAAGTCAGCAATCGGCACTTAGAAGTTCATTTTCTAGAATTTTATTTTACCCCATCTCTGCATGGGTCCTGACGTCTGCCTATGGTGGATAATAGGTGAGTTGGCATAGTAGGTATAAGGACAAATATTGTGAGTATGGGGCACAGGTTGGAATGGAGGGCCTGAGGTGTTACGGGGTTATCTTCATCTTATTATTTGAATTCTAGTTAATAATTTTATCACTGTTACTTAAATAACTTTCAGCAGTAGTTTTATAATAATCGAAGTCTTATTTAAGAATACCGTGTGTTTGCTGGGTTGTGTTTAAATTGAACCACTCATAATTTAATAAGTGGCTACATACATACACATATAATTTCTTAGCTCATGGACTACTTTGAGGAAGCATCTTTTTATATGGCCATTACATTTCCCTGGATTAATTTCCTCTAAGAGACTACTTTACATTAGCTACTTTCTTCCTTTTTATTGTGATGGCCCACGTGCTGGAAAAAGCCTGCATATCCCTTTGTGCAATGTCCCATTAAGGTGAAATGGTCTGGGGAGTATTCTGAAAGTGCGAGTTGGTATTCTGATTATAACATCATTAGGCTCCAAGAAATGTCCATTTGACCCGGAGTGACCATGCAGACAAACAGCTATGAAGCAATGAGTAAATAGAAAGCTAGTTGACACGGAGTTGTGTCAGCCAAAGTTTTGTGTTTGGCAGTTCAGAACACATTAACAATTCATGTAACGAGGAAGGACATTCCATTTGGAATTGTTTTCTGTGTTGAAGCATGTCTCTGAGAATAGAGCAGAGACTGTGTTATTATGCGTGCTATATAATTGGAGAAAGCAGAGAGCTGAAGACAGGAAAAGCAAATGATTATGAATTTGACAAGACTTATTGCTAATACTTCAGTATTGTTGGAGCTGTTGCTAATTGTGTTCTCTGTATTTGGCTCTGAATATGGCGGTCAATATGGTCGCCTTCCTTAATTCTAATTACGTTTTGCTCTAGAGTCGCCAGGTATCTTTCGATACCGCCACAAGGTTCAAACCGAATACTGATCAAAGACTCGATACACCAGTTAGTAAGTTCAAAGTCAAATGCTTATTTATTTACACACAGTTAAATATACTCATGCACAAATACTACAGACTAAACTATCACTACTGCTAAAGCCTATACTTAGCTTCGGGCGCCCACTCAGTCAGAGGAACAATGGCCGTTGTTCAGCTCTGAGGCTGCTGGGGTTGAAGTGGTGAAGGGGTACAGCTAAGGTCGTCTGTCTGGTAGCGTGCGTTGACCTTGGACTTACTTGTTCTGGTGCAGCTGTTGGGCAGGTCTCTCCTCGGTGAGAGCCGGAGCCAAGAGAACGATTCTCTCTTGGGGGATCCTTCTTATACCCAAAGGGGCTGGGCGGGCCTTGAACCTGGCCCCAATTAATTGGGCCGTTTCTCGATCGTTCCTATCGATTTCCTCCAATAAAGGGGTGGGTGCCCTGATGGCTGGGCGGGTCCTAGGTGGTCGTTGGCCTGCTTTGTTCTGGTATCCTCTGGCGCCGGGATGCCTGCCTTAGTATTGGTTACTCAAATGTTACTCTTTTGTCCCCGGAGATGGGCCATTAGTATGCTAATTGGTTTGCAGTTTTGGTCTTGTCTGGGAGCTGCGGCTCCAATATGCAGACACTCCCTGAACCTGCTTGTTTTCTCAGTATTGTCCATTTTCCCTGCAATCTTTGCAAAGTGTCCATTTTGTAATTGGGAAGTGGCCATCCCAAATGGCTACAGAGCCCACCAAAGCATTTAAAAGGTTCGGAGAAAGGAATCGCTGGGGATTTCATACCATCAGAACTGTCATGTCCTAAGGGAGAGATGGCTTGTAGATGTGGGCTATATCAGTATTATACATGTTCTGGAACTTTGGATGGAATACTGTTGTTGGTGAATGTAATTCAAGGACCAAAATAATTAATGAGAGATCCTACATAGAGGAGGCTGTGTCGGAAAGTGTGAGCTTGTCCCATTGTATTGACTATTTTAAGTGAAACTTACATTTTTATTTGAAGTATTTTTCAGCTGATAATTAATGTTTGGAATTTGAAATGTGGATTTTGGTATGTTTGCTCCAGTCAATGTTTTGATAAGTGTTGTCTTGTCCAGTGTTTTCTTTCTGTTGTCTTCTTGGGGATTCCTTTCTTTTATAAGTTATCAGCCTCTGTTTGGATCGTAATATTGTATCCTTGCAGATGTTCTTACTGTCTGTTTTTATTTTTCTTCTCAGTATCCTCTCCTTTTTAATTCATCCCCCTTTATTATTTTTTAGTATTCCTTAACTGGTCTCCAATGTTTTCACAATCGTCTGGGCTAGCACTAACCTTTACATCATTGTATGTCTCTTCTGTCAATTTGATACCATCCTTAACTTCCTTAGTTAGCCCCAATTGGTTTCTTGTTCTCATAGAAACTTTCTCAACAAGATCCTGGAGTCTTTTTTTCACAAAGCAGCTCCTCATGTTTTATGTTAAATACAGTACAAACAGATCAGCTGTTTTGTTCCTCATTGATAGTTCTCTTGCTCTTTCTTTGTGAATTCTCTTCCTATGCTTTAGTTTTACTTATTTTTATGTTGCTGTAATTTTAAATGTAGTCGTACATTAGATAGAGTGAAGCAGTCGACTGGGAGCCAAGAACTGGGGCAGCACGGTAGCATTGCGGATAGCACAAATGCTTCACAGCTCCAGGGTCCCAGGTTCGATTCCGGCTTGGGTCACTGTCTGTGCGGAGTCTGCACATCCTCCCCGTGTGTGCGTGGGTTTCCTCCGGGTGCTCCGGTTTCCTCCCACAGTCCAAAGATGTGCGGGTTAGGTGGATTGGCCATGCCAGATGTCCATTATCCAATTAAGGATGGCAGGCAAGTTCATGATTCTGCAGGCCCAATTGGATAGGAACATAGTGTCCAAAATTGCCCTTAGTGTTGGGCTATGGGGATAGGGTGGAGGTGTGGACCTTGGGTGGGGTGCTCTTTCCAAGAGCCGGTGCAGACTCGATGGGCTGAATGGCCTCCTTCTGCACTGTAAATTCTATGATTCTATGAACCAGCCAACATGAGATGAGTAAAGAACAGAAAATGTGTTTCACTCACTGCATTTTATTGCATGCAGCTTCAGAAGTCATCTCTATTTCACAGTAACTTCATTGTCGTCCTAATGTAAGTCTACTCTTGACAATAAAGATTATTATTATTGTCTATTGTGTCTTGTTACTGGTGTATCAAGTCTAGTTCCATGTGTTTCTTGACCTGCAGACCCCAAGCTGGGAATTACATCAGGAAAGATTTCATGCCGGTGTGAGTGAGAGTCACTGGGAGGATTATCTGTTCCCATTTTCGGGATAGGGTCGGGGGTGGAATGGCAGCAGCAGGGTCAGAGAATCCAACGTTTATCACACTGGCAGGATTTCCCCAATCGGGACCATATATTTAAATATCGGGCCTTTACGCCTGATAGTCCCCCATTATCTATTCACATTGGTATCCATTCACATTGGTATGCCCATGAATCAGGTCCAGTCACCCACGATGTGCACCTGGTGAGCAGAACCCAATGGAGGTGTGCAGGTCAGTGCAGGCCCCCAAGGGGGAAGAGTTTCATGCCCGGTCTGCACCTTGGTAATGCCCACTGGGGAAATGCCAGGGGGCAGTGTGAGGGGACACTGCACAGGGGGTGGTCGTGTTCGGGAGTGTTCATTTCCATTGGGGGGTTGGGGATGGGCTTTGTGGTGGTGATGAGGGGTGCAGAGTCCCTTGAGGAAGTTCTGGGAGGGTGCAAGGGAGTCCTGTGGTGGTGGTGGTGGGGTTGCAGTGCCATCACTACATCAGTGGGGTGAGTCCTGTGGTGGGGGAATACTTGGAGACAGGTGTGTTTCTATTTTTATTTGGATGCCTCGTGCTTCCAAAAACTTAAGTTGCTGTCAGTTGCAATCAGATCCCACCCTGCCAGCATTACATCATGGGACCTGCTCTTTCATTTTGTTTTGTTCGTCAGTTTAGAAATACAGCGGGGAAACCTGCCAACACCACTAGTGGGCTACCCACCACTTTTCCTGCCCAAGGTGGCACTTTGCAAAAAAATGGCAAAGTTTTGCCCACTGTGTTTGCTATGTGGGTACAGTATTGCACAAAACTGTGCTTTTTGGTGAAGTGCAGAGTCACTGATTTGTCGGCATAAAAGAAACACAACACCCCAATGTTTTACCTGCAAACTAATCAGATCAAATCTTTTTAACCCCAGAGGCCAGCATGAAGGTAGAACCAGGAGGAAATTTAGATATGAGAGTGTTGGGTCAGCAGTCCAATGCATTCCCAACAACAAGACATCTTGTTGGAGATTGGGCATCAAAACCTGTGGGAACCACCAGCAGTGGGAGGTAGCCAATATGAATAATTAAGTGCCCAATGGTGGGCAGATTGGGGTTGCTGGGCCCTTCCCAATGGTGGATAGGCCCCGTCCTCTAAGGCTGAGGCCTGACAGATGCTCGAAGGTGGCTTGGTGAAGGTGTTCCCCTGGCATCTTTCAATTTCCCCTCCCTGGAGGCACAGGGATCAGTGCATTACCACTGTAGCTGCAGGCCATCTCACAGAAGGTTCCCCCTCCACACATATGGCTTGGCAGCTGTGTCCACAACTTAATTAAAAAATGTAAATAACTTTCTTTAGAGTGCAACTCTAGATGAAAGTCCCCTCACAGTCCTCATCCTTTAGAGTCTACCCTCTCCTCTGGTGGTGGGGCAGCTATCCTCCCACGGCTGCAGGCCTTCCAATTGGGCCTGCAGAATCATGAACTTGCCTGCCATCCTTAATTGGATAGTGGACATCTGGGTGGCCAATCAGTAGGCACAAAATTGTGCTGGTGGACGGAGCGACAATAAGTGTGGGTTTGATTCCGGGAAATGGTCCCACCCCACGAATGTTTTTAAATGTGCAAAACATTCCACCTATAGGGCATGGTACTGCATTCACCAACTGTAACATACAATGATATGGTGGAACACAGTTGGAAACGTAGAATGAATGACAACCGCGACAACACTCCTTCATGCACTAGACTAGACCAGCACCACTATGAACAACAATGAAGGGCAGACCTTTCTCATAATGTGTGCAAAAAAAACCCAAATAAGAGGTAGTACCTTATATTTAAGTGGCATGTTTTGGTGATTTAGCCAAAGAACTTGCCGGAAACAGCTCTGTTACACAACATTTTATTTCATCGTAATTCTATGGACGACACTTCTCTCATTTAGCAATTTCTGTTTAGGGTGACATCATTTTCTCTGTCTCTATTTTAGAGATATTCTCACAGATTTTTGGCTTCTAAATAATATCTGTTTTTCAGCATCTAAAAATCTATAGACTGGCTAAAATGATGACAATCCACTGTGGTAAGTAATGATGCCAGTGTCACCCTGGAATCTTAAATAAAATCTTTTGCCAAATGTTTTAGATTCTCTGGCACTCATATAATTCACAACAATTGGCAACTGATTTTACTTCTGAGTAAGTTCACCATTTTCCATAGTAGCTGTTACATAACTCTTAACCAGCTATACAGCTGGGCAACAGAATGAAGTTTAGATGATGCAATTAAATATTAAATAAATCTAAACCAATAGCAATAGCCCTAAACAAGTTGTTTGAAGGAAACCATGGGAATATGACATCAATGTTACGGAAAGGTTAAACTTGGAACCAATCACCTGAGAAATATTGAGCATTGGCAAAGAGAAAACAACTGAAGGATAATGGAACTCGTGTCAGGTTGGTAAAGTCGCTGTACTGCCAGCAAGGTGACAACCCCTCACACTGCCTGAGCATTTATTGATCACTCTCCGCGCAACCTGCACAGAGCCGACTGCACGTGTGCCAATAGCTGAGTCATTCTTTTTTTGTAAAGTTTTTATTCGATATTTACATCTTACAATTCATTTTATATTACATCATCTGAGACATTCTCACAATTTTATTGGGATGTCCATAACTGTCTCCCCATTGTCTTGCTGCCTCCTAGTGTCTGGTCTGTCCCTGACTCAGTGTTATAACCTGCCTGCTTACCATTGGCTGGGGACTAATGACAATCCCACAATCCTGTGGGAGTATAAGCTTCCCCAATGAGGGGGGGGGGGCGGAGAAATCATTGGCAGACTCCCTGTATAAATAAAGCTGGCCAGTTCGGAACCAGCAGGAAAGAGTGAGCAGCAAGCGAAGTTGCTGTATATATATGTTATTGTAAATAAATGTTTTTACTTTGTATCCTTAAAACTCATGCTGGATTCTTTGTGGCCCTCACAAAACTGGCGACGAGGGTTAAAGTGAATAGCTGCCTACACTGCTGAAGCCACCTCCCTGGATTTTTGTTGGATACAGGTTGGAAGTTGTTCTCTATTACACCATGCCTCTGTATGGACGTTTGGATGTTTTTGATGCTGCGCTGGAAAGCTGGAACCAGTATGCACAAAGGATGCGTTACTATTTCCGGGCAAACAATATATCCTAAAACGAGCGCCAGGTGGTCATATTGCTCACCGCCTGCGGCCCGCATACGTTTGGAGTGATTACGAGCCTTACGTACCCAGCTGCGCCAGACACCAAAACATTTGATGAACTTGTGAATTTAGTGGGGCAACATTTTAACCCAACCCCATCCACGATAGTCCAACGTTACCGGTTTAATACCACTGAGAGGACCCCATAGAGTCCCTTGCCGACTTTCTATCCAGGCTACGCAGGATTGCAGAGTACTGTGACTATGGTGCGACCTTGTCAGAAATGTTACGCGACCAGTTGGTTTGCGGTATTAACAATGTGGCCACCCAGAGAAAGTAGTTAGCTGAGCCAACATTGACTTTTCAACAGGCTATTCAAATAGTATTGTCACAAGGGAGCGCAGAACGAGGAGTGCAGGAGCTACAGGGAATGGAGGTGCATGCCTTGGGGCGCAACCCCTTCCGTCCGTAAACGTCCCCCTGCACTCCTGCGGTACCTTGGGTGAGGCAACGTCCGGATCGACGCCGGTGGCCATCGGACATTCCTCCCCAAAGGGAGCCTTCTCCAGAACCAATGGATAAGGAGCCATGTCCGTGTCAGACTTGTAGGCGCCGACCCCGTCGCGGACGCCGGTCCTGGGGGCGTCAGTGGCGCCGTCGTTCCGACAGAAACTGGGCGAGCCCAGGGGCCGTACCTTCCATGTGGATGAACCTGCGGCGACTACTCCTGAGGACGTGGAGATGGAGGACGACTGCCTGCAGCTGCATTGTATGGCAGCTCCCCGTGTAGCCCCAATAAGGTGACAGTACGGGTCAATGGTCACCCGCTTGAGATGGATTGGACACTGGCGCAGCAGTCTCCGTGATTGCCCAGAGGACATTCGACCGCATCAAGCAGGGTATACAGACCCTTACATTAATCGACACACAGGCCAGGTTGGCCACCTACACGGGGGAACCATTGGACATTGCAGGAACTACAATGACCCCTGTTGTTTATGGATGCCAGGAGGGGCATTTCCCACTTATCGTGGTGCGCGGCCATGGGCCCAGCCTGTTGGGTCGGGACTGGCTGCGCCATTTGCGGTTGCAGTAGCAGCACATCCATCAAACGGTTTCTGGAGGGTTTACTGAGGTGCTAGGACGATACCCAGATGTATTCCAGCCCGGTTTGGGGAAAATAAAAGGGGCCGTAGCCCGTATCCAAGTCGAACCAGGAGCCACGCCACGCTATTTCCGGGCGCGCCCGGTGCCTTACGCCTTGCTCGAGAAGGTAGAAGGGGAGCTCACTCATTTGGAGACTTTGGGTATTATCAGGCCCGTCCGTTTCGCTGACTGGGCAGCACCAATTGTACCTGTAATGAAGCCAAATGCCACAGTTCGCTTGTGCGGCGACTATAAACTTAGTGAATACGGCTTCTTGACTTGACCGATATCCAATGCCTCGCATAGAGGATCTCTATGCGAAGCTTGCAGGCGGACTCTCGTTCACAAAATTAGATATGAGTAACGCCTACCTACAGTTGGAGCTGGACCCTGACTCCCGACCATATGTAACGATTAATACACTCTGGGGCCTGTATGAATATACACATTTACCCTTTGGAGTATCCTCTGCCTGTGCTATTTTTCAACGCGTTTTGGAGGCATTTTGAGAGGTTTACCGCGTGTTGCTGTCTACTTAGATGCAATTTTGATCACAGGGACGTCGGAGCAGGAACGTTTTGAAAGTCTGGAGGCTGTCCTTAGACGCTTTTCGGAGGCTGGAGTCCGTTTACGTCGCACAAGGTGCGTCTTTCAGGCGAAGGAAGTAGTCTACCTGGGTTATCGGGTGGACCGCGAAGATTTGCACCCCGTCGCAGAGAAGGTGCGCGTGATTCAACAGGCCCCTGCACCGACTGACACTTCGCATCTTCATTCTTTTCTCGGCCTCGTAAACTATTACGGGAAGTTCCTCCCCAATCTGCAACTACGCTGGCCCCGTTGCACCTTATGCTAAAGAAAAATCACGCCTGGGTTTGGGGTCAACCGTAAGAAACCGCTTTCCGGCGGGTAAAACAACAATTGTCGTCATCTGGGTTACTTACTCACTATGATCCTGGAAAGCCTTTGCTCATCACATGTGATGCATCCCTGTATGGTCTTGGGGCCGTCCTGTCCCACAAGATGGAGAACGGGGCTGAGCGGCCGATAGCTTTCGCCTCCCGCACAGTGACTGCAGCGGGAAAAAAGTACGCGCAGATAGAGAAGGAGGCAGTGGTCTTTGCGGTGAAACGTTTCCACCAGTACGTGTATGGCCGCCACTTCACTATCGTGACTGATCATAAGCCTCTGCTGGGACTTTTCAGAGAGGATAAGCCAATACCGCCCATTGCTTCCGCATGGATCCAGCGCTGGGCTTTGTTGCTCGCTGCATACGAGTATTCTCTGGAGCACAAACCAGGAACGCAGATAGCGAATGCCGCGCACTGAGCCGATTGCCTTTATCGACCAGCCCCATGTCAACCCCCAAGACCGATGAGGTGGTTGCAACCTTAAATTTTATGAACACCTTGCCTGTCACGGATTCACAGATCCATGAGTGGACGCAGATGGAGCTAGTCCTGTCAAAGGTTTGGCACATAGTCCTGTATGGTGGGCAGCATAGACAGCTCCTAGGCGAGTTGCGGGCAATTTCCTCCAAGCTGTCAGAATTCAGCGTGGAAGACAGCATCCTCTTGTGGGGGACGCGTGTGATTGTCCCGGAAAAAGGACAGGAGCTGATACTAAGAGACTTGCACAATGGGCATCCAGGCGTCTGGTAGCCAGGCCTCGACACCGACATTGAGAAGGTGGCCCAAAACTGCTCCATTTGCCAGGAGCATCAGAAGCTTCCGCCAGCCGTGCCCCTACATCACTGGGAATGGCCAGAGCGGCCTTGGGCGCGCTTGCATGCGGATTTCACCGGCCCTTTTCAAGGATCCATATTCCTTTTATTAATCAACACCCAGTCTAAATGGCTAGAGGTGCATAAGATGCTAGGCACAATGTCCTGCGCAACAATTGAGAAAATGCGATTGTCTTTTAGTATGCATGGCCTCCCCGAGGTGCTGGTCACGGATAGTGGCACTCCATTCACGAGTGAGGAGTTTGCGAGGTTCATGAAGATGAACGGCATATGCCATATCTGCATTGCCCCTTACCACCCAGCTTCAAATGGGTTGGCGGAGCGCGCAGTGCAGACATTCAAACGAGGCCTAAAGAAACAGCCTTCCGGGTCAATGGATACGAGACTGGCTCGCTTTTTGTTTTCGTATAGGACCATCCCCCTGCGGTGACTGGGGTAGCTCCCGCAGAACTCCTAATGGGCCGGAGACTTTGCACCCGCCTTAGCATGGTTTTCCCGGACATTGGCGCAAAAGTACGCCGCACACAAGAACGGCAGGGACATGTTTTTTCTCGGCATCGGCCGATTCGGCAGTTTGCGCCCGGTGACCCAGTGTTCATTCAGAATTTTCCTGGTGGTACCCAGTGGGTCCCTGGCATAATCTTTCGCCAAACGGGCCCGATATCTTATCAGTTGCAAGCCCAGGGTCGTCTCCAGCGCAAACATGTAGATCACATTCGGTCCAGAAGACTATCCCTTCCAAAGGTTCCCCGCCCACGGAGCTCATTTCTACAGCCACAGAGACCAGAGGCAATGGAAAGTAGTCCTCACAATCTTGCTCTGGTGCCTCACTCAAAGCCTGTGCAGGTCGTTACAGAACCGCGTGGAGATAGAGACGCCAAGATGACGGAGGCAGCAGACTCTGACTCCGAGATTGGACACAGGACGCATCAGAGGGGGAATCCTCGGGCCCATGGGCCGTGGATGTACAACCGTTACGCCGTTCATCACGGAAGCGCCGGTCTCCGTCTCGTTACACGCCGCCTGATCCAGCGCCGTGTGCAAATGGTGTCCGGCCTGCGGCAAAACGAGTCCGACGCCCTCCTTCGCCAGGGTCTTCGGTGGATTCCTTGGACTTTGAGGGGGAGGGATATTATAACCTGCCTGCTTACTATTGGCTGGGGACTAATGACAATCCCACAGTCCTGTGGGAGTATGAGCTTCCCCAATGAGGGGGGGCGGAGAAATCATTAGCAGACTCCCTGTATAAATAAAGCTGGCCAGTTTGGAACCAGCAGGAAGAAGTGAGCAGCAAGCGAAGTTGCTGCTGCTGTATATATATGTTATTGTAAATAAATGTTATTTCTTTGTATCCTTAAAACTCATGCTGGATTCTTCGTGGCCCTCACAAAACTCAGCCCAAATGCTCCACCACCATGTCAACACGTTCCCCATGTCAGGAACTTGTTAAATCCTTGTGTGTTTCTCTTTTAAATCCCTGTCCCTGCAACATTGCAGTTTTGTTTTAAACTGCAGACCGTGGTCAATTTGGTCAAACTGAAAAATGCCCTGGTCTAATGTATTGGCACAGATGTCCCCTTTAGGCTCTGTGGCACAGCCTGTGATGTATGTTTGATGGACTTGACGAGCAGCCAATCAGTGAGACCGAAATTCTGGATAATTCCTATTGTCGCTTGTGATTGGTGGAGACATTCAGAACCTTCTGGAAGAATGGCGGGTCAGGAGACGAGCCCCATTTTACCTCAGTTCTGGGTTGACATTAAGACAGCCAAAAGCTGGTTTAAGCACCATCTCCCTATCAGGCCTACAAAGGTTTAAATCTCAGACTGAAGATTCGCGAGCTGAAACTGACCTTCCTTTCTGCAGCCCGATTAACCTGTGGGAGCTCCCCAGGAAGTGAATCTTGATCTGCAAAAATGGCAGACATGCGGTCGATGTCTGGAATGGATGGACAACCTTTGTTTAAATTCTCAGGTAGAGAATGCTAAAATTGTCTCAGTGAGACTGAGCGTCAATCTAGTGGAGGCCCGTCAGGACTGAGCCAACCTCAGAGAGGGAATTCTCAGTGTGAAGGCCATGATTGTGGAAAGTGACTTACCAGAGAACATTTTACAGCCTGCAGGTTCTGAGTAAAGACACCATTAGAAGATCGCTGGCTACAAATAAGAACCATCACATGCCTTTTAATCCCTATTATTTGTTAACCTTTCCCCCCTCTCCACCGTGTGTCTTTCCCTATGTGTGTCTGGGTGGAGGCTGGGACAGGGTTTGGGTTAGATTAGCAGACCATTGTTCCATTCTTACCATTTAATATTCATCTTTTTCCTGGTTATAAATAAAGAGTTTTTTAATGTGTTTCTTACCAATTTGGTGCCTGTAACTCATTGGAGCATTCAAGTGTTAAAGACCTCAGGAAAATAGACAAATTATTGGTTAATTAATTTGTGTTGGGACTCTGGGGCTAGGATTTGACTGCGCACTCGCCCAGGGAGTCATAACACCCAACAAGCTCTTTAAAGATCTTTTTTTTGGTAAAACATTTTATTAAGGTATTTATAATAATAACAGTAAACAGTACAAATACAGAGATAAACACAGTGCATAAACCATCTCCATTTCTAACAAATCCCACCTACCCTAAACAGAAAATAGACTAACTCCCCCCACCCCCACCCCCTTTTCTTATTGCCTCTGCTGACATTTAGTTTTCCCCGAAGAAGTCGACAAACGGCTGCCACCTCCGGACGAGCCCTAGCGTTGACCCTCTTAAGGCGAACTTAATTTTCACAAGTCTGAGAAACCTGGCCATGTTGCTAACCCAGATCTCTGATTTCAGGGGCTTCGAGTCCCTCCATGCTAGCAATATCCATCTCCGGGCTACCAAGGAGGCAAAGGCCAAGACGTCAGCCTCTCTCGCCCCCTGGACTCCCTAGTCTTCCGACACTCCAAAAATCGCCACCTCTAGACTCGGCACCACCCTTGGTTTTAGCACCGTGAACATGACCTCTTCAAATTCCTGCCAGATTCCCCTGAGCTTCGGACATGCCCAGAACATATGGACATGGTTTGCTGGCCCTCCCGCACACCTGTCCCCTATCCCAAAAAACTTGCTCATCCGGGCCACTGTCATGTGTGCCCGGTGAACGACCTTGAATTGTATCAGGCTGTGCATGGCGCATGATGAGGACGTATTGACTCTGCTCAAAACATCCGTCCACAGACCCACCTCTATCTCTCCCCCTAGCTCCTTTCCCATTTGCACTTTAGTTCCTCTATCTGAGTTACCTCCGACTCCATGAGTGCTTTATAGGTATCCGAGACCTTCCCCTCTCGCACCCCCATTCTAGAAACTACCCTGTCCAGTATCCCCCGTGGCAGTAGGAATGGGAAGGTCGAAACCTGCATTCGTAAAAATTCCCATGACTGCAGATATCTAAACCCATTCCCTCCCGGCAATTCACATTTCTCCTCCAAATCCTCACAACAGGGAAAGCTCCCATCTATGAATAAATCTCCCATCCTCTTGATTCTTTAAAGATCTTGATTACACATCAGCAGCATGGGTGGCACAGTGGTTAGCACTGCTGCCTAATAGCACCAGGGATCCAGGTTCAATTCCAGCCTTGGGTCTTGGGTGACTGCCTGGAATTTGCACTTTCTCCCCTTCCTGCATGGGTTTCCTTCCGCAGTACGAAGATGTGCAGGCTAGGTGGGGTTATAGATTACGGGGACAGGGCGTGGGCCTCAGTAGGGTGCTCTTTCAGAGGGTCAGTGCAGACTTGATGCGCCGAATGGCCTCCTTCTGCACTATAAGGATTCTGTGGTTCTATGATTCTATCAAAGGATCAAGTGGGCTCCTGGGACATCTTCTCCCTGTCCTGGTGAAACATGCTGATGCTGGAAACGGTGACAGGAAACTGTATACTGGCAGACGCTGATATTTTCTTTTTTTCCCCAATGAAGGGGCAATTTAGCGTGGCCAAACCACCTAGCCTGCACTTCTTTGGGTTGTGGGGGTGAGACCCACACACACAGGGAGAATGTGCAAACTCCACACGGACAGTGACTCAGGGTCGGGATCGAACCTTGATCCTCGGCGACATGAGGCAGCAGTGCTAACCACTGCACCACCATGCTGCCCCCGCACTGATATTTTCATCACCAATCTGCTTCAAGTCTGAGGTACCTAAAATTTCAGCTATACCTCTCCTTTCTCTTTTAAGATGCTCCTCAAAACCTACCCCTTTGACCAAGCTTTTAGTTATCTGCTGTCATATGATTTTGTTATATCTTGTTTTACAATATCCTGGGATGTATTATTGTGTCAAAGGTGCTGTGTAAATAAAGATCACTATTGTTTTGCAGCTAATTCAGGTTGTGTATCATAACAGGGCAATCTCAAAGCACGAGCAAGACTTGATGGTCACTTAAACCAGATATGGAGGCAGAGCCAATGAGACTGTGATTAGTGATTTGCAGAAGGTGGGTTTGGTGAAGGGGAATTAAAAAAACGTAAGTAGAATTTAAATCCAATTAAATCTATGAACCTAAGCAAACAATTTAAAAAGTGCTTACACCTGCATGCTGAAAGCATTGGAGTAAGATCTGTGGGGCGTACATAGAGGTCTGCAGCACAGAAAATGTCCTTTGGCCCACCGTGTCTGCGCCAGTAAAAAAACAACCACCAAAGTATTCTAATCCCATTTTGCAGCACTTGGCTCATAGCCTTGTATGCCTTGGCATTGCAAGTGCCCATCTAAATACTTCTTAAATGTTATGAGGATCTCTGCCTCCACCACACTTTTAGGCAGTGAGTTCCAGACTCCTGTGGTGATACGCATCACTGTAAATACACAAGGGGTTAATGTAAATACACTACGACTAAGTAAACACTAGAGGGAGCACCAGAGACGTCATGACATGCAGACATACAGCTAATGAACACATAGAATAGGACATGACCAATGGGCAGTCAAGACACCCAGAGGTGACACTACCACAATGGGACATTATACACAACCCATATATAAGGAAAGGGCACACATGCTCTGTCTCTTTCATCAGGCGACACTTAAGAGAGTAGGACAGGAGCAGATCAGAAGCATCACACCCACCACGTGGCTTAGAGCAGACTAGTTAGTTAGACTGAGTTACTATAGTAAGATTAGCAGGAGAGTCAAACTCATAGAGAACTGTGCTAATGGTTCAATAAATCACACTGAACTTACTTCAATGTCTGGAGTATCTTTTGGTCAAAGCTGCATCGAGTTGCAGCCTGTGTTATCCCAGAGTACATAACACAACAACTCCCACCACCCTTTGGGTAAAAAAAGCTTTTCCTCGCATCCCCTCTAAACCTCCAGTAAATCTATGTCCCCTGGTCATTAATCTTTCCACCAAGGGGACAGGTTTCTTCCTGTATACTCCACCTCTGCCTATCATAATTTTATACATTTCAATCATGTCGCCCCCCCTGTCTCCTATGCTCCAAGGAAAACATTCCCAGTCTATTCAATCTCTCTTCATAACTAAAAGTTTCCAGCCCAGGCATCATTCTGGTAAATCTACTATGCACCCCGTCCAGTGCTATCACATCCCTCCTATAATGTGGACTGCAGAATGGAGATAGGATGGGGGATTGGGCCTAGGTAGGGTGCTCTTTTAGCGGGTTGGTGCAGAATCGATGGATCGAATGGCCTCCTTCTGCACTGTAGGGATTCTATGAACTGCACACAATACTCTAGCTGTGGCCTAACCAACATTTTATCCAGTTCCAGCATAACCGTAAACATTTATGCCTCGGCTAATAAAGGCTAGCATACCAAATACTTTCGTAATCACTGTATCCACGTGCTCTGCTACCTTAAGGGGCATGTGCACACGCACACCAAGGTCACTCTGATCCTCAGTGCTTCCCAGGGTCAAGCTGTTCAGCATGCTTTCCTTTGCCTTGTTTGTCCTGCCCAAGTACTTCACCTCACACTTATCCAGATTGATTTCCAATTGCCACTGATTAGCCCATCTATATCCTCCTGTAATCGAAGGCTATCTTCCTCACCATTTACCATCCCACCAATTTTCATATCATCCACAAATTTACTGATCAAGCCTCCTACATTCAAGTCTGAATCATTGATATAAACGACAAACAGCAAGGGCCCCTGCGGGACCCCACTGGAATTAAAAGAACAAAGGAGGAGGAATAGCCTTTTCTGTTTAGAATAATTTATAAATTAGAAAGCTGATTTGTTTCAAGTTCAGGGTGGCTAGTATGGTAACTTGGACATTCTGAATTCTCCCTCTGTGGACCCAAACACGCTGGCAACTAGGGGCTTTTCACAGTAACTTCATTGCAGTGTTAATGTAAGCCTACTTGTGACTATAAAGATTATTATTATTGTAGTATGGCCTGAAATCTGTGATCAGTGCTCTAAATTGATTAAATAGGCATCAATCTGTGAATTCAGCAGTAGGCCCTTCATAAAATATGCTTTGGATAATTTTCAAATCCAGTTTCTGCAAGAGATTAAGATTGCCACAATCTTCTGCAGCTCTCTGTCTTGTTCACCTATGACCTTGTTGCCTATTTATTCATTCTCCATACAATCCCCTCCATTTCCCACACATAACACATTCAGCCCCCATTTGGTATTTTCATCATTCAGAACCTGGGTATTGAATCCCAAAAATACATTTTTCAAATGTGCTAATGATACCAAAATAAGGATAGTGCTAGTTCGAGGAAGCACAAGACAGATTTGTAGATGGATCTAGGTCAGCTGTACAATTGGCAGAAAACTATGACACATTGCTTAAAAAAATAAGGATCATAAATAATAAAACAAATTTAGTTGAATTAATCAGATTGGCAACTAGAAACTTGAAAAAGAATGTGAGTAAGATTTATTGGTCATGAAATTTGGCTCCATAGCACCTATATGGAAGCCAAGTACTTCAAACATGTTGACTAGGCCATTTCTGTCCACCTCCAGTGTGGCACACCATGGATGGAAGGACTCTGACACGGGTATGCTGTGAAAAAGAACAGAGTGGGCAGATTCTGATATCAAATAATGCCCATCAATGATTTGGTATGTAACCTGGCAGAAGGATAAAGTGAGGTGATGGTGTAGTGATATTGTCACTGGAGTAATGCCAGATACAGGGCAACGCTTTGGGGACCTGGGTTCAAACCGAGCCAGAGCAGATGGTGAAATTTGAATTTTTTAAACAAATCTGGAATTAAAAGTCTAATGGTGACCATGAAACCATTCTGGTCAAAAAACACTAATGTCCTTTAGGGAAGGAAATCTGCCATCCTTACCTGATCTGGCCTTCATGTGATTTGCTGAATTCTGGCAGCAGCCACTATAATTCATTCGCAGAATGTGCAGCTGGTCTGCAACCAGTAGAAACACATATGCAGCTATGTGCGTGATACCTCCCACAACACGTACATCCCAGCTGCCACAAACATTCAAGGGACCACAGACAACCTGGGCTCATCTGTGACAAAGGCTAACTGCAAAATATGTGGCTGGTGATGCCCATTCTGCACCAACAAATTGCCTCTGAGGAGACAATGCTATCATGCTGCTAATGCTCATTTATTGAGCAGATTACTAGCGTCCTGAAGATGCATTTCTTATGTCTGGACATGTCAGGTGGTACACTACAGTACCAGAGGGTCTCACCTGTCATCGTGGCTTGCTGCACTTTATACAAAGGTGTGATGTAATGCCTGAAAGAGATGAAGGAACTTCATGCCTCCTCCGATGAGAAAGGCACCAAGCGGTCTGATCTGGATGAGGACAAGGAAGTAGTGGCTCAAGAGGAAGAGGTTATAGCTTGGGCCAAGCAAGGCAGGTGTATACGTGGCATACATATAGCTACCAAGCTCCTGGAGGATGATGATGAATAGCCAATAGGAGTCTCTTTGATTTGTGTTGACCATGCTGGCTCCATATAACCATCCTCCCATCATGTGAACGCAGAACATCAATCACTGAATGAATATTTATACTCGAGTCACGATGGCCTCATTGTTGAAAGTTATTGCAGCCTCAAGGGAATGTGGCTTTTCTGTCATGGGATAATAACTGGGCTTTTGGTGAGCATAGTTCAGATAGTGCAGCCTCTGCAAACATCCCAGTGACATTCCGCTGCCTGTGGCAACCTTCAAGAGGCAGAAGCAGTATCACAATCCTCATTGTTCTCGTGGCAGTATGGCTGCATTCATGCTAAGTGCCTCAAAGGGGGACAGTTCCTCACGCATTGGTTATTTACTTCAAGTTTCAGGTACATTGTGGATCTGCCCTGTGATATTTCTACACTGGCAATGATTCCTGTTCGACAAGTGTTCAGGCTACGTCATCCTACTCAGTCCCAGCACCACATACATCCTCAAGATGCAGTCATCTAGAACTCTCAGTGATGGATGTAACACAGCAATTGAACTCATCTCTGTGTACTGTGAAAGGCTTAGGAGATGCATAGTCTGATATATATGGGGCATTCATGACCATGCCTCAGTTTTCAGTCCCAGCATCCTCTGCTACCCAGACACCTTGGGCTGGATTCTCCGATCCTCGATGCCAAAATCATGTTGGGCGACCGGCCGGAGAATCCCGATGACGACGAAATCGGGGGCGGCGCCGCTTTTGCGATGCTCCCACCCCTAAAAAGCCTCAGGCCATTGCCTGAAGCCCGCCCCGCGATGCTCCGTCCCCGACCTGCCGAGTTCCAAACGACGTGGGACATGTGTGGTCTCACCTGTCGGGAACTCAGCGTGGCGACTGCGGACTCAGTCCAGCGTCGCCATAATCGGGGGAGGGCCGATCCGCAGGCAGGGGGGTGGCATTATTCAGAGCTGGGGGCACTGTGGGGGGTGCGGTTGGGGCGTGTGACCTGGCCTAAGCGGGGGACTATTTTTGCGGGTCGGGTCCGCGGGCTGCATCCGCTATGACGCACGGGGCGCTGCAGGCCGCCGCCCTGCACATGTGCGCCACCCAGCAATGCTCCAGGCCATATCGGCAGCTAGAGCTGGGAGCTCTACGCTTCCTGGCTGCCAGCCTCCCTCCCAGAGCAGGGAATGGGTGGCTGTTTTGCACCAGTTTTCCTGGCATAAAACACCACCGTTTTCACCCTGGCATGGGGACTTAGTCTCCCAAACGGAGAATCCAGCCTCTTTTCCTTTAGTCCAAAAATGCTGAAATTCCATCTCGGCCTTAAGTCTCCAAATAGTCCATTATAAAGATCACACTTTGCAGCCTCGCTCTGATCCCATTTGAGGACTTCACAACCTTCTGGGGCCTTTGCATTCACACCCTAGGACACACACTTGTAACCTTTTGGCAGGAATCCACATGTTTCTAAGAGGTCCTTAGCTCTGCATCATGGAGGTGGGAATAATGATTGGGGTGATGTTCAGCCTTTGGTAATGCTGCAGGCAGGCAGAAGGGCATAGGAGCTGCCAGTTTTCATTCCAAAATTAAGTACACTCCGCCTATCAGAGGGTACATGGAGCACAATGAAAGCTGCACATGGGGTGGGGATAGGGGGGTAGGGTGTGATGATAGTGAAGGAGGTGGGCCTAATGGGCTGGAAGAGCACAGACTCCAGCAGCAACGTGTGGTGGCACCCAGAGGAAAAGGCCAAATGAGGAGCCAGAGGATGGAGGCAAGGCAGGGGCGAGGGTTTGCAATGGGAGGAGTGCTATGGAAGCCCTCGTCGATTCCTGTTTCATGCAGTAGGACCAGCATGTTGTCCGCCAGCTGAACAAGCAGCCCCCCACCCCAAGTTGATTGTGACGCCTCCGTGGCCATCGGATGAGGGTTTCCTTGGTCATCAGGGAGCTGGGGCTGGGAGTCCTTGAGTGCCTGCTGCCCAGTCAATGCAGGAGGGTGATGATGACTCACAATAAGGAATGGCCTGTGATGCTCCTCAGCAATTGCTTATATCGGACTCCTGTCTGTCTGCTGCCAACACACTAACTCACGGGTTCATGAGGGAGTGAGGTTCTGCCCTAAATTCCTTTGTCCCTTAACTCTAGAGGTGTATTAGGGACGAGGGTCGAGGGTTCACTGATTCATGTACGAGTTCCATGAGACTGCCTCACCATCTGCCTGACATTGAGCGCGTGTGAGAAGATCTTTGTCCACATGGGGACAAGCGCTATGCCACTCGGAGCTGGGATAATGAAAGTGAGGCCTTAAGGTTGTGAAGACCAATAGCATTTAATACAGTGACATATTCAGATGTTCCAAGTGATAATAACCCCCAACTATCTGTGCCTAACTTCACCTATGCCCACCCTGCGCCTCTACAATTCCTTCCACTTGCGAACCCCCCATTTTGTCTCGGTGTATTTCCAGGATGCATATCCGATCTGGAGACGATCTACTGCCTCTGCCATGTTGCCGAAGATTACCTTTGCAGGCATCTTCTTGAGAGCCAGGATCTGGAGGGCCACGGCCGACATTCAGGTGCCACTGGTGTAGCTGCATCACCGCTGCCCTCCATTGCGCCCGTATCAGGCTGGTCACTCCCAGGGTCTCCTGGGTGGAAGGTGCCAGGATCCTCCTCCCTCCAGGTGACTCGTGGAATTCTAGGTTACTCCTTGGGATGGAGAGGCAACTGGAGTGAGTTCCAGAAACCTCAACAACTGGCACTGCCAGTCCTGGTAGTCGGACATTTTCTGCACCATGGTGTTGAACCCCTCAGGGACTGAGCCATGCTTCGGAGTTCCACCAACATGGTTCAGACCTCTTGATCCAGGCTTTCCACTGCGGACACCACCGCTGCAGTTAGCCTGGGTGCCACACATCACTGGCAGCATCTCCTGCGGCAGAAGGCTTCGGGACTCCTTCATTCAGCCTTGCAGTCTCAGGAGTGTTGCTGAAACCCATCCTGGTATTCCCGGCTCTGCCTTTGCATCTCCAGCAGCTGAGAGAATGAACGTGTCCAGAGGCACGGAACCTTCCTGGGGAACGGCTGAGCCCTGGAATCCAGCAGACTGCCGACTGTCTGATTCCTGGGATGCTCCTACCTCTATCTGGTGTGCATCAGAAGCTGTGCAGGACTCACCAGAAAATGACCCTGAAACCTGCTTGCTAAGTTCACCACACTGAGGTGCATGATTCTCCGATGGTGGATGGTGGGGTGATAGCTGTGACTCTTCATCCATGTCCTCCTCCAAGGTCTCCTCCAAGGTTGTGTCAAGGGTGGGAAACGCGACACTGCTGGTGGACAAGCCAGGCTCTTCAGTTGATGTTCCTGCAAGGCAAAGGATGTGATCTGGTCAAAGATATCACTTGAGATTGCTCACCTGGATGAAGGTGCAATGGATTCTCACTTTTCTCTTACAGGTTCACCTGGCTCTCAGCGCAGGCTCGCTCTTGTTCCTCCCCACAGAGCTCCAGGGTTCTCTTCTTCGCTGGAGTCAAGATCTTCAGCTCATGGCATCCCACCGCCTGTTTCCTCTCGCTCATGCCAGTTATGGGTGATCTTCTCCTGCAGGAACACAAATGGGGGTTCTGTGAGCTGGACACCTAGCAGGTCAAAGTTTGATGACACCTGCCATGTGTCGGCACTGCGCCGAAACAGGGAGGGTTTGAGGGTGTTAGTGGGCAGTTGGGTGCTGGGGCCCTGCAATGTGACGGCATGTGGAATCCTGGTGACTTTCGGAGAGTTATGGAAACGCAGAGAGCAGATCGGGAGTACTTACCCTTGCTGATCATACTAGATCATTCATCTTTTTCCTACACCCATGCAGCTGAAAGGTCAGCCCAGACCCTCCAGGGGACACCCTACATGGTGATCCCAGGCAACAGGGCATGGAGGTCAGCAAACCTCAGCTGTGGATCCTGGGAATATACCTAGGTGCAGCAGGTGGGTAAGGAAGAGGAAGAATCGATAGGCACCTAGTGGGCATGGGTGAACCTGGCACTAGTAAAAATAAGTCCCCATTGTAATATTGCACTTGTATCAAAAGTTACTTTGCTCACCCATCAGATCCTTCATGATGTCATGTCACGGAGCCGTGCTGCACAAACCCCTGCACAAATCCAGCACTTCCTCCTGTGCAGAGTGAGAAGGACAATGCTATGTCCCTCCCACCTTCCACACTGGCAACACAGTAAAACCATGCCACTCTTGGCACTGGCCCCCCAGCTCCAACACCCACCCACCCCCACCAATGCTCAGTCCTCAAATATCTGCCAACATTCTCTAGTTATGAGGATGCCAAGGGCTGGAAACGTATGCGATCTGTCCACCTCGTCAGTAAGTGGAGGAGTCAGTACCAGCTGAGATGTGCCATTCAGCCTCTCTGTACGCCGAGGTCACCCCGTTTAGTGGTAGCTCGTGTTCAGCTCGCTGTCAGGCAAGAGTTAGCCATTTCACTGCAAGTCATTATCGTCCTCCTGCAGCGTCTGGCCAATCACTTGAGCTCCCTGCCCATGAATGTAGCCAACATCATGATGGCCTCCTGCAGGCACCACAGTAGTGGTGGGGTTGGTCTTCACATCCTAGTCCTGGTCATCCCTAAACTGAGAGGCTAGGAGGGCATCCCCAGCCTGCATCTAATGCAGGTCCAGACCATCGCCCAAGATCCTTCCTCCACCTTTTTCACATATTGCCCCATGCTCGACATCCTCCTTATCCAGGGAGATGTGGTACTCCTCCATCTCCCCCTGGTCCAGATCATCCTCCTTATCCAGGGAGATGGGGTACTCCTCCATCTCCCCCAGGTCCAGATGCTAATTCTGTTGCAGTACATGGTTGTGCAGAGTTCCGCACACCACAATGATGCCTAACACCCTCTGGGGGCTGTACTGGAAAGCTTCCCCCATTCGGTCCAGGCACCGGAAATGCACCTTGAGCAGCCCAATCACCTGCTTGACCAGCGTACACATTGACAAATGAGTTTCATTGTAGCAAGTCTCAGGGGTCATCTGCTACCTCCTGAGTTTGTACCCTTTGTCTTCAAAAAGCCATCCCTCCAGCTGCTGCTCTCCCTCAAAAACAGCTGGGATCTGCCAGCATCCCAAGTTGTAACTCTCATGGATGTTCCCCGGGAAACGGGCACACAGCTGCATGGTGCACATTTTGGACTTTGATGGAGTGGTATCCCTTGCGGTTCGCAAATTGTGCCCCGTGCCGCCATAGGGAGCACAGAGCCATGTGGGTGCAGTTGATGACACCTTGCACCTGGGGCATGCCTGCTATGTGGGCAAAGTCCATAGCCCTGTCATCTTGGGTCACCTGGATCCAGCCCAAGTTGATGCACATATTGGTCCTCACAAATAACCCATTGGTCACCACTCTTGCGCACTTGCCTGCTGTTGACTGGGATATGCCACACCTGTGCAGCCCTGACCCGAGCTTCTGGCATAGAGGTTCAGAGTGGCAGTAACTTTCAGGGTCACAGGCCCTGAAATGGGTGACCTCTCAGTCCATGTGGTATCAACTCTCGTATCACCAAGCACAGGTGATCCACCGTTCCCTGGAACAGACACAGGCTTTGGTGACGGTATCCCGGTGGCTGGTAATCTCTCCTCCAAGGCTCCGCCATCTGTGGCCCTGTTCCTCTGCAGGGCGCTGTTCCTGGCCACGTGCAGTGGCTCATCGATGTCGTTGCTCCTGGCCAATCACAATCAAAAGAGTTGTCAGCCTGACTGGCTCCATGATTCTCCAGAATCCAAAAGTGACAGGAAGAGAACATCAAAGTGATGAGGAGTCCTGACAATCTTGACAATGCCCTGACCCTCTGGCCTCTCAGGATCTAGGACATCCACCCATGTGTATCCCCCTATGTGAGCACCTTTCCTCTGAGCCTCACTCCCTCCCATACCTGACCTCTCTGTTATGCGAGTACGACCCTTCGAGTTCATTGCTTGGGGGCTCGGCTTACAACTATTGTGATCAACATAAATAACCAAGTAAACTAAATCAAAGAAACTGATGGACAATTTCAAGGGTCATCCCCTTAAGGGGAAACTGCCTTAAACAAAAAGCGTATCACAAATGAGACTTAAAACAACAAAACAAAATGTGATTAGAGAGGCCAATAAGACACCCCAGCCTCTACGGCGCCCACCAGGCATGAAAGGTCTCGAAGGTGCCAGTGGACACTTCATGCAACCGCTCCAGGGACATCTGGCCGTGAATGGAGCAGCGGAAGAGGGGTAGACAGTTGGGTCAAACGACCCCCTCGATCGCCCACTGCCTGGACCTATTCAGGGTAAGTTTGACCAGGCCCAGGAGCAGGTTCATGAGGAGCCCCTCCTCCTTCCCTATCCCTCTCCGCACTGGATGGAGCGTGGGACAAACAAATCTGCAACAAAGATTTTTTTTAATAAATGAAAAGAGGGTGCAGTCTGAAACAACCTATATAGACATGGTCCATGGACTCCCCAAGGCTGCAAAAAGGGCAGGCATCTTGGTAGTCCATGAACTGATGCATCCTATGGTTGTATGTGACTGCTGCTGCAACATCCTCCGCTCCAGGTCCCCGATGTTAAGGGTGAAAGCTCCTCCATGTAGGGATCTCCTCTGGGGACCTCCCCGCTGGACGGCAACAAGATGTGCCAAGCCGTGTCCGGATGATGGGTGGATGCAAGGAGGTGAAGGGGTGTTCAGCAGCAACCCATACAGGAAACCCCTCTGCGACGTTTGGGCGACAATCAATGGCAGACTCAAGCATTGCAATGCCTACTAAATTGGCACAATTGACTTGGCAAGTGGCTTCCCCTAGTGGCAAGCGATGCAAGTCTAATGCATGTGAAGACTGCAATTTGCAGTAAACCTCATCCTTAGAGGGCACCATCATTCCCACAGCTCTCATGTGCTGCAGATTAAACTAGCCTTCCAACTTGAACAGTCAGCCACCTTGCCACAATCCCTGACAGCTTGACATCCATAAACAGACACCATGAACCTCCAGATAGCTCATGTCCTCAGGCTCTGACTGCACTCATTCCCAACATGTGAGGGTCTTCACCCTTCATGAAGCTTAGAACAACCCCTTGTCAGAGTCCCCCACTTGGCCCATGCAGCCTGGCATCTCATGGAGCCCTATCCAGGGATCTTATAGTCATTCCTTGTGCTGACCCTGCAGATTTGCATGTTCCCACCCACTTTCCAACTGCCACTCTAGAAGGGCAATCGCTCAGCAGTGATATTGCTGCAACAAGGAGGGCATGGGAAACGATGCCTGCAAACTAGCCGCCAGACATCTTTAAACCTAAAAGCTCAAAGCCATGAAATGTCGCTAAGGGCTGCGAGCGATCTCACCCCTTGAGATGCCAACCCATCCCACCCCTCCCCCCCAAGGTTGCACTTATCTGGGTCCCCATGTCCTGTCCGGTGCCTCCTTTGCAATTGGCATCATGGAGGGTAGTGCTGAGCTGGGTGCTGCCCTCTGACATCCCTTCTGAGATGAGGTCACCAGGTTCTCGATTGTATACAGCTGTTGTAAATCGTGTTGGCGTGATACAAAGAATATTCAGTGAGTATGGAAGTCCTGTTAGGATGGCTCGCAAATGAGATGCTGATGTATTTAAACGAGGTTCCTAACCTTCCATGGCGAGATTCTCGTTAAGCCACCGACTAGAGGTTAGGAAAATTGGGAAGCACGATCTTGCCGGCAAAAATCACATTTCCCAATTCTTGCCATATTTTGCACCCATATCACCATTCTCGCTGACAGCTAACGCGAACTGAAAATCGCCCCCTCCCACCCCCCTAGTTTCCCTGAATAGGTGATGTGGTAAACCACTGTGTTCCTATATTAAGGGTTGTACGGTAGAACCTGCACGTCAGGTTCACCTGGGCCCCTGCATGCTAGCTCCGCCCAGGAGCCGGGTTATAAATATGCGTGGCCTCCAGCTCGCAGCCATTTCATCAGCTGCTGTAGGAGGCCACACTTCAGATACTAATAAAGCCTCAGTTTGAATTCAACTTCGTCTCCAGTCAAATTGATCGTGCCTCAATTTATTAGTATCTGATTCAGAAGATGGACCTCCGGACTAAACCAGATCGCCTGCAGCTGGTTCCACACGCAAGCGACGCCAGAAAGGACTTTCAGCACTGGCTAGCTTGTTTTGAAGCGTATATCAACGCGGCGCCAACCCCTGTTCCAGAGGCTCAGAAGATTCAAATCTTGTACTCCAGACTCAACTCTAAAATCTTCCCGCTGATCCAGGATGCGCCCAATGACGCTGACGCTATAACTCGACTCAAAGAGAGTTATGAGCAGAAGACGAACACGCTCATCGCCAGACACGCGCTCGTAACGCGTACTCAACTACCTGGTGAGTCAATCAAGGACTTCTAGAGGGCCCTGATCCCATTAGTTCGGGACTGTGACAGGACGTTACAGCTAAGGAGCACTCAGATCTCCTTCTGAGGGACCTTTTTGTAACTGGGATTGAGTCCGATGTTATCAGGCAGCGACTCCAAGAAGGGGCCACGCGCGACCTCGCAGAGACTAAAACACAAGTGCTTTCCATGCCGGTCGCCCTGCGCAATGTACAGTCCTATGCCCCAACTACGTGGCCCACTCCTCCTACACTTCATGGGCCCCACAGGCCACTACCCACCCAGTACGCCTGCGCTACGTGCCAGCCAATGATCTCCGGGGGGCCCCGATGCTATTTTTGCGGCCAACAAAGACACCCCCGCCAACGCTGCCCGGCCCACGCTGCCCTTTGTAAGGCCTGCGGGAAGAAGGGCCACTACGCAGTGGTGTGCCAGGCCCGCTCAGCGGCAGCGTTCGCCCCCACCCCCGGTCATGGACAATGGGCGCCGCTATCCTCCCCTCCTCCCAGGCCATGTGCAAGCAATGGGCGCCGCCATCTTCTCCCCGCACAACACGTGTGTTTCATGGGTGCCGCCATCTTGCTCCACCCTCGCAACGTGCGTTCCATGGGCGCCACCATTTTGTGACCCGCAGGACCTCCGGGCGCCGCCATCTTGTCCACCCCGCAGCACACGGAGACCAACGGCGTTTTAGGACCCCGACACAGCGGCCATCTCACTACCCGACGATCAACCACGACTCGCATCCACGGTAATCGACCAGTCCAGACCACACACTCTGGCCAACGCATCCACAAGCGTGAAAGTCAACGGCCACGTGACCTCCTGCCTACTGGACTCCGGGAGCGCCGAGAGCTTTGTACATCCAAATACGGTAAGGCGCTGGTCCCTTAAGGTACACCCTACCAATCAAAGTAGCTCCCTGGCTTCCGGATCCCATTGCGTAGCGATCCGGGGGTACTGCACGCTCACGCTCACAGTCCAAGGCGTAGAGATCCACGTTTTTTGCCTCTACGTCCTCCCTAACCTCTGCGCTGCACTTATCCTTGGCCTGGATTTTCAGTGCAACCTCCAGAGCCTGACGCTTAAATTCGGCGGCCCCTTACCACCCCTCACTGTGTGCGGCCTCGCGACCCTAAAGGTCGATCCTCCTTCCCTCTTTGCCAATCTAACTCCAGATTGTAAACCCATCGCCACCAGGAGCAGACGGTACAGTACCCAGTATAAGGCCTTCATCAGGTCCGAGGTCCAGTGGTTGCTTCAGGAGGCAGTCATCAAGGACAGCATCAGTCCCTGGAGAGCTCAAGTGGTAGTGGTTAAGTCTGGGGAGAAAAATCGAATGATCGTAGACTACAGCCAGACCATCAACAGGTACACGCAGTTCGACGCGTACCCCCTCCCACGCATATCTGACATGGTTAACCAGATTGCACAGTACCGGGTCTTCTCAACGGTGGACCTGAAATCCGCTTACCACGAGCTCCCCATCCGTAAATCGGACCAGCCATACACCGCCTTCGAGGCAGACAGCCAGCTATATCGCTTCCTTAGGGTCCCCTTCGGCGTCACCAATGGGGTTTCGGTCTTCCAAAGGGAGATGGACCGAATGGTCGACCGGTACGGCTTGCGGGCCACGTTTCCGTACCTGGACAATGTGACCATCTGCGGCCATGATCAGCAGGACTACGACGCCAACCTCGCTAAATTTCTCCGCACCGCCACTCTCCTCAACCTCACGTATAACAAGGAGAAGTGTGTGTTCCGTACAAACCGCTTAGCCATCTTCGGCTACATGGTCCAGAACGGAGTTCTGGGGCCCGATCCCGACCGCATGCGCCCCATCATGGAGCTCCCCCTCCCCCACTGCCCCAAGGCCCTCAAATGCTGCCTGGGGTTCTTCTCGTATTACGCTCAGTGGGTCCCAAACTATGCGGACAAGGCCTGCCCACTCATACAGTCCACTCATTTCCCCCTGACGGCAGAGGCCCAACAGGCCTTCGCCTGGATCAGAGCTGATATTGCCAAAGCTGGAATGCACGCTGTAGACAAAACACTTCCTTTCCAAGTAGAAAGCGACGCATCGGACGTCGCCCTTACCGCCACCCTCAACCAGGCAGGCAGGCCCGTGGCATTCTTTTTCCGCACCCTCCATTCCTCTGAAAGTCGGCATTCTTCCGTCGAAATGGAGGCCCAGGCTATCGTTCAGGCTGTGCGACATTGGAGGCATTACTTGGCCACCTCACGGACCAACGGTCGATAGCCTTCATGTTCAACAACACGCAGCGGGGCAAGATCAAAAATGACAAAATCTTGCGGTGAGAATCGAGCTCTCCACCTATAACTACGAGATTAAATATCGCCCTGGCAAACTCAACGAGCCCCCAGATGCCCTATCCCGAGGTACATGTGCCAGCGCACAGGTAGACCGACTCCGGACCCTGCACGACAGCCTTTGTCACCCAGGGGTCACTCAGTTGTACCACTTCATTAAGGCACAAAATTTGCCCTGCTCCGTCGAGGAAGTAAGGACGATCACCAAGGACTGCCAGGTCTGTGCGGAGTGCAAACTGCACTTCTACCGGCCAGACCGCGCGCACCTGGTGAAGGCCTCCCGCCCCTTTGAATGCCTCAGCATGGATTTCAAAGGCCCCCCCTCCCCTCCTCCGACCGACACACGTATTTCCTCAGTGTGATCGATGAATACTCTCGGTTTCCCTTCGCCATCCCATGCCCCGACATGACGTCTGTCACCGTCATTAAAGCCCTTAATTCTATCTTCACTCTGTTCGGTTTTCCCGCCTACATCCACAGTGACAGGGGATCCTCATTCATGAGTGATGAGCTATGCCAGTTCCTGCTCAGCAGGGATATCGCCTCCAGCAGAACGACAAGCTACAACCCCCGGGGAAACGGACAGGTAGAAAGGGAGACTGGGACGGAATGGAGGGCCGTCCAGCTGGCCCTACGGTCCAGAAATCTCCCGGCCTCCCGCTGGCAAGAGGTCCTCCTGATGCACTACATTCCATTCGCTCATTACTTTGCACTGCTACTAACAGTACACCGCATGAACGTCTTTTTGCCTTCCCCAGGAAGTCCACATCCGGGGTATCACTCCCAACTTGGCACACAGCTCTGGGATGGCCGCCAGGATACCGTCTCCCTCAGGGACCTGGCACCAGCAGGTTCCACCCCCACACCACCCCCGTCGCCCCCGGCGCCATCCTCCCCTCCCCCGCCGCCTCCATCAACCCCCCTAGGACTGTCCATCCTCCCCCTGCCCACCCCCATTGATGAAGAGGATTTCGGCACGCTCCGGGAGTCAACTTCGACCACGACAGCACCAACATCGCCGGCTCCACTTTGACGATCAAGGCGCCGGACCGGCTGAACCTCTGACCGGCCCACCGGATGACCAGAGACATTTTTTTTCACTGTTCTGTAAATATTAAAGATTGCAAATCGTATATAGTTATCCACCACCCCCGCTGGACTCAATTTTAACAGGGGGTGAATGTGGTAAACCACTGTGTTCCTATATTAAGGGTTGTACGGTAGAACCTGCACTACAGGTTCACCCGGGCCCCTGCATGCTAGCTCCGCCCAGGAGCCGGGTTATAAATATACGTAGCCTTCAGCTCGCAGCCATTTTGTCAGCTGCTGTAGGAGGCCACACTTCAGATATTAATAAAGCCTCTGTTTGAATTCAACTTCATCTCCAGCCAAATTGATCGTGCCTCAGGTGGCTAGTTAAGAGTAAACACAAAAGTTAAGGGAAATCTCCCCAAAACACTGCTGCAGCTCGGTCAATGAAAAATTTCCAAAGGTATTGATACTACCCTTGCCGAACCAAAATGTAAGTGACATGGAACAAAAGTTGGCGAATGGACTTAAGATAAAGATCAACCATGGGAGCAGGGTCTTGTGTTAAAATGGCAAGCGACGGAAAGGTCCGGGTCCTGAATGCGCACAGGTTTCAGGACCCGAACCTTCCCGTTGCTTGCCATTTTAACACAAGACCCTGATCCCATGCCCACATGTCTGTCTTTGGTCTACTGCAATGTTCCAGTGAAGCTCAACGCAAACTGGAGGAACAACATTTCATCTTCCGGTTAGGCACGCTACAGCCTTCCGGTCTCAACATCGAACTCAACAACTTCAGATGATTAGCTCTACCCCACCTAGACCCATTTGTTTCATCCCATTTCATTTCAACTGTCTCTTACCATTTCTTTCTTTCTTGTCTTTCTTAATATAGATTTAACCCCCACCCAATCTTATCCACCTTTCCTTACCCCTTCCCCTCCCACCACATCTCCATCTGCCACAGTTCACCCCCTGATGTTAGTTTCCCTGCTGTTTGGCCTCTCACACCTTTTGTTCTCCCTGGGGACTGCCATTAGCTTTCTTTCCCTTGGTTTCTGTCGCTATTAGCAGCCCGTCTCCCTGGGTTTCTGTGGCAATGACTCATCTTTCATTCTCACTCACGGTAAATATTCCCCATTGGACTCGAAACATTATGAAATGAAATGAAAATCGCTTATTGTCACAAGTAGGCTTCATAGAATTTTTTTCATAGAATTTACAGTGCAGAAGGAGGCCATTCGGCCCATCGAGTTTGCACCGGCTCTTGGAAAGAGCACCCCACCCAAGGTCCACACTTCCACCCTATCCCCATAACCCAGTAACCCCACCCAACAATCTTGGACACTATGGGCAATTTATCATGGCCAATCCACCTAACCCGCACATCTTTGGACTGTGGGAGGTAACCGGAGCACCCGGAGGAAACCCACGCACACACGGGGAGGATGTGCAGACTCCGCACAGACAGTGACCCAAGCCGGAATCGAACCTGGGACCCTGGAGCTGTGAAGCATTTGTGCTATCCACAATGCTACCGTGCTGCCCCTGCTTCAAATGAAGTTACTGTGAAAAGCCCCTAGTCACCACATTCCGGCACCTGTTCAGGGAGGCTGTTACGGGAATCGAACCATGCTGCTGGCCTGCCTTGGTCTGCTTTCAAAGCCAGCGATTTAGCCCTGTGCTAAACAGCCCCTAGCTCTTTTCTCTCCCTACAGATGCTGCCAGACCTGCTGAGATTTTACAGCATTTTCTCTTTTGTTTCAGATTCCAGCCTCCGCAGTAATTTGCTTTGGTGGCATAGTGGATAGTGATATATAAGATTGCAACAGGATCTGGACCAATTGGGCCAGTAGGCCAATGAATGGCAGATGGAGTTTAATTTGGATAAATGTGAGGTGATGCATTTTGGTAGATGAAATCAGGGCAGGACCTGCTCAGTTAATGGTAGGGATTTGGGGAATTTTTAAAGAACAAGGAGATCTAGGAATACAGGTTCATAGCTCCTTGAAGGTGGAGTCGCAGGTGGACAGGGTGGTGAAGAAGGCATTCAGCATGCTCGGTTTTATTGGTCAAAATACTGAATACAGGAGTTGGGACGTCTTGTTGAAGTTGTACAAGACTTTGGTAAGACCACACATGTTCAATTCTGGTCACCCTATTATAGGAAGGGAAACTTGAAAGAGTGCAGAAGAGATTTACGAGGATGCTACCAGGACTTGATGGTCTGAGTTATAAGGAAAGGCTGGATAGGCTGGGCCTATTTTCCCTGGAGCGTAGGAGGCTTATGGGTGATCTTATAGAGTCCTATAAAATAATGAGGCGCATAGATAAGGTAGATAGTCAATATCTTTTCCCGAAGGTAGAGGAGTCTAGAACTAGAGGGCGTAGGTTTAAGGTGAGAGGGGAGAGATACAAAAGAGACCAGGGGGGAAATTTCTTCACAGAGCGTGTTGAGCATCTGGAATGAGCTGCCAGAGGCAGTGGCAGAGGAGGGTACAATTTTGTCCTTTAAAAAGCAGTTAGACAGTTACATGGGCAGGGTGGGTATCGAGGGATATGGGCCAAATGCAGGCAAGTGGGACTAGCTTCGTGATAGAAACTGGGCAGCGTGGACCAGCTGGGCCGATGGGCCTGTTTCCATGCTGTAAACATCTATGACTATGACTATCGATCCGGCAGTCAAAAATACAGAAAATTGAAGGCGAGGCAAGAGGACGAAGCTGGGCACAAAAACAGTTTCTCATTTTTCTTTAGAAAGTTTGAATATTGAACAGTGCACAAATGTACATTCATCCACCAAAACTATGGATGAATTATCTGATGACTTCGACTTGCCGATTTCCAGAGAAACCACAGCATCTGAAAAAGTTGAAGACAAAGTGGAATCTGAAATGAACTGCAAGGTATTTCTTCTGAAGTGAGGGAATAAACCTACCCTGAAGACATTGCCTGTTGGTCAAAATCTATTCCATTGGGTCTGCTAGAATATTGTGTAGTAAATAAGTGAGATGGAAAATTTGGGAAGAGTTTGGAGGTTGGAGCCCAAAAGCAGGTTAGAAGTCTTCATAAGTCAGACTTGCAGGTGCGGAGTGTAGGTGGAGGTCATAGGTTTGATGGCTCCTGCCAGAGTAGTCTTTATTAGATCCTTTATATCCCTCTCCTATTTCGTCCTTCGACAGCACCTTGTCCTGTAACCCCAGGGGCAGCAGCCCAGGAAAGGATGGCACCTCACTTCTTACTTTGTCCTTTGGGCAGGAAAAAGACTGGAAAAATCCATCCTGAGCGGGAGCCACCAATAGTACAACCACTCACTTCATGGCCGCCACTAAAAGTCCCCCGTTGCAGGCAAAGTTTGATCTCCTGTCGACAGGAAGAGCAGTTCGGCAGTTGAGACGAGCATGGGGGGGGGGGGGGGGGGGGGGGGGGGTTGTGTATGAGTTTGGTGAGTAGGTCAGTCGATTGCTGCAGGCCAGCTCCATCAGCAGGCAGCTGTGAGGGAGATCATGCAGATTAGGGATGGAACGGGTGGGATGGTGGTGGTGCCAGAGTGGGTGAATAAGGTGTTTAAGGACTTTCATATGGGGTCGGAGCCGCCAGAGGATGAGTGGGAGATGAGGGAGTTTCTGGAGTGACTGGAGTGGCCGGAGGTGGGAGAGGACCGGTATGGAGGACCCATTGGGGGTTGAGGAAATACAGGCAGCGATGGGGAAGATGGGGAAGTCGGGCTAGACACCAGGGCTGGATGGGTTCCTGATGGAGTTTTATAGGAAGTTTAAGGATAAGTTGGTGCCGCTGATGAAGGAAATGTTTGAGGATGCAATGGTAAAGGGGGGGCTGCCGGAGACAATGAGGCAGGCATTCATCTCAATGTTACTTAAAAAGGAGAAGGATCTGGTGGAGTATGGGTCGTATAGGCCCGTTCCTCTACTGAACGTGGATGCCAAGATATTGGCGAAGGTGTTGGCTGTGAGGCTAGAGGAGTGTCTTCTGAAGGTGGTGGAGGAGGATCAGGCGGAGTTTGTCAAGGGCAGGCAGCTGTCGTTGAACATGTGGTGGCTGCTGAATGTGGTGCCTTCTCCAGCAGAGGGAAGGGAGTTAGAGGTGGTGGCGGCGTTAGATGCGGAGAAGATTGTTTGACAGAGTGGAGTGGAATTATTTGTTTGCGGTGCTGAAGACGTTTGAGATTGGGCCCAGTTTGTGGGTGAAATTGTCATCCAAGGATCCAACAGCATGTGTGCGGAAGAATGACACAAATTCAGAATACTTCCCACTATTTCGGGAACAAGGCACGGATTCCCCGTGTCCCCCCTTCTGTTCGCGTTGGCGATTGAACCCTTGGCTATTGTGCTGAGTGGTTCAGGCTTATAGAACATAGAAAAAATGGAGGGGAATAGTGAGGGGTGGGGGGGGGGGGGGGGTGCATAGGGTGTCTCAGTGCGCAGATGATCTGCTGCTGTACATGTCGGACCCAGGTACATCGGTGAGGGAAATAATGGTGTTGCTGGAGATATTTGGGGTGTTTTCGGGGAATAAATTAAATTTAAGGATGAGCGAATATTTTGTGGTGTCTTCTCCAGGTGCAGGGGCGGAAGTGGAAGGGTTGCCATTTCGGGTGCGACAACTCACTTTCGGCATTTTGGGGCGCAGGTGGCACGGGACTGGGCACAACTTTGTCAGATAAATTTCATGAGCCTGGAGGGGAAGATGAAGGGGATTAGGGAAGATGGGATAGTCTGCCTTTGTCATTGGCTGGCCGGGTGCAAACAATCAAGACAAATATTTTGCCATGGTTTCTGTTTTTGTTCCAGTGTCTACCGGTCTTTTTGCAAATCATTTTTTTGAGGGGCGGTTAGGCTGGTCTCAACATTTTTGTCGGCAGGGAAGTTAGCGAGGATAAGGAAAACGGTGCTCGAAAGGGGGCGGCAGTCGGAGAGTTGGGCCCTTCCAAACTTGGTGCAGCGAATGTGGCGAAGGTGTGGGGCTGGAGTAAGGAGACGGAGGTTCTGTGGGTGCGGATGGAGGCAGACTCTTGTAAAGGGTCAGGGCTGCGGGCACGAGCAACGACACTGCTACCGCACACCCTGCGTGGGTATTTGGGTAATCCTGTGGTGGGACCCATGCTGAAGATTTGGGGGCAATTCCAGCAGCACTACAAATCAAGGGCAGGGTCGAGGGTGATGCCAATAAGAAGGAATCATGGGCTCAAGCCAAGGAGGATGGATGCGAGGTTCTGGGGATGGGAGGAGAAGGGGGTGAAAGAGCTGAAGAGCTGTTTCTGGAGGAGCATTTACAAGTTTGGAGGAGCTGGTGGTGAAGTATGGGCTCCAGCGTGACGAGGGCTTCAAATACAGGCAGGTGTGGAATTTTCCATGAAAGGTTGCTGTAAAAATGTAAAAATGTTGAAGATGTGATTAAAAATATATTTAAAAAGTCTTCAAAACTCCCATTTTCTGAGTGGGAAGAGAAATGGAATGACGGAAACCGGAAATTGGGTGATTTGCTCGGAAACCAATAAGGAAGTCTACTGTTTTTAAAAATTAATTTTAACGGGATGTGGGCGACGCTGATCAGGCCAACATTTATTGCCCATCCCTAGTTGTCGTTCAGAAGGTGGTGGTGAGCTGACCTCTTGAACCGCTGCAGTCCTTGAGGTGTCGGTCCACTCACAGTGCTGTGAGGGAGGGAGTTCCAGGATTTTGCCCCAGTGACAGTGAAGGAATGGCGATATATTTCCGAGTTGGTGTGGGGAGTGACTTGGAGTGGAACCTCCAGGTGGTGGGGTTCCCAGGTATCTGCTGCACTTACGCTTCCAGATGGCATGGGTCGTGGGTTTGGAAGATGTTGTCTCAGGAAACATGGAGAGTTACTGTAGTGCATCTTTTAGATATTATACATGGCTTCCACGGTTCTTCGTTGGTGGAGGATTTGAATGTTTGTGGAAGGGGGAGCAATCAAGTGGCTGCTTTGTCCTGGATGGTGTTAAGCTTCTTGAGTATTATTGGAGCTGCACTCATCCAGGCAAGTGGAGAATATTCCATCACACTCCTGACTTGAGCCTTGTGGATGGTAGACAGGCTTTGGGCGGGTCAGGAGGTGAGTTACTCACCGTAGGATTACTAGCTTTTGACCTGCCCTTGTAACTACAGTATTAATGTGGCTAGTCCAGTTCAGCTTCTGATCAATGGTAACCCCCAGGATGTTGATTATGGGCGATTCAGTGATGGTAATGCCATTGAATGTCAAGGGGCAGTGGTTAGATCCTCTCGTAGGAGATGGCCATTGCCTGGCATTTGTGTGACATGAATGTAACTTGCCACTTGTCAACCCAAGCCTGGATATTGTCCAGGTTTTGCTGAATTTGGACATGGACTGCTTCATTATCTGAGGAGTCATAAATGATGCTGAACATTGTGCAGTTATCCGCAAACATCCACACTTTTGGCCTTATGATGGAAGGATGCTCATTGATGAAGCAGCTGAAGATGGTTGGGCCTTGGACACTACCCTGAGGAACTCCTGCAGTGATGTCCTGGAGCTGAGATGATTGACCTCCAACCACCACAACCATCTTCCTTTGTGCCAGATATGACTCCAACAAATGAAGAGTCCCCCCCCCCCCCCCCCCCCCCCCCAGATTCCCATTAACTCCAGTTTTGCTGGGGCTCCTTGATGCCACACTCGGTCAAATGCTGCCTTGATGTCAAGGGCAGTCACTCTTACTTCACCTCTGGCATTCAGCTCTTTTGCCCATGTTTGAACCAAGGATATAATGAGATCAGGAGCTGAGTGGCTTTGGCGGAACCCAAACTGAGCGTCCGTGAGCAAGTTATTGCTGAGTAAGTGCCGCTTTGATAGCACTGTTGATGACCCTTCCATCACTTTGCTGATGACGGAGAGAAGACTGATCGGGTGGTAATTGGCTGGGTTGGGTTTGTCCTGTTTCTTGTGTACAGGCCACACCTGGGCAATATTGGCGGGTAGATGCCAGTGTTGCAGCTGTATTGAAATAGCTTGGCTAGGAATGTGGGCAGTTCTGGAGCACGTTTTCAGTACTTTTACTGGGATATTGTCAGGGCCCATAGCCTTTGCCGTATGTAGGGCATTCAGCCATTTCTTGATATCATGTGGAATGAATTATATTGGCTGAAGACTGACATCTGTGATGCTAGGGACCTCCGGAGGAGACCGAGATGGATCATCCAGTCAGCACTTCTGGCTGAAGATTGTTGCAAATGATTCATTTTGCACATATGTGCTGAGCTCCTCCATCATCGAGGATGGGGATATTTGTGGAGCCTCCTCCTCCAGTGAGATTTTTGATATCTGAAGGGAGGGGGGCCGGGGGGGTGGGGGGTGGGGGGGGGGGGGGGTGTTCAGCGATGATATCTCTTAAAACTGACTCGTTAGCATGAGTAGTTTTACACAAGTTGTTTTATTAAGGATTTGAGATGAATTATAGGACTGAGTAATCACTATTAACCATTAAACATGTATTTTTAGGACATAGCAGTAATAAGTACTCAAATGGGATTTAGGATAGCTCACTTGACCAAATGGACATTACTTCTGACATCTGTTATTCTGTTTCTCACAAACCGTCAGCAAGCTGCTGGGATTGTAAGCAGCTGTCAGGATGTTGATCACTCATGCGCTGCTTGCGACTCTATTGGGTGAAGTTTAAACACTGCTTGCAATTCTATTGGATAAGTTTAAAAGAAGCAGCTTCAGGGATTGGATCGCGTTCAACTGGGGTGGGCTATTGATTTTTGAACGTTGTATAATTACTGTGCTCGGCTCTTTGTTCGGTAGAACAGGTCTTGGCTGATATCCAGACTGTTCTCCGTGTGCACGCAACAAGCTTGATTAAATAGCCATCTTGTCCAGGTTGTGGTGTTTTTGTTTCTCTCTGTACTGAGCTGAGCCACAGGGAATAACCCCACGTGGAAGCTGACTCAATACACAGGTCTTGAAACCACTCCTACAATATCCATCACCATTCACAGCTGGATGTGGCAGGACTGCACAGCTTAGATCTGATGCATTCGTTGTGGAATCACTTAGCTCTGTTATTACTTGCTACTTATGCTGTTTGGCACACAAGTAGTCCTGTGTTGTAGCTTCAACATTTTGACACCTCATTTTTTGGTATACCTGATATTGCTCCTGGCATGCTCTCCTGCACTCTTCATTGAACCAGGATGATCCCCTGGCTTGGTGGTAATGGCAGAGTGGGGGATATGCCAGGCCATGAAGTTGAAGATTGTGGTTGCATACAATTCTGCTGCTGCTGATGGCCCAAAGCACCTCATAGATGACCAATCTTGATTTTTGAAGTCTATCCCATTTAGCATGGTGGACACACAACACAATGGAGCGCATCCTCAATGTGAAGACGGGACTTTGTCTCCACAAGGACTGTCTGGTGGTCACTTCTACCAATATTGTCATGGACAGCTGCATCTGCGGCAAATTGGTGAGGATGGGGTCAAGTATGTTTTTCTCTTTTGTTGGTTCCCTCTCTATGTCATTTAAGACCCAGCCAGCTCAGTCTGTGGTGGTACTACCAAGCCACTCTTGATGGACATTGAAGTCCCCCACCCAGAGCATATTCTGTGCCCTTGCCACTCTCAGTGCTTCCTCCAAGTAGTGTTCAATATAAGTACTGATTCATCAGCTGATGGTGGATGGGTACGTGGTGATCAGGAGGTTTCCATGTTCCTGTTTAACCTGATTCCATGAGACTTAATGTGGTCCAGAGTCATTGTTCAATACTCCCAGGACAACTCCCTCCCGACTGTATACCACTGTGCCTCCACTTCTCATACCCAGGAATGGTGATATTAGTGTCTGGGACATTGTCTGTAAAGTATGATTCTATGAGTATGACTATAATCAGGCTGTTGCTTAACAGCTCTCCCAACTATGGCACAAGCCCCCAGATGTTAGTAAGGAGGTCTTTGCCATTGTTGTTTCCGGTGCCTGATTCGATGGGGTGGTCCATCCTGTTTCATTCATTTTTGTGTTTTCGTAGCAATTGAATACAACTGAGTGGTTTGCTAGGCCATTTCAGAGCGCATTTAAGAGTCAACCACATTGCTGTGCATCTGGAGTCACTTGTAGGTCAGACCAGATAAGGGATGGCAGACTTCCCCTAAAGGATATTAGTGAACCAGATGGGTTTTTACAAAAAACAACAATGGTTTCATGTCATCATTAGACTTTCCAGGTATTTTATTGAATTTAAATTGCATCACCTGCCATGGTGGGATTTGAACTCGGGTCCCCAGATCATTATCCTGGGTCTCTGGATTACTAGTCCAGCGGCAATACCACTATGCCACTGCACCTGCCAAATTATTGCAAATTATTCCCTGACTCTAGTAAAGGGAAAGAAGCATTCATTGCCAGGTACTCTAATTGGACGAATGTTGGAAGAGATATTGTTGATCATGAAATTTGCAAAGCTCAGCTCATATTAAAGCTATGCGTGCATTCGTTCAAAGATGTAAATGATCTGGAAGAATTGATTCTGCATTATCTGCTCAGTTTGAAAAGGAGCCTCCTTATTGGAGGAAAGTGTTGCGATGTGTTGTTGCCACAGTCAAACTGCTGTCTTCTTTGGAACTACCTCTAAGAGGACATTATGAGCCATCAGTGTCAACTTTAAGAGGTAATTTTGCACCTGCCTTGAATAACTCAGTGAATTTGATGAGCTTCTCAAAGAGTATTTGAAATGTTATCAATATTGTGGCTCAGGGAAGACCAACCTTTTAATGCACAGAACCTACGATGACTTCATCACTACAATGACAGAGCAGCTCAGAAACTGATTCACTAATGAAGTAAAACATGACAAACATTATTCCATAATAGTTGATTCAACTCTAGATGTGAGTCATATGGAACAATTAACATTAATTTAAAGATGTGTGAACAGCAAGGGTGGAGATGTAGAGCAAATTATTTTTTTGTCCAGCTACAATCCGACACTTCTGAGTGTCTGGAGACAATGGTTTTGGAAACATTGCAAACTTTTGTTTAGATATCAACAATTGGCGGAGCTTCAATAATGCTGCAAATATGGCAGGAAAATATTCAGATCTACAAGCAACACTGAACAATACAAACCTCTGTGCATTATTCATCTATGTTCCAGTCACTCCTTGAATTTAATCTGCAAAGCTCCAGCTGAATCTTATACTGTCAATATCTGTGCTGGTGCCTGCTCATGTGAAATTAAGTTTTGTGTCTTCAACATAACTCTCCTTCTATTGTCTGGTCACCTTGTACCTCTTGGTAATTGAAAGGGAAAAGATAAAGAGTAAACTTCTGTTTGTGTGGGGAGGAATTACGTCATCTGCATCTTGTAATTCTGAAGTGTGGGATGAGGGGTAAGGATGGGGATTAAATATGGGGATACTGTCACCTTTGATTTCAGCCTCACCTCTGGCTATGGCCTAAGCCATGGTGTCCCAATAATGGCTAGTACCATCTCCTCAAGAGATGGTTACGCAATGTGCAACTACCCCATTAATTCCCGCTAGCTCCAGTTGTGTGCTATTTTCTTCTGCAAGGCAAAGAAATGTGACATGGGGGAGGGAAATTTATGAAACCCACAAGACAGGAAACATTGACTTGAAACTCATCACCAATGGACCCTTCAGACAGCAAAGCAGAGCCTCCCTGTTTGTCCAGGAGATGCTTTTATAGCTTTCCAATAACTGAAGCATTGTCAGCTGATGGTAGGTTCCACCAGTGAAAAGCAACCCCACTGTGCAATTGCACGTTTCCTATGCACGCTGCCTGAACGTCAAATTTTAATTACATGAAATGTCAAAAAAGGAAGACAGTGGAAGTGGTATATTTCGTCATGGATGATATGCTGTTAACAAAATCCAACTGCCACCCCGCCAACCCACTAGCGAGTGTCATTCAATCTGCTTGGCTGTCATGTTTGCACAGCTAGTACTGTGTGCAATTTGAGAGATGTGGGGCGAGATTCTCCGACCCCCCGCTGGGTCGGAGAATCGCCGGGGGCTGGCGTGAATCCCGCCCCTGCCGGTTGCCGAAGTCTCCAGCACCGGATATTCGGCGGGGGCGGGAATCGCGCCGCGCCGGTTGGCGGGCCCCCCCCCGCTCGATTCTCCGGCCCGAATGGGCCGAAGACCCGCCGCTAAAATGCCTGTCCCGCCAGCGTAAAGTAAACCACCTACCTTACCGGCGGGACAAGGCGGCGCGGGCGGTCTCCGGGGGGGGGGGGCGCGGGGCGATCTGGCCCCGGGGGGTGCCCCCACGGTGGCCTGGCCCGCAATCGGGGCCCACCGATCCGCGGGCGGGCCTGTGCCGTGGGGGCACTCTTTCCCTTCTGCCTCCGCCACGGTCTCCACCATGGCGGAGGCGGAAGAGGCTCCCTCCACTGCGCATGCGCGGGAATGCCGTCAGCTGCCGCTGACGCTCCCGCGCATGCACCGCCTGGAGATGTCATTTCCGCGCCAGCTGGCGGGGCACCAAAGGCCTTTTCCGCCAGCTGGCGGGGCGGAAATTCGTCCGACACCGACCTAGCCCCTCAAGGTTGGTGCTCGGCCCCCAAAGATGTGGAGCATTTTGCACCTTTGGGGCGGCGCGATGCCCGTCTGATTTGCGCCGTTTTGGGTGCCAGTCGGCGGACATCGCGCCGTTTCCGGAGAATTTCGCCCGTGAAATGAAACATGAATTCTAGATAAGAATCCTGAATGCTGGTAAATTAGGTATGGGTGTTTGCTGATTTTAGTGTCTGAAGCTAGTGGTGCACTTAGTACGATATGGCACTTGAAGATGCAGTCACTGACTGGAACCAATTGTGTGTGGTCATTGAATGTCTTGCACACTGCATCCAGATCCACAGGTCTGATTCCAGGTATTGACCTCTATGTCTATCTGCTCCCACTATCTTGCTTCTGGAGGGCTTCCTACAGATACAGACCATACCCCTACCTTCCTTTATTTATATTTGTTCATGGGTTGTGGGTTTCTTTTCAAAGGCTAGCATCAATTTCCCATCCCTAATTACTCTTGAGAAAGTAGTGGTAGACTGCCTTCCTGAGCTGCTGCAGTCCATGTATTGTAGGAACACCTGCAGTGCTGTTAGGAAGTTCCAGGATTTTGACCCAGCGACAATGAAAGAACAGTGATATAGTTCCAAGATGAATGGTGTGAGTCTTGGAGGGGAACTTGCGGGTGACCAGGTTCCCTTGCATCTGCTGCCCTTTTCCTTCTAGATTTGGAAGGTGCTGTTTAGACCCTTGGTGAGCTGCTGCAGCGTGTCTTATAGATGATATACACTGCTACCACCATGTCGGTGGTGGAGGAGGGAATAAAGTGTTGAAAGGGCGGATGGGGTGTCAATCAAGCGGGCTTTGTCCTGGATGATGTTGAGATTCTTGAGTCCTGAAAAGTTCCCTGGAAGTTCAGATTTTCATTCCGAGGGAGGGTGAGGACATGGGTTTCTATTATGAATGGGGAGGGTGGGGTGTGTGTGTGTATGGAGATAGTGTGGGTAAAAAGCATTGAAGTTTCTGATCAGTCATAATCCCATTGAATGGCGGAACAGGCTGCATTGGCTGAATGGCCTACTCTTGTTCCTATATTTCTAGTGCCAACCCATGTTTCCATCAACCAGCCTTTATCCTTGCACGCTCCATGCCAACACACCCAGTATCCACAGGATGCATGCTGAGATTAAATAATGTTCATAGATGTCTATTGATTAACTCAGTATGTAAAAAATAATAGTAATTGATAAAAACAGACATTCACTACATTTAACATCCTTTAATTATTTATAACAAGCATTTATATTCATAGTCCCACTTCAGAGACTTTATAAGCACGTGTAGCTTTTACTGTGAACTGACACACTACTGTGATAATGAAAGGGTGTAAAATCAGTCATGCAGCACTCAACCTATAATGGTAAGCCTCAGATTTATGTCAGCAGAGTGAAATAGCAAGTACTCATTTTCTTCAACACTGCAGATCTAAATATTTAAAGGGAAAGAGATTTTTTTATGCACAGACATGTCTACTTTTAACAACCCAAAAGGACACAACCTCTCCCAAAGGACAGCTTAACTCTCCCAAAGGTATCCTGGGACCCTATCCAAAAGTAACCTTGTCCTACCATTTCTAATTTGCATGAGTCGTATCCCATATTCCCTCTTTGTGAAAATCACATCAGACTGAAGGTAGCTGCACTTTAATATGTGCAGCCACCTCCCTGAACCACACATGTCCAAAGTTTGATCCAACTGTAAAAAATGGTGAGGGACTACTTATGGTTTCGAGCCTCCAGTACCATTTTCACAAAGGTGGAGAGCTTCTCAATCTGTTTGAAAATGTAGCCCTTTATTTCAAGGGAGCTATAAAATAAAGGAGGCACATGTTTCCTCTAAGCTGCACCGATGTGCAGCCAGGTACCAATTCAAGCATACATGCAGTGCAACACAGGCAGTGCACAACCTGATGTTCAAAGTGTGCTGTTAGGTAATTTGGACATTTTGAATTCTCCCTCAGTGTACCCGAACAGGCGCTGGAGTGTGGCGACTAGGGAATTTTCACAGATTATTATTTTACAATTTGCACAACACTCTTAAATCCAATGAAACAAATAAGCTGCAGACAACGAATATAAATTGGAGGAGGTTATACTTCAATGGTAAAGAGGCTTGATGAAACCACATCTGGGGTATTGTATTCTATTTTAGGTGTCACAGGAAGGATATATTGGCCTTGGAAAGAATATAGCACAGATTCATCCGAATTATACTGGGGCTTAGATAGTTTAATTGAGGAAAAATCGGATTGTATTCCCGTGGATTAATGTGGTTGCAGAGAGGTCTAACTTGAGATGTTTAAAATTACAAGGATTCTAGAGCGATATATTTCAAAGTAAGGTAAATTATGTAGAAGTACAGATCAGCCATGATCGAACTGAATGACAGAACTGGCTCAAGAGGGTGAATTATCTACTTCTGTTCCAAAGATTGTAAAGTGGGCTTTGTATCAGGACGCAGTCATAACTGGAGATTTTAGAGTTTCATAATAATACTTGAAAGTAGTTGTTTACCATATCAGAATAATTTATTGGGAATCAATTAGATTCACAGTTTGGTCACAGAGTTTCTCTGAGAAGACTTGTGTCCCTTCACTTTGAGCAAGAGACTACTCTAGGTAGCACTACACATTGGAAAAATGTATATGCATTTTTCTAATAAAGGGCATCACAGAGATTTGGTTCCATAAAAGGGCTATATGAAGTAATTAATTTCAAATTGTTATTGCTCTTTATTAGTCTAAATTTTGAATACAGCTCAGACAGGTGGCAGAAAATCTAATTCCTCAGATGGCTTTTTTTGAATCCTGATGAAACGAGTTGCAGTAGCCTCAGTCCAGTTTCTGTTCGAAAAGAGTATAAATCTCTATTCAGGTTTGGTATAATTTCCAATTTGGCAATTTATCTAGTGACAACAAGGGTAGGCATTTTGGGGAAAAATAAAAATAAAAAAACGAGACATATTTTCACAATAGTGAAAGAAAAACTGAGAGCACAACATATTTGCAAGGATCAATTACTGTTTATCATGTAGTGTAATTCAAATCAACTTTCTCTTCCTCTGCACAATATTTTCTCACCTTAAGAAAATTTTTATATACAGCAAATCATATGACAACTGTGTTTAGTTGTATGGAAGTGGAGGGCATTAATTGGGGTTTCACTTGAGCACATATAAAGAGGTACATTGTCCATGTACCATGTATATATGTATATAGATTGTGCCATGTTGCAGCCCCTTTTTCACCATTTGAGTGGGCTGCTCCTCAAGGTTTGCTTGCTCTTCAGCCTTGTGCTTCTGATCTTTGGCTACAGGTGCAATGGATGGGACCTCCTTGATAGCCCACTCCTGAGCCTGCCTAAGATGACCATTAACAGGTCCAGACAAGCAGTGGTTGAGGGGGTCATTCAACACAGCTGCCTGCCCGTTCTCCATGATTGTGTCCACGCTTGGGAGCCCCCGGAGAGGAAGCACGCAGTGCCCATCGGTATGCTTGAGCCCTTATGCAACCGATGGCAGCCGCAGGGAATGTCGTGCATCGTCAGTCCCAGGAATATTATTTTAATTTGATTACTTTCCTTTGTCTTTTATTTTAGTTTCAGTATTATATTAAGAGCTTGTCAATGTAGCCATTTGTTATAGCTTACTCAAAAGAATATGAAAAGGCACATACTGAAATTGTGTGCTGGTTTTCATATGCTTGAAATATGCCTTCTTCTTGAACAGTTATTGTTTGCAGGAGTTTGACATATCTGAAAGGCTTGCAAAACCAATTCAGACAGCATTTAAGACTGAACCACGTTGACATCAGTAATGAACTTGATTTTGTGTATGTAACGTTTTCCTCTAAATTAATGTAATAAAACAGAATATCTACTAACTGCATGGTGAAAGTAGTTACTGCAATATAAATAATTACACCGTCTCAAAATGATGTGTATTCAAGACATCCTGTAAATCACAGAATCACACATTGAGCTATGTAACAGTCACTAATAGAAAGCCTTGGCAAGGATATCAAAGGCTTAAAAAGCACAAATATACCTCTGTCACTATATTTAGTTTCTAAAATAACAACTTTATCAATTTCTGATAAATAGGAGAACTTTGTGGTTCATACGTTTTACAAAGGTTTTTAAACATAGCTTTTATACATTGTCATTTGTGACAAGCGCCATTAAAATGCTGACGTTGGCATGCCACCAATATTGAGCTACATGAAAATGAAGAAACATTTTATATTACATCAGTTTTCAACATTAGTTTATATCATTAAATTTAACTAATTAATTATATGCTTAGCGATTTAGTTTAAGATCCTGTGATTTTTCTTTCACCCTACTTGAATGCATTTTCACCAAGACATATTTTTGTACTGCTGCTCTACAAGCCTAGAGTTGATATTATCATTTAATAATCGCTCTGGTGATCGATGCCAGCATTTCAGCACCACATACCTCAGTTGAAGTATATTAGATCAATTGCGATCACAACGTCACGGTCCCCCCATATTAAAACAAAGGGCCTGGAATGAGAGGTGAGCCACATTCCCCAGGGCCCATAGTTTCCACCTACATTGAAATAGAAATCTCAGCATTGCAGTCTTGTCTCATCAGAAAATAATGTCTTCTGAAATTGTAAATGGCATTCTAAATCTTTTGCACCACTTATAAGTTACATATTTGATGGCCATAAAATGTAGTCATTATTTATGTAGTCATTATTTGTGAAGCATGTAATCTGCTACATAATCCCACATCAATGTAGCTGAATATAATTCATTGTGCTACCACACAAATTATCCTGTAACATAATGGAAATTAATGTGTATTTCATGTAGTGTGAGCATTCACATTATCCAAAGTTATATGAATTGGCCCCACATCAACTGACTCAATTTCTGGTTCATTCTATCATTTTTCAGCCTTTAAATACATACCTTACTGCTTTAAAATATGTTGTACTACAAGTACAAACACTTTCAAAATAGTAGTAAAATTGTATAAACTATATACCAAGCCATAGGTACAATCAGGTAATTTTATACAAAGATTTTTGAATGAACCGAAAAAATTCAGCATTTTGTGAGATATTAATAATTAAATACATAAAACCAACTAATCTATTTGAAAATATATACTTTAAACTATCAATGTAACCACTGAATGATATATATATTTAGGATAGAAAATCAAGATTTTAAAAAGATACCAATACACCAGTGTACTGGAAAAATAAAATTAGAGTAAAGAATGCGGTTTGACCTCAAGGCTAGCACAATTTTCTCTCTGCCCTTTTCACAAAGTGTGGCAATTCTTTTTGTTTCAAAAAGTACTATAAAGTCTTATGGACACAATTATTTTCCCCCAAAAAATATACTTCAAATTTAAATTGCAGAAATAAAATAGTTTTGATTTGCAGAACAATTGTGAACAATCATACATATATAATATTGACATAAATATGTCAACAATATTTTGACCTAAGAGAAACTGAAATTGCCTGAAAGGTAATGCATTGGTCTCTTCTTACATGCAGCAATTAGATCATAACAAAAACTGGATTGTTAGAACATTAGAGGTACTGAGAGAATAGGTTTTTTTTTCCAGATAATTCAAGATCAAAACAACACTGGGTGTTTGTATCTTATCACTACCGTAAATCTTTGGTGTCATTCAAAATCATTAGTCATCAAGTGCTTTAGCATCACAACTATTTTTTTTAACCAAAGTATGTTAAATTTATAATTCATAGGACAAAGGTTCGGCACAACATCGTGGGCCGAAGGGCCTGTTCTGTGCTGTATTTTCTATGTTCTATATCTATTCCCCAAATACAGCAGTAATTTAGGTGTTTATGTATTTTACTTGAGTATTGAAATAGTTATCAACTACCAGTTACCACACTTAAGTAACCGTAACAGAATACATCTTTGGATAAATGAATCTTTTGAGCTTCCAATGGCTTTTTTGAGTGGCATCTAAGCAAAAATGATCATCAACATCCTATACTAGTCTACAGTGAAAAATGAAGTCAAGGATATCTAAATGTTTATACAATGCAGTTCATAATATGATCAAGTAAGTTAATTGATTCATTATAATTAAAAACACAATTTGGGGATAATTTGGAAAAGTATCAGAAATTCTGCCTGAAAGAAAATCATGCCAGCTAGATTCAAATCACAGACGTGTATAAATACAAAATTTGTGTAGCTACTATAATGTGACAGTCTTACATCTTGTAAAATGATGGTTTGCGCTGTGGTGTTCAACTCTGTATTAAGCATTACCTGGTGTGGCTAAGGACCCCACTCTGGCATGGTAGTCTCTGCCGAATATAATGCAAGACAGATGGCTGAGATAATTTAAGATGTAGACATTTCTTCTTTCTCCATCCAATCTGACATTTTTCAACAAAATTCACAAAAATCAACAGCAAGGTACAACTTCTGTTGTTCATACAGTTCTGATATAGCCCATAGTGCTTAAAATAGGGAGTCTTGAAATACAAATGCTACCACTTTATGAAATATATATGTTGTATTTATATACTTAAATTTGATCACTTTTACTATTTTCAATACTGCAAAATGAAATGATGTCAATAATTATGGCTGAGATTAGTAATTTCTGTGAAATCAAACAATTATTGATTCAAATCACAATCCTGTACTCCATACCATAAAAAGGCATATATTCTTCAAACGCAAATATTCCAACACTTCTGACTGCCTGACATCTGTTAAGCTGTTTTGGAATATTGCTCAGTTTGTAACATTTTGTTCACCATGGATACCATGGAGATTTTCTCGTCTTGCCAGCAGTTATCAAAGAAAGGCAACATAATTTGCAGGGATCAGTCCAGTTTTTCCATCATATGTTCCCTGTAGCCATCCTGGTTCCACTGATGTATGTACTAGAATAAACAGAATGAAAATGATTTAATCATCATTAAATGTACTGAATTTTAACGTTAAACTTTTATTACCATTAAATCTAAGAGCTGAAGGCAACGTAAACATTTTTTCTGAAACAAGCTTTTTAACTGTCAGCGTAACTGATATTACAGGAAAGCAATATGATAGTTTAGACAATCAAATAAAGTCGAAACAAGAGTGCAAAGGAAAATTTAAATATACATAATGAAAAGAAAATTGGTATTCCCACAAATAGAATTGATCTCAAAAGCAGAACCAAATGGATTTTAAAAATGCATAAAGCAATGTTTGGTGTTGAGGACCATGGGCTGGATTCTCTGTTTTCGGGACTATGTCCCCATGTCGTCGTGAAAACTGTGGTCTTTTACGCCAGGAAAACTGGTGTCAAAAGGCCACAGATTCACTGCTTTGCAGGGGGCTAGCAAGCAGCTGTTGTGGAGCTCGCAGCTCCAGCTGCCTATACGGCCATGCCATGCTCCATGGCAGACTCAGCCCGTGGACCTGAACTGCCGAAATAGTGCCCCTGATCGGCTGCTCGCCCGACCCAGACCGCCCACATGCATAGCCCCCAGTCCCGAATGAGGCAACCCCTGCCCTCCAATCGGGCCTCCCCCGACTGTGGTGGCCGTGGACTGAGTCCGCAGCCGCCTTGCGAGTTTCCCAAATGGCAGGACATTAGAAATACGCCGTCGGGAATTCGGCCGGTCGGGGGCGGAGAATAGTGGATCCGACGCCGGTCCCGATTTCGTGCGGAAAAACAGGGGCGAAATTCTCCGGTATCGATGTCCGCCGACTGGCACCCAAAATGGCGCAAATCAGTCGGGCATCGCGCCGCCTCAAAGGTGCGGAATGCTCCGCATCTTGGGGGGCCGAGCCCCAACCTTAAGGGGCTAGGTCCGCGCCGGACGAATTTCCGCCCCGCCAGCTGGCAGAAAAGGCCTTTGGTGCCCCGCCAGCTGGCGCGGAAATGACATCTCTGGGCGGCGCATGCGCGGGAGTGTTAGCGGCCGCTGACGGCATTCCCGCGCATGCGCAGTGAAGGGAGTCTCTTCCGCCTCCGCCATGGTGGAGACCGTGGTGAAGGCGGAAGGAAAAGAGTGCCCCCACGGCACAGGCCCGCCTGCGGATCGGTGGGCCCCGATCGCGGGCCAGGCCACCGTGGGGGCATCCCCCGGGGCCAGAATGCCCCGCGTGCGCCCCCCTCAGGACCCCGGAGGCCGCCCGCGCCGCCTTGTCCCGCCGCTAAGGTAGGTGGTTTAATCTACGCCGGCGGGACAGGCATTTTAGCAGCGGGACTTCGGCCCATCCGGGCTGGAGAATCGCGCGGGGGGGGGCCCGCCAACCGGCGCAGCGCGATTCCCGCCCCCGCCGAATATCCAGAAAATTCGGCAACCAGCGGGGGCAGGATTCACGCCAGCCCCCGGCGATTCTCCGACCCGGCGGGGGGTCGGAGAATCTCGCCCCAGATTCTCCACCAGATCGCCGAATGCAATTTCGGCGTTGGGGTGCGGAGAATCCAGCCCCATATATGGAGTACTGTCACCCTGTCCTAATATTTACTGTAACTCATTATTTTCCAGAATTTCAAATCAGGAACTCTTCATTTTCCTCGGTCTTCCATGTCTCGGACAACGTGCTGGCTTTAGAAACATAACCTTGGCTCACCTAGCCTTCATTACTTGCTCTTTTCAAACTTGGTGGCATTTTGTACCAGGTTTCGCCCTGATTTTTCTAATACTTATCATTTTCAATTGAATGAGAACGATAATGTGGGATTAGAATTAGAACCTTTCAGATTTTATCTGATCTCAGCCAGACTGGCAGACATCATTCCAATTATTATCAGTATCTAGAAGGAAGGTGGGTAGGGTGAAACGAATTGCCTAGAACTCCAATCATTATCCTTCTCTGGTGAATCCTGCTGGAAAGTACACAGGCATATATACATCCATGATTAGGCTTCGTGCTGATACTTCTGAGGTTGAATAACTACAGCCTTTGTTAAATTAGCCATACATTTCTAATTCATCTTGTTGTATTATTGTTGTTATTAAATTACATTGTTATATTAAAATAACCACTTGGTTGACATTGAAATCCTGGAACTATGTCACAGCACAAGAGGAAGAAAGATTTATATGATATTCAAAATTAGATATGTATAAATCTAAAAAGCAATTGACTGGACTCAAAATCAAATGAAACAAACTTCCCGTGACAGAAAAAACATAACAATGGATCAAATATCACATGAACAAAATATAGATGTTTATCTTCAATGGAAATGATGTCAACTTTGAAAAACGTATGTACATGAAATTAGTAAATGTAATACAAATGTTCTGTCTTCCTTCCAGCTGAGAGAGAGAGCTTCTAATCAGACTGTAACAAGTAAAATTTCTAGCTGGAATCTTCACTTAACTTATGAACATTGAAACAGAACTACAAAAATGCTTTAATGAGACTACACAGAGGTTCTGACTGATAAACTAGAAATATAGCCATAAGCTGGGTTTTTCTTAGCAGGGCTATATTGGGACAAAATGCAGGTCCTGAACCCATGTAGGTGGACAGCTGGGCCATGGCAGAAATATTCCCGATGGCGGTCTGTTAATTGACTGCCAACGGGCCTGCCACTCAATTGAGATAATGGGTTTGCTCTTCAAATCCAATGTAGACCACGAGCTCTGCAGCATAGATAGCACTACCGAGGGGTGCTGCAGATTCAAGAGTGGGCTTCTCCATTCTGAGGTCCCTCATCGCGAGAACATAGAACATAGAAAATACAGCACAGAACAGGTCCTTTGGCCCACGATGTTGTGCCGAACCTTTGTCCTAGATTAATCATAGATTATCATTGAATTTACAGTGCAGAAGGAGGCCATTCGGCCCTTTGAGTCTGCACCGGCTCTTGGAAAGAGCCCCCTACCCAAACTCAACACCTCCACCCAACACCAAGGGCAATTTTGGACACTAAGGGCAATTTATCATGGCTAATCCACCTAACCTGCACATCTTTGGACTGTGGGAGGAAACCGGAGCACCCGGAGGAAACCCACGCAGACACGGGGAGGATGAGCAGACTCCGCACAGACAGTGATCCAAGCCGGAATCGAACCTGGGACCCTGGAGCTGTGAAGCAATTGTGCTATCCACAATGCTACCGTGCTGCCCTTAAGAACAAATAAATCTACACTATATCATTTTACCGTAATCCATGTACCTATCCAATAGCTGCCTGAAGGTCCCTAATGTTTCTGAATTAGATTTTGGTTACTCTACTGGGGAGCTGCTGAGAATTAGTCCCTGTGCAGTTGGCCAGAGAATGGGGGGTATACATTATGCTACCAGCAAAACCGGCAGCCCTAGAAATGGCCCTTCATTGGTCTTACATCTGGCTAAGTTGGATGCCTGCCTCTCGATGCGGTAGCCAAATTACTGCCGATCCCACTGCTGTGGGGATCCACAGGGGTGGGACTGCATCTGGAAGACTCTCCAGCACATCTCAATGGCAGTTTATTGTCCCTGCCACCTCCTGGAGGCCAGTAAAACCTTGTCCATTGTAGCAGTAACAACATTAGGAAAAAGAAAGGAAACTATTGCACAAAGAGAATTGTAATTATATTGACTCAAAACAAAGCAACCCATTCCTTAAAAATGCTATAGGTAACATTTACAGACCCATTATACTGATCCCAAACTCACACTTAAAACATCTTTGGAAGTCTTGCCTAGATATACCACATCACAAAAAAGCACCAAAGGACTACCCAGTAAAGTTGCTCCCCAGTAAAGGCTTGTGAATTAAAACCTACTTTGTCTCCATTTCGTGCATTAATTTCAAAACACCATTCCTCAGGATCAGCTTACACTATTACTATGCTTGCTACAGGTGTTGCTAATACAGAGGCACTGGAGAAGGATACCACTGAATACATTCACATTCATATTTTATTATGATACGCAACCAATTTTTTCTTTGTACCTTCCTTTATTACGCTACTTTGCAAACCTCAATTTTGATTTTATTCACTTAAAATATTTAATCTGCTTTCTTCCAACCTCACAATATTCTGCATCAGGTTCCTTTTTTTTGTCCTCACAATTCTGTCCTTTTTCTCAACATCTTCATAAACCCCCTTTCTCCTGTCCATTACCGCAACCTCTTCCATCTGTCGGCATCCTCTTCCCTTGCTACTCTCTCCTGGGTTCAACTAACTTTTCACTCACTAACCTTGCTTGACCCGAATACTGCACTTGGTTTTGATTTCCACTGTATGATGCCACAGGAGGAAGAAATAAGACAACGTTATTTCTTAGCGAAGAGAGAAAAATAACATAAGGGACACTTTTGCACCTGCACAAGGAACCAACAGGACTACTGTCTCTCTCGTATATATAGCTTTTGATGAACTTTATACTTAATTCCATTAGAAGAGCTGGTGAGACATTGCAGGGAGAAGGCACAAGGAAATCCACAAAATTACAGTAAGACGTTGGTATACATGGTAAATACATATGGAAATTAAGCGTATTTCAAAATAAAAAGGGGGCAAGCCACAGATGCTCTGTATGTGGAGACTAAACTTCAAAGACCAAAGACTTCTAGTTGTTCTTTCTAATTGCATCTTTGCTCTCTGTCAGTGTAAAAACAGGTAGTGCAGCTGTGACAGTCTATGGATGGGATTCTCCACCCAGAGAGCCCGGATCGCATTCCCTGACGGGGCGGAGAATCGGGAGAAAATCGGGATTGGTGCCCGAATGTGATGCTCCACCCCCTCCCCCCCGCTGGTGGTGTGAATGAGGTCTACGATGTGTGCGGTGGAGGGGGGGGGGAAATGTGAATAAATGCAAATTGACCTTAATGACCCATTTGCATCTATTTAGCGGGCCCGGCACCCTACATTCCGACCCTCTGTGATTCTCTGGTCCCCGTGGCTGGGAATTGTGGTCTCTACCAGCATAGCCCTCGGATGGTGGATGTCGTGGTGGGCCAAGTGTGCAACCATTCCCCCTTGGCCCACTGCGAGGTCCACCATCCGAGGGCCACCCCGCCCAACAATCCACTACCTGCCCACTTCTCCTGTATCAGCCCCCCCATGGACCTCTGTAATAGGGGCACCCCGCATGGACCCCTATAATAACAGGACCCCCACAGGGGCCCCTGTAATAGCGGGACCCTCCACAGAGACTCCTGTAATAGCGGACCTCTGCAATAGGGTGACACCCCCAAGATCCCCTCTAATAAGGGGACCCTCCCCAGGCACCTGTGTAATAGGGGGACCCCTACAGGGACCTCCTTTAATAGGGGACCCACCCAGGCATATCTGTAATAGGCGAGACCCCCCCCCCATGGACCTCCAGTAAAAGTGGGACCCCCCACCACAAGGGCACCCCCTCCACACACCCCACCCCCACAAACCCAAAAAAGTTAACTGAGTTTAATTTAGTGTTTTAGAAGGGGAAAACTCTAGTTAGATTCATGTTAAACAAAGGTGTTTACACATCTGGGGGAATTTTGGTTAAATTTCAAAATGTGTCTCTATTGTGCTTTGAGAGGTTATAGTAAGAAAATTAAACAAGAGGTTGGAGAAGGATTCAGCTGTTGTTGAGCACCAGGGGCCACTTTTTAGGCGGGAAAAATGTTTAAATTTAATTTAAAGCTGAACCTACAGCAGAAGGAGCTTAGAAGCTAGAGAGTGAACAGCTCTCAGCACTGCCAGGAGCAGAACAATGCAGTAATAGACAAGAAAGCAAGTCACAGAGAAACTAAAGGACAGTTAGTCTTGATTCCAGTCTTTGGAGTAATAGTATTCAGTTGGGGACTGTATACCTGCGAGATTAGGTGAAAGTTTGAAAGCTCGTGACTATTCAAGACAAAGGAATACTGAGAGTTGGAAATCCTGCAGGTAGACCCTTGCTGAAAACAGCTGAAGGAAAGCATTGTTTGTAAGAAGATTCTAAAGCGTGTCTTCTGAGTGGAGTTTGGAAACCCTCATGCAACATTATAACAGAGATATATTTTGCACCCAGTGTTATCCTTGAAACTGGTGTACATTTGTAAAGTCTTTTGAGCCAGAGTTCCATTCGTGAATACTCCCATCCAGTAGTAACATCAACTGGGATCACAAACACCAATCAGCATTTTTCCACTCTTGTTTCCTACACGTTCAAAATGCAATATTATGGATGATGTCCTGATGCTCCATTTTGCTCCTCCCCTTGTGTGATAATGCCGGAGAGCGCCTGTTCAATTGAATTGAGGAACTGTTGATTTTTAACTGGGTAATCAGTTTGAATGACGATGATACTTTTTTCAAATCAGAGGGAAGCTGTGATCTGATTGGTTGAGAGCAAATCTGCCCCAAATTTAAAACACAGCTAAACTCGTAAACTTAAATTAAACTAATTAATTAATTAGAGATGGCTGGTCAGGTGATTTGCTTGAGCTGCTTGATGCGGGAGCTGGCAGATCCTATTGCAAGCTGCAGCGACCACATCTGAGTAAGTGTTGGTTGCTCGAAGAGCTCCGGCTCAGAGTTGATGAGCTGGAGTCTGAGCTTCAAACACTGAGGCACATCCGGGAGGGGGAGACTCACCTGGACACTGTGTTTCAGGAGACAGTCACACCTGTCAGAGTAAGTAGTTTAAATCCTGCCAGTGGCCAGGGACAGCAGGGTGTGACTGCAAGTCAGGCAGGTAAAGGGAACCAGCAGTCAGGAACTCAGGAGCCTCAGTCTTTGACCCTATCCAACAGGTATGAGGCACTTGCTCCCTGTGTGGATGGCGAACAGGGCTTCAGGAAGGATGAGTCAGCTTACCAAGGCACCATGGTTCAGCAGGCCATTCAAGGGGAGGGAGTAAATAGGCAAGTTGTCCTTGTAGGGGATTCTATTATCAGGGGGATAGATAGTATCCTTTGTGAGCAGGATAAAGAGTCCCGCATGGTATGTTGCCTGCCCGGTGCTAGGGTGCGGGACATCTCTGACCGTCGTTAAAGGATACTGGAGAGGGAGGGGGAGGATCCAGTTGTTGTGGTCCATGTCGGTACCAACAACATAGGCAAGTCTAGGAAAGAGGACCTGTTCAGAGATTATAAAGAGCTGGGATTCAAATTAAAAAACAGGTCCTCAAGGGTCATAATCTCCGGATTACTGCCCGAACCATGTGCAAATTGGCATAGGGAGGCAAGAATAAGGGAAGTTAACACGTGGCTGAAAGAGTGGTGTGGGAAAGAGGGGTTCCTTTTCATGGGACACTGGCATCAGTTTTGGGACGGGGGGACCTATACCGTTGGGATGGTCTCCACCTGAACCGAGCTGGGACCAGCGTTCTGGCGAAAAGAGTAAATAGGGTGGTCAATAGGACTTTAAACTAGAGATTGGGGGGGGGAAGGGAAAGTCAGGGAACCAAAAGGTGAAGTAATCAGTGGGAAGCGTAGCGTAGACAGAACTCAGGAGAGGTTACGAACTAAATAAGTACTTTGCGTCAGTCTTCACAGTAGAAGACATGAGTAATATCCCAACAATTCCGGAGAGTCAGGGGGCAGAGTTGAATATGGTAGCCATCACAAAGGAGAAAGTGCTAGAGAAACTAAGAGGTCTAAAAATTGATAAATCTCCGGGCCCAGATGGGCTACATCCTAGAGTTCTAAAGGAGATAGCTGAAGAAATAGTGGAGGCGTTAGTTATGATCTTTCAAAAGTCACTGGAGTCAGGGAAAGTCCCAGAGGATTGGAAAATCGCTGTTGTAACCCCCCTGTTCAAGAAGGGAACAAGAAAAAAGATGGAAAATTACAGGCCAATTAGCCTAACCTCGGTTGTTGGCAAGATTCTAGAATCCATCGTTAAGGATGAGATTTCTAAATTCTTGGAAGTGCAGGGTCGGATTAGGACAAGTCAGCATGGATTTAGTAAGGGGAGGTCGTGCCTGACAAACCTGTTAGAGTTCTTTGAAGAGATAACAAATCGATTAGACCAAGGAGAGCCAATGGATGTTATCTATCTTGACTTCCAAAAGGCCTTTGATAAGGTGCCTCACGGGAGACTGCTGAGTAAAATAAGGGCCCATGGTATTCGAGGCAAGGTACTAACATGGATTGACGATTGGCTGTCAGGCAGAGAGTTGGGATAAAAGGTTCTTTTTCGGAATGGCAATCGGTGACGAGTGGTGTCCAGCAGGGTTCAGTGTTGGGTCCACAGCTGTTCTCTTTATATATTAACGATCTAGATGACGGGACTGGGGGCATTCTGGCTAAGTTTGCCGATGATACAAAGATAGGTGGAGGGGCAGGTAGTATTGAGGAGGTGGGGAGGCTGCAGAAAGATTTAGACAGTTTAGGAGAGTGGTCCAAGAAATGGCTGATGAAATTCAACGTGGGCAAGTGCGAGGTCTTGCACTTTGGAAAAAAGAATAGAGGCATGGACTATTTTCTAAACGGTGACAAAATTCATAATGCTGAAGTGCAAAGGGACTTGGGAGTCCTAGTCCAGGATTCTCTAAAGGTAAACTTGCAGGTTGAGTCCGTAATTAAGAAGGCAAATGCAATGTTGTCATTCATCTCAAGAAGCTTGGAATATAAAAGCAGGGATGTACTTCTGAAGCTTTATAAAGCATTAGTTAGGCCCCATTTAGAATACTGTGAGCAATTTTGGGCCCCACACCTCAGGAAGGACATACTGGCACTGGAGCGGGTCCAGCGGAGATTCACACGGATGATCCCAGGAATGGTAGGCCTAACATACGATGAACGTCTGAGGATCCTGGGATTATATTCATTGGAGTTTAGGAGGTTGAGGGGAGATCTAATAGAAACTTACAAGATAATGAATGGCTTAGATAGGGTGGATGTAGGGAAGTTGTTTCCATTAGCAGGGGAGACTAGGACCCGGGGGCACAGCCTTAGAATAAAAGGGAGTCACTTTAGAACAGAGATGAGGAGAAATTTCTTCAGCCAGAGAGTGGTGGGTCTGTGGAATTCATTGCCACAGAGGGCGGTGGAGGCCGGGACATTGAGTGTCTTTAAGAAAGAAGTCGATAAATTCTTGATTTCTCGAGGAATTAAGGGCTATGGAGAGAGAGCGGGTAAATGGAGTTGAAATCAGCCATGATTGAATGGTGGAGTGGACTCGATGGGCCGAATAGCCTTACTTCTGCTCCTATGTCTTATGGTCTTATGATACAAGGACGGCATTGCTGCTTTGAATGGAAAAACCTTCCAAGGATTGCATGCTAACTCTAGTGTCACCAGAGAATGATCTGTATCACAGTCAGCACTGTGATAGCTGTTTCTGTTGGCAGAACCTGGTTGTTAGCATCCACCTGATTCCCAGCATGGTTTCAGAACTGAAAAATCTACAATTGACATGATCCTCTCAGTCTGGAAATTGCAAGAGAAATGCCGTGAACCAAGGCATTATGTATTGCCTTCATCGGTCTTACCAAGGTATTCGACAATGTGAGCAAAGGCAGTCTATTCAAGTTGCTGAGTGTGATCTCCTCTGGGTAAGATCAGCTATGACGGGACAACATTGGAACCCTTTGAGATCTGCAGTGCAGTCCACAAAGTGTTATGACACCCTGGGCTATCAATTCCAGCCCCACTTGACCCAGAGTTGCAGCACAGTTGAAATTAAGTCTTAATTTTAAAAATACCCAAAGACTTTGGCTGCCAATAATTACAGTCATCAGGTTTGTAAATTAATGTTTATTAATAAGAATTATTATAATTAAAAAGGCAACAAATACAATTGGTAAACTACTATCTAATTTCTAACGCCCCCCCCCTCTTTAACTCACCCCACCCTCTACATGCACACAAGACAGACAAACATAGAGGGGAAAGAGGGGTGTAAAAAATATACTAAAAGTAAAAGGCTATAAGTCTGTTTCACATGGACGTCTTCCAGTTACATTTTTCTTCAGTCTAAACCTGAGATAACGTCTTTGCTTTCAGTTTGTAATGGTTTTCACTGTAGACTCATTAAGATGTCACAAATTCTCTGCAGACTCAGAAATAGCAGACAGGAAACACTTGGGAGAGAGAGAGCAACACATAGCCTTCCCTCTCAGTGTCTAGGAAATTTCTGTTGGGTTCTCTGAAAACCCCACCTGACAGGACCTAATCGCTATCTGTTGCCGGGCAGAAAACGCCCCCCCCCCCCCCCCCCCCGGCTAATCCAGTGACCATCAGCCAACCAATCAAACTGAATTCTTCCAATCTCTCAGGTGCCATAAAGTCTGAGTTCTTCTGTTCAAAATCTAAATCTTCATAGCAGAGTGTACTATTTTTTTCAATTTTTGAGTTCCTCACTTCTACTTAAAGTCATGTCTCCATTAAAGATCCATGGACCAAAAAGGATAACTACAAAGTAAAATAAATACGAAATAAAGGAATCAACAGGCAGAGCCCTTACACAAGGTTGTGTGCTGACATTAACCCTCTTTGACATATACGTCTTTTTGCTGCTGCCATATGCCTTCAGGTCATCTACAGATGATGTCCAATTACATACTAGAACTGGCAGATAATTGTTCAGCCTTGATCACCTGAGATCCAGCACAAAGGTGTATCAAGTCCTGATCACGGAGCTGTTCTACGCTGACAATGCCACACTAGAATTCCATACCGAGAAACACTTTCAGCAGCAAATGGACAGATTCTCGCCTGTGAAGCATTTGCATTGACCATCTGTATCAGGAAGATAAATATCACGATCCAGGATGTTGCCTTACCGACATCTATCAGCATTGACAATGTGCTGCGGGGAAAGCAGCTTTTCCACGGGCTCTGGCGCCATTCACTTTATGATATTTTAACCTGTTTGTCCGGTACATGCTCGCCTAATCCAAAAGTTATATTTGGTAGTATGTCCTTGGAAGACCGTTGGATGATTATTGAAGAAAGAAAATGAAGAAACAGTGATAAAGTGCACAGTTAGATACGGCGGGGGTGGAGCCACCTTTTCAATATGACGACTTGATCCTCGAGCGCCGCTGAAAATAATGACTGCAAAACTATCCGAGTAATAGATCAAAGACTCAGCTTGCTGACACAAAATTTGAATGCTCATGAGGCTGAGCTGCAGAATTCTAATAAAAGGCTTGATGTAACGGAGGAAAGAATCCTGAACATCGAAAATGTTGCTTCCACAGCTGAAGCTCATATTCAATCCTTGGAAAACTAGCTATGTATCATGTCAGAAACCCTGGAAGATTTGGAGAACCGAGGCTGGACAAAGGATATCCAGGTTGTCGGTCTGCCAGAAGGAATGGAGGGCAAGGCTCCTGTTAAGTTCTTTGAGAACTGCTTGTAATGTCTTCTTTTTTTTAGAAAATATTTTATTGAGGCATTTATAGTTTTCTGCCATGTCGTCTTATGCTGGATGTGAAAGCTGGGTGTTTCAAATTGGAAAGGATATACCACATCCTGTCTTTGAGGTTGAGGGACAATCAATGTCCCAGACCTATAATCATTCGCTTCCACAATTTTAAAGATTGCCAGTGGATCCTGGTGAGGCGTGGTAGACCCTGGATCCATGAGGGGGGGGGGGGGATAATTGCCTTTTTCCAGGATCTTTCGGCGGCGACACAGCTAAAGCATTGAGGGTTTGACGAAGTTCTAAGGCAACTCAAGGCAGCTGGAATGAATTATGTCATGCATTATCCTGCGACCTTGTAAGTGATATACAACAATTCAGTTAAGTCTTTTGATGATCCGACAAGCACCTTGGCCTTTGTTAAGTCCATAGAGGGCAAGGAGTTGGACTGATAATCTTTAGCTCAGAAAATTTTAAATCCATACTTGCTTCCTGTCATGTTGCTGTTTGTCTGATTTCCTGCTTACTGGGAGGTGTTAACATTTGAGCGCTGAATGTCATTTGCTTGTCTTTAAGTATCCCAGGGACTTTTATTATTCGTGGTAGCTGTACCATGCGCTAATTATCCGCCATATTTTTGTATTATATCCTCTCTTTAATCATGTCAGAATCGAATGGCGCCATTGCCGGGAGGTGGGTGGAGGGTGCAGGTTTTCATGGGTGAGTTCAAAACACGTGAGGGGCATTTCCCATTCCCTTGTTAGCTTTTTTCCTCTCCACCTTGTTGAGGAGTCTTCTCATGATAATGACAGCCATAGGGTTAGCCTATGGGTTTTCAACATTTTGACGATTGTCCCCGAGAACTATTGATTGTACTTGTAATTCTTTTGCTTTTTTGATCTTTTGGGTTTCTATATTGTTGACTATATCCTGCACTGGGACTGAAGATCTTTTATCCGAGAGAAGAACATTTTAGGGATATTCTGGCACCTCTGGTTTTGCTTGAGATGAGGGAAGGGTGTTATGGCGCATGCCTGAATGTGGCGTGAAAATCTAATCATACTTTTTTTCTGGTGGTCTATGCAATGACAGTAATTAATTTAAAATGTTGCTCTTGGAATGTACGTGGATTTCATAATTCTATCAAAAGGAAAATGATTCTTTATTTTCTTACGAAGGAGAAAGTGGACATAGCCTTGTGACAGAAGACTCACTTGGATGATAAGGAACACTTAAAGTTAAAGTGGGAATGGGTGAGGCACGTCTCTTTTGCTTCCTTCTCGACAAACAGCAGGCGTGTGGCAATTATGGTCAACAAGAATGTCCCCTTCAAGATGGAGAATTGCGTTAAGGATAAGGGAGGCAGGTATGTGATTGTTAAGGGAGAAACATGTACGTGGAGAAACTGTTTCAATAATAAATGTATACGGCCCACTGAATTACTCCCCAGAATTTATCACAAAGGCTCTTTTGGATTTTGCAGAGCTAGCCTTGGCTAACTCTGGTGTGCGGAGACTTTGTCACCAAAATCCCTTGATGGACAAACTCCTGGTTATGCGTAGAACCAAAGGAAATGGGTGAAATTCTTAATGAGTACTTTGCATCAGTATTCACAAAGGAGAGGGACATGTTGATTGGTGGTGTCTCAGAGGGATATGTAAACACTTTAGAACAAGTCACTATTACGAGGGAGCAAGTGTTAGGTGTGTTAAAAAGCATTACGGTAGACAAATCCCCAGGGTCAGGTGGCATCTATCCCAGATTACTGAGGGAGACTAGAGATGAAATCATTGGGCCTCTAACAGAAATCCTTGTTTCCTCATTGCCCACAGGTGAGGTCCCAGAGGATTGGAGGATCGCCAATGTGTCCTGTTATTTGCGAAGTGTAGCAAGGTTAACCCGGGTAATTATAGGCCAGTGAGCTTGACGTCAGTGATAGTGAAGTTGTTGGAAAAGATTCGCAGAGATAGGATCTATGCACATTTGGAAGTGAATGACCTTATTAGCGACAGACAGCATGGTTTTGTACGAGGAAGGTCATGTCTCACTAATCTAATTGAGTTTTTTGAGGAGGTGACAAAAATGATGGACGAGGGAAGGGCTGTGGATGTTGTCTACATGGACTTTAGTAAGTATTTGACAAGGTCCCTCAAGGCAGACTGGTGCAAAAGATTAAATCACACTGGATCAGGGGTGAACTAGCTAGATGGATTCAGAACTGGCTTGGCCATTGAAGACAGAGGGTAGCAGTGGTAGGGTATTTTTCCGAATGGAGGTCTGTAATTAGTGGTGTTCCGCAGGGATCAGTAATGGGATCTCTGCTGTTTGTAATGTATATTAATGGCTTGGAACAAAACGTAGCTGGTCTGATTAGCAAGCTTGTGGATGTTACTAAGATTGCTGGAGTTGCGGATAGTGATGAAGATTGTCAGAGAATACAACAGGATATAGATAGGCTGCAAAATTGGACGGAGAGATGGCAGATGGAATTTAATCCGGATAAATGCGTGGTGATGCATTTTGGTAGATCCAATTCAGGTGGGAGCTATAAAATAATTGGCAGAACCATCAGGAGCATAGACACACAGATCCTTAAAGGTGGCAGCACAGGTGGAAATGGTGGTAAAGAAAACATATGGCATGTTTGCCTTCATCGGACGGGGCATCGAGTATAAAATCTTGGAAATCATCTTACAGTTATATAGAATGTTGGTATATTTGGAATACTGTGTCCAATTCTGGTCACCACACCACCAGAAGGACGTGGAGGCTTTGGAGAGAGTACAGAGAGAGTACAGAAAAGGTTTACCAGGATGTTGCTTTGTATAGAGAGTATTAGCTATGAGGAGAGATTGAATAAACTGGGATTGTTCTCCCTAGAAAGATAGAGGCTGAGAGGCGACCTGATAGAAGTTTATAAACTTATGAGGGGGATAGATAGGGTGAACAGTTAGAGGCTTTTTTCCAGAGTGGAAATGATAATTATAAGGGAGCACAAGTTCAAGGTGAGGGGAGAAACGTACAGTGGAGATGTGCGGGGAAAGTTTTTTTACACAAAGGGTGGTGGTGGCCTGGAATGCACTGCCAAGTGAGGTGGTTAAGGCAGATGCATTAGTGACCTTTAAGACTTATCTACATAGACACATGAACACACATGGTACAGAAGGATACAGGCAGTTGGTCTAGCTAGGCCATGTGATCAGTGCAGACTTGAGGGCTGAAGGGTCTGTTCCTGTGCTGTACTGTTCTTTGGTTCTAGAAATCCTCCCACCCTGCAGGCGACAATGCTTGCCTCAGCATGTGAGGAAATGGAATATCTGGAGGGTCTTCCATCCTAGAGATAGGGATTTTTCTTTTTACTCACCCCCTCACCAATGTCACACTAGAAATAACTATTTTTAACTATCCTACATTCAGTGTCCTCTTGCTCTATTGACCATTCTCCTGTTTTTCTTGAATTTTTGCTTGAGAGCTCTCTTTCCCCTCCAAGGTCTGGCTATAGTGTTTCAAAAGATTCAATTACCGGATGATTTAGACAGTGAGTTCATCAGGTGGCATCCCCTACCAATGCATCACCAAATTCGTGCAGTCTACAATGTAGCACACCTGTCAATCTCTAGAAACCAGGTCTTATGTCCAACATTCCGTCTCAGCTTCAGACATTTACCAATCTCACCCACATCTTGCAGCTTCCACACAGTTCCACTTTTCAACTATGACAGACACATCACCCAAAACCCTTGTAATACACTCATGACACTTTCCCCTCACCCTTGCAGGACTAGGTTGCAAAGACTTGTGTTCCTCAGCTTGCCACGCACTTGGCCAAGTGGTTCCAGTATAACTACAACACTGGTATCTAGCCAGCAATGTGGAAAATTCCTCACGTATGTCTTGTACACAAAACACAGGACAAATCCAACCCAGTCAATTACCGTGCCTTCAGCCTGCTCTCGATTATCAGTAAAGTGATAGAAGGGGTCATCAACAGTGCTATCAAGTGGCACTTGTTTAGCAATGACCTGCTCACTCACTCTCAGTTTGAGTTCTGCCAGTGTTACTCCACTCCAGACCTTATTACAGCCTTACTTCAAATATGGACAAAAAAAGCTAAATTTCAGAAGTGAGGCAAGAGTGAATGCCCCGGACATAAAGGCAGCATTTGGCAGAGTATGGCATTAAGTGCCCTAGCAAACCTGGAGTCAATGGGAATCAGGGGGTTGAAACTCTCTGCTGGTTGGACATAAGAAGATGATTATGGGGTTGGAATTCAATCATCTCAGTCTTGGAACATCACCGCAGGAGTTCCTCATTAAAGTGTCCTAAGTGCTATCATCTTCAACTACTTCATCATTGACCTTCCTTCCACCATAAGGTCAGAAGTGGGATGTTCGCTGATGACTGCACAATGTTCAGCACCATTCGCAACTCCTCAGACACTGAAGCAGTCCATGTGCAAATGCAGCAAGACCTGGAAAATATCCAGGCTTGGGCTGACAAGTGGCAAGTAACATTCATGTCACACAAGTGCCAGACAATGACCATATCCGACAAGAGAGAATCTAACCATCACCCCTTGACATGCATTGGCATTGAGATGGATAGAAAACTGGTTAGCCGACAGGAAGCAGAAAGTTGGAATAAATGGTCGTTTTCTGATTGGCAGGCAGTGACTTGTGGGATACCATAGGGATCTGTGCTAGGACCTCAACAGTTCACGTTATATATTGATGATTTGGAAGAGGGAACTAAATGTATTATCTCCAAATTTGCAGATGATTCAAAGCTGGGTGGGAGGGTGAGCTGTGAGGAGGATGCAGAGATGCTTAAGCGGGATTTAGACAGGCTGAATGAGTGGGCACATGCATGGCAGATGCAGTATAATGTGGATAAATATGAGGTTATCTGCTTTGGAAGTAAAAATAGGAAGGCAGGTTATTATTTTAATGGGTGTAAATTGAGAGAGGTGGATTCTCAGCGAGACCTTGGTGTCCTTGTGCATTAGTCGCTGAAAATAAGCGTGCAGGTACAGCAGGTAGTAAAGAAGGCAAATGGTATGTTGGCCTTCATAACGAGAGGATTTGGGTATAGTAATAAAGATGTCTTACTGCAAATGTATAGGGCATTGATGAGGCCACACCTGGAGTATTGTGTGCAGTTTTGATGTCCTTATTGGAGGAAGGATGTTCTTGCTATGGAGGGAGTGCAGCAAAGGTTTACTAGGCTTTTTCCTGGAAATTAGGACTTTCAAATGAGGAGAGACTATATCGATTAGAATTATATTAATTGGAATTTAGAAGAGTAAGAGGGGATCCCAGAGAAACTTACAAAATTCTAACAGGATTAGACAGAGAAGGTTCAGAAAGAATGTCCCCAATGATGGGGGAGTACAGAACTAGGGGTCATAGTTAAAGGATAAGGAGCAAACGTTTTAGTACTGAGGTGAGAAGAAATTTCTTTTAAAAAATATATATATTTATTAAAGTTTTTTAACACAATTTTTCTCCCTTACAAACAATAACCCCCCCCCCCCGTAACAAAAAAAAAAGAGAAATCGCACAGAGCAAGATGGCAAAATGATATATTTACACAGCTTTGCACACTGGCCCTCACCCGTACGTGCCAGTTTCCCCAACCCTTCATGTTATCTCTTGCTCATCCACCCTCCCAGGCAGTCCCCCCCTTTCCCCGCCCCCTCCCAGGACATCCACTCCACCCCCCCCCACCCCCCAAGGTTGCTGCTGCTGCTGACTGACCTTCCTCTAACGCTCCGCGAGATAGTCTAGGAAAGGTTGCCACCGCCTGTAGAACCCCTGCGCAGACCCTCTCAAGGCGAACTTAATCCTCTCCAACTTTATGAACCCAGCCATATCATTTATCCAGGCCTCCAGGCTGGGGGGCTTCGCCTCCTTCCACATTAGCAAGATCCTTCGGCGGGCTACTAGGGACGCAAAGGCCAGAATGCCGGCCTCTTTCGCCTCCTGCACTCCCGGTTCGTCCACTACTCCAAATATTGCTAGCCCCCAGCTTGGCTTGACCCGGACTTTCACCACCTGAGATATTGCTTCCGCCACTCCTCTCCAGAACCCCTCCAGTGCCGGGCATGACCAAAACATATGGACATGGTTCGCCGGGCTCCCTGAGCACCTTCCACATCTGTCCTCTACCCCAAAGAACCTACTCAACCTCGCCCCCGTCAAGTGCGCTCTGTGGACCACCTTAAATTGTATCAGGCTGAGCCTGGCACACGAGGAGGAGGAATTAACTCTACCTAGGGCATCAGCCCACAGACCTTCCTCGATCTCCTCCCCCAGCTCCCCCTTCCATTTACCCTTCAACTCTTCTACCAGCGCTTCCCCCTCTTCTTTTAACTCCTGGTGTATTTCCGACACCTTGCCCTCCCCGACCCATGCACCCGAGATCACCCTATCTTGAACTTCTTGTGCCGGGAGCAACGGGAATTCCCTCACCTGTCGCCTCACAAAAGCCCTCACCTGCATATATCTAAAAGCATTTCCCGGGGGTAACTCGAACTTCTCCTCCAGTGCCCCTAGGCTCGCAAACGTCCCGTCGATGAACAGGTCCCCCATTCTTCCAATCCCCGCCCGATGCCAGCTCTGGAACCCCCCGTCCATCTTCCCCGGGACAAACCGGTGGTTACCCCTGGTCGGGGACCACACCGATGCTCCCATTGCACCCCGGTGCCGTCTCCACTGGCCCCAGATCCTTAGCGTTGCCGCCACCACCGGGCTTGTGGTATACTTTGTCGGCGAGAGCGGCAGCGGTGCCGTCACCAACGCCCCCAGGCTCGTTCCTTTACAGGACGCCATCTCCATCCTCTTCCATGCCGCCCCCTCTCCCTCCATAACCCACTTGCATATCATCGCCACATTTGCTGCCCAGTAGTAGCTCCCCAGGTTTGGCAGCGCCAACCCTCCTCGGTCCCTACTGCGTTCCAGGAACCCTCTCCTTACTCTCGGGGTCTTATTCGCCCACACAAACCCCATAATACTCCTGCCTACTCTCTTAAAAAAGGCCTTAGTGATCACGATGGGAAGGCACTGAAACACAAACAGAAACCACGGAAGGACCACCATTTTGACTGACTGCACTCTACCCGCCAGTGAGAGCGGTAACATGTCCCATCTTTTGAAATCCTCCTCCATTTGCTCCACCAACCTCGTCAAATTCAGTTTATGTAGGGTCCCCCAACTCCTGGCTATCTGGATCCCCAGATACCGAAAGCTCCCCTCCACCCTCCTCAGCGGTAGGTCCCCTATCCCTCTTTCTTGGTCCCCCGCCTGTAAAACAAAGAGCTCACTCTTCCCTACATTGAGCTTATAGCCTGAAAACTCCCCAAACTCCCTTAGAGTCTGCATGACCTCCACCATCCCCTCCATTGGATCCGCCACGTACAGCAACAAGTCATCCGCATATAGCGACACCCGATGCTCTTCTCCCCCTCGGACCACCCCCCTCCATTTATTAGACTCCCTCAATGACATGGCCAATGGTTCGATCGCGAACAACAGGGGGGACAGGGGGCACCCCTGCCTCGTCCCTCGGTACAGTCGAAAGTACACCGACCTCCGCCGGTTCGTCAGTACATTCGTCATCGGGGCTCTGTAAAGGAGCTTAACCCAATTGATAAACCCTACCCCGAACCCAAACCTACGCAGCACCTCCCAGAGGTACTCCCACTCTACTCGGTCAAAGGCCTTCTCCGCGTCCATAGCTGCCACTATCTCCTCCTCTCCCTCCTCCGATGGCATCATTATCACGTTTAAGAGCCGCCGCACATTGGTGTTTAGTTGCCTGCCCTTTACAAATCCCGTCTGGTCCTCGTGGATTACCTCCGGGACACAGTCCTCGATCCTTGTGGCCAGCACTTTTGCCAGCAACTTTGCATCCACATTGAGGAGCGAGATCGGCCTGTACGATCCACATTGCAGTGGGTCCTTGTCCCGCTTTAGGATCAAAGAAATTGTCGTTTCCGACATTGTCGGGGGCAGGGTCCCCTCCTCTCTTGCATCATTAAAGGTCCTCACCAGTAGCAGGGCCAACTGGTCTGCGTACTTCCTGTAGAACTCCACCGGGAATCCGTCCGGTCCCGGGGCCTTCCCCGCCTGCATGCTCCCCAAACCCTTGCTCAGCTCCTCCAACCCAATTGGTGCCCCAAACCAGCCACCTCTTGCTCCTCCACCCTCGGGAATCTCAGCTGATCTAGGAATCGTCTCATCCCCTCTTCCCCCGCTGGGCGCTGGGATCTGTACAGCTCTTCATAAAAGGCCTTGAATACCTCGTTTATTTTCGTCGCACTCCGAACCGTGGCTCCCCTTCCATCTTTGACTCCCCCTATTTCCCTCGCTGCCATCCTCTTACGGAGCTGGTGTGCCAGCATCCGACTAGCCTTTTCCCCATACTCGTAGGTCGCCCCCTGCACTTTCCTCCACTGTGCCTCCGCCTTCCCTGTGGTCAACAGGTCAAACTCCGTCTGGAGCCGTCGGCTTTCCCCAAGTAATCTTTCCTCCGGGGCCTCTGCGTATCTCCTGTCCACTCTTAAAATCTCCCCCACTAACCTCTCCCTTTCCATACCCTCTGTCTTCTCCCTATGAGCCCTAATGGAAATTAGCTCTCCCCTGATCACCGCTTTCCATACCACCCACCCGCACCTCCCCGTTGTCGTTGGCCTCCAAGTACCTTTCGATACACCCCCTCACCTTCCCACACACCCCTCGTCCACCAGCAGTCCCACATCCAGCCGCCACAACGGGCGTCGGTCCCTCTCCTCTCCCAGCTCCAGTTCCATCCAGTGCGGGGCATGGTCCGAAACGGCTATAGCTGAATACTCCGTCCCCTCCACCCTCAGGATGAGCGCCCTACCCAGAACAAAGAAATCTATCCGGGAGTAGGCTTTGTGTACATGGGAGAAGAAAGAAAATTCCCTGGCCTGCGGCCTTGCAAACTGCCATGGGTCCACTCCCCCCATCTGATCCATAAACCCCCTAAGTACCTTGGCTGCCGCTGGCCTCTTTCCAGTCCTTGATTTGGAGCGGTCCAGTGCTGGATCCAACACTGTATTGAAGTCCCCTCCCATTATCAGGCCTCCTGTCTCCAGGTCCGGAATGCGCCCCAACATGCGCTTCATGAATCCTGCATCATCCCAGTTCGGGGTGTATACGTTTACCAACACCACTCACGTCCCTTGCAGCCTACCGCTCACCATTACATATCGCCCTCCATTGTCCGCTACAATAGTCTTGGCCTCAAATGACACCCGCTTTCCCACCAATATTGCCACCCCTTTATTCTTCGCGTCCAGTCCCGAGTGAAATACCTGTCCTACCCATCCCTTTCTTAGCCTGACCTGGTCCGCCACCTTCAGGTGTGTCTCTTGGAGCATGGCCACATCCGCCTTCAGTCCCTTTAAGTGCGGGAACACTGAGAAGAAATTTCTTCAGCTAGAGAGTGGTGAATCTGTGGAATTCGCTGCCACAGAATATAGTTGAGGCCAAAACGTTGTGTAATTTCAGGAATGAATTAGATATACCCACTGGGGCTAAAGGGATCAAGGGCTATGGAGAGAAAGTTGGGATCAGGGTATTAAATTTGATGATCAGCCATGATCATAATGAATGGCAGAGCAGGCTCGAAGGGCCAAATGGCCAATTCCTGTTTCTATTTTCGATGTTTCTATTACCATCACTGAATCCCTCACTTTAATCATCCTGGGATTACCATTGACCAAAAACATGACTGGACTGGCCATATAAATACTGTTGCTACAAGGGCAGGGCAGAGGCTAGGAATCCTCAGTGAATATCTCACCTCCTTATTCCACCATCTGCAACACACAAGTCATGAGTGTGATGGAATACGCTCCACTTGCCTGGACCAGTGCAACTCTAATAGCACTGAAGAAGCTCAACACCATCAAGGACAAAGCAGATCATTTGATTGGTATCTCTTCCATAAACATTCACTCCATCCACCACCGACACACATATGTAGGAGTGTGTACTATCTACAAGATGCACTTCAGGAACTCACCAAGGGTAGAACAAAGTACAAAGAAAAGTACAGCACAGGAACAGGCCCTTCGGCCCTCCAAGCCCGTGCCATGCTGCCCGACTAAACTACAATTTTCTACACTTCCTGGGTCCGTATCCCTCTATTCCCATCCTATTCATGTATTTGTCAAGATGCCCCTTAAATGTCACGATTGTCCCTGCTGCCACCACATCCTCCGGCAGCGGGTTCCAGGCACCCACTACCCTCTATGTAAAAAACTTGCCTCGTACATCTACTCTAAACCTTGCCCCTTGCACCTTAAACCAATGCCCCTAGTAATTGACCCCTCTACCCTGGGGAAAAGCCTCTGACTATCCACTCTGTCTATGCCCTTCATAATTTTGTAGACCTCTGTCAGGTCGCCCCTCAATCTCCGTCGTTCCAGTGAGAACAAACCGAGTTTATTCAACCGCTCCTCATAGCTAATGCCCTCCATACCAGGCAATATTCTGGTAAATCTCTTCTGCACCCTCTCTAAAGCCTCCACATCCTTCTGGTAGTGTGGCGACCAGAATTGAACACTGTACTCCAAGTGTGACCTAACTAAAATTCTATACAGCTGCACCATGACTTGCCAATTCTTATACTCAATGCCCCGGCCAATGAAGGCAAGCATGCTGTATGCCTTCTTGACTACCTTCTCCACCTGTGTTGCCCCTTTCAGTGACCTGTGGACCTGTACACCTAGATCTCTCTGACTTTCAATACTCTTAAGGGTTCTACCATTCACTGTATATTCCCTACCTGCATTAGACCTTCCAAAATGCAGTATCTCACATTTGTCCGGATTAAACTCCATCTGCCATCTCTCCGCCCAAGTCTCCAAACAATCCAAATCCTGCTGTATCCTCTGACAGTCCTCATCGCTATCCGCAATTCCACCAACCTTTGTGTCGTCTGCAAACTTACTAATCAGACCAGTTACATTTTCCTCCAAATCATTTTTATATACTACAAACAGCAAAGGTCCCAGCACTGATCATTGCGGAACACCACTAGTCACAGCCCTCCAATTAGAAAAGCATCCTTCATTGCTACTCTCTGCCTTCTATGACCTAGCCAGTTCTGTATCCACCTTGCCAGCTCACCCCTGATCCCGTGTGACTTCACCTTTTGTACTAGTCTACCATGAGGGACCTTGTCAAAGGCCTTACTGAAGTCCATATAGACAACATCCACTGCCCTACCTGCCTCGATCATCTTTATGACCTCTTCGAAAAACTCTATCAAGTTAGTGAGACACAACCTCCCCTTCACAAAACCATGCTGCCTCTCACTAATACGTCCATTTGCCTCCAAATGGGAGTAGGTCCTGTGTCGTGTGTCGAAGAATTCTCTCCAGTAATTTCCCTACCACTGACGTAAGGCTCACCGGCCTGTAGTTCCCTAGATTATCCTTGCTACCCTTCTTAAACAAAGGAACAACATTGGCTATTCTCCAGCCCTCCGGGACATCACCTGAAGACAGTGAGGATCCAAAGATTTCTGTCAAGGCCTCAGCAATTTCCTCTCTAGCCTCCTTCAGTATTCTGGGTAGATTCCATCTGGCCCTGGGGACTTATCTACCTTAATATTTTTCAAGACGGCCAACACCTCGTCTTTTTGGGTCTCAATGTGACCCAGGCTATCTACACACCCTTCTCCAGACTCAACATCCACCAATTCCTTCTCTTTGGTGAATACTGATGCAAAGTATTCATTTAGTACCTCGCCCATTTCCTCTGGCTCCACACATAGATTCCCTTGCCTATCCTTCAGTGGGCCAACCCTTTCCCTGGCTACCCTCTTGCTTTTTATGTACGTGTAAAAAGCCTTGGGATTTTCCTTAACCCTATTTGCCAATGACTTTTCGTGACCCCTTCTAGCCCTCCTGACTCCTTGCTTAAATTCCTTCCTACTTTCCTTATATTCCACACAGGCTTCGTCTGTTTCCAGCCTTTTAGCCCTGACAAATGCCTCCTTTTTCTTTTTGACGAGGCCTACAATATCTCTCGTTATCCAAGGTTCCCGAAAATTGCCGTGTTTATCCTTCTTCCTCACAGGAACATGCCGGTCTTGAATTCCTTTCAACTGACACTTGAAAGCCTCCCATATGTCAGATGTTGATTTACCCTCAAACATCCGCCCCCAATCTAGGTTCTTCAGTTCCTGCCTAATATTGTTATAATTAGCCTTCCCCCAATTTAGCACATTCACCCTAGGACCACTCTTATCCTTGTCCACCAGCACTTTAAAACTTACTGAATTGTGGTCACTGTTCCCGAAATGCTCCCCTACTGAAACTTCTACCACCTGGCCGGGCTCATTCCCCAATACCAGGTCCAGTACAGCCCCTTCCCTAGTTGGACTGTCTACATATTGCTTTAAGAAGCCTTCCTGGATGCTCCTTACAAACTCTGCCCCGTCTAAGCCCCTGGCACTAAGCGAGTCCCAGTCAATATTGGGGAAGTTGAAGTCTCCCATCACAACAACTCTGTCGTTTTTACTCTTTTCCTAAATCTGTCTACCTATCTGCTCCTCTATCTCCCGCTGGCTGTTGGGAAGCCTGTAGTAAACCCCCAACATTGTGACTGCACCCTTCTTATTCCTGATCTCTACCCATATAGCCTCACTGCCCTCTGGTATCCTCCCGTAGTACAGCTGTGATATTCTCCCTAACCATCCCCCTCTATCCCACCTGAAACATCTAAATCCTGAAACGTTTAGGTGCCAATCCTGCCCTTCCCTCAACCAGGTCTCTGTAATGGCAACAACATCATAGTTCCAAGTACTAATCCAAGCTCTAAGTTCATCTGACTTACCCATAATACTTCTTGCATTAAAACATATGCACCTCAGGCCACCAGACCCGCTGTGTTCAGCAACTTCTCCCTGTCTGCTCTGCCTCAGAGCCATACTGGCCCTATTCCCTAGTTCTCCCTCAATGCTCTCACCTTCTGAGATATTGCTCCAGTGCCCACACCCCTGCCATACTAGTTTAAACCCTCCCGTGTGACAGGAGCAAAGCTCGCGGCCAGGATATTTATGCCTCTCCAGTTTAGATGCAACCCGTCCTTCTTATATAGGTCACACCTGCCCCGGAAGAGCTCCCAGTGGTCCAGATAACGGAAACTCTCCCTCCTACACCAGCTGTTTAGCTGCTCTACCTTCCAATTTCTAGCCTCATTGGCACGTGGCACAGGGAGTAATCCCGAGATTCCAACCCTAGAGGTCCTGTCTTTTAACTTTCTGCCTAGCTCCCTGAACTCCTGCTGCAGGACCTTATGCCCCTTCCTGCCTATGTCGTTAGTACCAATATGTACAACGACCTCTGCCTGTTTGCCCTCCCCCTTCAGGATGCCCTCTACCCGTTTGGAGACATCCTGGACCCTGGCACCAGGGAGGCAACATACCATTCTGGAGTCTCTTTCACGTCCACAGACGTGCCTATCCGTGCCCCTGACTATAGAGTCCCCTATGACTATTGCTCTTCTGCGCTTTGACCCTCCCTTCTGAACATCAGAGCCAGCCGTGGGGCCACTGCTCTGGCTGCTGCTGTTTTCCCCTGATAGGCTAGCCACCCCGCCCCCCCCCCCGACAGTATCCAAAGGGGTATACCTGTTCGAGAGGGGGACAACCACAGGGGATTCCTGCACTGACTCACCCATTTCTCTACCTTTGGTGTGACCACATTTATATAACTGCTATCTATGACGCTTTCCGCCACCTGCATGCTCCTAAGTGCATCCAACTGCTGCTCCAACCGAACCATGCGGTCTGTGAGGAGCTCCAGTTGGGTGCACTTTCTGCAGATGAAGCCATCCGGGACGCTGGAAGCCTCCCGGACCTGCCGCATCTCACAGTCAGAGCACTGCACCCCTCTAATTGACATTGCGTCAATTAATTAGTAAATTAAATTTAAAAGTAAAAAAAAAGTTACTGTTAACTATATGTTTCCTAGCACTAGATTTCTACTATAAATGTGAAAGCTAAATACTGTACTCCCCGATCTCTGGCTTAGACACCCCTCTAAATTATAATTAAGTAATTATGTTTAATTAGTTTACCAATGCTTAATTTTTTAAATTTAGTGTAGATTCCCAACCAGCCAATCAGGTCACAGCTTTTCTGTGATGTCACTTCAGTGTCCCCCCCCCCCCCCCCCCCACACACACACAATTTGAAAAGGTAATAAAAGTAAAAATGAGTAGAAATCACTTACTTACCTTCCGAGGGTCTCAGATGCTCTCTGGTTCTCTCCCTGCTGATTAAAAGTTACAGGCCAGAAGAAAGAGAGAGAACAAAACAGTGGGGGAAAAGCACCTTCTCCCACTCTGCACCGAATTACCTCACTGCACCAAATTATCAAGTTCCAAATTCCCACTCTGGATGTGTCTCACTCAGGCTGTGTCTCTTTGACCTGCGCAAAGCTTACTGAGTGCGCTTTCTGTCTGTCTTTTATACAGACTTCAGCTGACCAGGTTGACTCACACTACTTAAATTTCAAAGAGAAAAATACAATGTGCACCTTTGTGCCCCTAAACAGGCCTCAGGTGACTGACAGATAACTGCCTCTCAGCAATTAGGGTGGGGGCAGCTTCAGCCAATCAGACATTAATCTACACACTGCACTTTTGACTGAAAACAGCAGAATTAGACTTACCACTTACGTTTCCTGATTACCTCACTGCACCAAATTACCAAGTTCCAAATTCCCACTCTGGATGTGTCTCACTCAGTGTCTCTTTGACCTGCGCAAAGCTTACTGAGTGCACTTACTGAGACAACACCTTCCAAACCCGTGATCGCTAACATCTAGAAGGCAAAGGGTAGTAGGCACATGGGAACACTATCCCCTGGGGGTTCCCCCCCAAGTCACTCACCATCCTGACTTGAAAACATATCGCCATTCCTTCACTGTCACTCGGTCAAAATCCTGGAACTACTTCCCTAACAGCACTGTGGATGTACTTACACTTCAGGGACTGCAGAAGTTCAAAAAGGGAGCTCTCCACCACCTTCTTAAGGACAACTAGAAATGGGCAATAAATGTTGGTCAAGCCAGCAACGCCCACATCCCATAAATGAATTTTGATTTTTGTTATAAAACGAGATACCAGCAGAGAATTGAGAGACTTCATGCATGCTTTTCAGTTTAGCTGCCCGCTTCCGTGTTTCTTCAGCAGGATTGTCCAATCTGTGCAATTATAATTACATCAGAGCAAAGTTATTCTCCTGTCTTGTTCAACGTTTCCTCTAATTTCGATTTATTGTGTACAGCCTGCTTGTTGCACGACGCAGTTCTTCTAAGATTGCACATATCTTAAAGGGAACTTTTGCCTGTGCATGACCTGTTCTCTGTGTGGCACATTCTCAACTGCTTCATGGCTGCACATCCATGCATAACAACTGTGACATTTCAAAAGTAATCTGTTGGTTGGTAAAGCAGTTTGGATGTTCTGAGCATATAAAAAGTACCAGTTTTTTTATTTTCTTTTGTGGTGATAATACATATACCTCAAAGGAAAATTCCATGCATATATCTTTGTTGTTGAGAGCAACTATGTGATACTATCTAAAACATCTGAGGGAAGGTATTCATCTTGAATTCTTATTAGATGGAAGAGTTCAAGAGTCTGAGCACTTAGATCAATCTGAATACCTGCACTTTTGGAATTCCAAGGCAATGCAAATAAAATCATGGGATTTGCTATAAGTGCAATAGATGAGGACACAGCAACAAAAGACTTGCTCAAGAGTTCTTTCAGTCAATATCTTGCATTTGAAGTAGCTGATCGAGGCTGATGCTTTAGCTGGGAGTATGCAGTCATGGAGCATCTCTTTCTTTTGCACTTTGCTTTGGTATCCACCTCAAACTATATTTGAGCTGAACTCAAATTTATCTACTTCAATATGAAGGTGAAAAGCTTTTGATCACTGGCACAACTGAACCAACATTGGACTAATTGCTGAACATAAGCCTGCATGGATTAGTGACTAGTTCTGCAGAATAGTAACACCATGCAAACTACTATAAAATACAAATTAACCGGAAAATTCTTTCTGAATCTTGCTGAGAGTTGGCATTGGATTCCCAACCTGATCTAGAGCTGGTGATATCTTTTATGCACAACTGGAACCCAAGGTTTTGTTATGGCTGAAGGAATTAAGTTTGGATGTACTTTCATCAGTGCGACATCACATTTATTGAAATGGCTGCAATGTGCTGTTGTGTAGAGTTTACTACAGGGTTTACAATTTGAAGGTTCATAATTAAAATAAAAGACAGCAGACACAGGTTGCAGATATAAGTTACTGGAAAGGTTAAAACCAAGAATTAGAACTGAAAGCTGCCATTGATCAGAAGTCGAAGAGTGGTTAACTAAGATTGAGCCAACTAAGTCGGTGAATCAATGCAGGAATGCAACACACATCTGTTGAGGACTTAAAAACATAAGTTGATAAACTTGCAAAACTTTATTACAACATTATTTTCAGTGCACAAAACACCCAAACTGAGCAAACAGACCCAAGAAACCAAGAAATGATGCAAATGTGCTGGACAACAGAGAAAATTGAGTCACACTAAAAGAGCCTGGTCTGGGGCAAGGCCTTGCCCACCGCACAGATCACATGATCAAGATGGGTATAAAGATGAAATTCCAAGACTTCCGGTGATGGCGGGCAGGAGACAGCCGCACACTGGTAGGCGCTCACTCGGGAATAGGAATTTCGGAGTTTTAACGCCCGGTCCCGGGGCAACGGAGGCTGAAAAGGCTGTAAGAAGGCACAGTGAGGAGAAATGTCCAAGTTTGGAAGAAATACGGCTGTGAAAAAGGGGGTTAACGGAAGTCCACCGGGGAGTGAAAAAGTCAGCGCAGGAACTGTAAGGAAAGCGGAGGCTGGAGCACCAAGGAGAAGCCGCATCGCTCACAGCAGAAGAAATGACCAAGGTGATGGCTGTGGAACTTGAAAAACAGTTCACAAAACACATGGATGCGATGAAGAAGGAGATGGGGGCGGTATTGAAAGTGCTGGTGGAGGAGACGATTGCCCCGGTGACGGCGGCGGTATCAAGCGCAGTGGCGGAGGTGCAGGAGCAAGGTGAGACACTGAAGGAAGTGGAAGAGGCATTATCGCAGCACAGTGATCAACTCACCTCGATGGGGAAGGAGTTGCGGAGGGTGATAGAGACCAACAAGGGTCTGCGAGCCAAAATGGAAGACCTGGAAAACAGATCCAGGCGACAGAATCTGAGGATTGTGGGTCTGCCCGAAGGGGTGGAAGGCCCAAGGTCGACAGAGTATTTTGCCACAAAGTTGGCGAAGCTGTTGGGGGAAGGGGACGATCCCTCCCGATATGAACTGGATCATATGAACTGCCGCCAAGAGTAGTAACTGTGTTTCCGTAGGAGAAGCGTGAAAGAGAAAGTCCTGTGCTGGGCAAAGCAGAAGCGGGTGGTCAGTGGGCTGGAGCTGGTATACGCATATACCAGGACTTTACAGTGGAGCTGGCGAGGAGGCGGGTTGCCTTCAGCCGGCTGGAGAAGGCACTGTACATCAGCAAGATGCAGTGCGGCATAGTATATCCAACTAAGTTGAGGGTGACCTACAAATCCAAGGACTTTTATTTTGGGACGGCGGAAGCAGCGGAGGAGTTTGCGAAGGCAGAAGGACTGTGGCAGAATTGAGAAATGGTCGTGTACCAATGTAGCCTCATGTAACTTTATTTTTTCACTGCGTGTTGGTGCATGTACTAAATGAATCGACGCTGTACATATTTGGACAAGGGAAGAGATGGGACTTTCATTTGCAATGATGGTTCTTTGGGGCTTGGGTGTGTATGCGGGCATTGTGTGCTCAAGGAGATTTCTTGGTTTTCCTGGGACCAGGCAAGGGTGAAGGAGACCCGGGCGGGAGCCTCCACGCTGGCCGGTTTAAGCCGGCCAGTGAACGGGAGTGAGGTGGGGGGAGAGGCTGCGGCCATCGGAGTCTGGTGTAACAGGTTTCGGTGAGTCTAGCCGGGGTGAAAAGTTGGGGGAAGGAATCGAAGTTGGAGGGGGAGTTTACAAGAGGAAGTGGAGGGAGGTGTCTGGGAGGGGATGGTGTCTACGATTCATGGGTGTCATTCACGGTACTCTTTCGGGGATTGGATGGCGTTGAATATTCGAGGGGGGGGGGGGGGTTGGGGGTGTGAACTGTATATGTCAATGGTGACTGACCATACGCGATTCCTGATTCCTTTTTCTTTTTTCCTTTTTTTTTCCACCTTGGGAGGGTTTGTTTTATTTGATGCTTATATTGTCAGATGGGTTGTTGTTTGGGGTGGTGGGAGGTTGGGATTGTTGTTGTTAATAAGGGGATTGACATTGTATTCGTTATCATTTACTGTTTGTTGGTGGGGTGTAAATTCTGAAGAAAATGTGAAAATGGAGAATAAAAATATTTATTTAAAAAAAAGATGAAATTCCAAATCAAATTTGCTTTTGTCCTACTCCTAATTAGATGAGGCAAACTCTTAATTGCAGGCAAAGATTAGATGAATATGTAACATTTTGTGAATCTGAAGGTAGAACATGCATTTGAAACTATAACCTGCTTTTCCAAATAGATAGAAGCACCATCTAACAATGAATGTATATTTGAACTGTTGATGATACGACACGTTAACTATTATTTTAATTTGAATGTTCCAACAAGAATTCCAAGATAAATATTCTTAGTACTTACCATTAGTGAACATTGCCCCCTGTGGGAAAGAAAGCTCGTGACTGTGCTCTGCTTTACAAGCATACATGGCTTTGGCTTGGCTGTAAAAAAAACAGAAAGCACTTGCAGTACTATTACTAGTAAGTAGAACATTTCTTTATATTACTTGTAAACAAGATAGCCATGAGAAGTAAATATAATACACAACAAATCCTAAATTACTTTTCCAAATAAAGTATACCATCCTATGTAAGTAAATGTAAAGCCACCACAGTCCCAGATGACCATAGGCTGCTTTCTCCTTTGAGGGGGAGAGGTAACTGGTGGTGATTTAACCTGGGGATCACCGCACCTCAAGCGAGGGGTAAGGTTGAGAAGGTAGGGCCTTCATGAATAACCTAAGCCGGTACGGGAATTGAACCTGCGCTGCTGGCCTGGTTCTGCATTATGAACCAGCTGTCTAGCCAAGTGAGCTGAACCAGCCCAATGACATGGTAGCACAGTGGGTAGCACTGTTGCTTCACAGCTCCAGGGTCCCAGGTCCGATTCCCGGCTTGGGTTACTGTCTGTGTGGATTCTGCACGTTCTCCCTGTGTCTGCGTGGGTTTCCTCCGGGTGCTCCGGTTTCCTCCCACAAGTCCCAAAAGACGTGCTGTTAAGTAATTTGGACATTCTGAATTCTCCCTCTGTGTACCCGAACAGGCGCCGGAATGTGGTGACTAGGGGCTTTTCACAGTAACTTCATTGCAGTGTTAATATAAGCTTTCTTATGACAATAAAAATTATTATTTTACTGTCACAATTCAATTACGGTCTGGAGTTCATCTCAAGTAGGTTTGAATGTGTCTTCTGCTGCATACTATGCACAGACTATTTGTGAAGTTTTGAGTTTGATGGATGTCATTGATAATCTTCAAAACTGAAACCTTTCATTTAAAAGTGATGCCAATGCTTTATTACTGTTTACAAGACCTACAAATGCTGTACATTATGAGGCCATGGGGACTTCAGGTTTTTCTTCCAGAAAAGTCAATTTTACAAAAGATTTTAAATAATCAGCTAATGACTAATATTATACTTGCACTCAAGTGTATTTCCAAATATGGATTGTTACAAAGGCTTTGAATTTTTAAGTGTTTTTTTTATCTGATATAAAAAAATAAAAATCAGTCTCGAAATACTTAATTTGCCTCAGTTGGTTCAAAAATATTACAAACATCTTCTCTATGTTGATGGCATTATACAATATTCATCTTTATGGTTACAGACATGAATTCTAATAGTTCTGGGCTGAAATGCAGAGCTGATCAATATTGGATGAACCTTAGCTATGAACTGGCCATTTGAGCAAGCCACAAGTAAAGGTGAGCTTAAAATTACATTTTGTATTTTTGTTCCAGTATTTCAGGATTTTGCTCCACCTGGCAATGGCAGTTTGTAAAATTTTTTGTACAATTGGCTATCGACCAGCTTACCTATTAAGAAACATATGCTGTCAGGTATCAGCAATGTAAAGGTATTACATATGTGATCAAACTTGGCTTGTTGTTTGCCCAGATCCTTCTGACTGACTGAAGTGCAACTTAAGAAACAGTTAGAAGTCTCACAACACCAGGTTAAAATCCAACAGGTTTGTTTGGAATCAGTAGCTTTCGAAGCGCAGCTCTTTGATGCAAGATGATACTTTGAATGAGAGGTTTTTCCAGGTAATTAAGTCTTTACAGGTACAGACAGTGCAACTGAAGAGAGAGATAATCACAGGTTAAAGAGGTGTGAATTGTCTCAAGCCAGGACAGTTGGTAGGATTTTGCAAGCCCAGGCCAGATAGTGAATGTAGTGCGTCATGAATCCAAGGTCCCGGTTGAGGCCATACTCATGCGTGCGGAACTTGGCTATCAGTTTCTGCTCAGTGATTCTGCGTTGTTGTGCGTCCTGAGGCCGCCTTGGAGAATGCTTACCTGAAGATCAGAGGCTGAATGCCCTTGATTGCCGAAGTGTTCCCCGATTGGAAGGGAACATCCTGCCTGGTGATTGTTGCGCGATGACCGTTCATCTGTTGTCACAGCTTCTGCATGGTCTCGCCAATGTACCACGCCTCGGGCCATCCTTTCCTGTAGCGTATGAGGTAAACAACGTTGGCCGAGTCACACGAGTATGCACCGCGTACCTGGTGGGTGGTGTTCTCACGTGTAATGGTGGTATCCATGTCGATGATCTGGCATGTCTTGCAGAGGTTGCCATGGCAGGGTTGTGTGGTGTTGTGGTCGTCGTTCTCATGAAGACTGGGTAGTTTGCTGCCAACAATGGTCTGTTTGAGATTGCGCGGTTGTTTGAAGGCAAGTAGTGGGGGTGTGGGGATGGCTGTGGCAAGATGTTTGTCTTCATCGATGACGTGTTGAAGGCTGCGAAAAAGATGTCATAATTTCTCCACTCCGGGGAGTACTGGACGACAAGGGTACTGTCAATGTTGTCCCGTGTTTGTCTTCTGAGGACGTTGGTGCGGTTTTTTGTTGTGGTTTGTTGGAACTGTCGATCGATGAATCGAGCGCCATATCCCGTACTTATGAGGGCGTCTTTCAGAATCTGTAGATGTATGTTACGTTCCTCCTCGTCTGAGCAGATCCTGTGTATACAGAGGGCTTGTCCATAGGGGATGGCTTCTTTAATGTGTTTAGAGTGCAAGCTGGAAAAGTGGAGAATCGTGAGGTTATCCGTGGGCTTGCAGTAAAGCAAAGTGCTGAGGTGAATGTCCTTGATGGAGATGCGTGTGTCCAAGAATGCAAGCGATTCTGGAGAGTAGTCCATGATGAATCTGATAGTGGGATGGAACTTATTGATGTCATTGTGTCGTTTCAGTGGTACTTCACCGTGGGTCCAAAGGAAAAAAGTGTTATTGATATATCTGGTGAAAAGCGTCGGTTGAAGGTCCTTTGCGGTGAAGAGGTTTTGTTCGAACTTGTGCATGAAGATGTTGGCGTATTGAGGTGCGAATTTTGTCCCCATGGCTGTTCCGTGTGTCTGGTGAAGAACTTGTTGGCAAAGGTGAAGACGTTGTGATCCAGGATAAAGTGGATGAGTTTAGAATTGCGCCTGAAGATTGGCAGTTGTCAGTGTTGAGTACTGAGACTGTTGCAGCAATGCCGTCGTCATGGGGGATGCTGCTGTAGAGTGCCGAGATGTCCATTATGACGAGGAATGTTCCTGGTTCAACTGGTCCATGTGTGCTGAGTTTCTGCAAGAAGTCCATCGTGTTGCGACAGAAGCTGGGGGTTCCTTGTACGACGGGTTTCAAGATTCCCTCGATGTAGCCAGAGAGGTTCTCACACAGGGTCCCATTGGCCGATACGATAGGACGATCTGGTGAGTTGGCCTTGTGTATTTTCAGGAGGCAGTGAAGATCTCCAACGCAGGGAGTACGTGGGATGAGAGCACATAGGGTGCTCTGAAGGTCTGGATTCAAGGTTTTGATCAGTCTGTTGAGTTGCTGGGCAACTGTCTGTAGTGTTCCTGGTTGTTGAGTTGTCGGTACACTTCTTTGCAGTAGTCCATTCTGTTCAGTATGACGGTAACCCCTCCATTGTCTGCTGCTTTGATGACAATGTTGCGGTAGGTCTTGAGAACACGGATGGAGTTGCGTTCTGCTTGGGTGACGTTCGGAGCTGTCTTGTGAATGCGACTGATAAATCGGGCAGTGACACAACTCCTGACGGCTTGAGCATACATGTCGAGTCTAGGGCAGCAGCCTTCCAGTGGGGTCCAATGCGACTCTTTCCTCTTCGGTTGCTGCACCGCAGATCGTTGGGTCTGTTGTTCCGATTCATTGGCTGTCTCATTGGGTTCACTGTCAGCCTTTTGGGGTCTGTGGATGAACTCCCGGAGCCTCATTCGCCTGATGAATTCCTCCGTGTCTGCCGCGAGACTGATGTGGTCCATTTTGGTGGTGGTGCAGAAATTGAGCCCTCTGCTGAAGACTTCGATATCGTCTGGTTGAAGGGTATAGTTCAACAAGTTAACAATGGATTTCCCTGTATTGTTTTCTACTGTGGTACCGGGGACGGCTTGGTTGCTGCTGCTGGTGATGCCGAGTTTCTCAAGCTTCCTGTTCTCGGTGTGCATATAGGTGGCGTAGTACTGTTGTCTCATCTGCTTGGCGGCGTAAGAAACAGTTACCAGCTGATTTTAGTCAGTTTAAAGTCAGTGGGTCTGAAATTGCTTGAGTCTCCAGCTGTTGTTATGCGACAGGGGACTGAACAATTGTGCTAACTTGAGTGGACGATAGAAGTTGAGTTCCAACTTGGAATTTGTTTAGAGGGGGTGTTTAGAGGGACAAGGGGATGATGAAGAATGGGGAGGTATAAAAATGTTACTGTAAACTGGAAGGGTTGGACAATCAGAATATCTTTGTTAAAAGCTGGGGAGTTGGATGAGTTAGTGTTTCTGTGAACTAGGTCCAGAAAGATAGGGTGCCTCTATGAATTAGATTAGAGGTGAGGGATTCATCAATATCGGTGGCTGAAACTATTTTTATTAAGGAGTCATATGATTAACTATGATCATAGCATGTAAGCAAGAGAACCTCAATTATTCAATTTGAACATTAGAAAATGACAGTGAACCCATCATTAATTAGTCACAGGGTTGGCACCTGGCTCTTCATGGAAACCATTTACTGCTTCAAAAGATTCATGGTTTGTGGCAACAGATGATAAAAAATGTGATATAAATACGGATTTAAAACATATAAAGTTAGGTTCTTACCGTCTGGAGGAATTTTGTTTAGGAGTACCAATATTTTCAAACAACTGAGCTCTGGATGCAACCCTGGACAGGGAGTAAATAATTCAACAAATCAAGATACTTAGTCTTTTGATATCACCAATTTTATCAGAATTCACCCTTTTTATATAATGTTAATGCATTAAAGTCCATAATAAACCATTAAAATAGCATTTATTAGTCTAATAAACAGAGTAATCTGAAGAAATGAAAACGTGGGTGTATTTTCTGTAATTCCTCTTGTATTTAAAGAAGTACCTCTACCTGCTAGGAGACATCTTGATATTTTTTACCTGGCATGGAGATCTGCTATTTTCTCTTCCCCTTTCACCTACTTATTCCTGTTAGCCCATCCTTTTTCAGCGCCTTACCCCAAGAGTGCCTCTACATCAGAATTAAGTTCTAATCTGAGCAATAATGGAAGCCGCTCCTCAAAGTTGTATCACTGGAGTAAATTAGAAGGACAAAAATATGCTATCAAAACTGGAATATTCATTGATGGTGAGAAATGATAAGTATTTTGTGGAAAGCTTTATCCTCCCCACTTTTGATTTTTTTCTTGACTTTATTTTCAACAACTGTTTGTTCAGCTGGTTTTGGGAGAGTAAGGACAATATTTGCTTATTTTTAATGAATTTTGCTAGTTCAAGAATCACCAAATGAATACTGCTTTACCAGTCACATCATTGTGACATCTATCATTTATCTATATATTTTGTACAATATACTTCCATAGGAAACACTATCAAAATGAGATGTCGAGGAGCAATTTGTTCCCCAATATCTATAAAATAAAAATATGTGTGTGTGAAATGTCTGTCTGATTGTTTATTTGTTGGCATATTGCTCCGGTCCTTGGACCAATTTCAATCAAAGTTCGTGAGATGATATCTTGAACCAATGGGCATTGATATCTTGAACCAATGGGTGTTGACATCTAACCACTCCCACAGTGGGATTACCATTTGTCTCTGAGCAGAGGATCTTGTGACCCTGCCTACACTGTATCCCTGCTGACAAGACAGGCTTAAACTGCTGTCACAGTTTTGCATCTCAATGTTCAAAGGGACATACAGGTTTTTAAAGCAGTCCAGCAATATGTCCTCCAAAGGATTGCTCAGGCATGCCTTGGGGAGTGGCACTGGCAACAGTATTTGTGCTCCCACCACTGCACTGAACAGTATTTTTACTACTGCCCCTCAGCCAGTCAGACAAAACCACTGCCCATGCCAAGGTGATGCAGCTCTAAGCTGCACAAGACCCAGAGTTTCTCAGGAACATACTGAATACCGAATGACCCCCTAGTCCCCACCACTAGCGTATCTTTGCGAAGCTCCTTCAAATAAATCGTAGTTAAGATGTCCACCTGAAGAAGAAAATGCTTAGCAGCTTACAAAATCATCCTGTTATATCACTGCAAACCTGGTGTCTCTTTTTCATTTGAAATGTAACCCAAACTTTGCCATCTAACGTTCCAAAGATCTCAGACGAGCACTCAATTTATGTTATGACACCCCAGGCTAGTGCACAGTCGATTCCAGCCCTACAGGCCCCAGAGTTCCAGCACAAGTGAATTAACCAATAATTTGTATAAAAATTCACAAAACTGTTGGCCCTTGGCTGCCCAATAATTTACAGACACCAGGTTTGTAAGATGAAACACAATTACTGCCTATTTATAACAGAAAAAAAATGAAACATACAGTAATTACAATGGAGTAAAGGCAAGCTAACCTAATACTCCCCTTTTATTGTCCCACCCTCTACCCCCCACACACAAAATAGACAAACACAGAGGGGTGGAAAGGGGTAAAAAAGAATAATAAAGATTTAAGGTGAAAAAAAATAAAAGAGTCCTTGCTTTCAATGTTGAATTCTTTGCAGCAGGCGATGCTCCCAGCAGGCTGCTGATGGAAGCCACTGGTGTACAGTTGGTGATAGTCTTTATGCAGAAACATTCATTCTGTACTCACAGGGAGTAGGATTTCTTCTGGAGAGACACTTTAGGCTTTATTAAACTGGGCCTTCAACTCAAAGGTACACCTTTGAGTGTACTTCTCTCTTCAGACTCTTTGTCTTCCAGCCCGAGTTTTAATCCCAATCCTTTGTAGTTTCATTAAAATGGCATCCAGCCTTACTGGGGAAAAGAGTTCTAACACTGGATTTTTGGGGAGATTTCATCATAGCAGTGATGGATTATTGCTTTCTTGATTTATTCATGGTTTTATGTGCTAATTGAATGCATAACTAAAGAGTAAAAGTATTAAAAATGTCTTGACTGTGTGAATACAGTCATTGTTTTAGATAATGAATAAACCATCAAACTTTGGTGCCATGTTTGCAGAAATGCAAAACATTGTTTCATGTCATGTATAAAAGCCCATTGTAATGCTTAAAATGTCTGAACAGCAAGGTTAATGTAAGCACCATATCTTTGTAGGAATGGCGTAAGTGGCAGGTGCACGTAAACTTAGGTATAGGGGCACGTTTAGGGGCTGGTTTACTGCACGTATAGGGGCTGGTTTAGCACAGGGCTAAATCACTGGCTTTGAAAGCAGACTAAGGCAGGCCAGCAGCACGGTTCAATTCCCGCACCAGCCTCCCAGAAACAGGCGCCGGAATGTGGCGACTCGGGGCTTTTCACAGTAACTTCATTTGAAGCCTACTTGTGACAATAAGCGATTTTCATTTCATTTCATTTCAACTTTTAATTAATTTGATGGACAATAGTGAATTTTAAGTAATGACCAATGCATGGATAACAAATCATTTTCTAAGTGACAGACAGTTGTTTGAATAAACCAGAAAGCCTCAGCTGAGAATTAGAACCAATGAGGGTAAATAACAGGTTAGACCATAGATATGGACTCCCTTAAAAATAACATAAGAACATAAGAATATAAGAACGAGGAGCAGGAGTAGGCCATCTGGCCCCTCGAGCCTGCTCCACCATTCAATGAGATCATGGCTGATCTTTTGTGGACTCAGCTCCACTTTCCGGCCCGAACACCATAACCCTTAATTCATTTATTCTTCAAAAAACTATCTATCTTTATCTGAAAAACATTTAATGAAGGAGCCTCTACTGCTTCACTGGGCAAAGAATTCCATAGATTCACAACCCTTTGGGTGAAGAAGTTCCTCCTAAACTCAGTCCTAAATCTACTGCCCCTTATTTTGAGGCTATGCCCCCTAGTTCTGCTTTCACCCGCCAGTGGAAACAACCTGCCCGCATCTATCCTATCTATTCCCTTCATAATCTTATATGTTTCTATAAGATCCCCCCCCCTCATCCTTCGAAATTCCAACGCGTACAGTCCCAGTCTACTCAACCTCTCCTCGTAATCCAACCCCTTCAGCTCTGGGATTAACCTAGTGAATCTCCTCTGCACACCCTCCAGTGCCAGTACGTCCTTTCTCAAGTAAGGAGACCAAAACAGAACACAATACTCCAGGTGTGGCCTCACTAACACCTTATACAATTGCAGCAGAACCTCCCTAGTCTTAAACTCCATCCCTCTAGCAATGAAGGACAAAATTCCATTTGCCTTCTTAATCACCTGTTGCACCTGTAAACCAACTTTTTGCGACTCATGCACTAGCACACCCAGGTCTCTCTGCACAGCAGCATGTTTTAATATTTTATCATTGAAATAATAATCCCTTTTGCTGTTATTCCTACCAAAATGGATAACCTCACATTTGTCAACATTGTATTCCATCTGCCAGACCCTAGCCCATTCACTTAGCCTATCCAAATCCCTCTGCAGACTTCCAGTATCCTCTGCACTTTTTGGTTTACCGTTTATCTTAATGTCGTCTGCAAACTTGGACACATTGCCCTTGGTCCCCAACTCCAAATCATCTATGTAAATTGTGAACAGTTGTGGGCCCAACACTGATCCCTGAGGGACACCACTAGCTACTGATTGCCAACCAGGGAAACACCCATTAATCCCCACTCTTTGCTTTCTATTAATTAACCTATCATCTATCCATGCTACTACTTTCCCCTTAATGCCATGCATCTTTATCTTATGCAACAAACTTTTGTGCGGCACCTTGTCAAAGGCTTTCTGGAAATCCAGATATACCACATCCATTGGCTCCCCGTTATCTACCGCACTGTTAATGTCCTCAAAAAATTCCACTAAATTAGTTAGGCACGACCTGCCCTTTATGAACCCATGCTGCGTCTGCCCAATGGGACAATTTCCATCCAGATGCCTCGCTATTTCTTCCTTGCTGATAGATTCCAGCATCTTCCCTACTACCGAAGTTAAGCTCACTGGCCTATAATTGCCCGCTTTCTGCCTACCTCCTTTTCTAAACAGTGGTGTCACGTTTGCTAATTTCCAATCCGCCGGGACCACCCCAGAGTCTAGTGAATTTTGGTAAATTATCACTAGTGCATTTGCAATTTCCCTAGCCATCTCTTTTAACACTCTGGGATGCATTCCATCAGGTCCAGGAGACTTGTCTACCTTTAGTCCCATTAGCTTGCCCATCACTACCTCCTTGGTGATAACAATCCTCTCAAGGTCCTCACCTGTCATAGCCTCATTTCCATCAGTCACTGGCATGTTATTTGTGTCTTCCACTGTGAAGACCGACCCAAAAAACCTGTTCAGTTCCTCAGCCATTTCCTCATCTCCCATTATTAAATCTCCCTTCTCATCCTCTCAAGGACCAATATTTACCCGAACCACTCTTTTTTGTTTTATGTATTTGTAGAAACTTTTACTATCTGTTTTTATATTCTGAGCAAGTTTACTCTCATAATCTATCTTACTCTTCTTTATAGCTTTTTTAGTAGCTTTCTGTTGCCCCCTAAAGATTTCCCAGTCCTCTAGTCTCCCACTGATCTTTGCTACTTTGTATGTTTTTTCCTTCAATTTGATACTCTCCCTTATTTCCTTAGATATCCACGGTCGATTTTCCCTCTTTTTACCGTCCTTCCTTTTTGTTGGTATAAACCTTTGCTGAGCACTGTGAAAAAATCACTTGGAAGGTTCTCCACTGTTCCTCAACTGTTTCACTATAAAGTCTTTGCTCCCAGTCTACCCTAGCTAGTTCTTCTCTCATCCCATTGTAATCTCCTTTGTTTAAGCACAAAACACTAGTGCTTGATTTTACCTTCTGACCCTCCATCTGTATTTTAAATTCCACCATATTGTGATCACTCCTTCCAAGAGGATCCCTAACTATGAGGTCCTAAATCAATCCTGTCTCATTACACAGGACCAGATCTAGGACCGCTTGTTCCCTCGTAGGTTCCATTACATACTGTTCTAGGAAACTATCGCGGATACATTCTATAAACTCCTCCTCAAGGCTGCCTTGACCGACCTGGTTAAACCAATCAACATGTAGATTAAAATCCCCCATGATAACTGCTGTACCATTTCTACATGCATCTGTTATTTCTTTGTTTATTGCCTGCCCCACCATAATGTTACTATTTGGTGGCCTATAGATTACTCCCATCAGTGACTTTTTCGCCTTACTATTCCTGATTTCCACCCAAATGGATTAAACCTGATCCTCCATAGCACCGATGTCATCCCTTACTGTTGCCCGGATGTCATCCTTAAATATCAGAGCTACACCATCCACTCTGTCCTTCCGAAAAGTTTGATACCCTCGGATATTTAACTCCCAGTCGTGACCATCCTTTAACCATGTTTCAGTAATGGCCACTAAATCATAGTCATTCACGATGATTTGCGCCATCAACTCATTTACCTTATTCCGAATACTCCGAGCATTCAGGTAAAGTACACTTATATTGGCTTTTTTTTACCTCTGTTCTGAATCTTAACACCTCGATCAGTAACCTCTCCTAAGTTATATTTCCTCTTAATCTTTCTCCTAATTTTCCTTGTCGTTGAACCCATATCTTCATGTAGCAACCTGCTGCGTCGCTTACCATTAATGTTTTCACTTCCCGTTTTATTTATTTTAGTATTCCTGGTCCTATTCACTGAGCTCCCCTCAGCCACTGTACCTTGTACTGTCGCCCTTTTTGATTTTTGACTATGGCTTCTCTGCCTTACACTTTCCCCCTTACAGCTTTTTATTTCTGTCCCTGTTTTACTACCTTCCAACTTCCTGCATCAGTTCCCGTCCCCCTGCCACATTAGTTTAAACTCTCCCCAACAGCTCTAGCAAACACCCCACCCCCCTTCCCAGGACATCGGTTCCAGTCCTGCAGGGATGCAGACCGTCCGGTTTGTACTGGTCCCACCTCCCCCAGAACCGGTTCCAATGTCCCAGGAATTTGAATCCTTCCCTCTTGCACCATCTCTCGAGCCACGCATTCATCCTCTCTATCCTGACAGTCCTACTCTGACTAGCTTGTGGCACTGGTAGCAATCCTGAGATTACTACCTTTGAGGTCCTACTTTTTAGTTTAACTCCTAGCTCCCTAAATTCAGCTTGTAGGACCTCGTCCCGTTTTTTACCTATATCGTTGGTGCCTATGTGCACCACGACAGCTGGCTGTTCACCCTCCCCCCCCAGAATGTCCTGCAGCCGCTCCAAGACATCCTTGACCCTTGCACCAGGGAGGCAACATACCATCCTGGAGTCTCGATTGCGTCCACAGAACCGCCTGTCTATTCCCCTTACAATTGAGTCCCCTATCACTATAGCCCTGCCATTCTTCTTCCTGTCCAGCTGCGCAGCAGAGCCAGCCACCGTGCCATGAACCTGGCTGCTGCTGCCTTCCCCTGGTGAGCCATCTCCCTCAACAGTATCCAAAGCGGTATATCTGTTTTGCAGGGAGATGACCGCAGAGGACACCTGCACTGCCTTCCTACTCTTGCTCTGTCTTTTGGTCACCCATTTTCTATCTCCCTCAGTACCTTTCACCTGCGGTGTGACCAACTCGCTAAACGTGCTATCCACGACGTCCTCAGCATCGCAGATGCTCCAAAGTGAGTCCAGAGCCATCAAGCGGTCTAACAGGAGCTGCAACTGTACACAATTCTTGCACGTGAAGGAGCCAGGGACAGTGGATGTGTCCCTGAGCTCCCACATCGCACACGAGGAGCATGACACGGGTCTGAGATCTCCTGCCATGTCTTAAACCTTCGGTTAACTTCAACAACTACAATTTCAAAAAAAAACAACAAAGAAAAAATAAATAAATATGCCAATGAAAAGAAACAGAAAAACAGAAACACCACTTACCAGTCACAAAAAGCACTTCCTCCCCACCCAGCTTCGAATTCCCACCTAGATTCAAATTCCCAAACTCACTCTTAGCTGTGTCTCACTCCTGGCTCTGTCTTCTCTCTGGCTCACTGGGAGTGAGTTTACAAGTGGCTCTTATTAAACTGTCCTGAATTGACTCCCCTCCCCCACCTGCTTTTAGATCAAGGTAGATTTAAGTGACTGACACTTAACTGCCAACCAGTTATGTGAGTGGGTGGGGCAGCCCTTGTTAACCCACACTGCACAATACTAGATTAATTTAAACTCCTGAAATTTAAAAGGAACTGCCTTACTGATTTAAATCAATTCCCACCTAGATTCAAATTCCCAAACTCAATCTTAGCTGTGTCTCACTCCTGGCTCTGTCTTCTCTGGCTCACTGGGAGAACTCACTGTAAGATCACATGGGCGAGGTTTCATTCATGAATTCCTGCCTTCCTGAGTTCTTGAATCATCTGTCTGTTCATGTTTAAAATGATTTCTTTATGCTTTTATGCTTAATTCTTTTCGCTATGTTCTGACCAGTTTATGTATTATTTGATCTAAGTTTTGATTCAGTTCTTATGCAAGTGTATTTAAGTGAATATTTAGTGTGTTTTGGACATCTCCATCCACTGGACTTTGTACCTTATTTTTGGGAGAAAGATAAGAGATCCTACAGCAGCGAAAGCAAAACTAAAAAAAAACAACTTTACTGGGCAGAGACATTCCAGAGAATTCAGAACCAATCACCACTGGTTACCGGCAAAGTCCAGCATTCTGAGCCAGTTTATTGGCCGTCAGCCAAGACAGTCAAATGGAGTCATCACTGATTTCTCCTGATTGAATCAAATGCATTAAAGTTACAGGCCCATTAATCATCCATGGATCAAAATCATAATAGCTGAAAAAAATGGGGACAAACAGGGAATAAACAGGGTTTAAACAGGAGGATCTTGACATTATTGCATGAGCGTGTGCAATGTGCAGCACGATGGAACGCAACCTCACAGCCAAAGTGTGCATCTGCAGTGATTAATTGTATTATACGTTAGCTGCTACCGCAAAGGATCTTTCAGAAAAACAGCACTTACACTGATCCAGGTTTCTGATAGCCATTGCTCGTTGATGTGTCTAACCTTCGTCTAATCGCTGTCTTTGGAGGAAGTGCTGGGTTGGATGCAGTTTTGGGTGTATCTTTTAAATCCATTGAAGAAAGATTTTGAACAGAACTGCTAAAAGTTCTGGTATTAGTACCTGGAAAGAATTTAGCAAAAACTCTTCAATTTATTTTTAACTTTTCAATTTGCAACTTTAACCATTAAAAAAATGACCTGTGAACCTACCATCTGTTGTAGGGAGAGAGGTTAGGGAAGTTGTTATTGATCTTTTAAGTCCAGTATATTTATAGGATCCCTCACTGCACAGGTTTAATGGCAGAGGTGGGTTTTCCACATTAGTAACAGACAACAGACTCTGTGAATCTGCCTGACCATCTGTTTTAACAGTATCTTCACTGGAGCTTGATTCTGGGCTTGTGGTCCAAACAATTGTGCCCTTTTGTCCAGGCAATGACACAGGTGCTGATACCCATTGTATTCCACTATCTCCTATTTCCCTTGGCAAATGATGCTGAGAGGAGCTGGTTTTCGAGGAGCTGTTTAATTCTGATGAATGAGAGGACAGAGACTCTATGCTTCCCATTGGTGTACTGTCTGGGCTGCTGCTGAAAGCATCACCTGAAAAAAGGAACAAATATAAGAGTATGTACAAATTCCACCCCAGATAATGGAAAAAGATAATAGTACCGACTTATGTGATTTTCTATTGCATATATACAACCAGCATAGATCATAGATCATAGATCATAGAATTTACAGTGCAGAAGGAGGCCATTCAGCCCATCGAGTCTGCACCGGCTCTTGGAAAGAGCACCCCACCCAAGGTCAACACCTCCACCCTATCCCCATAACCCAGTAACCCCACCCAGCACTAAGGGTAATTTTGGACACTAAGGGCAATTTATCATGGCCAATCTACCTAACCTGCACATCTTTGGACTGTGGGAGGAAACCGGAGCACCCGGAGGAAACCCACGCACACACGGGGAGGATGTGCAGACTCCGCACAGACAGTGACCCAAGCCGGAATCGAACCTGGGACCCTGGAGCTGTGAAGCAATTGCGCTATCCACAATGCTACCATGCTGCCCCATGCATGATGAGGCATAAGAAGCTTTTCTAAATATTCTCAAGTATACTGCGAGAGGACACCTCAGAGGGCAGTGAGGCTATATGGGTAGAGATCAGGAATAAGAAGGGTGCAGTCACAATATTGGGGGTATACTACAGGCCTCCCAACAGCCAGCGGGAGATAGAGGAGCAGATAGGTAGACAGATTTTGGAAAAGAGTAAAAACAACAGGGTTGTGGTGATGGGAGACTTCAACTTCCCCAATATTGACTGGGACTCACTTAGTGCCAGGGGCTTAGACGGGGCGGAGTTTGTAAGGAGCATCCAGGAGGGCTTCTTAAAACAATATGTAAACAGTCCAACTAGGGAAGGGGCGGTACTGGACCTGGTATTGGGGAATGAGCCCGGCCAGGTGGTAGATGTTTCAGTAGGGGAGCATTTCGGTAACAGTGACCACAATTCAGTAAGTTTTAAAGTACTGGTGGACAAGGATAAGAGTGGTCCGAGGATGAATGTGCTAAATTGGGGGAAGGCTAATTATAACAATATTAGGCGGGAACTGAAGAACATAGATTGGGGGCGGATGTTTGAGGGCAAATCAACATCTGACATGTGGGAGCCTTTCAAGTGTCAGTTGAAAGGAATACAGGACAGGCATGTTCCTGTGAGGAAGAAAGATAAATACGGCAATTTTCGGGAACCTTGGATGACGAGTGATATTGTAGGCCTCGTCAAAAAGAAAAAGGAGGCATTTGTCAGGGCTAAAAGGCTGGGAACAGACGAAGCCTGTGTGGCATATAAGGAAAGTAGGAAGGAACTTAAGCAAGGAGTCAGGAGGGCTAGAAGGGGTCATGAAAAGTCATTGGCAAATAGGGTTAAGGAAAATCCCAAGGCTTTTTACACGTACATAAAAAGCAAGAGGGTAGCCAGGGAAAGGGTTGGCCCACTGAAGGATAGGCAAGGGAATCTATGTGTGGAGCCAGAGGAAATGGGCGAGGTACTAAATGAATACTTTGCATCAGTATTCACCAAAGAGAAGGAATTGGCAGATGTTGAGTCTGGAGAAGGGGGTGTAGATAGCCTGGGTCACATTGTGATCCAAAAAGACGAGGTGTTGGGTGTCTTAAAAAATATTAAGGTAGATAAGTCCCCAGGGCCTGATGGGATCTACCCCAGAATACTGAAGGAGGCTGGAGAGGAAATTGCTGAGGCCTTGACAGAAATCTTTGGATCCTCGCTGTCTTCAGGGGATGTCCCGGAGGACTGGAGAATAGCCAATGTTGTTCCTCTGTTTAAGAAGGGTAGCAAGGATAATCCCGGGAACTACAGGCCGGTGAGCCTTACTTCAGTGGTAGGGAAATTACTGGAGAGAATTCTTCGAGACAGGATCTACTCCCATTTGGAAGCAAATGGACATATTAGTGAGAGGCAGCACGGTTTTGTGAAGGGGAGGTCGTGTCTCACTAACTTGATAGAGTTTTTCGAGGAGGTCACTAAGATGATTGATGCAGGTAGGGCAGTAGATGTTGTTTATATGGACTTCAGTAAGGCCGTTGACAAGGTCCCTCATGGTAGACTAGTACAAAAGGTGAAGTCACACGGGATCAGGGGTGAACTGGCAAGGTGGATACAGAACTGGCTAGGCTAGAGAAGGCAGAGGGTAGCAATGGAGGGATGCTTTTCTAATTGGAGGGCTGTGACCAGTGGTGTTCCACAGGGATCAGTGTTGGGACCTTTGCTGTTTGTAGTATATATAAATGATTTGGAGGAAAATGTAACTGGTCTGATTAGTAAGTTTGCAGACGACACAAAGGTTGGTGGAATTGCGGATAGCGATGAGGACTGTCTGAGGATACAGCAGGATTTAGATTGTCTGGAGACTTGGGCGGAGAGATGGCAGATGGAGTTTAATCCGGACAAATGTGAGGTAATGCATTTTGGAAGGGCTAATGCAGGTAGGGAATATACAGTGAATGGTAGAACCCTCAAGAGTATTGAAAGTCAAAGAGATCTAGGAGTACAGGTCCACAGGTCATTGAAAGGGGCAACACAGGTGGAGAAGGTAGTCAAGAAGGCATACGGCATGCTTGCCTTCATTGGCCGGGGCATTGAGTATAAGAATTGGCAAGTCATGTTGCAGCTGTATAGAACCTTAGTTAGGCCACACTTGGAGTATAGTGTTCAATTCTGGTCGCCACACTACCAGAAGGATGTGGAGGCTTTAGAGAGGGTGCAGAAGAGATTTACCAGAATGTTGCCTGGTATGGAGGGCATAAGCTATGAGGAGCGATTGAATAAACTTGGTTTGTTCTCACTGGAACGAAGGAGGTTGAGGGGCGACCTGATAGAGGTATACAAAATTATGAGGGGCATAGACAGAGTGGATAGTCAGAGGCTTTTCCCCAGGGTAGAGGGGTCAATTACTAGGGGGCATAGGTTTAAGGTGAGAGGGGCAAGGTTTAGAGTAGATGTACGAGGCAAGTTTTTTACGCAGAGGGTAGTGGGTGCCTGGAACTCACTACCGGAGGAGGTAGTGGAAGCAGGGACGATAGGGACATTTAAGGGGCATCTTGACAAATATATGAAAAGGATGGGAATAGAAGGATACGGACCCAGGAAGTGTAGAAGATTGTAGTTTAGTCGGGCAGTATGGTCGGCACGGGCTTGGAGGGCCGAAGGGCCTGTTCCTGTGCTGTACATTTCTTTGTTCTTTGTTCTATGGCTCATGGCATATTGTTAAGAAGTGAAAATGTTTCCTATTCAACTTAAAAATTATTTCATAAAACAGTTAGGAGGAGATATTTTTAACATTACCTGAACATTTTTGACAAAGTTTAAAAAAATAATTTTAGAGTACCCAATTATTTTTTTTCCCAATTAAGCGCCAATTTAGCACAGTCAACCCATCTAACCTGCACAAGTTTGGGTTGTGGGGGCGAAACCCACGCAGACACGGGGAGAATGTGAAAATTCCACACGGACAGTGAGCCAGGGCTGGTATTCGAACCCGGGTCCTCAGCGATGCAGTCCCAGTGCTAGCCACTGCACCACATGCTGCCCCATTTTTGACAAAGTTTAAAAAAATATATATTTATTAAGAATTTTAACACAATTTTTCACCCTTACAAACAAACCCCGCCTCCCGTAACAAAAAGAAAGAAAGCGCACATAGCAAGACATGAACATGGTAAAACAATATGTTACAGAGCTTTGTACATTGGATTCCTCCCGTACATGTCAGTTTTCCAGATCCTTCATGTATTTTCTTGCTCAAATACCCCCCAAACAAACCCCCCTTCCACCGCCACGCAAGACAACCCCCCTTCCCCCCCCCGGGTTGCTGCTGCTGCTGATCGACCTTCATCTAACGCTCCGCGAGATAGTCTCGGAACGGTTGCCTGTAGAACTCCTGCGCAGACCCTCTCAAGGCAAACTTTATCCTCTCCAACTTGATAAACGCTGCCATATCATTTATCCAGGCCTCCACGCTGGGGAGCTTCGCCTCCTTCCACATTAGCAAGATCCTTCGCCGGGCTACTAGGGACGCAAAGGCCATCTCCAACCTCTTCCATGTCGCCCTTTCTCCCTCCATCACCCACTTATGGATCATCGCCACATTTGCTGCCCAGTAGTAGCCACCCAGATTCGGCAATGCCAACCTTCCTCTGTCCCTACTGCGCTCCAGAAACCCTCTCCTTACCCTCGGGGTCTTATTCGCCCACACAAAACCCATAATACTCCGGCCTCTTTCGCCTCCTGCACTCCCGGCTCGTCCACTACTCCAAATAGTGCTAGCCCCCAGCTTGGCTTGACCCGGACTTTCACCACCTTAGATACTGTTCCCGCCACTCCCCTCCAGAACCCCTCCAGTGCCGGGCATGACCAAAACATATGGACATGGTTTGCCGGACTTCCTGAGCACCCCCCACATCTGTCCTCTACCCCTAAGAACCTACTCAGCCTCGCCCCCGTCATGTGCGCTCTATGAACCACCTTAAATTGTATCAGGCTAAGCCTGGCACACGAAGAAGAGGAATTAACCCTACTTAGGGCATCAGCCCATAGCCCCTCCTCAATCTCCTCCCCCAGCTCCTCCTCCCATTTACCCTTCAGCTCCTCTACCAACGCCTCCCCCTCTTCTTTCATCTCCTGGTATATCGCCGCCACCTTGCCCTCTCCGACCCATACACCCGAGATCACCCTGTCTTGAATCTCCTGTGCGAGGAGCAACGGGAATTCCCTCACCTGTCGCCTCACAAACGCCCTCAGCTGCACGTATCTGAAAGCATTTCCCGGGGGTAGCCCAAACTTCACCTCCAGTGCCCCGAGGCTCGCAAACGTCCCATCAATGAACAGGTCCCCCATTCTTCTAATCCCTGCTCGATGCCAGCTCTGAAACCCCCCCGTCCATCCTCCCTGGGACAAACCGATGGTTACCCCTGATCGGGGACCACAACGAGGCTCCCATTGCACCCCTGTTCCATCTCCACTGGCCCCAGATCTTTAGCGTTGCCGCCACCACCGGACTCGTGGTGTACCTTGTCGGCGAGAGCGGCAGCGGTGCCGTCACCAGTGCCCCCAGGCTCGTTTCCTTGCAGGACGCCATCTCCAACCTCTTCCATGTCGCCCTTTCTCCCTCCATCACCCACTTACGGATCATCGCCACATTTGCTGCCCAGTAGTAGCCACCCAGATTCGGCAATGCCAACCTTCCTCTGTCCCTACTGCGCTCCAGAAACCCTCTCCTTACCCTCGGGGTCTTATTCGCCCACACAAAACCCATAATACTCCTGCCTACCCTCTTAAAAAAGGCCTTGGTGATTACAATTGGAAGGCACTGAAACACAAAAAGAAACCTCGGGAGGACCACCATTTTGACCGACTGCACTCTACCCGCTAGCGAGAGCGGCAACATGTCCCATCGTTTGAAGTCCTCCTCCATCTGCTCCACCAGCCTCGTCAGATTAAGTTTATGTAGGGCCCCCCAACTCCTAGCCATTTGGATCCCCAAGTACCGAAAGCTCCTTTCCGCCCTCCTCAGCGGTAGATCATCTATCCCCCTTTCCTGGTCTCCTGACTGTACTACATTAAGCTTATAGCCCGAAAAATCCCCAAACTCCCTTAGAGTCTGTATGACCTAAACCATCCCCTCCACTGGATCCGCCACATACAGCAACAGGTCGTCTGCGTAAAGCGACACTCGGTGCTCCTCTCTCCCTCGGACCACCCCGCTCCATTTCCTAGACTCCCTTAATGACATGGCCAAGGGTTCAATTGCTAATGCAAACAACAAGGGGGACAGGGGGCACCCCTGCCTCGTCCTACAATACAGCCAAAAATACTCCGACCTCCGCCGATTCGTAATCACACTCGCCACCGGGGCTCTGTATAGGAGCTTAACCCAACTAATAAACCCTCCCCCAAACCCAAACCTACGCAGCACCTCCCAGAGGTACTCCCACTCTACTCGGTCAAAGGCCTTCTCCGCGCCCATAGCCGCCACTATCTCTGCCTCTCCCTCCACCGATGGCATCATTATCACGTTTAGCAGCCGCCGCACATTGGTGTTTAGCTGCCTGCCCTTTAAAAATCCCGTCTGGTCCTCGTGAATCACCCCCGGGACACAGTCCTCGATCCTCGTAGCCAGCACTTTTGCCAGCAACTTAGCATCCACTTTGAGGAGCGAGATCGGCCAGTACGACCCACATTGAGGTGAGTCCTTGTCGCGCTTCAGGATCAAAGAGATCGTCGCCTCAGACATTGTCGGGGGCAGGGTCCCTCCCTCCCTTGCCTCATTAAAAGTCCTCACTAGCAACGGGGCTAACAGGTCTACGTACTTCCTATAGAACTCAACCGGGAACCCGTCCGGACCTGGGGCCTTCCCTGCCTGCATACTCCCCAGACCTTTGATCAGCTCCTCCAACCCAATTGGTGCCCCCAAACCAGCCACCTCCTGCTCCTCCACCCTCGGGAACCTCAGTTGGTCCAAGAATCGTCGCATCCCCTCTTCCCCCGCTGGGGGCTGGGATCTGTACAGCTCCTCATAGAAGGCCTTGAATGCCTCATTTACTTTCGTCGCACTCCGCCCCGTAGCTCCCCTTCCATCCTTGACTCCACCTATTTCCCTCGCTGCCATCCTCTTACGGAGCTGGTGTGCCAGCATCCGGCTCGCCTTCTCCCCATACTCATACGTCGCCCCCTGCGCTTTCCTCCACTGTGCCTCTGCCTTCCTTGTGGTCAACAGGTCAAACTCCATCTGGAGACGTCGCCTTTCCCTAAGTAGTCCCTCTTCAGGGGCCTCTGCGTATCTCCTGTCCACTCTTAAAATCTCCCCCACTAACCTCTCCCTTTCCATGCCCTCGATCTTCTCCCTATGAGCCCTGATGGAGATTAGCTCTCCCCTGATCACCGCCTTCAGCGCCTCCCATACCACCCCCACCTGCATCTCCCCGTTGTCGTTGGCCTCCAAGTACCTTTCAATGCACCCCCTCACCCTCCCACACACCGCCTCATCTGCCAGCAGTCCCACGTCCAACCGCCACAATGGGCGTTGGTCCCTCTCCTCCCCCAACTCCAGTTCCACCCAGTGCGGGGCGTGATCTGAAATGGCTATGGCCGAATACTCCGTTCCCTCCACTTTCGGGATCTGCGCCCTGCCCAGAACAAAAAAATCTATCCGGGAGTAGGCTTTGTGCACGTGGGAGAAAAAAGAAAATTCCCTGGCCTGCGGCCTGGCAAACCTCCACAGGTCCACTCCCCCCATCTGGTCCATAAACCCCCTAAGCACCTTGGCCGCAGCCGGCCTCTTTCCGGTCCTAGATCTGGAGCGATCCAGTGCTGGGTCCAACACCGTATTAAAATCCCCACCCATTATCAAGCTTCCTACCTTCAGGTCCGGAATGTGCCCCAACTTACGCTTCATGAATCCAGCATCATCCCAGTTCGGGGCGTATACATTTACCAATACCACCCACGTTCCCTGCAACTTACCACTCACCATCACGTATCAACCTCCATTGTCCACTACGATATTCTTGGCCTCAAATGACACCCGTTTCCCCACCAATATTGCCACCCCTCTGTTCTTCGCATCCAGCCCCGAATGGAATACCTGTCCTACCCATCCCTTTCTTAACCTGACCTGATCCGCCACCTTCAAATGTGTCTCCTGAAGCATGACCACGTCTGCCTTCAGTCCCTTTAAGTGCGCGAACACTCAGGCCCTCTTTACCGGCCCATTCAGGCCCCTCGCATTCCACGTTATCAGCCGGATTGGGGGGCCTCCCCTCTCCCCCAATCAGTGTGCGTTCCTCCATTCCCCTCCCCTCCGTCCTTCCCTAGCACGGGAAAAATTCTGCGCTTTCCTAAGCCTGCCCCGCCCCCTCTGGCGCAGCTCCTGTCGCGGCCTTGTCTCATTTCCCCCATCCCCGAGCCTCCCCTCCCTCCAGCACCGGCGCCCACCGTCTCGTACGGTCTTCTCACCCGGTCCCTTTCCCCATCCCCATCCATCCCCCAACCTGTGGAACATTTCCTGCGCGTGATTAACACCCTATGTACAACAAACATCGAACATCCCCCCCACCCTCACAAACCCTCAGTTTGAGTCCAACTTTTCAGCTTGAATAAAGGTCCAAGCCTCCTCAGGCGTTTCAAAATAGTGATGTTGATCCTTGAATGTGACCCACAATCGCGCTGGCTGCAGCATTCCGAATCTCACTCCTTTCCTTGGCCCGGTTGAAACCCGCTCTCCTCTGCTACCTCCGTACTCCAGTTCGGGTATATTCGGATCTCCGCATTCTCCCAGCTGCTGCTCCGCTCTTTCTTGGCCCATTTCAAGACCCTCTCTCTGTCCGTGAAATGGTGAAACCTCACCACAATCGCCCTTGGCGGCTCATTAATTTTGGGCCTCCTCGCCAGCACCCGATGTACCCCATCCAGCTCCAGAGGCCTTGGAGGGGCCTCCGCGCCCATCAGCGACTCGAGCATCGTGCTCGCATATGCCCCGGCATCGGCCCCCTCCACTCCTTCAGGGAGACCCAGGATCCGAAGATTCTTTCTCCTCGACCTGTTCTCCAGGTCTTCGAATCTTTCCGCCCACTTTTTGTGCAGCATCTCGTGCGCCTCCACCTTCACCGCCAGGCCCAATATCTGATCCTCGTTCTCATTAACTTTTTTCTGCACCTCCTGGATCTTTACCTAGTGGGCCTTCTGGGTCAGCCCTAATCCTTCAATCGCCGACAGCATAGGCGCCAGCATCTCTTTCCGCAGCGCCTCAAAACAGCGCTTAATGAACTCTTGCAGCTCCGGCCCGCCTTCCACTTTATCTCCGGCCGGCGCCATCTTGTTTTTCTTCCCTCGCTTCTCCCGCTGCTCCAACGCCGCTTTTTTAGCCGTTTTACTTCTTGTCCGATCCATAAACAGTGAAGGGGGACCTCACTCTCACCTTCCCACACGGAATGTCTTCAAAAAATTCCTGTTGGGGCTCCTCTAGAGAGCCCGAAAGTCCGTGATCACGGGAGCTGCCGTATCGTGAGGCTTAGCTCCGCATCGCCGCAACCGGAAGTGATTTTTGACAAAGTTAACACTTGCATCCACTTGTAATATTTTGATTGGCATCAATACAACATGGAAAGCAGAATCTTCCATTTAAGAGACTTAAGTATGGTGGCAGATGGTTTCAATGGTGTGTATGCCGCTGGCCAGAATGGTGGGAACCCATGTCCAATTCAATGCTTAGAAGCTAATTAATTATGCACAGGCGAATATTATGCCAAATGATCTGACATGTCAGGAGCTGATTCGCCTGCCCGCCTTCAGCTGGCAGGTTCGAAGGTCTGGGCGCGATATTTAAATGCATGTCCAACACATACATCCAACTCTCTCCAGCCCACCTATCTTCAGGACACATGCAGAGATGTCTTCCAGTGACAAGAAGAAAGCTGAAAGCCTCAAGAGAAAGAAATATCCCACTTTACCCACCAGGTACTCAAGGCCTTGATTAGAAGACTGCGGGTGCACAGGCATATCCTGTATCCCACGGATGGCTTCAAGAAGCATGCCAACCTCACATCTTCTGCCTGGGAGGCTGTGCAGAGCAGACCAGCATTGCTGACAGCCACACCTGAAGCACCATCCAGTGCAGAAAGAGGATGAATGATCTCATCTGCTCCATTAGTATAAATCATCCTTCAACTCCCTGCAACATGAAACTCTCATCATGGCATCCTGCACTCAAACGGCCACTCTGTTCACAGATCTCACATAAGCATTAGAGGGGGACACAACCATTAGGCGGAGACTTTCACATCACCACCATCCCAGATCTCAAGTTGTTCACACCCATCCTCTGACCCTTCTGGGGAGGACTTAACACACAATGGGACATGCATCTTAGCCAACCTCTGCTCTATCCTTTCTCATTGCATTCCTTTCTTTCATCATCATACAGGCCAAGATGGCACACAAGATGGCACAAAATCTGGCAGACCAGGGGGCAGGGATGGCTAACATCATTGCCCTAACTGAGTTGGCTGGAGAGGACAGGGATCGCCATTGTGGGAAAGGGGAGAGCGGCCTCTCCCAGAAACCTAGTACAAACTATAGCTCCATCACTTCCTCAAATCCTGACAATCACAGTGAGTCGCATGCAGTCTTATATAACTCATCAACTAAAACTCTTGTTCTCCATTTTCTAGGCACCAGCAATTTGAAATGAAAATGAAAATGAAAATCGCTTATTGTCACAAGTAGGCTTCAAATGAAGTTACTGTGAAAAGCCCCTAGTCGCCACATTCTGGTGCCCGTTCGGGGAGGCTGTTACGGGAATCGAACCATGCTGCTGGCCTGCCTTGGTCTGCTTTCAAAGCCAACGATTTAGCCCTGTGCTAAACAGCCCCTGATTTGAGGCCTGCAAGGCAGCTAAACAGCTGTCCAAGCCCCCAGCCAGACCATGTCTGAAGAGGAAGCTCTGGAAGAACCATCACTGTGCTGAGCCACACCCTCCACCAGCGCAGAGACAAACACCTCAGTGGCACAGCTCTATATTAGACTCGGGCTCACTGACACGTGTCCCCAACAGTTGGAGGCAGGGGCAGCCCAGGTCTCCCGCACTCAGAGGGCAGCTGGAGACCTGTCACCTGCTCAGTACGAGTAAGGTGATGAAACTCTTGAAGTGTCCGCCAACTCAATGCTGGAGGTACAATACAGGTGGCAGAACATTAGGCAGAGATTTGACAGTTACTCAAACTAGGATGAACAATGGAGGACACTGTACACATCCCGTCTGATGATGTGGCTCTGAAATGCGAGTGCCTTCGTCACCATGGGAAAGTTGGAAACCCCACCATGAAGACCTTGGTCCAGTATGTCTTGCTGGATTTGCACTCAGCCTTCTACCCCGTGGTCACACACCCTGGCGGGCACCATCAAGATATAGGTGACATGGAGACAAGGCACCTTGACCTCCCTCCAAGAGCACCATTTCTTCAGGCACCCATAAAGAGGATGAGTTCCAGCTGGATATCCTGGAGGCCTCCGCTCGGGACACTCCAAGTGTGTGCAGCGCTCACAGTCCCCTTGGCCTGTGACCATCCAATCCAGCGGCTCAGGCCGCTGAAGGCACTTCTGCCCCTGAATAAGAAACCCTTAACAGTCTGGGTTCACCATGGTCATCGAAAAGATCGTGGCATAGTGTAGGAGTGTTTCCAAGGACTGGGTATTGAGTTGGCTTTTACGTGGGGTTCCTCCCTCTTAGTTACAGCTCAGCTGAACACAAAGACCTGCAGACACATCAACTCTGGTTAAGACGGCTTTATTTTTCCAAGCTTAGTCCACGGAAGAGGGACAGTGATTTGAATAAATGCCAAAACCACTCACTCTACTTTACATTGGTGTAGACGCCCCAATTATATAATGTTCAAAAAATCAATAGCCCACCTCAGTTGGACTTGACCAATCCTTGGAGCTGTCAACTTTATATTGACCAATCAAGGTTACTTTAAGCAACATGGTGACTTCTGATCAACTCATGATTTAACCCCATCCCGCCAGCTGTTGTTTACCAGGATACTTTATCCGTTATGACTTTGTTTTGCTGCCATTCCGATGTTACTTATCTCAGCCAGTTCCTGCCCATCTTATTATTCATCTAGGGGCAGGATGTTGAAGTTGGTTCCTCTTTATACCATGGATTGTCTGAGACAGGATGTTGGGGCCACAAGAACTGCTTGCTGAGCTGACTGCGTTATTGCTGACCACACTATTTCTGTATAAACCCTAACCCAAAGGTCTTAAAAACATAGGCAAGTTAGCTAGCTTAAATTCCATCATGAATTGCGGCCACTGCTTTTAGCAAGAGTCTGAATGCTTGTTACTGTTATGTTCTAAAAATACAACTTTTAAAAAATATATATTTTTATTCTCCTCCTTTTTCGCATTTGCTCCCAAATTTGCACCCAACAATAAACAATAATCAGTAACGAATGCAATGTCAATCCCCATATCAATAACGAGTCCATCCTCCCACCAAACCCCCAAACATTAGCCCGTATGTTAACATAAAAAAATGACAAAAAAGAATCAGCAATCACCCATAGTCACCATTAACACATACAGTCCTCCTTCTCCCAACCCTCCCAGCCCCCACCCTCCTAATGTTCAATGTAATCCAATTCTTGAAAGTGCATAATGAATAATGCCCATGAATTGTAGAACCCCTCCATCCTTCCCCTCAGTTCAAATTTGACCTTCTCAAACGTTATGAATTCCAGCAGGCCCCCCCCGCCACGCCAGGGCACAGGGTGGAGAGGTTGACCTCCACCCTAACATGATCCGCTTTCGGTCGATCAACGAGGCGAAGGCTACAACATCTGCTTCCGCACCCGTTTCCAACCCTGGCTGGTCCGACACCCCGAATATGGCCTCCCGAGGGCCCGGGTCCAGTTTCACATGCACCACTTTAGAGGTTACCCTAAAAACCTCCTTTCAGTAATCCTCCAGCTTTGGACAGGACCAACACATATGAATGTGGTTTGCGCACCCCCCGCAACATTCACACACATCTTCTACCCCCACAAAGAGCCAGCTCATCCTCGCCCTTGTAAGGTGTACGGTATACATCACCTTCAGCTGTATCAGCCCCAACCTCGCACACGAGCTGGAAGTGTTCACTCTCCGGAGCACGTCACACCAGAACTCCTCCTCCATACCTTCTCCCAACTCTTCCTCTCCCTTTGCCTTGACCCTTCCAGCGGCGCCTTCTCCTCTTCCAAAATAGCCCCGTAAACCACCGATACTACCCCTTCTCCAGTCCCCCTGTCATCAGCACCACCTTCAGCAATGTGGAAGCCCGCTCTACTGGGAAGCTCTGTATCTCCTTTCTAGCAAAGTCTCGAACCTGCATGTATCTAAATATTTCCCCCTGCTCCAGCCCATACTTTGCTCCCAGCTCCTCCAATCCTGCAAACCGACCCCCAAGAAACAAATCTTTTAGTGTCCTAATTCTTTTCTCCTCCCATCTCCGAAAATTCCATCTCACTTCCCTGGCTCCAATCTCTGGTTCCCCCGAATCGGCATTTCCCTTGACCCTGCCCCCAACTCGAAATGCTGGCGAAACTGCCTCCAAATTCTCAACTAAGCTATTACTACCGGACTCCCAGAGTATCTCCCCGGGGTCGTTGGGAGCGGCGCTGTTGCTAGCGCCTTCAATCCTGACCCCCTGCACAAACTCTCCTCCATTCTGACCCATTGAGTGTCAACACCTCTGACCCAGCTCCGTACCTTCTCCACATTCGCCGCCCAGTAATAATACATCAGGTTTGGAAGACTAAAAATACAACTTTAATGGTTAATAATGATTGCTGGGTATACTTTCTGTGATTTGACTCAATCCTCAATAAACTAACTTATGTAGAACTATTCCAGTGTTATCCTAGCTATCCGGTTTTAAGGGGTCTCATTTCAGGACACCCCCCTTCACATAGTAGTCAGCTAGCTGTCTCCACGTCTGCTGTGGATGTTAAGGCTGCACCCAGGCATATTGGTAGGGTTAGGAAAGTTAAAACTATTAATGTCACTTTTGGGTCACGGGTGTGCTATCATTGCAAAGAAATTGCTCTTTTGAAAACACACTTGATGGTTATGTGAATGTTTTGGTCAATTTAAGGCTTTGTGATTTTGTACATCAAAATCTTCTTACGTTGATTTTTAACCCACTCAGTGATCGTGTCCCACTGGGAGATTAATATTCATGTGATGTCAACCTCAGTTGATCTAGTCTCCACACCCTGGTGTGATGTCAGGGAAATGTGTTTAAATCTTTATTTGAAGTGTGAATGTTTCTAATCCCTCTCTCAAAAAGAACACGATTGAGTGAGAACAGCTCATTAGCATTGAAATTCTAGTGGCATTTGTGTGCCCTCAGTGGTAGTGCAGAAGGTAGGACATGCACGGAAAGAGGAGATCCCATGGCATGTCCTCATCACATTGGCAGCAGTGTTTGTATCATTGGATGGCTGTGAAAGCTTCAAGGGTGGTGGCAAAAGCTTCAAGTCTTCTCTCACAACATTGCTCCTCAAAGGACTCTCAGTTCCCGAAGTGAGCGCATTCACAGGATACCATGGATCAAATTGAGATCATGGTCTGGCGATTCATCAAGCCAGAACACACAAATGTGAATGCAGGACTTGTTCTTACTGTGAGTAGTTGGACACCACCTGAGACGAAAGGAAGCATTGAGGTCTAGGAGAGATGTGGTCATATGCTGTCACTTAACTTTGCTCTTCCTGCAACCTGTCAGCAATTAAAGTATCACAGGCACATCTTCCTTCCTCCATGGCATCATGGTGCTCATACTGAAGCGTTCTGAGCTTCCCAGACCTCCGGATCTTCATCCTCCAATGAGCTCTCATCCTCTTCCAGGTCACCCTCTGACAAGTAATCACCTCTTTGCATTGCCAGATTGTGAAGGACACAACACACTGCCATATTGTGGGAAACCCTATCAGGAGAGTATTGTAATGAGCCATCTGAGTGGTTCAAGCATTTGAAGCACATCTTCAGAATCATAGAATTTACAGTGCAGAAGGAGGCTATTCAGCCCATCGAGTCTGCACCAGCCCTTGGAAAGAGCATCCTACCTAAGCCCACTGCTCTTTGGACTGTGGGAGGAAACCGAAGCACCCGGAGGAAACACATGCAGGCATGGGGGAGAAAGTGCAAACTCTGCACAGACAGCAACCCAAGCCGGGAAGCGAACCTGGGACTCTGGAGCTGCGAAGCCACTGTGCTAACCACTGTGCTACTGTGCCCCCCTATGGTCTGCTCTATAAGGGAGCATGTGAAGCTGTGAGCAGCATTGTGCCTCTCCTTGGAATTAATCTGGGTGCGACGCACTGGTGTCATCAGCCAGCATTTCAGTGGTACGCCTTATCCCCAAGCGACCATCCCTGCAGACATAATGCCCCCCCAAAAATCTTCAGCATCTGGAAGTGACTCAGAATGTAGGAGTCAGGCAACTCTCAGGATACCAGGTATAAACATGTAGTAAGTGCTTCTAATGATCCAACAACAATTGTGCATTGATGGAATGGTAGCACCTTGAGGTTTATAAACATTAGCGTCTGCTGCCATGGATCCTGTACAGCCACATGGGTGCAGTCTATTGTATCTGTCACTCTTGGGCAGCTTGAGATGGCGGCAAAGCCAGTGAATCTCGCAGCCTCACTATCTTCATCCAGAGCAAACGTGACATAACGATGGCCGTTCCTGTAAAGCACCTGTGACCTTGTGATCATCACTCATTTTCAAATTGGTTGGAAGCCGCCGTAAATTCCCACTGGCATGACGCAAGATTGGAAGGCGCGAGGAGATTCTGGAGACCAGCTGTTTCAATGAGCATTCACAAGATTTAAATGAATGCAAATGGTCTTCACACCACTCGGCAGCGGGATAACCTACCTGCCATTGACTGCTATCAGGAGTATTGCAAACTGTTTTTACATTGGTATTTTTTTGACTTTTGCCTGCCTCTATATTTTCTACTCCGACCTGTCACAAAACTCATTGCAGGCAGGATGGGAGAATTGCACCTTCTATGTGAATCTTCAATGTCTTTCACTAGTAGAAATATCCCCATGGAACCGACTGTAGAAAATAACCACTTGATAGAGCAAAATAAAAATGTATTGACAGCACCAATAAAAAGGTGGATATTGCGAAACAAACATAAAAAATGAGGAGCAGCAGTCCATATGACCTCTCCAGCCTGCTCTGCCATTTATTAGAATCATGGCTGATCATCATGTTCTTTATTTGCTTGTCAGAGAAAACAACCTCTCAGTGCCTTCCCTTCAAACGCCTTCAGAAATGTGTATGTTTCAATGAGATCATCCCTCTTTCTTCTAAACTCCAGGGAGTTTAGACCTAATTTACTCACCCTCTCATCCGAGGAAGCAATCCAATGAACCCTCATTGTACTATTGCCTAGGCAAGTAATATACTGCCTTAAATATGGTGACCAAAACTGCACATAGTACTCCAGGTGTGGTCTCACCAAAGCCCTGTACAATTCTAGCGAGAGCTCCTTCTTCTTGTCATCATATGCCATTTACATTGTGAATTGCTTGTCCTACATGCTAACTTTGTATTCCTTTTCGAGTACATCCAAGTTCCTTTTAACATCAACATTTACAGGTTTCACGCCTTTAAAAAAATATTCTGCTTTTTGATCCTTACTATCAAAGTGTATAGCCTCACACTTACCCACATATCCTCCATCTACCACCTTGTCACCACTAATTAAACTTGTACACTCACTGAACACACCTCATAAACCCACCCCAGAAAGTCTGTATGACCGACACTGCACCTGAGCTGTGTTTTCTCCACACACTGCACACGGAGGCGGCATGGTGGCACAGTGGTTAGCACTCTTGCCTCATCACCAGGGACCCGGGTTCTATTCCAGCCTCGGGACACCGTCTGTGTGGAGTTTGCACTTTCTCGCCCTTTATGTGTGGGTTTCCTCCGGGTGCTCCGATTTTCTCCCACAGTCCAAAGATATGCAGATTAGGTGGATTGGCCATACTAAAAATTACCCCTACATGTCCAGGGATGTACAGGATAGGTTATGGGGTTACAGGGATAGGTTGGGGTGGACACTTGTAAATGGGCAGAGTGCTTATTCAAAGGGTCGGACAGGCTTGATGGGCCAAATGGCCTCCTTCTGCTCTGTAGGGATTCTATGACTGACACAGTACTTAACTCACTTAACGTACTCACACTAGGATAACAGATTATGTGGTTTAACACAGTATCACTGGAAGCAAAGGGGATCAAATTATTGCCCTCCAGCTCCCCTGGAGCAGAACATGGATGGCAGTCTAGTGGCTCTCCTGAGTAATGGCTCTCCTGGGCCTGCTCTGGCCTCTCTATTAGTGGAGACTCTTTTTTTTCGGATTCTTTTTGTCAGCCTCCCAGAAGTTGGTAAAGGATTGGTGACAGTGCAACTAAGAGTCCATTTGCATGACAGTCATGGGACCAGCTAGAATAATGGCTCCAGATTCTCCATTCATAGGTTTCCTCCCTCCCACTCTTTCTGCTCTCCCAATCATGGAGAGCAAATATGGGAGAGATAGAGATATTATGGAAACAGATAGGTTTGATAGAGGTAAACTATTTCTATTTGTTGGGACTAGGGGGCATAATGTGAAATTTGAGCCAGACCTTTCAGGAGTGAGGTTACAGACTTGGTATGGTGCAGAAGGAGGCCATTCGGCCCATTGTGTTTGCACAGGTTCTCCAAACGAGCATTATGATTTAGTGTCATGGCCCTGCTTATTCCCCATACCCTTGCACATTGTTTTATTCAAATAATTATCCAATACCCTCTTGAATGCCTTGATTGAATCTGCCTCCACCACACTTGCAGCAGTGCATTCCAGAATAAATCACTCACTTTGTGAATAGTTTTTTTTTAAACATCACATTTGCTTCTGATGGCCTCTCTTTCTCGATCCTTTTACGAGCCAGAACAGTTTCTCCTGATATCTACTCTATCCAGATTCCTATCTCTATCCAATTTCCTCTTGGCCTTCTTCTCTCCAAGGGGACAGTCCCAACTTCACTAAGCTATCCTCATAATTGAAGTCTCTCATTCCTGTAACCATTCTTGGAAACCTCTTCTGCACTAAAGGATAAAGAAATCTGATAAATTATTTGGTATCTATTTTTTTTACTATAGCCAAAGGAACCTCTTCTAATACATCTCTCAATTGTAGATATTCAGAAAAGATTTGAGTTTGTGGTTTGCATTTTTCAAATGAGGGCGTGTTGTCAAAAAAATTAGTATAGCTTTTTATGTTGTGCTTACTGTCTGCATCCGCCAGGCACAAAGTTGGGCTGTAGATGCCTCTTGGCCTTCTTGGACCTGTTGACAGGCAAGTCGCCTTGCTTCGCCTAGATCCAGATCTCTGCTCAGGTTGAGGAAGAGGAACATTTGGGTCAGGTAGAGTATGGAATATCTATGAATGAGGAAAACAAACATGCATTGGTAGAACATTATAAAATACTATAACATTTATAAATGTACTGAAATAGAAAATAAGCTGCCCAGCAACAAATTATTCAATTACTATTTTAAACAAACAAGCTAACCATAAAATACATCAATTAGGATATACACACATGGATACATCCATACACACACATAAACGCAAGCATCACAGAGATTGGCACGCCCTTTAAAAAGTGACAGTTCAGGCTTCCCCACCCCAACATCGCAGGCATCAGGGCTTCAATGCCCCCCACCCACCCTCGCCTGTATCAAATCCCTCACTCCCAAGGAACGCTGGCATTGGGGCTCTCCCAATGGGTCTCCATTCTGCCCCCATTCCTGTCTCGCCAGCATCAGGACCCCTTCCCCCAAACACCAGTACGACCACCTCACTTCCCCCAGGTGAGCGACGCCCCTGCATGGAGTCGCCAAAGGCCTCCTCCCTCATTCATGTCCCCCTTTCAGGCTCAGCTCTCTTTCAGCCCTTGCCCACTTGGCAGTGCCAATCTGGCACCTTGGCAGTGCCAACTTGGCACTGTTAGTGCAACCTAGGATCCTGGTCGACATTGCTAGGGTTTTACCATGTCCCCGACTGCTCAGAAGCTCCAATGTCCCTTGAGCCCGCTGGCCTGGTCATCACATCTGGTGCCCGGTGGTGGAGACCAGTAGTGATTCTTGTGGACCTCCCGGTGCCATTGGGGGGGGGGGGGGGGGGGGGGGGGGGGGGGGAAGAGATATACCGGGAGCCGGGAAAATATGGTTTGAAACTGATCCAGCATATCTAAATGATATGGTTCACGCTCAACAAGTACATGAGCCAGATTATGTCTGTTGCAGTGAGTCGGGAGCATCTGATCGCACCTGCCGCGAACTCCGTTCACGGGCTCTACCGCTACTCTTCCGACACAGCGGGATGTACGCCGGCACAACGTGGCCAAAGAATTGCCCCCATAGTGTTTCCATAATAAGCCAATCAAAACCCAAAGCTGCAAAAAAATCTCTTAACCTTCTTTGCTCTACTCCAAATAAATAGTCTCAGTGTCTCAAGTTAGAAAATAAAAAAAGTAATTGCTGCACATTAGAGTAGTTATATTAATTAAACAGAAATTACAATCTTGTATGAAATATATGCAAAACTAAACAAGAAGCATATAAAGTATAATGGCGTAACCAGCCAATAATTAAACAAATCTTAAAGCCCCACTGCTAGTGCTCTCCATTTCAGTATTGAATTACAATACAATATGTAGAACAAAGACATTTTTGTTTTAATTGCATCGGATATTATTAATACTGAAGGTTTGAGTTAGCGTTTTGAGAAACCCCCCCAATGTCGCTAACCCAAACTCCCGACTTCGGGGACTCCGACTCCCTCCGTCCCAGTAAAATCCGTCTCCGGGCCACCAGGGAAGCAAAGGCCAAAACGTCGGCCTCTCTCTCCCCTGGGTTCTCGGGTCTTCTGACACTCCAAAGATCGCCACCTCTGGACTCGGAGCCACCCTCACTTGCAGGACCTCTGACATGACGTCCGCAAATCCCTGCCAAAAGCACCCCAGAACATGTGTACATGATTCGCAGGACTTTCCCCACATCACCTGCACCTGTCCTCCACCTCCTCAAAGAACCTGCTCATCCGGGCCACAGTCATATGAGCCCATTGGACCACCTTGAATTGGATCAGGCTGAGCCTGGCACACGACGATGATGCGTTAACTCTCCGCAGGGCTTCCTCCCATAACCTCGCCTCCAACTCCACCCCCCCACCCCCCAAACTCTTTTTTCCACTTTATCTTCACCTCTCCTACTAGAGCTGACTCCCACTCCATCTGCTCCCAATAGATCTCCGAGACCTTCCCCTCTCCAACTCCTGTTCTCGACATCACGTTATCTTGTAACCCCCTTCGCGGGAGGCGTGGGACGCTCGAGACCTGCCTCCATACAAAATCCCTCACTACAGATACCGGAACCCGTTTCCATCTAGCAACTCAAACTCCTCCTCCAGCTCCTCCAAACTCAGAAAGCACTCATCAAGAAAGAGATCCCCAAATCTCTCGATTCCTGCCCACTGCCACCTCCGAAGGCCCCTGCCCAGCCCCCCCGGAACGAACCAATGATTATCGCATAACGGTGCCCACTCCAAATCCATGTGCAGCCACCACTGTCTCCACACCCTCAGGACTGCCACTAATACCGAGCTTGTGGAGTATCGAGCTGGCGAGAACGGCAGATGTGCCATTAACAATGCCCTTAAACTCGTGCCCTTACAGGATGCCGCCTCCACTTGCCCCCCACACTGACCCCTCCCCCACTATCCACTTCCTCACCATCGATATATTCGCCGCCCAATAATAGTTAATAAAGTTCGGAAGAGCAAGCCCCCTCTCCCCACGCTCCCACTCCAGCAGCACCTTCCTCACCCTCGGGTTTTACCGGCACAAATAAATCCCAAAATTACTGCATTCATCTTCCTAAAAAACACATTGGTGATAAAAATTGGGAGACACTGAAAAACAGACAGCAACCTCGGAATGACTGTCATTTTCACAGTCTGTACCCTTTCCACCAGAGGCAGAGGGAGCGCGTCCCATCTCCGGAAGTCCCCCTTCATCTGCTCTACTAGCCTACCCAGATTCAATTTGTGGAGCTGTCCCCATTCCTGTGCCACCTGAATGCCTAAAGCTCCCTCCAAGGATCTTGAATGGCATCTTCCCCAATCTCCTCTCCTGCCCCCTTGCCTGGATCGCAAATACCTCAATTTTGCCCATATTCAATTTATACCTGAAAACCGGCCGAATTCCTCTAGTATCCCCATAATCCCTCCAATACACCCCAATGGGTCTGATATATACAAGAGCAAATCGTCCGCACAGAGCGGGACCCTATGCTCCACCCCCATTGTACTATCCCCTGCCAGACCATCGAAGCTCGCAATGCCATTGCCAAAGGCTCTTCGGCCAGGATAAACAGCAGTGGGGAAAGTGGACATCCCTGCCTCGTCCCCCGGTACAGCCTAAAATACTCTGACCTCACCCGATTCATGCACACGTTTGCCACCGGTGTCTGATAAAGCAATCGGACCCAGTCCACAAATCCCTACCCAAACCTAAACCGTCCCAGGACCTCCCATAAGTACTCTTACTCCACCCGATCGAAGGCCTTCTCTGCATCCATAGCCACCACCACCTCAACCTCGCGCCCATCTGCAGGCATCATGATTACGTTCAAGAGCCTCCTAATATTTGTCGTCAGGTGTCGCCGCTTAACAAACCCCATCTGGTCTTCCGCTATTATTCCTGGGACACAATCCTCGATCCATGTGACCAGGATCTTTGCCAGCAGTTTAGCATCCACATTCAATAAGGAGATTGGTCTATATGACCTGCAGTTTTCTGGGTCTTTGGCTGCTTGAAAATGAGAGAGATTGATGCCTGCGACAACATCGGGGCAAGCACTCCCAGCTCCTTTGCTTCATTAAATGTCCATACCAACAGCGGCCCCAGCACCCCCGAAAACTTGTTATATAATTCCACCGGGTATCCGTCCGCGCCCTGGGCCTTACCCGATTGCATCGCTTCCAGCCCCTCTATTACCCCCCCAAGCCTAATTGGGGCCCCTAGGCCCTCCACCAGTTCCTCATCCACCTTTGGGAGCTACAGCCCTCCCAAAAATCACCTCATCCCCTCTTCTCCGGCTGGGGGTTCCGAGTTATACAGCTTGCAATAGAAATCTCGAAACACTCCATTCACCTCCGCCGGAACCAAGGCCATCTTCCCCCCTGTATCTCTCACTTTCTCAATCTCTCTCGCCGCCTCCTGCTAATTTTGTTTTACTTTTATACATGACCAATGACAATAAAGAACTTAAAATATAAATAGCTCAGACAGTACCTTTTCATAATTCTCAATCAGAATAATAGCTCAGGCAGTACCTTTTCATAATTCTCTATCAGAATCTCAACCACAATGTTCTGAAATTTGATGTTCATCATAGCTGCTACAGTTTCCTCTTGGGATCTCATTAGCGTTGGTCCAAAAATAACACCCAAGTTGGAAACAGTCATCAGGTTTTTTTGACTGTGAGTGGATACTCTGCAATTATATAACATGAAAATATTCATTTATTGTATTGAGATGTGTTAGTAATTCACATTTAATGTTAACTCAAAAACAAGCGCAAAGAAAATCTAAAGCTGTAAGAACTGCAGAAATGTTGAGGTTGAACGAGATCTCTACAGTTAATCTGACGATAGATCTCTAGTACCTTCAATCACTTTCTCTGCCAAATATCTATCCCATAAATATAATCGATCTTCAATAACTTTGTGAATAGACTGCGCAACATATTTATCATCATCTGTGTTACTGTGTAAAGAAGTGTCATTATGCCATTTGCTCACCTTCCACTTCTGGACTCAGTCTACAAGTTGATTATCATTTCCTGAGATTTATGATTTATCTCTCTGATCCAACTCCCCTACTACTGCTACCACATGCTGCAATGAAACTTGGTCTCAAAGACTTATGCACAAAGTACTTCCTGTATTACATCCTATGCACGATTACCATTTAGCTGCATTTCCATTGTTTATTCACCTTCCAACTGCCTTTTCCAGTCTCAACTTTATATTTATCTGCTACTTTTCATCCCGCCCCCTCATGAAGGGCAGCACGGTAGCATAGTGGTTAGCACAATTGCTTCACAGCTCCAGGGTCCCAGGTTGGATTCCCGGCTCGGTCACTGGCTGTGCGGAGTCTGCACGTTCTCCCCGTATATACGTGGGTTTCCTCCGGTTTCCTCCCACTGTCCAAAGATGTGCAGGTTAGGTGGATTGGCCATGCTAAATTGCCCTTAGTGTCCAAAATTTCCCTTCGTGTTGGTTGAGTGGGGTTACTGGGTTATGGGGATAGGGTGGTGTGGGCCTGGGTAGGGTTCTCGATGGGCCGAATGGCCTCCTTCTGCACTGTAAATTCTATGAATACTATGAATTTATTCAATTTCTTCCATATTTGGTTAATCTGTTTCATTTGTACAATTTAATCAATGCATTACAATTATGGAGATTTGAGTTGTTCTGCATCCTAATATATTTTTCCAATTACATTAAACATTGAATTTGGTGCACTTGTATGTGATATTTGGTGCATTGAGAATTATCTATCAGGCCAACATGGATTTCTGATAAATCTCCTATTGCAACCCCACCCTTCATTCCCAGTCATGCCTACCACCCACTCCGTCTTTGTTGTATTTGTTGGTTTATTGCAGGTACTGCTACTCAATTTGGTGTTGACAATTCTGTGAGGAAGCCAGAAACAAAAAAAAGAATTTGGCTGGAGGTTGTTGTGTCAAGTGTCTGTCATTATGTTGTCCCAGAATTTTTGGGGGATTGTTCTAAAATTACATCACCATAGTAGGCACAAGCCTATCAAGCATGGACGGGATCATTATTCAGCCTTTTCAACCTTACTTTGCTCCTCATTTGTCCATTAGCCATCCAAATGGAGATACACATAAAGAAATTTGGCAATGGAACTTGAACCAGGAACCTCATGGATTGGAGGCTCTGCCGCAATTTGAGGGCAACACAAAATGTTTGCTTCTTCCTGAGTTTGCAGCTTCTTTTCTGAAACCTCTTGCCCCCTGGTGTCAGTGCAAGGTTCTGCTATAAGTCAGCCATACACTTGACTTGTGCATTGATAATAGGCATAGGCAGGAAAAATTGGGGGCTACTCTCCCCTTAACGGTACAGTTCCTTCAGTTACAATTCACCTATTGAGTGATCCGGGAGAAAGTCAGCATGCTTGGTTTGCATGCTTTTGTTTTTGAATATATTTCATTAGTATTGGCTCCTTTTTAATATGTGGTTGATTAGATTATTTTGTTTATTTTTCTATTTTTTACAGTTCTAATATTTTCCTTCATTTTTATGGTTATGAGTATCCTCTCATGATTTTAACTTTTAATTTGGACTACAATGTACTTTTCTTTCAATGTTAACTGTTTTTCAGATTCATGGACATCATACTGGATGAATGTAATTAGGTTTTTTTGTACATTCTAGGTCGTCTTTGTATGGCATGACTAATTCACCTCCATCACGTCCTCTATTTTTCTTCTCACAGCTTTTGTTATTACTTGTAATTGATGTAACTGCGATTGCCCTTTGAGTGAATAACTTGCTGGCACACACCATTAAGGCTCACACTTGTATAATGGTCACTTTGGGCAGAATCCTCTGTTCTGCAGTCTAAGTTAGGTGGTGGGACCGAAAAAGCAAATTTTCTTGCTTTAATAATCATCATTAAATTATCATTTTATTTAATGATTACTCGTGGATCAGCTCATCAGCCATGCATGCACAGGGAAAACTATGATTGTCGCGGTGGGGCAGGCAGGAAGTCATTGGTTTCGCAACTGACTCTGGGGTCGTAAGGTCCGGGCATCTTATTTAAAAGGGGCTTTTCACAGTAACTTCATTTGAAGCCTACTTGTGACAATAAGCAATTTTCATTTTCAATTCTCACCACTCTGACTTGGAAATATAGCGCTGTTCCTTCACTGTTGCTGGGGCAACATCCTGGATCGGCCAGCAGTCCCACGTCCAGCCGCCACAGCGAGCGTTGGTCCCTCTCCTCTCCCAGCCCCATTTCCACCCAGTGCGGGGCATGGCCGAATACTCCGTCCCCTCCACCCTCGGGATGAGCGCCCTGCCCAGAACAAAGAAATCTATCCGGGAGTAGGCCTTGTGCACGTGGGAAAAGAAAGAAAATTCCCTGGCCTGTGGTCTTGCAAACCTCCATGGGTCCACTCCCCCCATCTGATCCATAAACCCCCTGAGCACCTTGGCCGCCGCCGGCCTCTTTCCCGTCCTTGATCTGGAGCGGTCTAATGCTGGATCCAGCACTGTGTTGAAGTCCCCTCCCATTATCAGTCCTCCAACCTCCAGGTCCGGAATGCGCCCCAACATGCGCTTCATGAATCCTGCAACATCCCAGTTCGGGGTGTATACGTTTACCAACACCACTCACGTCCCTTGCAGCCTACCGCTCACCATTACATATCGCCCTCCATTGTCCGCTACAATAGTCTTGGCCTCAAATGACACCCGCTTTCCCACCAATATTGCCACCCCTCTATTCTTCGCGTCCAGTCCCGAGTGGAATACCTGTCCTACCCATCCCTTTCTTAACCTGACCTGCTCCGCCACCTTCAGATGTGTCTCTTGGAGCATGGCCACGTCCGCCTTCAGTCCCTTTAAGTGCGCGAACACTCGAGCCCTCTTCACCGGCCCATTCAGGCCCCTCACATTCCACGTTATCAGCCGGATTGGAGGGGCTCTCACCCCCGCCACGCCCCGCCGACTAGCAATCTCCTTTTCTGGGCCAGTCCCGTGTCCACGCCTCCCTCACCCTCCAGTCCACCAGAGGGGGGACCCCCGTCCCGACCACCTCTTCTGTGTCCCATTCCCTTTCGGCCAGTGCAGCAGCAACCCCCCCACCCCCCCCCCCCCCCCCCACCCCCCCCCTCCCCCTGCTAGACCCGTCTAGCTTTTTTGCTCCCCCCATGTCACTCCCGTAAGTCAGCTGACGCCTGCTGACCCCGGCTTTCCCCGCCGTCTCATTGACCTCCCTGCGTGGGAGTCTCCCAATCCATATGCATTCCTTCGTTCCCCTTCTCGCCTTTCTTCCCGCGCGCAGGAAAAAACCCCGCGCTTTCCAAAGCCCGCTCTGTCCACTCTGGCGCAGCTCCTGTCGCGGCCTTGTCGCTCTCCCCCAGCCCATGTAACATTTCCTGCACGTGATTGACCCCCTATATACAACAACCATCACACATCAAACCCCAAAACATCCCCCCCCACCCTCACAAACCCTCAGTTAGAGTCCAACTTTTCGGCTTGTACAAATGTCCACGCCTCTTCAGGCGTTTCAAAGTAGTAGTGTTTGCCCTTGTATGTGACCCACAGTCGCGCTGGCTGCAGCATTCCGAATTTCACTTCTTTCCGGTAAAACGCCGCTTTGGCCCGGTTGAAACCCGCTCTCCGCTTTGCAACCTCCGTGCTCCAGTCCGGGTATATTCGGATCTCTGCATTGTCCCACTTACTGCTCCGCTCCTTCTTGGCCCATCTCAGGACCCACTCTCTGTCTGTGAACCGGTGGAACCTCACCACCATCGCCCTTGGCGGCTCATTTGCCTGGGGCTTCTTCGCCAGCACCCGATGTGCCCCGTCCAACTCCAGCGGCCTCGAAGGGGCCTTCGTGCCCATCATCGTCTCGAGCATCGTGCTCGCGTATGCCCCGGCATCAGCCCCCTCCACTCCCTCAGGGAGACCCAGGATTCGCAGATTCTTTCTCCTCAACCTGTTCTCCAGGTCTTCGAGTCTTCCCGCCCACCTCTTGTGTAGCGCCTCGTTCTGCTCCACTCTCACCGCCAGGCCCACGAGCTTGTCCTCGTTCTGACTGACTCTTTTCTGTACCTCCTGGATCTTAGCTTCGTGGGCCTTCTGCGTGATCCCAAGTCCTTCAATTGCCGAAAGCATAGGCGCCAACATCTCTTTGCGCATCTCCTCGCGCTGCTCCTCGAAGCAGCGCTTGATGAACTCTGCAGCTCCCCTTTGTCCCTGGCCGCCGCCATTTTGTTTTCTTTCCCTCGCTTCTCCCGTTGCTCCAGTGCCGCTCCTTTGGCCGTTACACTTCTGGTCCGTTTCATAGAAGTTGGCAGTGTTTGCTTCACCAGTCTGCCCCAAAAAGTCTATGGAAACTCCTGAAAAAGGTCTGAGAGTCGGTTCCAGACGGGAGCTGCCGAATGTGCGACCTACTCCTCCATGGCCGCCACCAGAAGCCTCGTCCCCGCCTCTTCAATGGCCTTGGTAGATTCTTTCACAGTTGTTCCCTCTGCTGCTAGAATTCACCTTTGATAGAGTCAAGCCAGATTGCAGCTTTAAGCTTGCCCTTCCCCCGCCTGCATGCTGGAAGGGGCCTCTGTCTATTGCTGCAGCTCAAGCCAAATCCTTCACTGTTTCTGCCGGGTCTGGCAGCCAAAAGACACAACATTCCTGGGGGACACCGTCAGGGGAATGCTGCAGTCTTCTTCCCACACCGGGAAATGTCAAACAAATGCCGTGGGGGCCCTGTAAAAGAGTCCAAAAGTGCGTTCCAAGCGGGAGCTGCCGAATATGCGACCTAGCTCTGCATAGCCGCACCCGGAAGTCTCCACCAAGGGCTTTTTCAAGAGAGTAGGTAGGAGTATTATGGGGTTTGTGTGGGCGAATAAGACCCCGAGGGTAAGGAGAGGGTTCCTGGAACGCAGTAGGGACCGAGGAGGGCTGGCGCTGCCAAACCTAGGGAGCTACTACTGGGCAGCAAATGTGGCGATGATCCGCAAGTGGGTTATGGAGGGAGAGGGGGCAGCATGGAAGAGGATGGACATGGCGTCCTGTAAAGGAACGAGCTTGGCGGCGTTGGTGACGGCACCGCTGCCGCACTCGCCATCAAAGTACACCACGAGCCCGGTGGTGGCAGCAACGTTAAGGATCTGGGGCCAGTGGAGATGGCACAGGGGTGCAGTGGGAGCCTCGGTGTGATCCCCGATCAGGGGTAACCACCGGTTTGTCCCGGGTAAGATGGACGGGGGGTTCCAGGGCTGGCATCGGGTGGGGATTAGAAGAATGGGGGACCTGTTCATTGACGGGACATTTGCGAGCCTAGGGGCACTGGAGGAGAAGTTTGAATTACCCCCGGGAAATGCATTTAGATATATGCAGGTGAGGGCTTTTGTGAGGCGACAGGTCATGGAATTCCCGTTGCTCCCGGCACAAGAAATTCAAGACAGGGTGATCTCGGGTGTATGGGTTGAGGAGGGTAAGGTTTCAGCAATACACCAAGAGATGAAAGAAGAGGGGGTAGCCCTAGCAGAAGGGTTGAAGGGTAAATGAGAGGAGGAGTTGGGGGAGGAGATCGAGGAAGGTTTTGGACTGATGCCCTGGGTAGGGTTAATTCCTCCCCCTCATGTGCCAGGCTCAGCCTGATACAATTCAAGGTGGTTGTGGTTCAAGAGCGCACTTGACGGGGGCGAGGTTGAGTAGGTTCTTTGGGGTAGAGGACAGATGTGGAAGGTGTTCAGGGAGTCCGGCGAACCATGTCCACATGTTTTGGTCATGCCCGGCACTGGAGGGGTTCTGGAGAGGAGTGGCAGGAGCAATATCCGGGTCCGGTGAAAGTCCGGGTCAAGCCAAGCTGGGGGCTAGCAATATTCGGAGTCGTGGATGAGCCGGGAGTGCAGGAGGCGAAAGAGGCCGGCACTCTGGCCTTTGCGTCCCTAGTAGCCCGGCGAAGGATCTTGCTAATGTGGAAGGAGGCAAAGCCCCCCTGCGTGGAGGCCTGGATAAACGACATGGCTGGGTTCATAAAGCTGGTGAGGATTAAGTTTGCCTTGAGAGGGTCTGTGCAGGGGTTCTACAGGCGGTGGCAACCGTTCCTAGACTACCTCGTGGAGCGTTAGAGGAAGGTCGGTCAGCAGCAGCAGCAACCCTGGGGGGGGGGGGGGGGGCGGGGGGGGGGGGGACGAGGGACGAGAGACTGTTTAAGGGGATGGATGAGCTGGAGATAACATGGAGGGGGGGGGCGGAAACTGGCATGTGCGGGCGAGAGGCAGTGTATAAAGCTATGTAAATATACCATTTTGCCATGTATATATCTTACTCAGTGCGATTTTGTGTTATTTTGTTACGGGGGGGGGCGCGGTTATTGTTTGTAAGGGGAAAAAAATTAACCAGTGATGTCCACATCCCCGTAAATGAATTTTTAAAAAAGCATTACTGTTGCTGTCGTTCTCACAACCTTGGGAGACATTTCTGTACAAGGGGAAACCAACTGGTGCGACCAGTGATGTCTCAGACAAAGCAACGAATGGCGTCACATTTCAGTGACATTGGGAAAAGGTGGGATGTGTTCTTTCCCAGAAATGGCAAATGAGGCCCTCCTGCCAAACCAAGCTGTGTAGTATTCTCATGAAGTTCACTCACTACTGAGGGGGTTTGGCTTCAGTCAGCCCATGGAGCTGCCTGTTAATTCCTCTGATTTGAACTGACCCTCCTCCCACTGCAGGTGCTCAATACTAACAAAGGACTGTGTTGTGACGTTGAGGCAGCGAGAATGGTGCATATTACTTTTCATCAATGGCCCACCACCTTCGACCCTTCCCCATCCCCTACCACCTTCCCCTTTACAAGTGACAGTCTGAATATTATAATTATCCTCCTCTTCATCCCCCTTGATCCTCCCCCATAAACTTGGACTCAATTACTGTCGCCATTTACATACCTGCTCTCCCCACTGACCCATACCCATCACTGTATTTCCCTATTCCCACCCTGATCCTGGAACCCCATTATCGAGGCAACTTTATCCTCCCAGAATACCACCACCCTCCTTCCCTGATGTCATTGACCTCCCTCCTATGACCCTAGAACTCCCACACTACCATGTCACGGTAGCATGTGGCTAGCACAATTGCTTCAAAGCTCTAGGGTCCCAGGTTCGATTCCAGCTTGGGTCACTGTGCGGAATCTGCACATCCTCCCCGTGTGTGCGTGGGTTTCCTCCGGGTGCTCCGGATTCCTCCCACAGTCCAAAGATGTGCAGGTTAGGTGGATTGTCCATGATAAATTGCCCTTAGTGTCCAAAATTGCCCTTAGTGTTGGGTGGGGTTACTGGGTTATAGCGATCAGATGGAGATGTTGAGCTTGGGTAGGGTGTTCTTTCCAAGAGCTGGTGCAGACTCGATGGGCCCAATGGCCTCCTTCTGCACTGTAAATTCTATGATAATCTATGATGTCACAATCTTCACTATCACTGTTACTGTCTCAGTGACTGCACAGTACCCTCAGCTCAATCTCCAGGACACCTCCATTGACACCAATGACCCTGCCCATTAGGTTCATCTATCATCAAGCCTCCCTCCCCACTAATCCTCCCCCTTCCTTAGCACTGACACCCTTGCTGTCTTCCCTTTACACCCTTGCCGCCTTGCCTGCATAAACTGCCCTCCTCCATGTACAATACCCCTCATGCCTTCCCTGGTCACACTACCTCCCTTAGTCAGGCTTCTTGCCATGGAAAAACTACCTCCCTTGTCCAGGTACCTTGTAGAATACCTCCCTTGGCATGCCTCCCTGCTCCGCACCCTTATGGACTGTCCCCAAACGTATTTGGCTTGGCATAGGCAAATGTTTTTCGAAGAGCCAAAGCAGTGGGTACTCAACAGGAGGATGAAGACCTTGCCTGCTGCAAGTGACTTATATGCTGTCAGGTTTCTAAAGGCATTTATTTCTTGTTGGTGGAGAACTTAATTGGGAAAAGACATGTAATTCTGGCAGGTTGGGGTTTTAATGACCGTACATAAGATGCAAATGCATAAAAAGAGCTTCCTGCCAATTACTGTCAGGAAGCTCAGCGCACCTTTAAATTTCTGACAACGTAATTCCAAAAGTTCACCCTGCCATCGGGTTTCTAAATTTTGGCCTCCTGCTTCACGCCCACCTTTCTTCCCACTCTCTGCAAAGGCATAAGATTACACCCTTTGTGTTAGGCACAAAGAGCAGATCAGCGTTCCTATTACTGTACCTCAGAAAGCACTTTTTGAAGAAAAAGGAAGGGAAGAAATACACACAGGCAAAATAAAAGTTCAAACATAAGACCAATAAGGCCTAAATGGGTGGACAACTGTACATACCATCCTCTACAGTGACTGATCACAATTTAAACTGACCGTTTCATGTTAATATTTGTAAACCATCATGATATCAAATAAGGGCAGTCAAAACCAATTGATGCTGACAGGCGGGGATAATTGAACTAAGTCACACACATGCAATTAAATCCACATTTTAAAGATCTACATTTTGTCCTTATTTTCTATTATACATTGTAATTTTATACATTTTGCTCTTTAATTATAAACCAAGATAAATTTGGGAAGAAAGTAAGTTGTTTAGAGCATGGGCTTTTCTCTGCATTTGAGGTTGAGGGGCATTAAAAACTGAAGTGCCACAGTATCAACTCTGGTGTGAGGGTGGTAAACACAAATATCACTTTATAATAACCACTTCCACTATAACATTTAAATGCAGAAATTTGTAATAGGAAAAAAAGGTACCACAATTTGGCAGATTCATTTAATATAATATACTATCTGTTACAGTACCATTTCCAAAGGAAACTTGAGGCAACTACAGTAATCTCCATATATAGTGTGAAATGTAACTAAATAGAAACAAAGTCCCATAGCAAGTGCGTTTAGCCGCGTGTAACCCGCCACTCACAGTGCCGAGAAACACAACGCTATAAAATGGCACCCGGGTTAGATACGGGGCCTCAGCAGGGACTGTGTAGCCCTGTTTTGTGCACTGAGGAACTCCGCTTGGGGGTACTCCACAGTGTAGCAAGAGATCAGGATGCCACAAAGCGATCCCCAATCTCCCCCCACATGCCCCAACGCACTATGGGAGGGTCCTCGGGCCCGACCGCAACCCTCAACATCTGAGCAGGTACCCCGGCCAGATCGCCACCGCGTAATAAATGCCAACTTGGCAGTGCCCCTGCAATCTGGGCACTTGGCAGTGCCAGGCTGGCACCCAGGATACCACCCTGCCAAAAGGGGATGAATCTGGAGGCTGCCGATCCCCTGAGAGACTCCCCACGAGTGCCATTCCGTCTGGTCCCCGTTTGTGGAGACCAGTGTTGAATGGCACTCGTCTGAGGTCTCCAAGGCGAAGGGGATTGATCGGATACCTCGGGAAACTGCATATAAAAGTGTCTCGCTTTAATATGCAGATTTGCCAAAACGTGAAAATGAATTGGAAAATTAATTTCATCAGAGGAAGTTATGAATGTTACTACATTACTCAAACTTCAATGTCACCATTACTGGCATGACCTGTAGCCTTCATTTAATAGAATCATAGAATCTACAGTACAGAAGGAGGCCATTCGGTCCATCGAGTCTGCACCGGCCCTTGGAAAGAGCATCCCACTTAAAACCCACACCTCCACCCTATCCCCATAACCCAGTAACCCCACCAAACCTTTTTTTTGGACACTAAGGGCCAATCCACCTAACCAGCGCATCTTTGGACTGTGGGAGGAAACCGGAGCACGCGGAGGAAACCCACACAGACACTGCGAAAACGTGCAGACTCCGCACAGACAGTGACCCAAGCCGGGAATCGAACCTGGGACCCTGGAGCTGTGAAGCAACTGTGCTAATAACTGTGCTACCATGCTGCCCTCCTAGGGTAAGAGATTACACCAATGAGTTAACACCAAGGTATCCATTATCATCTGCTAAATGTTACTTGAGAAATGTTTTATCTCACGAGACAACAAAGATATGAGCATCAAAAAACAGTAAATGACATCTTAAATCTGTTCAATTACATTTCCAAAATGTAACATAAATTAGTTTAGCATAATCGCCTTTGGTAGAAGTCTTGTAATGGCTAAAGAAAGATATAACTACTTACTTCACTAAATGTTTTAGCAAAAGGTCGAGCATCTCTCTGTTCTTTTCTGGAAGTTTATAAACCATTGCATGAACAGCACGAACTCTGTAATTCTGGTCATCTGACTCTGCAGAAAAGAATAATAGATTCAACATATTAATACTCATTGAAATACCAGCAATATTGGGATATAAATTAATACTTCAGCTTGACATGAATACATTTTGTTTAAAGCAGAACATATTTTAAAATAATGGTGACGTATGGCTTAATACACCAACGAACTCCCCCTTGACAGATACAACAATCTAATCAACTGATCGGAAAATGGAAATTGTTCAATGCACCATCCGCAAACTGACTGCCTTGACACAATGGAAAAACTGCCACTTTACTAATTGAATTTTCTTCATGACATAATTATGGCCGGATTTTTCTGACCATTCACACCAGTGGGATCTCCTGGTCTTGCCAAGAGCGCACCTCAACTGTGGGTTTCCCAGCGACAAGAGGTGCATTCAATGGGAAATCCCATTGACAACGGCGGGACCAGAAGGTGCCACCGCCGGCCAATCACCGGCCACCTCACGGCAGGCTGCGTGGAAAAGTCCCGCCCTATATCTGATTCTCTAGTAGTTGGTCCAAAGATCTAGAAATGTTATAATGTCCAAAAAACGGTTTACATTAATGCATACAATATATAAATCATTGTCTTCTTTCTTCCACTGCCAATTGCTTGGCAAGGAGCGATATAGGATCAGAAGGCATAGAATCTCTGTGGGTAGTGTTGAGGTAATGGTAAAAAGACCCTGATAGGAGTTATGTACAGGCCCCCTAGCTGTAGTCAGGATGTGGGGCAGAAAATAAACCAGGAGACAGAAAAGGCATGTAAAAAAGGCAATATTACAATAATCACGGGGGTCTTCAATCTGGAGGTGGACTGGGAAAATCAAGTTGGTAGTGGATCCCAAGAAAAGGAACTTGTGGACTGCCTCAGAGATGTTTTTTTTGAGCAGCTTGTGACAGAGCCTACTAGGGAACAGGCAATTCTGTATTTGGTGATGTGTCATGAGGCAGACTTGATTAGGGAACTTAAGATGATTGAGCCCTTAGGGAGCAGTGACCACAATATGATAGAATTTACCCTGCAGTTTGAGAGGGAGAAGCTGCAAACTGATGTAATGGTATTACAATTAAATAAGGGTAACTACAAAGGATGAGGGAGGAGCTGATTGGAAAAGGAGCCTAGCACGGAAGACAGTGGAACAGCAATGGCAGGAGTTTCGGGGGGTTATTCGGGAGGCACAACAGAAATTCATCCCAAGGAGTAGGAAACATGTTAAGGAGAGGACAAGGCCTTCATGGCTGATGAGGGAAGTCAAAGACAGCATTAAAACAAAAGAAAAAGCATACAAAATGGTGAGGATCAGTGGGAAGCCAGAAAATTGGGGGGGGGGGGGGCGGGGAGAAGATGAAATATGTGTGCAAGCTAGTAATATAAAGGAAGGTAGGAAGAGTTTTTTTCAATATAGAAAAGATAAAAGAGAGGCAAAAATAGACATTGGACCACTGGAAAATGTGGCTGGAGAAGTAATAATAGGAAAAGAAAATGGTAGAGGAACTGAATAGTTACTTTACATCAGTCTTCATGGTGGAAGACACCAGTAGGATGCCAGATCTCCAGGAGAATCAGGGGACAGAGGTGAGTGCAGTGGCCATCACTAATGAGAAGGTTCTGGGGAAACTGAAAGGTCTGAAGGTGGATAAATCACCTGGACCGGATGGACTACACCCCAGGGTTCTAAAAGAGATAGCTGAGGAGATTGTGGAGGTATTGGTGGTGATGTTCCAGGAATCACTGGAGGCAGGAAGGGTCCCAGAGGACTAGAAAGTGGCTAATGTAACACCACTGTTTAAAAAGGGAGGGAGGCAGAAGACAGGAAATTATAGGCCAGTTACCCTGACTTCAGTCATTGGTATGATTTTAGAGTCCAATATTAAAGATGAAATTGCAGAGTACTTGGAAGTGCATGATAAAATAGGACTGAGTCAGCACGGCTTCAAGGGGAGGCCATGTCTGACAAATCTGTTTCGAGTTCTTTGAGGAAGTAACAAGGAAGTTAGACAAAGGAGATTCAGTAGAAGTGACTTATTTAGATTTCCAGACGGCCTTTGACTAAGTGCCGCATAGGAGACTTTTTAATGAGTTAAGAGGCCATGGTGTTAAGGGTGACATCCTGGCATGGATAGAGGATTGGCTGACTGGCAGAAGGCAGTGAGTGGGGATAAAGGGGTCTTTTTCAGGATGGCAGCCGGTGACTAGTGGTGTGCCTCAGGGGTCGGTGCTGGGACCACAACTTTTCACAATATACATTCATGATCTGGAAGAAGGAACTGAAAGCACTCTTGCTAAGTTTGCAGATAATACAAAGATCTATAGAGGGACAGGTAATATTGAGGTTGCAGAAGGACCTGGACAGGCTAGGAGAGTCGACACAGAAGTGGCAGATGGAATGCAATGTAGAAAAATGTGAGGTTATGCACTTTGGAAGGAGAAATGGAGGCATAGACTAATTTCTAAGTGGGGAAATGCTTAGGAAATCAGAAGCACAAAGGGACTTGGGAGTCCTTGTTCATGATTCTCTTAAGGTTAACGTGCAGGTTCAGTTGGCAGTTAGGAAGGCAAAGGCAATGTTAGCATTCATGTCGCGAGGGCTAGAATACAAGACCAGGGGCGAAATTCTCCGGAAACGGCGCCATGTCCGCCGACTGGCGCCCAAAACTGCGCCAATCAGACGGGCATCGCGCCGCCCCAAAGGTGCGGAATGCTCCGCATCTTTGGGGGCCGAGCCCCAACATTGAGGGGCTAGGCCGACGCCGGAGGAATTTCCGCCACGCCAGCTGGCGGAAACGGCCTTTGTTGCCCCGCCAGTTGGCGCGGAAATGACATCCCCGGGCGGCGCATGCGCGGGAGCGTCAGCTGACAGTTTCCCACGCATGCGCAGTGGAGGGAGTCTCTTCCGCCTCCGCCATGGTGGAGACCGTGGTGGAGGCGGAAGGGAAAGAGTGCCACCACGGCACAGGCCCGCCCGCGGATCGGTGGGCCCCGATCGCGGGCCAGGCCACCGTGGGGGCACCCCCCGGGGCCAGATCGCCCCGCGCCCCTCCCAGGACCCCGGAGCCCGCCCACGCCGCCTTGTCCCGCCGTTCAAAAGGTGGTTTAATCCACGCCAGCGGGACAGGCAATTTATCGGCGGGACTTCGGCCCATCCCTGCCGGAGAATCGAGCGGGGGGGCCCGCCAACCGGCGCGGCCCGATTCCCGCCCCTGCCGAATATCCGGTGCCGGAGACTTTGGCAACCGGCGGGGGCGGGATTCACGGCAGCCCCCGGCGATTCTCCAACCCGGCGGGGGGTCGGAGAATAATGCCCCAGGAATGTACTTCTGAGGCTATTGAAGGCTCTGGTCAGACCCTATTTGAAGTATTGTGAGCAGTTTTGTGTCCCGTATCTAAGAAATGATGTGCTGGCCTTGGAAAGGGTCCAGAGGAGGTTCACAAGAATGATTCCTGGAATGAAGAGCTTGTCGTATGAGGAACGGTTGAGGACTCTGGGTCTATACTCGTTAGAGTTTCGAAGGATGAGGTGGGATCTAATTTAAACTTACAGGATACTGCGAGGTCTGGATAGAGTGGATGTGGAGAGGATGTTTCCACTTGTAGGAAAAACAAGAAGCAGAGGACCAAATCTCAAACTAAAGGGACGATCCTTTAAATCAGAGATGAGGAGGAATTTCTTCAGCCAGAGGGTGGTGAACCTGTGGAACTCTTTGCCGCAGAAGGCTGTGGAGGCCAAATCACTGAGCATCTTTAAGACAAGAGACAGATAGGTTCTTGATTAATATGGGGATCCGGGGTTATGGGGAGAAGGCAGGAGAATGGGGATGAGAAAAATATCAGCCATAATTGAATGGCGGAGCAGATTCGATGGGCCGAGTGGCCTAATTCTGCTCCGATGTCTTATGGTCTTATGCTTCTTAAAACATCTCTGCTCTCCCTTTCCATAAATGTGATTTTATTTTATTTATTTGCTCAATCACCACCATAATGTCAGAAAGCTCATGAATGTTATTGTCACTAAGACTATCTAATCACTTACATAAGAACATAAGTACTAGGAGCAAGAGTAGGCCATTTGGCCCTTCGAGCCTGCTCCACCATTCAATGAGGACATTGCTGATCTTTTAAAGAAAATAAATTTAGTGTACCCAATTCATTTTTTTCCAATTAAGGGGCAATTTAGCATGGCCAATCCACCTACCCTGCACATCTTTTGGGTTGTGGGGGCGACACCCATGCAAACACGGGGAGAATGTGCAAACTCCACACGGACAGTGACCCAGAGCCGGGATCGAACCTGGGACCTTGGCACCTTGAGGCTGCAGGGCTAACCCACTGCGCCACCATGCTGCCCTCATTGCTGATCTTTTGTGGACTTAGCCCCACTTTCCCACCCGAACACCACAACCCTTTATTCCTTTATTCTTCAAAAAACTATCTATCTTTATCTTGAAAATATTTAATGAAGGAGCCTCAATTGCTTCACTGGACAGGGAATTCCATAGATTCACAACCCTTTGGATGAAGAAGTTCCTCCTAAGCTCAGTCTTAAATCTACTTCCCCTTATTTTGAGGCTATGTGCCCTAGTTCGGTTTTCACCCGGCAGTGGAAACAACCACACCCCATCTATCCTATCTATTAACTTCATCATTTTATATGTTTCTATAAGATCCCCCCGTATCCATCTCAATTCCAACGAGTACAGTCCCAATCTACTCAACCTCTCCTCGTAATCCAACTCCCTGAACTCTGGGATTAACCTAGTGAATCTCCTCTGCACACCCTCCAGCGCCAGTGCGTCCTTTCTCGGTAAGGAGACCAAAACTGAACACAATACTACAGGTGTGGCCTCCATAACACATTATACAGTTGCAGCATAACCTCCCTAGTCTTAAACTCCATCCCTTTAGCAATGAAGGACAAAACTCCATTTGCCTTCTTAATCGACTGTTGCACCTGGAAACCAACTTTCTGCGACTCATGCACTAGCACACCCAGGTCCCTCTGCACAGCAGCATGTTTTAATATTTTATCATTTAAATAATAATCTCTTTTGCTGTTATTCTCAACAAAATGGATAACCTCAAATTTATCAACATTGTATTCCATCTGCCAGACCCCAGCCCATTCACTTAAACTATCCAAATCCCTCTGCAGACTTCCAGTATCCTCTGCACTTTTTGCTTTACCACTCATCTTAGTGTCATCTGCAAACTTGGACACATTGGGCGCGATTCTCCACTCCCGCGCCGGTCGGGAGAATTGCCTGGGTCGCCAAATTTTCCCGCGACGCCGGTCCGATGCCCTCCCGCGATTCTCCCAAGTGGCGAGAACGGCCCCGTCGAGTTCACACCTGGTCGCTGCCAGCGGGAACAGCGCGGGAATGCTGGGGGGGGGGGGGGATCCTGCACCGGGGGGGGGGCCTCAAATGGGGTCTGGCCCGTGATCGGTGCCCACCGATCGTCGGGCCGGCCTCTCTGAAGGAGGACCTCCTTTCTTCCGCAGCCCCGCAAGATCCGTCAGACATCTTCTTGCGGGGCGGACTCGGAGAGGACGGCAACCACGCATGCACTGGTGACGCCAGTTATGCGGCGCCGGCTGTGTCACGTATGCGGCGCCGCCTTGACGTGGCGCCAAGGTCTGGCACGTGTAAATGACGCGGCGCCGCTCCTAGCCCATTATCGGGCCCTGAATCGGTCGGGATAGGGGCCGTTTCGCGCCGTCGTGAACCTCGCCGATGTTCACGACGGCGAAAACACTCTGCCTCTATTTTGGAGAATCCCGCCCAATGCACTTGGTCCCCAACTCCAAATCATCTATGTAAATTGTGAACAATTGTGGCCCCAACACTGATCTCTGAGGGACACCGCTAGCACTGATTGCCAACCAGAGAAACACCCATTAATCCCCACTCTTTGCTTTCTATTAATCAACCAATCCTCTATCCATGTTACTACTTTACCCTTAACGCCATGTATCTTTATCTTATGCAGCAACCTTTTGTGTGGTGTTGCTCTCTTTGGCGTTGTCTCTTAATTTGGCTCTGTTTAATTACGTTTGCTCAAGAGTCGCCAGGTATCTTTTGACACCGCCACAAGGTTCAGAACCGAATACTGATCAAAGACTCGATACACCAGTTAGTAAGTTCAAAAACAATACTCGTTTATTTACACACAGTCAAAACTACTCATGCATAAACTCTACAAACTAAACTATCACTATTACTAAAAGCCGATACTTAGCTTCGGGTGCCCACTCAGTCAGAGGAACAATGGCCGTTGCTCAGTTCTGAGGCTGCTGGGTTGAGCTGTTTACAGGATAGCAACTAGGAGCGTCTATCTCGTAGCGTGCGTTGACTTGGAACTTACTTGGTCTGGCGTAGCTGCTCGGCTGGTCTCTCTCTCCGCTGAGAGCCAAGGCCAAAGAAGAAAGATTCTCTCTTGGGGAATACCTTTTATACCTAAAAGGGCTTCACGCGCTTTTGGGTGGGCCTTGAACTTGGCCTCAATTAATTGGGCCTTTCCCAATCATTCTTATCGACCTTCCTCCAATAGAGGGGTGGGTTCCCTGGTTGCTGGGCATGTCCTAGGTGGCCGTTGGTTTGCTTTGTTTGAGTCTCCTCTGGTGCCGGAGTGTCTGCCTTAACATTGTTTATCTAAATGTTTCCCTTTTGTCCCCGGAGATGGCTCATTAGTATGTAGATGGCTTAGCAGTTTCTGTCCTGTCTGAGAGCCAAGGCTCTATTCAACAGACAGACCTTGCACCTGCTTGTTTATCAGTATTGTCCAATTTTCCCTGCATTCTTTGCAAGTGTCCATTTTGTAATCGGGCGTGGCCATCCCAGATGGCTTCAGTGGCACCTTGTCAAAAGCTTTCTGGAAATCCAGATATACCACATCCATTGGCTCCCCTTTGTCTACCGCACTGGTAATGTCCTCAAAACATTCTACAAAATTATTTAAGGCATGACCTGCCCTTTATGAACCCATGCTGCGTCTCTCCAATGGGACAATTTTCATCCAGATGCCTCGCTATTTCTTCCTTGAAGATAGATTCCAGCATCTTCCCTACTACTGAAGTTAAGCTAACTGGCCTGTAATTACCAACTTTTTGCCAACCTCCTTTTTTAAACAGTGGTGTCATGTTTGCTCATTTCCAATCCGCCGGGACCACCCCAGAGTTTAGTGAATTTTGCTAAATTATCACGAGCGCATTTGCAATTACCCATGCCATCTCTTTTAGTACCTTGGGATGCATTCCATCAGGGCCAGGAGACTTGCCTACTTTTAGCCCCATTACCTTGCCCATCAGTACCTCCTTCGAAATAACAATCTTCTCAAGGTCCTCACCTGCCATTGCCCCGCCACTGGCATGTTATTTGTATCTTCCACTGTGAAGACTGACCCAAAAAACCTGTTCAGTTCCTCAGCCATTTCATCATCTCCCATTATTAAATCTCCCTTCTCAACCGCTAAAGGACCAATATTTACCTTAGCCACTCTTTCTTGTTTTATATATTTGTAGAAACTTTTACTATCTGTATTTATATTCTGAGCAAGTTTACTCTCATAATCTAATTTACGCTTCTTTATAGTTTTTTTAGTAGCTTTCTGTTGCCCCTTAAAGATTTCCTAATCCTCTAGTCTCCCACTAATTTTTGCCACTTTGTATGCTTTTTCCTTCAATTTGATACTCTCCCTTATTTTCTTAGATATCTACGGTTGATTTTCCCTCTTTCTACCGTCCTTCCTTTTTGTTGGTATAAACTTCTGCTGAGCACTGTGAAAAAACCCTTGGAAGGTTCTCCACTGTTCCTCAACTGTTTCACCATAAAGTCTTGCTCCCAGTCTACCTTAGTCAGCTCTTCTCTCATCCCAATGTAATCTTTGTTTAAGCATAAAACACTAGTGTTTAATTTTACCTTCTCACCCTCCATCTGTATTTTGAATTCCACAATATTGTGATCGCTCCTTCCGAGAGGATCCCTAACTATGAGTTCCTTGATCAATCGTGCCTCATTACACAGGACCGGATCTCAGATCGCTTGTTCCCTCGTAGGTTCCATGACATATTATTCTAGGAAACTATCGCATATACATTCTATAAACTCCTCGAGGTTTCCTTGACCGACCTGGTTAAACCAATTGACATGTAGATTAAAATCCCCCATGATAACTGCTGTACCATTTCTACATGCATCAGTTATTTCTTTGTTTATTGCCCGCCCCACTGTAATGTTACTATTGATGGCCTACAGACTAGTCCTATCAGTGACTTTTATGCCTTACTATTTCTGATTTCCACCCAAATGGATTCAACAGCATCCTCCATAGCACCGATGTCATCCATCACTACTGCCCGGATGTCATCTTGACATAGTGAGGGATGCCAACTTGACCCTCTTATTTTCCCCTTACTCCCCAAACCAAAGCTGCCACATGTTCCCTTTGCTGAAGCTTTTCATCCGCATATCTCTCTTCTATAACACCCATCTGTGGGTGTACCTACACCTCAGGGTCTGCAAATCACCACCACCTTCAGAAGGGTAACTAGGGATAGGCAATAAATGTTGGCCTAACCAGTGACACCCACATCCCGTAACTGAATAAAAAAAATCTTCCCTCATATTCTCTCCAAACTCATTTTCTCTGCAAGAATCATCTCCTGTGGTAGCACTGCAGTCTCACGGCGCCTAGGTCCCAGGTTCAATCCCGGCTCTGTGTCACTGTCTCCTCGTGTTTGCATGGGTTTCGCCCCCACAACCCAAAGATGTGCAAGGTAGGTGGATTGAACATGCTAAATTGCCCCTTAATTGGAAAAAATGAATTGAGTACTCTAAATTTATAGGAAAAAAAAGAATTATCTCCTGTATCCCTGACACCATTCTCACTAAACTGCATATCCTGAAACTTCCCTTCCTGCCTCTCATATTAGCTGGCGTTGTAATTGGTTTCCTTTCAACAACTATCCCTTTCCTTTTCATAACTATTGGTATCACCTGCTCCCTGAAGACACATATTCGACTCCCACTATCCTTAAAAACAAATATCCTATTTAAAATCTCCCTTTCCTCTACAATCTCCTTGAATATATTTCAATCCATTGACACTCTCCCATGCGACATATTTATGGGCACCTCAAAAAATTCAATAGCTTAATCATATATGCCATACTCCTCAAAAAGCCTGCTGACTATTTTTGAGAACTTGGGCGAGTAGGAGTAGATCAGTCACTCCATTTCTGATAATAGATTTTACATAAAATTCCGACAATTAATATTGAACAGGAGTTATTTGAATATTATTAGATAATTGCTCTGGAAAGAGTGCAGAAGAGACTTACAATAATGTTTCCAGGGCTGGAAAATTGCAGTGATGAGGAAAGATTATGTAGGCTTGTTATCCTTGGAACAGAGAAGGCTGAAGGGTAACTTGATTGAGGTGTAAAAAATTATGAGGGTCCTAGATAGAGTAGATAGGGAAGACTTATTTCCCCCAGCCATAAGACCATATGACATAGGAGCAGAAATAGACCATATGACATAGGAGCAGAAATAGGCCAGTGTAGTCTTTGGTTGCCTGAGGAAGAGAGTGTTTGAAGACCAGGATCTCAGATCCGGCACCAAGCTCATGGTCTACAGAGTAGGAGTGCTACCTGCCCTCCTGCATGGCCCAGAAACATGGGTAGCAGTTTTCCAGCTGTTCACATAATCGGGACCTTCCAGTCCTGCCGGCAATGCAGCCCCACTGCAGGTTTCCGGCGGTGAGGGGTGTATACAACGGGAAACCCTGTTGACAACGACGGGACCAGAAGAACTTGCCACTGGTCCTAGTCCTAGGCGGGACATAACAACTGCACCAGAGGTGCTTATGCTTTTCAGTGTGGACTTCTGTTGCTAAGCAACAGCTTAGGTTTTTTTATAATTCTATTGTTTTTCCATCAAAAACCCTCAATTACAATGCAGGCAGAGTTTGAAGTAAAACTGAAACCTATAAACATACAAGTACCTCTAATATGAAGCTAAAGTAAAATTTTAGCCCTTTTTAATTATTAATTCATGGGATGTGGGCATTGCTGGCTGGGCCAGCGTTTATTCCCCATCCCTGAGGGCATTTAAGAGTCAACCACGTTGCTGTGGATCTGGAATCACATGTAGGCCAGACTGGATAAGGGAGGCAGTTTTCCTTCCCTAAAGAATATTAGTGAACCAGAAGGATTTTTACAATTGACAATGGTTTCATGCTTATCATTAGTCTTTTAATTCCAGATTTTTATTGAATTCAGGTTTCACTATCTGCCATGGTGCGATTTGAACCTGGTTCCCCAGAGCATTACCTTGGGTCTCTGAATTACTAGTCCAATGACAATACCACTATACCACTGCCTTCTTAGCACATAAGTATAGAAACACAAATTAAGCTTAAATTTGAATTATACCTTATTTCCAATTCCCACAATACACATATAAATTACTTAAACCAACTCTGTTTCTTTACAGTGGCTGGAAAATTGCAAAGGAAGTAGGCTGGATAGTGCACCCATTGCCTTTTTCTTCATGCCATCATGGCATTCTGCCACCAGCAGGGAAATTGGGGGATGGCCGTCTTGTTGTCCTGAAAAGTTCAATCCAATGAGGGTGAAACTATCATGGACTGATTGAGCCAAATAGGTTGTTTGCCTGTTGTCATTGTAAGTATTTCTGGGATGTAGAAACCAAATAAAGTCTCCAGTGACCCCAGCAACTACTGGTCTGTCAGTCTGTTGAACTGTTTAAGAAAGCCCAAATATGGCATGATGACATTGGGTCAGTAATTCAATGTCATTCTGTCAGTCTCCAATAAAATGGAAGGCCAGCGGGTATTAAAATTGGAAGCATACTCTTTTGAAAAAGACAACCAACAGGCTATCACGCTTGTTATGCAGCTATTCGGCAAATTTCGGTTGCACACTCCATTTTTCACTAGTTGCATGGGAAAAAGGTTATGCCGGATATGAGGTGGTGACATAAGAATAGATGAAAAGGCCTTTAAACACGATGATGGCTGCATGTATTGTTCGATTGATTTGTTGTCACATGTACCCAAGTAGGGTGAAATTTATTTTTCTTTGGTCAAGGGAACGTACACAAAAAGTAGACAAAAAGAATAATCGACAGAGTACATCGACAAATAGTACATTGACAAATAGTGAGCACGGTAGCACAGTGGTTAGCATTGTTGCTTCACATTGCCAGGGTCCCAAATTCGATTCCCGGTTTGGGTCAGTGTGGAGTCTGCACGTTCTCCCTGTGTCTGCGTGGGTTTCCTCTGGGTGGTCTGGTTTCCTCCCACAAGTCCCGAAAGACGCAAAGGATGCCTGTTAGGTGAATTGGACATTCTGAATTCTCCCTCAGTGTGCCCGAACAGGTGCCGGAGTGTGGCAACTAGGGGATTTTCACAGTAACTTCACTGCAGTGTTAAAGTAAGCCAATTGTGACACTAATAAAGATTATTATTACTCTATTCCTTTAGCCGTAAGTGCCAAAATTCCATTTGCAATCCGTATTACCTGCTGGAGCTGCATGCTAGATTTCTGCGATTCATGCACGAGGACACCCAGATCCCTCTGCACCGAAGTGCTCTGAGGCTTCTCTCCATTTGGATAAATAAATTGCACTCCATCTGCCAAATTTTAGCCCACTAACCTAACCTATCTATATTCATTTGAAAATGTATTATTTCCTCATTGCAACTTACTATCCCACCTCTTTTAGTGTCATCAGCATATTTGACTATAGTACCTTCTATCCCTGAATCCAAGTCATTCATATAAATTGTGAATAGTTGGGACCCAAGCACCAATCCCTGTGGCACCCTACTAGTTACATCTTGCCAACCAGAAAAAGACCCATTTATCTCACCTTCTGACTTCAGTCAGTTAGCCAGCCTTCCATCCAAGCTAATAAATTACCCGAAATCTCATGTGATCTTACCTTGTGTATTAATCTTTTGTGCCGCACCTCATCAAATGCCTTCTGAATCCAGATATACTACATCTACAGGATCCCCATTAACCACTTGCCTTGTTACATTTTCGAAGAACTCTAGCAAATCAGTCAAACACAATTTACAATCATACTGCATGATATTTACTCACTGACAGCTGCAATTAAATCCTTATGAAGTTTGTAAGTCATTAACGGTTCCACAAGGCATCTAGGATAGAAAATAAAATATCTTTATTTAAGTTTTAAAACTTTTGGCAGTCTACAATGTACAACTTCAACATTATTTGTAATTTCATAACTAACCACGAGTAACTAAATAAACCTAAACCGGATTACGACTAGTTATAGCTACAAAATATCACTATTTTCACATGTCTTAATATTTCCTGAGTCTCAAAAAAATATTGCCATAGACAAAATTCCAATGGGCATCCTTTGCGTATATCTAGAGAATTGTACCTGATAACATTGGAAAAGAAAAGCATAAAACCAACAAGAGTGTTCTAATAATTTTAAATTAAGTCTAACAGTCCAAAGATGTGCAGGTTAGGTAGATTGGCCATGCTGAATTGCCCCTTAGTGTCTAAAGATGTACAGGTTAGGTGGAGTTATGGGGATATGACAGGGAAGTGGGCCTCGGTTGGGTGCTCGTTCAGAGGATTGGTGCAGACTCCATGTGCCGAATGGCCTCCTTCTGCACTGTAGGGATTCTATGATTCTAACACAGCCATTCCAAGCATAATTGAAAAAAAAAAACAATGAACTGAATTTACCTAATTTTGGGGACAGGCTGAGATGGAGGAGCTCTCTTCCTATCATGGAGAAGATATCGGAGCAGGAGCCTGATATCGTACCATTGTTATGGCATGTTGCCAGCAACAGGAACCTGAGGGGCATCGACGTAGACCGGCTGGCCAATTAAGGCAATAAATTTCCAGTTAAGGCACTTCCTTCGTCTGCTTACATTTTACCTGTGTGAGGAGAGGCTGTTTCTACATGGTGCAAGTGTCAGGTAAACCCTAATGGCTTCCCAGTGGGTTACTCGGTGACCTCCTAAATTGATGCTGTTCCTCGCAGCCAAGCAACACTACTGGAATAAACCCCTCCCACTATCCCAGGGGTCTGCCTGTCTACTCAGCTCAGGCATTAAGGTGTCCCCTCCTTCATACTGCAGCCTCAGCAATGGCTGCCACTAGTGTCGAGGCTGACAGTTCCCTGACTGGGCTGGCAGCTCTGCAGGCAAGTTTACTGTGGCTGTTAATTAGCCTCAGCGCAAATGTTGCCTCATGCTCCACCTACTGCAGAGGGAAGTTGATTCCCTCTTTCAGGACTGGCGGCAGAACTTGATCTTGTTCAGGAAAATTCAGTCCAATATTTCAGGTTAGAATCACACATTACTTAGCCAAACAAGATTTATTGTTTTGTGGTAATGGAGAAAAGAGGATTTTACTTTTACCAACATCTTTATCAATTATCAAAGGGAACTATTTTGATGTTCTACAATTTGCTATTTAATCAAACATTCTGCCTGTAACCCAGTAACTGAGACAGAAGGAAAACACAGGCCAGAATCTTCCATTCTGAAATCCAAGTTCAATGGTGGGTGTTGTGGTATGTGACCTTGTCTTTGCAATGATTCATATAGAACTGCTAGTGACTTAACTAGAATGCTGAATTATTGATGTACACGTGGTAACAATCAGAATGCTGTACAGACTATGTTACTGATTGAGTGACATAGACTCTCCTGGAACTACCCTTATGTAGTTGGTGTACGCAGTACAAACTTCTGACGATCGCCGGTTGTCACATGACTAATGTCTGACACCACCTGTTGGTGGGAGGTTGCATTGCTGAGCGTATGCAATATTATTCACCACAGTGGAAACAAAGATTGGCGTGATTTTTGCCAGGGGAATGGGATGGCTGACCACTCACGATCCTGCACTATTTAGCTCTTGACCTATGCATCCACAAGGTCACCGAACCTTGTGGCAGGGCGGGCAGGACGTCGTTGTCTCCACCATTACTTCATGAGATTAAGGGTCTGCCGCCTTATTTAAAGGACATCCATCAGCCCTCATTCACTGCAGGTCAGCAGCTCCGGGTTACTCACCCAGGGTGTCCCAGACCAGACTAACTGTGGCCTCATGGTTCAGCGAAGCCTCCCTGGAAAGGTGGGAGATCCTGTTTCCCCAGGATTTCAGCAGAAGACCTACCCAGCTGACCATGGAAGACTGGACGTAGGTTGCAGCAGAGGTGAGCACGCATAAGGCCAGCACAGAAAAGTCCAGTAGTGCCGGAAGAGGATGAATCATCTGTTGTACTTACTGTGAACTGACACTCATAAGGGCATTTAGGCAGTCTAAGTGTGCTAGTGCACAGGGATGTCAGACAGGATTTACATTCCAGGCAGTTCATGCTTTCAATCGTCTATCAGTTGCAGGACATACTGCTTGGGAAGCACTTACTGGAGAGGGCTCAGCAGCTGCCATAGGAACGCATGTTCCTGGTCATGTCATGCAACTATTGAGATAATAATCAATCCTTGTATCTTTCTGCAGGACAAGAACGCCTTCAGTGAATGGAAGTGATTCAAGATCAGAGACTGTATATGAGACATCAGAGCACTCACCACGTATGAGGATCAGGCTGCTAAGACAGCTGGAATGAGTAAGACAGTGCCTAAGTTGATGTCAAGATCAGGGGCGGGATTCTCCGCAATCGGCACGATGTCCGCCGACCAGCGCCAAAAACGGCGCGAATCAGTCCGGCATCGCACCGCCCCAAAGGTGCGGAATTCTCCGCATCTTGAGGGGCCGAGCCCTCACCTTGAGGGGCTAGGCCCGCGCCGGACTGATTTCCACCCCACCAGCTGGCGGGAAAGGCCTTTGGTGCCCCGCCAGCTGGCGTGGAAATGACTTTGCCGTGTGGCGCATGCGCGGGAGCGTCAGCCGCCGCTCACGGCATCCCCGCGCATGCGCAGTGGAGGGGGTCTCTTCCGCCTGCGCCATAGTGAAGACCATGGCAAAAGTGGAAGGAAAATAGCGCCCCCACGGCACAGGCCCGCCCGCTGATCGGTGGGCCCCGATCGCGGGCCAGGCCACCGTGGGGGCACCCCCCACCGGGGCCAGATCGCCCCGGGCCCCCCCCCACAGGACCCCGGAGCCCGCCCGCGCCGCCGTTCAAAAGGTGGTTCAATCCACGCCGGCTGGCGTGGGTTGACAGCGGCGGGACCTCGGCCCATCGCAGACCGGAGAATCGCCGGGGGATTTCCGCCGACCGGCGTGATTCCCGCCCCTGCCGAATCTCCGGTGGTGGAGAATTCGGGACACGGCGGGGGCGGGATTCACGCCGGCCCCCGGCGATTCTCCGACCCGGTGGGGGTTCGGAGAATCGCTCCCAAGATTCACAGGAAGCCAGTGAGGATATCTCCAGTCTACAGTTGTCAGCTGCACCCACAGTGCGATACATTGATTTAATTAAGGAGCCTGTTTAGCAATCACAAAATCTTTTTCTCTATTCCAGGTACTAGCAAGAAAAAGGAGGCGCCAACAAGGTGTGACATTATGTAAAATGTTCAGAATACAAAGGGTTAATGTCATATCATAATTAACCACTAGATGGAGCTAGATGCAGAACTATATAAAGTACTGACTCACAGGCTTTTGGGAGAAGGCTGGAGAGGAGCAGTGAGAGTGTACAGTACAGTTATAGATAGTGTGTATCGACTGGTGTTAGTAGAGTGTAGATTACTAGATAATTGTTTACTGCAGAAGTAAGTGGTCGATCTTTAATAAGTAGTGTAAATAGTTAGCTTTGTTAATGGACTTAGCTTCTGTGGTCTTTGTCAACACTACAATATCCATCCTGATAACAGAATCACAAAGAACACCACACAAGGTAGACCAGGCACAGCACTATGTCTAGCACCACCACTGAGGGAGGATGCCTCAGAAGCATCAGCAGATGCACTGTCATGGCTTTCACCTGCTCCTCCACCAGTGCAGATACAGTCATCTCAGTGGGATCATTAGAGTAGGTGTGGGGTCACAACCTGGTGAGCACATTACTGACATGGATCCACAGCTGACTGAGGAAATGACAGTCGAGGTCTCTGACACTCAGAGCATTGGTGACCAGGCCACTGCTCAGACCCTTGCAGATAACATGCCTCTGGATTCTGTCCTAAAAGACATGTTTCCCTGCCTGTCTCTGCATCTCCAACATCAGGCTGAGTTGCCAGAGACAATGTGTAGACTTGACCCAAGAGTAGTCCGTACATGTGTGTGATGTCGTGACTCCAGCATGAGTGCTTGGCTGCCTCTATGAAACGTGGGGTAGCCGCCTTGGGGGACCCAGGTCCAGCAAAATGCCATGGCTACATTACAGCAGTGACTAGGGGAAAGGGATCTGGAATACTTCAATCTCCCTTCACCTTAATGCTATTGGGCACCCGCAGGGAGCAATACCAGCCAGCATCCCAGGATACTCCAAGGGTATCTTGCTGTTCCACCTTCCCTCTGCCAGTGACCCCCTCGCCTCCTGCAGATCAAGCCAAGGAAGGTGCACCTGGATTTGGGCAGGAGATTCTTAACAGGTTAGGTTCTTTAGGCCTTGGGCCAGATTGATGTCTGCCAAATTGATCAGTTAACAGGGTATAGCAGTCAGCAGGGTGCCTCCACCTTAGCTGCGGATGTCGAGGCTGCACCTAGACGCAGTGGCATGAAAAGAAATGTTAAGATGCTTTGAAGCCAAACAAATATCATAGTGCACAACCTTTCTATATAGTTTTGGAGCTTCTAAGTATATGCGCACCTGCATTATTTTGAAATTTCCTGGATTCCAACCCTCTGCAAGTTACTTCAATAGCCATGGGCCTTTAAGTCTGTGGAATTTAGGCCTCCATCAGAACTCAATAAGATCTGACGGCTAGCCTTGCAAAGAAGGTGACTCAATCTGGTTTGGGATGGGGGTGGTGGGGGAGAGCACAGCGAGGCTGGTATGGTGTTGCAGGTAGAGGGTGGACGAATTAACCAATTAATGCACTTTTGTCTGTATAGGAGAAGAGAAGTGATGTTGTTGTGAAGCACACACAAACGGGTTTTGAGGTGGCCAACCTATTCATATTAACCAAGTTCATGACGGAGGCCAAGTAAGAGTGCAGACACGGAGGAAGTTCCTCAGGTGGCAGAAAGGCAGCAGTCACAAAGGAAGGTAAGAGTCCAGTGGGCAGATGCGAGATTGGCAGAGAGTGCAAACAGCCAAAGAGTCAAACAACATTTTGTCGGCTCATCGCAAATGAGCAGTATTTTTAAAAAATAAATTTAAAAGTACCTAATTATTTTTTTTCAATTAAGGGACAATTTAGCGTGGCCAATCCACCTAACCTGCACATCTTTGAGTTGTGGGGGTAAGACTCACACAGACATGGGGAGAATGTCCAAACCCCACACAGTGACCCGGGCCGGGATCAAACCTGGGTCCTCAGTGCCATATGCAGCCGTGCTAACCACTGCGCCACCGTGCTGCCCCACACATAATCAGTACTAAGCAAGAGTCCCCAATTATTCTGAAATCAAAATGCAACCATGATGCAGTTGTCCATAGACACACCAGCCCGCTTAGCATGCAAATTGACTATTTGCTGATTGATACTATTGGAGTCATCCTCAAGAGGCAGCCAGGACCCTGAGGATCCTCCTTGACACACAAGGAGGAATCGTGGACTCCATCATGCCTGCCCTCGGAACCTGGCAGCAGCACAGATACAAGCATGTCGCTGGCCTTTAAAGTTTTGGCTCAGATGGTAGTGCACAATGGGCGGGCAGAACACTCTTGCGAGGAGCTGGTGGAAACAGTGTTGTCATCAGTGGGAGGCCTGCTGAAGAGCAGGATCATGTTGAATCTGAGGCAGATGGTGAGCCTCTGGAGTCATCCATCAGATGCTTTACATCCAGCAGGATGCATGAAAGTTCTGGCGGAGATCCCACAGGGTCTGCTTGCCATAGTATCTATCACAGAGGAGCCCATGCAGAAGGTGAGCACTCTTCCTCCCTTGAGAGAGTGCTGACTCTCATAGGAAGGCAGCTCCAGGAACAAAATCAGGGGTTCCTGGAGTTGTGCTTGGACCTGCAAGCCCGTGCATTGGCAGGGAACTCGGGAGGCCACTGCCAGTGTGAGAGATGGATGAGGCACCTAGTCTCTCTATTCGCAACTCATCCATCTATGGTGGGCAGGGAAGTCCAAACCCACCTTACATTGATTTGTGCTGGCATAATGGCACAATGGTTAGCACTGCTGCCTCGTGGCACCAGGGACCCGGGTTCAATTTCAGCCTCGGGTGACTGTGTGGAGTTTGCACTTTCTTCCCGTGACTAGGTTTCCTCCGGGTGCTCCGGTTTCCTCCCACAGTCCAACGATATGCAGGTTAGGTGGATTGGCCATGCTAAATTGCCCTTAGTGTCCAGGGATGTGTAGGTTAGGTTTAGGGATTATTTGGATCGGGTGGAGTGCTTTGTCAGAGGGTTGGTGCAGACTCGATGGGCTGAATGGCCTCCCTTCTGCACTGTAGGGATTCTATGATTGTTGGATGAGTTGCCTGTCATTTCTGTGAGCACTCCAGGTGAGGGCAGCAGCTATGCCGCCCATGTCAGTGATGGTCATATCTGAGAAGACCGCAACGACTGAGAAGTACCCAGTCATCGCGCATGATGCACACTCCTGGGTGGAGCTTTTTCAAGCTCTGCTGGCCAGAGGGTGACAACCAAAGTCATCAGAGCTGAAGGAGTCAGAAGACTGTCTCCAATGCCACTGACAGCGCGGGGAGATGATAAAGACACCTTGTAATATTTGATTTGTGTATGACATTTAACATATTCTTACATTATGTTCATTCTTTGTTACTGTGTACAATATGTAAGTGTTGATTTTTGTTTCCGTGGCCTCTGCATCCTTCATGTGCGATATAAGAGACTGCAGGGGTTGCAAAGCTTATGACAGAGGTTATTATTCAACACTGGGGGCGATAGGATTGTGTCCTCAGAAATGTTTAAGGAGGCGGTGTTCTTGCCATGAAATAGAAGCCATGCCAAGGTAGCCTAGTCGAAGGAGCATTGAATTAAGACATCCTTGGTGTCCCTGCCTCCATGCAAGTTCCTGAAGTTTGCTTCCACACCCTCACCCTGTGCCTCCCTGGACTCCTCATCAGATCCATCACTACAGTCACCCTCTGCGGCTTGTGGTGCTGCCTCACTACCCTCATCATCCATTGGATCCCCCCTTGCCAGATCCAGACTATAAGACCACAACCATGCTTTGGAGGATATTGCAGTGCCCCCGAATTGATCCCGGCATCTGACCCTCATCCTTAGTAGCCCAACGGTCCTCTCAACCACCACCATTGTGAAGGCATGATTTCTATTGTCCTTTTCCTTTGCCTTGGTTCTGAGGTGCTGGAGTGGTGCCATCAGCCACCATTTCAAGGGATAGCCTTTGTTGTCCAAGAGCCATTCATCCAAACAATCTGGAGCAATGAACAGCTATGGACCTGGGACCTTCCACAGACTGGCAGAATCAGCATCTCGCTGTCGCAGACTACCCACATGTTCATGGAATGGAAGCACTTTCTGTTCACCATCTGGCACCTTGATGCTCACGTGAGTACAGTCTATGACACTCTGGATGCAGGGAAACCCCGAAATTGTGTCAAGCCTCTGACTCACTCCACCCTGCTGGCTGTAGTGATATGCATCACTGTATATACACAAGGGGTTAATGTAAATACACTACAACTAAGTAACCACTAGAAGGAGCACCAGAGATGTCATGACATGCAGACACGCAACTAATGGGTCATTAGAACAGGACACAACCAATGGGCAATCAGGACACCCAGAGGTGGCATTACCACAAGGGGGCACTACACGACCCATATAAAAAGGACAAGGCACACACGCTCTGCCCTTCCCACCGGCAGAAACCAAGAGAGCAGAACAGGGTTGATTATAAGCAACATCATACCCTAGCACACGGTCGAGAGCAAGCTTGTATAGTTAGCAGAATATACAGAGTTACTAAAGGCAGATTAGTAGAGTGTCGAACTCGTTTAAGAGCATTGTTAATCGTTCAATAAATACGTTAAACTTATCTCCGAGTCTGGAGCATCTTTCAGCAGAGCCTACATCAAGTGGCAGCTTATGTTGCTAGCAATACCATAACACAACACTGGCCTTGTCCATCTGGAAAAACAATGAATGTCATGACTTGTCAGAAGAGAGTGACCAGCTGGATGCAACTGTGGGCAGCAAATTGGGACACACCATGCAGATGCTCCACTATCCCCTGGAACAACCTTGAGTCAAAAATGTTGAGGAATACAATTGCGTTTCGAGCCATTGGCATAGGGTGGCCACTCACACACTTGGAGGTGATGTCCAGCACCATCATCTGGCAAATGGAAGTTATGATGTGCCTAGAGAGGCGGAGTCTCCTCCGGTACTAGACTTCAGTTGTGTTGAGGAAGCTAAATCTCTGTCTTTCCACTTTGGCTGGAGGATGGTGGCATCTTCTGAGGAACTTTCTATCTTGCATTCCTTGCTGATCCTGCACCCAAAGTGTCTGCATCTCTCCTCCCACAGGTGATTCCCTGGGAGACTCACCGCAGACACCTGGCCGGCTTTCCCTTCTGTCCTTACCTTCCTTTTCAGATGAGGTCCGACCAGCAGAATATACAATCCCCATATGCAGATATACAGATAGCACTGTCTTGTACACTGTGGGGTGCACTCAAAAGAATGAAAGTCAGGAAAATTAAGGTTTCCTAAAAGAAATCTTCCAATGCAAACAGTTCAGCAGAAATATCCCTTTCTTGTGTGAAAGGGATATTTCACACCCTTTCACACAAGAAAGGGTGTGAAATATCAGCAAACACTCACCTGAATCCTTAACAACTCGTACTGCCATTGCTTTGGTCCCCTTTCATCCCAATCTTGGATGAGGAAAGTGAAAAAGACAGAATTGCCGCCTGTTCGTGTTGCCCTTGCAACGATCGCAAAATTGCATGCATAATGTCAAGTTACCCTGAATTGTCCTTTTAATTGTCTTCAGTGGCTGATGTAATTGTAAGCTGACCCGCTTCTGAGTCCTGGGGTGCCTGCCAATTGTAATATTGCACGAGTGCGCTGCAGCCATCTGGGATGGCCAGTTACAACCAGGAACAGAGAAGGTCGCAAAGCATAGCGGGAAAAATGAATAATGCGAGATTCAGGCAGGCTCAGAACCTGAAATGTATATTTGTGAGTGAGGAATCCAGACGGTATCGAAACCCCAACTGATTAGCATTTGATGGACCGATTAGCATTTGATGGCCCATCTCCACCAGACAAAGGACCGGTACAGTCCCAGACATTTTGGCGCCACACCCTGTACTAGGGAATCGTAAACAACAGGGTCAGTGACCGCTTGGGACACGCCCAGCCATCAAGGCACCCGCCCATTTATTGGTTTGAATCGAACATAGTGATCAGGGATCACCCAATTAGTTGGGTCCAAACTGAAGGACCGCCCAAAAGAGCGCGAAAACCCCCAAGCATAAGAAGAGAGTCCACCGTGTGTTCGGCCACTTTTGGACCTGGTGCTCCGGCAACGTCCATCTCCAATCACAACACCACCAGAAGCAAGTTCAAGTTCAACGCCCGCTACCCGACGGATGAGCCTAGCTGAGCAGCAGTTACTTCTACAGACCCGATAGATTCAGAATCGAACAACGGTCACTGTTCCTCTGACCTAAGCCGGGTGCCTGAAGGTAAGTACAGGTTGTCATAGTCGATAGGTGTAGTTTAACTAGTAGTGTTTATGTTGCATGATTAATTGTGTGTGTAAATAAAGTACCCTTGACCTTGAACTAACTAACTGGTGTTTGGCTCTTTGCTCGATAGCCAGTTGAACCTTGTGGTGGTATCATTTGATACCTGGCGACTCTGAGCATTAGAATATTGATATCCAAAGGAAGGAGGGCAACCTCACTGACTGCCATATTTACAGTAGGTAAAAAAGGCTACAGCGCAATGACGCTGGGACATCTTCTCACAAGATTTTGCACTAACTTGCATCAAGCGAGTGCTCGCTACTACTGTGTTAAATTCTGGCTTATGAGGCAGGAACAAACCTGCTGTGTGTGGGCTTCACCATAGTATGGAGAACACAATTTAGCAAGGTTCACATCCAGCTGCCCTCATGATTATTAGGGTTTCCCTTTAGTTGGCCAATTGTGCTGACCTTGAAATCCACCCACCTGAAAAGACCCTCTCCCTACTTTGTGGCATCACAGTTTTACATCAACTGTGATTGCAGAAGTAAGAATTGAAAAATGTTTTGCGTTATATTTCAGAATCACTCTGTAACCTTCTACCCTCTTCCATCACCTACCAACTTCCTCCCATCACAGAAAATACTGGACAATCTCAGCAGGTCTGACAGCACCTGTGGAGAGAAAAGGGAACTAACGTTTTGAATCTGGATGACTCTTTGTCAAAGCTTCCAGACTTGAAATGTTAGCTCCCTTTTTGCTCCTCAGATGCTGTCAGATCTGCTGAGATTGGCCTGTATTTTCTGTTCTTGTCTCAGATTCCAGCATCCGCAGTAATTTGCTTTAACTTCCTCCCATCACCCTTGCATCTATGATCACCGCCCTCCACATGCCTTCCCTCCCCTCCTAGGCCTACAACCCCATGCCCATTTTGACTTTGACCCCTTCCATTATCCGAGACACCCGTGTTGTCTGTTTCTACCCCCCTCTCAACAGCTACCCAACTATCACGTTGGACCTGCCAACCGACTTCATTCCACTGTCCCCTTTCACTATGGTGGTTTTCTCCGCTGCCCGGTACCCTCAGTTCAACCCTCAGGACCCCACCACAGATATAAATGAACACTCCCACTATGACCCTCATTCTTTGTCCCGTGAGGTCTCCCTCTCCTCCGTGGAGAGTCTCTTCCTTCTCTGGAGAGCCCCTACCTGCTCCAAAAGTCTTCCTTGTGGACAGCCTCATTCCATGCTCTAACTGTCTTTTCCTTCCCTGGACAGCATTCCCCCCTTCCACGCTTCAGATGTCTCCCATGTCCAGCCTTTGCTCCACCTTCCACCTTACTCACCAGCCACCTTTTCCCTTCGTCCCATGTCCAGCCTTCGCGCCGCTTGACTCTCAAGTCAAGTTTTGTGAACGAATCATAAGGTGGCCAAAGTAGTGTCTACACACGTTAAAGTCATGGAAGAAGTCAAAATTGCCAGATGCACACCACTCATATACAGTCGTAAAAATAAACATTCTAATTTCTGATTGGCAGAGCACTTAATTTAGAGCAGGAACTTAAGTCCGGTTAGCATGTATGATATGGTGGCCATCTTCTAAGATTCTATAGACTCTGGAACAGTTCTTACAGATTGGAGGGTCTCAAATGTAACCACACTATTTAAAAAGGGAGGTAGAAAAAAAACAGGGGATTATAGACCGGTAAGCCTAACGTCAGTTGTGGGGAAAATTCGAGAATCCATAATCAAAGATTTGCCAGCAGAGCACTTAGAAAACAGTGGCCAGATCGGACAGAGTCAGCATGAATTTATGAAAGGGAAATCATGCCTGGCAAATCTACTGGAATTTTTTGAAGATATAGTAGAGATAGTGAGGAGGAGCCAGTGTATGTGGTTTATTTGGACCTTCAGAAGTCTTTCAACAAAGTCCCACATAAGAGATTAGCGTGTAAAATTAAAGCACATGGGATAAGAGGTAGTGTGTTGAGATGGATAGAAAACTGGCAGGAAATAAAGAATAGGAATTAACGGATCTTTTACCAAATGGCAGGCTGTAACTAGTTGGGTCCCGCAGGGATAGGTGCTGGGACCCCAGCTATTCTCAATGTTTATTAATCATTTAGACGAGGGAATAAAATGCAATAAATCCAAATTTGCGGATGACGCAAAGTTGGGTGGGAGTGGGAGCTGTGAGGTGGATGCAGAGACCATACAGGACAAGTTGAGTGAGTGGACCAATGAATGGCAAATGCAGTATAATTCGGATCAATGTAAGGTTATTCACCTTGGTAGCAAAAGTGGGAAGGCCGACTATTATTTGAATGGCCATAAATTCCCGTTCAATTCCCGTAACAGCCTCCCCGAACAGGCGCCGGAATGTGGCGACTAGGGGCTTTTCACAGTAACTTCATTTGAAGCCTACTTGTGACAATAAGCAATTTTCATTTTCATTTTTCATTCATTAGGAGAGAGGAATGTGCAACACGACATGGGTGTCCTCATATACCAATCGCTGAAGGTAAGCATGCAGGTACAACAGGTAGTAAAGAAGGCAAATGGTATGTTGCCCTCCATAGCGAGAGGATTCGAGTACAGGATTAGGGATTTTTGCTGCAATTATACAGGGCCTTGGTGAAGCCACACCTGCAATATTGTGTGCAGTTTTACTCTCTTTATCTGAGGATGTTCTTGGTCTGGAGGAAGTGCAGCAAAGGTTACCAGTCTGATTCCTGGGATGGCAGGACGGCCATATGAGGAGAGATTGAGTTGGTAGGATTCTATTTGCTGGAGTTCAGAAGAATACGGGGGGAATCTCATAGAAACCTATAAAATTCTAACGGGACTAGATAGTGTTGATTCAAGAAGTATGTTCCAAATATCCAGAACCAGGAGTCACTGTCTGAGGATATAGGTTAGATCATTTAGGACAGAGATGAGGAGAAATTTCTTCTTCAGAGAGTGGTGAGCCTGTGGAATTCGCTACCACAGGAAGCAGTTGAGGCCAAGACACTAGGTGGCACAGTGGTTAGCAGGGTCAGCACATGGGCACTGCTGCCTCACAGCACCAGAGACCCGGGTTCAAATCCGGCCTCGGGTCACTGTCTGTGTGGAATTTGTAAATTTTCTCCCCCCGTGTGGGTTTCCTCCGGGTGCTCTGGTTTCCTCCTACAGTCCAAAGATGTGCAGCTCAGGTGGACTGGCCTTGCTAAATTGCCCCTTAGTGTTCAAAGATGTGCAGGTTAAATGGGGTACCAGGACAGGGCGGGGGGAGACCTAGGTAACATTCTTTTTCAGGTGGTCAGTGCAGCCACAATGGGCCAAAGGGTACTATAGGAATTCTATGCTCTGAGGTATGTTTTCAACAAGCAGTTAGATATAGCACTTGGATGAAGGGGATCAAGGGATGTAGGTGGGAGGCCGTTTTAGGCTATTGAGTTGGAAGATCAGCCATGACCATAAATAATGGTCTATGTTATATATGTCTATGTTTCTACGTGTTAATGCATGCGAAAGGGCTTCCCAACATTGTTTATCGGAAGCTCGACTTGCCTTTAACCTGCATTTAAAGTCCCAAGAATAGAATTCTAAAATTCACCCTTAATTTGGGATACGGACTTTTTTGTTGCACATGAAATTAAGTTTCCCTCCCGCCAAGTTTGCCACTGATGGCAGGACAGGAAGATTCCACACAGAAAAATTGTTAAGATTTCATTTGACTATTACATGCTGGATAGAAATTATAAACAAGCCAGCTTTTGTCCTACCCACCACAAATATAAAGTATGTACTACTTGTTCTTTCATAGAATGAATAAGCTGAAATCATCACAATTTCAATAATAGGAACTCAAGACCACATAGACTTTTACTTCCGTCTCCTTTTTAAGATTACCATTGAACAGAATGATATGGGATAAAATTAGGCTTTTTAAATTCATGCTATAAAATTATCTGAGATCTTACCACCACTAGATCAAGAAAACCATTAGTAAAATGGCCTAGTAAGATGCATGCAACTCTCTTACTGGTGTATAGTTGCATTCAGGTATGCAGATGGTACCTTTAAAGCATTAAGGAGCACTGAGAATCTGTCAATCACAATGGTATGCTATCTTTGTGCAGTGATTCATGACAAAACAACCGGCTGCTTTAAAGAAAGCAGATTTGGGTAGAGAAGGAAGCCATATTTTCTTGCGTGGCTCAGTGTCAAATGTTGTTAGATTATACTCCTGTGAGTGTCTTGAATTTAAAGACGCTAAACAAATGCAAAAATAGAACCAGTAGATGCCCGAAATTATAGGTAGGTCATGGGTAACATTTCAAGTTGATGGTGTTTTGTCAAATGCAAGTTGTTGTTTGTGTTAACATTTCAGATCAAAGGGGCAGCAAGGTGGCACAGTGGTTAGCACTGGGACTACGGCGCTGAGGACCCAGATTCGATTTTTTTTATTGTCACGTGTACCAAGGTACAGTGAAAAGTATTTTTCTGCTAGCAGTTCAAACAGATCATTTAGTACATGAAATGTAAATAAAACAAAAATAAAATACATAATAGGGTAACACAAGGTCCACAATGTAAATACATAGACACCGGCATCGGGTGAAGCATACAGGAGTGTAATAATAATCAGGTCAGTCCATAAGGGGGTCGTTTAGGAGTCTGGTAACAGCGGGGAAGAAGCTGTTTTTGAATCTGTTCGTGCGTGTTCTCAGACTTTTGTATCTCCTGCCCAATGGAAGAAGTTGGAAGAGTGAGTAAGCCAGGTGGGAGGGGTCTTTGATTATGCTGCCCGCTTTCCCCAGGCAGCAGGAGGTGTAGATAGAGTCAATGGATGGGAGGCAGGTTCGTACAATGGACTGGGCTGTGTTCACGACTCTCTGAAGTTTCTTGCGGTCTTGGGCCAAGCAGTTGCCATACCAGGCTGTGATGCAGCTAATTCCGGCATTTTCTGATTTTATCCCAGATTTTCAGCATCGGAAATATATAGCTTTTGTTTTGTTCTTTTTTACAGGGTTCAGAATAGTGTTGGAGGTAGCTATTTAGCTTAAAAATAATTTAAAGGTTTTGTGAGTCATGAAAGAATCAGAGGACCACAGGATTGAAAAATAGAAAGTTCAGGAAATTGGACAGTTATAAAATATTTTGAATAACTAAAAATAATTTCCTGTTCACCAACTACTCCTAAGCCTATTTGGAAGTACCATTTCTCATTGTATAGTCATACTAGAAAAAAGGCATGAAATGTTTACATATTCCGTCTTTGAAAGTCGTATTTGAGATTTACAAAATTAACAGCATAGCATGACCTGGGAAGAAATATGAAGCTACATCATTTTTTTCTTGGTAATTTGAGTTACCTACAGCCTGCTGACTGGCATCCCACCCACTATCTTAAACATCACTCTCTTCACCACCGATGCACAATGACAGCATTGTGTACCATATGCAAGATGCATTGCGCTGACTCACCACGGCTCTTCAAAACAGCACCTTCAAAACCAGTGACATCTACCACCTGGAAGGACAAGGGCAGCAGATGTATGGGAGTACTGTCACCTGCAAATACCCTCCAAGCCACACACCATCCTGGCTTGGAGCTATATTGCATTTGCTTCACTTTACATGGGTCAAAATCCTCGATCTCTCTCCCTAACAACACATGAACTGTAGTGCTTCAATTAGGCAACTCACCAGCATGTTCTCAAGGGCAATTAGGGATGGACAACAAATGTGGACCTAGGCAGCTACACCCAGATCCTGTGACAGAATATAAAACTTTATACTAGCACTGCCGGACACTGCCTTGTCAATGCTTCATCACATATTGATTCACTTGATCTTGGTTGTGCACTGATGTGGATGTGAAAGATCCCAATGTACTAAATAAAGAGGAGGAAGTTCTTATAATGTCCTAGTCAACATTCCTACATTATCTAACACTGAAGGAGAGCTATCTGCTCTTGACCTCATGGGACTTTTCCGTTTATAAATTGGCTGGCAAAGTTTGCTGACATAATTGGTCTTGTAATGTTGAGGACATGATAAGGTACTTGAGAAAAGAAAAATCTTCTTCAAGTTCAACAGAACTAGGTTTCTTCAGGCTGAAACACATATCCGAAACCAGGGGTGGATATTAAGGCCACAAATCAGGCATCGTGAGGGCCACCCCACAACACCTGCCCCCACCGCTTATATAAAATATGGCATGATGATGTCAGGTCAGCACTCTAACATCGGAGACTGGCAGGATGTCAATACAGAATGTGAGCAGGTGCTGAAATCAGAACTCTGCCTGACCTTTTGAAAAAAAAATTAACAAGCTCCTGAGGTTTTTAAAAAGCTAATTGACTGCAATTTACCACTTCCAATTCTATTTTTCGCTAGTTGCATGGGAAAAACATTGGGAGTGAGTTATGTCAAGTATGAGGAGTGGTGGATGAAAAGGTCTGTCATTGGCTGGCTGGCTTCTAATTGGCTGGCCAATGCTTGATTAGGAATGCTGAAATGGCGGGGGTGGTAATGGGAGCTAGCGAACCATGCACTTCCTGTTTCGGCTCCCTTACTGTGCCAGAAACCGTAAAATTCAGCCCCAGGTTAATAAAGGTGCAGTTTTGATCCTGTTTTTACCATTAACCCATACCTGAGATAGGTTTTAAGGCCGCTTGTAATAGTCTTCATGTCCCACAATTCAGTGTCAAGTTCCATGTCAGGAGCTGCTTTTGGTGCTATTAAGACAAAAATGTAATAAATTTGGTATAATATCAAATGATTCAGTTTAACAAAACATGTAATAATTGAAGAAAAAAGACAAGGTAAACATCCCAGGCTCAGATCAACTAATTTGCACAGAACAAATCGTCTTTCAAAAATCAACTCTAACTGTTCATGCTGAAGAGCCTACAGGAAGACGGTAAATCATTTTCTGAGCCAATCCCAATTGTATGGAATATCATTCAGTATAAAAAAATTAGTTTATTCATTTTTTTGTATCTTGCTATGGTTATCCTGTGTGACAGCCACCATCCAATTCTCATAACTTTCAGTGCATAACGATGCTTGAAAATGTTGCTTAACAAAAATGCTGGACCTAAAGCAGCACCAAGTGAAAAGGTTTTATTGCAAGTGTGGAAGATGAAAAACCATGCAGCTCTACTATATTGGTGGCAATAGCTGACAATGGGAATCATTCTTTAGAGAGGTGTGACCCAGTACTTGGAGTTGAATTGTATGACAGTATGTGGTCAGGCATGATTATGTGGTCAGGCATTATTGCATTGTACTATGTTCAGGAAAAGTACAGATCAGTGCATACATGTGTAAATAAAAATAAAAGTACAGCTGACTTCAGTTGACAGTATAATGTAGTTAAAGCAAAGCGAAGGTGCTGTCAGACTTGTTGCTCAAGTAGTCTTGCCAGAGATCAATGTATATAAAAAAAAATCAATGTTTTCATTCACCAAAAACTACGATATAACAGCTCCATAAAAATACCATCTGGGAGTGCAATATGCGCTGGCAATTTTTTTTCTTCAGTCAACAAGCACTCAAACAAAGACCCAATATTTATGTAAGATGCAACTCCAAAAAGGGCAATATTCAATCTGTTACACATCTGGTGATGTTGGAGAATGACAATCTAAAATCATTGGCTATGCTACATAATACTGACTTACAGAAATACAATTAAAGAGGCAAATTCATTTCCCCATTTCAGTTTTATACTACTTAGTTTCATAAATATCCAAAACACTAATTTCATAAATCTAATTATGAACAAAAAAGTATTTAGTTACTCAAAAACAAAAAGGATTATTCAAACAGAAGTTTATTCAGCTTTAAAAGGAAAGAACTCCTTATTAAAAGTAGGAGGAAAGTCAACGTATTTCTCATAATTAATCTCAATAAGTAATCATATGGTCACTATATTTGACACAGCAATAATGTAGGAACAGATATATTTCCAAGTCAGGATGGTCTGTGACCTGGATAGGAACTTGCAGGTGGTGGTGTTCTCATACACCTGCTGTCCTGGTTCTTCCAGATGAGAGAGGTCAGAGATTTGGAAGATTCTATCGATGGGAGTCTGGCAAGTTCCTGCTGTGTTTTTTATTCGACAGCACACACTACAACCACTGTTGTATAGATAGCACTGTAAATGACACTTTACATCACTTCGCTGTTGATTGGGAGTAGATGGAGGGAGTAATTTACTGAATTGGATCTGCCCTGCTTTTTGTGGACAGGACATACCTGGTCAACTTCCCACATTGTCAGATAGATGCCATTGTTCTAGCTCTCCAGTAACAGTTTAGCTGGAAATGAGGCTAGTTCTGGGGACAGCTCTTCAGCACTACAGTTGGGATGTTGTTAGAGCCCATAGCCTTTGCTGTTTTCACTGCAATCACCCATTTCTTAATATCATACGGGGTGAATTGAATTAGTTGAATACTGTGAAGATGGTGATCTCTGGAAAAAGCCAAAATAAATCCTCCATTCAGAATTTCAGGCTGAAGATGATTGCAAGAGGTTTGGCATTATCCTTGGCACTGACTTACTTCGCCATCATTAAAAATGGGGATATTTTAGGAGCCCTTTATTTGGTTCATTGTCCATCACTGGGTGCAGCAGGACCTCAGAGGATTGATCTGATCGTTTTTCAGTGGAATTACTTTGCTTAGCTTGCTGCTGCCATGTGTGCTGTAGTTTCATCAGGTTGGCATCTCATATTTAGGTATGAGTAGTGCTGTTCTTGGCATGCTATTCTACAATTCATATTGAAGCCAGGTTGGTCCCCTGACACAGTGAGTGATTTCCCGGACCATGGGATTACAGATTGTGGTGCATTACCATTCTGCCTCAGTAGATGGCCTATGCGCCTCATGGATGCTCATTTTCATCTGCTGGACCTGTTCTTAATCCATCCCATTTAACACAACAATAGTGCCGCACATAACAATGGTTGCCTGTCCATACAAATAGGATTACTAACATGCATAAATGTACACCCAAAGGCAATAGTACCTAGAAGATATATATACATTAATATATAGTTAAATCTGTTGTGTGTTTAATTCTTTCATGTGTTGTGAATTCATGTTTATTCCTAGTGGGAACAAGGTCACTTTAAGAGTTCGATCGTGTGACATACTGATGACGTCATCGGCAGTTTAGGCAGGCCAAAAGTCGGTCTAGACTAGCAGCCTGTAGAGTAGATACCATTCCAACAGAGCTCTTATTTGTTTCTGCCTTTGTGGTCTGCAAGCTGTATTTTAGTAAAAACACAAAGAAACTGGCAACGAGGAGGGAAAAACATGTTGGCAGACTCCCAGAGAAGAAAAAATATAGAAAAAATTGTTGATCCGTGTGCAGTCATCCAAAAGGATTAAGATGATAAAAAACATCACCACTTCAAAGCTGGCAATTGATTGCTGCTGAAAATTAGCAGCAATCAATGAAGGAACCAAAATTTAAACACAGATTTTGCAGAAAACAGCACCAAAAGAAGCTTGCTATGTTCTCTGCCCAGAAAGCTCCAGAAAAGTGCTCCCTCTACTGTGAGTAACAAGTAAAGAATACCCTGCAACAATAGTTTGGAGCTGGGGTGTTCCAAACTCGGAATGAAATAAACTGAATTCAGGGATACCTTGTTTGAAAAAGAAAGTGAGGTAGTGTTAAAACATTTCGAGGCACATTGTGCTTATATAGTAAAAATGGCAGGAATATTTGACACCACGAGGATGAAAGCACCAAGTGTTGGTGCTCATACACTGAAAGATTCAAATACTTTGTTCAGGTGAACAAAATTTTGGCGGACATGGTAGTTCTGATTTTCCGGAGTACAATGGAGTTTGGCGGGGGGGGTGGAAAACCTTCAACCTCCTACAAAGTCTGATGCAACCAGAGAGACCAGAAATTAGCTGCATTTTTTGAATTTGAAGATTGATGCTCTATCAATAACTCCAGAAGTGAGATTGGAGACAATTGAAGGCTTTATTGTACTAGATGTTTCCCCCAGCAGCGCAGGTACAAAATGCAGCTGCTGGGGAGACACAGGCTCTTATACTCCGCCTTACTGAACCAGCAGGCAGGCTTCCCCAATGAAACAGCAGTCTCAGGTACCTCCCACACCAATGGTCTTACAGCATTTTTCAGGGTACCGTAAAACCCCTAATACAGACTACCACATTCACCCCCTGCGGGGGTGGTGGTCTCATGTTATACAGTGGTAGAGGTTGAGGTTATGGTGGTACCCGGTATACATTAGCACAGTGTTTTGCCTCGTTACATGTCACAACTATTTATAGTAATTATTTACAGTCAGAATGAAGCAATTAGTTGATTGGGGGCCCTGGTCGTCCTCTGCGATCGTCGTAGCTTCGGCGGTGATGCGGGCACCGGCTCGGGCATCCGTAGCTCCAGCAGCATGGCTTCGGCTTCTTCAGCAGCTTCATCAGCCCTAGATGGGACCAGTGGAAGGACCGATCCACCTGGGAAGGGGGCGGCTGTGGGGTGCGCCGGTGGGAAGGAGGGTGGGGTCAGTGGTGGAGGTGTGGGTGGGGATCCAGCGGGCACCAGGTCCCGTAGGGAGACCGTATCCTGTCAGCCATCGGGGTACACCACGTAGGCGTATTGAGGGTTAGCGTGAAGGAGGTGGACCCTCTCGACCAATGGGTCCAATTTGTGTGCCCGCACGTGTTTGCAGAACAAGATGGATCCAGGAGCTGCCAGCCAAGTTGGAAGCGAGGTCCCGGAGGAGGACCTCCTAGGGAAGCCAAGGAGACGTTCATGAGGGGTTTGGTTGGTCGTGGTACACAGCAGTGATCGGATGGAGTGGTGAGCATCCGGGAGGACCTCATACCAGCGGGAGACTGGGAGATTCCTGGACCGTAGGGCCAATAGGACGGTCTTCCAGACTGTTCTGTTTCCCCTCTCCACCTGCCCGTTTCCCCGGGGGTTGTAACTGGTCGTCCTGCTCGAGGCAATGCCCTTGCTGAGCAGGAATTGACGCAGTTTGTCGCTCATGAAGGAGGACCCCCTATCGCTGTGTATGTAGGCAGGGAAACCAAATAGCATGAAGATACTGTGCAAGGCTTTTATGACGGTGGCTGTGGTCATGTCGGGGCAGGGGATGGCGAGTGGGAACCGGGAGTACTCGCCAATCATGTTCAGGAAGTACGTGTTGCGGTCGGTGGAGGGGAGGGGCCCTTTGAAGTCCATACTGAGGCGTTCAAAGGGGCGGGAAGCCTTTATCAGGTGCGCTTTCTCTGGCCTGTAGAAGTGCGGCTTGCAGTCCGCGCAGATTTGGCAATTCCTGGTGGCGGCCCTGACCTCCTCGAGGGTAGGGCAGGTTGCGGGACTTAATGAAATGGAAGAATCGAGTGACCCCCAGGTGGCAGAGGTCCTCGCCCGGAGGCGGTCCACTTGTGCATTGGCACATGTGCTGCGGGATAGGGCATCTGGAGGCTCGTTTAGCTTCCCGGGACGATACAAGATCTCATAGCCGTAGGTGGAGAGCACGATCCTCCACCGTAAGATCTTATCGTTCTTTATCTTGCCCCGCCGTGCATTATCGAACATGAAAGCAACCGACCGTTGGTCAGTGAGGAGAGTGAATCTCCTGCCGGCCAGGTAATGCCTCGAATGCCGCACAGCTTCTACTATGGCCTGGGCCTCTTTTTCAACTGAGGAATGGCGGATTTCTGAAGCATGGAGGGTGCGTGAGAAGAAGGCCACGGGTCTGCCCGCTTGGTTGAGGGTGGCCGCCAGAGCTACGTCGGATGCGTCACTCTCGACTTGGAAGGTGAGGGATTCATCGATTGCATGCATCGTGGCCTTGGCGATGTCCGCTTTGATGCGGCTGAAGGCCTGGCGAGCCTCTGCCGACAGGTAAAAAACTGTGGATTGAATTAGTGGGCAGGCCTTGTCCGCATAGTTGGGGACTCACTGGGCATAATACTAAAAAAATCCCAGGCAGCATTTCAGGGCCTTGGAGCAGTGGGCGAGGGGGAACTCCATGAGGGGGCGCATGCGTTCGGGATCTGGGCCGATAACTCCATCATGCACTACGTAGCCGAGGATGGCTGGACGGTTGGTGCTGAACATGCATTTGTCCTTGTTATATGTTAGATTAAGGATTTTTGCGGTATGGAGAAATTTTCAGAGGTTGATGTCGTGGTCCTGCTGGTCGTTGCCGCAGATGGTGACGTTATCGAGGTACGGAAGCATGGCCCACAAACCATACCGGTCAACCATTCGGTCCATCTCCTGTTGGAAGACCGAGACTCCATTTGTGATACCGAAGGGAACCCCCGCCCATCTGCTTCGAATGCGGTGTATTTGCGGTCGCTGGGGCGGATTGGGAGCTGGTTGAAGGCGGATTTTAGATCCACCGTGGAAAAGACCTTGATTGTGCAATCTGATTGACCAGATCAGATATGCGGGGTAGAGGGTACGCGTCGAGCTGCGTATACCTGTTGATGGTCTGACTGTAATCGATGACCATCCTATGCTTCTCTCCAGTCTTTACAACCACTACTTGAGCTCTCCAGGGACTGTTGCTAGCCTCAATAATACCTTCCTTCAGTAACTGCTGGACTTCTGACCTAATGAAGGTCCGGTCCTGGGCACTGTACCGTCTGCTCCTGGTGGTGGCGGGTTTGCAATCGGGGTGAGCTTCGCAAAAAGGGAAGGCGGATCGACCTTGAGGGTCGAGAGGCTGCAGACAGTGAGGGGGGGTATAGGGCCGCCAAATTTTAAAGTTAAACTCTGGAGGTTACTTTGGAAATCTAACCCTAGGAGCGTGGCAGCGCAGAGGTGAGGGAGGACGTAGAGGCGGAAATTTTTTAATTCCCTTCCCTGGACCGTGAGGTTCGCTACGCAGAACCGTTTGATCTCTACCGAGTGGAACCCGGAGGCCAGGGTGATTTTTTGATTAACTGGGTGGATGGGAAGAGAACAGCGCCTTACCGTGTTGGGGTGTATGAAGCTCTCTGTGCTCCCGGAGTCGATCAGGCGGGATGTTTCGTGCCCATTGATGAGCACGGTCGTCGTCGCGGTCGAGAGCGTTCGGGGCCGAGACTGGTCCAGGGTCACCGAGGCGAGTCGTGGCAGAAGTTGGAGGTTTTCCTCGGGCGGCGTGTGGTCATCCGAGCCGGGATCCTGAGGCTCCAAAATGGCGATGCCCACTGGTCGCACATGGTTGGGGGTGTGCAAGATGGCGGCGCCCATCCGTCGCACGTGGTCCCTGGGGTACAAGATGGCGGCGCCCGGGGCCCGCACGTGGCCCTGGAACAGGAATATGGTGGCGCCCGCTGGCTGCACGCGGCTCGTGGCGAGTGTTGGGATGACGGTCTCTGTTCGCCCCCGGAGACCGCAGCGACCGCCCGGGCCTGGCATACCGCCACGAAATGGCCTTTTTTGCCGTACCCTTTGCAGGGGGGGAAGCGGGCCGGGCAGCGATGCCTGGGGTGCTTGGCTTGCCTGCAGAAATAGCAGCGGTGCCCCCGGGTAGTCACGCAGCACATGCTTGTGGGGCGATGGGCGATGCATTGGAGTCGGCTGCAGGGGGGTTCCACGCTGCCCAAGGGGCCGCCGCACGGTCGGATACGTAAGCGCGGGCCTTTCGGGAGGCCACATCCAGGGAGCTAGCAAGGGCCCATGCTTCCTTGAGGCCTAGTGTCTCTTTTTCTAGCAGCCGCTGGCGGATTTGGGAGGACAGCATATCTGCAACGAATCCGTCCCGCATCAAAAGTTCTGTGCGGTCGCTGACTGAAACTTGTGGGCAGTTGCTGCCTAACACCAGGATTGCCTGGTAGAATTCGTCCAGCGATTCCCCGGGGATTTGTCGCCTCGTCACTAGTAGATGACGGGCGTATACCTGGTTTACTGGACGAATATAGTGTCCTTTCAGCAGGGTAATTGCGACCTCGAAATCGTCCGTATCCTCGATGAGGGTGTAGATCTCTGGACTCACCCTTGAGTGGAGAACTTGCAGTTTCTGGTCCTCCGTAAGTTCGGTCGTGGCTGTCCCGAAGTACCCTTTGAAGCATGCCAGCCAGTGTTTGAAGGTTGCCGCTGAGTTTGCCGCGTGGGGCCTGAGTTGCAGACACTCCGGCTTGATTCGGAGCTCCATTCTTTAAAATCTAGTACAATAAATTGATGCTCGATCAATAACTCCAGAAGCAAGATTGGAGAAAATTGAAGGCTTTATTGTACTAGATGTTTCCCCCAGCAGCGCAGGTACAGAATGCAGCTGCTGGGGAGACACAGGCTCTTATACTCCGCCTTACTGGGCGGAACCAGCAGGCAGGCTTCACCAATGAAATAGCAGTCTCAGGTACCTCCCACACCAATGGTCTTACAGCATTATTCAGGGTACCGTAATACCCCTAATACCGACTACCACAAAGATGTCTTGAACTACACCATTAGAGACAGACTTGTGTGTGGGTTAAGAAGCAAAGCTATACAGAAAAGGCTGTTAAGAGAAACCAACTTCAACCTAAAGAAGGCTTTAGATGTCATGATCTTTATAGAACTAACAGTTAAGGAAGCACAATTATTAAGCTTGAACATTAAAATCCATAAGGAATTAGCTGAAATCCAAACACTGACAAAGGTTTGAAATTGCCATCAATGAACAAAAATTGGACACTCAGCAACTGATTGCTGGAGTACAGATGCAAAATGCAAGAGTTGTGGTAAAAAGGGGCACATCAAACGTACGTGTTGGAGAAAGAAGTAACAAGTTTCAAACAAGAATTATAAAAAGAACCAAATACATCAAATGAAAAATCGAATAGAGGGAAAAGTATCCACGTGATACAAAAAGGGCATGAGAAAGGACCAGTCATAGTCAGAATATGAACTGGAATACAAGCTGGTGTTGTAAGTCTTCTTACAGAATATGAACTGCCATTGGGCGGCACAGTAGCATAGTGGTTAGCACTGTTGCTTCACAGCACCAGGGACCTGGGCTCGATTCCCAGTTTGGGTCACTGGCTGTGCGGAGTCTGCGTGAGTTTCCTCCAGGTCCTCCCACAAGTCCCGAAAGACATGTTTGTTAGGTGAATTGGACATTCTGAATTCTCCGTCAGTGTACCCGAACAGGCACTGGAGTGTGGCGACTAGGGGATTTTCACAGTAACTTCATTGCAGTGTTAATGTAAGCCTACTTGTGACACTAATAAAGATTATTATTATTCTTGAACATACTGGTCATTTCTAGTGCAACAAACTATTACTGGGTTACTCCTTTATTGGACGGATAACCGGTGAAAATGGAGGTGTATACTGTTGCAGTCATTTCATTGGCCCCAGAAACTAGTTACCAAGAGAAATTATGACATACCACCTTGAAACCATCAAAGAAAATGCTCAAAACATATACCAGGGAAGTAGTGCCGTCGAGGGGTCATATCAATATGAACGTCCAGCTAAATGGATAGACCACAGACTTGTCCCTGCATGTCGTTAAAGGTAACTAGCCAGCCCTAATAGGGAGAACCTGGTTGGAGTGAATCAAGCTAAACTGGACCAAGGTGAATCTCATGTCAGTGTCCAAAGCAGGACTACCGTAGATCCTAAAGATACATGCTATTGTCTTTAATGGAAAGCTGTGAAGCATGAAAGATCTCAGTCAAACTATAGATTAAGGTCAAAAGCCAAGCAAAATGATTAAAGGCTAGGTCAGTGCGGTATGACATCATATCTAAGGTCGAGGCAATTTCAAGAAGCTGGTTAAGATGAGGGACCTCAAACTTGTTAATGTAAGTGATTGGGTAACATCCAAAGTACCTGTGATGAAGAAAGATGGTTCGGTATGCATATGCAATGATTTTAAATTAACTATCAATCTGGTACTGTGGAGAGCATTCCCCTATGCGTTAATTGATGACTTATTTGCTAGGTTAGCTGGAGGCCAGCACTTCAATAAAGTTACCTTGGTCAGGCTTATGTCTAGATAAACGTGGATCCAGATTCGCCACAATATTTAACAATCGTGACAAATGGCTATTCAGATATAAAAGACTTCCATTTGACATCATATCTACACCTGCGTTATTCCAGCGTGCCATGGATCACATTCTAAGCGGACTAGAATGGGTCCAGTGCGACTTAGATGATGGCAGGTATCCACTTCTCATTGGTTATACAGTATCTTGTCAATATTTCCTGACATTTCTGAAAAACATGGCATTTAGCCCTGTTCTCACATCTCAAAACCCCATTTTGCTGTTTTCTCTCAACAATTTCTCTTGTCTTAGGCGTCTTCAGCAAATCAAACGCTGTGCATAACTGATATTTTATCATGGGTAATGCCGGGGAACTGTGGGTTATCGAATGTGTCATTAGGAATTGGTTTAGTCATTTTGACAATAATCCTTGTTAAACGGTCATGCTGGATTGGATTGGATTGGATTTGTTTATTGTCACGTGTACCAAGGTACAGTGAAAAGTATTTTTCTGCGAGCAGCTCAACAGATCATTAAATACATGGAAAGAAAAGGGAATAAAAGAAAATACATAATAGGGCAACACAACATATACGATGTAGCTACATAAACACTGGCATCGGATGAAGCATACAGGGTGTAGTGTTAATGAGGTCAGTCCATAAGAGGGTCATTTAGCAGTCTGATGACAGTGGGGAAGAAGCTGTTTTTGAGTCTGTTCGTGCGTGTTCTCAGACTTCTGTATCTCCTGCCCAATGGAAGAAGTTGGAAGAGTGAGTAAGCCAGGTGGGATTATGCTGCCCGCTTTCTCCAGGCAGCGGGAGTTGTAGATGGAGTCAATGGATGGGAGGCAGGTTCATGTAATGGACTGGGCGGTGTTCACGACTCTCTGAAGTTTCTTGCGGTCCTGGGTCGAGCAGTTGCCATACCAGGCTGTGATGCAGCCCGATAGGATGCTTTCCATGGTGCATCTGTAAAAGTTGGGAAGGGTTAATGTGGACATGCCGAATTTCCTTAGTTTCCTGAGGAAGTATAGGTGCTGTTGTGCTTTCTTGGTGGTAGCGTCGACGTGGGTGGACCAGGACAGATTTTTGGAGCTGTGCACCCCTAGGAATTTGAAACTGCTAACCATCTCCACCTCGGCCCCGTTGATGCTGATAGGGGTGTGTACAGTACTTTGCTTCCTGAAGTCAATGACCAGCTCTTTAGTTTTGCTGGCATTGAGGGAGAGATTGTGAGATTGTTGTCGCTATAACACTCCACTAGGTTCTCTATCTCCCGCCTGTATTCTGACTCGTCATTATTCGAGATCCGGCCCACTATGGTCGTATCGTCAGCAAACTTGTAGATGGAGTTGGAACCAGGTTTTGCCACACAGGCGTGTGTGTACAGGGAGTAGAGTAGGGGGCTAAGTACGCAGCCTTGCGGGGCGCCGGTGTTGAGGACTATTGTGGAGGAGGTGTTGTTCATTCTTACTGATTGTGGTCTGTTGTTCAGAAAATCGAGGATCCAGTTGCAGTGTGGGGAGCCAAGTCCTAGGTTTTGGAGCTTTGATATGAGCTTGGCTGGGATTATGGTGTTGAAGGCGGAGCTGTAGTCAATAAATAGGAGGCTGATGTAGGAGTCCTTGTTTTCGAGATTCTCTAGGGCTGAGTGTAGGGCCAGGGAAATGGCGTCTGATGTGGACCGGTTGCAGCGGTATGCAAATTGCAGTGGATCAAGGCGTTCTGGGAGTATGGAGGTGATGCGCTTCATGATCAACCTCTCGAAGCACTTCATTACGACTGAAGTCAGGGCCACTGGACGGTAGTCATTGAGGCATGTTGCCTGGTTCTTCTTTGGTACCGGTATGATGGTGGTCTTCTTGCAGCAGTTGGGGACCTCGGAGTGGAGTAGGGACAGGTTAAAGATGTCTGCGAATACCTCTGCCAGCTGGTCCGCGTAGGCTCTGAGTGCACGACCAGGGATCCCATCCGGGCCCGTCGCCTTCCAAGGGTTCACTTTCAGGAAGGCCAATCTGACTTTGGAAGCTGTGATGGTGGGTATGGGTGAATTATGGGCTGCTGGGGCACTCGACAGCGGATTGTTGGTTACCTGCTCGAACTGAGCATAGAATGCATTGAGTTCATCGAGGAGGGGTGCGCTGCTGCCAGAGATACTGTTCGGCTTCGCTTTGTAGCCCATGCTAAATTGCCTCTTAGTGTCCAAAGGTTAGGTGGGATTACGGGGATTGAGTTTAGGTACAATGCTCTTTCGGAGAGTTAGTGCTGACTCGATGGGCCGAATGGTCTCCTTCTGTACTGTAGGGTTTCTATGATTCATGAGTTACCTTCAATGAATGCTTCATTGTTTTAACAAACCTTTCAGCCAGCCGATTTGTGACAGGATGATAAGGAGCGGATTGGATGTGTTGGATTCCGAGTGTGGAGAAGACACACTAATCAGCTTTTCCCAGCTAGAATAGGATTGCCAGAGGCAGAGACAGATTGCCAACTGAAAACCTGTACATACCTGAAAACCTGACAATACCGAAAGGAACTGTGGGAGACAGAACTCAGCGGAGGACATTTCAACACCGAGTCAACCTTCAGATGCTTTACTCCGGTTGAGGCAACAACGGGTGATGTCCAAACTCAATCAAAAACATCAGCGGTTACAGTCAAAACAAAAAAGCAGATACTTGAGATTCGTCAAAAACCACACAGGAATCAGTATCCTTTGATATATTTAACTTATTGATTGTTGTGTTTGTTAATTGTTCATATTGTAAATTTTGATTGTTAACGTTATACTGTGTTTCATTGCAGGAACCTTTAATGTAAAGGGGGAAGAAAGTGTTGTGTATTCATGTTTGTTCCTAGTTGGAACAAAGTCACTTTAAGAGTTTGAATATATGACATACCGATGACATCATCACGGTTTGGGAGGGCTAACAGTCAGTCTAGTATAACAGTCTGTAGAGGAGACACCTTTCCAATAAAGCTCTTGTTTGTTTTTAAGCAGGTCTGCACATCTGTATTTTAAAACTACCACATTTTGAAATACCTTCTTCTTAAAAAAATGTTTTTTTATTGATTTACAAGATGTGGGCACCGCTGGCTAGGTCAGCATTTATTGCTCATCCATAGTTGCCCTTCAGAAGGTGGTCATGAGCTGCCTTGTTGAACCGCTGCAGTCCATGAGGTGTAGGTATACCTCAGTGCTGTTAGGGAGGAAATTCCAGCATTTTGATTCAGTGACAGTGAAAGAACTGTGACTCGGAAGAGAACCTCCTGGTGATGGTGTTCCCAGTATCTGTTGTGTTTCTCCTTCTAGATGGTAGTCGTCATGGAACTTTGGTGAGTTCCTTCAGTGCATCTTGTAAATCAGGAGTTTTCAAACATAGGATCGCGACCCGCGGGTGGGCTGCAAGCAGGTTCCAGGAGGGTCGCAGCCCTCGGTCGCGGCATCCCTATTGAGGGAGGAACATTCGACTGCCGCGACCAGCATTTAGTAATGTCGGCAGCGACTTACTTTTGAGGTTGCCGGCCATCCCGCGCATGCGTGCCGGATTGAGCAGTACGCAGGCCCGGAGCTCAGTGGGCTGGACCGCCTCCTCCTGATGTCAGCACAATGTCCAGGGCCAGTTTTTTTCAGAAAACGACAGAGTCCTCCCAACGAGAAAGGCGGCAGGGAGCAGGTCATGCCCCCAATGCACTGACATCATGTGTTATGGCGTGAGAGAGATTCCTCCATTTTGCAGCTTCCAGCAGTGCTGGACCTCTGGCGAACAACCCATGAAGAAGTAGTTGAAAACAGGAATTGAGCAGCATAAAGATGATTAATTGAAATGTGGGTTATTAATTGTTCCCCTGCAAATCAAGATTCAAAGATCATGTGTGTTATATGCAGGGAAGCACTGGCAAATGAAAGTTAAAAACGCTCAAAACTTCAAAGACATTTGAAGACTTAACATGACGATTTCGAGGACAAATCTTTTTTTTTCAACGGATGCAGTGAGATCTTAAATCATCAGCGGAAGACATTATCAGAAATGTAGCATTGAATAACAAAGTAAGTGATATCATGAGGGCAGCACGGTAGCATAGTGGATAGCACAATCGCTTCACAGCTCCAGGGTCCCAGGTTCGATTCCGGCTTGGGTCACTGTCTGTGCGGAGTCTGCACGTCCTCCCCGTGTGTGCGTGGGTTTCCTCCGGGTGCTCCGGTTTCCTCCCACAGTCCAAAGATGTGCAGGTTAGATGGATTGGCCATGATAAATTGCCCTTAATGTCCAAAATTGCCCTTAGTGTTGGGTGGGGTTGCTGGGTTATGGGGGTAGGGTGTGGAGGTGTTGACCTTGGGTAGGGTGCTCTTCTCCAAGACCCGGTGCAGACTCGATGGGCCGAATGGCCTCCTTCTGCACTGTAAATTCTATCTATCTATGAGGATCAAGCAGGCTCACCTGCCACTGTAAAGGTAGTGAAAATGGTGGGTCGCGAAGGTCGGCCAGTGTGGGTCCCAAAGGATGGCTGGTTGGCAAAACGGGTCCCGGGCAAAAAACGTTTGAAAAAGTTGTAGATGGTACACATGACTGCCACTGTTTGTCGGTGGTAGAGGCACTAAATGTTTGTGGAAGGGGTAGCAAATCAAGTGGGCTGAATTGTGTCGAGCTTCTTGAGTGTTGCTGGAGCTGCACTCATCCAGGCAAGTGGAGAGTATTCTGTCACACCTTGACTTGTGCCTTGTAGGTGGTGGGACAGGCTTTGGAGGGGTCAGGAAGTGAGTTACTTGCCTTTGAATTCTTAGTCTCTGACCTGCTCTGGTAACCACAGTATTTATATGGCTAGTCCAGTTCAGTTTCTGGTCAATGGTAACCTCAAGGATATTGATGGTGGGGAATCCAGCAATAGTAATGTTATTGAATGTTCAGGACTGATGGTTATTTCCTCTCTTGTCAGAGGGTGATTGCCTGGCACTTGGGTGGTGCAAATGTTACTTGCCATTTGTCAGCCCAATTCATCCACGTGATGTGGCTGGACGAGTACTTATTGCCCCTAACTGAATTACTTACTAGGGCATTTAAGAGTCAACCACACTGCTGTGTGGTCTGGAGTAAGTAAGCTAGATCAAGCTGGCAGATAAGCAAAGCAGATTTCCTTCCTTAAAGGACATTAGTGAACTAGGTGGGTTTTTACAATAAGTGACAATGGTTTCCTGGTCATCATTAGACTTTTAATTCCAGATTTTTATTGAATTCAAGTTTCATCATGGTGGGATTTAAACCCGGGCATTGCTCTGGGCCTCTGGATTACAGGTCCGGTGACAATCTCACTACCGCCTCGCCTCCCTATCTCTGAAAGTCAGCCTAGTGCACCCTAATTTTCATCACTCTATCTGTGGTGGTTCTGTATTCAGTTGTATTAGCTCAAAGCTATGAAATTCCCTCAATTATAAACCCTCTGCTTTTCTTCCTCATTCTGCAGGTGTAAGTTGCTCATTAAAATCCAGCTATTTGACCAAGCTTATGTCAACATTTTATTTGATGAGGCTCCTGTGCAGCACCTGGGATGTATTACTACATTGAAGGTACTACATAAATGCAAACTGTTGTTTCTCTTAGCAACGACAATAATGTGGCACTGTTAATATTCCTTCAGATTGATTCTTTTTTTTTAATTGGTACAATCTTTTCAATCTTGAAGCTAACACAAAGGCTGAGGGTCAGAGTGTAAAACACAGCCAAAGTTAAAATAATGAAAGAAAAGATAAGGGGCGGGATTCTCCTTTTCTGAGAAATAAGTGTTGACGCCAACGCAGAGTTCACAAACTTTCGCGAGAGCAAAACTGGCGCCGCACTTGGATCGATTCTGCTACTGTTAAGGGGATAGAACCGGCGTCACATGGAACACAATTGATTCCAATGCAAAACCATGCTGGATTCACCATGTGATGAAAGATTACTGCCTTATCATCATGTAAGGTGATGTCCCCTTTAAGACCGGGCTTGGAAACTTGGGGACTCCGCCTCTGGCTCCGCCCATCTGGGAGCCATACATAAAGGGCTGCCTCATGGACTGCTTCGAGGCCTACCTGGACTCTGCAGAGACTCCCATCCTGGGGCCACGCAAGCTGCGTCTACTCCACGCCCGGGTGAGTCACAGAATCTCCGCCACGCTCGAAAAGGCGACGACTTATGATGCGGCAATCGATTTGCTCCGCAAGCGGTTTGTCAAACCCATCAATGAGGTGCATGCCCGGCATCTACTCTCTACCTGCCGGCAGCGCTCGGGGGTTAACCGGCTCGTCCATTTCATCAAGTCCCGCAACCTACCTTACTCAACCAAGGAGGTCAAGGCCATGGTCAGGGCCTGCCAAGTCTGTGCGGAGTGCAAACCGCACTTCTATCGGCCAGACAAGGTTCAGCTCGTGAAGGCCTCGGGCCCCTTTGAGCGACTGAGCGTGGACTTCAAGGGGCCCCTCCCGTCCACCAACCGTTATGCCTATTTCCTCACTGTGATCGATGAGTTCTCCCGTTTCCCATTCGCCATTCCCTGCACCGACATGACCTCAGCCACGGTGATTAAGGCACTGCACAGCATCTTCACCCTGTTCGGTTTCCCTGCTTATATCCACAGCGACCGGGGTACATCGTTCATGAGCGATGAACTGCGTCAGTATCTGCTCAGCAAAGGCATCGTCTCGAGTAGAACGACCAGTTATAACCCGCGGGGAAACGGGCAGGTGGAGAGGGAGAACGCGACCGTGGGGAAGGCTGTCCTTCTGGCCCTGCGGTTGAGAAATCTCCCAACCACCCGCTGGCAGGAGGTCCTACCCGATGCCCTACACTCCATTAGGTCACTCCTCTGCACGGCCACGAATGAAACCCCACACGACCGATTGTTTCTCATCCCCAGGAAGTCTACCTCCGGGGTCTCACTTCCACCTTGGCTGATGGCTCTGAGACCTGTTCTTATCCGGAGGCACGCGAGGAGCCATAAAACGGACCCCCTAGTTGAAAAGGTCCGACTGCTCCACGCCAACCCCAGTTACGCCTACGTGGAGTACCCCGATGGCAGGCAAGATACGGTTTCCCTCCGGGATCTGGCACCCGCTTGATCCTCCACCACAGACGCCCCTTCCCGCGCCGCTCCCCTGCAGGATCCGTCGCCCCCTACAATACACCCCCTTCCGGCCCTACCACCCGTTGGTGAGCCCCTACCGTGCGCCCCCCCCCCCTTGCACACCCCGCCGGCGCCGGCACCGCTACCCCCGGCCCTGCCTAGTTTACCTGCCCCGACCCGAAGCTCCGACTGCTGTGCTCCCGGATGTGCCCTCAACCGGGACGTCTGTGCCCGCCGCACCACCGCCCGAATTAAGGAAGTCGAGGAGGGCGATCCGGCCACCGAGATGGATGGACCTATGATGGCACTTCACACCCGCCGGACTCTTTTTTTAAACAGGGGGTGAATGTGATGAACGGTTACTGCCTTATCATCATGTAAGGTGATGTCCCCTTTAAGACCGGGCTTGGAACCCTGGGGACTCCGCCTCTGGCTCCGCCCATCTGGGAGCCATACATATAGGGCTGCCTCATGGTCTGTGCAGCAGTCAGCTCTCGTCTCTAGCATAGTTATTAGTCTAATAAAGCCTTCTTTACAGTTTAATCTCTAAGCGTCATTATTGAGGGTACCTCACACCAGTTCTGCGATTGACACGGAGTAGGTTGACAAGCAGCAGCCGCATGTACACACTGCACTCCCCACACCATTCCAGCCAACAAGATGGCAGCGAGGAGAGCAGCCCTGAGGTTTACCGATGCTGAGCTGGAGATCTTCTTAGACGCGGTGGAGGATGACCCTGTACCCCGGCCGGCAAGGAGGCTGTCAGCCGCCGCCATTCGCCGTGCCTGGGCACAGGTGGCAGAGGCTGTCAGAACAGTGGGCAACATCGTCCAGACTGGCCAGCAGTGCCATAAAAAACTGCACGACCTCCTCAGGGTGGCCAGGATCAGTAGGCAACACTGTGCCCCGGCAGTAACCCCCATAACCCGACCTCACCCCCCCCACACCGGGACAGCTGCCGAACCCCCACCCTGCACCTCATGCTTGCACCCATACCGGCCGCCATGCCCAGGTGCACGGCCGCTGGGGCCACCAGCTACGCACCGCCTGGGCTGCATGTGTCGGACTGTCTAAAGCTGTTGTCTTCTGTTTGCCCCCTTCCCCCCCTCCCCCAGGAGGAGGCCACGCACAACCGCCGGGAGCGGGAGAAGACAGGGTAATAATGCATCTTGTCTTGTGTCTTACAGGACCTGCTGGTGATGGGGCGGGTCCATCAGGCATTCCCCACTCCCAGCCAATGCCACAGCCAGAGCTCCCCCGTGAGTCAAGCAGTGATGGGGTTAGCAGCTTGGACACCAACCCTCCGCCCTAAACCCCAGAACTCGAGTCAGAGGATGACACTGATTTCTCATCACAGCTGTCTCCAACGCCCTCCGCCATCCCAGAGTTACTCACCTCGGTTGGGCACTTTAGTGAAGAGGCTCCTGGGACTACATGGTGCTCATCACGCAGCTGATCCGGTACAGAAGGTGGAGGTAAGAACACCCGAGGGGGCGGACGGTTGGAGGGCAAGCTGACCCCAGGGACTAGCTGCCGTCCAGATGGGTTTTAGGCTTCTGGAATGGACAGTCGCATCTATAGTGGAGATGCAGTTGCAGAGCCAGGGACTACATGAAGGGTTGCCGGCGAGCATCCAATACCTGCAGGCGCAGTTGGAGGAGTCCAACTGTGTGCAGCAGCAGGAGGTGGTGCCAACAATGCATGCCACCCAGGCCAACACCGCATGGGTGGCATGCATGTTGGATGCATTGGGGGTGACGGTACTGGCTGTGGATCAGTATGTCCAAGGCCTGGGGCATTCTGTGCAGGCGCTGGCCGAGGCCTAGGACAGAGGTGCCGTCTCACAGGCAACCATGTGCCAGAGCCACCTGGACATTGCAACGGCGCTTCTGAGCATGAGCCAGTCACAGCAGGCCATGGCTGAATACATCAACAGCATTGTCCAACGCTGGCCGACGTGGCGCAAACGCAGAGGGAGGTGGCCCATTCCCAGAGGGAGATGGCGCTGTCACTGGCTGACTTGACACAAACCCGGAAGGTGGTGGCATAGTCGCAGCGTGATGTGACGCAGTCCCAGATGGAAATTGACTACTCTCTGTGCTCCATGACCGTGAGTGTGCAAACCCTGGTCGAGACCAGAGCGGGCCTACAGGACTGGCAGTGCCAGGTGGCAGGGGAGTCTCAGGGGATTTCTCCACTCACACCCCCGTCCCATGGATTAGCCTGGCGGCCATCGGGCATCGCGAGAGGAGGAGGAGGAGATGTGGCCTGTGCCAGTGACTCCTGCAGGGGAGGTACCGGAACACCACAGCACCTAGGACTCCCTCCCCTTGTCTCTGGTGCATCTGGTGGGAGTGGGCAGAACAGGGTGGCACCACGCCACCAGGACACCCAAGGAGCCCCAGAAGACGCCCGCTAACGAGGACCCAGGTCGCAGGGCAGGAATCACAGCAGGCCGCCTGGAGAACCATCAGACGTAGCATTAGGCGCCCCAAGGCCAGTAAGTTAGACACCAGTTAAGTTGGCACAGGTGCAGGGCACAGTTTAATGATAGGGGTTAGGGCACAAACCTGTTAATATTTGTTCACATTAAACACCTGTTGCCACTGTTACAACCTGCCTCAGTGCTTTGTCTGATGGATGTGAGAGGTGGACAAGTCTAGGCTGGCAAGAGAGAGGGTGGGGGGTGCGGGGGGGGGATGGGTGGACGCCGTGGGTGGGCTAGACTCCCCACCTCCTATTCCTGCCCCCCCCCCCCTCGACTGTCCCCACCACCACCACCCCAGGGATCCGATAGGATCGTGTGATGGAATGGCCAGCTCGCATGCAGGTGGAGAGTGCTACCGTGGGCAGGAGTCAGAAGTTGGCATACAATGCAGTGCACACCAGAGCTCATCGCAAAATGGATTGTCATCATCCTCCATCCCATGGACCAGACCTGGTGCTACTGCCAACCCAGGGCCCACCCCATAATGCGGCAGGTATGTATCATGGAGGGAGTTGCAGGCAGTGGAGTGGCTGGGGTGTAGGGTTTGGATGCGGTGTCCATGCCTCCCTCCAAGTCGGTGAATCTGGAAGCGACAGAGCGTCCCATGCGTGTTGGCCCTGGCGCATACATCGTGCAGCCTCCCTGTGCCTGCTTGGGCCCCATGGCCTGCCCATCCTTGCCCTCCCCCGTATCCTCCTCATCGGACGAGGCCTGGTGTTCATCCTCCTCCTCCAGCACATCGCCCCTTTGCTGCGCGATGTTGTGGAGGACGCAGCAGGCCTCCAAATGCGGGCGAAACGTCCAGCATCATACTGGAGGGCCGCTCCAGTGCGGTCCAGGCACCTGAACCGCATTTTCAGGAGGCTGAACCACCGCTCGATCACGCCCCTGGTTGCTGTACGGGCATCTGGATAGGTGTCATCAGCCGCAACCGCAGTGGACAACCCCCGCCATCCAGGACCCAACCCCCAGCCGGGGGGGTGGGGGGTGGGGAGGTGGTCTCTAACATGTCAGGAATCGTCAAGTGTGCCAGGATGAAGGCATCGTGCACGCTGCCGAGTATCGGCCGCAGAGGTGACTGATGCGTAGCTGATGGTCACATATCAGCTGCACGTTCATCAAGTACCCCTTTCGGTTGGTGTAGAGTGGCCTGTCATCTACAGATGCTCGTAGGGTGACATACATCCCGTCGATCACCCTTTGGACCCAGGGCATCCCAGCGATGGCAAATCCCGCCATGGTCCGCATTGAAATGAATGCATTGGGCATATAGGGCCTCCGTGATTGCGCGGATGCACCTGTGCACCGAAGTCTGTCAGATTCCAGACATCTCCCCACTCGGTGCCTGGAAGGACCTCATTGCGTAAAAGTACAAGGCAACCATCACCTTTTGAAACCTGCCCCTTTCTTTAGGTGTGGTGTTGACATCCGCAGCAGAGGTGCAGGCCATTGCTGACTGCTGTGCCCTGTTGTCTGATTGCTCTGGAGGACCGAGACTGGAGGTTCCCAGCCTACTAGGTGTTTCCTGCTTTGGGGTTGGTGCGCTCTCCTCGGCATGAACTGTTGGAGATGGTGGGGTACTAGCAGAGAGGTGTTGGTGCAGCAAGGCACCCTTGTAATCCTGGGTGGATGCTCCCAGGGTGCCTGGATGAGGCTCTCCTCTCTGTCAATACCCCATGACACCTCCTTGACTTCTCAAAAACACCCTCTTTTATTAAGCTTAACACTCGTATTGCTGACTTACCCTGTGTTTTACTGATAACTATCTGAGGTGCTTTTGAAAGCTCTTTAAATTAAAGAAACTGTGTAAATCCAAATGGTTTCAAAATACCAAGAGATGTATCTTTTGAGGACTAGTAGTATTGGTGAAAAGACAAGATCCTTTGGGGAAAGATAGAGGCTGGTTCTGGAAGGTGCTTTGTGAGCAACAATTTTCCTTCTGTGCCGTCTGTGAGCAAGGAATATGCTCTTTCAGTCTTGGTCAGATTTGACAATAATAAGAGTTGAGAGTCATGAACACAGCCCAGTCTATCATACAAACCCGTCTCCCATCCATTCACTCTGTCAACACCTCCTGCTGCCTTGGGAAAGCGGGCAGCAGAATCAAAGACCCCTCCCACCCGGGTTATTTACTCTTCCAACTTCTTTCATCGGGCAGGAGATACAAAAGTCTGAGAACATGCACTAGCAGGTTCAAAAACAGCTTCTTCCCCACTGTTACCAGGCTCCTGAATGATTGCCTTATGGACTGAATTGATCTCTTTTTGGGATGGCCCATACAGAGAAAGAAGAAGAAAAGCAGTGCCATGAAGATAAGTACCACGTTCATCCACCCCGCACGATGAAATGTAACAGCAACCATGAATCATGCAAAGGAAGAAAAGAATGAAAGCATACCCAAATGCCAGTCCAACTTCCAAATCAACAATAATAACCAGAACAAAAAGAGCCTGCCACTCTTCCGACAGAATAGCAAATAAGATGTGGATCACCTGAACCTGAACCAAGGACTTGAAGGGGGAAGGTGGGGTAGTGAGAAGGTGGTTAATGCTAACACTGTAATAACAAAATTGTTCGAATAGCATAAAGGCTGTAACAATAAGGCAAATGTATAACACTCATGTAAGGATCACCCTGCTTAATCCCTGTCTGTTCCCTTTTTCTCCTTTTAATTTCTGTTGTTTTGCTATTACAATTTTTGTACACGGACAGTTAATGAACTGTTGCCTTTAAGATGGACTTTTACTTTAATTCAAGTGGCTGGTTTTAACTGAAGAGCGATTTATGAAGCTAAGGCAAGGCAGGTTGCATGAAGCTATTTACATTTCACCCCAACAGTTTCCACAGAGATCAGTGCTGCCACATCTTGATGAACTTGGCTGTCGGCCAATTTACTGACATGATTTGCTGGACCTTGTCAATGATCACTGCCGATTGTTCGGGATTTTCTCTGGAATATTCCTTGCATTGTGTGACTGTGTTTTTCTCTTTTACTTTTGTTTTTGGCTCGCAAGGCTGGAAGGAGGCAATCTGGCCCTCTCTCTCTCATCAAATGGATTATTTCTAATGATCAGAGTTAAAAACCTCTCTCTCTGCACAGCCAGACCGAACTACAAGGAAATCCGGTCCAGCCATCAGCTGCAGGCAGAGTTCAGTTGTTTAAAACTCTTTTAAAATTTCGAGTGGTTTCTCAGTAAGGCTGTTGGTTATTCTGGTGGAATTGGAAACAAGTAAGAATTAAACAGCCTGAGGCGATTCCTTTGAAAGAAGGCCCAAGTTAATACAAGTTTAAGTGACTCTCCAGAGTAAATCCTATTGTCTGGGAGTACGGACTGAATGCTGCTGCCAGACACATTAACACACCGGTAGCTTTGATCCGTAAGAATTCTGGGAGTGACGAATGTGATATAAAATAGTTACTTTAGAGATACTAGTTAATGTAATGTAGAAATAAGCCACTTTGATTTTTGCAGTTAGGGACAAAGGAATTTGGGACCGCATGGAAAAAGCAGGAAGAGGTGTGTCTATAAGAGTGAGGATGCATTGATAGGGGCCAGAGAAAGGGATTGGAAGTGAGCCAATCAGAATGGATTAAACAGGTCAGGAGGGACCTAGGCTGACCTATGTCCGTCGAGTATGTGAAACTTGATACCATTTGAACTGATTTTGCAGAGATTCCTTTGTCTGTTAGTTCAGTCGTTTTCTGGAGTGTAAGAGGCAGGACGTCCTGTTACATTCTGTAAGATGATTAAGCTTGCAAGCTAAATAAATAACTTCTGTTTACGTGCGAATCCGTCTCAACTTTTATTGAGGCCAGACTGACAGAGAAAGAAAATAGGAGATCAACATTTGGTGCCGAAAACCGGGATTTCTCTGGGCGATCCTGTTCCAACTGCGAAATCAGAATTAGACTGATTATGAACAGGAGGACGGGAACAAAGGGCCCTCAATGTAGAAATGGAAAACGACCAGCATTGATTGTTCCCCTCTTCTTATCGTCTGATTAGTCTGGTCACTCGCGGTTGGCACAGAAAGACCGCCTCGACGAAATCACAGGTCAGTCTGGGGATTAGCACTTTAATTGATGGGATTTCATATTGTTGTTTCGGCTTGGGTTAGGGTTTTGGGCTGATGTGACTTTAAATAATAAAGGTTCAGTCTATTATTGGGGTTCAGAGGCTGATGTGACTTTAAATAATAAAGGTTCAGTCTATTATTGGGGTTCAGAGGCTGATGTGACTTTAAATAATAAAGGTTCAGTCTATTATTGGGGTTCAGAGGCTGATGTGACTTTAAATAATAAAGGTTCAGTCTATTATTGGGGTTCAGAGGCTGATGTGACTTTAAATAATAAAGGTTCAGTCTATTATCGGGGTTCAGAGGCTGATGTGACTTTAAATAATAAAGGTTCAGTCTATTATCGGGGTTCAGAGGCTGATGTGACTTAAATAAATGGGGGTTCAGTCCAGTATAACTGTTTTTAAATCTGAAGATGGTTCAACTCTATGTGTGAGTGTTTTAAATATATAGTTGATTAAGCTAAAATTGTCTCCTTGGACTGTAAAGTTCCGAGGTCTAGTTGAGATTGTGAGGTTGAAGCAGAAGTCTCTCAAAGGGTTAACAGCAGCAGGCGGAGTTGAAAACAGACAGTGCTTCTCACTCAGGCCTTGAGATAACAGTCTGCAGTGTAATCGGATACCTTTCCTTTGAGTCAGTGAACACCAGCAAAGTTACGTTTTGAATTAATTAAAGGAAACCAGTGGGTTTCTCCACCTCTTTGATAAAAGTTATTATTTTCGAAAGCAATTGATTGAAATTGCCAGAATCTTAAATTTTACTTACTTGAAATAAGGTTTATCTCATTTTATCTGGAGATTAATAGAAACTTAAAGAAGATAATGGACACCATTTTAAAAAGTGTCAATTTGAAGATGATAATTGATTTTGCTAATACTTATGATAGTTGATTTTGCTAATAACAGTATGTATGTAACAGAAAAAAAAACTTGTTAAAAGAAAAAATTGTTAAGATAAAGAAATAATTAAGTTGTAAATGTTATACAAGTTTGTGTTAAGCAAATTGTAAATTTAGTTCTGAGTTGAGATCAGAGCTAAGCTTGCAAGTTGCAGTAATTCAATTTGAATTTTCAAACATTTTGAAGTTTTAAAAAAAAAAGAGAGCAAATAGAGAAAAGAAGGACACAGATCTTGAATGCGTTGAATAGCACATTTCAGGGGCCCATGAATCTTTCTGTTATCTTAGACCTAAAACCTAGGAAGATTGGTGAGCCATAGGAATGTCTGGGGCGTTTTAATGAAATCTACCGGGGGCAGTCAGGCGATTTGCTGTATCAAAATGGTCAGAATTCCCCTCAATACTGTGCTATGTTAATGCATTGCCTACCACCTTCTGTGGTTACTGCTGTGAAATGTAATAACATGAATTGGACAGAGAACGACCCTTCCCAGATGGCAAGGGCAGTCAGATTTTACTGGAAGGAGGGTGTAGGCCAAGAAGGAGGCTCAGTTACAAAGGTTAAGACTGAGTATGTAATGAAAAAGGATGATCTGCGATCCCAACAAGCGGCAGAAATGGTAGTTTACCAGCAGGAGCTCCAATATAGTGACTTTGGGTGGGTGGATCAGCGAAGAGGAGGATGAGACAACAGTGCTATATTTCTATCACCCCCCAGTGGTGGACGTTAGACATTGAACAGCCACTATCACTGCATCACGTTACCCTGGCCTATGACAGAACTGGACGAAACAGGGAGTTGGAGGACAAATACTGGCCATTACTTGAGACCGAATGGCCAGTCAAGGTTACAGCCACAGTCACGGGAAAAGAAGGTACAGCCGATTTTGTTACAATATCACCACATTTATGGCCACAGTCAGCTTCGGTAAGCCCTCATATTACACGTCAGGTCCATGACCAGTACCATGCCAGGGATATGGGGCGAATGGTCAGCATCTTACCGCAGCTCGTCAGAATAGGTATGAGATATACCTTTTGAACAATCCACGTCTGACATTTAAATACTGTACCACTATCAATCCAGCCTGTTTTCTTAGTGGTCCCCCTGTCCATGAAGACGCACCTGGCCACGACTGTTTAGCCTTGATTCAGGAAACTACCACAATAAGGGGCGATTTGAGTGACATTTCGTCAGAACAACCTGACATGATTATGTGTGGTCAAATATCCCACCGGGGTTTAGTTAATGACCTACTGCAGGCCCTCCTTCTGCCAGCGCAGATTTCCGTTATTAAATGTGCTGCCCACACGAATGGTACAACCCCAGTTGACGTTGGTAATGAACGAGCAGATTGTGCAGAGCGCACAGCCGCACAAATTCAGCAAGTGATGGTGCCTAAAATGTTAAGTCAGACTAAACGATCTACTATGAATGTGTCTGCTTCTGACAAGCCAATGCCAACCATCCAAGACGTCATAAGGTTACAGGAGGACGCTCCTGAGAGTGATAAACAAATGTAGAAACGGTTAGGTTGTACATATGATTCTGTTTCCTCTTTATGGACCACGCCTGCACATCAGACTTGTATGTCTGATGTGCTGGCTTTATGGGTCATCGAATGTGTACACTTTGCAACTCATTGTGGGGCTCGGGGGACTAGTGATTTGTTGCTGGACACTTGGTGGCACCCTAAAATGCAGGGGTTGGCCCAAAGTATCAGTAATCGGTGTTTGATTTGTCAGCAATATAACACCGGAAAAGGTATCCCTTGTGGGAAGGGGCAAACCCCGTTGCCCAGTGGTCCCTTTGAGACGCTCCAAATGGATTACATTGAGTTGGAAAGGTGTCAATGTTATAAATATGTTTTGGTCATTGTGGATGTGTTCAGCAGATGGGTTGAGGCGTATCCGACTATCTATAGTAAAGCTGCTACTGTGGTTAAAGTCTTGATGAGGGAAATCATTCCCCGGTACGGTATACCAGCTCAGTTAAGTTCTGATAATGGGCCTCATTTTATTGGACAAATTAACAAGGAGTTTTGCTCCCAGTTGGGCATACGCCAGCAGTTACACTGTGCTTACAGACCACAGGCAGCCGGGGTGGTTGAAAGACACAATCAGACCCTCAAAACTAAATTGGCTAAATTAAGAGCAGACACGGGACTGACATGGCTTAAGTTGCTCCCCGTTGCCCTCTTCCAGCTGCGGGTTACACCTGCGGGACCAGCCCGGCTCTCTCCCGCCGAGATTCTCTATGGCAGGCCTCTTAGAACTCCTTGGAGCCTGCAGGTTCCCAGACGGGTTCAGTTTCATCAGATGACTGAGGAAATGACCACCTATGTTCTGGCCCTTACGCAAGTGCTCAAGGAACTCCATGGCCAGGTCCGCGCGGCTCACCAGCCATTGCCCCAGTACCTAGCTCACTTTCAGTCCAGCCCGGTAGTTATGTAATGGTCAAAAATTGGACTAGGAAGGGGTCGGAGCCGCGATGGGACGGGCCCTTCCAAGTTCTCCTTGCCACCCCCACAGCAGTTAAAGTGGAGGGGCGAAGTGCTTGGGTCCACCTACATCACTGTAAATTGAGCCCATCTCCACTACTGTAAAAGGTCGGATACTAACCTGCCTCCCTTCTCCAGTGCTATTTTACAGGTGTGGAGCATGATGGAGTGGCTACGCATCGTCTGTCTGATATTTGGCCTCACTTCGCTTGGCGTGTTATTGGCGATGGACATGGAAAAGGGGAATATTATGTATCTGTGTAGCCCCAACCAATCTACAAGGATACATCACCTATGCACAGGTGATGTTCTTCACTGCCCCCATATACGAGGACATGGTATCGACTCATGGAAGGTCATCAAAGTTAAGGAGAATGCGGGAGTCATGAAGCAGTTGCACCGGTCCCGGCGATGGGAAGGGAACATTATATGGACATTGCCTTGTTTTTGGAATACATGTAAATTTGATTTTGGATGTGTTAAAAGTGGTACAATAAAGGTAACATCAAGCTGTCAGAAGAGTGTAGGAAGAGACCATGAGAAAGAGAAAGGGACTAGAGAGAGGACGGGGCGTGTGAGAAGGGAAGTACAGCTGGAACGTAGGTTACCGGGAGATGCACGTAAGTTAATTAAAGGCCAAACTGAGGAAAACCCTGGTAGTATGAATCTCTTCTACCAGATTTACCACCGTCTGTATGGCCAGGGACGGGTTGTCTGATACCCAAACCCCGCAGCGGTGTCTAGGTTATTTTCTGTTTCACCGCTTTGGGGCACTCCCCAAACGGTGGTTCATTGTCAGCGTTCCGAGCCATTGCCCGAGCAAGTCACTCTTCCTTACGATCCGGATTCAGCACCACCGGCTATTTGCCTTCCCCTCCCTCGGGATAATTCCCATTCACAGTACGATAGGCTGCGACGGTGGAGGGCGTACATACCTAGCCACTTCACTCCCAATAGGGATTCCCGGTCGTACGAGAATTGCTTCAGCAGTGAAGGATATGGCTGTTTGCTGGTAGAGGTGGACACAAATATAACATGTCTGTTTCCCACCTGTACGGACAGGAGGTGCCATATCACCCAGGCGTCTGGCCAATGCGTTTGTTATAGCACCACTTGCGTTCCATTGAACGCTGGCCTCCAGCTCCTTTGTGGCTGGGCGAATGTCTCTCATATCACTGTCGGGAATAGGGCTTTCCGCATTGCTGGGCGGCCCGAATGGGCATTTCAAAATTGGATAAACTGGGCTACTGGGAGGTCCTTACGCAACCGATATACTGATTGTGATGCTAGTCTCCACACGGAACAAGGATACTACTTTTTATTTAATGGTACGGCGACCAACGTTTTGTCACCCCCATTTCCCCGCCGAATTGCTATAGGGACTCTAGTCCCTACCACAGTCCCCTGCCCTTCGGCGTGGAACCTGCATAATCAGTTAGCACGCCGGGCAGTCTCTGCTGAATTTTGCGAGAACTGGAAAAAACCTCAGGTTCTTGCACCCAACCGGGGCCACTCAGCCGGGTGGGGCATTCTGAGCGTATTGACACTGGGAGGTGTGGGGGGTTCCTTGGCTGTTAGTGATCGGAATTATTTTATTTGCGGCCTTACCCTTTTGGGAAATGAAACCTTGGGAGCCCTCGGGGCAATAACTAAGGAGTTGTCTCAGCTACGGTTGTTTGCAATGCAGAACCGGTATGCTCTTGACTATCTTCTGGCCCGTGAGGGTGGGGTATGCGCCATAGTACAGGGCAAGTGTATTATGGGGATTCAGGACTTGACTGCTAACATTACTAAATTTATGGATCGCATACGGGATCACTTGGACGGGATGCAGGATCCTGGCTCTTGGGGTAACTGGGGATTTGGAGGATGGAAGGACTGGTTGATAAATATGGCCATGTATCTAGTGGTAGCTATCGGCTGCATCTTTGTGGGCCTGGCCATCCTTAAATGTGTGATGGGTAGAATGCTGGGTGCACTGGATCAGATCACCGCCCCAATCACCGAGAAAAAAATTTAACTGTTAAAATCCATGAGGGTGAAGCAGATGAAGGGGGGCTAAGACAGGAATTGGAAATGCAGCGACGAATCTTTTTAGATGAGGAACCGTAGCTATAGATTGGATAGTTCGGTTATCATGGAATGATAAAAGGAGGGAATGACGAATGTGATATAAAATAGTTACTTTAGAGATACTAGTTAATGTAATGTAGAAATAAGCCACTTTGATTTTTGCAGTTAGGGACAAAGGAATTTGGGACCGCATGGAAAAAGCAGGAAGAGGTGTGTCTATAAGAGTGAGGATGCATTGATAGGGGCCAGAGAAAGGGATTGGAAGTGAGCCAATCAGAATGGATTAAACAGGTCAGGAGGGACCTAGGCTGACCTATGTCCGTCGAGTATGTGAAACTTGATACCATTTGAACTGATTTTGCAGAGATTCCTTTGTCTGTTAGTTCAGTCGTTTTCTGGAGTGTAAGAGGCAGGACGTCCTGTTACATTCTGTAAGATGATTAAGCTTGCAAGCTAAATAAATAACTTCTGTTTACGTGCGAATCCGTCTCAACTTTTATTGAGGCCAGACTGACAGAGAAAGAAAATAGGAGATCAACAGGAGGACAGACTGCTGCAACAATTTCAACTTTCACCCATTTTCCTCCCCCTGCGTGCGCCTGTCTTCTGTATGTTTGGGTAGAGAGTGGGACGATTAAGGGGGGGGGGGGAGGAGTAGTAGATTAGCTGGCCGTTATTCCGTTCTAATTACTGCACATTTCAACTTTATTTCTGTTATAAATAAACAGCTATTGTGTTCAATTTACAAACCTGGTGGCTCTAACTTATTGAGCAGTCAAGGGGTCAAAGATTCTGCAAATTTTGTAAAATTATTCATTAATTTGCTTGTGTTGGGACGCCAGGGTCTGTGGGGCTGGAATCGACTCTGCACTACCCCAGGATGTTGTAACACTTATAACAATGTATGGCTTAAAGGAAACTTAAATAACTCTATATCCATGTGATAAAGACTGTTTGGGGGTGTAGGGGGAGTAGTATAAGGGTCTTGTATATACAGGATTAATGTGGGTCTGGATACAGTACCACCCATACAGTGACGAAAGAAGGCCCAGTGATGAACTAGACCAAGGATCAGTGTGGTGTGGCCAGAGACATGTTAAGGTCTAGACATGGAGATAGCTCTTTGTCTGTACCTGTTACCGTATATATGTATATAGTTACAATAAATACTTGCTGTTAATATACAGAAGGTTACAAACGCTTCCTGAACAGACACATTCTGTAACCAACACCATTACAATACTAATAAGAATAAGTAAGGCATAGCTGATACTAAGAGTGGGGGACTTTCCGGTCCTACCAGTGATGCCATTCTCCAAATTTTCCGGTCCTGCCTGTGACTTTTCCTGCCACTGGCAGGACCAGAAAATCGTGACTTAAGTCTAAAATCTAATAATTTGTACTGATATGCACTTGTGTATCTACACCAGAGTGTCTACTGACATTATGTCAGTCAATGAGTTGGGAGAAGAAGATCTGTAAACAATGTATTTTATTGCAGAGAAAATAACGTTTATTTACTGAGTGAACTGCAAAGCAAAGAAGCCAGTCTAAAAATGTTTTCACAAACAAAGAAAACTCATGATAAAACTGTAGCAACTTCTTCTGATAAAAGAACAGTAATTTCTCAAGGAAAATTCAGTGTGAGTAGATTCATGCTAATAGACGCAAGACAGTATAGAACTGGAGCACTGCTGAAAATAGAGACATGCTGTTGAAGATTTATGTCTTATACTCATCAGGACAGATGAAAGAATGTCAAATTTCAAAGGGAGCAACAATTTAAATTGCTTGAGAAAAGAGTTCTGGTTTGTTGGCAAGTCAACTCTGATTGGTTGAGGCATTTCCATGAGAATGCACAAGGGAATTATTGTTCTTTCATGTTTTGTATAATTCAAAAAAGGTACACTACCTGGACATGCTCTTTTGCCTGACAAATACGTCTCTGCCTACGAATATATATAGCCTCTAGCAAGTGAAAATGAGCCACATTGTGAGCCTGACTGATAATTGTTTGTTTTGTGTAATTTGTAGCACATTAAGCATTGTTCAGCAAGTGCTATTCAATTGAGGAATCTTATCTAATGTTAGATATTATGTTCAGAATTTTACAAGCACTGGTTCATTGATTACAAACACTACTCTTCCAATTACGGACAACTGAAGGGGGTTGTTGTTTGAAACCATCTGCCAGTCATTGGGCCATGCCACCTATGCACCTGACATCGTACTGGCACTGAAATTCATATACTACAATACTCATTTATGTGATAAGTAGATCGTCTTTTTGGCTTGACGGCAGCATCCTGTTCGTGGAATATATCACTTTTGATGTTACTACATAATAGCAGTGGGAAATGGCTAGCTTCAGATATTATCAAATTTTTGTGATATCTTACTCTCCAGAGTAATGTGAAGCAGACTGGGTACTTTTCAGGTACGGAAATGGTGGCTTCAGGCCTATGCATGATACACAGTAAGCAAGGATCTGATCAGAGTAGCCATTATCCTGCAGGATGGCTTTGATGTGCCCTACTTCGGCATTAAGCTTGCACGATGAGCAAATGGCTCGGACCCTTTTTACAATATTATCGATAAGGCCAATTTTATAGCCCGTGTGGAAATTTCAAAGCCTATATTGAAAAGTGAAGCAGGCTTGCAGTAGACAGTAGTAGAGAACCCATTCGTGGAATTCTCAGCCAGCACGTGGAGCAAAGGTCTGCGCCACTGAAATTGAGCAGGAGTTGGAGCACATTAAGGTGTGTAAGGAAATTTTGTTTTTTGCAGCTGCAGATTCAAATATAGCAAACATATCATCTACGTATCAGAAATATTCAATGGGTCATTTTATCGAAAACATGTCTCTCATGGAAACCTACAAAAATGTTAGCAAGAGCTGGACTTTGAGGGCAGCCCAGGGCAACACCATTTATTTGGGCATATATAGTGTCATTAAAGCTGAATTTCAATGCGCGAATTGCGTTTGTAAATTCAATGAATACAGAAATGCAGATTCAGAAAATGGCAGTGCATGTGGATTGCAAATGCCCTGCCCGGTAATGGCATGTCATATTTCTCACTTTTAAGATACATACTTCATTTAATAGGGACTCTTTGAAATTGTTTTGTCTTTAAAAAAATGGACAATGTGATGCATACGACCTACCATGTGTATTCAAAAACTTGCTGTCAAACAGAGACAAAAGGGCACATCTCTGGTGAAAATATACTAACTGCACACATTCTGAGATCATCAACTGACATTCCGATTTAAATGGTCATTCTTGAAGCAAAGAAGTCTTATCCCCCTAAGGATGATTGTCTTCAAACAACAAAACAATAAACCAGGATGTGGTTAATCAACCCAAGGCCACCATCATATTTGGAAGAGGAGCTGCATCGTGAGGAGTCACATGGAAGGCGACCACGATTGTCCCTTTTAATCTTTAAAGTGATGTCTGCCGAGAGACAATAGCAGCAGAAAAGGCAGTAGCATCTTTGCCTTGGAAGAACCAGAGGCTGCAACATTGCAAGTTTTCAAGATGTTCTTTTTCAAAATAAATTTAGAGTACACAATTCATCTTATTTGTCCAATTAAGGGGCAATGTAGTGTGGCCAATCTACCTATCTTGGGTTTGCAGGGGTAAGACCCACGCAGACACTGGGAGAATGCACAAACTCCAAACAGACAATAATCGGGGCCGGGATCTAACCCAGGTCCTTGGCGCCGTGAGACAGCAGTGCTAACCACTGTACCTCCATGCCACCCCTATCCAAGGTGTTCTTATATTAATACACAGGGAGCTGTCCGCTGCAACCAAAGAAACTTGTCCAGCGATAGTGCCTTTTCTTAATTAAACAAAAGCATGGGGGCAAAATAATTCCATGGCATATTCGCCATGTCAAGGCCTCCACCAATCAGAGTAGTGTAGTATAAATTGTTGCTCCCTTCTGGTGGATGCAGGACAAAAAACTTTGACAGCATGTCTCTTTTTTTCAGCAATACTCAAGACACAAATTGAGTATTTTATGGCAAGTGCAACAAGTGGCGGATAATTACATGCGGAAAATTAATCCTATCCTATCCACACTAAAAGAGTGTGGTCTCCAGACATGATTGACAGGGAACTTACCTAATTATTTTCATTTTGGCCAGGTATCACTATCGGCACTCCATGTGTACACTTCATACACAAAGCTTTCAAAATATTACACGTGAACCAATTTTTCTGATTAATTTTGAATACGCACAGAAATGTACCCAGTGGCCCATGCTATTTTTTTTTTTTTTAAATCATTTACAGGATGTGGGTGTGGCTGGTTAGACCAGTATTTATTACCCACCCTAGTTTCTCTTCAGGAGGTGTGGGTGAGTTGCCTTCTTAAACCGCTTTGGTCCTTGAGGCATAGGTACACCCACTGTGCTGTGAGGGAGGGAGCTCCAAGATTTTGCCTTAGCAACAGTTAAGGAACAGTGATATATTTCCAAGTCAGGTTGGTGAGTGACTTAGAGGGGAATCTCCAGGTGCTGGGGTTCCCAGGTATCTGCTGCTCTTGTTCTTCTGAATGGTAGTGGTCGTGGGTTTGGAAGGTGTTGTTTAAAGAACCTTGGAGATTCCTCAAGTGCATCTTGTAGATGGTACGTTTGGCTGCCACTATTCGTCGGTGGTGGAGGGTTTGAATGTTCGTGGAAGGGGGAGCAATCAAGCGGGCTGCTTTGTCCTGAATAGTGTTGAGCTACTTGACTATTGTTGGAGCTGCACTTATCCAGGCAAGTTGAGAGAGTTAACATAGAATATACTTGCAGAAGGAGGCCATTCGGCCCATCGAGTCTGCACCGACCCACTTAAGCCCTCACTTCCATCCTATCCCCGTAACCCAATAACCCCTCCTAACATTTTTGGTCACTAAGGGCAATTTATCATGGCCAATCCTCCTTACCTGCACGTCTTTGGACTGTGGGAGGAAACCTGAGCACCCGGAGGAAACCCACGCAGACACGGGGATAATGTGCAGACTCCGTACAGACAGTGACCCAGCGGGGAATTGAACCTGGGACCCTGGCGCTGAGAAGCCACAGTGCTAGCCACATGTGCTACCATGCTGAGAGTATTCCATTGCACTCCTGACTTAGTGTCTTGTAGATGGTGGACAGTCTTAGGGGATTCAGGAGGTGAGTTACTCATTGTAGGATTCCTAGCCTTTGACTAGCTCTGATAGCCACAGTATTAATATGGCTAGTCCAGTTCAGTTTCTGATCAATGGCAGCCCTCAGGATGTCGATTGTGGGGGATTCAGCAATAGTAATGCCATTGAAAGTCAAGGGGTGATGTTTAGATCCTCTCTTGCAGGATCATGGCACTTGTGTGGCATGAATGGGACTTGCCAATTGTCAGCCAAGCCTGGATATTGTCCAGGTCTTGCTGCATTTGGACATGGACTGCTTCATTATCTGAGGAGTCGCGAATGGTGCTGAACATGGTGCAGTCATCCGCAAACATCCCTACTTATATCCTGTTTTCATCTGTTGCAGGTGAATACATTATTATATTACGCCTTACAACAATGTAACACAGGAATTGATTATGCACAATGTCATGACATGCATTCAGTTTAAGTTCAGTTTAAATTTAAATTCATAAAAATAAATGCTGAAAATTTTCCTAACAAAACTCTTTACTGAATAATGAATACGAGTATTTTCAGTATGATTTACATGTAAACGTTGAGGAAAAGATATTCTCAACAGTAATTATAATCCATATTATTAATTAGTTAACCTTCTTTCCCCCACCTCCAAAATCAGACCGGACGATTCAGGCTGGATTGGAGCTATAACATGGACTCAAGCTAATGTCAGTTATTCAGCATTGGCCCAGTTAGTCAGCACCGACATTGATATGAAGACATCAGCAGACTTATCAATTTCTGGAAACCTAGTCATAGTAATATTTCCATGCTCTTTCCATCAGAATAACCTTCAAAATTAACGTGGAAAGGAGCTGTTCATTTCAATTTTCATTATGTTTCAAAGAGAAAAGTTCACTGAAGCACAAATTTACTTGGTTTTAAAAGCACTTCAACTACTATTCCAACTACAATGCTTTGAAGGTATGACGGGTGCAATCCCCCCCCCCCCCCCCACGTCGGGTGGGAGAATCGCCGGGGCGCTGCGCGAATCGCGCCACGCCACCCCCCCGACCCCCGCACGCAATTCTACCACCACCCGGAAACTGCGGCGCGCGATTCACACCGGGCCGCTCGGAGAACTGGCGAGCAGCGATTCTCCGGCCCGGATGGGCCGAGCGGCTGCTACGACACGACAGGTTCCCGCCGACACCGTCCACCCCGGTCGCTGCTAGCGGGAATGCTGGGGGGGGGGGTGGGTGGCGCGGACTGTTGGGGGGGGGGGGGGGGGAAGAGGGGGGCTCCTTCACCGGGGTGGCATCCGATGGGGTCTGGCCCGCGATCGGGGCCCACCAATCGGCGGCCCGGCCTCTCCCCCCCTCCCCGGGCCTACCTCCTTCCGCGCGCGGCCCCAGAACACCGGCTCCATGTTGGTGAGAGGCCGGCGTGCGTAAGACGTTCCCCACGCATGCGCAGGATGACGCGGCCCAACTGCGCACGCGCAGGATTGGGCTGCCCCAACTGTGCATGCGCGGGTTGGCATGGTGCCCATTTGGCGCCACGTAAGGACGCTGGAGTGTCTTGAACTGCTCCAGCGCCGTGCTGGCCCACTGTGGGGGCCAGAATAGGTCGTGTCCGGGCCCTGTTTGCACCGTCGTGAAACACGACGGCGTTCATGATGGCGCGAACACTTGGCCTCAATATCGGAGAATCGCCCCCGACATGTTTAAAAAATGTAAAGCATTACATATGGCAGACTTAACAACATACAAGATTTGTTCTGTACCAAAGTTGCATTTTTGCGAGGAAATGGATCCACACTCCTTCTTTGGCAGAGATCCATAAGGAGTCAATATTTCCTACTTACAGCTAGAATATATATTAAGGAATTTGAGGAATAAGTGAAACCGATCACAAGTTCACATAAAATTTTAAAGCTGTGTTTAAGAATAGAAATTGAGAATTTAAAAGCAAGATCAAAAGTTACATAATTCCTGTATATAAAATGGACAATATGCAATAAGCATCAACCTCTTTAGAATCAAAATAAAATATCTTACCAAATACCGTGTTCATTAGCTTCTGCACTTTGGAATTTACTCCGCTCATTCTGTACAGTCCCATGGCATTAATACCTAAGAGTACATATGTCAAAGTTTCAAACATGCAGAAATCTGATGAATCAAACAAGCCCTTTCATGTAATTTTTAAACATCAAATGGAATATCAAATTCCTATTTATAATGTGAAAGTGATCAAAATTGCCCGTGTTTGATTTTCTCTAATGTAAAAATGGAAAATGCTGGAATTACTCAGCAGGTCTGACGTCGTCATTAGAGAAAGGAACAAAGTTAACATTTAAGTCAGTGAACCTCCATCAGAAAAGATTTTTGGGTTGAAAAATACAGGAAGGGTGGGTAGGGAGGGCGGAAGCAAAGTCATGGTTACATCCCGCAGCCTTAAAGCACTGTGGTGTGGCTAAACGTGGGCCAAGTGAGACTTTGCCCCTGAGGAGGAGGGCCCGCACTCTGAAGCGGACAGCCAATTCAAATGGCCAGCAGCTCCATCAGTCCTGACTGCAACAAAGGGGGATAAGTGGCAGCTGCTGGGACCAGGGGATAAGAAGGAAAAAGGCCCATGGATCCCTGGAGCAAGTAAGTCTTGGGCAAGGAGATTTTGGGTAGGTCAGGAAGGGTGGCAGGGTGCGATGCCACCCTTCCTGGGTGGGGGGGGGGGGGGGGGTGCATGGGTTTACTGCTGCTGACAGTTAAGGAGGAGTGGGATTTTCTCTTAAGGGCCTACCTGCGATCAGCAATGGGTAGCCCCCAAAGTGTGAACACCCTCCCTTTGAAGAGCATTTTCAAAAATTGGGCTGATCGTTCCTGCCCAGTTCTAAAACTTTATGGCATTGACAGCCTAGTATCAGGGTCTGTTAATAACAGGCCTAATTAACTTGATTACGTATTTGAATATGGTGGGTTGACTTTGGCATCGACCCACTCCCTGTAATATGGGGGTTGGATAGGAGGTGATGGGCTAGACACCCACCCTACTTTACGTCCCCCCCCCCCACTTCCCATTGCCTAAAATGCATCTAATGAGTGGGGGGGGGGTGTAAAATATACCCAATTAACTCCATTTCTTTCTCTACAGATCCTGCTAGACCTACTGAGCATTTCCAATATTTCCTGCTTTTATTTGAGTTCCAGCATCCACAGAATTTTGACTATTATTTTAATTTTCTGTACTTCAGAATTTCAGTCTTTTATAGCATTAAAGGAGTAGTGCATTAGAAAATTTAAACTTCTCTAAAAAAATATTTTCGAGCAATAGCAAATGTTTTAACTGCAGTTTGTTGATGGACAACGGCAAGTAGGTTTAACTGAGCTGCCATTTTTGAGGCAATATAGTAGGATCTCTGGCACATGTAATGGCCAGACAATCATAGAATCATAGATTCCCAAAGTGCAGAAGCAGGCCATTCAGCCAATTGAGTGTGCTCCAACCATCTGAAAGAGCACCCTACCTAGGCTCTATGCCCCACCCTCTCCCTGTAACCCCACCTAAACTTTGGACACAAAGGGGAAATTTAGCAGAACACATCCATTTAACCTGCACATTTTTGGACTGTGGGAGGAAATCACAGCACGCGGAGGAAACCCATGCAGACAAGGGAAGAATGTGCAAACTCCACACAGTCACCCGGGTCAGAATTGAACCCAGGTCGGTGGTGCTGTGAGGCAGCAATGCTAACCATAATCCCGGAAACTCATCAGGCATTCACACATCTCTGCTCACAGGAAGAAAATGAATTTTGTCAATTGTTGATAAACTGTGTTCAAACATGAAGGATAGATATGATTGAACAGCATGAATTTCTGCAATACTAAGGTACAGTTACTATTGGTCAGTCACGGAGTGGCACTCACTCGGATTATAAAGTGCCAAGTAATTGAGACTGCGGGAGGAGTTCTCCATTGCGAGTCCACCTCACTACCGCTGCCAGCGAGGACAGATATTTGGCGCTCAGCCAAATCTCCATACTTTGCAGCAGGAACAGAGAATCCTGAAGGCATGAACGAACAGTGGATCAAAGTCTACATATTCACCATAGCAGAATAATGTGCTTAGAATCATAGAATTTACAGTGTAGAAGGAGGCCATTCAGCCTATCAAGTCTGCACCGGCCCTTGGAAAGAGCACCCTACTTAAGCCTTAACCTCTACCCTCTCCCCGTAACCCAACCTAACCTTTTGGACATGAAGGTCAATTGTGCACAGAAAATCTGGGGAAGTCGGTGGTTTTTACCATCATGCTGGCAGGGAGGGGCCTGATAGAGCTGGAAATGTTGGCTCCACAGAGATCAGGGCACCATTTTTAAAGGGCTCCTTGATCTGCACAGAGAAAGTACTCCCCCTTGCTCCCGTGGATACGGGGAAACCCCCAACAAGCACTGAGGCAACCCCCGCCCTCACGTATATGAAGAACACACCCTCCCACAAGCAAGTCAGGAGCTTCCTCCCTCACACATAAGGGGAATTCCTCCCCAATTGAGCTCCCCAGTGTACCTGCCCCAGGGTAGCAGGGACACATGTCCCTCTCCCCCCAGGGGTTATACTCAGCTTTGTGCCCCCGGCAGGTTCCCTTCGACTGCTTCACATTTGTAAAATCCTGTTAGGGAGGAATTCTTTATTTGGTGGAGCATATGGCAGGAGAGCTCTTTTAGCATATTTAAGTTTTTTTCAAAGTTATTTAAATGAAGACCCCGTCCATTACATCACCATGAGCGGTGGGGAAAATTGGAATATCCCGCCAGTGAGAATTTTGTTTTCTGATTCTCAAGAGATTTTACGCCAAATCACTGTTTATGCTCCCATGGATGCAGGCACAAAATCGCGCCCCCTCCCCAATATATATTAATTACTGTGTGGGTTACAAATTTGATTTCAAAGGGTGCTTAAAACTCCTAAGGCAGGCTCAGTCAATGGAAAACCTGTAGTATCAGTTATATCTTTAGGCAGGGTGGCACAGTGGCGCAATGGTTCGCACTGCTGTCTAAGGTGCAGAGGACCCGGATTCGATCCCGGTCCCGGGTAACTGTCTGTGTGGAGTTTGCACATTCTCCCGTGTCTGCGTGGGTTTCACCCCCACAATCCAAAGATGTGCAGGTTAGGTGATTGGCCACGCTAAATTGCCCCTTAATTGGAAAAAAATAATTGGGTAACTCTAAATTTTTTTAAAAAGTTATATCTTTAGGTATTGCTGTGATTGATAAGAAGCTAAAAGATCTGTTATGAAAGTTGAGCTCCTAGACCAGCACTGGAACTGTGCAAGAATGTGTTTGCTCCCTGAACCAGGCTGTCAAGCTAAATACTAATTTTTGAACTGGCTGTGAATTGCAATAACAACCTGAAACAAACACACTTTGAATTTTATTAAAATTCCAACATGAACCTTTCAACGCAGCTTAGCAAAGCTTCCATGCACTTTGGCACAGGGGTTAAACACCACCAGCCCCACAACCCCTCCAAGAACATTCATCCTCTGCTGGCAGTTAAGTCTTCTGACTTAGCACTGTTCTCCTTTTCCAGCTGCACATGGGACATGCTGGTGCCAGTACGAATACAAATCATAAGCACAGTCATCGATTTCTGCAAGTGTGAGTACTGCACTATCTTGGGCTGTTAAATATTGCCTCACACTGGAGCCATAGCCATCTTACGATTTCAACCATATTCACCTGCATGTCTTCGGAACCAAGCCCTTGGAATATTTTCTGATCTCACAAGCTCACGACTCCTAAAGATATATTTTCCAGAGTCCTTCGGCCTCCCATTTTGTGTTCAGAAACACAGAGTGCCTTAACTCCTCCTTCACTGACGCTCTGCATAGATTTTGCCCCTCACCCTGCTCGTCACCTGTCTCCAACCATCCACTTCCCCTTTCCATGTTGTAGACCCTGCCACTAGCCTCCTCATCATTCCTCTCTCTGCATCCTGTTTTTCTCCCCTTTCCTCTCTATTTTCCCCTTTCCTCTCTCTTCCTCCTTGCGTCCTTATCCTTCCAATTCCATTTACCTCCTTGCCACAATTTGTGAAATTAATTTCATCCTGTAACACTGCTCAACCTGAATAATATACTTAGACTGAACTCTTTTTGCAATGCTATGGATCATAGACTTATGATTTTAATACAATTGCCAGTTTAGGAGTCATTGCCTACAAGTATTAAGAAACAGCAGTCAGTCTCATACCTCTTGCTTCCACAGCTTCAATGCACTTCTTTACAAAATTAAAACCGGCCTCATTAAGGTACACTGCAAAACAAAATTGAGTCCCTTAAGTCTCACAACTAATTAAAAAATTAAGTCAGTAAATTCAGGAGAACAAAACATAGAAATTACAGTGTTATTCTTGTTAGTCATGCACCTTAAATTAGATTTCATCAACATTAACTTGAGTTTTAATCACATTCCAGCAAATACCTATGTAGAATTTTAAAATCTAAGTCTTTGTTTTTAATTACTGAAATTCCCATGGCTACATGTATTGTCTCTGCCTACAGTTTTTATGGAAGGGAGCATAAAATTAACTTGCTAAATATTCAAAAAAGAGGCAATTGATGCTTTTTATTCCCTATGCTAAAAGTAACATTGAACAGGTGATAAACATATTTGAACTGAAAATGATGCTTACTACAACAGAATGTTACATTGCCAGCAGTCTCAGCCAGCTAACTGAGTAAAAGATTAAAATTCTTTATTATGGAATACATATTTAAAAGGCTCAACATCAATAAAAATTCAAAACAGTTATAATGCCATACTGAGGTGATTCCCCACGGGCTCAGCAGCAATTTTTAAATAAAGCAAAATTGATTTTTTGTAAATCTCATCATGTTAGGATAAACATGAGAGAATATGGGGGAGGCAGGAGGCAAAGAGGAGACATTGGGCTTGTTAGCTACAAGTGCCTTTATAGCTCCAAAATAGTGTGCATGGCTTACATGTACACTTGTGATCATGTACACTTGTTAACTGCACAGAGCAGATGGATTTAACACAATTCACTTCAACACTTCAGCACAGTAGCACGGTGGTTAGCACTGTCGCTTCACAGCTCCAGGGTCCCAGGTTCAATTCCCAGCTTGGGTCACTATCTCCCCATGTCTGCGTGGGTTTCCTCCGGGTGCTCTGGTTTCCTCCCACAGTCCAAACATATGCAGGTTAGGTGGATTGGCCATGCTAAATTGCTCATAGTGTCCAAAACGGTGTGGTTACTGGGTTACGGGGATGGGGTGGGGTGTGGGCTTAAATAGGGTGCTATTTCCAAGGGCTGGTGCAGACTCGATGGGCCGAATGGCCTCCTTTCACTGTAAATCCTACGATTCTAAGAGACCCTCAATGGTCCTTAAGGCCAATCTTGAATGGCTCTGGATCTAGCTCTGGACTGCACTATGTTGAAAGGGGGAACAGCAGTCTGGGCTGGCTGGCTAAAAAGGAATAGAAGGAATAGCAAGGCATAGGGCAGCACGGTAGCACAGTGGTTAGCACAGCTGCTTAACAGCTCCAGGGTCGCAGGTTGAATTCCCGGCTTGGGTCACTGTCTGTGCAGAGTCTGCACGTTCTCCCTGGGTCTGCGTGAGTTTACTCCGGGTGCTCCGGTTTCCTCCCACAGTCCAAAGATGTGCAGGTTAGGTGGATTGGCCATGCTAAATTGCCCTTAGTGTCCAAAAAGGTTGGGTGAGGTTGCTGGGTTATGGGGATAGGGTGGAGGTGTGGGCTTGGGTAAGGTGCTCTTTCCAAGGGCCGGTGAAGACTCAAATGGACTCCTTCTGCACTATAAATTCTATCATTCTATGAGGACATAAAGAATCTACAATGGGATATAGATACTGATAGAGTGGCAGGGGTGCGGAAACAGCAGGTTCGTGCTCTACTGAGTCACTGCCACTCCCCTCAGACATCACCTCAGAAATCCGAGTAATCTGGTGAATGACTGATCACTAGATTGCGGTGACATCCCAATGCCCTTTTTCATGCTGTAATACACAACCATGATAGCAGCAGTTTCAGCTTGTAGAACTGTAAGCTGACCTTGCATGACTAATTTAACTGAATATTTTGATGAGTCAACAGAGAATCACTTGGTTGCATGGTGTATCGAAAACAACCTCTTTCTAAATGTTGGAAAGACCAAGGAACTGATCATCGACTTCAAGAAGCGTAGCATGACACACATGGCTCCAAAGTGGAGATGGTCGATAGCTTTAAGTTCCTGGGGGTCACCATCACCAACAGTCTGTCCTGGTCCACTCACATTGATGCAACAGCCAAGACAGCCCAACAACATCTCTACTTCCATGGAAGCTAAAGAAATTCGGCATGTCTGCATCAACTCTTACAAACTTCTATAGGTGTGCCATAGAGAGGATCCTATCTGGCTGCATCACAGCTTGGTATGGCAACTGCTCGGCCCAAGATCGCAATAAACTGCAAAGTGTGGTGAACTCAGCCCAACGTATCACACAAGCTTGCCACCCTCCCATTGTATCTGTCTACACCTCCCGCTGCCTCAGGAAGGCAGACAGCATTGTCAGAGACCCAGGCTTTGGCCTCGTCCAGATCTTTCCATCAGGCAGAAGATACAGAAATCTGAAGACCCGCACATCCAGACATAGGAACAGGTTCTTCCCCAGAGCTACTAGACTCCTCAACGACTCTCCCTCGGACTGATCTGTTCCCTGTAAGAACACTATTCACGATGCCCTATGCTGCTCTCCAATCACTGTTTGTCAATATACCATTTGTCAATGTACTCTGTCGATTATTCTTTTGTTTACTGTGTACGTACTGTGTACGTTCCCTTGGCCGCAGAAAAATACTTTTCACTGTACTTCAGTACATGGGATAATGAACATCAATCAATCAATCAGAGAAGGCTGATGAAGAGAATTCACCAATGTTTGTATGAATTTTTTAAAAAGGGTTTGTCAAAGCACCACATAAAAAGCTAGTTAAAAAATCTGAATTATGGTGGCAACGGGTTTCGGTACCTACAGGTATGGGACTTTGTCTGGAGGCAGGTTCCAGGCTTTCCTCGCCTCCCCTTGAGGGGAGTACAGGATAAGGTAATGTCAATAATGCGGGTTGGGGAGGGGAGAGTCTCGGAGATATATAAGGAGTTGATGGACTGGGAAGGGGTCCCTATCGGGAAGGTGAAGAGGAAGTGGGAAGAGGAGCTGGGAGGAGAGTTGGAAATCAAAATTTGGGAAAAGGCTTTGAAGAGAGTTAATTCATCCTCGTTGTGTGCCAGACTTAGCCTGAACCAGTTCACGGGGTTCATAGGGCCCACATGACGGTGGCCCAGATGCGCAAGTTTTTTGAGGAAATGCAGGATAGGTGCCGACGCTGTGGGGGAAGCCCGGCGAATCATGTACGTATGTTCTGGGTGTGTCTGAAGTTGAGGGGATTCTGGCAGGGATTTGCAGACGTTATGTCAGAGGTCCTGGAAGGGAGGGTGACTCCAAGTCCAGAATTGGCAATATTTTGGGTATCAGAAGATCCGGGGGCCTAGGGGGGGAGGGAGGCCGATGTTCTGGCCTTCTCCTCCCTGGTGGCCAGAAATGGGTTTTGCTGGGATGGAGAGACTTGGAACCTCCAAAGTCAGGAGTGTGGATCACTGACATGGCAGGGTTTCTCAGGCTGGAAAAGATTAAGTTCACTTTGAGAGGATCAATTCAGGGGTTCCCCCAGAGGTGGCAGCCGTTCATCGAATTCTTCAAGGAAAATTGAACGTCAGCAGCAAGGGGGGGGGAGAGAAGTAAAATGGGAGGCAAGGTAGTGTAAGACAAGGACGGGGAACTTAATATAATTAACTTAGTACACGGGTAATTAGGAAATAGGGCGGGGGTAGTAGGGGGTGTTGTTTTTAGGTTTTTTGCATGTGTCTGCTCGTGCGGTTGTTTAAGGAATGTTAAAGTGTGAAACTGTAAACTGTGAAAATTACAAATGCTTCAATAAAATATTTTCTAAAAAAACAATCTGAATTATGAAGGAGGAACAGTTTAAGCATAGATTAAAACAAATTGGCTTAAAGATAGAAAAAACAGTGAATGAATTGTTGCTTTTCAGTCTGGAGAATGTTAGACAGTGCTGTTACCCAAGGTTAGTGCTGGATGCATTTTGCTCGACATGGTAGGAAGAGGAAAATTGACATGATGACGCAATTCTCAAGGGTGTGCAAGGACAAAAAACATTGGTTCATAAACATAGGTCTTTGAAGGTGGCAGGATATATTGAGAGAGTAGTTAGCAAAATATTTAGGATCTTTGCCTTCATAATAATGGTATTGAGTCCAAAAGCAGGAAAGTTATGTTGAACTAATATAAACATCTGGTTCGTTTGGCCACAAATTTCATAGAATTTACAGTGCAGAAGGAGGCCATTCGGCCCATCGAGTCTGCACCGACTCTTAGAAAGAGCACCCCACCCAAGGTCCACACCTCCACCCTATCCCCATAACCCAGTAACCCCACCCAACACTAAGGGCAATTTTGGACACTATGGGCAATTTATCATGGCCAATCCACCTAACCCGCACATCTTTGGACTATGGGAGGAAACCGGAGCACCCGGAGGAAACCCACGCACACACTGGGAGGATGTGCAGACTCCGCACAGACAGTGACCCAAGCCGGAATCGAACCTGGGACCCTGGAGCTGTGAAGCAATTGTGCTATCCACAATGCTACCGTGCTGCCCACGGTATTGTATCTAGTTCTGCTTGCCACACTTTGGAAAAGATATGTGGGTCCTTGAGAGTGTGCAGAGATAATTTACCAGAATGGCTTCAGTGATGATGGATTTTAGCTACAAGTTTAGCTTAGATGTTCTCCTTGAAGCATAGGAGGTTGAAGGGAGATTTGTTAGAGATCAGTAAGACGATGCAAGGTGTAGATAAGGTAAACAACAAAAGTTGTCACCATCAGCAGATGGTACAAAGAAAGTAAGGTGGCACAGTGGTTATCACTGCTGCCCACAGCACCGGGAACCTGGGTTCAATTCCAGCCTTGAGTGACTGTGTGGAGTTGGTACATTCTCCTTGTGCCTGTGTGGGTTTTGTCTGGGTGCTCCGATTTCCTCCCGCAGTCCAAAGATGGGCAAGTTAGGTGGATTAGCCATGCTAAATTGTCCCTTAGTGTCCAAAAGGATAGGTAGGGTGCTCTTTCAGATGGTTGGTGCAGACTCGATGGGCCGAATGGCCACCTCCTGCACTGTAGAGATTCTATCCAGATTTAAGGTTTTAGATAAGTGATTTAGGGGTATGTGAAAAATGAATATTTTTAAGCAGCTAGTGGTAATGACATGGACATTGATGCCAATGAGGCCAGTGGAAGCAGAGATGATCAATGATTTCAAAAGTAAATCAGATAGGCAATTGAGGAAAATAAATTTTCATGACTCTGATGTTACAGCAGGGGTTAAGAGGACTGACTAAATTCCAATCTATAAAGAATCAGCGTGGTTTTGATGGGCCAACAAGCTCTTTCGTGCTATTGTGACAATAGTAAGTTTTTACTACAACACTCAGGCATTGGGTAGGTTGCAATGGAAGCTGCTACAATGGACCCCAGACAATGCACTCTGATTTGGTCCATAGTGTCTGAATGGAGTTGCTCACCACTTCCATCCTAAAAAAGATGGTTTCCAAGGTTTGAGCAGAGCCCCGCATCAACTTGGTGCTCTATTCTTCATGCTCTTTGACAGTGAACGGCAGGATTTCCAATGCAACAAGCATTCTTCCATAGGCTGCCCCATCACAGTTCTCATTGACATCCTTTGCAGCAGAACCTATGTGCAATTTCATCCTCCGGCAACCTGGCCACTGCACTAACCTTACCCTATTCCTAGTTGGGAGTCATTTGTACTTGGTGTTTCAGAACATGCAAAGTCTCCTTCTAATCTATTGTGTAAGATGTGTGCAGTGACAGTATCTGAGCTGTTGGCCTCTTGGAATGTAAATATGAGGCTTTCAAGAATGCTACGTTTGTGAGCGTGAAGTGAAGTATATGCATGTTAGGTATGATTTCTGATTGATCGAGATTGCTGGTGATTGTGTGATGTGAATGTGGTGGTTTGAGCAGTGATTGAGGCTAGTGTCGCAGGTACTGGATATAGCATTTGAAGATGCATTCACTTACCTTAATTCTGTGAGAGATCATTTAACTTGCATCACTACAATCAAGTTTGTTTTCTATTATTTCATGGGATATAGGAGTCACTGGTAAAGCCAATATTTGTTTCCTATCGCTAATTGCCCTGGAGAAGGTGGTGGTGATCCACCTTGTTGAACCGCTGCAGTCAATCTGGTGCTGGTATACCCACTAGGAAGGGAACCCAAATCCTCTCTTGAGATTGATGCCAAAACTATCTGATTCTACTGGCTTTTTAACTGTGTGTCTGGAGTGCCTCATTTTGCTCTTCCACACCGCCATCTTCCCCCATCCAAAAAAACACTGCTTCTGTGAATACAGGATAATTCTCCTCCTCATTTCCTCTAAGATCATCCATGCAATGTCTGAAACTCAGGGAAGCCTGTTCCCTCCCACGTGTCTATTCTTTTCTCTTTCCCAAATCATGTAAGTCTTCCAATACCAGCTCCTGTCGCAATACACTTCTCCTTTAAGAGGTGCAGGTTGCTTTAAGTAGTGCTGGAAATTATTGATTTTTGGCACGGCAAGCAGTCACCTTTTCAGGAACAATGCTTCAGTCCCTGACAATGAAGAGTCAAAAAAACATTTTTCATTTCCCTTCTATATCTTTTGCAAACGATTTTGAATCTATGGTCAGGATTTTCTGGACTTCCCCCTGGTGGGATGTTTCCGTCACACCGAGGGCGAACCCCATGGCAGGTTGGCCTGTAGCGCAGCTGGCGAGAAATGCAAGCATTCATTGACTTTGGCGGGACAGGAAGAGCTTGCCAGCAGCCATTGGCGAGCCATTTTTACCGCTGGATAACCCGCTGTGGGGTAGGGGATTCTAGCGTATGATTTCTAGCTATTTATCCACTCATTAGAGGGAATATTTTTTTCCACTCATCATCTTGGCAACCTCTGTTCAAGCATCTCTTAAACTTCTCTGTTCCGAGGAGAATAGTTTACCATTCCAACCTCTCCTCATAACTTAGGTTCTTCAGCCCTTGTAACATCCTGGCAAACCTCCAGCATACCTTTCTATTACATTTACATGTTTCCTGAATTGTCCATAATACTCTTAACGAAGCTCAACCAGTGTTTTTGATGCTGGGGTGAATGCCCCGATGGCAGGACTGGATGTGAGTGAAACTTCCATACTGAGGCAGGGCGCTGGCCACGCTCAATCACACTACACACAGTTGATGGCATGGTCAATTGTGTGGCAGTGCACCATTACCTCATGGTAATTGAAGGTCCAGGCACCATATTTAAAAGGCATGCAGACAGGCATCCATTCCCCGCAAGGCAGTAACATAATTCTGGCTGTCTAAGAGAGGATTTTGCCACCGCCTCCCTACCTGCCATACTTTAATTCCTCAAGCTTATTGTCCTGCACTCTCTCTCAATCACGTTTGACCTCTCCCCCCAATGCCCACCCATCACCCTTGACCATCCTGCTATCATCCTACCTTAACCACACACCATCATCTTTGATCAACTGTCAACCTAGAGCTGCCACTCATCACTATCAAGCTGTCCCACAATGCACTGGACCTGCCGCACATTACCCTGAACATGCCAATTGTCATATTCACCCTCCCTCTATCCCCCTGACCTGCCCTCGGTTACCAGTAATTCTCCCAGCCTCACGACTGATCTGGCCACAATCATCCTTGATCTCCTCTCCATCATGCTTGAGCTGCCTTTGCATATTTGACAATAGTGACTTCATTTCAAAATCATTTATTAGCTGTGAAGCCCATAGGGACATCCAGCGGGCCTGGAAGGCACTACACAAAGGCAAGATTGTTATTTTTTTGCCTGACGGCTATACATTTTATCGATTTAATTGATGGAAGGAATGGGATTCTTTTGATATGCCACAGAATTTCAATTTGGTATTCCAAGGTCCAGAATAATTCCGATGAATTTCATGGCCTGAAATACACATTTCTATTATATCATTTGAAGGGTGCTGGCTGACAATTTATGCTACTGTGCTTTGATAGTTGATTGTTACCTGGTAGAGTTACATCCTTATCTTATTTGCATTCATTTGAAATAAACAGCCATCTATTAAAAACACTAACAGAGGTGTATGTGAGGAACACTGAAAACGTGCACATTTCTGAGAAGCCAAAAGATTTCTTACACTCTTCTTTCTTGCTAAGAGGCGGCAAGGTGTATATCTGGAAAAAAAATGATATTATTAACAACTTGACAATTTTGATACCAAGCAAACTGGTATTAATTCTTCATTGTAATAATTTGATCTAAAATCACAAATTGAGCACTTAAAGCATAACATTAAGACTGGAACAGATTATTTATTGTGCAATATTCTGAGAATGAAGACAGTTCATAGAATATTTTCCGTAGTTTACTTAAAATATTGTTCATTTTTTGTTACATCTTCCATTAAAAAGGAATAGATTAACTTCATTCTTACTAAACTTGCAACAGAAATATTCCAACTATATTTTATTTCATGATATAAATAACAAAACATGTACTGCCAGCTGGGGTGCAAGTTCAGGACTCAAACTTCCAGTTTGTCTGAATTAAAAGAAACCACTATTGATACCACTTCAGGAACTGCATGAGTCCTTGGCACTCTGCTGTCACTTTGCTCCACGGAATATTACAGCAATCCTATCCCAAATGTTCTTGTTCTAATTTAGCCTGTGTTTTCTTACTACTAACTTCAGCAATTTTGTGCCACATGATAAGAAAACATTTTAAATGTTTTATGTGGATTTTAGGGTGTCTGGAATAATTAATTTTGTATCTTGAAATACATTTTAACAAATCAGATGCTGTAATTTGCATTTGTCATTTACAAATATGTTAATTGAAATATGTCATGCATATGTATATTCTTCTATGCTATGACTTTTTAAAAATAATTTTGGAGTATCCAATTCTCTTTTTTTTCCAATTAAGGGGCAATTTAGTATGTCAATTCACCTACTCTGTACAACTTTAGGTTGTGGGGGTGAGACCCACGCAGACATGGGGAGAATGTGCAATCGTCACAAGGACAGTGACCTAGGGCCAGGATCAAACTCGGGTCCTCAGAGCCATGAGGCAGTATGTCGCCCCTCTTCTATGCTATGACTGAGTGTTCCTATAGTCTGTCTCAACGAGCTAGTAAATGAGATAGCCAACAGAGAAAGCAAATGCGAGAATTATAAAATGGAGGAAAATGGTTGCTCATTTGACAAATGAAGCTTCTTTTTTATTCCATTTGTGTGGAGCAGTTGTACGGTCATGGGAGAACTTTACTTCATGGTAGCAATATGAATGTTTAGGCTCAGCGGATGTTGGGCAAATGACTTCCATATCTGTCAAGGATAATTGCTATTGTTTCTCCTGGTCTGCCTCCAAATATGGTAAATCATGAGTGGGCAGGTTTCACAATACTGAATCCATCCTCCAGCATCAAATAAAATACTAATAACATTCTAAACTACATACAAAAGCAGAAAGAAATATACAATCAAAACACAAAATAAAGGCCGTCCCTGGCTAAACCAACCAATCCGTAAAGACCTAAAGTGCAACTCTGAAATTAGAGATTTCTGAGGAACAGTTTTACATTAAACTACACCCCCATGCTATTTATTACAGGTGAGTTGAGTGCAGAGACATTCAGTTACATCACTGCAACCTTTTCAAGTGTAAATGTTAGGAAAGTCAGATAAGCTTGAGAGTGTTTTTCAGGATGCAAAAAGGAGCTATATGGAGTACAGCACAGGAAAATCTTCCTGTTTTGCACCATTTCTCAATTGAAAAGGCAGCCAGTTTAATAATCTATTACTAGAAATATGTCTACACATACAGACCAACTTTGACTTACACAGTAACACACTAAAAATGGTAGCAGGGTACTGCTAAATTTTCAGCTATCATTTACATAGTTTTATTCAACTAAATAGCATACCTACAATGTATAAAATCTTACACCTGTGTACATTCCTGGTCTGCATTTGGCTTACACAGGGACATTAGGAACAGAAACAGGCCATTCAGCTGTTCTAACCTGTATTACAGAGGAATATGCCATTCAACTTCTTCTATATTAAAAATAGGCCAGGCAACCCCTCTAGCATGCTCTACCAGGCAATCAGATAATGAATGATTTGCATTTGGCTGTCATGGTTCTATATCCCTGAATGCTTCGTGAGGTTGAAATTCAAATGCTTAATGCCCCCGAACTACATTCCCCTTTGTGCTAGATTTAGGCAAGCACTAGCCCCTTTTAATTAAACCCTTTTGCTCGTCAGAAACAGTGGTTGACCTTGGCGAGGTGAACAGAGTTTGTACTGTTGAATTGAGACATACAGGGCAGAATTCTCTGACCCCCCCCCGCCAGGTCGGAGAATCCCGGGGGGCGACGTGAATCCCGTCCCACCGCTCCGACGCCGGCTGCCGTATTCTCCGGCGCCGGATTTTGGGCGGGGATCACGCCACGCCAGTCGGGGGCCACTGGCAGTGGCCCCCCCCGGCAATTCTCCGGGCCCCGATGGGCCGAGCGGCCGTCGGCTTCTCGCCAGTCCCGCTGGCGTGGATTGGACATGGTCCCACACAGCGAGACTTGGCAGGTACGTTGGCTGGTGCGGTCCTCGGGGGGCGCGGGTGGATCCGACCCCGGGGGGAAGCCCCCACGGTGGCCTGGCCCGCGATTGGGGCCCACCGATCTGCGGGCGGGCCTGTGCCGTGGGGGCACTTCTTCCTTCCGCACCAGCCCCTGTAGGGCTCCGCCACGGCCGGTGCGGAGAAGACACCCCCCTGCGCATGTGACAGAATACGGCGGCCGGTCTGCGCATGCGCTGAACCACGCCGGCGGTTCTGCACATGCGCTAACCTGCGCAGTCCCTTCGGCGCCAGCTAGCATGGCGCTATCCCCTCTGGCGCCGGCCTAGCCCCCGGAAGTGCGGAGAATTCCACAACTTCCAGTTGGCCTGTCGCCAGAGTGGTTTGTGCCAGTTTTTACCCAGCCGTCGGGCCATCGCACCGTTTCGGGAGAATCCCGACGTCAGAGTGTGGGATTTTCTTGCCCTTCATGCCAGTGGGGTTCTCCGGTCACAGCAAAGACAACCCCCGCAGCATGTCCCTTGGCGGTGGGCGGGTGCGCATTGAAGAAAGGCGTAGACTTTGGCAGGACCAGGAGATCCTACCGGGGGCCAAGGGCGAGGCACCTCCTCCGCCGAAAAACATGCTGCGGGGAGAACCAGAAAATTCCACCTAGAGCTTTTAGTGCTTCAACTCTGCACCCGGAATTATTTTCTACATACTGCCTTCAATTGAAGAATTTTCTGCCACATTATTAGTCTGATATGTCTGTCTCAAAATGCTTTGTGAACTTTAACTTTTAAAGAACTCATTTAAGATGATTAGCTGCAATAGATGGAGTTTGACAATAGGGGATGGGACTAACATATATTCTTATTTCAGGAATAATGAACTGTGCTCCGTTCCTCCCCTAGTCCCACAACTATAGGTATGACTTAAGTAGAGAGGGATGGAGAAGGCTCATGTGCAGCGTAAGCATTAGTATGAATCTGTTGGGTCAAATGGCCTATTTCCACATTATAAATAGGTGTAGGCTCAATGGTAATGGAGGAGAGTTCTTTGTATTCAATTGCTTATTGGAGATTGAAGGGTAGTGAATGGGAGGATTTTAAAATGTAGGTTCATTGACATTTACAGCAGTGAAGGAGGCCATTTGGCCTATTGTGTCCATGTCGGTCAACAAAGATCTGACCACACTAATCTCATTTTCCAGCACTTGGCTCACAGGTCTGGAGGTTACGGCAGCACAAGTGAATATCTAAATACTTCTTAAATGCTAGGAGAGTTTCTGGCTTAACCACTTTTTCAGGCAACGAGTTCCAGACTCACTCCCACCATCCTCTGAGTGAAAAAGTTACTCCTGAACTCCCCTCATAGCCTTCTTCAACCTTAAATCTGTGGAACCTGACTACTGACCCCTCTACTGGTAGAAAGGTCCCTTTGTATCCACCCTATCCATGCCTCTCATAAACTTTAAAAAAAAATTTAGAGTACACAATTCATTTTTTCCAATTAAAGGACAATTTAGCATGGCCAATCCACTCAGCCTGCATATCTTTGGGTTGTGGGGGCGAAACCCATGCAAACACGGGGAGAATGTTTAAAATCTACACAGACAGTGACCCCGAGCCGGAATCCAACCTGGGACTCGGCACCGTGAGACAGCAGTGCTAACCACTGCGCCACCGTGCTGCCCTAGCCACTCAATCTTATACTCCTCTATCATGTCCCCTCTCATCCTTCGCTGCTCCATGGAAACCAACCTCAGCCTATCCAATCTTTCCTTTTAGCTCAGACCCTCCAGCCCAGCCAGCATCCTACTAAATCTCCTCTGCACACTCTCCAGTGAAATGACATCCTTCCTATAATGTGGTGACCAGACTTGAAGACAGTACTCCAGTTCTGGCCTAACCAACGTTTTATACAGTTCCAACATGACTTGCCTGCTCTTGTATTCTATGCCTCAGCTAATAAAGATAAATATCCCATATGCCTTCTTAACCACCTTATCTACCTGCCCTGCCACCTTCAGGGATCTGTGGTGCGATTCTCCAGAAAAAGTTTGAAGTTCATTTATGGCGTGTTTTTCAGGGAGTTCCTCACCGCTATTCAATGACATTTAGGGCACGATTCTCTGGCCGCGTTGTATTCAAGGGAAACCTACTTACGACCGACTCACGTGGGACCCACTGGCCTCCGTCGATTCTTAGGCCTCCGCAGAGAGGCTGCAGCCCGGCGCCGATCAGTGCTGGTCCACACAAATGTGGACCAGGTAGAACGGCACCCAGTCTTGGTTTTGCTCATTTGGAGTATGCAGTGAGAGAGAAGGCAGCTCTCACAGATCTGATAGAAGCAGTTGGTTTAGAAGGTTAGAGAGGGAACATCTCTCTCAGCTTTGCTAGAAGAAAAGCAATACTATGGAGTAATGGTTTGGAAAACAGATGCCGGATATCTAAAGTTCAGCTGATTAAGGAAACTAGAGAAATGAAGAGAAGTGTCCAAGCAGTCTGGAGTTAAGTGAACAGAAACCAAGGTATTGTTCAGAAGAATTCAAATTTGAGTAAACAAAGTATTCAAAGTTAAACAGACAATTGCAGTAATCAGATTTAAAGTGGGACAGCAGCCTTCAATGGTAAATCAAACATCTGATGCCATTTTAATACAGCCTGGGAATCGAGAGTTAAAGCAATTGTGAACAGTTTGCATAGCAGTCAAGAGAAAGAAGTCCTCAAGGGCTTGGTATAAAATCTTGGACTGGGGTCGCTGTTAATAGTGGAGCAGAAGGATGTCTGGTGGCGGCCATGGAGTGAGTGGTTGCACATTTCGTGGCTTCAGCTTGATTGGACTGGATTTTGTTTATTGTCACGTGTACGGAGGTACAGTGAAAAGCATTTTTCTCCGAGGTAGAACTGTTTGGGAGGAGCGTGTGGGAGGGGGGATGCTGACGTGGATTGAATTGGTGTGGCACAGTTTGTTAAATGGGAATGGCGGCGGACATCCTGGGAAGGCCCCGAGGGTGAGGGAGGCGTGGATCTGGGTAAGCTGGTTAAAGAGAGGTTACGGTTGATTGGGGAGGGTGTTGGCCAAGTCTGTTCATTACATAATAATAATCTTTATTGTCACAAGTAGGCTTACATTAACACTGTAATGAAGTTATTGTGAAAATTCCCAAGTCGCCACATTCCGGCGCCTGTTCAGGTACACAGAAGGAGAATTCAGAATATCCAATTCACCGAACAGCCTGTCTTTCGGGACTTGTGGGAGGAAACCGGTGCACCCGGAGGAAACCCACGCAGACACAGAGAGAACATGCATACTCCACACAGACAGTGACCCAAGCCGGGAATCGAACCTGGGACCCTGGAGCTGTGAAGCAACAGTGCTACCCACTGTGCTACCATGCTACATGGAACGTTCGGGGATTGAATGGACCGATTCAGAGGTCTCACGTCTTTGTGCATTTAAGGAGTTTGAAGGTGGAAGTGAACATAGAACATAAAACATACAGTGCAGAAGGAGGCCATTCGGCCCATCGAGTCTGCACCGACCCACTTAAGCCCTCACTTCCACCCTATCCCCATTACCCAATAACCCCATCTAACCTGTTTGGTCACTAAGGGCAATTTATCATGGCCAATCCACCTAACCTGCACGTCTTTGGACTGTGGGAGGAAACCGGAGCACCCGGAGGAAACCCACGCAGACACAGGGAGAAAGTGCAGACTCCTCACAGACAGTGACCCAGCGGGGAATCGTACCTGGGGCCCTGGCGCTTTAAAGCCACAGTGCTATTCACATGTGCTACCGAGCTGCCCGAAAGGTGTTTCTTCAGGTGACACGTTTGAAGGTGGGGACCAGATGAGATTGAGGAAGGGCTGGATGGGTAAGTATTCCATTCGTGGTTGGGCATGAAGATGAGAGGGGTGGCATTGTTGATCAATAAATGGGTAGCTTTTGAGGCAGGGAATATAGTGACAGGCCCTGGGAGTAGATTTGTGATGATGAGTAGGAGATTGGAGAGAGCTCCAAATTGGGATGATGTAGAGTTGTTGAGGTGGGTTTTGGCGAAGATTTCGGACCTGGACACATACCGGCTGATTAAGGGGAGGATTGATTTTAAGGTGCAAGGACTGGAAGCCCCGATTGGGCTGAGGGAGGTAATGGATTGCATAAAGTCAATGCAGAAGCGGAAGGTCTCAGGTTTGGATGGTTTCCCAGCTGCGTTCTACAAGATTTTGGGTTGGAGATGGGGCCCCCGTTAGTCAAGATGCATCATAAGTCGACGGTGAGAATAGAACATAGAACATACAGTGCAGAAGGATGCCATTCGGCCCATCGAGTCTGCACCGACCCACTTAAGCCCTCACTTCCACGCTATCCCCATAACCCAATAATCCCTCCTAACCTTTTGGACACTAAGGGCAATTTAGCATGGCCAATCCACCTAACCTGCACGTCTTTGGTCTGTGGGAGGAAACCGGAGCACCCGGAGGAAACCCACGCAGACATGGGGAGAACGTGCAGACTCCGCACAGACAGTGACCCAGCGGAGAATCGAATCTGGGACCCTGGCACTGTGAAGCCACAGTGCTAGTCAATTGTGCTACCGTGCTGCCCAAATGAGAGAGGAGAGCTCCCCCACCATGCTGTCTCAAGCCTCAATATTGCTCATTTTAAAGAAAGACAAGGACCCTGAGCAGTGAGAGCCGTACCACCCGATTTTGCTGTTGAATGTAGATGGAAAGTTGTTGGCGAAGGTACTGGCGACGCAGATAGAGAATTGTGTGCTGAGGATCATAGGTGACGGCCAGACAAGATTTGTGAAGGAGCTGCAGCTGTTGACGAATCTTCAGAGATTATTGAATGTCATTATGATGCCCTTGGAGGGCGAGAAGTTGAAGTGGTCATGGCGAAGGACGTGGAGAAAGCTTTCAATCGGGTTGAGTGCGCGCACTTATTCGGGGTCCTGGGGCAGTTGGGGTTTGGGCAGGGATTTGCGGACAGGGTTCAGCTGTTGTATAAGGTGCCTAAGGTGAGTGTTCAGACTAACAAGGTCAACTCGAGAGTATTTTGGTTTGCATCGGGGGATGAGGCAGGCGTATCCGGATAATCTCCTGCTGTATAATTCTGACGTGGTCGGGAGCTTCGACAGGTTCATGGGGATTTTTGAGAGGTTAGCCTCTTATCGGGGTATAAGCTCAACATGGGGAAACGTGTGATATTCCCAATTTTTTTTTTGTAAAATATTTTTATTCTCCATTTTCACATTTTCTTCAGAATTTACATCCCACCAACAAGCAGTAAATGGTAACAAATACAAAGTCAATCCCCATATCAACAACAATGATCCCATCCTCCCACACCCCACACCTGACAATATAAGCACCAAATAAAACAAACCCTCCCACGTTGGGAAAAACAAAGGGAAAAAATAGACAAAGGAATCAGGAATCGCCTATGGTCACCATTGACCTATAGAGTCCACCCCCCTCCCCCAACATTCAATGTCATCCAATCCCCGAAAGAGTATCGTAAATGATATCCATGAATTGTAACCCCCCCCCCTCCCCGACTCCTCCCCTCCACTTCCTCTTATAAAACTCCTCCCCCCAACCTCTGTTCCTTCCCCCCCAACTATCCACTCCGGCTAGACTCATCGGAACCTGTTCTGCCAGGCTCCGATGGCCGCAGCCCCTCCTCCCACCTCACTCCCGTTCACTGGCCGGCTTAAATCGGCCAGCGTGGAGGCCCCCACCCGGGTCTCTTTCCCCCTTGCCCGGTCCCAGGAAAACCAAGAAATCCCCTTTAGCACACAAACCCCGCATACACACCCAAGCCCCAAAGAACCATCATTGCAAGTGAAAGTCCCATCTCTTCCCTTGTCCAAATATATACAACATTGGCTTATTTAGCACATACAGCAGCATGCAGTGAAAAAATACAGTTACATGAGGCTACATCGGTACATGACCATTTCTCAATTCAGCCACAGTCCTTCTGCCTTCGCAAACTCCTCCATTGCTTCTGCCGTCCCAAAATAAAAGTCCTTGGATTTGTAGGTCACCCTCAACTTAGCTGGGGACACTATGCCGCACTGCACCTTACTGATGTACAGTGCCTTCTTCACCCGGCTGAAGGCAGCCCGCCTCCTCGCCAGCTCCACCGTAGAGTCTTGATATATGCGTACACCAGCTCCAGCCCACTGCACCAGCCGCTTCTGCCTTGGTGATATTCCCAATTAATGCCCAGGGACAAGAGAGGGGTTTGGGGGGGCTGCCGGTTCAGTTGGTAGGGGCGAGTTTTTGTTATCTTGGGATACAAGTGCTGCATAAGTTGAATTTGGCGCAGTTGGTGCAGGGAATGAAGGCAGACTTTAAGAGCTGGGATATGCAGCCATTGTTGTGGGCTGGCCGGGTCCAGACGGTAAAGGTGACGATGCTACCAAAGATTCTGGGCGGGATTCTCTGAAATAGAGGCAGAGTGTTCGCGCCGTCGAGGTTCACGACAGCGCGAAATGGCCCCTATCCCGACCGATTCAGGGCCCGATAATGGGCTAGGAGCGGCGCCGCGTCATTTACGCGCGCCAGGCCATGGAGCCGCATCAAGGCGGCGCCACATACATGACGCGGCCGGCGCCGCATAACTGGCGTCACCCGCGCATGCGGGTTGCCGTCCTCTCCGAGTCCGCACCGCAAGAAGATGTCAGACGGATCTTGCGGGGCTGCGGGAGAAAGGAGGTCCTCCTTCAGAGAGGACGGTCCGACGATCAGTGGGCACTGATCGCGGGCCACACCCCATTTCAGCCCCCCCCCCCCCACCCCAGCATTCCCGTGCTGTTCCCGCCGGCAGCGACCAGTTGTGGACGGCGCCGGGGGGAACCCGCCGTTTTGGGTTGGCCGCTCGGCCCATCTGGGCCGGAGAATAGCAGGGGTGCCGGAGAATCGCCATTTTGGGTGTCTCAGGCGATTCTCCGGCCTGCGCCGCACGGACCTCGACGGGGCCGTTCTCGCCGCTTGGGAGAATCGCGGGAGGGCGTCGGACCGGCGTCGCGGGAAAATTTGGTGACCCAGGCGAATCTCCCAACCGGCGCGGGAGCGGAGAATCGCGCCCTCTGAGTTTCAGAACTTCCCGATCTTTGTGCCCAAATCCTTTTTTGGGAAGGCTATTGGGATGATTTTGAGGTTCGTGTGGGTGGCTGAGGCGTCCCAGGCTAGGAGGGTATTCTTCGAATGGGATCGATGGGATAGATTAGCGTTGACAAACTTGCAAAACAATTATTGGGCAGCAAGCATTGCAATGGTTAGAAAATGGGTAGTGGAGGAGAGGTCGTGTTGGGGCGGATGGAGGTGGCCTCATGTAAAAAGACCAGTTTGAGGACACTATTGCTGGCGCCTCTTCCATTCTCGCTGGCCAGATACTTCACGAGCCCGGTGGTTGTATCAGCATTAAGGATGTGAAACCGTGCCGGCAGCATTTTAGAATTGAAGGCATGTCCCTGTGGGCTCTGATTTGTGATAATCATAGGTTTGCCTGCTAACCACTGTGTCACATGCCTCCCCCGCCTTAATACCATATTGGTTTATTGCTGCTCGACAGCCAGTAAATTTCCTACCACAAGTGTTTCCACTTTTATTGTCAAACTTGCATTTCAAACGTATGCTGAGAAAATAAATCCATCACTTGGACTGAACAAACTGGCCACTGTTCACTACCAATCTATTAAAATGCTTTCTGAAAATTTTTCATGCTTCGTTTTCTCACTATGACTGACACCAGGGATAAGAAGTTTTAGTTATGAAGAAAAATTGGACAAATAGGGGGCGGGATCTACCGGCCGTGTTGCACTCGAAAGGCAGCCGCGGCCAGTAGACGCCAGGAGATCCCACTTCCGGAATCTACGCGGTCGCCACGCCTCGCGAGATCTAATATAATCTTGCGAGACATGACAATGTGAATCCTGCTCATTGTTCCTGTGATCTAACCAAGGCTTGAGATCTAACATCTCGCCTTAGAGACATCGGACGAGCGCTGTCCAGTGCTGGTCTCCACTAATGGGGACCGGAAGGAACTGCACTTGTAGCCACCTAAAATGGCTGATTCCCTATTAATTTGGCCAAAACCCGATTTAAAATGGCTAACCGAAAAGGCTGATGGGAAAAGCAGCCAACAGGACACAAACGGACAGCTGCAGACAGAATAGCGTATTCGACTCTGGGGAAGTCGGCCCAGATCGATACTCAAGACTATTAGCAGCACATCAACCCAGACATCTGCAGTTTAATCGGCTATCCTCGGGAACAATTGCAACATATTAACAATTGAAAGCCGGGCCAGACCTGTCGCCGCCTGCAGTGGCCGAAACAAAGACAGGTGAACGACCACCCCCCGATCGAGGAATCGCCCCGTTATTGGACATATCAAACCCAGTGATTGGGAACAAGTCCAATCACTTGGGACTCAGGGTCAAGGGCCGCCCCGAGAGGCGGGAAGCCCCTGGGCCCTATAAAGTGAGGGGCCAAGTTCAGATCTCTCTCTCTCGCTCCCTTCTTCACCTGCTCGCAGCCTTCGCAAGAACCTTCAGCAAAGAACCGTAAGTTTGACTCCAGCGATCGCTACCCAATAGAGATTCCTAGCCATCGACCCGTATCAGCCTTTTTGAATCCCGCAGGCCAAATCCAATTCAATAAGCCATTTGTTTCCCTGACCTGGTGGGCCCTTCCTAAAGTTAAGTATTGGCCAGTAGTGGTAGGTTTCGATATAGATTGTAGGATTATTGTGTAAGCATTAATTGTTGTATATAATAAATGACCGTTGATTTCAATCTTACTAAGCGGTGTGCTGACTTATTAATCATAACTTGAGCTTGAACCACGTGGCGGTATCAGAAAGATACCTGGCGACTCGTGAGCAAAGGTGACATAATCAGAGCTAATAAACTAAGGCTAAAAAGAGCAACACACTCATGGGGGTCTCCCAGGGGACCGGAGGCCCCCAGATGCATGACCTTTGGTGAGGATGGCACTGCTGGTGCCACCTGGACACCCTGACAGTGCCAGCCTGGCAGTGCCACCTCGGTGCCAGCCTGGCACTGCCAATGTACCCAGATGGCACTGCCAGCTGTTGGGGGTACTGCAAGGGTGTCACTGGTCATTTTGCATGCAGAAGGGATCGGGCCACGGTGCCCTGTGTGGGTGTGAAGGGGTGCGCCCCCTTCCCACCCCAGAATCCCTTACAGTGATTTAGGACTTAAGGGAGGAGGGGGGGCATGTTGGGGGCTCGAGAGATTGGGATGCCATGAGTGGAACTCGGCAGTGCAGGGAATGGGGCTAAGTGGGGCCTCGATGGAACATTCCCCATTGAGGCCCCCGATCTACCCGGATGGGTGTTAGATAGCAGAGTTTTTCTTGGCCCTCCTAGCGCTGGGAAAGACACGGCTAATTGCACTACGGGACTCTGTCCTCATTCGGGTAGATCGAGCCCAGGATCTTTTCAGAATGACAGAGAAAGTTGAAAGAAGATCTAGTTCACAGTTCATGTCAATATCTTAGATATAGTGTTTAGTTTTGCTAAGATTGTTGTTGTGAAGATATGGTAATTAAAATACTGGTCTTTAGAGACTGCCAGAACAACCAAAGAAAATGGCAGCTCAGAGTTGTCTATATTTGTTTAATAGCATCAAAATAGAAGAGATGGAGCCATAATGCAGCAGGTGGGCCTACATAGCTGGAGAATTGGAGATGGGTCCAGAACTTTCAGGTGCCTGCCAAGTGAAGAGTCGGCTGGGAACACTATCTGCCAACTCCAGCAGGCCCAATGTCATTTCATTCTCTAATGAACACTGAATGACAGAAGGTGGGACTTCAGCCCGTTACCTGCCTTGGAGAGCTGCCGGCTAATCTGATTGGTTGACAGCTCTCTAGTCATTCCAGGAATAGCACTACAGTAGTCATAAGGGACACAGTACCTTGCTGCCTGGAATTAAGTGCCAAGAACCAGAGGAAAGGAAGGTGGTAAGTGCAACAGCCCCCTCTCCCACCCCTCTTCGGCTTCCCACAAGGAATTTAATTTTGGTTCCCCCTCAGCCCCCCAAATCTAGCATTTTCCCGTCAGCCTACAAATCGAGGATGGGCAGAAAAAGGCCCTTAAAATGACCATTAAGCGGTTTAAGTGATTTAATTGGGGCAAGAACGGACTTCCCCTGTGAGGCCTGGTCCCACCCGGAGTATAATCGCAACCAAGTCAGGACTGCAGGATCGTGGAGGCGATTTCATGCATGGAATTTCACAGCCTCCCCTGACCTCCCATCTTAGAAGCCACCGAACGGAGCGTAAAATAATGTCCATGATGTCTACATTAATTGCAATTGAAGTGCAGTCCAAAAGATGTTTTGTTTTGGGAGTCAGAATTAAATTAGGTTTAGGGTTAGGGTTACGTTAAATTAGTTTAAAAGCATTTATTGAATCCTGAAAGGCTATAGTTGTAATGGAGATGGGTGAAGCGTAAAAGGATTCTCTGTTTGCTGAGAGAGTTGGTTGCAGTTTGGACCTCATGTGGTTTGCAGATCACAGGGAAGCCCTTGGAGTTGTTAGCAGGCTACAGGCAGTTCGGGATCAGAGAAGGTCTGGGGAGCTGAGAAAGTGCTGGAAGGTTGCTGGTTCTGTGCCAGGAAGTTAAAGGATTCAAACAGAGAGCTTTACTAGGGCGTGAACGGGCTATTATTTCTGTTTTGTACAGAGCAATGATCATTTCTCTAATGCAAAATCTAAGTAAATGATATGAAGACCCATAACATTGCATCTCAAACCCTTTAGTGTTACCCTTAGATTGAGGAGATTCCCGCACTGCCACCTCAAGTAGATGCCACTTCAACGAACCAAGGATGACATAACTCTGCCTATCACCTCATTTTCCTTTCTCTGTCTTTGGTAGGTGCCCATTTGAAGAAGCACCAAAAAGGACTGAGCCATAAATTCAGCACCAGCCTGTATTGGAGGGAATAAGGAGGGATGGAAACAAGGGGCAGGGAGCCCAGAAAAAGTACCCCCCACAACTGTTCCCAAGATGATCTTCAGAGCATTGATGCTCTGGATTCTGCTACATGTGCAGCATAAAGATGAGTATAACTGTAAGTAGTACAAATGACTATATCTCTTATAAAAAAATCTCATACTGGTTCCTTTCCATCCATTGCTTCTAACCAAAGTTTTCTGTTTGCTTCAGACTGAGCCTGGAGTGTAACGATGCCATGCCTGTAAAAAGAAAAAAAAGACCAAGGAAATTAAAAATACTGAAAATGCTCACAAACATTTATTTTATTGAATTTTCAAATTTTATATCCCAATTACAAAGTATCCCAAGTATCAAACCCAATTACAGCATAACAAAAAGACAACCATATTACCTCTGCCGCAATGATTTTCCTTGTCATCCATTCACCAAAACCTTCCCCAGCAATTTTTCCATTTCCCATATCAATTATTCTCATGTCTGAGATTATCTACCCCTTTATAGGGAAGGGCATCGATGCCTCCATGGATCAAAACCTTTACTTGATTGTCCTCTTCACATCCTTGTGCAGTTGGTCCTGGTCAATTCTCTATTTCTGCTCAGGTACAACAGCTAACACCGCAGCTTCAAATCTAAAGAACACTTTATTAGTGAGTGAACCATAAAAGGCAAGTGGAAAGCACTGCTAATCACATTTAGTTCTGTGATCACTCCTATGGCTATGTCTTCTCACTGCTACTACAGGGGAATAACTCTAGATTTGTCTTGTACACCAATCTCCTCCAAATAATTTCTACCATACACTCCATATTCACCTCCGATGCAAAACACAATGAGCATTTTGGCCCTGTCAACCCTGCAAAATCTGCCTCACTGACATCTGGGCGCTTGACATCTGGGGACTTGTGGCAAAATTGGGTGAGCTGTTTCACAGACTGGGCAAGCAACCTGACAGTCACACCTGTAGTGATCTGTATATCTGCTGGTATGTAAGGGGTTAACATCTGCAAGATAACCACTAGATGGCAGCACTAGATCGATGTATATAAACTGCACTCAAAGGAGATTCCCGCCTCTTTGTATCAGGAGTGACTAGTGAGCAGAGTGTTAGAGATATAGCTCAGTTGGAAAGTGAACAGCACAGGCATTGCTAAAAATGAGGTGTCAACCTGGTGAAGCTACATCACAGAACTATGTGCATGCTATAAACAAAAGCAACATTGAATAGACAGAGCTTAGTGAACCCACAAAGGGTCAGAACTAAGTTCTGCAGTTCTGTCACATCCAGCCATGATTTGTGGTGGACAATTAATCAATTACCTGAAAAAGAATGCTCCACAAATATTCCCATCCTCAATGATGGAGGACCCAAGCACGTTATTGAAAAAGACAGCTGAAGCATTTGCAGCAATCTTCATCCAGAAGTTCTGAGTAGATGTTCCATCTTGACCATCTCCAGAAGTCACCATCGCAGATGTCAGTTTTCATCAATTCAATTCACTCTACATAATAGGCTGGAGTGTCCCCTTCGTGATGCCGGAAGTAAGAATTTTGATCGGGGGCAGAATTGCGCAAAATGGAAAAAAATCCATTTTGCATCTGGCGCAGATTTTGACTCCATGCTCTGATCCCTCGCTGGCGAAGATATTGACGTTTGCACCCCATGTCGGCTGTCTCCATCCCTCTGCGATACTTCGCTCCTCTTAGCCATAATTCTTGTGGCACAAATTAGTGCAAGTGTTTATAACAGGGACTGGGCGCCATGGCTGCAGTGGGGGGGAGGGGGAGGCTACAAAAACTCTGGAAAAGCCTCAAACATTGTCAGGCTTGCTGGGGATGGGGCGGGGGGGGGGGGGGGGTGGCTCCCCATGCTGGGAACAGTAGAGGGGAACAATTTGGTGTTAAGTCTGTGGACTCTCGGTGTCCCCTTGGGATCAGGGTGGTCTGGCTTAGACCACCATTGCAGCAGTTTGTGATTTAAATGTACCTCTTTGATGCTTACAGGCTCCTGGCTGCTCACACTACACCCTCATACCCCAGCTGTGTCATCGAGGGGAAATGTCAAGCTCAAACAGTGGCCCACCATGTGTTGGCACTCCTCAGGAGCGCTGTCCCATTGCAAAGTAAGCAGGGGATCAGCAGAGCTCACCCCAACCAAAGGACACCTGCATCGTGCCCTTTGGAAACATCCCTATTTCTTTGCCCCACTCATGGCAGAGGCTTCACAACAGACTCCCACCGCTCAGGATCACCATCTGTCGCCTCCTGGTGTGGATGGCAGCTCTGACAGCATCTGCCACCTCCGATACTCGGCACTTTTCAAGAGGACAGGTTTGAGTCTGCTGCCTACCCTAGGGAAGAGGGTGCCCCTCCTCTCTAGCATGGAGCTGTGGGTCCACATCGGATTCCAGAAATCAGGGGGGCAGCTCTTCTGTGAGTTATCTTCGTGGCTGCAGTGAATGTGTGGTGAGTGGAGCTCTTAAAAACACTCCAGCTGTCAGGCTCTTTGGCACTAATTCCGGCCCCAGCGGTTACAACACCCGCTGGGCCTGGAATTGCTCTCAATTCTCACCGGTGGATTGATGGCCAATTTGCATGTCCTGACTCACTTACCAAATAGCGCCCCCAAAAGAAGAGGGAATCGCCTGCTAATCAGTCCTGATGGGAACACTTAGGACGGGATTCTCCATTGCCTGATGCCGATATCGTAATTGGAGATCGGGCAGAAGATTCCGGTTTACGACCGAATCGAGATGGCGCCTGTTTTCAGATGCTCCGCCCCCTTCAAAACTGCATCATCGAGGAATACGCCGCACGCCATTGGGACGGCCTCAGGGCGTTACCTGAAGGCCCTCCCCTGATGCTCTGCCCCGATGGGCCGAATTACCGATGGCGCGGGACACGTGTGATTTCAATTTTTGTGAACCCGGCGTGGCGGCTGCGGGCTGTGTCCAGCGCCGCCACAGTCTGGGTGGAGCCATGCTGTTAGCAGGGGGTGGCAAGGAGGTGTCGGGGGGGGCACTATCTGCCTGGTCGGGGCCGAGCGCAGCTGGCGCCATGTTGTACGGAGTGGCCGCTGCATGTCATTGCCGTGCACATGCACGGCCACGGACCCGGCAATTCTCCAGGTGTTTATATCGGGCAGGCCGTGCATTTTACGTGGCGCAGTTGCTAGCCCCTCACCGGTTGGAACATTGGTGCTGGGGTCTCAACAACTTTTTCGGCGTAAAACCAGTCACTTCCTCCGGGCATAGCCTCAAAATCAGAGAATCCAGCCCTTAGTCTCCCAAGCGGAGAATCCCGGCCAAAATCAAGAAATGACTAAAGGCACTGAATAATGCAAAGGCTATGGGATCTGCAACATTCCAGCAACAGCACTGAAGACTTGTGCTCAAGAACTAGCAATGCCCTTCGCCAAGCTGTTCCAGTACAGCTACTACACTGGCATCTGCTGGGCAATGTGGAATGTTGCCCAGTAATGATCTGCCCACAATAAGCAAAACAAATCCAATCCAATTACCACTCCATCAGTCTACTCTCGTTCATCAGTAACTTGATTGAGGAGTCATTGCCAGAGCAGTAAAGTGGCACTTACTCAGCAATAACCTGCTCACTGATGCAGTTTGGGTTTCATCAGGGTCATTCAGCTTCATTGTAGACTCAGTCCAAACATGGACAAAAGAGCTGACCTCAAGAGGTGAAGATGACTGCCCTTGACAACAAAGCAATGTTTGACCAAGTGTGGCATCATGGAGTTCCAGCAAAACTGAAGCCAATAAGAATCGGGGGAATATTCTCCAATGGTTGGAATCATACCTGGCACAAAGGAAGATGGTTGTGGTTGTTCGAGTCAATCATCTTAGTCCCAAAACATCACTGCAGGCGCTTCTGAGGATAGCCTACCATCTTCAGCTGCTTCAATGATCTTCCCTCCATCACAAGGACAGAGATAAGACTGTTTGCTGATGATTATACACTGTTCAGCACGAATCGTAACTCCTCAGATACTGAAGCAATCAGTGTCCATATGCAGCGAGACCAACATTGAGGCTTGGGCTGATAAAACAGCAAGTAACGTTCGTGCTCTGTAACTGTCAGGCAATTGTCATCTCCAACAAGAGAGAATCCAACCATCTCCCCATGGCATTCAATGACATTACCATTGCTACATTCCTTGCTATCAACATCAAAGGGGCTACCACTTATCAGAAATTAAACTGCAGAGTCATATAAATAGTGTGGCAAAAAGAGCAAGTCAGAGGCTGGGAATTCTGTGAAGAGTAATGCACTTGCTGACTTCCCAAAGCCTGTTCAACAAGGCTCAAGTCAGTAGTGTGATGGAATTCTCGATGATTACAATTCCAACAACAGTCAAGAAGCTTGACAGCATTCAGGACACAGCAGCCCACTTTATTGGCACCCCATGCATCAACTTCCAACATTCAATCCCTCCATCGTGACAGCAGTGTGTACTATCTACCAGATGCATTGCAGCAATTCATCCAGACTCCTTCAAAAGCACCTTCCAAACCTGCAACCTCTAGATGGACAAGGGCCGCAAATGATTGGGAATACCACCACCTACATGTTCCCCTATAAACCACACACTGTCCTAATTTGGAACAAAATCACCGTTTCCTCATTGTCACTGGGTCAAAATCCTGGAAGTCCCTCTAGAACAGCACTATGTGTGTACCTACAACAACTAAGACTGCAACAATTTAAGAGGGAAGCTCACCACCATATTCACAAGAGCAATTAGGGATGGCGAATAAAAGTGATGCCCACGCCCATGAAAGGATAATAAAAAATAATTGTCTAAAATCAAGGGTATCTATCCTTCTGCCCCTGGCCCTTCTTCCTTTCAGCGACCCCCTCCTTCTCCTTAAGACATCCATCCTCTATTATTTCATAGACCCCCCTCTCCCACCCTACCGCATCAGCAGTTACTAATCTTATTCATGAGGACTCCTTTGGCTCTTCCCATCCATGTTGTTTACCACTCAACATCACTTTCCCAGTCCTAGATCAACAAAGGACATTTGGTGATGTGATGTTATGTGAACTTCCAGAAAACTATGGAGAATGTCTTACACTCCAGGGCAAACTGAAGCGGCACAGAATTAAGCGAAAAGCAGTTTATTCAAAGTGTTTGGAAGTAGGTCGTGGTGTCACACAGCATTCCACTCTGGGATCTCTTCCATTCACTGTGTACATGGGCAGCACGGCAGCACAGTGGGTATCACTGTTGCTTTACAGCTCCAGGGTCCCAGGTTCGATTCCCGGCTTGGGTCACTGTCTGTGCGGAGTCTGCACGTTCTTCCTGTGTCTGTGTGGGTTTCCTCCGTGTGCTCCGGTTTCCTCACACAAGTCCCGAAAGCCATTCTGTTAGGTAATTTGGACATTCTGAATTCTCCCTCTGTGTACCCGAACAGGCGCCAGAACGTGGTGACTAGGGGATTTTCACAGTAACTTCATTGCAGTGTAAAAAATGTAAGCCTACTTGTGACAATAAAGATTATTATTATATCAATGATTTGGATATGCGGCTAGTTAGTGTTCAAATTTAACATATTGTTAAAATGCGAAGTACAGCAAATAACTTTGAAAACTGAAAAGGGCTATTGATAAGATAGAGGAATGAGCCAATGTAATTCAATGTGAGTATGTTATTTTTATATACACTTTGATTAAAAACAGGTTATAAATATGATTCAAATAGGGGAAGGCTTGGTGATATGTAAGAGCAGAAGTATTTGGGGAGACACATTTGTAAAATAGCAAAAACAGCACAAGTGGAATAGGCCATCAAAAAGCAAAAGGAATGTTTGATTCTTCAAGAAATGTAGAATATAAAAGTGATGATGAATATACCCTAGTAACGCTATATCTAGAGTACTGATTCAGATTTGGACTTCATATTTCAGGAGTCTACTCTGTATCATCAGCAAAGTGATGGAAAGAATCATCAACAGTGCTATCAAGCGGCACTTTCTCAGAAATAACCTGCTCACGGATGCTCAGTTTGGGTTCTGCCAGGGTCACTCAGCTCCTGATCTCATTACATTCTCGGTTCAAACATGGACAAAAGAGCTGAATGCCATTGGTGAGATGAGAGTGACTGCTCTTGACATCAAGGCAGCATTTGACCGAGTATGACATCAAGGAGCCCAGCTAAACTGGAGTCAATGGGAATCAGGGCGAAAACTCATCGCTAGTTGGAGTCATACCTGGCACAAAGGAAGATGGTTGTGGTGGTTTGGAGGTCTCAGCTCCAGGATATCACTTCAGGAGTTCCTCAAGGTAGTGTCCTAGGCCCAACAGTCTTCAGCTGGTTCATCAATGACTTCCCTTCCATCATAAGATCAGAAATGGGAATGTTCGCAGATGACTGCACAATATTTAGCACCATTCGCGATCCCTCAGATAATGAAGTAGTCTATGTCCAAATGTAGCAAGACCTAGACAATATCCAGGCTTGAACTAACAAGTGGCAAGTAACAGTCGCGCCACACAGTTGCCAGGCAATGACCGTCTCCTACAAGAGAGGATCTAACCATCGCCCCTTGACATGTAATGGTATTACCATCGTTGAATCCCCCACAATCAACATCCTGGGGGTTACCATTGACAGAAACAAAACTGGACTAAATATATTAATGCTCCCAGGGCAGGAGAAAGGCTAGGAATTCTACTGCAAGCAACTCACCTCCTGACCCCCCAAAGCCTGTCCACCACCTACAAGTCACAAGTCAGGAGTGTGATGAAATACTCCCCACTCGCCTGAATGAGTGCAGCTCCAACAATACTCAAGAAGTCCGACACCATCCAAGACAAAGCTCCCCCTTCACAAACATTCAAACCTTCCACAATAGATGAAAATTGGTAGCGGTGTGTACCATCTGAAAGATGCACTTCAGTAACTCGTCAAGATTCCTTAGCACCTCCCAAACCCACAACTGGATATCTAGTAAGGCAAGAGCAGCAGATACGCAGGAACCCCACCAACTGGTGGTTCCCCACCAAGTGATTTGGGAATATATCACTGTTCCTTCACTGTCGCTGGGTCAAAATCCTGGTACTCCCTCCCCAACAGCACAGTGGGTGTACCTACACCTCAAGACTGAAGCTTTTCAAGAAGGCAGCTCACCACCATCTTCTGAAAGGCAACTAGGAATGTGAAATAAATGCTGATCTAACCAACGACCGATGATTTAAAAATCCTATGCTGGGGAGATTGCAAGTTACGACCAAAATTCTCTTTCCTTGTTCTTCCTACGGAATGTATTAGTTCACACTTCCTTAAATTAAGTTTCACATGTACTTGTCCATTCCATCTGCCTTTTTATATTCTCTTGAAGTTTACCACTATCCTCACAGTTCACAATACGTCTAGGTTTTGGGTTATCTGCAGTTTTGAAACTGTTTCTGCACACTCAAGCCTAGGTGATTAATTTATATCAAGAAAGATAATGGTCCTAATCCCCACCCTGGGGAATCCTACCATATTCGTTCCCCCAATCCAAAAGCAACCATCACAACGGTGTTCTGTACCCTGTCAGTCAGTCCACATTATATCCATGCTGATCCTGTCCAACTCAACTTTGTGAACAAACCTGTAATTTTGCACTTTATCAAACACCTTTGGAAATCCATGTGCACCATATCAACCATATTACCTTCAAAATACCTGAAGTCAGTGTCCTCTGGCTTTTGACCCTTCCACCAATGGGAGACAATTCTCCCCGCACCCCAATCTACTGTCAAGACCCCTCCCTCATTATTTTGAACACTTCTATTAAATTCCCTCTCTATAACTTCTTGGAAAAATTCAATCAAATTGTTGAAACACAGTTTACTTTTAAATTAATCCACATTGATTCAAGTGTGTGTTAATATTGTTCCAGGTCACCATTTCTTTTTTTTTAATAAATTTAGAGTACCCAATTTATTTTTCCAATTGGGTGATTTAGCATGGCCAATCCACCTACCCTGCACATCTTTTGGGTTGTGGGGGTGAAACCCACGCAAACACGGGGAGAATGTGCAAACTCCACACGGACAGTGACCCAGAGTCGGGATTGAACCTGGGACCTTGGCGCCGTGAGGCAGCAGGGCTAACCCACTGCACCACCGTGTTGCCCCAGGTCATCATTTCTAAACTTTCTCCCATCACTGAGGTTAAAATAACTTACTGGCCTGTAGTTGCTGGGCTTATCCTGACAAATCTTTCTAAACAAGAGTTGCAATTCGCTAGTCCTCTGGCACCATGCCTGTATCAAAGCAGCACTGGATGATTTTGGCCAGCACCACTGCAATTTCTACTGTTTCTTTCCTCAGTATCATTGGATGCATCACCTTGGGTCCTGATGACTCATTAACTTTACATGCAATCAGCCTAATAACTCTTGAGCGATTATTAGTCTATCCAATGTTTTAACTACCTTCTCTTTCACTACAACTTGGCAGCATCTTCATCATCGAGAAAGGCAGATGCAAAGTACTCATTTCGTGTCACAGCCATGCCCTCTGCCTCCATGCATAAATCCCCATTTTGATCATGAAACACACCTATTCCTACAATAACCACCTTTTAACTATTTAAATGCCTGTAGAATGTTAATGTTCGATACTTTACATGTGTAATTAAAAGCAGCTGCCACCAATTGGGGAAATATTAGGGATTTATTGCAGGTGTATCTAAATCATTTCACACTGAGTGATGGGGGGGGGGGACCAAGAGGAATCTGTGCCTGTACTCAGGGTCTTGGAAATAAATCTAGATTAAGGAAAAAACTGGTTTCAGACTCATCCTTTCAACGTGTGACCAACATGGTAGCAGAGGATGAACACTGAGCTTTGATGGTTGGATGTTGAATGAAAAGTTTTTTGCCTCTGGGAAAGGAAAAATATACTACTCCGGGCAATCTCTGGTACCGAATGGCTGAGACCCAATGTAATATCTCAATCTTTGATCGTCTCCGGTTCTTTTTTCCACCTGCTGCGGGACTGGAAATTCCCACCCCAAATCAATGGACCTTTTGCTGATCCATCAAACTTTCCATCCCACCCGCGATGAATCCGCCACTGGTGGGACTGGAAATTCCTGGCCATGGCAATGGAAAATGAGTTGGTACTGGACTAAGAACACCAATGAAACGTTCGACAGATAATGGAGGAGCATTTGCAAATGATAAACTTGGGACATGGGTGAGAATTTGAATACTATAGTCATGAACACTGTGGCTGAGAACCTGTTCAGTAATGGTTTACATGAGAGGAATTGTGCAATAATTGACAAAATATTGCATAAGATGTTGGCCAACCACCAAATTGCAAGTTGTAAATGGCATTGAAAGTTGCCATTGTCCCAGAGGGCCATAGGTGGCGGCTTTCCCCTTTGAGAAAGAGAGCTGATTGGTGGTTATTTAACCTGAGGGTTACCACAGCTAAGGCGAGGGAAAAGGTTGAGATGGGCTCCATGGTAACTCTGATAAGGACACGAGAGTCCATGCCGAGTAAAATAAGAACAAAGTTTTATTTACACAAACGATTTATACACTACCAGGTTCCTCTTTGGGAACAAAGTTTTATTTACACAAACGATTTATACACTACCAGGTTCCTCTTTGGTCGGTGCTTAACTAGGCGACCTTATATACATTGGTTAATTAAGATACCCTGCCCCTTGCGGTGGAGCTCTTACTCCACAAGGAGATCCTGGAAGACAAGCATTCCCACCCTGTAGGTCCTGTGTGGGATATTACATTTCCCCCTCCCCCCCCCCCCCAACACCACAAAGTCCAAAGACCCCCTTGATGAGCGATGAAGCTGAGAACGAGAAGCAGGGGGAGGACATTGGAGTCTCTGGTAAGTTACCATGGAGCTGATGCACCAAATCAGTCAGCATATACCGATGTCATCTGTAGCAAGAATGTCGTGGCACACAATCATCAGGAGGCAGTTGAACTACGGAGTTGACAGCCAAGACCTCAGAGGTCTGTATCCCCATTTTGGAATCCAAACCTTGCCACCAGATGTAGCTCCTCGCCAGCATCATAATTTTGGATACTCTGGAATGTCCGTTGTGAAGGTCCTTCTACATGACAGCCTATCCTTTCACTGACACAACAACGATGGTGCTCCACACGAGGATGCCGTCCTTCACGGTCAACTCTGACAATTTGGACGAGAAAGCTTTCAACCCCTCTGGTAGCTGCCACTGTATAGCGCCAAATGTCACAACTTGACAAGAACAAGGTTGGTTTGCATCCAGTCACGAACACATGAGGCAGTGACAGGCAACGAGATTCAGTTCAGCAATCACTTTGTCCACTGTAAGAAGGTTCATGGATTCTATCTGCAGGGGAAGATGGCATAATGCATCAGCATGCGCAATCTGGATCCCTGGGCAGTGCTCGAAAGAGTATTCGCAAGCAGCCAATAACAGAGCCCAGCACTGAATCCGTGCAGATGCTACTGGTGGAATCACCTTGTCTTCACGGAAGAGGCCTGACATTGGTTTGTGATCGGTGACAATAAAAAAAATGGCAGCCATGGATGTATTGATGAAATCGCTTGACACCGAATACAGCCACCAGGACTTCTTCTTCGATCTAGGGACCTGGGTTCGAATCCTGCCATGGCAGATTGTGAAATTTGAATTCAATAAAATAATCTGGAATTAAAAGTCTAAAGATTACCAGGACACCATTGTCGATTGCCTTAAAAACTCATCTGGTTCATTAATGTCCTTTAGGGGAGGAAATCTGTCGCCCTCACCTGGTCTGGCCTGCATGTGACTCCAGACCCATAGCAATGTGGTTGACTCATAAATGCTCACAGGGATGGGCAATGAATGCCTGTCAAGCCAGCAACGCCCACATCCCATGAATGAATTTTTTAAAAATAGATATATTCTTGGCTAACGTACTAAAATACCCCTGTCCCAGGGAAAACATTGCTTGTTTGACATAACCTGGTATGAGGTGGCATGAATGGGGTGTGCGAGTGTGTGGGGGAATGTGGGACTTTGAGGGGTGAGGCTAGAAGACTTTCTTTTTAATTGTGACTGGGTTAAAGTCTTACTGCATCAAGGTGGGCCTTTTAAAATGCCCGCCTCGGCACATAGCAGCCCCTTTAACTACCTATAACCTATTTCCTGGATCAGCTCTAGCCCGAAACCGTCCCAGCATTGAAGATCCCTTATTTCCCTGCACATAATCCAGAGGAGGGTGCGGAAAGCCTGGAATTTTACCAACTCGTGCTACCCGCTGCAAAGATGAAAATCCAGGCCTTGATCCACTTTTCTTTTTCAACATTTAAGAATAGGTTAGATAGGTGTTGAAGGAAAGGTGGATAAAAGGAATATAAGAACAAGATACATGCAATAAGAATTACTGCTCACGTGCAGGACAAATACCAATATGGACTGCTTGAACTGAATTTTTTCTTCCATGCAATAAAACTTACACCTATTATACCTATTGACCTTAAGTAGTCAGAAAGAGTATACATTTAACTCACCTTTCCACGACTTCTATATCAAAACAAAAGCGTTTATCAATTGAGTCCGTCTTCCTTCGAATGCAAAATTTCAGTTTGAACATTTCTGAAGCTGTTACAAGGCCATTCTATTTAATTGCAAATAAATAAGTCAGACATGTTCATGGTAAATACAACACACATTCAGACAAGCAACTCTATGGCAGATCGACTGAGGTAAATCAATATGTCAACAGAAAAGGAATTGATTGTTCTTGTCTTTTCTATGTATAACAGCTTCTACAATCCTAATTCTGTTGAAAGGATTAATACAAACACTTATTACACCAACTACTAATAATAGGTCAAAAGAAATTACTCAACCAAACAACTCATTTGCAATGTTGTTATTACAAGTACTTGCATTTATATAGCATACTTAACATCGTAAAAAGCATGTTACCAAACAAAATTTGATGTTAAGCCACACAAAGAGGTTTAAGGACAACTGGCCAAAAGTTTGATCTATTTGAAAGGAGCAACTTAAATGTGGAGAGTGGTTGAGAGGCAGGGGTTTACAGAGGGATTTCCAAAGCTGTGGGCCCAGGCCACTGAAGGCACAACCACCAACCATGGGGTGATGAAATTTAGGGATGTGCAAGAGCAGTGATCTTGAAGAGCTGCTGGGAGGCCAATTAGGAGAGCATAAGAATCAGACTGAGATATCAAAAGCTTGGAAGAGGATTTTAACAGCAGATGAACTGAGGCAGGGGTAGGGACAAGCGATTCTTTGGAAGTGTTAAGTTGATGCTCTTGGTGATGGAGAATATATGGGGCCAGATGCTGAATTCAGGGTCAAATAATATGCAAATGATCTGGTTGAGTCTTAAGACAATGGCCCAGGAAAGGGATCAATTTATTGGCTAGGGAACGCATTTTGTGGCAGGGGTTAAAGAAATTGGCTTAGGTATTCTCAATATTTAATAGGTAAAGCAACTGCTCATAAATTACTTGTGGGATAAGCAGTATGACAAATCAGGAGCTGAAAAAGGTATTGGTCACATATAGCAAGGTACTGCCGGTGCACATCTTGAACATGATCTGTGTTTTCAGATGATGTTGCTGAGGTATAGCATGTGGATGAGAAATACGAGTGGGTGATCCTTGGAAGACTCCAGAGATAGTGGGAAGAAAGCCATTGCAAGTGATGCTGGCTACAACTGGATAGATGTAGAGGGATAGGTTACTATGATCATGGTTGCATAAGCTGTAAATTGTGCCTTTCAAAGGGGCCATTTCAGTGCCATGGTGGGGTGGAAAACTGATTCGAGTTGTTCAAAATTAACATTTACGAAAAAGATGGGCATGGATTATCTTTCGATAATGTAAGCGAAAAGTAAATTTTTTGTCACTTATATGAGATAAAATTTTGAATTTACCAATTTCCCCCCTGACTTTGGTTCACATAAAGTCATTGAAAATGTCTTTGTTGCTTTTTCGTAGGTACAGTAGTGTTTTATCCATGCAAACCCAAGGGGTCCTAAAAAAGAAAGAACAGCTGTTATACAGCTTACATATAACGATGCAATGCCAGTAAGAGTGTAAATACAGCAAGGCCTGGATTTTTATTCCCGGGTCGGGAGCGCAGTCAGGACATCTCCCGACTTGGCTAACGCAATCTGGGAGAAATGCCCCAGTTGTTGAGATTTTTGTTCCAGGGCGGCGGAGTCTCTGGGAGTTTGGCCAGACAGCCCTGGAACAAGTGGAGGCTGCTGGGCTTGGAGATGGGCTGGGCTTGGTGCTCTGGCACATATTGCCCCATCCATAGCCCCTCCTTGGCAATCTGTTCCTCTCTACCCACCCCAATGGACTGTTATTTTCTTTATGTTAACCTGTACCTCTCTGCCCACACTCCATGGTTCCTCATTCTCCCCATGCCCTTCTGCTCCACCCACCCCCCCTCCAGGGCCCTTTGTAGCCCACTGATCAATGCATGCCAACCCATGACCCCCTCACCCCCCTCCCCCACCACCCGTTGCCCATACACCTACATGCCAGCTCACCCAGTATCCACCTTGGGCAGACCATGCTGAGATGAAATAATATAAAGTTCGAAGTGTCCATTGTAGACTTCATGGGCGAAATTCTCCAGTATCGGCGCGATGTCCGCCGACTGGCACCCAAAACGGCGCAAATCAGTCGGGCATCGCGCCGCCCCAAAGGTGCGGAATGCTCTGCATCTTTGGGGGCCGAGCCCCAACCTTAAGGGGCTAGGCCGGCGGCGGAGGAATTTCCGCCCCGCCAGCTGGCGGAAAAGGCCTTTGGTGCCCCTTCCAGCTGGCGCGGAAATGACATCTCCGGGTGGCGCATGCGCGGGAGCGGGAGCGGCCGCTGACGGCATTCCCGCGCATGCGCAGTGGAGGGAGTCTCTTCTGCCTCCGCCATGGTGGAGACCGTGGCGAAGGCGGAAGGGAAAGAGTGCCCCCACGGCACAGGCCCACCCGCGGATCGGTGGACCCCGATCGCGGGCCAGGCCACCGTGGGGGCACTCCCCGGGGCCAGATCGCCCCGCGCCCCCCCCAGGACCCCGGAGCCTGCCCGCGCCGCCTTGTCCCACCGGTAAGGTAGGTGCTTTAATCTACGCCGGCGGGACAGGCATTTTAGCGGCGGGACTTCGGCCCATCCGGGCCGGAAAATCGCGGGAGGGGCCCACCAACCGGCGCGCCGCGATTCGCGCCCCCGCCGAATATCCGGTGCCGGAGAATTCAGCAACCGGCGGGGGCAGGATTTACGCCAGCCCCCGGCGATTCTCCAACCCAGAGGGGGGTCGGAGAATCTCGCCCCATAATTTTTTTAAATCACTCATTCATTAAAAAGTAATTTACTACATCGACATTCAAATACATAATCGCAATCGGAACCAACATTTAATTCATACAAATTAGCAACAGGAGTAGGCTCTCAAGCTTCCTGTACCATTCAATTAGATCATGGCTAATCTGAATGTAACGTCAACCCTACATTCCTGCCAACACCGATAATCTTTCATCCCCTAGCTCTGTCATAAAAATATTCAAAGACTCTGCTTCACTGCCTTTTGAGGAAGAGTGTCCCAGAGGCACAAGGCCCTCTTGAGAAAAAACATTTCACCTCCTCTCAGACTTAAATGAGTGACCCTTATTTTTAAACAGTGACCCCTAGTTCTATATCCTCTGACAATAAGAGACATCCTCTTCATGTATACCTTGCTAATATGCCTCAGGATCTGAAAGATTTTGATCAAGTCGTCTCTTACTCTTCTAAACTCTAGTGGATACACATCTAACTTCTCCAACCTATCCTCAAACGACAATCCATCCATTCTTGTTATTAATCCAGAAAAACTCCTCTGAATTGCTTCTAAAGCATTAACATATTTCCTTAAATAAGGAGACCAATGCTGTACAAAATTCAACTACATAATTTTATTATTTAATTTTAAACAAACATGCATTGGAATAGATAGTCCCAATTAAAGAGTCTATAACTACTTGGAACTGTAAGTCAAATTGTAAAATGTCAGACACCCTATTGTGATAATTAAGGTTTGTGAAATCAGTTATGTAATGGCAGCGCTCAGGCTTATGCCAACAGAGTGAAATAGAAAGAAATTATTTTTAAAAACACTCCAGATATATTTTTCAGATTTAAAGGGTGGGAATTTTAAATGTCTTTACAGTTTGACAGCATCTTTTGACAGTCCATTTGAGCACGTTTGATAGTTTATTTTGACACTTTTGACAGTTCCAATTAATTTGAAGTTAATGAGTTTATGCACATTTACACATATTTATGCCTATTTTTAACAATTCCAAAGGACACCTGACCTCCCCAAAGGTGTTCTGTGGTAAATTCAACAGGGATACCCTGAAGCTCCAAAAGGGTGCCCCAACTATCCAAAGGATGCCACAAAATTCAGACCTGCTCCTACAGGTCTAGCCTGCATACATTAGGTTTCACACTTGGATCAACAAAATTAGACACGAGTGGAGGCAGCTTCTGTTTCATATGGCAGCTGCCACCCCGAAACATGCATGTGCAAATCCTGACGCGGGCCCCTACAAAAATGGTAGGTGCTGCGTTCAAGGGCAAAACCTCCAAATTATGGCCTCCTCCACCATTTTCACAACTGAGAGGTTCTCTGTCATTGCAAAAATCCAGGCCCAAATTTAAAAATAATACAGCACTTGCTTGAAGACCAAACTGGAAAAAGGGATAAGTGGAGAAGGATAATGAAATAAAAGACCCAGCCCCGGGGTGGAATTTGTACATTCTCCCTGTGTCTGTGTGGGTTTCCTCTGGGAGTTCCGATTTCCCCCCACAAGTCCTGAAAGACGTGATGTTCGGTGATTTGGACATTCTAAATTCTCCCTCAGTGTACCCAAACAGGCGCCGGAATGTGGCAACTAGGGGATTTACACAGTATCTTTATTGCAATGTTTTCATTTAAATTTAGAGTGCCCAATTCATTTTTTCCAATTAAAGGGCAATTTAGCGTGGCCAATCCACCTAACCTCCATATTTTTGGGTTGTGGGGGCGAAACCCATGCAAACACGGGGAGAACGTGCAAACTCCACACGGATGGTGACCCAGAGTCGGCATCAAACCTGGGACCTCGGCGCCCATGCTGCCCTTATTGCAGTGTTAATGTAAGCCTACTTGTGACACGAATAAAGATTATTATTAAATGCATCAATGACTGCTGCTAGGGCAGCAGGCATTCACCTGCACGATATGCTGAGCATAACCACATACCAATTACCCATTCCGGGAGTGAGTCCTTTGTGGTTCGTGTACATTTATGCAGTCAGATGCAGTGCCTGTAAAACCATGTATGTGTAGTCAATCACACTCTGCACATACAAACATACAAAATAGGAGCAGAAGTATGCTATTCAATCCCTCAAGTCTGCACCGCCATTCAATAAGTTCATGGATGATCTGTTTGTGTTCCAAATTTCATATTCCCATCCATTCCCTTCTGCACTATGGGGAGAGCACGCTATCCTGACAAAGCAATACCTGCTTTTCTCTGGTCAGAGAGAACACAATGTACTTCTCTCCCTCAGCATAAAGAGGGAGAATTTCCTCCCTAATACAGATGTGGATGGCAAACTGAGAATGTTACATATTTTGCATGTCCGAACTGGAAGCATCCTGATTTGAAGGAGGTCTAGGCCATGGTCATCTTCATCGCCCTTAGCAGCACTGTCCTTGCTTATCTTTGAGGTTGTAGGTAAGAAAAGTGCTCCCAGAAGATCCAAGGTTGGTAAGGCCCATTGATGAGTGCTCTCCTCCCCCTCCTCTCTCTCTAAACAGCCTATTCTCTTCCATGCTGCTTCTGCACAATCTTTTTCTCAAGCTGAAGATCAATGAGGATGGTTATTCTGTATTTGTGACTGGGAGCGAGTGATGTCAACAGTACTCTTGAAGTCAGAATCCCAATATGCAGCACCATCTTGACTTTAAGCAACTTTGGAAATCACCAAGCACTTCTGCTGGCTCAGTCAGAGCCACTAGAAATTAATTTGCAACTAACACAGGAGTGGTTGGCAATCCATTTGAATAACTCTGTTTTGGGCTCCTTTGCTGCTTAACACACATTCAGTTTAAGATTGGATTTACTGGAATGGTGAAGTTGAAAATGACAATGCTGGCATCAAATCAGCTGATATTGCATACTCCAGCACATGGTCCTAAAGCCACGCAACCAACCTTCCGAAAATGTGCCCGATATGTTAACCCATGGTACAGATGCCATTTTGAAACTAAAATAACAACCCTAACACTGCAACTATGAGCAGTAGGGAATCAAAATTTTGTGTTCATGGACTTTTCAAAGAAATGGATGATATACAACATAGCAGACTTATTAAGAAAAAATAAGAAAATAGGATTAAAAGTATGGTGGTAAGTAATTGGCTGAGGGATAGGGACAGCGAGTAGTGGTGAATGGGTGTTTTCCTACTGGAAAGCAGTATGTAGAGCCGTCTCCCAGAGATCACAGTTCTTTCTTAAAAATGTATTCTTTCATGAGATGTGGGCATCGTTGGCTAAACCCCCATTTATTGCCCATTCCTAATTGCCCTTTAGAAGGTGGTGGTGAACTTCCTCCTTGAACCGCTGCAATCCATGTGGTGTAGGTAACCACAGTGCTGTTAGGAAGGAAGTTCAAGGATTTTAATCCAACAACAGTGAACAGTGAAGGAATGTCAATATAGTTTCAAATCAAGATGGTATGTGCCTTGGAGGGGAACTTGCAGGTGGTGGTGTCACCATGTATCTTCTGCCCTTGCCCTTCAAGGTGGTACGGGTCAAGGGGTTGGAAGGTGCTGCCAAAGGATCCTTGATGAGTTGCTTCAATGCATCTTGTAGATGGTACAAAATGCTGCCACAATATGTCGGTGCTAGAGGGAGTGAATGTTTCTATTTAAAGCAGTGGATAGGGTGCCAATTAAGCGGCTTGCTTTGTCCTGGATGGTCTCAGGTTTCCAGAGTATTGTTGGAGCTGCACTTAGCCAGGCAAGTGGAGAATATGCCATCACATTCCTGATTTGGGCCTTGCAGATGGTGACCAGGAGGTGAGTCATTCACTGCAGTATTACCAACCCCTGTTGGTGTAACCAGAGTATTTACATGGCTGATTCAGTTCAGTTTCTGGTCAATGGTAACTTTGATGAATTTGATGGTGGGGTTAGCGGAATAGTGATGCCATGTCAAGGGAGATGATTACATTTTCTCTTGTTCAAGACAGTCATTGTCTGGTACTTGAGTAATGTGAATGTTACTTGCCACTTATCAACCTAAGCCTGAATATTGCCCAGGCAATGGACTTGGTTTGCTCCATTACCCAAGGAGTCTAAAATGGTACTGAATATTATGCAAGCATCCCCAATTCCCACTTTATAATGGAGAGACGGTCATTGATGACACAGCTGAAGGAGGTTTGGCCTAGGACATTACCCTGAAAACCTCCTACAGCGATGTCCTGGGACTGAGTTAATTGACCTTCGAAGATCATACCAATCTTCTTTTATGCCATGTTTGACCCCAATTAGTGAAGAGTCAATCTCTGGATTCCCATTCACTCCAGTTTTACTCGGGTTCCTTGATGCCACATTCTGTCAATTGCTGCCTTAATATCAATGGCAGGCAATCACACCTCACCTCAGCTCCTTTATCCATGTTTGGACCAAGACTCTAAGGAGATCAGGGGCTGAATTACCCTGGCAGAACTCAAACGGAGTGTCAGTGAGCAGGTTATTGTTGAGTAAGTGTCACTTGATAGCATTGTTGATGAACCCTTCCATCACTTTGCTGATGATGGGAGTGATTGGCTAGATTGGATTTGTTCTGTTCATTCTGGACAGGACACACATGGGCAATTTTCAACATTGTCAATGTTGCAGTTGTACTGGAACAGCTTGGCTAGGTTGCAGATTTTGGTTGAGTACCACTCTGCTGCTGATGGCCCAAAGCGCCAGATGGATGCCCAGTTTTGAGTAGTTAGATCTATTCAAAATCTGTCCCATTTAAAGGGTGGTAGCGCCACATGACATGATGGATGTAAAGGCAAGGTGTAATCAGGAAGTTTGCTTGCCATTTTTGAGACGTAATAGGGTTTGGAGTCAATGTTGAGGACTCCCAAGGCAACTTCCTATTGACTACATATCACTGTGCTGCCATCTCTGGTAGGTCTCCTACCAGTGGGACAGGGCTTACCAAGGGATGGTGATGGTATCTGGGATATTGTAACATTTTCCAATTTTGTAAACACTTGGCAACATGGTAAATAATGGGATGATAGTAACAGATTACAGAAAGGAAGGCAAACTAGTGAAATGAGCTAACTGGTGAAATGAGCTCACCAAACCAGTTGTAATTTAATGAAGTATGGAGTGATTCTGTTTGGGAAGAACCATGGCAAAATAATAAAATCTGCATGGTACTATTTTGAGGGTAATCCAAGGTAGTGAGGTTTGGGGATGTGTGGACATAAATCTTTGAAAGTGGTAGGACAAGTTCAGAAGGCTGTTAATAACGTATACGGCATCCCACTGCATCCTTGGTTTTGTAAATAAGGGGAATGAATACAAAAAGAACTAAGTCACGCTGAACTTTTAAAAATTACCAGATTAACTTCAGCTGGAGTATTGTGATCAATTATGGTCAGCACATATTAGGAAGGAAGTCAAATCTTTGGTAAGGGTGCAGAAGGGGTTTATCATGATGGTAGCTGGACTGAATGGAGAGATTATAGAAACTAGGATTGCTGCCATCAAAACAACATAAGTCAAGGAGAAGCCAATTAGAGGTATTCAAATAATGTTACTCGAACAGGTTTCTGGGCTCTCAGCCAATCATATATAATAAGGCTGGTTGAGAGCCTAGGTGTCCATTAGGTTTGATTAAGAAGCTGCTCCTCAAGGAAAACATTATTTGATACATTACTTAGGTTCTTTGTTCTCTGCTGTCAATCTCACAATGTTGTTTTAGACAATTTGTAAGTGGTTTCAGAGGTTTATGGTTTAGGTTATTGATACTTTAAAGGACTTAGATGATTGACACTTTATTAGCTTATAGTGAAGACGCTTTTTTCCATTTCCAAACATAGGAGAAAGTTATGAATGAATTACTTGTTTTCAAAGATTCTTTACACGTACCACTATATACAATAGTTGATTCTAAAATATGCACAGCGGGTACAATGGTTTATTGGCAAAGCTTGAGGTACACTGCTCCCAGTGATATCCAACCGGGTGTGAGTGTGGCCAGCCCCCAACTGGCCAACCTTCTATACAATAGCAATTAAGCTTCCACCGCCTCCTTAGCGGGGAAGCTTGTATTCCGCAAAGGACATGGGAATACAATCATCCCCACTCCATTAGTCCCATGCGGATGCAGGTTCTGGCACTGTCTTTAATATGACAAGCAATATAGCGCACAGTGATCATGGCATCTGATGTGTTCAGTCAAAAGAACTCCAAAACTCAAATAGCTCAGTAGCATTGTTAGAATTATGCATGCACTCTATTATGTTATATTCTCTTTTTTCACTTTCATTTTACATTCCTACTGAGTTTTGGCAGTCATTGGAAGGAATTTCAATGCTGAAGTATTTGAACACTTTTTGATCTCAAGACACTCATTTGCGGCATTAAGTATTCATAGGTCAGGTATACAAATCACAACCGTTTAAAGGTTCTCTTTAATCTTCCAATTTGTTTGAACTCCAATCCGAGAACATATGCTTAATCTGCCAGTGTAAATTTTTCTCCTTGTATACTAATTAGCTTCATGGCCTGAGTAAGATTGACAATTTGTGTTGAATTACGAGAAATTTAGTGTGGTGGACACTTACACACACTTCCCTGCCCAAAACCCCATCTCGGTAGTACTGGGAGGAGACTGCACAAATGTATTTAATTTATAATTCATTAACCAGCAGAGTGAAAGACATTCATCTCATAAATCTAAAATGCAATTGAACCAATAACTTAAATGTGAACAGGCAGTGTGCTATTAGAACACCAATAAATATAAGATTTTTTTAAATCATAAAGAAATGCAATTGAAAGATCTTTAAAAGGCAGCAGGAAGTCTACTACTATATTTTATTTTAAAATGGCAATTGGTAAGAGAATAAATAACAAGAACAGCTTTTGTGCACTCACGTTTTTCCTGCACATAGAGATATCCTTCCATTGTCCATTGGCCAGGCGGTTTGTAATCCTGAGGGGCTGATTTCATTCTCTGCATCAGTCTTTCCACTTCCTGCCTGGTACTTTCAAAATTGTTTCTGGTCTTGAGATAGAATAAAATCATTGTATTGGCCTTAAGGCTTAGCAATCAAAAGCATGATGGAATTTACTAAATATGCAAGGCTAACAGTGCTCTCCATTTTTACTCCCAAATCAGACAACGACTGCGAGGTACATATACGCAGCTGAACACAAGAATCTGAAAAATTATCTCCAAGGTGTGCTGCACCTCCACAAGCTAGGAAAAAGCTACATCTCACCAAACGGATTTCCTTTTAAACATATTAATAGCATGAAAGTCCAAAATCCTAAACTCACAAGAGAAATTTAGTCAAATCATTCCAGTCTAAGTACCTTTTAGTTTTACAGCATAAGTCCTGCCAAACTAACACTCTGGCATTGAAAATGAACTTCAAATGTGGAATCTCATTCTTTAGTGCCATTTGGCCCAAATCCAGGCCTGCTACAGGGAGGACAAACTGGTCAGTCCCATTCCCCTAGTTTATCCTGTAACCCTGCTAATTTATTTCCTTCAAATGTCCATCTAATTTCCTTTTGAAATTATTGATCGGCTCTCTTTCCTGGGCAGTGGGTTCCAGGACTTTACCACTTGCTGTTTAAAACCATTCTTCCTTACATCTCCCTGCATGTTTTGCCCCAAATCTTAGATCCATGTCCTCTAATGCTTGTACAATAAGCTGAGGGGACTGTTTTTTTTTGTCCACTTATTGAAACATCCATACTAAATCTCCTTTGCTCCAAGGAGAACAACTTCAGCTTCTCCAACCCAATTGTGTAGCTAACATTTCTCTTGCATGAAACTATTCTGGTGACTCTACCCACCCTCTGAAGGACCCTCGTATATCTTTTCTAACATGTGGTGATCAGAAATGGTCACAATACTCTTCTGGCCTAATAGCTCTATGCATGAAACTCAAGATCCCATTTGCTTTGCTAACTATTCTCTCAATATGTCGCAAAGATTTACACACATGCACTTCCAGGTCCCCTTGGCCTTACACACTTATCAGAACTTTGCCATTAAGTCTATCATTGGTTCTCCCTATGTCTTCTCCCCAAATGCATCATTTTGCACTTCTCTTTTCAAATCCATCTGCCACTTATCTGCCCATTCTGCTAGCCTACCAATGTCCTGTTGCAGTTGATTCCCGGCATCCTCAATTTTTGTCACTACTCCAAGATTGGTATCATCGGCAAATTTGGAACTTTTACTCTATATGCCAAGATCCAAGTATCATGAATTTTATGGCAATAACTATTTTCCCAGATGGTACGACAGGGCCAAAAAAAATTATTATTGCAGTAGAGACCCAAAAATACATATTACTTTGATTTCATTACTGTTAGCTTGTGTCTGTCATTTGTTGATCTGCAAGCAAAACTCACTAATAGCATAATTGAAAAAAAACAAGTGGATAAAAAGAAAGAATGAGATTGCAGGTTTAAGGATATGTACAGATATGGATGACCAAAATAATGAGAAAATATGGCCCTGTTCTGCTGCAACCACAAAAGCATCAACTGTGCATTCCAGCAAGTCATGGTTGAATAATATTGGTTCCAATATTAGGATATTCCACATTCTTGGTAAATAATTTTTGCAGATCCACCTTCCTGGATGAATGCAGCTCCAACAACACCCAAGACGCTCTACACCATCTGGTACAAAGCAGACAAAGGGGTAGCTTGATTGCTACCCCTTCCACAAACATTCAATCCCTCCTCCACCACCGGTGAACAGTGGCAGCCGTGTGTACCATCTACACGATGCACTTCAAGAACTCACCAACGTTCCTTAGGCAGCACCTAACATGTGGTGTTCAGAAATGGTCACAATACTCTTCTGGCCTATCTAGGACAAGAGCAGCAGATACCTGGGAGCCCAACCACCTGGAGGTTCCTCTCGAGGTCACTCACCACCCTGACTTGAAAATATATTGCAGTTCCTTTACTGCCACTAGGTCACAATCCTGGAACTCCGTCCATACAGCACTGTGGGTTAACCTACACCTCAGCAGGGACTGCAGCGGTTCAAGAAGGAAACTCACCACCACCTTCTGAAGGGCAACTAGGGATACGCAAATAATTCCACAAATTAATTTTTTAAATCCTAATTTTAAATCCACAGCTTTACCACAAATAAACTTGCGAATCTGTACATTCCACGTCCAGGCAAAAACGCTGAACACGATAGGTGAGAAGTAGAGTGACAGATGGATAAAATGGGGCAGGCAGAATTTGAAGCACGCCATTGTGGAGTTTTTAAGTGTATTATCAAAAGGGAATAGCCTAACTTCTGTCTCTCTATATCTACGTCACTACTTCTCCATATCTCTGTACCAATCTCCCTATATACCTTTGTAACTCAAATTCTACTTTGACATACAAGAGTGCTGAAGTAACTGAGACAGGCATGATGCTGGGGGAAGAAAAACAAAATTGGCGGGCAGAGACACAGAGAGAAAATTAAAGTTGCAATTTGGGAACAGGGAAAAATAGAGAGGCGAACAAGGAGCAGGAGAGTGACTCGGATAAATAGGAACAGAAAGAGAAACAAGGAGACAAATAAATTCCTGGTGATAAAAGAAAAAATGGAAAAAAAGAGTCATCATTAGGAGAAACCCAGGAGAAGAGAGACTTACAATGTTTCAGTGAAAAGGGGAAATAATGTCAGGCACGGAGATAATGACAATCAGACATGGTGGAGGATGCAGAGCAACTAGTAGGTAGATAAACATTGATAGGAACAGAGCGAATCCGAAATGATTTTGGATACCCCAGGAAGGGATGGGGGGGTTCACTTCATCCCATTTCCTACACTCAGGAGCTCTGCTCGCTTGAACTCCTCAGTGCAGGAGGACGACCCTCTGACATGACCATCAAACCCCGCCCCCTAAAGCTCAACTCACTTATAAGGGGGTCCATGGTCTCTCTCCTACGCCACCTCACACGTGCAGGGCACCCCTGGGCCCAAACCCCAGTACAGGAAAAAAATCCAGCCTGGCACCCTGGCAATGCCCATGTCATCTAGCAGTGCCACATGGGCAACTTAGCAGTGCCAGGCTGGCACCTAGGTGGCACTGCCAGGGTGTTAGCGTGTCAGGCTGGCAGAGCAAAGGTGCCCAGGTGGCACCAGCAATGCTAGGGTGCCACCCTGCTTAGAGAGAAAGCACTTGGCGGCCTCCAAACCCCTGGGAGACCCCCACACGTGTCGCTCCAGCTGAATGGCGCTCGGCCGAGCTCTCCGAGGCAAAGGGGTTAGATCCCAATGCCTCCGGTAGATCAATGGAGTGCATATTAGAATGAGTGCATATTGGTACAGAGATAGAGAGAAGTAGTGACGTAGACATAGAGAGACGGAAGTGAGGCTATTCCCTTTTGCTAATACACTTTAAAACTCCACAATGGCGTGCTTCAAATTCTGCCTGCCCCATTTTATCCATCTGCCACTCTACTTCTCACCTTACGGTGTTCAGCGTTTTTGCCCGGTCGTGGAATGCACAGATTCGCAAGTGTATTTGTGGTAATGCTGTGGATTTAAAATTAGGATTTGTAAAAATTAATTTGTGATATGTGGGCCTCGCTGATTAGGAAAGCATTCATTGCGTATCCCTAGTTGCCCTTCAGAAGGTGGTGGTGAGTTTCCTTCTTGAACCGCTGCAGTCCCTGCTGAGGTGTAGGTTAACCCACAGTGTTGTAAGGACGGAGTTCCAGGAATGTGACCTAGTCTCACTCTAATATGCAAGTTTGCAAAATAGTGATCGCAGCCACATTGGGTGGGATTCAGATCGTGTTAGATCTCTCAAGATGTGGCGAGCCTGGTAGATCTCGGAAGGCTCTTCCGGCATCTACCAGCCACGCCAACCTTCAGGCACAACGCGACCGGTAGATCACGGCCAGAGAGAGGGGCATGTTTTCTATGCGCTCCAGTTACTCTGCGCGATGCAGATGGGGGCATGCTTCCTTCCTAGACTCACCTAGCCTGAGGAAGGAAATTTGGGATAGACAAGATGCAAAGCCAATGGAGTGAGGTTGTGACGACCAGGCAGGCTCACCTCTCACATTAAAGGGAAGCGAATGTGGCGTGGGTCCCAAAGGTCGGCCGGCGTGGGCTTTGAAGGTCGGGCAGTTGGCAAAAGTCGGTCCCGGGAAAGAAAGTTTGAAAAACACTGCTGTACACCACTCTTCCAGGGCAGACCGGTTCCTACCCTCCGCCTCCATGCGAACCTGGTCCTCATGGACAACACAATGGCGCTGGACCCATTGACCCTCAGTATAGCCCCTGGGGTTGGGGAGTACAGGGGTCTCTTTCCCCCTTATGTCACACACATATCAACAATCCTGGTTTAGCTCAGTGGGCTAGACAGCTGGTTTGTAGTGCAGAACAAGGCCAGCAGAGTGGGTTCAATTCCCGTGCCAGCTTACCCGACCAGGTGCCGGAATGTGGCGACTAGGGAATTTTCGCACTATCTTCATACTTGTGACAATAAAAGATTATTATATTATTATTATTATTATTAACAAAGATCTGTGGCTGGATTCTCCATTCCTTGGACGAAGTGTAGCTGTCGGGGCAGGATTCATGGACTTCCACGACAGCAGAACTGGTGCTGCACCTGGACCGATTCAGCGACTGTTAAGGGGCTAGCACCAGTGCCACATGGAACACAATGATTCCAATGAGAAATGATGCGAGATTCACTGGGTTTGTGATTGGCACTCAAGCTGCAGCCACATATACACACTTTACCCCCCACACACACCATCCCAACCAACAAGATGGCAGCAAGGCGCGCGGCCGCACGCTTACAGATGCCGAGCTTGAGTCCCTCCTGCAAGCTGTGGACGAGAGGCAGGCAACCCTGTACTCGGGCCCGGGAAGGAGGCTGCCAGCCGTTGGCGTCTACTGTGCCTGGGTGCAGGTGGCAGAGGCGGTGAGTGCCATGAGCAACACCATCCTGAAGAAACGGCACGAGCTCCTCAGGGTGACCAGGTGAGTAGGCAGCACTGTGCCCTTGGCACCAACCCCTGTCCCACACACATGTAACCCCCCCCCCCCCCACCAGAGGGGGGTAGAACCCCCACTTGCACCCATACCAGCTGCCATGGCCGGGTGCCCAGGCCAGTGAAGCCACCAGCTACGTCAGACTGTCTAACACTGCATTTTCTGTTTCCCTCCCCACCTCCAGGAGAAGGCCGCCCAAAAGGGCCGGGAGTGGGAGCAAACTGGAGTGGGACCGCCAGACCTGTGGCCCTTCATTGTGGCAGAGCAGCAGGCTCCAGATGTGGTTGGCGGGCCTGAGGAAAGGGAAGATGCCGGGGTGGAGATCGGCCACGGGCAAGGAAGTGAGATCCCGCTTAGCGTCAGTTCCCCTTTCCACGTGTGTCAACCACTCTCAACCCATCCCCACCCTCACCCCCAACTTAAAACACCCACACCATCACCCTAAACCCCACATCACCCTCACCCGCACACCACCCTCACCCTCAACCGCCCTCACTCGGCCCGCGGTCTAATCATGTGTCTTGTCTTGTGTCTTGCAGGAGCTGCTGGTGATGGGGCAGGTCCATCTGGTGTCCCCTGCCCGCACCCACAGCCAGTGCCACAATCAGAATCTCCCCCCCCACCCCATGTGCCGAGCAGCGATGACCACACCGACACGGAGTTGATGCATGTGCCTGAAACCCAGGACACCCCGGAGCTTGATTTCCATGTGGACACTGATTTCCCGTCACAGCTGTCTCCAACACCCTCCACCTTCCCAGAGACACTCACCTCAGGTTGAGCACTTTAGTGAAGAGGCTCCTGGACACCCTCTACTATGCACCACACAGCTGCCAACGGTACATCAGGTGGAGGTAGGAACACCCGAGGGGGCTGACGGTTGAGTGGTGGGCTGTCCCCAGGGACTAGCTGCCATTCAGACAGGTTTTGGGTTTCTGGAACGGACGGTCCCATCGGTTGTTAAGATGCAGTCGCAGAGCCAGGGACTACATGAGTGATTGTCGGCGAGCGTCCAACACTTGCAGGCACAAGTGGAGGAGTCCAACTACGTGCAAGAGCAGGAGGTGGTGACGACCATGCGTGCCACACAGGATAACACCGCACATGTGGCAACCATGGTGGAGGCCTTGGAGGTGAGGGTTTTCGCTATGGATCAGCATCTTCAAGGCCTGGGGCAATCTATGCATGCATGGTCGGGGTCCAGGACAGGGCTGCCCTCTCACAGGCAGCCAGGTGCCAGAACCACCTGGATATTACAGCGATGCTCCTGAGCATGGCCCAGTCACAATGGGCCATTTCTCAGAGCGTCGGTGGCATTGCCGACGTGTCGTAGACGTAGAGGGAGATGGCCCAGTCCCAGAGGGAGAAGCGCAGTCACTGGCTGATGTGGGACAGACCCAGAAGGTGGTGGTACAGTCACAGTATGATGTGGCACAGTCCCAGACGGAGATGGTCCGCTGCCTATGTTCCATGGCAGCGAGCATGCAGACCATTGCCGAGATGAGAGCGGGCCTCCAGGACTGGAGCACGGGTGTCTCAGGGGATAGCTCCGCTCACACCCTCACCCCAAGGAGTACCCCGGAGGCCATCGGGAACCCCGAGGGAGCAGGAGTGATGGGGCCCGTGCCGGTGACTCAGGGGAGTTGTTGGAACACCTCAGCACCTCTGACACATCGCTGGCACATCTGCTGGGCAGCAGGCAGAACAGGGCGGCACCACATCACCTGGGATTAACGAGAAGCAGCTGGTCCCATCCAGGCAAGTTCATCCCAGAAGACGGACGCTGACGTGGACCTTGGTCGCAGGGTGGGAATTGCAACAGGCCGCTTCCACTCCTGATGTACTGTCTGGGGATCCATCTAAACGTAGTGTTAGGGCCCGTAAGGCCAGAATGTTAGACACCAGTTAAGTTGTCACGGGTGCAAGGCACCATTTAGTTATAGGGGCTAGGTCATGTATGTGTATATGTTTGTTCACATTAAGCACCTGTTTACACTATTACAACCTGTCTCGGTGCTGTCAGATGGGTGTGAGTGGTGGGCTGGTCTGGTCTGGCCAGAGAGGGGGTGCGGGGGGGGGGGGTGGGTGGATTGGGAGTGCTGACACCCCTGCCTCCTCCCTGACCATCCCTAGCTCCGCCACCTCAGGGATTTGATGGGACCGTGTGATGGGATGGCCAGCCTGCATGCAGGGATCACCCAGGTGGACGGTGAGAAGTCCCATTGTGAGTACCGTCCATCCCATGGACCAGACCTGCTGTTACTGCCAGCCCAGGGCCCATAGCCCCGTAGTGGCAGGTATGTATCATGGAGGGGGTTGCAGGCAGGGGTGTAGTTGGGGAGGGGAGGGGGGGGGGTGAGTGAGATGTGGTGTCCTTGCCCCTGGCCTGTCACCCCCCCCAGTCGGTGAATCTGGAGGCAATCAGAGTGTTCCGTGTGTGCTGGCCCTGGCTCACACTTCGTGCAGCCTCCCGCGCCTGCCTGGACACAGCAGGCCGCCACGATTCGGGCGACCCCCCGAGCACCATACTGAAGGATCCCTCCAGAGCGGTCCAGGCACCTGAACCGCATCTACAGGATGTTTAAACACCACTCGATCACACTCCTGGTTGCTGCATGGGCGTCATTGTAGCGGGTCTCCGCATTGGTCTGCGGCCTTTGGATAGGTGTCATCAGCTACGACCGAAGCGGATAACCCCCATCGTCCAGGAGCCAAGCACACAGCCGGGGGAGCGTCTCGAAGAGGCAGGGAATTGTCAGGTGTGCCAGGATGAAGGCATCGTGCAAATTGCCTACGTATCGGGCACAGACTTGGCACCCATCCGGTGCCCTCATATGGGATACAGTGGACGTTGCCCTGTGTGGGCCGCCAAATGCCCGGCCTGCAGGTGGTGGCCATTTTGGGTTGGGGGTTATGGCGGAGGTTGGGATGTGGGGATGGTGGTGTGGAGAGTGGGGGCTGGGGTGCGGGGGGTGGTGGGGTGGGGGCACCCATATGGCCGGTGTCACTCTGCAGACCAAGGACCAAGATGGGTGGTCAGTGGGGTGCGCAGTAAGATGGCTGCCTTGCAGGCTGCGGCAATGTTGGTCCGTGCCTGGACACCGCCCTAGTCCCATGAGGTTCACCCCAGTCACACAGCCCGTTCCCCCGCCGCCAACCCCCTTCTCCTTCGGCAGGGCCCCCCCACCCCAGCCAGTGGCTGGCCCAGCAGCCCACAGTCGCGCCTCTCTGTGTCCTATTTCTTCTCACTCCTTCATCAGCCATAGCGCCAGTTTAAAAGCGCAAGTGAACCTCGCCTTCAGGAATTCACCCCAATGGAGGCGGAGAATCGCGGAAGTCCTGGAGAATACCAGGTCGGGCCCGCTAATGATATGCGAAGATTGTTTGCTTTACGTGCGTCGCATTGTCGCCACTGCCGAGATGACAGTATTGCGATTTTGCGTGACACTAGCGCCCACTTTGATTTTGACATCGGAACCAATTCTCCGCCCAATCGCATTTCCCAATTCCGCCATCGGCCGACGGAGAATCCCGCTGTAGATGTTTGACCGGGGTGGCCTGACGAAGACAAGGGGGAAATGCAGGAGAAGGAGCTGTGCAAGGCGTTTGGGGGGCGGCGGGATGTTCTACATGCAAGGATTCACAATGGCACACAGAGGGGCAAGCTGGTGGATGAAGAAGACTAAATGATGAAAGGGAGTAACATCCTTACTAGGGGAAAATTGAAGCAAATGCATAGTTCCTTAATTTTTTAATTGTTTTCCAGGAGCTTGAATATTGCAGAATTCCTTGCCTCCCAAGTTATTCTTTCTTGTTGAAAGCTTCAAGCTTAAAAAAAAAACAAGATTGGCATCACTAATCCCTATTGCCTGATTTGTCTCTTTTTATATCATGGTATAATCCTGCATTACTGATCATTGTTTTTATAAATTTAGATTAACCAATTCTCTTTTACAATTAAGGGGCAATTTTAGTGTGGCCAATCCACCTAGCCTGCACATCTTTGGGTTGTGGGGGTGAGACCCACACAGACATGGGGAGAATGTGCAAACTCCACGCGGACAGTGACCCGGGTCCTCAGCGCCGTGAGGTAGCAGTGCTAACCACTGCACTACTGTGCCGCCCTTCCTGCGCCACTGATCTAAACTTTTCACCATGTTTTGTAACAGAAGGTACCTTACATTTTGTAGATTGTACTGTAGCTGTTGTTTGTAAGGTGCAAATTCCTGTGCAAGCTCATAACCTTCATGGTAGAATGTGAATAACCCTTGAAGAAATGCCAACAGCTGTGGAAAAATAAGCAGATTTGTACAGAACAATTAATAAAAAAGACAGTATTGCATAAGATTTACTCTGCCGTGCTTCCACCCCCCAGCACCCCCCCCTACCCCCAACCCCATGCTCTGGGGCAATGTATATTTGAAATGGTATTTATTTATCCATCAGACCAAAGATAATTATAAATATCATGAGAAGGATTAACAGACAATTGTTTTCACATTTTCGTATATAATTTCGTAGGAAATATAGAGTACCCAATTTGCCAGAATGATTCAATTATTTCAAATGTTATCACAAAAAACCTGTTGAAACAAAAATCTTCCATATATTTCATAAATTTACTAATTAAGGTGTGAGGTGTTCCACATATATCAAATACAATGAAGCCGATGGAATTTGTAATGCAGGGTGTTAAATGGGCGGCATGTTAGCACAATGGTTAGCACTATTGCTTCACAGCTCCAGGGTCCCAGGTTCGATTCCCGACTTGGGTCACTGTGTGTACGAAGTCTGCACGTTCTCCCCGTGTTTGCGTGGGTTTCCTCCGGGTGCTCCGGTTTCCTCCCACAAATCCCGCAAGACATGCTGTTAGGTGAATTGGACATTCTGAATTATCCCTCAGTGTACCTGAACAGGTGCCAGAGTGTGGCGACTAAGGGCTTTTCACAGTAAGTTCATTGCAGTGTTAATGTAAACCTACTTGTGACAATAAAGGTTATCATTATTCAAATTCAAATCAAGCCATTCATACCAAACAAAAATAATGACTTGAATGATGTGTCACTTGCAAAGTTCATTGTGTTCACATTAAAAGAACAAACTTTCATGTAGCACCTTTCATGATCTTTAGATCCTAAAAACCTTCAACCAATAAGATACTTTTAAAGTGTGGCCACATCTATAGGGAAAATCCACAACCAATTTGCGCACACCAAGGTCCCACGAACAGCCATGAATAAGTGACCAGTTTTTGTGGTGTTAGATTAAGATTAGATGTTGGCAATGGACTCCGAACTCCATAACTTTTCTTCATTCTAAACATCCACCACCCTCTTTTGTAAAGTCGTTAAATCTAAACTCTCTACAAGTTCCCTCTTGGAAATAGGGATGATGCCAAATCATTTTTCTATTCCCTTAAAGGTCTTGATGTGGAGATACCGGCATTGGACTGGGGTGAGCACAGTAAGAAGTCTTACAACACCAGGTTAAAGTCCAACAGGTTTGTTTCGAATCACTAGCTTTCGGAGCGCTGCTCCTTCCTCAGGTTTATATTCCTGTGATTTATACTCTGTTACTCTATATCTCAAGATCCATTCAGCGTTAAGCTACCACGAACTGTGTTGTTAAATTTCAGTGAGCTATCCACCAGATCCTTGCTGTTTCATCCTTTGGTCTAGAGGTATTTATTTTATAATCCCATTTATTTCCTTGATAAAACTTCATCACTTTCCATACATCTACCTTAAATTACATTTGCCACTCGTCAGCCCAATTTCAGCAAATTTCATGGTAATTGGTTTTCCTGTTCTTAATTATTTGAAATCTGCTCCCACCAACATTTGATACCATTTGCAAATATAGGCAGTTTTGTTTCTGTACTCAACTACAGATCAATTATAGACCTTGTGTCCCTGTGACTCCTGCAATTTGGTCCAGCTCCACTAACAGGAAGTAACGTGTCACAAGGATATTTTTGCATTCAGTATGTAGTCCATTTCAGTTTTTGATATTTTTAGTTAACTTGGGCAACAAGAAAGACATAACTGGCTTGGATTTATGTATGGTAACACCTTATTATATACTCAGGATCGCCCAAAGCATTTCACATCCAATACAATACTTTTGAAGTGAAATTACAACAAGCTACCATAAAAATAAATCAAAGGAAGAATCATTCAATCGAGGTAATCAATTCTTGATTATGTTCATTCCGGGCGGAATAATGCCCCACTTTGATTCTGCTATGGGTCCTTTTGTGTACACATGATTGGGCTTTATTTAAACGGTTTGTCTGAAAATTCACGAATGGTACCTTAAAAAAAATTTTTTAAAGTAAATTTAGAGTATCCAATTTTTTTTTCCAATTAAGGGGCAATTTAGTGTGGCCAATTCACCTAACCTGTACATCTTTCTGGGATGTGGGGGTGAGACCCACGCAGACATGGGGACAATGTGCAAACACCACGTGGACAGTAACAGTAATCTGCTGCCGGAATTGAACCCTGGTCCTCAGCGCCGTGAGGCAGCAGTGCTAACCGCTGCATCACCACGTTGCCCACTCACAAGTGGTACCTAAGTCAAGTCCCAATGATTGGCGGATGGTATCAAATAGCACGCAATAGCTAAAATATTTACCTTACTCAACCAACTCATACTTGCAAAACTCAGAACTATAACTGGTGGAATCTTGCAGTCCATCCAGCAGCAAGAATCATGGAGACTGGGGAACTTAATTTAGCAGATGCCAAGAATCTGTTTTCCAATATCGGGGTGACCTATTAGAATTTTGTTCTTGGGACTTCTCAATGAACAATTTTGGGAAGCCTATTTGCAGAAATCTTGCAAATGCTCATTAGTCTGCCCTGCAAATTAATTTCCCCACCAGTGAGAAAATAGAACATTCAGTTTACAACCCTATATATAGGCCAGGGGCTGGCTATGGAAGACAGGACCAGCAGGGAATTGTGCAGCATAGACAGGACCTTGTGGGGGGTGGGGGGAACAGAACAAGCGGGGTTAGGGCAGAACAGCAGGCCAGGGTGGGTATTTGTCCTGGGAAGGAGGACAGACTGCCTGCGGCATGTTTCAAAGGCAGTCCCATGGAAGGAATCCAGACAGTCCCGGGTGTATTAGAAGGTCAATGTGTCTTGGTCCGTTGTAGGGTGGTTGAATGTCTCACTGGGCAGTGTGAATTGTAGACATGTGTCAAAAGGGTGTGGTCTATGAGTTACTTAAATTGGTCCAAAGGGTTTAAAAGAGCAGGTAGGGTGCAAGGCTCATGGGAGGCTAGTGGATGGTCTCGTGGTGGGGGACGGAGGAGGTGGTCACAAAAGGTCAGGGAAGGGTCAGGGTTCTGCCTTGAGAACAGGAGATGTCAGGGTGAGGAGGAGCATGGGCACATCAACAGTAAAATGAACAGGCAGGAAGAGGAGGAATGTCATTAACTCCTCCCACCTGTTCTGAGACCCCTCTGAGGTTTTCGTAACTGTGCAATGACTGTTAGATTTTAAGATTGTTGTATTTGAGGTTTGGCAGGGCTTCCAACACATTCTACCCTCCCACGTCACCCACCAAGTTCCTCCTTCTTCCTCCTACAGTTATCACCTAATTACTCTCCCTCCTGTAATTATTCAGCCCCCCCCCCCCCGCCCCCCATTACCCTGGACCCAATTATTATTTATGTTGACATTTTGGGCCGGATTCTCCGGCCACGTTCGTCCCGCGACCAGAGAATCCCGCCTGACGTCAATGGATTTTTCCATTCTACGTGACTCGCCTGTGGCGTTCTTGCGGCAGGTGGGGCAGGAGAATTCAGCCCTATATAGTTAAATGTTGTTTATTTGCTGTATAAGAGCAGTCTTTTACAGTTAACAGTATAGTGCAGAAATCCTGGCGTACTGTTAAGGAAAACATTGCAACAACATGTCACTGGTTTGGAAACTATGGAGCAGGTCAGGATCACTGAATTGAGAAAGAAGAAAAAAAAACTGTGATATCACAGCAAAGCCATGAGTTGATTGCGCAGTGAATACTGTGGCTTGATTTCTCTTTCTACAAAGTTAAGGAGTTAGACTGATAAGCTTGGAAATTTAATAAAATAATGAGCTGGATTCTCCATTTCTGAGACTAAGTGTTGACGCCGACGCAGAATTCGTGGACTACCACGACAGCAAAACCGGCGCTGCACCTGGACCGATTCAGCTACTGTTCAGGAGCTAGCACCGGGTGCGCCACATGGAACACAATCGATTCCAATGACAAATGGTGCGGGATTCAACCGATTGGCACTCAGGAGGCTGACAAGCTGCAGCCTCATATACACACTTCACTCCCCACCCACGCCACCCCAGCAAACAAGATGGCAACAAGGAGAGTGTCTCCAAGATTCATCAACACCAAGCTGGAGACTCTCCTGGACGCGGTAGAGGAGAGGCCGATGACCATGTAACTGGCCTGGGAAGGAGGCTGCCAACCGCTGCCGTTCATCGTGCTTGGGCGGAGATGGCAGAGGCGGTCAGTGCCATGGGTAACACCATCCTGTCCGGCCAGTAGTGCCGGAAGAAACTTCACAGGGCGGCCAGGATGAGTAGGCAACGCTGTGCTCCTGGCACCAACCACACCATCTGATAGGAATCGACTATTTCCTGATAGACCTGATAGGTAAAAGAAGGCTATTTAGTGTAAATATTAAGCCCCAGTTTTAATACCCATTTTAAATTGAGGATTTCAGCACTCATAACCTCAGGTCATGATAAAACACACAGCTTCAACAGGGACACAATAAACCTGACACATGCATAAACTCATTGGAGATTGAAACAACATTTTTACTATGCAAAGATGAAAAAGCTATTGTTTTAACAAACATATTTTCAAAGACAGTTTGACATTAGGACATGAGCTGTAGCAGTAATCTGACCAAGGACGAAGCAGGCACCATAGCAACATGAAGGCACTATTGTTCATAATGTGGATAAAGCGAAGTCAGCAGAAAACCAGTAGAAACTAGTCTTGATAATAGCACAGAATTGCATTCCATAACATACACAAATATTCAAACATGAAACATTCAGAACTTATGTTGCACATTAAGGATTGACAGCTAACCGTTGAATCAAATACATTTGATTCCAACCCAAACCAATTAGGACGACATAGAGGTGTAGATAGATGGCTCAAGACTGATAAGATTTCCAATAAACATGATGGTACGTACGGCCATCTTTATTCCGGGATCATCCTGTACTTTGATCTAAACTATTTGCTATCTCTATTTTTCATATTTTCACTTTTCCACTCTAACTCTTAGAAGTAAATACAAGCTGTTTTGCCGTAAGCAAGAAACCATTTCTGTATTATTTTGAAAGTTAAATTGTGTACAAGTTACTTCTCTTTACGTCCTTTTGCTAGCTGGACTTTATTGAGAATAGATTTAAGTTTCTCTCAATTGTAATCAAATAGAGGCAATAAAGATTTTAGTTTGCATCCAAGAAGTTTAACTCAAATTTCTACTGAGTTTTAGTGTCGCAAGACCTCACTAATTCCACATGATAGATCTCATCACCATCCCACACACCCCTTAAACCGACATCCACCCCTCCCCCCCCCCCACCCCCCAACACCCACACCCAATTCCCTGAGGGCAGCCGAAAACCCACCCTGCACATGTCGGTACCAATGCTGGCCGCCACCCTGAACACCGACCTCACCCTCAACCTCACATTAGTCTCACCTGCACACCACCCTCACCTCACCATCCCCTCCCCCCCCCCCCACCCACATGCTCAACCCCAGCACCCCCACTCTCCCCTGGCCCGCGGTCTGATCATGCATCTTGCCTTGTGTTTTACAGGTCCTGCTGAAGATGGGGCGGGCCCATCTGGTGTCCCCTGCCCCCAGCCAGTGCCACAGCCGGAGCTCCCCCGTGAGCCGTGCAGCGAAGAGGATAGCAGCTCGGCAGCCAGCCCTCCGCCTGAGACGCAGGACACCCTGGAGTTCAATCCTGAGGATGACACTGACTTCCCGTCAGAGCTGTCTCCAACACCCTCCCACCATCCCAGAGACACTCACCTCGGTGGGGCACTTTAGTGAAGGGGCTCCAGGGGCACTCTCTGGTGTGCACCACACAGTTGATCCTGTTTAGCAGGTGGAGGTAGGGACACCCGAGGTGGCGGATAGTCGGAGGGCGGGCAGGCCGACCCAGGAACTTGCTGCCATCCAGGCGGATTTTGGGCTTCTGGAACATACAGTCCCATTGATTGTGGAGGTGCAGTTGCAGAGCCAAGGACTACATGAGGGATTGTTGGTGACCATCCAGTACCGGCAGGTGCAGTTGGAAGAATCCAACCGCGTGCAGGAGCAGGAGGTGCTGCTGACCATGTATGCTACCCAGGTCACATCGCACGGATGGCATTCGCGGTGGAGACATTGGGGATGACGATTTTGGCTATGGATCAGCATGTCCAAGGCCTGGGGCATTCTGTGCAGGCCCAGGCCCAGAACAGGGTTTCCGCCTAACAGGCAGCCATGTGCGAGAGCCACCTGGAAACTGCAGCGGCGCTTCTGAGCATGGCCCAGTCACAGCGGGTCATGGCTGAGAACACCGGCAGCATTGCCCAGGCACTGGCTGATGTGCCGCAGGCACAGAGGGAAGTGGCCCAGTCCCAGAGGGATATGGCGCAGTCACTGGCTCATGCGACACAAATCCGCAAGGTGGTGGCACAGTCAATGGGTGATGTGGCGCAGTCCCAGATGGAGATGGTCTACTTGCTGTGCTCCATGGCTGTGAGCATGCAAACCCTGATCAACCAGAGTAATCCTCCAGGACTGGCAGCGCCAGGTTGCGGGGGAGCGCCAGGTTGCGGGTTAGCTCTGATCATGCCCCCATCCCATGGAGTAGCCTGTAGGCCATTGGGCACCCCAAGGGAGGAGGAGATGATGGGGCCCGTGCCGGTGACTCCCGCAGGGGAGTTACACCTCCCCAAGTCCCTGGTGCATCTGGTAGGCAACAGGCAGAACACAACAGCATCATGCCGCCTGGGTCACCCGAGCAGCAGCAGGGCCCATTCAGGCTCGGTTGCCCCAGAAGACGCCCGTCAATGGGGACCAGGTCGCAAGGCGGGAATCACAGCAGGCTGCCTCCACTTCTGATGTACCCGTCTTGGGATCCACCAAGATGCAGTGTTAGGACCCGTAAGGCCAGAAAGTTAGGCACTAGTTAAGTTGGCACGGGTGCAGGGCACAAATCTGTATCGAGAGGCGAGGCCATATTGGATTTGGTACTGGGTAATGAACCAGGACAGGTGTTAGATTTGGAGGTAGGTGAGCACTTTGGTGATAGTGACCACAATTCGATTATGTTTACTTTAGTGATGGAAAGGGATAGGTATATACCGCAGGGCAAGAGTTATATCTGGGGGAAAGGCAATTATGATGCGATGAGGCAAGACTCCATACATCGGATGGAGAGGAAAACTGCAGGGGATGGGCACAATGGAAATGTGGAGCTTGTTCAAGGAACAGCTACTGCGTGTCCTTGATAAGTATATACCTGTCAGGCAGGGAGGAAGTGGTCGAGCGAGGGAACCGTGGTTTACAAAAGCAGTCGAAACACTTGTCAAGAGGAAGAAGGAGACTTATGTAAAGATGAGACATGAAGGTTCAGTTAGGGCGCTCGAGAGTTACAAGTTAGTTAGGAAGGACCTAAAGAGAGAGCTAAGAAGAGCCAGGAGGGGGCATGAGAAGTCTTTGGCAGGTAGGATCAAGGATAACCCTAAAGCTTTCTATAGATATGTCAGGAATAAAAGAATGACTAGGGTAAGAGTAGAGCCAGTCAAGGACAGTAGTGGGAAGTTGTGCTTGGAGTCCAAGGAGATAGGAGAGGTGCTAAATTAATATTTTTTGTCAGTATTCACACAGGAAAAAGACAATGTTGTCGAGGAGAATACTGAGATTCAGGCTACTAGACTAGAAGGGCTTGAGGTTCATAAGGAGGAGGTGTTAGCAATTCTGGAAAGTGTGAATATAGATAAGTCACCTGGGCCGGATGGGATTTATCCTAGGATTCTCTGGGAAGCTAGGGAGGAGATTGCTGAGCCTTTGGCCTTGATCTTTAAGTCATCTTTGTCTACAGGAATAGTGCCAGAAGACTGGAGGATAGCAAATGTTGTCCCCTTGTTCAAGAAGGGGAGTACAGATAACCCCGGTAACTATAGACCAGTGAGCCTTACTTCTGTTGTGGGAAAAATATTGGAAAGATTTATAAGAGATAGGATGTATAATCATCTGGAAAGGAATAATTTGATTAGAGATAGTCAACACGGTTTTGTGAAGGGTAGGTCGTGCCTCACAAACCTTATTGAGTTCTTTGAGAAGATGACCAAACAGGTGGATGAGGGTAAAGCAGTTGATGTGGTGTATATGGATTTCAGTAAAGGGTTTGATAAGGTTCCCCATGGTAGGCTACTGCAGAAAATACGGAGGCATGGGATTCAGGGTGATTTAGCAGTTTGGATCAGAAATTGGCTAGCTGGAAGAAGACAAAGGGTGGTGGTTGATGGGAAATGTTCAGACTGGAGTCCAGTTACTAGTGGTGTACCACAAGGATTTGTTTTGGGGCCACTGCTGTTTGTCATTTTTATAAATGGCCTGGAGGAGGGCGTAGAAGGATGGGTGAGTAAATTTGCAGATGACACTAAAGTCGGTGGAGTTGTGGACAGTGCGGAAGGATGTTACAAGTTACAGAGGGACATAGATAAGCTGCAGCGCTGGGCTGAGAGGTGGCAAATGGAGTTTAATGCAGAAAAGTGTGAGGTGATTCATTTTGGAAGGTATATCAGGAAGACTGAGTACTGGGCTAATGGTAAGATTCTTGGCAGTGTGGATGAGCAGAGAGATCTCGGTGTCCATGTACATAGATCCCTGAAAGTTGCCACCCAGGTTGAGAGGGTTGTTAAGAAGGCATACGGTGTGTCAGCTTTTATTGGTAGAGGGATTGAGTTTCGGAGCCATGAGGTCACGTTGCAGCTGTACAAAACTCTGGTGCGGCCGCATTTGGAGTATTGCGTGCAATTCTGGTCGCCACATTATAGGAAGGATGTGGAAGCATTGGAAAGGGTACAGAGGAGATTTACCAGAATGTTGCCTGGTATGGAGGGAAGATCTTATGAGGAAAGGCTGAGGGACTTGAGGCTGTTTTCGTTAGAGAGAAGAAGGTTAAGAGGTGACTTAATTGAGGCATACAAGATGATCAGAGGATTGGAAAGGGTGGACAGTGAGAGCCTTTTTCCTCGGATGGTGATGTCTAGCACGAGGGACATACCTTTAAATTGAGGGGAGATAGATATAAGACAGATGTCAGAGGTAGATTCTTTACTCAGAGAGTAGTAAGGGCGTGGAATGCCCTGCCTGCAGCAGTAGTGGACTCGCCAACACTAAGGACATTCAAATGGTCATTGTTTTAGACATATGGACAATAAGGGAATAGTGTAGATGGGCTTTAGAGTGGTTTCACAGGTCGGCGCAACATCGAGGGCCGAAGGGCCTGTACTGCGCTGTAATGTTCTATGTTCTATGAGTTATGGGGCTAGGGCACAAATCTGTATATACGTTGCCACATTAAGCACCTGTTCACACTGTTACAAACTGCCTTGGTGCTCTGTCAGATTGGTGTGAGGGGTGGGCTGGTCTCGGCTGGCCGCAGAGTGGGGGAGTAATGGGTGGAAGTTGGGGGGGGGGGGATGGGCAGATGTTGTGGGTGACCTGGGCTCCCCGACCTCCCCCCACCACCCCCCGAACCCACCATCTCCACCACCGTCACCCCAGGGATCCGATGGGCAACACGGTAGAACAAGTGGCTAGCACTGTGGTTTCACAGCGCCAGGGTCCCAGGTTCGATTCCCCGCTGGGTCACTGTCTGTGCGGAGTCTGCACGTTCTCCCCGTGTCTGCGTGGGTTTCCTCCGGGTGCTCCGGTTTCCTCCCACAGTCCAAAGACGTGCAGGTTAGGTGGATTGGCAATGATAAATTGCCCTTAGTGTCCAAAAAGGTTTGGAAGGGTTATTGGGTTACGGGGATAGGGTGGAAGTGAGGGCGTAAGTGGGTCGGTGCAGACTCAATGGGCCGAATGGCCTCCTTCTACACTGTACGGTCTATGTTCTATGAATGGCCAGCTTGCATGCAGGGATTACCCAGGTGGACGGTGGAAAGTACTACCGTGGCCAGGAGTCAGATACTGTCAAACGATGTGGAACACCAGACCTCATCGCAGAGCAGGTTGTCATCATCCTCCATCCCATGGACCAGACGTGGTGTTACTGTCAACCCAAGGCCCCCACTCCATAGTACAGCAGGGTATGTATCATGGAGGGGGTTGCAGGCGAGGGAGAGGCTGGTGGTGATGGGGGGGGGGGGCCTGGCCAGTTCTCCCTCCTCACCACCGTCTAGTTGGTGAACCTGGAGGCGATTGGAGCATCCTGTACACGTTGTGCGACCTCCCATGGCTACCTGGGCTCATGTCCTGCCCATCCTCCACCATCACCCACATACTCCTCATCGGAAGAGGACTGGAGTTCATCCTCCTCCTCCAGCACGTCACCCCTCTGCTGCACGATGTTATGGAGGACGCAGCAGGCCACCACGATGCGGGCGACCCTCTCAGTATCATACTGGATGGCCCCTTCAGAGCGGCCCAGGCACTTGAATCGCGTCTTCAGGAGGCCGAAACACCGTTTGATCATGCCCCTGGTCGCTGTATGGGCATTGTTGTAGCGGGTCTCCACGTCAGTCTGTGGCCTCCAGATAGGCATCATCAGCCATGACCGCAGTGGATAACCCCAGTCACCCCCAGCCGGGGTGGGGGGGGCGTCTCGAACATATCAGGAATCGTTAGGTGCGCCAAGGTGAAGGTGTTGTGCACACTGCCCAGGTATTGGGCGCAGACCTATATGAAGCGCTGCTGATGGTCACATATCAGCTGCACGTTAATTGAGTGGACCCCTTTTGGACCCGGGGCATCCAGTCGATGCGGCGAACCCCGCTCCTCGGGCATCCTAGTGGCTCGGTCCACATTGCAGTGGATGTATTGAGCCGCCTGGGCATACAGGGCCTCTATGACGGCACGGATGCACCTGTGCACTGAGGTCTGTGAGATCCCATCCTGGGCGTCTGCCTCCTGTTCCTCAGCAGAAAGCTCTGCTGCTGCAGCTTCCTCCTCCTCGAGCAGCGCCAGCCCGTACAGCCGCAGGGCATCCCCCAGGGCTGCAGCGACGAGCAGGATGGTAACCATTGCTAGTTGAATTCCAATATCCATTGTCTGCAGGGTGAAAGGCCGAAATGTTAGCATGCTGCGTACCCCCGTGCCCAACCAGGTCGACCGGATTACATGGTGCCCCCAGTTGGCACTGCAGGCTCCGCCCCTGCATGGCCCCTCCCCATCCCTGCCGGGACCGTGGGGACCTCTGGCGCCTGTCCCTGATGCCAGGAATACCGTCAGCTGGCACTGCCCTTGCCACCGGTAAGCGCCGCAGCCCCCGCCGGTGCCCTCATTGGGGCTACAGTGGGCATTGCCCTGGGTGGGCTGCCGGCGTGTGGTGGCTGCTTGGGTGGGGAGAGGGTATAGTGGAGGGTGGAGTGCGGGGGGTGGATGCACCCATATGGCCAGTGTCACTCTGCCGAACCAGGGGCCAAGGTGGGTGGTCAGTGGGGTGCACAGCAAGATGGCTGCCTTGCAGGCCACTGCACTGCCCCAGTCCCCCGGCCAGTTCCCCTGGCACCCCCCCCCCCCCCCCCAGGCAGTGTCTGGCCCGGCAATTTATTTGATGATAGAAATTCACAAAAGCATTTTAATTAATCTCTCTATTTTTAAGTGACAGCAGAAGGAGGCGTGAGTAGCAGGTGACTCTATTTTGACTAGTAAGGTTTATAATATATCAAGGAATGTTAGGGCAGCTTTGACCCCTGGAGTACATATATTGTTCTATGTAGGAACGTATATGTGCAGGAAGTGTTTTGGTGTTTGAACAGCAGCTGGTGTCAATGTGTTGCAATCGCTGAAGGTTGAGAGCTTTGTATGTAGCACGTTTATAGACGTAGTCACTCCACAGCTTAAAGAGTATATAGGGAGAAAGAGAACAGGTAACCACCAGGCAGCCAAAAAAATAGGCTGGTAGTGAGAAGATATTAGGAGACTAATATAATTCAGAATCACTTTGAATATAGAAGGAAATTGATAAAGCAAATAAGGAAAGCAAACAGATAGTAGGAAAAGAGACAGGCAGCAAACATAAAATGGATCCAAAAGTTTTCTATAGGCACATAAATAGTAAAAGAGTGGTAAGAGGATTCTTAGGGCCAAGTAGGAACCACAATGAGATTTATGCAGGACTGAGATATCAAATAAATACTGTGCTTGTCTTTACCAAGGAAGAAGATGTTGCCTGTGTCATGGTGAAACAGAAAGTAGTTCAGACACTTTGAGGGTTTAAAACTAATAAGGAGGACATTTTGGATAAGCTGCCTTTACCTGAAGTTAATAAGGCATCAGGACTAGATCAGATGCATCTAAGGATGTTGAAGGAAGTATGAGCAGAAATGGTGCAGGCAATAGCCATAATTTTCCAATTGTCCGCAGACTGGAAAATGGAGCCAGAGGAGTGGAGAATTGCAAATTTTACACATTGTTATAAAAGGCTGCAAAGAAAAGCTCAGCAACTATAGGCCAGTCAGTCTGACCTCAGTGGTGAGGAAGCTTTAGAAATGATAATTCAGGACAAACTTAATCACTTAGGTAAATGCAGGCTAATTACAGAAAGCCACCATGGATTTAAGAGCAAATCATGTTTAACTTGCTTGAGATTTTTAGATGAGTTAACAGAGAGTGTTGATGAGGGTATTGCTGTTGATGCAGTCTACATTTGCTTCCAAATCACATTTGATAAAGTGCTGTATAAGAGACTTGTGAACAAAGTTAGAGCTTATTAAATGCAAGGGACACTAACAACATGGATATTAAATTGTCTAAGAGACAGGAAACAAAGAATGGCGATGGATGACTATTTTTGAACAGGAGGATGGTTTACTGAGGAGTTCTCCACAGTAGTGTTTGGAACCCTGCTCCTCCTCATATATATTAATGACTTAGAACTTGGTGTACAGGAAGCTATTTCAAAAATGATGGCTCATACGAAATTTGGAAGTATCGTGAACCATGGGCGGAATTCTCCCCCCCACACGCCGGGTGGGAGAAACGCCGGGGCGCCACGCTAGTCCTGCCACGCCGCCCCGACACCCGCACGCGATTCTCTCACCCCTCCCAAACCAGCGCCGCGAGAACCACGCCTGGCTGCTCGGAGAATCGCCGCTAGCCGTTTGCAAAAGGCGAGCGGCGATTCTCCGGCCCGGTTGGGCCGAGCGGTCACCCCAACACGACAGTTTCCCGCCGGCGCGTCCACAGCTAGTCGCTGCCGGCGGGAACTGCGTGGGAACGCTGGGGGTGTGGCCTGTGGGGGGTGGGGGGGGGGGGGAGGTTCCTGCACCGGGGGGGGGCGGCCTCCGTTGGGGTCTGGCCCGCGATCGGTGCCCACCGATTGGCAGGCCGGCCTCTCTAAAGGAGGACCTCCTTTCCTCCACTGCCCCGCGAGATCCATCCACCATCTTCTTGCGGGGCGTCCTCGCGCATGCGCGGGTTGGCGCCGGGCAACCCGCGTATGCGCGGGTGACATCATTTACGCGACACCGGCAGCGTCACTGACGCGGCGCCGCTTTTTACACGGCGCCAAGGCCCAACGCGCGTAAAATACGCGAAGGCGATCCTAGCCCCCCGGGAGCAGGAGAATAGGGGGCTAGGAGCGGGCTCCGACGCCGGAGTGAAACACTCCGGTTTTCACACCGGCGTCGGGACTTTGTCTCCATTTCGGAGAATTGCACCCCATGAGTACAGTGCAGAATATCAAAGAACATACTCAAGTTTGTGGAATGGATGGATAGGTGACAGATTAAATTAATTCAGAGAACAGAGAGAGAACAAAGAACAGAGAAAATACAGCACAGAACAGGCCCTTCGGCCGACGATGTTGTGCCGAACCTTTGTCCTAGATTAATCATAGATTATCATTGAATTTACAGTGCAGAAGGAGGCCATTCAGCCCTTTGAGTCTGCACCGGCTCTTGGAAAGAGCATCCTACCCAAACTCAACACCTCCACCCAACACCAAGGGCAATTTGGACATTAAGGGCAATTTATCATTGGCCAATTCACCTAACCCGCACATCTTTGGACTGTGGGGGGAAACCGGAGCACCCGGAGGAAACCCACGCAGACACGGGGAGGACGTGCAGACTCCGCACAGACAGTGACCCAAGCCGGAATCGAACCTGGGACCCTGGAGCTGTGAAGCAATTGTGCTATCCACAATGCTACCGTGCTGCCCTTAAGAACAAATAAATCTACACTATATAATTTTACCGTAATCCATGTACCTATCCAATAGCTGCTTGAAGGTCCCTAATGTTTCCGACTCAACTACTTCCACAGGCAGTGCATTCCATGCCCCCACTACTCTCTGGGTAAAGAACCTACCTCTGATATCCCTCCTATATCTTCCACCTTTCACCTTAAATTTATGTCCCCTTGCAACGGTTTGTTCCACCCGGGGAAAAAGTCTCTGACTGTCTACTCTATCTATTCCCCTGATCATCTTATAAACCTCTATCAAGTCGCCCCTCATCCTTCTCCGTTCTAATGAGAAAAGGCCTAGCACCCTCAACCTTTCCTCGTAAGACCTACTCTCCATTCCAGGCAACATCCTGGTAAATCTTCTTTGCACCTTTTCCAAAGCTTCCACATCCTTCCTAAAATGAGGCGACCAGAACTGTACACAGTACTTCAAATGTGGCCTTACCAAAGTTTTGTACAGCTGCATCATCACCTCACGGCTCTTAAATTCAATCCCTCTGTTAATGAACGCGAGCACACCATAGGCCTTCTTCACAACTCTATCCACTTGAGTGGCAACTTTCAAAGATGTATGAACATAGACCCCAAGATCTCTCTGCTCCTCCACATTGCCAAGAACTCTACCGTTAACCCTGTATTCCGCATTCATATTTGTCCTTCCAAAATGGACAACCTCACACTTTTCAGGGTCAAACTCCATCTGCCACTTCTCAGCCCAGCTCTGCATCCTATCTATGTCTCTTTGCAGCCGACAACAGCCCTCCTTACTATCCACAACTCCACCAATCTTCGTATCGTCTGCAAATTTACTGACCCACCCTTCAACTCCCTCATCCAAGTCATTAATGAAAATCACAAACAGCAGAGGACCCAGAACTGATCCCTGCAGTACGCCACTGGTAACTGGGATCCAGGCTGAATATTTGCCATCCACCACCACTCTCTGACTTCTATCGGTTAGCCAGTTCGTTATCCAACTGGCCAAATTTCCCACTATCCCATGCCTCCTTACTTTCTGCATAAGCCTACCATGGGGAACTTTATCAAATGCCTTACTAAAATCCATGTACACTACATCCACTGCTTTACCTTCATCCACATGCTTGGTCACCTCCTCAAAGAATTCAATAAGACTTGTAAGGCAAGACCTACCCCTCACAAATCCGTGCTGACTATCCCTAATCAAGCAGTGTCTTTCCAGATGCTCAGAAATCCTATCCTTCAGTACCCTTTCCATTACTTTGCCTATCACTGAAGTAAGACTAACTGGCCTATAATTCCCAGGGTTATCCCTAGTTCCTTTTTTGAACAGGGGCACGACATTCGCCACTCTCCAATCCCCTGGTACCACCCCTGTTGACAGTGAGGACGAAAAGATCATTGCCAACGGCTCTGCAATTTCATCTCTTGCTTCCCATCAAAAGTGATTCATTTTGATAGGAAGAACACAGAAAAAGAATGGGTGTGACTTTCTGGTCCCGCCCACCCCAAGACCAGAAATTCCCACCCGTGGTCAACAAACCTTTCACTGGTCTGTCAAATTGTCTGTTCTGTATGCGATGATTCACGTGGCTGGCAGACCTGGCAAACTTACCCTAATATAAAATAAAAGACACAATTCTAAAGGGGGTGCAGGAGCAGATGGACCTGGGTGTATATATGCATCAGTCAATGAAGGTGGCAGCACAGGTTCAGAGAGTGGTTAATAAAGTAGACGGTATCCTGGGCTTTATAAATAGGGCTATAAGTTACAAATGCAAGGAAATTATGTTAATCCTATAAAAGACGCAGGTTCAGCCTCAACTGGAATATTGCGTCCAATTCTGGGCATCACACTTTGTGAAGGATGAGAAGGCATTTGAGAGGATGCAGGAAAGATTCATGAGAAGGTTTGAGGTGTGAGGAACTTCAGTTATAGAGAAGTTTGAATTATTTTCTCTGGAAAACAGGAGGTTGACAAGGGATTTGAGATTCAAAATTATGTGGGGTCTAGACAGAGCAGACAGTGAATAACTATTCCCAGTGGTGTAAGGATTGAGAACTATAGAGTCATAGATTTAAGTTCACAGGAAAGAGAAACAATGGCAATATTTAAGAAAAGCTTGTTCATGCAGTGTGCATGGTTAGGATTGGGGATGCACTGCCTGCACCTGTGGTTGAGGCAACGTCAATTGAAGTTTTCAAAAGGGAATTGGATCATGAACACAAAAGGAAACCATTGCAGAACTATGGTGAATTGCTGCTTCAGAGGACCAGTACAGACACAATAGGCCAAAAAGTCTCCACATGTGCTGTAACCATTTCATGATTCTATGACTTACAGGTTCAACAAACTCAAATTTCTTCTTTTCCTGAACTTCTTGTACTTTGATCACATACTCCAATGAAGCTTCATAAAAATTCTGTCGTTCCTTGTCAATTTGTGTGTCAGCCTGTAAATAGAAAGAATTTTAATTTTGTTAAATTAAAATTAACAAAATGTTAATCCTATGTAGATATTCACATCAATCAAAACCTCAAAAGTTTGAAGTTCATCAGATTGAATGCTGGTGCATAAATAGTTGAAAATAGGTTTTCGCATATCCTCCAATATAATTCCAGATTGACTTTTGCAATTAGTAAGTCATTTAGCATAATTTTAACTATTTCCTGCTTTTTAAAATCATGTGTTCACATGTATTTATACAACAACCGAAACAAGTTGTCAAAGGTTACCATTTCTGTTGGTTTTTGTGTGTTCTTTTTGTTATGTTCATCACAAGGGGCCTGACTTATTTTCAAGTAATCACCTAGGGTTTGTACCTGAATTGTTCATCTCTGTTTTCTTTCTTCAGGTGCTGACAAATAGGTAAATTACCATAATATGAGAATGAAGTAAATGTTGAATTAATTTGCACGGTTCACACTAACAACAGCTAAACAAAAATAGCATCAATTTTTGATTTTGTGCAATTTATTTTGGAAATATTTTACTTGGTGTTAAGAGAGATATTGAAATGGTAGTTGCCCAAAGGCTGAACAGGATTTTGAAGATAGGCAATGAGTCGGATTATACTCCAGCAGGTAAGAGACCAATATCCATAGAAGATAATTCTTTTTAGACCAGCACGTTGAGGAACCCCAACTGGGGAACATGCTATTCTACATATGGTATTATGCAATGAGAAGGGGTTAATTAATAATCTTGTTGTGCCTGGTCCCTTCGGGAACAGTGACCTTAACATTATAGCAGGGAGAGTGAAGAAGTCTGATCTGTAACTAGGGTCCTAAATCTAAACCTTTCTGGCACAAAAACACAAGAAAAGCGCCCAACCATGGCTCACAAATAAATTAAGGGTAATATTAGATCCATAGAGTAGTCATATAAAGTTGCTACAAAAAGAACCAAGCTCGAGGATTGGGGACAGTTCAGAATTCAGCAAAGGAGGACTGAGAGATTAATTAAGAGGTGAAAAATAGAGCTCCTGGACTTCCGGTGGCGGCTATGAAGGAGTAAGTCGCACATTTGGTGGCTTTCGCTCGGGTCGGACTTTTATACCTTTCCCCCCAATTTTCTACCGGACTTGAACTGTAAAACTGAAGACAGAGGCAATTGTGTACTGAATTCCCAGATCGGTGCATGGAGAGAAGGACGAGATGTGCTCGTAAAGGTAGAAACAGAAAGACAGAGAAGGCTTGGGCTGAAGCTGCAGCGGGAGACACCATGGTGGAGGACCGGGCCCTCTGGTTTGTCGACCCAGCGGTCAATGGAGCAGCTGATACAAGTTATTCAGGAAGGCTTTGCTAAGCAGAAACGGGACTGCTTGGACCCGATAAAAGAGTCAATTGAGTGGCTGGAGCTTAGATTGGACGCCCAAGATCGGGCGATCCAGAAGGTGGAGAAGGAGCTGGCTGAGCAGGAGGAACATCAAACTGCAGTGGAGTTGGAGGTGGGGGTGCTGAGAGACCAGCAGAAGAAGCTCCTGGAGAAGGTGGAGGAGCTAGAGAATAGGTCCCGCCGGCAGAACTTGAGAATCATTGGGCTCCCGGAGGGGTCCGAAGGAGCGGACGCTGGGGCATACATCGCAGATATGTTTGAGAAGCTGCTGGGGGATGGGGCATTCTCCCGACCCTTGCAGGTGGATAGGGCTCATAGAGCACTCGCGAGGAAGCCGTGAATGGGAGAGCCCCCCCCCCCCCCCCGAGGGCATTCTACAGTGGGCCAAGCAGACACGGAGCTGTAAGTGGGACAATAGTATCCTGCAGGTCTACCAAGACCTGAGTGTGGAGGTGGCCAGGAGAAGGGCAGGCTTCAACCAGATTAGGTCGCTCCTTTTTAAGAAAAAGGTGAAGTTCGGACTGTTGTATCCGGCCCGTCTCTGGGTCACGTACGAGGAACAGCACTATTATTTTGAGTCGCCTAAGGACGCGCTGGACTTCGTGAAAAGGAAAGGACTGGTGTTGGACTGAGAACTTTTGAACTTTGCTGCAGCATTCGTGTTTTTTTTTCTTTTTGTTTCTCTGTTCTTTTTTAAAAAAAGTTTCTTGTTTTTCATTTTGTGGAAGCGGTTTGCAACACCTTCTGTATTGACTTTGAACCAGTGGCAGAGCTGAGTGAGTTAAGGTTTTCATTTGCACGGTTGGGGGATGGAGGTGTGCTTGTTTAGATTTTGGTGTTTTTCTGTCGGGCAATTGTGTGGGGATTGTTTGATGTTGGAGTATGTTTGCATGAGTGGGGGAGGGAGGGGGGAACAATAGGTGGGAGACTATCCGGCGCCAGGGATGGGGGCCATCAAGTTATCTGGGCGGGCTAGCTCTCGGAAGCGCAGTGGGGGTGTGCATATGTTCAGTTTATCAAAGGGGTTGGGTTACAGAGTGTTGTTACAGGGGGGGTAGGGGGAAATATTCTGCTGACAAGCGAGGGACTTGGGCCAAGGGAAAGAGAGGAGGCTGGGGGCAGAGGCAGCCTGGGGGCTGGCTGTTGGAGGCATGGAGGATGGGCTGGAGGTGGCTCCAAAAAAGGGGATGGCTGATCAGCGAGGGGGGGGACGGACAATGAGCCCCCAACTAGGCTGATCACCTGGAATGTTCGAGGGCTAAATGGGCCGGTCAAGAGGGCACGTGTGTTCGCGCATCTTAGGGGACTGAAGGCAGACATGGTAATGTTGCAGGAGACGCACCTTAGAGTAACTGACCAGATTAGATTGAGGAAAGACTGGGTCAGTCAGGTCTTTCACTCGGGACTGGATTCAAAGACTAGAGGGGTCGCGATCCTGATCAATAAGCGGGTGGTGTTTGAGGCGGTTAGAATAGCTTTGGATGTGGGAGATCAGTACATTATGGTCAGTGGGAAACTGGAGGGGGTGCAGGTGGTATTAGTAAATGTGTATGCGCCAAATTGGGATAATGTGGAGTTTATAAAGAGGATGCTGGGGAGATACCGGACCTGGACTCGCACTGGTTGGTTATCGGAGAGGACTTCACAGTTATTGACCCTGGCTTGGACCGGTCAAGCTCGAAAACGGGCAGGGTGCCAGCAATGGCAAAGGAACTAAAAGGGTTCATGCAGCAGATAGGGGTGGGGGGGCGGGGGGGGGGGAGGATCCATGGAGATTTGGGCAGCCGAGGGTGAAGGAGTTCTCCTTCTACTCACCCGTGCATAAAGTGTACTCCCGGATCGATTTCTTCATTTTGAGCATAGCCTTACTGGCAGGGGTGGTGGGCACGGGGTACTTAGCGATCACAATCTCAGACCATGCTTCGCACTGGGTTGACCTGCAGGTTAGTAAAGACAGTAACCAGCGCCCGCACTGGAGGTTAGATGTGGGACTTTTGGCTGACGAAGGGGTGTGCGAGCGGCTGAGGAAATGTATCCAGAACTACCTGCAGGTCAACGACACAGGGGAAATTTCAGCAGCGATGGTTTGGGAAACACTGAAGGCGTGGTCAGAGGGGAGCTGATCTCGATACGGGCCCATAGTGAGAAGGTGGACAGGACAGAGACGGACCGACTGGTTAAGGAGATACTACAGATCGATAGGAGGTATGCGGAGACCCCAGAGGCAGGGCTTTTAAGGGAACAGCGGAGGCTACAGGCGGAGTTCGGCTTGTTAACCACAGGGAGGGCGGTGGAGCAGCTGAGAAAGGCGAGGGGGGCGATCTATGAGTATGGAGAGAAGGCCAGCAGAATGCTTGCACAGCAGCTTAGAAAGAGGGAGGCAGCCAGGGAGATAGGGAAAGTAAATGACGGAGATGGGAACCTGGCTGGAGATTAAGATAGGGTGAATAAGAAGTTTAGGGATTTCTACAGTAGGCTGTATAGGTCGGAACCTCCTGCGGGGCCGGAGGGGATGAGGCACTTCTTGGGGGGGCTGAATTTCCCAAAGGTGGCCGGGCGCTGGTAGAAGGGCTGGGGGCCCCGATCGGGTTGGAAGAGATAGTGGAGGGTCTGAAGACCATGCAGGCGGGTAAAGCCCCGGGGCCGGACGGGTACCCCGTGGAGTTTTATAAAATGTTCTCTGGGATATTGGGGCCAGTGTTGATGAGGATGTTCAATGAAGCAAGGGAAAGAGGGGTGCTGCCCCCGACGATGTCACAGGCCACGATTGCGCTGATTCTGAATTGGGAAAAGAACCCGGAGCTGTGTGGGTCCTACAGGCCGATATCCCTGTTGAATGTGGACGCCAAACTGCTGACCAAAATCTTGTCCTCCAGGATTGAGGATTGTGTTCCAGACGTTATTGGGGAGGACCAGACAGGGTTTGTTAAGGGTAGATAGTTGGTGGCCAATGTAAGAAGGCTGTTAAATGTGATCATGATGCCCCCGGAAGGTAGGGAGGTGGAGGTAGTGATCGCAATGGATGCAGAAAAGGGAGAATGGGATTATCTGTGGGAGGTACTGGGACGGTTCAGATTTGGGCGGGGCTTTATTGACTGGGTCAGGCTCCTGTGGCAAGTGTACAGATGAATAGGACAACATCGGACTATTTTAGACTGCACCGGGGGTCGAGACAGGGATGCCCCCACACCCCACTGTTGTTCGCGCTAGCTATAGAGCCATTGGCAATTGCTCCGCGAGCCTCAAGGTGCTGGTCCGGGGGCGGGGCGGGGGGGGAGCACAGAGTCTCGCTCTATGCAGACGACCTGCTTCTGTATGTCTCGGACCCATTAGAGGGGATGGAAGAAATCATGAGGATTCTAGGGGAATTTGGCCGGTTTTTGGGGTATAAGCTCAATATAGGGAAAAGTGAGATGTTTGCGGTCCAGGCAAGGGGATAGGAGAGGCAATTGGGGGAGCTGCCGTTCAGATTAGTAGGGGGAAGCTTTAGGTACCTAGGCATTCAAGTGGTGCGGGAATGGGACCGACTGCATAAATTAAATCTGGCCCGGCCAGTAGACCAAATGAAGGACGATTTTCAGAGTTGGGACGCGCTCCTGTTGTCATGAGCTGGGAGGGTGCAGACGGTGAAGATGACAGTCCTCCCGAGATTCCTGTTCGTGTTTCAATGTCTCCCCATCTTTATTGCGCGGTCCTTTTTAAAACGGGTCAACAAAGTGATCTCTGGCTTTGTTTGCGCGGGCTAGACCCCGCGGGTAAGGAAGGTAATGCTTGAGTAGAGTCAGGGAGAGGGTGGGCTGGCGCTGCCAAATTTTAATAACTATTACTGGGCGGAGAATATAGCCATGATCAGAAAGTGGGTGGTGGGGGAGGGGTCGGCATGGGAGCGTATGGCGGTGGCTTCATGCAAGGGCACCAGTTTGGGGGTGTTGGTAACTGCGCCTCGGCCATTCCCGCCGGCACAGTACTCCACTAGCCCTGTGGTAGTGGCGGCTCTGAGAGTCTGGGGACAATGAAGGAGACATATGGGAGCAGAGGGAGCATCGGTCTGGTCCCCAATCTGTAATAATCACCGGTTTGCCCCGGGAAGTATGGATGGGGGGTTCCGGTAATGGCGGAGAGCAGGGATTGATAGGATGGGGGATATGTTTATGGAGGGGAGCTTTCCAAGTATAAGGCGCCGGAGAAGAACTTTGGGTTGGCGAGGGGAAACAAATTCAGTTATCTGCAGGTGCGGGACTTCCTACGTAAACAGGTGTCAACCTTCCCGCTCCTACCCCTAAGGGGGATTCAGGAGTTTCCAGAGGGTGGGTAGGAGAAGGGAGCGGCTCGGACATTTACAAGGAACCTATGGGGTCAGAGGAGATGCAGACCGAGGAGCTGAAGTGCAAGTGGGAGGGGGAGCTGGGAGGAGCGATAGTGGATGGTCTATGGGCGGACGCGTTGAGTAGAGTCAACGCGTCCGCAACATGTGCCAGGCTCAGCCTGATACAATTTAAGGTTGTTCACCGGGCTCACATGACAGTGGTCTGGATGTGCAGATTCTTTGGGGTGGAAGACGGGTGTGCAAAGTGTGCGGGAGAACCAGCGAACCATGTCCACATGTTCTGGGCATGTCCGAAGCTTAGGGGATTTTGGCAGGGGTTTGTAGATGTCATGTTCACGGTGTTAAAAACAAGGGTGGTGCTGAGGCCAGAGGTGGCGATTTTCAGGGTGTCGGACGACCCGGGAATCCAGAAGGAGAAAGAGGCAGACGTTGTGGCCTTTGCTTCCCTGGTAGCCCGGAGACGGATATTATTAGCTTGGAGGGACTCAAAGCCCCTGAAGTCAGACACCTGGCTATCGGACATGGCTAGCTTTCTCTGTTTGGAGAAAATCAAGTTTGCCTTGAAAGGGTCACTGTTAGGGTTCGCCCGGAGGTGGCAACCGTTCGTCGACATCTTCGCGGAAAATTAATGATCAGCAGAAGCGGGGGGGGGCGGGGAGGTTAGTTCAGCTTAGAGTAGGGGGTTAATAAAGGTGGGACCTGTAGGGGAGGGGGAGGGCTTTTGCACTATGTTTATAGTTCATGTACATTGTTTATTGTGTTGCTGTTATAATACCAAAATATACCTCAATAAAATGTTTATTAAAAAAAGATAGAGCTCCTGGATGCCCTTTTCCATGTTCCCATGGGAGAGTGACAATTATATGGCCCTTTTCAGATCCAAGGCTGATTCCGTTTAACAGCTACCTTTGAGTTGCCATGTTCTTAATACCACACAACAAACAATCTCTCAACATCTCAGGGTGGGATGGGCCAAAGTCACAATGTTTGGCCAACTTACAAAGGCACATTAGAAATTCCGTAACTCATTTCCCAAGGGTTTGCCCTGCTGTATTGAACAGATATCTCTGCTTTATTATTGACAGCTTAGGGTCGCAATGATCCATGACAAGTTCCATGAGTTCACTAAAGGTTCTCAAGTTGGGTGACGTTGGGTAGGTAAAGCTCTTGATTGGGCTGAATGTCAGGCCCCGCAGGCAGTCAGGAAAATTACCTTTTGTCACTCGTCTCCATCAATACCATTTGCCTGTAAGAAATACAGCATCTGTTTGGTATACTGGGCCCAATATACTTCACCTACATCAAAGGCCTCCAGTCGTTCAAAAGGCGGCATTTTTAATGTCACACGATCCCAGTGCCGGAAGGCTTTTATAAAGCAATTTTACGAACCCCAAGTGGTCGGGTTCCACAGGAAGCTCGTATTCCAGGAGTCCCATGGGGAGATCAATTGGGGTGTCCCCATGAGTCTCGTGAGGGTTATTACACAAATGTAGGCACCTTACACTCCAAAATAAGAGAATTCATAATAGGGTACAAGGAAATGGCAGAACAATTAAACAACTACTTTAGTTCTGTGTTCATGTAGGAAGACACAAATAACTTCCCAGAAAAGCTAAGAAATCAAAGGTCTTGTGAGAAGGAGGAATGGAAGGAAATTACTAGAAAAATAATGCGAGAGAAATGAATAGGTTTGAAAGCTGACAAATCCCCAGGGCCTGATAATCTACATCCCAGGGTACTAAAGGCGGCGGCCATGGAAATAGTGGATGTTTCGGTCATCATTTTCCAACACCCTGTACATTCCGGAATAGTCCCAGCGGATTGGAGGTGGAAAATGTAACCCCGCTATTTAAAAAAGGAGGGAGAAAACAGGGATCTGTTAGCCTGACAAGAGGAGTAGGGAAAAGGCTAGCATTTATTATAAAGGACATGATAACAGGACACTGAAAAAATACCAATGGAATTAGACAAAATCAGCATAGATTTATGATATGGAAATCACGTTTGACAAACCTACTGCAGTTTTTTGAGGATGCAATTAATAGAATAGATAAGAGTGAACCAGTGGAAGTGGTGTTTTGGATTTTTAGAAAGCTTTTGATAAAGTCCCACCCCACACAAGAGATTAGTGTGCAAAATTAAAGCACATGGGATTGGAGTAATACGTTAGCATGGATTGGGAATTGGTTAGCAAACAGGAAAGAGAGAGTAGGAATAAATGATCTTTTTTAAAGTAGCAGACAGTGACTAGTGGGGTCCCGCAGGGATCAATGCTTGGGCCCAACAATTCACAATATATGTCAATGATTTGGATGAAAGAAACAGAATGGTGGGGTATTATTTAAATGGTGATAGATTGGAAAATGTTGACGAACAAAGGTACTTAGACGTCCTCGTACACCAGTCATTGAAAGCAAGCATGCAGTACAGAAAGCTGTTAGGAACGCAAATGGTATGTTGGCTTAGTTGTGAGAACACTTGAGTACAATAACAAGGATGTCTTACTGCCGCTTTACAGGGCCTTGGTGAGACCACACCTGGAGTATTATGTACAGTTTTGGTCTCTTTATCGAAGAAATTATATACTTGCCATAGAGGGAGTGCAGCAAAGGTTCACCTGGGATGGCAGGATTATTGTGTGGGGAGTGGGTCGACAGGGTCTATATTCACTGAAATTTAGAAGAATGAGAGGGGATCTAATTGAAATATATCAAATTCTGACAGGGCTGGACAGACTGAATACAGGGATATTGCTTTCTCTGGTTGGGGGGGGGGGTCTAGAACAAGAGTCACAGCCTCAGGATAGGGATAGGCCATTTAGGACTGAGATCAGAAGAAACCTCTTCACTCGGGGTGGTGAGCCTGTGGAATTCTCTACCACACCAGGCTGTGGAGGCCAAATCAGTGAAAATATTTAAGGAGGAAATAGATTTTCAAGACTCGAAAGGTGCCAAGGGTATGGGGGGAGTGTATGAGTGTTGAGATAGAAGATCAACCATGATCGTATTGAATGGCAGAGCAGGCTCAAAGGGTCAAGTAGCCTACTCCTGCTCCTATTTTCTATGTTTCCATATCCAAGAGTGAGGCTGCCCAATATCAGTTTGCAGGATTTGGGGCCAGGTTTTCATGTAGCAAAGGGAAAGTTCCTGACTCTGCAAAATGCCTCTGTTAAGGAGGCCCCACCCACCATATTTTCATTCCCAGGAGGCAGGGGCAAATTGGGGTCAGCTCCCTCATCTCTGGAGGCAGGCCTGAGGCAGCACCTGAGGTGGGCAGATGGCAAGACCAGCAGGCTAGAATGCCTGCCTTCATTTACTGGGACATCATTCAGCTGTAATCATGTCTGTTAGACCCCCTTCATGACCGTTAGGGCCAGACTCCTCCATGCCTCCCCATCCCCATGCTCAGAACCTCAAATTCCCTCATATCACAATGCCCCCTCCTTGCCACCCCCCATATCTCCTTTGCCCTCACATCTTCCATGCCTCATGTGCACCATCCATATCTATTTTCCCAATATCTATGACACACAGATCCAATGAGCCATTGGCAAGTCTTCGAAATGTTCTTGACATTGACAAAACAAGCAGAGGCTTTGAAAACCTTAAACACTGCTCTTTAGAACCTTGTAAAAGTCAATCATCCACAGTTACTCACAATATCAATGCAAGAAACCTTAATCCACTTCCAATCTCTTAACCTTGTGTAAATAAATACAGCAGGGTTGACAAAAGAGCAAGGGAGTGTGCAAAACCTTAAAGACACAGCGGGGCTGAAGAGAGCAAGAGAAAGCACAAGGCTTTGGAGACACAGCAGAGCTCACAGAAGAGCAAGAGAGAGCAGGAGACGGGAGACACAGCGTGACTGACAATAGAGCTAGAATGCGTGCAAGACTTAAGAGACACAGCTAACTAAAACAAAGTGTGAGAGAACATGCAAGACTTTGAAAACAGAGCGAGGCTAGCTGTAGCCAATCTGTGGGTTCAAAGCCTGCTTTCAGAAGCAAAAATCGAAATATGATATCACAGGGCAGCAGTAGGTGATTGGCTATTGAGTATTTCCAAGGGAATTTCAATCAGGTTAAGTAAAACAAAAATGAACGTGATAAGATTATAAGCACAAACAAGACTAGACACATTAATTAAAACATTTAATTCAGAAAATAAATAATCATTTAGTTAATCAAAACACAATGAAGTTGGCCAGGCTGGTGATGTGTTGCGATTGTGGTCTGTGGGAGCTAATAGTTGCCTGTGTGATTCATGGTAACCACATCTGCAATAAGTATCTGCGCCTCGAGGAATTTAGACACAAATCATTGAGCTGAAGGCTGACACTGTAATGCATCAGAGAGGGAAAGGGGTGTGGGACGGGAGAGGGAAGTTGCCTGGATACTTTATTTCAGAAAGCAGTCACAGCCCTCAGGTTAGGACATTTGATTTGGTCCATGGTCAGGGACAGGAGGGTATGACTACGGGTGCAGCATGGGGACACAGTCTCAGGATATGGGGTAGACCATTTCGGACTGAAATGAGGAAAACTTTCTCGACTCAAATGATAGTGAAACTGTGGAATTCTCTACACAGAAGGCTGTGTAGGCCAAGTCACTGAATGTACTTGATAATTTTAAAAAGATAATTTTAAATTTTTTAATGGCTTTGAGATAAAGGATCAACCACGATCATATTGAACAGTGGAGGAGGCTCAAAAGACCGAATGGTCTACTCCTGCTCCCCATATCTATGTTTTCTCTGTTTCTAGATGATGCCACTGCCCTTGCAATTGTCGAACATAGGTTCTTACAGCTTGCATAGAAGAAAACGTGGCCTGCAGGGCAGATAAGCAAACTGGTACAGGAAACCATTCAAGCAGGGTCTGTAAATAAGAATATAGTGGTACATAGAGGACTGTATGGTCAGAGGGGTTTCTCTATAATCGAGTGTTACGTGACCAGCAAGGACTTGGGACATCCACTCTGGGCTGGAGATGAACCTGTAATGGGAGGGAGAAGATCCAGTTGTCATGGCCCACATGGTACAAACAATAGGATCAGGATCGAGGTTCTGCTGAGTGAAAATGAGCATAGAGAAAAATCTCTGGATTATTACCTGAGCCACAAGCAAATTTTCAGAGGGTAATTAAGATTAGGGAATTGAATGTATGGCTCAAAGATTGGTGTGGAAGAATGAATTTTGATTCATGGGATACCAGTTCTGGGGAAAGTGGTACCTTTGGGGCAGTCTTCACTTGAACTGTTTTGGGACCAGTGTTCTAGGACTTGAACCTAATTAGTGGGGGGGGGTATCGCGTGAGGGTGATGTGATAAACTAAAGGAAAAGGACAAGGCAAAAGAACAAGGCAGAAGAAATGAATCAGAGGGTGATGATATGAAGGGATAGAGTGTACAAACGTAAGAGTGCGACTTCAGATAAGGCCAGAGTTTGCAAAAATAGTAAAAAGGCAGAACTAAAGACTCTGTATCTGAAAGCCCATAACATTCAACAATTGTCAGCTGAACTAGAAATAAATATGTGTGACCCAATAGCCATTACAGAAATGCTGCAAGGGGGCCAATGCTGAGACCCAAATATTCAAAGGTACTTGACATTTTGGAAGGACAGGAAGCGTGGAATAGGTGGTGGGGTTGCTCTGTTAATTAAGGATGACAGCACAATAGATGAAAGATGATCTTAGTTCTAAAATCAATATGTGGAATCAGTTTGGGTAGAGATAAGTATAGCATAGGAAATAAATCAATTGTTAGAGTTTACAGGTCTCCTAACAATAACAATGCTGTAGGATCAGGTATACAGGAAGGAATAATGGGGGATTGTAGTAAAGACACTCACAGTAACTTCATTGAAGCCTACTTGTGACAATAAGTGATTATTATTATTATTCAATTATCGTGGGTGATTTTAATCTACATATAGTTTGGAAATTTCACATTAGCAAACGTAACATGAAACATGAATTCATTCCAATGAATTCGGAGTTCAGAAATGTTAACTTTATTTCTCTCTCCACAGATGCTGCCAAGCCTGCTGAGTTTTTCTAGCAGTTTCTGTTTTCAGGTCTCCATTATCCACAGTATTTTACATTTATTTTAATTTGTAGCATGTTTTCTGGACAATTTCTTTGAGCAGCGTTCTATGGCTAACCTATTCGAGACCTAATACTGTGCAATGAGGCAGGATTAATTAATGGATCGCAGTGTGAAGGAGCCTCAAGGTAGCAATAATCATAACATGATTGAATTTTGCATTCAATTTGAAGGAAAGAGTGGCCCCTAGGCTAGTGTTAAGAGTAGGCAATTACCAGCATGTGAAATCAGAGCTGGCTAAAATGACCTGGGGAAAACGGTTGAGTGGTACGTCAGTAGAAATATAGTGGCAGATATTTTAGAAAACATTTCAGAATGTTCAGCAAAGATATATTCCAGTGATAAAGAAAGACTCTAGGTGAAAGATGCACCACCATCTGTGATTAACTAAGGAAGTTAAAGATAGTGGGAACAATTCAATGGGAACATTTCTGAGATCATTTGTGGAGGGTTTCTCAGGGAGTTTCCTGTCGGCTCTGCTGGTGTGTTCCCTGTGGTGATGTGCATCAATGTAAATACATGTAGGCAAGCGAGACACTAGAGGGAGCACCAGAGACATCTCACACACACACACTCAACCAATAGATCGGTTAGATAGGACACGACTCACAGAGGTGACATTACACCAACCCATATATAAAGGACACCACAGACATGATCTGCCTCTTTCCAGTGGAGACAGTCAGTGAGTACAGACACAGGGTTGATTCAATATCACTCCCACCACATGGTTTGCAGCAACTGGTTAGTCAGTCTGGGTAGCTATAGTAGGATTAGCAGTAGTGTCGAACCCAAGTAATAGAAGTATAAATAGTTTAATAAACGTGTTGAAGTTATCTCCACGTCTGAACCTTCCTTTGTCAAGTGCACCACAAGGAAGCCGCTTATGCTACACCTAGAGCATAACAAATCATGGTACCAGCAGTGACCTGTTTCAATCCATATAGCCATACCTCAGCGTACAGTGACAACCAGCAACAATACCCAGGCAAGATGTTCGAGATCCGGGTTCCGCAGCAGCTCCAGTGCCACGGCGATCTCCGCGAAAACTGGCGGGCATTCCGGCAAAAGTTTGAAATCTTCCTGGTAGCAGTCGACCTACAAGACGTGGCCGATGCTGAAAAGACAGAGCTTCTGCTCACCATCGCCGGTGCCAGAGCAGAAGAAATCTTTTAAAAATTCAATTTCTCCAAAGGGCAAAACAGGAGCGACTTCCAGGCAGTCCTGGACAAATTCGGCAAATACTGTGAGGAAAACACACTCCAACCAGCAAGAAAAGGTAAGAGAAGCACCTGTACTCACCACGAGGCTGAGATCCCAGAGCAGAGAACAATTTTGATCGGCGGCCATCTTTCTAAAGGGACTGCACTTGCGCAGTTGCGCGAGAAGCGCACAGAACGGAAAGGTCCGTTTACGCATGCGCGACACGCCACGCATGCGCAATCACGAAAACGGCCCCGGTACAGGAACAGCGAATTGCACACGCGCAAACACTTCCTACGTATGATGTCACATGCGTCATGACGCAAAGACCCCGGACCACGCCCATTTAAGGGGGAAATGTCCCAAATCAAAGAAAAAAATCTTTTAAAGCCGTAAAACAACCTTCTTTCACCTGGAATGACAGCACAATGCCTCAAATTGAACCAGGAAATGAAATTAACCTCCGAAGAACCCTGCAACAAGCAGTTACCCAAGCCCAAATCGATGATTCCGACCTTGAATTCTTCGAAACCGACCTTTACATTTTCTCTGGACCTCGCGAGCCCAATGCGACCTCGGACGCAAACCGTGATGATATGGTCCTAGAAGACTATGACTCGGACAAAGGTTTTTTCATTAGAAATGGCGACCCCCGTACTGAATCCAACGCAGACGCGGGTTTATTCTTCGCATTTGAGGATCTTCAGCCCAGCATCTACAATACACCGACTCGTGAGTGCAGGATTATGTTGTGGCCTGAAACAAAGAGACAGAGAGCGGTACAAGCCCACAGAGAGCGGCCTGCTGCCACACAGAGCGTGGTACATGCACCGCTCAAGGTTCCCGACTCTACGAAAGAAGACACGCAAGACTCCACACCGCAGTCCTTACATGAGCAAGAAGTGACTCCAGTGTCACAAGCCTCCACAGCGAGCTCGTGGACAGACTCCACAATTGCAGAAACGCAAGACTCCAGAACGCAGTCCTTGCACGAACAAGACGTGACTCCAGTGTCACAAGCCTCCGCAGCGAGCTCGTGGACAGCTTCCACGATAGAAGCAATGCAAGACTCTGACATGCAGTCCTTGCAGAAACAAGACCATGAGGGTCTAGCAACCTCCTCTGACCAACTAGCGGCACACGATGCAAGTCTGCCATGCTCAAGTAAACAGCAAGAATACTATGACAGTCTACCACGCTCCAGTGCACAGCAGGATGACCATGACGGTCTATCATGCTACAGTGAAGAACAAAGCGACGATGACAGTCCAAGCCCAAAAGGACAACAGCAAGATAATGACAGTCCACCCACATTGTTTGCACCACCAGATGAAGACTTTGACAATTTACCCAACCCAAGTGAACAACAAGCAGCTACTGAGGCTCTACCCACGGTATGTGAGACGAGTGACGACAGCATCCCACTTCTCATGCAAGATGTGCAAAGTGACAGACCTCAGCTAGTGTGTACAGAGGCACTCGGCGATCACTGTGAGACCACTGGTGACTCCGGTGACACCATGATACTTCCACCCTCATTCGCTCGAACCTCTCCACAAGTTAATGCATTCCTGCATGTTCCGACTCCAGACGTGCAGCTTCAAGAAATCTTAGCTGACTCCAGTGAACCTGCTGAGACTCCGGACGGGGGGCATCAACAAACCAACACTGACTTAGTTAAAACAGACCAGAGTCCAGATGGGGAGCAACCAAACGCCGACTCTGATTCACGTAAACGGACTTTACTCCAGACAGGGAGTTCCGCAACCTCAGTGATGGCACGCTCAGGGTGACAGTAGATGCCACAATGACAGGAGATGGATCACACTGCGTCAGTAATAACAAGCAGCGGCTGCAGTCCAAGAGGAATACACCAATATTCACCACAGCTATATCCACACATTTGTTCCACATAAGCAGTGCAGCCAATGACAGCTCATGCTGGACAAACCCAGTATTCAGGCATGCAGCAGCCAGCAGTCTATGCAGCATATTCTCAAACAGGCCAGCACTACGGATTGCCCACTAATGGAATCAAGACCAAAGGAGGACTACCGCAAGCGCAATCTGCACGACAGACTGGATGCCTTAGTTACAGCCCAGAATTTGCTGCACCCCAGCCTGGCCAGACGGCATATTCCTATCAGATGCAAGGTTCTAGTTTCACACCATCACCAGGTATTTATGCCAGCAGCAATTCTGTTTCCAACTCGACAAGCTTCAATGGTTCTCAGCAGGATCACCCTTCCTGCACAGCATGTGGCCAGAACCAGTATGTACAGTCTTATCCAACTTCAGCATATGGCACATCCATGACCTCGAATGATACTGTTGATGGTATCTCTTCAACGTCAACACCTTATCAGCTACAAGATGCCATCCGACAGCACCATCACAAACATCGAAAAAGAAAGGGACTCCAAATCAGAGAGCGAAGTGATTTGACCACTTCTTGGTTCCTGTGGCACAGGGACGTTGATGGCATTCATAACGAAGAGAAACATTTGACCATGATGAGTGATGATTTTTGGACTTATTGTTTAATCACTGTTCCCATGACTTGTCTATAACTTAACATATCTACCTGTTTTTTGTTCAATTTTCTTAAAGTGTACAGAAAATATGTAACATATAAAAAGGGTGGATGTGGTGATGTGCATCAATGTAAATACATGTAGGCTAGCTAGACACTAGAGGGAGCACCAGAGACATCACACACACACACTCAACCAATGCATCAGTTAGATAGGACATGACCAATGGACATTCACGATACACACAGAGGTGACCAACCACAGGAGGGCATTACACCAACCCATATATAAAGGACACCACACACATGATCTGCCTCTTTCCAGTGGAGACAGTCAGTGAGTACAGACACAAGGTTGATTCAATATCACACCACATGGATTGCAGCAACTGGTTAGTTAGTCTGGGTAGCTTTAGTAGGATTAGCAGTAGTGTCGAACCCGAGTAATAGAAGTGTAAATAGTTTAATAAACGTGTTGAAGTTATCTCCACGTCTGTACCTTCCTTTGTCAAGTGCACCACAAGGAAGCCGCTTATGCTACACCTAGAGCATAACAAATCATTCCCCACCACTATCCAATGACACTTGGTCACTTTTTGGGGCCCTGGGGAGTTTCTCACCGGTTTAGCCCACACTTTGGGCGGGATTTACCAATCAGCCTGCCAAATGGTTTTCGGGGGTAGTTGGCCCAACAGAGCAGGGTCTACTGGTCCCGCCGCTGCGCTGTCATTGAGATTTCCCGTTAACAGCACCGCTCACCGCCGGGAAACCTGTGTAGTGTGGTGGGACCGGAATTTCCCACGGGCGTGAAATGCCATTAAATCCCGCCCTTAGAATCATTTTCAGCACTGGGGAGCTGATCATAGTTCCCATGTGTGGGGTGACATTGCACTGGGTGGGGAGTGTGGGGTGGGGGGGGGGGGGGGGGAGGGGGGGGGGGAAGAACCCACAAGCTCACTTAGAGATTGGGGCACTCTTTCAAATCATCGCCCGGAAGTGAGGCTTTGGGTCCCCCCACACTATCCACCCATGGGCAATGTCATGGCTCCACACACATGGGAACTATGTGAGGACACCCCGCTATAGGGTCCTGGGGGTCCCGGCTCTTCAGGCCCCCCCCCCATACCTCCTTATAGGCCTCTCCCTTCCAGGATTCCGGCCCGTCACTCCCCCAACTCCCAGAGGCCCCTGTTTACCGGTTATGAAACCCCCACTTTTCGAACCACCTTTCCTGCCTTCCTTTCATGGGCATGGCCCCCCTCGGCCCATGACCCTTGCACTGCCACCCTGGCACAGAGGCAGTGCTCCTGCCAGCTTGGCAGTGCTACACAGGCACCTTGGACATGCCAAGGTGCCACCTGGGCAGTGCCAAGGTGATGCGTTCCGGGGGGGGGGGGGGCAGGGAGCCACCCTGCACTGACCCTGACCACCCAGGGGTCTCCAATAGCCCGTGCGACCCCTTGGGTGCCGTTCTGCCTGGTCCATGTTTGTGTGGGATGGCCAATAGATCACGGATAAGCACGGTGAAGTTGGTTTAAAACCGACTTTGGCAAACACGGTTTGGTCACACCCCATTTGGGCATGATTCTGATCCGACACTTCGTGGGACTTCGGTTGATCCCGCGAGGTGTGAAGGCTGCCTGGAAGTCCGCGGGAGGCCCCTCAAGGGATCTACCGGCCATGTTGCGCTCGAGTAAGTACGCAACACTGGGTGGATCGTGCCCAGTGTCGAACAGTTTCAAATTGAAAGAAAAAGGATATGACTCTGTGAAGATTAGTGGTAGGTTAGAATTTAAAAAGCAGAAAATATTTTGCATGTGTCTTCTCTATAGAAGACACAAAGAACATTCAAAAGATGAAAGGGATGGAGAAACTTAAAACAATTACAATCACCAATTAAATGGTACTAAGAACATTGATGCACGATCAATTACACAAAGACGAGAGTTGGATGTAATCGAGGCTTTATTACACTAAGATGTGTGGCCTCCTACAGCAGCTGGCGAAATGGTTGCTGTACGAGGAGCACACATATTTATACTCCGCCTACTGGGCGGAGCCAGCAGGCAGGTAACTACCCCCGTACCTGTAGTACAGGACCTTACCACAAAGCACCTAATAAAAACATCAGTGGTGACTACCACAAAAGATTTTAGGACTAAAGGCTGACAAGTCACCAGGCCACGACAGACTTCATCCTAGGGCCCTAAAATATTTGGCTGCAGAGATAGGAGATGTACTGGTTTTAATTTTCCCTAGATGTGGAACAGTCCCAGCAGATGGGAAAACATATTCAAGATGATTTTCCTTTATTCAAGAAAGGAAGGGCAGAAAGCAAGCAACTACAGGCCAATTTGTCAAAGTGAAAATGCAGGAATCTGTTATTAAACAAGTTATAGCAGGGCACTTAGAAAATCTTAATGCAATTAGGAAGCGTCAACATGGTTTTGTGAAGGAGAAATGATATTTTACTAATTTATTAGTTCTTTGAGGAAGTAATAATTAATGTGGATAAAGAGGCATTTCCAAAAGGAGTTTGATAAAGTGACACATCAAAGGTTACCACATAAATAAGAGCTCATCATGTAGGGGGAAACCTCACGGATAGAGGTTTGGTTAGCTAGCAGAGATTAGGGATAAATGGGTCATTTCCGTATTGGCAAGCTGTAACCAATGGAGCTCCACAGGAATCAATGCTGGATCCTCAAGGATTTACAACCTGTATAAATGACTTGGAGAAATGGTTGCTAAATTTGCTGATGACATAGAGATAGTTAGCAAAGTAAATTGTGAGGAGGACATTAAAAAGTCTACAATGGGATTTAGATAGGTTAGGTGAGTGGGTACAAAATTGGAAGATGGAATATAATATGGGAAAATGTGAACCTGTTCACTTTGGCAGAAATAATAGAAAGGCAGTGTATTATTTAAATTGAGAGGGATAGCAGAACTCTTGAGATACAGGGATTTGGGTGCCCTGGCACATGAATCCAAAAAAGTTAGTCTGCAGGCATAGCAAGTGATTAGAAGGGTAAATTGATTTTTTAAATTCATTCATGTGGGTGTCACTGGGTAGTGAATATTTTTAAGGCTAAGTCAGTCAGATAGATTCTTGATTAACAAGAGAGTCAAAAGGTAGCGGTTGACAAGAGAGTAGAGTTGATACCTCAATCAGATCAGCTATGATTTTATCAAATGTCGCAGCGGAATCAAGAAATTGAATGGCCTACTCCCTCTCAGTTTTATGCATATACTTGCATATTTAAAGAAAATAACTATTACAAGGTATTAGAGTTATCAATCAAATAAACCTCTCACACTCTAAAAGGTGGCTTAACATAGCATGCTGTGCTGAGTGTGTTAATCATTTTTGGACCACAGTCAAGCATTCAAAATGAGGCGATCTGACAACTGTTTCAACAGAAGCAAATATCTGTTTTTCCAGAAATATTACCCTCACAAGAAGTCAAGAGGTGAGCAGGAAAAACTGGCAAGAGAAAACTCATATACTGTGAAGAGGTCTTCCACAACAGCACTGATATCCCAAATATTTTTCATTTCTTGCATTCCTCTTCCTACAATCGTGGTCCAGAAGGGTGGGAAGCTCTTTTCAACTCTGCAATGAAGAAATGGAAGGACAATCTTCCAGTCAGCCTGGGCTGACTACCTCTAAACAATACCAATATTGTTTGATACCAATCCAGTATGATTCGCTCTCCTTAACCTTTGACATGAACATAAGCTGTAGAGTCATGACCCAGGAACATTAAATAATCCAATATGTCTTCTGAAATAAAATTCTTGAAAAAACAGTAAAATTTTCAATTATTCAAAATAAAAATAGTTGATTTACACATCATTAAAATTGGGTATTTCTGGAATGATCAAAAGCTGACCTGACAATTAAGGGAATCTAAAAGTTTGAATAAATATTTGCATTCCAAGTTGCAATAAATATCCCTGCAAGACAAAAAACGTTCTTACCTCTTGTAAATGTGCTTCTTTTTTCCTTGATGACAGATTCAAATGCTTCTCCAATATAGAATAGTATTTCTCGCTTTCTTTATCAAATTTTTTCTTTCCATCCTGCAAAAAAAAAAAAAAATCTTTGGAAACAATTGACGAGGAACATTTCAATGTTTTATTTTCTTTGTTTATTTGGCATTGGCAATATTGGGCTGTTAGGGGAGTGGATTCCAATTTCTGTACAAGGTGAGCAGTGATTCATTTATAAAAATTCAGTAAGAATGGAAAAGAAACCATTTAGTTGAAGCGACCACAATTCATCTACTAATCTTGAACGTTGATAATTGATTGAAGGGTACTTATTTTCCCTGTGTCTTTAGTCTCTTAAAACATTGCTTATCAATGTAAGAACTGAAAAAATAATGCGATTTTGATTAACTCAGACCAAATTTTTTTCCATAGCCCGATGCTGAAATCGGGATCGGCGATCGGGCAGGAAATGGCTTCCGACGCCAGATTCGGGGCAGGCACCGGTTTGACGCCAGTTTGCGATGCTCCGCCCCCTCCAAATTGACGTCATCAGGATGCACGCCACATGCAGTTGCAAGGCCGTTGGCGCATCATCAGCTGGCCCACCCACTATGCTCCGCCCCCTATGGGCTGAGTTCCCTGATGGCGTGAGCCATGTGTACTCCCAGCGGTTGGGACTCTGCCACACCGACTGCGGACAGTGTCCAGTGCTGCCACACTCGTCCAGGATCCGTGCTGCTGGCTGGGAGACTGCTGCTGGGGCTGGGGGGAGTGGTGGCCTTGGGGATCGGGGTGGGCGAGTTAGGGTTCCAGCATGGCCAGTGCCATGTTTTCCAGCGCAGTTCGTCGGCCCTGCTCACCCGCGGCTTGGGACCCGCCGATTCTCCGGCTGTTTTCTGTGTGGTCTGCAGGTGTTCCATGTGGTGCCAGTGCTAGCCCCTCACTGGTACCGGAATCGGTGAGGGGTTCGCGCCAATTTTCCCATCATGAATCACCCGCAGATTCTCCGTTGGCACTGTCACTTTGTCTCAGGAACAGAGAATTCCGCCCATTGTTTCTTAAATCAATCATCTTATATTGGTTGCAGGTGTGAAAATAAAAAGTTAGTATTTGTAGGGATTGCCCCATCAGGATAATATTTGAATGCATTATATCCAAATACATTTTCCCTTCAATGTAACTAAGTCTTCATTTCAATATAAAACAATATTTGTCTCATCAATTTCAACATTTGTCTCATCAAAGATTATTCAAAATTGGCTGAACAATGGGTTTACATGAGTGTTTGGAAAAGAAAATGAAGACCAATACAAAAATGATTACATTTCCTTCTAAGGCTGACATGGATTTTAATGCTTCTGTCATAAAAAATCTGCCTCAATGACTGAAACAAATTGAACTGGTAAAATACATAATTCCATGAAAGAGCAAGTAGATAAATCCATTATAAAAACAGTATTTTGCTTTTTTATAAATAGGTGCATAGAGTATGAATAAACAAGTAATCAAAGTTTATGCAAGATACTCGTTAGCATGCACTGCAAATTCAGTGTTCTATTAAAGAAAGGACATTAAAATCCAAGAGAGCATACAAAATGATTTCATCAGGATGATGCCAGGGATACCAACTATGAGGAGAAATATGAGGACTGAGGACTATTTTCACTACAGCAGAGAAATCTATATACAAACATATGGATTCAGAACAGGAGTAGGCCTTATCACCTCAAATCTGCTTCACCATTCAATAAGATCATGGTTGATTTTAACCTCAACTCAACATTCCCACCTACTGCTCATCAAGAACCTATCTACCTCTGCCTTAAAAATATTTTGACTCTTCTTCCACCGCCTTTTGAGGAAAGACGTTCCAAAGACTCTCAACCCTCAGAGAAAAATAATTCTCAGGTTTTCCTTAAATGGATGACCCCTTATTTATTCACCTGACAAAGGAGTAGTGCTCCAAAAGCTGGTGATTCGAAACAAACCTGTTGGACTTTAACTTGGTGTTGTAAGACTTCTTACTGCCCTTATTTATGAACATTGACCTCCTAGTTTTGATTCTCACACAAAAGTAAACATCCTTTCCACATCCACCCTGTAAACATCATTCAGGATTTTGTATGTTTCAATCAATTCACCTTACTCTTCTAAACTCCAGCAGGTACAATCCTAGCTTGTCGAACCTTCGCTCTTTAGACAAACTGTCAATTCCAGGTATAAGTTTAGGAAATTTTAATTGAATTTCTTCCAAAGCATTTGCATCCTTCCCTCATTAATATAATAATATTAATCTTTATTAGTGTCACAAGTAGGCTCACATTAACACTGCAATGAAGTTGCTGTGAAAATCTCTTAGTTGCCGCACTCAGGAACACTGAGGGAGAATTAAGAATGCCCAAATTACCTAACAGCACATCTTTCGGGACTTATGGGAGGAAACCGGAGCACCCGGAGGAAACCCACACAGACATGGGGAGAACGTGCAGACTCCGCATAAACAGTGACCCAAGACAGGAATCGAACCTGGGACCCTGGCGCTGTGAAGCAACAGTGCTACCCACTGTACTACCGTACCGCCAATACTCTACACAATATGCAAGGCATGGTCTCACCAATGTCTTGTACGACTGATGCCCCTTGCAATAAACAATAACATTCTATTAGCTTTTCTAATTATTTGCTGTATATACATACTAATGTTGAGCGATACATACACTAGGACACCCAGATCACTCTGCATCTCCGAGCTTTGCAATCTCTCACCAGTTAGATAACATGCTTTTTTTATTCTTCCCAAGCAAGTGAACAATTTCATTGTTTCCTACATTACACTACAGTCCATTTGCCAGATCTTGGCCCAGTCACATAATCTATCTATATCCCTTTGTAGCCTCCTTAAATCCTTATCAGAACTTACTTTCCGACCTGACTTTTCAACATCAGCAAATTTATCAACCATACCTTTGGGCACTTCATCCAAGTCATTTATATAAATTGTAAAAAGTTGAAGCCCCAGCTCTGATCCTTTTGGAACACCACTTCTTACACCTTGCCTACCAGAAAATGAACTGAAAATAAATGGAGGACTTTAAAATTATAAATGAACAATAAGACTGAGGAGACAGGTTAGGATCAATTTCTTTACATGGAAGGTTGTTGGAACATGCTTTGCCACAGGAAGTAGTTAAGGGAGTCCATTTGCACCTTTTAAGGAAAGGCTGGATAAGTATGTGAAGCAGAGGAAGATGCTGTAATATGAAGGCAGATAAGGCACTAGGGATTAGTTCTGGAATGCTCCAGCAAAGAACTAGCACAAAACCACAAGCTGACTGGCCCCCCGGGCTGTCGATCTCTATGAACTAATGTCACGGTGGCACAGTGGTTTCACTGCTGCCACACTGCACCAGGGACCAGGTTCAATTCCGACTTTGGATAACTGTGTGAAGTTTGAGCTTTCTCCCCGTGTGTGCAGGGGTTTCCTCCGGGTGCTCCGGTTTTCACCCACTGCCCAAAGATATGCAGGTTAGATTGTCAGGCCATGGTAAAATTGCCCCTTAGTGTCCTGGGATATACAGGTTAACTGGGATTACAGGGATAGGGCAGGGTACTCTTTCAGAGGGTCTGTGCAGACTAGATGGACTGAATGGCCTCCTTTTGCAATGTAGAGATTCTCTGATCTGTTTGCATGAATAAAATTGTAATACTGGTATGTAACAAGCATTTTAACTTCCAGCAAGATTCAGAGCCTCACTTTATGAATTGTAAAGTAATTGCACGGGTAAAAAGTGTGTTTTGACTTTCTGAAAAAATTGGAACGTGCAATATACACAGCCAGTTGTCCAGATATATGTGCACCACCTATCAACTAAGACAAGCTCATTGACTGCAAATGTGCAGGTGAAAAATGCGGTATCACGATTAATTGTGCAGCCTACTACTAAATACCTTTAAAATAAATATGACCATAGTTTAGATGATATTCACCATTAATATAGATACTTATAGAATGTTTCCTATCACATAAGAAACCACCTTTAGAAAATAACCTGCTCTTTCGCATCTCTACACATTTTGCACACTAACTTGGTGGAAGTGTACCATAGTGGTCATGTTACTGAACTAGGAATCAAGAGGCTTGAATTAATGCCCTGAACATACAAGTTCAAATACCCACCATGGCCGCAAAAGGAATTTAAATTCAATTAATAAACCTAGTATAATATGCTAGTCTTTCCAAGCTTGTCAGTGAAGATTTGCACAAATCCTCATCTGTTTTAATGTGGCACCCTCTACAGAAAATCGTAGGCATTGTAAGCAGGAAAAGCAGGAGCAAAGTTCTTCAATCACTCAGGTTGAACTATACACCATGTAAATGTCACCAGAGGACCATAGGCTGCTCTCCCCTTTGGGTGCGGACTGGTGGTGATTTAACCTGAGGGTCACCAAACCGCAGGCAAGGGGCAAGGTTGAGAAGGCGAGGTCTTCATGAATAACCTCAACTGAAACGAAAATTGAGCTTGCGCTCTTGGTATTGCTCCACATCACGAACCATCTATCCAGCCAACTAAGCTAACCGATCCCCTGCAAACAAGAAGAAATAACGGAACATAGAAATTACACCTAATTCATTGCACAAGGACTGAAATAAAGATTGTGATCTGCAGATTAGATTAGGAGATAGAAACGAGAGTAAGGGCAGCACGGTAGCACAGTGGTTACCACTGTTGCTTCACAGTGCCAGGGTCCCACATTCGATTCCCAGCTTGGGTCACTGTCTGTGCGGAGTCTGCACATTCTCCCTGTGTCTGCGTGAGTTTCCCCCGGGACCTCTGGTTTCCTTCACAAGTCCCGAAAGATGTGCTCTTAGGTGAATTGGACAATCGCCTCGGTGTACCCGAACAGGCGCCGGAATGTGGCGACTAGGGGCTTTTCACAGTAACTTCATTGCAGTGTTAATGTAAGCCTACTTACTACTTAATATATTATAGTATTATTATAACACAGAAATCTGGAAAAATGTTTATCTTTAAATCTGCAAAATTAATTTTCTCCTGAGGAAATAAAACTCTACACATCTAAAAAAAAAATTCAGGGCCAGAAAAGTTGTTCATCAGTAATTATCATTGATTATGATATTAAAAACTTACTACAGAGGATACAGGTTGGGTATCCAAAATCTGGTTGTCTGAAAACTGGAATAGTCAGAAAATGTTAAATTTTTAAAATATTGAATTTGATATTCAGTTAAATAAAATTTGGTCTTATCACCCAAATACCAGGTAAATTTGGTTCAACACTAGTTATCAATGGTGCACTGGACTAGTTATTGGCTTCACAGAATCCTTACAGTGCAGAAGGAGGCCATTCGGCCCATCGGGTCTGCACCAGCCCTCTGAATGGTCATTCCACCCAAGTTCTCCCTGCCCTCCCCCATCCCAATAACCCTTTAACATAACCTACACATCTTTTTGGGACATTAAGGAGCAATTTTAACATGGCCCCAACCTAACCTGCATATTTTTGGACTGGGAGAAGAAACCGGAGCACCAGGAGGAAACCCACGCAAATACGGTTGAGAACATGCAAACTTCACACATAGTCGCCCAAGGCCAGAATTGAACCTGGATCCCTGGTTCTGTGAGGCAGCAGTGCAAACCACTGTGTCACCCTTATTTGTTTACAGTGGTGGGCTGGTCTTCTTTCTATGCTCCACATCAACGTGATTGCCCCTCGACCTCCCAAGGCCCCAAGTGTCCAAAATTGGGGGAAAATCAAAATCTGAATTTTGGGTATTGAACATGTTGCCATAATTCTTATGACTATTTTTAATGTGGAATAAATGGTCAATGAGCCAAAGGTCACACAGTAATACTGATTTTGGTGCAGATCCTATTGTTAAAGATTGTAAAAGCAGCAAGGTAGCATTGTGGATAGCACAATTGCTTCACAGCTCCAGGGTCCCAGGTTCGATTCCGGCTTGGGTCACTGTCTGTGCGGAGTCAGCACTTCCTCCCCATGTGTGTGCGTGGGTTTCCTCCGGGTGCTCCGGTTTCCTCTCACAGTCCAAAGATGTGCAGGTTAGGTGGATTGGCCAGGATAAATTGCCCTTAGTGTCCAAAATTGCCCTTAGTGTTGGGTGGGGTTACTGGGATATGGGATAGGGTGAAGCTGTTGACCTTGGGTAGGGTGCTCTTTCCAAGAGCCGGTGCAGACTCGATGGGCCGAATGGCCTCCTTCTGCACTGTAAATTCTATGAAAAGCACAGTAAATGGAAGGGGAGAGGGTATACTTGACATTAACTTCTGAATTTCATGTTTAACTATGCATACACTGTAGCCATCTGAGTTGGCCAAGTCCCGATTTAAAATGGCGAACGGCAAAGGCTGAAGGGAAATTCAGCCAACACAGGCAGAAACCAGAAGGTGCAGGTTTGCTGTGTATTTAACTCTGCAAAGGCCCAGACAGCATCGACACTAGCAGCCATCTGCATAATAATGTAGCAACCATCTACATACTAATAAGCGATCCCCGGGAACAATAGCAACATTTGGGACAAACAAAACTAAGCCAGACTCCTCGGCGCCAGCAGGAACCAACACAAAAGAGGTTAACGGACACCTCAAGACCGCCCATCGATCAGGGAACCGCTCCAGTATTGGAGAAATCGAACCAAGCGATTGGAACGAAGTCCAATCACCTAGAACCAGCTACAGGGTCCGCCCCGAAAGGCGGGAAGCCCCTGGGGACTATAAAGCTAAGCCCCCAAGTTCAAATCGGCTCCTCTTCTTCTTGACCGGGTCACCCAGCAACACGAACCAACATTGACCATGACCGGTCCAACGGCCGCCGAGAGATCGTAAGTCTTAAGTCAACGCTCGCTACGAGAAAGGCGCTCCTAGCTATCACTCCGTACCAACTTCGAATCCCGCAGACTCAGAAACCGAACGAAAGGCCATTTGTTCCCCTGACCTGGTGGGCCAGTCCGAAGTTAAGTACAGGCCTGTTAGTCGTAGAAGTAGCTTAGACGTAGAATTTGTGCATGAGTAGCGATTACTGTGTATAATAAATGTGCTTTGATCTAAATCTTACTAATCGGTGTATTGAGTTATTGGTTATTACTCAAACTTGAACCTCGTGGCGGTATCATAAAGATACCTGGCGACTCGAGAGCAAAGGTTATAAAACAGAGCCAAATGAACCAACCAAAAGTTAGTAACAACACGAACGGCAAATGTTACTGTCAGATTTACCCTATAATACTAGTGAGCACTGATAGCCTTGCCATTATTATTACAGCAAAATGTAGACCAGGAGGTACTATTCAGCTATTTAGGTTTGTGTAAGCTGGTCTCTTTCTAGAGTTAAGATCATGGATCACATATTTTATATTTATTTTAGATTAAAAGATGTTGGTCAGTTAAGAGTTGTGTTGTTAAAAGTGTTGGCAATTTAAGATTATTTTGCACTTATAATGTGATGCCTGCACGTACCAATGGGATATTTTCAATATACCCACGTTTTATGTTTGTGTGTACTCTGCTGCAGTCTGCATTTTCACCACTAGAGACCATCAATGAACCACGGAAGAGTTCTAAACTCCATGAGTCCTTCAAAATGTACAGGTGGCAGTCAATTTATGTACAACATTACTGCACATATTTTACATAATTTACAGAACCAACAGCTCATAATTGCATTCCTAATGTTTTTAGTCTCACATTGGTTAAAAAATGGTGACAGCTTTCAAACCACTTTACAGACCTTGCCCAAGTATTTTCAGTTAATAACTATATCTCTGTATCACGTAGTCTCACCATGTTTCTTGAAGTTGTTTCCATTTCTGTCACTAACCGTCCAGTGACCTCAATTATATTATAATTTAATGCCAAATTATTATACTGCAGTTATTCATTCAATCTAGATTTAAGCTGAGCAAACTTATTGGGCATAGAATCGTACAGAATCTTATGGTCATACAGAATCTTATGGTCAGTCAATGAAGCAGAATTCAAACATATCAATCTGGGCCAGATTTGAACCTAGGTCCCAGAGGTCAAAGGCTGGTGTCTAAAGCACTGGCCCACCCAGTTCCCCACCATCTTGTCTAAAAGCACCACTGAAAGAGATGCAAATTAACTCCGATCAGCTCTGGCTGCAGCTGCATTTCCACCCTGAACAAGCAAGCAAAGCAGTTTTTCCCGTCCTGGCCTATATTGATTTTTCTTGGATATCTGAAAACTCCCTAGCAAGACAATCAAAATCCTAATAATGACATCACTAACTGCATGGGCACAAGATTTGTTCCTGAGATTGCTGCAAAGTTGCACTCACAGATTTCATTATTAAAATCTTATTCTTAAAATATTAAAAATAGCAATCTGATCTTGTGCTCAGATTTTCTCTTCATTCTTGTCAGAAGGTGCTTGTTTTCTGCTAGGTATTTCTCATAGAAACACAGATGAGAACAAGGATTCTGACAAGTTGCCAACTCTAGTTGGGGATACTTCTGGGGGTTTCATCACACAATCTCCCTTTGTTAAGAGCCCTGGCCCCATCGGGTGGAATTTTATGGCACCTCCCACCGGCAGTGTCTTCTGGTCCCACCAAAGTCAATAGACCTTTGAACGGTTCACCACATTTTTCAGATCTGCTGCGCTGCAGTGAGGCCAGAGAGTTCCACCTATATCTAGCCATTAGTCACCAAGCACTTACACTGTTGTAGTACGCCAACAGCAAATCAAACAGCCTCTTCATTACCCAACTACATGATTCCTAATAGTAAATCAACCTTCTTCTCTAATCTCCAATGATTTTTATACGATAAATTAGTTTTTAAAGGAAATGAAAACACTTTTTGAAGGGATGTTTATCCCAAGTTGCTCAAGGTAGTGTTCAGGAGATTATATTTATATCTTGGTGACTCCGGGACAGTCCTGGAGAATTGGCAACCCTTAAGCTTTATGAGAAACAAAGGCCGGAGTTCTCCCTTTTTGAGACTAAGTGGGTGGTGGGTGGCTTCGTCAGCGCCTTTCTCTGGCCAGAATGGTAGAATCCCATGCCAGATTCTGCGCTTGGAATTCATTAATTATGCACAGGTGAGTTCCCCTCCGAATCACCTGGAAGAATATCCCACCACCCTGCCATATATAAGTATCACTCTCTCCAACCCATTTACCTTCACGAGACCCCCACTTCACAGTATAGTCACAGTGCTGAAGGAGACCATTCAGCCCATAATTTATGCACCATCTCACCAAACAAGCACCATGGTTTAGTGCCATTCCACAGGTTTTTCCCCGTACTCCTATGTTTCTAACCAAATAATCATCTAATGCCCTCTTGAATACCTCGATTGAATCTGCCTCCACCACACTTCCAAGCAATGCATGTCAAGCTCAAACCCCTCATTGTGTGAAAATGTTTTTTCACACATCACATTTGCTTCTTTTGCAAATTGCTTCAAATCTGTGCCCTCTCGTTCTTGATCCTTTTACGAGTGGGAACAATTTCTCCCTATCTATTCTGTCAGCAGCCCCCACGATTTTGAATATCTCTGTCAAATCTCCTCTTAGGAGAACAGTTCCAAACTCTCCAATCAATCCTCATAACTGAAATTTCTCATCCCGGGAACCATTCTTGTAAACTGCTTTTGCACTCTCTCTAATGCATTCACATCCTTCTTATAGTGTGACACCCAGAACAGTACACAATATTTCAGCTGAGGTCTAACTAGTGTCTTGCATAAGTTCAACATAATCTCCTTGCTCTTATACGCTATGCCCCTAAAGCCCAGGAAACTCTGGGCGCGATTCTCCGAAATGGAGACTAAGTGTTCCCGCGTCGTGAACGCCGTCACGTTTCACGATGGCGCGAAGCGGCCGCGGGCAGTAGTGATTCTGACCCCCACAGGGGGCCAGCATGGCGCGGGAGCGGTTCACGCCGTTCATGGCGCGGCGCCCATTTGGCGCCGAGAAGGGAGGCTGGAGCGGTTCACGCCGCTCCAGCCTCCCTTCTCGGCGCCAAATGGGCGCCGCGCCAACCCGCACATGCGCAGTTGGGCCACACCAACCCGAGTATGCGCAGAGGACTTCTTCAGTGTGCCGGCCCCGACGCAACATGGCGTAGGGGTTCAGGGGCCAGCCGCGCAACAAAGTAGGCCCGTGGGGGGAGGGGGTGGGGGGCGGCCCGCCGATTGGTGGGCACCGATCGCGGGCCAGACCCCATCGGAGCCCCCCCGGTGAAGGAGTGCTTTTCCCCACCCCACAGGCCGCCACCCGACCCTTTGCGCAGAGTTCCCGCCGGCAGCGACCAGGGGTGATTCTCCACACCTCGGAGAATCGCGCGCCGACGTCGGGGTGGCGTGGCGCGGTTGTGGCGATTCTCCGGCCCAGCGCAGGGCTCGGAGAATCGCGCCCTCTATGTTTTATTAAGTGTTCTCTCCACTCAGGTCCCTCTGCTCCTGTACTCTCTTAAGAATTTTGCCTCTTATTTTCTATTGTCTCTCCATATTCTTCCTACCAAAAGGCATCACTTCACAGTTCTCTGCATTGAACTTCATCAGCACCAATCATATGCCTACTCCACCAACTTGTCTATGTCCTTTTGAAGTTCTACACTGTCATCTCAATTTACAAGAATTCCAAGTTTTGTACAATCTGCAAACTTTGAATTGTCCCCTGTGCACCAAGATTTAGATCATTAATATACATCAGGAAGAGCAAGATCGCCGTACGGACCCCTGGAGAACATTACTACAAACCTTAGACCAAGTCAACATGGATTTATGAAAGGGAAATAATGTTTGACAAACCTACTGGAGTTTTAAGAGGACGTAACTAGTAAGATAGATAACTGAACGTATGAATTCGGATTTCCAGAACATTTCTGATAAAGTCCCACATAAGAGGTTAGTGTGCAAAATTAAAGCACATGGGATTGGGGGTAATATATTGGCCTGGATTGAGAATTGATTAACAGCTAGGATACAGAGAGTAGGAATAAATAGGTATTTTTCAGAATGGCAGGCAGTGACTAGTGGGAACTGCAGGGATCAGTGCTTGGTACCCAGCTATTCACAATAGACATGAATGATTTGGATGAGGGAACCAAAAGTAATATTTTCAAGTTTGTTGACAACATAAAATTAGATGGGACTGTGAGTGGTGAGGAAGAAGTTTCAAGATGCTTTCGACAAGTTAAGTGATGGACAGATACATAGCAGATGCAGTCTGTGGATAAGTGTGGTTATCCACTTCAGTACGAAAAACAGAATGGCAGAGTATTATTTAAATGGTGATTGATTGGGAAATGTTGATGTACAAAGGGATCTGGTGTCCTAATACACCAGCCACTGAAAGCAAGCATGCAGGTGCATCAAGCAGCTAGGAAGGCAAATGGTATGTTGGTGTGTATTGCAAGAGGACTTCAGTACAGGAGCAAGGGTATCTTACTGCAACTGTACAGGGCCTTGATGAGACAACAGTTGGAGTATTATGTGCAATTTTGGTCTCCTTACTCAAGAAAAGATATGCTTTCCATAGAGAAAGTGCAGTGAAGGTTCACCAGACTGGCTCCTGGGATGGCAACATTATCGAATCAGGAGAAATTGGGTTGACTGAGCCTGTATTCACTATGGTTTAGAAGAATGAGTGGGAAGCTTATTGACACATTTCAAATTCTGACAGGACTGGCAGACTGGATGCAGGGATGATTTCCACTGGCTAAGTGGTCTAGAACAATGCGTCGCAGTCTCAGGATACGGCATAGGTCATTTAGGACTGAAATGAGGGGAAATGTCTTCACTCAAAGGGTGGTGAATCTGTGGAATTCTCTAGCAGAGAAGGCTGTGGAGGCCAAATTACTGAATATATTAAAACAACAATACATTTCTAGACACCAAAGGCATCAAGGAATATGGGGAGAGAGTAGGGGTATGGTGTTGAGATAGAGGATCAGCCATGATCATGGTGAATGACTCAACGGGTTGAGTGACATCTTCATGTCCTATTTTCTATGGTTTTTTTCATTACATGTTTCCATAAAGAGATGTCAATAACATTGGAGTGAAGGGAGAAAGGGAGCAGAGGGGCCAGCCCTAGATTCAATGAGGACTCACTCAGAGCTCTCCTATGTGCAACATACTGATGTGAACAGTTATGCCAGCCCCTGGCAAGAGGAGGAAGCCCAACCAGACACAAGCTGTGTGGGAGGAGGTAGTCAATAAATAAATAATAAGTAACCTTGATTGTCACAAGTAGGCTAACATCAAAATGAAGTTACTGTGAAAAGCCCCTAGTCGCCGATTTCCGGCTCCTGTTTGGGTACACAGAGGGAGAATTCAGAATTCTCAGCTGGTACGGGAATTGAACCCGCGCTGCTGGCCTTGTTCTGCATCACAAACCAGCTGTCCAGACCACTGAGTTAAACCAGCCCATTTGTGTGGGTTTGGTCAGAAGGACTTGGTCCCATTGGCAGAAAAGGTGCAATTACCTAATGAGGTCAGCCAGGAAGAATATGATTTCATTATGAGCTATCTTGGTCCAGTGTGCTAGAGTTCACTTTTACAAATGCAGGAGGTGACTGCATTTGGCTGCTTTTCAAAGGCAGCATGATTCTATAAGAATACAGCTGTTCTTGACAATGTCTTTGTGCATTTCAAGCAATGGTCTAATTATAGGGCGGTTTGCAGGATGTGTATATGACACATGACCTCTGAGCTTCTAAGCTGGTATACACTGAAGAATATGGGGTTGGAGACATACAATAAGAGTTTTTAAAATTGTTAATGATTGATCTCTCAAATCCTTCCAAGTGAAATGAGCACGCAATACCACAAAAGAAACTGTAGAGGCAGGGGAGTTCCAACCTGAAAGTCTTGGGTTATTTTGAAGAGGAGGTGCTGGCACTAATGGACTCTTTGCGTATCAGCAGAGATACAACAGGAGGAAGGTCTGGCTCACGCGAGGTGGCAAAAGGCTCACACTGTTAGGAAAGGGAAAGGGCCATTGGAGGTATAATGCAGGGTAGGCATTATCCAAACCGGATAGTGAATATAGTTTATACATTAGAAACATGACAGGCTTCATAATTTGAAGCTCAGATGATTGTTCAAGGGCACATTGCATCTGCCGAGTCCAGTCGGATCAACAGTAAAACCTCCACAGATAAGGGTCGTGTGATCGGGCTGATGTGGCAAAATCTCTAATGTCCAATAATCCTCTTACTCATGTATCTGTTTCAGGAGAAGTCTCTTCCACTCACCGTTTTCCAGAAGTCAGGCCACCACCTCCCTCTTAGGAAAAGGAACCCTAGAAGGATGTAGCATCACCTCCTCTCTCAGCACCAAGCGTCATTGCAGATAACTGGCAACTCAGAAGAGGGTCATGCACGTGCTGGTTAAGGCAGAGAAACAGGCCTCAGACAGTCAGAGGAGTGTCCAGGTTATCCAGCGACCAATTCCAAGTTGGATGATGAGCCTTTGGAGTCGTCTGTGAGGCAGTAGATGCTGGATGTTGAGCACGAGGTCCATTAATATTTGGCAGCTACACCAGAGGGGTTGCATGCTCTGGCCCGAACTGTGGAGGTGTTCACCTAGGACACGTGCACTGTGATCAGCCACTCTTTGGAGCACGAAGATTCCTCAAAGGACAGATTGTAGACTGCCCTGCAGGAACAAACCAAGCACAGTGCAGACACTACCATGTCGATGTACTCTGGCCTGCACACCATTGTTTTGGTTCTGACCTCAGAGGGGCTGAGCCAGGGTGGGATTTGGGAGCTTACTCGCAAACCCAGCTGGAACCTTGCCGATTGGCAGAGAGGACCAATCAGTTCTCGTGGGCCAAACCTTATGTTACAATGATTTTTTAAAAAAATATATTTTATTGAAAATGTTTTCGATCAAAATGTTTTCCCTTCACAGATCGAACATAACAGTAAAGAAAGTTTAACAATAAACAAATGGCTAATCAACATGGTAATCTAATCGTTTAACATAAACTAAAACTTCCACCCCCCCCCCCCCTCCCCCCCTGGGTTTCTGCTGCTGGTCATCTTTCTTCCCTCTAACGTTCCCCTAGGTAGTCGAGGAATGGCTGCCACCGCCTGGTGAACCCTTGAGCCGATCCTCTCAGGGCAAACTTTATCTGCTCCAGTTTTATGAACCCCGCCATATCGTTTACCCAGGCCTCCAGTCCGGGGGGTTTCGCCTCCTTCCACATGAGTAGAATCCTGCGCCGGGCTACTAGGGACGCAAAGGCCACAACGTCGGCCTCTTTCGCCTCCTGCACTCCCGGCTCATCCGCAACTCCAAATAGAGCTAGCCCCCAGCCTGGTTTGACCCGGGCTTTCACCACCTTGGAAATCACTCCCGTCACTCCCTTCCAATACCCCTCCAGTGCCGGGCACGACCAAAACATATGTGCGTGGTTTGCCGGGCTTCCGCCGCACCTCCCACACTTGTCCTCCACTCCAAAGAACCTGCTCAGTCTTTCTCCCGTTATGTGTGCTCTATGTAGCACCTTGAATTGAATCAGGCTAAGCCTGGCGCACGAGGAAGAGGAATTTACCCTGCTTAGGGCATCAGCCCACATACCCTCCTCTATCTCCTCCCCTAGCTCTTCTTCCCACTTTCCTTTTAATTCGCCCACCAACTCCTCCCCCTCCTCCCTCATCTCTCGGTATATCTCTGACACCTTGCCCTCTCCGACCCACACCCCCGAAAGCACTCTGTCCTGAATCCCCTGTGCCGGGAGCAGTGGAAATTCCCTCACCTGTTGTCTTGTGAACGCCCTCACCTGCATATATCTAAGGAAGTTTCCCAGGGGCAACTTATACTTTTCCTCCAATGCTCCCAAGCTCGCAAACGTCCCATCTATAAATAAATCTCCCACCCTCCTAATTCCCAACTGGTGCCAGCTCTGAAATCCTCCATCCATTCTTCCTGGGGCTAACCTATGGTTGTTCCTGATTGGGGACCCCACCAGGGCTCCCCGCACACCTCTCTGTCGCCTCCATTGTCCCCAGATATTCAATGTTGCCGCCACCACCGGGTTCGTGGTAAACTTTCTTGGTGAGAGCGGTAGCGGCGCCGTCACCAGCGCCTCTAAGCTCATCCCTTTACAGGACTTTCTCTCCAGTCTTTTCCACGCCGCTCCCTCTCCCTCCATCATCCATTTACGAATCATCGCCACATTGGCGGCCCAATAGTAGTCGCCCAAATTCGATAGCGCCAATCCTCCTCTGTCCCTGCTACGTTGTAGGAACCCTCTCCTTACCCTCGGGACTTTCCCTGCCCACACGAAGCTCGTGATGCTCCTGTCTATTTTTTTAAAAAAGGTCTTAGTGATTAGTATAGGGAGACATTGAAATACAAATAAGAACCTCGGGAGGACCATCATCTTAATTGCCTGCACTCTGCCCGCCAACGACAGAGGCTGCATGTCCCACCTCTTGAAGTCCTCCTCCATTTGTTCTATCAATCGTGTCAGATTAAGTCTGTGTAAGGCTCCCCAGCTCCTAGCGATCTGAATCCCCAGGTATCGGAAGTTTCTTTCCACTTTTCTTAGAGGCAGGCCTTCTATCTCTCTACTCTGGTCCCCTGGGTGTATCACGAATAGTTCACTCTTCCCCATGTTCAGCCTATATCCCGAGAAATCTCCGAACTCCCTCAACATCTGCATAACCTCTATCATCCCCCCCGCTGGGTCCGACACATACAACAGTAGGTCATCCGCGTATAGCGAGACTCGGTGTTCTTCTCCCCCTCTAATCATCCCTCTCCATTTCCTGGAGTCTCTCAACGCCATGGCCAGAGGTTCAATTGCCAACGTGAACAACAGTGGAGATAGCGGGCATCCCTGTCTTTTTCCCCTATATAATCGGAAATACTCCGATCTTTGCCGACCCGTGACTACACTTGCCGTTGGGGCCCCATAAAGAAGTTTGACCCAGCTAATAAACCCGTTCCGGAACCCAAAACTCCTTAACACCTCCCATAAATACTCCCACTCCACCCTATCAAATGCCTTGTCTGCATCCATTGCCGCCACTATCTCTGCCTCCCCCTCCACTGGAGGCATCATTATCCCCCCTAATAGTCGTCGCACGTTGACATTCAGTTGTCTCCCCTTTACGAACCCTGTCTGGTCTTCGTGCACCACCCCCGGGACACAGTCCTCTATCCTCGATGCCAGTACCTTTGCCAGCAATTTGGCGTCCACATTCAATAATGAAATAGGTCTATAGGACCCGCACTGCAACGGATCTTTATCCCTCTTCAGAATTAGCGATATCGTCGCCTCCGACATTGTCGGGGGTAAAGTCCCTCCTTCCCTGGCCTCATTGAACGTCCTCACCAACAACGGGGCCAACAAGTCCACGTATTTTCTATAAAATTCCACCGGGAACCCGTCTGGTCCCGGAGCCTTCCCTGCTTGCATGTTCCCCAGCCCCTTAATAACCTCGTCCACCCCAATCGGTGCCCCCAGGCCTTCCACCTCCTGCTCCTCCACCCTCGGGAACCTCAATTGATCCAGGAACTGCCGCATCCCCTCCTCTCCCTCTGGGGGTTGGGACCTATACAGTCCCTCATAAAAGGTCTTGAACACCTCGTTTATCTTCCCTGCTCTTCGCACCGTGGCTCCCTTTTCGTCTCTAATTCCCCCTATCTCCCTCGCCGCTGTCCTCTTTCGCAACTGATGAGCCAGCAGGCGACTAGCCTTTTCCCCATATTTATACCTCCTCCCCTGTGCCTTCCTCCACAACACCTCAGCCTTTCTGGTGGTCAGGAGGTCAAACTCTGTCTGGAGTCATCTCCTCTCCCTGTACAGTCCCTCCTCCGGGGTCTCTGCAAATTCCCTGTCCACCCTTAAAATCTCCCCCAGTAATTCTTCCCTTTCCTTGGCCTCTGTTTTCCCTTTGTGGGCCCCAATGGAGATCAGCTCTCCTCTGACCACCCATACCACTCCCACACGGACCTCCCCGTCGTCATTGACCTCCAGATATCTCTCAATACACCCCCGCGCTCTTCCACACACTCCCTCGTCCGCCATCAATCCCACATCTAATCGCCAGAGTGCTCTCTGCTCCCTTTCCTCTCCTAGTTCCAGGTCCACCCAGTGTGGGGCATGGTCCGAAACCGCTATGGCTGAATACTCAGCTTCTTCCACCCTTGAGATCAACGACCTTCCCAGAACAAAAAACTCTATCCGGGAGTACACTTTATGGACATGGGAGAAGAAGGAGAACTCACTGGCCCTCGGTCTAAGACATCGCCATGGATCCACTCCCCCCATTTGGTCCATAAACCCCCTGAGCACCTTGGCCGCTGCCGGCCTTCTTCCGGTCTTTGATCTGGATCTATCTAGCCCTGGGTCCAGCACGGTATTGAAGTCCCCTCCCAATATCAGGTTTCCTACCTCCAGGTCCGGTATACGACCCAACATCCGTCTCATAAATCCCGCATCGTCCCAATTCGGGGCATATACATTAACCAACACGACCTCCATTCCCTCCAGCCTGCCACTCACCATTACATATCTACCTCCGCTATCTGCTACGATGTTCTTTGCTTCAAATGCTACCCGTTTCCCCACCAATATGGCCACCCCTCTATTCTTTGCATCTAGTCCTGAGTGGAACACCTGTCCCACCCATCCTTTCCTTAACCTAACTTGCTCCGCCACCTTCAGGTGCGTCTCTTGGAGCATAGCCACGTCTGCCCTTAGTCCTTTCAAGTGCGCGAGCACTCGGGCCCTTTTAATCGGTCCGTTCAGGCCTCTCACGTTCCACGTGATCAGCCTCACTAGGGGGCTACCTGCCCCCCTCCCGTGTCGACTAGCCATCACCTTCTCTAGGCCAGTCCCATATCCCGCCTCCGCGCTCCCACTCGCTCCCCAGGCGTCGCATTCCATCCCCGTCCACCCACTCTTTAGCCATTTCCCTTTTGATTTCCGCAGCAGCAACCCAGTTGTCCCCCCTCCACCCCCCCCCCCCCCCGCCCCGCTAGATCCCTTTCTAGCGTGATTGCTCCCCCCATATTACTTCCGCAAGTAAGCTGACTTCAACTGACCCCGGCTACTCCTGCTCACTCCTTGACCCCCCCGTGTGGGGAACTCCCATCCGCCTTGCGCCTGTCTTCCCGCCATAATCTTTCTGGCGCGGGAACATCCCTTTATCTGACCCGCCTCTTGTGGCGCAGCTCCCTTTCCTCTTCCCCTCCCATTCCTCATTCTCCGCCTATGTCCCTTCTTTCCCCCCTCACCGGCGCCCACATTTCCTAGTGTCTCCCCCCATCCCAATTTACTTCTCTATTTACATCAACCATAACAATAACAATAACATTCCCTACAGTATCAGTCCCTCAGTTCCGATCCAATTTCCCCTCTTTAATAAAGGTCCATGCTTCTTCCGCCGTATCGAAATAATGGTGTCTCTCCTGGTACGTGACCCATAGTCGTGCCGGCTGCAGCATCCCGAACTTCACCTTCTTTTTGTGTAACACCTCCTTGGCTCGGTTAAAACTTGCCCTCCTTCTCGCCACCTCCGCACTCCAATCCTGGTACACCCGTACCACTGCATTCTCCCATCTGCTACTCCGCACCTTCTTAGCCCATCTCAGGACCTCTTCTCTACCTTTAAGGCGGTGAAATCGCACGAATGTCGCCCTGGGTGGTTCTCCCGCTTTTGGTCTTCTCGCCGGGATCCGATGTGCCCACTCCACCTCCAAGGGGCCCGTAAGGGCCTCAGCTCCCATCAATGAGCTTAGCATCGTACTTACATAAGCTCCACAGTCCACTCCTTCCACTCCCTCAGGGAGACCCAGTATCTGAAGATTCGTCCTTCGGGCTCTGTTTTCTAGGGCCTCAATCCTTTCAATGCACTTTTTATGGAGTGCCTCGTGCGTCTGTGTTTTGACCGCCAGGCCCAGGATCTCGTCCTCATTATCCGTCACCTTCTGCTCCACCACGCGGAGCTCTGTCTCCTGGGTCCTTTGTGCCTCCTTGAGCCCCTCAATTGCCTGTAGCATCGGGGTCAGCACCTCCCTCTTTAGTAGCTCCACACACCGTCTCAGAAATTCGTCTTGCTCGGGCCCCCATGTCGCCTGGGCTTTCTCCGCTGCCATCTTGTGTCTTCTGTCCCTTTCGTCGACGATTCCTCGCGCTGCAGCTGCCGCCGCCGATATTTTCCTCTTTCATTGGGGGGGGGGGGGGGGGGGGGGGGGAGGACTCCCTATTCACTCACCCCACACCGGGTTGCGTCGCCCAAAAATTTCCCGTTGGGGCTCTTAAAAGAGCCCGAAGGTCCGTTGGAGCTGGAGCCGCCGAAACGTGCGGCTTAGCTGGGCATCGCCGCAACCGGAAGTCCTTATGTTACAATGATCACTGTCCCCTAAATTTTCTCTGAGGAAAATCCACTTGACCCACCTCATTCCCAAGAACCAGGTCTAATAGTACCTCCTTTCGGTTTTTTTTTTCAAATTTTGATTCAAACAAAATTTTACAATATTACAAAAATAACCCCAACACAAAACAACCCATGCAAACCAAGTGTTATATCAATACTACCTCGCCCCAAGAGTATGTCCTTTCTTGTTGGGCTGGAAACATACTGCTGTGGAAAATTTTCCTGAACACACTATGGGAACTCTTACTCCTCATTGCCTTTACATTACGACTAACTCAGTCCATAATATGGCATTAAAGTCCCTCATTATAAATTTCCTAGAATTTTTGAACCTCGATAATTGTCTTGCAAATTTGTTCCTCTACATCTCCCCCATTAGTTGGTGGCCTATAGACAACACCAAGCAGTGTAATTACATCTCTTTTGTTCCTAAGCTCTCTTCAAATAGATTCCATCCTAAATCCCTCTGGGACATCTTCTTTCTCCAGCATTGCCCACCCTTTTCTTCCTTTCCTATCTTTCCTGAAATCCAGGTATATTTAAGACCCAGGATGGAACTATACCATCTGGGACTTCCGCCCCATTGTAATTAATTATGCATCCGGGGTGTTTGTGCGGTCTCCATAGCAGGGCTGGCTTGGCTTGATGGCGTGCATTCCGCCGTCATATCTGGATGCCATATTTAAAAGATGCCCAATATCACTAATCCACTGTTGAAGAAAGAAGATGGACCTCCAGGGACACTCTTGAGTCTGAAAAATGGACATCCTCGATGAAACTGAAGATGGAAGATCCACCTGATAGATGTTGCCCCCGCCCACTGCTGTGGTGTTCCATAGTCCAGAATTGCTGGTGACCCCCATTCCAAACTCCTGCTGTGGTATTCTGGAGCGGTGTTTTGTCCTGCTGGCATCACAGAGAATCAGTCGGGCCTCCTTCCATATCCGAAAAGCAGGATGCAAATTGATTTCACACCGGCCTCCAGCAGGATTCCCGAACTGCCATAGCAGGCAGCATCAGAAGGTCCAACTATAATTTCAAGCCAGTGTGAAACTGATTTTTGTGCCTTCTGCAGACTTGTATACTCTTTTGTGTAAAACAAACAGCCACTTAAACTAAATCAAACAAACTGAGGGACAAATTAAAGGAGCAACCCCTTAAAGGAATACTGCAGAAACCCCCCCAGAAAATTCAAAGGAAACTTAAAGCATTGAGCCAAAATGTGACAAAAGGGGTCAATAAATGTTGAATCCTGTACACACTTCCATTTGATTTGAATCAGGATATTACTACTTTTGAGGTCCTACTCATTAATTTTCTACCAGCTCCCTAAATTTTGACTGCAGGACCACATCCCTCTTTCTGCCTTTGGTGTTTGCACCAATGTGGATTACGACTGCTGAATGTTCACCCTTCCCACTCAGGGTGCTCTGCAGCCACTCAATGACTTCCTTCATCCTGACATTAGCTAGGTAGCAAACCTCCTGGATTCACTTCTGCCACTGCAGAAACACCTATCTATTAATATCCCTTAACTATTGAATCAGCTATCACTCTTGCTTCTTCAGTCTAACTTGAATCTCCCAGTGTAGCTAAATCCCACCCATGGTGACATGGACGTGGCTCCGATTTTACTCCCCAGATGAACCATCACTTTACTCTCATCAGCATTCAGAACTGAATACTGGTTGGAGAGTGGGATGCACTCTGGAGACGCCTTCACTACCTACCTGTTCCTATTTGACTGCCAGTCCCATTCCTTCTCTTCCTGCATACTTTTAAGTTGTAGGGTGGCCACATATACTCAAACATGTTATTCATAAAGCTCTCAACCTCATAGGAGTATTGAAGTAATGCCAGCTGCTGCTGACGTTCTAAAACCTAGAGCTCAAGCTGCTGCAGTTGATGACATTTCCTGTACAAATGGTTATCCAGGACATGGTAGGCATCTTGAAGTTCCCACATATCACACCATCACTTCACCTCCACTGCTTCTACTCAAGTCTGTAACTCCATTGCGCTGCCCTCAACTGCCAACTTGACTCACCAAACTTTCCTCCCAAACTCCTTGTTCCAATTAATTTCTCGGTACCATCTTAAACCATTCTAAAATCTTTTTAGCCAGCCACATCTAACTTTACACCATAACTCAACAGCTGTGCTATTTCATTTATACATTTTAGTTTTCTCCCCTCTATGTCAAGCATCTGGGACATTTGTCTACATTAAAGAGTGCCTTATAACAGGAGTTTTATTGGAATTTCAATCGATATTTTAAGACTTCTGCAGAGTGACCCTGAAGCATTCGTTGGTAATTAGTTCCTGGAAGAAAATCTAGTATTTTATTTATTTGTTACAGTTAGATTAATAAATAGGTAGGGCAGCTACATAAATAAGCCTTGTGCCAATGATCATTGTTTTACATCTCACAGTATAAACAGTATTAAGTACCATCATACCCCTCTTCGTCCCCCTCTATTTCCATCTGTCAAAGCAAAAATTAAGCATTTTATAATAGCGTTCTTTATCTTAAAATTTGGAATTTGTTTTCACATTATTTGCAAAAATAAAGTCAAATACTCTTACAGCCGAAGGGAAGGGAGAGAAGGATAAACTGAGTAACTCTTAACCAGTTAATTTAATATTAGTTACACTAAAACTCTTTGTAGCCATTCCAGATAAAATTTGTAAACATTTAGAAATTCATGAGTAATTCAAAGTCAGCCAGTGTACTATTTGATAAAGGCAAGTTGTGTACCATATGTATTATAATATTTTTTGATAAGTTAAAGGAATGAAAGAGGTATAGTGTATTTGGATATTCAGGGACAATTTAATAAGGTATCTCACAAGAGGTTTGTTAGAAAAATTCAGATATGCATCATAAGAGATGAAACCTTGCAGCTAACAGGAGTCAAAATAAGAGTAAACAGATGTCGCTGAGACTGGAAAAAGATGAGATGTGGGTACTGGGTTTACGTTTTTCTAAACAGAGAAGATATGGAATTCAGTGTAGGGAGAACAATCTGTAAGTGATTTGGTAAAAACTGAAGAGGATAAGAAGTTGCAGGAAGACAGATAATCAGAATGGATGGAAAGGTGGAAGATGAAATTTAACATGAACAAGTGGAATGAAAACAATTCCCAATGCTATTCTTCAGATTCTCTCTTGACCCATTCCCTTTTTCTCATCCGTGTCTTCGCCCCACACCCCGTTTCATCATCTGTGCCCCTCTCTCTATCCATTCCCTGGCTTCCCTTCTTCAGATTCCCAATCCGCTGCAGTGGACCCTAACTGGCCACACTTCCAAGCCACCACCACATCCTCCCCCACACCTATCTCTAACCTCAATTTTCTTTTAAATTATTTACTGGACATGGGCATCGCTGGTTAGGTCAGCATTTATTGTCCATCCCTAGTGCCCTTCAGAAAGTGGTGGTGTGCTGCCTACTTGAACTGCAGCAGTCCTCGAGTTGTAGGTACCTGTTCACCCATGCCCCAAATTTTTCCCTGCTCCTGTATGACTCCATTCCTGCCTCCGTTCTCACTTCTGCCTGGATTTTGATCCTTGAAGCAGAAGGGAGAGTTAGGAAAATTCCTGGCTTGACCCAAAAGCCTTAGGAGAAAGTACGATCTTCATTACTGAAGGGTGGATGCAGTCTGTACTTGGGTCAGCCAACCAGGGAAGATGTTTTGAGGCAGCCAAAGAGACGGGCTGTTTAAAAAGCCCGCTTCAGTGCTTGCAACTTTGGTCCAGCTAAAATAAATACACAAAGGATCTCCACCCCTCACACCCCTTTAACCTTCAGAACTTCACCCAGTTTACAGGGGTAATTAGGCATGGAAGGGCCATATCTTGGTTTAGGGAGCATTCTGGGGCCATAAGGGGTGGGTAAAAGGGCATGAGGAAAGGGAGAGCTTGGCATTGTGGGGGAGGTTGGGTGGAAGGGCAGGTTTTGGCAGATGGGCTTGAGGGGCAATGGGGTGGGATAGATGGGGGCTAGACTTGGCATTGGGGGCATGAAGGAGTCCTTCTGAACTCACGTTTTAAAAAGATCCCTCATCAGACTAGGGTTCACATCCCTCTCCTCTCTAACAACACCCCACTACCACCCCTCTCTCCCTGCACCATCAGTTGGTCCAGTTTCCAGGCAGTCTAAGTGGGCACTATTCTGTGGTTGATGGGTGAGGTGACATCACCAAGCTGGAGGTGGCTAAGTGACAGCTAGCAATATCATGGACTGGGAGTGGGACACCATGGTGCCAAATTTAAAATATAAGGTTCTCCAAAGAAGCTAGAAGTAGAACCTGGGAGATGCATGTTCAAATTCAAGAAACTTCCAAGCAATCCTGGAAAGTAGGTGTTACACCCATGAGGACCATGTGGAAACCATAGTTAGAATAGAATAGAATTCCTACAGTGCAGGAGGTGGGCATTCGGCCCATCGAGTCTGCACCGACCCTCTGAAAGAGCATCCTAGCTAGGCTCACACCCCCACCCTATCCCCATAACCCCACCTAACGTGCACATCTTTAGGCACTAAGGGACAATTTAGCCTAGCCAATCCACCTAACCTGCACATCTTTGGACTATGTGGGAGGAAACCGGAGCACCCGGATGAAACCCACACAGACAAGGAGAAAATGTGCAAACGCCACACAGTCACCCGAGGTCAGAATCAAACCCTGGTCGCTGTGAGGCAGCAGTGCCACCGTGCCATCGATCTCCCCATAGGACTTGTGGGGTACGAGCTTCCCAGATAGGGAGTGGAAGCCACCCAGCTGGAGCGCATTATAGCAAATATAGCTAGCCCAAAGCAGGGCCTGGTGTGGTTAGTTCTCCCAGCAAGGACCGTACTGGGAGCAAGTTGCTGCCTTGAGCAGAATATTGTATATCGTTAAATAAACCTCTGTTCCCTTAAGTGTGGCTTCCTGAAGTTACTAGAGTTGACAACCATATCCGCACTGCACTATGATGTGCTGGGAATTGTAGGTTTAGGCCTGGTAATTAAATCTAATCTGCTAACCCAGTCACAGCTCTGAAAGCAATAAACTCTAGCCTTTATGGGTGTCTGACCTATCTGAGAAAAAATAACGTAAGTAGATGAGAACAAAATATAATTCTATTGGTGAATTCAATTATATTGAGCATGTAATGTTCTTCTGAGATGGTTGGGGTTTGTGAGAACTAAAAATGAACTAAAAACAGAAATAAATTAGTGATTTCATTAGTTCAAATTCTATTTTTTTTAAGTGATAGATTTTCTTATTTGATATTGTTACACTGAGAACCAATTGGAAGATGGGGTCAATACATTGGCATGTGAAGCATAAACAAACAAGGGAAAATTGTCAAATTACATCAAACTAAAGGCCAAAATATGAAACGTTTTAGAAAATTCTCAATTTCAATTAAATGATTTAAGAAGCATAATATTGGCTGGAATTTTCCAGCGCTTCATGCCAGCGGGATCTTCCGATACCACTAATGTGAACAGAGATTTCAATGGCTCGCCGGCCCTGCCGCTGGGGGTTGGAAAATTCTGGTCATTCTTTCTCATTTCAGACCACAAATTATCTCAACAAGTGAACACAATGTTGTGGGAAAACAGGTTTTTCAGTATTCTCCAGTACATTATTAAGTAAACAAAAAAAGCTATTCTGAATGTCACCACATATGCCACGAAGCAAGAAATAAACAACAAAGCCTACAAGCAAGATTCTGAACATCTGGAAAGATAAGGTTCATTCACCAACTTTTCGCTGATCGGTGCTCTAAATTCTTCATATTCTTTTTCCAGGATTGGACAGACAGTAGCCAGAGTGTGGTTGGGCACAAAAACTGCTTTTACATTTTATCTGGTAGTTTTTTCTTGTTAATGCCAAAATACAGTTTAAAATTCTTTGTAATGGATTTCAACTTAAACAGCATTCACAAAATATTTAATACAACCAGCATTTTTAGGTGAAAACATCAGTTGTTTTGGAATTTAACCATTAATTATTTAGCCATTGATGTAACCAGTCTGTAAAAGTCATTGGACATTAAAATAAATGTTGTTAAATGTCTGATGAATTCAATGAACCAGGGCAAAGGAAATCACAATCATTTCCTAAAAGTTATCAGCCATATGCCAACAAAATTACTTCATGCCTGAAATCCTTTCCGAGTTACATCATCAAGCTACTATTTACATTAGCTCAGGCACTGCATCGGCTACATATCTAAGTGGGACCTGTAATTCTTTTGGTTTCATAGAACGAATGACGCTTGGCTAACACATGCTAAGTCCTTGTTATCGTAAGCCTTTATGTACATAGTATACAAATTTCCAATAACCAAGGAATCCAAGAATAACCTGTTGTTGCAAACACAATTGATGCAGTGCTGCTTCATTGATAAATGAAGAAATTCATCAAAAAGTAGTTTATAAAAGTACTGTTTCTCTCCTCTGATGAGAAACTTTAAAGATTTCCGACCATCACTTCTCAATTTTTCTCCTCAAGGCTCTAACACATGCAAGCGTGCAATTCTATGGACACCAGAAGCCTCCTTATCTTGCCCAACTAATCATTTTTCACACATGTCGAGACTACAAGGGTGGAATTTTCCGTTCCAAAGACTAAGTGAGGTGGTGAGGCGGTTTTCGCTCGACTTTCCTGTGACATTATGGGAAATGTTCAGTACACACAGAGTTAATGTCATATCACAATTAACCACTAGATGGAGCTAGACACAGATATATAAAGCATTGACTCACAGACTTCTGTGAGAAAGCTGGAGAGGAGAGCAGAAGAGCGTGAGAGAGATCAGAGTACAGTTATAGATAGAATGTAGTAGTGTTAGTAGAGTGTAGATTATATAATGCTAGATTATTGTTTACTATAGGAGTACGTGGTTGAGCTTTAATAAGTAGTAGTGTAAATAAATGTTAGCTTTGTTAATGAACTTAGCTTCTGTGGTCTTTGTGAACACTACAACATCCATCCTGATAACAGAATCACAAAGAACACCACATTTCTCGCTGGCATGCAGGTCACAAAATCTCATCCAATTTCACACTCTAAGGTCATTAATTATCATCAGTGAGTAGCTCTCCGAATCACAAGGCACAATTCATCTACCCCTCCGTCTCCAAATGCAATCATAGTTGAAACCCAAATTTAAACACCACCCAAACCACACACGTTACTCTCAGCAGGCCAACTGTTTGTCAGGAATCTTCTCGGTATGACTCCACCAAGAAAAAAAAGCTCCCAGGTTCTGCAATGACTCACTTAAGGCCCTCCTCTATGGAGTCTGCCAGCACTGGAATTGTCTTCGACTTGAAGGATGGCTCCAGCAGGCCTATCAGCCTCGCCTTGCTGACCAAGGAGGCAGTAACAAGGGAGGTCAGTTTGCCAGGCACCTGCCAAGAATCACCATCCAGTGTAGGAAGCAGATTAACGATCTCATCCACTCCGACAGCGTAAGCTAACCTTCAGCTCACTCCAATGTCACACTCTCGTAATAACATCATAGGTTCAAAGGATGGATTTCCGGTGGTGGTTATATGGTGAGCAGTCGCACATGCAGTGGTTCCCACCAGGGTACTTGGTTTTTGGCCCTTTTTGCCCAGTTTATTGCTGATTTTTTAGAGCAAATTGGCTTAGTCCAATGGAATAAGTTCCCCTCATATGAGTAATGGCTGCTAAATATAACATAAGGCAGAAGTCAGGCAAGGGATTGTCGTCAGACTCAGAAGTTCCTTGAGCCTCAACAGGCGGAAACATGGCAAAGGCTTCTGCTGAGTTGGTGGCCCCTCAGTGGTCGACAGAGATGTTGGTTAGCTTCTTGCCCGACAAATTTAAGAAGCAGCGGCAAGCGGTTGCCGAGGATCTGGAGAAGGCAATGGAGGGGCTTTAGTCCCAATTGGGGCACATATGGAAAAAGTGGACAGGCGGACATGAGTAAAATGGGCGACAATACAGAAGATAGAGGTCTCTGACCATAGCGATTGGATTGTTTCCCTGGAGGCAGAGATGGCATTACTAGCTGAGGAGAGTAGAGTGCAGAGTCAATGGATGGGAGGCTGGTTTGCGTGATGGACTGGGCTACATTCACCTTTTGTAGATTCCGCAGTCTTGAGCAGAGCAGGAACCATGCCAAGCTGTGATACAACCAGAAAGAATACCTTCAATGGTGCATCTGTAAAAGTTGGTGAGGGTCGTAGCTGACATGCCAAATTTCCTTAGTCTTCTGAGAAAGTAGAGCAGTTGGTGGGCTTTCTCAACTCTAGTGTCGGCATGGGGGGACAGGACAGGTTGTTGGTAATCTGGACACCTAAAAATTTGAAGCTCTCGGCCCTTTCTACTTCGTTCCCCTTGATGTAGACAGGGGCATGTTCTCCTCTATGCTTCCTGAACTCAATGAAAATCTCCTTCATTTTGTTGACATTGAGGGAGAGATTATTGTCATCGCACCAGTTCACCAGATTCTCTATCTCATTCCTGTATACCACTTGGGTTTTGATTGTAGGGCGCAGGAGGCTACTGTGTTGATTAATAAGAGGGTGTTTTTTCCTACGGTTAATATCTTGGCAGATCCAGGTAGGAGGTACGTAATCATCAATGGGTCATTGAAAGGCACACCAGCGGTGTTGGTCAATTTGTACGCATCGAACTGGGATGACATGGCATTCATTAACAAGGTGCTGCCGTCTATCCCAGATCTTGATTCACATCAGCTAATTATGGAGAGGGGGGTTTCAATTATGTTTTGGATCCTAGATTGGATAGGTCGAGTCTCAAGTCTCCGAGTCCATCAGGGAATCAGGGGTGGCGAGAGAGTTACTGGTGTTCATGGAACAGGAGTGTGAGGCAAACCAGTGGAGATTTAAGTTTTCTTTTTTCCCCCATGTCCATTGGGCCTACTCCCGGATTGACTTCTTCAAGGTGGGTAGGTCTCTTTTCCCTGGGGTCAGGGTAGTGAGGTACTCGCCGATCGTTATAGCAGAACATGCTCCACATTTTATGGGCCTGTTGTTGGAGCCGGGTGGCTCTCAGCGCCCGCCGTGAAGATTGGACATGGCGTTGCTTGCAGATAAGTGATTTAGTGAGCGGGTATTCTCTGCCATTGGGGTGTACATTGAGTTCAACAGGAATGAGGCGTCTTGCCTTCCATGCTCTGGGAAGCCTGAAGGCAGTTATTAGGGGGGAGATAATCTCTTATAAGGCATATAGGGATAGATCTGGGAAGTGGAGAGGCAGAGATTGGTGGATTCCATTCTCATGGTAGATCGCCAGTACTTAATCGCCCCAACACCGGAGTTACTTACGGACAGAAAGAAGTTGCAAACTGATTGTATCAACGGGTAAGATGGTGAGCCAGCTGCGTCACTTGAGGGGGATGTTTTATGAGTATGGACATTTTATGAGTATGGGGAGAAAACCAGCCGTCTGTTGGCTCACCTGGTGTGTCGGCAGGCTGCCTCCCAGGAGATAGTACAAGTCAGAGACTCGGGTGGCGAGTTGGTTTTTGCCGAAGAGAAGGTTAATGAAGTGTTTGAGGCCTTTTACCGTGGGTTCTATGAGTCAGAGCTCCCAGAGGAATGTTAATCACCCCTGGAGGAGTGTTAATCAACCATGCAATTTTTGGTTGGGTAGACCTTCCCGGAAGTGGAGCAGGAGAGAAGACAGAAGTTGGAGATGCCAGGCTGGAGGAGATCATGAACTGTATTCATATTAATATAGATGGGTAAAGCACCTGGTCCAGATGGATTCACCATTGCATTTTACAAACAGTTTGCTGATCAATTGGTCCCACTTCTGCTGGATATCTTTAACGATTCCGTGTCCGGAGAGGGGTTGCTGGTTACGCTGATGCAGGTTTTGATTTCCTTGATCCTAATGAAGGACAAGGATCCCATGGAATGTGGGTCGAATCGGCCTATTTTGTTGTTAAACGCAATGCTAAGTTTTTGGTAATGCATTTGGAGCCCTGCCTACCAGGGGTAATTTGGAAGAAGCAGACTGGATTAGCTGAGGGCCGGCAGTTGTCAGCCAATATCAGCTGATGTGTATCCCATCTTAACTTTGCTTCACTTCAACATGCTTGCCTTCACACCTTTTGATGTTTTTAACCTTTCAGTTTAACTAAATTTGTGCCACCCACACACAAGCCCAGACCACAATATACCACAGGGATATTAGGAAAATATTATATTTCTTTCCAACTCTGACTAGGACGATAGTCTTTCAGAGAGCTCTTTAACTCTCGAGTATCCCTTCTCCCCACCCCCAAATTAGTCTCTGTGCAACCTGTCTCATGTGCAACACATCCTTCTTGCACCACACTAACACAACACCCCCTCTCCTATTCGGGATTCTGCATGCATCCCCTCCCATTCATATATTTCGATTCTCATCCACCCCCTTCTGCATCTGCATTCTAGTATTCCATGTCGAGCTCCATCTTCCCCATCCTCGGTCTCCCATCTACCTGTCATCATTACCTTCAAAGCCACCATAACCTATTGACTCTTCTCCCCCCCCCCCCACACCCCCCACCCCCACACACCCAACACCACCACTACTTAATCTCAATGCTGGTCTCTGTTTCATACACATGAACATGCAAATAGGGCACAGGAAAAGGCCATTCAGCCCCTAAAGCCAGCTTCACCATTTAATAAGATCATGGCCGATCTGATAGTGAACTTAAATCTGCATTTTGCCTACTCCTGACAACCTATCACGCTCTTGCTTATGAAGAATCTATCCATCTCTGCCTTAAAGATATACAAAGACTCTGCTTCCACAACCTTTTCAGGGAGAGTCCCAAAGACTCACAACCCACTTCAGGTAAAAAATAATCTCAATTTTAAATGGGACTACCTTTATCTTTAAACAGTGAAGGCTAATTTTTTTTTGTTGGTTTCTGTGCATTTATCTGTATCTCTCATTTTTGTTCCATCTCGTAGGAGCCAGTAATTAGAAGGTTTGGCCCACATCTTCTGGTGAACAGCAATCACCAAGATGGAACTTACAATAGGATGGAACTCCACATTTCTGGCCCAGACTACTGAACTGGGTTCCCTTCAAAAATGCCTGTTCTGGGAGTCCTCCTTCATAGCACAGGACTGGGGATGGGAGTGGGGGAGCCAAGTCAGGCCCCTTTTCTCCCTTTTTACGGCACTAGCAGCTATATTTTATCCTCATTCACTAAAATAATGAGAAGCTTTTAGATTTAGATTTGTTGTCATGTGTACTGAGATACAATGAAAGGTATTGTTCTGCATACAGTCCAGGCAGATCGTTCCACACATGAAAAACATAGGACATACAATAAATACTGAATGTAAATGCATAGACATAAATATTAGCTGAAGCATATGGAATGCTGTGCTACACAATAGAGAAGATGAGTGAAGATATCAGTTCAATCCACAAGAGGATCATTCAGGAGTCTGGTAACAGCAGGAACTAAGCTGTTTTTGAATCGGTTAGTGCGTGTTCTTAGACTTTTGTATCTCCTGCCCGATGGAAGAAATTGGAAGAGTGAGTAAGACGGGTCGGAGGGGCTTTTGATTATGCTACCTGCTTTCCCAAGGCAGCGGGAGGTGTAGGCAGAGTCAATGGATAGGAAGCAGGTTCGCGTGATGGACTGGGATGTGTTCACGACTCTCTGTAGTTTCTTATGGTCTTGGGCGGAGCAGTTGCCATATCAAGCTGTGATGCAGCCAAATAGGATGCTTTTTATGGTGCATCTGTGAAAATTGGTGAGAGTCAATGTGGACATGCTGAATTTCCTTCGTTTCCTGAGGACGTATAGGCACTGCTGTGCTTTTTTGGCTATGGACGAGGACAGATTGTTGGTGAAGTGTACACCTAGAAATTTCAAGCTGTCAACTATCTTCACCTCGGCACCAGGCAGACAGGGGTGTGTACGATACTTTGTTTCCTGAGGTCAATGACCAGCTTCTTAGTTTTGCTGACATTGAGGGAGAGATTGTTGTCGTTGCACCATGCCACTAGGTTCTCTATCTCCCTCCTGTATTCTGACTCATCGTTGTTTGGCTTCCAACTCACTTGTAACAGATTACAAAGAGCTTACAAGATCTAAAAATACTTTTTGCTATATTGCACAAATCCCTTCAGCCTCCATTCTTACACAGAATGGAGATCACTATTGCCAAAGTGACAAATAACAACTTAACTGGTACATTACTTCATTTTTTCTATGATCACGCTGCTCAACACATCTACCCTAAAGCAGTTTGTGCCTCCATGCAGCAATTAGAGATGGGTGATAAAACTGACCATCTCAAGAATGAATTTTTAAAAATTCTCCCCATCACCTTATGTCTGCCATCAAGCTACATGGACTGGCCTTTTACAGTTCTAAAAACAGAACCAGTGCATCTCCAACAAATGTTTCCCTTCTCACCCTTGCATGATCACCTCCACAATTCCTGAAGGATCTTTCCTTGGGCTCACTCTTTTCTTGTTGCTATCATTAATGTGCAAAGGAGTCAAAATTCATGCACATGTTGATGGCATCCAGTAGTACTTCTCTAATATCTCGAACATCTCAATTTCACCATGATTTGGTTTTGTTAGGCTGTTATTCTTTTTCATTATTCTTTCACAGGATGTGGGCATCACTAGGCCAGCATTTAATGCCCTTTTATCATTGTCCTGAGAAGGTGATAGTGAACTGCCTTCTTCAACCATTGCAGTCCATGTGGTTTAGGTATACTCACAGTGATAGTAGGGCTGGGAGTTTCACGATTTTGACCCAGCAACATTGAAGGAATGATGATGTGGTTCTGAATCAGGATGGTGTGTGGCTTGGAGGGGAACTTGAAGGTGGTGTTTTTTCATGCATCTGTTGCCCTTGCCCCGATAGCAAGCAGAAGTTGTGGGTTTGGAACGTTCTGTCGAAGGAATCTTGAAAAGTTGCTGCAGTGCATCTTGTAGAGGGTAGACAATGTTACCATTGTGCATTGATGCTAGAGGAAGTGAGTGGAGAAGGGGATGGATGGGGTGCCAATCAAGTAGGTTGCTGTGCCCTGGATGGTATCCATCTTTTTGAGAGTTGGTGGAGCTGCACTCATACAGGCAAGTGTTGAGTATTCCATCACACTCCTGACTTGTGCATTGTAGATTGTGGACAGTCTTTGGGAAGTTGTGGGATGAGTTGCTTATCACAGAATTCCTAGCCTCTAACCTGCTCTTCTGGCACAACATTTATATGGCTTGTCCAGTTCATTTTCTGGCCAACGGTAATCCGCGTGGGGAATTTAGTGATGGTAATGCCATAGAATGTCAAGGGAAGTTGGTTAGATTCACTCGTTAGATATGGTTATTGCCTGGCACTTGTGTGGCATGAATGTTACTTGCCACTTATAAGCCCAAACCCGAATGCTATCCAGGTCTTGCTACACATGGCACAGACTGTTTCAGTATCTGAGGAGTCATGACTGGTGCTGAACATTGAGTAAACATCAGTGAACAACCCCAATTCTGTCTCTAAGATGGAGGTATAGTCACTGATGAAGCAGCTGAAGATAGTTGGGCCTTGGCTACTACCCGGGGAATTCCTTTAGCAATGTCCTGAGAGTGTGGTAATTGACTTCCAACAACCACAACTATATTCCTTTGTGTTAGTTATGACACTCAACAACTGAAGAGTTTTCCCTGTGATTCCCAATAACTCCCGTTTTGATCAGGCTCCTTGAGGCCACACCCGGTCAAATTCCACTTTTGTCAAGAGCAGTCACTCTTGATTTACCACTCTCAAGTTCAGCTCTTTTCTCCCTATTTGGATTAATGCTGTAATGAGACCAGAAGAAGAGTGGCCTTAACAGAACCTTCCACCTCCTCAAGGATGGACAATCAATATTGGCCTAGCCAGCAACACCCTAATCTCATGAAACAATAATTAGCAAACAACTGGGAAAATATATTTGTAATGTCAAATTTAATAGAATATAAAAAAGTAAACTTGCATTTACCTTTGCTGCTCCAATTTGATCTTTACGAAACTTCTCCAGTGGTGCAATTAAAACATCATTGGCATTCTGAATCTTGAACAGAAATGCAGAACAGTATTTTAAATGATGTAACAACTTGCATTAATCTACCATTGTGCATTATACTAAACTTAAACCAGAGTTTAACTTTTCTGGAAAGAAATACTTAAATTCTCACATGGATGATTTTCTTGAAGCAAGATATTGAAAACATTAAACAAGAGCCTTTTAGAAGACTTTTAATGCAGCTCCAGAAATAAAAATTATAGGCTAGAAGATGATCCAATCCTATCAAAATAATCTTCAGGCGGGCCAAACTTTTCTCTGGCTCAGAAAAATGGGACGTATACACTTTCACAGTTCACAAACTGCATGTCCGATTCGTCTATGACTTCACTTGTCAATTTGCCTTTTTATCCTGAGGTTAGAATTTCAGTGCAGTTTGTGAGGTGCACAAGAGAGCGTGAGGAGTGTGGGTGCTAAAGGAGGCTGGCTTAAAAGGTCTGCCTTGGTTCTCAGGCATATTATCCCAGCTGCCAACAGTATTTAAAGGCTTCCTAAACCTTATCTCTCATCTCCCTCATATCAGCCATCCCTCCATGCCAGTGCATGGCCTCTCAAATCACCCAAGCAACCTTATCCTACCTCTAAGGCTCCATACATCTTCATAAATACCTATATTACCTACGCACCGTCCATGCTCCGCCACAACACCCATGCCACCTTGAGTCCCCTCATGTATCCTTCATGGAGACTCACCTAGTTTGCACTATGTTGTGTCCTCAGACTCCATACAATATCCAATGCAAATATTTTACATTCCGTGAGCAAAAACGAATCCTCTCACCATCTAATAAAAGTTTCCACATCATTGAACTTGATAAAAAATGCATTCTGCAAAGTGATAAAACTTGTAATCCTATTTAGCTTGATTCAACAAACCACAAAGGGCCAATCTGTTATTACAACTCCTTGAAACTGTCATTCATTCTCAGATGGATTGAATAGATGCTTCGCTGAAACCCATTAGCACTGAAAACTCAAGTTACTGGCCACAGCTGGACAAACAATGGATTACTCCAGGATTTCTCAAACATTTCCAGCCACAGAACCCTTTTGAGTTCCCATGAGTACTGAAGGAACACCTGAGAAATAACCTTATTATACTGAAGAATTAAAACACAAAAACCACAGCCTTGGCACTTCTCCAGCTACATAGTCCGGCTGGCCTAGACTCAGCTCTTCTCAGGAACCCTCTCCCCCCCTTCCCCCCCCCCCCCCCAACTTCGCCTCTCATCCCGCCCCTGGCTTTAGCTCTTCTACCCCTCCCCAGACCAACCACAGGACCCCTGCAAAACCCGGGACTACTCTTTGGAAGGTGAAAATAACAGGTTTTCATTTCAATTTCAAAGCAAAGCAGTGAGTTGCGAAAAGGGGGTCTTTTGCAGGTTGGAGGACAGTAATAAGTGGAGTGCCACAGGGATCAGTGCTGCGACTGCATCTCTACACAATATATTAATGATTGGGAGGAGGAAACAAAATGTACTGTGAGCAAATTTGAGAATGAAACAAAGTTGGGAGGGAAGGTAGGATGTAAGGAGGATATAAATAGTTTACAGAGATATTGGCAGGTTAAGTGAGTGGGTAGAAAACTGGCAAATGGAAATCAGTGTGGGAAAATGTGAGATTGCACATTTTGGAAGAAAGAGTGAAGAGGTTGGTTATTATTTAAATGGAGGGAGACGGTCTAAAATTGCAACATGGCTTGGGGGCACTTGATCATGAAACCTAGAAAGCTAGCATACAGTAATAGGGAAGTTCAATTAAATTCTGGATTTTATTGCAAGCAGACAGGTTTGGTATCCTTATTTTAGGAAATATATATTATTATTGGAGGCAGTACACAGGTTTACTAGAAAGACTCCAGATATTGCGGGACTGCCATATGAGGAAAAATTAACAGTTGGGTCTGTATTCCTTGTAGTTTAGAAGAATGAAAGGTGATATAATTGAAATATAAGATTCTTAAGGGGTGAGACAGTGTAAATGTTGGGAGGATGCTTCCACTCATGGGGGGGGGGGGGTGTAGGACAAGAGGGCATAGTCACAGAATAAGGGGAGCTCATTTAAGATGGATTTGAGGAAGAATTTCTTCTCTCAAATAATGATAAATCTATGGAATTTTTCACACCTCGCAGCTGTGAAAACAGAGACCTTGAACACTGTCAAGGCTGAGGCCAATAGATGTTTAATCAGTGTAGGAATGAAGGGTTACAGAGAGATGGAGGAAAGTGGATTTATTGAGTATTAGATCAGCCATCATCTTATTAAATGACAAGCAGGTTCGAAGGGTTGAATGGCCTACACCTGTCCCTATTTCTTATGGCCTTATTATCTAATCAATGAGCAGGTTATTAGATTTTTTCAAGCATCAAAACAAACGCGTTAATCAGCAAAATCCATTTAAATCACTGTAGAAATGATGACAGCACTAGCTATGGACATTTTGCAACATTTTTCACTGAATTATGGTTTTTTTTCTCCATTGGAAAAGCACTGTAATGCATTAGAATAAATACACATGGCTCTCAATGTAAGGATCGATTCACCATTTAAAATGGGGAACCTGATCAGACTGGGGTCGGGAATGTGGAGGAAAATCATATTTCCCTAAAAAGAAACTGTGGTCTTTTGCGCACCGAAATGTGCCTCTGCACCCTGATGAAAATTCAGTCCTGGATCTTTATTCTTGGAACAAGTTATGAAAGGAGCAGTTGGCTACCTTCAGAGTTGGATTCCCAATGGAGGAAAGTTTACCACCAGGGATAGACTTTTAAACTTGCCAATGCTGTCATTTTTTAAGCTGTGGGCCTGACCTAGTATTCTCATTAAATTTTAGTTTAAGAAGTAATTACTAGCACAAGAAATTTCACATTTAAACTTGGTGATTGTTTCCTGCCGTACACTTCTGTTTATCTTTGTGTCTTACAGGTGTTAGTAATTAGAATTTTCACACCTTCGAACTTTCAGTAAGTCATGCTTAATCAAGGAACAGAGGCTTTGTTGTCTTCAGAATTCAACTGATTTGTTTTATTAAGTGAGAACTTGAATTAGGGTGAGAAAATTAGATGTGTTGGTAATTTTGCTGGTTTAAGATTTCTGAAAATTATAGGGTACAATTCAAACACCAACTAAATTTATTACAACAGGTCAATCTGTATAGTATGGGTGGGATTTGTTGTCATCCCCCCCCCCCCCCCCCCCCAGTTGTGTGTTTCTCGGCAGCACACTGTTCACTGGCGGTGGTATTTTCTGCTCCCGTTGCTGTCAATGGGAATTTCCATTGAAGCCTCTTCACACCGCCAGAAAACCCTCAAATGGGGGTGTACTGCCGGTGGGATGAGAAAATCCCACCACCCGCAAATGCCCGGAGAATTCCAGCCTAGGGCATTGTGTCTCTGTTTCTCACGTATACACACATTCTCCACTTGAAAAACACTATATGATTTAACCTGAAGAGAAACAGTCAAGTAAATTATATTAGAGACTGTAACAGCATGTTTTTGAAGAAATTGTGAGCACTACACACACTCAGACCTTGAACCTGCGTGAAGCTCAAAGTCACTACTCCAAGCAAAAATACCAAGTTCAAGTCCAAGGGTGCATATTCCTGGTCCTGTCAACGGTGAGGATCATAGCAGGTTGGGGCACAACATTTGGCAAAGTCAGTTTTTCACCGGAGGAAAGGTAAGTTGATATTTTCTCCTTCCAACTTTCATGGCGGTCTAATGGCAGATTGATTTTTCCGCAAATCCAAGCCCAGAACCATATTTGCATCCGTTTCTATATCATAAATACTAATTAAAAACCCAGCTTGCGAGAATCACGTTCACCCTCCAAATCTAATTGCCAAGCCAGTCAATGATTAGACTGATCTGATTCATGGTCATATATAAGTGGAGTGCACCTGGTGACCTTCACTTCACTTGTGACACATCGTTCACATACCTTTAACTGGGCTGCTGTCATATCTTGCAGCTGCTCTGATTCTGCACCAAGGCTGTGTAGGTTGCATACAGCATGCTGTTCAGTGGGTGGTCAGTCAATACATTTGGTTCCCGGGAGCTAGTGGCTTGGTATTGGGCAGCAGATGGCACTGTCACAGTCAAGGGGGACATCAGCAGCCTGTAAATGGGAAACTGTAAGGGAGGTGGATAGTCAATGGTCTCAAGGCAAGTGGGTAGGTCAACATAGGGCATGGGGACATCAACAGAAAACGGTTCGGGGGAGGACAGGAATATTGAAAACAAACATGATGGGCTCTCGGGTTAAAATGGAAGGCAAGAGAGTGATCAAAGGAATAGAAAGTTGGACATAGTGAGTATCGAAGAGGATAGGAGGAACTTGTATGTTAACAGGTGGAGGTTGGAAGCTGTTCTTGAAGCCAAAATACAGAGACACCATTTTGATGGTTTGATTAATGGTTAGGCACGGATTGATGCCAAGTCCCCAGCATGACATCGCTCTTCAGGATGCTGTGATCTGTCATTCTCGAGTGTGGAAGCGAGTCTGGTTCCCTTGGAGTGCACAGCGGCCCTGGGTCACTGTGCATGTGAAGTTTGCACATTCTTCCCATGTCTGCGTGGGTCTCATCTCCACAACAAAAAGATGTGCAGGATAAGTGAATTGCCACGCTAAATTGACCCTTAATTGGAAAAAAAGTATTCGATACTTGTGTGCAGCATGGTAGCACAAGTGGCTAGCACTGTGGCTTCACAGCGCCAGGGTCCCAGGTTCCATTCCCCGCTGGTCACGTCTGTGTGCGGAGTCTGCACGTTCTCCCCGTGTCTGCATGGGTTTCCTCTGGGTGCTCCGGTTTCCTCCCACAGTCTAAAGATGTGCAGGTTAGGTGGATTGGCCATGCTAAATTGCCCCTTAGTATCCAAAAAGGTTAGGAGGGGTTATTGGGTTACGGGGATAGGGTGGAAGTGAGGGCTTAAGTGGGTGAGTGCAGACTCTATGGGCCGAATGGCTTCCTTCTGCACTGTATGTTCTATTTTTTAAAAATACTCTAAAGTAAAAAAAAACCTTTGTGTGCACAGAAAGTGCTTCAGCAGTATCATCATGACTGTGCATTCGTCAGGACCCTTGCAATTTCAGGTCAGCATTGGTTTGGCAACTGGGAGTGATGTGGCCCAGTTAATGTCAACACGGCAGTTAAGGATAACTTGGTATCCTCGTAAATACTAAAGACCACTCAGGAAATGTGCAGAAGCTTTGCTCTCATCGCACTATAGTGCTTCACATTTTCATTCTACCAAAATGCGATGTCTACAAGGAAGCTTAATATACTGACTGCACTGTTACATTCAGAGATCCATGTCGATTGGCCTTATGAGACCTTGCACAGCAATTCAGTAAAGCCACGTCAGCCAGTTCGACAGGTACAAATTTAATTCCATTCCTCACATGCAATACACGGCCATTATGAAGTTAGGCACATGCCGATAAGATTGCATTCTCATTGCTGTCTAGCAGATATTATTAGAGTCACCATTGTTCTACATGCCGAGGGTGGAAACTAATAAAAGAGTACGGTTCAACTGTAAAAGCAGTAATGAGCTAACATGTGTTACAATCCCAGTTGATCTTGTAACTGGATGGGAAGATCCCAGAATGGAATCCTGGCTCAAAAGACTCTTGATCTTTTTAAAAATAAAACATGGAGGGACTTCCGGTGATGGTGATGTGCTGAGTAGACGATCTCCTCCAGACCATAACAAAATAGGCACTTTTAGGCGCATTTTGCCCGAAAATTCTAAAGCAACTCACCCTTAATCGAGAAAGGAAATAAATGGAACCATGCCAGGGAAAGGGAGCTCAAGAGGCTGAAGGGACAGTAGAAGCGGTAGAAAAGGACACGAGCAACAGGCGGACGAACCAGCGGACCCATGAGGCGAGGGGGCACCGGTCACCCAAGAGAGAGGGAGACCAACAACCCGAGCATCAGCCGCCCCACCACTACCTAGAGACAGATGGAAGGCATTCCTTATGAAGGAACTCAGCGCAATGAGCGAGACGATAAAGGTCTAAATCCAGGTGGCAGTCAAGGTGGCGATTACAGAGGTGATGATTTCCATGCAAAAAGCAATCGATGGATTGGGGAAGAAGGTGGAAGCGCAAGAAAAAACGATCCAGGAGCTGGAGAAGGCAGCGACAGACCAGAGCGACAGGATTGTCGCCCTGGAGGCAGAAGTCAAAAAAAGTTAGTGGCAGCCCAGGAAAGCTTGAAGGAGAAAGTCAAGGACCAAGACAATGGGTCTCGATGCCAGAACATTCAAATTGTGGGCCAGCCAGAGTGGATCGAGAACAGGTACCTGACGGGCTACATCATCCAAATGCTGGGCAAACCTAGTCGGGAAAGACAGCTTCCCCCAACCCCCGGAGATCGACAGAGCGTCCAGGTCGCTCTGACCGAAACCCAAGGCGGGGGTACAACCGAGGGCGATCATCGCAAAACTATATCGATACCAGGATCGTGAAAGGATCCTGAGGTGGGCGATACGGTCCAAGGCGAGTAGCTGGGAAGGACGCAAAATCCGGGTACATCAGGACATTCAGGGGGACTTGGCAAAATGCAGGGCCGAATTTAATCAGGCAAAACTGGCCCTGTACAAGAAAGGGGTAAGATTCGGAATTCTGTTTCCAACCAGGCTTTGGGTCACGTTCCAGAAGGAGCAACACTATTTCAACACACCGGCGGAGGCGGACAGGTTTGTTTGGTCAAACGGCCTGGACACGGGGTAGGCGAGGCAGCAATGAAGGTGAAATAGGAAGAAAGAGAGAGATAAAGAAATCTAATGGACGCATGATATGTTTGCGCGGGACTATGCTGCCTCGCTTTGATCAGAAAGACTGGGTCACAGGTAAGGGCGAGGGCAGTGGAACGCAGGTGAGGGTGAGGCATAGGCAGAGGGAGCGGACAGACAGCAGGCATAAGGCAAGGCGGTGCACCTCTAGGCAGGGAGAGAGTGTCTGGTTGTGGGGGGGGGGGGGGAGCACAGGGACAAGGTAGAGACCACTGAAGGTGGAGAAGGGGAGGGGGCGACAGAGGTGAGGGATTGGGGGGGGGGGGGGAACACGAAGGGGAGAAAGGATTGGTTTTCACATTGGCTTTGGCAGGTTCAGGGAACAAGATGGCGCCGCAAGCAGCCACTTTGGAGGGTCCCTAAACAAAGTGAGACCCCGGAGTGCAGAGCGCACCCACAATTGGCAGCAATTTTGGGTGCGCCCTGGACAAAGAGAAACTCTGGAGTACAGGGGTCCAACCTCATGGTGAGAACAGTGACTGTAGCCATTTTGGATGGCATCCTAACAAAAGGAAACCCCAGAGTTCAGTGGCACAACCACCAGGTGAGTATGGTTGTTCCCGCAGAAAGGGGGAGGGGCAAAAACCCCTCACCAGGATTATCACCTGGAACGTCAAGTGACTTAACTGCCCAGTGAAAAGATCCAGAGTCTTTGCCCACTTTAGAAGTTTGAAAGCCGACATAGTCTTCCAGCAAGAGACACACCTGAGGGAGAAGGAGCAACTGCAGGTAAGGAAGGGCTGTGTGGGACATACAATTCACGGGTGTTACAGGACGTGGGCTACGGGGGTAGCCATACTGATTAGCAAGGGGACGGTGTTCACGGCGAAAAGAACGGTTACGGACCAAGGGGGACGATACGTCATGGTCAGCGGTGTCCTAGACGGGGCACCGATAGTTCAGCTAAACGTGTACGCTCCCAAATGGGACGACGTAGACTGCATAAAGAAGACCATGGCCAGGATTCTCCAAAATCCCGGCCAAGTGTTGACGCCGGAGTAAACACTGGAGTGGTGTTTACGCCTGCTGGCCCAGCGATTCAGAGGCCCTTGGGGGCCAGCACGGCACCGGAGTGCTGCGCGCTGCACCGGCACTGAAAGGCGGCTCTGCACTGCAGGCGCCGGTCCGTGCATGCGCATGGCGGCCGTCTCCATGCTGGCGCATGCGCGTGATGTCTGTTTCTGCGCCAGCGCCAAGCAACAAGGCGGAGCCCTACAGCGGGCCCACGCAGAAGGAGATAAGCCCCCCTCCAGATCGTGGGCGCCCACCGATTGGTAGCCCCTGATCACGGGCCTTGACGCCGCGGAGGCCCCCCTCAGAATCTGATCCCCCCCCACCCCACCAGGACGGCCACCGGGGCCGCAGGTCCGAGCCCCCACCGGGTGGTACCAGGTTGGAACCACGGCAGCGGGAATTCGGCCGGTTGACCGCGGAGAAACGCCGCGGGTCCTTTATCACCGGCGCCACGTCGACCACGTGGGGGCACGATTGCCAGCGATTTTCCGGTCGCCATAGAATCACGTCCCGGCGTCGGAGAGGCATGGCGGGGATTTCCCACATCACTGGCGATTCTTCGACCCGGCGCGGGCTTGGAGAATCCCGGCCCATGGTGGAAATTCCCAACATCAACACACTCCAACTGATCATGGGGGCCGGCTTCAACTACGTACCGGACCCACTGACCGACCGGTCAAACCCCAAAACGATGGCTAGGGAACTGGGATCTTTCATGGAGCAGATAGCGACAGTGGACCCATGGCGGTTCCTACACCCTGGTGAGAAGGCAGTCTCATTCTTTTCGCCAGTGCACAAAGTATACACAGAATCGACTTCTTTGCAGTGAGGAAATTGGGTGTAAGGGCGGAATTCTTTGCCATAGTCATCTCCGATCCCTCTCCACATTACATGGATGTGAGGTTGGAGACGAGCCATGTCCAATGTCCTACGTGGAGGTTGGACACAGGCCTTTTGGCCAACAAGGTTTTCTGCCAGAAAACATCACAGGCCATAAGTGAGCATATAATTTACAACCAGAACGGGGAAGCCTTACCTTTCACTTTCTGGAAGGCACTGACGGCGGTGATTAGCGGAGAGATTATAGCCTACAAGGCACATAGAGATAGGGAAGAGAGGGTGGATAAGCAACAATTGATCGATTCCATCCTGGAGGTCAACAGAAAGTACCCCAAAGCCCTGAACGTAGAGCTTCTGGTGGAGAGGTAAAAGCTACAAACGGACTTTAACTTGCTATCCACCAAGAAAGCCAAGTGGGCCAACTCCGACATACATGGAGGGCCTTTACAAACACAGAGAGAAGGCTAGATGCCTGCTGGCTCACCAGTTGAGAAAGCAGGCAGCCACAAGGGAGATAGCGCAGGTGAAGGATAGAAGAGGTGGACTGGTAGCCCCCGGTAGGTGTGGGGCCAAGGTTGGTGCAAATTCGGCACCTTGCCCGCCTGCAGTGTAGCTGAGCCAAAAAAGGTCAACCAAGCATTTGAAGCACTCTACCGAGGACTGTACACCTCTGAGCCCCACGACGGGGACGCGGGGATGAAATGGTTCCTCGATGGACTGGACATGCCAGTCATGGGGGACGATAGGCGGAGGGAGCTGGAAGCGGTCATGGAGCGTATAAACTCCATGCAGGCGGGGAAGATGCCGAATTTGCACCAAGCTTGGCCCCACACCTACCGGAGGTTTTTGCGGATACCTAGCGAGGGGCACCCTGCCTCCAACACTAACACAGGCCACGATATTGCTGATTCCCCAAAAGGACAAACACCCACAGAATGTGGATCATACAGACCCATTTCACTGCTCGATATGGACGCAAAGATATTCGCAAAAGTCCTGGACAAAAAACTGGAGACCTGCGTACCAGAGGTGGTCGCAGAGGACCAATCAAGCTTTGTTAAGGGTGAACAGCTAACTGTGAACATCAGGCGCCTGCTGAATGTAATAACCCCATCTGGGGTAAGAACACCAAAGGCGATCGTCTCCATGAACGCAGAAAAGGCCTTCGACAGAGTCGAATGGAAGTACCTCCTTGAGGTATTGGAGTGGTTTGGGCTAGGGACAGGGTTCACCGCGTGAGTGAAATTCCTGTACAACGCCCACAAGGTAAGCTCTGAATAATTCCAGTTGCATAGAGGTACAAGGCTATGCCCACTGTCCCCACTCCTGTTCGCCCTGGCAATCGAACCCTGGCGATCACTGTTGTCATATGAGGAGAGATTGACCAGGTTAGGATTGTTCTCGCTGGAGTTCAGAAGAATGAGGGGGGATCTCATAGAGACTTATAAAATTCTAACAGGACTAGACAGGGTAGATGCCGAGAAGATGTTGTCAATTCAAACTCCACATGGATAGTGATCCGGGGCCAGGATCGAACCCGGTTCGTCGGCGCCGTGAGGCAGCAATGCTAACCACTGCACCACCATGTCACCACAAAATATAGTTATAAAGGTGCAAAGCACATACAGGGACAGAATGGCCATGCCACCATTGTGCTTGCTGTACTTCTTGACTTTCCTAACCCTACTGCTATACGTAGGTCTAGTTCTGACATTTGAACTACAGGTGAAGGTAGCCTACTGACTGCGATGCCCAGTTGTCTGGAGATGACCTTGGCGGGCATCTTCTTGAGGCCTGGAGGCCCTCAGTCTGTCCTGGAGCAGGTGCACCCTCCTTGGCCTGACAAGTTGACAGACAAAGGCAATTTAGAATGGCTGGACAAACACAGGAGTGTCCTGGGTGGATGCCCTGGGGTGTCCAGCAAACATACCTCCTCCCTGTGGTTGCCTGAAGACTCCTTTTGTAAGGGCCACGAAGAATCCAGCACGAGTTTTAAGGATACAAAGTAATAACATTTATTTACTGTAACAGATATACATAACAGTAGCAATAACTTCCCTTGCTACATACTCCTTCCTGCTGGTTCCTGAACTGGCCAGCTTTAATTATACTAGGAGTTTACTAGTGGTTTCTCCGCCCCCCTCATTGGGGAAGCTCATACTCCCACAGGATTGTGGGATAGTCATTAGTCCCCAGCCAATGGCAAGTAGGCAGGTTATAACATCCCTCCCCCCCAAAGTCCAAGGAATCCACCGAAGACCCTGGCGAAGGAGGGCGTCGGACTCGTTTGGCCGCAGGCCGGACACCATTTGCACGCGGCGCTGGATCAGGCGGCGTGTAACGAGATGGAGACCGGCGCTTCCGTGATGAACGGCGCAACGGTTGTACATCCACGGCCCGTGGACCCGAGGATTCCCCCTCTGATGCATCCTGTGTCTCCATCTCGGAGTCAGAGTCTGCTGCCTCCGTCATGTCAGCGTCTCTATCTCCATTCGGTCCCGTAGCGACCTGCACAGGCTTCGAGTGAGGCACCAGTGGAAGATTGTGAGGACTACCTTCCCTTGTCTCTGGTCTCTGCGGCTGTTGAAATGAGCTCTGGGGGCGGGGAATCTTTTGAGGGGGTGGTCTTCTGGACCGAACGTGGTCTACATGTTTTCACTGGAGACGACTGTGGTAGTATGCATTAGGGGGTCATGTGGGACTGTGAAGCCGTGATGTCATTGGCTGACAGATCCCGGGTCCTGGTTGGCTGTTGAGCTCTAGCTCCGCCCTGAAGGTGGAGTATAAGAACCAGGAGTTCTCCCCCGCAGGCCAGTCTGTTACTGAACTGCGGGGAACAAGTCACGCTTAATAAAGCCTCATCGACTTCATCTCTATTCGTCTCTCGTGAGTCTTTGTGCGCTACAATTTATTAAGCGTGCTTAAAGGACTATGGAGCTCAGGATCATCCCGGAATGCCTGAGGATCAGCCCCAACGCAGTGAACTCAGCAGCAGTTTTTAAACACTGGCAGACTTGTTTCGAAGCATACCTCCGAACGGCCCCCGGCCGGGTCACAGAAGACCAGAAACTACAGGTCCTGCATTCGAGGGTAAGCCCGGAAATTTTCCCTCTCATAGAAGACGCAGAGGATTTCCAGACAGCGTTCGCAGCACTAAAAAGCATCTATGTTCGCCCAGTGAACCAGATCTACGCACGCTACCAACTTGCAACGAGACGGCAAAGTCCCGGAGGATCGCTAGACGAATTCTACGCCGCGCTGCTAATTTTGGGACGGGCCTGCAGCTGCCCGCCGGTAAACGCGATTGAACACACGGACATGTTAATTCGCGATGCGTTTGTGGCTGGTATGAACTCTCCCCAAATCCGCCAAAGACTTTTAGAAAAAGAGTCGCTAGGACTCTCAGAGGCAAGGGCCCTTGCAGCCTCACTAGATGTGGCCGTACGGCCCCGACCGCGCGGCAGACCCTTGGGCTCCATGGACCCCCGTCGCGACAAACCCCCCCCACCCCACAGGCTTGCGCGGTTCAGACGCCAAGTCGTCCCGGGGGAGCCCACTGCTATTTCTGCGGCCAGGCGAAACACCCCCGGCAGCGCTGCCCGGCCCGCACAGCGATTTGCAAGATATGCGGGAAAAAGGGCCATTTTGCGGCTGTGTGCCGGTCTCGGGAGGTCGCCGCTGTCCCCGGAGAAGAAGGAGTCCTGCGCGTTTCTTTTTTTTAATATAAATATTTTATTGAAAATTTTTGGCCAACCAACACAGTACATTGTGCATCCTTTACACAATATTATAACAACACAAATAACAATTACCTATTTTATAAACAAAAAAATTTTTTTTAAAGTGAATAAATAATAAATAACAAAAATGAAAACTAACCCTAATTGGCAACTGCCTTATCACAAGTAACTAGCTTTTGGAGCGCTGCTCCTTCCTCAGGTGAATGAAGAGGTCTGTTCCAGAAACACATATATAGACAAATTCAAAGATGCCAGACAATGTTTGGAATGCAAGCATTAGCAGGTGATTAAATCTTTACAGATCCAGAGATGGGGTAACCCCAGGTTAAAGAGGTGTGAATTGTCTCAAGCCAGGACAGTTGGTAGGATTTCGCAGGCCAGATGGTGGGGGATGAATGTAATGTGACATGAATCCCAGGTCCCGGTTGAGGCCGCACTCATGTGTGCGGAACTTGGCTATAAGTTTCTGCTCGGCGATTCTGCGTTGTCGCGGGTCCTGAAGGCCGCCTTGGAGAACGCTTACCCGGAGATCAGAGGCTGAATGCCCTTGACTGCTGAAGTGTTCCCCGACTGGAAGGGAACATTCCTGCCTGGTGATTGTTGCGCGATGTCCGTTCATTCGTTGTCGCAGCGTCTGCATGGTCTCGCCAATGTACCACGCTTCGGGACATCCTTTCCTGCAGCGTATGAGGTAGACAACGTTGGCCGAGTCGCACGAGTATGTACCGCGTACCTGGTGGGTGGTGTTCTCACGTGTAATAGTGGTATCCATGTCGATGATCTGGCACGTCTTGCAGAGATTACCATAACAGGGTTGTGTGGTGTCATGGTCACTGTTCTGAAGACTGGGTAGTTTGCTGCAAACAATGGTTCGTTTGAGGTTGCGCGGTTGTTTGAAGGCAAGTAGTGGGGGTGTGGGGATGACCTTGGCAAGATGTTCATCGTCATCAATGACGTGTTGAAGGCTGTGAAGAAGATGACGTAGTTTCTCCGCTCCGGGGAAGTACTGGACGACGAAGGGTATTCTGTCGGTTGTGTCCCATGTTTGTCTTCTGAGGAGGTCGGTCCAGTTTTTCGCTGTTGGAACTGTCGATCGATGAGTCGAGTGCCATATCCCGTTCGTACGAGGGCATCTTTCAACGTCTGTAGATGTCTGTTACGCTCCTCCTCGTCTGAGCAGATCCTGTGTATACGGAGCGCTTGTCCATAGGGGATGGCTTCTTTAATGTGTTTAGGGTGGAAGCTGGAGAAGTGGAGCATCATGAGGTTATCCGTGGGTTTGCGGTAAAGCGAAGTGCTGAGGTGACCGTCCTTGATGGAGACGAGTGTGTCCAAGAATGCAACTGATTTTGGAGAGTAGTCCATGGTGAGTCTGATGGTTGGATGGAACTTATTAATGTCATTGTGTAGTCGTTTCAGTGATTCTTCGCCGTGGGTCCAAAGGAAAAAAATGTCATCGATGTATCTGGTGTATAACATCGGTTGAAGGTCCTGTGCGGTGAGTAGGTCCTGTTCAAACTTGTGCATGAAGATGTTGGCGTATTGGGGTGCGAATTTGGTCCCCATGACTGTTCCGTGCGTCTGAATGAAGAACTTGTTGTCGAAGGTGAAGACGTTGTGATCCAGAATGAAGCGCTTCTGAATGAAGAACTTGTTGTCGAAGGTGAAGACGTTGTGATCCAGAATGAGGCAAAGGAAAGGGGACAGCTGCCCCCGACTATGTCTGAGGCAATGATATCGCTTCTCCTAAAGAAGGAAAAGGACCCGCTGCAATGCGGGTCCTATAGACCTATTTCCCTCCTAAATGTAGACGCTAAGATTCTGGCCAAGGTAATGGCAATGAGGATAGAGGATTGTGTCCCGAGGGTGGTCCATGAGGACCAAACTGGGTTTGTGAAGGGGAGACAGCTGAATACGAATATACGGAGGCTGCTAGGAGTAATGATGATGCCCCCACCAGAGGGGGAAGCGGAGATTATGGTGGCGATGGATGCCGAGAAAGCATTTGATAGAGTGGAGTGGGATTATTTGTGGGAGGTGCTGAGGAGATTTGGTTTTGAAGATGAGTATGTTGGATGGGTGCAGCTGTTGTATAGGGCCCCAGTGGCCTCCACGGAGTAGGGGAGGTTGCGGGACTTTATATTGGTCACGAATGGATGGGGATCTGCATACCTTTGGCTCCATAGAGGGACAAGGCAGGGATGCCCTCTGTCCCCGTTACTGTTTGCACTGGCGATTGAGCCCCTGGCAATAGCATTGAGGGGTTCCAAGAAGTGGAGGGGAGTACTTAGAGGAGGAGAAGAACACCGGGTATCTCTGTATGCGGATGATTTGTTGTTATATGTAGCGGACCCGGCGGAGGGGATGCCAGAGATAATGCGGACACTCCGGGAGTTTGGAGAATTCTCAGGATATAAACTGAACATGGGGAAAAGTGAGTTGTTTGTGGTGCATCCAGGGGAGCAGAGCAGAGAAATAGAGGACTTTCCGCTGAGGAAGGTAACAAGGGACTTTCGTTACTTGGGGATCCAGATAGCCAAGAATTGGGGTACATTGCATAGGTTAAATTTAACGCGATTGGTGGAACAAATGGAGGAGGACTTCAAGAGATGGGACATGGTATCCCTGTCACTGGCAGGGAGGGTGCAGGCGGTTAAAATGGTAGTCCTCCCGAGATTCCTCTTTGTGTTTCAGTGCCTCCCGGTGGTGACCACGAAGGCTTTTTTCAAAAGGATCGAAAAGAGTATCATGAGTTTTGTGTGGGCCGGGAAGACCCCGAGAGTGAGGAAGGGATTCCTACAGCGTAGTAGGGATAGGGGGGGGCTGGCACTACCGAGCCTAAGTGAGTACTACTGGGCCGCCAATATCTCAATGGTGAGTAAGTGGATGGGAGAAGAGGAGGGAGCGGCGTGGAAGAGATTGGAGAAGGCGTCCTGTAGGGGGACTAGCCTACAAGCTATGGTGACGGCCCCACTGCCGTTCTCACCGAAGAAATACACCACAAGCCCGGTGGTGGTGGCGACTTTGAAAATTTGGGGACAGTGGAGACGGCATAGGGGAAAGACGGGAGCCTTGGTGGGGTCCCCGATAAGAAATAACCATAGGTTTGCCCCGGGGAGAATGGATGGGGGATTTGGAATATGGCAAAGAGCAGGAGTAACGCAACTGAAAGATCTGTTTGTGGATGGGAAGTTCGCAAGTCTGGGAGCGCTGACCGAGAAATATGGGTTGCCCCAAGGGAATGCATTCCGGTATATGCAACTGAGGCTTTTGCGAGGCAGCAGGTGAGGGAATTCCCGCAGCTCCCGACGCATGAGGTGCAGGACAGAGTAATATCAAAGACATGGGTGGGGGACGGTAAGGTGTCAGATATATATAGGGAAATGAGGGACGAGGGGGAGATTATGGCAGATGAGCTGAAAGGGAAATGGGAAGAAGAGCTGGGGGAGGAGATTGAGGAGGGGCTGTGGGCGGATGCCCTAAGTAGGGTAAACTCATCGTCCTCGTGTGCCAGGCTAAGCCTGTTTCAATTTAAGGTGTTACACAGGGCGCATATGACTGGAGCACGGCTCAGTAAATTTTTTGGGGTAGAGGATAGGTGTGCGAGATGCTCGAGAAGCCCAGCGAATCACACCCACATGTTCTGGTCATGTCCGGCACTACAGGGGTTCTGGGTGGGGGTGACAAAGGCGCTTTCAAAAGTAGTAGGAGTCCGGGTCGAACCAAGCTGGGGGTTGGCTATATTTGGGGTTGCACAAGAGCCGGGAGTGCAGGAGGCGAGAGAGGCCGATGTTTTGGCCTTTGCGTCCCTAGTAGCCCGGCGCAGGATACTGTTGATGTGGAAGGAAGCCAAGCCCCCGGGGGTGGAGACCTGGATAAATTACATGGCAGGGTTTATAAAGCTGGAACGGATTAAGTTCGTCCCAAGGGGATCGGCTCAAGGGTTCACCAGGCGGTGGCAACCGTTCGTCGAATACCTCACAGAAAGATAGAGGGAATGGAAAACAAGAAGGCAGCAGCAGCCCAGGGGGGGGAGGGGGGGGGGGGAGGAACCAGAAGGAGTCTCAGGGTTATTAATATATATGTATAATATGTATAGGTCGTTGCTATAAATAATTGTATATTGGACTGTTAAATCATATTTTTGGAGAGTGTTTATCTGAGACAAGGCAGTTGCCATTTAGTTTTAGTTTTAGTTATATATTATTTATTCTTTGTTTATAAAACAGGTCATTGTTATCTATACTGTTATATTATTGTGTAAAGGATACACAATGTACTGTGATGGTTGACCAAAAATTTTCAATAAAATATTTAAAAAAAAAAAAAATAAAGCCTCATCGACTTCATCTCTATTCGTCTCTCGTGAGTCTTTGTGCGCTACAACGACCCTGGGCTTGCACTTGGTAAGATATAGGGCCCGTTTGGCGAAAGATTACACCAGGAACCCATTGGGCACCACCAGCAAAATTCCGAACGAACACTGGGTCGCCGGGCGCAAACTGCCGAGTCGGCCGATGCCGAGAAAATCCCTGTCCCTGCCGTTCTTGTGTGCGGCGTACTTTTGCGCCAATGTCCGGGAAAACCATACTAAGGCGGGTGCGAAGTCTCCAGCCCATTAGGAGTTCTGCGGGAGCTACCCCAGTCACTGCATGGGGGGTGGTCCTGTATGTAAACAAAATGCGAGCCAGTCTCGTGTCCATTGATCCGAAAGACTGCTTCTTTAGGCCTCTTTTGAATGTCTGCACTGCGCGCTCTGCCAACCCATTTGAAGACGGGTGGTAAGGGGCAGTGCGGATATGGCGGATGCCGTTCATCTTCGTGAACCTCGCAAACTCCTCACTCATGAATGGAGTGCCGTTATCCGTGACCAGCACCTCGGGGAGGCCATGCGTACTAAACGATAAACGCATCTTTTCAATTGTTGCGCAGGACTTTGTCCCCTGCATCTTATGCACCTCTAGCCATTTGGACTGGGCGTCAATGAGTAGAAGGAACAGGGATCCTTGAAAAGGGCCTGCGAAATCTGCATGCAAGCGTGCCCAAGGCCGCCCTGGCCATTCCCAGTGATGTAGGGGCGCGGCCAGCGGAAGCTTCTGATGCTCCTGGCAAATGGAGCAGTTTTGGGCCACCTTCTCAATGTCGGCGTCGAGGCCTGGCCACCAGACATAACTCCGGGCCAACATTTTCATTTTGGTCACGCCTGGATGCCCATTGTGCAAGTCTGTTAGTATCAGCTCCTGGCCTTTTTCCGGGACAATCACATGCGTCCCCCACATGAGGATGCCGTCTTCCACGTTGAATTCTGACAGCTTGGAGGAAAATGCCCGCAACTCGCCTGGGAGCTGTCTATGCTGCCCACCATACAGGACTATGTGCCGAACCTTTGACAGGACTGGCTCCGTCTGGGTCCACTCATGGATCTGTGATGCCGTGACAGGCAAGGTGTCCATAAAATTTAGGGTTGCAAGCACCTCGCCGGTTGTGGGGGTCGACATGGGGCCGGTCGATAAAGGCAATCGGCTCAGTGCGTCGGCATTTGCTATCTGCGTACCTGGTTTGTGCTCCAGAGAATACTCGTATGCAGCAAGCAACAAAGCCCAGCGCTGGATCCGTGCAGAAGCAATGGGCGGTATTGGCTTATCCTCTCTGAAAAGTCCCAGCAGGGGCTTATGATCAGTCACGATAGTGAAATGGCGGCCGTACACGTACTGGTGGAAGCGTGTCACCGCATAAACCACTGCCAGGCCCTCCTTCTCGATCTGCGCGTACTTTTTCTCTGCTGCTGTCAATGTGCGGGATGCGAAAGGTATCGGTCTTTCGGCCCCGTTGTCCATCTTGTGGGACAGGACAGCCCCAATACCATACGGGGATGCATCACATGTGACGAGCAAAGGCTTTCCAGGATCCTAGTGGGTTAGTAACACAGACGACGACAATTGTTGCTTTACCCGCCGGAAAGCGGTTTCTTGCGGCTGACCCCAAACCCAGGTGTGATTTTTCTTTAGCAGAAGGTGCAAAGGGGCCAGCGTAGTTGCCAGATTGGGGAGGAACTTCCCGTAATAGTTTACGAGACCGAGAAAAGAACTAAGATGCGAAGTGTCAGTCGGGGCGGGGGCATGTTGAATTGCACGCACCTTCTCTGTGACGGGGTGCAGACCTTCGCGATCCACCCGATAACCTAGGTAGACTACTTCCTTTGCCTGAAATACGCACTTTGTGCGACGTAAACGGACTCCAGCCTCCGAAAGGCATCTAAGGACAGCCTCCAGATTTTCCAAATGTTCCTGCTCCGACGTCCCTATAATCAAAACGTCATCTAGGTAGACAGCCACACGTGGTAAATCTCTCAAAATGCCCTCCATAACACGTTGAAAGATTGCACAGGCAGAGGATACTCCAAAGGGCAACCGTGTATATTCATACAGGCCCCGGTGTGTATTAATCGTTACATATGGTCGGGAGGCAGGGTCCAGCTCCAACTGCAGGTAGGCGTGACTCATATCTAATTTTGTGAACGAGAGTCCACCTGCAAGTTTCGCGTAGAGATCCTCTATGCGAGGCATTGGATATCAGTCGAGTCGGGAAACCGTATTCACTGTAAGTTTATAGTCGCCACACAAGCGAACTGTGGCATCTGGCTTCATTACAGGTACAATTGGTGCTGCCCAGTCAGCAAAACAGACGGGCCTGATAATACCCAAACTCTCCAAACAAGTGAGCTCCCCTTCTACCTTCTCGAGCAAGGCGTAAGGCACTGGGCGCGCCCGGAAATAGCGCGGCCTGGCTCCTGGTTCAACTTGGATACGGGCTACGGCCCCTTTTATTTTCCCCAAACCAGGCTAGAATACATCTGGGTATCGTCCTAGCACCTCAGTCAACCCTTCAGAAACTGTTTGGAGGATGTGCTGCCATTGCAACCGCAAAGGTACATGGATTACGGGAAAATTATATAGTGTAGATTTATTTGTTCTTAAGGGCAGCACGGTAGCATTGTGGATAGCACAATTGCTTCACAGATCCATGGTCCCAGGTTCGATTTCGGCTTGGGTCATTGTCTGTGTGGAGTCTGCACGTCCTCCCCGTGTCTGCGTGGGTTTCCTCCGGGTGCTCCGGTTTCCTCCCACAGTCCAAAGATGTGCGGGTTAGGTGAATTGGCCAATGATAAATTGCCCTTAATGTCCAAATTGCCCTTGGTGTTGGGTGGAGGTGTTGAGTTTGGGTAGGGTGCTCTTTCCAAGAGCTGGTGCAGACTCAGGGGGCCGAATGGCCTCCTTCTGCACTGTAGATTCAATGATAATCTATGATTAATCTAGGACAAAGGTTCGGCACAACATCGTGGGCCGAAGGGCCTGTTCTGTGCTGTATTTTCTATGTTCTATGTTCTATGTTAAATTGCGCAACCAGTCCCGACCCAACAGGCTGGGCCCATGGCCCCGCACCACGATAAGTGGGAAACGTCCCTCCTGGCGTCCATAGACAACAGGGGTCATTGTAGTTCCTGCAATGTCCAGTGGTTCCCCTGTGTAGGTGGCCAACCTGGCCTGTGAGTCGGTTAATGTAAGGGTCTGTATACCCTGCTTGATGAGGTCGAATGTCCTCTGGGCGATCATGGAGACCGCTGCGCCAGTATCCAACTCCATCTCAAGCAGGTGGCCATTGACCCGGACTGTCACCTTAATGGGGGCCACACGGGGAGCTGCCACACAATGCAGCTGCAGGCAGTCGCCCTCCGTCTCCACGTCCTCAGGAGTAGTCGCCGCAGGTTCATCCACATGGAAGGTACGGCCTCTGGGCTGGTCCCAGTTACGGCCCCTGGGCTGGTCCCAGTTTTGGTCGGAACGGCGCCCCCAGGACCGCCGTCCGCGACGGGGTCGGCGCCTACAAGTCTGACACGGACATGGCTCCCCATCCATTGGCTCTGCAGAAGGCTCCCTTCGGGGAGGAATGTCCGACCGCCACGGGCGTCGGTCCGGACGTTGCCTCGCCCAAGGTACCGCAGGAGTGCGGGGGGACGTTTTCGGACGGAAGGGGTTGCGCCCCAAGGCATGCACTTCCATTCCCTGTAGCTCCTGTACTCCTCGCTCTGCGCTCTCTCGGGACAATACTATTTGAATGGCCTGTTGAAAAGTCAATGTTGGCTCCGCTAACAACTTTTTCTGGGTGGCCGCATTGTTAATACCGCAAACCAAACGGTCGCGTAACATTTCTGACAAGGTCTCACCATAGTCACAGTACTCCGCAATCCTGCGTAGCCTGGATAGAAAATCGGCAAGGGATTCTCCAGGGGTCCTCTCAGCGGTATTAAACCGGTAACGCTGGACTATCGTGGACGGGGTTGGGTTAAAATGTTGCCCCACTATATTCACAAGTTCATCAAACGTTTTGGTGTCCGGCGCAGCTGGGTACGTAAGGCTCCTAATCACCCCAAATGCATGCGGGCCGCAGGTGGTGAGCAATATGACCACCTGCCGCTCGTTTTTGGTGATATTGTTTGCCCGGAAATAGTAACGCATCCGTTGTGTGTACTTATCCAGCTTTCCAGCGCAGCATCAAAAACATCCAAACGCCCGTACAGAGGCATGGTATAATAGAAAACAACTTCCAACCAGTATCCAACAAAAATCCAGGGAGGTGGCTTCAGCAGTGTAGACAGCTGTTCACTTTAACGTTCGTCGCCAGTTTTGTAAGGGCCACGAAGAATCCAGCACGAGTTTTAAGGATACAAAGTAATAACATTTATTTACTATAACATATATACATACCAGTAGCAGTAACTTCCCTTGCTACATACTCCTTCCTGCTGGTTCCTGAACTGGCCAGCTTTATTTATACTAGGAGTTTACTAGTGGTTTCTCCGCCCCCCTCATTGGGGAAGCTCGTACTCCCACAGGATTGTGGGATAGTCATTAGTCCCCAGCCAATGGTAAGTAGGCAGGTTATAACAACTCCTCCCTGACTCCTCGAGAAGAACGGACACCTCCCTTGTCCCACTCTCACCTAACCACTAATGGATCTTCACTCATGGCTGTAGTGATGATGTGCACATCCAGCACAAACTGCCACACCCTTCTCCAACATGACCTTCATACTTCTCATGGAGATTTCGATGTACTGACATGACAGAGTCATTACATCAGACAGAATGTGGATGGAATCCTCCATTCATCATCAAATCTGCTTACAGCTTCGGATAACCATGCCTGTTGTTCCCCTGCCTGTCTTTGAAGTTCCATTATTTCTTGGAGCGGCAATTCCAGAGACTTGCCATCGAACCCGAACTGAAACTCAGCTAGGGCCTGGTCTCCAGCAGACTCCGAGTGTCGGAGAGCTTGGCTGTCACTGCCCGTGTCTTTGAGGGGCTCACCAGATAATGACGCTAAGCTTACTCTAGAACTAGTGTCCACCAAGCTGTGTGTCTCTGTGTTGTTGGAAGGTGCATGTGAACGCAGTGAAGAGTATTCCACGGATGCTTCCTCAGGATCCTCATCTGATGTGGTGTGGGGCTGATGTGCTGGCTAGTGTTCTGCCTTTGTCTTTTCTTGCTGAAATAGATAATTAGTCATTGCATCCTAATTGGGTTAATAGGTCACTCAAAGTCATTGTCCATGTGCAACCAATGTATGCTGTGTGGACCCTCACTGGCTTGATGCGGGACACTGATATTGCCTTCCATGCAGGCATGGACGCTGTCCTCTCTGGTGAGATCTGCTCTTTGTATGGACAAGAGTTGTTTCAATTCTGCCATCTCCCTCTCTAGTCTGAAATCTTTCCTTTTTGTTGTAGATCTTATCCTGTGTAAATACAGATATGTTGACTGAACACCACGGATGAAAGAGAAGATCAGAAGCATGCAGCCTGTTATGTGCACTGAGCCGTCCCCAGTAAGGGCTGATGGCATGTTTTGTTGCAGGATGTTACATGAGATGGTGATGTTGAAGTATCTGTCAGAGAAGTAGTGCTGATGTTCTTCCTGCTGGTAGTGCATGAGATCTTTGTGAACTGTAACCATTAGACTTCCTGACGAGAGTGAGAGTTTGGTGTGAGAAGGATGACTTACGGGGGCTGAACAATGAGATCATTCATCCCCATCCTGCACTGCAGGGTGATCCTCTTCGGAGGTCCACACATGCTGACCTCTCTGGCGACCTCCTCAAAAGCTAGCATGGTGAGGTTAGTGGATCGCCAGCTCCCATCCCAAAGGTAGAGGACTTCCTGCTGGTGCTGGACCATCTGAAGGAATCTCCAGAACTTGGAGGTTAGTCCTCATGGGGCTATTTTTGTCTTTACCACAACAGGTTCTGGGATGTTTGTGGGTGCCATTTAAATATGGCATCCTGCACTTCAGCTACAGGAGGTAATGGTGGGCTGGACAAATCCCCACTTATGTATAATTGATGCTCTGGTATGAGAACCCGCCCCACTACCCAGGAAGTATTACAGCAAGTTTTGCATCCCCCGCTGGACTTATTCTCCAGAACATAAAACTCTGCCTCAAATTTGGGGGTGGGGGGGATAGGCAGAAATTGTTTTACAGAGGCCATCAGAAGACATAAAACAATTCAACTGATAAATGCAATTATACCATAGTAATATATGTCAACTTTAAAGATTTTGAATGTGTTGTTACGGAACCGGCCAGATCCCCAATTTAAATTGGGAAACCAGATGAGAAACCCCAACAATTTTTCAATTTGTAAATTGTGAGGAAAGAGATTTTTTTGCATTAAAACACAGTTTATTAGCATTAAAGAAAAAAATGCTTTTCAATTAACAGTTAAACAGTTCTTTAAAAAGTAAAGGGTGGGATTCTCTGAAATGGAGACAGAGTGTTCGCGCCATCGTGAACGCTGTCGAGGTTCACGACGGCGCGAAACAGCCCCGGTCCCGACCGATTCAGGGCCCGATAATGGGCTAGGAGCGGCGCGTTTCATTTACGCGGGCCAGGCCTTGGCGCCGCGTAAAGGCGGCGCCGCATACATGACGCGGCCGGCGCCGCAAAACTGGCGTCATCCGCGCATGCGTGATTGCCGTTCTCTCCGAGTCCGCCCCGCAAGAAGATGTCTGACGGATCTTGCGGGGCTGCGGAAGAAAGGAGGTCCTCCTTCAGAGAGGCCGGCCCGACGATCGGTAGGCACCGATCGCGGGCCAGACCCCATTTGAGGGGTACCCCAAGCGTTCCCGCGCTGTTCCCACCGGCAGCGACCAGGTGTGGACGGCGCCGGGGGGAACCCGCCATTTTAGGCAGGCCGCTCGGCCCATCCGGGCCAGAGAATCGCGGGGGTACCGGTGAATCGCCATTTTGGCTGTCTCGGGCGATTCACTGTACCGCGCCGCGCAAAACGCGATTGTGCCGATCTGGCCACCTCCGTGAATCGCGAGGGCGTCGGACTGGTGTCGTGGGAAAATCTGGCGACCCAGTCGATTCTCCCAACCGGCGCGGGAGAGGAGAATCGCGCCCAATGTCTTTCAGCTTACTTCCCATCTATTTCTAAAATTATAATTAAGCAATATCCACACACAGGTCAAATGCCATTTATTAATACACTTAACACTTAGTGGCTTACAGATTTATTCACAAAGTCCTTGGAGAGAAACTTTCATAAGTGAGACTAAGAAACATAACTCCTTTTGTCAAAACCCAGAGCAGAACACTAAAAGGAAACTAAACAACAGACACAGGACAGTGCTGAAAAAACTAAAAACTGACCCAGCCTCTCCCATGAGTGACATCACAGCCTGCCTAGCAGTTAATCCCTTAATCATAGCTTTAGCAGACATTAATGGGAACAATGGCCCACAGCGAGCACATTTAGCCGCGTGTTTCCAGGTGTTTGCAGCGCCGAGAAACACAACGCTATCACACGTCACTCAGGTTAGATAGGAGTTCACAGCAGCTGAGGAGCTCCACTCACCGGAACTCCTATTTCAGTTAGCTAATCTTCTTAGCCATATCAGTTTGTGAACAGGACAACAGAAACTGCACTAATGGCAGGAATAGCAAAGTATGTTCCATTCAGTCACATTATTTCAGCAGACAAGATGACAATTTGACTAAAATGGTTAATGTAAAGTAAATTAAAATAGCGCTGATGTTTCTGGAGTATCCAATTGTTAGTGAAGAATTGGCAAACAATACACATTTTGGGATCTTTGACAATGGCTTGCATTTCTATAGCTTTTAATGTAGTCAAACATTTAAAGGCACTCAAGTGGTACGTTGTAAGAAGTGTAGGAGATGAAAGGCTTTCAGCTGAAAATGAAAAAACGAAGCAAAAATGCGAAAGGGTGGGAGTTCTACACATTCCAAGGTGTTTCACAGCCATTGTAGAACTTTGAAATGCAACCACTACTGCAATGCACTGAAACATAGCTGTAAATGAATGCACATGGTTCCAAAAATAGCCAAATAATAATAACCAAATAATTTGTTCTGGTGATGTTGTACAGGACAGCAGGAAATTTCCTTTTGATTAGTGCCATAGGATCTTTTATGTTCTTTCAGGGAAACTTGACTTAATGTCTCATCTGTAAAATGACACCGACATCATGCAGCACTTAAATGTCAGCCGAGATTATTTGTTCAAGCCTCTGGATTGAACCTTGAACCAATGGCTTTCTCAGAGAGGTGAAGGTTCTATCACTGAACCACAACTGGCAAATTAGTGTGGACATGGAGGTGGAAATTAAATTCAAGTTGTCTTTTTACCAATCTGAAAAATTTACTGAAATTTACTAAATTTTGAATATCCTACCACTTGCACTTGAAAAAGAACCATGGGCGGGATTCTCCGTTAGCTGATGCCAAAATTGGGAAATACCATTGGACGGAGAATACCTTCCGTCGCCAAAATCGTGGCATGTAGCGATTTGACAACAAATCGTGATTCTCCGTCACCTCAAAAACGGCGTCAATGTGTTTCACTCCGCACGTACAATAAACACCGTTTGCATATCATTAGCGGGTCCGACCTGGTATTCTTCGCCTCCAATGGGTCGAGTTCCCGACGGCGTGATTCACTTGTGCTTTTAAAAATAGAGAAACCGGCATGGTGGCTGCTGAGGGAGATGGACGGGGTACAGACAGTGTCCAACATTGCCATTGTTTGCTGGCAGTTGCGCTGCTGGCCGGGGAGCATCTGCCAGGGCCAATGGGCGTAGTGGGGATGGCCAGGAGGTGAGCTATGGGGTGGGGGTGGGCAGGCACGGAGCACCATTGCTGCAGCCGGCAAGGCAGTATGAAACTGTGCACACTGCTAACAGTCCACTAAGAACACGAGTTATAAACGTGTCCCCCAGCCGACCCATCAGCTGTATGAGTGTGCTCCAGCACAATCAGTGCCATCGTTTTGGCTCATATAAATGTGTGTGGAGAGTGTAATGTATGTGCGGCTTCAGTTTGTCAGTCTCCTGAGTGTCCACCACGGACCGAGCAAAACCTGCACTGTTTTTCATCCGAATCAATGGTGTTCCACCCGGCACTTGTGCTGGCCCCTAAATAGTTGCAGAATCAGTGCAAGTGTGGTGCCAGTTTTTCTGTCGTGTAAGTCCACAAATTCTCCGTTGACGGCTACACTTAGTATCAGAAACGGAGAATCCCGCCCATTGAGTCTTGAGTCACCAATAAGACAGCATTGTTATTTTTCTCCTAAAATCTATTTAACCTGCAACACTAGGATGGATTTTATGTGCCTCCATTGGATGTGTTTTTGGTGGGGATGCATGTAAAATAGAGTGGGTGTCAACCTCACCATTCCCGAGTTCATTTCCATAATACATGTGGGGGTGGGGGTAACTGAAATCGGCAGCCCACCCACCATTATTTAAATAAATAATTAAGGGGAAATTGAACTTCTTAACAAGCCAACTGACATCAATAATATGCTGCCCTACCATAATAGGGGAGTCAGGTGGGCCGTCAATTTGAAATGCGTTATAAAAGGGTGGAAGGAAGGGGGGATAATATTTTCGGAGATGTCCCAAGACAATAGGCCCCTTTCCTCCTGCTTTATATAACACACCGCCCCTAAACTATCCAAACCCTCCCTGCCCAAAGCCCCAAACTTACCTTGCTCCGGGAACATAGAATCATAGAATCCCTACAGTGCAGAAGGAGGTCATTTGGTCCATCAAGTCTGCACAGACCCTCTGAAAAAGCACCCAACACATCCCACCACACCAGCCCCATACGCCCCACCACCCCAGCAACCCCGCAACCCCAACTAACCTTTAGACACTAAGGGTCACAATTTTGCATCGCTAATCCACCTAACCGGCACATCTTTGGACTGTGGGAGGAAACCGGAGCACCCGGAAGAAACCCATGCAGACACATGGAGAATGTGCAAACTCGGGCGGCACTGCGGCACAGTGGTTAGCACTACTGCCGCATTCTGCTGAGTGCCTGGGGTAAATCCTGGCTCCGGGCCACATCGGTGTGGATTTTGCACCTTCTCCCCGTGGCTGCATGGATCTTGTAGTGATCTGTATATCTGCTAGTTTATTAAGGGTTAATAACTGTATCATAGTGTTCATGTATTCATGTATATAAACTGAACTCAGAGGTTCTTCCCTCTCTTCGAACCAGGGGTAACTGGACAGCAGAGTGTTAGAGAGATATAGCTTAGTTGGCACGTGTAGTTAAACATAGTTCATTCTTCTTCTGATTTACTTTATCATCAGTTATAGTTGTGGAGAGTGAACGCATTCATTAGTGTTTATATTCGTTATTTATTAAATGTTATTTGTTTTAAATTGAAGACTAATACAACCATCAGATCATTCTGGGAGTAAGCAAAGAGTAACGCCGTATTATGATCACGTAATATAACAGGTCTCACCCCCACAACACAAATATGTTCAGGGTAGGCAAATATGCTAAATTGCCCCTTAATTGGAAAAAAAAGAATTAGGTACTTTAAATTTATAAAAGTAAAGAATGTGCAAACTCCACACAGTCAACCATGGTGGGAATCGAACCCGGGTCCCTGGCTCTGTGAGGCAGCAGTGTTAACTATGGGCCTTCTTCTTGGGCCTGCTCACAGTGCCAAATAATGTTTGCCTAATGCTGTTAGATCGGTAGAAAATTCGCTCCACACCAACTTTGCTTCTATGGGAGGAGGAAGTATTGTGTTGCAAATGGAGCTGTCCATCTCGCTCAATAACTGGCTGCCCATTATATGAGAATAACCTTGTTTCAAGGATTTGGCTGCTGTGGAAAATATGTCTGGGCACTGCGTCAGAATTTAAAAGATCATCCACAAACTAAATATCAATGGAAATATCAATTTTTGTCACAAATGAGACAATCTTACATGTGGGTCATGGTGGTCCAGTGGTATTGCTATTGTAGTAATAATCCAGAGGTTGAAACTAATGCTCTGCGGACACAGATCCAAATCCCACCACAGCAACTGGTGGAATTTAAATTCAACTAATAAAAAATCTAGAATTGAAAAACAGGGTGAAATTTTACCTTTTGTCACAGACTGTGGAAGTGCAACATTTAAGACAACGACACCTACGCCGGCTTTCCCCACCCTACTGTTAGGAACATAGTGCAAAAAAAATGGGTCCTACAACATCAGGTTTTTAAAGATCAGGGTGCCTTTTTAAAGGTCACCCATGTGCACAAAATTTAAAATGGATCCCCCCTCCAACCCGGCACTCGCCTGTGACACTGCCCGGCAAGTGTAATGGGGCAGTGCCGGTAGCAGTTTGCAGGTATGACCCTCCTCTGAGCGATGCACTCATCTGACTTTCTCTGGGAGGTCTGCCCACTGGGTGCACGTCACGGGAGACCAGCTGCAATTCACAAAGACATGCCCTCATATCGCTATGAATGGGTTATTTAACATGGGGGTGGATTGAATGAGGGGTTGATCAGGCATAGAGGCCTGATAAAGAGATTCAAACTAATTGTAATGGTGTTCCCCATGTTGAACAGTGGGATTCCCAGAACATCATTGGCGGAGGGTGGGGACAATTGGGTTGAGACTTCCCGCCAATATAAAACATGATTTGGGCCTCTTTTGAGATTTTCCATTCCCATCATCGAACCTGCCCAAAAGACAAAGAGCAAAAAGTCCCGGCCATAATCTCAGTAATGGATTTATTTAGGTCCATTAGGGAGGAAAATCTGCCATCCTTACCTGGTCTGGCTTAAATGTGACTAAACCCACAACAATATCATTGACTTTTAAAGTGCCTTCTGAACTGGCCTAACAAACTGTTTAGTAAAAGTGCAATTAGGGATAGGCAACAAATGCATGCCTTGTCAGTAATGTCCACATCCCATGAATAATTGATTTAAAAAATAGCTATTGAAACTGTTATTTTCTGAATTCAAGTCAGTTTGTTGAAGACTGAAGATGCATTAGCTTCATTATTATCTGCAACTATGACTAATTAGTAACAATCAATATCCCTTGTTTCATTGTCCACATGAAAGATTCATTAGAAATATTTGAGCTGTGAATTAATAATAATAATCTTTATTATTGTTCCAAGTAAGCTTACATTAACACTGCAATGAAGTTACTGTCGCCTGCTCGGGTACACTGAGGGAGAATTCAGAATCTCCAAATTACCTACCAGCATGGGCTGGATTCTCCCAAAATGGGACTATGTCCCCACGCCAGTGTAAAAACGCTGGAGTTTTACTCTGGAGATTCCTGCGAAAAGATGAGCTGATTCAAGCATGGGGCTACCAGTACCCAGAATAATGCATGCAGCTTTAGCTGCGGACACAGGCCCCATCACTTCCGGTTTTGAGTCTGTGCATGCGCACGGCGGCTGCCTCCAGCGGCCATGGCGGACACGAACCGCAGAGCCACACGTACAGACTAACACCCCCCCCCGGACCGGCCGCAAGTCCGAGGATCTGACCTCGCGGTTCTGTCCCTCGGCCGCCTAAAAGGCCCTCCCCCCTGTCCGATTCCCCCACCCCCCACCAGGGTGACCATGAACGGAGTCTGCAGCAGCCACGCGAGCATCCCGACCGGCAATAGCAGGTTTGTTCCACGCCATCGGGAACACGCCCGGTCGGGAGCGGAGGATTGCTGGGCTGGCCTCTGGCAATTGGCACCCAGCTGCTCTGAGTACTCCGCAATCACGCTGATTCTCCGGTCCCGGAGAATCGCCAGACCTGCACCGGGCCCGATTTCGCCGTGAAACTGGATTCTCCATCCCTGCACCGAATGCGATTTCGGCGCGGGGCTGTGGAGAATCGAGCCCCACATCTTTTGGAACTTGTGGGAGGAAACTCCGCGGAGCATCCGGAAAAAACTCACGCAGACACAGGGAGAACGTGCAGACTCTGCATAGACAGTGACCCAAGCCAGGAATCGAACATGGGACTCTGGCGCTATGAAGCAACAGTGCTAACCATTGTGCTACCATGCCGCCTCACTGGAGTAGTAATGCAACTTGCATTATATAATTCCTGGTAATCACTGGTGTTTAAACCAAGACTGCCCTGTGATTTAGAATCTGCAGATCTCCACGGTCAAGATCAGTAAATATGTGTTACACAAGTAGCATCCCAATCCCACCACACTTACCATATCAGCCCATAACATTTTTATTACATATTTGGATTAATTTTTGTTTGCTGTGACTGCCTTTGATCAGGAAACAGTAACAGTAAGGGACATTTGCAATTACTTTTAAAAGCTTGGGAAATCTGTAATAATTTTGAAAAATGTTTTGATAAGGAATTTTAAGAGTTTGTATCAATTGTAAAATATCAATTATAGTTCCATTTGTTATGGGCAAGGGTTTAGAGAACCCCAAAGTGTATCATGGAGTTCACCTCACCGACAGCTTTGAATAGATTGTGGTATGGGGCACACGGCCCACTCTACAGGTGTGGTACAGCAGAAATGGAAAAGTATTTTTTAAAGCGAAACAATGTTTATTCTATGAACTCAAGTTAACTTTTTAAAACATACAGTGAACATCTCAGCAACCATCAAGTCAAATACAACCCCCAAAGAATACAACACTAAGTAATCCTTTAGATGCCCTCCCGCGATTCTCCCAAGCTGCGGGAACGGCCCGGTCAGGTTTCGCGGGCCGCAGGCCGGAGGATCGCCGGAGACACCGAAAATGGCGATTCTCCGGCACCCCTGCTATTCTGAGGCCCGGATGGGTGCCCACCGATCGTCAGGCCGTCCTCTTTGAAGGAGGACCTCCTTCCTTCCGTGGCCCCGCAAGATCCGTCCGCCATCTTCTTGCGGGGCGGACTTAGAGAGGACGGCAACCACGCATGCGCGGATGACACCCGTTATGCGGCGCCAGCCGCGTCATCTATGCGGCACCGCTTTTACGCGGGCGACAAGGCCTGGCGCGTGTAGATGACGCGGCCCCGATCCTGGCCCATTGTCAGGGCCTGAATCGGTCGAGACCGGGGCCGTTTCACGCCATCGTGAACCTCGACGGCGTTCACGGCGGCGTGGCCACTTTGGCGTGGGAGTTGAGAATCGCCCCCTTTATCTCCACTGGCAAAACCACAAACTTTGGATTTCTTGTCTGCTACCCGTTTCCTCACATTTTGTGCAACTTTCAAATGTTGTCTAGCCAATTCACCTGCTCTATTTAATCGTTCCCGGAAATTTGACACGTAATCCAATAATGTAAGTTCTGATTTCTCACTCACCAATTTTTCCTTAATCAATTTAAGTGGTCCTCTTACATCATTACCAAAAGTTAGTTCAAAAGGACTAAATTTGTTTGACTCATTAGGTGCATCCCTAATTGCAAACAGTACAAATGGAATTCCGTTATCCCAATCCTCTGGATAATCTTGACAATAAGCCCTCAACATTGTCTTTAATGTCTGATGCCACCTTTCTAACGCTCCCTGCGATTCTGAATGGTACGCAGTTGATTTAAGTTGTTTTATTCCAAAGCTATCCATTACTTCTTTGAATAACCTCGAGGTAAAATTTGATCTCTGATCCAATTGTATTTCTGTGGGTAGTCCATATCTCGCAAAGAATTTAAGTAATTCCCCCACAATCTTTTTAGCTGTAATATTACGTACTGGAATGGCCTCTGGAAACCTAGTAGACACATCCATTATAGTCAAAAGATATAGATTCCCACTTTTTGTTTTAGGAAGCGGTCCGACGCAATCAATTAGGACCCTTGTAAAAGGTTCCTCAAATGCTGGGATGGGTATTAAGGGCACTGGTTTTATCACTGCTTGAGGTTTCCCTGTCACTTGACATGTGTGACATGATTGACAAAATTCAACTACATCTTTATGTCGTCCAGGCCAATAAAAATGTTTTTGGATTTTAGCTTGAGTTTTCCTTATTCCCAAATGACCTTCCACTGGTATCTCATGTGCAACTTGCAACACCTCCTTTTTCTACGCTACCGGCAATACTACTTGATGAATTTCTGTCCACTTTTCATCCACCTGCACATGTAAAGGTCTCCATTTTCTCATCAAGACATCACGTTTACAGTAATAACACTCTGGTAAACACTCAGATTCCTCTTCCGTATATGCTTTCTGATACATCCGTTTTATTTCTATATCTTTCTGTTATAACTCCGCCAATTTTCCTGAACCAAAAATATCCGCCTCATCCTCCACCTGTTCTTGTTCATTTTCAACCATCTGATCAAAAATAGTTTCTGATAATTGCACTTCATCTTCACTCTTTGATTTCTCCTCTTGTCTTAACCTGTGACTTTGCAACCTTGTCATTACACAATCCGGGCAACTCTCAGGATATTCATCCTTCAACATTTCAGTTGTCTGATTTTACACTGGCTTATCCACCGCAGTAGGCATCACTCCCTCCTGCGATCCAGCTATATCATCACCCAAGATAAACTGTATTCCTAGACAAGATAGTTTCTCTATTACTCCTCCTACCACTTCACCACTCTTCACTGGACTTTCCAACCTTACCTTATATAATTGCACACTACTCCCCTCACCCTGAATTCCACATATTGCCACTTTTTCTGGCAACATTCTTCCCAAACTACATAACTCCTCATCTCTTACCACTAAAGATTGACTAGCTCCCGTATCTCTTAAAATTGTGACTTCTTTACTTGTTCCTCCTGATACACATGAGTAAACTTTACCCACACAAGTAAATTCTTTAAAGACATCTGGCACCTTCTTATCAATCACCTCTTGAACAGTCTGTACAATCTTTTGCACCTCCTTCGCTTCCCTTGGGCTTTCCTTTCCCACTTTAACAAACCCTACTGTCTGATCCTGTTTTACCACATTAGATTTCCCAGTGCTTTTCTTCAATCACCAACACTGTGACTTTACATGGCCTAGTTTATTACAGTGAAAACATTTGAAACTTTTTATTTCTTTTCCACCCTCCTGGATTTCTTTTTTAATCTGAGGTACACGCTCCTTATTATCTCCCATCAGATCACCTTTACTTTTACCACTTGAGTATTTCTCATGTCCCCAGTTTCTATCCCTCACAGGCTGAAACTGATGTCGGAAACCAAGCTTCGATTTATGAACTAATTCATAATCATCTGCCATTTCTACTGTTAATCTCGCAGTTTTAACCCTCTGCTCTTCCACATGAGTTCTCACTACATCAGGAATTGAATTTTTAAACTCCTCCAAAAGTATAATTTCTCTGAGAGCTTCATACATTTGGTCTATTTTCAAAGCACTTATCCACCTATCAAAATTACTCTGTTTGAGTCTTTCAAACTCCACGTATGTTTGAACAAATTCTTTCCTTAAATTTCTAAACCTTTGTCTGTAGGCTTCGGGCACTAGTTCATATGCACCTAAGATGGATTTTTTCACCTCCTCATACGTCCCAGATACCTCCTTCGATAGTGATGCAAACACTTCACTAGCCCTACCTACCAATTTTGTTTTAATCAGTAATACCCACATGTCCTGTGGCCATTTCATTTGTTTAGCTACCTTCTCAAATGAAATGAAAAAGGCTTCCACCTACTTCTCGTCAAACCTTGGCAATGCTTCGACAAATTTAAATAGATTCCCATCAAGCCTTTGACTTCGACGCTCTTTCTCACTATCCTCATCACGATCATGCAACTGTACGTTTCCCTTTAGGTCTGCCAATTTTAACTGACTGTCATGTTTCATGGCCATTTTCTGAAGTTCAAACTCTCTCTCTTTATCTTTTTCCCTGATCTGTATCTCCCTTTCTCTTTCTTTTTGTTCTGCTAGGGCTATTCTTTCTTTTCTCCTTTCTTCTCTCTCCTTTGCTTTTTCCTCTCTCTCTTTTGGCTCTATCTCTTTCTCTTTCCGCTCTCTCTCTCTTTCTTTTTTCTCTCTTTCGTATTCAAGCTGCTTTAATTCTTTCTCATGTTCCATTTGTTTAAGTTGTAACTGAATTTTTGCCATTTCCAATGAGTCAAACTGTATCTCAGGCAACTTCAAATGCTTAGCCACCACCATAATACCTCAACTTTTCGCATTTTATCAGGTAATGTTAACTGCAATGTTTTGCCAAATCTAAAAGTTTGCTTTTAGTCTCTGTCCATAAGGTACTGCGTGTGACCGTCTCCACCCCCAAAAACGTCAGAGCCTCTGAAAGAGCCATTGTCCACAACACACTCCCTACTTAAACTAGAATACCACACCTGAAAAGCAACCACAATATGCTCACCTCTCACTGTCTTTAAGTTCACTAAGCCATTCCAATAGATAGACATGTATCCCCCTCGAGCCCCCAGTTTTTTATGGGCCAGGGTTTAGAGAACCCCAAAGTGTATCATGGAGTTCACCTGACCCACAACTTTTAATAGATTGTGGTATGGGGAGTACACGGCCCACTCTACAGGTGTGGTACAGCAGAAATGGAAAAGTAGTGTTTTAAAGCGAAACAATGTTTATTCTATGAAATCAAGTTAACCTTTTTAAAACATACAGTTAACATCTTAGCAACCATCAAGTCAAATACAACCCCCAAAGAATACAACACTAAGTAATCCTTTAAGCTTTCCTCAACATCCATATGACTTAAAATGTCTTTTACCAGTAGCACATCAGGTTAAAGTCACTACTGTTATTAGTTTTAGATCACCAGGATCGTTTTACAGTCTTTAGATTACAGAGAGAGATTTATACACCTTCTGGCTGTGACTACAGCTATCCAGCTCTGAAAACGAAACTAAAATACACCCTGCGACCTGCTCAAAAATGAAAGTAAAAAGCTGACAGACAGCCCAGCTCCACCCACTCTCTGACATCACTGCAGTAGTAAACACCCATTTTTTAAAGGTACTCTCACTACAGGTATTTATATACACACCCATTTATAAACACTAATTTCTTAAAGGAACTCTCACATGACACCTTGAACTGGAAGCAGCATCAATGGGAAAGAAGTTAAAATATTAAGTCTTTGTGGCAGATAAGAACAGAGCAACCTAGCAAAGACCAGAGAGTAGAGAATGTTCCAGAAAGAAGTGTGTCATTGTGTGGAAGATTGCATGGGTGAAACATGGTTTATGAAGACCATGTTCCATTGCTGTTGCAGAAAATAGGCTATATGCCCTTGAAAGAATGGGATTCTTGGAAGAACTGTGGAGCTGAAACTGGGACCATACAGGTGGAGTAATCTGTCTAATACCACTGTATTTCATGTGTAATTTATAGTCTGTACTGATAATTTGCCTGTTGATTCATGTTTGTGTTGATTCTGATTTATGTTCAAGTAATGTTACAAAAAGTGAAATCTTGTCCAGTAATTTCATCATTCAGGGGTAATTTGGCAAATTTGGTTATTTTGGTTTTAAAATCCTCACAGGGTTTGCAACATCACGCTAAACGAAGAATGGTTAACCTCTTCACATTGATCCCGTATTGAATAATCCAAGATCAGGTAAAGGATGGTGGGCACAGTGGTTAGCGCTGCTGCCTCACAGTGCCAGAGACCCAGGTTTGATTACGACCTTGGGTGACTGTCTGTGTGGTTTGCACGCTCTCCCCATGTCTACGCAAATTTCCCCCGGATTTGCTCCAGTTTCCTCCCAAAGTCCAGAGATGTACGTTAGGCAGATTGGTCATGCTAAATTGCCCCTTAGTGTCCAAAGGTTAGGTGGGGTTGCGGGATTAGGGTGGTGGATAGGGCCTGGGTAGGGTGCTCTTTCGAAGGTTCGGTGCAGACTTTTTAAAAAAATAAACATTTTGAGTTATTTTTTGGTATTATAACAACACAATAAACAATGTACATGAAACTATAAACATAGTGCAAAAGCCATCTCCCTTCCTTACAGGTCCCACCTTTATTAACCCCCTACTCTAAGCTAAACTAACCCCCCCCCCCCCCCCTTTCTGCTGACGATTAATTTTCCGCGAAGAAGTCGACGAACGGTTGCCACCTCTGGGCGAACCCTAACAGTGACCCTCTCAAGGCAAACTTGATTTTCTCCAAACAGAGAAAGCTAGCCATGTCCGATACCAGGTCTCCACCTTCAGGGGCTTTGAGTCCCTCCAAGCTAATAGTATCCGTCTCCGGGCTACCAGGGAAGCAAAGGCCAGAACGTCTGCCTCTTTCTCCTCCTGGATTCCTGGGTCTTCCGACACCCCGAAAATCGCCACCTCTGGACTCAGCGCCACCCTTGTTTTTAACACCGTGGACATGACATCTGCAAACCCCTGCCAAAATCCCCGAAGCTTCGGACATGCCCAGAACATGTAGTTCGGTGCAGACTTGATGGATCGAATGTACTGCAGGGATTCTATGTAACTGCAGCATAAAAATCTCTCCATTCTCCATCAAAAATGTAACTCAACTTCAAACTCAAAAAGACATGCTTTAGCACTTATGTTACACTTATACTATATACACTTGAAGGAACTTTAAGTGAGAATGGGTACAGTGCCAAATTTTTTATGCACATGTGTTGTGAGCATGGTTGATACTATCCGAAATAATTTTAGGCAAGGTCACTAAAATCCAGAGGCTTTCTAGCACTTAGTCTGTATTATCCTTTACCTTACTGCACTCCCTTTTGCTATTCTATCGCCACCATTGTTTTTAAGCAGTATTAGACAACCATACAGAGCACGGGTAAGCAAGATTTGATCCCTAGTTTATACAAAATAAGTAATGCAGATGCTACCATTATTCTCTATGTCCTTGAAAAACAGGGGAGGAGGGAGGATACTGTTTGCCTATTTGAGGTCACTATGCAACGATCCCTGTTGCAAATGAATATATGTGGACACCTGGAAGCAAAGATTCAGACTCAGCTTTCATTTATGGTTCAATTATCCATCAGCACCCACCCTCTAGAGTCTAGACTCAAATTCGAAGAATTACTATTCCAATGCGTGAAAAAGAATCATTCTTATACCCTGTATGAAAAAAATGGGTACGCCATGAATTTCTGCAGTGGGTTGTCCTGATCGCTCATGATAATTTCAATGGAAGACAGGAATAAATATCTGAAAACTGAATTTTAGGCCGCTTGTCAAGGGATTCTATCAACCTATTGTTTAAGTTATAGCAGAAAATAAGACCAATCCCTACAGATCATAGTCTGTTAAGTTAATTTAAAACAACTGAAAATAATATTTGGCTTGTTGAAGTTAATAATTCAATTTAATTCCTGTAAATTATTAACAATTCAAGATTTGCTTTAATTATGAAGATATTTGAGTGGTTCTGATGAAGAATACTTTTCAAAAGAAGTATTTGTTGAAAGAAAGATTGCTCTTTCCACACTTAAAACCCAACAGATTCATTTTATGCTGTCACAGGTGGGAAAGGGTAATTTTGCCAATTTAAGCAGGGAGTACATCACTGAGTGGATCTTATAACATTCTAGTATGGATTGAATCATTCTCCCAAAATAAAAAGCAACATATTATGATCCAAACAAGTAACAGCAGCCAAACTGTTAATTTTTAATTAAGTCAGGACAACCTGGCAACTAGGAAAGGACATCACGTTGATCTACTTCACTGCAATGGTTGTCACCAACTAGGTCTTCTGAGTGGAATTAATAGCAAAGACAAATAATCAATCCATGGACAAAGGTTGAAGAGACAATGTTGAAATAAGCATTCTTACGTCACCTAGCAATAAGCAGAAGATGATAACAGAAAACAGAAATCTGTCTGAAAGTACTCAGAATTGACTTTTATTTGCACTTAAGGAATTCTAAAATCAGGAGCAAAATGCATTTACTCAGCAATTCTGTAGAGGATTCCAAACTCAGCTGTAAGCAAACTCAGCTTTAAACTTTATAAACATTTTTACAAACAACATCCAGATGTTAATGAATATTTCATATAATGGAATTAGAAATCCTTTGCAAAGCTTCATGGGAGGTCCATTTCAATGCAAATGAAACAAAATCACTCAATCATTAAAAGGCCTACACAAGTATTTAAGTGAATATTTAATCCTCAAATATTATTGTATGCATGACTTTTTGATTAATTTGTCCTGTAATTAAAATGCAAAAATCTATGGCTGCTAGAAGGAATTCTGAATAGGTTTTACTTAAAATGCAATTGCCCCTGATACAGAATGAAACATCTGGCAATATTTCAATGAAAATTCAGGTTAGAAGATGCATTCTTTTCTGTATCCAAACTAGAAAGCAAATTCAAAAGCCATGTCCAAAACCACAAACAGTAATTGAATTCCGGATGCATGAGACCTTCCATACCCCAAACCAGCCCTGGCTTATTTCCAGTTGGCAGTTTACATCTCAGTCAGAGACAGGATTATTGGTGCAAAGTCAATCATTAGTCTACTTACCAACTAAATACAGAAAACCGCCTGATGGCTAGTAACGGGCCTGCGGTAAATAAGATAATTAGAATTGGGTTGCAACAGTTCACACTCTTGTTGCTTTATCATGTACTCTTCCCACCTTCGTGTGTATCTTTTTTGCATACTTTGTATATGAGTGTGCATGTGGCTCTCTCATACACACATGGCTGGCTTTCCATGTTTGGGCTAGGACCCAGACTTTGGGATTTTGACTGGGGCCTAACCTCGCAAATTGCAATTTTGAAATAAATCGACAATTAATGACCAGAAAAAATGCTTGCATCCAATTAAGGGCCCACAACGCTGGAGGGCCAGGTAAGGGAGAGGGAGAACGCCTCAAGGGCCATCTCAGCACTTCTAAAAAAAATTTAAATTAAAAAGGCGATATTGCCAGACTGTCGGTGTAAAGGAAGATTTTATAGGTATCTAGAGCACTAACGTGGTGCCACTTTCTTCCATTGGCCATGTTTCAACCGCCGTGGGAGCCTGCCTGCTTATCGTAAATTTCCAGGCCTCTTATTCGCTAACTTCTGCTCATAGAAAGATAGCCATTTCACCCCCGATAAATGGCCCAAAGGAAAGATGGGACAATATCGTCAACAAGCATGCAGGCTGCAGTAGGAATTTCTGTGCCCACCCACCACTTGGGACTAATTAAAGATCCGGCCCAAAAATTCTCTTCATCTCTCTCACACACAGCTGGATTTTACGTTGTACAAGTGGTTTACTCGCCCACTACCACCGAGTCCAGTGGTCCTACAGCAATCTCATGGCTAATTAATAAGACCTCCTTCATCTCTCTGGCATCCCGCTCTGCTGGCCTTCATTGTTGGACTGAAGATGCCTGGTGACGCTCCAGGTCACCATCTGCCAGTTCTTCTCTTCTCTGCGATGCCAAACTGTGTACTTGACAGCAAATGATGATGGTCAAGGAGACACGATTGGTTGTGCAATGCAAGGCACAAGTTGATCAGTTGAAAAAATCTTGCAAAATCTCACTTTGAGCAGACCAGTGATCCTCTTTATGTTCGGGCTAGTGGAGGTATAGTTCACATTATACCTTTCCTTTCCCCAAGAGTTTGTTCCCACTAGAGTTGAATATTCCAATATGGTCCTGGTTAACCTCCCATCTTCAATCCTAGGTAAAATTATACCCATCCAAAACATTACTGCCCATATTTTAACTTGCTCCATATCTCATTCAATCATCACTCCTGTGTTTGCTGATCTTCACTGGTTCCCATCTGACAATAACTAAATTTTAAATTCCTCATCCTTGTTTTCAAGTTCCTTCATGGCCTTGTACCTCACTATCTATATGGTCTGCTCTAGTTTTATAAACCTGTACGGCCTCTACACTCCAACTGTTGCCATTTGCACATCTCTGAATTTAACTGCTTCACTAATGGAGGCCATGCTTTCAGCTGCCTTGGCCCTTAGCTCTAGAATTCCCACTCTAAACTTTTCCACTTCTCTCTCTTCTTTTAAGATGCTCCTTAAACTCTACCTGTCCTCTGTCATGATTTCTCCTTTTGTGCCTTAGTGTCAAAAAATGTCAGAAACATTTGCTAAGTGCCTTGAGACGTACGACCAGTTAAATGTGCTGTGTAAATATAAATTGGTGCTGTTGGTATTGTTTAAGGAAAAGGTGAACACATGAGAGTAACGATATGTTGAAGGATTAGATGAAGTGTGCAAGGAATCTCCTGCGCAGCATAAACACCAGCACAGACTCTGTGCAATTGTCTCTTCTGTCTTTATATGGCTGCAAGAATATTCCTAATGGCTGTACTGTATATTATCTGGTCATGTGCAGTTTCAAAAAGAAGTTATAATTTGATGACTGTAAAAGCATGTCAGCCTATCCAAAGGAAATTCAAAGTTCCACAGGTAGCCATTTCAAAAGAAAACAAGATCTTGATAGCAGGAAGTCATATAAACTCTGGTGGTGATTATCTGAATTTGCAGTAACACACAAATACAGCATTTTTACAGATAGCATGCCTGACAAAAAACTATATTGGGTGCAACAGCATAAATCTAGGACAAAACAAAATGTACAAATGACACACAATGCAACTTTGTATATCCTACATAATACTGATAAACCTTGTGCAGGATGAGTTAAATAGAAGATCCAGGATAGTACAGTAGACATAAATAAATGATGCATGATGTTGTTCTATGGATTAGAAAAGTCCTTAATCTTCCCTTCAAAATAAAAAAATGTAATCAGACATGGAAAAGCATTGCGATATAAATAAAGAAATATCTGTAAATCCATTTTTACATTCCTCAAGTTCTGTTTCAAGATACTAAGCAATACATTTTAACAAAGCACAATGAACATAAATGTAGTATTTGTGGATAGCAGGCATGGGAACAGCAGCTTTTCCATGGGTGCTGGCTCTACTCATTTTTTAACCTTTTTTTATCCTGCTTGCATGGCACATGCTTGCTGAATCCCAGAGTTAATACCCCATCATATCTCCCTAGAATATTTTTGGTTAAATGTTGGAGAAAAAATACAGAGTAATCCTAAGAAAGCTGGAGACAAAAGGGAGCAGTCAGATGCAATGGTGGTGGAACTGTCTTCTCAATATGGCAACATGATCCTCGAGCAGGCTCTTAACCCGGCACTTTTGAAGGCGCTGCAAATGATGACTGCGAGCATTATCAGAGCAATAGATGACAAACTAAGGGTAATGGAGAAAGAAATACAGAGGAATCCTACGAAAGATGGCGATAAAAGGGTGCAGTCAGATGCAATGGCGGTGGAGCAGTCTTCTCCATATGGCGACCTGATCCTCGAGCAGGTTCTCAACCGGCACTTTCGAAGATGCTGCAAATGATGACTATGAGCATCATCAGATCAATAGACTACAAACTCAGCGTATTGACACAGAATATAAATGCTGATGAGACGGAGCTGCAGAATACTAATAAAAGAACTCGAATAAATGGAGGAAAGAATCATGAAGGTCAAAAATGGTGCGTCCTCAGCCGAAGCTCGCACTCAATCCTTGGAAGATCAGCTGCATGGCATGTCAGAACTCCTGGATGATCTGGAGAACCAAGGCCTGAGGAAGAATATCTGGGTCATAGATCTGCCAAAAGGAGTGGAGCGTAAGATCCCTATTAATTCTTTTGAGAGCTGGCTATCATGTTTCCTTAAGCTGGAAGTGAGGCTGGACGTTTCAAGTTGGAAAGGGCAAATCGCATCATGTTGTTGAGGCCTAGGGACAATCAAAGTCTCGGATCCATAATCATTCGCTATTACAACTTCAAAGATCGCCAGAAGGTTCTGGAGGGAGGCAGCGAGGCGTGGTATGGCAAGACCTGGCTCCTGTCAGGCTGAGGATCTCATTTTTCCAGAAACTCTTGGTGGCAACTCCGCAGAAGTGAAGAGGCTTCGATGAAGTCAGAAAACAGCTCAAGGCAGCTGGAGTGAATTATGCCCTGCTTTATCCTGTGACCTAGGGTGATAGCCGTCAACTCCAGTCTTTCGATAATCTGGCTAGTGCATTGTCATTCGTAAATTTCATAGAAGTCAAGGACATGGATTGACGGTCTGCAGGTTATTGAAATATTTGGACTTTCTCCCTCTTATAATGCCTTTTCTCTGATCTTATTTTGTCTTATATCTAGTTTATTGGGAGGTATTAAGAATTGAGCTGAATGTTTTATCCTTAACAATCTCAAGGACCTCCATTTATGGTAGCTGTGCCATGTGTTCGTTATTCATCATATGGCATTTTTTCATCTTTATAATAGTAATACTGAATATTTAGTATCCTTTAATTAACCATGATAGAATCAATTGGCGTCATTGCTGGGAGGTGGGTGAAAGATTCAGGTCTTCCTGAGTGGGCACAAAATGTGGAAGGGAGATTTGGCTCATCTCTCCTAGAGGAAGAGTATGTTCCCTAATGGTAGTGATGGTATGGCCATAAGGTTAGCCTTAAGGGTCCTTACTTGCATTGAGGAACGTCCCCTTGGAACTAATTGTGCTCATGAATTTTTTGTCGTTTTATTGTGTTGGGGTTAGAAAGGTGTTGACTGGATCCTGTAATAGTACAGACAGGTCTAATCTGAGACAAGAACGCTATAAGGACTTTATGGTTCCTCTGGTGTGACTTCAGATGGCGAGGTGAGTTTTGGTGCATGCCCGAATGTGGTGTGAAAATCCTATACTATGGGCTAGATACTCTCGCATTAACCACCGCAAGAACACCACGAGCGAGCCACGCACAATAGAGAACTCCATTGACCTCGGTGGGACTCTCCATTCGCCGGGAGGACGCGGCCGGAGACTCCCGCCCCATATTTCTTCTGGTGAATTGTCCAATGGCAGTAGCGTTATGATTGGAAGATGTTAGGAAAATTGGATTATAAACATAGTGGGCAATTTAAGAGTTAAAAGCCTAGGTTAGACTGTGTTTGTTTAAAAATAATTCTGTTCTGCAGGGCCTGGGTGGTTTTAGCAGCCAGCAGATGTAATTGATGAAGTGTGCTTTCAGTCTGGGCTAATACACAGTGGTTTGCCTGGAGAAGTCCCTGGGGAGTTAATGTGCTTTGCAGCCTGCATAGGTAAATTGTTTTCAGCTTTGGGAGATGAGGTCATTGCTGGGTGGAGCCAAAGAAGGCAGAGAGACATTTTGAAAGCATTAGAGAGGCAGTTGGTGGATAAACTTTGGAGAGAAGAGTTGCCTTCTGATCTGCCTGATGCTGAGTCTACAATTCTCCTACAGTAAGATAGATTAAGGTCTGTGTATTTCTTTTTTTGTTGCTTTTTGGAAGTTGAATAGTAGTGTTTAAAGTGTAAATTGTAAGCTGTTCTTTTTGGATGTGAAGTTAAAAAGTTTAAAATTGTAGTTATAATAAAAGATTGTTTTTAAAATAACCAAGTCCTAGTTCTTCATGCAATCACTTACTGGAGCAAATCATTCTTTCCGCACAGTTTTTCAAATAAACTAACATATTGGGGTTTTGGTCCAGTATCCTAGCCACTTTTAGGGTCTGGTCTGGGATAGTAAAAGTAGCTCATTTAAAACCATGCTCCTGGATGTGCGGGGAATTCATCATCACATCCAAAGGAAAAAGATCCAGGGCGGGATTCACCGTCAGCCGTCACCGATATCATAATCGGCGATCGGGCGGAGAATCCCTTCTGACACCCAAATCGGGGACGGCGTCGATTTGACGCCAGTTTTCTATTCTCTGCCCCTTCTGAAATGACGTCATGCGTCGTGTGGCGCACACCATTGGAACGATGTTGTAATGTCACCTGAAGACCGACCCCTAATGCTCCACCCCACATGGGTCGAGTTCTCGACCGCGCAGGGGATGTGTGGTCTCAGTGGTCGGGAACCCAGCGTGGCAGTTGCAGACTGTGTCCAACGCAGCCATAGTCAGCCGGGAGCCGTGCTGCTGGCCCGTGAGGGGGGGGGGGGGGGGGCGCAGGGAGGCAGTATTTGACAGGTCGGGTCCGTGCATGGCCGGCACCATGTTCTACGGCGCGACTGCTGCAGGTCGTCGCCATGCACGGTCACGGACCAGGCCATTCTCCAGCCATTTTTGTCATGGGAGCAGGGAGTTTTACCAGGCATGGCTGCTAGCCACTCACCGGTTCCATGATCGGTGAGGGTTTGACGCTGATTTTAGCAACCCACGCCGGCGTCGGCACTTAGCCTCAAAAACGGTCAAGCCAGCCCACAGACCTTTCTTAAAAAGGAGAAAGGGAACATAGCCTTGTTACATGAGACTCATTTGAATGACAAGGAACACAAAGTTAAAGCAGGAATGGATGGGGCAGATTTTCTTCGCCTCATTCCCGACCAATAGTAGGCAAGTAGCAATTTTAGTCAACAGAAATGTTCCCTTGGAGAATTGTGTGAAGGGTAAAGGGAATAGATGTAATTGTTAAGGGTCTTGTATATGGAGAATCTGTTTCAATAATAAATTTGTACGGCCCTCCAAATCATTCCCGGGAATTTGTTACTACAGTTTTCATGGACTTTGCGAATTGGCCTCAGCTAATTCTTTTGTGGGCGGGGACTTTAATTGTCACTTAAATCCTTTGGTGAATAAGCTCCCAGTAACGAGAAATCCCCCCAAGTTTCAGGCAAGGATGTTGACGTCCGTTTGTAAGAAGATGGATTATTTAGATGTGTGGAGAACATTACATCCTAGAGATAAAGCATTCACATTTTTCTCAGTTGCTCATCATTGTCAAACTGGAATTGACTATTTCTGCATACCTAGAGCAATCCTACATTTAGTATCCCTGCTCAATAGGTAGCATTGTGATCTACGGCCACTATGACCATGATCCTATTTTCGTGAGCTTTTACGTGAAGGCCCCCTTAACCTCCACACCCCACCACCCCCCAATCTAGGTCAAGAGGTTTTGATGCATCCTTTCTTAGGGATAAATACTTTACTACACATGTTGAGAAGGAGTTTGAATTTTTAACTCAGTTAGCTCCCTTTCTGGGTCCCAGAGGACTGGAAAATGGCTAACGTAACAGCCCTGATTTAGAAGGGAGGGAAGCAGATGACAGGAAATTATAGGCTGGTTAGCCTGACTTTGGTTATTGGTAAGATTTGAGAGTCCATTATTAAGGATGAGATTGTGGAGTACTTGGAAGTGCAAGATAAAATAAGACTGAATCAGCCTGGCTTCATCAAGGGGGGGTCATGTCTGATAAATCTGTTAGTGTTATTTGAGGGGGTAATAAGCAAGTTAGACAAAGGAGAACCTGTGGACGTGATTTATTTAGATTTCCAGAAGGCCTTTGACAAGGTGCCGTATATGAGGCTGTTAAATAAGTTCAGAGCCCCTGGTGTTAAGGCTAAGATATTAGCATAGATAGAGGGTTGGCTGACTGGCAGAAGGCAGAGAGTGGGGATAAAGGGATCTTTTTGAGGATGGCAGCCGATGGCTAGTGGTGTACCTCAAGGGTCTGTTGTGTTCAGTGATCTTGTCTAGCAATGATTCTACAGAACCACTGGTGACTTAGTCAGAATGATGATATATTAATGTACACGTGATACGGTAACGATTAGAATTCAATACCGACCAAGTCATTACAAAGGAACATAGAACATACAGTGCAGAAGGAGGCCATTCAGCCCATCGAGTCTGCACCGATCCACTTAAGCCCTCTCTTCCACCCTATCCCCGTAACCCAATAACCCCTCCTAACCTTTTTGGACACTAAGGGCAATTTAGCATGGCCAATCAACCTAACCTGCACATCTTTGCACTGTGGGAGGAAACCGGAGCACCCGGAGGAAACCCACGCAGACACGGGAGAACGTGCAGACTCCGCACAGACAGTGACCCAGCGGGGAATTGAACCTGAGACCCTGGCGCTGTGAAACCACAGTGCTATCCACTTGTGCTACCGTGCTGCCATTAGACTCTCCTGGAACTACCCTTATGTGCAACTGTCCTCATGTACGCCGTGTAACTTTTGCTGGTAGCCTGATTTGACTGGTGTGGTGAATGTATTCACCATAGTATAAGCTGTCTGTATAGCACTGTGGCACAATGGTAATGTGATCTCCTTCCAGGTATTGTACTGGAACCTGGTGGGCTCCGCCCCCCTCGGACAGTATATAGACCAGCCACCTGGGGGCAGCGCTCATTTGTACAGCAGTCACAGGCAGGCAAGTTCTTGGTGAATAAAGCCTATGTTCACTCACTCTCATCATCTTGTAGTGAATTAATGGTACATCAATTTATTAACCAAAGACATCACTATGGAAGCCACTCTAAAACCTGATAAACTGGAACTCGACACACGAACAGCAGAAGCTAAGAAAATCTTCTCCCACTGGCTCCGCTGTTTTGAGGCCTACCTCGACTCCTTCGAAGCGCCTCTCTCCGATGCCCTCAAGCTGCGCATCCTCCAGGGCCGACTGAGCCACCGAATATCAGGTATGATTCAGGACATGGCCACGTACGAAGTGGCAGTCGCGATCCTAAAGAGACAGTTCGTGAAGCCCGGGGACGAAGTGTTCGCGCGGCACCTCCTCACTACCCTCCATCAACGCGCCGGGGAAATCGCTGGACGAGTACCTAGAGAACCTGACGCTACTCGCCCGCAACTGCAACTGCAAGACGTGACGGCCGATGAGCACATGAAACTAATGATCCGGGACACCAACGTGGCTGGGTCCGGTCTAACTACATCCGGCAGCGAATGCTGAAAAACGGGGCCACTGACCTACAGGATACGGTAAAACTAGCCACCTCGTTGGAGGTGGCCTACCAGAGCCTCAGCGCGTTCCCTGCAGACCCAGCAAACCCCTCGTGGGCACCACAGACACGGCCGTCACCAGACCCGACCCGACTAAGTTTCAGGCCTGTGCCACGCGGCTGCCCGTGCAGCCCGGGGGATTGTCGTGCTACTTCTGCGGGCAGGGCCAACACCCCCGGCAAGCTTGCCCAGCTCGCACCGTGACATGCATCGACTGTGGCAAAAATTATTTGCCAGAGTCTGTCTGGCCCGATCCAAAGCCCCAAAGTCGAAAGCTCACCAGGCTCGATCCACGGACTCACAGGCCCACAGACCTCATAAGGTGGCTGCGTGCCTGCCGGTACTGCCCCCTTCAGACACGCACCCGCCTCGTGCAGCTCGTGGGGCGGGGGGGGCCATCTTTAACTCAGCCCGACATGTGTGACCCGTGGGGGCGGCCATATTGGCCGCCATCTTCAACACCAGCTGACACGTGCGACCGATGGGGCGTCCATCTTGGTCGCCATCTTCGACTCAGCCCGACACGTGCAACCCGTGGGGGCCGCCACTTTATGACCTCGCTACTTCGGACCCTTGGGTAGGGTGCTCTTTCCAAGAGCCGGTGCAGACTCGATGGGCTGAATGGCCTCCTTCTGCTCTGTAAATTCTATGACTACCTGCAGCTCGGCGCAGTAATCCTCGACCAGTCGCGGCCAAAGCATCTGAGGAATTCGATGATGGCCGTCCGGGTCAATGGGCACGAGATCCCCTGTCTTTTCGACTCCGGGTGCACAGAGAGTTTCGTCCACCCCGACACGGTAAGGCGCTGCTCCGTCCACATGTACCCCGCATCCCAGCCAATCTCCATCGCCTCCGGATCCCATTCGGTACAGATCCGGCGGCACTGTGGTGTGAATCTCGCGATACAGGGCGCTGAGTACGCCCAATTTAAACTGTATATCCTCCCTCACCTCTGCGCAACCCTACTGCTTGGACTCGACTTCCAATGCAGCCACCGAAGCCTGACGCTAACGTTCGGCGGACCCCTACCCCCCCTCACTGTATGCAGCCTCGCGAACCTTAAGGCATTCCCCACCTTTGGAAATCTCACCCAGACTGTAAGCCCGGCGACACCAGGAGCAGGCGGTACAGTTCACAAGACATAAGACCATAAGACATAGGAGCGGAAGTAAGGCCATTCGGCCCATCGAGTCCACTCCACCATTCAATCATGGCTGATTTCAACTCCATTTACCCGCTCTCTCTCCATAGCCCTTAATTCCTAGAGAAATCAAGAATTTATCAACTTCTGTCTTAAAGACACTCAACGTCCCGGCCTCCACCGCCCTCTGTGGCAATGAATTCCACAGACCCACCACTCTCTGGCTGAAGAAATTTCTCCTCATCTCTGTTCTAAAGTGACTCCCTTTTATTCTAAGGCTGTGCCCCCGGGTCCTAATCTCCCCTGCTAATGGAAACAACTTCCCTACATCCACCCTATCTAAGCCATTCATTATCTTGTAAGTTTCTATTAGATCTCCCCTCAACCTCCTAAACTCCAATGAATATAATCCCAGGATCCTCAGACGTTCATCGTATGTTACGCCTACCATTCCTGGGATCATCCGTGTGAATCTCCGCTGGACCCGCTCCAGTGCCAGTATGTCCTTCCTGAGGTGTGGGGGCCAAAATTGCTCACAGTATTCTAAATGGGGCCTAACTAGTGCTTTATAAAGCTTCAGAAGTACATCCCTGCTTTTATATTCCAAGCCTCTTGAGATAAATGACAACATTGCATTTGCTTTCTTAATTACGGACTCAACCTGCAAGTTTACCTTTAGAGAATCCTGGACTCGGACTCCCAAGTCCCTTTGCACTTCAGCATTATGAATTTTGTCACCGTTTAGAAAATAGTCCACGCCTCTATTCTTTTTTCCAAAGTGCAAGACCTCGCACTTGCCCACGTTGAATTTCATCAGCCATTTCTTGGACCACTCTCCTAAACTGTTTAAATCTTTCTGCAGCCTCCCCACCTCCTCCATACTACCTGCCCCTCCACCTATCTTTGTATCATCGGCAAACCTAGCCAGAATGCCCCGAGTCCCGTCATCTAGATCGTTAATATATAAGGAGAACAGCTGTGGCCCCAACACTGAACCCTGCGGGACACCACTCGTCACCGGTTGCCATTCCGAAAAAGAACCATGATTTTTATCAAGTCGGAGGTCCAGCGACTCTTGAGGGATGGGATCATCGAGGCCAGCAACAGCCCCTGGAGAGCACAAGTGGTGGTCGTCAGGACCGGGGAAAAGAATGGGATGCTTGTGGACTACAGCCAGACCATTAACCGGTTCACGCAGCTTGATGCGTACCCCCTCCCCCGCATAGCGGAGATGGTCAACCAGATCGCACAGTACTGGGTGTTCTCCACAGTCGATCTGAAGTCTGCCTACCATCAGCTCCCGTTCCACCTGGGAAAGCGCCACTACACTGCTTTTGAAGCAGCCGGCCGACTCTTCCACTTCCTCAGGGTCCCTTTCGGCATCACTAACGGGGTCTCGGTCTTTCAGAGAATGATGGACCAAATGGTGGACCAGTACGGGTTGCAGGCTACATACTAGTATTTGGACAATGTTACCATCTGTGGCCATGATCAGCAGGACCACGACGCCAACCTCCAGAGGTTCCTCCAGGCCGCCCAATCCCTCAACCTCACGTATAACAAAGAGAAGTGCGTTTTCCGCACTACCCGGCTAGTCATCCTCGGCTATGTCGTCGAAAACGGGGCTCTGGGGCCCGACCCCGGCAGCATGAGCCCCCTCATTGAACTTCCATTTCCCCACAGCCCGAAGGCCCTCAAACGCTGCCTGGGGCTATTCTCCTATTACGCCCAGTGGGTCCCCAACTATGCGGACAAAGCCCGGCCACTTATCAAAGCCACGATATTCGCCCTGCCGGCTGAAGCCCGCTCGACCTTCAGCCGCATCAAGGCAGATATTGCCAAAGCCGCGATGCACGCGGTGGACGAGTCCATCCCTTTTCAGGTAGAGAGCGATGCGTCAGACGTCGCCCTGGCCGCCACCCTCAACCAGGCGTGCAAGCCAGTAGCCTTCTTTTCTAGAACCCTCCACGCCTCCGAGATGCGACACTCCGCTGTCGAGAAGGAAGCACAAGCCATTGTGGAAGCTGTGCGGCACTGGAGGCACTACCTAGCCGGTAGGAGGTTCACCCTCGTCACCGAGCAACGGTCGGTAGCCTTCATTTTTGACAATGCACAACGGAGCAAAATAAAAAACGACAAAATCTTGAGGTGGAGAATCGAACTCTCCACCTATACTTACGATATCAAGTATCGTCCTGGGGAGCTCAATGAGCCCTCAAATGCCATGTCCCGCGTCACGTGCACCAGCTCGCAAGATGACCGACTTCGGGCCATCCACAATGACCTCTGTCACCCGGCTCATCCACTTTATTCAGGCCTGCAACCTGCCCTACTCCACCGAGGAGGTCAGGGCCATGACCAGGGACTGCCAAGTCTGCGCAGACTGCAAACCGCACTTCTACCGGCCAGACAAGGCCCACCTGATAAAGGCCTCCCGGCCCTTTGAGCGTCTCAGTATCGATTTCAAAGGGCCCCTCCCTTCCACCAACCGTAACGTATACTTCCTGACCATCATTGACGAGTACTCCCGCTTCACCTTCGCTATCCCATGTCCCAACATGACCTTGGCCACGTTATAAAGGCACTGCATAGCATCTTCACCCTGTTCGATTTCCCTGCATACGTCCACAGTGACCGGGGCACCTCTTTCATGAGCGATGAGCTGCGTCAGTACCTGTTCAGTAAGGGCATCGCTTCGAGCAGGACTACGAGTTACAACCCGCAGGGAAACGGGCAAGTGGAGAGGGAGAACGCGACGGTGTGGAAGGCCGTCCTTCATGCCCTTCGGTCGAGAAGTGTCCAGATTCCCCGCTGGCAGGAGGTCCTCCCCGACGCGCTCCACTCCATTAGATCGCTCCTCTGCACAGCCACGAACGAGACCCCTCTCGACCGTTTGTTTGTCTTCCCTAGGTAGTCCATCTCCAGGTCTCGCTTCCATCCTGGCTGACGACTCCGGGACCTGTCCTTCTCCGGAAGCATTCGAGGAGCCATAAGACCGACCCCCTGGTCGAGAGGGTCGAGCTGCTGCACGCCAACCCCCAATATGCTGACGTCGCTCACCAAGACGACGGCAAGACATGGTCTCCCTCCGGGACCTGGCGCCCGCTGGTTCCCAGGCCAACGTCTCCCCTCCCCTCCCCCCACCCACTACCACCCCCCAAATCTCTTACGCCCCCCCCCGGGGCTCCTGTACTGTCCTGAGCCTACACTGCCGCCATCCACCACCCCCTGCCGCCATCCACCTCCCCCTGCCTACCCCCACCGCTCAACCGTCGCCGACACACCGGACCAAAGCTCCAGACAACACGCTCTCTGAGTCAACAACTGCAACGCCCGTACCCGCCGCACCGCCAGAGCTGAGGAGGTCCAAAAGAACAATCTGGCCTCCAGACAGACTGAACATATGATGATCCCATTTCACCCCCGCTGGACTTCATTTTTTTAAACAGGTGGTGAATGTGGTGAATGTATTCACGATAGTATAAGCTGTCTGTATAGCACTGTGGCACAATGGTAATGTGATCTCCTTCCAGGTATTGTACTGGAACCTGGTGGGCTCCGCCTCTGGCTCCACCCCCCTCGGACGGTATATAGACCGGCCGCCTGGGGGCGGCACTCATTTGTACAGCAGTCGCAGGCAGGCAAGTTCTTGGTTAATAAAGCCTATGTTCACTCACTCTCATCGTCTTGTAGTGAATTAATGGTACATCAACTGGACTGATATCTGATGCCATCTGTTGGTGGGAGATCACACTGCTATGTACATGGCTACCTGCTGGTGGGAGGTCACACTGCTGAGTACATATAATATTATCTACAGTCGTATCACCACAGGGTCGGTTTTGGGATCACAACGTTTCACAATATACACTACACAATCTGGAAGAAGGAACTGAGGGCACTGTTGCTAAATTTGCAGATGATACAAAGAGATGCAGAGAGACAGATAGTATTGAGGATGCAGGGGGGCTGTAGAAGGACTTTGACAGGCTAGGAGAGTGAGCAAAGAAGTGGCAGATGGAATACAATGTGGAAAAGTGTACGGTTATGCACTTTGGAAGGAAGAATGGAGGCATAGACTATTTTCAAAATGGGGAAATGCTCAGGAAATCAGAAGCACAAAGGGACTTTGGAGTCCTTGTTCATGATTTTCTTAAGGTTAACGTGCAGGTTCAGTCAACAGTTAGGAAGGCAAATACAATGTTAGCATTTATGTTGAGAGGGCTAGAATGCAAGAATGGGAATATACATCTGAGGCTATATAAGCCTCTGGTCAGCCTCACTTGGATTATTGTGAGCAGTTTTGTGCCTCATAGCTAAGGAAGGATGTGCTGGCCTTGGAAAGTGTCCAGAGGAGGTTCACAAGAATTATCCCTGGAATGAAGAGGTTGTCATATGAGGAGCAGTTGAGGACTCTGGGTCAGTACTCGTTGGAGTTTAGAAGGATGAGGGGGGATCTTATTGAAACTTACAGGACACTGCGAGGCCTGGATAGAGTGGACATGGAGAGGATGCTTCCACTTGTAGAACTAGAGGGCACAACTTCAGACTGAAGGGACAATCCTTTAAAACAGAGATGAGGAGCCATTTCTTCAGCCAGAGGGTGGTGAATCTGGGGCTGTGTGGGCCAAATCGCTGAGTGTCTTTAAGACAGAGACAGATTAATAAAGGGATTAGGGGTTATGGGGAGAAGGCAGGAGAATGGGGATGAGAACAATATCAGCCATGATGATTGGCAGAGAAGATTCGATGGGCCAAATGGCCTAATTCTGCTCTTATGTCTTATGGTCATTGAACTTTGGAGTTGCGGTATGTATAGGATGTGGGCACACGGGGAAGGGGGTGGTTGGATTGGCGACGGTTATGGCGATGGGAATGGAATATGCATTTTGCTTTTTCATGCATGTTTGTTGTTTGGGGGAATGGGGGTTGAAGGGCGGATTGGGGAGGATGAGGGATGTATGCTAGCTGGTTCGAAGAGTTAATGGGAGTGAAATGGGGGAGGGGGGGTTGTCCCCTTGGTATCAGATTTTGTTGGGCTGGCGGGACTCGGAACCGGCAAAGGCGGGGGTATGGGTGAGCAACCTGGCAGAATTCCTCTACTTGGAAAAGATGAAGTTCTTATATGGGGACCGGAGGACGGGTTCACCCCGAGGTGGAAGCCATTTATCGACTTCTTTAAAGTGAAATAATATTTCTATGTATAGTGCTATTAGTAATTTGGGCATTCTGTATTCTTCTTCTGTATACCTGAACAGGCGCTGGAATGTGGCGACTAGGGGATTTTCACAGAAACTTCATTGTGACAATAAGGATTATTCTTATTACATTCTACCCTCATCCAAAACTTGCCTGTTCATGCCTTAACCAAGTCATGTTCTCCTAGCACCCAGGCACTCATTGACCGAAGTTGGCCCCCAGTCAAATGGAGTATTAATTTTAAAATTCACATCCTTGTTTTCAAATCTTTCCATGGACTTGCTCCTTCCTGTCTCTGTGCTCTCATCCAGCCGCACAACCTTATGAGCTATCTGTGCTTTTTGAATTCTGACCTCTTGTGCAACCCGTTTTAATTGCTTCACCATTGTTGGCCATGCCTTCAGTTGCCTGTGACCCAAACTTTGGAATAATCTCCCGACTCGTGGGGCAGCACGGTGGCACAGTGGTTAGCACTGCTGCCTCACAGCACCGGGGACCCGGATTCGATTCTGACCTCAGGTGACTGTGGTGTTTGCACGTTCTCCCCGTGTTTGCGTGGGTTTCCTCCGGTTACCTCCCACAGTCCAAAGATGTATGGGTTCGGTGGATTGGCCATGCTAACTTGCCCCTTGGTGTCCAAAAGATTAAGTGGGGTTACAGGAATAGGGTGGCCGTGGGTACAGGTAGGGTGCTCTTTTGGAGGTTCGGTGCAGACTTGATGGTCCCAAAGGTCTCCTTCTGCACTGTAGGAATTCTATGATTCTATGATATGCAAAATGCCGTTAATAAAAATATATATTTTTAAAAGATATTGAAGTAAGCCAGTCATTGCATCCTTTACAGGCCATGTTCTTTTTCAGGGATTTTAGATCAGGCTCTGCTAGGTGAGAGAACCCAATAATTATTAACACCCTTAGAGCGTTGAGGATAGTCCGTCAATTAGAAGAAGAATCTAAACTGACATCTGTTCTCTCCCCCAGGGAAACTCAGACTTCCCACCAGGTCTTATGGACCATAGATTCAATATTGGGAGAGATAGAGGCATTGGAAGCTGGGAGGTATGTTCAGTGATGCCTCCTTGTCATCCTTTGAAAATGACAAGTGATGCAATCTACTAAAATAATTTTCAAGTATTCATAAAAATTATTACACATTTCAAAAACACTTTAATGAAATTTCAAATTTTCCTTCCTTTACAACTTCTGGAGCTAATGTCTTCATAACAGCTGGCTTTTCCTTTTCAGAACACTTCATTGCCCTGGATGTTTCTCCACTTGCAACAATGTTATGCGAGTTAGCACATTTTAATACCTTGAAAACTACCCAGGCTTAGCTTGAAGTTGTTCTGTGTTTGATTTTTCATCATGGCTTTTTTTTAAGATCATCATACAAACTCCTAGCCTTTTCTTGAATAAGCATTAAATTTAGAGGCAGATATCGTTGAGTTAGATGTTCAATCCAAATGGTTAGCAGCCTTTCCACATCCATCTTAATTCCACTCTGATTATTTCTACTTAATCCATCAGCAGCCGAGGGAATTGTTAGCCTAACAAATTCTTATTTCATTATTTTTTTAACATTTGTCCTCAACTTTGTTGCTGCAAGTCAATAGCTCCAGCAATATCCACTGAATGTTCACCCATTTCACAGCACTTTATAATATTGAATTTCAAATGAAGTGTTACTTCTTTTGCTGTCTTTTCTCAGTAGAAAATTATAATCACTGGCATTTTTCTTAATTCATTATGAACACATTTTATAGTTAAAATTAATGAATAATACCTAAACAATTCAAAACAACCAACATGGTTATTTGTTGTTTTGTGTTTTGTTCACAAAATGGCACACAGCATACTTATCTCATTTCCTCTGTGCAAGAATCCAAACATTTAATTAGTGATCTTTAAAAGGACCAATGGAGACCACTTGATGCACTAAGCGTCAAGAACCACAAAGACATGTGAGACTTTAACTAAGGCTTTAATATACTACATGGGAGGCTTACCCGACACAGACGACCCCAGACAGAATGGGGCCGGTCCCAGAAGAGGGTTCTTATACGTAACTCCCGGGGGAGTGGCTAAGGCAGAGCTCTCCGTGGCCAGGTTGGGTTACCTACCGGTGACCGAACCTCTACAGAGCTACAGTACAATACACAGTATTACAGGGCCACGTCACACACAACTATTATATACTATGTACAATGGTAGGGAAGTGCAGTGGTGTATCACCACACCACTACAGAACAGTGCAAACTGCCCCTGTAAATATAAATATCTTGCAGTTTCTAACCTGCCTGAGGCTCATAACTATCTTCCAAGATTGACTGCACCACACCTCACTCAGAAACCCAGCACTCGAAGGATCAGTATGGCAGTAATGCAGGAACATCCAGGAGTGACATTAACATAAAACAGCAGCAACGCAATGTGAATGCAAGGTCCTGTGTTTGTGAAGTTATTACTGAACTATCTTCATGTACACCTCCCCAACAGAGAGGGCAATGTAACTAAATGCTCAAATCTTGTAACATACTACAATTCTTCCCGACTAAAAATAGTTTTTTTTAAATTAATTTATAGGCTGTCTAGGCCAGCATTTATTGCCCATCCCTAGTTGCCCTTCAAAAGGTGGTGGTGAGTTGCCTACTCGAATCGCTGCAGTCCTTGAGATGTAGACCCACTGTGCTGTTAGGGAAGGAGTTCCAGGATGTGGCACCAGCGACAGTGAAGAAACGGCGATATATTTCAAAGTCAGGGTGGGGAATGACTTGGAGGGGAACATCCAGGTGGTGGAGTTCCCAGGTATCTGCTGCTCTTGTCCTCCTAGATAGTAGTGGTCGTGTGTTTGGAAGGTGCTGTCTAAGGAACCTTGGTGAGTTACTGCAGTGCATCTTGTAGATGGTACACATGGCTGCCATTGTTCGTTGGTGGTGGAAGGTTTGACTGTCTGTTGAAAGGGTAGCTGTCAAGCCAGCTTTGTCCTGGATGGTGCTGAGCTTCTTGAGTGTTGTTGGAGCTGCACTCATCCAGGCAAGTGGAGAGTATTCCATTACACTCATGACACTTGCCTTATAAATGGTGTACATGCTTTGGGAGGTCAGGAGGTGAGTTACTCGGAGGAATCCTAGCATTTGACCTGCCCTGATAGGCACAGTATTAATGTGGCCGGTCCAGTTCAGTTTCTGATCAATGGTAACCCCGAGGGTGTTGATTGTAAGGGATTCAGTGGTGCTAATGCCATTGAATGTCAAGGGGCAGTGGTTAGATCCTCTCTTGTAGGAGATGGTCACTGTTGATAGGGCTGTAATTGGCGAGGTTGGATTTGTCCTGTTTCTTGTACACATAGCACACCTCAGCAAGTTTTCACATTGCCGGGTAGATGCCAGTGTTGTAACTGTACTGGAACAGCTTGGCTCGGGTGCGGTAAGTTCTGGAGCACATGTCTTCAGTACTATTGCCGGAATATTGTCAGGACACAGCCTTTGCAGTATCCAGTGCCTTCAACCATATCTTGATATCATGGGGGCTAAATCATACTGGCTGAAGACTGACAGCTATGATACTGGGGACCTCTAGAGGAGACCGAGATGGATCATCCACTTGGCACTTCTGGCTGAAGATTTTGGCGAATGCCTCAGATGTCTTTTGCACAGATATTCTGGGCTTCTCCATCATTGAAGGTGGGGATATTTGTGGAGCCTCCTCCTCCAGTGAGTTGTTTAATTGTCCACCACCATTCATGGCTGGATGTGGCAGGACTACACAGCTTAGATCTGATGCGGTTGTTGTGGAATCTCTTAGCTCGGTCTATTGCTTGCTGCTTATGCTGTTTGACAAACAAGTAGTCCTGTGTTGTCGCTTCACCAGATTGACACCTCAAGTTGAGGAATGCTTAATGTTCTTTCTGGCATGCTCTCCAGTACTCTTCATTGAACCAGGATTGGTCCACTGTCTTGGTGGTAATGGTAGTGTGGGATGTAGCCACCTAAAATGGCTGATTCCCGATTAGAATGGTCAAACCCCGATCTAAAATGGCAAACGAAAGAGGCTGATGGGAAAATCAGCCAACAGGACTCAAACGGACAGCTGCAGGTAAAACAGTGTATTCGGCTCTGGGGAAGTCAGCCCAGACCGATACCTGCAGCCATCAACATCACAACAACCCAGCCATCTGCATGTTAAGCAGCCATCCCCGGGAACAATTGCTACACATTACAACATAAAGCCGATCCAGACCTTTTGGCGCCAGCAGGGGCTGTGACAAAGGAAGGTAGACGACCACCCCCCCGATCAAGGAATCGCCCCATTATTGGAGCATATCGAACCAAGTGATTGGGACCAAGTCCAATCACTTGGAACCAGGTACGAGGTCCGCCCCGAGAGGCGGGAAGCCCCTGGGAACTATAAGAATAGGGGCCAAGTTCAGATCGACCCTTCTCTTCCTGCTCGCAACCTTAGAGACCCTTCGACCCAGAAAACAGTAAGTCTTACTCCAACGATTGCTACCAGATAGGCGCTCCTGACTATCGACTTGTACCAGCTTTGAATCCCGCAGGCTCCGAACCAATTCGAAAGACCATTCGTTTCCCTGACCTGGTGGGCCATTTCCAAAGTTATGTATTGGCCTTTAGTGGTAGGTAGTAGTCTAGAAGTAGGATTATTGTATAAGTATTTATTGCTGTCGATCGTTGATTTAACTTTTACTAAGCGGTGTGCTGCATTATTAATCATTACTTGAGCTTGAACCACGTGGCGGTATCAGAAAGATACCTGCCGACTCGTGAGCAAAGGTGACAGAATTACAGCTAATAAAACTAAGGCTAATAAGAGCAACAGGGAGATATGCCAGGCCATGATGTTCAATACAAGTCTGTTGCTGCTGATGGCACTCAGCTCCTAATGGATGCCCAGTCTTGAGTTGCTAGATCTGTTTGAAGTCTGTCCCATTTAGCACAATGGTAGTGCCTCAGAACACAATCGAGAGTATCCTCAATGTGAACACAGAACTTTGGCTCCACAAGGACAGTGCGGTAGTCACTGTAGCCATCTGGGATGGCCACGTCCCGATTACAAAATGGACACTTGCAAAGAATGCAGGGAAAACTGGACAATACTAAGAAACAAGCAGGTGCAAGCTCTGTCTGTTGACTAGAACCTTAAACTCTCAGACAGGACAGAAACTGCTAAGCAATCTACATACTAATGAGCCATCTCCGGGGATAAAAGGAAAACATTTGGATACACAATGTTAAGGCAGACACCCCGGCGCCAGAAGAGGCTAAAACAAAGCAAACCAACGGTCACTAGGACACGCCCAGCAATCAGGGAACCACCCCTCTATTGGAGGAAGATCGATACGAATGATTGGGAAAGGCCCAATTAATTGAGGCCAAGTTCAAGGCCCGCCCAAAAGCGCGCAAAGCCCTTTTTAGGATAAAAGCTATTCCCCAAGGGAGAATCTTTCTTCTTTGGCTTTGGCTCCCAGCGAAGAGTGAGACCAGCCTAGCAGCTACAGCAGACCAAGTAAGTTCCAAGTCAACGCGCGCTACAAGATAGACGCTCCTAGTTGCTACCCTGTAAACAGCTCAACCCAGCAGCCTCAGAACCGAGCAACGGCCATTGTTCCTCTGACTGAGTGGGCACCCGAAGCTAAGTATAGGCTTTAGTAATAGTGATAGTTTAGTTTGTAGAGTTTATGCATGAGCAGATTTGACTGTGTGTAAATAAATGAGCATTGCTTTTGAACTTACTAACTGGTGTATCGAGTCTTTGATCAGTATTCGGTTCTGAACCTTGTGGCGGTGTCGAAAGATACCTGGTGACTCTTGAGCAAACGTAATCAAACAGAGCCAAATTAAAAGTCAAACAGCCAAAGTTAGCAACAGTCATTCCTCCCGATATTGCCACTGCGCCACCGTGCGGCCCTAACTTTAACAAAACTGACCGTACCGAAAAATACCTGACTCTAGACGCATCATTTAATCCATATACACATTTGTTCAACATTTGTCACAGACAGTGACCCAAGCCGGGAATCGAACCTGGGACCCCGGAGCTGTGAAGCAATTGTGCTATCCACAATGCTACTGTGCTGCCCCTGGGCATCAGCCCAATAGCAATTAGTCGTGGCCAGGTTTCACAAAAAGACGCAATAATTTCAAAGATGGAAAAAGAGCAACTGCGAAGATTAATTGGGCAACTGAATTGGTTAGGTAGACAGGCTAGACCGGACGTGAGTTTTGATGTCTTAGAGTTGAGTACAAAAATGAATGATCCCAAAGTGCAAGACCATAAGATCAAATAAAGCGTTGGCCAAACTAAAAATGCAGGAGTGTGTTTTGAAGTTCCCAGTTTTAGGTGACCTTAGGCACTTGAAACTCATAGTTTATAGTGATGCGTCCTATGCAAATTTAAGTGATGGGGTTTCAAGCGCAGGAGGTTTTATAATTTTCCTTTTGGGGAACCATGGTAAATCTTGCCCTCTTGTGTGGGAAACAAAGAAAATAAGGAGTGGTCAAAAGCACTTTGGCTGCTGAGACGTTAAGCCTTGTAGAGGTGGTGGATATGGCCTTGTATATATCTCAGATATTGACAGAAATTTTGAGGTTAGGGAATTTGGATGATATAACTATTGACTTTCACATTGACAATAAAGCCCTGTGGGAAAATGTGCACTCTACAAAAAGTGTCAATGAAAAAAGGTTAAGAATCATAGAATTTACACTGCAGAAGAAGGCCATTTGGCCCATCGAGTCTGCAACGGCTCTTGGAAAGAGCACCCTACCCAAGCCCATACCCCCACCCTATCCCCATAACCCAGTAACCCCACCCAACACTAAGGGCAATTTTGGACACTAAGGGCAATTTAGCATGGCCAATCCACCTAACCTGCACATCTTTGGACTGTGGGAGGAAACCGGAGCACCCGGAGGAAACCCACGCACACACGGGGAGAACGTGCAGACTCCGCACAGACAGCGACCCAAGCCGGGAATCGAACCTGGGACCCTGGAGCTGTGAAGCAATTGTGCTAGCCACTATGCTACGTGCTGCCTAAAGGATAGACATCGCAAGTTTGAAGCAGATGTTGGACAGAGGGAAATAGCAAAAATTAAATGGGTCGACAGTAGCTATCAATTGTCAGACTGTTTTACAAAACGAGGGGCTAGTTCACAGAAACTTTTGGATATTGTTAATGAAGGGCACCTGTTTCTATGACTTGTTTTTTTTCTTCCCCCAAAAAATGAAAAAAAAGTGGGGAAATTGCGTGTGTTTTGAGTTTGTTGTAATTTGGTTTTTACCTAATAATTTTTTTTTCTCCAAGGAACGAGAGACTGTTAAGTAATGGGTTAAGAGACATTCCAATTAGTTGTCTCATACCTGCTGCCTCATGGCGCCGAGGTCCCAGGTTCGATCGCGGCTCTGGGTCACTGTCCGAGTGGAGTTTGCACATTCTCCACGTGTTTGCGTGGGTTTCGCCCCCACAACCCAAAGATGTGCAAGGTAGGTGGATTGAACACGCTAAATTGCCCCTTAATTGGAAAATATGAATTGGGTACTCTAAATTTTTTTTTTTAAGTGTTCGCGTGGGTTTCGCCCCCACAACCCAAAGATGTACAGGTAGACGAGGGTAGAGCAGTTGATGGGGTGTATATGGATTTCAGCAAAGCGTTTGATAAGGTTCCACACGGTAGGCTATTGCAAAAAATACGGAGGCTGGGGATTGAGGGTGATTTAGAGATGTGGATCAGAAATTGGCTAGCTGAAAGAAGACAGAGGGTGGTGGTTGATGGGAAATGTTCAGAATGGAGTACAGTCACAAGTGGAGTACCACAAGGATCTGTTCTGGGGCCGTTGCTGTTTGTCATTTTTATCAATGACCTAGAGGAAGGCACAGAAGGGTGGGTGAGTAAATTTGCAGATGATACTAAAGTCGGTGGTGTTGTCGATAGTGTGGAAGGGTGTAGCAGGTTACAGAGGGATATAGATAAGCTGCAGAGCTGGGCTGAGAGGTGGCAAATGGAGTTTAATGTAGAGAAGTGTGAGGTGATTCACTTTGGAAGGAATAACAGGAATGCGGAATATTTGGCTAATGGTAAAGTTCTTGAAAGTGTGGCTGAGCAGAGGGATCTAGGTGTCCATGTACATAGATCCCTGAAAGTTGCCACCCAGGTTGATAGGGTTGTGAAGAAGGCCTATGGAGTGTTGGCCTTTATTGGTAGAGGGATTGAGTTCCGGAGTCGAGAAGTCATGTTGCAGCTGTACAGAACTCTGGTCCGGCCGCATTTGGAGTATTGCGTACAGTTCTGGTCACCGCATTATAGGAAGGACGTGGAGGCTTTGGAGCGGGTGCAGAGGAGATTTACCAGGATGTTGCCTGGTATGGAGGGAAAATCTTATGAGGAAAGGCTGACGGACTTGAGGTTGTTTTCGTTGGAGAGAAGAAGGTTAAGAGGAGACTTAATAGAGGCATACAAAATGATCAGGGGGTTGGATAGGGTGGACAGTGAGAGCCTTCTCCCGCGGATGGATATGGCTGGCACGAGGGGACATAACTTTAAACTGAGGGGTAATAGATATAGGACAGAGGTCAGAGGTAGGTTCTTTACGCAAAGAGTAGTGAGGCCGTGGAATGCCCTACCTGCTACAGTAGTGAACTCGCCAACATTGAGGGCATTTAAAAGTTTATTGGATAAACATATGGATGATAATGGCATAGTGTAGGTTAGATGGCTTTTGTTTCGGTGCAACATCGTGGGCCGAAGGGCCTGTACTGCGCTGTATTGTTCTATGTTCTATGTTCTATGTTCTATGTGCAGGTTAGCTGGATTGGCATCACTAAAATTGCCCCTTAATTAATTGGGTACTCTAAATTTATTAAAAAAAGAAAAGAAAAAAAAGTTTTGTTAAAGTTAGGCTGTTGCCAGTTGAAAGCAGATCCGGCAATGTTTTACTGTCACCATAGGGGAAATCTTTCTGGCATCTTTATGATGCATGTTGACGATTTTTTGTGGGGTGGGACTAGTGATTTCGAAGCTATTGTAATCTCTGGTTTGAGGAAAGAATTCAGTATTGGAAGTCAGGTTTCCGGTGCATTTAAATATATTGAACTGGAAATCGGACAGACTAAGTTAGGGGCAATCGTTTTTGGAAAGCATCTTATCATAGCATTTACAGTGCAGAAGGAGGCCATTCAGCCCATCGAGTCTGCACCGGCTCTTGGAAAGAGCACCCAACCCAAGGTCAACACTTCCACCCTATCCCCATAACCCAGTAACCCCACCCAACACTAAGGGCAATTTTGGACACTAAGGGCAATTTATCATGGCCAATCCACCTAACCTGCACATCTTTGCACTGTGGGAGGAAACCGGAGCACCCGGAGGAAACCCACGCACACATGGGGAGGATGTGCAGACTCCGCACAGACAGTGACCCAAGCCGGGAATCGAACCTGGGACCCCGGAGCTGTGGAGCAATTGTGCTATCCACAATGCTACTGTGCTGCCCCTGGGCATCAGCCCAATAGCAATTAGTCGTGGCCAGGTTTCACAAAAAGACGCAATCATTTCAAAGATGGAAAAAGAGCAACTGCGAAGATTAATTGGGCAACTGAATTGGTTAGGTAGACAGGCTAGACCGGACGTGAGTTTTGATGTCTTAGAGTTGAGTACAAAAATGAATGATCCCAAAGTGCAAGACCATAAGATCAAATAAAGCGTTGGCCAAACTAAAAATGCAGGAGTGTGTTTTGAAGTTCCCAGTTTTAGGTGACCTTAGGCACTTGAAACTCATAGTTTATAGTGATGCGTCCTATGCAAATTTAAGTGATGGGGTTTCAAGCGCAGGAGGTTTTATAATTTTCCTTTTGGGGAACCATGGTAAATCTTGCCCTCTTGTGTGGGAAACAAAGAAAATAAGGAGTGGTCAAAAGCACTTTGGCTGCTGAGACGTTAAGCCTTGTAGAGGTGGTGGATATGGCCTTGTATATATCTCAGATATTGACAGAAATTTTGAGGTTAGGGAATTTGGATGATATAACTATTGACTTTCACATTGACAATAAAGCCCTGTGGGAAAATGTGCACTCTACAAAAAGTGTCAATGAAAAAAGGTTAAGAATCATAGAATTTACACTGCAGAAGAAGGCCATTTGGCCCATCGAGTCTGCAACGGCTCTTGGAAAGAGCACCCTACCCAAGCCCATACCCCCACCCTATCCCCATAACCCAGTAACCCCACCCAACACTAAGGGCAATTTTGGACACTAAGGGCAATTTAGCATGGCCAATCCACCTAACCTGCACATCTTTGGACTGTGGGAGGAAACCGGAGCACCCGGAGGAAACCCACGCACACACGGGGAGAACGTGCAGACTCCGCACAGACAGCGACCCAAGCCGGGAATCGAACCTGGGACCCTGGAGCTGTGAAGCAATTGTGCTAACCACTATGCTACGTGCTGCCCAAAGGATAGACATCGCAAGTTTGAAGCAGATGTTGGACAGAGGGAAATAGCAAAAATTAAATGGGTCGACAGTAGCTATCAATTGTCAGACTGTTTTACAAAACGAGGGGCTAGTTCACAGAAACTTTTGGATATTGTTAATGAAGGGCACCTGTTTCTATGACTTGTTTTTTTTCTTCCCCAAAAAAATGAAAAAAAAGTGGGGAAATTGCGTGTGTTTTGAGTTTGTTGTAATTTGGTTTTTACCTAATAATTTTTTTTTCTCCAAGGAACGAGAGACTGTTAAGTAATGGGTTAAGAGACATTCCAATTAGTTGTCTCATACCTGCTGCCTCATGGCGCCGAGGTCCCAGGTTCGATCGCGGCTCTGGGTCACTGTCCGAGTGGAGTTTGCACATTCTCCACGTGTTTGCGTGGGTTTCGCCCCCACAACCCAAAGATGTGCAAGGTAGGTGGATTGAACACGCTAAATTGCCCCTTAATTGGAAAATATGAATTGGGTACTCTAAATTTTTTTTTTAAAGTGTTCGCGTGGGTTTCGCCCCCACAACCCAAAGATGTGCAGGTTAGCTGGATTGGCATCACTAAAATTGCCCCTTAATTAATTGGGTACTCTAAATTTATTAAAAAAAGAAAAGAAAAAAAAGTTTTGTTAAAGTTAGGCTGTTGCCAGTTGAAAGCAGATCCGGCAATGTTTTACTGTCACCATAGGGGAAATCTTTCTGGCATCTTTATGATGCATGTTGACGATTTTTTGTGGGGTGGGACTAGTGATTTCAAAGCTATTGTAATCTCTGGTTTGAGGAAAGAATTCAGTATTGGAAGTCAGGTTTCCGGTGCATTTAAATATATTGAACTGGAAATCGGACAGACTAAGTTAGGGGCAATCGTTTTTGGAAAGCATCTTATCATAGCATTTACAGTGCAGAAGGAGGCCATTCAGCCCATCGAGTCTGCACCGGCTCTTGGAAAGAGCACCCAACCCAAGGTCAACACTTCCACCCTATCCCCATAACCCAGTAACCCCACCCAACACTAAGGGCAATTTTGGACACTAAGGGCAATTTATCATGGCCAATCCACCTAACCTGCACATCTTTGCACTGTGGGAGGAAACCGGAGCACCCGGAGGAAACCCACGCACACATGGGGAGGATGTGCAGACTCCGCACAGACAGTGACCCAAGCCGGGAATCGAACCTGGGACCCCGGAGCTGTGGAGCAATTGTGCTATCCACAATGCTACTGTGCTGCCCCTGGGCATCAGCCCAATAGCAATTAGTCGTGGCCAGGTTTCACAAAAAGACGCAATCATTTCAAAGATGGAAAAAGAGCAACTGCGAAGATTAATTGGGCAACTGAATTGGTTAGGTAGACAGGCTAGACCGGACGTGAGTTTTGATGTCTTAGAGTTGAGTACAAAAATGAACGATCCCAAAGTGCAAGACCATAAGATCAAATAAAGCGTTGGCCAAACTAAAAATGCAGGAGTGTGTTTTGAAGTTCCCAGTTTTAGGTGACCTTAGGCACTTGAAACTCATAGTTTATAGTGATGCGTCCTATGCAAATTTAAGTGATGGGGTTTCAAGCGCAGGAGGTTTTATAATTTTCCTTTTGGGGAACCATGGTAAATCTTGCCCTCTTGTGTGGGAAACAAAGAAAATAAGGAGTGGTCAAAAGCACTTTGGCTGCTGAGACGTTAAGCCTTGTAGAGGTGGTGGATATGGCCTTGTATATATCTCAGATATTGACAGAAATTTTGAGGTTAGGGAATTTGGATGATATAACTATTGACTTTCACATTGACAATAAAGCCCTGTGGGAAAATGTGCACTCTACAAAAAGTGTCAATGAAAAAAGGTTAAGAATCATAGAATTTACACTGCAGAAGAAGGCCATTTGGCCCATCGAGTCTGCAACGGCTCTTGGAAAGAGCACCCTACCCAAGCCCATACCCCCACCCTATCCCCATAACCCAGTAACCCCACCCAACACTAAGGGCAATTTTGGACACTAAGGGCAATTTAGCATGGCCAATCCACCTAACCTGCACATCTTTGGACTGTGGGAGGAAACCGGAGCACCCGGAGGAAACCCACGCACACACGGGGAGAACGTGCAGACTCCGCACAGACTGCGACCCAAGCCGGGAATCGAACCTGGGACCCTGGAGCTGTGAAGCAATTGTGCTAACCACTATGCTACGTGCTGCCCAAAGGATAGACATCGCAAGTTTGAAGCAGATGTTGGACAGAGGGAAATAGCAAAAATTAAATGGGTCGACAGTAGCTATCAATTGTCAGACTGTTTTACAAAACGAGGGGCTAGTTCACAGAAACTTTTGGATATTGTTAATGAAGGGCACCTGTTTCTATGACTTGTTTTTTTTCTTCCCCAAAAAAATGAAAAAAAAGTGGGGAAATTGCGTGTGTTTTGAGTTTGTTGTAATTTGGTTTTTACCTAATAATTTTTTTTTCTCCAAGGAACGAGAGACTGTTAAGTAATGGGTTAAGAGACATTCCAATTAGTTGTCTCATTTATGTTAAGTATCCAATAATTGACACTGATATGTAAAGGGGCTTCAGGTGACCTTTGTGTCAGGTGATGTGAAGATAGAGTTCTGTGCAGAGTCTGTTAAAATGAAATAAAGGTGTTTGTAAAAAGGAGCAGTACCTTTGAATCTTTATACAACAGCAGCTAAACGTCTAACATGGGCCCTGGCTACAGCAGCACTCCCATCCCCCTCAACAAGATACACAAGGAGCCCGATGGTAGCAGCCATGCTGAGAAAGTGGGCCCAACTGAGACAACACTACGGGCTAACTAAAATGTCCCCCATGGCCCCCATCTGCATTAATCATAGATTTCCCCCAGTCATGCTAGATACCACCTTCAAAAGATGGAGGCAGAACGGGGGCACACTGACGGTCGGGGACTTCTATGTAGGGCACAGACTGGCAACACTGGATGAACTGACGAGGAAGTACAAACTAACAAAAGTACAGGAAATGAGACACATCCAGATTCCAGATAAGCCACTTCCTACGCAAAGAGAAAGCAGAGTACCCCGAGCCCCCATAAACCACACTACTGGAGGATCTAATAGGCACAAGCAGCAAGGAGGGAGGGTGGCTTGGGGGGGGGGGGGGAGGGGGGGGGGACTGTGTGGGACAATATACGGACAGTTAATGTACAGAGCTCGGACACCACTGGTCAAGACCAGACAAAAATGGGAGGATGAACTGGGGACAGAGGTAGGGTGGGGACTCTGGAACGAAGCACTGAGCAGGGCTAATTCCACCTCCTCCTGCGCAAGGCTCAGCCTAATGCAGCTCAAAGTGATGATCAGAACCCTAATGATCAGGTTCTTCCTGGAGGTGGAGGAAAATGTGAACGGTGCCAGTGGGGCCTGGCCAACCATACCTACATGTTCTGGGCTTGTCCCAAACTTGCCGGGTTCTGGACTTCCTCCTCCAAGGCAATGTCCAAGGTTGTGGGTGTGAGGGTGAAGCCATGCCCCAATAGTGGAAATGTTCGGGTTATCGGAGCAGCCAGAACTACACATGGGGGGGGGGTATAAATATGAGAAATGGCAATAAAAAGATTTGTTTTTTAAATGATTTGAATGGCACTATAGGAGGCATGGTTAGGAAGTTTGTAGATGACACCAAGATTGGTGACATAGTGGATAGTGAAGAAGGTTATATAAGATTGCAACAGGATCTTGACCAATTGGGCCAGAGGACCGAAGAATGGCAGATTTGGATAAGTGTGAGGTGAAGCATTTTGGTAGATCAAATCAGGGCAGGACCTATTCAGTTAATGGTACGGAGTTGGGGAGAGTTACAGAACAAAGATATCTAGGGGTACAGGTTTATAGCTCCTTGAAGGTGGAGTCACAGGTGGACAGGGTGGTGAAGAAGGCATTCAGCATGCTAGGTTTTATTGGTCAGAATATTGAAGACAGGAGTTGGGACGTCTTGTTGAAGTTGTACAAGACATTGGTAAGACCACACATGGGATACTGTGTTCAGTTCTGGTCACCCTGTTATAGGAAGGATATTGTTGAACTAGAAGGAGTGCAGAAGAGATTTACAAGGGTGCTATCAGGACTTGATGGTCTGAGTTATAGGGAGAGGCTGGATAGGTTGGGACTTTTTTCCCTGGAGGGTAGGAGGCTTAGGGGTAATCTTATAGAGGTCTATAAAATAATGAGGAGCATAGAAGGGTAGATAGTCAACATCTTTTCCCAAAGTTAGAGATGTCGAGAACTAGAGGACATAGGTTTAAGGTGAGAGGGGAGAGATACAAAAAAGACCCAAGGAGAAATTCTTTCACACAGGTGATGAGCATCTGGAACGAGCTGCCAGATGCAGTGGTAGAGGCGGGTACAATTTTGTATTTTAAAAAACAGTTAGACAATTACATGGGCAGGGTGGGTATAGAGGGATATGGGCCAAATGTGGGCAAGTGGGACTAGCTTAGTGATAGAAACTGGGCGGCATGGACAAGCTGGGCTGAAGGGCCTGTTTCCATGCTGCAAACATCAATGTCTCTTTGACACTCCGATCCAGACGTGAGGAAGAGGCGGGGAAAAAAGAGATGCACGACCGACGGCATCTTTGCTGTGGTGCAAAATCAGAAACGTGGTCCGAGCAGCGGCAATTTTCAAAAACTTTCGGAGCACAGAATTTTGTGCCAGAGGTGAGGCAGAACACACTGTCCGAGAAAAATCCCTGCATTTGGCAAAACTTGTGCCAGATATGCCAAAAAATCACTTTGCACAGCAATGCGTGTTCGATGAAAGGAGGCAGCAATCAAAGAGCGTGAATGTAATAGCCAAAGCTACAAAAACTAGCGATTCTAGCTGGTGCAACACCAAGGGCCCAGCAAAGTTACCGAGACAGCCTTTGATCCCTACCCTGGCTGTTGAATTACTGATGACCATGAGCCACACCAAAAACTTAGCCATCAGGATGTAGGCTGCACATCAATACATGACTATGGGGTAAGGCAACAGTCAAGAGTAGAAGCACTTTGAGTCACGGTTCCAAATCCATGGCTCTTTTCATGGCTCAACTGCATTTCCCATGTAGCAATGCAATGGAAAATGATTTGCTGTAAACCAGTAGGGTAGTGGAAGTCCAAGGCTAGGAAATCATTTATCCTGTTTAAAGTGGCATTTAGAATATGAAAGCCACTGTTGAAGGCCTGCAAACATTCATGTGATTGGCATATTTGATGCTTCGTGCAGGCCGAAGCAAGGCAACACCGCAAAGGCTTGAACAACATGTCATTTAAGCTAAAGGCAGACTCTTCTAAGCCCTCTGAAATCACGCAGTGCGCTTAGAACACCTGCCAGTGTATCATACATTTTGTGGTGTTGCTCAAGGGGTACTCTCTTCATCGCACGCTGGGGTACAATATCTGTGCCCAGCTGAGCTGAGCAGTCCCGAATCCTCCAACTGCTTTTAAAATGTTCTTCTGAGGAAATGTGGTTCCATTCAAAATTGTATTTTTAGGGTTGGAAAGGTGGTTTAGTAGTAATTGTGACATAACAGACCATTTGAAACCCAGTTATGTTTAAAACCATTTTAACCTCAATTAAAGAAGGTTTAGAATTTTCATTTTTCTTTGCAGAGTGTATAGTGTATATAGTATATACTTGAAGTTCACGACAAATCAATAATTTCGAATGATTCACCTCTGAAGGTACAATGGTATGCCCTTTAGAAGAATTTGGTCAACATCTAGTCCTATATCTTATGTTAATAAATAGTTAATTTAGGGGGTAAATTGTATTAATTTGTATAAAACGAATGCATAGTTGGACAACAGACATTTCCTTGCATGGAGAAAATGACCAAGACTAAAACAACAACTCAAATCAGCAAAATACCGCAGATGCTGGGATCTGAAACAAGATAATAATAATCTTTATCAGTGTCACAAGTAGGGTTACATTAACACTGCAATGGAGCTACTGCGAAAATCCCCTCGTCGCCACACTCCGGCGCCTGTTTGGGTACACTGAGGGAGAATTCAGAACTTCCAATTCACCTGACAAGCACGTCTTTCGGGACCTGTGGGACAGAGGATGCTGCAAAAACTCAGCAGGTCTGCCAGCGTCTATCAGGAGAGAAACAGAGTTAACTTGTCGAATCCTTTAGACTCTTCATCAGAATTGAAGGGAGGGAGAATGTGTTAAAACTGCAGATATTGCAATTAAACGTTGCAACTTTAAGAACAAAAGACAGGTGACCTAGAGTGAGATGGGGGGGGGGCAGGGGTCTGCGGGGAGGAGTCTGTGTTGAGGTAATACATGTATGGGATATTTTAAAAATGTGGGGGGGGTGGGGGTTAAAGATGGAGGAGAAAAGTCAAAATCTAAAGTTGCCGAACTTCACATTGAGACCTGAGGGCTATAATGTGGCCACCCGGAAGATGAAATACTGCTTCTCCAGGGTTTCACTGGAGCATTGCAGCAGGCCAAGAATGGACATGTGGGCAACTGACTGCTCCATTTTATTATTTTTTGTACTATCTTCACAACATAGATAGAAGGAAATCAGAACAATGATTGAATTAGGTCATTCCGCCTAATTCATACTATCTTGTCATTTTAGATGTCATAACTGGAATTTTTCTTTCAGCTGCACAGGTATGCCAAGGCTCGCAAATGTCTCACAAATTGATGAAAGCAGTCACATTTTGTTTTAAAAGTGATATTTGGCCCTGAATTGAAATTAGCCCTCTGGATTCCTTTCTCTCAAGGTTTTTCATTAAATATATATCATTCAATGCCCTGTGCACAAAAAGCAGAACAAACCCAACCTGGCCACTTACCGCCCTATCAGTCTACTCTCAATCATTAATAAAGTGACGGAAGGGATCATCAACAGTGCCATCAAGCGGCACTTACTTAGCAATACCCTGCACACTGACACTCTGTTTGGGTTCCACCAGGGTCACTCAGGTCCTGACCTCATTACAGCCTTGGTTCAAACATGGACAAAAGAACTGAATTCCAGAGGTGGGGTGAGCGTGTCTGCCCCTGACATCAAGGCAGCATTTGATCAAGTATGGCATTAAGAAGCCCTCGCAAAATTGGAGTCAATGGGAATCAGGGGGGAAACTCTCCACTGGTTGGAGTCATACCTAGCACAAAGGAAGATAGTTGTGGCTGTTGGAGGTCAATCACCTCAGTCCCTGCACTACCTCAGGGTAGTCTCCTAGTGTCAACCATCTTCAACTACTTCATCAATGATCTTCCTTACAACATAAGGTTAAATGCAGAGATGTTCACTGCAATGTTCAGCACAATTCGCAACTCCTCAGACACTGAAGCAATTCACATGCAAATGCAGCAAGACCTGGACAATATCCATGCTTGGGCTGACAAGTGACAAGTAACATCCATGCCACACAAGTGGCAGGCAATGACCATCTCCAATAAGAGAGAATGAAACCATCTCTACTTGATATTCAATGGCATTGCCATCACTGAATCCCCCACTATCAACAGCCTGAATGTTATCATTAACTAGATACTGAAATGGACTTGTCATATAAATAATTTGGCTACAAGGGCAGATCAGAGGCTAGGAATCCTGCAGCGAGTAACTCATCACCTGACTCCTCCTGTCCACCATCTACAAAGCAGAAGTCAGGAGTGTGATGGAATATTCCTCACTTGCATGGATGAGTGTAGCTCCAAATACTCGAGAAGCTCAACACCATCCAAGTCAAAGCAGCCCGCTTGATTAGCACCCCTTCCACAAACATTCATTCCCTCTACCATGGACGCACAGTAGCAGCAGTGTGTACGATCTACAAGATGCATTGCAGGTACTCACCAAGGCTCCTTAGGCAGCACCTTCCAAACCCACGACCACTACCATCTAGGAGGTTAAAGGCAGCAGATACCTGGGACCACCATCTGGAACTTCCAAGTCACTCACCATCCTGACTTGGAAATATATCACCATTCCTTCACTGTCACTGGGTTAGAATCCTAGGACTCCCTCCCTAATAGCACTGTGGGTGTATCTATACCACATGAACTGCAGCGGTTCAAGATGGCAGCTCACCACCACCTTCTGAAGAGCAATTAGGGATGGGCAACAAATGCTAGCCAGTGATGCCCACATGTCGTCAAAATGAATTTTAAAAAAATTATTAGCAATTTGACAAATAATAAAAAAGTGAAATGTATATGAGGAATAAAGAGAACTGACCTTCCTACATGAGAAAATAAAATCATATTTAACTAATTAACAAAAAAGCATGAGAACCATTGTTAACTTGGCAATGTTTAAGTGCCTTGGGAACTCTATAATAAGAAAATCTAAGAAAAACAATGTTCACAATAATAACAGAAAGCTAAAGATTTCTTACGAGTGGGAATGCAATTTAGTTTTCCCACGGGACAGATCAGATTCAGAGACAGTTTAAAAACCTCCTAGCTATTTAGCAAATGTTAACATTTCCTCAGAAATGTTGCACAAATTGCACAAGTATAATCATAAAGGCTCACCATTTTTGCAAGGAGTAAAATGCTTTACTCCTAGATTGGCCACCCTGCCTGCACACTATTGTATGTTTTAAAAAGGTAAAACATTATTCTGTTGAACATTAAAAAAATATAGATTGTCTTTTCCTTGGTTGAAAAGGTTGATGACGAAAAACAAGGAGGTGCTGAAAATGTTTGGAGGGTTTTGTTTAAATAAATGGACTAGTGTGTGCAAAAACATGATTTTTGTAAAATTGGGGTTGGCTTATATGTTGCAATTTACAATAGCTATCTCTTAAATATCAAGGACCGTGAAGTTTAATATGCATTATTAAAGATAGCCTGTCAATGCTTTTGGTGGCAACTTGAGTGCAGTCAATGAGCCCCTGGACCTGGCACAATCAATCGATGACAGCAAAGCCCAATGCCTTTGTGCTTATACTGATCCATCTGTATCAAAAAGGATGTCGTCAGTTACCCACCCTCCTGGATAAGTCATCCATGGCCTACCTGACGAACTGCCATATGCCAGTAACTCCCAAGTCAGCAGCATCAGCTGGAATAACCTGGATGCCAAAACCTCAAGGTGTTGGTGACCTTGATGGCTGAAGATATGGATTGCCTTGGGAATCATGGTACATCAGGTCATTGTGTCCAAGTACAACTACCTGGACAGGTGCGGTCTCCTATTGTCCCAACACTCTTGCCATTTGTAAGTTGCCCACTTGTGGACAGTAGCTTCAATGTCTTGGGTAATGCTTTCTTCCCCTTGCAACCCTTCTCTGTGCTCCACTGGCCTCCACCTGACTAGTTCCTCCTCACTACATAGTCCAAAGTCAGTAGCCTACTCCTATTTCCACTCCCGCAAATACACACCTTGACAAATACACACCTCTCAACATCAACTGATTGTGCAGCTGAGTATTATTCTGCCTCTTTTAAGTTAGTTTCTCTGTGTATCCATTGGCCGTCATGGCTCTCCACTATGGTAATGGCAGCTGCGCCCTGAGGTGCCCTAGACACCGCGTGATCCTTGTGCCTGCCAATTGAAAATTTGAAACTGTTTCTCCGAGTCCTTTTAATGAGAGGCATTCAGGCGCTGCCCCCTCCCCAACCACCACCACCCTCCCTTCGAAAATCACATCACATTCCGGAGGCAGGAGGATCTGGTGTAGCGGAGGCGGTGGCGTAGTGATATTGTCACTGGACTAGTAACCCAGAGTACTTTGGGGTTTTAGGCTCAAATCCCGCCACTATAGATGGTGAATTTAAATTCCATAAAAATCTGGAAGTAAAAGTCCAGTGATGGCCATTGTTGATTGTCGTTAAAACCCAGCTGGTTCACTAATGTTCTTTAGGGAAGGAAATCTGCCATCCTTATAGGCCTTATAGGTGCAGACCAACAGCAATGTGATTGACTCTTAATTGCCGCTCAAGGGCAATTAGGGATGCACAATAAATGCTGGCACCGCCTGCGATGCCCACGTCCCATGAAGGAATTTTTTTAAAGTATCCCAGGAAAGCAATTTTCTGATTCCACCCGCACCCAAATGGCAATTCCCAAACGGCAATTGAAAATCCAACACCTAGGGCAGGATTCTCCCCTACCCGGCGGGGCGGGCCATAGCGGAACCGAGGAGTGGCGTCAATCACCCCGGCGTCAGGCCGCCCGGAAGGTGCGGGGGGATTATTCTCTGCGCCGGCAATGGCGGACCGTTACACCGTCCGGCGCAGAGGGAAAGAGTGCCGCCAGGGCACAGGCCCGCCTGCGGATCAGCGGGCCGCGATCGCAGGCTAGGCCACGGTGGGGCCCCCCGGGGCCAGAACCCCCCGCAACCCCCCCCCCGTCCCCCGTCCCCCCCAGGTCTCCGCAGGCCGCCCGCAGAGCCAGGTCCCGCCGGTATGGACCTGGTGTATTTAACACTGGCGGGACCCGCCGAAAACGGGCAGCCACTCGGCCCATCGCGGGCTGGAGAATCGCCGGAGGAGGGCACTGCCAACGGTCTCCCACCGGCGTGGCGCGATTCCCGCCCCCGGAGAAACCGGCAGCTGGCGTCGGGGCGGGATCCACACCCCCCCTCCCGCGATTCTCCGGCCCGGCGCGGGGTCGAGAATCCCGCCCCTCATGTTTTCTTAATTGCCCTATGTGTGACATTTTACAAATGTACAGCACGTGAAGAGTTAATGCGACGTTAAAACTAGCCAATTGAAGGAACTAAGGGACAGGACTATAAATTGCACTGACTCTTAGATTTCTGGGAAAGTGAGCTGGAGAGTGTAGATTAGAGTTAGAGGAGACTGGAGTAGAGTGCATTGTAGAGCTAGAGAAAATAGAATATAGTTGCAGTTGGAATATAGAGATAGTGGGGGCAGCACTGTGGCGCAGTGGTTAGCACTGGGACTACGCCGCTGAGGACCCGGGTTCGAATCCCGGCCCTGGGTCACTGTCCGTGTGGAGATTGCACATTCTCCCCGTGTCTGCGTGGGTTTCACCTCCACAACCCAAAGATGTGCTGGTTAGGTGGATTGGCCATGCTAAATTGCCCCTTAAGTGGGAAAGAAAAAAATATAGAGATAGTGTTCGTGAGTTTAATAATATATTTAATAATAATCTTTATTATTGTCACAGGCAGGTAGGCTTACGTTAACACTGCAATTAAGTTACTGTGAAAAGCCCCTGGTCGCCACACTCCGGGACGTGTTCGGGTACACTAAGGGAGAATTCAGAATGTCCAATTCACCTAATAGCACGTCTTTCGGAACTTGTGGGAGGAAACCGGAGCATCCGGAGGAAACCCACGCAGACACAGGGAGAACGTGCAGACTCCGCACAGACAGTGACCCAAGCGGGAATCAAACCTGGGACCCTGGTACTGTGAAGCAACAGTGCTAACCACTGTGCTACCGTGCCGTCCGTTTACCATAGGAATAAGTGACGAACTCTAAATCAAGTAGTATAAATAAAATTAAGTTTAGTTCATGAAAAAAACTTCAAGTGTCTTTGTGATCACTACGCTTTCCATCCTGAAGTCAACCTCACAAAGATCACCACACTATGAAGCACAGATCTGACGTGACACTGATATCATTTATCAAGTGCTAAGACACTTGAAGTAGTCCTTCAATTTGGAGAAGATAGCAGGAGGCACCAAGAAAACATCGTTGCTCTTTATAATTGCTGCATTATCAGCCTGCATGTCATCACATAATTGTTTCAAAACAATGCACTCTGCAGGATGAGAACAGAACAGCAAACCTTGATAACTTGGACTTGTTTCTGCTATAAGTTGCAATTCATGATTTTTGGAGGACTGATAGCCAATATCATCGCAAATCCCAGAGCTCCTTCAATAGTTAAGAGTTCGGCCTTTCCATATTTTGAAATTAGATTATAGCATTCATTGTATAATATGCAACCAGGTGCTAAAATGCCTGGGGATTGAAAAATCCAAGAGAATACAAGCTTTTTTAAAATCTGAAGTTCCTTAAACATAGAGGAAATTAATACTTTCCAGCCACTTTGCAGAGAAAGCCTAGCTCCCAAATAGCGAATACATGTAAGGAACACATGTTTATGGTACAATTGAGGAAAATGTCTTAACATACTTAAACATTTTCCAAAAAACCATCACAATTATGGCATTTAATGAACAACGCGTGTGTTCTTACTATATCTCAGAAAATATTATGCAAATAGTAGTTTTAATCTATCCTGTGATAGATTTTCTAGATTTACTTCACCTCCCAGTTGGCATTTTAGTGGACTGAATACCAACATATCCAAAATTACATTCCCCAAACTGCCAAATTTCAAAAACAACTGAAACATAAGGGACACACATCATTCATCAATCTTGATGAAAAACCATCATACGCAAATTTAATTTCTCAAATAAAATGGGTGCACAAGAGTCAATTGTGTCATGCGACATGCATGCTTATCCCACAGTGGAACTACTTCGCTTGATCTTTGGATTGGGCTGCTCTGTAGGCACCTCATAATGATATTCAAACAATTGCCCTATGTGGTTTTTTCTGTTTTGCAAACAGCTTATTCCAGTCATGAGTGGTCTTATGGGTCTGCTTTGTGGCTGGAGGATGAGGGGGAGAAGTAGAGACAAGACATGAGGAGCATATGGGAGTAGACAGAGGAGGAAGGCACATCACTGGATGGCAAACCCACAATGTGTCTTCAAAGGGGACTTCAACTTCACTGTGCCTGCACTTCGCCAAGGAAACTGACCCTATGTTAACTGCTGCAGCCACACTGGATACAGGATAGAGCAGGCCTTTCAGACCATCCATTCAATGTCAGAAATGAGCACATTGGGTAACACTGCACATAGCAGTCAGGGTCACCTTGAGTTTTCTGTGCACTGCTGAATCAGGGAAGTCACCAAGACTCTCTACAACAGGAAAAGAAACTTCCAGTTCTTACCCCATATACAGACCGAAGCAGGATAAGACAGCATTAGCCTTCACAGTGTGTACACAGTGACACCGTTGCCTTGCATGCTCACCATCACCGACCTGACGTCCTTAATAGAAAGGGGTCACTACTCCCTGAATATGTCACTTTTTGCAACCGCAAGCAATACATCATACAGATCTATGCCCAGTTTCCTGCACAGTAAGAAGTCTTACATCAGGATAAAATCCAACCGGTTTGTTTCGATATCACTAGCTTTCGGAGCGCTGCTCCTTCCTCAGGTGAATGAAGAGGTATGTTCCAGAAACATATATATAGACAAATTCAAAGATGCAAGACAATGCTTGGAATGCGAGCATTAGCAGGTGATTAAATCTTTACAGATCCAGAGCTGGGGTAACCCCAGGTTAAAGAGATAAATTTGAATTTGTCTGTATATATGTTTCTGGAACAGTTGCTGGAACAATTGTTTCACAGCTCCAGGGTCCCAGGTTCGATTCCGGCTTGGGTCACTCTCTGTGCGGACTCTGCACATCCTCCCAGTGTGTGCGTGGGTTTCCTCTGGGTGCTCTGGTTTCCTCCCACAGTCCAAAGATGTGCGGGTTAGGTGGATTGGCCATGATAAATTGCCCTTATGTCCAAAATTGCCCTTAGTGTTGGGTGGGTTACTGGGTTATGGGGATAGGGTGGAGGTGTTGACCTTGGGTGGGGTGCTCTTTCCAAGAGCCGGTGCAGACTCGATGGGCCGAATGGCCTCCTTCTGCACTGTGAATTCTATGAATTTTATACTTCTTCATTCACCTGAGGAAGGAGCAGCGCTCCGAAAGCTAGTGATATCGAAACAAACCGGTTGGACTTTAACCTGGTGTTGTAAGACTTCTTACTGTGCTCACCCCAGTCCAACGCCAGCATCTCCACATCACAGTTTCCTGGCAGCAATCACGATTCCTTCATCATGTGCCAATTCTGTGATGCCTTATTCTAACAAGGCCATCTGGTCTTAATTTGGTTACTTTGCAACAAGGGATAATTCTTGAATTATGGCACTTGACCCTGTTAGGAATACAGACACAGACACAGGAGTATACAGCAACTAAAGCCATGCCACCACCAGAAATACAATTCTGCAGATGATCAGAAGTTAGTTAACCCTTTATGCTGCCTGGACAGTTTGGCAGGAGCTTAGAACTATACGCCTGACCATGTTTACAGATTTGATTATAATATGCTGTCCAACTTCACTATATTGAGGGACCAACGTCTGCCACTAGTAACGTAGCAACAGTTGGAAGGGTAACTGCATGAAGAAGTGTTACCGCAAAGGGATTCAACACCAACAGGGTAAACAGCATATCCCTTCTCCTGTCTATCTAGGGGCTGGTTTAGCACACTGGGCTAAATTGCTGGCTTTGAAAGCAGACCACGGCAGGCCAGCAACACAGTTCAATTCCCGTACCAGCCTCCCCGAACAGGCGTCGGAATGTGGCGATTAGGGGCTTTTCACAGTAACTTCATTTTAGCCTACTTGTGACAATAAGAGATTTTCATTTCATTTTTTCATCATATAGACCAGGGACTAAAATGTAGGTTAACCTGGGATCACAGTCAAGCCATATTTGTTTTCCATATTCTTGGGATGTGGGCATTGCTGGCTGGGTCAGCATATATTGCCCATCCCTAATTGCCCTTGAACTGAATGCCTTGCTACACCATTTCAGAGGGCATTTAAGAGTAACCTATATTGCTGTGGATCTGGCAGATTCCTTCACAACCTTTCTTCTTATCTGCAACCACAATGCACCTTTCCTTTAAGAGGAACTGGCATCAGATGCACTCAATTCCTAGTACCTCGCCCCCCAAAATATGTAGAACTTGTAGTGTAGGGACATTCTATCTGAATGCCCTTTTACAGGCATGATCAAATATCTAGGTGCATAATTTTTCACAAAAAGTAATATATCGTGCAAAATATTATAGACTAGATATAAGCACTTACATGAAAATGGACCCCTTCTTCAATTGTTGTTATGGGTATTTTATCATCCACCCTTGCAATTTGGATTTCAGTTTCATATCTCATCCAAAGAATCACACCTCTAACAATGCAACATAGTAGCACCAGGGACCCAGGTTCGATTCCCGGCTTGGGTCACTGGCTGTACAGAGTCTGCACGTTCTCTAAGTGTCTGTATGGGTTTCTTCCGGGTGCTCTGGTTTCCTTCCACGAGTCCCGAAAGATATGCTTATTAGGTGATTTGGCCATTCTGAATTCTCCCTCAGTGTACCCAAACAGGCGCTGGAGTATGCGGCGACGAGAGGACTTTCACATTAACAATGTTAATGTAAGACTCCTTGTGACACTAATAAAGATTATTATTATTAAACTCTTTCAGTACTAGATTCTGCAAGCCACAAGCTGGACAATATGATCGCTCTTCTGAAGCAAAATCCACCATCAGATGTGGTATCTTCAGACTGAACTAAACCTCCTTCAGGCAATAAACCATTCAAAATTGCTGTGGGGAGCCAGTTGTCCAACGGCTTGCATGTTTCACTGCAGGTGGAAAAGCGAAAAAGGCCACCCTAGCTGAAGAATTTGAGTGGGTGGTTAGTGCTCCAATGCCAAGGGATTCATAATGGCTAAAAATCATAATAAGAATAGTTTCAGCAGGCAACTGGAGGAATAATTTGGGGTTTCAATGGGAGAAAAATCTACCAAGAAGAATTCTGTTGATAATAGTAATGTGAGGACTGAATTCAGTTGCTCCGGCTGATTAATTATAATGAAGAGCTCCTTGACATTGGCTCATAAAGCATCACTATCGTGAACTACTATTGCACATTTTATAGCTTACGCATAACTGCTGTTAACCCATAATAACAATTTTGTTATACCCTGTAGATGGCAATGTGTAAAATAAATTTGAAAAGCAGCAGTAAACTGATATTCTGTATTTAAAATGGGGTGGGAACATAAATATGACTGCATTGTAAAAATGATTCATCTTACTTAATTTGCACTGACACAAATATACTTTCTGACAAAAGAAACATATTTATAACACTTCTTAAAAATGTAATAATTTCTTAAAACACTAGCCCCTGCAATGGTGGCCAGAATTTGCGAAAGCGACATTAGCGTCAAACACCTCAAAATAGGCCAGAATTAAAATATGTTTCAGTGAGCATAGCAGTTTAGGAGCAGCATAGCTGACATAATTCAATATGGCGTCCAATGCAAAAGAATAGATTGGCTCAGATTGCACAGTTACAGTGACAATGTTTGCTGTACAACTATGAAACTCTAGCATCCATACATGCAGTTAAACACAGGAGTCATCAGTGATTCTCTCCTTCTCCACAGGAGGAATTGAAATGCCCACAGGTGGCAATCTTTAAAAGCCAAATTCCGTTTTTAGGCTGACATATTGCTTTAATAAAAAACATTCACCTTGTGAAACAGGTTTTCTGGCAAGAAAATTAATTTCTATTTGTTTGATGCCAAATTATTACTCCATGAGCACGATCCAACAGCCACGCTGCCCTGGAACAGCAACTCGCCGCGGCTCAATGTGGCTGATAAAAGCCTGGAGACCCTGCTCCCAGAATCTACCCAGCTTGCAAAGCCTCGCGAGTTCCAATGCGATCTCGCAAGATGTTGCGATGTAAATCCCACCCACAATGGGCTCACTCTAATATGCACATTCTCGAGGTACTGGACACTTTGGGATTCATCCCTTTAGTCTCGGAGACCTTGAGCGAATGCCTTTCAGCACTGATCCCCACAAGTGCAGACTAGACGGAACGGCACTCGTGGGGGGGCCCCCAGCTGCATGCCCACTGGGAAGAGTGGTGCCCTGGTACTGCTGGAGAAACCAGGGCACCTTGGCAGTGTCAGCTTGGCAGTGCCAACCTTTGAGCCAAATTGGCACTGCCAAGGTGGCACTGCCGAGGTGCCACCCTGGCATTTTTGCACGTGCGCGATTGGGCTGTGGGGTGCCCTGCCTGGGTGTTGAAGGGGTGCGGAAGAGGGCCTCAGAGATCAGGGCGTCATTTAAAAATGGTGTCCTGATCTCTAGCTACACTGGGGAGTTCCACAGAGCGGAGCTCCTCCACTTTGCAAAATGGGGCTATGTGCGGCTTCAGCCGTGTGTTCTCTGTTCAGGCCCCTTATACAACGCAATACGTGTTGAATAGCTATGTTTTTCTAGACACTGTGAGAACCGAGAAACATGAGGCAAAACACGCTCGCTAGGGGACTTTCTTCCCTTTTGGGAGAATCGTGCCCTATGATAAAAGTTTTGTAGGTTTTTAATATAATTATTTTAAAAACATTTATGATATTGCAGCTTCTGCTTCTACCAGCACAGGTTGAGAGAGTCGTTAATAAAGCATATGGCATCCTGGGCTTTATCAATCAGGGTAGAGAGTACAAAAACATGGAAGTTATGTAAAATTTGTATAAACACTGGTTTAGCCTCAATTGGAGTACTGTATCCAGTTATGGGCACTTTAGGAAGGTTGAGGATGCACAAGGATGTAGCATTTGGTGTTTTTCTCCTTGAAGAGACAGTTAAAATGAGGTTTATAGAGTGTTCAAAATCATATCTGGACAGAGAAGATCAGGAGAAACGGTTCCCATCGATGGATGGATTGAGAATCAGTAGGCACAGATTTAAGGTAACTGGCAAAAGAAGCAGTGGTGTTGTGCACAAAAATCTTTTGCAAGCAGTGAGTGGTTAGGATGTGAAAAGCACTACCTGGGAAGTGTGATGGGGGCAGGGTCAACCATGACTTTCAAATGAGAATTGAATCATTGCCTGAGAAGGAAAAAATTGCAGGGCTATGCAGAGGACTGCACTAGGTGAATTGCTTCTTCAGAACCACAACAGACACAATGGGCTAAATGGCTGACTTCTGTGCTGTGACCATTCTATGATTCTACTTTATTCCAATTTGTGTGTCCCAATCTTTATTTTGCTGTCTGCAAAATGATTTAGAAGAATTATTAATGCATTTTACTTCATTGTTGGCCACCTTAGAATTATTTTTTTTATTTTTATAAAAGTTTTACATAATAACCAACAACCAGCTAAAACACTAAAATGTAAAAATCACAAACAGCAAAAAAAAAAACCAATTGACTTAAACACTAAAATGCTAAAAGAGGACTGTGTCTAGATTCTTAAAAAAGGAAATAAATGGTAACCATTTCAGGTAAAACCGCTCCACTGAACCCCTGATGGTGAATTTAATTTTCTTCAAGCATAGGAAGGAATTTAAGTCTCCCAACCAGGAGATTTCAGGAGATTCAGAGAAATTAAAGACCCGTGACGCCAGGAGAAAAGGGTGTAAAGATCAGTTTTACAGCGGGAGCCACCTCATGCATGTCTTCCCCTCACATTGTGCCACTGGAGGTACCTGCTATCTTAGAATTCTATAAAGTGGTTGGCTATTTAGTATTCTTCATGACATCACTCCTGCTGGATGCCCTTAACCTGGCACCAAAATCAAACTAACAGCAGGACAGGTGAAATCCATGCCATAGATTAAGAGATCTTTCTTCAAAATCAACAGTGAGTGTCAGAACTTCACATTGACTGCAAATTCCAGGCCAAAATTTAATATATAACTTAACCCAGGCTTTAAAATCATTACTGCAACAGATGGGCCGGTTTAGCTCAGTGAGCTAGACAGCTGGTTAGTAATGCAGAACAAAGCCAACAGCGCGGGTTCAATTCCCGTACCGGCTTACCCGAATAGGTTTTGGAATGTGGCGACTAGGGGCTTTTCACAGTAACTTCAAACTTGTGACAATAAAAGATTATTATTATATAAAATATAATATGTAACAGTTTCTACATTCATCACACACTGATCTGACATCACAAGATGGGTGCTAGTATGTGAGGAAACAATGTCCAAGTGGATTTAATTTGATTGATTAGTTTAACAAATATATAATCTGACAATGAGAAAGGTTTGGCACATATTTATTTTCATAATATTGTGCAGTTTCTAACCATATTGCATTACCGGTCACCATCTATGCTTAGCGCAAAAGCACAATAATTAAGATAAATTAACAACGGAGGGAAAATAAGGAAATGCTATGCTCTCAAAACACTTTTAATTGAGGTTTAGGATTTAAATGGAGTTCCTTGAATAAATCAGTAAAAAATGTGTTACTCTCAATTAACCTGCTAAGCAACTGAATATTTTACTGTTTCTGAGCCCAGCAGCCGGTCATTCAGTAACATAACAGTATTTGTCACAAACACAGAGTCACAGTTCTCCTTTGATTTCGATGGGCACAAAATAATTAGTTGTTTAACTTCTTATGGCAAGTATCTGATGACTCAGAATGCTCTTTTGCCACCAGATTGACATCTGCTGCATGTGTGCACTTTATTAACCATACTGGATGCCATTTTGATGAGTGCATGAGCACCCAATCACTGGGAACATCCATCAGAAGTATACAGATTGTGACATTCAACAGTATGCAACAACGTTTTGATATGCCGTTGATGCCATTTTGGAGCTCAATGCTCCATCTAATGCCATTACCGAAGCACAATTAAACATCTATTCAGCAGATAGGATCCCCACTCCAACAACATTTTTTAAAAAGATCAATTATTTTCTGGTTAATCAGCTAGCTCTTCTGCGATTGTGGAATAGTTTGATGGGGATTTCTAGACTCCTCTAAAATTAAAGTGTACAGGGAGTGATGTGGCCTATGCTGATGGACTTTGCCCATACTTCAAAATTCTACAGAAACCAATTGTTCCCGGGCACGAATGCAGTAGTATGCATCCACCTTCGCCTACATGATGATGAGAATGAGTAGAGATGACAAAAAGCAGGACAAGCTGTTACAACAGGAAGAAGGAAGGTGAAAAAGAATTTCAACAGGAGGCGATGTCAGCCCAGGTGTCCCAGGGGCAATTCTCTTATCTCAAGCCCAATGCAGAACAGTGTGTCAGAGATTTGTGCTTCACTGAGGAGAGCCTCATTGAAATCTGACACTTGCTGCAGCCACAAATGCAGGCTCAGAGCACAATGAAAATGGCACCACTAGTGGATACGAAGGTGATTGTGACCATGAATTTAATGCACCTGGCTCTGTTCAGGCTGTGGCAAGCGATATTTGCAACATCTCCCAGCTTGCCATCCGCTGTTGCATAAGGAAGGTCACGAAGGATCTGTGATCTAAGAATGCAGAACACATTTCATTCTCTTTTGCCATATTGAAGCAGAGAAAATCAACCAAGTGGCTTTGTAAGGATTACAGGCTTCCCCAATATGCAGGGTTCCATTGAATGCATGCATGCCATTTTGAGGGCACTGCACGTTAGCTTGGAATGCACCACAACCAAAACTGATTCTACGTTTTCAATGTCGAGCCAGTGTGAGACCATCTGCACTGTATCATGCAGGTCAACGCCTAGCATGCTAGAAAAGACCACAATCACTTAATTCTGCAGAAATCTGCTGCGCCTCCCACAGTTAAGCCACGACGACAAACTGGAGGGTGGCTACTGGGTAATAGGGATATTCTTTAAAGGAATCCTCATGACTTTGGTGGGTAACCCATGCACACATAGGCAGCATGTATGTAACAAAAGAAAATCACTGTAAAGCAAACCATTGGCATCTGAAATAATGTTTTTGCTGCTGAGACTAATCCAGGAGAACCATGGAGCGGTATGAGCATAGTTAAAGCACAGAAGATGGTCATTTAAACTTGTCGAGTATGTGCCACCTCTCTACAAAAGCAACTTAGCTAGTCCCACTCCCCCGCCTTTGTCCATTAATCCTACAAATATTTGCTCTTTAGATGCTTACCCTTTTGGTGTTCGCAATTCCTCCACCACACCTAAAGGCAGTGTGTTCCAGATCATAACCAATCACTTCATAAAAATATTTCACCCTGTAGCACCATTGGTTCTTTTACCAATTATATTATATCTATGCCCTCTGGTTCTTGACCGCTATGCCAAGGAGAGAACATTTTCCCTCTATTCACTCTGCTTGGACCCTTCTGATTAAGGGCACCACTGTTGAATTTCCTCTCAAACTTCTCTAAAATCAGTTTCACCAATCTATCCATGTAAGGGTAGGTACGGTAGGGCGGCATGGCGTAGTGGTTAGCACTGCTGGTTCACGAACTTCGGGAGACGGGGATGTGCTGAGCGGGTGCACAAAAGGTAGCTCGCCTGAGAATTTGAATTTTGGCTCCCTTAATCACAAATAGTCCTCCAGAATCAGAAGAAAAAACATCCCCTCACCCTCTTCAAACAAAACGGAACGAGAGATGCCGAACAGCAGCACTGCCAGGGGTCGAAAAGGAATTAAAGTGGCAAAAGCCTGGAGAAACGAGTGGAGGAGATGGCGGACACACGGGGCGACAGGACCCCAGAGACACCTGACAGAGAGGGACGACTAAGAAGCGCACGGAGCTCCCCCACACCAGGGGGCGGATGGGGAGAGTTCCACGCCAAGGAACCAAAAGAGGCCATCGAGCCATCAAGGCCGATACAAAGGCAGCGGTCAAGGTGGCAATGACAGAACCATTGGTCGCCATACAGGCAGCCCTGGACAAGGTGGAGAGGCAACTGAAGACCTAGGGGAATACCATTAAGGAGTTGGAGAAGGCCTCAACTAACCAGAGCTATCAGATCGCCGCCCTGGAATCGGAGGTAACGAAGTTGGTGGCAACACAGGGGAAGCTAAAAGGGAAAATTGAAGACCAGGAGAATCGGTCGGGGTGCCAAAATCTAATAGGCCTGCCAGAGGGAACCGAGGGCAGGGACCCCAGCTAACGGGTGGAATTCCCCGGCCTCCCAGCCGCATATTTCTCAGTGGCAGGAGGCAGCGCGCCGTTCACTGGCGGTGGAATTCTCTATTACCGCTGCTTGTCAATGAGATATCCCATTGAAGCCAACCTATGCCAGCAGGAACCCCGGGGGCGGGGGGGGGACTGCCAATGGCAGCAAAGAATCCACCAACGAGCGGCTGAAGAATCATGGCCAAGATAAAAGAACAGATTCAAATTATGGCAAGATGGGCATTTCAGGAAAAATATAATTTTTGAAGATGACCTCGAGTCGTCAAAATAATTTTGAGTTGAAATATCCCAGCTCAAAGCCATGTATTGAAGAAGTTAATTTTAAAAGAAACTGCTTTGTTGTGAGATAAAGGAAAATTTCTTACGCTTACAAGATTTTAATAATTTTACTCATTAAAGTTAATTTTTTAAACTTTCATTCTTCGAATGTGGCTGTCTCTAACATTTACAAGTCACTCTCCCCTTCCCAAGAATGTGGTGCTGGGCCTTCTTCCTGAACCATAGAAGCCATGTGATGAACTTGTTCCCACATTGCAGTTAGGTAGAGTTTTAGAATTAGGCGTCAATGATGATAATTGCAAGTCGAAGTATGTCCAAGTCAGGATGATGTGACTTAGTGCGGAACCTGAAAGCAATAATATTTCCATGCACTTAGTTGCCTACTTTTCTAGATGGTGGGTTTGAGAGGTGTTGCCCAGAAAGCCTTGCTGAGTTATAATGATAATAAAAAAAATATTCTTTATAATAACCTTTATTGTCACAAGTATGCTTATATTAACACTGCAATGAAGTTACTGTGAAAAGCCCCTAGTTGCCACATTCTCACGCTTGTTCGGGTACACTGAGGGAGAATTCAGAATATCCAAATTACCTAATAGCATGTCTTTCGGGACTTGGGAGAGGAAACCGGAGAAAGCCCACGCAGACACGGGGAGAACGTGCAGACTCCACACAGACAGTGACCCAAGCTGGGAATCAAACCTGGGACCCTGGTGCTGTGCTGTGAAGCAACAGTGCTAACCACTGTGCTACTATGATGCCGACGGTATCATTGTGTGTCCTGTATATAGTGTACACTGCAGCCATGATGTATCGCTGATATTTATTTTTACTGTTTAATTTTAAGATGTGGTGCTGATCAAACTGGTTGCTTTGTCCTGGATGGATCCGAACTTCTCAAGTGTTGTTGTAGCTGCACGCATGCCAGTAAGTGGAGATCATTTATTTCATCACATTCCTGACATGCCTTTTAGGTAGTGAAGAGATTTTGGCAAGTGGGAAAACATTAATTAATAGGTACCCCTTTCTTTGTTGGTAGAGACAAGATATTTACTGTTGTCTTTGTGTTATAACCTGCCTGTATACTATTGGCTGTGGACTATTGGGGATTCCATAACTCGTGGGAAGTATGAGCTCCCCCAATGAGGTGGGCGGGGAAATCATTAGCAGTTTCACCTGTATTAATAGAGCTGGCCAGTATGGTACCAGCTAGAGGAGTGAAGCAGTGGTGAAGTACTACTGCTGCTGTATCTATAAAATTGTAAATAAAGTTATTTCTTTTGACTCTACAAACTTATGCTGTATTCTTCGTGGCCCTCACAAAAGGGGGTTAAATTATTTATATGGTTTCCCAGAACAAAGGAAATGTTTGGAAATGTGGGATAATGAGTTTGGATCTCTATCTGGTACAATCCAGCTGTATCACATTGCTGCGAGGATAGATTGTAGCATTTTTCCCAAGTTGGGTTCTGTCTGCGGTTTTCTCAAAAAAGGGTAGTTGCAGTTGGAGCCTAGAAGCCGCTTTGAGAAAAGCACAGCGAGAAATCCACCAGAAGCTATATACCAGAAGCAAAAGGGGAGTCACTGAGCAACAAAACAGTGAGGGTCATACTTGAACAGGGCTGCCCACCATTGTGAGCTGCTTAAACAGAGATAGAGGATCACCCAGCTTGGTTCTAGAGGAAGGACTCCAAAAAATATCAGACCTCAGGAATATGGAAGAGGATCAAAGTGAATTTCCAAGAGCTGTGGCACACCCTGGTTTGGTCCTAGGAGAACTGAAGGAATTCTCAAGATCCTGTAAAGTATAGGAAACTCCTGGTGGATATTTTGGGCTTAAAGAATAAGTGCTTACAAAATATAGTTTAAATTAATAGTACTTGATTTGTTTAATTAATGTACAATCAAATCCTTTGTCTAAAATATAAAATCTTGTACATAATTCTGTTAAATCTGAGAGTTCAATTTTTTGGAGGGAGGTTAATGTTCTCCTTCGAGACATAGCAATACCCAGCCCCCGGCCATCAAGGTCACACGACTTTTATGGCTCTTCCAGTTGAATTTTCAATCTTAGCTGACTCTCAGGATTTTGATTGTGATGACATGGCAATGATAATGTCACTAAATGTCACAGGTAGGTAGTTGGGATCTGTGTTGTTGGAGATGGTTATTGCCTGCCACTTGTGTAGTGCAAATGGCAATAACTAAATAAGCCCAAAAGGTTGTCCATGTTTTCCTGTGCAAAGTGATGGACTGCTTCAACATCTGAGAATTTGTGAGTGGAACTGAAAACCACAATTATCAGAAAACAATACTTCTGGCTTTATGATACAAGAAAACTCATTGGTGAAGTTGCGCCTAGAATGCTGACAAATGCCTGCAAAGATATGACTGTCCTTCCATAACCACAAATAATCTTCCTTTGTGGCAAGTATCGGTTTATCCACTGGACCATTTCTCCTAATACCCAAAGACTATAATTCTTTTATGGTTTCTTAATGCCACATTTGGTAAAGTGCTTCTTTCCCATCACGAGCAATTATTCTATCATCTCCTTATGGAATTAATTTTCCATTCATATCTGGACTGAAGGTAATGGTACCCTTGCACAACCCAAACTGAGCATCAGTGAGTGGATTACAGGTGAGTAGATGCTGCTTGATAGCACTGCTGACGGTCCTCCTGATTGGGAGCAGGTCTTCAGGCACATAGTTAGCTGGGTTGGATTGGATAGCTGGATGTCAGTCTTGTAATTGTACTGGACCAGCTTGGTTTAAAAAAAATATTTTTATTAAGAAAAGTTTTCCCAATACAACACCTTCACAACCATATTTGGATCAGGTTGGTTAGGGGTTTGTCCCATTCTAAATTACTATAGCCAGAATGCTTTTTATGGCTAGTCAAGTTGAATTTCCAATCCCAGGATGTTGCTTATTGTGCCGTGGCAATGATAATGCCACTGAAACCTAACTGAACATTGATGAGCAGATTGTTGCTCTGTGAGGGCTGCTTTATTGCACTGTCAACAACCTTACATCCCTTTGTTGATTATGCAGAACAGACTAATGGGACGGTAACTGGTCAAATTGGATTTTCCTGGCTTTTTAAGGTTGTGTTGCCAGGACCCATTTGACCTTTGCGGTGTCCAATCGCTTAGCCATTTCTGGAGGTCATATTGTGTGAATTGTGGTGTTGGGGCCTCAGAAGGTGGTTTAGCAGGATTGCCACTCAACAGTTCAGGCTGAAGATGGAACAATTCAGCCTTGCCTTTTCATTTATATTGCTGGGTTCCACCATGATTGGAGGTAGAATACTCATGACAGCCTGTCCTTCCCACTAATTGTTTATTTGTTCACCATCAGTACATTCTATAACCTTACTAATCTCAGTGCGATTTAACAAGGAGGATTCATCAGCAGAAGGCAGGTCACATGTTGCAATCAGCATGAGGTTCTTTACCAAACTATAACACGATTTGTTGGGTCCAGAGTTAATATTCAGTATTATTGTAAATCTGAGCTGTTAAGAAAATGGAGTACTGAGCAGTAGAAAGCATCTGTCACTGTTTACTTTATCATAACCCTTCAAGAATATATGCCTGGAATATTCTAGTGAGTCCATTTTCCTCATTACTAACATCTACTTATAATAGGGTACCACAACATCTATATCCTCCACAATTGTTCTACTATCTTCATCACTTTGACATTCCTCTAGTCCCAATCTTGGTGTCATTAGCAAATGTTGATAGTATTTAATCTAGCAAGTCCTGTCATTCTTGCATTTAGCAAAAAACACTGGTTCCAAAACACACACATGTGGCGCACCACATCTTTTCAACCGGAGAAACATCTCTTTACCCCTAGTGCTTGCTTTTTGCCTCCAATCATCGTTTTATCCATATGGCCACATTCCTGTTTCTGTAAGAATTTTAAAATGAAGATAATTCTCACCAATCTTCTTCGCTCTTCTTCAACTGTATGGAGAAGCTGTGCAAACTCTTTGAAGGACTGAGCTGGAAAACATAGGTTTCACATGTGAACTCTGGAAAATCACATCTCATATAACTTTTAACCCACAATTCACTACTGGAACAAATTATTTTGAAGAATTGCTTAAAATCAGTACAAATGGACATTTGTAAATGTTCCAATATTACATGAGAATGCATTATACAAAACGTGACACAGTCAATATTGAGAATAGAAAGACTCTGCACCTTGAGTACAGTTTAACAAACAGCACACAAATCAGACAATGCTTTGGTGTGAAAAAATGATTTTAATAACACTGCAAATTCACAGAAGCTGGGAAATATCAAAATGTATTGGATGTGTTTGAGTAGTGTGAAATTCCGATGGCAAGGTTATCGCAATAAATGAATGCACTACAAAACTGAGCATCGGTAAATGGAACTTGTTAACAACAACATTTTAATAATTTACCTTGCTCTGATCATTCTCTACTGAAAAGAATTCTGGAACAGAAAAAGGAAAATAAAGACAGAGTAAGGAATTTTTTATGACCTAAAATTCCTTTGGTTTTTATTATGCACTGGGTCCTGCTATAACATGTGCCATGGGGACCTTATCAGAAGACTATATTATACTAGAGACCATGGGCTGGCTTCTCTGTTTCTGATGCTAAGTGCTGGGGCCAATGGAGAATCCGTGGTGGTCCACGGCGGAAAAATCGTCTCGAATCCCTCACCGATTCCGGTACCGGTGAGGGGATAGCACTGGCGCTGCGTGGAATACCTGCAGATCGTGTGGAGAATGGCCGGAGAATCAGCGGGTCCCGGGCCGTGCATGCACTGGGCTGACAAGCCGCACACGCCTACAGCCCACCGGTCACGGGGAAACATGGCACCAGCCAGGCTGGACCGCATACATGCCCACCCCTCCCCCCCCCCCCGCCCCTCCCCCCCCCCCCCCCCCCCCCCCCCGCCCCTTGGCCCAGCAGAAGCCTCCCGGGCAGCGGTGCGGATCTCGGCGCTGGAACTGTCCACAGTCGGCATGCCATAGTCATGACCACTGGGACCACACGTGGCCCGCGCTGTTCAGAACTCGGTCCATTGGAGGCGGAACGTCACGAGTGAGCCGGCTGATGACGCGCCAATATCATTGCGGCTTGCCACGGCGCTTGACCCAATGATGCCAGTTTGGAGGAGGCGGAGCATCACGAACCGGCATCAAAATGGAGCCTGTCCCGATTCCGGCGTCGAAAATCATTCGCCACCCGATCACCGTTCCCGATTTCGCCATCGGGCTATGGAGAATCCCGCCGCCTGTTAAAATTACGTCCTTTCATAAGCATCAGTTAGTAGCCGGAATATTGTAGAACCAAGTAAATGACTTCAAGCAGATAAATCATCTGATAATAATAATCTTTATTGTGGTGATGTGCATCACTGTAAATACATGTAAGCAAGACAGACACTAGAGGGAGCACCAGAAACACCACACACACACACTCAACCAATAGATAAGTTAGATAGGAGGCGACCAATGGATATTCACGATACACAAGGAGGTGACACGACCACAGGGGGGCATTACACCAACCCATACATAAAGGACACCACACACATGATCAGCCCCTTTGGCCAGTGGAGACAGTCAGTGAGGAGAGGCACAGGGTTGATTCAATATTACACCCACCACGTGGAAGACAGCAGATGGTTAGTCAGTTATATAGTTATAATAGGATTAGCAGTAGTGTCGAACTCAAGTTATAAAAGTGTACATAGTGTTAATAAATGAGTTGAAGTTATTTACACGTCTCGACCTTCCTTGACAAATGCAACACAAGGAAGCCGCTTATGTTAGAAAGGAAACATAACAAAACATTTATAATAATCTTTATTGTCACAAGTAGGTTTACATTAACACTGCAATGAAGTTACTGTGAAAAGCCCCTAGACGCCACATTCTGTTGCCTCTCAGGGTACAGTGAGGGAGAATTCAGAATGTCCAAATGACCTAACAGCATGTCTTTCGGGACTTGTGGGAGGAAACTGCAGCATCCGGAGGAAAGCCACACAGACAAAGGGAGAACGTGCAGACTCCGCATAGACAGTGACCCAAGCCGGGAATCGAACCTGGGACCCTGGCGCTGTGAAGCAACAGTGCTAACCACTGAACTACAGTGCCGCCCATGATATGATGTAAACAAACAAACAAACTTCTGCTCACAAAATGAAGTTAATCACTTAAAATAAATTACATTTGATTTAGTCGCTTGGGAGTACAAAGCTCAAGTATTGCTGAAAAAAGCTTTTCACCTTGCACTCATTAGGACAGGCACAAGAATGTCTAAATTCAGAGGGACAAACATTTTTTACTGAGAAAAGGGAGTTGACTAGTTGGCAAGTTGACTGATCAGCACGGGCTGTGGAACTACTCCCCACGCTTTTGTTTAATTCAAAAATGGTGCAATGGCTGGACAGCCTGAAAAGTACCGAAAAATTACCTCGGAACGGCTAAATATATTAAACATTTGTGCAACAAGTGAAGCTAATCTTTTCAGCTAATACTACTCAGTAGCAACATGAGTGCATTTTCCTCCAACAGGCCTATGAGACGTTTCGCCTACCACACAAGCTTAATGGCGATGTGATGTCAGGCACGTAGGCAATATGACCATTGGGGGAAGGAAGAGAGAGGAGGAGGAGAGGGGTGGGGAGGGGGGGGGGGGGGGGGGGGGGTTGACACGACGTAGCAGGGGGGGAGAGATAACATGGTCAGGGTCGGAGTAGGGAGCCATCTGGAATGGGCTAGGTACAGGGTGGAATGAACGGGACTGGAGTTAAGTGGGGAGAATGACGGACAGTATAGGGGAATGGAGGCGTAAGCCTCCGGTACGGCTGGTAACATGGAATGTCCGGGGACTGAATGGGCCGGTTAAAAGGTTGCGGGTGTTCACGCGCCTCAGGAGCTTGAAAGCGGGAGTTGTCTTTCTGCAGAAGACGCACCTCCGTGTGAAGGGCCAGGTTAGGTTAAGGAAGGGGTGGGTCGGGCAGGTTTTCCACTCTGGGTTTGCTTCGAAATTGAGGGGAGTGGGGATTTTAATGAGCAAAGAAATGGGATTTGCCAATGCGAAGGAGGTGAGGAATCCGGGTGGGAGATGTGATTGTGAGTGGGGTATTGGAAGGGGCACCAGTGGTGTTGGTAAATGTGTATGCCCAAATTGGGATGATATGGATTTTATAAGGGGTTGCTGGCAGCAATCCCGGATTTGGCCACGCACCAGTTGATCATAGGAGGAGATTTTAACTGTGTCCTAGTGCCGAGGGTGGATAGGTCGAGACCCAGGTCGATGGGTAGGGTCCAAATGGCGAGGAGCTGGGGGGGTTTATGGAGAGGTTGTGTATGGTGGACCCATGGCCTTTTCAGAACACAGGAGGAAAGAAGTATTCCTTCGTTTCACATGTACATAAGGTGTATTCAAAGATTGACTACTTTGTAGTGAGTCAGGAGATTTTAGTTGGGGTGGAGAGGGCAGCGTATGCGGGGATAGTTATATCGGACCATGCGCTCCACTGGCTGGAGATTCGGTTTAGATCGGGGCGAGAGCAAAGGCTGGGGTGGAGGTTTGACTCAGGGTTGTTGGCGGATGGAAGTTTTTGTGAAAAGGTGCGGGTGGCGATTATGGAGTACGTGGAGTTTAATCAGAATGGGGAGGTGTCGGCGTCCATTATTTCGAAAGCACTGAAGGCAGTGGTCCAGGGGGAAATTATTTTGTTTAAGGCTCTTGCGGATAGGGAAAGGAGGGAGGAACAAGGCCGTCTAGTGAGCGAGATAGTGGAGATGGACAGGAAATATTCGAGGGTGCCTACCACGGAGGGATTGGTGAGGAGGAAAAAGTTGCAGGGGAGTTTGACAGGCTGAAAACTGGGAGGCCAGTAGGGCAACTGCTTAGGGCACGAGGGGTGCAATATGAGTATGGGGAGAAGGCGAGCCGCATGCTGGCACACCAGCTGTGGAGGCAGGCCGCGTCCAGGGAAATATTAAAGATATGGGCAGGGGCTAGGGATGTGGTGTCGGAGCCAGGGAAGATAAACTGGGCGTTTCGGAAGTACTACCAGGGACTTTATGAAGGGGACCCAAGGGTAGAGGAGGGGGGTATGGGGCGGTTTCTGGACAAGCTGGAATTTCCCCAGGTGGAGGAAGCAAAGAGGCAGGCATTGGAGGAGCGCCTGGGGCTGAGGGAGGTGCTGGATAGTATCAAGGGTATGAAGTCGGGGAAGGCCCCTGACCCGGATAGGTACCCGGCAGAATGTAATAAGAAATTTGCGACGGTCCTGGCACCATATTTGTTGGGGGCGTTTAATGAAGCACTGGAGAAGATGGAGTTGCCGGAGACGATGACACAGGCAGTAATCACACTAATTCGGAAAAAAGGGAAGGACCCGGTGGAATGTGAGTCCTGTCGATCCATATCACTATTGAACATGGATGTGAAAGTGTTGGCTAAGTTGTTGGCAGGGAGGATGGAGGATTGCATCCCGGGGTTGGTTGCCGAGGATCACACAGGCTTTGTGAAGGACAGGCAGCTTGCGAGTAATATGAGACGGCTGTTGAATGTGGTGATGAATCCGTCGGGGGCTCTGGTACCGGAGGTGATGGTGTCCATGGACGCAGAGAAGGCGTTTGATCGGGTGGAGTGGCGGTCCTTGTTCGAGGTTTTGGGAAGGTTTGGGTTTGGGCCGACATTTTTGGCATGGGTGCGGTTGCTGTATGTGGCACCAAGGACAAGGGTGAAAACGAATGATATGAGCTCACGAAGCTTTGACTTACGCAGGAATGTCCACCGTCGCCGTTGCTGTTTGGGCTGGCCATAGCACCATTGGGGATGGCTTTTAGGGGGTCGGCAGAGTGGCAGGGAATGATGAGGGGACAGAGGGAGCATTCGGGTGTTGCTCCATGCCAATGTCCTCTTTCTGCATGTTATGGATCCGTTCGCGAGTGTGAGAAGGATAATGGGCATGCTGGGGAGGTTTGGAGGGTTCTCGGGACACAAACTGAATGTAGGGAAAAGCAAGGTTTTCCCGGTGAATGAGCTGGGACAGTGGGCTAATTTAGGGGGGGGGTGCCATTTACGGTAGCGAGGGACAGGTTTAGATATTTGCAGATTCAGGTAACGAGGCAATGGGTGGGACTCCATAAGTGGAACTTAACAAAGCTGGGGGAGGAGACCAGGGAGGATCTTAAAAGGTTGGCGGGGAGGGTCCAAGTGGCAAAAATGAATATTCTGCCGAGGTTCCTGTTTATTTTTCAGCTTCTCACAATCTTTATACCAAAAGCCTTCTTTCGGAAAGTAGACACGATCATTTCGGACTTTGTATGGGCGGGGAAGGTGCCGAGGGTGGGGAGGACCCTGCTACAGAGGCAGCAGGGGGGGGTTGGCGTTGCCGAACTTGCTTCATTATTATTGAACGGCAAATGTGGACAAGGTGCGGCAGTGGTGGGAAGGAGAAGAGGTAGAGTGAGTTAGGATGGAGGAGTAATCTTGTAAGGGGTCTAGTTTGAGGGCTATGGTGACAACAGCGTTACCAATGGCTCCGAGTAGGTATTCAGGGTGCCCTGTAATGCAGTCCACAGTGAAGATATGGAATCAGTTGAGGAACCATTTTAGGATGGAAGGGATAGCGGTGTTGACGCCGCTGTGTGAGAATCATAGGTTTGAGCCGGGGGGGGATGGATAGTGTATACAGGAGGTGGAGGGAAGTAGGGCTGGTCAAGGTGAGGGATCTGTATTTGGAGGAAGGGTTCACCAGTCTGGAGGAACTAAGGGAGAGGGTAGAGTTGCCGAGGGCGAGTGAGTTCAGGTATCTGCAGGTTAGGGACTTTGTGCAAAACGTCTGGAGGGGGTTCCCTAGGTTACCTGGATACATCCTGCTGGAGCAACTGCTGCTTCTAGATGTGGAAGGGGAGGGAAGAATTGGGGATAGACACAAGCGGCTCAGGGAGCAGGGAGGCGAGCGGGTGATGAAGATCAAGGAGAAATGTGAAGCAAAGTTGGGAGGAGAAATCAATTGGGGAATATGGAGTGAGGTACTGCGTAGAGTAAATGGGATCTCCTCTTGTTCAAGGATAAGCCTGATGCAGTTTAAGGTGGTGTACAGAGTGCATATGACTCAGGCGAGAATGAGTGGCTTCTTTCGGGGGTAGCAGATGAGTGTGAGAGGTGTGGGTGGGGGCCAGCGAATCACACGCACATGTTTTGGGGTTGCGAAAAATTGGGAAGATTCTTGGCGGGAGTGTTCGCGGTCTTCGCCAGGATAGTAGAGGAGGTGGAGGACCCGGACCCTTTGGTGGCGACATTTGGGGTTTCAGAGAAGCCGGAGCTCATGGTGAGGAGGAAGGCCGATGTTGTGGCCTTTGCCTCTCTGATTGCACGGCAGCGAATTTTATTGAAGTGGGGATCAGCATTGCCACCGGGGGGGGGAGGGGGGGAGGGGGTGCTAAATTGCCCCTTAATTGGAAAAAAATAATAATTGGGTACTCTAAATTTATTTTTTAGAAAAAGAATCGAACCCGGGTCCCTGGCACTGTGAAGTAACATTGTTAACCACTGTGCTACCCTGCCGCCTTTTAACTCAATAAAGGTAAAGTCGCCATAGTCCCAGATGACCATAGGCTGCTTTCCTCCATGAAGGGGAGAGCTGACTAGTGGTGGTTTAACCTGAGGATCATCACACCTCAGGCATGGAGCAAGGTTGAGAAAGCGAAGCCAACAAGCAATAGCTGTTGATCAACTCACGTGTCGAACTCAAACGTCACCCCAGTCAGAACAGTTGGCCAGGCTTTCTCAAAAGCTGCTTCACTGCTCACTGAGTCTTTGACTCAGGGTACTCTTCTGCGATGGTTGTTCCCAGGTTTTTCACTGATGAACTTTGTATCCCTGCTTCTTTATACTATTTCTTCTAGATTTCCAAAGATTCGATGATGTCAGTTTTATTACCCTCTGGCTGCAGAGGTTGTGTTTCACAGATCCAGTAAACGGGATCAATTTATTCCATTATGCCATAAAACTACTTCCAGATTAACAGCTTCTGTGACTACAAAAGTTATGTAGCCCCTTCATTCGGCTTTCCTTGTCACATAGCTGTTATCTTTTGCCTTATCACGTAGCTGCTAATGATCTCCTTTTGAAGCTAGGGGCCGCCTGCAGTCCAGCATCCTGCTGTAGAAACTGCATTTCTCGATATTCTCAGGAGAGCCTCTGTGACTTCTTTGGTATCTTTGTTACTTGGCCACATTTATCATCAGGTTAGTGTCTTTTGTAACTTGGCCATATTTTCCAGTAGGCTTAGGGCTAGATACTGTACTCTCCAGAAACTCCAAAATGGCACACCTATTGCATTGGATCATAACACCCAAGAGAACCACGGGAAGCCAGTGTCGATCTCCCTGTGGGACCTGTGGAGTACGAGCTTTCCAAGTAGGGGTCAGAGGCAACCCAGCTGGAGCTCGCTAGACCTACATATAAAGCCAGCCCAAGCAAGGCCCGGACGTGTTGGTGGTCCCAGCACCAACTAGATTGGGAGAGAATTACTGCATAAGTAGAGTATTGTCCATAGTTCTCCTACTGCTGGCTTCCTAATTACTAAACACTGCCATTTCCATCTCGCCTTATTTTATGTTTAGTGAAATTTTATGCAGTATAATTAATATACTTGGTTTCATTTTAATATTTTTAAACTAATTAATTAGATTAAATTATGACTTTAATGAAGTATTATAAACAGGTTCCCACTCGTAACATCTTTATGCCTTACGCTTACACAAATCACTATAAGTCATAAAGTGTCAAAACGAGCACCTGTTGCAATCTGTGGTTTTGATCTGTGCCACAGCTCCCCAGCAACCCATCGCTATGCTGCCGAACCAGAAGTTTCTCTGAACAGCCAGCAATGTAATGGAGCAGGGGCATGAATGGATGCTGCTGTGGCAGGAAAGGAGCTGATCTCCTCGGCTGCTAAAGACAGCATTCAGGGAGGAATCCAAACATACACCAAAAATTCAGAAGGTGAGGGATCCCTAACTTCAAATATTAGTGTGTTAAATCGATTTCCAAATCCCAGTTCTCAGCTGATTTTTCAAGATCGTTGGCACAACTATTTCGTACAGTATATACAATGACCACTGTGAAAATGAAGGATACCTGATTCTAGTCCTTTAGGTTTCACTATAAATTATTTCAGAACAATTATATGTTGTTGGGGAAAAAATGGATTGGAAGATACGGTCAGAAGGGAATTTTGTGAGATCAATACGTCATAGACTTCATAGGCCGAATGAACTTTTGCTGATCAGACTTTTAATAAATGATCTGGCCCCCATTCGCTCCTCCCACCCGTGTCATAGATACCTCTGGAGTAACCACAAGGATCTATCATTAGCCCCCTCCTTTTCCTCATTTGCATACTTCCATTTGGAGACATCATGCAAAGAAATTAGGTCAGGTTACATATGCATAGTAAAAACAGCCAGTTCTACCTCACTCAATCCTATGATGTCAGGTAATTCATTTAACATCCAGCCCTGGTAAGCTAGAATTTCCTCTTGTTAAACTTTGCAGAGACCAACATCATTATCCCCAGCCTTGCCACAAATATGTACCCTCACCATTGATTCCAGCCCAACCGCTACTATCTAAGGTAGAACCTAACTAATAATAATAATCTTTATTAATGTCACAAGTAGGCTTACATTAACACTGTAATGAAGTTACTGTGAAAATCCCCTCGTCGCCACACTACGCCGCCTCTTTGGTACACTGAGGGAGAATTCAGAATGACCAATTTCTGCATGTCTTTCGGGACTTGTGGGAGGAAACCCACGCAGATACTGGGAGAACGTGCAGACTCCGCACAGACAGTGACTCAAGCCAGGAATCAAACCCTGGTCCCTGGCCCTATGAAGCAACAGTGCTAACCACTGTGCTACCGTGCCATCCTACTTGTAGCCTCTGAATTCTTTTTGTCCCACAACGGAGATTCTGACCCCATCACCACAAAGACCACCTACTGCCACCACCATCACATCACTAAATTCTGCTCCTGCATTCACCCACCTTCTGTCAAAAGCTATCGTCCACACTTTTGGCAGCTCCAAACTCAACTATTATATAATGCTCTCCTGTAGGGCATGCCATCCATAAGTTTCAGCTGATCCAAAACTCGATGTTTCCTTCCTACCCACACCAAGACACACAGACTACCCAAATGCTACTGACCTCTAATGCCTAACTACCCATCCAATATCTAAAATTTAACATTCTAACTGTTGTGTTTAAAATCTACTTTATTGCATCATTCCACTCGCTTTCTCTGAAACCTGCTCGAACCCTACAACCATCTAAGAACTCTGAATTCCTCAAGTTCTGGTCGCTTTGGCAGGTACAATGCAATCATCTTGGACCCAACTATCAGAATTCCCTCCCCAAAGCTCTGCTTTTCTACCTCTCTTTAAAAACCTGCACTGATAAAGTGTTTTGGAGTAATTTTCTATGTTAAAAGGTTCGATACGAAGTTAAAATTGTTTATGTGAAAATAAATTATGTAACACGTTTAACTACATAACAGGGTAAATGACTCTGGTTATATGCAGTGCAAGGTCAGGCACACACAACCAGCAATTTTGGACATAAGACTGCTAAAGCACTCTGGCTACAGCACTCTGAAGAGCTTGATAACATAAATGGCCCCTGCAACTCATGCTAAGTTTCATGAGTTATTTAACATATTTTTGGTTCAATATTTTTCCTCACATCCTTGGACACACTTTAAGAGAGGTCAAAGATGTGCAAACTAGCTTCTCCTGCTCCGCTTTGCTCTGTTAGAATCCCCATGGAAACTGATCATTTTTAAAAACAGATTTGAAAGAATTTAAAGGAATCGCACTAAAGATTTCAAGTTTTAAGACCTTCACTATAACAAACAAACCAAAATCGACATACACTAAACATTACTTAATGAGCAATTAACACTCTAAACGACAAAAAAGATAACCGTTATTAATTTCTTAACACGACCCGTAACCTCACATCGCAAGTGGTGTTCGATTGTTTGTTTCACCTGTGTTTGGTTATGCTAGTCTGTTAATTGATCCTTGCCTGGAGCTAGGGAGTTAAGAAATAAGCAACTATTGCTGAAAAAAGATGTGTTTTGCACTCATCAGGACAAGCACAAGAAAGCAGTATCAGGGAAAGAATAACTTTATACTTTAGGAGAAGAGAGTGCTGATTAGTTGGCAAGCAGACACTGATTTGTAGAGGCGTTGACATGGAGAATGCACATGGATAGTGACTGACAATTAACTTCCAAGCATCGTTTGAAATTCAAACCAGGCAGCTTAGCTCTGACTGGTCAAGGCATTGTCCTGTGGAATGAAGTAGCGAAAGGCTATCACTTATTTTGCTCAGCTGAAACAGGTGAAATGTGCATATATGTTTGTTCTGTTTCCAAAGAACAGAGCCCTGTGTATTAATGTATGTAGCTTCCAGTACACACTAAAGCACCTACCAACTGCAGCACCATCAACCAGTCAAGTTCACGGACCCACGATTACTACCTGAAGGACGAGCCGCAGCCTAGAAGTACCTGACAACTTCCAGTCGCCGCACATGGGGATTCAGACAAAGGCCTTGTCTAACCTGCACAGAGCCGGTCACTTGAAAGTTAAGTAAAGGTCATTTAAACTGTTAGGTATAGTTTAATGTGTAGCCACATGTAGATTATTACACATAGAACCAAGCCTGTGTTTAGTAATAAACAATAATTGAACTAATATGCTGGTTGTGTGGTCATTTGACCAATACACGGAACATACTTGCCTCTTGTAGTTATTATTGATAAAGATAAAAGAGCAACATAGGTAAGACAGGCAACTGGATGAGAACCATGCTCAATAGTGTTGTGTTTTTGGTCCTGGTATCTTTAAAGATAAATCAGTGCACAAGTAGACACAGGGGGTGATTAACATTGCAAATGTTCTTTATTGCTGTTGCAGTGGAACAAATAAGAAAACATGGATCCTGCAATCCCACAATGCACTGGCTTGAAAAATACAGTAAGCCAACCAAAACACATAATACATAACAAGTTGTGTTGTCTTCTCCAAGGTTAAGTCCACATGCTAGCAGATTTTTTCCTGACTCATGGGTTTTATAAAATCGAGGCCCCAGCAATGTTTGGAGTTATAGTTCATTCTGTGCTATTAGCTACCTGCTGCGGTCAGAGGGAAGGAGGGAGAGAAGGAGGAAGGGAGATAGGTAAGTAGGTCAATGCCTCCAAGTAGCATGGTTGATGGACGGCAGGAAACTCCCGACTCAAAACTCCCTGGTGATTGGTCATGTCTGACAAGGGCTCATGTGGTTCTTCTTTCTATACCTCTCAGGCAATGGTCTCTAGAGTCTCAAATAGAGACAAGCTCCATAATATTAGAGGGAGGATTCTTGCACATGGCTGTCATCGCCCCGGTCAAAGAGCAATGCCCTCATGCGCGCCCCAGTCAAAGAGCAATGCCCCCATGAGCACCTCAGTCAAAGAGCAATATCCCTCATGTGCACCCCAGTCAAAGAGCAATGCCCCCATGAGCACCCCAGTCAAAGAGCAATGTCTCCATGCACACCCCAGTCAAAGAGCAATGTCTCCATGCACACCCCAGTCAAAGACCAATGTCCCCATGTACACCCCAGTCAAAGAGCAATGTCTCTATGCGCCACCCCAGTCAAACAACAATGTTTCCATGCGCACCCCAGTCAAACAGCAATATCCCCATTTGCACCCCAGTCAAAAAGCAATGTCTCCATGCACGCCCCAGTCAAAGAGCAATGTCTCCATGCGCACACCAGTCAAAGAGCAATGTCCCCATGAGCACCCCAGTCAAAGAGCAATGTCTCCATGCACCCCTAGTCAAAGAGCAAGGGGCGCATACCAGTTAAAGAGCAATGTCTCCGTGTACATGCACATGCTAGATGACAGGACTGGGGGCATTCTGGCTACATTTGCCGATGATACAAAGATAGGTGGAGGGGCAGGTAGTATGGAGGAGGTGGGTAGGCTGCAGAAAGATTTAGACAGTTTAGGAGAGTGGTCCAAGAAACGGCTGATGAAATTCAACGTGGGCAAGTGCGAGGTCTTGCACTTTGGAAAAAAGAATAGAGGCATGGACTATTTTCTAAACGGTGACAAAATTCATAATTCTGAAGTGCAAAAGGACATGGGAGTCCTAGTCCAGGATTCTCCAAAGGTAAACTTGCAGGTTGAGTCCGTAATTAAGAAACCAAATGCAATGTTGTCATTCATCTCAAGAGGCTTGGAATATAAAAACAGGGATGTACTTCTGAAGCTTTATAAAGCACTAGTTAGGCCCCATTTAGAATACTGTGAGCAATTTTGGGCCCCACACCTTAGGAAGGACATAGTGGCACTGGAGCGGGTCCAGCGGAGATTCACACGGATGATCCCAGGAATGGTAGGCCTAACATACGATGAACGTCTGAGGATCCTGGGATTATATTCATTGGAGTTTAAGAGGTTGAGGGGAGATCTAATAGAAACTTACAAGATAATGAATGGCTTAGATAGGGTGGACGTGGGGAAGTTGTTTCCATTAGCAGGGGAGACTAGGACCCGGGGGCACAGCCTTAGAATAAAAGGGAGCCACTTTAGAACAGAGATGAGGAGAAATTTCTTCAGCCAGAGAGTGGTGGGTCTGTGGAATTCATTGCCACAGAGGGCGGTGGAGGCCGGGACGTTGAGTGTCTTTAAGACAGAAGTTGATAAATTCTTGATTTCTTGAGGAATTAAGGGCTATGGAGAGAGAGCGGGTAAATGGATTTGAAATCAGCCATGATTGAATGGTGGAGTGGACTCGATGGGCCGAATGGCTTTACTTCCGCTCCTATGTCTTATGGTCTTATGGTCTTAAAGAGCAATGTCTCCATGCGCACCCCAGTCAAAGAGCAATGTTCCTATGAGCACTCCAGTCAAAGAGCAATGTCTCCATGTGTAACCCAGTCAAAGAACAATGTCCCCATGCACCCCTGGTCAAAGAGCAATGTCTCCATGCGCACACCAGTCAAAGAGTAATGTCTCCATGCACACCCCAGTCAAAGAGCAATGTCCTTATGAGCACCGCTGTCAAAGAGCAATGTCTCCAGACGCACCCCAGTCATAGAGCCCATGTCCCCAGGCGCACACCAGTTAAAGAGCAATGCCCCCATGTGCACCCGAAAAAGCAATATCCCCATGCGCACCCCAGTTAAAGAGCAATGTCTCCGTGCACACCCCAGTCAAAGAGCAATGTCTCCATGCACACCCCAGTCAAAGAGCAATGTCCCCATGTGCACCCCAGTCAAAGAGCAATGTCACCATGTGCACCCCAGTCAAGGAGCAATATTTCCATGTGCACTCCAATCAAAGAGCAATGTCTTCATGCGCGCCCCAAGTCAAAGAACAATGTCCCCATGTGCACCGCAGTCAAAGAGCAATGCCCCGATGAACACCCAGTTAAACAGCAGTCAAAAAGCAATATCCTCATGTGCACCCCAGTCAAAGTGCAATGCCCCGATGAGCACCCAATTAAACAGCAGTCAAAGAGCAATATGCCCATGTGCACCCCAGTCAAAGAACAATATCCCCATGTGCATCCTAGTCAAAGAGCAATGTCCCCATGCACACCCAAGTCAAAGAGCAATGTCTCCATGCACACCTCAGTCAAAGACAATGTCTCCATGTACACCCCAGTCAAAGAGCAATGTCCCCATGTGCACCCCAGTCAAAGAGCAATATCTCCATGTGCACCTCAGTCAAAGAGCAATGTCTCCATGCACAGCTCAGTCAAAGAGCAATATCTCCATGCGCACCCCAGTCAAAGAGCAATGTCTCCATGCACAGCTCAGTCAAAGAGCAATGTCTCCATGCACAGCTCAGTCAAAGAGCAATATCTCCATGCGCACCCCAGTCAAAGAGCAATGTCTCCATGCACAGCTCAGTCAAAGAGCAATGTCCCCATGTTCACCCCAGTCAAAGAGCAATATCTCCATGTGCACCTCAGTCAAAGAGCAATGTCTCCATGCACAGCTCAGTCAAAGAGCAATGTCTCCATGCACAGCTCAGTCAAAGAGCAATATCTCCATGCGCACCCCAGTCAAAGAGCAATGTCTCCATGCACAGCTCAGTCAAAGAGCAATGTCTCCATGCACAGCTCAGTCAAAGAGCAATATCTCCATGCGCACCCCAGTCAAAGAGCAATGTCTCCATGCACAGCTCAGTCAAAGAGCAATGTCCCCATGTGCACCGCAGTCAAAGAGCAATGTCCCCATGCGCACCCCACTCAAAGAACAATGTCTCCTTGCACACCCCAGTCAAAGAACAATGTTTCCTTGCACAATCATATACGAGCAGATAGAACATTCAGTTCTGGTCCTCCACGACTTCAAAAGGGAAGGGCGTGGTGGAAATGAAGCATCTAGATGGAAACCAGGCACAGGGCTTCGGACTAGCTGGGTGAGTGAAAAGGAGCCAAACTTGAAGCCTAGATACTGCAGGCTCCAGACAATCCTGCCTTTCTACAGGCTATCTCCCAGATGACGAGGAAGGCGGCCCGTCACAGGTTGCCGGAAACAGCAAAAGCCCGAGTAGCAACAGGCAATGATGTCTGAAGCAGGTCAAGAAGGATAAACAATACAGATAACTATATAACTATACACTATTATAACAAACTAGTTCTATCTTCTCTCACTCTAGCTATTCTATGTCTTGCTTGTTCACTGTTCTGAATCACATCATCATGTGAGTAGAAAAGGTGGGAAATTAGTTCTTATAGTATCTGACTGTGAGCCATCTAGTGTTGAAATGACTGTACTACATTTCATACATTGATCATGTATATTGATATCTGAATATCACTACAGGTACCCGAGCACAGTCTCCTAATATTCTAGGCAGGCTCACCCATTGGGGGCGGAGCATCAGGGTAGGGCCTCAGGTGACATCCTGAGGCCATCCCGAAGGCGTGCGGCATAAAATACACTGTTTTTGAGGGGGCAGAGCATTGCAAAAGCAGAGCCACTCCGATTTTGGTGCAAACGGGGATTCTCCGAACGCAATTCCGGCGTTAGCAACCGGAGAATCCCGCCCATTGTTTCCCAACGGTGTATGAAACAAATAGGGCTGGTTTAGCTCAGTTAGCTGGACAGCTGGTTCAGGATGCAGAATGAGGTCAACAGCACAGATTCAATCCCTGTACTGGCTGAGGTTATTCATGAAGGCCCCGTTTCCTCAACTATGCCCCTCGCCTAATGTGTGGTGATTCTCAGGTTAAATCACCATCAGTCAGCTCCTCAAAGGGGAAAGCAGCCTATGGACATCTGGGACTATGGCGACTAAAAGATTAAACAAATAAAACCAAGAACAATAAACCCCTAAACCCCCTTTTATGGCATCTATTGAGCAAGTATTAGGATTACTAACACACAACGATCTTTAGTGAACAATCTGCATTTGAGAACGGTACCTCACTCAAAATCATGCAATTCTGCAAGGAATGTATCTTAAATTAAATGTTCAACAGAAAGGCGACACAAATGATTCACTCACACTACATTTACCCACCACAAGTGAGACACCACACTGCAGGCAAAGCCTTATAAAAACCAACCTAAAAGTGGAAACTGACATTTTTCAATTTCCAGGCAAAACTGCGATAAGAAACTAATTCCAGGATGTCACGCCTCCTTCGCTGACTGAGATGGAGTTGAAGGTAAGAGGGAGAGTCAGGGCGGGGAGCCTCCGCCTGGGGGGCTGGAAAGTGCAGGAGGCGCGGGCACGTGGATGGCCTAAAAAAGGATATGGCTAGTCGGCGGGGAAGGGGGTAGTCCGCCGATCCGGCTGATCACGTGGAACATGAGAGGCTTGAATGGGCCGGTCAAGAGGGTCCGGGTGTTTGCGCACTTAAAGGGGCTAAAGGCAGACGTAGCTATGTTACAGGAGACGCACCTGAAGATCGCGGATCAGACCAGGCTGAGGAAGGGATGGGTGGGGCAGGTTTTTCACTCTGGGCTGGATGCGAAAAACAGGGGGGGGTCGCAATCCTGGTGAGTAAGCGGTGGCATTTGAGGCTGTGGGTATTGTGGCAGATAAAGGGGGTCGATATGTGATGGTGAGTGGCAGGCTGCAGGGATCCAGGGTGGTGCTGGTGAATGTGTATGCCACAAACTGGGACAATGCAGGGTTCATGAAGCGGATGTTGAGTCAGATCCCGGATCTGGAGGCAGGTAATCTGATAATGGGGGGGGACTTCGACACGGTGCTGGACCCGGCACTAGATCGGTCTAGGTCGAGGTTGGGTAAGAGGCCGGCAGCGGCCAAGGTCCTGAAGGGGTTTATGGATCAGATGGGGGGAGTGGATCCGTGGAGGTTTGCCAGGCCAAGGGCGAGGGAGTTCTCCTTCTTCTCCCATGTGCACAAGGCCTACTCGCGAATAGACTTTTTTGTGGTAAGCAGATCCCGAGAGTGGAGGGGGCGGAGTATTCGGCCATTGCGATTTCGGATCACGCCCCGTACTGGGTGGAGCTGGAGTTGGGGGAGGAGAGGGGCCAGCGCCCGTTGTGGCGAATGGATGTGGGACTGCTGGCGGACGAGGAGGTTTGTGGGCGGGTTCGGGAGTGCATCCAAAGATATGTGGAGGCCAATGATAATGGGGAGGTGTCGGTGCGTGTGGTCTGGGAGGCGCTGAAGGCAGTGGTCAAGGGGGAGCTAATTTCAATCAGGGCTCACAGGGAGAAGAGGGAGAGGATGGAGAGGGAGAGATTGGTGGGGGAGATACGGAGGGTGGATAGGAGATACACAAAATCCCCCGAAGAGGGGCTGCTGAGGGAGCGCCGGAGCCTCCAAACGGAGTTTGACTTGCTGACCACGGGGAAAGCGGAGGCCCAGTGGAGGAGGGTACAGGGAGCAATGTATGAGTATGGGGAGAAGGCAAATCGGATGTTGGCACATCAGCTGCAGAAGTGGAAGGCGGCTAGGGAGATTGGGGGAGTCAGAGATACAGGGGGGAACATGGTGCGGAGTCCAGCTAAAATAAACAAGGTCTTTAGGGACTTTTATGGTAAGTTGTACAAGTCAGAATCCCCGGAGGGTGGGGATGCGCCAGTTCCTGGACCAACTGAGGTTCCCATGGGTGGAGGAGGGGCGGGTCGAGGGTTTGGGGGCCCCGATCGAGATGGAGGAGCTAGTTAAGGAGTTGGGGAGTATGCAGGCGGGCAAGGCCCCGGGGCCGGATGGGTTCCTGGTTGAGTTCTACAGGAAGTTCTCGGATCTGTTGGGCCCGTTGTTGCTGAGAACCTTTAATGAGGCGAAGGAAAAGGAAATCCTTCCCTCGACGATGTTGCAGGCTTTGATCTCGTTTATCCTCAAGCGGGATAAGGACCCGCTGCAGTGTGGCTCTTATAGGCCGATTTTGCTCCTCAATGTGGATGCCAAGCTGTTGCAAAAGTTTTGGCCACCAGGATTGAAGATTGTGTCCCGGGAGTGATACATGAGGACCTGACGGGATTTGTGAAGGGGAGGCAGCTGAACATGAACGTGCGGAGGCTCCTGAATGTGATTATGATGCCTTTGGAGGGGGGGGGGATGCAGAAGTGGTAGCGGCAATGGTCGCGGAGAAGGCCTTTGACCGGGTGGAGTGGGAGCACCTGTGGGAGGTGTTAGGCAGATGGGGGAGGTCATGCGGACCCTTGGGGAGTTTGGAGACTTCTCGGGATATAAGCTCAACGTGGGGAAGAGCGAGCTGTTTGTGGTGCATGCGTGGGGTCAGGAAAAGAGGTTGGAGGAGCTATCACTCAAGATGGTGGAGAGGAGTTTTCGGTATTTGGGTATCCAGGTGGCTAAGTGGACCAGATGGAGGAGGACTTCAGGAGGTGGGACATGTTGCCACTCTCCCTGGCGGGTAGGGTGCAGTCCGTGCAGTTCCTGTTCGTCTTTCAGTGCCTGCCCATTCTCATCCCCAAGGCCTTCTTTAAGCAGGTAAACAGGAGCATTATGGGATTTGTGTGGGCAAATAAGACCCCGAAGATTAGGAGGCTGATCTTGGATATCAGTCCAGGGGAGGGGGGGGATTGGCGCTGCCGAACCTGTGCAGCGAATGTGTCTATGATTTGGTAGTGGGTAATGGAGGGCGAGGGGGCAGCGTGGAAAAGGTTAGAGGCGGTGTCCTGTATAGTTATTAGCCTGGGGGCACTGGTGACGGCACCGTTGCCGCTTCCGCTGCCGCGGAATACCACGAGTCCAGTGGTGGCGGCGACATTGAGGATTTGGGGGCAGTGGAGACGACATAGGGGGGAGGTAGAGGCCTCAGTTTGGGCTCCGATACGGGACAACCATAGGTTTGTTCCAGGTAGGATAGATGGTGGGTTCCTAATCTGGCACTGGGCGGGAATTAAAAGGATGGGGGATTTATTCATCGATGGGACTTTTGCCAGTCCGAGGGCGCTGGAGAAGAAAATTGGGTTACCTCTGGGAAATGCCTTTAGGTATATGCAGGTTCGGGCGTTCATGAGAAAGCAGGTAGGGGAATTCCCGCTGCTGCCTGCCCGAAGGATACAGGACAGGGTGGTTTCGGGCGTGTGGGTCGGGTAGGGTAAGATATCGGAGATATACCAGGAGCTGCAGGAGGCGGAGGAAGCCTCGGTGGAGGAGCTGAAGGGCAAGTGGGAGGAGGAGCTGGGTGAGGAGCTGGATGAGGGCCTGTGGGCTGACGCCCTGGGCAGGGTCAATTCCTCCTCATCTTACGCCAGGCTCAGCCTGATCCAGTTTAAAGTGGTGCACAGGGCGCAGATGACAGGGGCGAGGATGAGTAAGTTTTTTGGGGTGGAGGACAGGTGTGTGAGGTGTTAGTGGAGCCCAGCAAACTACGCCCATATGTTTTGGGCATGCCCGCCGCTTAAGGAATTTTGGAAGGGCGTCGCAAAGGCTATGTCCAAGGTCTTGGATACTCGGGTAAAACCGAGCTGGGGGATAGAGATATTTGGGGTATCGGATGATCCGGGAGTGCAGGAATCGAAAGAGGCCGGAGTTCTGGCCTTTGCCTCCTTGGTAGCCCGGAGAAGGCTCTTGTTAATGTGGAGGGACGCGAAGCCCCCAAGCGTAGAGGCTTGGGTCAACGACATGGCGGAGTTCTTTAGATTGGAGAAGATAAAGCTTCGGTCCAAAGTCCCCAACCCACTTTCACCCCCAGTTCGTCCTCCCATTTTCATCTGGCTTTGTCCAAAGGTAGTCTTGCCCTATCCAGTAACCATCCATTGATGTATCCACAGTTCCTCCCCTCCTTTTTGTCTGTGTTCATTAGTTACTCTAGTAGTGTCTCTCGGGACCCTCGGGTGTCTTACACGCTGTAGCAGAGGATCCTTGGCCGTTTCCTCACAAATATGGATGACCCTCTCGTCAGTGGCCGGAAGGTTGGAGGCACACAATTGCACTTGCGCATCGATTTGGCAGACAAAGTCAGTTTGTTCACACGGTGTGGTGATAGACCTGGAAAAGGCATCTGCAACAATGAGTTATTTGCCTGGCGTGTAGACAAGTTCAAAGTCATAGCGGCGTAGCTTGAGAAGGATTCGTTGTAACCAAGGCGTCATACAAAGAACAAAGAAAATTACAGCACAGGAACAGGCACTTCGGCCCTCCCAGCCTGCGCCGATCCAGATCCTTTATCTAAACCTGTCGCATATTTTCCAAGGATCTACTTCCCTCTGTTCCCCGCCCGTTCATATATCTGTCTAGATGCATCCTGAATGATGCTATCGTGCCGGCCTCTACCACCTCGGCTGGCAAAGCGTTCCAGGCACCCACCACCCTCTGCGTAAAAAACTTTCCACGCACATCTCCCTTAAACTTTCCCCCACTCACCTTGAAATCGTGACCCCTTGTAATTGACATCCCCACTCTTGGAAAGAGCTTTTTGCTATCCACCCTGTCCATAGCTCTCATAATTTTGTAGACCTCAATTAGATCCCCCCTCAATCTCCATCTTTCCAATGAAAACATTCCTAATCTACTCAACTTTTCTTCATAGCTAGCACCCTCCATACCAGGCAACATCCTGGTGAACCTCCTCTGCACCCTCTCTAAAGCATCCACATCCTTCTGGTAATGTGGCGACCAGAACTGCATGCAATGTTCCAAATGTGGCCTAACCAAAGTCCTATACAACTGTAACATGACCTGGCGACTCTTGTACTCAATACCCGTCCGATGAAGGCAAGCATGCTGTATGCCTTCTTGACCACTCTATTGACCTGCGTTGCCACCTTCAGGGTACAATGGACCTGAACTCCCAAATCTCTCTGTACATCGGAACAGCAATTTTCCCCAGGACTCTTGTCATTCAAATCCTTCTGGATTATGTGGACTAGTGGCCTGTGGTCCGTCTCAACCGTGAATTTTGGGAGGCCATACACATAGGCATGAAATTTGTCGATTCCCGTTAGGAGACCCAGTCATTCCTTCTCGATCTGAGCATACCGTTGCTCAGTGGGCATCATGGCTCTGGAGGCATACGCAACTGGGGCCCATGAGGAGGAGTCATCCCGTTGGAGGAGCACCGCCCCAATACCGTCCAGGCTCGCGTCAGTGGATATTTTAGTCTCTTTGGTAGGGTCGAAGAATGACAGAACCGGGGCTGTGGTGAGTTTTGCCCTCAGCTCACGCCATTCGTTCTCATGAGCGGGCAGCCACTGGAATTCCATCGACTTTTTGACGAGATGGCAGAGGGCTGTGGTGTGTGCTGCCATGTTGGGAATGAACTTCCCGAGGAAGTTGACCATCCCTAGAAAGCGGACGACCGCCCTCTTGTCCTCTGGGGTCTTCATGGCGTTGATCGCCAAGACTTTGTCAGCATCTGGCCGCGCGCCTTGCTGCGAGATGTGGTCATCAAGGAATTTGATTTCTGATTGACCAAACGAGCACTTGGCTCTGTTGAGTCGGAGGTCATGCTCATGGATTCTGTGGAATACCTGCTTGAGGCGATCGATGTGTACTTGAGGAGTTGCAGACCAGATTATGGCATCGTCAACATACATGCGCACCCCTTCGATACCCTCCATCATCTGTTCCATGATGCGGTGAAATACCTTGGAGGCAGAGATGATGCCAAAAGGCATCCGGTTGTAGCAGTAGCGACCGAACGGGGTATTGAATGTGCACAGCTTGCGACTGGATGCATCCAGCTGTATTTGCCAGGACCCTTTGGAGGCATCCAGCTTCGTAAAGAGTTTGGCATGAGCCATCTCACTGGTCAACTCCTCTCATTTTGGTATCGGGTAATGTTCCCTCATGATGTTGCGGTTTAAATCCTTGGAGTCGATGCAGATTCGAAGCTCCCCTGACGGCTTCTTGACGCAGACCATGGAGCTGACCCAGTCCATGGGTTCTGTGACCTTTCATATGATGCACTGGTCCTGGAGGCCCTGTAACTGCTGCTTGAGGCGGTCCTTGAGGGGTGCCAGCACCCGACGTGGTGCGTGGATCACAGGGGTGGCGTTCGGTTTGAGCAGGATTTTGTATCGGTATGGGAGTGTGCCCATTCCGTCGAACACGCTGTGGTACTGCGTGATAATGTCATCAATTTCAGCCTGGAAGTTCTCATCGGGTGAGGCCGTCGCCTGTGAGGGTGACATGGCGTGGCCTCGCTGAACCAAGTTCAGAAGTTTGCAGGTCCGAGCACCGAGCAGGGATGTTCTGTCAGGTCCCATGATCTCAAATCGCAGTGTCGCTTTAAATGACTTATTGGAAACTCCGAGTTGGCATGAGCCACTGGCAGCTATGGCATTGCCATTGTAGTCAAGGAGCTGGCAGGCCGGTGGAAGAATGCTTGGTCTGACGTGGATGGTGTCGAGATCGGATTTGGAGATGAGGTTCGCCGATGCGCCGGTGTCCAGTTTGAACCAGGTGCGAGCCTTGTTGGCTGTGAGGACAGCACACCACTCATCATCGGGATCCACGCTGAGGATCGGGAGATGCTTCGCTGTCTTGGAGAAAGGCAGCGCATGCTTCGTAATGATGCCCACCCGGTATGGATATTTGAAGAACGCAGCATCAGGATCTGTTGGGCTGTCGGGGTCGGAGTCTGGCATGGCCTGCTGTATTGAATGGACGCTTCTGCACCGCAGCTGGGATCGCTGGATGCTGGGCAGTGGAGCAGATCTGCAAAGGGCTGCGTTGTGGCCAAGCTTGCCACACTGTAGGCACCGTCGTGATTTTGCCGGACATTGCTGCTTTAAATGGGCGGAGCCACAATTCGGACACGTCATGATGCGGCCTTGAGGTCGGTGGCTTCTAGATAAGAGTTGGAACTTTTGTTTGAAAATCTTCCAATTTGCACCGAGGTTACCAGCGATGCGGAGCTGCGGAGGAGGGCGGACGTTTTCCATGTCACCGGATGGCTGTTTGCTGGTCAACGTTGATTCACTCAAGGTATGTCCGTCTGTTTGCGGGTCAACGCTGATTCACTCAAGGTAGGTCTGTCAATTTTCAGCATCACACCTTGGTACCATGATGTGTTGGGTAGGCTGGGTCAATGTGGACTGCACTTGATGCAGTGTAGAGAGAGACAGACCTCCAACACTTGATAAGATGCAACAGGATTTTATTTAACATCTAAACTATTATACATGTTCAACTGTGGGTTGACACTATGCTGACTTGACTGGAGACCTGATACTATCCTAACCAGACTTATTAGCTACCACATGGTGTTTGCACTGGCCAGCTCAATACCTCTGACTGTCTCAGAGGCTGGGTCCCGAGAGAGCGGGAAAACTGGTGCCCTCTGGCTTTATTGTGGTCGTGTCCTGTCTGGTGATTGGCTGCTCTGTTCTGTATGCTTACTGGTCATCCTGTGTGTCAATCACTGCCTGTCTGCACTCCATTGTATACATAGATGTATATTATGACAGGGATCTCAATTGTTTACAATTTATATAGATGATTTGGAGTTGACCAAGTGTAATGTGTCAAAGTTCTCAGATGACACTAAGATGAGTGATAAAGCAAAGTGTGCAGAGGGCACTGAAAGTCTGCAGAGGGATATAGATAATTTAAGTGAGTGGGCAAGGGTCTGGCAGATGGAAAACAATGTTGGTAAATGTGAGGTCATCCATTTTGGTAGGAATAACAGCAAAATGGACTATTATTTAAATGGTCAAAAATTGCAGCATGCTGATGTGCAGAGAGGGACCTGGATGCCCTTGTGCATGAATCGCAAAAAGTTCGTTTTCAGGTGCAGCAGGTAATTCAGAAAACAAATGGAGTTTTGTCCTTCATTGCTAGAGGGATGGAGTTTAAAAGCAGGGAGATTATGTTGCAGATGTAGAGGGTGCTGGTGAGACCGCACCTGGAGTACTGTGTACAGTTCTTGTCTTACTTGACAAAGGATGTACTAGCATTGGAGGGGGTGCAGAGGAGATTCATTAGGTTGATTCCGGAGTTGAGAGGATTGGCTTATGAGGAGAGACTGAGTAAACTGGGACTATACTTATTGGAAATTAGATGAATGAGGGGGATCTTATAGAAACATATAAAATTGTGGCAGGAATAGATAAGATAGAAGCAGGGAGGTTCTTTCCGCTGGCAGGTGTAATTAGAAATGGTGGCATAGCCTCAAAATAAGGGAGAGTAGATTTAGGACTAAGTTGAGGAGGAACTTCTTCACCCAAAGGGTTGTGAATATGTGGAATTCCCTTCCCAGTGAAGCAGTTGAGGCTACTTCGCTAAATGTTTTTAAGGCAAAGGTAGATAGATTTTTCAACAGTAAGGAATTAAGTGTTATGGTGAGCAGGTGGGTAAGTGAAGCTGATGGACCATAATATTATTGAATGGCGGAGCAGGCTTGAGGAGCAAGATGGCCTACTCCTGCTCCTAGTTCTTATGTTTTTATGTTCTTTGCCTGGCCTAGTACGCTTACCCAGTACTATCCGAGTAAATGCAGCATAGCTAATGGGAGACTGCTGACTTTCAGCTGGAAGGCTGCAGATGATGTTACATGCCGACCCAAAACAGCTCTGAGCCTTAAAGTTGCAGCTTCGGACAGCATCACCTCGGTTTGGACGGCTGTAGTCTGGGCTCCACAGCTGAGAGGCTATAACAACTTCTGGGATGGCAGGGATGGAAACACAAGCCATCAATCAGAGAGAGGACAACAGGTTCATCCTCCACAATATGACTGCTGCTACCTGGGGTGATGCCCCAGCAATCCTAGTAATCAGTTGGGAGGACAAAGTGATGGAATGCTGCTGGAGCCTGAATATTCCTTTGAACAGTCTGAGCCTCCATGGCAATAAATATGGATCTCGTGATATCAGACTAAAGTTCTGCAACAGCAGATAGAAATATCAGGTGTTTTCCACCTGTGCTATCATGGAATCTGAGGCAGTGACCACCAGATGCTGGATTATGGAGTTGGTTACCATTTTGAATTATAGAATGGTTACAACAGAGAGGAGGCTATTCATAGAATTTCATAGAATTTACAGTGCAGGAGGAGGCCATTTGGCCCATCGAGTCTGCACCGGCTCTTGGAAAGAGCACCCTACCCAAGGTCAACACCTCACCTTATCCCCATAACCCAGTAACCCCACCCAACACAAAGGGCAATTTTGGACACTAAGGGCAATTTATCATGGCCAATCCACCTAACCTGCACATCTTTGGACTGTGGGAGGAAACCGGAGCACCCGGAGGAAACCCACGCACTCACGGGGAGGATGTGCAGACTCCGCACAGACAGTGACCCAAGCCGGAATCGAACCTGGGACCCTGGAGCTGTGAAGCAATTGTGCTAACCACTATGCTACAGTGCTTCAGCCCATTGTATCAGAGCTAGCTCTCTGCCAGAGCCACTGAGTTCATTCCACTACCCTGTCTTTTCTGTGCAGTCCAGAAACTCTTTTCTCTTTATAATCCAGTTCCTCTCTGAAAGTTGAATCTGCTTACATCACGCTTTCAGGCTGTGCATTCCACATTTTAACAACGTGATGCGTAAACAGTTATTTTTTGTGTCACCTCCTATTCTTTTGCCATTCACCTTAAACTAGTGTCTTCTGCTTCTCGATCAATTGAACTGTCACTGTACCTACTCTATTCAGAACCCTCATGATTTTGATTTTGAACTCTGTAATCAAATCTTTTCTCAACTTTCTCTGCGCGAAAGGAGAACAGTCCCAGCTTCACAAATTAATTCTCATAATTGAAGTCTTTCATTTCTGAAACTTGTTTTGCACCCTTTCCAATGCCTTCAAATTCTTACCAAGTGTGGTGCCCAAAATTGAATATAATATTTTAGTTAAAATCACAGAATTGTCACATTGTAGGAGACCATTTGACCATCTTGACTACAATACAACGTAGTTCTATTCCCTTGCTTTTCCCCGTACACCTTCACATTCTTGTTTCTATTGAAATGATCATCGAATGCCCTCCTGAATGCCTCGATTGAACCTGCCTTCACCACACTTAAGTGCATTCCAGACCCCAACCAACTCCTTTGAGAAAATCTTTTTTCTCACATCACATTTGCTTCTTTTGCAAATCACTTCAAATTTGTGCCTTTTACGAGCAGCCTTTTGTAGCCACCAACTCTTCACAACTCACTTTCCTACCGACCTTTATGTCATCAGCAAATTTATCAGGCATACCATTAGTCTGTTCATCCAAGTCATTTATATAAATTATAAAAGATTCTTGCCCCAGCACTGATCCCTGTGGCACACTACTCATCACATCCGGCCAATTAGAAAAAGACCCATTTATGACCACTCTCTGCTTCCTGTTAACTAGCCAATCCTTTATCCATCGCAGTATGTTACTCCCCTCTATCATGAACCTTTACATACCGCAATAACATCTGACAAGGCACCTTATAAAATGATTCCGAAAATCTTAGTACAGTAAAATCCATCAGTTCCCCTTTATCCACAGCATCCATTATTTCTTTAAAGATCTCCAATAAATTAGTAAACGTGATAGATTATTGACTTATTGATTTATAAATGTTTTTAGGTACTGATTGAGTGCATAGCTAAAGAGTGAAATTATTCAAAATGTCTTGACTGTGAAAAGTCATTGTTTCAGATAATTAATTAACTATTGAACTTTAGGGTCTGCAGAAATTTAGACATTGTTCCAACGAATGTTTCATATAATGAATAGATCACTGTATTTCAGTGCATTTAGTAATAAGAATATCAAATAATTGGTTACAATAAGGTCTATGGTCAGCAGTGGCGTGAGAAACCTATTTTCATGAGGTGGCACACGTAGACACTGAATTATTCCTGATGGATACCAGTCAATCTTAAATAATGGCCAATGTTTGATTAATAAATCGTCTCTCAGTAACAGACATCTATTTGAACAAATCAGGAGGTCTCAGCTGAGAAGTAGAAAGCAATAAGAGTAAATAAGGGATTAAACCATCTATAAGGATTCCCTTAAAGTAAGACCTCGTGGCCAAGGTCAGCCTCCTGAGTTCCTGCCTTCCTGAATTCTTGAATCATCTTATTTGTTTATTTTGAAAGTGATTTCTTTATGCTTTTATGATTTATGCTTTCCTTTGCCATGTATTTGACCAACTCATGTATTGTTTGATATTGCATTTCTAAGTTTTGATTTAGTTTGTATGCAAGTGTATTAAAGTGAATAATTAGCAATAAAGTTGTATTTTCAACACCTCCAATCAACCGGACTATCGACTCTTATTAGAAGATAAAATAAGTGGCCCTACCACATGGTTTCCCTTTCACACAACCATGTTGATTCTGCCTGATTAGCTTGAATTTATCTAAATGCTCTATTATAACATCTTTTAACAACAGCTTCTAACATTTTCCCCATGACAGATGTTAAGTTAACTGGCCTCTGGTTTCCTGCTTTCTGTCTCCCTCACTTCTTGAATAGCTATTTCCCAATCTAATGGAATCTTCCCCAAATGTAGTGAATTTTGAAATGTTAAAACCAACGCATCAACAATCACACTAGCCACTTCCTTTAAAACCCTGGGATAAAACCCATCAGGATCCAGGGACTTGCCACTGCACATTTCCAACAATTTGCTAAGTACCACTTCCCTGGTGTTTGTAATTTTCTTGAGTCCCTCCCTCCCTTCCAATTCCTGATTTACAGCCACATCTACAATATCACGTCTATCTTCTATAGTGAAAACTGATGGCATTATTAACTCCGTAGACTCACTTTCTATCAGACCAATACTCACTTTGTTAACTCTTTTTAAAATATCTATGGAAATTTTTACTATCGGTCTTTATATTTCTAGTTATCTTTCTCTCGTACTCTAATATTTCCCTCTTTATGGATCTTTTCATCATTATTTGTTTTTCTTTGACTTAATTAAGGAAAGACTCATCGGCTACTCACCAATCAGCTATTTCCCTTGTGCTGGTATCACTTTATTTCAAAGGGAGATTAACTTAAGTGTTTTACTTAACTCTTATTACCAGTATATTTCAGATTTTAATTTATTTCTCTGCTGGAAAGGATGGATACCAAGCTCTGTTCAATGTCAAGTGCAAAATTGCAGCCCAACAGCTCCACACTTCTGAAAGGTGACAACAGATTGACTGGTAGGCCTGCGCTAAACATCTTACTATACACCCTCATCAGAGTTCACTTGTATCATGATAGGAGATATTTGGAACTTGGGTTCAGAAATGGGGTCCAAGATGTAGCAGGAAATTGAGGGGGTTAACAGACTGAAGGAAAAGACTGCTAGCAGCAGAGTCAGGAGGATATGCCCACAGCCTGAGTTACCGTGTCCCATTCAGATAACCTCATTAGTGGAAATACACAGGATGGCCTGGTTCAACCAGGATGACCTACTCAAAATCCATTGTCATTCAGGACAAACTTGTTTGACTAGTCATTATCCCATCACAGAATCTGATTACCTATTTGTCTGCTAATGGAAGGTTGGTTGCACATGAATAGCACAGGTCTGTTCTTCTGTAGAAACGAGGAGTGGGAAATCAGACAGCCAAGGTAATGATTTACGTCTGGCCACCTCAGGGGAGAACTTTTGTTGAGGGGGTGGGCAGAGCTTAGAGAGAGAAAGAGAAAGAATGCTGTTCTGAACAGTTACAGGCAGAAGGCTGTGGAAATTGACCAGAGAGGTCATGAAAATTGCCACTGAGGCAGGCTTTGAAAAAGGGTTCAGAACGAATGTCGGTACCAGAAGAAAAATTGCTTTGTAAATGCAAGTATTATTGTTGTCTGTTTGTGTGGAATGAGAGCTGCATATTCTGTTGCAGAGTTGTTTCATGGGAACTAGTGTATCAAGGTTAAGAAACTACATGTAATCTGTTAATATTAGAGTTGAAGTACGTTTAAATATTGTTTTCTTTCGTTTTAATAAATTGGTTTATAAAATAATCAAGCCCTATTTCTTGAATTATCACTCCTGGAATGAATCAATCTTTCCGCTCCATCTTAAAACTTTACAAAGTTATGGCCTCTGGCCCAGTCTCTTAGCCATTGTTGAGAGCCGACAAGGTGTCCACACCTGCATGCTACCTCTTTCAAGTCCTCATCAAAGTCTCCAACTACAAAGCTCATCTGTGACCTCGCCCTCTGGGAAATAGGCAAATATATTGCCCAACCCCCCAGCCCAGCAGCCCATTTATGCATCCATTTTAAAAATAAATTTAAACTAATGTGGCAGGGGGATGGGAACCGATGTAGGAAGTCAGTGGGGACGGAAACAAAAGGCAGGAAGGGAGAGTGTGTAAAGCATGACCAGAGAAAGCAGGGCAGAGAGCAAGGAAAGTCTACATTAAACTGCATTTATTTCAATGCAAGGGGCCTGACGGGCAAAGCGGATGAACTCAGGGCATGGATGGGCACATGGGACTGGGATATTATAGCTATGACTGAAACATGGCTAAGGGAGGGGCAGGAATGGCAGCTCAATGTTCCGGGGTACAGATGCTATAGAAAGGATAGAACAGGAGGTAAGAGAGATGGGGGAGTGGCGTTTTTGATTAGGGAGAACATCACGGCAGTACTTAGAGGGGATATATCCGAGGGTTCGCCCACTGAGTCTATATGGGTGGAACTGAAAAATAAGAAGGGAGAGATCCCCTTGATAGGACTGTACTACAGGCCCCCAAATAGTCAGCGGGAAATTGAGGAGCAAATATGTAAGGAGATTACAGATAGCTGCAAGAAAAATAGGGTGGTAATAGTAGGGGACTTTAACTTTCCCAACATTGACTGGGACAGCCATAGCATTAGGGGCTTGGATGGAGGGAAATTTGTTGAGTGTATTCAGGAGGAATTTCTCATTCAGTATGTGGATGGACCGACTAGAGAGGGGGCAAACCTTGACCTCGTCTTGGGAAATAAGGAAGGGCAAGTGACAGACGTGTTAGTGAGGGATCACTTTGGGACAAGTGACCATAACTCCATTAGTTTTAAGATAGCTATGGAGAATGATAGGTCTGGCCCAAGAGTTAAAATTCTTAATTGGGGCAAGGCCAATTTTGATGGTATCAGACAGGAACTTTCAGAGGTAGATTGGGGGAGACTGTTGGCAGGCAAAGGGACGGCTGGTAAATGGGAGGCTTTTAAAAATGTGTTAACCAGGGTTCAGGGTAAGCACATTCCCTTTAGAGTGAAGGGCAGGGTTGGTAGAAGTAGGGAACCTTGGATGACCCGAGATATTGAGACTCTGGTCAAAAAGAAGAAGGAGGCATATGACGTACATAAACAACTGGGATCAAGTGGATCCCTTGAAGAGTATAGAGATTGTCGAAATAGAGTTAAGAGGGAAATCAGGAGGGCATAAAGGGGACATGAAATTGCTTTGGCAAATAATGCAAAGGAGAATCCAAAGAGCTTCTACAGATACATAAAGGGAAAAAGAGTAACTAGGGACAGAGTAGGGCCTATTAAGGATCAACAAGGACATCTATGTGCAGAGCCACAAGAGTTGGGTGAGATCCTGAATGAATATTTCTCATCGGTATTCACGGTGGAGAAAGGCATGGATGTTAGGAAACTAAGGGAAATAAATAGTGATGTTTTGAGAAGTGTGCATATTACAGAGGAGGAGGTGCTGGAAGTCTTAAAGCGCATCAAGGTAGGTAAATCCCCGGGACCTGATGAAATGTATCCCAGGATGTTGTGGGAGGCTAGGGCTGAAATTGCGGGTCCCCTAACAGAGATATTTGAATCATCGGCAGCCACAGGTGAGGTGCCTGAAGATTGGAGAGTAGCGAAAGTTGTGCCCTTGTTTAAGAAGGGCAGCAGGGAAAAGCCTGGGAACTACAGACCGGTGAGCCTAACGTCTGTAGTAGGTAAGTTGCTAGAAGGTATTCTGAGAGACAGGATCTACAAGCATTTAGAGAGGCAAGGACTGATTCGGGGCAGTCAGCATGGCTTTGTGCGTGGAAAATCATGTCTCACAAATTTGATTGAGTTTTTTGAGGGGGTGACCAAGAAGGTAGATGAGGGCAGTGCAGTAGACGTTGTCTACATGGACTTTAGCAAAGCTTTTGACAAGGTACCGCATGGTAGGTTGTTGCAGAAGGTTAAAGCTCACGGGATCCAGGGTGAGGTTGCCAATTGGATTCAAAAATGGCTGGACGACAGAAGGCAGAGGGTGGTTGTAGAGGGTTGTTTTTCAAACTGGAGGCCTGTGACCAGTGGTGTGCCTCAGGGATCGGTGCTGGGTCCACTGTTATTTGTGATTTATATTAATGATTTGGATGCGAATTTAGGAGGCATGGTTAGTAAGTTTGCAGATGACACCAAGATTGGTGGCACAGTGGATAGTGAAGACGGTTATCTAGGATTGCAACGGGATCTTGATCAATTAGGCCAGTGGGCCGACGAATGGCAGATGGAGTTTAATTTAGATAAATGTGAGGTGATGCATTTTGGCAGATCAAATCAGGCCAGGACCTACTCAGTTAATGGTATGGCGTTGGGGAGAGTTATAGAACAAAGAGATCTAGGAGTACAGGTTCATAGCTCCTTGAAGGTGGAGTCGCAGGTGGACAGGGTGGTGAAGAAGGCATTCGGCATGCTTGGTTTCATTGGTCAGAACATTGAATACAGGAGTTGGGACGTCTTGTTGAAGTTGTACAAGACATTGGTACGGCCACACTTGGAATACTGTGTGCAGTTCTGGTCACCCTATTATAGAAAGGATATTATTAAACTAGAAAGAGTGCAGAAAAGATTTACTAGGATGTTACCGGGACTTGATGGTTTGAGTTATAAGGAGAGGCTGGATAGACTGTGACTTTTTTCCCTGGAGCGTAGGAGGCTTAGGGGTGATCTTATAGAGGTCTATAAAATAATGAGGGGCATAGATAAGGTAGATAGTCAACATCTTTTCCCAAAGGTAGGGGAGTCTAAAACTAGAGGGCATAGGTTTAAGGTGAGAGGGGAGAGATTCAGAAGGGCCCAGAGGGGCAATTTCTTCACTCAGAGGGTAGTGAGTGTCTGGAATGTGCTGCCAGAGGTAGTAGTAGAGGTGGGTACAATTGTATTTTTAAAAAGCATTTAGATAGTTACATGGGTAAGATGGGTATAGAGGGTTATGGGCCAAGTGCGGGCAACTGGGATTAGCTTAATGGTAAAAACTGGGCGGCATGGACTGGTTGGGCCGAAGGGCCTGTTTCCATGCTGTAAACTTCTATGATTCTACCCAATAATTTTTTTTCCACTTAAGTAAAAGGCAATTTAGCGTGGACAATCCAGCTACTCTGCACATCTTTTGGGCTGTGGGGGTGAGACCCACGCAGCCACAGGGACAATGTGCAAACTCCACACGGACGGTGAAAGCTGGGTTCTCGGCACCATGAGGCAGCAGTGCTAACCACTGCACCACCATGCTGCCAATGCTGACTCACCAAGTGAAGATTCCATATCTACATTACCCTCTCAGGTACTCGTACCAGTATTGGAGTCGTTGGCTGCGAGTGTCATATCCGGTGAAGGTACTTATTAAGCAGAGATCTAAAACATCTCTTGGCCTTTCTCATGATGCTGCAGTGGCTGTCCTGGCATCAAATATTAAGTATTTGAAAAGATATATCTCGAAGATAAGTGTTATGTTGAGGTAGAAAGCAAAATATCCATGGTCACACTATCTGCAGCTTGCACCTCATGCCAGATAGCAGTATGAGTACAAGTTGGAATTTGAGAAGGATCATTGGATGTGAACATACCATCATTCTGAAAGTTCTTGGTAATGCCTAATTTAATGGGTTCTGTCAAAACCTCCCCACAATGCAGTGCATAATTTTCTCCAGAGGGCTCAGATGGTGCAGGCATTCCTGTTTCCTCCAGTTCTGATCTGCTCCCTCTGGTTATGGGCCACGTTGTCCTGCTAGAGAGAAGTAAGATTGGCAGTGACGGTGTTGCAATGTGTTACGGTGATATGTCTTGCCGTAGTTGAATAGCTGGAGGAATGTGCAAGCATGAAGCGGTGGGTGTGAGATTGACAGCATTGAAAGGTGTGGGAAAGAGTAATGGAGTATCTGAAAGTTAGGCCTCAAGTCCTGATTACTAGAGATAGCTGAATGGTGAGTGATTGTGGTGTGGTCCATTGAGCAGCATGAGAAGATGACAACACAGTGCTCAAAGATGGCCTTTAAAGATATAACCACTTCAACCTTGACCACTTGAGGTTGTCATTGAATGTCTTCAGACACTGTTATCAGGTTCTAGGTGCTGGATTCCTGGAATTGAGTCTAGCCACCTGCTCATAATGCCTTCTGAGGTTTTGTCTTGAGAACCTCTTTAACCGCTGTGGAAGCATTTTTCCCCTCCAATTTCGACCTCTTGCACTGATGCCTCTAGCACCAAATCAAATATCCTGGGAGTTCTCTCTCTTAGCCATTTCTCCATTTGGGTGTCTTTCCTTGCAGTCAATTCCTGCAGTCAACAGTAGCCTCCTTTATAATGAGTGTTGTGTTAAAAGAAACACATTGCCACTAAGAGATGCAGGCTAGCTGAAATACATGCAAGTCATGCATACTGCTGGACTCTATGTTGTGTGGGCAGTCAGCCCACATAGCATTCGGCAATTGGCTGCACGTTCAAATCATGAAAATGTGGAGGCAACATGTTTGCATACTGCCTAGCTCAAAGCGCCAAGGCATGAGAATCATGAACCCCTGCAACTAAAAACAGGAGCAACTCAATGATATAATACAGGCAAGTTACAGAGTACAATGAAGGCTAATCACAAACTTTAATTTTAATAGTGTTGATAAGCAGTTTCTCCAAACAATCAGTAACATTATTAGAGAATATACAAGGAAACTATGTGGATTCCAACTCTTAAATCAGGCTTCTAAGCTTATCCTGTTTACAAAGAACAACAAAGAACAAAGAAATGTACAGCACAGGAACAGGCCCTTCGGCCCTCCAAGCCCGTGCCGACCATGCTGCCCGACTAAACAACAATCTTCTACACTTCCTGGGTCCGTATCCCTTTATTCCCATCCTATTCATGTATTTGTCAAGATGCCCCTTAAATGTCACGATCGTCCCTGCTTCCACCACCTCCTCCGGTAGTGAGTTCCAGGCACCCACTATCCTCTGTAAAAAACTTGCCTCGTACATCTACTCTAAACCTTGCCCCTCTCACCTTAAACCTATGCCCCCTAGTAATTGACCCCTCTACCCCGGGGAAAAGCCTCTGACTATCCACTCTGTCTATGCCCCTGATAATTTTGTAGACCTCTACCAGGTCCCCCCTCAACCTCCTTTGTTCCAGTGAGAACAAACCGAGTTTATTCAACCGCTCCTCATAGCTAATGCCCTCCATACCAGGCAACATTCTGGTAAATCTATTCTGCACCCTCTCTAAAGCCTCCACATACTTCTGGTAGTGTGGCGACCAGAATTGAACACTATACTCCAAGTGTGGCCTAACTAAGGTTCTATACAGCTGCAATATGACTTGCCAATTCTTATACTCAATGCCCCGGCCAATGAAGGCAAGCATGCCGTATGCCTTCTTGACTACATTCTCCACCTGTGTTGCCCCTTTCAGTGACCTGTGGACCTGTACTCCTAGATCTCTTTGACTTTCAATACTCTTGAGGGTTCTACCATTCACTGTATATTCCCTACCTGCATTAGACCTTCCAAAATGCATTACCTCACATTTGTCCGGATTAAACTCCGTCTGCCATCTCTCCGCCCAAGTCTCCAAACAATCTAAATCCTGCTGTATCCTCCGACAGTCCTCATCGCTATCTGCAATTCCACCAACCTTTGTGTCGTCTGCAAACTTACTAATCAGACCAGTTACATTTTCCTCCAAATCATTTATATATACTACAAACAGCAAAGGTCCCAGCAACAAACAGCAAAGGTCCCAGCAACAAACAGCAAAGGTCCCAGCAGATCTCATTATTCTTACGATCCATCTTTTCTCTATTAAATCTGGTAACAGACGTTGAGTGGTCAAATAGCAAGCAGGTTCAGAGCAGCAAGCACTTAGCTAGCTCCCTTCTCCAAGTAATTGTAAAATACACTGGTATGCTTCAGGAAGGATTATTATCTTCTTCGATCAGGCATTTCTCCTGTGTGTTTTCTCAATAAAGGCCATTTGCTGGACCTTTCTTCTGAGGCAGCAGATATAGAACTTTGTGGAAATATTTTAGTTATAACAGTTGCAAATTACAACTTGGTTTTTGATAATTGCTTTGCTATTTCCTGGTCTATCACCAGTTTTAATGTAACTTCCACGGTTTTGGAATTATTTCTTCCGGAAAGAATCCAGTCATTTTTAACAGATTTCAAGAATTACTTATTTTAAATGTTAGCTTGTACATTTTTTTTTTTTTAAATATACATGAGTTCTTATTAGGGACACTTCACATCAGTAGATCTTTAAACTTTAACACTGTTTATGAATGTCATTTTGAAAGAATCATAATTCAATACTTTTTGACAAGAATGATATTTTTTCTTTCCCTTAAAGGTTTAACATCCTGGTGTTTTCTTTGTCGATCTATAATGTGAATGACTCAGTAGCCTAACCTCAAATAAACTTATACATTGGAGTCGTGTGTCCACTCATTTTTCCAATCGTAATATCAGCACAATCCAAGTGCAATTAACCAAACCAGTGTATAAGACTAATGAATTTTAACAATGTTAAAATGGCTGAATTACAGCCCAAATCACTTGGACTCATGGTTTCCACAACCTTTTGTATGCCAATGTAAGATTCCATTCATCAGATCGGGGATTACTTAAGATGAGGAACTGTGTATAACATATCCAGGTTTGCGGATGACAAAATTAGGTGGGAAAAAGCGGTGAAGATGAAGAAAATAAGCTGCACAGGGATATAGACAGGTTGAATGAGTGGCCAAGAACTTGACAGGCGAAATGCAATGCAGCAATGTGCGAAGTTATCCACTTCAGTCGGAAAAATATAAAAAGTCAGAATATTTTTGAATGGCAAGGCTAAGTCATATATACATTCATATATACATCCAGATCGGCCTGGGTGCCCTTGTACATGAATCACAGAAAGTTAGCAGGCAGGTACAGCAAATAATTAGGAAGGCAAATTTATGTTAAGTTTTGTTGCAACGAGTTTAGAGTTTTGGGGGCCGGTTTAACTCAGTTGGCTAGACATCTCGTTCGTGACGCTGAGCGAGGCCAACAACACGGGTTCAGTTCCCATGTCAGCTTTTACTCAGCCTTCTCACCCTTGCCATTTGACTGAGGTGTACTGATCCTCAGGTTAAATCACCACCAGTCAGCTCTCCCCCTCAATGGGGAAAAGCACCCGATGGTCATCTGGGACTATGGCGACTTCACTTATACTTTCGAGTATAAAAGTAAAGAGGTCTTCCAACAACTACAAAGAGCATTGATGAGGCCAGACATAGAGTACTATATGCAGTTTTGGTCTCCTTGCCCTAGAAGGAATGCAACAAAGGTTCACCAGACTGGTTCCCAGGATGACAAAATTGTCAATAAGGGGAGATTAAGTTGAATAATCCTGGAGTATAAAAGAATGAGAGATGTTTTCGTATGAAATTGTTAAATGGCTTGACAGAATAGATGCAGAGAATATGTTTCCTCTCAGCTGATGAAATCTCAGAATCACAGAATAAATCTAGAACAAACGGTCACAATCTTTGCGTAAGATTGTGAATCTTTGACAAAGAGTTGTGGATGCTCAGTGATTAATACATTCAAGAAAAGTTTGATAGAATTTGGGTGGTAAGGGATAAGGGGATTATAGTGCGGGAAGGTAGATTTCAGGCAGAACATCAATCATGATCTTGCTGAATGGTGGAACAGGCTTGCTGGTCCAAATGGCCAACTCCAGCTCCTATTTCTTATGCTTCTGTGACTGGAAACTCTTATTCAAATGGCTATTTTTGCTGATCAACTCATTACCAACAAAATTAAGAAAACTGCACCAGATTACCACTCAAATACATCAAGTTGTTTTAAAAAAAACAATGTTGTGGACCCCTGAAGAAGTAAATTGTATTCATAGATATATAAGCATGGGGTGAGTCTCAGGCCAGTGACATTATTTTCATTTTTGTATCACCTTTGCTGCATTCAGAGTAATCACATTAGGTGACAAGGTCATTGATCTATTGTGGTTAAATAAATCAAATTTAATTTTAATTCCGAAATCTTCATTGAGGATCAATCGGGATCAAGTTAATTTTCACCATTAATTAGTTTGTGAAAGCTGAAGGAGTGACCTTTGGACTCAGCTCATCTGGTGCAGAAAATCTCATCCATGTCTGTATCCAGTGCTCTCCTTGCTGTCCTCCCATCCTTCAAATCCCATAAAATTTGAATGCACCCATGCTTCTGCAGTCAATTTCCCACACCAAGTCCCAATCTCCAGAGTCTCTACTCTTGCCACCTTACATTGGCTCCTGATTAGCCAGAGTCTCAAATTTAGCATTTTCACGCTAGTGTTTAAATTTCTCCACAACTCGTCCCCTTCCATTTCTGCAACTTAATCAACACTGTAAAGTTCCCCACCCAAACATTTCATTCCTATGATTCTTGCCTCTTGGGTATCCCTCCTCCTTTGCAGCTGTGCTATCTGACACCATGCTCTGGATTTCCTTCCCGAAAACCATCTGACTCTCCACAACACTCTTCTCCTTTGAGACTCATTTCTCTGACCAGACTTTTTATTATCTGTTTCTTTGTCTCAGTATCCAATTTTTCCTTACACCTTTTGAGCAGAAACCCGTGGTATTAATACATATTAAAACGTAGGAAGCATAAGAAATAGGAGCAGGTGCAGGTCATGCTTCTGCTCCACCATTCAGTAAGATAATGGGCAATTTTCCTGCTCAACTCCACCTTCCTATTGTACCTTCATATTCCTGGATTCCCTTTGTCTCCAAAAATAGATTAAACTCATCCCCAACTATACTCAATTATTGAGCATCCACAGTTTCTGGGTAGCATTTCAAAGATTCACAACCCTCTGAGCAAAGAAATTTCCATTAGCTCTTTGTGTTGAGACTATGACCTGCAATTCCAAGCTCTTCAGCGATGGGAAATAGTCTCTCCGCATCTACTCCTTCAAATCTCCTCAAATTTTATACGTTTCAAATAGAACATCTCTCATCTTCTAAAATTCAGAGAACAAAGACCCATTGTGTTCAATCTTTTCTCACACAAGAACTTTCATATTAATGCAATATTTATATTATGCAAAAGTGTTCAGTACTTACCAATATTAATTTCATCATCAGTCTCTGCATCACCAATGCACTCAAACTGAAAATCCTGCAATGACTGTGAAAATCTCTGAACAGCTGCAGATAGATCTGTAAAGATAATGTATAAATACTGGATTTAGCTGAATTTTCTAGAGATAAAACTCAATCAAGTTGATAACCTTCACAGTAAACAATTCAAAAACAGCCAGTGAATAATAATGCCCATGGCCTTTTCTAAATAAAACTTAGGAATCTCTGTTGGCCTTGTTGATTACTCTGTCAAGTAATGCAAGGATTAGAATCTTACAAGCATGTACCTTGTTAAGAATTATTCTATTGCAAAAGTGATATTTTGTATCTTCAGGTCATAAAGTTTAACAGCCATTGAGTAAAAGCTGATTCATTTCAGCATTTGATTACTTGCTGGCAATTATCATATCCTTCCTTCACTATGCCTTCCTTTTTACAACTGTGACAGCTATAGTGAATTAGGAGGCAGTTTGCATTCTGCCTCTGTTATTTTCTGTTCCTGGGGAATGTTTCTTTACAATATGCTTATATTTGGATGGTTTTACATGTGCAATTTGAAAACCTTTTATACATTTACTGGTAAAATGGTAAGATAAAAATAGTGTGCAAGTAATTTTTTGCTGTTGTGAGTTCCTGATTTCCTTGGTTACTAAATAGTAGTAGATGTTTGATAGGTAAATATATATATATATACACATACATATATTGTGCGTCTATAGTCAGCAATTTCTACTAGACAACATGATGGCTATTAAAGACAGGCGAGACGTTTTACAATTTACAATAGGGAAGCAAGTGGGTAGGTGGTTGAGTGGGTGGAGGAGTAAGTGGGTAGGGGTGTAAGTGGGTAGGGGTGTAAGTGGGTAGGGGTGTAAGTGGGTAGGGGTGTAAGTGGGTAGGGGTGTAAGTGGGTAGGGGTGTAAGTGGGTAGGGGTGTAAGTGGGTAGGGGTGTAAGTGGGTAGGGGTGTAAGTGGGTAGGGGTGTAAGTGGGTAGGGGTGTAAGTGGGTAGGGGAGTAAGTGGGTAGGGGAGTAAGTGGGAATGGTGGGTAAACAGGTGAGTGGGCAAGCTGGTAAACAGCTAAGTGGGTAGGGGTGGGGATAAACAACATGGGTAGGTGAGTAAGGTGACAAAGTTGGCAATTAGTTATAGTGGGTAATTAGGCCAAGTGGTAGCAGTGTGTGATGGGCAAGATGAGGTGCATGGGTAGACATGTTTAGTGGGTGTGGGGTTAAGTAGGGATTGAATGGTGAGTGAGTAGTCCTGTGGTTTGGGGGGAGGAGAGGGTAATCAAGTCTCAGGGCAGTCAGGTTGGGTGGTAGTGGGTCGAGTCATGAAGGTAGTTCGATCAAATAGTTTGTTGGATGGTCTGAGGTTATTGAATGGTCAAGAGGGTGATTGAATGCGAAGAGGGTCATTGAATGGTCAAGAGGGTGATTGAACAGTATGAGCAAAACAAGAGCTACTGTATGAACTTTAAAGTCTGGCACTCTAAAGCACCATGGCAAAACGAAATGCATTTTTCGTTTTTACCCTAGGTAGCTAGATTTCAAACTTGCTAATAATGTTTGTGTTCCATCAATACATCCTGGGCTGGATACCCTTTACATTTAGCTGCCGTTGATGTGGTGAGGGGCTGGCAATCACAGCAAGAATGTTGATAGGCTATCAAGGGATTTCAAACCCTTGGAAGTGTATTGAACATAAGAACACAAGAACTAGGAGCAGGAGTAGGCCATCCGGCCCCTCGATCCTGCTCCGCCATTCAATGAGATCATGGCTGATCTTTTGTGGACTCAGCTCCACTTTCCAGACTTATTGGGCTTAGAAGGAAGTCTCTGACATGTGTAACAAACATTGCTTTGAATATTTCTATCTGAGGCAACAGATGTTAGGAAAGGGTAAGTAAAAATGCAGCGATTTTTCAGCCTACTGCCTGGACTGCTTTTCAGATTTCAGACAAGGGACTCTGATGGCTAGGGGGTTAATTCCTGTGGTGGTGGGTGGGAGGATGCCCCTTCTTGACTGCATTGGGGGGGGGGGGTCAGCCACCAGACCTTGTTATCGGGCCACCTGCTCAAAATGACGTCCAGGTAGCAAGATTTCAACAGAATAGAGAGAACTTAAACTCACAAACAGAGAATCCAGCCCCCTGTGTATTTCTGATAAAGACATTTTATTAAGTATATGTAGTGGAAAAAGTGCAGTGTTTAAACTGTACATTTAATTTGAGTTAGCACTTAGACCACAGTACAATAATATAACATTAGAACTGGGGACGGGTAGCCCTCCAAGCCTGTTTCATCATTCAATTAATCCATACTGATCCATATCTCAATTCTATTTATCTGCCTTTGAAAAATAATCCCTTGATTTGCTTAATAAAAATGTGATCATGCATTTCCCAATTTCTCAGTAAAGTAAAGTTGTCAATTCTTGTAGGACATATTCCTGGAAGTTTCATCACATAAGCCCCTGCCTCCAAATGCTCAAACCAGTAAAATAGTCTTCCATTTAAAAACATCTTACCTCAGGGAACATAAGAAATAGGAGCAGGAGTAAGCCATTTGAGCCTGCTCTGCAATTGAATAAAATGTTGGCCACAACTCCATGTTTATGCTCACCGCCACCCCCTAATCTGCTGTTAACATTAAACATCTATACTCTTATTTTCTGTATTGCACTGAAGTTATCCCCCCCCCCCCCCGCCCAGTTTATTTTAAGTTTACATTAAAAAAAGGCAAAAAAAATCAAATATTTAAATCCCTACAGATAGAAGGTACAGAAGCCAAGGATCCAATGCATTTTCATTAATATCCTGGATAATTCTCTATACAGTATGATTTCAGGCACATACAGCACAATTATTATAAACCGAACATGAAACTGTTTAATAAAAGCAAATTACTGTGCATTCTAGAAATCTGAACCAAAAACAAAGTGCTGAAAAGGCTCAGAAGGTCTAGCAGCATCTGAGGAGATGTAGACTGGATGGAGGCGGCAAATGGAATTCCATTATTTAAAAAAGAGGGAGAGAGAAAATAGGGAATTACAGTCTTGCTAACCTAACATCAGTAGTAGGGAAAATGCTGGAGTCTATTATAAAGCAGGCATTTTCAAAGTGGGGGGGGCGCGACACGCGGACAGATATCGGGAGGGTCACGGAGCCGTCCATCATGGCATTCCCGATCGTGGGAATACACACGCAACAGCCGCAGCAGCTGGCTTTTAACAATGCCGGCTGCGAACGACTTTGAAAATGACCCGGGGTCAAAGTGCGATAGCGGCATGGCGGCGGCTGACTGCGTGGTGATCACCAATGATGAGCAAGGCTATGACCTCGACCTGTTTTGCATCCCTAAACATTACTCAAATGATCTGCAGAGAGTATATATTCCTCATGGGTTAATCATGGACAGAACTGAACGTTTGGCAAGGGATATAATGAAAGCCATGGGAAATCATCACATCTCGCCCTTTGTGTACTGGAGGGTGGCTATATGTTTTTTGCTGACCTTTTAGACTACATTAAAGCATTGAATCGAAACAGTGACCAGTCAATCCCAAAGATAGTGGACTTTATCCGCCGGAAGAGCTACTGTAATGATCAGTCAACAGGGGAGCTACTCAGAGTTTACGAACGGAGGTACGAAATCCATGCTTTCCTCCTCGATAAATTGGCCTCACTGGCTGATTCATTTCCTGATGAAACTTGCATGCTAACTATGTCTTACTTCTCCTCCTGTGATCGGAGTGAGATTGTGAGGACCAAGTAGGCTCACCTCGTGCATTAAAGGCAAGAGAAAATGGTGTTTCGCGAAGGTCGGTCAGTTGATAATATTGGGTCCCCAGAAAAAAAGTTTGAAAACACTGTTATAAAGAATGTGATAACGGGACACTAAGGAAATAGCAACGGAATTGACAAAATTAACATGGATTTATGAAAAGGAAATCATGTTTGATAAACCTACTGGAGTTTTTGGAGGATGGAAATAATAGAATAAAAATGGTGTATTTAGATTTTCAAAAAGCTTTTGATAAAGTTCCACATGAGAAGTTAGTGTGCAAAATTAAAGCACATAGGATTGGGGGTAATATATTGGCATGGATTGAGAATTGGCTAGTAGACAGGGAACAGAGAGTAGGAATAAATGGATCTTCTGGGGGAGTGGCAGGAGTTGTCGAGTAGGGTACTGTAATGATCAGTCCTTGGACCCCAGCTATTCACAATATATATCAATGATTTGGATGAGGGAACCAAATGTAATATTTCCAAGTTTACTGATGACACAGAACTAGGTGAGAAAGTGAGTGGTGAAGAGGGTGTGAAGAGGCTTCCAGGCAATTTAGAAAAAGTGAATGAGTGGGAAATATATGACAAATGCAACATTACATGGATAATTGTGAAGCTATCCACTTCAGAAGGAAAAACAGAATGGCAGAGTATTATTTAAATGGGGATAGACTTAAAAATGTTGATGCACAAAAGGACCTGGATGTCCTGTACACCAACCACTGAAGGCAAACAACAAGATACAGCAAACAGTCAGGAAGGTGTTATAACCCACACGGGTCTCACGGGGTAGGGACGAGTTTGCAGAATATGAGCTCCCCCGATAAGGGGACAGGGACCCTTAACACAGTTCATGTGCCTTTGTATAAATAGAGTCGACCAGTCACGCACCAACTAGAGAAGACCCAGTAGGGGACTACTGGAGCTGTAGATAATAGATAACATGTTCAATAAAATACATTTTGTTTTTCTCCACAACTCAGTGTGGACTCCTTTTGTTGACCCTTACAGAAGGCAAATAGTACATTGGCCCTTGTAGCAAGAAGATTTCAGTGCAGGAGCAAGGATGTATTACTGCAGCTGAAATTGTACTCCAGCCCTGACTTCCGACACACTCCCCAAACCATACCCAGCCCCCCTTTGCCCCTTCGCCACACTCCCCAAACCATACCCAACCCCCATGCCCCCTTTTGCCCCTTCTCCAAAATGGAGACTAAGTGTTCGCGCCGTCGTGTGTGTAAACCATATGTTCGAGCCGGCGAGGTAGATTCCAGAGATGGGGAAGAAGGGGGTTGCTGTGATGAAGGTTTGTTTGTGGAGGACCGATTTGCAAGATTTGAGGAGGTGAAGGCAAAATTTGGGCTTTTGCAAGCAGACACGTTTAGATATTTGCAGGTGCGTGACTTTGCCATGAATATTTTTCCATCTTTTCCTGTGATGCCCCATTCCTTGTTGTTGGAGAGGATTCTGGTGTTGGCGGAGATGGAGGAGGGGAGTATGTTGAGGATTTATGGGAGGCTTATAGAGGAGGAGGGAGCATCCTTGGTTGGGGTCAAACCAGGTGGGACAAGGAGCTGGGGTCTGAGCTGGAGGATAGGATGTGGTGTGAGATTCTGCGACAGGTGAATGTGACATCGTCATGTGCAAAGTTAGGGCTGATACAGTTGAATGTAGTGCATAGGACACATTTGACCAAATCCAGGATGGGCAGGTTGTTTGAGTGAGTGGAGAATGAGTGGGGGAGGTGTGGGAGGGGCCCAGCCAACCATGTGCATATGTTTTGGGGCATGTCCTGGGCTCATGGGATTTTGCATCTCTTTCAGCACCATGCCAGCAATTCTACAGGTTGATGTTAAGCTCTGTCCAATATTGGCCATATTTGGAGTGTCAGACCTGTCGGAGCTGCAGACAAGGCCGAGGGGCGATGTTCTGGCCTCCGCCTTGCAGATTGCTCGTAGGCGGGTGATAGGGTGGAGATCAGCTTCTCCACCCAGTGCCTCAGTATGCCTGGGGGATCTTATGGCATTTTCTGTATCTCAAAAACGTTAAGTAAACCCTGAGGGGCGCAATCGAGGGGTTCTACCGAAGATAGCAGTCGTTCATTTGGTACTTCAAAGAGCTGGTCACGTGAGCTGTTAGGGGTGGGGGAGGGATAGCTGTGATTATTGCTATTGTTTGTATTATGTATAAAATTGGAAAACTGAATTAAAATATTTTTTAAATAAAATAAAATTTGACAGGAAACTACAGCGCCTATACTTCCTCAGGAAACTAAGGAAATTCGGCATGTCCATATTAGCCCTTACCAACCTTTACAGATGCACCATAGAAAGCATCCTATCGGGCTGCATCACAGCCTGTTATGGCAACTGCTCGGCCCAGGACCGCAAGAAACTTCAGAGTCGTGAACACCGCCCAGTCCATTACACGAACCTGCCTCCCATCCATTGACTCCATCTACACTTCCCGCTGCCTGGGGAAAGCGGGCAGCATAATCAAAGATCCCTCCCACCCGGCTTACTTACTCTTCCAACTTCTTCCATCGGGCAGGAGATACAGAAGTTTGAGAACACACATGAACAGACTCAAAAACAGCTTCTTCCCCACAGTCACCAGACTCCTAAATGACCCTCTATGGAATGACCTCATTAACACTACACCCTGTATGCTTCATCCGATGCCAGTGCTTATGTAGTTACATTGTATATATTGTGTTGCCCTATTATGTATTTTCTTTTATTCCCTTTTCTTCCCATGTACTTAATGATCTGTTGAGCTGCTCGCAGAAAAATACCTTTCACTGTACCTCGGTACACGCGACAATAAACAAATCCAATCCAATCAGGACTAGGGGCCTTATACGATTGCAGCAACTCAAAGCCCTTCAGTACTTCTTCCTGACTCAACGGGGCCCCCAACACCTCCTGCCTTTCTCTCTCCATCACAGGAAAAGACAACCCACCTAAGAACGGCGACATGTCCAACCTACTCTCTGGGGGCTCTGATCTTTCGACATTCCTGTAAAAAGACTGAAAGACTGCATTGACTTACTTTGGGGCGCAAACCAAACTGCTGCCCGAGTTTTTAATTTGTACAAACTGTTGTGAAGTCCCCTGCCACCTCAGTTGGTGGGCTAGAAGACAGCTGGCCTTCTCCCCATATTCATTTAAAAAAAAGCTCTCGAGTGCCAGTGCTGGCTCACTGCCTTCCCAGTGGACAACAAATCAAACAGGGCTTGCAGCTTCTTCCTATTCGCAAGCAACTCTGGGGTAGTGTCAGATGAATATTGGCTATCTGCCTCAAGGAACACATCCACCAGTCATTGCCGCTGCACCCTCACCGTGCTATTTAAATGTGCCTTAAAGGAGATTACCTTCCTCCCTTACAACCGACTTAAGGGTTCCCCACAGTGTGGAGGGACAGACAGTGTTGTTCCTATTTAATCTAGTGTATTCCTCGATGGTCCTGGACATATGCTCTCAAAACCCCCCGTCTGCCTACAGCGCTGCATTAAGCCTCCACGATGGGCGCGGGTTAGGAACTGTTTCTAAATCCACGAAGGGTGGGACATGATCTGAGATTACAACTGCCGAGTATTCTGCTCTCCGCTCTCAGGGTAGACGGGACCCACCCATTAAGAAGAAGTCAATCCTGGAATAAACTTTATGCACATGGGGAAAAAAGGAGAACTCTTTGCCCCAGGGTACAAAAACTGCCACGGGTTTGCCACCCCATCTGTTCATTAAAGGCCAGGAGCACCTTCACCATCCCAGAGCGAGCAAACGATTTAGGCCTGTAACAATCTAGTTTAGGATTCAGTACACAGTTGAAATATCCTCCAAAGATCATTTGGTGTATGTCCAGGTCAGGAATGGAGGTCAACATTCTTCTAACAAGTGTCACACCATTCCAATTTGGCATGTAGACATTTACTAGTACCACCGAGGTACCCGTCACTGACCATCACAAATCTGCCATTAGGATCCGCCACGAAAAAATAACCTATTTAGTAACTAAGATCGCTGCACCTTGGGCAAAGCCCAAATTGAACACTTGCCTCAGTGGATGCACCACCCCAAACCAAACTCCTTTCTTGTACAAGACAGCCTTAGCCTTGTTGAAGGCTGCCCACTTCCCACCAGCTCAGCTCCCACGTCCAGCTATACCCAAACGGGAATGCATTCCCACCTTCCAATCCCGGTGAGCCTTGGCCCATTTCAGGACTTGATCATTTTCTTGGAAATTATGAAAGCGCACTATTACCCATCTGGCGTCTCTTTCGGCCAATGTTTTTGGCGAATGGTCCGGTGGGTTCTGTCAAGCTCCAAAGGGGGAACGGGTTCACCCTCCTCCATCATTTTCACAAACATTCGTGCAAGATATGCAGCTGGATTCAGGCTCTCTATTCCCTCTGGCAACCCTACGACTGAGGGTCTGCCTCCTAGATCAGTTCTCGAGGCCATCGGCCTTAGCCTTCTTCATCCTGTTTTCATCAGCCACTACCGCTATTTCAGCTTCTCGCGAGGCAAGCTGGTCCCAGTGTCTCATCAGCACTTTTTCCATACCTTTGATCATCTCGCCATGCTTTTTTACTGATTCCGCAGTTGTTTCCAATTACACCCAGACAGGAAGACAGGACCCAGAGCTTCCTCAAACGACTTTCGTAGGTTCTCTTCCATCCAGCTTCACTGCTTGTCGAAGTGGGCATCAAATTCCTTGACTCGCACACCGGCCAGCGTGTCTGCAGTAATCAGGGAGGCTGCCATCACCGACAAAGCTTCTACAATTTCTTCTACGGAGGAGCTGCGCGACACCTCCGAGTCGGTCGAAGAGTTATTTTCTGTGGGCTGTTTATGCTTTCGGCATTGCAGAAGGTTATGGATCCTTTATATTCAGTTAGAAACATTTCTGTGAAAAAATATCTAGAAAGAAACAGACAAAAAGAGCAAACAATTGTTCCTGGTGGGAGTTGCTATGTGAGCGTCCTCACCTCATATGATGTCAATGGAAGTCTCCCAGCAGTACCCTTCTTTAATAATCTGATCAGTTAGGCTGTGATGAGTAAGCAATATTATGAATCTACATCAGGAAGCTCTGCCTGTCATCAAAATAGACATTTACAAATAGGCAAGTCAGTACAAGGAAATTCTGGATTATAAAATGCTGGTTTCATTCAAATCTTGAAATGCCAAAGATAGAAAACATCCATCATATTTTCACTGAACACTAGTCTCAAGGCTTCTTCCTCTCTTCTAAAATGCTAATTTCCAATCACACAAACAGAAAGTTGCACAAAAAACCCACTTGACAGTGCAAAAATTACAGACAACAAATTTCTGCAGTGGTGCAAAAATACAGCCATAATTGCTTTTTACTTACATTCACATTTTATGAAAGACAATTATCAAAAGAGAAAGGAAAAACACTTATTTATTGCATCAAGGAAATTTCTTCAAAGCTATTCATCTCCCTTTCTGATAATGTAGTTCATGCTGTTATGACAGTGAACTTATTTTAATGTTGAGAGCGGGGGTTGGGAACTTCAACTCCCGATAGGCCTTGGAGCACTATGGAAGACGAGTGTCCCAGGAAGGAGCCAAGGCGAGTTCCAAAAAGAGTCCCAGAGTAGGCAAGGGTCAGGAAAAAAATCCCAGTTTGGTTAAAGTTCATAAGAAATAGGAGCAAAATTAAATAATTTGGCCCATCGAGTCTGCTGGGCCATTCTATCATGGCTGATACGTTCCTCATACATAGATACATTTAGATACATAGAAGATAGGAGCAGGAGGAGGCCTTTTGGCCCTTCGAGCCTGCTCCGCCATTCATCACGATCATGGCTGATCATCCAACTCAATAGCCTAATCCTGCTTTCTCCTCATAGCCTTTGATCCCATTCTCCCATAGTGCTATATCTAGTCGCATCTTGAATATATTCAATGATTTAGTATCAACTATTTCCTGTGGTAATGAATTCCACAGGCTCACCACTCTTTGGGTGAAGAAATGTCTCATCTCTGTCCGAAATGGTTTACCCTGAATCCTCAGACTGTGATCCCTGGTTCTGGACATACCCATCATTGATAACACCTTCCCTGCATCAATCCTGTCTAGTCCTGTTAGAATTTTATAAGTTTCTCTGAGATCCCCCCCTTATTCTACTAAACTCCAGCGAGAACAATCCCAACCTAGTCAATCTCTCCTCATATGACAGTCCTGCCATCCCTGGAATCAGTCTGGTAAACCTTTGCTGCACTCCCTCGAATGCAATAACATCCTTCCTCAGAGAAGGAGACCAAAACTGCACACAATACTCTAGGTGTGGCCTCACTAAGGCCCTGTATAATTGCAGCAAAACATCTGTTACGTACAATGCTACAGATGAAGAGCTGGATTGCAAATTCTGCCAGAGCATCTCCTTGCTAGAACACATGATCTAGGAACAGGAATTGGCAATTTGGACTCCCGAGACTAAAAAACTTTCAATGCGAGTGTTCATGGCTGATCCCATCATGGCCTCAACTCCACTGTCCTGCCCGTTTTCCATAATCCTTCAACCCATTGCCAATTAAAAATCTGTCTAACTCTTCCTTAAATTTACTCACTGTCCTTGCAACCACCGCACTCTGTGGTAGCGAATTCCACAGATTCACAACCCTTTGGGAGAAGTAGTTTCTCCTCAAATCTGTTTAAATTTGCTACCTCTTATTCTATGATTATGAACTCTTGTTTTAGAATGCCCCACAAAAGGAAGCATCTGCTTCACGTCTACTTTGTCCATACCTTTTAGCATCTTGTGTACCTCAATTTGAACTCCCCTCCTTCTTCTAAACTCCAGAGAGTATAGGCCTAAACTGTTCAATCTCTCCTCATACGACAAACCCCTCATCTCTGGAATCAATCCAGTGAACATTGTCTGAAGTGGCTCCAATGCCACTACATCTTTCCTCAAATAAGGGGACCAAAACTTTGCACAATACCCCAGGTGTAGTCTTACCAATGCCTTGTATAGTTGCAACAACACTTCCTTACCTTTATACTCAATTCCTTTTGCTATAATGCCAGCATTCCATTTGCTTTCCTTATTATCTGCTGCAGCTGCATGCTCGGTTTCTGTGATTCATGCACTAGGACACCCAGATCCCTCTGTATCTGAGCAGCCCGAAGTCTCTCCCCATTTAGATAATAAGTTGCCTTGCCATTTTTTCGGCCAAAATGCATGACCCACACTTAGCCACGTTAAACACCATCTTCCACATACTGCCCCATTCTCCAAATCTATCTATATCCATTTATATTTCCTCATTGTAACTTACGGTCCCACCTATTTTTGTGGCTAAAGAACCTTCGATCACTGTATCCAAGTCGTTAATATAGACTGTAAATAGCTGGGGCCCAAGGACCGAACCCTGTGACACCCCACTAGTTATATCTTGTCATCCAGAAAAAGACCCATTTATCCTGACTCTCTGATTCCTGTCCATCAGCCAGACTTCTATCCAAGCTAATGATTTACCCCTAATCTCATGTGACCTCACCTTGTGAATTAACCTTCTCAAACGTCTTCCGAAAGTCCAGATATACTACATCTACAGGATCCCTCTTATCCACTTTGCTTGTTGCATCTTCGAAGAACTCTCGCAAATTAATCAAACCTGATTTGCCCTTCATAAAACCATGCTGACTCTGTTGGATAGTGCTTTGGCTTTCAAATTTCCCTTTATTACATCCTTGATAATTGATTCTACCAATTTGCCAACAACAGATGTTAAACTCACTGGTCTGTATTTATCCACATTCTGTCTCCATCCCTTTTTGAATAAGGGCGTTATGTCAGCATTTTTTCAATCCACTGGAACCTTTCCCTTGTCCAGAGAAATTTGGAATATCCACTACCTCTGCTGCCACTTCCTTTAACACCCGAAGATGTAGGCCATCAGGCCCTGGGGACTTGTCTCTCCTTCATCTCAAGAGTTTGTTGAATACCGTTTCCCGATTGATGCTGATTGTTCCAAGTTCCACCCTTTCTAATAAGTTTTTGGTATTGTGCGCTAGTTTTTTTGTAATTTACCTGAACTCTTTTTATTACTTTTTAACATCCCTTTGTTTATGTTTGAAAGTTTCCCGATCTTCCATCCTGCCACAGGCTTTTACAATGTGATATACCTTAGTTTTTGTCTTTATAATGTCCTTGACCTCCTTGTTTAGCCATGAATGTTTTTTACGCCTCTTACTATCTTTCTTCATCACTGGGATATATTTTAGTTGTGAGGAATTGAGTTTATCTTTAAACAACTGCCACTGCTCATCAGCTGTTCTACCTTTTCAGCCTTCCTGCCCATTCTACTCAGGCCAAATCTGTCCTCATGCCTATGTAATTTCCTTTGTTTAATTCCAGAACACTAGCTTGGGACTCCACTTTCTCACCCACAAACGGAACCTTGAATTCTATGAAACTATGGTCACTACTCCCTAGCGGATCGTTAACTACGAGGTCATTAATCAATCCCTCCTCATTACAGAATACCAAATCAAGAGTAGCCCCCTCCCTGGTTGGTTCCCCAACATACTGTTCCAGGAAACAATCTCTAATGCATTCAATGAGCTCTGCCTGCAGGCTACCTTTACCAATTTGATTCCTCCAGTCTATGTGCATATTAAATCACCCATTATTATTGCCGTACCTTTCTTGCAAACCCCCCAGTATTTCCTGGTTAATACTGTGCCCCAATACTGTGCCCCACTGTAGAACTACTGTTTTGGGACCTACAGATTACTCCTACCAAGGACTTATTCCCTTTGTTACTTTGCATTTCTACCCAGACTGAGAGAGACAAGCAGGGAAAAAAAGAATATAAATAGGAAGCAGGCTGTTGGTAGAGGACTTTAAGTGAAGAGGGCTCACGGTAATTCATGGTAATCAAAGAGTGCTCAGGAGAAATGCTGAAAATCCAAGCAATCAGCCAAAGGTTGGTAGCTCTGTGTTGGGCTTTAGGCAAAGGTACCCATTGTTTGTCTCGGCGCAGCTAAAGATCTGAAATTATGCTTGCGAGTTGGTGCTTGGTTGCATCCTCAGGTATCTAGGGGAATGGAATCTTGGGAGACTGGACTGAAATTCTACAAGGTAAGCCATTGTTGTTGCCTTGGGTTGGAGCAATTTTTGGAGGGAATTCCAAAAGTAAATCTTCAACGGTAAAGTTTGGAATCCCTGATGAGATAGACAGAATTTAAATGAGATTGGTTGTCCCACATTTTTATCGACGTCGGGGATTGTTGAGAAATCCAGTGTCTCAGTCTTGGTCACATTTGTGTAGTGCTGTGTGTTCCACCAATTTGCCCGTTAATTCACATGTATCCCATATTAACTACAAGTGTTAGAGCATAAGCTAGATATTATGAATTGTTTTATTTTTACAGACATTTGTGAGGATGGAATTTTCAAAGTATTTTCAGGAATATTCTGTTATTCTGTGAAGAAGGATGTGTGTGTGTGTGCCAATGTATGTGCAAATTACTTAATCAAGCTGGGAAAAGGTTAATGAAAGAGCTTCTCCGAGAGAATTGAGAGAAGAAAGGGGTAGAGGTGTTGATTACATCCATTTGCAATGAAGCTATGGTCAAGTGGATTTAAAAGTAAATAGATTGAGTTTCGAAATTTGCATTAGGAGATAAGATAGAGTTGTTTTTCCCAGCTGTCAAATTTCAATGGGGTATATAGAACGTTTACAACTTGCAAGGAAGATTATTACATTTTATTTGACCTGAAAGTGGGGGTCATGGGAAAACATGAAAGATTTTTACATTTTGGAAAAGATGAATTAAAAGAGATGCTGAGGACAATGGTATTGAAGATGACAAAGAAAAAATTATATTTAAGGAGGTATGTTGAGTTGTGTTGGTGGTGTGGGAAAGACATCCTGGAAACAGCATTGTGCTGGGAAAAGGTGCAAAGTCTGAAGTAGCCCATCTAGAAATCCAAAAATGTCCAGGGTTTCAGAAAGTAGTCTTACTTCTGAAGTTTCTTGGATTTCCACAGCAAAGTGGAGGAGTTTGAGAGGTGAGATGGCATATCATAACTACAGTGACAGCAGTTTTGCCTTGGGTAATATTACTGACTTTTTATAGTTGAATATTTTTAAGGGAGTGTTGCTTGGAAGGTGTTCATTTGTGGATATGACCATGCAGGTTTTTGTGGGGGGGAAGGATGTTTTGCAAGACTATTTCAACTATGTCACTGTATTTTTGTGCGTTCAGTCTTCTTTTCTTGCTGTTAATAAATGTTTTAGATTTTTTTAAATCCCAGAGTATGACTGGAATTTTATTTCACTGAGATCAGTAGGTTTCTTCTCATTTTCAGAATATAAGCAAAAAGGGTTATGGGGTGTAAGTCAAGTTTCCCTCTGGGATTTGGCAATTAACATTTGCTGTGGTCATAACACCTTGTGTAGTCACGTTTATTTATTTATTTTTTCAAACCGGTGGAATCTCTTGGCTTTCTTTACTGAGTAAGTATTTTGAATTTCAAACTTTATCTACTTCAAACCAAACATGATTGATCCCCAACCTGATCTTACCGATGTCTTGGGGACTGATCAAGGATAATAATAATACTACAAAATACATCATCTTTACTATTATATATAGAGGCATTTATAATCAAGAATGCACAATAGGAGACATAGAAACAACAGAACAATTACTTCACTGGGGCAAGCTCCAAGTCTACACCAAACTAAATTTTAGCATTTTCCTTGCAATTTTCTATCAATTATCTACTGTTATGAAAGCTATACTTACCTTGTTAAGCTTGGAAGACAGGAACTTTAACTCCCAATGGACTTTCTACATATGCACAAGCCAGGAATACGCTGTCCATATGTGGGTCTGAATCTATAAGTTCTTTGGGCCAAGGATAGACCCAGTGCGCCTGAACATAAAGAGAAAGGAAGGAAAACGGTGTGAAAGATCAGGTCAGGTAACCAGGAGCAGAGTGCCATGGAAGACTAATATCCCAGACAGGGGCAGGGAGAGGTCTGAAAAGAAAGTCCCAGGTAGGAGACAGAGACAGGAAACAGAGATATGTCCCAGTTAATTTTACCATAGAGGGCTGTAGAGGCTGGGTCATTAAGCTTGTTTCAAGGCTGAGATAGACCGATTTCAAATCAGTAAGGGAATCAAGAATTATGGGGATAAAATGGGAAAGTGAAGTTGAGCATTATCACATCAGGGCAGTCATGATCTCACTGAATGGGAGAGCAGACTCGATTGTTCGAATTGCCTACTTCTGTTCCTACATCTTATGGTCTTTAGTTTAGAGAGAAGCAAAGAAACAGGATCTAAATTTGAGAAAGGCTGGCAAGGAGCAGACTTTAAGTAAAGGTAGCAGCTCTGGTAATTGAAGAGAGTTCAGAAGAAATCCTAAAGACCCTTGAAGGTAGCCAAAGGTTGTGACTCCATGCTGCGGGCTGTTGGGGCAAAGGTCCCCCTTCGGAACAGTAGTGTGCTGCTTGGCATGGCCAAAGATCTGAGGTTATGCTTACAATTTGGTACTTGGGTGTATGCTTGGGAATCCAGGGGAATGGAATCTCAGGAGAGTCGGGAAGCCTGCAAGGTGGGCGTTTCTGATGCCATCCAAGCCTGGAAAGCAGCCAAAGGTTGGTGACTCTGTGTTCCTGGATGCCAGCAGTAGATTTCCACTCGGCATGGCAGAGCTAAAGTTGTGTTCATGAGGTAGTGCTTGAATGGGTACTTGGTAATCCAAGACAATGAACACGCAGGAGATGAGTTCAAAACCCTGCAAGGTGGTTCGCTATTGAAGCCATCCAAGTTGGAACGGCCTTTGGAGAGAATTCCAAGACAAGATCTTCAAAGGTGAAGATGAGAAACCCTCATGTGAGATGGAGTTACGGTGAGATTGATTGATACATGGGTGGGTTACTGAGAAATCTGTGGAGTTTGTTTTGATTGCATTTGTCATTTATTGTGCAGTGTGGTTTGCTTGACCACAGTTTGCCTGTTTACACATATGCATCTCAAGTTAACCCTGAATGTTAGAGCATAAAACAGATTATTGTTTCATCTTTCTGATCTTGTATAGTAAAGTTTATTTTTGTTTGTTCAAAACCTGTGGCTTTCTTTACTGAGAACATGTTTTGAATCTCAAATTTTTAGCCTACTTTAAACAAAATATTATTAGGCCCTAACCAATCTCAACAACACTATTCAGAGATAAATGATGGTATGACTCAAGCCTACTTGTGTAATTGTGGTTGTTTCAAGCAGTAATGAAGTCCACTCAATTCTTCATCTTCATTTACGGGGCATATGCTTGGAACTGCTTTACAGTAAAATATTTGACCTTATGCATCATGTACTGAATCATAGTATTTGCCCTGTTCATCACTGTCATCATTCCAAACCCCAACGAGGGAGGCTGTGGCATAGTGGTATGGTCACTGGATTAGTAATCCAGAGACCCAAGATAATGTTCTGTTGGCCGGGACTTGAATCTCACCAAGACAGATGGTGGAATTTGAATTCAATAAAAAAATCTGGAAATAAAATCTAATGATGCCCATGAAACCATTATCAATTTTCGCAAGAACACTGGTTTACCGATGTCCTCTACGTGGTCTGGTGTACATCTCCCGATCCAGAACAATGTGGTTAACTCTTAACCACCCTCTGAAATGTCCTAGCAAGCCATTCAGTTGAGGACAATAAGAGATGGAAAATAAATGCTGGCCCAGCCAGTGACGCCCACATTCCATGAATGCATTTTTAAAAAGCCATCAAAGATAGTGAAGAAGAGTGAAGTAACTCCAATCTTAATTTGTGTTCTGTTTGTGTATTCCTGGTGTGGCAAAATCCTGAATCCTAGCACTCATTATTGCATACCATCCTCCTTCACCACCATACTGCCTGGTTTCTTTTTATTTTCTTTATCAGTATTGGTAAAAGTGACCACTGCACAGTCCTTCTTCACAATGAGGATACCCTCCATCGTGTTGTGTGGCTTGACTACTGTGCTAAATGGGATGGACTTCGAACTGATCTAGCAACTCAAGACTGGGCATCCATGAGACGCTGTGGGTTATCAGCAGCAGCAGAATTGTACTCAACCACAATCTGCAACCTCATGGCCTGGCATATCTCCCACTCTACCATTACCACCAAGCCAGGGGATCAACCCTGGTTCAATGAAGAATGCAGGAGAGCATGCCAGGAGCAGCATCAGCATACCGAAAAACGAGGTGTCGACCTGGTGAAGCTACAACACAGGACTACTTGGAAGCCAAACAGCTTAAGCAGCAAGTAATAGACAGAGCTAAGCGATTCCACAACAAATGCATCATATCTAAGCTCTGTAATCCTGCTACATCCAGCCGTGAATAATGGTGGACATTTAAGCAACTCACTGGAGGAGGAGGCTCCACAAATATGCCTATCCTCAATGATGGGGGAGCCCAGCATATATGTGCAAAAGACAAGACTGAAGCACTCACAACAATGTCAGCTTTCAGCCAATACGATTCCGTCCACGTGATAACAAATGGCTGAAGTCACTGGATACTGCAAAGGCTATGGGCCCTGACAATATCCCAGCATTGGCACTGAAGACGTGTCTTCCAGAACTTGTCGCACCCCTAGCCAAGCTGTTCCAGTACAACTACAACTACCCGGCAATGTGGACAGTTGCCCAGGTGTGTCCTGTACACAAGAAACAGGACATTTCCAACACAGCCAATTACCGCACTATCAGTCTACTCTGCATCATCAGAAAAGTGATGGAAGGAGTCATCAACAGTGCTGTCAAACGGCACTTACTCAGCAATAACCTGCTCATGGATGCTCAGTTTTTGTTCCGCTAAGGTCACTCAGCTCCTGACCTCATTACAGCCTTAGTTCAAACATGGACAAAAGAGCTGAATGCCAGGGGTGAGGTGAGAGTGACTGCCCTTGACATCAAGACAGCATTTGACCGAGTATGGCATAAAGGAGCCCAGCTCAACTGGAGTCAATGGGAATCAGGGTGCAAACTCTCCGCTGGTTGGAGTCATACCTGGCACAAAGGAACGTGGTTGTGGTGGTTGGAGGTCAATCATCTCAAACTCCACAACATTACTGCAGGGGTTCCTCAGGGTAGTGTCCTAAGCCCAACCATCTGCAGCTCCTTCATCAATGACCTCCCTTCCATCATAAGATCAGAAGTGGGGGTATTTGCAGATGACGGCACAATGTTCAGCACCATTCGTGACTCCTCAGATAATGAAGCAGATCATGTCCAAATGCAGCAAGACCTGGACAATATCCAGGCTTGGTCTGACAAGTGGCAAGTTACATTTCTGCCACACAAGAGCCAGGCATTGACCACCTCCTACAAGAGAGGATGTAACCACCACTACTTGACATTCAATGGCATTACCATCGCTGAATCCTCCACAATCAACAACCTGGGGGTTACCATTGATCAGTGATGCACAATCAATACGCTTGAGTCCACGTGGAGTCATATCGATTCAGCTTTAATCAGATAGAACTGTAACCAGCAGCGAAGTTACAGAAGTGAAGGCTGCTGGGGAAGGCACAGGCTCGTATACCCCGCCTCTCAGGGCAGGGCTATGTACATTGCCCAATGGCTAGACCCCGTGGTCTAGCCAATGGTTATTCCTCTCTCTGGTACCGCAATACCTGGTATTACCACAATCAGAAACTGAACTGGATTAACCACATTAATACTGTGGCTGCCAGGGCAGATCAAAGACAGGCAAGTAGCTCACCTCCTGATCCTCCAAGGCCTGACCATCATTTGCAAGGCACAAGACAGGAGTGTAATGGAATATTTTCCACTTGCCTGGATGAGTGTAGCTCCATCAATACTCAAGAAGCTCAACACCATCCAGGACAAAGCAGCCCGCTTGATTGCTCCCCCTTCCACAAAATTTCAAACCCTCCACAACCGACAGTGGCAGCCATGTGTACCATCTACAAGATGCACTGCAGTAGCTCACCAAGGTTCCTTAGACAACACCTTCTAAACACATGACCACTACCATCTAGAAGGACAAGAGCAGCAGATACCTGGGAACCCCACCATCTAAGAGGTTCCCCTCCACGTCACTTACCACCCTGACTTGGAAATATGTCGCTGCTCCTTCACTGTCGCTGGGGCAAAATCCTGGAACTCCCTCCCTAACAGCACAGTGGATGTACCTACACCTCAAAGACTGCAGTGATTCAAGGACGCAACTCACTACCACCTTCTGAAGGGCAACTAGGGATGGGCAATAAATGCTGGCCTAACCAGTGATGCCCACATCCAGTAAATGAATAAAATAGAAACTTGACTTTCTCGAGGTATAGACACTCCATCAGATCTCCCAGCCACACTGAAGCACTGGGTGGAGAGGCCTGTTGACTCAAATGCATCTCAAGTTAACCCTGACTCAATGTAATCCATCCCATCAGCACTCGCCTCCGAGCAATCAGCAAGGTGAAGGCCAGCACATCAGACCCGGGCACCCGTCTGAAGCTCCGGCAAGTCTGGCACCCCAAATATGGAAAGAATGACTTGACAAGATTTCACGTTTTAGAACTTTTACTGCAACAAATTACTAAACAAAAACAAATGACTGAACGATATTTTTGTTTTGTCGGCAACCTATTCTTTTTTTATTTATTTAGAGTACCCAATTATTTTTTCCAATTAAGGGGCAATTTAGCATGGCCAATCCACCTACCCTGCACATCTTTGGGTTGTGGGGGTGAAACCCACGCAGACACGGGGAGAACGTGCAAACTCCACAGGGACAGTAACTCAGAGCCGGGATTCGAACCCGGGTCCTCAGCGCCGTAAGCAGCAATGCTAACCATTGTGCCACCATGCTGCCCTGGCAACCTATTCTTTAACTACAGAAAGTGACATTCCCTTTATATACGTATCGCCCTTCGCATTCTCTGCAGAGTTACTGTCTTTCTAGCAAGAATTCCAAAGTTGCTCCCAGTTTCCAATGGGTTCCCGTATCCCTATTTTGGCAAGTAGCAACTTCGAGTGACCACGTCCAGGTGCTTGGCTCAACTTTTGGGGAGTTCCTTATATCTGCCACCAGCAGTAAAGCTTGTTCCAATTATTATTCTTCCCCCAGACATGCCAGAACCTATCTCCCAGAATCTTGTAGAAGGTTGCAGGATGTCTTTTTGACTCAAGATGGTCTTCTTCCTGCATTCCGATGAGGTAGTTCGTAAAGTCAAGATGACTTTTTCTCTGCTGATCACACATAATTGCTGCTGTCCATCTCTGACATTCAGTGATTTATAGAGAAATCTGTGACCTGATCTCAAAAATTGATTCCTTTGCTCGCTTGTCCATGGCAACATGAAACACATTCACATTGCATCTAGGTAGAAATGTTAATTACCAATCTTTAATCCCAACTCCCTTTTATCGTGTAAGTAAATGGACAGTTTACAATACAATTGTTTATAACCCAATAACAACAACATTTTACTGAGACTTGGGTAAGCTCAAAGACTGCTGTCATTGTCACCGAGCATAAATACCTTGCACCTTCTTCTCAGTGAAACAATCAAAGCCTTTCTTTGGTCTTGAACAATCAAACAAGTTTACTTTCAGAATAGGTCACACAGGCTTTGGTGCCCGCCATGAACTGAACAGTTGCATGAAAAGCAGCTCTCATCTAAGAACTTCGACTATGGTCTTTTAACCCCAACAAACAAGTACTCATAATCCCCCAGACAAACCCCCATCAACCGCACTGCCAAGAATGGATGGGAAAGAATCAGCCGCCCAGCTGAAAAGTCAGTGAAGACGATAGGAGGGGAACCTCAGCCTCTGGACAGGAAATTGCACATTGAACTGCACAGAACCAGGGAGGGTTGACCCTGCAGAGTTTCCAGCGCAGATACAGGCATTGATGGAAAAATTGACATAGGGAGGAAATGAGAAAAGACCTCCTGACAGCCGTCAAGGCAGGAAGCCGGGACGGCTCCCATGAGGGAGCCAATGGACAATACGGAGCAGAGGCTAGAGGCCCAGGAGACGACGACATGGCCCATCGAAAAAACCACCGCCGACCAAGGGGATCGAATCATGACACTCGAGGCCGATGTGGCGAGCCTGGTCAAGGCCCAGAAGGAGTTGAAGGATAAAGTTGATGACCAGGAGGAACGATCGCGTCGGCAAAACCTGAGAATCATGGGGTTCCTGAAGGGAACAGAGGAGAGAAACCCCACCGAATAAGTAACAGCAATGCTCGGGAAGCTAGTCGGCACAGAGGGGTTTGCCAAGCCTCCATATGTAGACCGTGCCCACAGGTCGCTTCAGAAACGGCGCAGGGCTGGGGAACTACGAAAGGCGATAATCATGAAGCTCCACATATACCACGTTATTACTGAGGTGGGCAAAGAGCGCAAGAACGTGCTGGTGGGAAGGACATTCCAGCCGCCTGTACAAAGACATTTGTACTGACCTGGTCAAGCGCTGGTCAGAATTCAACGGTGCCAAATCCGCGCTGTACAAAAGTGGGGTGTGGTTTGGTATGCACTACCCTGCCAAGCTATGGGTTACATACCAGGATAAAGAACATTACTTTGACGCTCCGGAAGAAGCCAACATGTTTGTCCAGAAAAATGGACTAGGCAACAAACGATAGAGGGCAATGACCAGAACACGGGCTGCCGGAATTCGAGAGGGACAGGGGTGACCACAGACAGAAGCACTGGGTGGGTGGGTTGGAGGGGGGGGGGGGGGGGGGGGGGTAGTAGTAGATGGGGGTTAAATAGGGGATCAGACCTGTTAGGGGAACCGGGCTGCTGTATGGAAGTACAATAAAGGAGGGGGCCGCAAGATGCCTCCTGAGAGGGAGAGAGCGCCTGGCAGAGAGGAGGGGAAAAACAGAACTTCAGGGGAAACAAACTCAAAAGGGGGACGGACTAGGAGGTGGGAGTACAAGGGTAGGAGGGAGGGTTGAGCGCTGGTTGCAACAAACAACACGTGGAGATGGTGAAAGGACTGACTGCAGGTAAGGAAGGTCTAGAATGACATGCTTCATTCATGTTTCGACAGCAGAGCAAGAGGGGTGACCATACTAATCAACAGGACAGTTTCATTCACAGTGATGAGAACAGTGACGGGCCCAGGGTAGGGGGGACCATACATTATGGTCAGTGGGACCCTGGAAAGTGCCCCTGTCCTCTTGGAAAATATATTTTTTTTAAATGATGGCCGAAATCCTGGACCTAGACACCCACCAACTTATCATGGGGGGGTGTACTTTAACCGACAATGGACAGATCCAGCCCCAGGAGAGTGAGAATTGAACTCCTTTATGGAGCAGATGGGGGTGGGGGGTAAGGCCTGTGGAGGTTCAATCACCCAAGAGAAAAATAATTCTCCTTCTTCTCCCACATGCACAAGGCATACTCACGCACAGATTTTTTTGTTGTAAGGAAAAGAGTGCTTCCAGGGATAACAACAGTGAAATACTCCACAATCTTTGACCACGCGCCACATCACATGGACGTGAGGTTGGAGAAGGGTCACCCCCCTCCCAACCACTGACCACCTGACGACATTCCTCAGCACACCCATCCTACCCACTTACCTTACAAACCTACCTTCTCCCCAGTTTGAAGGTGGTTGGACCTTTAAACCTTGCTGCTTTATGGCAGCAAGTTCCACAAAAAGGCTGGGGTGGCCTCCTTATCTTCGACAATGCAGCCCTTGACTGAAGGCTTAAGAAGCATGTTGCCCTATGTAATTCTCATCATGCCGAGGTCGGGCAGGAAAGTATAATTTGGATTTTGTCGTAGGAAACTAGGAGAAAAGTTGCAATCCGACTCAGATTGCCCCAACTGCTACTAGTTTCCTACCTCAGGCCCAATATGCCAGCTTCTAATAGCTATATTTCAATCTTTATTTCACTCCCACTAAAATTTACAGAATGTGAAGAATATTATTTGCACTGTACACTCTGGTTTGCTGTCTGAGAGAATTCTTTAGTATGACTGGCTACTTACTATGGTTAATGGCATCACTGTTGCTGAATGCCTGGAGATTCTTTGCTTGGTATCAGATTCAAATTGACATCACAAAAGAGCAAAATCCACATGACATAGATTGTTAGGTCTTCGTTTTCTTTGAGGTCAGTGGCATGCACTATCGTTTCACTGCTAAATCTAAGCCATAAACTGGTTGTTCATTGCTCTTGTTGCACCTTGCTATATGCACATTGATTCCGGAAATTGCCTGTAAAAATGACTACACTTTTTTATTTATTCTTTCATGAGGTGTGTTTTCATACCAGATTTTTTTTATTTAGGAATTTAATTCATTAACTGAATTTAAATTCTACCAGCTGCCCTGGCGGGTTTCAGAATTACTAATGCGGTGACATTACCACTACGCCATCATCCCATTATAAAATATTAACTTCAAAAGTAATTGATTGGCTGTGAAATGCTCTGCAACACCCTGAAAGACACAGTACGAATTCAAGTCCTTTTCAATTTATTCCATAGCCATCTCTTCAGACTTACCCATTTGGGCTGACTATTTCGTCTATCTGACAAAATATTAATTTTCTTTTGTGGACAATCTGGCAGGACTGCAATCTGGGAATAATCAAGTAGGTCCTGAGGATAAGACGGACTTGTTATCAGAATGGAAGGGATGGTAATTAGTGTTAAACAGAAGGTAAGGGCCTGGTAGAGCAGGATGTGGAGACATTGAAGTTCTATCTTGGTGGGCAAAACTAAAGAGTGATGGAAAGATGTAGAGGCAGCTAAATGATGATCCTTTCATATCAACAAAGGCATTGTTGAGCTCCTCACATTTGTTAAGCATGGGAGTGATGGAGCAGTGAATAGTGTAAAAGGCAGATAGCAATGGCGCAAAGGTTATATTATCTATGGTCTTTTAGGATTATCCTAGCACATTCAGTCATTTGAAGTGTATCTCTCTAGTGGCCTCCCACAGAGAAACTCATGTTAGAATCCATCTGTATTTTGAATATCCCAGATGATTTCACTTTGGTTACTCAGCTTGCCCAATGATTCCAAGGACATCCTTTGTTTCTTCATTAATAATTTTATCTCATTCTGTTTTAACTTTCTTTATAAAATGCTGTTGCAAAATAAGCATGTTGACTCGTAATTATGCACTCATTTTCAAAATGTTTTTTTCTTATTCATTCAAGGGGCTTTGCTGGCTAGGCCAGCATTCATTGCTCATCCCCAATTGTCCTTGAGACGGTAGTGGTCAGTTGCCTTCTTGAACTGCTGCAATCCATGTGCTGTAGATAGTGAAGGTCGGGAGGCAGTTCCAGGATTTTGACCCAGTGACAGTGAAGGAACAGCAATATATTTCCAAGTCAGAATGGGGAGTGCCTGGAAACTGGTGGTGTTCCCATGTGTCTGCTGCCCTTTTCCTTCTAGATGGCAGTGATCATGGGTTGGAAGGTGCTGTCTAAGGAGCATTGGTGAGTTCCTGCAGTGCATTTTAGATGGTACAAACTCCTGTGACTGTGCATCACTGGTGGAGGGAATTAATCTTTGTGGAGGGGATGCCAATCAAGCAGACTACATGGATAATGTTGAATTTCTTCAGTGTTCTTGTAGATGCAGTCATCCAGGCAAGGGGCAGAATTTCATCACATTCCTGACTTGTGCCTTGTAGGTGAAGAACAGGCTTTGGAAGTCAGGAGGTCAGTTATTCACCGCAGGATTCCTAACCTCGGAACTGCTCTTGTTGCCACAGTATTTATACGACTAGTCCAGGTCAGCTTATGGTCAAAGTAACTCTGAGGATAGTGATAGTGGCAGATGCGATAATGATAATGGCACTGAACTTCAAGGGGAGATGGTTAGATTTCCTCTTGTTGAAGATCGTCATTACCTGGCACTTGAGTGTTGAGAATATTACTTTCCACTTATTACCCAAGCCTGGATATTGTATTACTTTCCACTTGTTACCCAAGCCTGGATATTGTCATGGTCTTGGTGCATCTGGGCATGGACCACTTCAATATCTGAGCAGTCATGAGTGGTGCTGAACATTGTGTAATCAGGAAACACCCCCACTTCAGACCTTATGATGGAAAGAAGGTTGTTAATGAAGCAGCTGAAGATGGTTGGGCCCAGGATGCTCCACTGAGAAGCTTCCTGTGCTGATGCTGTGGAGTTGAGATGCCTGACCTCCAACAACCTTAACCATCTTCCTCGGCGCTAGGTATGACTCCAACCAGCAAAGAGTGTTTCCCGATTCCCACTGACTCCAGTTTTTTCAGGGCTCCATAATGTAATTCGGTCAAATACGGCCTTGATATCAAGGAGTCACACTCACCTCTGGAGTTCAGCTCTTTTGTCCATGTTTGAACCAAAGCTGTAATGAGGTCAGATGTTGAATGGCCCTGGCAGAACCCAAACTGGGTGTCAGTGACCAGGTTATTACTAAGCGAATGCCACTTCATGTCACTTTTGGTGTCCCCTTCAATCACTTTACTGATGATCAAAAGTAAACTTATGGGACGGTAATTGGCCAGGTTGAATTTGTCCAGCTTTTTCTATACAGGACTTACCTGGGCAATTTTCCACATTGCTAGGTAGATGCCACTGTTGCAGCTGTACTGGAATAGCTGGGCTATGGCATGGTAAGTTCTGGAGCACAAGTCTTCAGTGTTATTACTGGGATGTCATCGGCGCCCATTGTTTTTGCAACATCCTGTGCCTTCAGCCGTATCTTGATATCACTTGTTCACTTGGAGTGAATCAAACTGACTGAAGACTGCTATTTGTGATGCTAGAGACCTCGAAAGGAGACTGAAATGGATAATCCACTCGGCACTTTTGGCTGAAGATTGTTGTGAATGCTTCAGCCTTATCTTTTGCACGGATGTGCTGGGCTTCCCCATCATTGAGGATAGGCATATTTGTGGAGCCTCCTCCTCCAGTGAGCTGGTTAATTGTCCACTACCATTCACGACTGGATGTGGCAGGACTGCAGACCTTGGATCTGATTAATCAGTTGTGGAATTGCTTAGCGGCAGACATCACGTGCTGCTTCTGTTATATGTTGCAAAAATAGCCCCTTGTTGCAGCTTCACCAAGTTAGCATCTTATTTTTAGGAATACCTGGTATGCACCTGGCATGCCCTGCTGCACTCTTCATTGAACCAAGGTTGATCTCTTAGATTGGTGATAATGGTGGAGTGGGGAATATGCCGGGCCAAAGTGCAGTACAATTCTGCAGCTGCTTATGGCCCACAACGCCTCCTGACTGCCAAGTTGTGAATTGCTAGATCTGTTCGAAGTCTGACCCATTTAGTATGGTGGTGGTGCCATACAACACCGATGGAGGGCATACTCAATGTGAAGACAGGACTTAGTCTCCACAAGGACTATACGGTGGTCACTCCTACCAACACTGCCTGTGGCATGTGCATCTGCAGCATGCAGGCTGGTGAGGATGAGGTTAAGTATGTTTTCCCTCTTTTGGTTACCTCACCATCTGCCGCAGACCCAGTCTAACAGCCTTTAGGACTCAATTAGCTTGGTCTGTGGTGGGTCGACTGAGCCACTCTTGATGACGGGCAGTCCCCAATCCAGTACTCTTGCCACCCTCCAGTGCTTTCGCCAAGTGTTGTTCAACATGGATTCAATTGCAGAGGTGGTGTGGCATGTGATAATCAGGTATGATCTGGGAACTGCAGGCCGGTGAGCCTGATGTCAGTGGTTGGGAAATTACTGGAGAGAATTCTTCGAGACAGGATCTACTCCCATTTGGAAGCAAGTGGACGTATTAGCGAGAGGCAGCACGGTTTTGTGAAGGGGAGGTTGTGTCTCACTAACTTGATAGAGTTTTTCGAGGAGGTCACAAAGATGATTATTGCAGGTAGGGCAGTGGATGTTGTCAATATGGACTTCAGTAAGGCCTTTGACAAGATCCCTCATGGCAGACTAGTATAAAAGGTGAAGTCACATGGGATCAGAGGTGAGCTGGCAAAATGGATACAGAACTGGCTCGGTCATAAAAGGCAGAGAGTAGCAATGGAAGGGTGTTTTTCTGATTGGAAGGCTGTGACTAGTGGTGTTCCGCAGGGATCAGTGCTGGGACCTTCGCTGTTCGTAGTATATAGAAATGATTTGGAGGAAAATGTAACTGGTCTGATTAGTAAGTTTGCGGACGACACAAAGGTTGGTGGAATTGCGGATAGCAACGAGGACTGTCAGAGGATACAGCAGGATTTAGATCATTTGGAGACTTGGACGGAGAGATGGCAGATGGAGTTTAATCCAGACAAATGTGAGGTAATGCATTTTGGAAGGTCTAATACAGGTAGGAAATATACAGTGAATGGTAGAACCCTCAAGAGTATTGACAGACAGAGTGATCTAGGTGTACAGGTCCACAGGTCACTGAAAGGGGCAACACAGGTGGTGAAGGTAGTCAAGAAGGCATACGGCTTGCCTTCATTGGCCGGGGCATTGAGTATAAAAATCGGCAAGTCATGTGGCAACTGTATAGAACCTTAGTTAGGCCACACGGAATATAGTGTTTACTTTTGGTCGTCACACTACCAGAAGGATATGGAGGCTTTAGAGAGGATGCAGAAGAAATTTACCAGGATGTTGCCTGGTATGGAGGGCATTAGCTATGAGGAGCGGTTGAATAAACTCGGTTTGTTCTCACTGGACGACAGAGGTTGAGGGGCGACCTGATAGAGGTCTACAAAATTATGAGGGGCATAGACAGAGTGAATAATGAGAGACTTTTTCCCAGTGCTGAGCGGTAAATTACTAGGGGGCATAGGTTTAAGGTGCCAGGGGCAAGGTTTAGAGGAGATGTATGAGGCTAATTTTTTTATACAGAGGGTAGTGGATGCCTGGAACTCGCTGCTGGAGGAGGTGGTGGAATCAGGGATGATAGTGACGTTTAAGGGGCATCTTGACAAATAAATGAATAGGATGGGAATAGAGGGATACTGACCCCGGAAATGCAGAAGGTTTTAGTTTAGATGGGCAGCATGGTCGGCACAGGCTTGGAGGGGCGAAGGGCCTTTTCGTGTGCTGTACTATTCTTTGTTTTGTTCTTTGTAAAATATCTTCACTCTTCAGAGGCTTCGCAGAGGTCCGCATATAGACACAATTAACAGAAACTCACCATGGTGTTTAATTCAATTTGAGCTCATGACCAATTTTGTGGGCAGGGGTACATTCCAGCACAAAGTTTTTAAAAGCAATGACATAAACGAGAAAAGGACCTCCTGACATTTTTTAAATTTCAGATTTCCAGTATGCATTGTATTTTGCTTTTGCAGAAGATCACAGGAACTCAATTGCCACTGGTGTAGTGTAAAGATAACAATGGCACAGATAAAGATTTCAACATCAGGTGACCCGAGGGAGGGGCAGAGTCAGGGGCTGTCACAGAGGTGGAAATAGCCATAAATGCTGCTGGAAATTCATCTCAGGGTCAAAGTTAATAACACGGGTACAAAAAGTCTGCTTCAATCTCAGACAGTTACAATAGGGAGAGGAATGGAGTTGGTGGCGAGGGAATAAGTTGTCCAGAAACCAAAGAAAACAGCTTCAGTCTTAGCAATATTTAGTTGGAGGAAATTGCTACTCATCTAAAATCAGATTTTGGACAAGCAGTCTGGTACAGATACTGGAGGCTGGAGGGGTCAAGAGTGGTGGTGGTGAGATAGAGTGGGGTGTTGTCAGTGCACATATGGAAACTGGTGCTTCACTTTCCATGTAAACTATCAGAAGTGGTACATAGTACCCTGCAGCTGGTCACAGCATTTGGGGGAAATGAAGAGAGAAAAAGAATTAGCCAGAATTCCTACTTTAGAAATGCTTGCTGAAACTGTATCCACATGGATACTGGGTGATGACTCTTTCGAATCAAAATCGTCGAAAAAGTTACCATCAAGGCTCACTATAAATGAATGGCACCCGAAGTCAATGGAACAACTATTCCATCAAGAGATTAATGCCTTCATAAGATACAAAGACAGGAGGCAAGAATAGTGGCCAGCTCAATAAATTAAGAAAAGTTAAGTAAAGCAGGAAAAAATAAAAGATCAAGAGAGTGATGAAAGTAAACAACTTCAACATGGACAAAGTTTCTCCAGGAGTCTCCTTGTTCAACTTTCTTAACATATGGAAATTTGTATCTACTGATGTATTTCACTTATGTTCTTTCAATCCTAATGTAGCCTAATTCAGCTAACAGTGAAAACTTATTTTTCAGAGAAACATCAAACACCAATTGATGCGACCATCAATTCACACAAAACCAGGAGTAGAAGTAAACTGTGGCTTTAATCAACTAGAACAGTGCCTGCCTGCGACTGATCTGTTAGTGGGTGCCGCCTACAGGGCGACTGCTCTTATACCTCCCCTCAAGGGGTGGAGCCAGGGGCGGAGCCCACACAGGCCCCAACATGCTACATCATAGGTAATACCTTACAATGGTCCATAGGTGGAGCCTGTAGCCATCTGGGATGGCCACGTCCCGATTACAAAATGGACACTTTGCAAAGAATGCAGGAAAAATTGGACAATACCGAGAAAGCAGGCAGGTGCAAGGTTTGTCTGTTGATTGGAGCTATAGCTCCCAGACATGACCGAGACTGCAGAACCATCTACATACTAATGAGCCATCCCCGTGAACAAAAGGGTAACATTTAGGTAAACAATGCTAAGACAGACAGCCCGGCGTCAGAGGAGACTAAAATATAGCAGATTAACGGCCACCTAGGACACGCCCAGCAATCAGGAAACCCATCCCTCTATTGGAGGAAATTCGATAAGAACGATTGGGAAATGACCCAATTAATTGGGACCAAGTTCAAGGCCCGCCCAAACGTGTGCGAAACCCTTTCAAGTATAAAAAGGACTCCCAAAGAGAGAATCGCTCTCTTGGCCTTGGCTCTCAGTGAGGAGAGACCTGCCAAAGCTGCTCCTACCAAGTAAGTTCCAAGTCAACGCACGCTACGAGACAGACGCTCCTAGTTGCTATCCTGTAAACCACTCAACCCAGCAGCCTCAGAACCGAGCAACGGCCATTGTTCCTCTGACTGAATGGGCACCCAAAGCTAAGTATAGGCTTTTAGCAGTAGTGATAGTTTAGTCTGTAGAGTTTTATGCATGAGTATATTTGACTGTATGTGTAAATAAATGAGCATTGATTTTGAACTTACTAACTGGTGTATCGAGTCTTTGATCAGTATTCGGTGTTGAACCTTGTGGCGGTATCGAAAGATACCTGGCGACTCTTGAGCAAACGTAATTAAACAGAGCCAAATTAAGAGAGAACACAATTAGCAACAGAGCCCACATGTGCAACAGCGTAATACAGATATGTACATGGTGAATTGTTACAGCAATACATTCACTACATTCACCCCCTGTTAGAAAAATGAAGTCCGGCAGGGGTGAAGGTTCATACGTTCAGCCTGTCCTGCGCACGGATTGTGCGCTGTGATCATCGAAGCTCTGGTATCGCAGCTGGCCCGGGCGTCGAACTCAGCCGTGTTGGCATTGGTAGTGAAGTCGCCGGTGCAGACACAGACGTGGACTCTGGGAGCATGTCTTCTGAGGCTTCATTCCTGTGGGTCGGTGAAGGGGGAATGGCAGGCGGGAGGGAGTGCGGGTGCCATGTAGGGGCGGGGGTGCTGGTCAGCGTCGGTTGGGTGGGGTAAGATGGGGTGACGGTGGTAGTGGAACCTGCGGGTGCCAGGTCCCGGAGGGAGACCATATCCTGTCGGCTGTCAAGAGTGTTCGATGTATGCGTACCGGGGGTTGGAGTTTAGGAGCTAGACCCTCTCGACCAGGGGGTCGGACTTATGGCTCCTGACGTGTTTGCGGAGCAGTACGAGCCCCGGTGTCTTCAGCCAGGACGGAAGCGAGGCCCCTGAGGTGGATTTCCCAGGGAAAACAAACAGGCGGTCATGAGGGGTATCGTTTGTGGCCATGTAAAGTAGGGACCTAATAGAGTGGAGTGCGTCGGGGAGGACCTCCTGCCAGTGAGGAACTGGGAGATTCCTAAACTGTAGGGCCAGGGGGACGGTCTTCCAGGCCGTCACGTTCTCCCTCCCCACCTGCCCGTTTCCCCTGGGGTCATAACTGCTAGTCCTGCTCGAAGCGATGCCCTTACCGAGCAGGTATTGACGCAGTTCGTTGCTCATGAACGATGAGCCCCGGTCACTGTGAACGTACGTGGGGAAACCAAACATGGTGAAGACACTATGTAGGGCTTTAATGACGGTGGACGGGAGAACTCGTTGATGATGTTGAGGAAATATGTGTGGCGGTTGTTGGAGGGGAGGTGCTCTTTGAAATCGATACTTAGGTGCTCAAAGGGCTGGGATGCCTTTACCAGGTGGGCCTTATCCGGTCGATAGAAGTGCGGCTTACACTCCGCAGATTTGGCAGTCCCTGGTCGTGGCTCTGACCTCCTCAGTGGAGTAGGGCATGTTGCGGGCCTTGATGCAGTGGAGAAGCTGGGCGTCCCCCGGGTGGCAGAGGTCATCGTGGATAGCACGTAGTCGGTCATCTTGCGCGCTGGCGCATGTGCCGCGGGACTGGGCATCTGGGGGTTTGTTGAGTTTCCCAGGACGAAACATTATATCGTAATTATAGGTGGAGAGTTCGATCCTCCACCTCAAGATCTTATCATTCTTGATCTTGCCCCACAGCGTATTATCGAACATGAAGGCTACCGATTGTTGGTCGGTGACGAAGGTAAACCTCCTACCAGCGAGATAGTGCCTCCAGTGCCGCATGGCTTCCATGCTGACTCGGGCTTCCTTTTCGACTGAGGTGTTTTGAATTTCGGACGTGGTGAGGGTTCAGGAAGAAAATGCTACTGGCCTGCCTGCCTGATTGAGGGTAGCGGCGAGGGCGACCTCTGATGCGTCGCTCTCCACCTGGAAGGGGACGGACTCGTCCACCGCGCGCATTGGGCCCTGGCGAAATCCGCCTTGATGCAGCTGAAGGCCTGGCGGGCCTCAGCCGCCAGTGGGAAGATGGTGGCCTTGATTAGTGGGCGGGCTTTGTCCGCAAAGTTGGGGACCCACTGGGCGTAATATGAAAAGATTCGAGGCACCTTTTCAGGGCCATGGGGCAGTGAGGAAGGGGGAGTTGCAGGAGGGGGCGCATACAGTCAGGGTCAGGTCCTAGAACCCCATTTTCCACGACGTAGCCGAGGATGGCTACTCTGGTTGTGCGGAAAATGCATTTCTCCTTGTTGTAAGTGAGGTTATGGGTTCGGGCGGTTTGGAGAAATCTCTGGAGGTTGGCATCGTGGTCCTGCTGATCATGGCCGCAGATGGTGACGTTGTCCAAGTACGGAAATGTGGCCCGCAGCCCGTACTGGTCCACCATTCGGTCCATCATTCTTTGGAAGACCGAGACCCCGTTCGTAACGCCAAAGGGGACCCGGAGGAAGTGGAAGAGAGGGCCGTCTGCCTCAAAAGCCGTGTAGTGGCGGTCCCCCAGGCGGATTGGGAGCTGGTGGTACGCAGACTTAAGATCCACCGTGGAGAACACCCGGTAGTGTGGGATCTGATTAACAATGTCTGCCATTCGGGGAAAGGGGTACGCATTGAGGTGCATATACCGGTTTATGATTTGGCTGTAATCTACAACCATCCGGTTCTTTTCCCAGGTCCTGACAACCACCACCTGGGCTCTCCAGGGGCTGTTACTGGCCTCAATGATCCCTTCCCGCAAGAGTCGCTGGACCTCGGACCTGATAAAAGTCCTATTCTGGATGCTGTACCGCCTACTTCTGGTGGCGACTGGTTTGCAGTCGGCGGTGAGATTCGCGAAGAGCGGTGGCGGGTCGACCTTTACGGTCGCGAGGCTACATACGGTGAGTGGGGGTAGGGGCCCGCCGAACTTCAGGGTTAGGCTCCTGAGGTTACATTGGAAATCCAGTCTCAATAGAAGAGGGGTGCAGAGGTCGGGGAGTACATATAATTTAAAGTTGCCGTACTTGGCACCCTGTATTGCGACGGTTGCGGTAGTTCATCCCCGGACCTGCACCGAGTGCGACCCGGAGGAGAGGGCCGGCAGACATGCAGCCTCACTGCGGGATCTGCGGGCCTGTGAGTCTGAGGGTCGGGCCTGCGATTCAGAGTTTTTGGACCTGGCCAGGCAAACTTTAGCAAAATGTCCTTTTCTCCCGCAGTCAAAGAACAAAGAACAAAGAAATGTACAGCACAGGAACAGGCCCTTCGGCCCTCCAAGCCCGTGCCGACCATACTGCCCGACTAAACTACAATCTTCTACACTTCCTGGGTCCGTATCCTTCTATTCCCATCCTATTCATATATTTGTCAAGATGCCCCTTAAATGTCCCTATCGTCCCTGCTTCCACTACCTCCTCCGGTAGTGAGTTCCAGGCACCCACTACCCTCTGCGTAAAAAACTTGCCTCGTACATCTACTCTAAACCTTGCCCCTCTCACCTTAAACCTATGCCCCCTAGTAATTGACCCCTCTACCCTGGGGAAAAGCCTCTGACTATCCACTCTGTCTATGCCCCTCATAATTTTGTATACCTCTATCAGGTCGCCCCTCAACCTCCTTCGTTCCAGTGAGAACAAACCGAGTTTATTCAATCGCTCCTCATAGCTTATGCCCTCCATACCAGGCAACATTCTGGTAAATCTCTTCTGCACCCTCTCTAAAGCCTCCACATCCTTCTGGTAGTGTGGCGACCAGAATTGAACATTATACTCCAAGTGTGGCCTAACTAAGGTTCTATACAGCTGCAACATGACTTGCCAATTCTTATACTCAATGCCCCGGCCAATGAAGGCAAGCATGCCGTATGCCTTCTTGACTACCTTCTCCACCTGTGTTGCCCCTTTCAATGACCTGTGGACCTGTACTCCTAGATCTCTTTGACTTTCAATACTCTTGAGGGTTCTACCATTCACTGTATATTCCCTACCTGCATTAGCCCTTCCAAAATGCATTACCTCACATTTGTCCGGATTAAACTCCATCTGCCATCTCTCCGCCCAAGTCTCCAGACAATCTAAATCCTGCTGTATCCTCAGACAGTCCTCATCGCTATCCGCAATTCCACCAACCTTTGTGTCGTCTGCAAACTTACTAATCAGACCAGTTACATTTTCCTCCAAATCATTTATATATACTACAAACAGCAAAGGTCCCAACACTGATCCCTGTGGAACACCACTGGTCACAGCCCTCCAATTAGAAAAGCATCCCTCCATTGCTACCCTCTGCCTTCTATAGCCTAGCCAGTTCTGTATCCACCTTGCCAGTTCACCCCTGATCCCGTGTGACTTCACCTTTTGTACTAGTCTACCATGAGGGACCTTGTCAAAGGCCTTACTGAAGTCCATATAGACAACATCTACTGCCCTACCTGCATCAATCATCTTAGTGACCTCCTTGAAAAACTCTATCAAGTTAGTGAGACACGACCTCCCCTTCACAAAACCGTGCTGCCTCTCACTAATACGTCCATTTGCTTCCAAATGGGAGTAGATCCTGTCTCGAAGAATTCTCTCCAGTAATTTCCCTACCACTGAAGTAAGGCTCACCGGCCTGTAGTTCCCGGGATTATCCTTGCTACCCTTCTTAAACAGAGGAACAACATTGGCTATTCTCCAGTCCTCCGGGACATCCCCTGAAGACAGCGAGGATTCAAAGATTTCTGTCAAGGCCTCAGCAATTTCCTCTCCAGCCTCCTTCAGTATTCTGGGGTAGATCCCATCAGGCCCTGGGGACTTATCTACCTTAATATTTTTTAAGACACCCAACACCTCGTCCTTTTGGATCACAATGTGACCCAGGCTATCTACACCCCCTTCTCCAGACTCAACATCTACCAATTCCTTCTCTTTGGTGAATACTGATGCAAAGTATTCATTTAGTACCTCGCCCATTTCCTCTGGCTCCACACATAGATTCCCTTGCCTATCCTTCAGTGGGCCAACCCTTTCCCTGGCTACCCTTTTGCTTTTTATGTACGTGTAAAAAGCCTTGGGATTTTCCTTAACCCTATTTGCCAATGACTTTTCATGACCCCTTCTAGCCCTCCTGACTCCTTGCTTAAGTTCCAGTCGCTGCAGTTTGCGTTCCGGTCCGGCCAGCGCTGCCGGGGTTGTTGAGGCTGGCCGCGGAAATAACAGGGTAGCCTCCCATGGTGGGCGGGCAGCTGCGCTGCACAGGCCTGGGGTATTCTTTGGTATGGGGTCCACGAGGGGGTCGCGTGATCGGACGGGAATGCATTAAGGCTTTGGAACGCTACTTCCAGGGAGGAGGCTAATTTTACCGTGTCTTCCACCCTTTCGAGTAGGCGCTGTCTCACGTAGTTGGACCTGACTCCAGCCACGTACGTGTCCCGGATGGTGAGGTCCATATGTTGAGTGGCCGTAACGGCCTGGTAATTGCAGCTTCGTGCAAGGACTTTTGAGGTCACGTCGGTACTCTTCCAGCAATTCCCTGGGATGCTGGCGGCGAGTTGTGAGGCGATGCCGCGCATATACCTCGTTCACGGGCCCTACGTAGAGGCACTCTAGCGTCGCAAGGGCGTCTGCTTAGATGGAGGCTTCCTCGAGTTGAACAGAGATTTGATGACTCACCCGTGCATGGAGGAGACTCAGCTTCTGTTCGTCGGTGACGGAAGGCGAGGAGGAGGCGGCGAGGTAGCCTTGAAAGAGCGGAGCCAGTGCGAAAAAATCTCTTTCGCCTCCGCGGCCTGCGGATCGAGTTCCAGTCGGTCAGGTTTGAGGGCCGATTCCATAGTGGCGTTGTCGTTGATTAAATTGATGCGACCATCAATTCACACAAAACCAGTAGAAGTAAACTGTGGCTTTAATCAACTAGAACAGTGCCTGCCTGCGACTGATCTGTTAGTGGGAGCCGCCTACAGGGCGACTGCTCTTATACCTCCCCTCAAGGGTCAGAGCCAGGGGCGGAGCCCACACAGGCCCTAACATGCTACATCATAGATAATACCTTACAATGGTCCATAGGTGGAGCCCACATGGGCAACAGCGTAATACAGATATGTACATGGTGAATTGTTACAGCAATACATTCACCCCACCAAGCTTATTCTAAAATCTAATTCCCATGCATAGTGTCATTTAGAAGTCTACCACCTACTTCAAAGTGATACAATTGTCAGCAAACCTACCTTCAATGGAATATTTATTTAACCCATTTATTTTCAGGGAAATAAACTTTTTAAAAATTCTTTTAGGGGGTGTGGGTGACACTGGCAATGCCAGCATCGGATTGCCCATCCCTAATTGTGTGGCTTGCTAGGCCAATTTAATAGGCATTTAAGAGTCAACAACAGGTAAGGATGACAGATTTATTCTCTACAGGACATCAGTGAACCAGATGTGCTTTTACAACATTCAATGATGGTTGGCACGGTCACCATTACCAAGGCCAGCTTTATATCCAAAATTTATTAATTAAATTCAAATTTCACCAGCTGTCATTAGCCTGGGCCTCTGGATTATACTAGTCAAGTGACATTACCAGGACATCACCGCCTCCCCATGTTGGATCAAACTGTAGGACCCTACACACAATGCTATGCACTTCATTTGAACTGGACAGCCTTCGTTGATTTTTAAAACAAAAGAGATATACAAATACAGAGCTAAAGATTTCCAGGCTCCCAGTATTCTTTCTCACGCATTACTGAAATATTTCAAAGCTTTGCATCAGTCCCTGACAGTGTCCCGAGTGGCAGCATCAGCAGATTAATTTATACTACTGAACTACACAGAATCCCATAAAGAAATAGTATATTTAAACTCACACAAGACAACAGGTGTATGGAAATAAAAATTTAGGGGTTTTTCATTACAATATTTGCTTGATTTTGGCATAACATTTAACAAAATAAGAATGCGATGTCAGATGAATATTTCCTAATAATGTCGGAACAGTAGTTTTACAAAAATAACAAGTTTTGAAACAATGAAATCAAAAGACTGAAGCTAGAGGGATTGATGAAACTTACATGCTTGAGTCTTACTGTGAAAGATTTTTCCATGGCTTGAACTGTAAATGCATGTAAAAAGGCTTGGTTCTCCACACCATCCCTTTTAAATCCCTTGACATCCCTCATCATTCAATAGGCAAGATGTTTCTTAATGATACTTTGTATGAAACACTTTCTCAACGGCAGTCCAGAATGACAACTTTAAAATTATAAACTCACCACCGTTCTTACTGGGATCCACTCCCATCTGTCCAGACAACCTATTTTGGGTAACTTTATCTGATGGCATGGACAGGAGGATATGCAAACCTCTATACCTTCAACTCAATGGTCTCGCACATCTTCATATCAACATTTATATGTTATATATTAAGACCACCTACTAAATTACATTTATGAAAAATTCTAGCTCAATCAATAGTGTGGTGGGTAAATTCACCATCCTGTGTAGCATAGGATCACAAGTTGTTTATTGTCAAGTTAGTAGATCTCAGCCAGATTGAGCATGGGTGACATTAGCATCTGCTAAATGGTGCTCACCTTCCACCTGGGGGCGGCACTGTAGCACAGTGGTTAGCACTGTCTCTTCACAACTCAAGGGTCCCCGGTTTGAGTCACTGTCTGTGCGGAGTCTGCACATTCCCCCCACGTCTGCGTGGGTTTCCTCCGGGTGCTCCAGTTTCCTCCCACAGTCCAAACCTGTGCAGGTTAGATGGGTTGGCCATGCTAAATTACCCTTAGTGTCCAAAAAAAAGTTAGGTGGAGTTACTGGGTTATGGGGATAGGGTGGAGGTGAGGGTGTTTTGGTACACTTTCCGAGGGCTGGTGCAGACTCGATGGACCGAATGGCCTCCTACTGCACTGCAAATTCTATGATTGTGTTTAATACTTGTGATTCCTGCAGCAAATGCTTTACTTGACACAGCCAGAATCAGTTTCAGTTGTGCCTCTTAAGTTCCACAGTCGTGGACCAGGCATTCCGGCATGAGGGGGTTCCCCTGGGTGGTCGGGCCCCGGGGTGGGTGTTATCCTGGCACCCCGATGCCACCCAGGCACCATGGCACTGCCTGGGTGCCACATGAGCAGCACCAGAGAGCCCAGGTAAGGTGCCCAGGTGGCAATTTGCCCACGCTGGGGATCGGGTCCGGGGGTACCCTGTCCTTATGAGGTGGGATGCGGAGGGCTCAAGGACCCCTAATCAGTAAGTTGGTGGAGTCTAGAGAACAGGGCGCCATTTAAAAATGGAGCCCCATTCTCTTCCTGCACTGGTGGACGGCGCTCATTAGTGCAGGTAATGGAACTAAGTGCAGCCTCGGCAGGGCACAGAAATGAAGCAGAGTCCTGTTTAATAGCGGGGTCGTTCTCAATGCTACCAGCCGCCCCCGACATGGGACTCTGTTTTATTTCCATTAAATTGCACCCTACATCTTACACAAATACAGGCACCCACATCACTTCCCATAAAAGAGTGGCACCATGTGCAATCTCACTGTCTTCTCAACTTGGCTTCCGGTACTTGGGGTCTCTCATTTTCCAACTCAATAAATTAATTCCTCAAGTTGCGTGTGTAATGATATATAGATAAACAAGTTAGTGAAGGGTTAATTATTACATCTCATTATAAATAAAGCACTAGAGGGCGCCACCACTTCTCTGTATTTATGTCAGACCCTGAGGGAATTCTGGGAGTAGCATTGGTGAAAGCATGGCGACAGCATTAGGAGAAGATTAGATTCGACAAGAGTTAACACAAGATGAGATCATAGTGTAATTAGTGACTATTTAGTTTATTGAGTACTGCTAGACAGATTCAATATTGCTTAATTATTAACTGAAGCTCTGTAGAGTGTGCGAACTTCATTTACTTAATAGTTTTAATAATAAATTAGTTTTGTTTCATAAATTGGATTGGTGGATTCTTTGTCAACAACATAACATCTGTCGAACTCAGCCTGAATATACTCAATGACGCAATCTATACTGCTCTCTGTGGAAGAGAATTCTGAAGAAACATTACCCTCTGAGAAACATTACCCTTGTGCGTCGGCTCTGTTTGAAATGTTTTCACCGTTACATTTTTGCCCTCCTTCCAGTCAATCTTACAGCCTGCACACCCCGAGATTTCTAGTTAATCGAAAAACGATTTGGACGGCCACGACTCCACTTCATATTTCTTCGTGAGCACCCAATTTGTGAAATACTCATCAGGTTAGAATTTAAACTCCAGAGTGAAGTTCCACGGCTTCTCCTGCTCTGTCCATTTAATATTCACATCTCGAGATGCTTTATTACAGGCTCTTTATGCTCCTATATCATGGCCCTGAACACATGCACATTCTTCAAGACTGTTAATCAGAACCGCAAAATGCTCACTGACTGTTCCACCTTCTCGTCTGGATTTGTCATCGTCCACCTGGATTTGCTCTAAATCCTCATACAATGCCTTGCAGTGCGCGCTCTGGTGACTAGCTATGTTCTAGTCTATCAGTGCAATGAGATCAATGAAAAAAAAAATTCAGTGTTTATCTCATCTATTGCATGCACTGCTCATGCATAATCTATGGCGGAACGCGCAAAGCACTGCTTTGCAAAGTGCCCAACACGGCCGCACCTGGAACAAATGTTTCCATAGGCCGGACATTGCCGTGGGGAATGTCGAATGCCACATTTTTGGCACAAGATGGCGGTGGCAGCGCCTGTCGGACGCTTAAAATGGCCACCCGCACTGAGACCACGTTTCTTTATGACGTGCGTCACGGCACTAATGGCGCTGGCTTCTTCATCCATGTTGCCACCCAAAATCTTTTGAGCAGAGTGCACCTATTCTTTGTGCAGCAATCCCGCTGGCCTGGCAAATCTTCACTGCCTTTTCCAGCACGAAACCTTCCTCCCGCAATAATATCACCCGAAACTTATCATCAAGCAAACCAAAGACAATTTGGTCGCGGATTTAGGAAGATTGTAAGTCACCGAAGTTTCATGACTGGGCTTCAGCCTGAAGTCGGTGACAAAACTGTCAAATGATTCGCCAGGTCTCTGCGTAAGAATACAAAACATATAGCGCTCAAAGTGTTTATTATTCTTGGGGGAACAATGCTGATCGAAGCGCTTTCTCACTTCATCAAAATTCTTCTGATTCCCCTATGTTTAAAGGCAAACTAGTTATATAGTTCGAACGCTTGTGAACCTGCCAATGTTAGCAGCAGCGCAATTCAACTTTCATCAGGCTGGACCCTGCAGGCCCACAGCCAAAACATAAATTTTGAACTGTTGTTTGAACAGTCGCCAGTTCTCACCTAAGTTACCGGATATCAGAAGCTGGTCGAGGGCCCTCAATCCGTCCATCTCGAGCTTCAGCATTTTTGACGCATTAGGTCGCCTCAGGTTGCAGTTCACCAAACCGGTCTTCAAGCCGAAGCCTAATGTTGTCACTACCGTTGCCAACCTCAAATCTTCAGCACACATGGTACCATGTTGTGTTTAGTCCCTTGTACTTTATGAAGTAGCACAGCAAACACCACAATATGTCTCAACCAGGATCCTTTTATTTTGTCTCGTGTGGTAGGATGGCAATCTGATACAGAGCACGTTATCATGGAGTCTTGCTACTCCTCTGGAACTTACACCTAGCCCTGACCAATTACATGTATTACCCTCTCAATCTTCTTCTGAAGATGGCCGATGTGTCTCTCTTAATATCTGGGACCCAGGTCACATGACCTTGGTCTGGAGACCTCAAGGTGTGTCTCTATCGCCACCTGCTGGTTGGAGGTCACACACCTACAAAGAACAATGTACAGCACAGGAACAGGCCCTTCGGCCCTCCAAGCCCGTGCCGACCATGCTGCCCGACTAAACTACAATCTTCCACACTTCCTGGGTCCGTATCCCTCTATTCCCATCCTATTCATGTATTTGTCAAGATGCCCCTTAAACGTCACTATCGTCCCTGCTTTCACCACCTCCTCTGGTAGCGAGTTCCAGGCACACACTACCCTCTGTATAAAAAAAACTTGCCTCGTACATCTACTCTAAACCTTGCCCCTCTCACCTTAAACCTATGCCCACTGGTAATTGACCCCTCTACCCCGGGGAAAAGCCTCTGACTATCCACTCTGTCTATGCCCCTCATAATTTTGTAGACCTCTATCAGGTCCCCCCTCAACCTCTGTCGTTCCAGTGAGAACAAACCTAGTTTATTCAACCGCTCCTCATAGCTAATGCCCTCCATACCAGGCAACATTCTGGTAAATCTCTTCTGCACCCTCTCTAAAGCCTCCACATCCTTCTGGTAGTGTGGCGACCAGATTTGAACACTATACTCCAAGTGTGGCCTAACTAAGGTTCTATACAGCTGCAACATGACTTGCCAATTCTTATACTCAATGCCCCGGCCAATGAAGGCAAGCATGCCGTATGCCTTCTTGACTACCTTCTCCACCTGTGTTGCCCCTTTCAGTGACCTGTGGACCTGTACACCTAGATCTCTCTGATTTTCAATACTCTTGAGGGTTCTACCATTCACTGTATATTCCCTACCTGCATTAGACCTTCCAAAATGCATTACCTCACATTTGTCTGGATTAAACTCCATCTGCCATCTCTCCACCCAAGTCTCCAAACAATCTAAATCCTGCTGTATCCTCTGACAGTCCTCATCGCTATCCGCAATTCCACTAACCTTTGTGTCGTCTGCAAACTTACTAATCAGACCAGTTTCATTTTCCTCCAAATCATTTATATATACTACAAACAGCAACGGTCCCAGCACTGATCCCTGCGGAACACCACTGGTCACAGCCCTCCAATTAGAAAAGCATCTTTCCATTGCTACTCTCTGCCTTCTATGACCTAGCCAGTTCTGTATCCACCTTGCCAGCTCACCCCTGATCCCGTGTGACTTCACCTTTTGTACTAGTCTACCATGAGGGACATTGTCAAAGGCCTTACTGAAGTCCATATGGACAACATCCACTGCCCTACCTGCATCAACCATCTTTGTGACCTCCTCGAAAAACTCTATCAAGTTAGTGAGACACGACCTCCCCTTCACAAAACCATGCTGCCTCTCACTAATACGGCCATTTGCTTCCAAATGGGAGTAGATCCTGTCTCGAAGAATTCTCTCCAGTAATTTCCCTACCACTGAAGTAAGGCTCACCGGCCTGTAGTTCCGTGGATTATCCTTGCTACCCTTCTTAAACAGAGGAACAACATTGGCTATTCTCCAGTCCTCCGGGACATCACCTGAAGACAGTGAGGATCCAAAGTCCAATTACGATATAGCACATAGGCATATCACCACAACCTGATCTAAGCAAAGATAGACTGACATTGGAGGCAGTCCATAGAAGGTTCATTCTGGGTATGGAGGGATCTTCTTATAAGGAGAAGTTGAGTAGGTTGGGCCTGTATTCATTGGATTTTAGAAGATTGGGAGGCAACCTTATTGAGACATAAAGGATTCTCAGGGGGCTCGATGTTGAGAGGGTGGATGTTGAGAGGGTGGATGTTGAGTTTGTTTCCCCTTGTGGGAGAATCTAGGACCAGAAGGCATAACCTCAGAATTAGGGGTTGCCCATTTAAGACAGAGATGAGGAGGAATTTCCTCTCTCAGAGAGTAGTGAACCTGTGGTATTCTTTACCACAGAGCTGTTGAAGGCTGGGTCGTTAAGTATATTCAACGCTGAAATAGAGATTTTTAGTCAGTTGGGGAACCAAGGGTTATGTGAGTTTGCAGGTTCTCCCAGTGTCTGCATATGTTTCCTCCAGATGCACCAGTTTCCTCCCAGTCCAAAGATGTGCAGGTTAGGTGCATTGGCTATGTTAAATTGCCTCTTAGTGTCCAAATGTGTGTAGGTTAGGTTATGGGATAATAGGAATAGTGCAGGAGTGGGCCAACCTAGAGTACTCTTTTGGAGGGTCGGTGTAGACCAGATTTGCCGAATGGCCTCATTCTGTACTGTAGGGATTCTATGGGTGGGATTTATCGACACCCTCCGAGTTTTTCGGCGGGGGAGGTGGCCCGTCAGCAGGATCTACCAGTCCAGCCATTGTCAACTGGATTTCCCGTTGACAGCACCATTCGCCACAGGAAACCGTGCGCCGGCATGGGGCTGGAATTTTAGACCGACGTGAACAGTCGGCAAATCCTGTCCTATGAATGTACTTTCTTACCTATCTTTGTATCATCAGCAAATTTGACTACAGTGCAGACTGCCCCTTCATCCAACTCATAGATATAAAATTCTGGGCGGGATTCTCCGTTTGAGTGTTGACGCCAACGCAGAATTTGTGGACTTACACGAGAGAAAAACTGGTGCCACAGCTGGACCGATTCCGCTATTGCTAAGAGAATAGCATTGGTGCCACGTGGAACACAATCGATTCTAATGAGAAACGGTGCCGGATTCGCCAGTGTCGCGATTCACACTCAAAGGCTGACCAGCCGCAGCTGCATGTACACACTTCACTCCCCATACACACCACCCTAGCCAACAAGATGGCAGTGAGGAGAGCAGCCCCAAGGTTCACAGATGCCAAGCTGAAGATCCTCTTGGACGTGGCGGAGGAGCAGCGGATGATCTTGTACCCTGTTCCAGGAAGAAGACTGCCAGCTGCCAGCATTCGCTGCACCTGGGCACAGGTTGTGAGCGCCGTGGGCAACATCGTCCGAATGGTCCAGCAGTGCCGGAAAAAACTGCACGACCTCCTCAGGGCGGCCATGTTGAGTAGGGAGCACGGTGCGCCTGGCAGTAACCCGCGTCTCACACACCCGTAACACAACCGCCCCCCCCTCCGCCCCCCCCACTAGGAGGATGCCGAATCCCCACCCTGCCCCACATGACGGTACCCTGGCCACCGAGGCCACCAGCTACCCACTCCCTGGGCTGCAATCGTCGGACTATCTAACACTATCACTTTCTGTTTCCCTCCCCCCCCCACCCGGCCCCAGGAGAAGGCCGTGCCCAACTGCCAGGAGCGGGAGAAGACAGGAGGGGGACCGCCCGACCTGCAGCCCTCACCGTAGTTGTGCAGGTGGCTCTGGACATGGTCGGTGGCCAAGAGGAGCAAGAGGTCGCCAAGGTGGAGCTGACGGAAAATTGTGGTTTGGCATCAAATCTGCACCCGCCACGATTTTATCGTTGGAGCCTATTCTCTGCCCAATCGCGTTTCCCGATTCCGGTGTCGGCCAATGGAGAATCCCGCCCTATATACTTGAGGCCACAGCACTGATCCCTGTGGCACCCCAGTAGTCAGTTTGTCAACCCAAGCTTGACAATTATCCCAACTTGGTTTCCAGGTAATTAGTCATTCCTCTATCTCGGTTAATATTTCACCCCCATGAGCTCCTACCTTGTGTAGCAACCTTTTGTATAGCACATTATCGACTGCCTTTTGAATCTAAATACATTAGTGGTTTCCCATTATCGATCTTGTGTACTGCAATCTCAATGTACTCCAATAAATTCATCAAACATTGGGTGGAATTCTCCCCTCTGGGACTAAGACCAATAGTGGAGGCGGAAACGAGGAGTGTTTATCACTGTGGAGGCCAGTATCTTCCTGCCCCAACCTCATTAATTATGCAACCATGTGTCTTTCACCATATTCCCTGGCGGGGAAGGCGTGATTGTGCACAGTCTTGACATCATATTCGGGCATCATACTGGAAAGCCACACATCATCGATCCACTACTGAAGATATTGAAGATGGACCTCCTGGAAAAAAAGATGGATCTCCAGGAGCACTCAGAGGCTCGTAGATGGATGGATGGGCAGCACGGTAGCACAGTGGTTATCACAGTTGCTTCACAGCTCCAGGGTCCCAGGTTCGATTCCCGCTTGGGTCACTGTCTGTGTGGAGTCTGCACGTGCTGCACCTGCCCCGTGTTTGCGTGGGTTTCCTCCGGGTGCTCCGGTTTCCTCCCACTGTCCAAAGATGTGCAGGTTAGTTGGATTGGACATGCTAAATTGCCCGTAGTGTCCAAAAAAAGGTTAGGTAGGATTACTGGGTTACGGGGATAGGTTGGAGATGTGGGCTTAAGTGGGGTGCTCTTTCCAAGAGCCGGTGCAGACTCGATGGGCCGAATGGCCTCCTTCTGCACTGTAAATTCTATGATTCTATGATTCTGAGAAAGAAGGTGGATCACAGGAACATCCTGGGGTGGAAAATGGGTTTCCTGAGAAAGAAAATGGATCTCAGGAACATTCTGAGGCTGGAAGATGGACCTACTCGATAATACTAAATCTGGGAGATCCACCCGGGATGCTCCTCTCACCTACTGCTGTGGTGTTAGAGTCCAAGGTTGCTGGTGGCCTTAATTCCAAACTCTGGAGGCAGCCCCAGGCATTGTTCTAGTGAGTCCTGACATCTGCACATGATTTTGTTCCAGGTGTGTTTTGCACTGGTGTGTTTTCCCGCTGGTGTCATGGGGAATCAGGCATAGGTTGGAAGATTCTGGTCAAGCTTTGGTCTACATCCCATTAACAGGATGCAAATCACTTTTGTAGCCACCTAAATTGGCCAACTTCCGATTTAAAATGGCGAACGGCAAAGGCTGATGGGAAAGTCAGCCAACAAGACAGAAACCGGCAGGTGCAGATTTGCTGTGTATTAAAACTCTGCAAAAGGCCAGACAACATCGATACCAGCGACCATCACCATAACAATGTAGCAGCCATCTGCATACTGATGAGCAATCCCCGGGAACAATAAGTAACATTTGGGACTCCTCGGCGCCAGCAGGAGCCAACACAAAGGAGGTGAACGAGCACCTCAAGACCGCCCATCGATCAGGGAACCGCTCCAGTATTGGAGAAATCGAACCAAGCGATTGGGACAAAGTCCAATCACTTGGGACCAGGTACAGGGTCCGCCCTGAAAAGCGGGAAGCCCCTGGGGACTATAAGAGTTAAGCCCCAAGTTCAAATCGCTCTCTTCACCTCTTCGTCCTGCCCGGGTCACCCAGCAACACGAACCAACATTGACCGTGACCGATGCAGTGACCGCCGAACGAAGTAAGTCTTAATTCAACGCTCGCTACGAGATAGGCGCTCCTAGCTACCAATCCATACCAACTTCGAATCCCGCAGACTCAGAACCTGAACGAAGGGCCATTTGTTCCCCTGACCTGGAGGGCCAGTCCGAAGTTAAGTATAGGCCTGTTAGTTGTAGAAGTAGCTTAGACGTAGAATTTGTGCATGAGTAGCGATTACTGTGTATAATAAATGTGCTTTGATTTGAATCTTACTAATCGGTGTATTGGGTTATTGATCATTACTCGGACTTGAACCTCGTGGCGGTATCATAAAGATACCTGGCGACTCAAGAGCAAAGGTAATAAAACAGAGCAATTGAACCAAAGAGAAAGTTAGCAACACTTTCAAGCCGACCTCCAGCAGGTTTCCCAATCCGCCATGGCAGGCATCAGCGGAGATACATGGGGAAATTCACACCAGCCTGAAATTGATTTTTGCACCCCTGCCAAATTCTCCACTCCATCCCTCCCACCATTGAACCTGCCAGTGAGGCCATGGGGGAATTCCATTATTTCTCTTTCACAAAACCATGATGACACTGCCGGAATTGATTATGATTCTCCAAATGCCCTGCTATTACTTCCTTAATAATAGATTATGACATTTCCCAACTGGCCTGTGGCTTCCTGCTTTTTGTCCCTTTTTTCTTGAACATAAATTTTGCATTTGTGGTTTTCAAATCCACTGAAACCTTTTGAATGTAGGGAATTTTGGTAGATTACAACCACTTCATCCTTATCTCAGAAGTCATTCTTCTAAGACCCTAATATGCAAGGCCATGTGGTCCAGGGGAATTTTCAACCTTTAGTCCCTATAGTTTCCCAGTATTTTTTTTGTTATTGTTTTAAGTTCCTTCCTCCCTTTTTCCATTTGATTTCTTTACTATTCTTGGGGTGCATTTTATGTCTTCAACTATGAAGACAGGTACAAAATACCTATTCAAAGTATTTTGCCATTTCCTTATTTCTCATTATTAACTCTTCAGTGTCATTCGGGACCAATAGTTACTGTTTTCCTTTTTTATATTGCACTTGTATAAGCTTTTACTGTGCTTTTATATTTATTGCTAGTATTTTCTCATTCTCTCATTTTTCCCTCTTCTTTTTAAGAAAAGAGTGTGACACCAATGAGTTGTGGACAGGAAAGAAACTTCAGTTAGTTCAATTTTGCACAGAATAGCCTCCGATTTCCTCACATTTTGTGTCCAAGGTGAATTTGAGAATTGTAGAGAAGGAAACGCCATCAGGATGATTTGTTTTGAAAAGAGGAGTTTGAAGTAATTCTGCTCTCCAGGATAATTTTTTAGCAGTAAGCAAATTTAGCTTGATATGGCCAAACCAGGTTTATATGTTATTGCGTATTCTAAAGAAAATGGCCAACTGAAGCCATTTCATACTGCTATGGGGAATATTATCATAATTGTCAACACTCAGTTGATAGCTGTGTAAGTGAAGGTAAATAGTCATTAGTACAGATATTGACCTACTTCAGAATAAAAGTTATCATTTGAACAAATCAACATTATATTGTTTTAAAACATGCAACAGCAGAGATCACAAAACTGTCAGTACAGAATTCAAGGATTTGAAGTATCAAGTGCCAAAAGGAGGCGTAGTAGTATCTTCACTAGATTAGTAATTCTGAGCCTCGGGTTCAAATCCCAACATGACAGATGGTGAAATTTGAATTCAATAAAAATGTGGAATTAAAAGGCGAATGGTGACCATGAAACCATTGTTGTAAAAACCCATCTCGCTCATTACCGTCCTTTGGGGAAGGAAATCTACCATCCTCACCTGGTCTTGATATGACTCCAGATCCACAGCAATGTCGTTGACTCTGAATGGGCTGGCAAACCATTCAGCTCAAAGGGAAATTAGGATTGGGCAATAAATGCGGACCCAACCAATGATGACCACATTCCATAAATTAATTTTAAAATATATAAATTCCAAGTGCGCAGCATCTTGCGCCTCAGACCACTTTAAAATAAGGAAAGCACTGTGGGGAATTCAGCGAGACTTTTTAAAAAATTCTTTCATGGGATGTTGGCCAGCATTTGTTACCCATCCCTAATTGAGAGGGCGATGGTGAGCCATCTTTATGAACACTGTAGTGCATCTCCGATAATGCTGTGAGGGAGGGAATTCCAGTATTTTGATCGAGCGATAGTGAAGGAATAATTATATACCTCTTAAGTCAGGATTATGTGTGGCTTGGAGGAGAACTTGCAAATAATGGTGTTTCTATGTGTCTTCTACCCTTGTCCTTCCAGGTGGTACAGATCACTAGTTTGGAAGAGGTTGTGAAGAATCCTTAGTGAGTTGCTCTATTGCATCTTGTCTAGTACACACTACTGCCATTGTGCACTGGTGATGGTGGGAGTGAATGTTGAAGTTGGTAGATGAGGTGCTGATTAAGCGGGCTGCTTTTCCCTGGATTGTGTCGGGCTTTGAGTGTTGTTGAAGTCAGGCAAGTGGGGAATATTGCACCACACCCGTGTTTTTGGCCTTGAAGATAGCGAACAGCCTTTGGGGAGTCAGGAGGGGAGTTATTTGCTGCAAAATTCCCAGTCTCTGACATGTCCTTGTAGCCACATCATTTATATGGCTGCCCAGGATGGTGACTGTGGTGAGTATGGGGTATTTTCTTAAAATATATGCAATGCTTAGGGTTGGTTTTCCATGGCTGGATGATTCCTCCCTATTGGAATCGGGGTCTGAGCAGGCAACAGCCCCTTATTTACATATGCAAAGGACTAATGGGATAAAGAAAGCCATTTGTTTCTCCTTACTTAATTTGGCACATGGTGCATGCCTGGTCCACCATTACAGGGCCTTAAGAGGTTAAGAGCCTGTGGTAATACCAGGTATTGCAGTACCTGAGAGGTGGATGCCCATTGGCTAGACCTAGGAGTCTACCATTGGCTAACGTATATAGCTCCACCCTGAGAGGTGGGGTATAAGAACCAATGACGTCCCAGCAGCCTTCACTTTCTGTATCAAAGCTGCTGGGTACAGTTCTAGCTGATTAAAGCCGATTAGTTATGACTCACATTGTCTCGAGAGTAATTGATTGTGCATCAATTTAATCAGCTATTAATTCTGAAAGGATGGACTTCCGCATCAAGCCGGAGTGCCTTCAGCTCAGTCCCCACGCAGGCAACTCCGCTGCTATCTTCAAGCACTGGCTGGCGTGTTTTAAGAGCTTCGTCGACACGGCCGCCAACACCCCCACGGGAAGGCAGAAAATGCACCTTCTACGCTCCCGAGTCAGCCCTACAACCTACCCTCTGATCGAGAAGGCGGAGAATTATGCTGTAGCTATCGAGCTGCTAGAAGGACATTACATCCGTCGCCTGAACCAGGTCTACGCCCGTCACCTGCTGGCAACTAGAAGGCAGAGCCCTGAAGAAACACTGGAAGACTTCTATCGGGCTCTACTAGTGACTAGTTACGATAGTGACATTTAAGGGGCATCGTGACAAATACATGAATAGGATGGGAATAGAGGGATACGGACCCAGGAAGTGTAGAAGATTGTAGTTTAGTCGGGCAGCATGGTCGGCACGGGCTTGGAGGGCCGAAGGGCCTGTTCCTGTGCTGTACATTTCTTTGTTCTTTGTAGTGCTGGGCCGGAACTGTGGCTTCCCAGCAGTCACGGGGAACGAGCACACGGAACTTTTAATTCGGGACGCTTTCGTGGCAGGTATGACTTCCCCCGACATCCGCAGAAGGCTCCTTGAAATGGACATACTGGGCCTCACTGAGGCACGGGCCCTGGATGTTGCGTACAAAAACGCACTGGCTTTTGCTCCCGGACGCACGGCGCCCCCCTGGGCTGCGTGGCACCCCGTCGCGGCGGCCCCCCAGACTTTCCCGCTAACCTCGCAGGCCTGCGCCGCTAGATCGCCCGTTTTCACCGCCGGCCAACGCTACTTCTTCTGCGGCCAAGCGAATCATCCCCGCGCGCTGCCCGGCCCGCACCGCCACCTGCAAAGGGTGCGGAAAGAAAGACCACTATGTCGCGGTCTGCCAGGGCCGTGCCGTGGCAGCGATTGCCAACGACTATCAGCAGCCTTTGTTTCAGGTCCCAGCCGTCCAAGGCGCATCGCCGCCCTGCTATCCCCAGGCAACATGCGACCCACGGGCGTGGCCATTTTGCCCCCCGGCCACCACGCTGGATGGGTGGGCGCCGCCATTTTGTCCCTCACCGACGCCATCTTCTGCATCCCCGGACTCCATGTGCGACCCGTGGCTGACGCCATCTTGGATGGGACCTCAAGCCCCCAGCACTGCCGACTCCACGCTGCCTGACCAGAACTCCCCCTTGCTGCAGCTGGCCTCCGTTACCCTGGACCAGAGTCGGCCCTGGATGCTAGCGAAAGCCACCACAACGATCGGCATCAACGGCTCCGGGAGCACAGAAAGCTTTGTCCAACCTGACACGGTAAGGCGCTGTTCTCTTGTCACCCATCGCGTAAACCAACGGATCTCCCTGGCCTCTGGGTCACACGCGGTGGAGATAAAGGGGTTCTGCCTAGCGAACCTCACTGTCCAAGGCAGGGAAGTCCGCAATTTTCGCCTGTATGTTCTGCGCAGCCACCCTTCTTGGGCTGGATTTCCAGTGTCACCTACAAAGCCTGACCTTTAAATTTGGCAGCCCTCTACCCCCCCCTCCCTTACTGTCTGCGGCCTCGCGACCCTTAAGGTCGACCAGCCTTCCCTGTTTGCGAACCTCACCCCGGATTGCAAACCCGTCGCCACCAGGAGCAGACGGTACAGTGCCCAGGACCGGACCTTCATCAGGTCCGAGGTCCAATGGCTGCTGAAGGAAGGGGTCATCGAAGCAAGCAACAGCACCTGGAGGGCTCAAGTAGTGGTGGTAAAGACCGGGGAGAAACATAATGGTCATCGACTATAGCCAGACCATCAACCGGTTTACGCAGCTGGACGCGTACCCTCTCCTCCGTATAGCCGACCTGGTAAACAGGATTGCGCAATACAAGGTTTTCTCCACGGTGGATCTCAAGTCTGCCTACCACCAGCTGCCCCTCCGTCATGGGGACCGCCAGTACACTGCCTTCGAAGCAGATGGGCGGCTCTATCACTTTTTAAGGGTTCCCTTCGGTGTCACGAACGGGGTCTCGGTCTTCCAGCGTGAGATGGACCGAATGGTTGACCGGTACGGCTTACGCGCAACGTTCCCGTATCTTGATAACGTCACCATCTGCGGCCATGACCAGCAGGACCACGACACCAACCTCCGAAATTTTCTCCAGACCGCGAATATCCTTAATCTGACCTACAATAAGGGTAAATGCGTGTTCAGCACCGAGCGTCTAGCCATCCTCGGCTACATCGTGCGAAATGGAGTCATAGGCCCCGACCCTGAACGCATGCGCCCCTCATGGAGTTCCCCTCCCTCACTGCCCCAAGGCCCTAAAGCGCTGCCTCGGCTTCTTTAGCTATTATGCATAATGGGTCCCTAATTACGCCGACAAGGCTCGACCCCTGATCCAGTCCACAACCTTCCCGCTGTCGACGAAGGCCCGCCAGGCCTTCTGCCGCATCAAAGCGGACATCGCAAAAGCCACGATGCGCGCCATCGACGAGTCCCTCCCCTTCTAGGTCGAGAGCGACGCGTCCGACGTAGCTCTGGCGGCCACCCTCAACCAAGCGGGCAGGCCCGCGGCTTTCTTCTCTCGCACTCTCCATGCTTCCGAAATTCGCCACTCCTCGGTCGAAAAGGAGGCCCAGGCTATAGTCGAAGCTGTGCGACACTGGAGGCATTACCTGGCCAGCAAGGAGATTCACTCTTCTCACGGACCAATGGTCGGTGGCCTTCATGTTCGATAATGCACAGCGGGGCAAGATTAAGAACGACAAGATCTTGCGGTGGAGGATAGAACTATCCACCTACAATTACGAGATCTTGTACCGTCCCGGGAAGCTGAACGAGCCTCCTGATGCCCTGTCCCATGGCACTTGTGCCACCGCGCAAGTGGACCGCCTCCGAGCCCTCCACGAGGACCTCTGCCACCCGGGGATCACTCGTTTCTTTCCTTTCATTAAGACCCGCAACCTACCCTACTCCATCGAGGAGGTCAGGGCAGTCACCAGGGACTGCCTAATCTGCACGGAGTGCAAACCGCACTTCTACCGGCCAGAGAGAGCGCATCTGATAAAGGCTTCCCGTCCCTTTGAACGCCTCAGCATGGATTTCAAGGGCCCCCTCCCCTCCACCGACTGCAACACGTATTTCCTGAACGTGATTGACGAATACTCCCAGTTCCCATTCGCCATCCCCTGCCCAGACATAACCACGACCACCGTCATCATGGCCCTCCAGGGTATTTTTACACTGTTCGGGTTCCCCGCCTACATACATAGTGATAGGAGGTCCTCCTTTATGAGCGACGAACTGCGTCAATTCCTGCTCAGCAAAGGCATTGCCTCCAGCAGGACGACCAGTTACAACCCCCGGGGAAACGGGCAGGCAGAGAGGGAGAACGGAACGGTCTGGAAGACCGTCCTGCTGGCCCTTCGGTCCAGGAATCTCCCAGTCTCCTGCTGGCAAGAAGTCCTCCCAGTGGCCCTTCACTCCATTCGGTCGCTGCTCTGTACTACCACAAACCAGACACCTCACGAACGTCTCCTTGTTTTCCCCAGGAAGTCCTCCTCCGGGACCTCGCTCCCAACCCGGCTAGTGACACCCGGACCTGTCCTGATGCGGAAACATGTGAGGGCGCACAAGTCGGACCCGTTGGTCGAGAGGGTCCACCTGCTGCATGCCAACCCCCAGTACGCCTACGTAGCGTTCCCCGACAGCCGCCAAGACACAGTCTCCCTTCGGAACCTGGCGCCCGCCGGAGCCCCACGCGCACCCGCACCATTGCCCCCCCCACCCCCCCCCCCCCACCCCCTCCCCGCAGCACCTGACCGGAGGGTCAGTACTGCCGCCGCCCCTACCCAGCGCCGAACAGGCACCGACGCCCCCTACAGGCGCCCCTCCCCCTGCCCACTTTTCGCCCCAACAGCGCCGCCTAGGGGTGATGAAGCTGCCAGGGAGGAAGACACCACGTTCCCGGAGCCACAACCACCGGGGCCCCCACCGAAGGATCATCGCCGAAGCCCAGACACTCCAGAAGGACGACTAGGCCACCCAATCGTCGGATTGCTGCACCATAAAACAATAAAAACTTTCTCTGTTACCCTCAACATCACAGTACCTGCAATACCTGGTCCGACCATGCAAAAGACGACAGTAACGCTGGCCATCACCCCGTTGGGTTCTTTTTTAACAGGGGGTGAATGTGGTAATACCAGGTATTGCAGTACCCAAGAGGTGGATACCCATTGGCCAAACCTAGGAGTCTACCATTGGCTAACGTACATAGCTCTGCCCTGAGAGGTGGGGTACAAGAACCAATGCTGTCCCAGCAGCCTTCACTTTCTGTATCGAAGCTGCTGGGTACAGTTCTAGCTGATTAAAGTCGATTAGTTATGACTCACCTTGTCTCGAGAGTAATTGATTGTGCATCAGAGCCATATTGCGCCTAAAAGACACAGGGCATGATCTAAGGCTGTGCCCGACTCAGGATGCAATGCAGCCGGTAAATCCCACGAGAAGCCTCACGTAAGATTTACCTGGCTCGTCATGCCTCGCGAGATCTAACGGGACCTCAAGAGACATCGTGATCTGGATCCTGCCCACAATTGGCTGGACACAGACTTGCATATTCAAGTGAATATGTTTATGCTTGATCGACCCAGCAGCTGGTATCGAATCCGCTCGCCCTGGAGACCCTTGCTGGGCCAGGCAGAACGGCACTTGGGGAGTCTCCTCCGAGGCGATCGGAGGCCCCCGTGCGGTCAGCCTCTGGGCATGGTGGTACCCTGGTGCTGATGCCAGGCTGACAGGGGCAGTGCAAGGTTGCACGATTGGCATTTTGCCTGCATGGATATTGGACCTGGGGATGTCCTGCCCTTATGAGGTGGGATGCGGGGGCTCGATGACCGCTTTATAGGGTCGTTGGACTGTCTCAAGGCCGTGGAAGGGGCGGGGGTGCTAGAGATTGGGGTGTGATTTTAAAATGTCGCCCGATCTCTTCCTGCATTGGCGGGCAGGTGCTAGTTAGTGCAGGGAATGGAACTAAGGTGCGGCCTCAAGAGGGCGTGCCTCGCTGAGGCCCTGGAATGAAGCAGAGACACATTTAATAGCGGGGTCATTCTCGCCGATGCCAGCTCTAGGAAACACCCGGCTAAAAGCGCTCGACATGGAACTCTGTTTCATTTCCATTTAATCGTGCCCACAGTTTGCACCCCAATTTAAACACTTCCTCATTCCCACCCCATCCCTCATGGTTTAGCACACTAGGCTAAATCGCTGGCTTTTAAAGCAGACCAAGGCAGGCCAGCAGCACGGTTCAATTCCCGTACCAGCCTCCCCGAACAGGCGCCGGAATGTGGCGACTAGGGGCTTTTCACAGTAACTTCATTGAAGCCTACTTGTGACAATAAGCGATTTTCATTTCATTTCATTTCATGTGCTTTATTACTTCTCCAGTTATTTCCTTGCTTCATTCCAGTTGAAGCTTGGCAATCTACTATAAGCATTGAACAAAACAATCAAATCCACAATTACCATTTAACAGGAGTTGAACCAATGCCAGCTAGGATGCTGAACTGCTTCCAACAGACACAACTCTTTTGGTGGAAATGACAAAAAGTCCATATATGCCTATTGTGCCTTTGTACCAATTTACTAATCGTTTGAACAGGATCTATCACACAGCACAGGAGCAAACATATTGCAAAAAATGTATTTACAAATTTAAAAGTTGAACAGGTAGCAACAATGCCCTCCTCATAACATAAAAACAATTTACTAATCACTTGAACAGGATCTATCACGCAGTGCAGGTGCAAACATGTTGCAAATAAATGTATTTACAATTTTAAAAGATGAACAGATAGCAAAATTGCCCTCCTCGTAGCATAAATCATTTCTCACTGTTTTAACAAACAATGATCCTATGCATCTCCTCCATTGAAAATCACAAATCAAGCACAAAAACTTCCATTCATCATTTTAAAATAATTTCCATCCCTGAATATATTTTTAGCATGATCTTAGTAAAAAAAGGCAGCAGTAAATGGGTGGTAGAAACAAAACAGCTGTATACAATTACTCATAACCACCCCCTATTGCTAATGTAGTCTTAAATGATGGAATTCACAGTGAATCATTCTGCACCAAATTCACACAACCATTAAAGGGCATGTTCTGCAGTCATTGCTTAAACAGATTATCCAAAGCTCGGATATGTAAAAAAAAAATATTTGGCTCCATAATTGAAAGCCAAACTCATTCCATTCTTGTACTATGGTACCCAGAATCCATTTATTTTCTCCTATAATGATTACTGCTACCCTTTGTAATAATATAAAGCAAAAGCGAAAAGGAAACGATACACTATTGTCAGTGTTTTCCTCTTGTACACTAGCCAGCCTGTGACTTGCTTATCGATTAAAAGAGAGAAAGATCCCAAGCTGGTAAGTTATCTCCATGTGAAACTGTAAACAAACCCCAATAGTTTAGGGTCATACATTCAAAGAATCTGAACAAAATGGTTTCAGTACATTTCAATTCAATGCTTGATTACAAGAAGAAAAATAAAGAGTCCAATTCATCATTTTGTTTTTTTCAGTTAGATGTTTCCACAGGTTTATTTCGAGTAATTGACCTGAAGCTATATTTTCCACATATAGCAGTGGAGAATGAGAAACGGATATAGTACATCATCATGCTAGTAGAAAAGGTTGTCAAATGAAATTCTCCAATTTAAAAAGGTATTATGGAAAAAAGAGTTGTAATTATATTGTTAGAATCGCAACTGATGTTAATACTGGCCAAATCAGATCCCAGAGTGAAACCTGGCTCGATAAATTCCAACTTTTTTTTTTAAAGTTGAGGATGAAAGTTACTTAACAACCCCATCCTTATACCAAAGGCCTTTTTCGGAAATTGGGAACAATCATTTTGGACTTTGTATGGACGGGGAAGGTCCCGAGGGTCAGGAGACCCTGCTACAGAGGCAGAAGCAGCAGGAGGCGTTGGCGTTGCCGAACCTCCTTCATTGGACTGGGTGCGGCTGTGGTGGGAAGGAGAAGAGGTAGCGTGGGTTAGGATAGAGGAGGAATCTTGCAAGGGGTGCAGTTTGAGGACTATGGTAACGGCAGCGTTGCCAATGGCTTTGACTAGGTATTCAGGTAGCCCGCTGGTGCAGTCCACAGTGAAGATATGGAATCAGTTGAGGAGGCATTTTAGGGTGGAAGGGATGTCTGTGTTAACGCCGCTGTGCGAGAAACATGGGGTGGAATTCTCCCCCCCCCCCCATGTCGGGTGGGAGAACCGCCAGGGCAGCGCGCGTGTCCTGCCACGCCACCCGCACGCGATTCTCCCACCCCCCAAACCGACGCGGCGAGAATCACGGCTGGCCGCTGGGAGAATCGCCGTTTGCAACGGGCGAGCGGCGATTCTCCGGCCCGGATGGGCTGAGCGGCCTGCCCAATACGATGGGTTCCTGCCGGCGCCGTCCACACCTAGTCGCTGCCGGCGGTGCACACCGATCGGCGGGCCAGCCTCGCTGAAGGAGAACCTTCTTTCCTCCGCCGCCCCGCAAGATCCATTCGACATCTTCTTGCGGGGCGGCCTCGGGGAGGACGGCAACCGCGCATGCGCGGGTTGGCGCCGGCTAACCCGCGCATGCGCGGGTGATATCATTTACGCGGCGCCGTTATTACTCGGCGCCAAGGCCCGGCACACGTAAATGACGCGACACCGCTCCTAGTCCCCTGGGGGCGGGAGAATGTGGGGCTGAAACACTCCGGTTTTCACTCCGGCGTCGGCACTTAGACTCCCGAAGGGAGAACTGCACCCATGGGTTGGAGCCAGGGTGGGGGGATGGATAGTGTATACAGGAGGTGGAGGGAAGTGGGGCTGGTCAAGATGAAGGGTTCACTAGTCTGGAGGAGCTAAGGGAGAGGGTAGAGCTGCCGGGGCGGACTGTGTTCAGCTTTCTGCAAGTTAGGGACTTTGCCAAAAGGTCTGGAGGGGGTTCCCTCGCTTGCCGGGATACACCCTGCTTCTGGGTGTGGAAGGGGAGGGAAAAATTTGGGATATATACAAGTGGCTGGGGGTTCAGGGGATGAGCGGGTGGTGAAGAATAAGGAAAAATGGGAAGGGGAGTTGGGAGGGGAGATCAATTGGGGAATATAGAGGGAGGCACTGCGCAGGGTCAACGGGACCTCCTCCTGTACAACGATGAGCCTGATACAGTTTTAAGGTGCTACACAGGGTGCATATGATTCGGGTGAGAATGAGTGGGTCCTTTCAGGGGGTAGCAGATGAGTGTGAGCGGTGTGGGAGGCAGCCAGCGAATCACGTGCACATGTTTTGGGGTTGCTAAAAATTGGGAAGGTTCTGGGTGGGAGTGTTTGTGGTCTTAGCCAGGATCATGCAGGAGGAGGTGGACACGGACCCTTTGGTGGCAATATTTGGGGTTTCAGAGAAGCTGAGGCTCATGGAGAGGAGAAAGGCCGATGCTGTGGCCTTCGCCTCTCTGATTGCACGGCGGCGAATTTTACTGGAATGGCGTAGGGCATCGGCCCCTGGGGTAGCGTCTTGGTTAGATGACCTGTACGACTTCCTGCGGTTGGAAAAGATAGGGGGCGATTCTCCGATATTGAGGCCAAGGGTTCACGCCGTCGTGAACGCTATCGCGTTATACGACGGTGCAAACAGGGCCCGGACATGACCTAATTCTGGCCCCCATAGGGGCCTGCACGGCACTGGAGCGGTTCACGCCGCTCCAGCGTCCTTACACGGCGCCAAATGGGCGGCGCGCCAACCCGCGCATGCGCAGTTAGGCCGCGCCATCCTGCGCATGCGTGGGGAACGTCTTACGCATGCCAGCCCCTCACCAACATGGAGCCGGTGTATTGGGGGCGCGTGCAGAACAAGGTAGGCCCGGGGGGGGGGGGGGGGGGGGGGGGGGAGAAAGAGGCCGGCCCGCCCATCGGTGGGCCCAATCGCTGGCCAGACCCATCGGAGGCCACCCCGGTGAAGGAGCGCCCCTCACCCCCCCCCCCCCACCTACCCCCCCCCCCCCCTCCCCCACAGGCCGCCCCTCCCAACGTTCCCGCAGAGTTCCCGCCGGCAGCGACCAGGGGTGGATGGCACCGGTGGAAACCTTTCGTGTCGATTTGTGCGGCGCCCCGGCGATTCACCCACCCGGCGTGGGGAGGGAGAATAGCGCCCATTAGATATGAGTTATGGGGCTCTGCAAGGGGTTTTGAGAACAAGTGGAGGATGTTTGTGACCGTGTTTGAGGAGCTGTTCGTCGCAGTGGGGGATGAAAAAGGGAAAACATTTGTACAGACTGTGTAGTTGATTGCTGGGAAATATGTTTCCTGGGGTGTTTATTTGCAGTAACCTGTTTTAATACATGTTTGTAATAAAATACATTTTTTTAAAAAGTTACTTCACAAATTCACAGAGTCTACTGATGGACTTTTAACACAAATAATGAAATATTTATTCAACAAGAAAAATTAACTATATTCCACCAGGCAAAAACCGTGAAAATCTCAATACAAACACAAGATGATGATTACAAATTTTGAAAGATAAAACAAGGTAAAATATCTAACTTATACTCTAATATTCAGCTAAGTATGAAGTACATGGCGAACTGTGGTCAGACGCACCACACTCTAAAATAAATTACAGATGCGACCAAAGCAGATTCTGTGGGTTTCTTAGCAACCCACTCAGACCTTTGTCACATCCTGAACAAACAATTCCACTGAAACTTGGTCTTTCACATGGGAATTTTGAATTGCCTCATCTGAAGAACTTTCTGTGGAATTCTCTCCAAACAACACTCCCACTTGGATGGCTGAAACAATGGTTCACCTCTCAGGACATAAATCTCACTTCCTAAGATTCCTTTGCCCTGGATCATTCAAACTTCACCTTCCAAGTACAATCAGATCCTCGGCCATGCCAAGCAAAACGTCGCAGTAAGGAGTCACCAACCTTCGGCTGCTCCTCAGACCTTCAAAGCTGCTCTCAAATCCATTTCATTTCAAGTCTGCTCCTTGCATTTCTCTGTTTAACTCTGAGCCTATTGCTCTGCTCCTTTTCTTTAAGTTGACCCTGGGACCTGTTTCTAATCCCTGTCTTAAACCCTGCCTGGGACTTTTTTCTGGGACCTCTCCCTGTCCCCTTCCTAGGCCCCTTTCCTGGGACATCCTCAGCACCATGATGCTCCATTAGCAGGTCACCTGACTTGCTTTTCACTCCTTTCTACTTCTTTTCCTCTACACATGCATGAAGAGCCGGTTCCCAGCAATGAAGAAGATAAAATAAACAAACTGTGCATGTACGGCAATTTCCTAGACTAAAGCATGCACAAAAAATTCAAGAAACTGGATTTCCTAACCTCCAACTTCAGCTTAAGGTCACAATAATACGTTATTAAGTCTGTCAGAAACACTTCAAAGCACTTCACATGCAATTAATTTCTTCAGTAGCCATAGCCAAGTTCCTCTCCAAATTCCACACAGTTTTGATTTGGAAATTGCTATGCCTTCATCATTCAATGGGTTAATACCCTGGAATTTCCTATTCAATCAACAGCATTGTGGAAACACCATCACCAGGACAAAAACAGCTCCTGGAGAGTACCACCACCTCTTCTCAGGGCAACCAATGTTTGGCTTTACAGCATCACCCCTAAAGCTATTTAAAAATGTTTTAATATAAAGCTGGATATTAAGTATCCAACAAGAGCCGACAAATAAGTCTGAAATGAATTACCAGGTTATTTGTTTTTGGTTGACCAGGGAAAACATGTTCTTTTTATAGTGACTTCTTTCAACATCCATTTCATTTTTTTTTAAAGTGGGGACATGCATTGCTGAATAGAGGTTACAAGTTCAACTTAAAATATTTCTACAATTCTATGGGAAAGTTTTTTTTTCCCATGTCCAAAGGTTAATGACTTATGGTTGTATCGCAATTTGTCCCATTTTGTCAAATGCAAGATAGTTGGGGGCCCCCTCTAGCAAGTTTTTGGGATAACAAAAGTCTCACACTTATCAACTTACAATGAAATAAATCTTAGAATTATGCACTTGACAACATGCTTTGGGGAGAAATGTTATAAATAAAAATCTACATCAGTAAAATGAAGGTATGCTTATCTACAGCATCAGTTTCGGGCAACTTTTAATTTGACTTGACCACTACCCCACCCCCCAAATTGAATTATTTTGGTGATTTTTGAAAAATAAATGAGCTAGTGTATCTCTTGAACTGCCCCATTGAATTCCAAGCATGTCAGAAGCAGACTTTAAGAAAACAAAACTTCACAAGAGAAGTAGTTTGATCTAGCCAGCCCTCATTCATTTTGGGTGCTCTCTCAATGAGATTTTTAAAAAACAGACACAGGTTTAAGCATAGGAAATCAAAGGAATGCAAAACCTTTCTGCTTTTCAATGGCATTTGTTTCTTTTCTAGCTGTTGTAAACATGGTTAAATAATCCCTGTCCTTTAGTGGTTATATTTTTCACTCTCTATTGACCCTGGATGGGATTTAACTAAATGGAAACATAGCGAATGGCACGAAACACAAAAAATGGCACTGGCGTTAGGGGGCCTCAGCAGGAAACGCGCGGCTGAGGTCACACATATCATAGTTTTCTGCACGGAGGAGCACTCCTCAGTGCAGCGAGAGATCGGGATGCCATTTTAAAAATGGCGCCCCAATCTCTGAAGCCCCTAAGCAACCCCCGACACCCCCTCCCCCCAAGCCCAACACATTAAGGAAGAGTGTGTCACTCCTCCACCCCCCTCCCCCCCTGACACACAATCACCCGCGCAGGGCACCCCCAGCCAAATCGCCACAATGCTAAAAATGCAAGCTTGGTGCTTTGGCAATACCAGATTGGCACCCTGGCAGAGCACACAAAAAGGAGAGAATGCACAAAAAGGAGAGTGAAAGAGAGCAGGCATGAAAAGGAAAGAGAGAACAGAGAAGGAGAGAGAGTGAGTGTGAATAAACAAAATGGAGAGAGTGAAATCACAAAAAGGAGAGAGAGAGAGAGATAGAGTGAAAGCACAAAAAGGAGAGAAAGTGAAAGCACAAAAAGGAGAGAGGGAGAGAACGCACAAGGAGAAGGGAGGGAGAGAACGCACAAAAAGGAGGGAGAGAATGCACAAAAAGGAGTGAACGCACAAAAAGGAGAGAACGGAAAAAAAGGAGAGAATGCAAAAAATGGAGAGAACACACAAAAAGGAGAACACACAAAAAGGAGAGAGAACAAACAAAAAGGAGAGAGAACACGTGCAAAAAGAAGAACACACCCAAATCGGAGAGCGAGAACACGCCCAAAAAGAGCAAACATGCCCAAAAAGGGAGAGACAGCACGCACAAAAAGGAGGGAACACGCACAAAAAGGAGAGAGGGAACACGTACAAAAAGGAGAGAGGGAACACACACAAAAAGGAGGGAACACACACAAAAAGGAAAGAGAACACGCACAAAAAGGGGAGTGTACACGCGAAAAAGGGGAGTACATGCACGAAAAAGGGAAAACATGCACGAAAAAAGGAGAACACGCACAAAAAAGGGGAGAACATGCATGAAAAGGAGAGAAAGAATGCACAAAAAGGAGAGAGAACACACACGGAAAGGAAAGAGAGAACGTACAAAGAGAGACAGAGCACACGAAAAGGAGAGAGAAAACGCACGAAAAGGAGAGAACGCCTGAAAAGTGGAGAGAGAACACCCACAAAGGAGAGAACACACAAAAACGAGAGAGAGAATGCACAAAAACAAAAGAGAGAATGCACGAAATGGAGAGAATGCACAAAAAGGAGAGAGTGAGAATGCTCAAAAAGGAGAGAACACATGAAAAGGAGAGAGTGCATGAGAGCGAGAGTGAGCAAAAGGGACAGTGAGAGAGGGAGAGAGAGAGAGAGAGACAGTCGGAAAAGTCAGAGAGGCAGATAAACAGACAGCGTGGAATAAGAGAGAGGTAAAAACCGGAGTTTTCCAGCCCCTCATGCCAGTAGGATTTTCCAGTCCTGCTGACGTGAGCGAAGATTTCAATGGCTCGCTAGCCCCATGGCAGGAGGCCAAAGATTGGGAACGAAGAGAGATAGAGAGTTGAAAAGGCAAGGTGAGTGGACTTGTGCGGGAGTGCGGTGGCAGACCGTGTTTGGAAGGAAAGAAGGCAAAACGTTGAGCTCAGTTTCAGCAGTGCCATGCGCGAGACAGGAGCTGTACTATTTAGGGCTTGTTTGGCTGATTCAGTGTTAGCTAATTTAAAGTTATATAGTATTTCTGCTATTTTCAATGATTTATTTTATTTTTCCAAGCTATTCCAGCCAGCAATTCATATATCTCCACATGTGCTAAACAGTACAGTATTTCAATTTGTTCATTTTTTTCCCAGGCAAGAAATGTCCCAAAGAAACAAACTTGGACTTGAACACTGATTCCTGTGGGAACCAATTATTTACATAAATTGTTGCATTTAACGCAACCACAACTTTAAGTCAGGACTTGCTGCATCTTCATGCCTGTACTATGCATGACAAAAGGAAAATTCAATCTTCATATTTCAACATTCATACACAGTGTTTTATTTTTCTGAAATGTATTATTTATTGGTAAAAACGTCTTAGAACCATAGAAGTTACAGCACAGGAGGCAATTCGGCCCATCGTGTCCATGCCAACCAAAGGACACCCAGGTGCCCTTCCTAACCCCACATTCATATATCCAGTCCGTAGCCCTTTAGCTAACAGCACAGAAGTTACAGATCTTGTGGTGAAAAGGGGGCACTGCCAGGATGCCAGGTTGGCGCTGCCAAGCTATCATTTTTTGCGTGCGCGCGATCGAGCCAGGGGTGTCCTGCATGGGTGTGCTTGGGTGTTCAAGGGGTTAAAAAATGGTGTCCAGATCTCTTGCTACACTGGGTCCAGTGAGAGGAGCTCTCCAGTGTACAAAACGTGGCTCTGTGCAGCCTCGGCCGCGCACTCCCTGCTGAGGACCCTTATACAACACTGGGAGCACGGCTAAAAGAGCTCGCTAAGGGACTTTGTTCCCAATTAGTTGAGTGATGTCCTAAAAAATCTGCTTGCTTTTTGGACGGTCTACCGCTGGGCGATATGTTTTACTGTGGCTGCTGTGTTTAGAGTAGCTATTAGGACAGATTGAATAGCTATTGATAATTTTAAACATAATAGATGATTACGCAGTGGGTAACATAAAAATCCATACGAAGTGTGTGTAATGCAAGTGGATTACGGTATGAACATTTAATGGGTGGGCTTGGTAAAATATCTTACAAATTCAGTTATGGTTGGTACAGTCATAGTGAGTAAAGTCTTGTAATGGGTCGCAAAGTTCGAAAACACATTTTCCACTAACAACATTTTTTTTTTTTAATTTTAGAGTAGCCAATTATTTTTCTTTTCTAATTAAGGGGCAACTTAGCGTGGCCAATCCACCTAATCTGCACATCTTTGGGTTGTGGGGGTGAAACCCACACAGACATGGGGAGAATTTGCAAATGCCACACGGACAGTGACCCAGGGCCGGGATTCAAACCCGGGTCCTCAGCGCCGCAGTCCCAGTGCTAACCACTGCGCCGCATGCCGCCCTTCCACTACCAAAATTTAAACCTCATATGAAAGTGCATGTACATCCTTTTCTTCTGTATTATAAATAAGCCAAACTGCTAACTCCTACACTGCCCTTGCATCATCTGGAGGCTAGGCTTGCACACCTGCACCAGAAGGGATGTCTCATTCAGGCTTCATATTGCCCTCCTCCACTTCTGGTGGCAAGTCATCTTCTGGCTGAATGCTCAGTCCATGCTGAATGGAAAAATTATGCCCTGCACAACACACAACTGCTAGGAGTTTCATCTTCACTGTTAAGGCAGTGCAGCAGTTAAGAGTTTGTCTTCAGGTCTTCGTTCAACATTTCGCAATGGCATCCCATTGATTCCTTGCTGAAGCACAGTTGCCTGGCACACATCTCGTCTGAAATCATTTTGTATGATGTCCTTTGCTTTCACACTCTAAGGGGTGGGTAATTGATTCACCTCCTCACCAGACAGACATACAGCTTGACTCCTGGGGCGTCGGGTCGCCCCAAAGGTGCGGAATTCTCCGCATCTTTAGGGGCCAAGCCCTCACTTTGAGGGGCTAGGCCCACGCCGGAGTGGTTTTCGCTCCGCCAGCTGACGGGAAAGGCCTTTGGCGCCATGCCAGCTGGCGCAGAAAGGTCTTCGCCTGGCGACGCATGCGCGGGAGCGTCAGCGGCCGCTCACAGCATCCCCGCGCATGCGCAGGGGAGGGGGTCTCTTCCGCCTCCGCCATAGTGAAGACCATGGCGAAGGCGGAAGAAAAAGAGTGCCCGCACGGCACAGGCCCGCCCGCGGATCGGTGGGCCCCAATCGCGGGCCAGGCCACCGTGGGGGCATTCCCCGGGGCCAGATCGCCCCGCGCCCGCCCCCCCCCAGGACCCCAGAGCCTGCCTTCGCCGCCTTGTCCTGCCGTTCAAAAGGTTTAATCCACGTCGGAGGGCGAGGGCTGACAGCGGCGGGACTTTGGCCCATCGCGGGCTGGAGAATCGCCGGGGGTGGGCCCGCCGACCGGCGCGGCGCTATTCCCGCCCCCGCCAAATCTCTGGTGGCAGAGAATTCGGGACATGGCGGAGCGGGATTCATGCCAGGCCCCGGCGATTCTCCGACCCAGTGGGGGGTCGGAGAATCGCACCTCAGATTTTGAATCTATAATATAATAATCTTAATTGTCACAAGTGGGCTTATATTAACACTGCAATGAAGTTACTGTGAAAAGCCCCTAGTCGTCACATTCCGGCGCCTCTTTGGGTACAAGAAGGGAGAATTCAGAATGTCCAAATTACCGAACAACACGTCTTTCGGGAATTGTGGGAGGAAACCGGAGTACCCGGAGGAAACCCACGCAGGCACAGGGAGAACGTGCAGACTCCGCACAGACAGTGACTCAAGCCAGGAATCGACCCTGGTGCTGTGAAGCAACAGTGCTACCCACTGTGCTACCGTACCGCCCCATTGGATTCTGCAGCACCTGTCTGAGAGATTGTCCATATTATCTTACAGGAGGCTTCTATACGTTAACCAAGGCATTAACCTTTGCTAAAACATTTGAAGTAATCACTGGTGCTTGTAAGTATGCAAATTAAATCGGGGGAATCTCAAATAACACTAAAATACACGCAAAATCCAAATTTACTTTAGCTCTGCACCAGCTGGGAGAACAAGCATAGGTAGGAACATTATCATCCTTGAAGGAGCCAAGAGCACCAATATCAAGGCCATGATCATCCGAATCCAACTCCTCTGGGCTGGCCATGTGCTTCGGATGTCAGTGCCCCGACTGCCAAAGCAAATCTTCTTCTCCCAGCTCAATGAAAGATCCCGAACAACAGGAGGTCATAGGAAGCACTTCAAAGACACCCTGAAGGTTTGCCTCAAGAAATGTAACATGGACATCGATGCCTGGGAGATCCTTGCTCAGAAGAGACAGACTTGGGACACAGTTCACCAAGGATACCCAATGGCAAGAGGAGGCCTGGAAAAGGAGCCCGAGAAAGGAATACCCACAATGTAGGTCCCAAGGAACAATCCCACTTACCAAAACCAACTGTCAAGTGTGCGGTCAAAGATGCAGCTCTAAGGTCGGGCTCATCAGTCATGCAAGGACCCACAGAACCCATGGTCAGTAACACAAAGTTTCTTCGGTGGACAATCTTACTCATTAGCAAGTGATTGCCAAAGATTACATACACTCTAAAACCATTCTATCTATTTTTCTTCAATGGAATTAACATCCTCATGACAAATCAACATTTTGAAAAAACCTTTCACTTTTGTGAGTCACTTTATACAGTAAAGTACTTTGTATACAGTAAATTAACAAGCTTCATGACAAGCCAATGTTTAAAAAAAAATCTTTCTTTCACTTTATTTGCATTTTAAAATATTTATAAACACTAAGTACTAATATTATAAAACATAATTCCACCAAAAGAAATGGCTCCCAATGTTTGATGCCTCTGCTCAATGATTCTGGACCAGGAAAAAATGCAAAACCAGAATGTGTAAAAACTTTCCTAATATCGGGGCAAGCTGGCCAAGGTAGCGCTGTCCCGTGATTTTTAATACAGGTGGTTCAGCGTAAAGGTCGAAGGAAAGCAGGTGAAAAAAAACAGCCCAATAGTTTAAACTATCCAGCGCCCATGTCCGTGTGCTGGGACTTCCACATTGTCCCGACACGCATGTGCAGCGGAGAATCTCTGGAAACAAAAAAAAAGGAACAAATGTTACAGGCCAATGAGGCAAATTAGGAGTTTAAAGAAAAGAAGAATTTGTTGTGTTGGGTGTTCTGGTCTACAAACAGGTCAACATGGCTGGAGATGGTGTAACTCTATTTGATTAACAACTCAACTGTAATAACATACTGTAAGCTTGGGTACATGCATTACCAGCTTATCTGTGGACCCTGACCTATCACTATCTAGGTGAGGCATTCAGCATGTTGCAGGCTGTGAGCTCTGTGCTCTGAGCTGGCTGCTGCTCGAATGAGCAGGAACTCTGGTGTCCCCTGTCTTTATAGTGCTTGTGCTCTCACTGGTAATTGGCTGCGATGTTGTGTATGCTGGTTGGTTCTACTGTATGTCCATCAGTGTGTCAGTGTGTGTGTGATTGCACCATGATATGCTGATGTATATCATACAGAATTGACTCAAATCATAGATCAACAATGTGTAAAATGTAAACAGGAAATGATGAGGTCTCACAGTTATGAAGTGAGGCTTGAGAAAATAGGACTTTTTAAATAGAAATTAAGAAGTATAAGGAACAAACATGACTGAGGATTTCAGAACTAGTAAACATTTTAAGGCAAAAGTAAAGATTTTTCTACTAGTTTGGCATAATCATAGCACGATGGGATATATGCAAGGGGAAAATGTGGAAACTTGTGCATATGGTGAGTCATCTCAATTTCAAGCAAAACAGGTACTATATGAATATAAAAGCAAAATACTGCACATAAGACGATAAGATATAGGAGTGGAAGTAAGGCCATTCGGCCGATCGAGTCCACTCCACCATTCAATCATGGCTGATTTCAACTCCATTTACCCGCTCTCTCTCCATAGCCCTTAATTCCTCGAGAAATCAAGAATTTATCAACTTCTGTCTTAAAGACACTCAACGTCCCGGCCTCCACCGCCCTCTGTGGCAATGAATTCCACAGACCCACCACTCTCTGGCTGAAGAAATTTCTCCTCATCTCTGTTCTAAAGTGATGAAACAAAAACATAAAATGCTGGACAAATTCAACAGGTCTTTGGCAGTATCTGTGAAGAGAGAAAATAAGAGTTAACGTTTTGAGTCAATTTGACTCTGAAGAAGTGTCATAGAGACTCGAAACATTAAATATTTTCTCTCTCCATTATATAAATATGTTATGGCAAAAGTTACACCACCCGAAGGGCCAAGTTAGTCTGATAGTACCCATTTGCTTCATTTCCATCCTCACTTTCACCACTACCCTGTCACATCTGGAACTTTGAGGGTTTGCTTTAGTCAGCTGTTCAATTAGTCACATAAATAATGAAACTTAATTACCAGAAATAGATTAAATATTTAATAAATCTACATGAAACTTGAATTATATTTCTCATCGCTTTGTCTCGGTCATTAGAATTCCCTCCTTTCCTCCAAAAGTAAAGATTTAATCTTAGCTTTGTGGCTTTGTTATATGCACAAGATTTTTGTTTTTAAAAACTTGCATATCAGCAAGCAGACGTCAAAAGAAACAAGTTTTTTGAAAACATTGCTACATTAATGCAAATGCAAAGCCAAGAGGAGAAACTAAGAGCCAGTTACAAGAGAAAAATCTGTTGCTCATGTCCATGCATGAGCACAGCTATCACAGCCAGCGGGCAGACGAGTACTCGTTCATCTCATAGATGCACAAGATTTTGGTTGAGGCAAGTGCAGAAGAAAATAACATGCTTTACATGTAATTCAACAACATAATGCATTTGGATATTAATTGATCATGGCAGAGGTGTGGTTCCTCATCCTCATGTGCCGTCAATTTCAGCTAACGGACAAGGCAAGAGAGTGCAGCTGCTCTTGTACCTACTTTCAGGCTAAGGGCACAATAGCAAAGGCCTATCCACATATTATCTGCAGAGCAACCAAAAAGAATGGTAGAATATAAGGACATATCTTAAATTTAAAGTTTCAATATACTTTATACTTGATATAATTTATTCATTGTATTTGTAATGTTCTCTGTATGCACGGATGGCGAAATCCTTGTATTTGAAGTGATCAGAAAACATACGGCTTTGTAAATGAACAAAACTGTTCATTAACAAATTAAAACACTAAGAGTTTCTGTGATGTCTACTATGGTTACAGTTGGATACTATGGCTAAATACAAATAACAAATTTAATTAGTATTAACTAGTATTGACTAAGGAGCCACTCGATATGCGACTGGACTCTGCGACTGCTATCACCTTCTGGCTCACATGTGGCTGTGTTCCAGTAACATTCTCCTGTAGCCACGCCACCTCTGGTCAGATGCTAGAATTGTAATCTGTACATACAGGCACATGTGTCTGTGTTCCATTAACATTTTCTTGTCACCAAGTCACCTGTGTTATACATACAGGCACTAATGTTTATATATACTGTGGTTAGTATATTATATACACAGATGATAGTTCAAATATCATCACAGTATTATTCCACTACAACTCTTGTGGGAAGGGACAAGACAGGGTGATGGAGAGCACGGATTTCATTTCAGAAGGAGGGAGAGCAGAGTGAGATATAAAGAGCTAAATACACAGCCCGCATTCGGAAAGAAAAATCAAAATGTGACATCACAGGAAGACAGCTAGGTAATTCGCTTGCGATATGCCTTAATTATGTTATCTAAACCAGGGAATTTCAATTCAGGAAATCAGAACATGAAAACTAAAATAATAAGAATATAAGTACAAGCAGGACTAGAGGGCTTAATTAAACTTTAATTAAGTAAATGTTTACAGGTACTGGACACCATATCTGGGAAGCTCGGGACCTGACGTGTACTGGATACAAGCATTTTCCAGATTTTGGGTGTTGCATTACAGATAATTTAAAGCCGGGCTGATTCCTCTACTGAGATGTACCCAGCCGGGCCGGGAAAAATAAGGGATGAATGGTGGACAACGCTGACATCCACCATTAATCCGGAATCCAAATAGCAGGGATCAGCGTGCCGCTGTAAATTAGGAAATGGAAGGGAGGGAGGAACTCAGGAAAATTACAGACACCAGGGAAGTGGTACTCAGCAAATTGTTGAGACTGCAGGCTGATGAATCCCAGGGTCTGGGTGGACTTCAGCCACGGGTCTTAAAGTAGCAGCTAGGGAAATAGTTGATGCATTTGTTCTAATTTTACAACATTCCCTAGATTTGGAGCAGATTCCATTAGATTGGGAAACAGCAAATGGAATTTCTTTATTCAAAAAGGGAAGGAGACAGAACAACGGGAACTACAGGCCAGTTGGCCTGAAACCTGTCATAGGGAAAATGTTAGAAAAAGATATTATAGCAGGAATCTTGTAAAAGTTCAAGGCAATTGGGCAGAGTCAACATGGTTTTATGGAAGGGAAATCATGTTCAACCAGTTTACTGGGGTTCTTCAAAGGAGTCACGTGCAATGGATAAAGGGGAACCAGTGGAAGTACTATACTTAAATTTCCAGTAAGAAATTGATAAGGTGCCACATCAACAGTTATTGCAGAAAATAAAAGATCATTGTGTAGGACGTAACATAATGGCAAGAATAGAAGATTGGCTACCTAACAGGAAACAGAGAGTAGGCATAACGAGGTCTATTTCTGATTGGCAGGATATAATGAGTGGTGTGCCAAAAGGATGAATGAGAGGGCTTCAACCTTTTATAATTTATATAAATGACTTACATGAAAGGATGGTTGCCAAATTTGCGGATGAACAAAGATAGGTAGTAAAGTAAGTTGTAAAAAGGACATAAGGAGGCTACAAAGGGACACAGATAGGTTAAGTAGGTGGTCCATACTTACCTTCATTTCCTGCACTGTGGAGTTCCACTTGTCAGTTCAGGAAGAGATTGGGACACCATTTTCAAATGGCGCCCCAATCTCTCGATCCCCCAACACCCCAACATACCTGTTGGGGGGGTGGGGGTCCTTGAGCCCCCCGCCCCCCACCTCATAAGGGCAGGGAGCCTCTGGGCCCAACCCTGCCCAGAGGCCGACCACCCAGGGGCCTACCACCTGAGAGACTATGTCTCCCAACCACCCCCCACCCCACTCCCAAGTGCCGTTCTGTCTGGTCCCCATTTATGGAGACCAGTGCTAAGCTGGGGTCTCCTCAGTGAGGCAGTTAGATCCCAGGGGCTGGATGGCACTGGTGGAGACATATTTAAGTGTGCAAACATATGCAAATGTTGGTCCCTCCTATTGTGGGCAGGATCAAGATCGCGATCGCAGTTAAATCACGTCCATTTAAGACGGAGATAAGGAGAATTATTTTCCCTCAGAGGGTCGTGAGTCTCTGGAACTCTCTTCCTCAAAGGGCAGTGGAAGCAGAGGCTTTGAATATTTTTAAGACAGAGCTAGATAGACTTGTGATTAACACAGAGGTGCAAAATTATTAGGAGTCGGCATAAATGTGATGTCGAGCTTACAATTAGATCAACCATGATCTTATTGAATGGCAAAGCAGGCTCCAATGGTCAAGTGGCCTACTCCTGCTCTGAATGCACATGTTCGTATCAACCCCAGACAGCAGAGTAGCAAGAAGGATAACGCAACAAGGAAGTGACAGAAAGGGACATAGAACAAGGAGCAGAAGTAGGCAATTCAGCCCTGCGAGCCTGCTCCGCCATTCAATCAGATCATGGCTGATCTCTTCCTGGTCAAAATCCAACTCCCCACCTGTTCCCCATATCCCTTTAACCGTTTTCTTAAAATCAGAAATATATGGGCGGTACGGTAGCACAGTGGGTAGCATTGTTGCTCCACAGCTCCAGGGTCCCAAATTCGTTTCCTGGCTTGGGTCACTGCCTGTGCGGAATCTGCACATTCCCCCCGTGTGTGCGTGGGTTTCCTCCGGGTGCTCCAGTTTCCTCCCACAGTCCAAAGATGTGCAGGTTAAGTGGATTGGCCATGCTAAATTGCCCTTAGTGTCCAAAAAGGTTCGGTGGGGTTACTGGGATAGGGTGGAGGCGTGGGCTTAAGTGGGGTGCTCTTTCAAAGGGCCAGTGCAGACTTGATGGGTCGAGTGGCCTCCTTCTGCACTGTAAATTCTAGATTCTATGATTCTATCTCCTTCTTGAAACCAGTTAATGATTCTGATTGGATTGTTGGATTTGTTTATTGTCACGTGTACAGAGGTACAGTGAAAAGTATTTTTCTGCGAGCAGCTCAACAAATCTTAAGTACATGAAAAGAAAAGGAAATAAAAGAAAATATATAATAGGGCAACACAAGGTACACAAAGTAACTACATAAACACCGGCATCGGGTGATGCATACAGGTGTGTAGTGTTAATTAAGTCAGTCCATAAGAGGGTCGTTTACGAGTCTGGTAACAGCGGGGAAGAAGCTGTTTTTGAGTCTGTTCGTGTGTGTTCTCAGACTTTTGTATCTCCTGCCCGATGGAAGAAGTTGGAAGAGTGAGTAAGCTGAGTGGGAGGGGTCTTTGATTATCCTGCCCGCTTTCCCCAAGCAGCGGGAGGTGTACATGGAGTCAATGGATGGGAGGCAGGTTCGTGTGATGGACTGGGCGGTGTTCACGACTCTCCACTGCACTATGAGGCAGCGAGTTCCACAAATTCACCACCCTCTGCGAGAAGTCATTCCTCCTCATCTCAGTTCTAAATCTTTGTCCTCTCAACCTATATCTGTGACAGAACGGACAAACCAAAGAGTGTACCATAGGTTGCAAAAATAGTAAAAAGGCAGGGCAAAAGCTCTGGATCAAAGTACATAAATTCAGATGAATTGTCTGCTTAAATAGAAATAAAATGCATGACCTGATAGAAATTACAGAGACGTGGCTGTAAGGTGACCAGAGCTGGCACCTGAATATTTAACAGTAGTTGACATTTCGGAAGGACAGGAAGCTGGGAAAAGGTAGTGGGGTAGCTCTGTTAATTAAGAATAACAACTGTGCAATAGTAAGAGAAAACTTTAGTTACAAAGATCAAGACCGAGGCCAAGATTTTCTGCTCCCATTCTCAGTAGGCAACAAGGCTGCGAGCAAACAATATCACAAGATGGCCAAAAATCATTGTAAAATAGGTAATTGAGCACTCCAGCCTTCAATGTCAGACCACGTTTCCACAGGACTTGTAGAGTACTGAGCCGGCGAGAACGGCAGGAGTGCCATCAGTAAAGTCACCGGGTCCGTGATATAAAACAACAAATCGTCCGCATAGAGAGAGACCCTGTGCTCCACACCCCCTCTCACTGTACCCCTCCAGGTATTCGCTGCTCTCAGAGCCATTGCTAAGGGTTCTATTGCCATGGTAAACAGTAATGGGGAGAGTGGGCATCCCTGCCTTGTCCCCCGACAAAGACTAAAGTATTCTGACCGATCGCGGTTAGTTCTTACATTTGCCACCAGGGCCTGGTACAGTAGCCGGACCAAGGCCACAAATCCCTGCCCAAACCCATACCTACCTAAAATATCCCATAGATACTTCCACTCCACTTGGTCGAAAGACTTCTCCGCGTCCATGGCAACTACCACCTCAGCCTCGTGCCCCTCCGCTGGCATCATAATTACATTAAGAAGCCGTCTAATGTTGGATGTCAGGTGCCTGCCCTTTATAAATCCCGCCTGATCCTCTCCAATTATCTCTGGGACACAATCCTCTATTCGAGTGGCCAGGATCTTTGCCAATAATTTGGCATCTACATTCAAGAGGGAGATTGGCCTGTACGATCCACAGCTCCCCGGATCCTTGTCACGCTCCAGCATGAGAGAAATTGATGCCTGTGATAACGTTGAGGAGAGTACTCCCAGCTCCTTGGACTCGTTGAAAGCCTTAACCAGGAGTGGCCCCAGTAACCCAGAGAACTTCTTATACAATTCCACTGGGAACCCATCAGCTCCCGGGGCTTTACCCGATTGCATCGCCCCCGTCCGTCTATCACCTCCCCAAGCCCAATCGGGCCCCCCAGGGCCTCCACCAGCTCCTCATTCACCTTCAGGAACTCTAGCCTCCCCAGGAATTGATTCATGCCCTCCTCCCCAACCGGGGGTTCCGACTCGTATAGTTGGCTATAAAATTCCAGTAACACTTCATTCACCGCCTCCGGGTCCGTCACCGTCTTCCCCCTCAAATCCTTTATTTTCCCTATTTCTCTCACTGCCTCCTGTTTCCTCAACCGATGTGCCAGCATCCTGCTAGCTTTCTCCCCATGTTCATATATTGCCCCTTTTACCCTCCTCAGCTGTGGAAAGGAGCCCAAACTCCATTTGAAGTCTCTGACACTCCTTCAGGAGGTCATCATTTGGAGACTCCGAAAATCTCCTGTCCACCTGTAAGATTTCTCCTAGGAACCTGTCCAGCTCCGACCGCTCAGTTTTATCCCTGTGAGCTCGAATCGAAATACATTCCCCTCTAATGACCGCTTTCAGTACCTCCCAGACCACCCCAGCTGCAGTCTCTCCAGTGTCATTGATTTTTATGTACCCCCGAATGGCCTCTCACTCGCTCACAGATCTCCTCATCCGCGAACAGCCCTGTATCTAGTCTCCACTGTGGGCACTGGGACATTCCCGTGTCTGCCCATAGGTCTATTCAGTGTGGTGCATGATCTGAGACTACAATTGCTGAGTACTCAGTGTCCTCAACCCCTGCTAACAGTGTTTTATCTAGCACGAAGAAATCTATCCTGGAGTACGCCTTATGTACATGGGAGTAGAATGAATAGTCCCTGCTCCTTCTTCTCTCAAATCTCCACGTATCCACCCCTCCCATGCTCTCCATGAACCCCCGTAGTTTCTTTGCCATTGCTGACAGCTTTCCCGACCTAGCACTCGACTGGTCCTACCTCAGGTCCAGGACCGTATTAAAGTCACCCCCCATGATCAGCCGGTGCAAGTCAAGGTCTGGGATCTTCCCCAACACCTTCCTGATAAACGGAACATCATCCCAGTTTGGGGCATATATATTCACCAGCACCACTGTCATTCCCTCTAGCTTCCCGCTAACCATAATAAATCTGCCTCCCGGGTCTACCTCTATCCTCCCCACCTCAAATGTCAGCTTTTATTAATCAGGATAGCCACCCCCCCTTGTTTTAAAGACCAGTCCTGAATGAAACAATTGGTCGACCCATCCCTTCTTTAATCTAATTTGGTCTCCCAGCTTCAAGTGTGTCTCCTGTAACATAGCCACGTCCGCTTTTAACTGTCTCAGGTGTGCGAACACACGAGCTCTCTTAACCGGCCCGTTCAGTCCACGAACATTCCATGTAACCAATCTGGTCAGGGGTGTTGGTCAACCATGACCTTTCCTAGGCCAGCTCCTAGCCCGTGTTCCGCACCTCACTTGATCCGTCCCTCGGCGGCGACCGGCATCTGATCTCCATCTCCAGTCTCCTAACTATCCATTACCCATCAGCAGTACCCCCCCCCCTCCCCCCGCACTTACTCTTTCCTCAGCTCTCCCCCCACTTTGTTCCCATGAACCAGCTATCCCAGCTAGCTCAGCATCTCCCACCCTCTGGCATCATAAAGCCTGCTGACTGCCAGATTCTATCACACCTAGCAATAACACAAGCACTCAACACAGTAACACCAATCCCAAAAAGCAAATATACCATCCCCCAACACACAGGCAATGAGGCAAACCCCTCCCCCTTTAACCGATTCTTATCAGTCCTATCACCTTCAAACAGAATCCAACGCAAAAGAAGCTTCAAGCAGCTTAAGCGAGATTATGCACGCAAGAATCAACCATCCTTCTTGCAGAAACTAAAACACCCCATTGCATCTTAAACGTTCTTCCCTCTATCCAGTACATAAAGCAATAAATCAAAATCAAATTACACACGAAGAGAGGAAAAAAATAAATAAAACACCAAAACCCTTTTCTTCCCAAACATCGCAACTGAACACAGAGTTAAAAGACCGAAATATTAAACAAGTCATAGCAAAACACAGAACCATTTTTCTCACCTCCCCGCCATCCTGTCCCTTCCCCCAAACTCAGACCAGTTTGAGTTTAAAAGTCGTTACACCAGATTGCCAGATTCTACCCCTCCCCTTGAACCGATGCTTATCAGTCACATCACCTTCAAAGATAATCAAACACAATAGAAGAAGCTTCAAGCAGCTTAATCAAAATTATGCATGCAAGAATCAACCATCTTCGTTACAGAGAATAAATCAAAATCAAATTACACAAGACGAGAAAAGAAAAGAGAGAAAAACATTTTTTTAAATAAATAAAACACCCAAACTATGTTCTTCCCAAACATTGCAACTGAACTCACAGAATTAAAAGACTGAAATTTTAAACAAGACAAAGCAGAACCCAGAACCATTTTTCTCTCCTCCCCGCCACTCCATCCCTTCCCTCAAACTCAGCCCACCACAGTTAGAATTTAAGACTCCTTAAACCAGATTATTGCCTTTCATGAAAGTAACCACCTCTTCCGGAGAATTAAAGTACAGCTCCCGGTTCTTGTAGGTCACCCAAAGACGCGCCGGGTACAACAGTCCAAATTTAATGTCTTTCTCAAACAGAGCCGCCTTAACTTTGTTGAAACTTGCTCTCCTCTTTGCGAGTTCTGGTCCGCAGTCTTGGTACACCCGGATCTCTGCTTCTTCCCACATGTACTGTTTTGTCTGCCATGCCCACTTCATGATACGTTCTTTATCGAGGAATCGATGTAGCCTCACCACCATGGCCCTCGGGGGCTCACAACCTCGGGGGCTTGCGTACGAGCACCCTGTGCGGCCGGTTCACCTCCAGCGGTTTGTCAAACACATCGGCGCCGACCATCTCCTGCAACATCTTCCCCACATACGCTCCCACATCTGATCCCTCCTTTCCCTCTGGCAGCCCGACGATTCGGATATTTTGCCTGCAAGATCGGTTCTCCAAGTCTTCCACTTTATCGAACAGTCGTTTCTGGCTGTCCTGTAGTATGCTAATTTCCAAAGCCATTGCAGTGGACTCCTCCTCTCATTCAGTCGCCAGCTCCTGCAACTTCAGAATCTCCTGTCCCTGGGTCGTCATTTTCTCCTCCACCCGGCCAACCACCTCCTTAATCGAGGTTATCATCTGGGTTACATCTTCTGTACACTCCTTGCGATGCCAGGCGAACTTCTCATCCAGGTTCTCGACCCATTGCTCCATCGACCAGTGAGCTGGCGTGGACACACTTTGTCTCATTACCATTGAGCTCGATGACCTCTGATTCTTGCTTTCACTCATCTTTTGGTTTCTCCTTTTTCGACTCTTATTTGGACACGATTCCATAAATTGAGGGTCACCTCCTTATCCTCTCCCTTTGATTAACTTATGTTGAGAAATTTTCGGGAAAATCCAGCTTAAACACCATAAAAAAAACACTAAGGGCGAGAGCTGCTGAATGCGCGACCATTTGCCCCGAGACCGCCACTGGAAGTCCTACGCCAGCATTTATTGCCCATCCCTAGTTACATGTGAGGTAGTGGTGTTGATCTGCCTCCTTGAACCGCTGCAGTCCCCGAGGTATAGGTACACCCACAATGCAGATAGGGAGAAAATTCCAGGATTTAGACCCAGGGACAGTGAAGTGGCTTGGAGGGTGTTATAACCCCCACGAGGACCATGGAGAAACCATTGTTAATCTCCCCGTAGCACTCATGGAGGACAAGCTTCTCAGATATGGGGCAGAGGCCACCCAGTTGGAGCTTGTCACAAACTAACATAAAAGCCGGCCCAAAGCAGGGCCTGGTGTAGTTAGTTCTCCCAGCAAGGACTGTACTGGGAGTTAAATAAACCTCTGTTCTCTTACCGCTGGCATCCTCAAGTTACTAAAGAGGGGAACCTCCAAGCGGTGGTGTTCCCAGGTACACCCTTTCAACTTCCCGAATCGTCGCGCCCTGTGACTCCATTCTCTTAACCACCCTTGCCAAAGCCCTGCGAAGAGGAGCTACTGCTGCCTTGATCACCCTAGACAGATCGTCCTGCATCTCCTGCCAGTGCTTCTTAAATTCTCGGAGATAAACTCCATTAACTGCTCCATAGGCAATGAGGAGGACGACAACAACATGGCCAGTTTCACTATACTTACTTTCGCTGCGCAACGAGTCATCCAACTTTTGAGCAGGGGCTTTATTTCACTTCAGCCTGGTATTATAACCCACTGACAATCTTCAATTTCTTTGTCCGGTTTACCATCAAAACGCCCATTAATCAGGTAGAAAGGGCCAAAACCTAAGCCACCAAGCAGGATCCACCTTGTGTGCGACTAATCAGTTCACGGCTGCCACCAGAAGTCAAATGTTACTTATCACTTGGCAGCCCAAGCCTGGACATTGTTCAGGTCTTGCTACGTTTAGATATAGACTGCTTCAGTATCTGAGAAGTCATGAATGGTGCTGAATATTATGCAATAACATGTAAATGGAGTTTAATGTGGGGAAGTAGGAGATAGGAGGAATCAAAAGGCAGATTATCAAAATGAAAAGAGACTGCAGGTGAGTGAAGAAAAGAGGGATATGGTGTTCTAGTGCATGAATAACAAAAGGTTAGCAGGCAGGTCCAACAAGTAGTTAAGAAGACAAATGGCATTTTGGCCTTTATTGCAAAGAGGTTGGAGTTTAAAAGTATGGAGTTTGTTTTTACAATTGTACAGAATTTGGTGAGGCCTCACCTAGAATAATAAGACGATAAGACATAGGAGCGGAAGTAAGGCCATTCGGCCCATCGGGTCCACTCCACCATTCAATCATGGCTGATTTCAACTCCATTTACCCGCTCTCTCTCTCCATAGCCCTTAATTCCTTGAGAAATCAAGAATTTATCAACTTCTGTCTTAAAGACACTCAACGTCCCGGCCTCCACCGCCCTCTGTGGCAATGAATTCCACAGACCCACCACTCTCTGGCTGAAGAAATTTCTCCTCATCTCTGTTCTAAAGTGACTCCCTTTTATTCTAAGGCTGTGCCCCCGGGTCCTAATCTCCCCTGCTAATGGAAACAACTTCCCTACATCCACCCTATCTAAGCCATTCATTATCTTGTAAGTTTCTATTAGATCTCCCCTCAACCTCCTAAACTCCAATGAATATAATCCCAGGATCCTCAGACGTTCATCGTATGTTACGCCTACCATTCCTGGGATCATCCGTGTGAATCTCCGCTGGACCCGCTCCAGTGCCAGTATGTCCTTCCTGAGGTGTGGGGGCCAAAATTGCTCACAGTATTCTAAATGGGGCCTAACTAGTGCTTTATAAAGCTTCAGAAGTACATCCCTGCTTTTATATTCCAAGCCTCTTGAGATAAATGACAACATTGCATTTGCTTTCTTAATTACGGACTCAACCTGCAAGTTTACCTTTAGAGAATCCTGGACTAGGACTCCCAAGTCCCTTTGCACTTCAGCATTATGAATTTTGTCACCGTTTAGAAAATAGTCCATGCCTCTATTCTTTTTTCCAAAGTGCAAGACCTCGGACTTGCCCACGTTGAATTTCATCAGCCATTTCTTGGACCACTCTCCTAAACTGTCTAAATCTTTCTGCAGCCTCCCCACCTCCTCCATACTACCTGCCCCTCCACCTATCTTTGTATCATCGGCAAACCTAGCCAGAATGCCCCCCAGTCCCGTCATCTAGATCGTTAATATATAAAGAGAACAGCTGTGGACCCAACACTGAACCATGCGGGACACCACTCGTCACCGGTTGCCATTCCGAAAAAGAACCTTTTATCCCAACTCTCTGCCTTCTGCCTGACAGCCAATCGTCAATTCATGTTAGTACCTTGCCTCGAATACCATGGGCCCTTATTTTACTCAGCAGTCTCCCGTGAGGCACCTTAACAAAGGCCTTTTGGAAGTCAAGATAGATAACATCCATTGGCTCTCCTTGGTCTAACCTATTTGTTATCTCTTCAAAGAGCTCTAACAGGTTTGTCAGGCACGACCTCCCCTTACTAAATCCATGCTGACTTGTCCTAATCCGACCCTGCACTTCCAAGAATTTAGAAATCTCATCCTTAACAATGGATTCTAGAATCTTGCCAACAACCGAGGTTAGGCTAATTGGCCTATAATTTTCCATCTTTTTCCTTGTTCCCTTCTTGAACAGGGGGGTTACAACAGCGATTTTCCAATCCTCTGGGACTTTCCCTGACTCCAGTGACTTTTGAAAGGTCATAACTAACGCCTCCACTATTTCTTCAGCTATCTCCTTTAGAACTCTAGGATGTAGCCCATCTGGGCCCGGAGATTTATCAATTTTTAGACCTCTTAGTTTCTCTAGCACTTTCCCCTTTGTGATGGCTACCATATTCAACTCTGCCCCCTGACTCTCCGGAATTGTTGGGATATTACTCATGTCTTCTACTGTGAAGACTGACGCAAAGTACTTATTTAGTTCCTCAGCTATTTCCTTGTCTCCCATCACTAGATTACCAGCGTCATTTTGGAGCGGCCCAATGTCTACTTTTGCCTCCCGTTTGTTTTTAATGTATTTAAAGAAACTTTTACTATCATTCCTAATGTTACTGGCTAGCCTACCTTCATAATTGATCCTCTCTTTCCTTATTTCTCTCTTTGTTATCCTCTGTTTGTTTTGTAGCCTTCCCAATCTTCTGACTTCCCACTACTCTTTGCCACATTACAGGCTTTCTCTTTTGCTTTGATGCATTCCCTAACTTCCTTTCTCAGCCATGGCTGCCTAATCCCCCCTCTGATAACCTTTCTTTTCTTTGGGATGAACCTCTGTACTGTGTCCTCAATTACTCCCAGAAACTCCTGCCATTGCTGTTCTACTGTCTTTCCCACTAGGCTCTGCTCCCAGTCGATTTTTGTCAGTTCCTCCCTCATGCCCCTGTAGTTACCTTTATTTAACTGTAACACCTTTACATCTGATTCTTCCTTCTTTCTTTCAAATTGGAGATTGAATTCTACCATATTATGATCACTGCCTCCTAAGTGTTCCCTTACTTTAAGATCTTTAATCAAGTCTGGCTCATTACATAACACTAAGTCCAGAATGGCCTGTTCCCTCGTGGGCTCCATCACAAGCTGTTCCAAAAAGCCCTCCTGTAAACATTCAATGAATTCCTTTTCCTTGGGTCCACTGGCAGCATTATTTACCCAGTCCACCTGCATATTGAAGTCCCCCATGATCACTGTGACCTTGCCTTTCTGACATGCACTTTCTATTCGTGGTGCATTTTGTGCCCCCTATCCTGACCACTGTTCGGAGGCCTGTACATAACTCCCATTATGGTTTTTTGCCTTTGTGGTTCCTCAACTCTACCCATACAGACTCCACATCATCTGACCCTATGTCGTTTAGTGCTATTGATTTAATTTCATTCCTAATTAACAAGGCAACCCCGCCCCCTCTACCCACCTCTCTGTCTTTTCGATAGGTTGTGAATCCCTGGATGTTTAAATGCCAGTCCTGAACCCCCTGCAACCACGTCTCTGTGATGCCTACCACATCATACCTGCCAGTCACAATCTGGGCCACAAGCTCATCTACCTTGTTCCGTACACTGCGCGCATTTAAATATAGCACCTTTAATTCTCTATTGACTGTCCCTTTTTGTTTTCTTAGTGTGGTGGACCTTGGTTTACTGAGCCTTTCCATACACTGTGTCATATTTTGTGGGATGGGGACTATCGTAACCTCTCCTGAGTTTTGTCTTTTTGTGCTTTTTTGTATTCCTAAGCAGCTACGCTTCCCACTGATTACTTCATCTCTTGGTTCCCTGACTTTCCCTTCCCCCCCCCAATCTCTAGTTTAAAGTCCTATTGACCACCCTATTTACTCTTTTCGCCAGAAAACTGGTCCTAGCTCGGTTCAGGTGGAGACCATCCCAACGGTATAGGTCCCCTCTGTCCCAAAACTAATGCCAGTGTCCCATGAAAAGGAACCCCTCTTTCCCACACCACTCTTTCAGCCACGTGTTAACTTCCCTTATTCTTGCCTCCAATGCATACAGTTTTGGTCCCCTTACCTAAAAAAGCTATAATAACATTTCAGGTACTCCAAAGTAGATACACCAGGCTAATTCCTGGGATGAGAGGGTTGTCCAATCAAGAGAGGCTAAACAGTCTGGCTCTGTATTCCTTGGAGTTTGATGAGTGAGGGGTGACATTTTTCAAACATAGGTGGGCTTAACAAGGTAAATGATGAGATGTTTTCACTAGTGGGGGAGTCTCAAACAAGGGGACAAAGCTAAAAGATAAACGGCCAGTCGTTTAAAACTGAGGTGATAGAAATTTCCTCTCGCAGAGGGTGGTGTATCTCTGGAATTCTCTGTCCTGGAAGGTGGTGGAGACTGGATCATGAGTGTTCAAAGTGGAGGTTGATAAATATTTGATAGAATAGAGGGTTACGGGGAAATGGCACAGAAAAGAAGTTGAGGCCGGCATAGATTAGCCATGATCATATTGAATCGCGGGACATGATTGAAACTATTGATTCTATTTCTTATATTCTCGTGTATTGATGAGACAATACAACTCAGGCCAGGTAGGTGTATCATGTCTCAGTGCTAGCAGAACCTGGATAAAAGAAGGAACACGAAACACATGATCAGCAAGACTCCCGAATCTCTGAGAGCATCCATCGCAAAAGAGGAGCCTTAAGCTCGAAGCTCAGAGAAAAAGATATCCACACCGAGTAATCATGGCCTAGCCAGCCTCCTTCACTAGTGTGGATAATACCTATGGCTCAGTAGTGAATCTGGTTCATCTCTGTACTATGGGCGCAATTCTCCCATCAGATTACTAAGTCCCGACGCCGGAGTGAAAACCGGAGTGTTTCACTCCGGCGCGGAGGTCGTTCCAAGCCCCCTATTCTCCCGCCCCCGGGGGGCTAGTAGCAGCGTCGCGTCATTTCCGTGTGCCGGGCTTTGGCGCCGCGTAAAAGCGGCGGCATGTAAATGACGCGGCCAGCACCGCGTAAATGACGCGGCCGGCACCGCGTAAATGACATCAACTGCGCATGCGCGGGTTGACCGGCGCTAACCCACGCGTGCGCGGTTGCCGTCCTCCCCGCAAGAAGATGGCGGATGGATCTTGCGGGGCGGCGGAGGAAAGGAGGCCCTCCTTCAGAGAGGCCGGTCCGCCGATCGGTGGGCACCTAACGCGGGCCAGACCCCTTTTGAGGCCGCCCCCGGTGCAGGAATCCCCCCTCCCCCCCCCCCCCCCCCAGCATTCCTGCACTGTTCCCGCCGGCAGCGACCAGGTGTGGACGGCGCCGGCGGGAAGCCGTCGTGTTGCGTGAGCCGCTCGGCCCATTTGGGCCGGAGAATCGCCGCTCGCCCGTTACAAACGGCGAGCGGCGATTCTCCCAGCGGCCAGCCGTGATTCTCGCTGTGCCGGTTGGGGGGGGGGGGGGGGATCGCGTGCAAGTGCCGGGGCGACATGGCGGGACTCGCGCGGCACCCCAGCGATTCTCCCACCCGGCGTGGGGGGGGGGGGGGGGGGGGGGGATTCCGCCCTATATTTTCAGAAATCACGATTCAGATTTAGATTTAGATTTGCCATATATACCGAGGTACAGTGAAAAGCATTGTTCTGCGTACAGACCAGGCAGATCGTTCCATACATGAAAAACATAGCACGTACGATAAATACACACTGTAAATACATAGACTTAGACATGGGTGAAGCATTCGGCGTGTAGTGCTGCACAGTTGAGAAGATGTGCGGAGATCAGTTCAGTCCATAAGAGGGTCATTCAGCAGTCTGGTAACAGTGGGAAAGAAACTGTTTTTGAATGGGTTAGTGCATGTTCTCATACTTTTGTATCTTCTACCCGATCGGCGAGATTGGAAGAGAGAATAACCGGGTGGGAGGGGTCTTTGATTATGCTGCGCAATTTCCCAAGGTAGCGGGAGGTGTAGACAGAGTCAATGGATGGGAGGCAGGTTCACGAGATGGACTGGGCTATGTTCATGACTCTCTATAGTTTCTTATGCTTTGGACTGAGCAGTTGCCATACCAAGCTGTGAGGCAGCAAGATAGGATGCTTACTATGGTGCGTCTGTAAAAATTTATAAGTGTCAAATGTGGACCTGCCGAATTTCTTAGTTTCCAGAGAAAGTATACGCGCTGTTCTCCCTTTTTGGTCATAGCGCCGACATGGGTGAGCCAGGGCCGATTGTTGGTGATATGCACACCGAGGAATTTGGAGCTGTCAACCATCTCCACCTCAGTCCTATTGATGCAGACAGGGGTGTGCACAGCACTTTGCTTCCTGAAGTCAGTGACCAGCTCCTTAGTTTTACTGACATTGAGGGAGAGACTGTTGTCGTTGCACCACTCCACTAGGTTCTCTATCTCCCTCCTGTACTCTGACTCATCGTTATTTGAGATCTGACCCACTACAGTGGTGTCATCAACAAACTTGCAGATGGAGTTGAAGCCAAATTTTGCCACGCAGTCTTGTATGTGTATAGGGAGTATAATAGGGGGCTAAGTAAGCAGCCTTGCAGGGCCCCGGTTGAGAGGACTATCGTGGAGGAGGTGTTATTGTTTATCCTTATTGATTATGGTCGATGGGTCAGGAAGTTGAGGATCTCGTTGCAGAGTGAGGAGCCAAGTCCTAGATTTTGGAATTTTTATATAACCTTGGCTGGGATTATGCTGTTGAAGGCGGAGCTGTAGTCAACAAATGGGAGTCTGATCTAGGAGCCTTCTGAATAAAGTAGAGTTGTACTAAATGCAGGTGTCTTCAATTTGTCTGTCTAAACTGGTCTAGCAGGGTCTTGTCAACACAGGGGCTAACAAACAAATATGCACTGAAGCATGACGGGATCAAGGAATACAGGGATGAATGAAGAGAATGTCTCAGCACTAGCAGAACCTGGATAAAAGAAGGGACATCGGAAGATATGGTCAGCAAAAACTCAGGGATCCCTGAGAGCAACCATAACAGAAGAGGAGCCCTGAGCTCGGAGCGCAGCTAGTTTCCTTCACTGGTGTGTGCAATACCTCGATTTCAGTAGTGAATGTGGGTCATCTCTACTTTATTCTCAAAAATCACAATTAAATTGAGTTGTACTAAATGCAGGTACCTTTATTGCGTCTGTCTAAGCCGATCGATCAGGGTCTCGGTCAACACAGGAGAAGAAACAAAGAAGAAATATGAAATGTGTTGCAACCTACAACACACTGGACCAAGAGCTGTAATGTGGGTGTAGGTTGGATAGCTCTTTTTGGCTGGCAAAGGCATGATGAGCCAAATGGCCTCTTTCTGTGCCATAAAGTTCTATGATTGTGCGTAATGTCACAAGGATATTCAGGAAATGAAATCTTGATTACATTCAACCCTGAATAGAAGCTTCCACTAGCCCAGTGCATCATGATAAAATAACGTTAATATCAATCTTTTTAGAAGTGGATGGGGTGTGAAATCAGTGCCGATTTCAAACAGACCACTATTTCACTATACCAAGGGCCTCATGTGCAGGGTGGGAGTCACCGATTTATGGAGAAGCCACAAATGCTTGTGAAAGGCAAGTTTACAACTGTAAATCTATTAAGTTATTTAAATCAGAGAGAAAATATTTGGCACACTGTCCTAAAACAGTGAGCCAAGCCAGGCAATGTTCAAACTTGAGCTGCCCACCTCAGAAACAGAGCTCTGGCCCATAGTTTATACCATAATGAAACTTTCATCGTGCTTCACAGGAACATTAGAGAGCAAAATATGACATTGAGCCACAATGGAGATATTAGGTCAGATGATCAAAAGGTTGGCAAAGAGGTACGTTTTCAATAGTACCTTAATGTATGAAAGGGAGCTGTAGGGAGGAATGTCCAGAGCTTGGAGCCTAAATGAATTTAATGCAAAAGTAGGGGAACAAAAATGAAAGACTAAGAATAGAAATCGCCTGAGCCAAAAGTTCACAGTTGTGGAAGCAATTAAGCTGTTTAATGGAAAATACAGTGTTACAAGTATGCAAGAGTAGGAATATACCAGACATTAGGCAGTTCTTTCTTTCCCACACACTAACAAGCTACTGAAAGACATTGCCATCTGGTGTGGTGGGTGTTAACTCTTTGTATGATGCCAACGGGGGAGTTGGACTGGGGCCAAGAAAGCATCATTGCCATGTCCCAGTATATTCTGAACTTCCAACTAATTTTTATATCTGACGGAAAACTGACCACAGAAGATTTCAACAAGTTGACTGTCCAAGGATTAGCTGACTTCTCTTGTAGATTGAAGCCAATCCTCCATCTCAAGCAAGAGCAAAATGAACCTTCCAGATTAATGTTGACTCAATGCCTTTCCTGAAACTAACTCAAAAGGATAATTTTAAATTGAACGGTTAATTCTTCAACTCCAAGGTGTAAAATCCACAACAATGAATATAATCGATCTAACCACCCACCTTATTTGGAAAAGAACTTTAAACTTGTAAAAAGTCTCATAATGAGAAAACCATGTTTTTTCTTTGCTTTAAAAAAAGCAAGAAGCTTTTCGATAGAGTTCCATCAGAAAGCCATTGAACCAGCTGTCATTCATCCAAGCCATTTGGTTGTAATACCTTGAAATTCTGAGGGCTCTGCATGGCGTGCATGTCTTGGTCCTGGTCTTGGAAAAGGGAAGTCCTCTCTATCCAGTGACAGTCATGCACAGCATTGTGTGCAAGGCATGGTCAGTCACCTAAGGAATTTAGTCCTGGGGGTTAGGGGCATGGTACTGTGACAGCCCAGTCATGTTCAATGAAGGCATCTATATCCTGTAAGTTGGCAGCTGAAAAGTCATGGGGGGATGGTCTCAATGGTGGTAAGGAGTTCCATAAAGTCAGGGTGCATGTGGCCGAAAGAGGAGGTCAGGCTGACAAAGAGCAAAGGGATTTTAAAATTAAAAGAGTCCGGCAAAGAGGATCCCCTGTTCCTGTCCCTTGCAAAGTGGACCGCCAGGGCACAATTATGCGGAAAGATTTCCGAGTGTTGTAGCGAGTGGGAATTGCCGTGAGCTTCCTAGCACTCGGCCCAGCGAGGACGGCAACGCTATTCAACATTAATTGGTCCACTTAACAACGCCTCACAGGCTTCTCACCAAAAACGAAGACTCGCCAGCTGATTCACCGGGACTGCACTCGACAGCCCCCCCCGCTAACAAGGTCGAGCAGCACTGAAGCTGCATTTGCTCAGCCAGCTCGCAACAATAGCGCCGAGGAGACCAACCCCATGATTCGGGGATGCAGACCTGGGGAGATTCCTAGACTCAGTGGGGGTCAGGAGGGGTGTCCTGTTCCCCCAAGAGTCCAGCATGGTCAGTCATAGGGCTGATGGTGGCGATGGCAGTGAGCTTGAGGAGTGTGCCCAGGAGGCCTGGCCTCCAGTGCAGGAAGGTCAACAACCTACAAAAGGCAGCATGAGTGAGTAGAGCCCCCCCCCCCCCCCCCCCCCCCCCCCAGCAGAGAGCTTTCCGCCCTCAGGGGAGCATCCACCCCCTTCAACCCCCCCAAACCCTTCTTTCACAACACCCCCCCCCCACCAGCCCCACAACAACCACCATGAACCACCGTTCACATCCAGCGCCCCCAGGCTCTTTGCCTGTGAGCAAAGATGGCTACTCACCTCCTCGGCTTCCCACAGAAGCCCTTCCGCCAGGTTCACGTTTTTCAAAAGGAGCACTAATTGGCGTCAGCATGACCACTAACTGGGGAGGCCAATGAATAACAGGAGGCCATTGGATATGGGATGGCTCTCGTTAATTGTATGGAAATGGGGTTTAAGTGGTGATGATAGGTTTCTCGCCACACTACGGCGAGATCCCGATTTCACCTACGGGAGTGGGCCGGTTACATTGTAAACTGTTTGGCACCTGGCGCGTTCTCATTTTCTACCGTCCCGCTATTCACCGGCCTCGTTTCACTTGAGCGAGAGGGTAACGAGGCCGGAGAATTGCATTCCCCATCTTTCCTGGACAGCCTGAAGAAGAATGCCTCAGGAGATTTTGTTGAACCATGGAGCAGACAGTTTGAACATTTGGTCAGCATACTAACATAGACCTTCAGCACACACCTGGTATGCAGTGAGTGAGCGTTTAATAGGGCACCAGGACTTTGATCCCATAAGGTAATGGAGGAGTGGCCGAATTACTGCCCACCTCACCACGAGATTCAATAAGCTCCTAACTGATGCATAAATAATGAGCTGCAAAGTAGAAAATCGAATGCGGAAATCATCCTCGGTGCACAGTGGGAATCACACTGACTTTCCCGCCACCATCGCACTTAAACCCTCAGAACAGAAAATTCCAGTTTTTTTCCTTTTGGCCCTGGGAATTTTACTCTATTTTTTGCAGCATCCAATAAATTACATAACTGTGGAATTGGGAAAAGGGAATGAGTGCTTTGCCACAATACTCCAGCTATAATGTTCCAGAGCAGGATTGATAAATCAACTGATTTGCTTGTCACCGTCACGTGTTTATATAACAGAATCCAGAGAAAAGGTAGGAATTGGGTTTTAAAAGAAAAAGTGTTGCTTTGCCTCACAAAATGACAGAGCAAGGTGGCGGTTAAGTGGCTTGTTCCTGTTACCTTATTGATGGAAACAGTAGGGGCTTACAGTAACAGAGTGACTGGTTTTTGTCCACCATAAAGATGTCAAATCAATTAAACATTGGAATAGTGCATGAGATTTGGTATTTTATATGGTGTTTAACTGAAATTATGTTTGCACATTGTTTGCAGAGGATTAATCAAGAAGTTGCTCAGAATGTTATTTGACCTCTCCCAAGAGATTACATAGCTGTAGGACTGGATAATAAATAGGGGAAAATGGAATAAATATTTGGTCACAATGCTCCACAAATCAGGGGCTGGATTCTCCGCCCGCGGGATGCCCCGTCTTGCCGGTAGCCCGGGGGTTTCCCAATGGCATGGCGCTGCCCCACAATGGGAAACCCCATTGATCAGCCAGCGTAACAGAGCAACCCGCCGGCGGGGCGAGAACAGCTGGAGAATCCAGCCCCTGGTTTAATGATCTTGGCACCTTAAACATTAAAACAGGATTGTAAAATTCAGCTTCTTCTGAACAGTTGTTGGGATCATTCAAGGACTCAGAAGAAACATCAAAGATATATGAAAATTTAAAAAGTCTGAATTTACGAATCAGAAGTACCATTTTGCCCAATATTAAAGATTTCATTTCACAGACATTGTCCAAGATAATTTACCAATTTTGAACTTTCCTGTATTCTTGCATATATTGAACTTTCATCATCTTTCACGCAAGACTATTTAATAACTGTAAATAAAAGTTATTTTAGTCCCTGAAATACAGTCAGTGTTTAATAAATGCTATTTTGAGGAGATGTTTGTCGTGCAAACAAGAGACCATACTAACTTCAAAACTGGAAGATAGCCACAACCAGGAGAGCATGTAACCACAGTTTTACAAGGTTTTTGGGGACTACTCAGGGGCAGGTAGGCTGGCAAAATATTATGCAAGGTGGCACTGGTGTGGCTAATGTCTATTCACTGCCGTGCCGCTTTGCCAGTGGCAGAAAATGTGGCTGATCCGCCTGGAATTCAACTTAGCCATTTAAGTAGCCAATTAAAGGCTTTTTTATCCCTCCATTGGCATTTTACCAGCAGCAGACCCTCATCTATGTGCGGAAGAAACCAGGTTAGCTAGTGGGCTCCAAGCTGGATGGGGCATCTTTTTTAAGCATCTACGAGCCTTAAATGCTTTCATTTCAGCTAGCATGGCTGTTATGGTAGGAATTATGGTGCAAGAAAGTGCATGTTTAAGTTGGTAATTAAGAGCAGCTGCTCCCAATTGGAGAGGGCATCATTGCAAAAGTAGAAAAAAAACAGTTCACAGGGGTGTTGGGGGGGCGGGGGGGGGGGGGGGTGGAGTAGTGAATTTGCGTCTTTACTCTGTAAACTTGGAAATAAATCTGTTTTAAGGAAAAAAATGACTTCAGGTTCATCCTTCCCTCAATATATGAATGCAGTAAGAAGTCTTACAACATCAGGTTAAAGTCCAACAGGTTTATTTCAAATCACTAGCTAAGAGGTATGTTCCAGAAACATATAGATATAGACAAAGTCAATGATACAAGACGATACTTTGAATGCGAGTCTTTGCAGGTAATTAAGTCTTTACAGGTCCGGGCGGAGCAACTGGAGAAATGAAAATATGAAATTGTCACAAGTAGGCTTCAAATTAAGTTACTGTGAAAAGCCCTGAGTCGCCACATTCTGGTGCCTGTTCGGGGAGGCTGGTACGGGAATTGAACCGTGCTGCTGGCCTGCCTTGGTCTGCTTTCAAAGCCAGCGATTTAGCCCTGTGCAAAACCAGCCCCTGGAGAGACGGATAATCACAGGTTAAAGAAGTGTGAATTGTCTCAAGCCAGGACAGTTGGTAGGATTTCACAAGCCCAGGCCAGATGGTGGGGGATGAATCTAATGCAACATGAATCCAAGGTCCCGGTTGAGGCCATACTCACGTGTGTGGAACTTGGCTATAAGTTTCTGCTCGGCGATTCTGCGTTGTCGCACGTCCTGAAGGCCGCCTTGGAGAACGCGTTCTCGAAGATCAGAGGCTGAATGCCCCTGACTGCTGAAGTGTTCCCCGACTGGAAGGGAACATTCCTGCCTGGCGATTGTCACGCAATGTCCGTTCATCCATTGTCGCAGCGTCTGCATAGTCTCGCCAATGTACCACGCTTCGGGACATCCTTTCATGCAGCATATGAGGTAGACAACGTTGGCCAAGTCGCACAAGCCCTCCGTATACACAGGATCTGCTCAGGCACTACAGAAGCTGAAAGATGCCCTCGCACAAACACCGCTCGTCTCATTAATCGACAGTTCTAACGCGCCACTGCAACAAACCGCACCGACACCCTCAGAAGACAAACACGGGACACAACTGACAGAGTACCCTTCATCTTCCAGTACTTCCCCGGAGCGGAGAAACTACGACATATTCTTCGCAGCCTTCAACACGTCATTGATGAAGATGATCATCTTGCCAAGGTCGTCCCCAGTACTTGCCTTCAAACAACCGCGCAACCTCAAGCAGACCATTGCTTGCAGCAACCTTCAGAACAGCGACCACGACACCGCACAACCCTGCCATGGCAATCTCTGCAAGACATGCCAGATCATCGACATGGGTACAACCATTACACGTCAAAACACCACCCACCAGGTACGGGGTACATACTCGTGCGACTCGGCCAACATTGTCTACCTCATACGCTGCAGGAAATTATGTCCCAAAGGATAGTACATTGGCGAGACCATGCAGACGCTCGACAATGGATGAACAGACATCGCGCAACAATCGCCAAGCAGAAATGTTCTCTTCCAGTCGGGGAACACTTCAGCAGTCAAGGGCATTCAGCCTCAGGTCTTCGGGAAAGCGTTCACCAAGGCAGCCTTCAGGACGCGTGACAACGCAGAACGGACGAGCAGAAACTTATAGCCAAGTTCCGCACACATGAGTATAGCCTCAACTGAGACCTTGGATTCATGTCACATTACATTCACCCCCGGCCATCTGGCCTGGGCTTGTGAAATCCTACCAACTGTCCTAGCTTGAGACAATTCACACCTCTTCAACCTGTGATTATCCCTCTCTCCAGTTGCTCCGATTGGACCTGTAAAGACTTAATTACCTGCAAAGACTCACATTCAAAATGTTGTCTTGCATCATTGACTTTGTCTATATATCTGTTTCTGGAACCCACCTATTCATTCACCCGAGGAAGGAGCTGTGCTCTGAAAGCTAGTGATTCGAAACAAACCTTTGGACTTTAACCTGGTGTTGTAAGATTTCTTACTGTGCTCACCCCAGTCCAACACCGGCATTCCACATCTCAATATATGACTAACGGAATAAACAATGACCACCCCACATGAGCTTAGAAACATCAACGTCCCCATACCCCTTGCTGGGGCATACGTGAATGGCCCTAGCGTCATGATGTGGTTCAAACAGCTTGATAATCAGCCTGCTAATTGTTCCAACACTTCCCCAAAATTAGGAAAAAGCGTGGAGGAAGATGCAAAACAAATAAAATGTGACTCCTGGCCCTGCCACCCACTGAGGTAGGGACACCTCCAGCTTTTGTTCCTGGCAATAGGCCCTCTCCACGTCAAATAAATCGCAACCGGTGTGTGAATTTGTCACTTCATGAGCAGCCAACATCAATAGGTTCACTATGTGTAGGTCATAATTGATTGAAATTAAAAGGGATTCAGGAATTTAATGACCTTCCTTCTATTATATGGTCAGAAGTGGGGATGTTCATTGATGATTGCACAACATTTTGCACCATTTGCGACTCCTCAGATACTAAAACAGTCCATGTCTAGCTGCAGCAAGACCAGGATTGGACTGATAGATGGCAAATAACATTTGGGCCACAGAAGCACCACGCAATGACCATCTCCAACAAGAGATAATCTAACCATCATCCTTGACATTCAAATGGCATTACCATTACAGAATCCACCCACTAACAACATCCTGGACTTACCATTGACCAAAAGCTGAACTGGAGTAGCCATATAAGTACTGTGTCTACAAGAGATCAGAGGCTAGGAATCCAGCAGCGAGTAGCTCAATTCCTGACTCCCCCTAGGCTGTCCACAATGTATAAGACTTAAATCAGGAGAGTGATGAAACATTTGCCACTTGCAATAAGTACAGCTCCAACAACACTAGAAGCTTGACACCATCCAGGACAAAAGAGTCTGCTCGATTGGCACCCCATTCACAAACATTCACTCCCTCCTCCAACGATGCACAGTAGCAACAGCATTTACAAGATGTACTGCAGGAATTCACCAAAGCTCCTGAGACAGCACCATCCAAACCCAAGACCTTGGCCATCTAGAAGGACAAGGGCAGCAAATACATGGGAACATCACCCCCCGGAAGTTCCCCTCCAAGCCACTCACTATCCTGGCTTGGAAATATATCGTTGTCCCTTCACGGTCACTGGGTCAATATTCTGGAACTCTTTACCTGACAACACTGTGGGGTACCTACACCATATGGACCTCAACGGTTCGAGAAGGTAGCTCCCCACCATCTTCCCAAGGGAAATTAGGGAAAGGCAATAAATGCTGGCCGAGCCAGAAAAGTTCACATCTCTTGAATACATTTTTAAAAAGGTGACAAGGTGAAAGCCTCTCGAGAACCTTTATGCTCATTCATATCGTGGAACATTGGCTCACATACAGCTGCTCAACATCTCCTGTGCCAACATTGACTCATTTTTTGATTTAGCAGTTTAAACATTTGGGACTGGACAACAGATGCAAACTAATCCGAACTAAAGATGCACAAATGTAATAAGTGTTGTTTACTTGGAGTTCAGACTAAAATTGCCAGTACAGTTGCATCCTGAAGGATTCAAATCACATGGAAGGCTTCAGACAAAAGTTACACAAAACAGCAACGACTGTTCAAAAAAAAAAAAAAAAAAAAAAAAAAAAAAAAATCGGACAGCCACAGGAAGCTTAAAGAAAGTTACATTTTCAATTCAACATCTGGTAAAATCACAAGTAAAGACTCTCAAATATCAATTATGCATCTTTTTAGAACCTGGAGTATTCTATCAAATTCAATCTACATTGGACATTTCCAGGGTGAAGGCAAGTCACAAAACTAAAAGAAAATATAAAAATATCAAATAAGTTATAATAAAATGACTATTTGAAAATATGTTAAGAATCAGAAGAGACCTTTAACATTATAGACAACCCATAAAATCAGAGCCATGCAGGACTGCTCCTTTGCTCTGGTCAAGGGATACATCAACCAGCAATACAATCTGTAACACAGATTCAATAATAAGTTCATCCGTTTATGACAATCTCTGTCTCCACAATTATTTTATCAGGCTTAATAAAGGCCAATTAATGTAGAATTTTTCAAATCATTAACAGTAACTGAACAGCCAAACTGTTGCACTGTAAAGTTTTCAACTAGAAAGCGTGCATCCAGTTAAAAGACAGCGCTGGCTCTTCATCACATTATATAGTTCTTACAACATGAATTACTGCTTTCCAGGAATCTTTTTCTCTTATCCACTGTATTTCTATTGGCTTTGTAAAATTGTTGTAAAGACACATCTTCTACTCAAAAACAGTTTGAAAATACTTTTCCCTTACACTTTTGTTTTCACAGCTGCATCAACAACTTTCAGCAGTATAGCATTTAAATAACCACGTCACAAACAGATCCAATGACAAAATCACTCTCACCAATTATTTCATTTCTTGATTTCATTGAGTTAGCTATTGATTAATTCAACGACAGACCTAATGAAGAACTGACCTTGGAGGCCAAAGCTGAATTTGTCTCACGCCTACTTCTCAGCTATTTTGAATCTAATTAAAACAATCCAGAGTGGTATTAGGAATTCCTGCTACATTATAAGAAAAATAATGCACCTAATGAAGTGCAATGAAAGCCTAGTATTGTTACCAACTTTTATCCTGTATTGGATCTGTAAATAAAAGCTATGTAGTATTATTTACAAAGGAAGAATTTCCACTGCAGCTCAGCAGAGAAGAAAAATTCCATTCATTGAGTGGGAAGGAGTTTTAATCACACACAATAAATTTCTCACATCACTCAATAAGAACTAACCTTAAGGTTGTCCATGTAGAAGAATGTGCAAATGAGGAAGGTAGTCATCTGTTACATCCTCTTAACAAATAAACTAAATTCTGTACACAAGTTCTTTAAAGGGTTATCTGACAATTTCAGGAACTAACCACTAATCATATAAACATTGAATGGAAGAATTTTAATTGTGGATCTGTATATTCATACTTCATTAAAATAAGCTTTTTAATTGAATAAATGAAGAGTTCAGAAAGATTTTTGTTTATTAACTCAATCAGCAATGTGTCAATAACATGAGCAATTGCACAAGACTATCAAGGATTGCCAGGCATCAATTTAGTCTTTTCTTGGTCATACCTTGAGGTATGTCGAAGTTCACCTAAATTCCAGTATGTCCAATTTGTGCACTACATAATATAAACAGTTCTCAAAGAGTAAGCTATCGACAAGAACTGATAATGTATAGTTACAGAATATGGAAAATCATAAATAATCTGCATAAAAGTAACAGAAAACTGAAAGTTAGTACTGTTCATTTCTTCTGGTTTGATAGTAGTTAAAATGCAGCTAAAATAATTCTGGGGTCCAAATAGTACTCATTCATAACTCAGTATGGAGTTTTACCTCCTGCACAAAAGTATATTATTAATTGCGATCAAAACACATTGTGTGCTATTATATACAGGTTATGTTAGACAAGTACAACATTACCTATGTGAGAAAGATCACAGGTTTGGATCCAGGTCATTAACATTTGGTATATTGCAACTAATGTGCAAAGTGGACAAATATAAAAAGATGAGAAAAATAAATTTGCATTCAGAAAAACAAGAGATTAGCTGCTGCTTAAATTCTAATGTACGCATACATGCTGCACAAAATGAGGGCCAGGAACTATTAACAATAGAGCTAACAGATTCTCAACCACAAACCACTTTCACAGTCTATTCAAAAGAGGTAATACAGTTATATAAGGAGAGTATTCCATCCTGAAATCATCTCCACCCAGAAGTACAGACAAATTAAACGAGTAAAAAAGGTTTCTTCCAAAAACATTTTTCATTTTGCCATCTGTTCCCAGCTTTACTAAATAGATTAACCTCAATAAATTCTCCCTGCAGACTGATTATTCTGATTTCTTAATTTTCTGAGACATATTTAGGAGTATTTTATGGGCAAATAAGAAAATCTACAAACTCAAAAATGTCTGTTTCTAGATCTCAGTTATGACTAACAATATATTGCATTTCTGTATCATAAATTTTACATTTTGACTAACAATGAAGAAATGTTGCTTCCTTCTCCCCTAATCAATATGACAGGCTTATGTTCTCAAGTCTGAAGATTAGGCCTTTGTTTCTATACTTATCTCTTGCCTTCTCAACACTTTAGGCATGATGATTATTTTTTAGTATCTATTTCATCTACTACACACATTCCATTGGCATTTTGACAGAAGGAATTCTTCTTTCATGTGAGGCATAGTACTGGGCCAAGCAGATCAGAAAGATTCTGCATTCGATCACTGGTCTGTGCAGAGTTAACGGATTTCAGCTAGGCTGGTTATGTAATTGGTTCTATAATTTGCGTTTACACCACGGGGAGAGAAACAAAAAATCAATCAGCAATCTTACTGACTGCCTACCAACCCTTACTGAAAACTGGAATATGGGTTTAGCCCGTCAACACCATCTAGGCTCCTGGTACTTGCTACTTGTTGGGGTGGAACTTGGGGGTGGGGGAGCTGGTGCCCCCCCCCCCGCCTGCATTGTATCTAAAATGGTATATCTGTTAGAGAGGGGATGGTCAGAGGGGTCCCCTGCTCACACCCATCACCTGCATGTGGTGTGCCAGGGCAGGAGGGGTGGGGGTGTCCAGGACCACCATGCCCAGGGGACTGGGGCAGGGGATTGATGGTTGGCCCGCACTGCGGAAAAAAGAGCCGTAGGAGTCATATGTCTCAGATGCGGATTGAGCCCCTGTGTCATCTGGTTCTGCCAGCCCAGGTGACTACCAATGCCTGCAGTATGGTGTCGACGCCCTGAGCGATGCTCCTCAGGTATCCTGGGGCATTTTCTGGAGTGCCCCGACAATACCTACCTGCAACTGCGACATGCTCTGGAGTGCCTCGGTAATGCCCACCCGAGGCTGGGACTTGCTCTGCAGCGTCACATAAAGGTCCACCTGGGACTGAGACAGGATAATAATTCCTCTGTTGTAGAAATAGAGGTCAATAAATAATTCAGCTACTTTATTTCCATTTGGAATCGTGCATAATTTTCCTTTGGAGATCACAAAGCAAATTCAGAACACATCAGGATTTATCCAGCGAGACACGACAGTACGTACGTTCCCCAATTGGAAACCACGGCTTAACCGGGAGATTGACTGCCTACTGAAGGACAGGTCTGAGGCATTCAAGTCAAGTGACCCTGACTTGTACAAGAAATCCAGGTACGACTTCCGGAAAGCCATCCGGGATGCCAATAGACAATGTAAGACCAAGCTAGAGTCACAAACGAGCATTACAGACTCTCGTCAGTTGTGGCAAGGCCTAAACAACATAATGGGCTACTAAGCGAAGACAAGAGGTATCTCCGGCAGCAGTGCACCTCTCCCCGATGAACTCATTGCACCCTATGCTCGGTTTGAGCAGGAAACCATCAATTTGCTGTCAAGTATCCCAGAAGCCCAGGACACACCCATACCTACTATCACAGCTTCCGAAGTCAAATCGGCCTTCCTGAAAGTGAACCTTCCAAAGGCGACTGGTCCAGACGGGGTCCTGGTCCTGCACTCAAGTGCCTGCATGGACCAGCTGGCAGATGTGTTTGCAGACATCTTCAACATGTCCCTACTCCACTCCGGTGTCACCACCTGCTTCAAGAAGACCACCATCATACTGGTGCCAAAGAAGAACCAGGCAACGTTCCTCAATTACTACCATCCGGTGCCCTGACATCAATCATAATGAAGTGCTTAATGAAGAGGTTGGTCATGAAGCAAATCAACTTCACACTCCCAGGATGCCTAGATTCCCTGCAATTCGCATATCACCACAACCAGTTCACAGCAGACGCCATCTCCCTGGCCCTACACTCATTCCTGGAGCATCTCGACAACAAGGACTCCTACATCAGACTCCCTCAGCCTTCGACACCATAATCCCAGCTAAACTCATTTTAAAGCTCCAAAACCTAGGACTTAGTTCCTCACTCTGCATCTGGATCCTTGACTTTCTGACCCACAGACCGCAATCAGTAAGAATAAACAACAACACCTCCTCCACAATATCGGGTCCCGCAAGGCTGCATACGTAGCCCCCTACTATAATCCCGATATACACAACGACTGCGTGGACATATTTGGCACCAACTCCATCTACAAGTTTGCTGACGGCATGACCATAAGTGGGTCGGATCTTGAACAACGACGAGTCAGAATACAGGAGGGAGGTAGAGAACCTAGTGGAGTGGTGTAATAACAACATTCTATCCCTCAATGCCAGCAAAACTAAAGAGCTGGTCATTGACTTCAGGGAGCAAAGTACTGTACACACACCCATGTCTGTATCAACCGAGCCGAGGTGGAGATGGTTAACAGCTTCAAATTCCTAGGTGTGCACATCACCAAAAATCTGTCCTGGTCCACCCATGTCAACACTACCACCAAGAAGCCATATCAGCGCCTTTACTTCCTCAGGAAACTAGGCAAATTCGGCATGTCCACACTGACTCTTACCAACTTTTACAGATGCACCATAGAAAGCATCCTATCTGGCTGCATCACAACTTCTTGGCTGAAGACTACAAGAAACCTCAGAGAGTCGTGAACACAGCCCAGTCCATCACACGAACCCGCCTCCCATCCATTGACTCTATCTACACTTACCACTGCCTTGGGAAAACGGGCAACATAATCAAAGATCCCTCCCACCCGGCTTACTCACTCTTCCAACTTCTTCCATCGGGCAGGAGATACAAAAGTCTGAGAACACACACAAACATTCAAAAACCGCTTCTTCCCTGCTGTTACCAGACTCCTAAACGACCCTCTTATGGACTGACTTGATTAATACTACACTCCTGTATGCTTCACCCAATGCCGGTGTCTATGTATTTACATTGCGTACCTTGTGTTGCCCTATTATGTATTTTCTTTTCTTTTCATGTAGCAAATGATCTTTTGGGCTGCTCGCAGAAAAATACTTTTCACTGCACCTAGGTACACATGACAATAAACAAATCCAATCCAATCCATTGATCATGGCCAATCAACTTAACCTGCAGATCTTTGGACTGTTCTCATGGTGCATTTGGCCTTGGCTGTCTTCATCATGGTGGATTCTTTCTTCCATTCTCACACCAGTTTTTCACTGAATTGAATTCCCTCACTGCAGCATTGTTTTTTGAAAAGTTAGAAAATGTTACTTTTAGCTTGAAACCAGTTTCATACCTCATTTTCTTTGTCAGAGTAGCCACTTCTGATCATCATTCGCCATGGGTAATCTAATCTATGGGGGCCTGTCTTAAATTTTCATGCATCTTGTGGCAACACTTATTGCCTGCTTGAGATCCCATGGGCTGACTGGCGAGTAAAACACACATCATGGAGGTAAAAGAATTGAGGCAAACCCCTACAGCAAACTCCTACGGTGAGTCTACCATGTCTTAACGGAAAGGGGAGGATCGACTTAGACGCTGAGCATAGGCCCAAACATGATTTTTGGTGCCCAAAAAAAAGGTCATTGTATATGCCTCGATCTACAGTACATGGCTCAGAGGGAGTACGAAGTATCTGTGTCATTATGCAGGAGATATCACAATTATAGGGGGAAGGCTAGAAAGACTAATTAATCTTTTACAGTCTCTCATTTTTATTTGCTTCTTTCCTCCTGGAGTATTCCACTGTAGTGGGCATGGCTCTGAGTAATTTTTTAATGTTCATTAACAAGAATATGTTCTAAATGTTCTCTTTATTCTCCACACCAAGTATCATAATATGGTCCCTGTACTTAGTCAGGAAAATACCTTGAGATTCTGGTTAATGCCACTCAGCAATTGGGAATGGAATGTTTGAGCAAATTTCAACATAACTCAAATACATTTTCTCCTTGTGAGAAGCATCACCAGATACCTCCAATAATAGGAAATCAAAGTGTCAAACTGCATCCTTTTACTACCTTCCATTTTCGGGTGCATACTATTCATACTTTACATATCCACCAATTGACTTTACTTGTTAGATAGTTTTTCATTACACATGTGAGCAGTCATCACAAATACATTTATTTACAATGACCTAAATTGTCAATAAACACAACTCAAAATCAGCTCAAAAGTCAGCTCAAAAGTCCAGTCCAAAGCCATACTTGCGTGCTTTCTGACCATATCTCCATAAAATTCCAAAATCCCATGCACATATCCTGCCCTTCATTAAATGCGGCATTCTCATTATTCTATGCTTACCAACTTCAAATGGCTATTCATCCTCTAGCCCATTGAATTCAAAACCTATCAACCTCTGCAAACTTCTCACCCCTTATGTCCTAGTCCTATTATTTTCAACTCAGATTTGCGCTCTCTCTCCTTCCTCCATTCCAACAGGAGTGGAATGGATTTTAGTTACTTCAGACTAATCTCTGGTGGCCCCTTGCCAAAACACCAACATCAACGACTCTTTAAAATTTCCCTCTTAACCATTTCCCTAATACTTTTATAAGAGACCAGAGACTGCAAATGGATTTCTCCAGAATTATAGAAACATCAAAGAAACAATGGCACGTTTAAAAATAACTTTTCACCAAGATTGAATGTCAAATCATTCTTCAAATACAGATATTTAACAAATAACCAAGCTTGAACCAACAGTAGAAATGTTTTGAAGACAGGAACTGGATTTTCTACAATGGACTCTAAATAACAATACGCTACATCACCAAGTGCTAATCTGAATAAAACCTCACCACAGGACTATCATTCCACGCTGAGTCAACCCTTTCTTTTCTAAAGAAACTTTTTTAAATATAGCTCAAATTAATAGGAAATCATCCTACAGCCTCAACATATCCAAATGTATTGTCCACGGTGTCATGATATTCAGGTAAACATCATGGTGCAAACATACATACATACTGATGGACAGATCAACGGACCAATCAATACACACACAACAGCCAATCATAGGCAAGAGCATACACACTATAAAACGGGGAACACGACACTTCCCACTCATTCCAGCAGGAGACAGCTCCGGGCACAGAGCTCACAGCGAGCCACTCAGACATCCACCATGTGCTGAGGGCCACTCCAAGATAGTGTTAGGGATAGGTCCACAGATTCAAAGGTAATGAACGAACCACAGTAACCAGTTTACCATTGTAAATATTGTTAGTAATAAAACTGAGTTGTACCATCCGCAACCGTGTTGGTTCATCTGTGTAGCAGAGCACCCAACACGACATAGTACCAAGATTGGAACCCGGTAACTGTGAGACCTACCTACGAATCCTCAGGAATCCGCCATCCTGCGCCATGGACACAGTCAGCACGCCGCAGCCGTTACAAATCGCTGGATACCTCAGCGTCAATTGGAAGCTGTTCAAACAGCGCTTCCAGTTCTTCCTGGAAGCCACCGAAAGGGAGCGCGCTTCGGACACCAGAAAAATCGTCCTCCTCCTCTCCACGGCAGGGCAACACGCCATCCATATCTACAACTCCCTGGTGTTCGCGGAAGGTGAGGACAAGACCAAGTACAAGACGGTCCTTCTCAAACTCGAGCAACACTTCAGCGTCGAGGTAAATGAGAGTTTCGAGAGGTATCTCTTCCAGCAGCGCCTGCAGGGTAAGGATGAGCCCTTTCAATCTTTCCTTACACATCTCCGTATCTTTGCGCAGTCCTGCGGTTACGACACCACCTCCGATTCAATGATTCGGGTCCAGATTGTTTTTGGGGTCACCTCAGGCGCCCTACGCCAGCAGCTCCTCAAAATTAAAGGCCTCACCCTAGCCTCTGCAATCGAAGCCTGTGTCCTTCATGAAAACGCAACCAGCCGCTACTCCCAATTTCAAGCGGCCGAATCGGTGCGGCAGGGGTCCTACGCGCCCGAATCGGCAAGGCAGGCGTCCAACGAGGCCGAACGGATCCAGGCAATCGAGTTCCTCCCGGCCTGCGGCCCGGACGAGGGCGGCCATTTCGCGCGCTTTCCGCGGTCTCCCGCGTCTGTGCCATGAGCTGTCTCCTGCTGGAATGAGCGGGAAGTGTCGTGTTCCCCATTTTATAGTGTGCACACCTAGGAATTTGAACACAACACTTCCCGCTCATTCCAGCAGGAGACAGCTCATGGCACAGAGCTCACAGCAAACCACTCAGACATCCACCATGTGCTGAGGGCCACTCCAAGATAGTGTTAGGGATAGGTCCACAGATTCAAGGGTAATGAACGAACCACAGTAACCAGTTTACCATTGTAAATAGTGTTAGTAATAAAACTGAGTTGTACCATCCGCAACCATGTTGGTTCGTCTGTGTAGCAGAGCACCCAACACGACACTCGGCACTGAAACAAACCATCTTGCAGTATCTTGTAACAACTTTGTTCACTATGCCAATCTATCACACGATGGTCTGGAAGTCGATCCCCGTGGCGGGTTCCCCAATAGTGGGGCCAGCGAGCCATGCAAATTGCCACTGGCTTCAGCACGACTGGAAGATGCCAGCGAGCCATGCAAATTGCCACTGACTTCGTCAGGACTGGAAGATGCCGCCGTCGGCCAATAGCTCGCTGTCCCGGACGGTAAAAAGAGGGAAAATTGACCGTGGATATCTAAGGAAATAAGGGAGAGTATCAAATTGAAGGAAAAAACATACAAAGCAGCAAAGATCAGTGGGAGACTAGAGGACTGGGAAATCTTTAGGGGGCAACAGAAAGCTACTAAAAAAGCTATAAAGAAGAGTAAGATAGAGTATGAGAGTAAACTTGCACAGAATATAAAAACAGATAGTAAAAGTTTCTACAAATATATAAAACAAAAAAGAGTGGCTAAGGTAAATATTGGTCCTTTAGAGGATGAGAAGGGAGATTTAATAATGGGAGATGAGGAAATGGCTGAGGAACTGAACAGGTTTTTTGGGTCGGTCTTCACAGTGGAAGACACAAATAACATGCCAGTGACTGATGGAAATGAGGCTATGACAGGCGAGGACCTTGAGAGGATTGTTATCACCAAGGAGGTAGTGATGGGCAAGCTAATGGGGCTAAAGGTAGACAAGTCTCCTGGACCTGATGGAATGCATCCCAGAGTGCTAAAAGAGATGGCTAGGGAAATTGCAAATGCACTAGTGATAATTTACCAAAATTCACTAGACTCTGGGGTGGTCCCGGCGGATTGGAAATTAGCAAATGTGACACCACTGTTTAAAGAAGGAGGTCGGCAGAAAGCGGGTAATTATAGGCCAGTGAGCTTAACTTCGGTAGTAGGGAAGATGCTGGAATCTATCACCAAGGAAGAAAAAACGAGGCATCTGGATGGAAATTGTCCCATTGGGCAGTCGCAGCATGGGTTCATAACGGGCAGGTCGTGCCTAACTAATTTTTGTAAGGGCCACGAAGAATCCAGCACGAGTTTTAAGGATACAAAGTAATAACATTTATTTACTATGACATATATACATAACAGTAGCAGTAACCTCCCTTGCTATATACTCCTTCCTGCTGGTTCCTGAACTGGCCAGCTTTATTTATACTAGGAGTTTACTGGTGGTTTCTCCGCCCCCCTCATTGGGGAAGCTCATACTCCCACAGGATTGTGGGATAGTCATTAGTCCCCAGCCAATGGTAAGTAGGCAGGTTATAACATCCCTCCCCCCCCCCAAAGTCCAAGGAATCCACCGAAGACCCTGGCGAAGGAGGGCGTCGGACTCGTTTGGCCGCAGGCCGGACACCATTTGCACGCGGCACTGGATCAGGCGGCGTATAATGAGACGGAGACCGGCGCTTCCGTGATGAACGGCGCAACGGTTGTACATCCACGGCCCATGGACCCGAGGATTCCCCCTCTGATGCATCCTGTGTCTCCATTTCAGAGTCAGAGTCTGCTGCCTCCGTCATGTCAGCGTCTCTATCTCCATTCGGTCCCGTAACGACCTGCACAGGCTTCGAGTGAGGCACCAGTGGAAGATTGTGAGGACTACCTTCCCTTGTCTCTGGTCTCTGCGGCTGTTGAAATGAGCTCCGGGGGCGGGGAATCTTTTGAGGGGATGGTCTTCTGGACCGAACGTGGTCTACATGTTTTCACTGGAGACGACCCTGGGCTTGCACTTGGTAAGATATAGGGCCCGTTTGGCGAAAGATTACACCAGGAACCCATTGGGCACCACCAGAAAAATTCCGAACGAACACTGGGTCACCGGGCGCAAACTGCCGAATCGGCTGATGCCGAGAAAATCCCTGTCCCTGCCGTTCTTGTGTGCAGCGTACTTTTGCGCCAATGTCCGGGAAAACCATACTAAGGCTAGTGCGAAGTCTCCGGCCCATTAGGAGTTCTGCGGGAGCTACCCCAGTCACTGCATGGGGGGTGGTCCTGTACGTAAGCAAAAAGCGAGCCAGTCTCGTGTCCATTGATCCGGAAGACTGCTTCTTTAGGCCTCTTTTGAATGTCTGCACTGCGCGCTCTGCCAACCCATTTGAAGCCGGGTGGTAAGGGGCAGTGCGGATATGGCGGATGCCATTGATCTTAGTGAACCTCGCAAACTCCTCACTCGTGAATGGAGTGCCGTTATCCGTGACCAGCACCTCGGGGAGGCCATGCGTAATAAACGATAAACGCATCTTTTCAATTGTTGCGCAGGACGTTGTCCCCTGCATCTTATGCACCTCTAGCCATTTGGACTGGGCGTCAATTAGTAGAAGGAACATGGATCCTTGAAAAGGACCTGCAAAATCGGCATGCAAGCGTGCCCAAGGCCGCCCTGGCCATTCCCAGTGATGTAGGGGCGCGGCCGGCGGAAGCTTCTGATGCTCCTGGCAAATGGAGCAGTTTTGGGCCACCTTCTCAATGTCGGTGTCGAGGCCTGGCCACCAGACGCCTGGATGCCCATTGTGCAAGTCTGTTAGTATCAGCTCCTGGCCTTTTTCCGGGACAATCACATGCGTCCCCCACAAGAGGATGCCGTCTTCCACGATGAATTCTGACAGCTTGGAGGAAAATGCCCGCAACTCGCTGGGAGCTGTGTATGCTGCCCACCATACAGGACTATGTGCCGAACCTTTGACAGGACTGGCTCCGTCTGGGTCCACTCACGGATCTGTGATGCCGTGACAGGCAAGGTGTCCATACAATTTAGGGTTGCAACCACCTCACAGGTCGTGGGGGTCGACATGGGGCCGGTCGATAAAGGCAATCGGCTCAGTGCATCAGCATTTGCTATCTGCGTACCTGGTTTGTGCTCCAGAGAATACTCGTATGCAGCAAGCAACAAAGCCCAGCGCTGGATCCGTGCAGAAGCGGTATTGGCTTATCCTCTCTGAAAAGTCCCAGCAGGGGCTTATGATCAGTCACGATAGTGAAATGGCGGCCGTACACGTACTGGTGGAAGCGTTTCACCGCAAACACCACTGCCAGGCCCTCCTTCTCGATCTGCGCGTACTTTTTCTCCGCTGAAGTCAATGTGCAGGAGGCGAAAGCTGTCGGTCGTTCGGCCCCGTTCTCCATCTTGTGGGGCAGGACGGCCCCAATACCATACAGGGATGCATCACATGTGACGAGCAAAGGCTTTCCAGGATCATAGTGGGTTAGTAACCCAGACGACGACAATTGTTGCTTTACCCGCCGGAAAGCGGTTTCTTGCGGCTGACCCTAAACCCAGGTGTGATTTTTCTTTCGCAGAAGGTGCAAAGGGGCCAGCGTAGTTGCCAGATTGGGGAGGAACTTCCCGTAATAGTTTACGAGACCGAGAAAAGAACGAAGATGCGAAGTGTCAGTCGGGGCGGGGGCATGTTGAATTGCACGCACCTTCTCTGCGAAGGGGTGCAGACCTTCGCGGTCCACCCGATAACCTAGGTAGACTACTTCCTTTGCCTGAAATACGCACTTTGTGCGACGTAAACGACTCCAGCCTCCGAAAGGCGTCTAAGGACAGCCTCCAGATTTTCCAAATGTTCCTGCTCCGACGTCCCTGTAATCAAAACGTCATCTAAGTGGACAGCAACACGTGGTAAACCTCTCAAAATGCCCTCCATAACACGTTGAAAAATTGCACAGGCAGAGGATACTCCAAAGGGCAACCGTGTATATTCATACAGGCCCCGGTGTGTATTAATCGTTACATATGATCGGGAGGCAGGGTCCAGCTCCAACTGCAGGTAGGCGTGACTCATATCTAATTTTGTGAACGAGAGTCCACCTGCAAGTTTTGCGTAGAGATCCTCTATGCGAGGCATTGGATATCGGTCGAGTCGGGAAACCGTATTCACTGTAAGTTTATAGTCGCCACACAAGCGAACTGTGGCATCTGGCTTCATTACAGATACAATTGGTGCTGCCCAGTCAGCAAAACGAACGGGCCTGATAATACCCAAACTCTCCAAACGAGTGAGCTCCCCTTCTACCTTCTCGAGCAAGGCGTAAGGCACTGGGCGCGCCCAGAAATAGCGCGGCGTGGCTCCTGGTTCAACTTGGATACGGGCTACGGCCCCTTTTATTTTCCCCAAACCAGGCTGGAATACATCTGGATATCGTCCTAGCACCTCAGTCAACCCTTCAGAAACTGTTCGGAGGATGTGCTGCCATTGCAACCGCAAATGGCGCAACCACTCCCGACCCAACAGGCTGGGCCCATGGCCGCGCACCACGATAAGTGGGAAACGCCCCTCCTGGCGTCCATAGACAACAGGGGTCATTGTAGTTCCTGCAATGTCCAGTGGTTCCCCCGTGTAGGTGGCCAACCTGGCCTGTGAATCGGTTAATGTAAGGGTCTGTATACCCTGCTTGATGCGGTCGAATGTCCTCTGGGCGATCACGGAGACCGCTGCGCCAGTATCCAACTCCATCTCAAGCGGGTGGCCATTGACCCGTACTGTCACCTTACTGGGGGCCACACGGGGAGCTGCCACACAATGCAGCTGCAGGCAGTCGTCCTCCGTCTCCACGTCCTCAGGAGTAGTCACCGCAGGTTCATCCACATGGAAGGTACGGCCTCTGGGCTGGTCCCAGTTACGGCCCCTGGGCTGGTCCCAGTTTCGGTCGGAACGTCGGCGCCTCTGGCGCCCCCAGGACTACCGTCCGCGATGGGGTCGGCGCCTACAAGTCTGACACGGACATGGCTCCTCATCCATTGGCTCTGGAGAAGGCTCCCTTCGGGGAGGAATGTCCGATGGCCACTGGCGTCGGTCCGGACGTTGCCTCACCCAAGGTACCGCAGGACTGCGGGGGGACGTTTTCGGATGGAAGGGGTTGCGCCCCAAGGCATGCACTTCCATTCCATGTAGCTCCTGTACTCCTCGCTCTGCGCTCTCTCGGGACAATACTATTTGAATGGCCTGTTGAAAAGTCAATGTTGGCTCCGCTAACAACTTTCTCTGGGTGGCCGCATTGTTAATACCGCAAACCAAATGGTTGCGTAACATTTCTGACAAGGTCTCACCACAGTCACAGTACTCCGCAATCCTGCGTCGCCTGGATAGAAAATCTGCAAGGGATTCTCCAGGGGTCCTCTCAGCGGTATTAAACCGGTAACGCTGGACTATCGTGGACGGGGTTGGGTTAAAATGTTGCCCCACTATATTCACAAGTTCATCAAACGTTTTGGTGTCCGGCGCAGCTGGGTACGTAAGGCTCCTAATCACCCCAAACGTATGCGGGCCGCAGGCAGTGAGCAATATGACCACCTGGCGCTCGTTTTCGGTGATATTGTTTGCCCGGAGATAGTAACGCATCCGTTGTGTGTACTGGTTCCAGCTTTCCAGCGCAGCATCAAAAACATCCAAACGTCCGTACAGAGGCATGGTATAATAGAAAACAACTTCCAACCTGTTTCCAACAAAAATCCAGGGAGGTGTCTTCAGCAGTGTAGACAGCTATTCACTTTAACCTTCGTCGCCAGTTTTGTAAGGGCCACGAAGAATCCAGCACGAGTTTTAAGGATACAAAGTAATAACATTTATTTACTATGACATATATACATAACAGTAGCAGTAACTTCCCTTGCTACATACTCCTTCCTGCTGGTTCCTGAACTGGCCAGCTTTATTTATACTAGGAGTTTACTAGTGGTTTCTCCGCCCCCCTCATTGGGGAAGCTCATACTCCCACAGGATTGTGGGATAGTCATTAGTCCCTAGCCAATGGTAAGTAGGCAGGTTATAAAACTAATTTAGTGGAATTTTTTGAGGACATTAACAGTGCGGTAGATAACGGGGAGCCAATGGATATGGTATATCTGGATTTCCAGAAAGCCTTTGACAAGGTGCCACACAAAAGGTTGTTGCATAAGATAAAGATGCATGGTATGGCATTAAGGGGAAAGTAGTAGCATGGATAGAGGATTGGTTAATTAATAGAAAGCAAAGAGTGGGGATTAATGGGTGTTTCTCTGGTTGGCAATCAGTAACTATTGGTGTCCCTCAGGGATCAGTGTTGGGCCCACAACTGTTCACAATTTACATAGATGATTTGGAGTTGGGGACCAAGGGCAATGTGTCCAAGTTTGCAGACGACACTAAGATAAGTGGTAAGCCAAAAAGTGCAGAGGATACTGGAAATCTGCAGAGGGATTTGGATAGGCTAAGTGAATGGGCTAGGGTCTGGCAGATGGAATACAATGTTGACAAATGTGAGGTTATCCATTTTGGTAGGAATAACAGCAAAAGGGATTATTATTTAAATGATAAAATATTAAAACATGCTGCTGTGCAGAGAGACCTGGGTGTGCTAGTGCATGAGTCGCAAAAAGTTGGTTTACAGGTGCAACAGGTGATTAAGAAGGCAAATGGAATTTTGTCCTTCATTGCTAGAGGGATGGAGTTTAAGACTAGGGAGGTTCTGCTGCAATTGTATAAAGTGTTAGTGAGGCCACACCTGGAGTATTGTGTTCAGTTTTGGTCTCCTTACTTGAGAAAGGACGTACTGGCACTGGAGGGTGTGCAGAGGAGATTCACTAGGTTAATCCCAGAGCTGAAGGGGTTGGTTTACGAGGACAGGTTGAGTAGACTGGGACTGTACTCGTTGGAATTTAGAAGGATGAGGGGGGATCTTATAGAAACATACAAGATTATGAAGGGAATAGATAGGATAGATGCGGGCAGGTTGTTTCCACTGGCGGGTGAAAGCAGAACTAGGGGGCATAGCCTCAAAATAAGGGGAAGTAGATTTAGGACTGAGTTTAGGAGGAACTTCTTCACCCAAAGGGTTGTGAATCTATGGAATTCCTTGCCCAGTGAAGCAATAGAGGCTCCTTCATTGAATGTTTTTAAGATAAAGATAGATAGATTTTTGAAGAATAAAGAGATTAAGGGTTATGGTGTTCGGGCTGGGAAGTGGAGCTGAGTCCACAAAAGATCAGCCTTGATCTCATTGAATGGTGGAGCAGGCTCGAGGGGCCAGGTGGCCTACTCCTGCTCCTGCTCCTAGTTCTTATGTTCTTATGTCCCAGCCAATGGCGAGATAACCGCTGAGTGCAACCACAGTACAACTCGAGCATCTAGACCATACTCCATCATACTCTGGAAATCAACAAACCTTAAAAAGGACAGAAGGTATTTTGCTGAACAATTGAGCAGATTGAAACAAAATATGTTTCACTTAAAATTTTTCATAAATGTATAATGTTATAAAATACACTTTTGGGGAGTAGCAACTTCAACCATTTTGTAATAGGGCAATGGTTTCAGAGCAAGTCCAATGAGTGCACCAAACATAAATTATACCCCCTGACAATTTAACATACCATTGATTAACAGGATTATGATGACATCATTTTACACCCAAGTCAATACAATGCAAGTGATAACAGTCTAAATCAGAGAATGAATTCCAAATAATTTTAGTGAATGTTCAATGAGGTAGACCTTTTTTTGCAAGTTACATTAACATCTATCTCAGACCATGAGCTTTCCGTGAGCTAGTAATGTAAAGATTATTTCTGAATTGTAGTAGACATGCCTGTATCAATACCAGAATCAGTCCTAGCTTACATGGCACTTTCCCACAACCTTTAGATCAACATACAATTAGGGCATCTGGTTTCTTTCAAATCCCAAATCTCCCTGCAACAGCTGCACTGGCATTGTATACTGCTCTGCATAGACATATTTCACCAAGTACTAAAAATAAAACTCAAATCACTGGTGAAGTTAACTCTCATTCATATAATATACATCTAACAAAGTTATCTCAATGCCAGTGTGTAGCTGGAGCTGGCGACATAACCATATATGTCAATCCTTTCCCAAAAAAAAGTAATAAATGTATAGAACATTCCAATACTCCCCCAGTTCCTTTGTCACTTCTCTTAACCTTTCTTTCCTGTGTTTATGTATTATCCAAGTGAAGCAGAAAAGGAGTTACAGCCAGATGCAGTGCAACCCTGCTGGCCTCAGGGAACACAATTTAAATAAAATATACAGTTCATACTATCTTGATCAGCTCATCAACCTTTAAATATCAAATAAAGAATTACACGTTAGCATTGATTTAGTTCATAAAAAGGAATACAACAGCTCAGCACACAATATTTTGATGTATCATTAGCAGCATTTATAAACTTATGAAGTGAGTTATTGGAGACCATCTGTCTCAGGAGCCGATGGACTGTAACCAGGGTGTATGTCACTTCTATACTGAATATCATTGGTGTTGGCTCCAGAGGCCAATCCATGAGTGACAGTCCCTTGCCACACCTCGCACAGATGAAATGCATTGGTCTGAGGTCCATGATGTTTGTTCCTTTCATAGGGCTCTCTTTTCCACTATATGGTCATTTCTTTGGACTACTGCTTTAACCATGCTCTTCCCGACTCTCATCTGCAGGCACCTAAGTTAGCAACCAGGACTTCCCATGCACTGACTCTGATCCCAGTCAATATTAAATCTTGTTTCCAAACATCTTAAACCATCTTTGTCTTAAACCAAGAGGAAACTCACCATAAGACAGGACTTTGGGGTTGTGACCATCATCTTTCAGCTCCCATGACCCGGCCAATGGTGTCACCACTGTCTCAAGAAGACAAACATACTGGAATGCTTGTATGCTGGTGTACTTCCATATTCAGCACTCTTGTGTTGCCAAGAGATGCCCAATATTCTTTGATGTAGTAGAGGTGGAAGCTGTTCAGCTACTTTTCTTGGCTTACATAAGTTGTCCATGCCTTGCTACTGTAAATGAGGGCATTGAGAACACAAACCCTGTACACACAAGTGCTCTATTTTCAGTTAGTTTGCTGTTGGTCCACACTCAAATTCTCAACTTTAACATGACAACTGTGGCCTTGACATTCCTGGTACTGATTTTGACATCAAAGGATAGTTTGCTGGTAATTATTCATCCACGGTATACGAGCTGTCAATAACCTCCAGAATGAGGTTGTCAGTTTTGATGGGAAGTGAAGTCTCTACACCGTGGCTCATAATTTTGGTCTTCCTTGCGCTGACTGTCAACCCAAACCCCTTGCAGGCCAAGGAGAACTGATCCACAAGCTGTTGCAAGTGAACTTCAGTATGGGATGCCAGAACAGCACCTCATGCACTTTGGTCTTTTACAAACTGTGGTGTATTATATTATGCTACCAAGGATAATATTTGATTGGGCAGCACGGTGGCGCAATGGGTTAGCCCTGCTGCCTCACGGCGCCGAGGTCCCAGGTTCGATCCCGGCTCTGGGTCACTGTCCGTGTGGAGTTTGCACATTCTCCCAGTGTTTGCGTGGGTTTCGCCCCCACAACCCAAAGATGTGCAGGGTAGGTGAATTGACCACGCTAAATTACCCCTTAATTGGAAAAATGAATTGGGTATTCTAAATTTATTATTTTTTTTTTTTTAAAGGATAATATTTGATTTATCTATCATTAATTAAAATCATTATGTGGGACACCCATTTCATTGGAAACTCATGAGATCTGCAATACCTTTTATTCCTCTGTACAACAATGCAACAAGTTTTTCAATCTTAAAGACATCACACTCTGTGACGCACAACAGCTTTGCACTTAATTGGGAAAATATGTTCATCCTGTGATTCCACAATCTGGCCACCAGTCCTACTCTAACTCACTCAAAATGCTCTCTTGGAAAGAAATTTCACCAGATTACTTTCTTCTCCAACAGATGTTTCTGATGCCCAAGATAAGGATTTCAACAAAGGTTAAAAATATGTTTTAAAAGAATTGTTTCATAATAGCAAAGGTTTCACAAGTAGATAGAGAGTTGTTTGTGTGGTCTGAGATGAGAACATACGGTCTAATTATTAGAACCAGACCTTTCATGAGTGAAAAGTAAAAAGGTGATCGTTTGGAATACGTCACTGCAATTGATAATTGATGCAAGATAAATTGTTCATTTTAAAACTAAGATTGATAATATCTTTTGGGTAGCAAAAATCTAAGAGATATGAAGAAAAGGCAGATATGTGGAAGTAGGTCACAGGTCACCCATGACCTCACTGAATGGCAAAATTGGCTTGAACAGTTAAATGCTCTTGTTTCTACATTCCCATACTAACTGCGAGTTCTCAAGTTAGAAAGTCTTTTCCAGAACCTTTGCAAAATGATTGAAATCATAATAAACCCTGTCAGTTGAAATTTAATAAAATTGCATGTATAGCACCACTTCAAATAAACATATATCAGATTGAGGGAAGACATCAAAGACCAGAAACCACTAACATTTTTAAGGAAGCGATGCTTTGGAACTATTAACCAATTCTATGCTTCAAAAACTTCAAACCCTAAATGATTTGAAACATTAACATAAAAAAGAAAGAAAGGCAGATTTATCACAGTTGGAGGTGATATAGTGCACAGTGACAAAAACATCGGATCGCACGCAAAACAATATTTGTTTGCAAGGACTATTCTCCTTTTCTAATGAATGGGCTGAAGATGCAGTTTGAGGCAACACTTGCTGTTTAGCATGATTTTCTACTTTTTTCTTTTCTGAAGAAAGGGTTACAGCTGTTTAACTTAAAATTCAAGTTCTGAGATGTCCATGCAAGGACAAAATAGTTCCATAAAAAGTTCATAATGGACAATGTAGTCAATAGCATAGTATAAAAATAATGCTATTTCCACACTGTTGTTATAAAATATAATGATATCATTTAATTGCATAAACTCTGTACAAACAGTGCAACAATGATTATAAGGAACTATCTTTAGACTATTTTACAATGTCAGAATGTCCAACTACCTTTGGAAGGAATATTTTATTTATATAATTGCAAATTCTAATGTAATATTTTGAAATTTAAAATAAAATTGCATTTTGAGCTGGTTGTTTCTCTTCTGCAAAGTGGAGCTCAATTCATTGTTCTGTCATTGGGAAGTGATGCTACGGAACATTTATCTCAACTGACACTCAAAATATAATCGTTTGATTCACGTTATGACCTCACAAATATCATACTCCATTTACATATGACATATTCCATGTTTTGCCAGTCAGATGATGTGCTGTATAAAGATGGTTTATTCAGCAAGCTAAAAGAAACAAAAGTATTTACACAACATTTCACGAGCTATATACCAACATTTAAAATGCTAATCACTTCGGAAATGATCAATCAATTATGAACTTAACATAAAACAAACATTTCCTGCAAAGTTTTGAGCGATAAAAATACTTCAAGTACTGTCATTATCAAGGAACTCCTAACTTTACAGTAGATCTTTTACTAGGTGTTCCGGGTACCTGTACTTAATCTGGCCAAACTGAATTCAGTGTCAATGTCCTTTTAAACTGAGCGCAATATTTTGACGATATACACGCAAGAACATTAGTTAATTTGCACGCCTACACAAATGATTCTTTTGGCCTGAATAAAATGTATGTGCCTACCTATAACAATCATTGTGACACAAATTGTAGTTTTTCTATATCAATTTGGCAGTATAACTTTGATAAGATAGCAGGGTCTTTAAGCAGGGCATAATTATAAAACGTTCACCAGATTGCACAGGAACATAAACTTCCATACAGATTTTCAAATGAAACCAATACAAAATACATTCTTAAATTTAGATTAACTTTAATTAGAAGGATCCTCATTGTATTGGAGTCCTGGAAGACAAATTCATAATACGTTGCAGGAAAGGGGAAACAAGGATACAGGATCAGAGAAAACACACGGATTTAAAGCTGCTATTTGTGCAAAATAAACAACTCACACGGTTTATGCAGAAAAAACAGTTTTCATTTAGTAACTTTGGTATATTCTTACATTGGATATTCGGACTTGAGAATTACAATTGAATACCATGTCTTCTGATCACCACTGGAACTCAGATTTGAATCTGGTTCAAGTTAATAGGATGTTAATCCAGAGTGTGGCAGAAAGGGACAGAGCAGACAAACATAAAACTGCATCAGCAAATCAAGTCAGAGTAGGGAGTAATAGCAGAAAGACAGAACTAAAAACTCTTTTTTATCTGAATGCACATTGCATTCATAACACATGAATTAATAGCAGATATACAAATAAATGAGAATATGATAGCCATTACAGAGAAATGGATGCAAAAGTGACCACATCTGGGACCAGAATATTTAAGGATATCTGACATTTCGGCATGACAAGAAGAAAGGAAAAGGAGCTGGGTGGTTCTGTTGATAAAGGATGAGATCAGCAAAATGGTGAGAAATTATTTTGATTCTAGGGGTCAAAATATAGTTCGAACGGAATTAAGAAATACCAACATGGAAGTCACCGATGAAAGTGGTTCATAATGTTCCTAACAGTAGCAACACTGACAATGGTGCGCAAGTGGGTGATGGAGGGGGAGGGGGCTGCATGGAAGAGGCTGGGGACGGCGTCCTGTGTGGGTATGAGTCTGGGGGCGCTGGCAACGGCGCCGCTGCCGCTCCCTCCAAGGAGGTATACCACGAGCCCGGTGGTGGTGGCGGCCCTCAAAATTTGGGGGCAGTGGAGGCGGCATAGGGGGGAAGTTAGGGCCACAGCGTGGACCCCATTACGGGGGAACCACCAGTTCACCCCAGGAAGAACAGGTGGAGGGTTTTCAGGGTGGCACAGGGCAGGGATACGAAAGTTGGGGGACCTGTTTGTGGACGGGAAGTTCGCGAGCTTGGGTGAGCTGGAGGAGAAGTACGGGCTCCCCCCGGGGAACACCTTCAGGTACTTATAGGTAAGAGCGTTTGCCAGACGGCAGGTGGTGGAATTCCCACGGCTACTGCCACACACAGTACAGGACAGGGTGCTCTCGGGGGGGTGGGTGGGAGTGGAGAAGATCTCGGAAACTTACCAGGTGATGCAGGAGGAGGAGGAGGCCTCGGTGGTGGAGTTGAAAGGAAAGTGGGAGGAGGAGTTGGGAGAGGAGATCGAAGAGGGGACGTGGGCAGATGCTCTAGGGAGGGTGAACTCTTCCTCTTCATGCGCGAGGCTCAGCCTCATACAGTTTAAGGTGCTGCACAGGGCACACATGACCGGGACAAGGATGAGCAGGTTCTTTGGGGGTGAGGACAGGTGTGTTAGGTGCTCAGGGAGCCCAGCAAATCACACCCATATGTTCTGGGCATGCCCAGCGCTGGAGGAATTTTGGAAGGGCGTAGCGAGGACGGTGTCGAGGGTGGTAGGATCCAGGGTCAAACCGGGCTGGGGGCTCGCAATATTTGGGGTGGCAGAGGAGCCGGGAGTGCAGGAGGCGAAAGAGGCCGGAATTCTGGCCTTTGCGTCCCTGGTAGCCCGGCGAAGGATTCTCCTTCAGTGGAAAGATACGAGACCCCCAAGCGTGGAATCCTGGATCAGCGATATGGCAGGGTTCATTAAATTGGAGAGGGTGAAATTCGCCTTGAGAGGGTCAGTACAAGGGTTCTTTAGGCGGTGGCAACCGTTCTTAGACATTCTGGCAGAACGATAGACATTGGTCAATGGCAGCAGCAGCTCGGGGGGTGGGGTTACTTTATTTTTGTTTATGTTATTTACACTGGAAGGGTCTGAGGGGGTGTATACACCTGTTGTCTTACGTCGGGGTGTTAATGTTAATTTATTATTTAGGTGCGGGGGGGGGGTTTGGGGGGGTTGCTTTTTTAGATTGGGTTTTGTACTTAACCCTGTTGGGTTCTTTTTTCTTTCTCATTTTGTTATTGATATTTTATGAAAACCTTTAATAAAAATTACTTTTTTTTAAAAAAACAGTAGCAACACTGTAGGGCAGAAGATAAACCAAAAGATAATGGGGGCTTGCAAGAAAGCTATAGCAGTCTCCTGGTAGATTTTAAGCTTCATGTAAATTAGACCAATCAGATTTTCAAAAGTTGCCTGAAGGACGAGTTCGTCGAGGGTATTCGGTACAGTTTCTTAGACCAATACGCTCTGAAACCAACCAGGTAACAGGCTATTTTTGTCTTGGTAATGTAACTTGAATTAATTAATTACCTCATGGTGAAGGATCCTCCGGGTAAGCATGATCATAACATGATAGAATTTCACAATCAATTTGAGGCTGAAACCTTTGGGTCTAAAACTAATGTCTTCAACTTAAATGAAGGTAATTAAAAGTGTATGAAGCCAGAATTGGGTAACATGAACAGGGAAAATAGGTTAAAAGGTAAAACAGGAGCGAAGCAGCACAGACATTTAAGGAGATATTTTATAACTCTCAACAAACTGATAAGCTGATATCTAAAATTGCATCAAAACTTCTAATTCATTTAAACATGCTCCTTGCCTTGTTGAGTGATGTCTGAAGCATATATTTTGCATCTTTAATGCTGTCAAATGCTAATAATATTTAGAGGTGCACTGAACAAGTGATATCTAAGACATTTATTCCACAAATATTAGGGAATCTCCCCTGTCTTTGTACATCATAATCAGGAATATCTTAATGTCACAATAAAGATAGATATGTTGCTGAAGGTTTTCATCTTGCACTCGTCAGTACAAACTCACAAATGCCAAATTTCAAACAGTCATAAATATATGTACTGTAAGAGAAGAAGGGTGCTGATCGGTTGGCAAAACAACTCTGATCAAGGCATTGTCATGGAGAAAGTTACAGGGTTGATCTGATCTGGATAGCCATTGTCCCGTCGGTTTGCTTTGATATGTTCTATTTCTGCATCCATCTTGGATGTTCATTCTTTGCGAAGAATTGTGCAAACTCATAAATTGGCAGTTTAGGCCCTGAGAAGTGCCCAGTCTACCTCAAATTATCCTGGAAAGACAAAGGGATCTGAAAAGTTTTAACAAGAGGTTAAGCAAAAAGTGTTGCATGCTGCTACTATGCATTGGCTACGCAAGTAGTATTTTCTACTGACGACATGATGCCATCAGTCCAATATGATGTGCTGCCTACCACACAATTGAGCAACATTGTGAATGAATTTCAGTGCTACATGTTACCAGGAATGTACGCCATACATTCCAGAAATGGCTGATCGAACCAAACAACATGTTTCTTCAGTTGCTCAGAATAAACTAAGTACAGACGTTATTCAACCATTCTGTACTTTTCAAATCCAAAAGAGAATGTATACTGTTAGATATGATTTCCAGATAGGGAAGTACTTGCTGACCAATCCTGAGCATACTAATAGCTACATGAACAGCCAATTTAAGATAATCAGTCAAGCTCATAACGTGGCTCATTTATACTTGCTAGAAGGAACATGCAATTGTAAACATGGACCTATTCTCTGCAAATGAAAATAATATGTTCAAGCATTGCACCTTTTTTTTTAAATTGCCAGAGGTTTGGCCTCAGCCTCAAATTGAGGGAAGCAAAGAATGACCTTTCTAAAGAGCCTCACAGACTGGATGAGTATGCCACCAACGAAGAAGTTCCATGTCTCCAGAGCAAGATGAACATGTAATTTGTTTACTGGTGATCATCATTGACAGATCTACCGAATGAGGGAGGGAGGGCTCTGACACCTCCCAATCACTTTGAGATCAGTTTTCTATGTCAGCACTCAGTAACTTGATCATCAGTTATTCGCTCACTTAGGTTTTAGGTTCCTGATCACAATCACATTGCCATTAATCTAAGAAATACAACATGACATTAGTGAATGTCATCATGGTTTTACTGTGCCAAGGAGGCCAACTTCAGACGTCCTGCCTGGCCTGACCTGCACGCAAGTGTAGTTCTATGCTATGTGATTGAGAACTATGAATAAACAACAACTACTGGTTTTCCAGTGTCACCAACATCCCAAGACGTGCAGGTTAGGTGGATTGGCCATGATAAATTGCCCTTAGTGACCAAAAAGTTTAGATGGGGTTATTGGGTTACGGGGATATGGTGGAAGTGAGGGCCTAAGTGGGTCGGTGCAGACTCGATGGGCCGAATGGCCTCTTTCTGCACTGTATGCTCTATGAATCTATGAAGAAGAGACCGATTAAAAAATAGGCATAACTTAAGTAGTAACTGTATTTTTACTACAAGCAAATCTCATTAGCTCTGTCCCTATATCAAATCCAAGGGAGTAGAGCTTTTTCAAGCATTAACTGACTAGAGTAAGATGCAAGTTTCAAACTCACTATTGTCATAGGAAAGACCATCAAGGATGAGCCTATCCTATGGTTCTCTGCCCTGCATCTCATTAAGATACAAACAAAAGATTTATATTCTAACAAAAGTTAATCTCCCTGCCTTTTCAGGTGACTAAAGGGAGAATTCTGATAGGCGGTAATAAGATAGGAAAATGTTGATAAAGTGAAATCCAAAATGCACTGTATTGAAACAAGCAAGATGCTTCCTGAAGAGTGACAGAAAAGGTCAATCAACACTTTTTATGCATCATTTCATGGTCAGCTGAAAAAAAGTGACAGAGATCCAAGATCAAGTATCTGCTCACCCTTAAATATAAGCTACATTGGAAAAAGCAAAATACACTGTAAGGGGAAACTAAATATAATTCTCATTTATTTTGAATACTAATTTCTTGCAAACCATTTGATCCAAATTTAAATATTCATCAACGTAATTGTATGTACTTGGAAAATTGTGTTGTTCTTTCTAACGTTTATAGAATAACTGGTGTTATTCCATCTTCATTAAAGGTTGCATTTTGCTTGTGGCAGTTAGTCTGTTAACAGTAGACTCCCACAAAAACATTGAGCAATTTGAACCACACTGATATTGTACCATGTCAAATTAACTGAGATGTTACAGTATGACTTGAACTGGCATAGTATTGCATTTTACTTCAATGCACATTAGAGGAACAGCATATTTTATACTGCAACATCCTGTCACCCCAATGGAGATAAGAGTTCAAACTCAGGCCAAAGAAAATGAATATCTACTCTCAAAGAGATCTGGTTAAGTGCCTCTCCCTTCACAGACAGCTGTTGAGGGTCACTGGTAAGCAGAGTTCTCAGTTTAAGTCTAAACCTCAGACATGACTCAACTGCTGAAAGCAAAATCCCATCTGTAAAAACAGCAATGTTTGGAATTGAAAAGAAAGGACATAACCATTGAATGCTGGTTGCCTCCTTTATCGAGATATAATAAATAGTATAAAATTCAGCATTCTTAACATCAAGAGACAAAGGGAAAATTGGAAAAATAAAAGCAAACACCTTTAATGATGGACTTTTGAGTGCACAATCATGGTCTATGTCAACTCTTGACAGCAACCATTTGTCATGTCTTCTTGTCAGTAATTATCACATTTAAATTATTAGAGCAGTCTGATAATGTTCAATAAAAACCAAAAATTCTGAAGATAAATATAGGGTGCATATTACATTTGGGAAAGCGGAGTTGTATTTTTGCAATTACATTATTTTAGGAACATTTAGAACACTACATCAACTGAAATACTACATTTTGAGTGATAAGATTCAGAAAAAATTAAATTTTGCCAAAAAAGTTGCAATAAGCCTTTCATGTGCTTAATGTTCACTTTTTGGAGTTACAGACTCTTGAAATAAATATAAAAACGTAACATTGTGAAAACAATATTGTAACCGTAGAAGAACATTTTTTTCAGCTTTGACAGTTGAAAAGTATTCCTTGATGACAGAAAAATATGCAGACGCATGTTGCTGAAGGAGAACTTTTATTCACTCGGACACAATGGCTTAGATTTCCAATCCTGGATCGAGTCCATAGATATAAAAAAAATTCCGGTTCAGCAAACTCTACCTTGGGCAATCCCAGACCCTAGTCTGGGCAATCCCAGACCCTAGAGGCGGGCCTGACACGTTGGGTGACTTGGGCGCAGATAAACAGAGGCCTTTCAGAAAGGCCCATTTGAGAGCAAATTGTCAATGGAGAAGTCCCTGTGCCTCAGGGGAAATGTTATTATCTTGTCAGATGAATGTCAAAGGCGTATATATTGTCCAACGGTTAGCTGGTGCTGGAACGGGTGGCCCATCATAGGCTTTCCCTATTGGAGAACTGTTATTGCTGCTGCCTCATCAAACTGTACTCCACTGAACCAATGAAAGCACTGAGTGGTTTCACAAGACACAGCCATGGAGATGGCAAGATCTTGCCGCAACTACCTTTTTCAGATATCATGCAGTTGTGTAGTTAGCTGCAAAGACTCAATAGGTGGATGAATGATGAATAGTGCCATGCTCACTGTCCCATCCACTTTCCCTCTTGCCACACTTCAGGATGCCCCAACACCATTGACCCTTGGCCAAGTCTTGCATAGTTACGGACCATCGTATCATAACAATGAGAATAAAGGGAGGAAACTAGTAGGGCTGTCAGCAGAGCACAGTGTTCTACTTTGGAGTGACAGCCTCAACATATGCGGCACCAAGCATTTGCAAAGAGCCATTTTCTCCACCAAACCGTACCAGTAACCACTGATGATATGGTGAAAATAGTTAGTGCATATAAACACAGAAAAGTGAATAGTATATTGTAATCTGATTGGTTCGCAATCTATTTGTGTCCATTTGTATTTGTGGAATGTCACAGAGGGAAAGGATGAATCCAGCTGTCCCATAATTTTCTGACCAGAATGTTACAGACGCCTGGTCAACTCTGAAAAGTGGCTAAGAGACTGGACCAAAACCATAACTTCTTAAAGTTTTAAGACAGTGCGGAAAGACACTCGTTCCAAGAGTGATAATAAGAAATAGGGCTTGGTTACTTTACAAACAAACTTTATTCAAACGAAAGCAAACAATATTTCAACTTCAACCCTAACAATAGCAGATTGCATGCAGTTTCTTAACCTTAACACACTAGTTTCCATTAAACAGGAATTTAACAGAACATCTAGTTCTCATGCCACTTACACAGACAAACAAAGGCAATACTTGCATTCACAAAGCAATTTTTCTTCTGTAGGGACATTCGTTCCGAACTCTTTTCCAAAGCCTGCCTCGGTGGCAACATTCATGACCTATCTCAGTCAATTTCCAAAGCCTTCTCCTCCTACCTGTTCAAAGCAGGATTCGTTTTCTCACTCTCTAAGCTCCACAGAACCCCCCAAACAATGGTTCTTTGGAGGTTTCCAGGCTTGAGCCTATCATTGTTATCTTGGCTGTTTGATGGCCCATTCCCATTTAGCCTCCCGAGCCTAAACGCCTTCAATGTGATCATGGCTGATCCCATCATGACCTCAACTCCACTGTCCTGCCCATTTTCCATAACCCTTGAACCCATTGCCATTGAAAAATCTCGTCTAACTCCACCTTAAACTTACCCACTGTCCCAGCATCCACCACACTCTGTGGTAGCGAATTCTACAGATTCACAACCCTTTTGGAGAAGTAGTTTCTCCTCAAATCTGTTTTAAATTTACTACCTCTTATTCTAAGATTATGACCTCTCATTTTAGAATGCCCCACAAAGGGAAGCATCTGCTTCATGTCTACTTTATCCATACCTTTGAGCATCTTATATACCTCGATTTGATCTGCCCTCCTTTTTCTTTTTTAAATATATTTATTAAAGTTTTTAAACACAGTTTTTCTCCCTTACAAACAATACCCCGCGCCCCCCCACCCCCGGTAACAAAAAAAAAGAAACGAGAAATCGCGCGGAGCAAGATATATACATGGCAAAATAGTATATTTACATAGCTTTGTACACTGGCTCTCTCCTGTACGTGCCAGTTTCCCCGACTCTTCATGTTATCTCTTGCTCATCCACCCCCCCAGGCAGCTCCCCCTTCCCATCCTCCCCCTCCCCGGACGTCCCCGTTCCCCGTCGTGACCCCCCCCCCCCACCCCCAGGTTGCTGCTGCTGCTGACCGACCTTCCTCTAACGCTCCGCGAGATAGTCTAGGAACGGTTGCCACCGCCTGTAGAACCCCTGCGCAGACCCTCTCAAGGCGAACTTAATCCTCTCCAACGTTATGAACCCAGCCATATCATTTATCCAGGCCTCCACGCTGGGGGGCTTCGCCTCCTTCCACATTAGCAAGATCCTTCGCCGGGCTACTAGGGATGCAAAGGCCAGAATACCGGCCTCTTTCGCCTCCTGCACTCGCGGTTCGTCCACTACTCCGAATATTGCTAGCCCCCAGCTTGGCTTGACCCGGACTTTCACCACCTGAGATATTGCTCCCGCCATTCCTCTCCAGAACCCCTCCAGTGCCGGGCATGACCAAAACATAGGGACATGGTACGCCGGGCTCCCTGAGCACCTTCCACATCTGTCCTCTACCCCAAAGAACCTGCTCAACCTCGCCCCCGTCAAGTGAGCTCTGTGAACCACCTTAAATTGTATCAGGCTGAGCCTGGCACACGAGGAGGAGGAATTAACCCTACCCAGGGCATCAGCCCACAGACCTTCCTCGATCTCCTCCCCCAGCTCCTCCTCCCATTTACCCTTCAACTCTTCTACCAGCGCTTCCACCTCTTCTTTCATCTCCTGGTGTATTGCCGACACCTTGCCCTCCCCGACCCATGCACCCGAGATCACCCTGTCTTGAATTTCTTGTGCCGGGAGCAACGGGAATTCCCTCACCTGTCTCCTCACAAAAGCCCTCACCTGCATATATCTAAAGGCATTTCCCGGGGGTAACTCAAACTTCTCCTCCAGTTCCCCTAACCTCGCAAACGTCCCGTCAATGAACAGGTCCCCCATTCTTCTAATCCCCGCCCGATGCCAGCTCTGGAACCCCCCGTCCATCTTACCCGGAACAAACCGGTGGTTACCTCTGATCGGGGACCATACCGATGCTCCCATTGCGCCCCGGTGCCGTCTCCACTGGCCCCAGATCCTTAACGTTGCTGACACCACTGGGCTCGTGGTATACTTTGTCGGCGAGAGCGGCAGCGGTGCCGTCACCAACGCCCCCAGGCTCGTTTCTTTGCAGGACGCCATCGCCATCCTCTTCCATGCCGCCCCCGCTCCCTCCATAACCCACTTGCGGATCATCGCCACATTTGCTGCCAAGTAGTAGCTCCCTAGATTTGGCAGCGCCAACCCTCCTCGGTCCCTACTGCGTTCCAGGAACCCTCTCCTTACCCTCGGGGTCTTATTCGTCCACACAAACCCCATAATACTCCTACCTACTCTTTTAAAAGAGGCCTTGGTGATCACGATGGGGAGGCACTGAAACACAAACAGAAACCTCGGAAGGACCACCATTTTGACCGACTGCACTCTACCCGCCAGCGAGAGCGGTAACATGTCCCATCTTTTGAAGTCCCCCTCCATTTGCTCCACCAATCTAGTCAGGTTCAGTTTATGTAGGGCCCCCCAACTCCTGGCTATCTGGATCCCCAGGTACCAAAAGCTCCCCTCCGCCCTCCTCAGCGGTAGGTCCCTTATCCCTTTTTCCTGGTCCCCTGCCTATAATACGAAGAGCTCACTCTTCCCTACATTGAGCTTATAGCCCGAAAACTCCCCAAACTCCCTCAGAGTCTGCATGACCTCCACCATCCCCTTCATTGGGTCCGCCACGTACAGCAACAGGTCATCCGCATATAGCGACACCCGATGCTCTTCTTCCCCTCGGACCACCCCCCTCCATTTATTAGACTCCCTCAATGACATGGCCAATGGTTCGATCGCCAATGCGAACAGCAGGGGGGACAGGGGGCACCCCTGTCTCGTCCCTCGGTACAGTCGAAAGTACTCCGACCTCCGCCGGTTCGTCACTTCACTCGCCACCGGGGCTCTGTAAAGGAGCTTAACCCAACTCATAAACCCTCCCCCGAACCCAAACCTACGCAGCGCTTCCCGGAGGTACTCTACTCGGTCAAAGGCCTTCTCCGCGTCCATAGCTGCCACTATCGCCGCCTCTCCCTCCTCCGATGGCATCATCATCACGTTTAAAAGCCGCCGCACGTTTGTGTTTAATTGCCTGCCCTTTACAAATCCCGTCTGGTCTTCATGGATCACCCTCGGGACACAGTCCTCGATCCTCGTGGCCAGCACTTTTGCCAGCAACTTTGCATCCACATTGAGGAGCGAGATCGGCCTGTACGATCCACATTGCAGTGGGCCCTTGTCCCGCTTTAAGATCAAAGAAATTGTCGCTTCCGACATTGTCGGGAGCAGGGTCCCCTCCTCTCTTGCCTCGTTAAAGGTCCTCACTAGTAAGGGGGCCAACAGGTCTACATACTTCCTGTAGAACTCCACCGGGAACCCGTCCGGTCCCGGGGCCTTCCCCGCCTGCATACTCCCCAAACCCTTGCTCAGCTCCTCCAACCCAATTGGTGCCCCCAAGCCAGCCACCTCCTGCTCTTCCACCCTCGGGAATCTCAGTTGGTCTAGGAATCGTCTCATCCACTCTTCCCCCGCTGGGGGCTGGGATCTGTACAGCTCTTCATAGAAGGCCTTAAATACCTCGTTTATTTTAGTCGCACTCCGAACCGTAGCCCCCCTTCCATCCTTGACTCCCCCTATTTCCCTCGCTGCCATCCTCTTACGGAGCTGGTGTGCCAGCATCCGACTAGCCTTTTCCCCATGCTCGTAGATCGCCCCCTGTGCTTTCCTCCACTGTGCCTCCGCCTTCCCTGTGGTCAACAGGACAAACTCCGTCTGGAGCCGTCGTCTTTCCCCAAGTAATCTTTCCTCCGGGGCCTCTGCGTATCTCCTGTCCACTCTCAAAATCTCCCCCACTAACCTCTCCCTTTCCATGCCCTCTGTCTTCTCCCTATGAGCCCTAATGGAGATTAGCTCTCCCCTGATCACCGCCTTCAACGCCTCCCATACCACCCCCACCCGCACCTCCCCATTGTCATTGGCCTCCAAGTACCTTTCGATACACCCCCTCACCTTCCCACACACCACCTCGTCCGCCAGCAGTCCCACATCCAGCCGCCGCAGCGGGCGTTGGTCCCTCTCCTCTCCCAGCTCCAGTTCCACCCAGTGCGGGGCATGGTCCAAAACGGCTATGACCGAATACTCCGTCCCCTCCACGCTCGGGATGCGCGCCCTGCCCAGAACAAAAAAATCTATCCGGGAGTAGGCTTTGTGTACATGGGAGAAGAAAGAAACTTCCCTGGCCTGCGGCCTTTCAAACCGCCATGGGTCCACTCCCCCCATCTGATCCATAAACCCCCTGAGCACCTTGGCCGCCACCGGCCTCTTTCCAGTCCTTGATTTGGAGCAGTCCAGTGCTGGAACCAACACTGTATTGAAGTCCCCTCCCATTATCAGGCCTCCTATCTCCAGGTCCAGAATGCGCCCCAACATGCGCTTCATGAATCCTGCATCATCCCAGTTCGGGACGTATACGTTTACCAACATCACCCACGTCCCTTGCAGCCTACCGCTCACCATTACATATCGCCCTCCATTGTCCACCTCAATAGTCTTGGCCTTAAATGACACCCGCTTTCCCACCAATATTGCCACCCCTCTATTCTTCGCGTCCAGTCCCGAGTGGAATATCTGTCCTACCCATCCCTTTCTTAACCTGACCTGGTCCGCCACCTTCAGGTGTGTCTCTTGGAGCACGACCACGTCTGCCTTCAGTCCCTTTAAGTGAGCGAACACTCGAGCCCTCTTCACCGGCCCATTCAGGCCCCTCACGTTCCACGTTATCTCCCCCCCCCCCCCCCCCCGCCGACTAGCCATCTCCTTTTCTGGGCCAGTCCCGTGTCCACGTCTCCCTCACCCTCCAGTCCACCAGACGGGAGACCCCCGTCCCGACCACCTCTTCTATGTCCCATTCCCTTTCGGCCAGTGCAGCGGCAACCCTTTTTCCCCCCCTTCCCTCCCCCCCACTAGACCCCTGTCTAGCTTTTTTGCTCCCCCCATGTCACTCCCGTAAGTCAGCTGACACCTACTGACCCCGGCTACCCCCGCTATCCCATTGACCTCCCCGTGTGGGAGTTCCCCCTCCCACCTTTCTTCCCACGCGCGGGAAAAACAAGAAACCTCGCGCTTTCCAAAGCCCGCTCCGCCCCCTCTGGCGCAGCTCCTGTCGCGGCCTTGTCTCTCTCCCCCAGCCCATGTAACATTTCCTGCGCGTGATTGTGATTGACCCCCTATATACAACAACCATCACACATCAAACCTCAAATATCCCCCCCACCCTCACAAACCCTCAGTTAGAGTCCAACTTTTCGGTTTGTATAAATGTCCACGCCTCTTCAGGCGTTTCAAAGTAGTAGTGTTGGCCCTTGTATGTGACCCACAGTCGCGCTGGCTGCAGCATTCCAAATTTCACTTCTTTCCGGTGCAACACCGCTTTGGCCCGGTTGAAACCCGCTCTCCGCTTTGCAACCTCCGTGCTCCGGTCCGGGTATATTCGGATCTCTGCATTGTCCCACTTACTGCTCCGCTCCTTCTTGGCCCATTTCAGGACCCACTCTCTGTCCGTGAACCGGTGGAACCTCACCACCATCGCCCTTGGCGGCTCATTTGCCCGGGGCCTCCTCGCCAGCACCCGGTGTGCCTCGTCCAACTCCAGCGGCCTCGAAGGGGCCTCCTTGCCCATCATCGCCCCGAGCATCGTGCTCGCGTATGCCCCGGCATCGGCCCCCTCCGCTCCTTCAGGGAGACCCAGGATCTGCAGATTCTTTCTCCTCGACCTGTTCTCCAGGTCTTCGGCGTCTTCCCACCCACCTCCTGTGTAGCGCCTCGTTCTGCTCCACTCTCACCACCAGGCCCCAGATCTCGTCCTCGTTCTGACCAACTCTTTTTTGTACCTCCTGGATCTGAACCTCGTGGGCCATCTGGGTGATCCCTAGTCCTTCGATTGCCGAAAGCATAGGCGCCAGCATTTCCTTACGCATCTCCTCGCGCTGCTCCTCGAAGCGGTGCTTGATAAACTCCTGCAGCTCCACTTTGTCTCTGGCCGCCGCCATTTTGTCTTTTTTCCCCGTTTTTTCCCGTTGCTCCAATGCCACTTTTGTGGCCGTTACGCTTCAAGTCCGTTTCATAAAAGTTGGAGGGGGACCTCCCCCTTACCTTCCCCACGGGTTAGTATCAAAAAAAGTTCCGTTGGGGCTCTTCTAGCGAGCCCGAAAGTCCATGGTAGCGGGAGCTGCCGAATCGTGCGGCTCAGCTCCGCATAGCCGCAGCCGGAAATCCCCTCCTTTTTCTAAACTCGAGAGTGTATAGGCCTAAACTGTTCAATCTCTCCTCATACGACAAATCCCTCCTCTCTGGAATCAATCTAGTGAACCCCCTTTTAACTGCCTCCAATGCCACTACATCTTTCCTCAAATAAGGGAACCAGAACTGTGCACAATACTCCAGGTGCAGCCTTGTATAGTTGCAACATTTCCTTACCTTTATACTCAATTCCTTTTTCTTTCGTTATTATCTGCTGCACCTGCATGCTCATTTTCTGTGGATCATGCACCAGGGCACCAGGACACCCAGATCTCTCTGCATCGGAGCACCCCAAAGTCTCTTGCCATTTAGATAATAAGTTGCCTTTCTTTTTTATTGACCAAAGTCCATGACCTCACACTTATCCACGTTAAACTCTATCTGCCACATTTTGGCCCACTCTCCGAACCTATCTATATCCATTTGTAAGGTTCTTATTTCCTCACTGCAACTTACTGTCCCGCTTATTTTTGTGTCATCTGCGAATTTGGCTATAGAACCTTCTATCCCTGTATCCAAGTCTTTAATATAGACTGTAAATAGCTGGGGCCCAAAGACCAAACCCTGTGTCACCCCACTTATTACATCTTGCCATCCAGAAAAAGACCCATTTATACCAACTCTCTGTCTCCTGTCCATGAGCCAGTTTTCGATCCAAGCTAATAAATTACCCCTAATCCCATGTGATCTCACCTCGTGAATTAAGCTTCTGGCGGCACCTTATCAAGATATACTTGATGAGCCATCAATTAACACAAGACGAGTAGTGAACGAAACTGTGGCTTTAGTAAGCTAAACAGAAAGCCTCCTGGCCACTGATCCTGAACTGGGGCAGGGCCGGAGGTCAGCCACCTTTATACCGAGCCCGAGGGGAGGCAAGGCCATCAGGCAGTGGTTTACTACAATACATGTAGTACAGTAACAGTTTACCACAATACATATAATACACTAACAGTGGTTTCCCACATTCACCCCCTGCTAAAGAGAGTCCAGCGGGGGTGGAGTGGACTTAAATGTCGAGTCTGTCGCGGGCTTTGACCTTCCGCCGTGATCGCCTCTGCCCCGGCTGTGGTGTGTGCACTGGTGTCGAGACCTGCGTGTCCGGGAGCATGTTGTCTTCTTCTTCGTCCAGTAGTTGAGTCGGTGGAGGGGGGGGGGATGGTGGTGATGGTCACCGGTGGGCCTGCGGGTGCCAAATCTTGAAGTAGCCGGGTAGTGGTGGAGGGAGACGGTGTAGGGGGGGTGATGGTCAATGGGGAACCTGCAGGTGTCAAATCCCGGAGGGAGACTGTGACCTGCTGCCCGTCATGATGTGCCACGTAGGCATATTGTGGGTTGGCATGGAGGAGCAGGACCTTCTCGACGAGGGGATCCAATTTATGACTCTTCGCATGCTTCCGGAGGAGGACGAGCCCTGGGACTGTCAGCCAGGACGGGAGCGAGACCCCTGAGGTGGATGTCCTAGGGAAGGCAAACAGACGTTCGTGAGGGGTCTCATCGGTGGTAGTGCACAGGTGCGACCGGATGGAGTGGAGCGCAACGGGAAGGAGCTCCTGCCAGCGGGAGACTGGGAGACGCCTAGACCGTAGGGCCAGAAGGACGGCCTTCCAGACCGTTGCGTTCTCCCTCTCCACCTGTCCGTTTCCCCGGGGGTTGTAGCTGGTCGTCCTGCTTGAGGCGATGCCCTTGCTAAGCAGGAACTGATGCAACTCATCGCTCATGAAGGAGGAACCCCGATCGCTATGGATGTAGGTGGGGAAACCGAACAAGGTGAAGAGACTGTGCAGGGCCTTGATGACAGTGGCAGAGGTCATGTCAGGGCATGGGATGGCAAAGGGGAATCGTGAGTACTCGTCAACAACGTTGAGGAAGTACACATTACGGTCAGTGGAGGGAAGGGGCCCTTGAAGTCGATGCTGAGGCGCTCAAAGGGGCGGGAGGCCTTTACCAGGTGTCCTTGGTCGGGCCGATAAAAGTGCGGTTTGCACTCCGCGCAGACCTGGCAGTCCCTGGTCATGGTCCTGACCTACTCGATGGAGTAAGGCAGGTTGCAAGCCTTGATAAAATGAAAACAACGGGTGACCCCCGAGTGACAGAGGGCATTGTGGAGGGCCCGAAGTTGGTCTACTTGTGCGCTGGCACATGTACCGTGGGATAGGGCATCTGGGGGTTCATTGAGCTTCCCAGGTCGGTACAAGGTATCGTAGTTGTAGGTGGAGAGTTCGATCCTCCACCTCAGAATCTTGTCATTATTGATTTTGCCCAGCTGCGTATTATTGAACATGAAGCTAACCGACCGTTGGTCAGTGAGGAGAGTGAATCGCCTGCCGGCCAGGTAATGCCTCCAATGTCGCACAGCTTCTACAATGGCTTGGGCTTCCTTTTCGACGGAGGAATGTCGAATTTCAGAGGCATGGAGGGTACAGGAGAAGAAAGCCACAAGCCTGCCCGCCTGGTAGCGGCCAGGGCAACATCCGACGCATCGCTCTCCACCTGGAACGGAATGGACTCATCCACAGCATGCATTGCGGCTTTGCCAATATCTGCCTTGATGCGATTGAAGGCCAGGCGGGCCTCAGCCGTCAGGGGAAAAATGGTGGATTTAATGAGTGGACGGGCCTTGTCCGCATAATTGGGGACCCACTGGGCATAATAAGAGAAGAACCCCAGGCGACTATTCAGGGCCTTGGGGCAATGGGGGAAGGGAAGTTCCAGGAGGAGGCGCATGCGGTCGGGGTCGGGCCCTAGGACTCCGTTTTCCACAACGTAGCCAAGGATGGCTAGGCGGGTTGTGCGGAAAACGCCTTATTGTATGTGAGGTTAAGGAGCTTAGCGGTGTGGAGGAAATGCCGGAGGTTTGCGTCATGGTCCTGCTGGTCATGGCCGCAGATGGTGACATTATCGAGGTACGGGAACGTGGCCCGCAGCCCGTACTGGTCAACCATTCGGTCCATTTCCCGCTGGAAGACCGAGACCCCATTGGTGACGCCGAAGGGAACCCTGAGAAAGTGGTAGAGGCAGCCATCTACCTCGAAGGCAGTGTATTGGTGGTCCTCCGGGCGGATAGGGAGCTAGTGGACTTCAAGTCAACAGTGGAGAAGACTCGATACTGCGCAATCTGATTTACCATGTCAGATATGCGGGGGAGGGGGTATGCATTGAGCTGCGTGTACCAGTTGATCATCTGACTGTAGTCGATGACCATCCGGTGCTTCCCCCAGTCTTGACGACCACCACTTGGGCTCTCCAGGGGCTGGTACTCGCCTCAATGATCCCCTCTCGTAGGAGTCGCTGGACCTCCGACCTGATAAACGCCCTGTCCCAGGCACTGTATCGTCTGCTCCTAGTGGCGACGGGCTTACAGTCCGGGGTGAGGATAGCGAAGAGCGAGGGTGAGGCGACCTTAAGGGTCGCGAGGCTACAGACGGTGAGGGGGGGCAGGGGTCCACCAAATTTTAAGGTAAGGCTTTGGAGGTGGCACTGAAAGTCGAGCCCCAGTAATAGGGCAGCGCAGAGATGGGGGGAGGACATAGAGCTTAAAGTTAGTGTGCTCTACGCCTTGTACCGAAAAGGTTGCGACACAGTACCCCCGGATTTCTACGGAATGTGATCCGGAAGCCAGGGAGATTTTCTGGGTCGCGGGTAAAATTGGGAGGGAGCAGCTCCTTACTGTATCTGGGTGGATAAAGCAGTCTGTGCTCCCAGAGTCGAAGCGGCAGGCCTTCTCGTGCCCGTTGATCCAGACGGTCATCGTGGATTTTGTGAGATGATGAGGTTGAGACTGGTCAAGTGCGATGGTTCAGAAGGTGGTGGGTGGGCTGGTCGGAGGTAGCGGTGGCCAGCGTATGACCGGGTGAGCAGGGGTCCCGGGAGGCGGCAGAGTGGTTGGAAAATGGCAGCCCCCATGGTTCGCGCGTGGCGGGTGGCAGCGAAGATAGCGGCCCCCACGGGTCGCACATGGCGGGTGGCAGCGTAAATCGCAGTGCCCATGGGTCACACATGGTGGGTGGCACGGCAGATGGGGGCAGTCCCGACAGACAACAGGCAGCGCTGCTGGGCCTAGGAACTTTATGGACAGGTCGGGCCTGGCAGACTTTGGCGAAGTGGCCCTTCCTCCCACACACGTTGCAAATCGTGTTCCGTGCAGGGCAGCGTTTTTTGGTGTGCTTACCCCGACCACAAAAGTAGCATTTCAGGCTTCCGCGTTGGTGGGCTGCTACGCAGCACAGGCTTGCGCCGCACTCGAGTTGGGCGATGGCGGCGCCAACGACGTCCAAGAGGGTGCCGCGTGTTCGGAGGTGTAGGCCTCCATGTTCTGGAAAGCCACTTCCAGCGAGTTTGAAAGCTGCACTGTCTCTGGGAGGTCGAGTGTACCCCCTTCTAGCAAGCGCTGGCGGATGTAATTGGATTTGATGCCCGCGACGTAGGCGTCCCTGATCAGCAGCTCCATGTGTTGGACAGCAGATACCGCCTGGCAAGCACAGTTCCGGCCGAGTACCCGCAAAGCACGCAGGAATTCGGCCTGTGATTCTCCGGGGTGTGGTCGCCTCGTGGCAAGGAGGTACCTGGCGTACACCTCATTTACTGCCTTTACGTACTGTCCCTTCAGCATCATTATCGCCTCCGTATACGAGGGGGAGTCTCTGATAAGAAGGAAAATTTGCGGGCTCACCCGTGCGTTGAGTATTTGAAGCTTTTGGAGGTCGGTGACGTTGGCGGTGGAGGATCCGAGGTAAGCTTCGAAGCAACTTAGCCAGTGCTCGAATGTCGCAGTGGCGTGGGCTGCTTGTGGGTCCAGCTCCAGGCGATCTGGCTTGAGTGACGAATTCATCTTAAACGTTTAGCTTATTAAATTGATGTGCCATCAATTAACACAAGATGAGTAGTGAACGAAACTGTGGCTTTAATAAGCTAAACAGAAAGCCTCCAGGCCACTGATCCCGAACTGGGGCAGGACCGGAGGTCAGCCACCTTTATACTGAGCCTGAGGGGAGGCGGAGCCATCAGGCAGTGGTTTACCACAATACATGTAGTACAGTAACAGTTTACCACAATACATATAATATACTAACAGTGGTTTACCACAATACTACAGTTACAGGATCGCCATAATCCACTTTGCTTGTTACATCTTCGAAGAACTCACCAAATTAGTCAAACATGATTTGCCTTTCATAAAACTATACTGGCTCTGATGGATAGAGCTTTGGCCTTCCAAATGTCCTGTTATACGTCCTTGATAATTGATCCTAACAATTTTCAAAGAACAGATATTAAACTAACTGTCTGTAATTTCCCACATTTTGCCTCCTTTCCTTTTTGAATAAGGGCATTATGTTAGCATTTTTCCAATCCACTGGAAACTTACCCGTGACCAGGGAATGTTGGAATATTATAACTAATGGGTCTACCACCTCTGCTGCCACGTGCTTTAACACCCTAGGATGGAGGCCATCAGGCCCTGGGGACTTTTCTGCCCTCAATCCCAAGAGTTTGTGGAGTACCATTTCCCTATTGATGCTAATTGTTCTAAGTTCCACTCTTTCTATTAACTCTGAATTGCCCATTCCTATAGGAATGATACTAGTGTCCTCCACTGGGAAAATTGAGGCAATGTATTGATTTCGCATTTTTGCCATTTCTGCGTTCCTCACTATTATGTCACCGGTTTCATCTTCCAAGAGGCCAACATTCACCTTAGCAACTCTCTTCCCTTTTATGTACCTGCAGAAGCTTTTGCAGTCCTTTTTTATATTCTGTGCTAGTTTTTTTTCGTAATTTACCTTCATTGACCTTTATTACTTTTTTAGTATTTTTAGCATCCCTTTGTTTATGTTTGAAAGTTCCCCAATCTTCCAGCCTTCCACTGGCCTTTGCAATGTGATATAACTTAGTTTTTGTCTTTATAATGTCCTTGACCTCCTTGTTTAGCCATGGATGTTTTTTACTCCTCTTACCATCTTTCTTCCCGACTGGGATATACTTTAGTTGTGAGGAATTGAGTATCCCCTTAAACAACTGCGACTGCTCATCTGCTGTCCTACATTTTAGCCTTCCTGCTCAGTCTATACGGGCCAAATCTGAACTCAAGCCTATGTAATTTCCTTTGTTTAATTCCAGAACACTCGTGTGGGACTCCACTTTCTTGCCCCCAACTGAATCTTGAATTCTACCATACTATAGTCATTACTCCCTCGTGGATCCTTAACTATGAGGTTATTAATTATCCCTCCTCATTACAGAATACCAAATCGAGAGTAGCCTCCTCCCTGGTTTGTTTCCAACATACTGTTCCAGGAAACAATCTCGAATGCATTCAATGAACTCTGCCATTAGGCTATTCTTTTATTATAATAATAATATAATAATCTTTATTGTCACAAGTAGGCTTACATTAACACTGCAATGAAGTTACTGTGAAAATCCCCTAGTCACCATACTCCAGCGCCAGTTCGGGTACACTGAGGAAGAATTCAGAATGTCCAAATTACTTAACAGCATGTCTTTCGGGACTTGTGGGAAGACACCGGAGCACTCGGAGGAAACCCATGTAGACACGGGGAGACGTGCAGATTCTTAACAGACAGTGACCCAAGCCGGGAATCGAACCTGGGACCCTGGTGTTGTGAAGCAGCAGTGCTAACCAGTGCCACCGTACCACCCTATTTGATTCCTCCAGTCTACGTGCATATTAAAATCACCCATTATTATTGCCTTATCTTTCTTGCAAGCTCCCTGTATTTCCTGGTTTATACTGTGCCCCACTCTAGAACTACTGTTTGGAGACCTATAGATTACTCCTACCAAGGACGTATTCCCTTTGTTAGTTCTTATTTCTACCCAGACTGATTCTACATCTTGATCGCCAGTGCTTATGTCATTTCTCATTACAACACTGATCCCTTTCCTCACCAGCAGGGCTTCCTTTCATCCTATCTTTCTGAAATACTGCATAGCCGAACAGACAGCACGCCGACAGTTCCAATTCATTATCGGCGACAGTGTGATAAAGTGAGGGGAGTCCAATGAGTTTCTTAAAAGTCTTTTTATTCTGCAACAGCATTATCCACACAGGGCCTGATTACATTTCACTGGGTCCTCGCTCCTTTTTAGCGGGCTCTACAGCAGCCGTCCTTTTATACTAGTGCTGGGTTAACTCAGTCCAATGAGCAGAGGGAAACAATCATCCCCATCTGGATGAGTCCTGTGCAGGTTATTACAGTACCCTTGGATATTCAATTCCCAGACCTGGGGCGGGATTCTCCGACCCCACGCTGCATCGGAAAATCGGCAGGGGGCGGCGTGAATCCTGCCCCCGCTGGCTGCCGTATTCTCCGGCGCCGGGGTTTGGGCGGGGGCGGGAATCACGCTGCACCGGTCGGTGGATGATGGCAGCGGCCCCCCCGGCGATTCTCTGGCCCGCGATGGGCCGAGTGGCTGCCCATTTACGGCGGGTCCCGCCGGTGTAAATCACAACAGGTCATTACCGGCGGGACCTGGCTCCACGGGCGGCCTGCAGAGTCATCGGGGGGGGGAGTGGGGGGGGATCTGGCCCCGGGGGTAGCCCCCACGGTGGCCTGGCCCGCGATCGGGGCCCACCAATCCACGGGCGGGCCTGTGCCGTGGGGGCACTCTGTCCCTCCGCACCGGCCGCTGTCAACCTCCGCCATGGCCGGTGCGGAGAAGAACCCCTCTGCGCATGCGCTGGGATAACGCCAGCACACGCTGCCGCTCCCGCACATTCGGCAACTAGCGGCGGCTGGCGGAGGCCCTTCAGCGCCGGTTGGCGAGGCGCCAAGCCCTTCCGCGCCGACTGGCATGACGCCACACACTCCGGCGCCAGCCTCGCCCTTAAAGGTGCGGAGGATTCCGTACCATTGGGGCGTCCGACGCCGGATTGGTTCACACCACTCCTCAGCGCCAGAGTGGCCCGCCCCACCGATTCGCGGAGAATCCTCCCCCTGGTCTCCTTGCAACCACGTTTCAGTAGTCCCCACCAAGTCTTTAACCTTTTGTTTCTATTTGCGCCGTTAGCTCATTAAGTTTGTTACAAGTGCTTCTTGCATTTAGATACAAAGCTTTTAAATTTGTTTTCATGTTAGATTTCCCATAGTCTTCCATAATTCCTTGGTGCATAAAGACATTCATCTGTTCTGTCCCCCACTTTTATTTTCTGGTAACCATCCACCACATTGCTAACCTGCACTCCTACCTCCTCCTTTAAATTGGGTTTTCTAGTTTCCCCTACAACAGAACCCACACTCCCCCTACTTTTACTACCCCCGATTACGACTACATTTCTTTTCTCTCCCCCCACTTGAATGGCTCCCTGTACCACGGTGCTGTGGTCAGTTTGCTCATCTATCCTGCAGTCTCCATTCCCATCCATGCAGGGAGCAAAAATCTCAAACCTGGTGGGCAAGGATAAAGGCAGAGGTTCTTGCAACGCTACCGCCTGGATCCCTCTACCTTCCTCACTCGCAGCCACACCCTCCTGTCTCTGACCACTGGCCAAATCTAAGTTAGTTTTTCTAAGGGGTGTGTCTGGCTCCTGATATAGAGTGTCCGGGTACCTCACCCCTGGATATCTACCCAGTGTGTTGCAGTGTCTGAAGCTCAGACTCCAGCTCATCGACTCTGAGCCGGTGTTCCTCAAGCAACCTCAACCACTTACTACAGTTATGGTCACTGGGTACCACAGTGGGGTCCATCAGCTCCACATCATGCAGAAACAACACATCATCTGACTCTCCATCTCTATTTTATTCAATTAGTTGTTAATTTGATTTTTAAACTCTTTAATTTTTTATTTTATCAACTTTTTTTTAGAATCTCTCTGTCCGCTTTCAGTGTCCTGTTCCTCTTGCATGACACCTAGTGGTCGGAGGCTGTATACACTTGTTATATACACTGTTACTGCATATATTACAAGCAGAACATCAGATAGTGGGAGCTTCTGCAAAGCCACCTGATTAAGTAGTAATATCAACCAAGTTAAACAATTCTCATGTTCACGTCTCTGCCTAGCAGGTAAGCAGTGCTTGGCATAAAAATACCAACATTTATGTATTGTGAAATCAAAATGGTTTCAGATAACAGGGATTTTCTAATCCCCACTGAATCATAGTTCATTAATATCAAAACAAATTTCACCTGCTGACCTGGATATCTCAATGGTGTTAGATAATTCCTATTCCTTTCACAACTTCAAACTTTGACCGTGTAAAAACAGAAGGACAAAGTGTGAATTGTATAATCAGTATTCGGTGGTGCCAGACACCAGGGGCGAGATTCTCCACACCCGTGCCAGTTGGGAGAATCGCCTGGGCCGCCAAGATTTCCCGCGACGCCGGTCCGACGCCCTCCCGCGATTCTCCCAAGCGGCGGGAACGGCCCCGTTGAGTTCCGCGGGCCGCAGGCCGGAGAATCGCCGGAGACACCCAAAATGGCGATTCTCCGGCACCCCCGCTATTCTCAGGCCCGGATGGGCCGAGCGGCCAGGTCAAAACGGCGGGTTCCCCCCCCGCCGCCGTCCACACCTGGTCGCTGCCGTCGGGAACAGCGCGGGAACGCTGGGGGGGGGCGGCCTGCGGAGGGGGGGGGATCCTGCACCTCAAATGTGGGATGGCCCGCGATCGGTGCCCACCGATCGTCGGGCCGTCCTCTCTGTAGGAGGACCTCCTTCCTGCCGCGGTCCCGCAAGATCCGTCCGCCATCTTCTTGCGGGTCGGACTCGGAGAGGACGGCCACCACGCATGCGCGGGTTGGCGCCGGCCAACCCGCGCATGCGCGGGTGACTCCAGTTATGCGGCGCCGGCCGCGTCATGTATGCGGCGCCGCCTTTACGCGGCAACAAGGCCTGCCGCGTGTAGATGACGCGGCCCCGCTCCTAGCCCATTATCGGACCCTGAATCTGTCGGGATAGGGGCCGTTTCACGCCGTCATGAACCTCAACGGCATGGGCACTTCGGCGCGTGAGTGGAGAATCCCGCCCCAGATTTTGGAATGATAGATTTTCAAATAAAGTCTAATACAATTAGACGGGCAGCACGGTAGCAACGGGCAGCACGGAACATTATGGTTAGGACAATTGCTTCACAGCTCCAGGGTCCCAGGTAGATTCCCGCTTGGGTCACTGTCTGTGCGGAGTCTGCACGTTCTCCCCATGTGTCCGTGGGTTTCCTCCGGGTTCTCCGGTTTCCTCCCACAGTCCAAAGATGTACAGGTTAGGTGGATTGGCCAAGCTAAATTGCCCTTAGAGTCCAAAATTGCCCTTAGTGTTGGGTGGGGTTACTGGGTAATGGGGATGGGGTGGAAGTGTGGACCTTGGGTAGGGTGCTCTTTCCAAGAGCCGGTGCAGACTCGATGGGCCGAATGGCCTCCTTCTGCACTGTAAATTCTATGTAAATTACCTTGAGAAATTTTTAAAAATAGCAGGGAGAGGTTCCACAGCTGTGGAATCAGAACATAGAATGAAAAGAAAACAAATCATCTCTGTGCCACTTGAGAGAAAAATGAAACTCTGCAAATACAGGCACACATATTCACATACAATCATTCAAATGTCAGTTAAATTTGAACGTTGGCAAAGAATCGGCACGTCATATTAGGAAGCTTTAAATTTCACTTGACATTGTTCCCAGTAGTTTTGGAGCACGAGCCAAATGAAGCTGTCAGAACATTTCCTCAACATAGTTTCATACCGCTTGCTGAAACTCTGAAATTATATCAGTGTTTACTAACATTCTTTTGAAACCACTTCATCTTAACACAAAATGAGGGTAAATTGGCCTATTTCCATTAATCTTAAAATTAAAATGCTGTCAATTATAGAATTAGCCAGCCTGTGTCAATGTATCAGCAATTTCATTGTTTGCAAATGTTTTGCAATTACATTATTAAGTAAATTAAGTCTGTTCAGCCACCAGGGAAACAGTGAGTTTTTAATCACTGGACTAGTAACCAGAGACCCAGAGCAATGTGCTGGGGATCCAGGTTCAAATCGCATCAGGGCCGATGGCGAAATTTGAATTCAGTCAAATAAATCTGGGATGAAATCATTGTTGATTGTCGTAAAAATCCATCTGGTTCACTAATAATCTTTAGAGAAGGAAATCCTTAGATGGTCTTGCCTACATGTGACTCCAGATCCACAGCAATGCGGATTAGAATCATACATTAATTAGATTCATAGAATCATACAGTACAGAAGCGGCTCTTTGGCCCATCAAGCCTGCACCAACAAAACAAAACTAATCGACACTAATCCCACTTCTCAGCACTTGGCCCATAGCATTGAATGTTATGACATTTCAAGTACACATCCAAGTACTTTTTTAAAATAGTGAGGTTTCCTGTCTTAACTACCTTCCCAGACATTGCATTCCAAATTCCGACCACCCTCTGGGTGAAAAGAATTTTCCTCAAATTCCCTTCCTGCCTTTCAATTTAAAATTATGCCCCCTTGTTATTGACCCTTTAATTAAGGGCAACAGCTGCTTTCTATAGACCCTATCCATGCTGCTCAAGAATCTTTTACACCTCATTTAGGTCCCCCTCAGACTTCCCTGCTCCAAAGAAAACAACCCGAGCTTATCCAGCCTCTCTTCATAGCTAAAATGCTCCATCCCTGACAACATCCTGGTGAAACTCCTCTGGACCCTCTCTAGTCCAATCACATCCTTCCTATAGTGCAGGGATCAGAGCTGAACACACTACTCTAGCTGTGGCCTAACCAATGTCCAACATAACCTCCTTGCTCTCATAATCCATGCCACGAGTGATAACGGTAATGTTGTGTTCTATGGCTCCCCTTATCATGAAGACACACATAGAACATATGAATAACGAGTATTTATTATTAAACACGTGGACAGGAAACCAACAAACTTATGTACAGACAATTATATCAAAGTTACTGGAAAGCTGTGATGAGTTGTGACTGTCCTGTTGTCCGTCCTGCTACCAACTGCCTGTGTCGCGTCAATCATCTGATATATATATGTGTTTCTGGCTCCACTTACTGGCAGGAGGTCATAACTCTCATTACATGTATTGATGATCAGCTTTATACATTGATACTGTTATATACAGCTACATACGTTGGTACAATTATATACAGCCAGAGACAGATATGTATATGTGCATATCACCACATCCCCCTTCCTTTGGAGACAAGTGCATTTACAACCACATTTCTGGAATGTTCAGTTACAAGTTCAGCCTATCAGGCTTGCGCCTAATTCTGGTCGACCTTCTGAGCACCTGCTGGGTTGGTGAGCATGCCTCACCTTCATCAATCGCTGGCCTTTCCCTCACCACCACAGTGGATGCATCATTAGTGCCAGGCTGTGCTGGACACTGTGTCTTTCTCTAGCTTGGGATTACACCCAGACACATCTACAGGGTGAAGAACAAAAGGTTGTTGTACAAAAAGTGCTTGTCGGTTCCAACGCAGACGTGAGCCATCCTCGGTAAACACCATATATGAGTGCGCACCCGCTTGATGAACAACCGTTGCCATTGATTCTGGTCCTTGATTCTGACCGTGTCCCTTATTTGCAAGGGCTGAATGCCCTTACAGACCTATCGTAGATCTCTTTCTGCTTTTGTTTCTGCAGAATCAGGTTCCTCTGGACCGTGGGCATCACCATGAAGGGCATTGTTGTCTGCAGCTGCCTGTTCATAGGTAGCTGTGCTGGTGACAGGCCATTTACCAGTGGGGCTGAACGGTAGCTGAGTAAGGTGAGATACACGTCTTCCCGGTTGTCCAGGACCTTCGTCAGCAGCTACTTCACAATGTATGCGCCCTTTTCCGCCTTCCCATTCAACGAGGATAGAACGGGCTCGAAATAATGTTTTTGAAGTCATGCCAGCAAGCAAACTTGGTCCATTCATGATTACTAATGGACCACTGTCCGACATGACAATAGATGGTATGCCATGCCGGGCAAAGATCGATTTGACCTGCTGAGCTGTCGCATTGGGCAGCTGTGTCAACTCTGGGTAATTGGAGAAATAGTCATTAATGACCAGGTAGTCTCTCCTCTGAAAGTGGAACAAGGCCATACCGACTTTCGGCCATGGGCTGGTAACAACGTCTTCCACATGCATGGGTTCCTTGCTCTGTCTGCAGCAAAACCTCGGACAGGTATCACATTGCCTTACCATACCCACAACGTCTTTGGTAATGCCCGGCCAATATATCGTCTCCCAAGCCCTACGTTTGCATTTTTCAATGCCAAGGTACCCTTCACCCTTCGTGAAGCTTTTTTAGCATGAGCGGCCTGAGAGAATGCGGATGACAATCCTGTGCTCCCTTAAAAGACTATTCACCTCACAGAGCTCGATACGAACATTATAGTATGCAGGGCAGGAGCCTTTTGGCCAACCTTCTTTGAGACACTGCTGACCTTCTGACGTACCAGATCTTTGGCCATTTCTGCCTTAATTAGCCTGGACTTCTCATCAGAGAGCGGCAGTGACACAGCCACCATGTCGCCATGTAGCTGAACCTCGTCAGCCACTGGACAGACCTCACTGATGGCGCAGCTCTCGAGAGTGTGCCTGCGACAGCCAGAAACTTGCCTGATGTGTACATCAGGTTAAAGTCATACCACTGGAGTTTCATCATGAGTCATTGTATCCTCGGGGACATCTGGCATAAGTTCTTGTGGACTATCGCAACCAGAGGCCTGTAGTTCATCTTAACCAAAAATGTGGGCAACCCATATACATAGTCATGACATTTTTCGAGGCCTGTGACTAGCCCCAGGCATTCCTTCTCGATTTGCGCATATCTGTGCTCTGCTTCCGTCATGGCCCTCAAAGCATAGGTCACCAGCAGCCAAACCCATTTGCACTCTGTTGCAGAAGTACTGCCCCAATTCCATCCTGAGACGCATCCGTGGAGATTTGTGTCTTCTTGGCCGGATCGTAAAATGCCAGGACAGTCGCCATTGTTCACGACGCACATAGCGCTTTCCATTCCTGTCCGTGCTTCGGTGACCACTGGAAGACTTTTAATTAAATATTTTTTTTATTCTACTCCTTTTTCATATTTTCTCTCAGGTTTACACCCAACAATAAACAATAATCAGTAACAAATGTAATGTTAATCCCCATATCAATAATAACGATCCCATCCTCCCACCAAACCCCCAAATATTAGCCCGCATGTTAACATAAACTAATGCCAAAGAGGAATCAGGAATCACCCATAGTCACCTTTAACACATACAGTCACCCTCCCTCCAACCCCCCTCCCCCCAACCCCCCTAATGTTCGATGTGATCCAATTCTCGAAAGTGCATAATAAATAACGCCCATGAATTGTAGAATCCCTCCATCCTTCCCCTCAATTCAAATTTGACCTTTTCAAGCATCAAGAATTCCAGCAGGTCCCCCCATCACGCCAGGGCACAGGGTGGAGAGGTTGATCTCCACCCTAACAGGATCTGCCTTCGGGCGATCAACGAGACGAAGGCTGCAACATCTGCCTCCGCACCCGTTTCCAACCCCGGCTGGTCCGACACCCCAAAAATGGCCTCCCGTGGGCCCGGGTCCAGTTTCACGTGCACCACTTTAGAGATTACCCTGAACACCTCCTTCCAGTCATCCGTCAGTTTTGGACAGGACCAAACATATGAATGTGGTTTTCGGGGGCCCCCTGCAACGTTCACCCCCTCAAAGAGCCGGCTCATCCCTGCCCTTGTAAGGTACGCTCTATACACCACTCACGTTCAGCTCTATCAACCCCAACCTCGCACACGAGGTGAAGGCGTTCACCCTCTGGAGCACAACATCCTTTTTAATGGATTCCCTGAGCTGTGATGTCTTTGAGGCAAGGTTGGGAATGAACTTTCCCACAAGTTAATCATGCCCAGAATGCGCAGCACACCCTTTTTGTCCATGGGTCTTGGCATCTTGATGATGGCCTTGATCTTTTCATCATCCGGTTGCACATCTTTGATGATAGACTATCTCTCAGAAAGGACCACAATACCATTGGTTTTAGGGTACTTTTGGATAGGGATGAGGCTAACCCTCGGGTTAAAGTGCTAAACTGTGGAAAGGCAAATTACAATAACATTAGACAGGAATTGAAAAATTTGGATTTGGTGCGGCTGGTGGAGAGTAAATCAACATCGGACATGTGGGAGTCTTTCAAGCGGCAGTTGATTAGGGTTCAGAAAAGCCAGGTTCCTGAGAGAAACAAGGACAAGTATGGGAAGTTTAGGGAGCCTTGGATAACAAGTGATATTGTGAACCTCGTCAAAAAGAAAAAGGAGGCTTTTGTACGGTCTAGAAGGGTGGGGACAGTTGAAACCCTTGAGGAGTATAAAGAAAGTAGAAAGGTACTTCAGCATGAAATTAGGAGGGCTAAGAAGGGTCATGAAAAGTCCTTGGCAAGTAGAATTAAGGGGAATCCCAAAGCTTTTTATTTATATGTAAAAAGCAAGAGGTTGACCAGGGAAAGGACCATTTAAATGCAGTGGGGGGAATCTATGTGTTGAGCCAGAAGAAATGGGTGAGGTACTAATGAGTACTTTGCATCAGTGTTCATCAAAGAAAAGGACTTTGTGGAAGATGATTATTGGGTAGGGTGTTTGGATAGACTGGGTCATGTTGACATCAAAAAGGAGGTATTGGGTGTTTTATAATATATTAACGCAGATACGTCTCCTGGGCCGGTATACCCCAGAATACTGAGGGAAGCAAGGGAGGAAATTGCTGGATCCTTGACTGACATCTTTGTATCCTCATTGGCTACAGGTGAGATCCCAGAGGACTGGAGAATAGCTAATGTGGTACCACTGTTTAAGAAAGGTAGCAGGGATAATCCAGGAAACTATAGGCTGGTGAGCCTCATGTCGGTAGCAGGTAAATTATTGGAGAGAATTCTCAGGGACAGGATTTATACCCATCTGGAAACAAGTGGATTCATCTGCGACAGACAGCATGTTTTTGTGAAGAGGAAATCAAGCCTTACTAACTTGATCAAGTTTTTTGAGGGGGTGACAAAGATGATTGATGAAGGGAGAGTGGAGGATGTTGTTTATGTGGACTTCAGTAAAGCCTTTGACACGGTGCCTCATGGCAGACTGGAACAAACAGTGAAGTCACATGGTATCAGAGGTGAGGTGGCAAGGTGATGTGAGGTGGCAAGGAGACAGAACTGATTCCATTATAGAAGGCAGAGGGTAGCAGTAGAATGGTGTTTTTCTGAACGGAAGGATGTAACTAGTGGTGTTCCACAGGGATCAGTGCTGGGGCCTCCGTTGTTTAGTAGTATACATAAACGAGTTGGAGGAAAATGTAGCTAGCCTGATTAGTAAGTTCGCGGATGACACCAAGGTTGGTGGAGTGGCAGATAGTGTTGAGGATTGTCAGAGAATACAACAGGACATAGATAGGTTGGAGACTTGGGCAAATAAATGGCAAATGGAATTTAATCTGGAAGAATGTGAGGTAATGCATTTCGGTAGGTCTAACATAAAGGGGAAATATACAGTAAATGGCAAAACCCTGAGGAATATAGAAAGTCAGAGAGGTCTGGGCGTACAGATCCACAGATCTTTGAAAGTGGTTACACAAGTGGACAAGGTAGTCAAGAAAGCATATGGAATGCTTGCCTTCATTGGACGGGACACAGAGTATAAAAACTGGCAAGTCATGCTGCAGTTATATAGAACCTTGGTAAGGCCGCACTTGGAATATTGCGCACAATTCTGGTCGCCACACTGCCAGAAGGATGTGGAGGCTTAAGAATAAATCGACCTGAGGTAAAAGACTAGATTTAAACTCATTCTTTTACCAGAGACAATTATTAGGGTTATCAGCCGGCGCCCTTCTATTTACAAAAGCTGATGGATACACAGCGAACAAATCCATTTCAGATGGGTGGCTTCATACAACACTTTTGCTGATGGCTAAAGAGGCCAATCCTTCAGAAGCAGGTTCTGGAACAAGAGCCACATACAACACTGTCAAGTGTCATTGTGGGTTGTTTTTTTCAGCATTGATATCTGCTGCCAAACTACTGTAGATACTTGTCATCATGGTGGTGCTTACAAGTACACAGGAGGTGGTGTCGCAATTTTTCTATCATCAGCTAATAACTTAAAGAATTAGATTGTTAAAACACCACTGTGAACTCTTATTTGTTTATGCCTCAATGTGTCCAAAATTTAAATATGCGTATTTCTAATGTCAATTTCTAGAGGACACACCATCTGAAAAATTTAAATAATTAAAGAACAGATTAATTAGCCATGATCTCCATTTCATCGGATTTAGTGCTTGTACCGGGGGAGAAAAATCATGTAGCTGCATTCTGCTCCACCTACTCATCATCTTAGGAGTCCTAGTTAAGGATTTTCCTGTGTTTAACATGAAATGTTAGCATTCATTTCGAGAGGGCTATAATATAAGAGCAGGGGTGCACTGCTGAGGCTTTATAAGGCTCTGATCAGACCCCATTTGGAATATTGAGAGTAGTTTTGGGCCCATATCTAAGGAAAGATCAGCTGGCCTTGGAGGGGGTCCAGAGGAGGTTCACAAAATGATCCCGGGATTGAAGGGCTTGTCATATGAGGAGCAGTTGAGAAATCTCCGTCTGTACTCGATGGAGTTTAGAAGGATGAGAGGGGATCTCATTAAAACTTTACAGAATACTGAGAGGCATAGACAGAGTGGACGTGGAGAAAGAAGCTGTTTCCACTGATAGTTGAAACTAGAACCCGAGGGCACAGCCTCAGACTGAAGGGGTAATCCTTTTAAACTGAGATGAGGAGGAATTTCTTCAGCCAGAGGGTGGTGAATCTGTGGAACTCATTGCCACAGGAGGCTGTGGAGGCCAAGTCACTAAGTGTCTTTAAGACAGAGATATATAGGTTCTCGCTTTAATAAAGGGGATCAGGGGTTATGGGGAGAAGGCAGGAGAATGGGGATGAGAAACAGTTCAGCCATGATCAAATGGCAGAGCAAACTCGATGGGCCGAATGGTCCAATTCTCCACCTATGTCTTTTGGTCCATGGCAGGGTTTTTCAAACTCAGGGTCACGACCCACAGGGGGTGTCAGGAGGGTCACGGAGCAACCGGTCCCGCCGTTCCCGTGGTGGTCCCAATCGCGAGAGAAGCACCAAACAGCCGTTATCAGATTTTAAATGGAAAATTGCAGCCACTGCCGTCTTTCTAATGGATACAGATTAGGCTGCATGGAGTCTTCCGGCCAGAAGTGGCAGCAGAGAGTAGGTCACATAGGAGGGAGAGAGAAAACAGAGAATTATAGACTAGTTAGCCTGACATCAGTGGTGGGGAAAATGCTGGAGTCAATTATTAAGGATGAAATACTGAGCATTTGAAAAGCTGTCATTGGCCTGCGGCGGAATCTTCTGGTCCCACTGTTGTCAACTGGATTTCCCATTGAATGCACCCCTCACGGCAAGGAAACCACTGCCGAGGTGCATCGTTGGTCATACCAGAAGATCCCACCGGTGTGAATGGCTGGAAAATTCCAGCCATAGTTTACTAACAGTATTGCGTCCAGCTTTATCTGCAAGTCCAGGACCGCAACTCCCACATCCTAAAACCAAAGATACAGGAACAGATGATGGCAATGCTTAAATATAACCCAAGGAGCAACAAGTGAAGAGCACAGTGGCTGAAAGGAATAGGAAGGGAACTGACTGCAGAAAAAGAACAGCACAGAAAAATCGTCAACCTAACTCCAGAAGAAGCAACAGTAAAAGGAAGAGATTTAATAAATCCTACTTCTGCCGAGTGCTTCAACTACTTGCAACACTTAGATTAAGCCAAGTGTCAGAACTGGTGTCACAGATATTCCAGGTAAGGAACTGCATCAGAACTTTCAGAAAAAAACTAGCAGAGAGCAGGTATTATACATGCCATCAGCAGTAGTGCATAAGACATTAAAATCTGACAGGCATAAATGAAGACGCAGCATCATATGAAGTAGTTATTAAAACCTTCAATACTTATTTTAAGCTTCCCAAGAACACCATAATTGAACAAGCAGAATTTAATAAGCACACCCAAAGACTGTGTTGGAGCATAGATTCTTTTATTCATGAACTATATCGATCAGAAGAAAATTGTGAATATGGAGCCCTCGAGGACTAACTATTTCAAGATCACTTTGTCTTGAGAGTCTTAGAAGAGACACTCTCCAGTTTTTTTCAGTCACAGAAAACTTGATCGTATCAAAAACGGTACAGATAGTGAGGCAAGCAGCAGAAGAGAGAAAGCAAAAGAATTTTTATGCGAGGCAACAAAGAAGTCTTGTGGAGAAAAAAGTTTGGCAAAGTCCAGTTTACAGCACAAAAACATTGTAGTGCACTTAGTCCCAAACAGAGTCGAACAGAAAAGGATGCAGCAGCCTTTATTATTCAGCTCCATTATTCAGGTTCCTCATTGTGGTGGGAAAAGGATGCATTGGCATGAAGAGAGGCCATTTTAAATCAGTTTGCCACAGCAAACAGCTTTCAACCAAACAATTGAAGGAGAAACAGACAAGATCACATACCATTCAGGAAATTAAAGAGATTCGGGAGAATGAAGATGAAAAGGAACCAGAAGTGCCATTGTTGGGAGAAATCACAGGATCAAATGGAAATTTTTGGAGTGCAGATATGGTCAACTAACGTAAAACCAACTTGAGGTTAGATACTGGAGCAGGGATTTCATTTTTGTCAGAGAGGTGGCTAAAAGCAGAGATTCCAGCCATCAATTATAGGATTACATGGTTCAGGAAGGATTCAGCTGAAAGACTGCAAAACTCCAACATAAAGGAAGAGAAATTACAGAAACCTTGTATGTCACTTTAATCAATAATGTTCACTTATAAACCAAAAAAGGTTGAACACATTTACAACCCATCTACAAAGTCAATGAACTAGTAAGCTCAGAAAAAAGCAATAGCATTAAGGGCAGAATTCCCAAAACTATTCAGAGGTCTGGGAAAGCTAAAAACAGCCTATCGCATTACACTGATTCATAGAATGATTCATGGAATCCCTATAGTGCAGAAGAAGGCCATTTGGCCCATCAAGTCTGCACCGACCCTCTGAAAAAATACCCTTCCCAGGCTCAATCCCCGCCCGTTCCTGTAACCCCACTTAACCTGCACATTTTTGGACATGAAGGGACAATTGATCATGGCCAATCCAGCTAACATTGACATCTTTGGAGCAGATGCAAATGTGCCACAAGGAAGATCCCACACCCGCATTTTAAAGATGATGAAACAAGAAACAGAGTGCATGCTGCATCTGGGAGTCATCTCACCAGCTACCATAACCACACATTGATGTTGAGGGTTCCGGTACCTAAGTGGCTCAATATGCATGTACGTTGACCTCCCGCTATTGAAAGGGAGATGCACCCAATGACATCTGTGGATGAGAGACTGGCAAAGATAGCAAAAAGTAATTTTTGTACAAAGTTGGATGGTAACTGTGATTTATGGCAACTAGCTCTGGATGAGGAATCCAAACTACTGGCAAAGATTTTCCACCACCTTACAATGTTGCGGAGCTCAATCACTTAAAGGGAATGGTCAATCGGGCAGCGGAGTTCCTCCCTAATTTGGCACATATGAACAAACCACCAAGACAACTGCTCAGATAAGAACAAGCATGATGTTGGGGAGAACAACAGCAATATCATTCAACTTCAAAAACATGCTCATTTCATCAGACACACTGGCACAATATATAATATATAGATAGTTTAAGTGAGTGCGCAAGAGTCTGGCAGATGGTGTTCAATGTTGATAAATGGGAGGTCAACCACTTTGGTAGGAATAACAGCAAAATGGACTGTTAATTAAATGGTCAAAAATTGCAGCATGCTGCTGTGCAGAGGGACCTGGGAGTCCTTGTGCATGAATCACCAAAAGTTAGTTTGCAGCTGCAGCAAATAATCAAGGCGGCAAATGGAATTGTGTTCTTCATTGCCAGAGGGATGGAATTTAAAAGCAGGGAGGTTCTGTTTCAGCTGTTAAGGGTGTTGGTGAGGCCATACCTGGATTACGGTGTACAGTTTTGGTCTCCTTACTTGAGAAAGGATGTACTGGCCCTGGAAGGTGTGCAGAGGAGATTCACTAGGTTGATTGAAGTTGAGAGGATTGGCTTGTGAGGTGAGACTAAGTAGACTGGGACTGTACTCATTGGAATAAGAAGAATGAGGGGGAATCTGATAGAAACATATAAAATTATGAAGGGAATAGATAGGATAGAAGCAGGGAGTTGTTTCCACTGACAGGTGAAACTAGAACTAGGGGACATAACCTCAAAATAGAGGGGAGCAGATTTAGTACCGAGTTGAGGAGAAACTTCTTCACCCAAAGGGTCATGAATCTGTGGAATTCCCTGCCCAGTGGAGCAGTTGAGGCTACCTCATTTAATATTTTTAAGACAAAGCTAGATAGATTTTTTTAAACAGTAAAAGAATAAAAGGGTACGGTGAGCAAGCGGATAAGTGGAGTTAAGTCCACAAAAAATCAGCCATGATCTCATTGAATGGCAGAGCAGGCTCGAGGGGCCAGATGGCCTACTCCTAGTACTTATGTTCTTGTGACCCAGAACTGCTCACAGTAGTTGCTCTAGATGTATCAGAAACCTGACTGAGATATTCCAGATCCTCAAAAACCGGAATAGACCTGTATATTATGCATCCAGGTAATAAACCAAAACTGAAAAAAGGTACACGGTGATTGAAAAGGATACACTGGCCGCCACATGGATCCAGAACAGGAGGACAAAAATCTTAATCGAAGTAGTAGTCATACAGATCGATCATAATAACATTTTCACCAACAACCACACAGAAGCTAAACAACATGAAGAATGCGCTAAAATCAGAGAATACTGTGAAAATGGATGGCTAGAATATGCTCCCAATAATATCCTTATCAGTAGTTCAAGCAATGCAAGCATCTCAGTATTGCGGACAGCTTATTAATCTATGATGAGAGTGTAATAACCTGCACGGAATACACAGGGCTGGATTGATTGTTTTCCCCATGTGGCTCGAAGAATATGAGCTCTCCCATTAACTAGAGAGAGAGAGGGAAAGAGACCCGGTGAGGTTCAATTGGGCCTCTTTGTAAATATTACGTATTATAAATAAACGTATTCTTTGTGTTACTCGTCTGACTTCCATTGCCTTTATTAAACATGAAGAAACTGAAACTGTCAACGTGCTACTCTGCCGCCTACCCAATTTCTCCGTGACTTTGCTTCTCTTGGGACTAAGGTATACCATTGGCTACTTCACTATGCCTTTGCTTGGTTGATTGGATGCTTTGGACCTGCAGTTCAGTCTTGGAATCTGTATGTGGAACGCTTGCAATATCCTTTCAGTGCAAATAACATAACTGAACATGAGCGCCGGACTGTGATTCTATTGACAGTCTGCGGTGCGCACATATTTGGCATAATTAGGGGCCTCATGTTTCTGGCAACGCCAGATATGGCAACATTTGACCAGCTCATCGCACTGGTGGGGAATCATTTCAACCTGACACCATCCATCATTGTGCAATGGTACAGATTCAATGCGGTGGGTGGAAAGGGAGTCAGTTGCAGAGAAATTTTCCTGGTTATGGAAAATCACAGAGTTTTGTGAATAAAGGGCACTGTTGGCGGATGGGCTTCATGTTTTTTTTGTTTGCGGTCTTAACAATCTCGACATACAAAAAAGGCAAGGCTTCGAAGTGAAAATTGCCCAACATTCCAGCAGGCTTTGCAAATTTCTCTTCAACAGGAGAGGGCCGCTTGGGCATGCAGGAGCTTCAAGGAATGGAGGTAAATGTGATTCGATGCACACCCACCGTGCCTTTCAGCGAGTAGAACAAACAACCACGATGCAGTAGGCCAGAGGTCTCAAGGCCCTAGGCCGCGGGTACACCCTCTTCAAATTCAGGAGGAGCCATTGGAGAAGTGTGGGCATTGGAGTCGCCAAAACTGCCGGTAGCGTGAGGGAAAACACCCTGACCACCCGGGACGAGGCAGGCATCAGCCCCAAGCTTGGGCCCTACATTTGGATGACTCTGAAGAAGCTGCAGACGAGTCAGAAACACAGCTGAACTGTGTGGCTGCAGCACAAGTGGCCTCTATTTGCATCCTGGTACGGATCAACGGGCACTTAATTCGGATGGAACTGGATACGGGTGCTGCTGGTGGAGAGAGTGAGAGAGCAGAAACCAAGCAAGGAAGGCAGCAGCCATAGTGTGGGAGGGGAAACGGCCATGGACAAAGGAGGCAGTGACCTAGGAGTGAGGGACAGAGATGAGAGTATGTGTGTGAGAGAGAGAGAGAGCACAAGCAAGCAAGCGTGCAGGAGACGAGTATGTAAGAGAAGGGTAGGTGGGTATGAGAGAGAGGAAGGCCAGTATGTGAGAGAGAGTGTGTGTGTGTGTGTGTCTATTAGAGCGGTTAGGGGCAGCATGTGGCGCAGTGGATAGCACTGGGACTGCGACGCTGAGGACCAGGGTTCGAATCCCGGCCCTGGGTCACTGTCCGTGTGGAGTTTGCACATTCTCCCCATGTCTGCGTGGGTTTCACCACCACAATCCAAAGATGTGCAGGTTAGGTGGATTGGCCACGCTAAATTGCCCCTTAATTGGAAAAAAAAAAAATTTTAATTGGGTACTCTAAATTTATTTTTAAAAAGAAAAAAAAAATTAGAGCGGTTAGTGTGGGTGAATGTTGAAATATGGATGAGAATGTGAATGAGTGTGCACGCATGCATGCACTTGTGCTTGATATGAGAATCCATCTCTCCAGCAGCATTCTTAATACTAAACAAACTTGAGCAAAAGAAGCAGTATCACTCCTATTAAAAATGACAAAATGGACTTAAGCAATTATAGAACATAGAACGATACAGCGCAGTACAGGCCCTTCGGCCCACCATGTTGCACCGACATGGGAAGTCAAAAAAACAAAAGCCATCTAACCTACACTATGCCATTATCATCCATATGCTTATCCAATAAACTTTTAAATGTCCTCAATGTTGGCGAGTTCACTACTGTTGCAGGTAGGGCATTCCACGGCCTCACCACTCTTTGCGTAAAGAACCTACCTCTGACCTCTGTCCTATATGTATTACCCCTCAGTTTAAGGCGATGTCCCCTCGTGCTAGCCATTTCCATCCGCGGGAGAAGGCTCTCACTGTCCACCCTATCTAACCCCCTGATCATTTTGTATGTCTCTATTAAGTCTCCTCTTAACCTTCTTCTCACTAATGAAAACAACCTCAAGTCCATCAGCCTTTCCTCATAAGATTTTCCCTCCATATCAGGCAACATCCTGGTAAATCTCCTCTGCATCCGTTCCAAAGCTTCCACGTCCTTCCTATAATGAGGTGACCAGAACTGTACGCAATACTCCAAATGCGGCCGTACCAAAGTTTTGTACAGCTGCAACATGACCTCATGACTCCGGAGCTCAATCCCTCTACCAATAAAGGCCAACACTCCATAGGCCTTCTTCACAACCCTATCAACCTGAGTGGCAACTTTCACGGATCTATGTACATGGACACCGAGATCCCTCTGCTCATCCACACTTCCAAGAATTTTACCATTAGCCAAATATTCCGCATTCCTGTTATTCCTTCCAAAGTGAATCACCTCACACTTCTCTACATTAAACTCCATTTGCCACCTCTCAGCCCAGCTCTGCAGCTTATCTATGTCCCTCTGTAACCTGCAACATCCTTCCGCACTGTCGACAACACCACCGACTTTAGTGTCGTCTGCAAATTTACTCACCCACCCTTCTGCACCCTCCTCTAGGTCATCTATAAAAATGACAAATAGCAACGGCCCCAGAACAGATCCTTGTGGTGCGCCACTTGTAACTGAACTCCATTCTGAACATTTCCCATCAACCACCACCCTCTGTCTTCTTTCAGCTAGCCAATTTCTGATCCCCATCTCTAAATCACCCTCAATCCCCAGCCTCCGTATTTTCTGCAATAGCCTACCGTGGGGAACCTTATCAAACGCTTTACTGAAATCCATATACACCACATCAACTGCTCTACCCTCGTCTACCTGTTCAGTCACCTTCTCAAAGAACTCGATAAGGTTTGTGAGGCATGACCTACCCTTCACAAAGCCATGCTGACTATCCCTAATCATATTATTCCTATCAAGATGATTATAAATCTTGTCTCTTATAATCCCCTCCAAGACTTTACCCACAACAGGCGTGAGGCTCACCGGTCTATAGTTGCCGGGGTTGTCTCTACTCCCCTTCTTGAACAAAGGAACCACATTTGCTATCCTCCAGTCCTCTGGCACTATTCCTGTAGCCAATGATGACATAAAAATCAAAGCCAAAGGCTCAGCAATCTCTTCCCTGGCTTCCCAGTGAATCCTAGGATAAATCCCATCAGGCCCCGGGGACTTATCTATTTTCAGCCTGTCCAGAATTGCCAACACCTCTTCCCTACGTACCTCGATGCCATCTATTCTAATAGCCTGGGTCTCAGTATTCTCCTCCACAACATTCTCTTTTTCCGGAGTGAATACTGATGAAAAATAATCATTTAGTATCTCGCCTATCTCTTTAGACTCCACACACAACTTCCCATCCCTGTCCTTGACTGGCCCTACTCTTACCCTAGTCATTCTTTTATTCCTGACATACCTATAGAAAGCTTTTGGGTTTTCCTTGATCCTACCTGCCAAATACTTCTCATGTCCCCTCCTTGCTCATCTTAGCTCTCTCTTTAGATCCTTCCTCGCTACCTTGTAACTATCAAGCGCCCCAACTGATCACACCTCATCTTCACATAGGCCTCCTTCTTCCTCTTAACAAGAGATTCCACTTCTTTGGTAAACCACGGTTCCCTCGCTCGACGCCTTCCTCCCTGCCTGACCGGTACGTACACGCAGTAGCTGTTCCTTGAACAAGCTCCACATATCCAGTGTGCCCAACACTTGCAGCCTGCTTCTCCAACCTACCCCCCCCCCCCCCCAAGTCATGTTCTAATGGCATCATAATTGCCCTTCCCCCAGCTATAACTCTTGCCCTGCGGGGTATACTTATCCCTTTCCATCACTAACGTAAACGTCACCGAATTGTGGTCACTGTCCCCAAAGTGCTCACCTACCTCCAAATCTAACACCTGGCCTGGCTCATTACCCAAAACCAAATCCAATGTGGCCTCGCCTCTTGTTGGCCTGTCAACATATTGTGTCAGGAAACCCTCCTGCACACATTGTACAAAAAATGACCCATCTAATGTACTCGAACTATATCTTTTCCAGTCAATATTTGGAAAGTTAAAGTCTCCCATAATAACTACCCTGTTACTTTCGCTCTTATCCAGAATCATCTTCGCCATCCTTTCCTCTACATCCCTAGAACTATTTGGAGGCCTATAGAAAACTCCCAACAGGGTGACCTCGCCTTTCCTGTTTCTAACCTCAGCCCATTCTACCTCGGAAGAAGAGTCCCCATCTAGCATCCTCTCCGCCACCGTAATACTGTTCTTGACTAACAGCGTCTCACCTCCCCCTCTTTTGCCTCCTTCTCTGAGCTTACTAAAACACCTAAACCCCGGAACCTGCAACAACCATTGCTGTCCCTGCTCTATCCATGTCTCCGAAATGGCCACAACATCGAAGTCCCAGGTACCCAACACTGCCAGTTCCCCTACCTTATTTTGTATACTCGAAATTAATTAGTTGAATAAGAGAACTTCTTAAGTATAATAAATGGATGCATGTAGTAAAATAGAAAAGACTTTCATCGATTTTTGTTTGTTTGTACCTATTGCATAAAAACAGTAAATTTTGTGTGGTTTAACTCTTCAACACAATAAGGATGTTTCTCAGGGTCATTACCTCTGGGAGGTCAAAATGGTTCCATGGTCAGAAAGGTTTGGGAAACCCTGCTCCAAAACAATTGGTTGGCTTGGACAGCTTTATGACATTATTGTATCTGTGATAGGCTGGACAGTAGAACAGGTTAAATACAGAAGGTTTCATGAGGGCTTGCATCCCTGGTTAGCTGACAAGAAAACCTCTGTCGTAGTTAGTAACACATTATCAAATAGGTAAAAGGGCTCACTCATTGGAGTGAAAAGTTACTGTAGGATATCAAGGAGAGGCAGAAGTCATCTCCTTTCTACTTTGGGACAGGTCGTTGTCCTCCAAGCATCACCTGTGCACTGCTCACTGGCCCCTGTCAGAAGTCAAAAGAAACTATTCTTCTCCTCAACATCCTGATCACCTATTAGCCCCAACACCTCTGGTAAGGCACCCACCCCCACCCTGATTGCTGGCATGGCCACCACCCCTCCTCAGTATACCTCTTTATCATCACCACCCCCTCCAGGCCTGCCCCTCATTTCCGCCCCCCCCCCCTTCAAGCTTACCTAATGGCAGTGCCAACCTGGCACCTTGCAGTCCAAGGGGGTGATAAATATGTGGGTACCCTCCCTAAAAATCACCTGGGGAGCTGAGGAGGTTTCCTTCATAGGCTGTTGGGGATCAGGGGGCTTCTGCTGGAAGGAGTCAGGTCGGGAGTCTTTCTTGGGGTGAGGTTGTTTAGGTGTCTTCCCATCTGCAGACTTTAAGCCATTTAAACAGTCTGTCAGTATGCCAAGTTTAATGATCTGTGAGGTTACGGTAAAATGATTCCCTTTAATGTGGTGGAAACCTTTGAAGTGGTTTTCTCACAGTAAATTTCATTGCTCTTTCAAGTAATCAAGCGAATTTGTAGGTCTAGAACGCTAAAAGCTTTAAACTGCATTGTTTTAATTCAATTTCTCGCAGCATTGCATCTTAAAAGCATTTTGATTGACAGGTTGAGGCAGGTTCAAAGGGTTGAAGATTGTTTATTTATATAGCTCTGCAAGGCTCTATTAACTTACGGGAGAAGCTGGTTTTCTAACTGCAGGGTTTTTTAAAAGAGGGCTGTGTCTTTATTCTCAAGTGCTTTCGAGAAAGAACAGGTGCTCCCCACACCTGCTCTTCCTGAGAAGCACTTGAGAACAAAGACTGTTAAAAAATCTGTGGTTAGAAAACCAGCTTCTACTCTGAGTTAATGGATCCCTGCAAAGCTATATAAATAAACAATATTTTTAAAAATAAATTTAGAGTACCCAATTCATTTTTCCAATTAAGGGGCAATCTAGCCTGCACATCCTTGGGTTGTGGGGGTGAAACCCACACAAACACGGGGAGAAGGTGCAAACTCCACACGGACATTGACCCAGAGCCGGGATCGAACCTGGGACCTCGGCGCCGTGAGGCAGCAGTGCTACTCACTGTGCCACCGTGCTGCCCCATAAATTAACAATCTTAATCCCCACCCCCTTTGAACATCAACACTGCACAATCTCTCATCATGTAAAAAAAAACCTTGCATTTCTGTTTTTCTCACAAAGTGGATAACGTTATGTTTCATAGAATCATAGTATTTACAGTGCAGAAGGAGGCCATTCGGCCCATTGAGTCTGCACCAGCCCTTGGAAAGATCATCACGCTTAAGGCCACACCTCCACCTCATCCCCATAACCCTGTAATCCCATCTAATCTTTTGGACACTAAGTGGCAATTTAGCATGGCCAATCCACCTCACCTGCACACCTTTGGACTATGGGAGAAAAGTGGAGCACCCAGAGGAAACTCACGCAGACAGAGAGAAAGTGCAAACTCCGCACGGTCACTCGAGGCCCGAATTGAACCCAGGGCCCTGGAGCTGTGAGGCAGCAGTGCTAACTACTGTGCCACCATGCCACCCTATTTCTCCACATTAGATTTCATCTGCCCTGTTCTTACCCACTCACTTAGCCTGCCTAAATCCTCTTGAAACCTCTTTGTACCCTTCCTCACAATTCGCATTCCCACCTCGTTGTCATTAACAAACTTGCAAATATTACACTTTGTCCCTATCATTAATGTGGATTGTGATTAGCTGACGCCCAAACATCAATCCTTTCAGTGCCCCATTAGTCAGAGCCTGCCAACCTGAGAATTATCTGCTCATTCCTGCCCTGTCTTCTGTCTGTTAACCAATTCTCAATCCATGCCAGTATATTACATGTAATCCCACATGCTTTAATATTGCTTTCTAAACTCCTGTAGGGAACTTACCAAAAGCCTTCCGAAAATTCAAATATACCACCACCATTGGTTCCCCTTTATCCATTCTACTACTTGTATCCTCAAGACACTCCGTTGGTTTGTCAACCATGACTTCTCTTTCATAAATCCCAATCCTACCATTATTTTCTCAGTTGCCAGTTATCACATCCTTTATCATAGATTCTAATATTTTCCCAATTACTGATGCCGAGCTATCAAGTCTGTAGTTCGCAGTTTTTTTTCTCCCTCCTTTCTTAAATAGTGGGGTTACATTTTCTACCTCCCAATGTGCAGGAACCATTCCAGAATCATAAACATTTTGAAAGATTTTATATAGTATACGTATACTTTCTGCCCAATTACTTTTTAACATTTTGCAGTTATAAAATCAGATTATTTCATCAAAAGAAGTTTATCAAAATTCAGTTTAATTAATAGACTACAACTTGCGACATCTACTAAAATTTTAGTAAAGTAAGATTCATGCATATGATCAAAGTATTTGGAGCCTTTCCCACATCAATTAAAGTTACGCAGCAATGACATCTGTAAACACTTCACTGCGTTCTGTTTATACTGAAAATTATGAACCATATGCCTTAATGTAAAATGAAGTCAGTCACTATTTTGCTTAAATGTTATAACTGTGGCAGCCATAGTACAGATTATAGTGTTTAAATATGTTCAACATAAAATTACCATAATATTAATTAGGTGCTTTTGGATCATTTACGTAATGAGCCTGTGAAAATAAATTTTAAAACTTGTGTGTGATATTTTGTGTTTAAACGAAAGGCATCACTTCAGGCAGCTGTTGTCAGATCTTTTTAAATCTAGCTCCCTCTATGTTGCTCCGATTCCTCAGCAGTGTGTTTCCAATACAGCCTCAAAAAAAACCGACTCCCATTTCCCACACTATCCATCCTGCAGTCTCCCACAAATTAGGAACATTTGCATTCCACAGACTGGGAATGCCCAAGCTTTATATTTCTGTGCACATGTACCATCGAATCTAAGTTCGTAGCAGTTTCCCAAAACGTGCATATAGTACATCTAAAGTTGCTTACCCTTCTTAGACTTAGAATTTTTCAAACTGAAAAAAAATCTCTTAAACGGCTCTCTCAAACTTTCAGACCTAAAAAATTCAAAAGCACAACCTAGCAAATAAGAAACTAATATGCATAAAGGACTGTATTGTTTGGTAGTCAAGGTACAAATTGTCACGGTTTGAGGCCCCATCTGATCCACAAGTCACAATTTGGACACTCTTATTGTAGACACATATTCCTGAGAAACTGCACGAAGACTGTCCAACCAATAGAAGGCCAAGTAAAATTTAAACTCCAGTTGCAGATTTTTTTTTTAAAATAATTTTTATTAAGGTTTTCATCGAATATCAATAACAAAATGAAAAAGGAACCCAACAGGGTTAAGTACACAACACCGTCTAGAAAAGCAACCCACCATACCCCCCTTCCCCCTGTACATAAATAATAAATTAACATTAACACCCCGACTTAACACAACAGGTATATACACCACCTCAGACCCTCCAGTGTGAATAACAGAAACAAAAATAAAGTAAACCCCCCCCCCCGGCGAGTTGCTGCTACAGACCAATGTCTACCATTCTGCCAGAAAGTCGAAGAAAGGTTGACACCGCCTAAAGAACCCTTGTATCGACCCTCTCAAGGCGAATTTCCCCCAAAGAACCGGCTCATCCTTGTCCCGGTAGTGTGCCCTGTGCAGTACCTTAAACTGTATGAGGCTGAGCCTCGCACACGAAGAGGAAGAGTTCACCCTCCCTGGGGCATCTGTCCCCGTCCCTTCCGCAATCTCTTCTCCCAACTCCTCCTCCCACTTACCTTTCACCTCCACCACCGAGGCCTCCTCCTCCTCCTGCATCACCTGGTAAGTTTCCGAGATCTTCCCCACTCCCCCCCCCCCCCCCCCCCCCCCCCCGAGAGCACCCTGTCCTGTACTGTGTGTGGCAGCAGCCGCAGGAATTTCACCACCTGCCGCCTGGCAAACGCCTTTACCTGTAAGTACCTGAAGGTGTTCCCCGGGGGGAGCCCGTACTTCTCCTCCAGCACACCCAGGCTCGCAAACTTCCCGTCCACAAACAGGTCCCCCAACCTTCGTATCCCTGCCCTGTGCCACCCCGAAAACCCTCCATCTGTACTCCCTGGGACGAACCGGTGGTTCCCCCGTATTGGGGTCCACACCGAGGCCCCAACGTCCCCCCTGTGCCGCATCCACTGCCGCCAGATTTTGAGGGCAGCCGCCACCACCGGGCTCGTGGTATACCTCCTTGGAGGGAACAGCAGCGGCACCGTTGCCAGCACCTCCAGACTCGTACCCACACTGGACGCCGTCTCCAGCCTCTTCCATGCAGTCCCCTCCCTCTCCATCACCCACTTGCGCACCATTGTCGCATTGGCGGCCCAGTAGTACCCACAGAGGTTGGCAGCGCCACCCCCCCCCCCCCCCGGTCTCTACTCCGCTCCAGGAACACCCTTCCCACCCTCGGAGTCCCTCGCGCCCACACAAACCCCATTATACTCCTGTTGACCCGCCTAAAAAAGGCATTCGGGATAAACACGGGGAGGCACTGGAACAGGAACAAAAACCTCGCGAGCACCGTCATTTTGACTGACTGCCCCCTACCCGCCAAGGACAGCGGCAACGCGTCCCACCTCTTGAACTCCTCCTCCATTTGCTCCACCAGCCTTGTGAAATTATGCCGAGCAGGGCCCCCCAGTTCCTGACCACCTGGACCCCCAAATACCTGAAGCTCCTCTCCGCCCTTTTTAGTGGGAGCTCGCCAATCGCCCTCTCCTGGTCCCCTGGGTGAACCACGAACAGCTCGCTCTTCCCCATGTTGAGCTTGTACCCCGAAAAATTCCCCGAATTCCCTAAGAATCCTCATTACCTCCGCCATTCCCCCCACCGGGTCCGCCACATAGAGCAGCAAGTCGTCCGCATAAAGCGACACCCTATGCTCCTCCCAACCCCGCACCAACCCCCTACAGTTCCTCGACTCAGTCAGTGCCATAGCCAGGGGACCAATCGCCAGTGCGAAGAGCAGGGGGGATAGGGGACACCTCTGCCTCGTCCCTCGGTGCAACCGAAAGTACTCGGACCTCCTCCTGTTTGTGGCCACACTAGCCATCGGGACTTCATATAACAGCCTAACCCACCTGACAAACCCCTCCCCAAACCCAAACCTCTTCAGCACCTCTCACAGGTACCCCCACTCTACCCTATCGAAGGCTTTCTCAGCGTCCATCGCCACCACAATCTCCGCCTCCCCCTCCCTCGCCGGCATCATGATAACGTTCAAAAGCCTCCGCACATTCGCGTTCAACTGCCTCCCCTTCACGAACCCCGTCTGGTCTTCGTGAATGATCTGCGGCACACAATCCTCAATCCTCGTGGCTAAGACCTTCACCAGCACCTTGGCATCTACATTTAGCAACAAAATTGGTCTGTACGACCCACACTGCAGGGGATCCTTGTCCCGCTTCAGGATCAAGGAGATCAGTGCCCGGGACATCGTCTGGGGCAAAGCCCCCCCCTCCTTTGCCTCATTGAAGGTCCTAACTAGCAACGGGCCCAACAGGTCCATATATTTTTTATAGAATTCGACCGGGAAATCGTCCGGCCCCGGTGCCTTCCCCGCCTGCATGCTTCCTATCCCTTTGGTCAGCTCCTCCAGCCCAATCGGGGCCCTCAGTCCCTCTCCACCTTCGGAAACCTCAATTGGTCCAGGAAGCGGCCCATCCCTCCCTCCTCCCGTGGGTTCTCGGATCGGTACAATTCCTCGTAAAAGTTCCTGAAGACCCCACTGATGCCAACCCCACTCCGCACCACACTCCATCCCCTGTCCTTAACTCCCCCGATGTCCCGAGCAGCGTCCCGCTTCCGAAGCTGATGCACCAGCATCCGGCTTGCCTTTTCCCCATACTCGTAAATCGCCCCCTGGGCCTTCCTCCACTGCACCTCCACTTTCCTGGTGGTCACCAGGTCGAATTCGGCCTGGAGACTGCGCCGCTTCCTCAACAATCCTTCCTCGGGCACCTCCGCATACCTCCTGTCTACCCTCGCCATCTCCCCCACCAGCCTCTCCCTCTCCCCCCGCTCCCTCCTCTCCTTGTGGGCCCTAATGGAGATCAGCTCTCCCTTAACCACCGCCTTCAGCACCGCCCATACCATCCCCACTCGGACCTCCCCGTTATCGTTGGCCTCCAGGTACCTCGCTATACTTCCTCGGACCCGCTCGATCACCTCCTCGTCCGCCAACAGCCCCACCTCCAAGCGCCACAACAGGCGCTGGTCCCTCTCCTCCCCCAGCTCTAAGTCCGCCCAATGCAGGGCGTGGTCCGAAATGGCTATCGCCGAATACTCGGTATCCTCGACTCTCGCTATCAGCGCCCTGCTCAAAATAAAAAAGTCAATTCGGGAATAAGCCTTATAGACATGTGAGAAGAATGAAAATTCCCTAGCCCCCGGCCTTGCAAATCTCCAAGGGTCCACACCTCCCAACTGGTCCATAAACCCCCTCAGCACTCTAGCCGCCGCCGGCTTCCTACCCGTCCTAGACCTGGAGCGATCCAGTGCCGGATCCAGCACCGTGTTAAAGTCTCCCCCCATTATCAGGCCCCCCACTTCCAAGTCTGGGATCCGACGCAACATACGCCGCATAAAACCCGCATCGTCCCAATTCGGGGCATATACATTGACCAGTACCACCCTCTCTCCCTGCAACTTACCACTTACCATTACATACCTACTGCCATTGTCTGCCACAATGCTCGACGCCACGAATGACACCTTCTTTCCCACCAAGATCCCCACCCCTTGATTTTTGGCATCCAGCCCCGAATGAAAAACCTGACCTACCCACCCTTTCCTCAATCTTACCTGGTCTGTCACCTTCAGGTGTGTCTCCTGGAGCATAACCACATCCGCCTTCAGCCCCTTCAGGTGCGCGAACACGCGGGCCGGTTAAACCGGCCCATTCAGTCCCCTTACATTCCAGGTTATCAGCCGGATCAGGGGGTTACCAGCCCCCCTCCCCCACCGAGTAGCCATAACCCTTCCTCGGCAAGCCACTCGCCCGCACCCCATGCCCGGCCCGTTCCCCACGGCGGCAGACCCCCGTCTCGACCCCCCCCCACTCGCTCCAGCTCCCCCTTGACCATAGCAGCAGCAACTCAATACCCCCCCACACACTCCCCCACCACCCACCCCGGCTAGGACCCATCCTAGCTGATTTACTCCCTCTATTGCACTTCTGCAAGTCAGCTGACTCCTGCTGACCCCGGCCACTACCGCCTCCTCCCATTGTGTGACACGCCCTCCTCTTCCGTTCCTCATCCACAGGCTCTCCCCCTCCCCCTTCCATCCTAAGCGCGGGAAACAACCCTCGCTTTCCCACCCCGGCCCCGCCCCCTCTAATCATCAGCGCGGGAAAAAGCCCGCGCTTTCCACCTACCTGGCCCCGCCACCTCTGACGCAGCTCCTTTTACAGGCCCAGTCCCCTCACCCCGACTCGGGCCTCCCCCTCCCCCGGGGGACCCCATCTCACCGCCGGCCATCCACCCCTGTTCCATTTGCTTACCCCCCTCCAAGAGCCCCCCGACCAACTCAGCCAGAACAGTGCCCAACCCGCCCTAACCACCCTCACTGACCAGAAAGAGAAAAACACAAAGAAAAAGAAACCACGAGCAAAGGCCCCCCCCTTAAAAAGTAACATATCAACCGCAGTCCCCAAACGCCCATCCCGACCCTCAATCTGTGTCCAACTTCTCGGCCTGAACAAAGGCCCATGTCTCCTCACGAATGGTGCCGGTCCTTGTAGGTGACTCACAGTCGCGCCGGCTGCAACATGCCAAACTTCACCCCCTTCCTGTGCAGCACCGACTTCACTCAATTGTACCCGGCCCTCCTCTTTGCCACCTCCGCACTCCAGTCTTGGTATACTCGAACCTCCGTGTTCTCCCACCTGCTGCTCCTCTCCTTCTTGGCCCACCTGAGCACACACTCCCGATCAGCGAACCGATGAAACCGCACCAGCACCGCCCGCGGAGGCTCGTTAGCCTTGGGCCTCCCCGCCAGCACTCTGTGGGCCCCTTCCAGCTCCAGGGGCCCCTGGAAGGACCCCACTCCCATCAGCGAGTTCAACATGGTGACCACATAGACCCCCAACGCCGGCCCCTTCAGCCCCTCCGGGAGGCCCAGAATCCGCAGATACTTCCGCCTCGACCGATTCTCCATCTCCTCAAACCGCTCCTGCCATTTCTTGTGGAGCGCCTCGTGCGCCTCCACCTTTACCGCCAGGCCGAAGATCTCGTTCTCATTGTCGGAGATCTTGTGTCGGGCCTCGCGGATCACCACCCCATGGGCCATCTGTGTCTCCAGCAGCTTATCAATAGAAGACTTCATCGGCTCTAGCAGGTCCGCTTTAATCTCTCTGAAGCAGCGCTGGAAACCCTCCTGCTGCTCCTGCGCCCACTGCATCCACGCTGCCTGGTCTCCGCCCGCCGCCATTTTGTTCTTCTTCCCTCACACCTTCTTCGGGTCCACCATCACCTTTTTAGTCGCCCCGCTCCTAGTAGAAGCCATATACTATCGGGGAATTGTTATAATCTCCTTCCCACACCGGGACACGTCGAAAAAGTGAAAAGAGCCCAAAAGTCCATTTTTGCAGGAGCCGCCGAATGTGCGACTTAGCTCCGCATAGCCGCAACCGGAAGTCTCCAGTTGCAGAGTTGAAAGAATAGTATGCATCATTTGTTTGTCCCCAATTTTTCTACTTTTCATTTCCTGGGCCACTATTTTTACAAATCTTAAAGATGCAATTCATAACTTAAATTGGATAATACTTTGGGGTCTGCAATTAATGAAAATATTCCATCACTACCTGCAAAAATGCATTCTAATAATTAGCATATTAGGACCTGGATGAGCTGAAATTTTAATCAACAAAACGTTAAAAAAAACATCTTTGGCTGTCACCTGCAACTTTGAAATATGACTAATCTCCCCAGTTATGAACTCAGGCTAGGCCCAGAGGTTACAGAAATATTTAGGTGATTAAGGCCCTTCAGGCGATTTGATCTCATCCTTCTAGAAATTAACTTTATCATCTTCCCATTACAAATGTATTATTCAAGTACCCTTTCCCAAATATTATCCAATTACACATTGTTTCAGCCATCTTCAAGCAACCAAGCTCCTCCAACATTGGTTTACTCTTTGCTAATCTCTCCACTCCACCATCTGCAGTCATTGAAGTTACAATAATCTATTCTCTGAAAATCCTTCCATTATACTTCCATATCTGCTTTCAAGGCCTTTCTAAAAAGACTTGGCTTCAATCGTGTTTTCACGCATCTCTCAGGTCATGGCCATGCAGCCTCTCAGACATGTACTGCCAATCAGAGGTCATGGTTGATCTGTATTCCATTTCTATTCAGCTAGCTTAGGTACATAACCTTTATTGAGTTATATTCAGGTTGGCGGATTGCAATAAGTGAGCTGCTGCAGGATCAGTGCTTGGGCCTCAGTTATATTTCTATTGTTTCCTTCTCTCGTCTAGTGGTATAGGTCACTGAACTAGTAAATCACTAACCTTGGCTCGAATCCCACCACAGTAAATGGTAAAATCGTCCTGTGGCAGGCATGGGTGGGCTGAAAAATTTGGATTCCCGCTGTAACAGAATGGTATAGGTTACTGAACTGATAAACCATAAACCTAAAGCAATGCTCTGGGGTTTCAAGTTCAAATCCCACCACAGTAGATGGTAAAAATCATCCTGTGGCAGATATGGGTGAACAGAAAAATGTATTTACAATCTATATCAATGGCTCAGATGAGGGGGCTGAGTGTAATGTCACCAGTACAAAACTAGTGTGGTGACCAGTACAAAACTAGATTCTCACAATAGTGAGGAAGGATATTAGCTCCGACAATGTGCAAATTGTAAGGGTAGAGCTGTGAAACACCAAGGGGCAAAAACATTATTAGGGGTTGCATATAGACCCCCAAACTGTAGTCTTGATGTTGGGAATGGCATTAAACAGGAATGTAGAGATGCCTGCAATAAAGGAACATTTGTAAATATGGGCTATTTTAATCTGCACATACATTGGACAAATCAAATTAGTCACAATACCATAGAGGAGGAATTTCTGTAGTATATACGGGATTTTTTTTGGACCAATACTTTGAGGAGCCAACTAGAGAACAAGCCATCCTAGACTGCTTTTTGTGTAATGGGAAAGGGATCATTGGTAATCGAGTTGAGAGACATCCCTTGGGGATAAGCAAACATAAGATTTTTTATTTTTTAATATAAATTTAGACTACCCAATTATTATTTTTTCCAATTAAGGGACAATTTAGTGTGGCAATCCACCTAACCTGCTCATCTTTGGAGTGTGGGGATGAAACCCACGCAGACGGGGGGAGAATGTGTAAACTCCACATGGACAAGCAACCATAATATGATAGAATTTTTCATCAAGATGTAGGGTGACATAAGATTCGAAGACAAGGGTCCTGAATCTTAATAAAGGAAACTACGCTGGTATGAGGGATGAGTTAGCTGTGATAGATTTGGAAACATTACTGGATAGGCAATAGCAAACATTCAAGGGTGAACTGCAACAATGGTTTATTCCTGTCTGCCACAAACAGGAAAGGTAGCCGAACCATGGCTTACAAGGAAAATTAGAAACAGCATTAGATCCAAGGAAGAAGCATACAAATTGGCCAAGAAAAATAATAGACCTGAGGATTGGGAGCAGCTTAGAATTCAGCACTGGAGGGCCAAGGGATTGATTTAAAAGGGGAAAATAAAGTATGAAATTAAACTTGCAGCGAACATAAAAACTGTCTAAAAGTTTCTATAGATATGTGAAGTGAAAAAGATTGGTGAAGAAAAATGTAGGTCCCTTGCAGTCAGAAACTGGGGAAATTATTGTGGGGAACAAAGAAATGTCTGACCAACTAAATACATACTTTGGTTCTGTCTTCACAAAGGAGGACACAAATAAGATACCAGGAATGTTGGGAACACGGGGTTTAGTGAGAGACAGAAACTGAAGGAAATCAGTGTTAGTAGAGAAATAGTGTGGGGGAAACTGATGAGATTGAAGGACGATAAATCCCCAGGGCCTGATAATCTACATCCTAGAGTACTTAAGGAAATGGCCCGAGAAATAGTGGATGCATTGACAGTCATCTTCCAAGATTCTATAGACTCTGGAACCATTTCTGTAGATTGGAGGGGAGCTAATGTAACCCCACTATTTAAAAAGGGAGGTGGAGAGAAAACAGAGAATTATAGACCAGTAAACCTGACGTCAGTCATGGGGAAAATTCAAGAATCTATTATCAAAGATTCTACAGCAGAACACTTGGAAAACAATGGCAGGATCAGACAGAGTCAGCATGGATTTAAGAAAGGGAAATCGTGCTTGACAAATTTACTGGAATTCTTCGAGGATGTAACAAATAGAGTTGATGAAGTGGAGCCAGTGGATGTGGTTTGCCTGAACTTAAAGAAGGCTTTCGACAAAGTCCCACATAAGAGATTAGTGTGTAAAATTAAAGGGCATGGGATTAGGGGCAGTGTATTGAGATGGATATAACTGGTTGGCAGACAGGAAACAAAGTGTAGGAATAAACGTTTTTTTTTCCAAATGACAGACAAGTGGGGTGTCACATGGATTGGTGCTGGGAGCGCGGCTATTCACTTTATATATTAGTGATTTAGGTGAGGGTACTAAATGTGATATTGTAAGGACCCTTCCTAGTTGCAAAATAATATACTGTGCTATGAAGATTTAGATCTTTAACAGAAGAACTCAGAATTTCTGGCACTTGAGAGATCAGAGGGATTCAGTTTGATTGGTTGGCTGGTGGCCAACGGATTGACCAGAGGCTGTATTGTGCCCGGCAACAGAAAGACAGTGATTGGCTTCAGGAGGACCCAGGAAGGAACCAGAACACTTCTGGACGCTGTGAGAAGAAGCTGTGAGTCTCTGTCTCTCTCTCTCTCCGTCTGTCTGTCTCTCTCTCTCAAAAAAGGTTTCTTGCTCGCAGTTTTTCAATCTGCAGAAGTCTTGAGATTCTGACGAATCTAATCAAAACTATTACAGACTGAAAACAAAGACCGACCCCAACTGAAGGCATAGATGCAAAATAATCAAATTGCAAGACATCCATCTGAAACAAAGACTTTATCCTTTTACTCTTCATATTATTTTTCCTTCCACCCTCTTTCCCCTCTGTATTTTTCTGTCTTGTGTATGTGTGCATGTAGAGGGTGGGGAAAGTTAAAGAGGGGGGTTAGAATTAGGTAGTAGTTAACCAATTGTATTTGCTGCCTATTAATTATAGTTGTTGTTATTAATAAAAATTAATTGTGTTTAAATTTACAAACCTGGTGACTGTAGTTATTGGCAGCCAAAGATCATAGACTTTGAAATTAATTTTCTGGAAACGAATAATTAATTTCAATGGCGTTGTAACTCTGGGTCAAGTAGGACTGCAAATGACCGTGTACTAGCCCAGGGTGTCATAACAATATCTCCAAATTTGCAGATGACACAAAGCTGGGTGAGAGAGTGAGCTGTGAGGAGGATGCAGAGATCCTTTAGTGTGATTTGAACACATTAAGCGAGTGCACAAATGAATGCTAGATGTAGTATAATTTGGAGGTTATCTATTTTGGTAGCAGAAACAGGAGGGCAGATTATTATCTGAATAGCCATAAGTTAGGAGAGGAGAATATGCAATGAGGTCTGGGTGTCTTCGTACACCAGTCGCTGAAGGTAAGAATACTGGTGCAGCAGGCAGTAAAGAAGGCAAATGGTATAAGTAGGGGTGTCTTACTGCAATTTTATGGGGTCTTGGTGAGGCCACACATGGAATATTGTGCGCAGTTTTGGTCTCCTTATCTGAGGAAGGATGTACTTTCTCTCGAGGGTTTACCAGACTGATTCCTGGGATAGCAGGACTGACGTATGGAGGAGAGCTTGAGTCGGTTAGGATTGTATTCGCTGGAGTTCAAAAGAATGAGAGGGGAACGCACCTGTACAAAGGGAAGGGAAACAAATCCATTGTAACAATCATTGTGTTATTTCACTTCTCTCCATCTTAGAAAACAATTATGTAAGGGTCATTTTCAACATGATTGTCACTCATTTTACATACGCTGTGTACCCACGCTGTGTACCCACAAATACAATGTGGCTTTCGTACTGGTGAGAAACAGTCAACATTACCTTTGCAGCACACCAGATTCAACAGAAGTTCAGCAAACAAGTGCGCAGTTTTGGTCTCCTTATCTGAGGAAGCGTGTTCTTTCTCCAGAGGGAGCGCAGAGAATGTACATGGTGTTCACTGACTTGACCAAAATCTTCAACATAGTAAACCGTGAAGGCCTATTGGAAGGTGCTGCACAATATGACTGCCCTGAAAAGATGATCAGGGTCGGCCACTCATTTCATGATGGCCAGTGTGATGCCTTATCAGATGCCTTTTCTGTCACCGAAGGCAGCAAGACTGTAATGGCTCCAGTTCTGTTGGCCAGTTACTTTTAGGCCACATTCATGTATGCGCTCAAAGATCTTTACAGAGGAGTCCAAATTCAATTCAGGACAGAGAGCAACATCTTCAATCTGCAAAGGCTGAAAATTGGCATATAGATCATAAAACAGCTACTAAATTAACTCTTGCTTGCCGACGATAACGCTCTCATGGCACACACTCCAGCTGTTTGTTGACCACTTTGCCCAGAATATCTTGGCTTTACAATAAGTGTGAAAGAGACATCTTGTACTAACTTGGCTACAAACTCAAAGATCCCATAGTCACAATCAATAATAGACCCCTCAACTTAGTTCAGACGTTCTGCTATTTTGGAAGAAACCTCACCAATACCACCACTTTGGATGATGAACTCACCTGATAAATGCAAGTTCAGTATTCAGTAACAGGCTTTGGAGACAGCATGAAGTTTGTCCCAAAGCAGAGATCAAAATCTACCAGGCAGTAGCTCTCACATCACTTCTGCGAGACATGGACAACCAACCCACCAGTGTCACATAAGGCAGACGTAATCCATTTTTGCTGCTTACAATCTGTCTGCAAGTGGCAGGACAAAATTTTTAACAATGTTTCTGCAAGTCCCGCGAATCTGGTAGCAAGAGCATGCTCATCCCAACTCCACTCCACTGGATCAGCCACGTGGTTCCTATGGAGCTTTCCTGAACATCAAAGGCAGTATTTTACAGCCAGCTGAGCACAGGAACCCGCATGATAACGTCTTACACAAAGACACAATTTACATTCTGAAAGCCAATTTCCAAGACTATGTAGGAAAAAGCAACCTTGGGTAGATGCAAATGGATTCATCTGTAACATAACATTTAAGAAAAAAAGGGTCAGGTCATTACAGGTCAAGGGAGCACACTGCAAAGCCAGTGCCTTCACTCGCCCTTCCAAACTATGTATATAACATCTGCAATCGGAACAGCAAATCAAGATTTGGTTTAACATCACATATGAGACAACACAACACCAACTTAGCTAGTAAACAACTGGTCTCCTTGCTGAGCACTAACCCGCCAAAGATGTGCAGGTTAGGTAGACATGCTAAATTGTCTTTTAGTGTACAAAAGGTTAGCTGTGGTTACGGTGATAGGGCTGGGGTAAACAAGGGGGTAATTACTCTCCCAGACTTGCCTCCAGGGTACCGAGGGGGGGTCCTTTAGGGGAGGTGGGACGTTTGGCTGGTCTTCCCATCAGTACCCTTTAAAACCGTTAAACTGTCTGTCAGCACGTCAAAATAAAACATCGGAGAATGAAATGAAATTCTTCTCTCTGTAGCCCTAAATCCTTTAAACTGTCTCCCAGAATATCAGTATGAAAGATTTGTGAGATGAAGATAAAAGTATTCCCCTGAATGTGGGGGAAACCTTTGAAGTGTTTTTTTTCCACCGTTAATTTCAATGACCTTTAACGTTTTAAAAACTGTGCAAGCTTAGAAGTCTAAAAGCCTTGAACTGCATTGTATACATTCAATTTCTCTGCACCTGGTCTTTTGAGGAAGCTCTTCAGAACAAAGAGACAGCCTCTTTTTTTTAAAAATGCGCTTAGAAAGAACAGCTGCTCAAAAGAGGAAGTACTTTGAGGTTACAGCGAGACACAAAGGTTGATGGAATTGCGAATAGTGATAAGGACTGTCAGAGGATATAGCAGGATATAGATCGGTTGGAGACTTGGGTAGAGAGATGGCAGAAGGCGTTTAATCCGGTCAAATGTGAGATAATGCATTTTGGAAGGACTAATACAGGTGGGAAATATACAGTAAATGGCAGAACCCTTAAGTGTTTTGACAGGCAGAGAGATCTGGGTGTACAGGTCCGCAGGTCATTGAAAGTAGCAATGCAGGTGGAGAAAGAAGGCATATGGTTGCCTTCATCGGCCGGGGCACGGAGTATAAAAATTGGCAAGTCGTGCTGTAGCTGTATAGAACCTTAGTTAGGCCACACATGGAATAAAGTGTTCAATTCTGGTCGCCACACTATCAGAAGGATATGGAGATTTTAGAGAGAGTACAGAAGAGGTCTACAAGGATGTTGCCCGGTACGGATGGCACTCGCTATGAGGAGAGGTTGGACAAACCCGGTTTGTTTTTACTGGAAAGACGGACATTGAGTGGCGACCAGACAGAAGTCTACAAAATTATGAGGGGCAAGGATAGAGTGGAGAGTCAGAAGCTTTTTCCCAGGGTGGGAGACACAATTACTAGGGGACATAGGTTTAAGGTTCGAGGGGCAAAGTTTCGAGGAGATGTGAGAGGGAGGCTTTTTTTTTTATACAGAGGATAGTGCATGCCTGGAACTCGCTGCCGGAGGTGATGTTGGAAGCAGGTACGATAATGACATTTAAGGGGCGCCTTGACAAATACATGAATAGGATGGGAATAGAGGGATACAGACCCCGGAAGTGTAGAAGGATTTAGGTTAGACGGACAACATTGTCGGTGCAGGCTTGGTGGGCCGAAGAACCTGTTCCTGTGCTGTACTTTTCTTTGTTCTTTGTCCTTTAATGGACCCCTTAGAGTTATATAAATAAACAATGGTAATCCTTCCTTTGAAATTGCCTGTTAATCAGGAGGCTTTTAAAAAGGAAAATGGTCTATGAAATTGAATGTAAACAATGCAGTTCAATGATTTTTGGCTTCTGAGCTTGCACAGAGACTTCATTTTAAAGGGCAATGAAATTGACTGAAAAATCAGGTATCCATCCCATATTTGGCCTCACGCCCAATTCACTGGGCCATCGCAATTCCCGCTGCTGCCTAGTGGCCCCGGAGAATTCGCTCCCATAGTTTGAGTGCTCTACACAGTTGTGGTCTCTTTACCTAAGGAAGCATGTGCTTGCCTTGGAAGGGATACAATGATTAACACAGAGATAAATAGAAATACCCTCCCTCAGAGGGCTGTGAGGAGAGGTTGGATAAACCCGGTTTGTTCTTACTGGGAAGACAGACGTTGAGTGGCGACCTGATAGAAGTCTACAAAATTATGAGGGGCAAGGATAGAGTGGAGAGTCAGAAGCTTTTTCCCAGGGTGGGAGAGACAATTACAAGGGGACATAGGTTTAAGGTTCAAGGCGCAAAGTTTAGAGGAGATGTGTGAGGGAAGCTTTTTTTACAGAGGATAGTGCATGCCTGGAACTCGCTGCCGGATGTGGTGTTGGAAGCAGGTATGATAGTGACATTTAAGGGGCGTCTTGACAAAGACATGAATAGGATGGGAATAGAGGGATACAATGATTAACACGGAGATAAATAGGAATACCTTCCCTCAGAGGGCTGTTAATCTTTGGAATTCTCTTATCCAAAGAATGGAGATGCTCAATCGTTGAGTATATCCAAAACCAAGATTGCCATATATTTGAACACCAGGAGGAAATCAAGGAAAGTGAGGATAGTCAGGGACAGTTGAGTTGAGGTAGAAGGTCAGCTATGATCTTATTGAATGGCAGAGCAGGACTGAGGGCCTCAGGTCTACTGCTGCATCATGTTGTCATGTTCTTGACTAGCAAAAATCTATCAACCTCATCTACTGCTTTTGTGAGAGAGTTCCACACTTATACCACCCTTTTTATGAAGCAGTGGAGTTGTTTCCTAACTTCTGTCCTGAGTGGCATGGCTCTGATTTTAAGGTTAGGCATCCTTGTCCTAGGCTCCACTTCCAGCAGAAAATGTTTTCCTCTATCTATCCTCTCAGTTCTTTTAAAATTTCTAAAATCTCAATCAAATCACACTTTAACCTTCAGGGAATACATGCTAGGTTATGTCATAATTCTTTATAAATTAAACCTTGGCATTCTGGTAGCATTTGCTTCACTAAACTATTATATCCTTTCCAAAGTGTGGTGCCCAGAACTGTACACAGTAATTCAGATGTGGTCTAACTAGCGCTTTGTATAAATATGAACCCCCCCCCCCCCATTTATATTCTAGTCTTCCAGATATAAAGGCTAACATTCATTAGACTTAACTTTTTTTTGTACCTGACCACTACATTTAGGAATCTATGCACATGAAATCCAAAATATCTTGTTCCTACCTTATCACCATTTTAAAAATACTCTGATCCAGCCTATTCTGGTTCAAAATGAATGATTTTCTATTATCCATCTGCCACAGCTTTGCTTACTCAATTAATATATCAGTACCTCTAATACCCCAACTATCTAGCAAACTTGGATATATATTATGTTGTCTAAGTCATTAATAAATATGGTGAATATTTAAAACGCCTGCACAATCTTTGTGGGTCACCACGAGTAACTTCCTTCCAGTTGGAGTACACAATCTTTACTGTCTTCTAGTAACAGTGTCCTGGCCAGTATTTATCCCTGACCAACATCACAAAAACAGATTAAGTGATCAATTGCTGCTTGTAGTGCACAAATTGGCTGCCAGATTCTCTACATTACAACAATGCCTACATTTCAATCGTACTTTATTGGCTGTAAAGCATGTTGGGATGTCCTGAGCTTGTGAAAGATGCTATTGGTGCTGGTCTTTCTTTTTTTAACCATCTACTTGTATTCACTATCAAATAAAAAGCTCCAAGATGTTACTCAATATATGAAAAGTATTCTGAAAACATATTTAGTTATTTGTTGCAGTACAAATGTTTCCATAACTACATATGTCTGATATTTTGACAATACATCAAAATAAACTTGTAGAATTATGTATAAATAGGGAAGGATGATCAGCAACAGTTATGGAAGAAATACAAAAATCACAGTCTATGAGCCAGTCAAATTTGTCATGTATTATGATCCCTAACAGTAACTAGGATACAGGGCCGAAAATACCAATATTTTATTTTATTTTTTAAGGCTGTGTGGAAAGATCAATTTGCTCCAGGAATGATTGCATGAAGATATAGGGCTTGGTTATTTTGAACTAGAATAATTTATAACTAGAATATTAAATACTTTAATTGCAAACCCAAAAAGAACTGCCTGGTTTCCTCCCATAAGTCCTGCTTGTTCGGTGAATTGGACATTCTGAATTCTTCCTCAGTGTACCCGAACAGGCGCGAGTGTGACTCAGAGATTTTCACAGTAACTTCATTGCAGTGTTAATATAAGCCTACTTGTGACAATAATAAAGATTATTACATGCACACTTTAAAATTACTATTCAATTTCCCATTAAACAACAAGAAAATACACATACAGCTAGCTCTTAATCCACCTTAAACAAGCAAGGCATAAAGTGGTACATGCATTAAAAAGCAGATTCTGGCTCTTATGAAAACCCTTTTTTACTCTGTCTGAACGTCTTCCAATGGCTGCATCACTTGATTTGTAAACTATCTTACTTGGAAAATAATTGTGGACTCAGAGTCAGACATATGGGAGCTCAATTTCTCTTTCTCTCTAATCTTCCTCAAACTAATTGCCTTTCTACTTGTGGTCTCAAGAAAAACCAGGGTAGCCAGATCAGACTTCACTTCCAAAAGCCTTTTGACTAAACCCTGTGTCTTTTCCAAACTACCTCTCTCCACAGCTTCTCTAAAAATGGTCCTGTGTCTCTCTGAGCTCCGATCAGCACTGATCTCACCTCCTCAATATAAAACTGCAAATCATTAACTCTGTAGGTACTTCGCCCAGTCAAACCACACTAACCCTTAAATTGCGACTACATTTATAATCCAATTTCCTAAATTCTTCCAGTCGTTACACGTGCAACTCAGGTGTGATGTCTTGTATTTATCAGACTAAAGATTTGCAACACTTTCAGAGGGTTGTATTTGACACAGACTGCTTCAAGTTAGAGTGGAATCAACACCCCATACATTGTAGAAAAAATTCCACAGCACCAAACATAATCATTTGCAAATCCAAAAACTCTCACAATTTTCAAGTTGAATTCTACATTTTTCCCCTGCAGCCAAGGAGATTGGTACAGTCCAATGTCTGGAAAATCACACCACCAGATCAAAAGAATAATGCTGGCTGGAACAAAAGCTGGCCATTTGCATCACTGCTCTTGCACTACACCCTGCAGAGGCACAAGAACATGTAATTTCTTCAGGGAGGTCTAGACACTTCTAAAAGCACAGTACCAACTCTTATATAGCATTAAAAATCTCAGAACAGGCACTCTGCAGTAAATGCAGCATTTTTTTATAATTGTTAGTCATTTAAGATATTTCAAAAGTTTGCCATGAGATATACAACAGATACAAACATTCACCTTGCCTCTGAATCAGAGTCACAGATCCAAGCTTTATTGCAGGAACTCAAACATTGAACCTTGGCTGACATTTCAGTGCAGTACTCATGAACTGTTGGTGGTGTAGTTTTTCAAATGAGACGTTAAACTAATGCCCCACCCACCCCAAAAACATCCAACCTTCTCAAATGGATAGAAAAGATCCTTTGGCACTATTCAAAAGGCAGGACATTATTTATCCTTCAACCTAACAACTAACAGATTAGCAGTTATCTCATTGATTCCCCGCTGGGTCACTGTCTGTGCGGAGTCTGGACATTCTCCCCGTGTTTGCGTGGGTTTCCTCCAGGTGCTCCTGTTTCCTCCCACAGTCCAAAGATGTGCAAGCTAGGTGGATTGGCCATGCTAAATTGCCCTTAGTGTCCAAAAAGGTTGGGTGAGGTTGCTGGGTTATGGGGAAGGGGTGGAGGTGGGGGATGGGTAGGGTGCCCTTTCCAAGGGTCAGTGCATACTCGATGGGCCAAATGGCCTCCTTCTGCACTATAAATTCTATGATTCTATGATTCTTGTGGTGCAATGCTGTTCACAAATTGACTGCCATATCCCCTACATCGCAATACTGACTATACTTGCAAGCCCCAAAAATGTGCAAGGTACCACAGAAGTGTGTTTCTTCTTTTTACCTTCCCAATGTCTCTATATTGTTTCATCTCATATGGATTCAAAAACTGTGCACAGTATTTTAAGTGTGTTCTGCCCGAAATTTTACTTAAGTTGTACATAACTTTCGAAATGTATTCCAGAAATGAACAGCAGTGCTTTGTTTACTTTTTTTTTACAGCTTTGTTGACCTGTGTTGCTACTTGTAATGATTTGTGCGTCACCACCTCACATCGTGTGCCTCTACTCAACTCACGAATTTATTCCTCCAACCAAATGCTCATATTTACCGATATTAGAAATTTCTGTGCCATAAATACATCCATTCTGCAAGTATTTGTGTCGCAGTCGTGCACAGTATTAAAAATATACACGTCATTTGGTGCTGACAACAAATTTTGATAAATTTCAATAAATCTTTAATTCATGAACCCAACCCATTTATGCAAATAGTGAACAGTGAACTTCGTAATAAGTTTGTGGAAGACTGATACCTGTCTCCCACTAGTCTTGAGTGACTGTTTTTGCTAGCCTAACTACTTATTCCCAATCCACGATGCTCTAATCTTGATCATGAATCCACTGTGTTGTACTTTTTGAAAGTCTATGTATATCCCATCCATTATATTACCGTTTTCTATCTTTCTGTTATTTTCTTCAAACAATTCAATAAAGTTGATCAAACATGACCGTCCCTTAAAATTCGTGTTGACTTCTTTAAAAGTATTTTTGATTTCTAGATTTTTTTTCCCCCATTACATCTTTTGAGAAACGATTCCAAAATCTTCCCCATTGTTGTTAAGCTAACTGTTTTAACTTGATTTCCTATCTTCTTCCTGAATATAGAAATACCATTGCCTGTTAGGAGTTGTCCCCCACTCATCCGACTCTCAGACGTCTGGATTGCAACTCCTGCTTTAACCTCTCTGGATTTGATCTACTCGTCTATTATCAATAATAACTTTGGGTGGTTGCACTTTCCAATTATTCTTACAAACTTCGTCACATTAGTGTAAAAATAGATCAGGGGAGTTGCTTGTTTTATTCCTCGAAAACATTGACTCAAGCCTCAAAAGACCCAAGAAGGCAATTTCTGTGGATGTATTGGCCACAGCCACGAGGAGCGCTCTTCCCCGTTCATTCAAACTTTTTCCCACAGTCTCAAACACGAGATTATTTTTTTTTTAAAGCCACTTACTTTTCAGCGCGTTAATCAGCATGAGGCCGTCTTTAATCAGTTCCTTGATGAATTTGTTGGTACGCTCGAGCTCGATTTCATGCGCTTTCAGTCGATCCCTGAAATCCGGGCTGTCCAGGGAGCAATCTGTGAACTCCAGAGTGGGGAGCCCCATCGCAGCTCGCGCCCGGACCCGAACCCCCAACTGCCGTCACTCAGCCTCGCGCCAGCCCGGACCCCCTCGCTCGCGTCCGCAGCTCGAGCCGCTCCTGGGGAACGTTCCAAATGTGCAGCGATGCGCCGCAACCCTCACAAAAGCGCAGCACTGCAGTCAGGCAACTCCCAGCACCTTGTCCACACACACCCAAGCCTCTTTTCGGCTTATTTTTCTTTTTGCCCCTATTTCTCAGCCAAGACTTAAAGCGAGAGGCCTTGGAGTTTTACGGATATTTAAAGGAGCAGGAAAACAGAGAGCTGGCTATGTGTTAAAGCCGTCATACTGTTCGTTTGCTCTGTCAGTCCTATACTTTAGTCCTGGTGTCCGCATCGCTCTTGGTGCCGCCCCTGAACAGAACACTTCCGCCTAGTCCAACGCCGAAGTAGCCCACCACTTTACATTCTTGCAGGGGGAGTATTTTCTGAGATTCGTATTTCACACTTTGATTTTAGGGTACTCGATACTTAATCGTGCTAAAGGAATACAATGTTTTCCGTGCAGGTGGTGTCCGTCTACAATGGCTGGTATTCTGGTCTGGACGATAGCAATTTCTGGTTTAGGACTTCGGTTTCCGAATGCATATACAGAATTTGATCCCATTATCTTTTATACGTTTAAGTGTGTTACTTTAAAATAAAATACAACATTAACATAGTTTTACCAGTTAAACTCCCACCTCTGTATATATTAAATATTTAAATCAACTGCCCTTCTCGAGGGCAATTGGGATGGGCAGTAAATGTTGAACATACCAGTGACATTCTGGCATCTTCGTGGTCTTAGGGGAGCTCATTATGGCTCTCCAAACATTTCTGTGCCATGATGTCACAACGGAGTAAGAAGACTCCAAGAACTACCTCAGTCCATATAGGTGCTGAAACCCCATGCTATCAGCTAATGGAGCAACCAGCCCCCTCGGTGACATTCACATCCCAAGGATGAATAAAAAATACCCAGTGTTTTGAAGTATCATTAGGTATTCAAGAATCTAGCCTGGCGATTCAAATATTCCGAATTTGATGTTGAAGCCATATGCTGCCAATGTTCCTATCCATATTAGGGTGTGGTATAGGAATATTTTTGGCTCTGTTCCTCATTCAATGTTTCAAATACACGAAAAGGCCATGTTGGGTTAGACAACTACATACAGAAGGAAGGGGGTAAGGACCAAGAAGTCTGGAAAAGGAAGGTGAGTATAGTCATGCAAGGAGAGGCAGGCGGAGACTTTGAGAGCAGGTCAAGATGGAAAGGGAAGAGAGAGGGAGGGAAAGGTAACAGTGGCCAAAACATTGGGAGTTGGACAAAGAAATATGAGCCAAAGTGCTGAAATATTAGGAAGGGAAGAGCTTTCAAAAATACTGATTATTGGGACAATCGCTAAGTGAGGGAAATTGCCTCCTAGGGTACGTGTTGACATGGAACCAAAATGGTGCTCAATCGGAGATAGTAACTCCATGTAAAGTTGTTTGGTGAAGGGGTATTGGCAAAATTCCTGATGAGTGGTAGGAGGAAGGCTTGAAGCTAATCTGAATAGGGATGAATGTGCTGCAGCCACAAAGAGAGAGATTCTAAAATCAACCAAAAATGTGACCGGAGCTAGATTGGTGCATTAAACTAGACTGCCTATGGATTAAGGCAGTGTTTGCAATTCCTGACAAGTAGGGGACTTGTGGAATTGGTTTGTGGTTTATGGAGCCTTGAGAAAAGGCAATAGTGTGCAGAACAATGACTGTTTAATGGTGATGGCCACCTAGCAACAATCCAGAGCTAAATGAGTGAGCTTCCAGAACCTACCATTGGCTCTTAGTGGAAGTCCATTTGAGAAGGTTAGGGGTCAAGGTGGAAAGCTGCTGTTCTGGAGAGCTGGGTAAAATTAATTTAAACATTAAAATATTTAAAAATCAGAACTCTTACCATTTAATTAACCTATAAGAACAGAGCCACAGTCTCGAACATTCAGACTGCTCCAAAATAACACCATATTACTATGGCATGCAGACTCCAGTAGGTTCATTGATGTTTCTGCTAAAATAGTGTTTGAAATGTCACATGACATATTGAAAACAATGAAATACTACCTATCATCTAGCATTACATTTCTAGCACTACCTACAGAAACAATACCTTTGGAAACTTAAGTCAGCTCGCTGTTTTTCAGATTTAATAGTTGTGCTAACTCAGGATATGGATTTTGATCCATAGAAGAGTGGATCAGACAATTTTCCTGTGCGATTTTCAGGCAGCCTGCTGCATAATACTGTTGGTGGTAGCCCAATCCCTTTTGAGAAGTAAACATCCTTAAAATAGGACACAAAAGCCGCAGGTAGAAAACTAGACTCCCCAGGGGCAGCAAGGTGGCGCAGTGGTTATCACTGCTGTATCACGGCACTGAGGACCGGTTTCTATCCCAGCCCTAGGTCACTGACTGTGTGCAGTTTGCACATTCTCCCCCAGTCAGTGTGGGTTTCACCCCCACAACCCAAATAGATGTGCAGGGTAGGTGAATTGGCCACACTAAATTGCCCCTTAATTGGAAAGAAAGAATTTGGTACTCTAATTTTCATTAAAAACTAGACCTCCCCAGGGCAGCCAGTGACCCTGGACTGCTAAAATATTAAGGTTGGTCTGGTCTGTAGATTGAAGATCATTCTTGGGACACTCCAATGTAGCTGTGGCCCAGATTGTTTCTGTGGAACATTTCTGCTCTTCCTGACCCCACAGAACTAAATTGAATCTGACCTTCTTTTCTCTTTTACGACTGAGTCATTTGTTGTAAGAGTGTGAATAATTTCTAAGACGACAATGGAAGTCTGAGCTATATCATAGGATCCTAATTTGCATCTGAAAAGGGCCTATCGACTGACTCAGGTGGACAATCTTGATAGCCTAAGTAATTCCTTGGGAAGATAGTATTGATAAAGCGTCATTGGTAGTGGGCAATAAATCATACCCCACCATTTTTAGGCTGCTATAACCTGTTTCTGTATTGCAGGTGGTCAGTAAGTCAATAAAAGATCCAATATTGAAGGTTAATCTAATCGTATAATACTATCTTAGACATTTAACTTAGAGAAAAGTAAACCTTTTGTGGTTGAATTAAGATGGGGCTTGGTTTCTCCTTGTGTATTACTTACTTCCAGCTGTTTTGTTTTGGTGAATTGTGTATGCACTGCAGAAGCTGCACAGCAACAGGTCAAATTTGTCATGCGCACAAAATGTGAGCTCAGGTCAGAAATTGCAGCTCTGGGCTAAGGTGATGCCAATTGGGGAAGGGAAAGCATAAATGATGGACACACAAAGGGAGAGAAAGATGGCACATACAAGAGAAGAAGAAAGAGACAAACTTCACTGGAGAACAACAATGAAAGAAAGTGTGAAGGGTATTAAGTGGAGCACAGGATATGTGCAAATCAATGTGATGTAAAAAGAGACCATGATAGTGAGGGGACATGTAAAAAGACAATGGCCAGGATCCCCGGGTACTACTGGAGTGGTAACGCACCCTGATGACTGCGTTCAAGACTGTAGCCTTACCTTTTTATGTTGGAGGCTTCGGAACTTCCTCTCCCAGCTGCAGCATGGATCCATCATGCAATGGTGCAATTGCAGTGATGCAGCTGCCCCTTTTATGCCAAGAAGTAAAGACATGCCCTTTGAGGCTTGTCTTCTGTTCACTAACTTTCAATATTTAAATTGGATTGTCATCCAAGTTTACGTTTATGTCCCCTCCCCACATCAAACCCATCACCTCTGGTTCTGCTCAATCCCCTCCTTCCCACACACCAAATACTGGAGCCCAGGCTCACCACCTAAAATCTCCGGCTCCTTATTTCAGCTGATGTGAGAGGAGGGTTGATGATGTCAGGATTTGAGCAGTGTCAGGGGTTTGTGTGAGGGCTTGTCAGCAATGACAGCAGATGCATGGGAACACCACTACCTACAAGTTCTCCTCCAATCCACACACCATCCTGATTTGGAACTATATTGCTGTTCTTTCCAGGTCAAAATCCCTGAACTTCCGCTGCTGAGGATGGGGACAGCTGTGGGATTGAATCCTTCAAGTTGTTGGTATTCTCAAACCAGCTCTCCTTCTCACATCCCACTCTTCCCTCATTTCTCACATCCCACTCTTCCCTCATCACACAATCTCTTCTGACCAAACTGTAGATTGTAAAAGCGTGCACTTCTTGCTTTCCCTCTCCCCTCAGCACAACCTTCCCACTATGCCCTTTTCCTTTCTGACATGCAAGGACTGCAATTTGGCCAGGTAATGGAGGAAAACCAACAAGAGAGTTGGATTCACAATCACAGCCAGCAGCTCAGATACAAGCATTGATACTGAGCGTATCTTAGAGGATGGATTAAAGCCAGAAAATATATGTGGTTGGATACCACACTCAAGTGCACTAGAGCCAGGGCAGGGTCACGGGTAGCACAGATGGCAGCTCACTGCTCACTACACACAACCATGCTCACTACCGTGGGCGCACTGTAGCACAGTGTTTAGCACTGCTGCTTCACAATGCCAAGGTCCCAGGTTCGACTCCCAGCTTGGGTTACTGTCTTTGCAGAGTCTGCACGTTCTCCTTGTGTCTGCTTGGATTTCTTCCAGGTGCTCCAGGTCCCTCCCACAAGTCCTGAAAGACGTGCTGTTAGGTAATTTGGGCAATCTGAATACTCCCTCAGTGTACCCGAACAGGTGTTGGAATGTGGTGACTAGGGGCTTTTCACAGTAACTTCATTACAGTGTTAATGTAAGCCTACTTGTGACAATAAAGATTATTATTATTATAGAGTGTGAGTTTACACACAAGTTCTGCTGCAGATAAGCACTTTGATGTGGCAGCTTTCAGAAGACTGATAGAGATGCAAAGTAAATGCATGGTGTATTGAGAAGGCCTGCGATCCATATCAAGGAGCATGGTGGAGTCAAGACCAACTTGGGACATGGCTTTGCACAGACCTTGGAGACCACCCTTCCCAGCATATAAGTAGTGACCAACTTCATCAATACACTGGTGGATTCAACTATTATGCAGCATCTGATGGATGATATCTCAGCTTCCATTGCAACACAACAGCTTCCATCAAAAGTTGTGGTGTTGCAATAGAAGTTTAGACTTTTGTCAAGCAAGCTCACACTCCTGCATAATGATACCAGTGTTCAAAGAGGCATGCAAGATCTCACAACAGTGCAGCATTGTGTCCTCAAACAGATTACTAGGATTGCTGAGACGATGTCACGAGAAAGTAGTGGTGACTCCATGGACCAGAAGCATGCTGCCCAATCTAAGAATGATAGGGCTTATGCTCCCAATCTGACATGCTACTGGTGAACATGTCAGACAGACAGCCAGACTGCTTTGACCCATGCCGAAATGGTGCACTCTGAAGCCCTGCATTCTCGACGCAGAGCTACTTGCGGTCACCCTCTAAGGCTAACAGCTGCCTCCTCAAGGTAAATACTGCCTCAGTAACATGCAACTGTCTGGAACATTGGTTGCCATTGAGGCTGAAGTAGGAGAATTACTCCATGAATACCCTGAAATGGCATTGTTGCTAACTTTGGTTGGCTCTTAATTCGTTGCTCGTTGTGTCTTTACTTAATTTGCTCTGTTTCTATAACCTTTGCTCTAGAGTCGCCAGGTATCTTTATGATACCGCCACGAGGTTCAAGTTCAAGTGCTGGTCAATAACTCAATACACCAATTAGTAAGATTCAAATCAAAACACATTTATTATACACAGTCAATCACTACTCATGCATAAAACTCTACTTACTAGACTGTCTCTAACACTAAAAGGCCTATACTTAGCTTGGAACTGGCCCACCAGGTCAGGGGAACAAATGGCCTTTCGTTCGATTCTGAGTCAAAAGCTGGTATAGACTGGTAGCTAGGAGCGCCTATCTCGTATCGTGCGTTGACTGGAGACTTACTTGGTTGATGCGGCAGCTAGGCAGGTCACTGTCAAGGGTTGTTTCGAGCTGCTGAGTGACCCTGCCAAGAAGGACGAATTGAACTTGGGGACTCTACTTTATAGTCCCCAGGGGCTTCGCGCCGTTCGGGGCGGACCCCATATCTGGTTCCAAGTGATTGGACTACGTTCCGATCACTTGGATCGATTTCTCCAATACTGGAGTTGTTCCTTGATTGCTGGGCGGTTCCTAAATGTCCGTTAGCCTTCCTTTGTCTTGGCTCCTGCTGGTGCCGAGGAGTATGGCTTGGCCTTATTTGCCTTAAGTGTTTCAATTGTGCCCGGGGATCGCTCATTAATATGCAGATAGCTGTTGATTTCAGTGCTGTCTGGGTTTCTGCAAAGTCAAATACACAGGAAACTTTGCACCTGCTAGTTTTTCCTGGCTTGACTGAATTTCCCTGCATTCTTTGCGGATCTCCATTTTAAGTCGGGAAGTGGCCAACCCAGGTGGCTGCAGCATCCTGCAAATGCACATCTCCCTCTCCCCTCTTCCCTTGTCCTGCAAATTGTCCTACTTTGTATGGCCTTTTCTCATTCTTCCAGTCATGTTGTATTCCAAGAAGAATGCATACCTGTCTATGTGTACCATGTCTGGGAGCAACTAGTGAGTCTGAAGCCTTGCAGTCAGCAAAATCAAAAATTAGCTTTTGCCACATAACTACTTGTAGACATTTAAAACTTGAAATAGCTACAGAAAGCACAAAAACGTGTGGAATTGTGATTATCATTGATGATTTCCATGAATAACATTTACGGGGAATCTTCCTACTGCTAAACACATCTTCACTGTGTAATCGTAGTAGGTGAAATAGTTGAAGTGTTAAGTTCCAAAATGGTGCTGCTGCCATCAAATCAACATGTACACTGATCGATGTCATGATTTGCCTTCCCTGTATATTTTCTGCAGATGTTAGTTGCACATGTGTTAATTCTTTTACTAAGATGGTGTCTCCTGTGCTTCACATCAGAAATATGCACACTCCAAGGATGCCCTGTTAGAAATCCAAAAGCACTCATAGTGCTCACAGAGGCACTAAGGAGCCCAATTTCTCACCCTATTTGTTCACAGAATAGGTCAGACACTTCATTAACTAGAATTATCAGACTTAATATGACTGCAGAATGGCTTTCAACGACTATACAGCTGTATGCCATTTGCAAAGTGGCATTCTCATTGGATGTTTTATACCCTTTTAAATTTCTCCTGAGACTCACTGGGACTGCATTCTTTTTTTGAAGTGGATGTGCTCAAAAACATTGAATATGAGTAAAGGGCTGATTGTGCATGACAAGCTGGCTTGTTTAAGCATGTATGGAGCAGTGGTTCCCAACCTTTTCAGTAACGGATGCACTTCAGTGACTCAAACAATTCCACAACACGCCCACTCTCTTCAGCTGAATCGATTGCTCATAAACATCACACTTACTTACATTTACTATAGTTACGGTCCTACTAAAGAGGTTTGCAACATAGTGCATACAACAAGATAAATAAGGATCAAATGAATTAATGTTACAAATCCATCACAGAATATACCATCTTCGACAGCGAGCACAAGCACATTTTCAAAATCTACTCAACTCAACAATTTCTAACTACTCATAGCCCAAAATCTGTTCCTCACGTGGCACTCAGTTCAGACATCTGAATTTCACCTTTTCGCTTTATGGATTTCATGTCTGTAACAATATTTTTTAAAGTATAATTTTTATTAAATAATTGGACTGATAAACAATTGAAATTCAATGGATAAGAGCAAAATGCAAAGTAAACTATATTTGGCATTTTAACTTGCTTGGTGCCATTGCAGTGTTTGCCAATGTCTCTCTGCAGATGAGACATTCAAGCAAGGGGCAACTCTTATCCATGAAAGTCCAAAGGCAAGATAACTCTTATTATATTGTTTCTGAACATTTCGTGTTTTTTTTTCTTGGAGGTTCAGATGTTTCATCAATGATTGAATAAGTGGAGAATTCAAACTTATCCATTTCTTCTTAGATCAGGGGATATAAAATAGATCCGGCAAAGAAATGTAGATACGGTCAATTTTGTTCCGTCTGTTAGCTCGTTTTACTTTGTTTTGCCATCGATAAAAAAGCGTGCGATCACCGTTCCTTGATTACTATGATGGGTAACAACAACTATCACATTATCACAATTTTACCCTTTGGTCATCTGCATTTAGAATGTTCATGTTTTAGAATTGAAAGACCGATACCTCACTTTTAAACTATTTAATGATTAATTTTCATGGGTTTTAATTTTGATTGGATTGCATATTGTTTAAGATGAAACAATGGCCGTGATTTAAAAGCCGTGTTGCACTCGGCATGGATCGGAGAGGCCAAAATCGGGATCCGCGCTGGGCGCGAACCAGTTTGCAGTCTAACTGGCCCACTCCCATTGGCGGGTTCCAGATCCTTCCCAGACATGGCAAGACACCAATTGAGTCCAATTAAGAGCAATCCCCATCTCATTAACGAGATGGAAGCCCAACCTAATAACCGGCTCCACAGCGAGAGGCCACAGGCGCAGTTTAGCATTCCTATTTAAAAATGGGAAGCTGGTGCAATGGCAGCTGAGGGGAGCTGAAGAGGTGAGTAGCTATTTCCAATCCCTGGCATGCAGCCCAGGGGCACTGGAGCTGCTGGTCCAGTGCTCAGGGTGGGATGCGGGACACCTCAGGGGGAGGAACATGGGTGATGGGTTGGGCGCCATAGGTCGGGGATCGCCCCTGGGCTGGGGGGGGTGATGGGCTCGGTGTCTGCGGGGCCTACAGGCCATCCTCCAATATTGTGCATAATCGTAACTAGGGCAACTATAGCTTCCGCCTGTCAGTCCTACCAAACACGTCCAGGACAGAGTCCTGTTCATGATTATATGCTGTCGATCACTTTCACTCCCTTTGACTGTGAGCAGCCTCTAGCTGCATAGCTGAGGGCTATTGATAATAAGGGATCGGCATTGTTAATTGTGAGAGCACAACACAACTGCAGGTTGTGTTAGCTGCTTGTAGCTGCAAATGCCTGGAGGCTCCTGTTGCTGTTTCCTTTCTTTTCTGTAGCTGGAATGATGGGCAATTTTTTCTAAGATACCTGGAGCCTGGAACACCGGGCTCAGGGGATGTATGAGTCCAGGAGGTAATCCGGTTTGAAGCAAGAGGATGCTGCGGGACCTGGTATGCGGCATTGATCCAAATGGGTCACCTGATGACGCCTTTGAAGAAATGCTTTCACAGATTGCTGATGCTTTTGATACTGGTATGGTGAGTGCTGCAAGTAACTGACATGTCACCGCGGGTTAAACACGCTGGAAGTCAAGATGTTCAACTGCACTTTGAGCACCAATGGAATAAGTGGATGCCAGGATTTGGTTCCTGTGAGACTGGGGTGTGTGGGAGGGCCTGCACAGCCGTGACTCCTGGATGGAGAATGCACTGAACAAGTCACACATTGATGGACAGCTCTTTCCAAGACAAATCTCTGGACATGATAACACATTCTCAGGTTTCTCCTCCATTTCTGTGGAGGAACCTGTGAGATACCTTTTTTTGTGTGAAAATGAGCTGCTATAGCTTTGTATTGATATCAATATGGAACGGTGCTGTTTCCTTGTTGTTTAATGGTTATAGTGATTTGTGGAATACAATACAGTTGATTTTCAAATCTTTGTTAATGTTGACTGTTTAATAAACAAAATATTCTCAAATGCATTCTCATTGGTACACGTGCCATGTCTCAGACGAGTGTTATTGCCTCGTATTCCAATCAAACTGTGAGGCATGGACACTTTGCCTGAACACTGAAGGCATCAGCATCACAGAGGCAGCATTCAACAATCAAACACTTTAGAGTTGGGCTTCGGCACTGGAAATATCCCCAAAACTAGAGGTTGAGCATGTGGATCAGGGGAGGGCATTTGAGCACGGACTCCCTGATGTTCCTGGCATGGATCTGGGATCTGGGGGCTGTGGCCGGGGGTTTGTGTGCAGAGCAGGGTCCTCCAGCACAACTGGCTCGGTGGATGGCACTCTGAGAGAATGCGGGACACATAAGGGTGGGGGAGACCCGGGGGATATGTAGGTCTCTGGGTGGAAGCCCTAACTGATTGTCACTCTCTCTCCTCCAGTTCCTTAAAAAATCAAGATGGATGGTGTTGTTCACCCTGCAGCAGCAGCCCTCACAGTGTTAGTGACAGCCCAAGCAGCAAGACACCAGAGAAGGCAGCAGCGTCGCCGCATGCTGGAGGCGATACCCCGTGTGCAGGGGGCCGCCGCACACTCTGCGGAACTGGCCACCCATCAGGTCGAGGAGGAATCCAGAGGAGGACGCCAGCAATGGTCCAAGGAGATGACGGACAAAGCATGCTGCAGGAGACTGTATGTCACCTGTGCATGTCCTTGCGGAAGTGGCACCCCATGGAGGAGGAGGACACCCGCTCCCGGTGGCCTTGAAGACCACCACAGCCCTGAAATTTTGTGGGTTCATTGCAGAGCTTGAGTGGGGTCATTTGTGGCATTTCCAAACCCACAGACCACAAATGCATCTGTGAGGTCACGATGCCTTGTATGCCAAGGCAGCTGACTATATTAACTTTGAGCTGGACCAAGCCCATCAAGATGCCCAGGCACCAAGATTCTTTGCCATTGCCGGGATGTCCCAGGTCCAGGGGGAAATAGATGACAAGCATGTCACCTTGCACTCACTGGGGCATCAGGGAGTGCCCTTCCTAAATAGGAAGGGGTTCCACTCGCTGAATGTTAACTTACGTGTGACCACCACCTCTGGATCCTGCATATCTGTGTTCACTTCCCAGGGAACGTCAGGGCAGCCAAATCCTGTGGCACTTGGAGATCCCCAGCATTTTCGAGGAGCACCCAGGATGACTGGTTGGTTCTTGGGGGATAAGGGGTACCCGCTGAGGTCCTGGCTGATGATGTCTGTGGGGAGGTCGGAGACCAATGTGGAGACTCGATTTTCAAGGCCCATGTGGCCACCTGGGCTGTCATTGAGTGCTGCATTGGACTGCTCAAAATGCGGTTCTGATGCTTGGACTACTCTGGTGGTGCATTGCACTAAGGTCCCCGTGGAGGGTCTCCCGCTTTGTGGTAGTTTGCTGTGCCCTGTGCAACCTGTGCACAACTGTGGGGCGACGTATTGGAGGAAGAGGAGGAGGATGGAAATGCGGCCTCATCTGAAAAAGAGGATGAGGGACTGGACCAGAAGGGGCAGGAGGACGAGCCTGGGGAGGACCTGTGAGAGAAGCCGGAGAATGGAGGACAGGCGGTGATGAGGGTCTGGCATGCACAGAGGGCCAGGGTGGCTCTCATCCTCGCCCACCTCTCATTTGACGAGGACTTGTCTGTCAGCTCACGCCCCCCAACTCCCCCAATCATCCCATCCCAGGTGGAGGTGGAGTGTGGGCAAACCTGCTGTGAAGAATAATGTGTCAGAGCCTTCACATGTATCAGGTGTAACATGTTTTGATAGTGAACATTCAAAACCCCCATTCTCCCGGAGTACAGATGGTGCCCGCCACCCTCCCCCCACCCCCGTAACTCCCTGTGTCCACTCAGTGATCCTCAATCTTCTTCATCTTCCTTGCTCAACCATTACGTCTAGGTGTATCTCCAGGATGGACATCAGAGGAGGAGCAGCCTGCCGCTTATCGCACCCTATGTCTTTTGATGTCCTTGGGGGTGGGGGGGGTCCTCTGTGAGGGCTGGAGTTAGAGGGCCTCGTCCGATTACCAATATCACTAACATTGCCGTGCCACCCATTTCTACCCATTGTCCTTGAGATGCACTGGTGTCAGGAGGGGGGGGGGGGGGGGGGGCGGTGGTGGGGGGGCGGGGGGGGGGGGGGATTCAGGTGAGATGGAGAGCACGGTTGTCTCCCTGGTGGCAGGCCACAGGTTGACCTCCAGTGCTCCCTCCTCCTGGACGGTGCCCATAGGACCCTGGGGATCTCCATGGGACAGAGCAGCAGCCAGAATGAGCTGCAGAGACCCCTGCATCATCCGTCTCCTCTGGTCCTGGCACCTACCCGTTATCTGCACCATGGTGTTGACACCCTCGGTGGTGCCCCTCAGTGGCCAGACAATGTCCATCTGCATCTGGGACAGTGACTGGGACATGCTGTTGAGGTCCTCAGCCATGACCGACGCAGACTGAGTCACGCCTTGGGCTCCACCAGTCATGACATTGGGCTCGATGCCACGTATTGCCGCCACCATTTTCTGCACCCGTGGCCTTTGAGACTCTTCCAATCGTTTGTGCACTCGCCGGAGTATCACTGACATCCCTTCCTCAATCTCAGCTTCGTGCCCTGTCATCTGCATCAGCTCCAGGATAACCTTGCACAGAGACTCAGCATCTGACTGAGACCCAACTGAGTCCTGAGATCCAGTAGACCTCTGACTGCTGACTCCCTTTGATGTTCCTGCCTCCACCTGATGTGCATCAGCAACTATGTGGTGTTCACTAGATTGTACCTCAGAAGCCTGGCCACTAATGTCGCCACTGAGATGTGTGTATCTGCGCTGGTGGAAGGTGGGGGTGACAGCTGTGTTGCGTCGGCGGTGATGATCGCCTCGGAGCTATCCTCCAGGGTGTTCTGTTGGGTGGCGGGTGTTGTGGGTGTCCCGAGATCTCCCTGTCCCATCAGGTGGAGATCCTGCAAGAGAATGAACATGTGGTCAGTGAGAGGGAAGGATCATTTTGTCTGACATGAACAACTCAAGGTCATCTGGGTGAAAGGGCAGTGGATCCACATCTCTGCAGCACAGGCCAACCTTGCAGTCGGTGACTGCTTTCTCCTCGGCCAATCCCGTGATCTCCAGAATCCATCCAGGGGTGAGGACTGTGAGGTCCGAAGCCCGCCTTCTGTCTGGGTCCTTTCCCACCTGTTACCTCATCATAGAATTTACAGTGCAGAAGGAGGCCATTCGGCCCATCGAGTCTGCACCGGCTCTTGGAAAGACCACCCTACCCAAGGTCAACACCTCCACCCTATCCACATAACCCAGTAACCCCACCCAACCCTAAGGGCAATTTTGGACACTAAGGGCAATTTAGCATGGCCAATCCACCTAACCTGCACATCTTTGGACTGTGGGAGGAAACCAGAGCACCCGGAGGAAACCCACGCACACACGGGGAGGATGTGCAGACTCCGCACAGACAGTGACCCAAGCCGGAATCGAACCTGGGACCCTGGAGCTGTGAAGCAATTGTGCTATCACAATGCTACCGTGCTGCCTGGGCCAGCTTTTCCTGCAGGGACAGAGAGGGGGCATTGTGAGTTGCACACTTGTTGCATTGTGGGCTCGGGGCAGGGGGGTGGGGGGGTGATCGGGTCTATGGCAGGTGGCATAAGTGGGTTCCACTCCTGGGCATGGAGAGGCTGTGCTGGTGGGTGACAGGGTGTGCTGGGGCAGAAGCACGCTAAAATGTTATTGGGGGGGGTTGCTGCGAAGTGTCAGCGGCGTCTTGCTGGGGGGGAGGTGGGTGCCTGAGGTCCGGGTGTCGCAGGCAGGACTGATGCCAGTGGGCCGGAGTTAACTTACCCTTGCGACCTGGTGGAGGTTGTTGGCCTTCATCCGACATTGGACAGCGGTCCTACTGGTCACGCTGTCCGAACTGACGGCCACTGCCACTGCCTCCTAGGCGGCATTGGCAGCCCTGTTGCTGGTCCTCTGACCCCCTCGGCAGAACAGGGTGCCCCATCTCACCTCCACGGTGTCCTGCAGCCTGGCCAGGTCAGCATCTCTGAAGCATGATACAGGTCTACGGGCTGCCATGGTCGTGTGCTGCCTGGGAGGGAATTCAGAGTGTTTCTGAGCAACTCCCCCTTGTTAGTGGGGATCTGCCGGGCACGGTTCTGGAGAATCAGCTGGCAGGACAGCCAGTTCCGCAGTGAAGTTCGTGGGGATCACTTCCAGCACGAAGTGCCATTAAATACGGATTACAGTCTCACCGGCTCAGCCGTCGGAAAGCACCCAGATGTCGCGCCCGACATGACATCTAGAACTTTCCTTGCTAAATCTCGGTCACTATGTTGTTTTTACATCAATTTTGATTACTTTGAACAAAATTTCATGGCACACTTGAACAGTTGTCATGCCATACCAATGTGTCCCAGCATACCGCCTGAAAACCACTGAGTGTTCTTCATCTGTCAAAAAGATCATCAGGCATAAATCCTAATCTATGACACACAAATTGGCGTGTACTCATCATTTAATGCTGAATTCGCACCTGAAACATGGGATTAAGCCTGGAGTTTAGCAAGAAGTAAAAGAGGAATTCTGGATATAGATTGTTGTTGTCACTCTCTATCTAATTGAAATGTATCCACAGTTAGCATTAGTTGTATAGAACAGGTTTTACGGCATGTTTATAACAATTTTATTTTTCTTTATTCTTGAGTTTAACTTTTGAATCAATACAGTTTAATGTGTTTCTTTTATTTATTTCTGGTAAATCATGTTGTTGTTTGCTTTTTGGTGCAGACTATAATTTTGGTCAATATTACACAATAGCACATGTAGCAATGCAACTAATTATTATGACTTCCTGTCAGCTGATTTCCTAATCAATAGGTGTGGTATTAGAGGTATTACGGTACCTGATAGGCTGGCGCAACATTGGTGGAAACTGTATGCTTTCTATTGGTTAGGATGTATGGAAGCTCCGCCCTGCTAGGCGGGGTATAATAGCCCGTGCCGCCCCGGCAGCCTTCATTCTGTACCTGAGCTGCTGGGGGAAACATCTAGCTTATTAAAGCCTTCAGTTGGACTACAACCTCGCTTTAGTGGTCATTTATCGTGCATCAATTTAATAAGCTAGTTTTTTTTTTAAAAAGGATGGAGCTCCGAATCAAGCTGGAGTGTCTGCAACTCAGCCCCCACGTGGCGAACTCAGCGGCAACCTTCAAGCACTGGCTGGCGTGCTTTAAAGGGTATCTCGGGACGGCCGAAAACACACCCACCGGAGAACAGAAAATGCAAGTCCTGCACTCATCGAGGAAGCGGAAGACTTTGATGCTGCAATAGAGCTGCTAAAAGGACATTATATTCGCCCGGCCAACCAGGTCTACGCCCGGCACCTGCTTGCAACAAGGCGACAAACCCCTGGGGAATCACTGGAAGAATTCTACCGTGCACTCGTGGTGTTGGGGAGAAACTGCAGCTACCCGCAAGTTTCGGCGAGCGAACACACTGAACTCTTGGTCCGGGACACTTTCGTGGCAGGTATGCTATCCTCACAAATTCGCCAGCGACTGCTAGAGAAAGACACTCTGGGTCTCAAGGAGGCACGGGCCCTTGCCGGCTCCCTGGACGAGGCCTCCGGGAACACCCACGCTTACGTTCCCGACCGCGCGGCAGTCCCCTGGGCAGCCGACCCCGAGACATCCCCCATCCCCCCACAAGCCTGCGCTGCAAGGCGGCCTGGCAACCCCGGGGGGCCTCGCTGCTACTTTTGCGGGCAGGCCATGCAACCCCGCCAGCGCTGCCCGGCCCGCGCATTCACCTGCAAGGGATGCGGCAAAAAGGACCATTTCGTTGGGGTATGTCAGGCCCTTGCGGTAGTCACGGTCTCCGGCAGCGAATGCGGACCACCACCACAAACTTCTCCATGGTCCCCGTGCGGCCAGTGGTCGCCGCCATCTTCCTATTCCAAGGCCACGTGCGGACCTCGGGCGCCGCCATATTATCCCACGGACGCCACGTTAGAGGGATGGGCACCGCCATTTTGTGCACCCCCAGCCATGTGCGACCAATGGGAGTCGCCATCTTGGATGAACCACCAGGACCCCAACTCGGCTGACCACGCACTGCCCGAAGAGAACTCTCAACTGCTGCGATTAGCCTCGGTGACCCTGAATCAGTCCCAGCCTCGAACACTCTCAACTGCTACAACGACTGTATTCATCAACAGGCACGAGACGTCCTGCCTAATCGACTCTGGGAGCACGGAGAGCTTCATACACCCCGACACGGTAAGGTGCTGTTCTCTCCTCATCCACCCCATTAATCAAAAAATCTCCCTGGCCTCCGGTTCACACTCAGTGGAGATAAAGGGGTTTTGTGTAGCGAACCTCACAGTCCAGGCAAGGGAGTTCAAAAATTTCCGTCTCTACGTCCTTCCCCACCTCTGCGAGGCAACATCCTGGGTTTAGACTTCCAGTGTAACCTCCAAAGTCTAACCTTCAAATTCGGCGGCCCTATACCCCCCCTTACTGTCTGCGGCCTCGCGACCCTTAAGGTCGACCCTCACCCTGGATTGCAAACCCATCACCACTAGGAGCAGACGGTTCAGTGCCCAGGACCGGATCTTTATTAGGTCAGAGGTCCAAAGGCTACTGAGGAAAGGGGTCATTGAAGCCAGTAACAGCCTCTGGAGAGCTCAAGTAGTGGTGGTAAAGACCGGGGAGAAGTATAGGATGGTCATCGACTACAGTCAGACCATCAACAGGTTTACGCACTGGCAGGTACCCTCTCCCCCGCATACCCAACCTGGTAAAGAGGATCGCGCATTATAAGGTCTTCTCCACGGTGGATCTCAAGTCCGCCTACCACCAGCTCCCCATCCACACTAGTGACCGCAAATACACTGCCTTCGAGGCAGATGGGCGGCTCTACCACTTCTTAAGGGTTCCCTTCGGTGTCACCAACGGGGTCTCGGTCTTTCAGCGCGAGATGGACCGAATGGTTGAATGGTACGGTTTACGGGCAACATTCCCAAATCTCGATAATGTCACCATCTGCGGCCACGACCAGCAGGACCACGACACCAAAGTCCGAAAATTCCTCCAGACCGCAAAAATCCTTAACCTTACATACAACAAGGATAAATGTGTGTTTAGCACCGACCGCCTAGCCATCCTCGGCTACGTAGTGCGAAATTGAGTTATAGGCCCCGACCCTGAACGCATGCGCCCCCTCATGGAGTTCCCCCTCCCTCACTGCTCCAAGGCCCTGAAGCGCTGCCTAGGGTTTTTCAGTTACTACGCCCAATGGGTCCCCAACTATGCGGACAAGGCACGTCCCCTGATCCAATCCACAGCTTTTCCCCTGTCGATAGAGGCCCACCAGGCCTTCAGCCGCATCAAAGCAGACATTGCAAAGGCCACGATGCACGCCATCGATGAGTCCCTCCCCTTCCAGGTCGAGAGCGATGCGTCTGACGTAGCTCTGGCGGCCACCCTCAACCAAGCAGGCAGAGAGGTGGCCTTCTTCTCACGTACCCTCCATGCTTCTGAAATCCGCCACTCCTCAGTCGAAAAGGAGGCTCAGGCCTTAGTAGAAGCTGTGTGACATTGGAGGCATTACCTGGCCGGCAGGAGATTCACTCTCCTCACTGACCACCAACAGTCGGTTGCTTTCATGTTTGATAATGCACAGCAGGGCAAGATAAAAAACGACAAGATCTTGCGGTGGAGGATTGAACTCTCCACCTACAACTACGAGATCTTGTACCGTCCCGGGAAGCTAAATGAGCTTCCTGATGCCCTGTCCCGCGGCACATGTGCCACCGCACAAGTGGACCGCCTCCGAGCCCTCCACGAGGACCTCTGCCACCCAGGGGTCACTCGCTTTTTCTATTTTGCCAAGACCCGCAACCTGCCCTACTCCATCGAGGAGGTCAGGACAGAAAACCAGGGACTGCCAAATCTGAGCGGAGTGCAACCCGCACTTCTACCGGCCAGAGAAAGCACACCTGATAAAGGCTTCCCGTCCCTTTGAATGCCTCAGCATGGATTTCAAAGCCCCCCTCCCCTCCACCGACCGCAACACGTACTTCCTGAACATGATTGATGAGTACTCCTGGTTCCCATTCGCCATCCCCTGCCCCGACATGACCGCAACCACCGTCATCAAGGCCCTCCATAGCATCTTTGCACTGTTCGGGTTCCCCGCTTACATACATAGTGATAGGGGTCCTCCTTTATGAGCGACGAACTGCGTCAATTCCTACTCAGCAAGGGCATCGCCTCGAGCAGGACGACCAGTTACAACCCCCGGGGTAACGGACAGGTTGAGATGGAGAACGGAACGGTCTGGAAGACCGTCCTACTTGCCCTATGGTCCAGGAACCTCCCAGACTCCCGCTGGCAGGAAGTCCTCCCGGATGCCCTCCACTCCATCCGGTCACTGCTTTGTACCACTACCAACCAGACACCTCCCAATTGTCTCTTTGTCTTCTCCAGGACCTCGCTCCCGACCTGGCTGGCAGCACCCGGACCCATCCTGCTCCCAAAACACGTGCGGGCGCACAAGTTGGACCCGTTGGTCGAGAGGGTCCATCTGCTCCATGCTAACCCCCAGTACGCCTACGTGGCGTACCCCGACGGCCGACGTGATACGGTCTCCCTACGAGACCTGGCGCCCTCCGGAGCCCCACGCCCACCCCAGCCACCAGTCCCACCCTCCCCTCCACCGGGGCACCTTACAGGAGGATCGGTCCTTCCGCCGGCCCCGTCTAGGCCTCCCCACCCACCGATGCTCCCCGCAGGCGCTCCCTTCCCAGGTCAACCGTTTTCCCCACCAGCGCCGTCTATCGGTGCCGAAGCTGCCATGGAAATCGAAGCCACGCTCCCGGAGTCACAGACGCCCGAGCCTCCACCGGAGTCACCGCCGAAACTGCGACAATCGCAGAGGACGACCAGGCCCCCGATCCACTGATTGCTTCATTTTAAATTGTAAACTGTAAACTGATTGATCCATTTTAAATTGGAAACTGTAAACTGTAAATTTAAATCATCAATTGTAAATAGCTACCAGAATTGTAAATAGTTACAAAACACTGTGCGGAGGTATTACGGTACCACCATAACTAATTCTACCACGTTGCCATGTTTGTAGTATCAGGCCACCACCCCCGCCGGACTCTTTTTTTAACAGGGGGCGAATGTGGTATTAGAGGTATTACGGTACCTGATAGGCTGGAGCACCATTGGTGGAAATTGTTTGCTTTCTATTGGTTAGGATGTATGGTAGCTCCGCCCTGCTAGGCGGGGTATAAGAGCCCATGCCGCCCCAGCAGCCTTCATTCTGTACCTGAGCTGCTGGGGGAAACATCTAGCTTATTAAAGCCTTCAGTTGGACTACAACCTCGCTTTAGTGGTCATTGATCGTGCATCAATAGGACTTAATTTGATAAACATGGTTCACATCGCCACATTTAAATTTCCTGAACCTTGTTGTAAAGTCATGGCGATGATGCAACTCAGAGGTTCTTTAGTCACAATAATTTATTGATACAAACTCGTTTTTTTAAAACTCATACATCTAAGGGTAAACATAGAAACTAAAATTATTATATAGTCTCTCACTCTTTGCAATCATTTATTGTACCAGCTGAAGAACAAAACTTTATGTTACTTTTGGGTTATGAGACTAATTTATGCATAAGTCAACGCAGACACTTTTTTACAAAAAAGTTTTCATCATGTCATAAACTTTTCTGAAAGGATCACAACAGTTCAACAGGATTTTAAAACCATATTAAAACGTCATATCCAATAATGAATTTCTAAAAACAATAATTGAGGACACAAGATACACAACCAAAATATAAAGTGACTGTATCATGCCACATTCGGCTATTTTGAACAGCCCAAGTGTCTGCATATGCTCTTTCCCTCCTTAACTGTCTTCACCACTTGATTATTGTTTATATAATTATGATTGCACTGTAGACTATACTACAAGTAAATCATTCTGTTGGTATTCAAAATAGTTTCATATCTTATTGTTCTAAAAATAGTTTTCCCATAATTACAATCATATTCTCCAATGGATTGAATGGACAAATATGGTGCTGTGTTATTACATAGAATTACATAGAATTTAGAGTAAAGAAATTTAGATTACAGAATTTAGAGTACTGAATTTAGAGTACTGAATTTAGAGAAGCAGGCTATTTGGTCTGACTGGGCTTTGGCAGGATTTATGCTCCACACAAGCCTCTGCTCACCTTACTTCATCGAACCCTACAACATATAGTTTTATTCCTTTTCACCTCAGGTTCTTATCTAGTATCCCCTTTGATTGATAGCATCTAACTGTTCCTCAAATGAGTCCCCAGAGCTTCTGTATTTCTTTGTCCGAAAGATTAATAGCATCCTTGCACAGTTTCTCCTTCTGCCAACCATCTCCTAATCTCTCACCTCACCATGGGTTTAATCTTTTTTTATTCATTCAGGGGATGTGGGCTTTGCTGGCTAAGGCAACATTTATTGCCTACCCTAATTGTGGCATGGTAGCATAGGGCGGCACTGTAGCACAGTGGTTAACACTGATGCTTCACAGCTCCAGGGTCCCAGGTTCGATTCCAGGCTTGGGTCACTGTCTATGCGGAGTCTGCACGTTCTCCCGTGTCTACGTGGGTTTCCTCCAGGTGCTCCGGTTTTCTCCCACAGTCCAAAGATGTGCAGGTTAGGTGGATTGGCCATGCTAATTTTCCCTCAGTGTCCAAAATGTTTCGGCGGGGTTACTGGGTTAGGGGGATAGGGTAGAGGTGTGGGTGTAAGTAGGGCTCTCTTTACAGGGCTAGTGCAGACACATTGGGCCGAATGGGCTCCTTCTGCATTGTAAATTCTATGATTCTATGAATTGCCCTTGAGAAGGTGGTGATGAGTTGCTTCCTGAACTGCTGCAGTCCATGTGGTGTAGAGACACCCACAATGTTGTTAGCGGTGGGGTGGGATGGGAAGTTCCAGTCACCGACTCAACGACGGTGAAGGAACAGTGATATATCTCCAAGTCAGGATGGTGAGAGTGAGAGGCCGAGAGAGAAATTTCCAGTTGATGGTGTTCCCATGAGTCTGCTGCCCGTGCCCTTCTACACGGTAGTGGTCATGGGTTTGGAAGGTGCTGGAGCCTTGATGAATTCTTGTTATCTGTTACTTTGCATTTTCTCTTTCAACTCCCCCTGCCCTCTTATTTTCCAAGCTGATCTCTTCCAGGACACCCACCTTCTGCCTCTTTGATTCCTTCTCAATTCAACAAATCATACATAATTTATAATTTTCAATAGTTTCTTTTATTAGTTTCTATCCATCGACCTATTAATACTGACATCATCACTTTCCCAAAAGTGCTCCTATACCTTCCATTGCCCAATGACCTTCCAACCTCTAACAGTCTTCTCAAATGTAGCATTGCCTGCTCACAACAATTTACAACTACACAGCACATAAAGTTAGACCCACTGGGATTGAAAATGGACATTGGTGCAAATTCAAAACAGGTGCTATCACATTTGTTGTCTGTTCTATGCTCTGGCCAAATGACTGGGATAGAACTGAATTTTGGACCTGTCGTATAAGCATTGGTAATACAATTCTGCCTGCTTTATTGTGTTCTGCCCACTTCCAGTTTCACCCTGACTGAGGCACCTGCCTCTATTCTCACAGAACTTACCCGTGAACAGCAACAAAAATGAAAATAAAAATCTATATGATTGCAAGATTTGCATTTGGAGTGCAACCATACCATTGTATCTGAAAGGTGCTGCTCCTTGGGCAGCACAGTAACACAAGTGGATAGCACTGTGGCTTCACAGCGCCAGGGTCCCAGGTTCGATTCCCCGCTGGGTCACTGTCTGTGCGGAGTCTGCACATTCTCCCCGTGTCTGCGTGGGTTTCCTCCGGGTGCTCCGGTTTCCTCCCACAGTCTAAAGATGTGCAGGTTAGGTGGATTGGCCATGCTAAATTGCCCTTAGTGACCAAAAAGTTTAGGAGGGGTTATTGGGTTACAGGGATAGTGTGGAAGTGAGGGCTTAAGTAGGTCGGTGCCGACTTGTTGGGCCGAATGGTCTCCTTCAGCATTGTATGTTCTATGTTCCTTGAAAGGATTTCAGGACAGATTTTGCATTGGCGCCGCATCAACTTCCAGGCAAGACACACACCAAAAATAATCAGACAGAGAACTGTCGACTGATTTCACATGGCCAGCTGCCAATTTCACATTTTTTTACTGGACATTTAATACTGTCAAGGTATTTACTTACAGTGCAATTAATTTATTCTCTGCAGGGTTTCTTTTTTAAAAGCTCTGCCATGGAAACAGCCCACGTGCTCTGTTGCCGCAATTTCCCAAAAATTACAGCTCAAGTTTTCCTCCTCCCAAAGGTAGTTTCCCCACTACAAATGGGAAACTATCCAGCTGACTGCCCAGATGATTCAATAGAGGCTGATATTGGTAAGCAACAGGATACACAAATGGGCACAAAGTCCATCCACAGTGATGTGTTGGGTGTTCTGGATCACAAACAGGTCACCAACATTGGAAGTGGTGCAACTCTATTTTATCATAAAGTTAACTATATTAACATACTTGAACTGTGGGTAAATGCAATACCAGCTTTAACTGTTGACCTTGCCTAGTCCTAACAAGTTGGGGTTGATGTTCTCCATATTTCAGGATGCCGGAATGCTGATTAGTTGCAGGTGGGTCTCAGATGTGCTAGTATGCAACCACTCCTTGTACCATGATGTGTTGGGTGTTCTGGATCACAAACAGGTCACCAACACTGGAAGTGGTGCAACTCTATTTTATTATAAAGTTAACTATATTAACATACTTGTACTGTGGGTAAATGCAATATCAGCTTTAACTGTTGACCCTTGCCTAGTCCTAACCAGGTGATGCCCTCAGCACATGGTGAATGTCTGTGTTAACTCTGCAGGCTGAATGCACATTAACTCCCCAGGGACTTTCCCCAGTAAAACCACAGTGTTTTAGCACAAATTGAAAACGCTTAAATTATCCCAATATTTACAAGTTCCTATTCCTAAAATCTGCCATTTGTCACATATGTCACCACAACTTTCGACCCAATGACATAACAGAGGAGTGTGCGACTTCTTGCCTACCCCACCACAAAATTTGCCGAGGTCCTCACAGATGCAAAATTAATGAGCTGAAAAGCAGAAGGTTGTGTGTGTTCACCCTCGCTGCCACCCAACAGGAATGATGCCAACTAATGCTGCCTGCCACTGTACTTCATCTCATAATGAAAATTTCTGCCCAATAATTTGATTCATATCTCAAAGGGATGACATCTTAATAGTATTAAATTTTAAAACATCAAAGACGGGATTCTCCGTTCCTGAGATTAAGGGCTGGATTCTCTTTTCAGCAGCTAAGTGCTGACGCTAGTTGAGCACTTCTTTTATGACCAGAAAATCTGCATGAAAGCCTCACCGATTCAGGGGCCGGTTGGGGGCTAGCACCGGTGCCGGGTGAACCTCCCGGCTCCCCTGGCGAAAATGGATGGAGAATGGCCAGGTCCATGGCCGCGCAGGCGCACGGCTGACAACCTGCAGTGCTCGTGCCGTACAATGTGGCGCCTGTTGTGTGCAGACCCGACCTGCCATCCGCAACCCCACTGGCCACCCCCCACCAGTCCCCCCAGGCCTCGCAGAAGCCCCGACCGGCCAGCGGCACAGATTCCGGTCGAGTGTGCCGCCGTGGACACAGTCCGCAGCCTCCACGCCGGGTTCCCCACGGTTGAGACCACACGTGCCCCGTGCCCTCGGTAACTTGGGCCATTGGGGTGAGGACCGACCGATGACGCGCCAACACCATTGCAATGATGTGCAGCGCGCAACGCAATGACACCATTTTAGAGGGCGTGGAGCATGGCTGACTTGCTTCAATCCGACACCGGCCCCAATTTCGGCGTCGGAGTTGATTCTCTGTCCGATTGCCGATTACGATATCGGCATCGGGCAACAGAGAATCCCGCCCTAAGTGTTCCTTTTATAAGGCCGCCCTAAGTATTGACGCTGAGGCAGGATTTGTGGAATTTCACGACAGCAAAACTGGCACCAACCTGGACTGATTCAGTGACTGTGGAGGGGCTAGCAATGGCGCCACGTGGAACGCAATCGATTCCATTGGGAAATGGTGTGGGATTTGCTGGGTCCATGATTGACACACAAGGAGGCTGACAAGCAGCAGCCGCATATACACATTACAATCACCACACACACTCATCCCAGCCAACAAGATGGCACATGTTGTGCTGGAACGCGCCCAGTTGATAGGTCGGCTGGGACCAAAGGGCACCTAGGATGGTGTCTTGGGGGGACACCTTTTTGACTCGTGACCTTAAGGTCACAATGGGCTGTCAGCAGCGTGCGCAGCTGCATGGCTGCCTTTCTGGCTGCAGCAATGGTATTCCGCGCCCATCCATCCCGACCCCACAACACATCTCGTGGCCACCCCCCGCTACTCCCCCGACTCTGTCAGAAGCCCCCGGCCAGTGGCACAACTGGCCAAACTATGGCGATGTTGGATATTTTCCGTACCCCCTCCCTCTCCCTTAGCAGTCATGACGCCGTTTTCATGATTTTTAAAAGCACAAGTGAACCACGCCGTCGGAGGTGGAGAATCGCGAAGGCCCCGGAGAATGGGTCAGGCCCGTTAATGATCAGAAAACGGTGCTTAATGTACGTGCGTTCTGGACCGCATTGACGCCGCTGACAAGGTGATGGAGAATTGCGATTTGGCATCAAATTGACGCACGCCTTGATTTTGGCGTCGGAACCTATTCTCCCCCCAATCGCGTTACCAATTTCGCAGACAGCCAACAGTGAATCCCGCCCCTCATCTCAAAGCCATCATATGTCCATAAAGGGAAAATATGATAGTCTCAACTATCTATTCGACCAAATGTGAATAAATGAGAAGTTCCATTGACTAGATACTAAAAACAACTGACAGCAACCAGCAAACTAAGCATCTGAATATTCATTTTATTTTGAAACATTGCTATTCACAGATCAGTGAGTATCACAAAACCAAGCTACAAATCTTTGCTCTGATTTCTCTTAGTGCTTATATCGTGTTTTGAGCTATTGACTAAAAATATTAAATAATGAATATAACTGCATAAATAAAACTGTCAAAATCATTAATCTTATCCAAATACATTTTTAAAACTCTTAAAGAAGTCACTGAACTAAGCAAACCAATTGATCTTTGAAATCCTTATAATAATCGTGCTCTTCACAAGCCTGATCTTTTCTGTACGATCTAGGCTGGAGTTCATATCAAGGTCACAGAAACGATATATCCTGCTGATATTCCCAAGCTTCTGACCATGGTCTACCTCAAGGAGCAGTCTGTTTTTGCAGCTGTGACAATTTGAAGGATGCCATTTATTTGCCTGGCAAAATCTTTACTCTTGGCAGAATCTCATCCTTTTTCTGGCAAAAATAAGTAATTGAATCAAGTCAGACTACATTTTAATAGTAAAGTGAATAAACAGATAGCCTTTAGTACAAAGGCAGTGTTTACAGAGTGCTACTTGAGAGATGCTTTCAGGGCATTTTGGATATCAACTATAATGCTGGTTGTTCTGCTAGAAATGTAATTGGATTTAAAAAGTTAGGTCTTTATTACTTCTCTGGTGAAGTTGTTTTAAAGGTGACAAACTCCTGAAGAAAAATTGTAACATGGCCAAATGTTATAACCTGCCTGCTTACCGTTGGCTGGGGACTAATGACAATCCCACACTCCTGTGGGAGTATGAGCTTCCCCAATGAGGGGGCGGAGAAACCACTAGTAAACTCCTAGTATAAATAAAGCTGGCCAGTTTGGAACCAGCAGGAAGGAGTGTGCAGCAAGGGAAGCTGCTGCTGCTGCTGCTGCTGCTGCTGCTGCTGCTGCTGCTGCTGCTGCTGCTGCTGCTGCTGCGGCGGCGGCGGCGGCGGCTAAAGTGAATAGCTGTCTACACTGCTGAAGCCACCTCCCTGGATTTTTGTTGGATACAGGTTGGAAGTTGTTTTCTATTATACCATGCCTCTGTACGGACGTTTGGATGTTTTTGATGCTGTGCTGGAAAGCTGGAACCAGTACGCACAAAGGATGCGTTACTATTTCCGGGCAAACAATATCACCGAAAACGAACGGCAGGTGGTCATATTGCTCACCGCCTGCGGCCCGCATACGTTTGGGGTTATTAGGAGCCTTACGTACCCAGCTGCGCCGGACACCAAAACGTTTGATGACCTTGTGAATATAATGGGCCAACATTTTAACTTAACCCCGTCCACGATAGTCCAGTGTTACCGGTTTAATACCGCTGAGAGGACCCCTGGAGAATCCCTTGCCGATTTTCTATCCAGGCTACGCAGGATTGCGGAGTACTGTGACTATGGTGAGACCTTGTCAGAAATGTTACGTGACCGTTTGGTTTGCGGTATTAACAATGCGGCCACCCAGAGAAAGTTGTTAGCTGAGCCAGAACGCCTTCTCCAGAACCAATGGATGAGGAGCCATGTCCGTGTCAGACTTGCAGGCGCCGACCCCGTCACGGACGCCGGTCCTGGGAGCGCCCGAGGCGCCGTCGCTCTGACCGAAACTGGGACCAGCCCAGGGGCCGTACCTTCCATGTGGATGAACCTGCGGCGACTACTCCAGAGGACGTGGAGACGGAGTACGACTGCCTGCAGCTGCATTGTGTGGCAGCTCCCCTTGTGGCCCTCATTAAGGTGACAGTACGGGTCAATGGTCACCCGCTTGAAATGGAGTTGGACACTGGCGCAGCGGTCTCCGTGATCGCCCAGAGGACATTCAACCGCATCAAGCAGGGTATACAGACCCTTACATTAACCGACTCACAGGCCAGGTTGGCCACCTACACGGGGGAACCACTGGACATTGCAGGAACTACAATAACCCCTGTTGTTTATGGACGCCAGGAGGGGCGTTTCCCACTTATCATGGCCCAGCCTGTTGGGTCGGGACTGATTGCGCCATTTGTAGTTGCAATGGCAGCACATCCTTCAAACAGTTTCTGGAGGGTTGCCTGAGGTGCTAGGACGATACCCAGATGTATTCCAGCCTGGTTTGGGGAAAATAAAAGGGGCCGTAGCCCGTATCCAAGTCGAACCAGGAGCCACGCCGCGCTATTTCTGGGCGCGCCCGGTGCCTTACGCCTTGCTCAAAGGTACAAGGGGAGCTCACTCAATTGGAGAGTTTGGGTATTATCAGGCCCGTCCATTTTGCTGACTGGGCAGCACCGATTGTACCTGTAATGAAGCCAGATGCCACAGTTCGCTTGTGTGGCGACTATAAACTTACAGTGAATACGGCTTCCCAACTCGACCGATATCCAATGCCTCGCATAGAGGATCTCTACGTGAAGCTGGCAGGCGGACTCTCGTTCACAAAATTAGATATGAGTCACGCCTACCTACAGTTGGAGCTGGAACTTGCCTCCCGACCATATGTAACGATTAATACACACCGGGGCCTGTATGAATATACACGGTTGCCCTTTGGAGTATCCTCTGCCTGCGCTATTTTTCAACGTGTTATGGAGGGCATTTTGAGAGGTTTACCACGTGTCGCTGTCTACTTAGATGACGTTTTGATTACAGGGACGTCGGAGCAGGAACATTTGGAAAATCTGGAGGCTGTCCTTAGACGCTTTTCGGAGGCTGGAATCCGTTTACGTCGCACAAAGTGCGTATTTCAGGCAAAGGAAGTAGTCTACCTGGGTTATCGGGTGGACCGCGAAGGTTTGCACCCCGTCACAGAGAAGGTGCGTGCGATTCAACAGGCCCCCGCCCCGACTGACACTTCGCATCTTCGTTCTTTTCTCGGCCTCGTAAACTATTACGGGAAGTTCCTCCCCAACCTGGCAACTACGCTGGCCCCTTTGCACCTTCTGCGAAAGAAAAATCACACCTGGGTTTTGGGTCAGCCGCAAGAAACCACTTTCCGGCGGGTAAAGCAACAATTGTCGTCGTCTGGGTTACTAACCCACTATGATCCTGGAAAGCCTTTGCTCGTCACATGTGATGCATCCCCGTATGGTCTTGGGGCCGTCCTGTCCCACAAGATGGAGAACGGGGCCGAGCGGCCGATAGCTTTCGCCTCCCGCACATTGACTGCAGCGGAGAAAAGGTACGCGCAGATCGAGAAGGAGGGCCTGACAGTGGTTTTTGCGGTGAAACGTTTCCAACAGTACGTGTATGGTCGCCATTTCACTATCGTGACTGATCATAAGCCTTTGTTGGGACCTTTCAGAGAGGATAAGTCAATACCGCCCATTGCTTCTGCACGGATCCAACGCTGGGCTTTGTTGCTTGCTGCATACGAGTATTCTCTGGAGCACAAACCAGGAACGCAGATCGCAAATGCCGACGCACTGAGCCGATTGCCTTTATCGATGGGCCCCATGTCGACCCCCACAACCAGTGAGGTGGTTGCAACCCTAAATTTTATGGACACCTTGCCTGTCACGGCATCACAGATCCGTGAGTGGACCCAGACGGAGCCAGTCCTGTCAAAGATTCGGCACATAGTCCTGTATGGTGGGCAGCATAGACAGCTCCCAGGCGAGTTGCGGTCATTTTCCTCCAAGCTGTCAGAATTCAGCGTGGAAGACGGCATCCTCTTGTGGGGGACGCGTGTGATTGTCCGGGAAAAAGACCAGGAGCTGATACTAAGAGACTTGCACAATGGGCATCCAGGTGTGACCAAAATGAAAATGTTGGCCCGGAGTTATGTCTGGTGGCCAGGCCTCGACAACGACATTGAGAAGGTGGCCCAAAACTGCTCCATTTGCCAGGAACATCAGAAGCTTTCGCCGGCCGCGCCCCTACATCACTGGGAATGGCCAGGGTGGCCTTGGGCGCGCTTGCATGCAGATTTTGCAGGCCCTTTTCAAGGATCCATGTTCCTTCTATTAATCAACGCCCAGTCTAAATGGCTAGAGGTGCATAAGATGCAGGGGACAACGTCCTGCGCAACAATTGTAAAGATGCGTTTGTCTTTTAGTACGCATGGCCTCCCCGAGGTGCTGGTCACGGATAGCGGCACTCCATTCACGAGTGAGGAGTTTACGAGGTTCATAAAGATGAATGGCATACGCCATATCCGCACTGCCCCTTACCACCTGGCTTCAAATGGGTTGGCAGAGCGCGCAGTGCAGACATTCAAAAGAGGCCTAAAGAAGCAGTCTTCCGGATCAATGGACACGAGAGTGGCTCGCTTTTTGTTTACATATAGGACCACCCCTCCCCCCAACCCCCCCATGCGGTGACTGGGGTAGCTCCCGCAGAACTCCTAATGGGCCGGAGATGTCGCACCCGCCTTAGTATGGTTTTCCCGTACATTGGCGCAAAAGTACGCCGCACACAAGAACAGCAGGGATAGGGATTTTCTCGGCATCGGCCGACTCGGCAGTTTGCGCCCGGTGACCCAGTGTTCGTTCGGAATTTTGCTGGTGGTGCCCAGTGGGTTCCTGGCGTAATCTTTTGCCAAACCGGCCCTCTATCTTACCAGGTGCAAGCCCAGGGTCGTCTCCAGCGCAAACATGTAGACCACGTTCGGTCCAGAAGACTATCCCCACCAAAGATTCCCCGCACCCGGAGCTCATTTCTACAGCCGCAGAGACCAGAGACAATGGAAGGTAGTCCCCACAATCTTCCTCTGGTGCCTCACTCGAAGCCTGCGCAGGTCGTTACGGGACCGAATGGAGATAGAGACGCTGACATGACAGAGGCAGCAGACTCTGACTCCGAGATGGAGACACAGGACGCATCAGAGGGGGAATCCTCGGGTATACGGGCCGTGGATGTACAACCGTTACGCCGTTCAACACGGAAGCACCGGTCTCCGTCTCGTTACACACCGCCTGATCCAGCACCGCGTGCAAATGGTGTCCGTCCTGCAGCAAAACGAGTCCGAAGCCCTCCTTCGCCAGGGTCTTCGGTGGATTCCTTGGACTTTGGCGGGGAGGGATGTAATAACCTGCCTGCTTACCATTGGCTGGGGACTAATGACAATCCCACAATTCTGTGGGAGTATGAGCTTCCCCAATGAGGGGGGCGGAGAAACCATTAGTAAACTCCATGGGCGGGATTCTCCGTCCCCCCCCCCCCCCCCCGCCGGGTCGGAGAATCGCCGGGGGCTGGCGTTAATCCCGCCCCCGCCGGTTGCCGAATTCTCCGGCACCGGATATTCGGCGGGGGCGGGAATCGCGCCGTGCCGGTTGGCGGGCCTCCCCCGGCGATTCTCCGGCCTGCGATGGGCCGCAGTCCCGCTGCTGGAATACCTGTCCCACCGGCGAGAATCAAACCACCTCTCTTACCGGCGGAACAAGGCGGCGTGGGCGGGCTCCGGGGAACTGGGGGGGGGGGCATCTGGCCCTGGGGGGTGCCCCCACGGTGGCCTGGCCCGCGAGCGGGGCCCACCGATCTGCGGGCGGGCCTGTGCTGTGGGGGCACTCTTTTCCTTCCGCCTTCGCCATGGTCTCCACTATGGCGGAGGCGGAAGAGACCCCCTCCACTGCGCATGCACGGAGATGCCATGAGCGACTGCTGATGCTCCTGTGCATGCGCCGCACGGCAAAGTCATTTCCGCGCCAGCTGGCGGGGCACCAAAGGCCTTTCCCGCCAGCTGGCAGGGTGGAAATCAGTCTGGCGCGGGCCTAGCCCCTCAAGGTGAGGGCTCTGCCCCTCAAGATGCGGAGTATTCCGCACCTTTGGGGCGGCGCGATGCCGGACTGATTCGCGCCGTTTTTGGTGCCGGTCGGCGGACATCGAGCCGATTGCGGAGAATCCCGCCCCATGTATAAAGAAAGCTGGCCAGTTTGGAACCAGCAGGAAGGAGTGTGCAGCAAGGGAAGTTGCTGCTGCTGTTTTATATATATATATATTATTGTAAATAAATGTTATTACTTTGTATCCTTAAAACTCATGCTGGATTCTTCGTGGCCCTCACAAAACCAAACTTATTACATTCTTATTTATTGATGTCAGCAGTGAGTTGTTTGCCTTCCAGCCATATTGACTCAGCCTTTCAGCCCAGCCCTAATTAATGCATGCGAGGTCTAGCCATGAATTTGCTACTTTCCAGTTTGCAGCCTTGCACTAATTCTAGCTTTACCAGGCCACATGTACCCAGTTTGGCACCCGCACATTCCCCTTCCTGACAGAAATATGCTACAACTGTGATAATGGGCGGGATTCTCCGACCCCCCGCTGGGTTGGAGAATCGGCAGGGCGGCATGAATCCCCCCTCACTGGCTGCCGAATTCTCCGGCGCCGGGGATTTGGCGGGGGCGGAAATCGCGCCGTGCCGGTTGGTGGCCGCTGGTAGTGACCCCCCCCCCCGGCGATTCTCCAGCCCGTGATGGGCCAAGTGGCCGCCCGTTTCCGGCAAGGTCCCGCCGGCGTATATTACACCAGGTATTTGCCAGCGGGACCTGGCGGTGCGGGCGCCCTCGGGGGGGGGGGATCTGGCCACGGGTGGTGCCCCCACGGTGGCCTGGCCCGCAATCGGGGCCCACCGATCCGCGGGCGGGCCTATGCCGTGGGGGTACTCTATTCTTACACGTCGACCGCTGCGGTCCTCCACGATGGCCGACACGGAGATGACCACCCCCCCTGCGCATGCACTGGGATAACTCCAGCACACGCTGGCGCTCCTCGCATGCGCCAACTCGTGCCGGCTAACGGAGACCCTTCGGCGCCGGTTGGCGTGGCACCAAGCTCCTTCCCCGCCGGCCGGTGCGGCGCAACCCACTCCACCGCAGGCCTAGCCCCTGAAGGTGCGAAGGATTCCGCACCTTTGGGGGGGCCCGACGCCAGAGTGGTTCACGCCACTCTTCGCGCCGGAGTTGCCGCCCCGCCGATTCCCACAGAATCCCGCCCAATGATTTTGATGCAGAAGTAAAAGTGAGGCTAAATTGGACAGCAACAGACCACGACCACTTAAACATGAAATAAGGATCTTATTGTCACTATGTTGCCCTGCTCCTTCAGAAGCTTTGTCACACTGCCACCTTGCCAAGAGACTGCCATTGCAACACACGGAACAATCTGAAGATGCTCTGCTGGACTCATTAGAAAAAAATAGGACTTGCCCAATTTAATGCTTGATCACTCTACCTGTCAGCCTCCATGCTTCTACCCTCCACAAACCATAACTTGGCTGGAGTGATGTAGGCCACATACTCTTGCACAATGATCCACCACCTCTGTCCTGGTTAACTATGTGGGTTTTCTGCAATCAACAAACTGATTATGAGATCCATCCCTAGCATTGCCCCACCCTCCCTCCCTGTCTGAGGCTAATACATTCCCATCCACACTGGGCGCGATTCTCCGCTCCCGCGCCAAAGTGCCCACGCTGTCGTGAACACCGCCGAGGTTCACGACAGCACGAAACGGCCCCGATCCCGACCGATTTAGTGCCCGAAAATGGGCTAGGATCGGGGCCGCGAGAAACTCGGGGGGGGGGGGGGGTCACGGTGCCCAACTATCTACTCGACCCACATGAGCCCCGAGACACCCCCGGAGCGAAGGCATGCGTGCTGTCTCCTGAACCAGCAACAATGTAGTCTATATCTGCATGCCCTGATGATACCTGCCTAATAGTGATGCGTTATTCCCCCCCGCCCCCCCCCCCCCGCCCCCCCAGGACAAGACAGCTCACAACCAGCGTGAGCGCATGAGAACCGGAGGGGCTCATCCTGTCCTGCACCCCCTAACCGTTCACAAGCAGAGGGCCCTGGACCTCGCTGGGGGATCTGCCACCCGGGAGGTCGCGCCATGCCAGGTCGGAGGCGCAGAAGCAAGTGAGAGAACCCTGCATGTCCTCCCCACCCCCAACCCGTCATCGCCCCCCTCACACTCTGGCCACTGCACCCCGATCCCATCCCCCCTCACACTCTGGCCACTGCACCCCCGATCCCATCCCCCCTCACACTTTGGCCACTGCACCCCCGATCCCATCCCCCCTCACACTCTGGCGTTTGCACCCTCGATCCCCTCCCCCCTCACACTGTGCACCCACCACCACCATACACCTGGGCCATCGTGTCCAACGAACCCCGAATCTTTATGTTCCCCAGGGCCACCCGCCGAACGTCCAGGGACGTCTCGCCCAGAAAACAGCGGAACATCGGCAACCACAACTGCACCCAGGGACGCATGCCAGAGGTTGGCAGTTGGTCGGACAGGAGGGCAGACCTCTCAGTCTGGGACGCAGGACCGGGACGCTCAGACCACCGAGACAGACAATAGTGAGGGGCACAGGGTGGACATTCATGTCGAAGCACACATCACGGCCACACACCCGCTGGATTCACCCGGAGGTCAACACGACATGGCCCGCATGGAGCTTGCGCCGGGCCATGAGGGGGACCAGTACACACCAGACTTCCTGACGGACGATGACCTCGAGCTTACGGCACTGCTGTCTCATTCACCATCACAGAGGCACTCACCTCGGTTGGGCATATAAGCGATGAGGCTCCCGGGTCACTGTCTGGTGCGCACCCCACAGCCGAGCCGGTACAGCAGGTGGAGTTTGGAGCAGCCGAGGGGCTGGACGGTCGGAGGGCAGCCCAGGCCCAGCAACCAGCTGCCACCCAGACGGTTCCCGGGTTCCTGGATGTAATTGACCCACCGCGTCTATCCGCGTCCAGGAGCAGGGTGTGGTGCCGCTCATCACAGCCACCCAGGCCAACACCGCACGGGTGGCGTCCACGGTGGAGGCAATGGGTGAATGGGTTTCGGCCATGGGTCAGGTTCTGCAAGGCGTTGGGCTTAACGTGCACGCGTCATCCATGGCCCAGGAGAGGTCTGCCCTCTCACAGGCAGCCATCTCACAGAGCCAACAGGACATTGCCGCCGCTCTCGGGGCCCTGGCTGAGTCTCACCATGCCATGGCCCGGTCCCAGCAAGCGATGGCACAGTCCCAGCAGTCGGTCGCGGAGAGCATTGACTGCCTGGCGCACGTGATGGATGGCATCGCGCACTCACAGGCCGAGATCGCACAGTCCTTGGCAGGAATGTGGCACTCCCTGTGCTCCGTCTCGGCGAACATTCGGACCATGGTCGATACCGCTGCAGGCCTCCAGGACTGGAAGTGCCAGGTGTTGGTGGTGCGACGGGGCATGTCTCCGAGCGCATCTCTGACCCACAGTGAGGCCCACCGGGCTCTCCGAGGGAGTAGGAGGTTCTGGGGCCCGTCCTGGTAGCTCCATCAAGGGACGTCCCGGTACACTCGGCCTCCCCCCCGTTCTGTCCCTGGTGTATCTGGTGGGGAGCGGGCAGGTCAGGGTGGCACCACGCCATCCAGCACGCCCGCCGAGCAGCCTGGCCCATCGAAGCCGGGCCGCCCCAGGGCGTGATTCTCAGCAGTCCGCCTCCACTCCTGCTGTACCATCTGGGAACACACCTAGACGTAGTGATAGGGCTCGTAAGGCAAAGACGTTAGGCACGTAAGAAGTTGGCACGGGTGCAGGGCACAGTCTAGTTGTAGTGGGTAGGGCACCTATGTTAACCACACGAATAAACGCACTGTTAAATTTGACTTGTAAGACTGTGTGCTATGTCCGGTGCCAGGGGGCTCGTGAGGGTGCCCGATTGGCTTAGTGGTATACGAGCGGGTCAAGGTCTGTTCCAGATGTGCTGACCCTTTCCCCCCTGCCTCCCATATTCGGACACCGTTGTCCTCGGTACACCGATGCCAGCCACCCCACGGGCATGTGGTGAAATATCCGTCACGAAGGCTGTGACCACCGGAGTGCATGGTTCAGCTATAGCCATGAGTCAGACCTCGGCTGGCGAATCTGAGCACACAGCTCATCGCAGAGCGGGCTGTCATCATTCAACATGGCACTGATCACACCCGCTTACCCAATCATTACTGTTGTGCAATCCCGTAGTGCCGCAATGGTAAGGTGATGTGGAATTGGTGCCGTGAACGCGGTGCGGGGGTGCGGGGGGTGGTGGTGGGCGCTGTGTGGTGCCCATGTACAGGAGTGACGGTGCAAGTGGCAGTGTTCAGTGAATCCCACCCCCACAATGCGTGAACCGTGCGACCACCAACGCATCGCGTGCCCGCTGTCCGCGGCGGTGCTGTCGCGCAGCCTCCTGGACATAACGAGCAGCCGGGCAGTGTCTGTGTCCTGCGCCCCTCCCCCCACCCTGATGCGCGCCATCATCCTCATCCTCCGCATCCTCCTCTTCCCCATCCCCCTCGTTTGCGTTGGCTCCGGTGCCATCGGGCCCTCCCTCCGACTCCTCCACCAGGTCATCTCCCCTCTGCATGGCAATGTTGTGCAGCGCAACCATGCGACCGACCCTGTCGGGATGGTACTGCAGGGCCCCTCCTGATCGGTCCAGGCATCTGAATCGTATCTTCAGCAGCCCGAAGCACCGCTCCACCACACCCCTGGTTGCTGCAAGTGCCTCGTTGTATAGGCTCTCCGCGTTGGTGTGAGGCCTCCGTATTGGCGTCATCAGCCATGACCTCAACGGATAGCCCTTGCCGCCCAGCAACCAGCCCCTCAGCCGGGGGGGGCATCCATCGAACATTGCGGGGATGAACGACTGTGCCAGAATGTAGGCATCATGCACATTGCCGGGGTACTTTGCGCACATGTGCATGATCTTCATGTGGGGGTCGCACACCACCTGAATGTTCATGGAGTATGCGCCCTTTCTGTTCATGAACACTTCCCTGTTGTCTGCAGGCGGGCGCATGGGGATGTGCACACCATCGATGACACCCTGGACCATCGGTATCCCGGCCACCTTGGCGAATCCACGTGCCCGTGCTTCCTGCTGTGCTTGGCCCTTGGGGAATTGAATGTACCTGTCCGCGATGGCGTACACGGCGTCGGTGACGGCCCTGATGCACCTGTGGACCGATGCCTGTGATATCCCGGAGAGGTCCCCGCTTGGCGCCTGGAAGGAACCGGTCGCATAAATGTTTAGGGCCACCGTCACCTTGACGGAGACTGGTATCGCGTGTCCTCCTCCCATTTAACGTGGTGCGAAGTGCGCCACGAGCTGGCATATATGTGCGCCACGAGCATGCGACTGCCTCCCTGCTGAACCGTAGTCTCCTCCTGCATGTGATGTCCGTTAGGGCCTCGAACGACATTCTGTCACGGTCCACCCTCGGCCTTGCTCGACGCCTGTGGCGCCCTGGCACCACCATCAGTGGATCCTCCTGCCCCACCTGCACCTCCTCCTCCTCCTTCTCCTGCTCCCCCCCCAAGCACTTCCTCTGCATTCCTCGCCGTCTGGCGGTCAATGTTCCCCTCGACATCCCCCTGTACATTCGGGTCCTGAGCGCCTGCGGCCTGCGCGGCGACGGGCCACTCCGCAGCCATCCCCTCTGCTGCACTGGCAACCGCTGCATCTGCAGCCACTGTGGGCCGTCTGACTCTACGCTGCCGGATGGCAAACTCCAGAGCTGCGGCTCCAACCACGGCAGTGAACATCGCTGTCTGGTTGGCATACATGGTGACCTGCAGGAGGGTGGTGGGGGGCAGAGAAACAAAATGTTACACCAAGGTTCTTCCACACCTCGCCAGCCGGGCTGCATAGCATCCCTGTGTGTCCCGTTGGCCTGGTCGCACTGCAGATACGCAGCCAGCCTAACACCTGGTCACTGTCTGCGTCCAACGGTCAGTTCACACCATCCTCCTCACCAGTGTGCCACTCGCCTGTGCCCATCAGCCACACGCACCCTGCGGCCGTGTCCTCGTCACCGTCCTGCCATATTAGGGCGGCTGACATGTGGCATCCGCGGATGGACGATACCATCCACACTCTCCCTCGCCCCCTCCCACCTGCACGCCGCTCCCTCAACCCCCCCTCCTACCTGCACACTCTCCCTCAAGCCCCCCTCCTACCTGCACACTCTCCCTCAACCCCCCCCACCTGCGCACTCTCCCTCATCCCCCCTCCTACCTGCACACTCTTCCTCTTCAACCCCTCCCACCTGCACATTCTCCCTCACCCCCCTCCCAGCTGCACGCCGCTCCCTCATCCCCCCTCCCCCCTGCACACTCCCTCTCATCCCCCCCTCCCACCTGCACACTCTCCCTCATCCCCCCCTCCCACCTGCACGCCGCTCCCTCATCCCCCCTCCCACCTGCACACTCTCCCTCAACCCCCCCTCCCGCCTGCACACTCTCCCTCATCCCCCCCTCCTACCTGCACACTCTTCCTCATCAACCCCTCCCACCTGCACATTCTCCCTCACCCCCTCCCAGCTGCACGCCGCTCCCTCATCCCCCCTCCCACCTGCACACTCCCTCTCATCCCTCCTCCCAACTGCACACTCTCCCTCATCCCCCCCCTCCCACCTGCACGCCGCTCCCTCATCCCCCCTCCCACCTGCACACTCTCCCTCATCCCCCCTCCCACCTGCACACTCTCCCTCACCCCACTCCCACCTGCACACACTCCCTCACCCCCCATCCCACCTGCACACTCTCCCTCACCCCCCCCTCCCACCTGCACACTCTCCCTCACCCCCCTCCAATCTACACACTCTCCCTCACCCCCCTCCCACCTGCACACTCTCCCTCACCCCCCTCCCACCTGCACACTCTCCCTCACCCTCCTCCCACCTGCACACTCTCCCTCACCCCCCCTCCCACCTGCACACTCTCCCTCATCCCCCTCCCACCTGCACACTTTCCCTCACCCCCCCTCCCACCTGCATACTCTCCCTCACCCCCTCACACCTGCACACTCTCCCTCATCCCCCTCCCACCTGCACACTCTCCCTCACCCCCCTCCCACCTGCACACTCTCCCTCATCCCCTCCCACCTGCACACTCTCCCTCATCCCCCTCCCACCTGCACACTCTCCCTCATCCCCCCTCCCACCTGCACACTCTCCCTCATCCCCCCTCCCACCTGCACACTCTCCCTCATCCCCTCTCCCACCTGCACACTCTCCCTCATCCCCTCTCCCACCTGCACAATCTCCCTCATCCCCCCTGCACACTCTCCCTCACCCCCCCTCCCACCTGCACACTCTCCCTCACCCCCCCTCCCACCTGTACACTCTCCCTCGCCCCCCTCCCACCTGCACACACTCCTTCACCCCTTCCCACCTGCACACTCTCCCTCAACCCCCTCCCACCTGCACATTCTCCCTCACCCCCCCCTCCCACCTGCACACTCTCCCTCATCCCCCTCCCACCTGCACACTCTCCCTCATCCTCCCTCCCACCTGCACACTCTCCCTCAACCCCCTCCCACCTGCACATTCTCCCTCACCCCCCCCTCCCACCTGCACACTCTCCCTCATCCCCCCCTCCCACCTGCACGCCGCTCCCTCATCCCCCCTCCCACCTGCACACTCTCCCTCAACCCCCCCTCCCGCCTGCACACTCTCCCTCATCCCCCCCTCCTACCTGCACACTCTTCCTCATCAACCCCTCCCACCTGCACATTCTCCCTCACCCCCTCCCAGCTGCACGCCGCTCCCTCATCCCCCCTCCCACCTGCACACTCCCTCTCATCCCTCCTCCCAACTGCACACTCTCCCTCATCCCCCCCCTCCCACCTGCACGCCGCTCCCTCATCCCCCCTCCCACCTGCACACTCTCCCTCATCCCCCCTCCCACCTGCACACTCTCCCTCACCCCACTCCCACCTGCACACACTCCCTCACCCCCCATCCCACCTGCACACTCTCCCTCACCCCCCCTCCCACCTGCACACTCTCCCTCACCCCCCTCCAATCTACACACTCTCCCTCACCCCCCTCCCACCTGCACACTCTCCCTCACCCCCCTCCCACCTGCACACTCTCCCTCACCCTCCTCCCACCTGCACACTCTCCCTCACCCCCCCTCCCACCTGCACACTCTCCCTCATCCCCCTCCCACCTGCACACTTTCCCTCACCCCCCCTCCCACCTGCATACTCTCCCTCACCCCCTCACACCTGCACACTCTCCCTCATCCCCCTCCCACCTGCACACTCTCCCTCACCCCCCTCCCACCTGCACACTCTCCCTCATCCCCTCCCACCTGCACACTCTCCCTCATCCCCCTCCCACCTGCACACTCTCCCTCATCCCCCCTCCCACCTGCACACTCTCCCTCATCCCCCCTCCCACCTGCACACTCTCCCTCATCCCCTCTCCCACCTGCACACTCTCCCTCATCCCCTCTCCCACCTGCACAATCTCCCTCATCCCCCCTGCACACTCTCCCTCACCCCCCCTCCCACCTGCACACTCTCCCTCACCCCCCCTCCCACCTGCACACTCTCCCTCGCCCCCCTCCCACCTGCACACACTCCTTCACCCCTTCCCACCTGCACACTCTCCCTCAACCCCCTCCCACCTGCACATTCTCCCTCACCCCCCCCTCCCACCTGCACACTCTCCCTCATCCCCCTCCCACCTGCACACTCTCCCTCATCCTCCCTCCCACCTGCACACTCTCCCTCAACCCCCTCCCACGTGCACACTCTCCCTCATTCCCCCTCGGTAAGCAGACCCGGTCTCCAGGAACTGCGGAACAGTCCGCTCACCTCCTCACTGGTCAGCGTCAGCCAGCACGACTGGCTGACGACTTTAAATAGCAGGTGTAAATGGCAACGCCGTGAACTGGGGTCACGCCGTCGGGACTTCGGCCCATCCGGTCCTGAGAATAGCGGGGGTGGTGGAGAATCGCCCGAGACACCCAAAATGGCGAACTCGACGGGGGCGTTCTCGCCGCTTGGGAGAATCGCGGGAGGGCGTCGGACCGGCGTCGCAGGAAATTTTGGCGACCCAGGCGATTCTCCCAACCGTCGCGGGAGTGGAGAATCGCGCCCACTGTTTCCTCCACCTTTACCTTTCTATCTTCCAAACCATTTAAAAAAAATGTATTTTATCCAAAACTCAAACCAAATATTGTTACAAAGAATATCCACAAGTACCATTAATATACAGTTTGTACAATTTTTTCCCTTTTATATCCCAACCCTCCCCCTCCCTCCTGGTGACAAACAGTTCCTTAAACACGGATAGGAACGGATACCATTGCGCACAGAAAACTTCCCCAACCCCATTTGGGCAAATTTAATTTTCTCCAGGCTCAGAAATTTCTGTAGGCCCACCATCCATGCCACTACCCCCCGGTGGTGCTGACGACTACCAATTCAGCAGTTATCCTTCGCCGGAGGCAAAGGCCACCACATTGACCCCTTCCGCCTGCAGCTCCGGCATTTCCGACACACCAACTATCAGTGAAAAGGAGCATGCCGTTACCCCAATCTCCAGAACCTCTGACAAAGCCTTAAACACCACCCTCCCCAAACCCATCCAATTTCTCACACCCCCAGAACATATGGGCGCGGTTCGGCAGCCCCCTCCCACATTTCATTTTTTTTTAAATTTAGCGTACCAATTCGTTTTTTCCAATTAAGGGGCAATTTAGCGTGGCCAATTGACCTAGCCTGCACATCTTTGGGTTGTGGGGGGCGAAACCCACGTAAACACGGAGAGAATGTGCAAACTCCACACGGACAGTGACCCAGAGCCGGGATTGAACCTGGGACCTCGGTGCTGTGAGGCAGCAGTGCTAACCACTGCGTCACCGTGCTGCCTTCCCTCCCACATTTCTTACAGCAATATTCCACTCCAATCCAGTATTAGTGATTGTTCCTTAACTACTATACCCTCGACAAGATTCTCCATTTCAGAAAGTAAGTGTTGACGCCGGGATTGAATCAGTGGACCTCTACAACAACTAAATTGGGGCCGGCCCGGAGCAATTCAGACCCGTTAACAGGCTAGCACCTGCGCCACATGGAACACGATCGATTCCAATGAAAAACAATGTCCGATTTGCTGAGATGGTGATTGCCACGTGAGAGTCTGACAAGCTGCAGCTGCATATTAGCCCTCCCCACACATACTCATCCCAGCCAACAAGATTGCAGCATGAACAGCGCCAGCCTGGTTTGCAGACATGAGCTAGAGACCCGACTGGACGCCGTGGAGGAGAGGCAGGCCCCCCATGTTCCCTGGGGTGGGAAGGAGGCTGCCACCCGCTGCCATACACTGGGCCTGGGTGTAGGTGGCAGAGGCTGTGAGCGCCGTGGGTTCCACCGCAAGGACCGGGCAGCAGTGCCGGAAAAGCTGCACGACCTCCTCAGGGCGGCCAGGGTGAATAGGCAGCACTGTGCCCCTGGCATCAACCCCACCGAAACACCGGTACCCCACCCACCACGTGGAGGGTGACCGAACCCCACCCGCTGGCAGTGTGCTCGCTCCCCACCCTGCACCACATGAGAGCACCCATACCGGCTGCCATGGCTGGGTGCCCTGGTCAAGACAGACACCAATTTCCCACCCCCTGTGGTGCTGGCATCTGAGTGTCTCACACTGTGCATTGTCTGCCATCGTCGTCGTCCCCCCGTCCCCCCCACCCCCTCCTCCCCGCTAGGAAAAGGACGCCCACAACCGCGGTGAGAGAGAGACTGGAGGAGGGCCAATAGACCTGCACCTCCTCACCGCAGCGAATTGGCGGGCACTGGACCTGGTTGATGGGCCCAGAGATGAGGGTATCACCAGGACTGGCAGTGGCAGGTGGCGGGGTAGCCCCAGGAGTTCACTCCGGTCACACCCTCATACCACAGAGTAGCCTGGAGGCCATCGGGCAACCCTAGGGAGGAGGAGGTGATGGGGTAGTGCTAGTGGCTCCTGCAGCAGAGGTGCTGGAACACCACAGCGTCTCGGACCTCCCCCCGTCCCTGGCACATGCGATGGGCAACAAGAAGAACAGAGTGGCAACACACCATTTGGGACACCCGAGCAATGGCTGGGCCCATCCAGGCCGGGTCGTTCCAGAGGACGGCCGCCAAAGGGGACCCAGGTCACAGGGCGGGATTCGCAGCAGACTGTCTCCACCCATGGTGTATTGCCAGGGAATCCACCTAGACGTAGCACTGAGGCCTGTAAGGTCAGAAAGGTAGCCACCAGGGTGGCATGCTTGCAGCACATAGGATAACGTTAGGAGCAAGAGCACAAACCTTTATAGTGATGTTCACTTGTTCTTTGTAAAATAAGTGCACTAAGGTTCGAAACTGCCTCAGTGCTCTGTCAGCAGGGTGTGAGGATGGGCTGGGCTGGAACGAGCTGGACCGGCTACAGAAGGGGTGACAAATATATGAATAGGATGGGAATAGAGGGATACGGACCCAGGAAGTGTAGGAGATTGTAGTTTAGTCGGGCAGCATGGTCGGCACGGGCTTGGTGGGCCGAAGGGCCTGTTCCTGTGCTGTACATTTCTTTGTTCTATGTTCTTTGTTGGGAGTGGTGTAGGATGGATGATCATGAGAGGGGATGGTAGGCCGGGTTGGGGGGAATAGGGTGGGATGCTTGTGCCATCGGCCAGGCACCCTAGTTGGTGAACCTGGAGGCGATTAGAGCAACCTGTGCACGGCGGCCCTGGCGTACGGCCAGCCCATCCTCGCCCACCCCCACATCCTCCTCGTCAGATGAGGCCTGGCTTTTGATGCGACCATCAATTTACGCGAAACCAAGAGTAGAAGTAAACTGTGGTTTTAATCAACTAGAACAGTGCCTGCCTGCGACTGCTCTGCTAGTGAGAGCCGCCTACAGGGCTACTGCTCTTTATACCTCCCCTCAAGGGGTGGAGCCAGGGGCGGAGCCCACAAGGCACCACCATGATACATTACAGGTAACACCTTACAATGGTCCATAGGTGGAGCCCACATGGGCAACAGCGTAATCCAGTTATATACATGGTGAATGGTTACTGCAATACGTTCAGCACAGCTTTCATCCTCATTCTCCAGCATGTCGCTCCACTCTCTTAGCGATATACTCTCTTAGCGATATACTGGAGAGCTCCTTCAGAGCGGTCCAGGCAACTGAACCGCATTTTTAGGATGCCAAAGCACTGCGTGATTACGCCCCTGGACGTTGCATGGGCTTCGCTGTAGTTGGTCTCCGCGTCAGTCTGTGGTCTCCGACTGCAGTCATCAGCCATGACCGCAGTCAACCAAGAGTCGACCCCTCACCCAGGGGTGCATTTCAAAGGTGTCAGGAACCGTCGAGAGTGCCAGGATGAAGGCATTGTGCACACTGCCCGGGTATCGGGCGCAGACATGCATGATATGCACCTCATGGTCACACACCAACTGCACGTTCATTGAGTGGAACCCTTTTGGTTTGTGAAGACCGATCTGTCGTGGGCAGGTGCTCGTAGGGGGTCATGCATCCCATCGATCACCCCCTGAACCTGGAGCACCCCGGCAATGATGACGAACCCCGCTGCCCAGGCATTCTGGTGGGCTTGGTCCACATTGAATTTGATATATTGTGCCGAGCGGGCATACAGTGCCTTTGTTACGCCACGGATGTATGTGCCCCCTGATATGTGCAATTCCGGATAGGTCCCCGCTCAGCGCCTGGAAGGACCCCGTGGCGCTAATGTTCAGGCGATCATCGCCTTGATGGTCACCAGGAGAGGGTGTCCTCCCCCTACCACAGCGGGTCCAGGTGCGCCATGATCTGGCAGATCACACCTTTGAAAATATGTCCTCCCTCCTCTTTCTCTCAGTCGCCCAACGCCTGTTTCCTGATTTTTAAAATCACCAGAGGATACTGGGTCGGTCCCATTAATGATATGCCAACAGCATTTACTGTACGTGCATGAGTATAATGCATTGACACCGTTGCCGAGGCACCAGAGCATGGCTTTTCATCGGGCGCCCCATGTCGCCACGATTTTCACACGTGATTTTCCACCGAATTGCGTTTGCCAATTCCAGCGTCACTGGATGGAGAATCCTGTCCCCTATAAGACATAGGAGCGGACGTAAAGCCATTCGGCCCATCGAGTCCACTCCACCATTCAATCATGGCTGATTTCAACTCCATTTACCCGCTCTCTCTCCTTAGCCCTTAATTCCTCGAGAAATCAAGAATTTATCAACTTCTGTCTTAAAGACACTCAACGTCCCGGCCTCCACCGCCCTCTGTGGCAATGAATTCCACAGACCCACCACTCTCTGTCTGAAGAAATTTCTCCTCATCTCTGCTCTAAAGTGACTCCCTTTTATTCTAAGGCTGTGCCCCCGGGTCCTAGTCTCCCCTGCTAATGGAAACAACTTCCCCACGTCCACCCTATCTAAGCCATTCATTATCTTGTAAGTTTCTATTAGATCTCCCCTCAACCTCCTAAACTCCAATGAATATAATCCCAGGATCCTCAGACGTTCATCGTATGTTAGGCCTACCATTCCTGGGATCATCCGTGTGAATCTCTGCTGGACCTGCTCCAGTGCCAGTATGTCCTTCCTGAGGTGTGGGGCCCAAAATTGCTCACAGTATTCTAAATGGCGCCTAACTAATGCTTTATAAAGCTTCAGAAGTACATCCCTGCTTTTATATTCCAAGCCTCTTGAGATGAATGACAACATTGCATTTGCTTTCTTAATTACGGACTCAACCTGCAAGTTTACTTTTAGAGAATCCTGGACTAGGACTCCCAAGTCCCTTTGCACTTCAGCATTATGAATTTTTTCACCGTTTAGAAAATAGTCCATGCCTCTATTCTTTTGTCCAAAGTGCAAGACCTCGCACTTGCCCACGTTGAATTTCATCAGCCATTTCTTGGACCACTCTCCTAAACTGTCTAAATCTTTCTGCAGCCTCCCCACCTCCTCCATACTACCTGCCCCTCCACCTATCTTTGTATCATCGGCAAACTTAGCCAGAATGCCCCCAGTCCCGTCATCTAGATCGTTAATATATAAAGAGAACAGCTGTGGCCCCAAAACTGAACCCTGCGGGACACCACTCGTCACCGGTTGCCATTCCGAAAAAGAACCTTTTATCCCAACTCTCTGCCTTCTGCCTGACAGCCAATCGTCAATCCATGTTAGAACCTTGCCTCGAATACCATGGGCCCTTATTTTACTCAGCAGTCTCCCGTGAGGCACCTTATCAAAGGCCTTTTGGAAGTCAAGATAGATAACATCCATTGGCTCTCCTTGGTCTAACCTATTTGTTATCTCTTCAAAGAACTCTAACAGGTTTGTCAGGCACGACCTCCCCTTACTAAATCCATGCTGACTTGTCCTAATCCGACCTTGCACTTCCAAGAATTTAGAAATCTCATCCTTAACAATGGATTCTAGAATCTTGCCAACAACCGAGGTTGGGCTAATTGGCCTATCATTTTCCATCTTTTTTCTTGTTCCCTTCTTGAACAGGGGGGTTACAACAGCGATTTTCCAATCCTATGGGACTTTCCCTGACTCCAGTGACTTTTGATAGATCATAACTGACGCCGCCACTATTTCTTCAGCTATCTCCTTTGGAACTCTAGGATGTAGCCCATCTGGGCCCGGAGATTTATCAATTTTTAGACCTCTTAGTTTCTCTAGCACTTTCTCCTTTGTGATGGCTACCATATTCAACTCTGCCCCCTGACTCTCCGGAATTGTTGGGATATTACTCATGTCTTCTACTGTGAAGACTGACGCAAAGTACTTATTCAGTTCCTCAGCTATTTCCTTGTCTCCCATCACAAAATTACCAGCGTCATTTTGGAGCAGCCCAATGTCAACGTTTGGCTCCCATTTGTTTTTAATGCATTTAAAGAAACTTTTACTATCATTCCTAGTGTTACTGGCTAGCCTACCTTCAAATTTGATCCTCTCTTTCCTTATTTCTCTCTTTGTTATCCTCTGTTTGATTTTGTAGCCTTCCCAATCTTCTGACTTCCCACTACTCTTTGCCACATTATAGGCTTTCTCTTTTGCTTTGATGCATTCCCTAACTTCCTTTGTCAGCCATGGCTGCCTAATCCCCCCTCTGATAACCTTTCTTTTCTGTGGGATGAACCTCTTACTGTGTCCTCAATTACTCCCAGAAACTCCTGCCATTGCTGTTCTACTGTCTTTCCCACTCGGCTCTGCTCCCAGTCGATTTTCGTCAGTTCCTCCCTCATGCTACTGTAGTTACCTTTATTTAACTGTAACACCTTTACATCTGATTCTACCTTCTTTCTTTGAAATTGGAGATTGAATTCTACCATATTATGATCACTGCCTCCTAAGTGCTCCCTTACTTTAAGATCTTTAATCAAGTCTGGCTCATTACATAACACTAAGTCCAGAATGGCCTGTTCCCTGGTGGGCTCCATCACAAGCTGTTCCAAAAAGCCCTCCTGTAAACATTCAATGAATTCCCTTTCCTTGGGTCCACTGGCAGCATTATTTACCCAGTCCGCTGACAATCCTTCCCAAACCGGCCGCCTTGCTTTAAAAACCTCCTCAACACCCTTACTATTGAACATTTCTTTCCCTTTCTTGATCACCTCTTTTCTCGCTCTTCACTGTTCATCTTCGGCTCAGTGTCCAGCTTTCTGTAAACCTCTCTGAGAATATGTGAAAAGTGTTGTAAATTTGTTATTGTTTTCCTGCCAACAATGCATCCGACTAATAGTACTGCTTATAACAGGAATAATAACAGTGGAGCAGTCCATATCCCATATCCTTTTCTTTCCTATCCATACTCCAGCCTTCAAATTCCTACTCCCTTCCAGGCCCTAATTCCTTATGCAATCTGCCAAGGATGATGCACACACCAATAATAATAATGATCTTTATTGTCACATGTCAGCTTACATTAACACTGCAATGAAGTTCCTGTGAAAATCCCGTAGCCGCCACATTCAGGCACCTGTTCGGGTACACTGAGGGAGAATTCAGAATGTCCAAATTACCTAATAGCACATCTTTCGGGACTTGTGGGAGGAAACCGGAGCACCCGGAGGAAACCCACGCAGGCACGGGAGAACGTGCAGACTCCGCACAGACAGTGACCCAAGCAAGGAATCAAGCCTGGGACCCTGGCGCTGTGAAGCCATAGTGCTAACCACTGTGCTACCGTGCTGCCCAACACCTACACACAGAGACATTTGACATTTATGCAATTATCAGAAGTTTCGAACAAATTTCACCTCCAACTCACCATAGCAGGTGAGATGAAATGAAGAGAATTCAAGATTGCATAAAATATGTAGAAAGACAATTACACAGGAAGGCAGAAAGATAATTTTGTGCTTTGCAGATAGTGTAAAATAGGTGATGTCAAAACATGTACACTTGTACACTTCCCCATGTACACTTCCAATTTTAATTTTCACAGTAGAAATAGATGCTGGCAGGATTGTACACTGGATGATGATTTTAATATTGACCATTTAACATTACAGCTCAAAGTCAAAATTACTCCTAGTGTGATAGGCAGACATACAAAAAAGTTGACCAAAAAGACCTGCAGGCAAAAATCATGTGACAGCTACAGGGAGTGAATGGGACATGCTGAAGAGAAGGTGGCAACCAGGAGAGGTTTACATTAAAGGAGAGGGTATGGGAAAATTTAAATTCTAGACGGACCCAAAGGACCAGAGGCCATGCAAGTGTACAGAAACACCCAGAAAAGGAAAGAGAGAAAGTTATTTATTTGCAAAATGAAGGCAAATTGATCATGGAATGCACATCCACAGCTGAAATAGCAGTTAGAAAACTAATTCAGAAGTGTCGTCAGAGGCCTACGATTTTGGGGATAATGACAGTGCTTTTGGTCACATTGTTTGAGGAGAAGTGCCTCATCTCTTAATCACAGAATTACAAATTGTTAAAGCATAGAAGGAGGCCATTTCTCCGTAGGATTAATTTTCCTAATACAAATCCCTCACCTTCTCCCTGCCCTGCATATTCTTCCTTTCTAGATAACAATCCAAATCCACCTTGACTGCCTCGATTTTACCCAACTCCACCATCCCAGGCAGTGTATTTCAGATCCTAACCACGCAAAAATATTTTTCCTCGTGCACCCATTGCCTCTTTTTGCCAATTAGCATAACTTTTTGTCCTCTCGTTGAAGGGTCAAAAACAAATGAGAACAGTTTTCCCCTATCTGTCCAGATCTCCCAAGATTTTGAATACGCCTATCAAATCTCCTCTCAATTGTCCCTTCTCTAAGGTAAACAGTCTCGAACTTCTCAAATCTAGCTAAATAATTGAAGTTCCTCATTCCTGAGACTATTCTTGAGAAACTTTTATGCACCCTCTCCAATGCATGAATTCCTTTCCTGAGTGGTGCCCAGAACTGGTTGCAATACTCCAGTTACGACCAAACAAGTGTTGATGTAAGTGTTATATAATTTCCTTGTTTTCATACTTTATGCCCCTTCAGTAAAGCCTAGAATCATGTTTGCTTTATTAGCCACATTCTCAACCTGTCCTGCCACGTTCAGTGATTTGTGCACATACACCCAGGTCCCTCTGCTCCTGCAACTCTTTGCAATTGTACCCTTTATTGTACATTCTCTCTCAGCATTCTTCCGATCAAAATAAATCACTTCACACTCCTCTGCATTAAGTTTCATCTGCCACTTGCCTGCTCATTCCACAAACCTGTCTATATTCTTGTTAAGTTCTACACAATCTTCCTCATTGTTCACATTGCTTCTACAAATCTATCTATCTCAGCCATGAACATATTTAATGACCCAGTCTCTATAGCCCCGCGGTAAAGATTTCCACAGATTCACTACCCTCTGAGAGAAGGAATTCCTCTTCATCTCTTTCTTAAAGGGTGGTCCATAACTCTGAGGTTATGCCCTCTGGTCCTAGATTCTCCCACAAGGGGAAGTATCCTCTCCACATCTACCCTGACAACCCCCCTGAGAAACCTATATGTCTCAATAAGGTTGCCTCTCATTCTTCTGAACGTCAATGAGTACAGGCCCAACCTACTCAATGTTTCCTCATAAGAATATCCTTTCATACCCGGGATGAACCTAATGAACCTTCTCTGGACTGCCTCCAATGCCAGTATATCTTTCCTTAAGGGGACCTAAACTGCTCACAGTATTCCAGGTGAGGTCTAACTAGTGCTTGGTATATTTACAGCAAGTCTTCTCTATTTTTATATTCCATTCTCTTTGAAGTAAAGGAAAACATTCCATTTGCCTTCCTTATTACCTGCGGAACTCGCATGCTAGCTTTTTGTTGCATATGCCCGAGGACCCCCAAATATCTGTGCTGCAGCTTTCTGCAGTCTTTCTCCATTTAAAGAATATTCAGCTCCTTTATTCTTCCCACCAAAGTGCATAACTTCCCATTTTCCTACAATATATTCTATCAGGAAAGTTTTTTCCCACTCACTTAATCTGACTATATCCCTCTGTAGATTCTTTGTGTAATCTTCACCATTTTCCATCCCCCCCCCCCATTTTTGTGTCATCCACCAGCTTAGTAATAAACACCTCAGCCAAATCATTAATATATATTGTAAATCATTGTGACCCCAGACTGATCCCTGTGGCACTCCACTATTTACCAGTTGCCATCCTGAAAATGCCCCTCTTATCCCAATTCTCTGTCTTCAATTAGTTATCCATGTTAGACGTTTAAAGAGTCAAAGGTTCTGCTCCTTTTCACCAACACCTTTATTTCACTTCAACAGACTCTGCACAAAACTCTCACATCACATCACCTGACACAAAGGCCACCTGAAGTCCCTTTACATATCAGTGTCAATTATAGAATACTTAACATAAATGAGACAACTAATTGCAATGTCTCTTAACTCATTACTTAACAGTCTCCCCTTCCTTGGAGAAAAAAAAAAATTAGGTGAAAACAAAATTTCAAGAAACTCAAAAACACACACGCAATTTCCCTCCTTCTTTTTTTTCATTTTTTTTGGAAGAAAAACAAACAAACAGTCATTAACAATATCCCTTCATTAACAATATCCAAATGTTTCTGTGAACTAGCCCCTCTTTTTGTAAAACAGTCTGACAATTGATAGCTATTGTCGACCCATTTAATTTTTGCTATTTCCCCTCTGTCCAACATCTGCTTCAAACTTGCGATGTCTATCCTTAACCTTTTTTCATTGACACCTTTTGCAGAGTGAACATTTTCCCACAGGGATTTATTGTCAATGTGACAGTCAATAGGTATATTACCCACATCCCCTAACCCCAAATTTTCTGTCAATATCTGGGATATATAAAAGGCCATATCCACCGCCTCTACAAGGCTTAACGTCTCAGCAGCCAAAGTGCTTTTGACCACTCTCCTTATTTTCTTTGTTTCCCACACAAGAGGGCAACATTTACCATTGTTTCCCCAAAGGAAAATTATAAAACCTCCTGCGCTTGAAACCCCATCACATAAATTTGCATAGGACACATCACTATAAACTATGAGTTTCAAGTGCCAAAGGTCACCTAAAACCGGGAACCTCAAAACACACTCCTGCATTTTTAGTTTGGCCAAAGTTTTATTTGCTCTTATTATGTCTTCCACTTTTGGATCATTCATTTTTGTACTCAACTCTAAGACACCAAAACTCATGTCCAGTCTAGTCTGTCTACCTAACCAATTCAGTTGCCCAATTAAACTTTGCAGTTGCTCTTTTTCTATCTTTGAAACCATTGTGTCTTTTTGTGAAACCCAGCCACGGCTAATTGCTATTGGACTGATGCTTTCCAAATAAGATTGCTGACGTAAAGTTGCCCCTAACTTAATCTGTCCGATTTCCAGTCCTATATATTTCAATGCACCGGAAGCCTGACTTCCAACCCTGAATTCTTTCCTCAACCCAGAGACTACAATAGCTTCAAAATCACTAGTCCCACCCCACAAAAAATCATCGACATACATCATAAAGATGCCAGAAAGATTTCCTTTATAGTGCCAGTAAAACATTGCAGGATCTGCTTTCAACTGGTAACAGCCTAACTTCAACAAAACTGACCTTACCAAAAATACCAGACTCTAGACACATCATTTAATCCATATACACATTTGTTCAACTTCCAGAGTACCCGTTCTGTGTTAGCTGCCTCTGTAGGAGGACGGAGAAAAATATCTCTCTGCAGCTGATGTCCCTGCAAGAAGGCAGCTTTTATATCTATAGATTTGCATTCCCATGCCTTTGTGGCTAATAGAGCCAAGAAGATCTTTAAAATAACCTTTCCTGCTGTAGGTGAATCTACCCTTAAATCCTGATCTTCTAAGTTTTCTTCAAATCCCCTTGCCACAAGCCTGGCCTTTGCCTTATAAGTTCCATCCGGAAGAACCTTTTCCGTGCAAATCCATCTGTGGGATAGAGCTCTTTGTCCCCTATCCGGTACTTCAGTGCATACCCCAAATTCACTCCAACTATGCAGTTCTTGCTGTTTGGCATCTTTGATAACTTTTTCATCAAATTTATTGGAAGCCACCAAAATCTCACGTGCATGTGGGCTTCTACTCCTGTTAATATTCGTAGTCTTACTCATGTTCCGAGACCTTGATAAACTACGTCCCCTCTCCCGCCTGGTTTCTCGTTCTGTGCTGCTACTGCTTGATCTTTCCCTTCTGCTGTGGGATGTCCTTTCAATAGTTCTCGACCTTTTCCTGCGGACCTGTTCACTATCCGATGTACTATCTGAACCGGCACTGCGTTTCTGTGCCGTCCATTTTGAACTTTGTTTTCCCAATCCATTGTCTTGACTCCCTACCCTGAATGCTGTACATTCAACCAACGTTTATATTTTCCAGTGGCCTTCCCTACTCTATTAATACCAGTTGCATCCTTCCATCGACTAGACCCTTCAGGCAAGTATGTCACTTTTGTACCAACTTTTGACAGTTATCCTTTCGGAAAAATGGCCTGTTCTAATTCATCAGAAGTGTTGTGTTCTTCTACAGAAGCCCTGTCTATATCAGTTAACTGGTCCTCATAATTCTGTAACACGTGCGTACAAGATGACCCTGGTTCCTCGTCATGTCCGTCTGCTCTGTCTAAATTTGAAAATTTGTAATCTGTACCCATTATCCTTGATGAATGTACCCTAACAGTCTGATTGCCATGTTGCAAAATAATTGTTTTGCCATCTATGCCCATTATCTTCCCTGGGCCTTTCCATTCATTAAAATTGTCTCTCTTATAGTATACTATGTCTCCTTGTTCAAAAAACGTTATTTGATTGGCCGTACATTATGCCTTAAAGCTCTGCGAATTCTTTCAGAGACTTCTGCTTCCAAAAAGGCTTTTCTACTGCTATGTAATGCATTTAAATGCTCAGCAAACACAGAGCTAATTGTAGTCCCTTCCCAAGCTGGAGGCTGGTCATGCAAAATGGACAGAATTTTAGGATTTCTACCAAACACTGATTGATAGGGACTATAGCCCCCAACCACCTGCAATGAACTCTTTGCATGTACCGCCCATGCTAAATAAAGCTGAATTTAGCCTGCAATTCGGTCTTATTCTGCCAAAATATTCCAGAGCATGTCATCGGTGACAGCATGGTTTCTTTCACAGACACCATTACTAACTGGCTTTCCGCAGTCGTATTCATAACTGTGACATTCACGTTTTCACACATATCCCTAAACTCATCATTAGCAAATTCTCCCCCATTGGCCGTAAGGAATTTTGCCGGTGGGCCAATTCCTGTCCCTATCCATTTTTCCACGATTTGATCCAGAATTACTCTCTTTTGTTTAATTTTGTACAATCGTTGATTGATTAAATCTGATTGCTAAATCTACAAAATGCAAAATAAATATATTATTGGCTTTATCCCAGATCTTAAGGTCCATGGCCACAATGTCGTTAAAATCCCTGGCCAAAGGTAGGGTTACTATCGGTCGTGCTGGTGTCTTTCTGTACTTCCTACAAACTTCACAGCGGTCACTAACCTGTTCTATCAGGTTAGTATAGTCTTCATCCCTTACCCCTGCATCCTTTCATAAATTTTTCATCCTCCGAGGAGACGTATGTGCAAATTGCCTTTGCAGTTTTAACACAACAAGCTTTTTATCAGCTAAAGTCCCATTTTCAACTGACATTAACACATCCTTAACAACTCTACTTGAAATATTATTTGTCAGTAATGGAATACAATAGTGTCCCAACTGTGTAAATTGTAAGTCCACCGTCTTTCCAAAAACTGTTGCCTTATCCTGTTCCATATCCAGTTTCATGTGTGCTTTGTTCATCGATGGTCTGCTCAGAAGCAAAGGTATCTCACTTGAAACAACATCCGTACCAATGAAATGATTCACTCCGGCAATATTGCAAAGGATCACCACTCTTTTCAGCGACTTCGGAGTATTATCATCCCCAAACCTGAAACTTGTGGAATTTTCAAATTCCTTAACCTTGTTCCGATTTTCAGCATTCATGGAGTCCAGGTAACATTTTAACCAGTCAATTCCACACACAGTAGACGTACAGCCAGTGTCCAATATAGCACAATTGAAGGATTCTGCAACTAACACCCTCATTACCGGCGTAAAACTGCTTGTTAATAGGACAATTACTTCTTTCTGATCACTATCTTTTTCCACTTCTGACTCTTCCGTGTCATGTGTCGCTTCAAACACTCTATTATAACGTGTTGGACAGTTGAAAGCATAATGGTATTGAGAGTCACATCGAAAATATCGATTCATCATGCCCCGTGCATTTCTGCGGTTCATCTTCCTATTGTAGGCTCTAACTGGGTTTCTATCTTCCTAATTTCCGGGTCTCGATATTCTTCTATAGTCTTGGGACCTGTTCCTAGCCATACGATTTCACCATCCTGTTAGTAGTGTATCTTCCATATTCTGCTTTATTGCAGGCTGACCTATTTGGGTCATCAGAGCCATCGGAATTGAATGTTTCCCCAGAAACCTTATTAAAGCTTCTGTCATCTGATCGAATAAGGTATCCTTACCGCAAACTGAACTCCTGTCAAAACCAGGAGCTAATCCATGTTGCTCACTCAAGTAATTTAAAGGCCAACACAGACTGTGGAAATTCCAGGTTGTGTTTCTGCAGCCTTTTATGTAGTCTGCCAAATTCGGGGAGGACCTCTTGCCAGCAGGAGGCCAGGAGATTTCTGGACTGTAGGGCCAGTTGGACCGCACTCCAGACCGTCCCGTTCTCCCTCACCACCTGCCCGTTTCCCCGGGGGTTATAGCTGGTCGTCCCACTGGAGGCGATACCCCTGCTGAGCAGGAACTGACGCAGCTCATCACTCATGAATGAGGATCCCCTGTCACTGTGGATGTAGGCGGGGAAGCCGAACAGCACGAAGATTGTGTTGAGGGCTTTGATGACGGTGGCAGACGTCATATCAGGGCATGGGATGGCGAAGGGAAATCTGGAGTATTCATCGACCACACTGAGGAAATACGTGTTACGGTCGGTGGAGGGGAGGGGCCCTTTGAAATCCAAGCTGAGGCGTTCAAAGGGACGGGAGGCCTTCACCAGGCGCGTGCGGTCCGGCTGGTAGAAGTGCGGTTTGCACTCCGCACAGACCTGGCAGTCCCTGGTGATTGCCCTGACTTCCTCGATGGAGTAGGGCAGATTGCGGGCCTTTATGAAATGGTACAACCATGTGACTCCCGGGTGACAAAGGTTATCGTGCAGGGTCCGGAGTTGGGCCACCTGTGTGCTGGCACATGTACCTCGGGATAGGGCATCTGGGGGCTCATTGAGCTTGCCGGGGCGATACTAAATCTCTTGGTTGTAGGTGGAGAGCTCGATCCTCCTCCTCAAGATTTTATCATTTTTGGTCTTACCCCACTGTGTGTTGTTGAATATGAAGGCTACCGACCGTTGGTCAGTGAGGAGAGTGAATCTCCTGCCGGCCACGTAATGCCTCCAATGCCGCACAGCTTGAACGATGGCTTGGGCCTCTTTTTCGACGAGGAGTGCCGCATTTCGGAGGCATGAAGGGTGCGGGAAAAGAATGCCACGGGGCTGCCTACCTGATTGAGCGTGGCCGCTAGAGCGACATCTGATGCGTCGCTCTCCATTTGAAAGCAGTGTCTCGTCTACTGCGTGCATCGCGGCCTTGGCGATATCGGCTCTAATACGGTTGAAAGCATGTTGAGCCTTGGCCGTCAGGGGGAAAAGGGTGGACTGGATGAGTGGGCGGGCCTTATCCGCGTAGTTTGGGACCCACTGGGCGTAGTATGAAAAGAACTCCAGGCAGCATTTGAGGGCCTTGGGCAGTGGGGAAGGGGGAGCTCAAGCCAGGACAATTCACACCTCTTTAACCCGGGGTTACCCCATCTCTGGATCTGTAAAGATTTAATCACCTGCTAATGCTTGCATTCCTAGCATTGTTTGGCATCTTTGAATTTGTCTATATATGTGTTTCTGGAACAGACCTCTTCATTCACCTGAGGAAGGAGCAGCGCTCCGAAAGCTAGTGACATCGAAACAAACCTGTTGGACTTTAACCTGGTGTTGTAAGACTTCGTACTGTGCTCACCCCAGTCCAACGCCGGCATCTCCACATTTTGTGTAATGATGTTAATACAAGAATAAATCATTTGGCAGTGTTTTGCTGATGGAATGTAGTTACATCATTTGGAAAGTTTGTCCAAAATTTATGGTTTCCAAAACCTTGTATGTAAAATATTCTGATTACTCACTTTAAGTAAATCACCATGCTAAACTTGTAATAGCAAACTTTTAAATTTTGGCAAAGAAATGGGCTGAGCGTCTTCATTTTATGTTCAGAGACTAATCCTGTTTATTTATCCCACCTATTCTAGGAGAAGCCTTCATAACTCCTCAACCCAGTTGGGGGTAGCTTCAAGAGAGGTGCGGCAGTGGATCAACTGGCCCTTATCGCAGCGGTTCCTACATAAGCATAATGACTGCACATCAAAAAATACTTAATGGACTGTGAAATGACTTGGGACATCCTGAAAGGCATTATACAAATATAAAGTTTGTGTTTTGTTAGTAAATGGTAAACAGGAACTGGCTGAGTACTTAGTGAATATGGGTGGTGCTTGGTTGTTAACAAAAGAGGGCATTGGGGTTACAATGTCTTGAAATTCGTTCAAAACAATATGAAAGATATTATCATAAGCAGAAGTATTAGAGACGCTACTTACTGTAGAAGAGGGCAAAGTTCCGAGGGCTGGTGGGATATACCCAAGGAACCTGAGGGAAATGAGAAATTTTATTGAAAGTCAATTCGTGCAGGAGGTCTGGAGGGTGGTCAATATAACACCTACTTCCAGAAAGGAGACAGTTAACCCAAGTCATTGCAGGCCATAGTATAGGAACCTTTTTGAGGCTTTAGAGAGAGTATCATGCAGATTTACTAGGATGATGACTGGGATCAGAAAATTAAAAATATAAAGAATCATTTTTAAAAAATAGGAGGACTATTTTTATTGGGTCTTGGGAGATTAAGGGGTGATTGGAAACGAATATTTAAAATTACCAAGGTATAGGATGGAGTAGGTAGAAAGGGATGCTTTCTTGTGAATTATACATCTAAAGTAAGGGGAAATTGATAAATGTTGAGAGATTTAGGACACGGGGATGAGAACCTTTTATGCAGCAACCAATGTTTGTACAGCAAGGTCCCATTAACATCAATGAAATATTTGATCAGGTAATTTGGGCGGGATACTCTCAGCCCTGGGCCAGGCCGGAGAATCCCCGTGACTGGGCTACGCCGCTCCGACGCCGGCACTCGACTTTCCGCAGAGCGGAGAATCGGGCGGCGTGGTTGCCATTGCGCCAGTTGCGGGCCGCTCTATGCGGCGGCCCGCGGATTCTCGGGTCGGGATGGGCCGAGCAGCCGTCGTGGAAACGCTGAGACCCGCCGGCGCTATCCATACCTGCTCTCAGCTGGCGGGAACTCAGCGTGGAACGATCTGGTGGCGGCCTGTGGAGGGAGGGCGAGGGGGGCTCCGACCTCGGGGGGGGGGGGGCCTCCGATGCACCCTCCAGCTGGGGGATTCATTTCCTACGCGCCAGCCCCTGTAGCCCTGCATCACGTTGCGTCAGGGCCGGCGCGTTGAGGGGTGCCACTGCGCATGCATGCGTTGGTGCCGGCGCCACTGCGCATTTCCGCGTTGGCGCCATCGCCACTGCACATGCACGGATCCCGCGGCGCCCAGTTTGCGCCGGGATTGACAGCTGGAGCAGCGTGAACCGCTTCAGTGCCTTGTTGGCCCCCTGCAGGGGCCAGAATTAGTCCTGGGAGCAGCCCGTTCACGCCGTCGTAAAACGCGGTGGTGTGTACTACGGCGTGGACACTGTCGCAGGATGAGAGAATCCCGCCCCCTGTTTTTAGATGTTGGATATAATCATTTATAAAATTGCAGAATGAAGACACAAGCCCTCAAGTCCTAAATTGCCCACACTACATGTATAGGGCCATGAAAAACCAAGAGTTAATCTTAAATCTGTCATAAATTTCAAAGCGCCAAATGGTGCAGTTTAGTAAAAATAGAAAATAAAATATGTTACAAAAATACTGTTTTTTGGACAATTCTGTTGATAGATTATTAGAAACTTAGTTGAAGAAATATTTGTACAACATGGTTATAAGCAACATTTCTATTTTTCTAGGTATTCTTAGCACTGCAAAAAGAAAGTTTCTATTAAGATGAACAATGAATCAAAAGGTGCAGAGACCTGAATTAATTTTTTTCCAGGACCTTTTTCAAGCACTGCTTCCTGCATTTGATATTTAATTCCTGGTGAATCATTTTGTAGCACAGCGGCCTCCAGTGTAGCAAATAGGAACTTCAGCATAAAGACAAACCCTTGGCGCGCACTCAAAAAAACAGGTCCTGCACCTCAGACCTGAGGAATTTTCGACCCTTGGAATGTCTGGAAAATCATTTTGTTTTGCAAACTTCTGAATTTGATTTATAAACCTTTTTTCCGGCTTTACAATCCAGCCGTCGTCATAAATTTGGAGCATTATTCCCTCCTAATGCCTTCTCGGCCTTCTTTTCTAGTTCAAAAAAAATCTCTGGAAAAATAGTAAAAGAAATGTGGACAAGAAAGTTGGTGTAAAAAGGAGAAAAGAGCGTAACAAAATTAATTCAAAGGGCCACCAACACAATCACCCTTTAAAAAAATATATATGTACATTTGATACAGTCAGAGAATCAGTGTCGGATTATATCATACACTAATTCCCTATTCTCACCTCACAGGATAAACAAACAAAGAAAGATCACTGGCATGAGATACCAATACATGCCAGTGACATGTAAGACACACTATCTGCCATGGCAACACTAGGTCAAATTCCACGCCATCAGCACAAGTATCATGTTTCCTTTTATACTGGATTACAGATCATTTTTCTGTTAGAAGGATCAACGTTGGGAAATATTATTGCAAGAGATATTTTGAAATGATTGGAATATTTGCTCCTTCTAGCATAGTAGCTATAGCTTGTTCCGGAGAGTTGTATCAATCTCCTTCACTGAACTATATTAAAGTAGTTTCATTTCAGTATGTAAAGGATTTCCTTTCTGGTCTATTTCAGTGTTTTTGCAGCGGTGACTTCTGTAAGTTCCTTAGCTTCGCCCATGTGTGCATTGTTAATGCAGATGTTTTATCTTTTGAGCTTCCTTTGCAGTAGCTTCTGATTTTCCGGTTGAAACCTTTGATTCTGATGCTCAGTCGCAAGTTATCCACTTCTCCTAAGTTATGGTGCAAAAGTATCACTTCCTGCAAATATCAGAGCTACTGTTGTAATTGTGGGAATCCTAAGGCAGGTCAGATCTTATGTAAGATCAGTTGTACAAAAGAATGGTTTATTGTGGAAATTGTGACATTTTGGGAAATGCAAGACAATGTTCACATTAGTCACCGCACGTTCAATGTACCATATGCTAAATTAGTATGTGATAAGTAATTGAAAAGAGGCTGTACACACTCTTCTTGAAATTCCTGTAACTCCTCCTTCAAAGTTTCCAAACAACAGAATCCTAACAGATGTTGCTTAACCGATTATAGAACCCAAAGGAAGAGACGCAGGAATGCATGGTAGGATAGGATGAACAAAGGTGTATTACGGTATCCACAAAATCACAAAGCTACAACTCCTCTCCCTAAAGGGCCACCCTCCTTGACCTGCACCCAGGTCAGGGTTTTTATACTGAGAGGTTCCCCCTTGTTAAGGGGAAACCCTGCCCCCAATTACCGGGGGTTGTTCATACTCAGAGGTGAAAAGGGGAATCGTACAGAGCAGTCCTTGGCCCCCAAAGAGGTCATAACAGCTCTCCTCCAGCTCCCCCAAGGCCAGAGAAACATCCATGTACCCTGGCCTAGGCCCTCTTGTTTGCTTGGGGAGCGGCCGAAGGTCCGGCGTCGACGGGACGGGCCCAGGAGCAGACCATCGTTTTCGAACAGAGCATCGAGGTGGGAGTGATATGCTCGGTAAAGGCGCCGAGGTTAAAGTTGGCTGGATGACTACTTCGGGCATGTTGGAGTCAGTGACGAAGTTCTCTGAGGAGGCCTCGGGCATCTCAGCCTCCTGGTCTCGACAGGCGGAGGCGACAGCGATCTGTGTGGCGATCCGGGTGACACTCCAGGGGGCGATCTCGGCGGTGACGGAGATCGCGGGCGGACCTGGACTGGCATATCCTGAGCCTGCTCTGGAGGCCCTGCGTGCGGCGGCGCAGGTGGTCCAAGTGGCAGCTGGATTCAAGTCCTTGTGCCCGAACTGAATAGGAAACCAGACCAGTTGCCGGGAGCATCATGCCTGGGATTCATGCTTCTCTGATGCCGAAATTATGAACGTGCGCTGTGTCTCCCGGCTTGAAATTGCGCAGCTGCGTGTACCGACCAGTGTCTGTCACAGGATGGTCTTGTTGCTGGCGGATCCAAGCACCTATGTCCAGAATGACGAGGCTGAAGCGTGTTCTGAGCCAACATCCCATAAGTAATTCCGGCGGTGCCATTCCCGTGGTACCATGAGGGGTCATCCGGTAACTGAAAAGGAAATGGCCACTCACGTGTCCCAAGATCTGGTGGTCAGTTTCTTCATGGCCCTTTTGAAGGTTTGGACTGCCCTTTCGGCCAACCCGTGTGTGGCTGGGTGATATGGGTCGTCTGCACCTGTTGAATTCTGTTCAAGGCCACAAACGACTCAAACTCCCTGCTAGTGAACGCACTGCCGTTATCAGACACCAATACTTCGGGTATTCCATGGGTACTGAACGTGTGCCTCAGCCTGTTCATGGTCACCTTCATGGACACGGTCTGCACCTTGTGGACCTCGAGCCATTTGAGTGGGCGTCCATCATGACAAGGAACCTTTTCCCCCTGGAATGGGCTGGTGAAATATATGTGGATGCGTGACCAAGGTTTTCCAGGTCACTCCCAAGGATGCATTGGAGCAGCAGGTGGGGCCTTCTGGTTTTGTTGGCAAGGGCCGCAGCGTTGGGCCACCTTCTCGATGTCCGAATCTATCCTGGGACACCAAACATAGCTGTCGGCAAAAATCTTGGATACCCCCTGGTGTCCATCAGGGAGGTCTAGTCGTAAAAGTGCACGACAGGGCTCCGGGTCGACCACACGTGTCTCCCACAACAAAACACTGCCCCAAGCTCAACTCCGGGAGTTTTGTCGTATAGGCCGCAGATTGCCTGGCAGGGCTCCGTGTTGGCCACCATACTGGACCATCTGCTGGTCCCAGATAACTGTGGGCCCGTCTGGGCCCACCCTTTAATGCGAGTCGCTGTGAACGGCAAAGAGTCCATGACGTGAAGGGCTGCCATCACATCTGCAGCCAAGGCGGGTGTCGGCGGCCTCGTGGAGAGGGGCAGGCAGCTCAATATATCAACATATCCGCGTGTCCGAGTGGTGTTCCAGTGTATACTCATAAACAACGCTGGACCTTGGCGAACGCGATCAGGGGAAATCACTCGACCCCTTTGAACAGCCCAAGCAGAGGCTTGTGGTCTGTATAGACCATGAATGCATGACCATAGACATACTGGTGGAGCGTCCTCATGCCAAACACGGCAGCGAGGCCCTCCTTTTTGATGTCGGCATAGTTCTGCTCGGCATCAGCGAGTGTGTGAGATGTGAAAGCTATCGGCTTCTTTGACCCGCCAGGGTTCTCGTGTGCGAGAATGGCCCCCACGTAAGGGAAAACATCACACTTTAGGAGACCAGTACGAAGTCTTACAACACCAGGTTAAAGTCCAACAGGTTTGTTTCGATGTCACTAGCTTTCGGAGCGCCGCTCCTTCCTCAGGTGAATGCAGAGGTCTGTTCCAGAAACACATATATAGACAAATTCAAAGATGCCAAACAATGCTAGGAATGCGAGCATTAGCAGGTGATTAAATCTTTACAGATCCAGAGATGGGGTAACCCCAGGTTAAAGAGGTGTGAATTGTATCAAGCCAGGACAGTTGGTAGGATTTCACAGGCCAGATGGTGGGGGATGAATGTAATGTGACATGAATCCCAGGTCCCGGTTGAGGCCGCACCCATGTGTGCGGAACTTGGCTATAAGTTTCTGCTCGGCGATTCTGCGTTGTCGCAGGTCCTGAAGGCCGCCTTGGAGAACGCTTACCCGGAGATCAGAGGCTGAATGCCCTTGACTGCTGAAGTGTTCCCCGACTGGAAGGGAACATTCCTGCCTGGTGATTGTTGCGCGATGTCCGTTCATTCGTTGTCGCAGCGTCTGCATGGTCTCGCCAATGTACCACGCTTCGGGACATCCTTTCCTGCAGCGTATGAGGTAGACAACGTTGGCCGAGTCGCACGAGTACGTACCACGTACCTGGTGGGTGGTGTTCTCACGTGTAATAGTGGTATCCATGTCGATGATCTGGCAAGTCTTGCAGAGATTGCCATGACAGGGTTGTGTGGTGTCGTGGTCACTGTTCTGAAGACTGGGTAGTTTGCTGCAAACAATGGTTCGTTTGAGGTTGCGCGGTTGTTTGAAGGCAAGTAGTGGGGGTGTGGGGATGACCTTGGCAAGATGTTCATCGTCATAAATGACGTGTTGAAGGCTGTGAAGAAGATGACGTAGTTTCTCCGCTCCGGGGAAGTACTGGACGACGAAGGGTATTCTGTCGGTTGTGTCCCATGTTTGTCTTCTGCGGCGGTCGGTCCGGTTTTTCGCTGTGGCGCGTTGGAACTGTCGATCGATGAGTCGAGTGCCATATCCCGTTCGTACGAGGGCATCTTTCAACGTCTGTAGATGTCTGTTACGCTCCTCCTCGTCTGAGCAGATCCTGTGTATACGGAGCGCTTGTCCATAGGGGATGGCTTCTTTAATGTGTTTAGGGTGGAAGCTGGAGAAGTGGAGCATCATGAGGTTATCCGTGGGTTTGCGGAAAAGCGAAGTGCTGAGGTGACCGTCCTTGATGGAGACGAGTGTGTCCAAGAAGGCAACTGATTTTGGAGAGTAGTCCATGGTGAGTCTGATGGTTGGGTGGAACTTATTAATGTCATCGTGTAGTAGTTTCAGTGATTCTTCGCCGTGGGTCCAAAGGAAAAAAATGTCATCGATGTATCTGGTGTATAACGTCAGTTGAAGGTCCTGTGCGGTGAGTAGGTCCTGTTCAAACTTGTGCATGAAGATGTTGGCGTATTGGGGTGCGAATATGGTCCCCATGGCTGTTCCGTGCGTCTGGATGAAGAACTTGTTGTCGAAGGTGAAGACGTTGTGATCCAGAATGAAGCGGATGAGTTGCAGAATTGCGTCTGGAGATTGGCAGTTGTTGGTGTTGAGTACTGAGGCTGTTGCAGCAATGCCGTCGTCATGGGGGATGCTGGTGTAGAGTGCCGAGACGTCCATTGTGACGAGGAATGTTCCTGGTTCAACTGGTCCATGGGTGCTGAGTTTCTGTAGGAAGTCCGTCGTGTCGCGACAGAAGCTGGGTGTACCTTGTACGATGGGTTTCAAGATGCCCTCGATGTAGCCAGAGAGGTTCTCACACAGGGTCCCATTGCCTGAAACGATAGGGCGGCCTGGTGTGTTGGCCTTATGTATTTTCGGGAGGCAGTAGAGATCTCCAATGTGGGGAGTACGTGGGATGAGAGCACGTAGGGTGCTCTGAAGATCTGGATCCAAGGTCTTGATCAGTCTGTTAAGTTGGCGGATGTGTTCCTTGGTCGGATCTGCGGGTAACTGTCTGTCGTGTTCTTGGTTGTTCAGTTGTCGGTATACTTCTTTGCAGTAGTCCGTTCTGTTCAGTACGACAGTGGCCCCTCCTTTGCTGGTTTGATGACGATGCTGCGGTTGGTCTTGAGAGCGCGGATGGCATTGCGTTGTGCTTGGGTGACGTTCGGGGCTGTCTTGTGAATGCGACTGATGAATCTGGCATTGACGCGACTCCTGACGGCTTGAGCATACATGTCGAGTCTAAGGCAGCGGCCTTCCGGAGGGGTCCAATTCGACTCTTTCCTCTTCGGTTGCCGCACCGCAGATCTCTCGGTCTGCTGTTCCGGTTCATTGGTAGTCTGCTTGGGTTCGCTGTTGGCCTCTTGGGGTCTGTGGAAGAATTCCCGGAGCCTCATTCGCCTGATGAATTCCTCCGTGTCTGCCGCGAGACTGATGGGGTCCATTTTGGTGGTGGTGCAGAAATTGAGTCCTCTGCTGAGGACTTCGATTTCGTCTGGTTGAAGGGTGTAGTCTGACAAGTTGACAATAGATTTCCCTGTATTGTTTTCTACTGTGACACCGGAGGTGGCTTGGTTGCTGCCGGTGGTGATGCCAAGTTTCTCAAACTTTCTGTTCTTGGTGTGCATATAGGTGGCATAGTATTGTTGTCTCATCTGTTTGGCAGTGTTCCGCAGCTGGTCTGCTGCATCCTGAATGCAAGTTGAGAATATGGCCTCTATCTTGGTTTCCAGGTTGCGTCGTCTGCTGTAGAGCTGGCGGACGAGGTGGTTGAGGAGTGTGAGAGAGGTGCGACTGCAGAGTCTCTCAGCGAAGTCTGTGTTGTAGGTCGACTTGAGTGGGTTTGTGATCTGTAGCCCTTTCGGGATCTTGTCTGCTTTCTTGCATCTTTGTAGAAACTTAATGTCAGTGTCTATATTCGCGATCTTCCTGGAGATCATAAAGTGGCCACACTTTAGGAGACGTGTGTGAGCCGCTTCTCAGAAAACAACTGCCGCTTGGCCTCTTGGAACGCGTTTTGGTGCAAGGATCCCATTCCCACTGGTGTCCTTTCTTCAACAATTGGTGGATCAGACCAAGCAGCGTGGCTAAGTTGGAGATGAATTTTCCATCATAATTTATGAGCCCTTAGAAAGAACAAACTTGGTGGGACCTTGAAGGATGGGAGCCTGCCGAATGGCCCGCACTTTGTCTTTCACTGGATGAAGACCGTGCCTGTCTACCTGGTACCCTAAACAGGTGACCTTGGGGGAGGTAAAAATGCACTTCTCTCTGCGGAGGCGGGTGTCGGCCTGTTCAATATGCCAGAGGGCTTCGGCCAGGTTCTCCAAATGTTTTTTGTCAGAGTACGTCATTTAGGTAGACGGCCACCCTGGGTAGGTCCCGCAGGGTGTTTTCCATTATGCGCTGGAAAATCACACAGGCTGATGAAACCCTGAATGGGAGCTGGGTGTATTCGTACAGCCCTCTGTGGGTGTTGACTGTGACGAACCTCCGAGAGCCTGGATCTAAGACCAGCTGAAGATACACTTGGCTCATGTCCTTGAAACCCCACTGAGCTTGGCATACAAATCCTCACTGTGAGGGACTGGTAATGGTCAAGACAAGAAACCCGATTCAGTGTTGGCTTGTAGTCCCTGCACAGCCGTACAGACCTCTAGAGGGGCGGTAACGCCTGGGGGGTCGGTTGGGAATGGCGCCTTCACAGGTCTGTCTAGTGTCCTGGCCCTGGTCGTGGCAGCCAGCCTGCAGCCTGCAGCCGCCATATTGGCACTCCGGTTCAGGGGAGTCATCTCGATTGTGCCCGGGTGCTTCATAGCGACGGCCTTGGGACCCTCACTTGGTCCTGCTTCCTGCAAACTCGCGTCCTTTCGGCCTCGGTGCAACCGGTTAGCAATCGCTTCGGCGACCGAGGTTCAGGACCGCCAAGCCCTGCAAGCTATGTGTCCTCTAGGGAAATGCCGATGTTTACTGCCTGTTGGAGGATCAAGTGGGCCTCCATAAGGATTTCCTCTGCATGTCGGCGTCTCGGAGTGCACAGATGAAACGGTCCCGTAGAGATTCGGACTGTGCGGTTGAACTCACATGAATTGGTGAGTGTCTTTAAGCGTGCCAAAAAGCTGCCAATGGATTCCCCTTCGGCCTGCGACACCATGTGAAAACGGAACCAGCGAACCATTATCGGGGGCTGTGGGTTAAGATGTGCCTCGACCAGAGCCACCAACACGGCAAAAGGCTTGGAGTATTGGAGTACAGCCTGTCCGGGTGGATGAGGCTTTTAATGAATTCATAGATGGGTCCCCCGACTGCGGTCAGTAAGGTAACAGTTTGTCGCTCATCCCCAACAATTGTGTTCGACCGAAAGAAGTACTGTACCCGCTCAACATACTGGATCCAGTCATCGGTACCAGCATTCAACTGTTCAGGTTTCCCAATGTGCAGCATCTCACCATTTGGATTGGAGGCCTCATTGAGCCTGGACGAAGTGGGTTGGCGGTTTAACGCACGATGGCTGCGGCAGCTCCATCCACTTCACCCTCATCACCAGTGTAGAATCCAACGGAAGAGATGCAGGAACACACGGTAGGTTAGGGATGAACAAAGATTTATTTCAGTATACACAAAATCACAAAGCTACAACTCCCCTCCCTGAAGGGCCACCCTCCCTGGCCAGGGTTCTTATATTGAGAGGTTCCCCCATGTTAAGGAGAAACCCCGCCCCCAATTACTGGGGAAGTTCTTACTCTGAGGTGAAAGGGGGAATCTTAGAGAGCACAGTCCTTGGACCCCAGGGGGGATCATACCACCAATATAATAAGATAACTTGCCAGCTGAAACAGCCATCTTTTATTTTGGGCAGCATTTTACCATGGGCTTCGGACCCAGCTGCTGGGATAAAATGGGGGCCCTGAGCATTTGGAAATGTATGTTTTAAATTAATATTAGAGTTGTTAAGCAGGCAGGCTGCTCTCGATGGCACACTGGTGTAGCCATCTGGGATGACCACGTCCCGATTACAAAATGGACACCCGCAAAGAATGCAGGGAAAATTGGACAATGCTAAGAAACAAGCAGGTGCAAGCTCTGTCTGTTGATTAGAACCTTAAACTCTCAGGCAGGACAGAAACTACCAAGCAATCTACATACTAATGAGCCATCTCTGGGGACAAAAGGGAAACATTTAGATCCACAATGTTAAGGCAGACTCCCCGGCGCCAGAAGAAGCTAAGACAAAGCAAACTGACAGTCACCAGGACACGCCCAGCGATCAGGGAACCATCCCGCTATTGGAGGAAAATCGATACAGATGATTGGGAAAGACCTAATTAGTTGGGGCCAAGTTCAAGGCCCGCCCAAAAGCGCACAAAGCCCTTTTCTGTATAAAAGGTATCCCCCAAGGGAGAACCGCCCTCCTTTGGCTTTGGCTATCACCGAAGAGAGAGACCAGCCTAGCAGCTGCACCAGACCAAGTAAGTTCCAAGTCAACGCACGCTACGAGATAGATGCTCCTAGTTGCTACCCTCTAAACAGCGCAACCCAGCAGCCTCAGAACCGAGCAACGGCCATTGTTCCTCTGACTGAGTGGGCGCCCGAAGCTAAGTATAGGCTTTAGTAATAGTGGTAGTTTAGTTTGTAGAGTTTATGCATGAGTAGATTTGACTGTGTGTAAATAAATGAGCATTGCTTTTGAACCTACTAACTGGTGTATCGAGTCATTGATCAGTATTCGGTTCTGAACCTTGTGGCGGTGTCGAAAGATACCTGGCGACTCTTGAGCAAACGTGATTAAACAGAGCCAAATTAAGAGCCAACCAAAAGTTAGCAACATTTACTGCCGACATCTGACGGAACTCGATTTAGAAGTGGCCTAACCACTCCGAGAGAACCCAAAATTTGAATTAGAAACCAATTGGGAACAGAAAGAAAAAACCACAAGCGTCAAAACAGTACTGATCAAGCCTCTGAGATTCGGAAGTGTATTAATGCATGCGTACTAACAGGGATATAAGGTAAACCTGAGAGATTTTGTTGCGTGAAACTGTTGGGAGTTTTGTAGGACGAAAATTAGCATAAGCCGTACCCGTGTTTACATCACCAATTTATCACCACCTGTTCCAAATTCAGTAGAGATCCTAGATAGAGAGAATGGCAATGAAGGCAATGGAACGCCTTCTGAACCCCCAGGAATTTGAGGTCGCAGCGACCAGTAGAGTAGGACAGTGTCCCGTTTGGGAAGACGAGATCAGGAAATATCTCAAAGGGAAAGGATGGCCCCTTTGGAGTGAATTCTGTGATAATGAGGAAACAGGACCCGGGAGTATAGGACATACTTGGTGGGAGAACCTGTCAGAGATCCACAAGAAGAGCTTAGGGACAGCTCACAAGCCGATGGCAATCGTGTCCTGTTTGGCACAATTGCGAGGCACAGAGGAGGTTGTTAGGACGCTCCGTAGAGATTTTGAGGAGAGAAACAGAACCAGTGAGGTAGACGTGAGTGAGGTAGAGAAAGAGAACCGAGATCTGAAAGAGCAGTTAGCAGCAAGGGACAAAGAGGTGGATGATGCCAAGTGGGCACATCAGTCTTGTCTCGCGCATTTGAACAGTTTTCAGATGCAATACGATAAGGCCTACCAGGACACACAACATGCAGTCTTGGTAAGACAAGAAACCGAACAGCAAGTCGAGAAATTGCAGAAAACAGTGCAATAATTTAAAAGCAGCCCTACGAGCACTCCATACTTCCACAACGGAAGAAAGGCAGAGCTCTGTAGACCACGCAAAATGCCAGAAGCAAATTGCAGAATTGCAATCTCTGCTGTCCGTGCAAAATGGATTTCAGAGTACATTCGGACCCCAATTAGATCAAGAAAATGGCCCCAATTGGCAGGAATTGGACGAGACTGCCCATAGATACGTATATGGGACATGTACGCAGGAAAAACTCCAGAACAGGAAAGCGCCCTAACCCCCAACGAAACAGGCAGAACACACCCTCATGAATCCTGTAACCACACACCGCAGGGCCGCAGGAGAAGGAGAAGCAGACTTCCTTTACACAACCCCATTAAACGTGACCCAATTACGGGACGCGGGTGGAAAAATTACACCGTTCCTTCCCACTTCAGACTCCCACCAATTTTTGGCTAAAGTCAAACAACAGGCTACCATGTACGGCCTGGACCGAAAAGGAGCAAGTGAAGCTCACAGTTTTTAGCCTCGACCCTTAAGTCTTAGCAGCCCTTCCCGACCCACAGAATGTAGGAGGAGGCACACTCCAAGAGATGCACACAGCGATCCTTGATGCGATTGGCTTTAACAGAGGAGACCCCATAGAAGGCCTAAATAAATGTAGGCAAAAGAAGACAGAGCACCCCACAGCGTTTGCTGGACGTTTGTGGATTCACTTTACCGCAGTTTTCGGAGAGTTAGCCCGTGCCCATTTGTCCCCAGATAATATGGCCAAATGGACCCGAATTCTAGTCTCCCACGCCACAGAAGCAGGACGAAAAGCTTGCGCAAATTATGACCCCTCAGATGAGACCCACAATGAAAAATGGGTTTTGAAGAGATTGTCCCGCGCTTGGGAGCAATCAATTGATGGCAAAACTGCATTTACAACACCCGATGAAGAGCAGGTAGAAATGAACCCAGTTAAAGCACACCAGAACCCCGCATGGGTAAATGAGGGCAGGAACAGCCAACCCCAGCCAAAACCTCAAGAATGTTATAATTGTGGACCGCTAGGACACTTTGCACGAGAGTGCAACGCGCCCCAGAAACAGCAGAGAAACCAACAGACAGACACCCTAAACAAGAATAGGGCAAAGCCGATCCATAGTGTTAGCGCCTGTTCAAAGAGTACAGACATGAACGGCACCCCACCTTGGGTCTGCGACACCCTTTGGGACAAGTCTGGTAGACCGGTAGTAGCAGGCAAAGTTCGGGGACAACCCGTAGAATTTCTTTGGGACACAGGAGGGTCCCGCACCACACTCAATTCCTCCACGATGTTTCAGCGAGACACATGGCCCACAACAGACACCATCACACTCAGCGGCTTTACAGGCCATTTACAACAGGGACACATCACAGCCCCTATAGCAATACAGATAGGTAACATCGCAACCAAGCACCCCATAGTTTCAGTTGATCTGCCCCAGATAGCAGAACACATCCTTGCGATCAATTTCATGAGCTCCCATAACCTTTCTTTTGATCCAGTTAATAAGTGTGTTTGGAGAATGGCAAAGGCAGCACGAGCCCCCACCATGCTCACAGTAGGAGAATACGTAAATAGGGTTAGCTCAGTAGGAGACATCTGGTTTGACCCTCGAGCCATTAGTGCAGACAAACAGGTTAGGGCAGTCCTGCAGGAACATAAGGCAGCATTTGCACAGCACAAGCATGACTGTGGCAATTTGGCTGGCTTTGTGAACATTATAAGTCCCGACCCTAAACCCCAGAAGCAGTACGGATTTCCCCAGGTAGCAGAGGGAGAAATCTCCAAAGTAACAGAGAGTTTGTTGGATCAAGGCGTACTCAGATCAGTAGCCTCCACAAACAACGCACCGATTTGGCCCGTCAGGAAACAGGATGGATCATGGCGACTGACCATCGATTACCGGGAACTGAACAAAGTAACCCCAGCAGCAGCCCCCACCGTAGCTACGCGTTCCGAGACTATGCTCAAACAGGGACTCCAGTCAAAATTATTTTCGGTTTTGGACATTAGTAATGGCTTCTGGTCCATTCCATTGGCTAAAGCGTGCCAGTACAAATTCGCCTTTACATTCCAAGGGCAACAATACACGTGGACGTGCCTTCCACAACTCCCCCTCCATTTTCCACCGACAGCTGGCAAATGGTTTAGCAAAATATTCCCGCCCCGATTGTCTGGTCCAGTACGTAGACGACTTGTTACTACAGACAGACACAAAGGGAGAGCACATTTTGCTTCTCGCCGAGCTCCAAGAACTCCTAAAAGAAATTGGTTGTAAAGTCAACCCCAAGAAGGCCCAGATTCTGAAAGAACAAGTGATTTACTTGGGAACAGTGATCACTCATGGTAAACGCGAGATCGAGCACAAGAGAATTGACTCGATCGTCAAATTGCCCCTTCCCCACAATGTCTCAGCCCTCCGGTCATTTTTAGGACTGGTTGGCTACTGCCGAAAACATATTGACGGTTTCGCCACTAAAGCAGCGCCCCTTTCCGAACTTCTCAAGAAGCAGGCACCTTGGGAATGGCTTCCACAGCATACAGATGCCGTGGACGCTTTAAAAAGAGCACTCAGCACAGCCCCCGCACTACAGGTCCCAGATCCACATTCCCCGTACGCTATCGAGGCAGCAAGCACCGACCGAACCCTTTCGGCCGTGCTCCTCCAGGAACGCCACGACCTCACGCATGTTAGACCCCGTAGAGCAAGGATTTTCTGCCTACGAAAGGCACCTGCTCGCAGTTTTTTGGGCAGTACAATACTTCGCCTACATTACAGGACTGAACCCCATCACCATCCTCACAGAACACACCCCGACACAGCTATTGTTAGACAGCCGACTTAAAGATGGCACAGTCAGCCAAATCCGCGCAGCCCGTTGGACCCTTCTTTTACAGGGACAGGACATCACGGTAAAGAGAACCAAAACCCACACCTTCCTTGCCAATAATCTGCAGTATGCAGGCACCCCTCATGAATGTGAGATCATCACCACGAAACACAACACAGGCCCATTTATTCCCAAAACACCCTCCAGGAAAACAGGTAGTACACCCCAGAGTCCCCAGCCCACAGACACGTGCGCACCCCCCAAGATATATGTGGATGGCTCATCCACAGTGTTAAACTGAAAGAGAATTACCGGTTGCGGTATATATGTAAGGGACGCGCCCTAGATGAAATTTCCTTAAAGTTGCCAGGACACTTAGACTTGCAGGCAGCAGAGCTGGCAGCGATTGCATATATAGTAGACCACTCAGACTCGTTCCCGACCCCAGCAGATATCTATTCAGATAGCTTGTATGTCTGTAATAGTTTGACAGAATTCCTACCACAATGGGAAACAAGAGGATTTGTTTCCGCGGACAGTAAACCCCTACCCTCAGCCCCATTACTCCGCCATATCTTAGAGACAGCGAAGGATAGGAAATACGGAATAATTAAGGTTCGCAGTCATCACCATTCTTCCTCCCCATGTAACGTTAAAGCAGATGCCCTAGCAAAGGCAGGCTCCATGCATGGTTATTTTTGGAACCCCCCCTGAAAGCACCCCAGTACACGCAGTTCAAGTCTCACAGACCAACATTCAGGATTTAGCGAAGACCCAGAAAGAGGACGAGAAACTCAGGGAAGTTTTAAAGGGAACCTTCCCAGCCCCGTACGACAAGTTTAGTAACGCAATCACCACGCACGACGGTGTGATTTTAAAGGATGGCCTTTATATAGTTCCCAGCCAGGACAGGAACCAGATCATTTGTCAGTTCCATGACAATCATGGACACCAAGGAATTGAACCCACCCTAGCCCACCTCAGACCGCTTTGCTGGTGGCCTGATTTAAAAATCGATGTCACACACTACGTAGAGAATTGTTTAATCTGTGCCCAGAACAATCCGGACAGATATGCGAAAAAGGCTCAACTTAGCCATACCCGCCCCGTTAATGGACCCTGGACAAATCTCCAGATAGATGATATAGGACCCCTACCCCCGTGCAGAAATGGTTACATGTATGTGTTGGTGGTCATAGACATCTTCACAAAATGGGTGGAAGCATTTCCATCGAGAACTAATATGGCCAAGACAACGGCTAAAATATTAACACACCACATCTTTACAAGATGGGGCCTCCCACGCAGTATAGAGTCCGACCAAGGCTCCCATTTCACCGGACGTGTAATGGAAAATGTCCTCATGATTTTCGGCATTAGACAAAAGTTCCATATTGCATACCACCCCCAGTCAAGTGGTATTGTGCAACGAATGAATAGGACATTGAAAGCCACCCTCAGGAAAATGGTACAGCAAAATAATAGCACCTGGGATTCAGTACTCCCATTTGCTTTGATGTTTTTAAGAAACACGGTATCTACATCCACAGGATACACCCCACACCCTCATGAAAGGCACTGAGTATTTATTAGGACTGGATTTGGCCAGCCCTGCAGTTACAGCCCTCGCGCATGAAAATGCGGTTCCACAACTCGTACAGAACATAAAGGCAGCCCAACTCGCCGCAGCAGTGAGACTTGGAACCAAGAAGAAACAGAGCAAGGCTTGTTTCGACAAAACAGTACACGCCACTGAGTTTACAGTAGGACAACAAATTATGCTTTCCTTTTACAATCCCAGTTCATTCCTCTCCCCAAAATTTTCCAGACCGTACTCCATTTCAGACAAAGTCAGCCCCTCAGTATACAAAATAACCTATCCCAATGGTAAGTCTGCGTGGTTTCATATAAACCAGCTCAAGCTTATGGCTCACAGAATAACCACACACACCACATCCTGCTCGCAGCAGCAGACGATCACGCCCCGCCCACAGTTAACGTATTCCTACCCTCCCCCATCCACTCCAGCCCGTCCTCAGACACGACTTCAACTCCACTCCCAGAGGCACGACTCCACCTCTCCCTTCCCTCAACCAGCAGCGACAGCGATCACAATGACGACAGCCACAGCACACCACGTTACGACTACACCCCTGCACCAGGCCCCACTCCCAGCGAATCCGAGCATGATTCTACTGACCTATTTGAGATCACTTATATCAGAGCCCCGACCCAGACCCACCGCCCGATGATTATGGATTGAAGCATAGTAGCTCCAACCTCGACACACGATTCTGGCACCAAGACAATTCGTTCAGGCTCATCCGGAATGATGAGATGGACCCCAATTCACCCCAAGCAGCTTTAGCACGGTTACTACAGATAAGAGTTTGGCAGCAGGGAGAAGATGATGACTTAGCGTCTGACTCCCACCAAACCAATCCCTTTGCGACCCTGTTCGCTATTGAGCAGTGAGGTGTCCAGTTGATGGAGAAAAAAGGAACCGCTGGAGAGATACGGTGTCCTTTCTGATGGAACCTTCACCATGTTGTTGAATGTTTGTTCGTTAGTGTTATCGTTAAGTGTTGTGTGTAAACTCGGAAAGTTTTTCACGGCCCCACGTCACCACTCTTTTAACGCCCCCGGCTGTTAATGGGACAAGTTTGTCCCAGACAATAATTCAGAGGAACTAGTTTGTCACCAGAACATTGTGAAAGGTACAAGTTTGTCCCAGACAATAGTGTAGAGGAACCAGTTTGTCGACAGAACACGACTAATAGTTGCTCTCCTAATTCGAGAGGCAGCCCCCCATAACGACCACATTCTTACCCGTTCTTGCCGGTTGCTCAGGCAGTGGAGAAATGGCATTGGTCCCCGCCCTGCCTGAGGACCCCCCTCTGGTCAGCTACGCTCAGGTAGAGCACATACGGCATTGATCACCGTCCTACCCGGGGATTCCACCCATTTCTTACCCACCGCGGCCCATACGCACCCCATTTTGGCTCGTTACGTTCAAAATTCTTTTGTTTGGTTTTGGCAACCCTTAGGTTGCTTCCCTATGCTATTTACATCCTCAAACACTGGGATGGTAAATCACACAGGCTGCGAGACGGCTCACAGTACGGCAGTATTTTTCTTAGATGTCTGGTCCAAATATTCGGTTTAAAAAAAAATGAGGGAGTCACAACTGGTGACCAATTATAAAGGGAAATTGGCAATAAAGGACAGACAGACAGACATACAAGATCTGAAGCAAGATAATAACAGAAATTATGCTTGTGTTCACAGAACTCCAGAAACCCAGGAACCCCAGAGGAAGACAAAGAAGAAGTCCGACAAAGATGAAGACAGCCTTCGTGTTCACATGAATCTTAGCAGGATCCCTTCAGTTGTGCGCGGACGCTACCCCCCTGACCCCTACCATACGAACCGTAAACAATTCTCACCCCTGTAATATACGGAACACCGAGATAACTAGCCCAGCGACAGCTAGCAATACCCCGACCTGGTGTGATAAGTTTATCACCTGGTACTCACTCTCATATTTAGAAGAAGTACTCTTAGTGCTGGCGATACATTGCAGTGTCGTGCAAACGTTTAGAGTCAAGAAATGGCGAAGGAGAGCATATCGCTCTCGCACCCCGGTATACAGATTTAGGTCCCCCATTTTCGGATTTCACCAAACCCCCGAACCCATTGGGACGGATTAAAGAGCATCCATTTTCTTTATGTATTCTATGGAATAAAGCGATGTAAACCTCTGTGTCTGACTGCCAGGCCAAAGAAATTTGTGTGCTGCTATTTTGTACAGTTTAAGATGTATAGATTATTTTTGGGTTGTTTGTATTTTTGGACTGATTAAATGAGGATAGTTTATTGAGAATAGTTAGAGGTTCCAGTTTTTTATTTTTCTGTAATGCATGTATTAAAGTCATAGCGCCCCGTAGAGTTTTATGATAGGTAAAATTGTGTTGCATAGGATAGGACAGTGTAGAGCCTAAGTATGGGTGCCCCGGTGATCAGAGGATGAAGACGACATAATAATGTGATCCTTCACGTTTCGCGTTGAGGATCACAAGGAGGGTATGTAGCCATCTGGGATGGCCACGTCCCGATTACAAAATGGACACCTGTAAAGAATGCAGGGAAAATTGGACGATGCTAAGAAACAAGCAGGTGCAAGCTCTGTCTGTTGATTAGAACCTTAAACTCTCAGACAGGACAGAAACTACCTAGCAATCTACATACTAATAAGCTATCTCCGGGGACAAAAGGGAAACATTTAGATACACAATGTTAAGGCAGACTCCCCGGCGCCAGAAGAAGCTAAGACAAAGCAGACTGACAGTCACCAGGACACGCCCAGTGATCAGGGAACCACCCCTCTATTGGAGGAAAATCGATACAGATGATTGGGAAAGACCCAATTAGTTGAGACCAAGTTCAAGGCCCGCCCAAAAGCGCGCGAAGCCCTTTTCCGTATAAAAGGTATCCCCCAAGGGAGAACCGCCCTCCTTTGGCTTTGGCTCTGACCGAAGAGAGAGACCTGCCTAACTGCTGCACCAGGCCAAGTAAGTCCCAAGTCAACGCACGCTACGAGATAGATGCTCCTAGTTGCTATCCTCTAAACAGCTCAACCCAGCAGCCTCAGAACCGAGCAACGGCCATTGTTCCTCTGACTGAGTGAGCGCCCAAAACTAAGTATAGGCTTTAGTAATAGTGGTAGTTTAGTTTGTAGAGTTTATGCATGAGTAGATTTGACTGTGTGTAAATAAATGAGCATTGCTTTTGAACCTACTAACTGGTGTATCGAGTCATTGATCAGTATTCGGTTCTGAACCTTGTGGCGGTGTCGAAAGATACCTGGCGACTCTTGGGCAAATGTGATTAAACAGAGCCAAATTAAGAGCCAACCAAAAGTTAGCAACACTGGGACCATGAGGGTGGCCTCCCCTGCTTGCCTTTGAATCATGAGCCTCCAGCTCTGATGGCTCCCTCGGCTGCCTGCAGGAGGTTGGCATTCTTTCTCTTGCCGAAGAGGCCACTCCAGCACCAGGAAAATGCAACTATTCCCCGAGTCCACTATCACAGAACGAAGAAAATCCTGCGAATGGATTTGAAATTTCAGAGCCAGTTTAAGGTCTTGAATAATCTCTCCCCCAAATCTTGACCTCCAGGATCTCTAAGGATCCACAATGAAAATCTGTTAAACTTTTTAATTAACGTGGCCTACATTGTGCATCTACCGTGAAAACTTCTGGGGAAGACTGTGGAGAAAAACCTTACCAAGTACTGAGTATCAAGTAGCAAAGCACCGAGTGATTATGTATGCATTTACAATGTAGCTACAATTCTGGGTTGTTCTGGTAGCTTCCAGGATTCAGTGACATCAGCACTCAAATTGATGGTCGTAGAATCCTACTTTTATGGTAATTGATACACACTGCCCTAGGTGAAATGAAATGCAATGAAATGAAAATGAAATGAAAATTGCTTATTGTCACAAGTAGGCTTCAAATGAAGTTACTGTGAAAAGCCCCTAGTCGCCACATTCCAGCGCCTGTTCAGGAAGGCTGTTACGGGTCTACTTGAACAATCATGCATTTTGAGAGAGGGAAGATGGATGGGTGGATGGTTGTAACAATAATACCCGCTGTGTCCTGGATGAGGAGCTAGTGGGCGGGATTCTCCCGTAATCGGCGGGATGGCCCGACCACGGCGCCAAGAATGGCGCAAACCACTCCGGCATCGGGCCACCCGGAACGTCAGGAAACCTCCGACCCGGAAGGGGCTAGCAGTGGCGTGACGCCAATCCCGAGGGCATCACCCATCACAGACGCGCGCGCCATCATTAATATCGCAGCACAAAAGACGCCACCGCCTGAGACTCGGCAAAATGGCCGCCTGCCACGCAGTGCCGAGGTTCCAGGAACGGGACATCGAGGCGCTCCTGGACACAGTAGAGACCCTGTACCCTGGACACGGCCGCAGGGTGGCACCACGCCTCAGCCGACGCCTGGGGAGGGAGGTGACAGAGGCCGTCAACGCCGTGGCCGTAACAGCCAGGACAGGCATCCAATGCCACAAGAAGGTCAATGACCAAGTCGGGGCAGCCAGGGTGAGTACCCCACCCCCGATGGGCGGTACAGCCCTAGCTGAAACCGACATGGCTGCACCCACCCATGCAGGCTGCATTGGCAGGATGGGCTGTGAACCTATGCCAACATACACACAACCGCTGGTCTGCAAGTATATGTCCGCCTAACACTGTTGCCCTTTATCTCTGTCACCCTCCCCTCGACAGAAGGGCACTCATAACAACCGGGAGCCTGAGAGGACAGGAGGGGGTCCACCTGAATTGCGCCCCCTCACCGTTCCTGAAGAGAGGGCCCTGGACCTTGCAGGGAGACCCGAGGACCGGGAGGTTGCGGATGCAGAGATCGGGGGTGCACCACCAAGTGAGACCCGCCCACTGCCTGCCCCCCTTTCCCCCCCTCTCTCTTCCCATGATCCACCTCTTCCCCCCATCCCCCCTTCCCTCTTCCCCATACCCTTTCCCCCCATCCCCCCCTTCCACTTCCCCCATCCCCCCTCCCCCATCCCCCTTCCCCCATCCCCGTCTGCATGTCTAACCATGCATGCTGTATTGTGTATTGCAGGACCAAACGTCGAGCCACCTGTCCCTCCGGATGCCGATCGGCCCCAGGACGTGCCAGGGCGCCCACAAGACAGGGATAGACCTGGGCCGTCAGGCATCCGACGCCTCCACCCAGTGCCAGGGTGCCCACGAGCCAGGGATAGATCCAGACCGTCAGGCGTACGCCTGCTCCATCTAGTGCCAGTGCGGCGATGCCGTCGGGCCACACCCAGCGACGGGGAGGGCAGCCACACCAACAGGCCCCCGTCCCAGTCGACCCAGGACACTGACACACAGGACACTGACACACAGGACACTGACACACAGGACACCCACACACAGGACACCCACACACAGGACACCCACACACAGGACACAACCACCCAGGCCGCCCACACACAGGGGATGGGTGGACAGGAAACACCACTCCAGGGGACCCCGGATTTCGGGTCGGATGAGGAGTGCGACATTACACCACTGCTATCTCCTACACCCTCTACCATCGCAGAGACTCTCACCTCGATTGGGCACTTTAGCAATGAGGCTTCTGGTACACTAACTGGTGCGCACAACACAGCCGTCCAGGTAGAGCAGATGGAGGTAGGAGCATCTGAGGGGCCGGACGGTCGGAGGAAAGCCCGGCCCCAGCAACCATCTGCCGCCCAGACGGGTCCCGGGTTCCTGGAGTTACCACACCCACCCGTAGACCCGATGCAGTAACAGACCCAGGGACTAGACAACGGGATGACGGCTGGCTTGCAACAGCTGCAGATGAAGGTAGAGGAGTCCACCCGCGTCCAGGAGCAGGGAGTGGTGCTGGGCATGCTTGCCACCCAGGCCGAAACCGCATGGGTGGCATCTGCGGTGGAGGGAAAGGGTGCAACAGTGTTAGGCTTGGGGAGCAGTATGCAAGGCCTGGGGCTTTCCGTGCAGGCGGCATCTGTGGCCCAGGACATGGCTGCCCTCTCACAGGAAGCCAAAAGCCAGAGCGAACTGCAGATCGCAGTGGCGCTCTACGCCATGGCCCAGTCTCAGCAGGCCATGGCCCAGTCTCAGCAGGCCAAGGCCCAGCTTCAACAGGCCATGGCCCAGTCTCAACAGGCCATGGCCCAATCTCAGCAGGCCATGGCCCAGTCTCAACATGCCATGGCCCAGTCTCAGCAGGCCATGGCCCAGTCTCAACAGGCCATGGCCCTGTCTCAGCAGGCCATCGCTGAGGGCATTGGCACCATTGCCCAGGTGCTGGCCGGTGTCTCCCAGACCCAGACAGGGATGGCCAACTCCCTGAGCTCCATGGCTGAAATCTTGCAGACCCTTGTTGATACCAGGGCAGACCTCCAGGGCTGGCAGCGCCAGGTGCCGGGGGTGCGTCGGGTGCTGGATCCATTCACACCCCCGACCCCTGGAGAGGCCCAGGGGCCATCGGGCACTCCAAGGGAAGAGGAGGTGCGGGTCCCCGTGCAGGAGTGGTCCCGGAACACCACAACACCTACAGAAGCTGCCTCTGCGCTCTTTCCGATGCATGGGGGGGGGGGGGGGTTGAGATGAGCGCCAGTGTGTGTGTGAGGGATGATAGGACGTCGAGCTCAGGTGAGTGTGCCCCCCCTCCCTCACCGGGTCTCCCTCGCCATCCCCCCGGGCAGACGACGGGACCGTGCGTTGCAGTGTCAAGGCTGCATGCCGGGCAGGTCCAGGTGGAGGGTGATACTGTGGCCCCGAGTCAGACATTGTCTGATATGTAGAGCCCAGAGCTCATCGCAGAGCAGGTTGTCATCATCCTCCATGGCCTCCAATAGACCCACTTCCACTGGCGACCGTGTGAGCCTGGCCCGTTGTGCCGCAGATGGATGTGCAATGGAGGAATGGTGTGCATGCGGGTGATGCGGTGGTGGGCGGGGTGAGGGTGGTTGGTGGTGAGAAGGGTGAGGGTGGTTGGTGGTGGGCGGGGTGAGGATGGTTGATGGTGAGCAGGGTGAGGGTGGTTAGTGGTGGGCGGGGTGAGGATGGTTGGTGGTGAGCAGGGTGAGGGTGGTTAGTGGTGGGCGGTGTGAGGATGGTTGGTGGTGGGTGGGGTAAGGGTGGTAGGCTGGTGCCGTACTGTGCTGTATGTGCCCATACTTGCCGATTCCCCCCCCCCCTAGTCTGTGAACCGTGCGGCTATCAACCCGTCCCGTGCCCGCTGGCCCAGCTGGTAACGGTGGGCAGCCTCCCGTCCATGTCCAGCCCGTCTGTCCTGTACGTTGCCCCCATCCTCCTCATCTGGGAGGCCTGTCCTTTGTCGTGTTGCTCCCCCTCCCCCTCCTCTGCCTCCAGCACATCGCCCCTCTGCTGGGCTATGTTGTGCAGGACGCAGCAGACAACAACGATGCGGCCGACCATCTCCGACGGGTACTGGAGGGCCCCTCCAGAGCGGTCCAGGCACCTGAAGCACATCTTCAGCAGCCCAAAGCACCTCTCGACCACAACCCTGGTCGCTGCATGGGCCTCATTGTAGCTGTTCTCCGTGTCGGTCTGTGGCCTCTGTATAGGCATCATCAGCCACGATCGCAACGGGTAACCCTTGTCGCCCAGCAACCAGCCCCTCAGCCGAGGGCGGGTTCCCGCGAACATGGCGGGGATGAACGATTGTGCCAATATCAACGAGTCATGCACACTGCCTGGGTACCGGCACAATTGTGCAGGATCCTCATGCGGTGGTCACAGACCACCTGAATGTTCATGGAGTTCGTGAACACAGCCCTGTTATCCGCTGGTGATCGCATGGCGATGTGCCCCCTGTACCATGGGTATCCTGGCAATCGCGGCAAAGCCCCCTGCCCAAGCATCCTGGTGGGCGTGGCCCACAGGAACTGGATGTAGCGGTCTGCGATGTCGTACAGGGTGTCAGTCACTGCACGGATGCACCGGTGCACCGACGCCTGGGAGATGCCGGACAGGTCCCCACTCGGTGACTGGAACCACCCCGTGGCATAAAAGTTCAGGGCCACCGTCACCTTGACGGCCATCGGGAGAAGGTGTCCACCCCAGTCCCATGTGATGCCAGGTGTGCCATTAGGTGGCAGATTTGGGCGACGGTTTCCCTGCTCATCCTCACTCTCCTCCTGCATGCCCGCTCTGTGAGGACCTGGTACGACGAGCGGCGCCGGTACACACAGGGCCTCATCGGGCGCCTCCGTCGCCGTGGCACCACCACCTCCTTCTCCTCATCCTGACGGGCGGGCAGCTCTCCAACCTGGGCGGCTGCCACCTGCCTCCCTGCGGCACGCTCATGTGCGGCAGCCTCCGCCGCCTCCCTGGCATGCTCCTGCTCCAGCTCCCCCAGGGCAACATGTAGAAGAGCAGCTCCCGGCGGCCAACATCGTTGGGTAATGCCCAAACATAACGGCCTGCAGGGGATTGTGGGTGGGAGTGGGAGACGACATGCCATCATTGCCCATAGCCCCCTCTGCAGCCAGGTGTCATGGGCTGCATGGTCGCGACTGTTGCCAGCTGGCACCTGGCCAGGCAAACTCCCCCCTCCCCGGCACTCCCCTCCTCGGCACTCTCCTCCAAGGCCACCCCCCCCTGCCCAGTACAACCCCCTCCCCGGCACCCCCCCCCCTCCCCCCCTCTCAGCAACACCCCTCCCCGGCACCCCCCTCCCTGGCACTCCCCTTCCTGGCACTCCACTCCCCTGCACTCCCCTCCCTGGCACCTCCCCCCCCGGGCACTCCCCCTCCCCGGCAACCCCCCTCCCTAGCACTCCCCTCACCGGCACTCCCCCCTCTCCGGCACTCCCCTCCCCGGCACCCCTCCCTCCCCAGCACTCCCATCCCCAGCACTCCCATCCCGGCACTCCAATCCCTGGCAACCCCTCCCCACGGCACCTCCCCCTTCCCCTCCATTCCCAAACCCCAAGCCCAGCCCCCCACCCCCGGCACCGACCCCGATCACCGGCACACACCCTCGGTCCTGGGGAGCACCCTCCACTGTCACCCGCTACCCCCCACCCCCACCTACGGCCGTGCCGTCACTTCTCCGGCAGCCGCCCCACGCTGACCCCTACCTCCGCGCTTGCCCGCGTCAGCCAGCACAACTGGTTGATGCCGTTAAAAAGCTTGTTTGATTTACGCCGGCGTGGCCTGTGCTGGCGGGACTTCGGCCTATCTGGGATGGAGATTTGGAGCAGCCCTGGGGCCCATTGCTTCGCGCCGATTCTCGCGATCCTGTGAGGCGTGTGCGCATTTCCCGTCGGCGGGATTTTTCGCCGTCCGGAGAATACGGCGGCGAGCGTCGGAGCAGCGGGGCGGGATTCACGCCCCCCCCCCCCGGGATCGGAGAATCCCGCCCTGGGTCTTTCAGGGCACAGCTGCCACGTATAAAGTATTGAAGATCCCAATCTGCTGTATGTAAATCCATAAAACAGATAACGGATGGATTATATGCCAGGGCTGGGAGATATATAAAATTGTGCTGTGATGGATACAGAATTTACTGAATGACAGGAAACATAGCACAGAAACATAGAAATAGGAGCAGGAGGAGGCCATTCAGCCCTTCGAGCCTGCTTGGCCAATCAATTCATCCAACTCAATAGCCTGATATGACCATAAGACATAGGAGCAGAATTGGGCCACTCGGCCCATCGAGTCTGCTCCGCCATTCAATCATGGCTGATATTTTTCTCATCCCCATTCTCCTGCCTTCTCCCAATAGCCCCTGATCCCCTTATTAATCAAGAACCTATCTGTCTCTGTCTTAAAGACACTCAGTGATTTGGCCTCCACAGCCTTCTGCGGCAAAGAGTTCCACAGATTCACCACCCTCTGGCTGAAGAAATTTCTCCTAATCTCTGTCCTAAATGTTGTACCCTGTATCCTCAGACAGTGACTCCTCATTCCGGATACCCCCACCATCAGGAACATCCTTCTTGCATCTACCCTGTCTAGTCCTATTAGAGTTTTATAGGTTTCTATGAGAAACCCGTCATTCTTCTGAACTCCAGCGAATACAATCCTAACCGATTCAATCTCTCCTCATACGTCTGTCCCATTCATGGCTTTCGAGTAGCGGTTTGCGATTGACAGCCCGTAAAAAGCATCTACAGCTTTGATCCATCCATATCCCTTCATGCTTCAGTGGCCTCAGCCGTGAAACCCAACGTTTGTAAACATTGCCCACATCAAAGAGATGAGAGTGTACTAAATACATTCCAATCACTCAAGCATACAATTTCACTACACTTACCTCTCACCCCTCCCCACAGCGCACATGTATGATAGTGACCCAACCATCTCTCCATTGATCCCTCCTGCCCCCATCAGACACCCTCATCAGATGCCCATCAGATACACCTTCATACTCCCACATCAGAGACCCGCAACAGAGACCCGCATTAGCGATCCCCAACAGAGATCGCCAACAGAGACCCTCCATCAGAACCGCCATCAAAGTTCCCCCATCAGCAAACCCAACAGAGACCCCCGTCAGAGACTCCCGTCAGTCATCCCTGCCTGAAAGCTGAAAAGAAGTCCAGGCAGTAGAGTGAAAAATCACTGCATTTTCATTTACCCTTCCCTAACATGCCTCAGACAAATGTTACAAGTGTCAGAGGCTTCCAAAACAGCCAAGTCGACTTCAAAGGACATCAAATCCCTTGACAGCCTATGAAATGTCGATCTTCCATTCAATTTCACAGCAATACATTGCACTAGCCAGTGATTGACAGTTTTATTGGTCCAGACACAGCTGAATCAGGTTGTTTATTTATCTTTCCCTTCAGGCTTGAATGCACCTCAACTACTCTGCTTTGATGCTAACAACAATGTTTATAAACACTTGTCCTATGATTAACAGCACCTCATCACATCAAAAGGAGCTAAGTATTTTCTGCTGAGAAAAAGAGCAAGTGAAAGCACTCAGCTCCTTTTGATGTGGCCACAGTTAAAAAAGATGGCATGGGAGGATATGTATTGATCCACTTGTACAAAGTACTGCTCAGATCCCATGAAGACATTGGACCAGGTGACATCAGACATGTTATTATTCCCATTCACGATGTGAAGTGGAGGTTCTGGCAGATTCTGTTAGATGAAGAATCCTCAAAACTAACCACATTCATTTCTCCAGTAGACAGATATTGTTTGCCCTATGGGATCTCCACTGGCAGTGAGATCCAATTCCAGTGGTGCACGGAGCAACGTTTTGCAGACAAACCTTGCAAGATCATTGTTGATGACATCCTTGTTTGGAGTTCTACGATGCAAGAACATAATACATGTCTTTGTCTAGTCCTTGACAGAATCAGGACCATCCAGTTAAAGCTAAACCCTGTGAAATGCAGATTTATGGCCAACCAGGTTCCATTTACTCACAGATGATGGTGTAAAACCCAATCCATAGAAGGCAATGGCTCTACGATAGATGGCCATTCCTGTGCTCATGCTTTCCAACGCTTTCTTGGTGTGACAAATTTTCTTCCTAAACTCATTCCATGTTATAGTGAGATACCTGGACCTCTTCTTTAACTTTTCCACCAGGATATGGAACGGTGCTGGCAAGGGCACCACATAGCCATCTTCAACAGGCTCAAACAAGCTCTCACAGGCCGGCCGGTGCTACAATACTTTGACATCTGAGCACCCGTACTCATCAGCAGACACCTCCTAGCATCGACTTGGCACAGCCTGCATCCAGAATGGCAGACCAATAGATCAATGGCAGACCAATGAAGTGTTTGCTTCAAGGGCCCTCACGGACACTGAGACTTGTTATACACACATTGAAAAGGAACTTGTTGCTTTTGTCTTTGCCTGTCAGAAATTTCTTGCCTTCATAAATGGTTGTCCTGCAACTCAGCCACTCATAACTGTCTGGAAGAAGTGACTCCGCACTGTGTCTGCATGGCTGCAACGCATGACGCTAAAGTTGCAATGTTACAACTTCAACAGTGTCTGCAAACATGGTCAGGAGCTGTACTTGACTGATGCTCTCTCCAGAGCTTTCTTGCCCACAACAGGCCAGGCAGATCGTGAGGAAGACATGGTCATTATGGCAATAGAGGTATGTCGTCTCGTCGATTTCAGGAACTCAAACAGGCCTTACAGACGGACATCACGTTGTCAATTGCATGATGTCATCATGAGGGGCTGGCCAGAATTCTCAAGCGAGCTTCACTACAAAATAGAACATAGAACATTACAGCGCAGTACAGGCCCTTCGGCCCTCGATGTTGCGCCGACCTGTGAAACCACTATAAAGCCCTTATCGTCCATATGTCTAGCCAATGACCATTTGAATGCCCTTAGCGAGTCCACTACTGTTGCAGGCAGGGCAATCCACGCCCTTACTACTCTCTGAGTAAAGAACCTACCTCCGACATCTGTCCGATATCTATCTCCCCTCAATTTAAAGCTATGTCCCCTCGTGCTAGACATCACCATCCGAGGAAAAAGGCTCTCCCTGTCCACCCTATCCAATCCTCTGATCATCTTGTATGCCTCAATTAAGTCACCTCTTAACCTTCTCTCTAACGAAAACAGCCTCAAGTCCCTCAGCCTTTCCTCATAAGATCCTCCCTCCATACCAGGCAACATTCTGGTAAATCTCCTCTGCACCCTTTCCAATGCTTCCACATCCTTCCTATAACGCGGCGACCAGAATTGCACACAATACTTCAAATGCGGCCGCACCAGAGTTTTGTACAGCTGCAACATGACCTCATGGCTCCGAAACTCAATCCCTCGACCAATAAAAGCTAACACACCCTACGCCTTCTTAACAACCCTCTCAACCTGGGTGGTAACTTTCAGGGATCTATGTACATAGACATCGAGATCCCTCTGCTCATCCACACTGCCATGAATCTTACCATTAGCCCAGTACTCTATCGTCCTGTTATTCCTTCCAAAATGAATCACCTCACACTTTTCTGCATTAAACTCCATTTGCCACCTCTCAGCCCAGCGCTGCAGCTTATCTATGTCCTTCTGTAACTTGTAACATCCTTCCGCACTGTCCACAACTCCACCGACTTTAGTGTCATCTGCAAATTTACTCACCCATCCTTCTACGCCCTCCTCCAGGTCATTTATAAAAATGACAAACAGCAGTGGCACCAAAACAGATCCTTGTGGTTCACCACTAGTAACTGGACTCCAGTCTGAACATTTCCCATCAACCACCACCCTTTGTCTTCTTCCAGCCAGCCAATTTCTGATCCAAACTGCTAAATCACCCTGAATCCCATGCCTCCGTATTTTCTGCAGTAGCCTACCGTGGGGAACCTTATCAAACGCTTTACTGAAATCCATATACACCACATCAACTGCTTTACCCTCATCCACCTGTTTGGTCACCTTCTCAAAGAACTCAATAAGGTTTGTGAGGCACGATCTACCCTTCACAAAACCGTGTTGACTATCTCTAGTCAAATTATTCCTTTCCAGATGATTATACATCCGATCTCTTATAAACCTTTCCAAGATTTTGCCCACAACAGAAGTAAGGCTCACTGGTCTATAGTTACCGGGGTTGTCTCTACTCCCCTTCTTGAACAAGGGGACAACATTTGCTGTCCTCCAGTCTTCTGGCACTATTCCTGTAGACAAAGATGACTTAAAGATCAAAGCCAAAGGGCCAGCAATCTCCTCCCTAGCTTCCCAGAGAATCCTAGGATAAATCCCATCCGGCCCAGGGGACTTATCTATTTTCACACTTTCCAGAATTGCTAACACTTCCTCCTTATGAACCTCAAGCCCTTCTAGTCTACCAGCCTGAATCTTAGTATTCTCCTCGACAACATTGTCTTTTTCCTGTGTGAATACTGACGAAAAATATTCATTTAGCACCTCTCCTATCTCCTCGGACTCCAAGCACAACTTCCCACTACTGTCCTTGACTGGCCCTACTCTTACCCTAGTCATTCGTTTATTCCTGACATATCGATAGAAAGCTTTAGGATTATCCTTGATCCTACCTGCCAAAGACTTCTCCTGGCTCTTCTGAGCTCTCTCTTTAGGTCCTTCCGAGCTAACATGTAACTCTCGAGCGCCCTAACTGAACCTTCATGTCTCATCTTTACATAAGCCTCCTTCTTCCTCTTGACAAGTGTTTCGACTGCTTTAGTAAACCACGGTTCCCTTGCTCGACCACTTCCTCCCGGCCTGACAGGTACATACTTATCAAGGACACGCAGTAGCTGTTCCTTGAACAAGCTTCACATTTCCATTGTGCCCATCCCCTGCAGTTTTCCTCTCCATCCAATGCATCCTAAGTCTTGCCTCATCGCATCATAATTGCCTTTCCCCCAGATATAACTCTTGCCCTGCGGTATATATCTATCCCTTTCCGTCACGAAAGTAAACTTAATCGAATTGTGGTCACTATCACCAAAGTGCTCACCTACCTCCAAATCTAACACCCGTCCTGGCTCATTACCCAGTACCAAATCCAATATGGCCTCGCCTCTCGTTGGCCTATCTACATACTGTGTCAGGAAACCCTCCTGCACACATTGGACAAAAACAGACCCATCTAAAGTACTTGAACTATAGCGTTTCCAGTCAATATTTGGAAAGTTAAAGTCCCCCATAACAACTACCCTGTTGCTTTCGCTCCTATCCAGAAACATCTTTGCAATCCTTTCCTCTACAGCTCTGGAACTTTTCGGAGGCCTATAGAAAACCCCTAACAGGGTGACCTCTCCTTTCCTGTTTCAACTCAATAGAAAAACTGATCATGGCGTTTGTGTGTGTGTGTGGGGTGGGGGGGCGGCGGGGAACAACACAAGGAGCCTAAAAAGGGTACTGCAAAGAGCAAGAACCATGGGGGGCCGAACCCTCACAAACCTACAATATTACCATGGACATTGACCGAGATGTCTCGCAGCCCTTGTGAGGCCGAGGTGTGCGTTTGTTCTCTTGGAAGATCTCAGCGGCAATATCTCGAGCCCTGGAACGGCAGGCCTCCGAGTCCTCCGTGTCGGCTTTTCCTACCACTGTGTCCCTGTCCCTTTGGCCGAACACACTTTTCCTGCCAACAAAAGGAAGAAATAAAGGGTCGCACACCATTCCCATGCGTGTGTCATACCTCTTCCGCTTGAGTTGGTTGCACAGTAATTCTAGTTGAACCCGGTACCTGATTTCCTGTCCGGAGGGAAGCCGCGTACCCCCCGTCAGACACGGGCGGCAACTGTGGAGAGGGTAAGGGGTGGATAAAAGAGCCAAAAGCTGAGTGGGTGCTTATGGAGGAGGGCCCTCCAGGGGGACCTCCCTCTGGGCCCTGGCCATGGTGGCACTTCCATCCCACCGAATAAATACTCAATGAGCCCAGTGATAGTAGCAACACCCTGGTTGTGGAACCAACTGCTTTAGCACTTCAGGCTAACCAAAATGTCTGACAAGGCCCTCCATCTGCAACAACCACAGGTTCACGCTGGCGACAATGGACCCCGCCTTCAAAAGGTGGAGATAGGACGGGGGATGCTGATAGTTGGGGACTTCTACACTGACAACTCTCGAGGAACTGACCGAGAAGTTCCAGCTGACGGCAGGGAATGAACTACGTGTGGTAGTCACCACTGTTTGTATATAGTACACATATGAGATGTAATACGGTAAGGCTCCTGTACTGCAGGTACGGGGGTAGATCCCTGCTTGCTGGCTCCGCCCAGGTGGCGGAGTATAAATGTGTGTACTCACCGAGCTGCAGCCATTTCGGCAGCAGCTGTAGGAGGCAACACATCTCTGCGTAATAAAGCCTCGATTACTCTCTACTCTCGTCTCATTGTAATTGATAGAGCATCACTACGATACATGCCGATCAAAATCATCTTACGCAGGGAAACAAGGACATACCCACGACCACCACTGCAATCACTGCTGGAAGAACTACTGGGCACGGACATCCAAGTGAAGGGAAATTGCAGCGACATGTATGGGCGACTACTGAGGAGGGCTAACACCCAACGAGATGAGAGGAAAGTGGGAGGAGGACTTGGGCTTTGAAATTGTGTGGGGATTCTAGAGGGAAGTACCACACAGGGTCAACTCCACTTCCACATGTGCAAGTCTAAGCCAAGTGGTACACAGAGCCATTTAACGAGGACCCGAATAAGCAGGTTTTTCCCGGAGGTGGAGGACAAATGCGAACGGTGCCAAAGAGGCCTGGCTAACCAGGCTAACATGTTCAGGTCTTGCCCCAGACTTGCTGAGTTTTGGGCAGCCTTCTTTTCGAGACAATGTCCAAGGTAGTGGGGATGAGGGTTGGAGCCTTGGGGTATCAGAGCAGCCAGTTCTCTTCTTGGGGTGGCGGGCTGAAGCCTTTGCCTTTGCCACCCTAATCGCAGCGGACCGAGCCAGAACCAAATGTCTACTGGAAAATGAAAAACAGGAAGCTGTAACCATTGTAAATAACAGAAGCCGACCGATGTGTATATGTTTCTCTTTATTTTTTCTTTCATCCTCAAATGTATGTCCACGCTTATCCTTGCTCTGTATATTACAAAAACCTCAATAAATGCATTTTTTAAAAATTCAGACCATTTCCTAATAAGGGAAAAGGAATAGTCAATTGGGGATAAAAGTTGAGCTCTCAGAAGCCTTTCCTGGCGCAGTTTACCATTGTTTCTGTGGTATCATTTGTCTGAAACAGTTCAGTGTCTCGTTACTTCGGTGAAGAAGGTATCACCTGTACTGGCAGTGCTCGAGGAATCCTAGGGCCTTAAGGGACAGGGAACCTCTTCCTTGCTTTCGTTAAGTGCATATAACATTTTGCTTAATAAATTCTGCTTGATTCTTAAATACTGCCTGTTCTTCCCTGTTAGATCAGAAACAACCAAGGATCCTATTGTTATAAATTAGGAACTTGAAACTTAAATATTTTAAGTAAAAGGTTTTAATACCTCCAAAAAGCTTATGGCAGGAAATGTGGTAGTAACATTCAATAATTTTATTAAGGAAATTGTGGTGGTGGTAGACCATAGTAAGTGAGAAGTGAGGGGTTGAATATATGCTTCTGAGGTAAATGATGGTGGTTTTGAAAGGGCTTAGTGGGATAGAATTTACAGTGCAGAAGGAGGCCTTTCATAGAATTTACAGTGCAGAAGGAGGTCATTCGGCCCATCAAGTCTGCACCAGCTCTTGGAAAGAGCACCCTACCCAAGGTCAACACCTCCACCCTATCCCCACAACCCAGCAACCCCACCCAACTCTAAGGGCAATTTTGGACATTAAGGGCAATTTATCACGGCCAATCCACCTAATCTGCACATCTTTGGACTGTGGGAGGGAACCGGAGCACCCGGAGGAAACCCACGCACACACGGGGAGGACGTGCAGACTCCGCACAGACAGTGACCCACGCCGGAATCAAACCTGGGACCCTGGAGCTGTGAAGAAATTGTGCTATCCACAATGCTACCGTGCTGCCCTTTCGGCCCATCAAGTCTGCACCGGCCCTTGGAAAGAGCACCCTACTTAAGCCCACGCCTCCACCCTATTCACATAACCCAGTAACCCCACCTAACACTAAGGGACAATCTAGCATAGCCAATCCACCTAATCTGCACATCTTTAGACTGTGGGAGGAAAACGGAGCACCCGGAGGAAACACCTGCATACACGAGGAGGAAGTGCAAACTCCACACAGACAGTCACCCAAGGCCAGAATTGAACCTGGTTGCAACCATTTTATAATATAAAAGAAAAGCATAATGATTATTGTACATCTTGAAATAAAAGCAAATACTGGAAATACTCAGCAGGTTTGGCAGCATATGTGAAGAGGGAAACTGTTAACATTTCAGGTTGATGTTCTAAAGGCAGGTCACTGACATAAGGTTAATGGTTTCCCTCTCCACAGATGTTCTCTGGTCACCTACCCCACCCAACAAAGGATCTCCCTGGCCTCCGGGTCACACGCGGTGCAGATAAAAGGGTTCTGCCTCGCGAACCTCACCGTCCAAGGCAGGGAATTCCTCAATTTCCGCCTATACGTGCTGCCGCACCTCTGCGCAGCCATCCTTCTGGGACTGGATTTCCAGTGCCACCTACAAAGCCTCACTTTTAAATTCGGTGGCCCTATACCCCCCCCCTTACTGTTTGCGGCCTAGCGACCCTTAAGGTCGACCCGCCTTCCTTGTTTGCGAACCTCACCCCGGATTGTAAACCTGTCACCACCAGGAGCAGACGGTACAGCGCCCAGGACCGGACCTTCATCAGGTCCGAGGTCCAAAGGCTGCTGATGGAAGGGGTCATCGAAGCGAGCAACAGCCCCTGGAGGGCTCAAGTAGTGGTGGTAAAGACCGGAGAGAAGCATAGGATGGTCATAGACTATAGCCAGACCATCAACCTGTTTACGCAACTGGACGCGCACCTCCTCCCCCGTATAGCTGACCTGGTGAACAGGATCGCGCAATACAAAGTCTTCTCCACGGTGGATCTCAAGTCTGCCTACCACCAGCTACCCCTCCGTACTAGTGACCGCCAGTACACTGCCTTCGAAGCAGATGGGCGGCTCTACCACATTTTAAGGGTTCCCTTCGGTGTCACAAACAGGGTCTCAGTCTTCCAGCGTGAGATGGACCAAATGGTTGACCGGTACGGCTTACACGCAACGTTCCCGTATCTTGACAACGTCACCATCTGCAGCCATGACCAGCAGGACCACGACACCAACCTCCATAAATTTCTCCAGACCGCGCACCTCCTGAATCTGACCTACAATAAGGAGAAGTGCGTGTTTAGCACCGACCGTCTAGCCATCCTAGGCTACGTAGTGAGAAATGGAGTCATAGGCCCCGACCCCGAACGCATGCGCCCCCTTATGGAGTTCCCACTCCCTCACTGCCCCAAGGCCCTAAAGCGCTGCCTCGGCTTCTTTAGCTACTATGCACAATGGTGCATAATTACACCGACAAGGCCCGACCCCTAATCCAATCCATGACCTTCCCCCTGTCGACGGAGGCCCGCCATGCCTTCTGCCGCATCAAAACAGACATCGCAAATGCCACAATGCGCGCCATCGACGAGTCCCTCCCCTTCCAGGTCGAGAGCGACACGTCTGACGTAGCTCTGGCTGCCACCCTCAACCAAGCAGGCAGGCCCGTTGCTTTCTTCTCCCGCACTCTCCATGCTTCCGAAATTCGCATTTTGTAGCATGGTACCTGCAATACCTAGTCCTACCAGAAAAAGGCGACAGCAATACTGGCCATCACCCCGCTGGCTCTTTTTTTTTAACAGGGGGTGAATGTGGTAATACCAGGTATTGCGGTACCAGAGAGAGGAATAACCATTGGCTAGACCGCGGGGTCTACCATTGGGCAATGTACATAGCCCCGCCCTGAGAGGCGGGGTATAAGAACCTGTGCCGTCCCCAGCAGCCTTCACTTCTGTAACTTCGCTGCTGGATACAGTTCTATCTGATTAAAGCTGAATCGATATGAGTCCACGTGGACTCAAGCGTATTGATTGAGCATCACTGACCTAATTAAGGATTGAATTATTGTTCCTCTTCATTGCAAGGGGAGAGTGATCATTGATTCTCTCTATGTTTGCCATAATCAATGTACATTCTTATTAAGTGATGATGTTGTCATGCTTCTAGGAATCCTTGAAAAGGCGAATGATACCCATCATTTGTACAGCTCAATATCATTCAGGGAACAATCTTCATTTTATTTGGAACCAGTGGAACTTCAGCAGCTGAAGAAATCTATTCAATCGGCAGCAAGTTCCTGGGCGTGATTCTCCACTCCCACGCCGGTTGGGAGAATCGCCTGGGCCGGCAAAATTTCCGGGGACGCCGGTCCGACGCCCTCCCGCGATACTCCCAAGCGGCGGGAACGGCCCGGTCGAGTTTCGCGGGCCGCAGGCCGGAGAATCGCCGGAGACACCCAAAATGGCGATTCTCCGGCACCCCCGCTATTCTGAGGCCCGGATGGGCCGAGCGGCCAGTCCAAAACGGCGGGTTCCCCCCAGCGCCGTCCACACCTGGTTGCTGCAGTCGTGGGCGGTGCGTGAACGCTGGGGGGGCGGCCTGTGGGGGGGGCGGGGGGGGGGGGGAGCGAGGGGGGATCCTGCACCGGGCTTCATCTGGAATGTGGGGTGGCCCGCGATCTGTGGCCACCGATCGTCGGGCTGTCCTCTGAAGGAGGACCTCCTTCCTTCCACGGCCCCGCAAGATCCGTCCCCCATCTTCTTGCGGGGCGGACTTAGAGAGGAAGGCAACCACGCATGCGCTGGTTGGCGCCGGCCAACCCGCGCATGCGCGGATGACGCCCATTATGTGGCGCCGGCCGCATCATCTATGCGCCGCTGCTTTTACGCGGGCGACAAGGCCTGGCGCGTGTAGATGACGCGGCCCCGATCCTGGCCCATTGTCAGGGCCTGAATCGGTCGGGACCGGGGCCATTCCGTGCCGTCGTGAACCTCGATGGCGTTCACGACGGCGCGGCCACTTCGGCGTGGGAGTGGAGAATCCCGCCCCCTGTCTTTTACAAAGACACTATCCACTTAAGCCCGGGTGGGAATTGAAGTTAGGAAGGAAATCTGTCGTCCTTTCCTGGTCTGGCCTACATGTGAGTCCAGACCCACAGCAATGTGGCTGACTCTTAACTGCCCCCAAAGGGCAATTAGGGATGGGCAACAAATGCGGGCACTGCCTGTGATGCCCATGTCCCAGAAACAAATTTTTAAAATTTAAAAGTTAAATGTTGTGGAGACCCATAACAGAGGCAACATCAGCTGCAGCCTGTCTGTCCTACCAAACCCTTCCAGGACCATGCTTTGGCTTCTATCCTGAAAGGAATTTCTCCCTTTGACTGTGAGCAGCTTCTAGCTTCACAGCTGAAGGCTGTTTCAAATGAGGAATTAGCCAAATGAGGAGTCCCATGTGCAGGGAGCCACCGTACCCCCTGAAGACCTGGCCGCCCATCAGGCTGAGGAGGGAGCTTGAGTGGGAGGCTAGCGACGGCCCAAGTTGTACAGGCGTCATTGGTCATTCAATGAGCTGACGGACAGCATGTGTCATGGAAGACTCCGTCTCAGAAGATAGACAATGCAGCACCTGTGGTACATCCTCGCGGAATTCATATCTGTGGAGGAGGAGGAGGGCACCCACTCCCGGTGGCCATGAAGGTCACCACAGCCCGCAACGTTTATGCCACTGGTTCCAGGGCTGAAGCAGCGACCTGTGCGGCATTTCACAATCTATAGCCCACAGGTGCATCTGGGAGGTGATGGATGTCCTGTATGCCTGGGCATCAGACTTTATCACTTTCGACATGGACCAGGCCCACCAAGATGCCCGGGCTGCAGGATTTGCCACTATCGTTGGGATGACCCAGATCCAGTGGGCCATCCATGGCACGCATTTCACCCTTTATTAACAGGAAGGGGTTCCACTCCCTGAATATTCAGATCACGTGCGACCACCACCTCCGTATCATGCATGTCTGTGCCAGCTACCCAGGGAGCGTGCATGACAGCTACAACCTGGGGCACTTAGAGATCCCCGGTGTCTTTGAGGACGAAGGATACCCGCTGATGTCATGGCTGATGACGCCGGTGCTGAGGCCTGAGACTGATGTGGGGGCCCATTATAATGAAGCCCATGTTGCCACCCGTTCTGTCATTGAACAGTGCATTGGGCTGCTCAAAATGTGGTTCCGGTGCCTGGACTGCTCTGGTGATGCCCTGTGGTACAACCCCCAGAGGGTCTCCCGCTTTGTGGTGGTCTGCTGTCTGGCACAGCAGCGTGGTGACATGCTGGAGGAGGAAGAGGGACATGTGGCCTCGTCTGAGGAGGAGGAAGCGTACAGGATGGACTGGAGGACGAGCCCGAGATAGAGTTGTAGGATGGAGCACAGGCGCCAGCTGCAAGAGTCCAACAAGCCCGAAGGATCAAGGCGGACCTCATCATCTCCAGATTCTCATCGGACAAGGCTGTGTCCATCAGCTCTATCATCCGCCCCCATTTCCCTCCCTCCCAAATCCCCCTTTCCCCCATTTCCCTCCTTCCCCCCAATTCCTCCTCCAGTCTCCACGCCCACCCCCCCCCCTTCACAGCACTCCCTCTCCGATCCCCTGTTCCACCCTCCAAGCGCCTGTGGAACATCACTCCAGGGTGATGGGTCTGTGTTGGCACTGTCAGTGCAGCAGAGTGACGATAACTCGCTGCGAGGAGAGATCTGGTGATCTTCAGTTTCTGTAAAAGTCTGACTCTTGTCTTTCTGTACGCCTCACACCCATTCTCTGAACGGGGTCATTTGATCTTGAACCTCTGTGCCCGGGGGGGAGGTGTGGTATGAGGAGAGCGGAGGGAAACATAATGGGGTGGGTGCAAGCAGGCCCGTTGTGAATATTAACATGACAGAGGCTTTATGTGTATCAGTGTCAGTGCCATCTCCTGCACCTGAAGCCTTTTGGACTCCTCCAATATGCAGTTGCTGGAATGTCACTGACACCCCCTCCTGAATGTCACGGCTCTGACCTATCATCAGCATCAGCTCTGTGAGAACATTTTCCAGAGGACTGGCACCTGACTGGGACTCAGCTGAGTCCTGGGTTCCAACAGACCTCCGACTGCTGTCTCTCTTGGATGTTCCTGCCTCCACCTGGTGTGCATCAGCAACCACGTGGTGCTCACCAGATTTTTCCCCAGATGCCTGTCCACTAATGTCGCCCACCGAGGTGTGTGTCTCTGCGTTGATGGAAGTTGGGGATGATAGTTGTGATGCCTGGATAGTGATCTCCTTGGAGCTGTCCTCCAAGGTGGTCTCTTGGGTGGCGGGGGCGGGGGGGGGGGGGGGGGGGGGGGCGGGGGGGTGAATCTGGATGGCCCTGCCTCATCAAATGGAGATCCTGTGAGACACTGGACATATGGTCAGTGAGAAGGAAGGATTATTTTGTCTGACATGAACAACTCACTTGAGACAGGCCATCTGGGTGAAGGGACAATGGATCCTCACCTCTGTAGCACAGGCTAACCTCCCTGTCAGTGACTGCTCTCTCCTCAGACAAGTCGTAAATTCCATGGCCCGTTATGGGGTGAGGACTCGGATCTCTGGCATTTCGCCTCCATCTTCTCCCTTTCCCACTTATTATGGACTCTCTTCTCCTGCAGGGACAAAGAGAGGGCATTGTGAGGTGCACACTTGATGGGTCAGGGGGTCTAAACCAGATGCATGTGTGGGCACCACACCGGAGTTGGCGGGGGGGGTGGGGGTCGGGGGGGGGGTGGTTTAGGAATTTGAGCGGTGGCAGGAGGAACTGATGCCAGGAAAGAGGTGGAGGCCATTGGTCTTGTTCCGGCATTGGACAGCGGTCCTCCTGATCATGCTGCCCGCACTCACTGCAGCTGCCACTGCCTCCCAGGCGACATTGCCGACCTTGTTGTTGGCTCTCCGACTGCCTCAGGGGAACAGGGTGGCCTGTCTCTCATCAACGGAGTCATGAAATCTGGTTAGGTCGGCATCGCCAAAGGGAGGAGCAGGTCTGTGTGCTGCCATGCCCATGTGTTGACTGGGAGAGAGTGGTGAGGGAGTGTTTAAAAGCAGCTCCCTCTTGTTAGTGGCGAGCAGCTGAGGTGTAATCTGGCGAATCAGATGGTGAGACAGCCAATAATGGCAAGAAGCAGGTGGGGACTCATTTTTGGGTTGAATACCATAAGACCATAAAACCATAAGACATAGGAGCAGAATTAGGCCACTCGGCCCATCGAGTTTGCTCCGCCATTCAAACATGGCTGATATTTTCTCATCTCCATTCTCCTGCCTTCTCCCCTTCTTCTGCCTGATCCCCTTATTAATCAAGAACCTATCTATCTCTGTCTTAACGATGCGGCCATAAGGGCAGCACAGTGGCACAGTGGTTAGCACTGCTGCCTCACGGCGCCGATGTCCCAGGTTCGATTCCGGCTCTGGGTCACTGTCCGTGTGGAGTTTACGTATTCTCCCCATGTTTGCATGGGTTTTGCCCCCACAACCCAAAGATGTGCAAGGTAGGTGGATTGGCCACACTAAATTGCCCCTCAATTTGAAAAAATGAATTGGGTACTCTAAATTTTTTTTAAAAAGATGCAGCCATCGACAAACACCCCGTTGACAAACACCCTGCCAAACACACTCAAAATCACGCTCAGAAAAGTTTTTGTTGAATCATGCCCAAGGACTGTTCCATGTAACTTTTATTTTATATTTACATACTATTGGACTCAATTCTTAATTCTAATCTGTTTAAATATAAATGCATGTGTCTTTCCATTTCCCCTCACCTTTTTAACAGTTAATGAGTTTATTCTATCTTAACTCAAGAAATCCTGGCTAAATTGACTCCTTTTTAAACATGACCATGAGATCCAGAAAAGGTTCCCAAGGGAAAGGGAACCTTGTTTAACTAAACCTTGTTGCTACCGGCAGAGGGTGGGTTGAATAACCTTAGGGAGCCAGTCATTCCTCCTCACCTGGGTTTGTTACAATTTGGGTGTAGCCCAGCCAGATGGTGACAAATTGAGGGTTTTGCCCGGATTAACAACTTTTGGGAAAACCCATTTGGGGCTAGTTGTAACACCATGTTTTGTTGTCCATGAAGAGTCTCAGAGCTGGAATTTCCAGCCCCCTAGCGGCGCATTTACCGGCAGCAGAGATGGTTCACCATTGGCCATAGGTGGGGTCTTCTAGTCCCGCCAATGTCTACAGCATTTTGCGTGGCTCACCCATATGGCCGTTGGATTAACCACCACAGGGGTGACCTTTGGCGGAACCAGAAGATCCTGCTGGCAGAAAGGGCCAGAAAATCCCATCCTTAGATAGAATATATCTTGCTTGAGTCTATGTCAGAGTCCGTAGAGGATCACAGTGCCAAAGAGCTGGTAGCATCCAGTGGTAAAAGTCAAGTGACGCACGTGTAAAAATCAAGTGACATTCGTACTTCAATCCCATCTGAAAGTTTTCTTTCTGCCAGAGCTGTGTATCAGCACAGAAACTGCGTCACAATCTTTAGCATCTCTTAAGCTGCAGAATCCTATACAGCAACCTTGCCTCTGAGCTATTCGTCTGCAGGAAATTCATCTTCATTTTGTTGTGATATTCATCCCATTACAGAAGGTGGTGTGCCTTGTCTCTATACCCTCAGTGTTACAATCCCAGCTGATGTTACCACTGGACAGTCAGGTCCCAAAATGGAACCCTGGCATGATAGACAGTAACTTTTACTTTGTTTAGAGACATGGATGAACCAAGTCGCAGGACTGCCAATTAACTTTGAACAAAAGAGGACTTCCGGGTGCGGTGATGACCAGCTAAGCCGCACGTTTCGGCAGCTCCCGTTGGAACGGACTTTTGGGCTCTTGATAAGAGCCCCAACGGCAATTTTAAACAGCCAAAATCACTGTGCGGTGAAATAGAAGGGAATCCCCCCGGACGTTGATGGACAAAGGAGAGGATAGCGGCAGGATTGCAGTGGATCCTTCGGAGCAGCGGCAAGGAAGGGAAGCTCGAAGCAAGATGGCGTCGGAAGGTGGCAGTTCGATATGGGGCCCGGAGCAACAAGAGTTCCTGCGGCGCTGTGTGGAAGAGCTGAAGAAGGAGGTGTTGGCCCCGATGCTACAGGCGATTGAAGGGCTAAAGGAGGCGCAGAGGACCCAGGAGCTGGAGCTTCGGGTTGTGAAGGCAAAGGCTGCTGAAAATGAAGATGAAATTCAGGGCCTGGTGGTGAAGACAGAGATACACGAGGCGCAGCACAAGAGGTGTGTGGAGAGGTTGGAAGCCCTGGAGAATAATTCGAGGAGGAAGAATCTAAGAGTCTTAGGTCTTCCCGAGGGCGCAGAGGGGGCGGACGTCGGGGCATATGTGAGCACGATGCTTCACTCGCTAATGGGATCGGAGGCCCCGACGGGCCCTTTGGAGGTGGAGGGAGCTTATCGAGTTATGGCGCGAAGACCAAGGGCAGGAGAAATACCTCGAGCCATAGTGGTGAGGTGTCACCGCTATAATGACAGAGAGATGGTCCTAAGATGGCCGAAGAGAACTCGGAGCTGCAGGTGGGAGAACGCGGTGATCCGCGTATACCAGGATTGGAGTGCGGAGGTAGCGAGAAGGAGAGCAAGTTTCAATCGGGCTAAGGCGGTGCTTCACAAAAAGACGGTGAAATTTGGAATGCTGCAACCGGCGAGACTGTGCGTCACATACCAAGGGAAGCACCACTACTTTGAGACGGCAGAAGAGGCGTGTGTGGTGTTGGGTGCTCTGGTGCACAGATGAGCCAACACAGTTGTATGTGGTACAACTCTATTTTATTTTAACTCTTATAATACAGTTCGTTCTGGATACTCTGCACGTGCTGTCTCCCTGAGTGTGTCGTGTAGTAGATCTGTCCTGGTCCTCCTCTGCAGCTAATACTGACCACCGGGGGTCGTGTCTGTGCTTTTATATCTTTCTGTCATTGGTTGTGGTGTTGTGTGTTCTGATTTGTCTGTTGGTGTGTCTATCATGATGTGTGTGTTTGAATATCATGACATCCCCCCTTTTTACAAAGATATGTGCCTACGTGGTTATAAATATAATTGTGTCGTGAGTGCATCTAAGAGTGTGTGTGTGTGTTGTGTACAGCGTGTGTATATGACGTAACTATTTACATGGGGCGATGTCGGGTGCGTCACACTAACAAGGTTGTACCATAACAAAACATGGATGCGAGAGAAAAAAAACTTGAACAGTGGTCCCGTCAGACGATATCTGGAACAATAAACAACAACAGGTTATAATACAGAAGTGTTTGACTTTTTGAACGTATGAACAACGTTATAAGTCCAGTCTAATGGGTGACCGCCTCAGGAATGGGCTGGTCCTCAAGCCGGTTCAGCTGTGGAGATTTGTGGTCACACTGGTTCACCTTGGACTGTTGGAGGTGATGCTGTTGCCGAAGTCTCTACTTTACCATTTGTTGTACTTCGTGCAGTGCTTGGTTTTTCATTCGTGCAAATATAACATTCAACATCTTTGTTATTGTTGCCTTGGCTGTGGTTTGGTTCTGGTGGCGATGGAAGGGGCATGATCCGTGGCATCTCCACGAAGTCATCCTTGGGAACCAGTGGAGGATCCGGCGTGTGCGTACGGTTCAGTTGCGAGCGTGGAAGGCGGCGCAAAGCTCGCTGATTGCGCCTACGCACCAATCCATCCGCCCTGCATGCCAGGAACAAGGTGGAGTCTGTTTTCTTTTTATGTTTGTGGTGGACGGCATCTTGTAGCCGATGGGTCGTTGCCATCGAAGTAGCACCATCACTAATATCATGCAAGGCGATGACGGTGCCAGATGTGGAAGTTGGCCGAGACCGTGCACGCTGGTTCCGGCCACCTGCTGTGCCGGAAGGGCGACTCCGCAGAGAAACGTCGAAGCATGTCGCCTTGGAGAGAGAATTGTTGCTCGCATCAACGTCTGGCGATGGCGCGAATTGGTGTGTCTATCTTGGACCGCCGGTGCTGGTTGCCACTGCCGACCCAGTGGGACTGCCACGCGATCCATTCCCTGTCGCCGTGGCATCCGCCGTCACCCTGAGCGTGCCATCACCGAGGCCGCGACACCGCCCGTCCGGAGCAAGGTCTGGCGTGCGCGAATCAGAGTCGGCGCTTGGCTGCTCCCCATCTGGAGTCCGGTCTGCCTTCCGTCGATGCCCCCCGTCCGGAGTCCCAACAGGTTCACTGGAGGCAGCCGAGATTCCCTGAAGCTGCACTTCTGGAGTCGGAACATGCAGGAATGCACCAACCAGTGGAGAGGCTCGAGCCATCGAGGGTGGAAGCAGTGCGCCGCCACCGCAGTCGTCAGTGGTCCCACCGTGATCGTCAAGTGCCTCGGTACGCACTAGGCGAGGTCTGTCACCTTGCACCTTTTGCATGGGAAGTGGGATGCTGTCGTCACTCGTCTCACATCCCGTGGATAGATCCTCATTAGCAGCTTGCTGTTCACTAGGGTTGGGTAAATTGTCAGAGTTTTCATCTGGTGGTGCACACCATGTCGGTGGACTGTCATTGTCTTGCCGTTGTCCTTCATTTGGGCTTTTCTTCTTTGGAATTTTAAATCTTCCCCCAGACATTGCAGAACCTTGTTTCTTACCCCCAAATTCTCCCATATGTATGGTCTCTAATATAGGATCCAATGTTTCTATCGACATTGTACTATTTTCCAAAGAACATTCCGTTTCACTTTTCTTCTCAGGTACCTCATATGTATCTTTGTCTAATGTACATGCCTTCATGGTCTCTGGGTCTGATTTTGCTGGGACTGGCATGGTCACAGTCTCTCTTTTACTGTTCTCAATTGCCCACATTATACTCCCCATACATAACTGCTTAATCACTGGGGTTAGTGTGGTACAATGGATAATCGGGTCGACCTTATCTGCATCTTCACCATTAGTGGAAAGCACACTTGGTTCACGTGAAACTGCTGTGGGTTTTAAATTCGTTATCTGGCTACTCGATGTCGGTGTCCTCAGGATTCTTGCTCCAATGTTCTGCTCATTTATCAGTGGAGTGTGTATAGGTTCAATGCAATTAATGTTCCCCTCAAGGTTTGAAGAGTCATTACTGACTAACTGCTGGTCTCCGAAGTTGGGAAAATGCGGCGTTGTGTTGAAGGGAGACATTTGTCCCTGCTGTAGATATGATTCAGGTTGTGTTATTTCCATTACCTGAGGATCAATGTCTTGTCCATTTTCTCGATCCATACTAAAACACTGGCAATTCTCAGTCTGCTCCTTGCAAGTTAAACATTCAATTAATTTCTTTAGCAAATCCTCAGCATCCTTCTGTGGCCGTGCAACATTATTAATCTCTGTTCGGCTATAATGATCCTGAAGGTCAGCGCATAAACCTTTTTTCTTCGGGCTTGGACGAGGCGATTCCTTTGGCTTGTCCTCAGTTGGGCTTGAACAGTCTTCAGCGCTATGCCCTTCATTGTAGCATGAGAGACCATCATGGTCATGCTGCTGTGTAGTGGAGCATGGTAGGCTGTTATAGCCTTCTTGCTGTTCACGTGAGCATGGCAGACTTGCATCATCTGCCGCTGGTTGGTCAGGAGAGGTTGCTAGACCCTCATGGTCTTGTTCCTGCAAGGACTGCACATTGGAGTCTTGCGTTGCTTCTATCGTGGAGGCTGTCCACGAGCTCCCTGTGGAGGCTTGTGACTCTGGAGTCACTTCTTGTTCATGCAAGGACTGCGCTCTGGAGTCTTGCGTTGCTTCTATCGTGGAGGCTGTCCACGAGCTCTCTGTGGAGGCTTGTGACACTGGAGTCACTTCTTGTTCGTGCAAGGACTGCGCTCTGGAGTCTTGCGTTTCTGCAATTGTGGAGTCTGTCCACGAGCTTGCTGTGGAGGCTTGTGACACTGGAGTCACTTCTGGTTCATGCGAGGACTGCGCTCTGGAGTCTTGCATGTCTTCTTTCATAGAGTCTGGAACGTTGAGCGGGACGTGGACCACGCTCTGTGTGGCAGCAGGGCGCTCTCCGTGTGCTTGCAGCGCTCCCTGTCTGTTAATGTCAGGCTGCAGCATCATCCGGTACTGATAAGTCAAATTCATCTCCTGGGTCAATTTGCGGCAATGTGCTGTCATTCCAGGTGAGGGAAGGTTGTTTTACAGCTTTAACAGATTTTTGTTTTTTTGATTTGGGACGTTTCCCTTTTAAATTGGATTTGGGACGTTTCCCCTTTAAATTGGTGCAGTCTGGGGCCTCTGACATCCTGACGCTCGGTATGTAGCACGTAGGAAGCGACTGCGCATGCTCAGATCGCTGTTCCTTTACCGATGGCCGTTTTCTTGACTGCGCATGCGCAGCATCTCGCGCATGCGCAAACAAAACTTCCGGTTCTGCGCACTGCTCGCGCAACTGTGCTAGCGTGATACCTTTAGCAAGATGGCCGCCGACCTCGACCCAGCCCTCTCTCAGGCCCGGGATTTCGGCCTCTGGGAATTCGGCCTCCGGGATCCCAGCCACGAGGTGAGTACTGCAGCTTTTCTTACCTTTACTTGCCGATTGGATTGCGTTTTCTTCACAGTACTTGGAGAATTTGTCCAGGACTGCCTGGTAATCGTACCTTTGCTGCCTCCTGAAGAACCTGAACCTTGTGAATATTTCTCTTGCCCTTGCACCGGCGATGGTGAGGAGAAATTCAATTTTTTCGCTATCATCCAGGTCTGGGAGTTCAGCTGCCACCAGGAACAATTCGAACCATTGCCGGAATCGCCGCCAGTTTTCGCGGAGGTCGCCGTGGCACTGGAGCGGCTGCGGAACCGGGAGCTCTATCATTTTGCCTGGGCACTGCTGGTTGTCTGTGTACACTGAGGTATGCCGGCAGGTATCGATCCACTCCTGTACCATGTGGTGTTGGGTGCTCTGGTGCACAGATGAGCCATCACAGTTGTATGTGGTACAACTCTATTTTATTTTAACTCTTATAATACAGTTCGTTCTGGATACTCTGCACGTGCTGTCTCCCTGAGTGTGTCGTGTAGTAGATCTGTCCTGGTCCTCCTCTGCAGCTAATACTGACCACCGGGGGTCGTGTCTGTGCTTTTATATCTTTCTGTCATTGGTTGTGGTGTTGTGTGTTCTGATTTGTCTGTTGGTGTGTCTATCATGATGTGTGTGTTTGAATATCATGACAGCGTGGACATTCATAGTGGACGAGAAGCTGGAATAGTCTGGCGAGAGAAAGAGCTTCTGGGGCAAAGTGGTGGGGTGACTATGTGGGACGAGGAAGGGGGGGGATGATTTTTCAATTGTTAACTCTTTAATCCTGTAAATTTTCTCTCTTCCCCTCGTTTGGGGGCGGGGGGGGGGAGTATGAGGAACTGTGGGCGCCGGTGGGTAGGAAAGCGGGGCTGAGTGGGAAACGCGGGCCTCGTTCCCGTGCTATGGTAATTAAGGCGGGAACAGGGACACAGGAAGGTGGGGGCCTCGCACAGTGGGAGGCCGAGGGCAAACGGGGAAGCCGAGGTCAGCCAGAGTTCGCTGATTTCTGGGAGCAACATGGGGGGTGTAATTACGCTAGAGGGGGATCTAGCGGAGGGGGGGGGGAGGGAGCTAACTGGGTTGCTGCTGCTAAGGGGAAGGGGGAGCTGTTATGGGGCGGGGTGGTCGAGGCGGGAGGGCACCGTCAGTGGGATATACGGGTACGTGGGAACCGGGTGAGGAGCTGGGTTAAAAAAGGGGATGGCTAGTCGACAAGGGGGGGGGTGGGTAAAGAGCCCCCCAACCCGGTTGATCACGTGGAACGTGAGAGGGCTGAATGGGCCGATTAAAAGAGCGCGGGTACTCGCACACCTAAAGAAATTAAAGGCAGATGTGGTTATGTTGCAGGAGACGCATCTGAAATTGACAGATCAGGTCAGACTACGTAAAGGATGGGTGGGACAGGTGTTTCATTCTAGTTTGGATGCAAAGAATAGGGGGGTGGCTATTTTAGTGGGGAAATGGGTACTGTTTGAGGCAAAGACCATAGCGGCGGACAGTGGGGGTAGATATGTGATGGTGAGTGGCAGACTGCAAGGGGAGGCGGTGGTTCTGGTGAAACTGGGATGATGCAAACTTCATGAGGCGTATGTTGGGGCGTATCCCAGACCTGGAGGCGGGAAAGTTGGTAATGGGGGGAGATTTCAATACAGTGCTTGATCCAGGGCTTGACCGGTCGAGGTCCAGGACCGGGAGGAGGCCGGCAGCGGCCAAGGTGCTTAAGGACTTCATGGAGCAGATGGGAGGAGTAGATCCTTGGAGATTTATCAGACCTAGGAGTAAGGAGTTCTCATTCTTCTCCCATGTTCACAAGGTATATTCACGGATAGACTTTTTTGTCCTGGGAAGGGCACTGATTTCGAAGGTGACAGGGACGGAGTACACGGCCATAGCCATCTCGGACCACACTCCACACTGGGTAGATCTGGAGGTAGGAGAGGAAAAGGAACAGCACACACTCTGGAGAATGGATTTGGGCCTGTTGGCGGATGAGGGGATATGTCTAAGGGTGAGGGGGTGTATCGAAAGGTACTTGGAGCTTAATGACAATGGAGAGGTTCAGGTGGGAGTGGTCTGGGAGGCGTTGAAGGCGGTGGTCAGAGGGGAACTGATATCCATAAGGGCACATAAAGGGAAGCAAGAGAGTAAAGAAAGGGAGCGATTGCTGAGAGAACTTCTGAGGGTGGACAGGCAATATGCAGAGGCACCGGAGGAGGGACTGTACAGGGAAAGACAAAGGTTACATGTGGAATTTGACCTGCTGACCATCGGTAAGGCAGAGGCACAGTGGAGGAGGGCACAGGGAGTGCAGTATGAGTATGGAGAGAAGGCGAGTTGGTTACTGGCCCAACAATTGAGGAAGAGGGGAGCGGCGAGGGAGATAGGTAGGGTGAGGGATGAGGAGGGAGAGATGGAACGGGGAGCGGAGAGAGTGAATGGGGTGTTTAAGACATTCTATGAGAGGTTGTATAAGGCTCAGCCCCCGGAAGGGAAGGAGGGAATGATGCATTTCCTGGATCAGCTGGAATTCCCGAAGGTGGAGGAACAGGAGAGGGCGGGACTGGGAGCACAGATGGATGTGGAGGAGGTGGTAAAGGGGATTGGGAGCATGCAGGCGGGGAAGGCCCCGGGACCGGATGGGTTCCCGGTGGAATTTTATAGGAAATATATAGACCTACTGGCCCCGCTCTTGACGAGAACCTTTAATGAGGCCAGGGAAAGGGGGAAGTTGCCCCCGACTATGTCGGAGGCGACAATATCGTTACTTTTGAAGAAGGATAAAGACCCGCTGCAGTGTGGGTCCTACAGGCCCATTTCCCTTTTGAATGTAGATGCTAAGCTCCTGGCCAAGGTAATGGCGACGAGGATAGAGGATTGTGTCCCGGGGGTGGTCCATGAGGATCAAACTGGGTTTGTTAAGGGGAGACAGCTGAACACGAACATACGGAGGCTGCTAGGGGTGATGATGATGCCCCCACCAGAGGGGGAGGCGGAGATAGTGGTGGCGATGGATGCCGAGAAAGCATTTGACAGGGTGGAGTGGGACTACCTGTGGGAAGTGTTGAGGAGATTTGGTTTTGGTGAAGGGTTCATTGGATGGGTACAGCTGCTATATAGGGCCCCGGTGGCAAGTGTGATCACGAACAGGCAGAGGTCTGACTACTTCCGTCTTGAGAGACGGACGAGGCAGGGATGTCCCCTGTCTCCGTTACTGTTTGCATTGGTAATTGAGCCCCTGGCCATAGCACTGAGGGGCTCCAGGAAGTGGAGGGGAGTACTCAGGGGAGGAGAAGAACACCGGGTATCATTGTATGCAGATGATTTACTGTTGTATGTTGCGGACCCGGTGGAGTGGATGCCTGAGATAATGCAGACGCTCGGGGAGTTTGGGGAATTCTCGGGGTACAAATTGAACATGGGGAAGAGTGAGTTGTTTGTGGTACATCCGGGGGAGCAGAGCAGGGGAATAGAGGATTTACCGCTGAGGAGGGTAGCAAGAGATTTCCGGTACTTGGGGATCCAGATAGCCAGGGGTTGGGGAACCTGACAGAGGCTTAATTTAACACGATTGGTGGAATAGATGGAGGAGGATTTTAAGAGATGGGACATGGTGCCCCTGTCACTGGTGGGGAGGGTGCAGGCGGTCAAAATGGTAGTCCTCCCGAGATTCCTTTTTGTGTTTCAGTGCCTCCCGGTGATGGTCACGAAGGCTTTTTTCAAGAAAATCGAGAAAAGCGTCATGAGTTTTGTGTGGGCTGGGAAGACCCCGAGAGTGAGGAGGGGGTTCTTGCAGCGTAGCAGGGATAGGGGGGGGCTGGCACTACCGAGCTTAAGTGAGTACTATTGGGCCGCCAATATTTCAATGGTGTGTAAGTGGATGGGAGAAGGGGAGGGAGCGGCATGGAAGAGATTGGAGATGGCGTCCTGCAAAGGAACCAGCCTACAAGCACTGGTGACGGCACCGCTGTCGTTCTCCCCGAAGAAATACACCACAAGTCCAGTGGTGGTGGCAACACTGAAAATTTGGGGGCAGAGGAAACGGCATAGGGGAATGACGGGAGCCTCAGTGCGGTCCCCGATAAGAAATAATCATAGGTTTGTCCTGGGGAGAATAGATGGGGGATTTGTAGCATGGCAGAGAGCTGGGATTGTGCAACTGAGGGATCTGTTCCTGGACGAGACGTTTGCGAGTCTGGGAGCGCTGACGGAAAAATATGGGTTGCCCCAAGGGAATGCATTCCGGTACATGCAACTGAGGGCTTTTGCGAGGCAACAGGTGAGGGAATTCCCGCAGCTCCCGATGCAGGAGATTCAGGATAGAGTGATCTCAGGGACATGGGTGGGGGATCGTAGAGTGTCAGATATATACAGGGAAATGAGAGATGAGGGGGAGAACATGGTGGATGAGCTGAAGGGAAAATGGGAGGAAGAGCTGGGGGAAGAGATTGAAGAGGGGCTGTGGGCAGATGCCCTACGTAGGGTAAACTCTTCGTCCTCGTGCGCCAGGCTTAGCCTGATACAATTTAAGGTTTTGCACAGGGCACATATGACCGGAGCAAGGCTCAGTAAATTTTTCGGGGTAGAGGATAGATGTGGGAGATGCTCGAGAAGCCCAGCAAACCACACCCACATGTTTTGGTCATGCCCGGCACTGCAGGGGTTCTGGGTGAGGGTGGCGAAGGTGCTTTCAAAGGTGGTGGGGGTCCGGGTCGAGCCAGGCTGGGGGCTGGCCATATTCGGGGTTGCAGAAGAGCAGGGAGTGCAGGAGGCGAGAGAGGCTGATGTTTTGGCCTTTGCGTCCCTAGTAGCCCGGCGAAGGATACTGCTTATGTGGAAGGAAGCCAAGCCTCCGGGCGTGGAGACCTGGATAAACAACATGGCAGGGTTTATAAAAGTGGAACGGATAAAGTTTGCACTAAGGAGTTCGGCTCAGGGGTTCACCAGGCGGTGGCAACCGTTCATTGACTACCTCGCAGAACGATAAAGGAAATGGGAAGGTAACAGCAGCAACCCAGGGGGGAGGGGGGGAGGGTGGGGGGGGGAGGGCCCAGGTGGGTCCTCAGGGGTGTTTTTGTAAAGATATTGGTACTTGGTTATGTATATTGAATTGCTGATTTTAATATTTGGGAGAGCTATTATTTTTGTTATGGCAGTTGCCATTTAGTTTATATATTATTTATTTATTTGTTAAAATACGGTCACAGTTATTTATACTGTTTTGCTGTTGTAAAAAGGGGAAAAACCTTTGTACTGTTTTGTTTGGCCGAAAAAGCTGAATAAAATATATTATTTTTAAAAACTTTGAACAAAAGAATAAAACATTTATTGAACAGAAAAGACAATGTAATACTCCTTGACCTCACCTGTATCTTCGCACATATACACAGATTTTTAAGGGTATAACAAGTTACAAAATATTTTAAATTCTAATTTAAACCAATGGGCAAATTGTGGTCAGGCACACCACACTCTGAAACCAAGTGGCAGCTGCCACCCAATATAACTTCTGCGGATTTCTCATCAAATTCTCCCAGTTGCTTATCACACTGTAAGACAACTGAAATTCTCTGTTATCGGCGCAAAATACGGCGCAATTCCGACTTGCGTCACGCCGGAAAAATGGGTAAAAAGTCTCCGGCCCGAAATGGGCTAGCAGCGACGTAACGGGATCCGCGCTTGCGCAGTGGTTCACGCCGTGCAGTGTCATACGCGCCGCACGGCGTGACGGCTCATAAGGCCGCACTGCTCCCCCCCACCCGACCGGAACACCCGACCGGAACACCCGACTGGATGGCTGGCCGCCGCTCAGCCCCGAGGTTCGAGTCACGGGATGTGGAGGCGCTCCTGGACGCAATGGAGCAGAGGAGGGACGGCCTGTATCCCGGGCACGGCCGCAGAGTTGCCCCACGCCACAGCCGGCGCCTGTGCAGGGAGGTGGCAGAGGCCGTCACCGCTGTGGCCCTGACACCACGGACAGGCACCCAGTGCCACAAGAAGGTGAACGGCCGCGTCAGAGCAGGCAGGGTGAGCCTCCCCCATATCCCCCCTCCCCCATATCCCCCCTCCCCCATATCCCCCCTCCCCCATATCCCCCCTCCCCATATCCCCAAGTGAATCCAGCCCTAACCTTAACCTCTGCAATGCACGCGCAACCGATGGCGTGCATTCATATACCTGCCTAACAGTGTTGCCTTTTACCCCTGCCCCCCCCCCCACAGGAGAAGCGCGCACACAACAATAGGGAGCATGTGAGGACTGGAGGAGGCCCCGCTGATGAGAGGCCACTGACCGAACACGAGGAAAGGGCCCTGGAACTGGCTGGCGGACCTGAGGACCGGGAGGTTGCTGATGCAGAGGTCGGGGGCGTACTAGCAAGTGAGCCACCGACAGCCCGTCCCCATATCCCCCCTCCCCTATATCCCCCTCCCCCATATCGCCTGATCACTGCCTGCGTGTCTAACCATGCATGCTTCATTGTGTATCGCAGGACCAAACGTCCAGGCACCCATCCCCGCAGATGCAAAACGCCCGCAGGATGCCCCTCGGAGGCCGCGGGAGACAGAGAGACCCGGACCCTCCAGCATGCAATGCCCGCAGGATGCCCCTCGGAGGCCATGGGAGACAGAGAGACCCGGAACCTCCAGCATGCGATGCCCGCAGGATGCCCCTCGGAGGCCACGGGAGACAGAGAGGCCCGGACCCTCCAGCATGCGACGCCCGCAGGATGCCCCTCAGAGGCCACGGGAGACAGAGAGACCCGGACCCTCCAGCATTCGACGCCCGCAGGATGCCCCTCGCACACCACGGGAGATGGAGAGACCTGGAGCAACAGGGAGACGACACCCCCGTCACGTGCGGAAGCGACCACCCAGCGACGAGGGGGGCAGCGCAGGCCCCCATCACATCCGAGCCAGGACACCACGACCCAGGACACCAGTACCCAGGACACCACTACCCAGGACACCACTACTCAGGACACCACTATCCGGGACAGCACTACCCAGGACACCCCTACCCGGGACAGCACTACCCAGGAAGACGAAACACCGGACAGTGACTCAGAGTGGATGGGTGGAGACGAACCCCCACCCCAAAGTGCCATGGACTCAGAGTGGGATGAAGAGCACAACACAACGCCACTGCTGTCACCAACACCCTCCACCATCGCAGAAACACTCACCTCGGTTGGGCACTTTAGTGATGAGGCGTCTGGTACACTCACTGGTGCGCACAACACAGCCGTCCCGGTACAGCAGGTGGAGGTAGGAGCAGTAGAGGGGCCGGGCGGTCGGAGGGCAGCCCAGCCCAAGCGAACATCTGCCGCCCAGATGGATCCCGGGTTCCTGGAGTTTCCACACCCACACATAGATCCGATGCAACCACCGACCCGGAGACGAGCGAAGAGGGTGACGGCCGGCTTGCGGCGGCTGCAGTCGCAGGTGGAGGAGTCCACCCGCGTCCAGGAGCTGGAAGTGGTGCCGGTCATGCGTGCCACCCAGGCTGACACTGCACGGGTGGCGTCCGCGGTGGAGGCAATGGGTGCGACGGTGTCAGACTTGGGGAACGGTTTGCGAGGCGTGGGGCTTTCCGTGCAGGCGGCGTCTGTGGCCCAGGACACGGCTGCCCTCTCACAGGAGGCCATGAGCCAGTGCCAGCACCAGATGGCAGAGGCGCTCAACACCATAGCCCAGTCTCAGCAGGCCATAGCCCAGTCTCTGCAGGCCATGGCCCAGTCTCTGCAGGCCATGGCCCAGTCTCAGCAGGCCATCGCTGAGGGCATCGGCGCCAGTGGCCATGTGCGAGCCGGCGTCGCACTGTCACAGACAGGGTTTGCCAATCCCCTGGGCTCCATGGCTGCAAACCTGCAGACCCCTGTCGATACCAGCACGGGCCTCCAGGACTGGCAGCGCCAGATGTCGGGGGGGCATCGGATGGCCAGTCCGTTCGCATCCCCCACCCATGTAGAGGCCTGGGGGCCATCGGGCACCCCGAGGGAGGAGGAGGTGGTGTGGTCCGTCCCGGCTCCCCCTGTAGGGGAGGTCCCGGAACACCGCGACACCTCGGACTCCCCCCCTTCCATCCCAGGTGCATCGGGTGGGCAACGGGCAGGACAGGCTGGCAGCTCGCCATCCCAGTCGCCCGGGCCGCAGCCTGGCCCATCTAGGCCAGGATGCCCCAGGAAACGGCCGCCAAAGGGATCCAGTGTCAGAGGGCAGGAATCACAGGAGTCCACCTCCAGTTCTGCTGTACCGTCTGGGGAACCACGTAGACGTAGTCCACGGGCCCGTAAGGCCAAACAATTAGACACTGAGTAAGTTGGCACGGGTGCAGGGCACAGGTGAGTTTTAGGGGCTAGGGCACGTGCATGAACTCGTTTGGTTATTCAAGTCAATGTTACACCTACAGAAACTGCCTTTGTGCTCTGTCCAAAGCGTGCAGGGGTGTCATGTACGTTGAGCGCAAGTGTGTGTGTGAGGGCTGGTCTTACCTCAGCCCCAGGTGAGTCTGCCCCCTTCCCCCTGGGCCGCCATCAACATCCCCCCGGACAGAGGACGGGACCGTGCGCTGCAGTGTCACAGCCGCATGCAGGGATGGTCCGGGTGGATGGTGGTACTGTGGCCATGGGTCAGACATAGTCCAACGATGTGGAGCCAGGAGCTCACCGCAGGGCGGGTTGTCATCATCCTCCATGGCCTGCAATAGACACGCGTCCACCCGCAACTGTGTGAGCCCGGCCCGTTGTGCCGCAGGTGGATCGGCAATGGGGGGTGGGTGGTGTGCATGCGGGTGGGGTGGGTGGGGTTGGGGAGGGAGGTGAGGGTGCTGGGTGGGTGGATGGGTGGGGGGTGTGGGTGGTCGGCTGTTGCCATGGTGTGCGGTCTGTGGCCATACTACCCGATTCCCAAGCCCATCTAGTCAGTGAAGCGGGCGGCTATCAGTCTGTCCCGTGCCCGCTGGGCCAGCCGGTAACGGTGGACAGCCACCCGCCTGTGTCTACCCCGTCTGCCCTGACCATTGCCCCATCCCCCTCATCTGGGGAGGACTGCGCCTCTTCCTGCTTCTCCTCCACTCCGCCCTCCTCTGCCTGCGGCACATCGCCCCTCTGCTGGGCTATGTTGTGCAGGACGCAGCACACCACAATGATGCGGCCGACCCTATCTGACCGATACTGGACGGCGCCCCCAGAGAGGTCCAGGCACCTGAAACGCATCTTCAGCACGCCAAAGCACCTCTCTATCACTCCCCTTGTCGCTACATGGGCATCATTGTAGCGGTTCTCCGCCTCATTGCGTGGCCTCCGTATAGGCGTCATCAGCCACGATCGCAATGGGTAGCCCCTGTCGCCCAGCAACCAGCCCCTCAGCCGGGGATGGCGTCCCTCGTACATGCTGGGGATGGATGACCGCGACAACACGTATGAGTCGTGTACACTGTCTGGGTAACGGGCGCAGACTTGCAGGATCATCATGCGGTGGTCGCAGACCACCTGTACGTTCATCGAATAGGTCCCCTTCCTACTGGTGAACACGGCCCTGTTATCTGCAGGTGGCCGCACGGCGACGTGCATCCCATCAATCGCGCCCTGGACCATGGGGAACCCGGCCACGGCAGAGAAGCCCACGGCCCGGGCATCTTGGCTGGCCCTGTCCACAGGGAAGCGGATGTAGCGGTGCGCCATGGCATATAGGGCATCTGTCACTGCCCGGATGCACCGATGCACCGATGTCTGCGATATGCCGGACAGGTCCCAACTCGGTGCCTGGAATGACCCCGTTGCATAAACGTTCAGGGCCACCGTAACCTTGACGGACACGGGGAGAGGGTGTCCCCCGCCAGTGCCACGCGGTGACAGGTGTGCCAGCAGGTGGCAGATGTGTGCCACGGTTTCCTGCCTCATCCGGAGTCTCCTCCTGCATTCCCGGTCCGTGAGGTCCCGGTATGACTGCCTCGGGTGCCTCCGTTGCCGTGGGGCTGCGACGTCCTCCTCCCCCTCCTCGTCCTGTCGGTCAGGTGTCCCTCCAGCCTGGGCGGCTGCCGCCTGCCCCTCTGCATCAGCCTGCGCCACCTCTCTGGCACGCTCCTCCTCCTCATCCAGGGCAACATGGACATTAGCGGCTGCCGCCATGGCGGCCAACATCGCTGGATGATCGGAAAACATGACGGCCTGGTTGGGGGGGGGGGGGTGGGGAACGACGACATGTCATCATTGCCCATATCCCCTCCTTCCCCCCAGCCAGGTGGCATGGACCGCATGGGTCCAACTGTTGGAGGCTGGCCAGGTGGACCAACTCACTTGCCCTCGCACCCCCCCTCCCCGGCATGGACCCCCTCATCCCCCTCCCCGGCACGGACCCCCCATCCCCCTCCCCGGCACGGACCCCCCCATCCCCCTCCCCGCCACGGAACCCCCATCCCCCTCCCCGGCACGGACCCCCCATCCCCCTCCCCGGCACGGACCCCAACCTCCTCCCCGGCACGGGCCCCCTCCCATCCTCCTCCCCGGCACGGACCCCCCCATCCCCCTTCCCGGCGGCATGGACCCCCCATCCCCCTCCCCGGCACAGACCCCCCCATCCCCCTCCCCGGCACGGACCCCCCCCCCATCCCCCTCCCCGGCACGGACCCCCCATCCCCCTCCCCGCACGGACCCCCCTCCCGGCACTCCCCCGGAGCCCATCCCACTCTAACCCCCCCCCCCCCCGCCGCACACACACACACACAACCCGAGACACACCTTTCCTCACACATTCAGACTGCGGCCACGCCATCGCCTGCCCAGCGGCCAACCGCCCAGGCCGTCACTCACCTCCACGCTGGTCGGCGTGAACCTGGAGCACAGGTTCACGCCAATGAAAAGGAGGTTTGATTTACGTCGACGTGAACGGTCATCACATCGACGGGTCTTCGGCCCATCCGGACGGGAGAATATCGGCAGGCCCAAAATCGGCTGCCTTGCGCAGACCCGTGCCATTCTCCGACGTCAGCGGCGCCATTAACGCCCCGCCGACTTTTCTCCCTTCGGAGACTTCGGCAACCGGCGGGGGCGGGATTCACAGCGGCCAACGGCCATTCTCCGACCCGCTGGGGGTTCGGAGAATGACGCCCCCCCGGTCTCACTGGAACTCTGATTTTCTCGCAAGTTTCTAAGCTCCACTCTTGAAAAACATGCCTTAGAATCTCCTGGAAAACAATATTTTATCTTAGATGCTGTCACCAAGGATCCAGCTCCAGGATTTCACTCCCTCCTTTCAGTATTCCTCTGCCTTGGATTTCCATATGCATTCAAGTTTCCACAAAATCTCTCAGGTACCCAACCAAGCTAACTAAACACTACTGCTTAACAGGCTGTATTAAGATATCATCAAACTTTTGATTTATCTCTGATGTCTGTTTCCCCACTTTAAATCAGGTTACTGCCGTTGTCTCTTTGCTCAGAGCACATTCTCTGCGTTTTACTTTACCTTCGTCCAACAGGACCTTGTTTAACCTCTTATTCTTTGTTCCTTTAACTTAACTGTCTTCTTGAGATATTCTTTTTGTGCAAACTTCCTGTTTTTCTGAACTTTCTCTTATTCTTTTGGGAAGTTTGCTATTCCCAGCAGCTCCCTTGTCCTGTTCAGCTTCTTCTGGGTCCAGTTTAAAACTAAACTCAAACGTTATATCTAACCTAAGATAGCCCCTGGTTGCTAAGCAACAGCCTAGTCTTTGACCGCATTTACTTTCATGCCATAAACCCTTTAATTACAAGACAGGTGCAGTTTAAAATGAAACCAAAATCCGCAGACATGCAGGCACCTTTGGTTTGCATGAACTGAAGTTTTATCCCTATCTCAGCACAACTGCAAAAACACAAATTAAGTTTAAATTTAAACTTTTACCTTATTCCTAATACCCACAAAAACAAATGTAGATTACTTAAAACGACCTCTGTTTCCTGACATCATGAATACTTATGATTGACAAGACTGGAGTAGACTTACATTGAGACAAGCCTCTGCTTACAGAATGTCGACAATCCTTCCAAAATATCATCGAGAAGTAATCTCTTCAACTTTTCCTGAAAGGCTGGCAGGAATGTTGTTGTTTTTTCCTGTCATTTGTATTCATTGAAATCTCAAATCGTCAATGCCTTTTCAGTCTTCAATGCAGTAGTGAATGATGTTGTTGTGACAGTCTTCCCTGGGGTTGATGATTTCCCCCCAAGAAGGTCTTTCCCTGTGTGTTTTGAGCGAGCACCAAGTTCCTCAGAGGGTTTTGAGTTCTTAACTTCTGTTCGCAGAGTCCAAAGCTGATGTCCTTCAGTCTTCTCTCTTGGATAAGTCCGTTGTTGATAAGTCTTTGTTGTCCTTGTTCAGTCATCCTGATGTACATTCTGCTTCCCAGTGCTGCTAACATCTGATGCTGATGATGCCATCCAAGACAAAGAAGAAATTCCACATGCCTCCAAGATGTTTTCCCGGAGGGCTGATAAAACTATGGGAGAATCTCTCAGGGCTGTGACTTGGGGGAGGGGAAGAGGAGAAGTTGGAGTTTGGTAGACACTTTAGTTGTAAAAGGGGAGTTTCAGAAATTTCGTGAGAACAGTTAAAGGCAGAGTTTCATATTGTTGGTTAACAGATAGGATATGCTAATGTACAATGTAGATTTTGATGTATCACTGACATCAGTCAGTCATGTTTAGACTCTTGAGAGAGGAGAAATATGCCTACTCTGTAACCTTTTTAGTTGTAATACTAATAAACAAGTGCTAAGCAAATACAGAGTATAAACTACAACCTGTCTAGCAATTAATTACCATGTCGAGAGTCCTCAGTTAAGAATCATAGAACTTACAATGCAGCAAGAGGCCATTCGGCCCATCGAGCCTGCACCGGCCCTTGGAAAGAGCACCCTATTTAAGTCCACACCTCCATCCTATACCCGTAACCCCACCTGTCCTTTTTGGGTCCTTAGGGGCAATTTAGCATGGCCAATCCACCTAACCTGCACATCTTTGAACTGTGGGAGGAAACCGGAGCACCCGGAAGAAATCCACGCAGACACGGGGAGAATGTGTAGACTCCGCACAGCCAGTGACCCAAGCAAGGAATCGAACCTGGGCCCTGGAACGGTGAAGCAACAGTGCTAACCACTGCGCTACCGTGCCGCCCATCTCAGAACAACTTTAGGGAAAAGTGATCAAACTTTTAATCAAAGAGTTGAATTCTAAGGAGGTCCTTCAGGGAGGCGAGGGAAGTGAGAAGGTGGCATGGTTAGAGAGGAAATTTCAGAGCATGGGGTCAGGCCAATGGTAATCGTAGCATAGTGGGTAGCAAGTGTTTGCGGATATAATGTTCGAGGTACTGGGATGAAGGTGATCCCGAGTCCAGAAGTGGCAATATTCGGGATGTCGGAAGACCTGGGAGTCCAGGGGGCGAGAGAGGCCAATGTTTTGGCCTTTGCCTCCCTGATAGCCTGGAGACAGATTTTGGTTGGGTGGCGGGATTTGTAGCCGCCGTAAGCAAAGGTGGGTGAGCAACCTGGTGGAGTTCCTGAGGCTGGCGAAGGTCAAGTTCATTATGAGGGGGTCGGTGGATAGGTTCACCCGGAGATGGAAGCCGCTTATTGATTTCTTTCAAGAGGTTTGAGGGGTCAGCAGGGAAGGATGGATGGGGGGGGGGGGGGGTACAGGGATTAAAATGGAGAAGGCGGGAGATGAGGAGAGGGTGGTATTAGGGGAGCAGAGTGGGGGTGGGGTGTTCATAATGTCTTATGGTTGTTCTTCAGCTTTTGTTTGTTTTTCTGAAAATGCCTTGAATAAAATGTTCTTTAAAAAAAAGGAATGCCTAAAGCCTGGATTGGAGAATGGGTGAGTATGGGGAAATGAGTTGTACACTGAAGGAAGTTTCAGAGATAGGGAGGGGCATGGTCATGCAGGAGCTTAAATCAAAAGGTGAGAATTTTTAATTTGAATGTGGAGCCTGAGCATGACTTGCAGTGAGGTAAGGTACAGGTAACAGAATTATTGGATAAACCAAATTTACTGCAGGGAATCTGGTGACGTAATTCAGTCCCGAAGTGATAAAGGGATGAATGAGAGTTTCATTAGCAGATGGACTGAGGTACGTTCAGAGACAGCAAACAATACACTAGTGGAATTAGGTATTCTTTATCAGCTCAAGATTATGAAGTGGGCAGCTTATTTTGGGATTGACCAGAATGCCAAGTGTGCAAACAATGCAACCCAGTTCACCCTGGGATATCGGCCAGAATTATCCGGTCCCTCTTGTTGGTGGGGTCTTCCGGTTCCGTCAAAGTCAATGCATGGAGTTTGTGAGGAGAACAAATATGATGGTTGCAGCTTCACATGCTTAGCAGCTCATGAAAGACTGAAGTTTGCAAAATAGTCTGATGGTTCAGAGTAAGTGGATAGGGAGGTGACGCAAAGCAGCATACATATAGAAGCTGGTTATGTGGCTTCAGATAAATGTTACAATGGGTCATATAGGGCATGATCTAACTTTTTTAAAAAGTCAGTTCTGGGCAAGATTAATGGGGTTATTCCCGGCGCTTGTAATACAAAGAACAACCGGCTATCTAACGACACTCTTTTTCATGCCCTGGCCGGGAATGCCCCCCCCCCCCGCCCCCCCCCCACGAGACCGCACTCAGCATCATATCCTTCACTAAGGAGCTCCGGCAACCAGGTGGCACTGCCAGGATGCCAATGTGGCACTGCCAGGATGCCAAGCTGGCACTGCTAAGGTGCCAGGTTAATACTGCCAAAGTGCCCAGGTGGCACCAGCAGTGCCACCCTGCCCAGAGGCCAATCGCACGTCGGCCTCCAATTGCCTGGGAGACACTCTAAGGTACTGTTCCGCCTGATTCCCTTTTGTGGGACTAGTATTGAATGGTGCCTGGCTGGGGTCTCCTCGGCGAGGTCAATAGATACCAGGTGGCCATTAGATTTGGTGTGAGCACGGCAAATAGGTTCTTAAACTCACTTAGCCATGCAAGATGGTACTTAAACTCACTTAGCCGTGGGCAGCACGGTAGCATAGTGGTTAGCACAGTTGCTTCACAGCTCCAGGGTCACAGGTTCGCTTCCCGGCTTGGGTCACTGTCTGTGCGGTGTCTGTACGTTCTCCCCGTGTGTGCGTGGGTTTCCTCCGGGTGCTCCGGTTTGCTCCTACAGTCCAAAGACGTGCAGGTTAGGTGGATTGGCCATGCTAAATTGCCCTTAGTGTCCAAAATTCCCCATTCGTGTTGGGTGGGGTTACTGGGTTATGGGGATAGTGTGAAGGTGTGGGCTTGGGTAGGGTGCTCTTTCCAAGTGCCGGTGCAGACTCGATGGGCCGAATCACCTCCTTCTGCACTGTAAATTCTATGAGACTGGTTAGATCTTACCAAGGGTAACGGCTATTGGGATTCCCGGGGGAGACCTCTCCTGGGATCTACCAGCTATGTCGCATCCGGGTTCCCGCGGGAAGACCACACCCATAATGACAAACAATTGCTTCAAAAGGATGAATTAAGCCACACTTTAGTAATCCGGCAAGCTCTGCAATTACTGTGCAAACTGCATATGCAGTGTGACCTTTCTTGTCTACTTTTTCTGATCTTAGATTACATCACCACTTGGAATTCATTCTTTCATTTAAGGCCAAGCGGCTGAACGCACATGCTTTCTACCATGGGCTGAACATACGTGTTTTATACCATGGGCTTGATTTTAACCCACTAAAACCCACCCACTTGCAGAGTGTTAAAATCGGACTCATGCATGAGTCAAGGTGACACGTAGAAAGTCTTTGTGCAATTTTACCTAGTCTGATATTATTAAAGACATGTCATTGGACATGATACCGTGTAATAGGCGCTATTCTCCAGCTTCATTTGATGAATTTGTTTTTGGATGTGTGCATATCAAACTGAGGGGGAAAGTGGTGCAGAATGTATTTGCATTTTTTCCATTCTTCAAAGGTTCTGCTTCCAAATATTTTGCAGACGAAAAGACTTCCATTTATGGAGTTAAAACACAGAGAATCTGAAAGCTTCCACCCTGAGTAAAGCCAAGTACCATGATACGGGTTCTTGGCAATTTCTAAAAGGTTTCTAAATGTAATTGCACAATTGAACAGCATCAGTGAGCAGCTGAAGGATGAGACTGTTGAATATGAACCATTGTTGAATACTGACAAAAACTGAAAAAAGATTTAGCAAGTGCTGGCACTATGCCTGGATGATGAAGAGTCTCACACAAAGAAATAAGCCTGTCTGGATTCCTGATGTTGAGCAAGCCAGTTTACTGGCTGTGTCCCATGGTAATGTGGTCACTGAAACCTTACCCAGTGAACTGAAGAGGACAGGAGCCGAAAGAAAGGGCAGGATCTTACGAAGCTCCAAAGAGTGGGAAACGAGGCAGACAAGGGCACTAAACTGAATGGGAGGCAAAAATTCACCTTGGCGGTGGGATAAAAGTATAGTATTAAGTTGGCGGAAGGTTGAGAGTGGATTGAACTTCATGGTAGCAAGTGTTGGGAACCTCTTTTTAAGACAACGTGCATGCTCATTAAAATGCAACTTTTCCAGAATTAAGTATACCTTTTGAATTAAGCAATCAGCAAATGAGAAACATGTGCCTTCAGAGTCATGAGTCCTTAAACAGGATGCGATCGGCTTCCTGATGGATTTGGACTGAGTAGGAGCTACGTTTTCTTATGTGGGAACCTTGTTGAACCATAGCAGATGGGGCATTGACGCATTAAGATTTGGTGGTAGCTCTGAAAGGAGAATGGGCATGTTACAGTCCATTATAAAGGATGTAATAGCAGAGCATTTAGAAATGCATAATATAATCAAGCAGAGTCAGATTGGCCTCATGAAGGGAAAATCATGCCTGACAATTTTATTAGAATGCTTTGAGATGGTAATGAGCAAGATAGATAAAGGGGAGCCAGTAGATGTAATATATGTGGGGCGGGATTCTCCAAAATGGAGGCAGAGTGTCCGCGCCATCGTGAACGCCGTCGCGTTTCACGATGGCATGAAATGGGCACGGGCACTATCGATTCTGGCCCCCGCAGGGTGCTGAAGCGGTTGACGCTGCTCCAGCCTCCCTTCCCGGCACCAACTGGGCGCCGCGTCAACCTGCGCATGCGTGGGGGACTTCCTCAATGCGCCGGCCCTGACGCAACATGGCGTGCAACATGGGTTCAGGGGCCGGCCGCGTAACAAAATAGGGCCGGGGCTGGAAAGCCCACCCGCCGATTGGTGGGCCCCGATCGCAGGCCAGACCCCATCGGAGGCCCCCCCGCCCCCAGTGAAGGAGACCCCCTCCAACCCCCCCCCCCCCACAGGCCACACCCCGACCTGCGTGCAGAGTTCCCACCGGCTGCGAGCAGGTGTGGACGGCGCCGGTGGGACTCTGCCATTTCCGCTCAGCCGCTCGGCCCACCAAAGCCGGAGAATTGGCAGCCCGGCCGCGGACAGCGGCCCACGACCAGCGCCGTGCCAAACGCGCCGGCGCATATGGCGCCGATTCTCCGCTCCTCGGAGAATCGCGTGCCGGCGTCGGGGCGGTGTGGCGCGGTTGCGGCGATTCTCCGACCTGGCGTGGGGCTCGGAGAATCTCGCCCGTGGATTTCCAAAAAGCATTCGATAAGGTACCGCACAGAGACTACATTATAAGATAATGTGTTGGGGGTAGTATATTAGCATGTAAAGAGGATTGGCTAACAGATAGAAGATGGAGAGTTGGAATAAGAGGGAAATTTTCAGGATGACAACCTGTAACTAGTGGAGTGCAACAGTGATCCACGCTGGGGCTACAATTATTTACAATGTATATTAATAACTTGGACGAGGGAAGTGAATGCACTATTGCCAAGTTTGTGGATAACACAAAAATAGGTGCGAGGCAAGTGATGAAGGTGACACAAAGAGTCTACAAAGGGCAGGTGGACAGGTGGGCAAAAACTTGGCAGATGGAAAAAATGTTGGTTAATATGAAGTTATGCGCTTTGGTAGGAAGAATAAAGGAGCTGAATATTATTTAAAATGGAGAAAGACTGCAAAAAACCTCAGCACATCTATCCCTGATAACTTTGATTCCCTTGTCTAACAAGAATCCATCCAACTTCACCTTAAAAATATTCAGTGGCCCACTTCCACCGCCATCTGAGGCAGAGTTCCAAAGTCGCACAATGCTCTGGGAGAAAAGGCTCCTCTTCATCTCTGACCTATAAGGGTGGCCCTTATAGGTCAGAGATGTTTTTAAAAGTGCTCCTTTTCACACCCACCATGCCAAGATCGTTCAGGATCTTCTATACTTCAATCAAGTCACCCTCACTTTCCTAAACCCCTGTGGTGTTTCGATCAAGGTTGCACATGGCCTTGGGAATCTCCTCCAGATGTTCATCCAGCCTGTCTTTGCATCTCCAACAGGTTTCTTAAGGCTGTTTCCAGTGGCATGTTATCAGTATGGGTCTCAGCTTTGACCATCAACAGCCCTAATCATAAACTTGTACCCACCAATGTGAGAGTCTCTGCGCTGGTGGTGCGTTGAGGGGAATGACGTGAGAGTGTATCAGAGTCTTCAGTCTCACCATCCTTGGAGGTGGTGGCAGACTTGGGAAGGACTGCCTCTTCCTTTGGCCCTTTCTGTGAGGGCCTGTAGTGGACAACACGAAGAGTTAGCTCACGGTTATGCACAATCCCTTTTCCCAACAAAAGTATCCTCTATGCCCAGTTGTCAACGATAGGCTGGAGGCATCCTCACTTAAATGCACTGAAATTCCTGCTCTCCATTTGCATAGGATTATCTTTGTTTCTTCCTGGAAAATTCCTCATCGTCCTCTGCATCAGGGGTTTAATGCTGGGGACACCCCCAACAGTCTTCGAGCATTCCCTCATGTTGTGAGCTCTTTCATTTGGCAGGCAGGCAGACAGAAGAATTGTCTGTCATCCAGTGGGTTTATTAGTGCTTTTTGAACATGCTTGCCTATGACAGCTCTGATACCTTCCCTAGTACAGGTGGTATCCTGCAATTAATACAACTTAAGGATCATGAAGTGGCTTTAACTCATTCAGTCCACATTTCCCATCTGATGCTGACGCCTGCAACCCAAATCCCTTTTCCACTCACACTTTTATATTGCTTCTTGCCCTGATGAGTGCCACTTTGCAGTGGTATGATGCCACTGACCCTTCCGGAGTACATCCTTTTCCTGCGCAGGATCGAGTTTGTAAAGCCCACAACTGCTAACCTCTGCTGCCAACTCCATCAAGGCCGCCTTAGTCAGACGTGAGGCCTCTTGCTGCCATCCCTGGGGAAGAGAATCTCCCACCATACCCGACCAGCCTGAAGGAAAACATGCAGCGAGGTATCATTGAACCGTGGGGTCACTTGCTTTCTTCCCTGAGAAATCACTTTGGTAGCAGAGCAGATTAAGGTTATCTCCGGGGTTGAGGTGGTGGGTTGGGGGAAAAGTAGAAGATTCCAGCAGCAGCTCACCCACTCACACAGCCAAATTGATGCTACTCACCTACAGGGAATGGATACTGGTCCAGGTGCTTTTTAACAATGACACCCAGACCTTTGATCTTTTGAGATAATGGTAGGATTGCCTACTTCCTGTCTGTTGCCCACTACATGATTGGCCTGGTTCCTTTTGCATGAATAACTAATTGGCTGACCGCTGTGTGATCCTGTGTGACCAGCCAGCCCACCTACAAGGATAAGTATTGCGCACATTTAGTCCCACCATTGGGACCCGCGGTACAAGAAGAACATTCTGCTCAGAGAGCAGGCCTTAAATGCTCTATTGTGATTGCTCTTTAATGAGGCCTAGATTAAGTGCTTCTGGCTCAGAAAGGATCTTGTTTCACCATGAAGTCAAAAGAAAAATAACTCATAACATTGATAGAAATGGAGCTGATTTTAAACCCATGTGGGTTTAACTGCTCCAAGTGTTCATTTGCTAAATGTCAGAGGCAGTAGGAGGCTAAAGTAATGTTGATATTAATGGTTGGGCCCCACTTAAATATTTCCAGTCCATTTTCCACTGAGAAAGGGTGTAAAGTGTCTGCTGAGATTTAGTGATCTCGAAGCTCTTGACCACCTTTCAGGTTCCAGGTGAATGGAAGCGAGGGTGAGTTTGGGAAGGTCTTGTGAAGCAGGAGGGAGAAAGGAGGGCAGGAGAAGCAGCAATTTTCCTTCTTCTTGGGAAGGAGGAACAAAAGGAAATCTTTAACCTTTCAAGAAGGACCAGCTATAGATGTGTTTCTGCCTAGCAGGATAAGACGGAGTGACAGCAGCTTTCTGGATGAAAATGTTGCCATTTCCCCGAAAGTTTCATTCATTTAATTGTGAAAATGATTTCAACTGTTTAATCATGATGCAAATTCAGAGAATTTCGATTTTCTGTTTGCACCTGCTTGCCCAATAATGGGATATATTTTTGCCAAGATATAACCTTTGCCATTGAAACTGTTCACGTTTGGAGAATTATAGAAAGTGATGGTTGAGTTAAGCATTTCCCAACCATCTAGGTCATGGAATTGTGTCCACAGTCCAAGCCTGGTTTCACAGCCCCATAACCGGGTGAAGAGCTGCTGAATAAGGGAAAGATGATTCCCTATAATATGTCCAATGAATGTTACACTTCAGCCACCATACAGTCTTCTTCTTTGTCTTTGCCTTCTCCTTTCAGCTTCCCCCATTTTACCTGGGGTTGCCACAATGCTGGTCGATCACCCTTCTCCATCTCGTCCTGTCAACTCATTCCTCTTCCAGTCCCGGTGTGTTTAAGCCTGTCCTCACCGCATCTTTCAATCTGGCCTTAGGCCTTCCACTTCTCCTTCTTCCTGGCAGTCCCATCTCAATCATTCACCTTATCATATGTCTTCTCTCTCTCTCTCTCTGCAACACATGACCATACCATTTCAATCTCTTCTTGGCTACTGTCTTCGATGGTCTCACAATCTTCACTTATTCCCGATGTGCTGGTTTCTGATATTGTCCTTTCTCATTACTCCACATATCCATATCCCATTAGAATCCAGTCCATCGCTACTTGATGTTGCTACCTGTCTACATGATATAACAAGGCTATGTCTCACAATGTCTTGTAGATTTTTCCTTTCAGTATCAATGATATAATCCCATCACATATCACTCAACTGCATTTCCTCTAACTTTTCGACCAGAGGTAATCTGTTGCTAATTTCCATGCATTATTACTGATTCAAAATACTCTTAAAATGTTGGATGCTCTGTTCTGCAACTTAAAACAAATAAATTCCAATGTGCAAACTTCACTGGCCAAAGCACATATAATTCAAAATTACCCGAGGGCTCTGTTAACTTTATGGCCTTCAAAGCTGTTTGGAAAGTTCCCAAGATGGCAGCTCACTTCTGAGCTTTCTTCTTCTCTGTAACTGCAACTTTGATGATTCACTACCATCCTCTTCCCTTCTCCACCCTAGTCTTTTCATTGTTCACTGTATTGTCGTGTATTCATGTTTATTCCTGGTTGGATCAGGCCACTTTAAGAGCCTGATCATGTGATTTCACAAGGAAGCCCAACAATTACGTTTGATCACTAGAATCCATAAAATGTTGGCTGAGACCCAACACAGATTTAGGTTTGAAATTGCCTCTAATGTGCAAAAACATGTAATTGCCTTTAATGGAGAATAATCCAATGGAAGAGACACAGGAATGCACGGTAGGATAGAAATGAACTAAGATTTATTTAGGTACACATAAAATTACTAAGCAAACAAACTCCTCTCCCTAAAGGGCCATCCATCATAATCGGCATCCAGGTCAGGATTTTTATAGAATTTACAGTGCAAAAGGAGGCCATTCGGCCCATCGAGTCTGCACCGGCCCTTGGAGAGCACCCCACTTAAGACCACACCTCCACCCAATCCCTATAACCCAGTAACCCCACCCAACCTTTTTTGGACACTGAGGGCAATTTATCATGGCCAATCCACCTAACCTGCACATCTTTGGACTGTGGGAGGAAACCAGAGCACCCGGAGGAAACCCATGCAGACACGGGGAAAACGTGCACAGACAGTGATCCAAGACGGGAATCGAACCAGGGACCCTGGAGCTGTGAAGCAACTGTGTTAACCACTGTGCTACCGTGCTACCCGAAAGGGCAATCTCAGGAGTGGGATTTAAAACCACGCCCCAAAAATCACCAGGCTTAAACAAGGCAAGGAAACACACTCCTTGAGACTGGCGTCTTGACCACTCGGCCATTCTGACAAGTTATACTGAGAGGTTCCCCCTTGTTAAGGGGATACCCCTTCCCAATTACCAGGGGAGTTCATACTCTGAGGTAAATGTGGGGAATATTATTGAGCAAACTCTGTGGCCCCCAGCGGGGTCATAACACCTCTCCCCCACCCTCCCCCAAGTCCGAAGAGACGTCCATGTCTGTTGGCCAAGGCGGAGGGCCTCTTGTCCTCTTGGGAAGCAGACAAGGGTCTGGCATCGATGGGGCTGGGCCAGAAGGAGTGCATCGCATCAATGACTGCTTTTCCGTGAGGAGGGCCGAGGCGGGAGTGGTGTGGCAGGTAAGGTGGTGGCTGTTTGACGACATTGGGTGTGCCAGTGTCCATGTCGGAGAGTGCGTTTGAGTTCTCTGAGGAGGTGTTGGGTATCTTAGCCTCTTGGATGTCGATGGGCAGAGGTGCCGGCGATCAGGACGCTGATCTAGGCTGCCCTCGAGGCAGTGATCTAGGCTGTGACGAAGACCGTGGGCTGTCCTGGACCGGCGCATCTGGAGCCAGCTCTGGAGGTTCTTGCGCTGTACGGTGGATGTGGTCCAAGTGGCGACTGGCTTCATATCCTTGTACCCAGACCAAATAGGAGACCGGACCAGTTGCCCTGAGTAGCACGCTTGGGATCCATGTGAGGCCAGCCCCGAAATTTGAATGTAGGCGACATCCCCTGGTTTGAAGTTGCGCAGATGTGAGCGCCGACCAGCGTCCATCCCTGAGCGGTTCAGACATGCACCAATGTCCAGGAGGACGAAGCTGAGGCATGTCCTGAGCCGATGTCCCATTAGCCACTCCGCTGGTGCCGCTTCCGTGGTGGCATGAGTGGTTGTCCGGTACCTGAAAAAGAGCCAAGCCAGCTGTAACTCCCAGGATGCGGCAGTTAGCTTCTTCATGGCCGGTTTGAAGATTTGGACCGCCCGTTCAGACAACCTGTTCAACGCCAGGTGATACGGGACAGTCCATACATGTTGGATACCCTTTGAGGCCACGAACAACTCAAACTCCCTGCTAGTGAAAGCCGCGCCGTTATCGGACATCAACACTTCGGAGATGCCATGGGTACTGAATGTGTGCCTGAGCTGGTCATTGGTCGCCTTCGTGGTTATGGGCTGCACCTTGTGGATTTCAAGTCACTTCCAGTGGGTGTCCATCTTGACGAGGCATGTCACTCCCTGGAATGGACTGGCGAAGTCTATATGAATGCGGGACCATGGTTTCCCAGCCCATTCCCAAGGGTGCATCGGAGCAGCAGGTGTGCCTCCTGATTCTCTGATTCAATGGCAGTGTCGCAGTGCTGGCCCATCTTCTTGATATTGGAGTCTATCACGGGCCATCAAACGTAGCTGCGCGCAACCATCTTCATCTTGGACACCCCTGGATGTCCATTGTGGAGGTCCTGCATGACCACACTCTGGGATGACTACCCTAGTCACCATAACAAGATGCCATCCTCCATACTAAACTCCAGCAGCTTCTTTGTATAAGCCTGCAGGTCATCAGGCAGGGCTCTGTGTTGGGCTCCGTACTGGACAATGTGCTGGACCCGGGATAGCTATTGGTCCGCCTGGGTCCACGCTTTGATGCCAGCAGTCATGATCAGTAGAGAGCCCATGAAGTGGAAGGCTGCTATGACATCCGTGGCAGAGGCGGGCACTGGCGGCCTTGTGGAGAGGTGCAGGCGGCTCAATGCGTTGGTATGCTGCATCCGTGTGCCCGGGAGGTGTTCAATGTGTGCTCATAAGCCGCTAGGAGTAACCGCCACTGCTGAACCCTGGCGAATGCGATCGGGGTAATCACTCAATCCTCCTTGAACAAGGGGCTTGTGATAATATAGATCGTGAATACATGGCTGTAGATGTACTGGTGGGACTTCCTCATGGCAAACACGACAACCAGGCCCTCCTTCTCAATCTGTGCATAGTTATGCTCGGCGTTGGCAAGTGTGCGAGACGCGAAAGCGATCGGCCGCTCCATCCCGTCAGGCATCCGTTATGCGAGAACGGCCCCCATGCCCCTAGGGGAAGCATTGCATGGGAGGAGAAGTGGTTTTTCAGGGTCGAAATGTGTGCTTGTCGAAGGGGAACCGCCACTTGATCTCTTGGTACGTCTTCTGGTGCGGGGGGCCCCATTCCTCCTGGTGTCCTTTCTTCAACAATTGGTGGAGCAGCATGGCTAAGTTGGGGATGAATTTCCCTCAGTAATTGTTTAGCCCTAAGAAAGAGTGGAACTCAGTCTGACCTTGAGGTATGGGAGCCTGTCATACGGCCTGCACCATTCTTCGTTCCTGAGGCTATGTGCCGGCGCGAATGGAGAATCCGCGGGAGTTTCTCGACAGGAAAATCAGCGCGAACCCCTGACCGATTCCTGTACCGGTGAGGGGCGAGCACTGGGGCCACGTGAAACGCCTGCGGTTCGCGCCAAAAACAGCCGGCGATTCGCTGAGTCCCGGGCCGCGCTTGAGCAGGGCTGGCGACCTGCACCAGTCGTGCCAGAAATATGGCAACAGCCATGCTCGAACCCTAACCCGCCAACCGCGATCCCACAGCCCAAAGCCTGTCCATCCCCCACCACTCCCCCCAGCCGTAGCAGAAGCCCCCGTGGCCAGCGGCACAGATACCGGATGCATGTGCAGCGCTGGACATTGTCCGCAGCCGGCACGTGAGGTTCCTAACCACTGGGACCATACGTGGCCCACGCCATCGGAACTCAACCCATCGAGGGCGGAGCATTACGGGTGGGCTGGCCGATGACGTGTCAATGGCATTGCAAAGGCGCACGACGCACGTCCCGATGACACCGATTTGGAGGGGGCGGAGCATGGCGAACCGGAGTCAAACCGCCGCCTGCCCTGATTCCGGTGTCTGAATCCATTCTCCACCCGATCAGCGATCACGATTTCGGCGTCGGGCTACAGAGAATCCAGCCCCTTGTCTTTGACCAGGTGAAGATTGTGCCTGTCTACCCGATACCTCAAATAGGTGACCTCATAGGCGTTAAAATTGCACTTCTCCATCAGAGGGCGTCGGCCAGATTCTCCAAATGCTCCTTGTCCGAGGCCCGGGTGTTGAGGATGTCTTCCCGGTATACACATAGGATGTTTTCCATCATTCGCAGGCCGATGGAATTCCGAATAGCAACCGGGTGTATTTGTACAACCCTCTGTGGGTGTTGATGGTGATGAACCTCCGGGAACCCAGATCTAGGACCAGCTGCAGAAATGCATGGCTCATTTTGAGTTTGTGATCATTTTTCCCACGCTGAGCTTGGCGTTGTGGTAAACACCACTAATGGTGGCACAATCGAGGCTTTATTGAACAAGTGTTGTGCCTCCTGTAGCTGGAACCAGAATGGCTGCAGCATCGGAGAGCACACTCTTTTATACGCCACCTGCTGGGCGGAGCCAGCAAGCAGGGATTTACCGTCGTACCTGTAGTATACGGGCAGTGCCGTAATACATACAATATACCACTAGTGGTGTTTACCACAGGCATGCAGATACTCGATGCGAGAGACCGAGAAACGGTCAAGTCGAGAATTTTGTCCACACTCCTTCCGGGCCATAGTGGTATATGCGGCAAACACGTTCCAATCCAATTTTGGATGGCGCAGCCAGTTGCGGCCCAGTAAGCTGGGTCTTCCACCGCAGACTGCCACCAGGGGCAAGCATGCTGACTGGTTATCATATGTCATGGCCACGTGGGTGGTGCCTTCAATGATCAAGGGCCCCCCCGTATATGTAGCCAACTGCTGGAGGCCGGACTGGATCATGGTGAACGTCCGGTAGCCGATGGCCACTCTGGTGTTGAGTTCCATGTCAATGGGGTGCCCATTTACCTTTAGTGCAATTCCCTGGCCCTGGGGGTTATAACGCTGGTTGCATCTTACTGGTCCTCAACATAATATGATTGCCCTCATGGTGGGGAGGGGGGGGCTACTAACTCTTGGGATGGTGAGGAATGGTGCCATCACAGGCCCGCCTGGTTACCTGGCCCTGGTCGCGCCACCTGGCCTGCTGCCTGCGGCCGCCATCTTGGTACTTCGGCTCAGGAGACTCGCCGCATTCACCCCTGCATGCGTCCTGGCGACGACCTCAGTTTCTGTGGTGAATCCCACCTTGTGGAGCCTCGGGGCTCTCGAGCCAGGTCACTGCTGGTCAGCGGTCGCTCTGATGACTGAGGTTCTAGACCACCAGGCCCTGAAGCTTTGGACCCCGCATTCTGCACTCTCCCGGGAAATTGCGATGTCTATTGCTCGTTGGAGGGTTAAGTGGGCCTCTGTAAGGAATTTCCTCTGGGTGTCAGCATCTCGGAGTCCACGGATGAAACGATCCCTCAGTGATTCGGACAATGCGGCCCCAAACTCACAAGAGGTGGCAAGCTTTCTTAAGCGTGCCAAAAAGATCACCATTGGATTCCCCTTGGGCCTGCGAGGCCATGTGGAAACACAACTGACGGACCATTATTGGGGGCTGCGGGTTCAGATGTGCCTTAACCAAGGCTACCAATGCGGCAAAGAACCTGGAGTCTAGCCTGCCCGGGTGGATGAAGTTTTTGATTAGCGCACTGGACGGTCCCCCGACCATGGTCAGTAGGATAACGGTTTGTCGCTTATCCCCCACAATGGCATTAGACCAAAATAAATACTGTACCATTCATTGAATTGGCAGTATAATGCGCAAAGGCTGCGGCAGCACCACTTCATCCTCATTGCCAGCATAGAATCCAACGGAAGAGGAATGCACGGTAGGATAGAAATTAGCTAAGGTTTATTTGAGGACATAAAATTACTAAGCAAACAACTCCTCTCCCCTTCATGACCTGCAGCCAGGTCAGGGCTTTTACACTGAGAGGTTCCCACTTGTTAAGGGAAAACCCCGCCCCCAAGTACCGGGGGAGTTCGGACTCTGAGGTAAATGCGGGGAATCTAATTGAGCATAGTCCGCAGCCCCCGAGGGGCCGTAACAGAGAACTGGGAAGTGTGAAGGAGATTTCAGTCAAGCTAAAGATTAAGGACAAAAGCCAAGCAAGATGTTTAAAGGCAAAGTCAGTGCCATATGCCATCAGGCCTAAGGTCGAGGCAGAGTTAGAGAGGTTGTTCAAGATGTAAGTGATTGGGCCACGCCGATAGTCCCCGTAATGAAGAATGTCTGACAATCATGACAAACAAGAGGCTTTTCAGATGTAAAATACTTCCATTTGGCATCACGTTCGCACCTGCGTTGTTCCAACATACCAAGGATCAAATTCCAAGAGGACGAGAAGGAGTCCACTGCTAATTAGAGATTACCTTAGTTACTGGATAGAATGAAGAAAAGCATCTTCAAAATTTAGATGCTACACTTGAGAGACTAGAAGATAATCTGGATTCTGCAGATTTACATCTCAGTGGAGCTCCCAAAAATGTCCTCAGTGCTGCATGGGCCGATTAAATCTAGCACATTGTATTCTTTGCTGGGCTGCCTCTTGCCATCAACATAATAAAAACAGGCTACGATCAAAACCATAAAAGCAGAGGGTAAATTATGGCCATTAACACATTGCTGTTTCTGAGAGCTTTCTGCATTCAAATGGAAAGCTGCGTTTCCTAGATTATAACAGTAACTAGACTTCAAAGGGACTTCATTGGCTCTTCAGTTCTTGAGGTGTCCAGAGATCATGGAAGGCACTATATAAATGTAAATATCTTTATTTTCACCTGAATGACATTACAAACCTGTTTCTGCTCCTCGACGCAGAGGGCGGGATTTTCTGTGCATGTTTCGCAGTGGCAGAGGCGGCCCGCTATTGATCTTCTGGTCCCACAGTTGTCAATGGGGTTTCACGTTGAATGCACCCCTCACTGCTGAGAAACCCACGGCAGGAATATGCCATCGGTGGGACTGGAAAGTCCAGCTGGCGTGACCGGCCAGAAAATTCCAGCCAGATTCTCTGTTAACTGCTGGTCTGGCTCTTGCTTGCTCTCATCCATGTTTCAAACCCTTGCTACTGAATGGTTACTATCCTTCCACTATTTGCTCACTTCTGCAATTGTTGATATTTCTGTCGTATTTTTAGGTTATTACATTATTTGTAAAGAGCTAGGATCTAATTGTAATGTGAACATATATCCAGTGGCATCACATTTCATTGCTGCACTGCAGTCATGTGCCAAGTAAAAATGTATCAGTCTACCAACCACATGGAGAGCTGTAAGAAATAAACTCATAGAACCACTGCAGTGCAGAAGGAGGCCATTTGACCCATCGGGTCTGCACCAACCCTCTGAACGAGTGCCCTAACCAGGCTCCCATCCTATCCCTGCAACACCATAACCCCATCTAAGCTGCACATCCCTGGACACCAAGTTTCGCATGGCCAATCCACTAAACCTGCATATCTTTGGACTGTGGGAATAAACTGGAGCACCCGGAGGAAACCCATGCAGACACGGGAAGAATGTGCAAACTCGACACAGTCACCCAAGGCTGGAATTGAAACCTGGTCGCTGGTGCTGTGAGGCAGCAGTGCTAACCACTGTGCCACTGTGCCACTCAATCAAGCTCCAGCATTTGGGCTCGAAGTGTGATTATTTCTAACTTTTGGGTGTCAGTGAACATTACATGGTGGCAGTACAGCTGTCTGTAAGTAAAATCCCGGAAATGGCTGCCTCAGCAATAAACATACAGCTCCAGCCTCTGGTGAATTAAAGGTTGATGATATCATTAAAATATTTGAAAAGGTGGTACAGCAGTGCTAGTGGTTAGCACTACTGCCTCACGGCGCTGAGGACACGGGTTTGATCCCAGCCCCGAGTTACTGTCTGTGTGGAGTTTGCATATTCTCCCCCTGCCTGTGTGGGTCTCAGCCCACAACCCAAAAAGATCTGGGGCTGATTTAGCACTGTGATGAACGGTTACTGCCTTATCATCATGTAAGGTGATGTCCCCTTAAGACCAGGCTTGGAACCCTGGGGACTCCGCCTCTGGCTCCGCCCATCTGGGAGCCATACATAAAGCCCTGCCTCATGGTCTGTATAGCAGTCAGCTCTCGTCCAAATCTGTAGCATAGTTATTAGCCTAATAAAGCCTTCTTTACAGTTTAATCTCTAAGCATCATTATTGAGGGTACCTCAATTTATTAGACTAAACTAGATTCAGGATGGACGCAGGCCTAAAACCAGAGAAGCTCAATCTGGAAGCACGAACGCCGGAGGCAAAGGAAATTTTTAAATACTGGCTGCGGTGCTTCGAGGCCTACCTGGACTCCGCAGAGACTCCCATCCTGGGGCCACGCAAGCTGCGTCTACTCCACGCCCGGGTGAGTCACAGAATCTCCGCCACGCTCGAAAAGGCGACGATTTATGAGGAAGCGATTGAGTTGCTCCGCAAGCTGTTTGTCAAACCCGTCAATGAGGTGCACGCCCGGCATCTGCTCTCTACCTGCCGGCAGCGCTCGGGGGAATCGCTCGACGAGTTTGTTGAGAAACTCACCGCGCTGGCCAGGGACTGTGACCATCAGGATGTGACAAGGGAAGTCCATATGAACCTGCACATCAGAGATTCTTTCGTGTCCGGCATCCGCTCGACCTACATCCGGCAGCGACTGCTCGAAAACGGGGCAAAAGACCTCCAGGAGACGCTAACGCTCACCTCCTCGCTGGAGGTGGCCCGACATAACTTGGGTATGTACCCCGCGGACTCTGCCAGCCCCCCCCGGACTTCCTCAGACTCGCCCGTAGTACAGGCCTGCGCCACGCGGTGACCCGCTCACCATGGGGGCACACCTTGCTACTTCTGCGGGCAGGGCCAGCACCCACGCCCACGCTGCCCAGCCCGCTCCGCGATCTGCAGCGACTGCGGGAAGAAAGGGCACTTTGCGAGGGTCTGCCTGGCCAGACCCAGGGGCCAGAAAAACAAAGGACAGCCGGCCCGAATATCAGGCTCTCAGGCCCGTAGGCCTCGCAATGCTGCTGCGCACCGACCCGACACGTCCTCTTCTGACGCGGCATCAGCCTCGTGCGAATCATGGGAGCGGCCATCTGGTCGGCGGCCATCTTCTCGACCCGACACGTGCGACCAACGGCAGCGGCCATTTTACGACTCCGACTACCCGCGACTGGGTGCGATCACCCTCGATCAAACTCGGCCAAAACACCTGCAGAGCTCCATGATGCAGGTCCAGGTCAACGGGCACGACACTGCATGCCTCTTCGACTCCGGGAGCACGGAGAGTTTTATCCACCCTGAAACGGTAAGGCGCTGCTCCCTACTAACCCATCCCACATCCCAAACCATAGCCCTCGCATCTGGGTCCCACTCGGTACAACTCACGGGGTACTGTATTGCGGATCTCTCGATCCAGGGTGCCAAATACACCTGTTTCAAATTTTATATCCTCCCTCTCCTCTGTGCCCCCCTGCTGCTCGGACTGGATTTCCAGTGCAGCCACCGAAGCCTGACACTGAAGTTCGGCGGACCCTTGCCCCCCCTCACGGTGTGCTGCCTTGCGACACTGAAAGTCGCACCCCCCTCGCTATTCGCGAACCTCACTCCCGACTGTAAGCCCGTCGCCACCAGGAGCCGGCGCTACAGTGCCCAAGATATGGCTTTTATCAAGTCAGAGGTCCAGCGGTTACTGGGAGAGGGGGTCATCGAGGCTAGCAACAGCCCTTGGAGAGCGCAAGTGGTGGTAGTCCGGTCCGGGAAAAAGAAACGGATGGTCGTGGATTATAGCCAGACCATAAACCGATTCACGCAGCTTGATGCGTACCCCCTTCCTCGCATCGCGGAAATGGTAAATCGGATCGCCCAATACCGAGTCTTTTCCACGGTCGACCTCAAATCTGTCTACCACCAGCTCCCCATCCGACCAAAAGACCGCCTCTATACTGCCTTCGAAGCAGCCGGCCGGCTCTTCCACTTCCTCAGGGTCCCCTTTGGTGTCACAAATGGGGTCTCCGTCTTTCAAAGGGCGATGGACCAAATGGTGGACCAGTACGGTTTGCGGGCTACATACCCGTACTTGGACAATGTCACCATCTGCGGCCATGATCAGCAGGACCATGACGCTAACCTCAAAAAGTTCCTCCAGACCGCCCGAGCCCTTAACCTGACCTATAACGAGGGCAAATGCGTTTTCCACACCACCCGGCTGGCCATCCTCGGCTATGTCGTGGAAGACGGGGTCCTAGGTCCCGACCCCGACCGCATGCGCCCCCTTAAGGAACTCCCTCTCCCCCGCAGCCTCAAGGCCCTCAAACGGTGCTTGGGGCTTTTCTCCTATTACGCCCAGTGGGTCCCCAAGTATGCGGACAAAGCCCGCCCACTCCGAAAGACCACCACTTTTCCCCTCTCGGCTAAGGCTCAATCGGCCTTCAACCGCATCAAGGCCGACATCATCAAGGCCGCCATGCACGCGGTGGACGAAACCATCCCTTTCCAGGTAGAGAGCGATGCATCAGACATCGCCCTGGCTGCTACCCTCAATCAAGGAGGCAGACCAGTAGCGTTCTTCTCCCGAACCCTCACCGCCTCCGAGATTCGACACTCTGCAGTCGAAAAGGAGGCACAAGCCATTGTGGAGGCTGTGCGGTGCTGGAGACACTACCTCGCCGTGAGGAGGTTTACCCTCGTCACCGACCAACAGTCGGTCGCCTATATGTTCGATAACACACAACGGGGCAAAATAAAAAACGATAAAATTTTGAGGTGGAAGATCGAACTCTCCACCTACTCGTACGATATCAAGTATCGTCCAGGGGAGCTCAACGAGCCCCCAGATGCCCTGTCCCGCGGCACATGCGCCAACGCGCAGGAGGACCGCCTGCAAGCCATCCACAATGACCTCTGCCACCCGGGGGTTACCCGGCTCGTCCATTTCATCAAGTCCCGCAACCTACCTTACTCAACCAAGGAGGTCAAGGCCATGGTCAGGGCCTGCCAGGTCTGTGCGGAGTGCAAACCGCACTTCTATCGGCCAGACAAGGTTCGGCTCGTGAAGGCCTCGGGGCCCTTTGAGCGACTGAGCGTGGACTTCAAGGGGCCTCTCCCGTCCACCAACCGTTATGCCTATTTCCTCACCGTGATCGATGAGTTCTCCCGTTTCCTATTCGCCATTCCCTGCACCGACATGACCTCAGCCACGGTGATTAAGGCACTGCACAGCATCTTCACCCTGTTCGGTTTCCCTGCTTATATCCACAGCGACCGGGGTACATCGTTCATGAGCGATGAACTGCGTCAGTATCTACTCAGCAAAGGCATCGCCTCGAGCAGAACGACCAGCTATAACCCACGGGGAAACAGGCAGGTGGAGAGGGAGAACACGACCGTGTGGAAGGCTGTCCTTCTGGCCCTGCGGTCGAGAAATCTCCCAACCACCCGCTGGCAGGAGGTCCTACCCAATGCCCTACACTCCATTAGGTCACTCCTCTGCACGGCCACAAATGAGACCCCTCATGAGCGATTGTTTCTCTTCCCCAGGAAGTCTACCTCCGGGGTCTCGCTTCCACCTTGGCTGACGGCTCCGGGACCTGTTCTTCTCCGGAGGCACGCAAGGAGCCATAAAACGGACCCCCTAGTTGAAAAGGTCCGACTGCTCCACGCCAACCCCAGTTACGCCTACGTGGAGTACTCCGACGGCAGGCAAGATACGGTTTCCCTCCGGGATCTGGCGCCCGCTGGATCCTCCACCACAGACGCCCCTTCCCGCGCCGCTCCCCTGCAGGACCCGTCGCCCCCTACAACACACCCCCTTCTGGCCCTACCACCCGTTGGTGAGCTCCTACCATGCGCCCCCCCTTGCGCCCCCCCTTTACACACCCCGCCGGCGCCGGCTCCGCTACCCCCGGCCCTGCCTAGTTCCTCTGCCCCGACCCGGACCGAAGCTCCGACCGCTGTGCTCCCGGATGTGACCTCAACCGGGACGTCCGTGCCCGCTGCACCACCGCCCGAACTGAGGAGATCGAGGAGGACGATCCGGCCGCCGAGACGGATGGACCTATGATGGCACTTCACCCCCGCCGGACTCCTTTTTAAACAGGGGGTGAATGTGATGAACGGTTACTGCCTTATCATCATGTAAGGTGATGTCCCCTTTAAGACCAGGCTTGGAACCCTGGGGACTCCGCCTCTGGCTCCGTCCATCTGGGAGCCATACATAAAGGCCTGCCTCATGGTCTGTATAGCAGTCAGCTCTCGTCCAAATCTGTAGCATAGTTATTAGCCTAATAAAGCCTTCTTTACAGTTTAATCTCTAAGCATCATTATTGAGGGTACCTCAAGCACACTGGACTAAATAGCTGGCTTTTAAAGCAGACCAAGGCAAGCCAGCAGCACGGTTCAATTCCCGTACCAGCCTCCCCGAACAGGCGCCGGAATGTGGCGACTAGGGGCTTTTCACAGTAACTTCATTTGAAGCCTACTTGTGACAATAAGCGATTTTCATTCATTTCAAGATGTGTAGGTGAATTAACCACACTAAATTGCCTCACAATTGGATTAAAAGGAAAGAGTTGGATACTCTAAAAAAATTTTAAAATGTGAATAGTTTAAACAAAAGTACTTACTGACTGCAAGTACTGCTGGTAAAGGGCACCAGCAAAGAGGGAAATGGTCAGCTGCAGCGCTTTGTGGGCAGGAAAAAAGGGGTAAATTTGCTCAACATCTGGAAGCTGAATGAAGACAACAGAAACCTAGACAAAATATTTGAAAAGTTCAGCACATTCCTCCAGCCAAAATCAAATCATTGGATTGACCAGAATGAGTTTCAAGGTCTGAGGCAGGAGTCAGGTGAGCCTGTTGACAATTTCCTAACAAGATTAATACATGCAGCCAGAAAATGTAAATTTAAGGACACAGATGAAAGACGACTAGATCAGATATGCCTTTTGTGGTGCACGTTTAAGGGGATGTTGTTATTTGTCTGTATACATTATGAGAGACAAAATGAAGCCATGCATCATGTCATTCAGACTCCATTTAAGTTTGCTATGAGGAAGAAAACAGTTCAGATATGCTTCTGAGTCTTCCAACTTTGTAATACTGCGATCAACTTCTCAAGTCCTTATTAATTTAACCCACGTCTTTGTGTGTTGACCAATCCCTTCTACACGATCAATGCTTTGATTTTTTTTGTCAGTTAGCACAAAAGAAGGAAACACAATGCCCTGCACCCTGAAGTTCAAAATGATTTGATTGGAAAATACATGCTCACAATTTCACAGGCTGTAGACACTGCCACAACATCTAAAGCCACAAGTAGACAGATGAAGATGCTGACTAGATTTCAGTTAAAGCAACATGGTTGAGGCAGTGTGAAACAGCAATAAAATAATTGACACCAGACAGAGAGAAATATGTGCAAGAGATGTGGGTGACCACATGCGCTCACAGACAGAAGAGAAGGTCCCGCATATGGATGAAATAGCAGAGCTTGTAGGAAGCCCAATCACTGGGAAAAGATGTGCAGAAGGAAAAAAAGATGGTAAAGGAGTTATCAGAGACCAAGCAGCAGAATGAATGAGAAGCAAAAAGAACCAGCGCATTAACACCTTGGAAGATGGTGATGCATTTGAGGACACAGTCAGCATCGGAACCATACAACTGGTAGGATGGCTGGTTGCAACATTTCCCAGAGAAAAAAACTTCACACAACTAATCAGATCAGGAAGATGGTGAGAAATAAATAAACAGCCATAAATCTGAAACTCGCGACCAGGACACAGTGTAACATCAAGATAAAAGCAAATTACTGAGGATGCTGGAATCTGAAACAAAAACAGAAAATGCTGGACAATCTCAGCAGGTCTGACAGCATCTGTGGAAAGAATGTTCTGTCCATAGGGTCACATCATCCTGCTCAGACTATACCAGAAGATCTTTCCTGAAACGTTGGAGACAAATGGTTACCCATAGAAAGGAATTCTGATACCAAGCAACATTTGGCTAACGACTTATGGGGAAGTTTATATTTGACAGCTCGGAACAACCCAAATCAAAGCAATGCAGAAAGGACAATCTATTACTGGGGTTGGTTTAGCACACTGGGCTAAATAGCTGCCTTTTAAAGCAGACCAAGGCAGGCCAGCAGCACGGTTCAATTCCCGTGCCAGCCTCCATGAACAGGCGCCAGAATGTGGCGACTAGGGGATTTTCACAGTAACTTCATTTGAAGCCTACTTGTGACAATAAGCGATTTTTGTTTCATTTTAACTGTATATTCTACGTCACTGAAACAAATGGCCCTACCACACAAGTGCTAGGCAATGGCTCATCTCCACATGATAGTTAGTGGCATTACCTTTGCTGAATCCCCCATTTTCAACATTCTGGGGTTTACCATTGACCGGAAACTGAACTGGACCAGCCATATCAGTGGACTTCATGAAAACATAAAAACATGACTTCAGCAGTCAAACACACTCTAACCCAGGCTTTTAACCCCTACTTCACCAACTACTTCTAATCCAAATAGCTGATATTCCTACATTCATTCCACCTCCCCTGTAAAAAAAAATGAACCAGCAATATAAAAATGTGGCTTCATTTTCCAAACTCTAACCATTTCTCATTGCTAAACACAATGTATACTCTATATGATACATATCACATTACATTTTAAACATGCAAACGTAAACATGAGTTTAGTTCATTTCAGTCTTTCTGTCCCACTTTCAAACGTTTAAGACTTCTCACACTTTAAAGTCATGATAAACCATCGGCAATCATGTGTCCTCTTCCTGCCACATGTAGAAATTTTTAGTTAAACAGTTGTAAAAATAAACTACATCTGAACAGCCTTGTATTTCGATCCTTAAATGTTTCCAAAAGCTTTAATGGATTATGATCTGTATGTACTATTGTCTTCGATGAATTGTTCGCAACATAAATGTCAAAATGTTGTTACACCAACACCAAACCCAATATCTCCTCTCGATGGTCGAATATTTCTTTTGATGTATATTTAGTTTCTAAGAAAAATAACAAACAGGCCTTTCGATTCTTTTGTTTCCTGAAGCAGTACAGCACCAACACCCACATCACTCACATCAATTATCACCTTAAATTTCTTGGCATAATTAGGTGTCATTAACACTGGTGTGGTGGTTAACACAGTTTACAGACGATTGAATGCCTCCTGACATTCCGACGTCCAATGGCATTTCCTGTGCTTTTTAAGAAGTTCAGTCAGCGGAGTAACAACACTGCTGAAATTTGGCAAGAATTTCAGGTAGAAACCACTCATGCCCAGAAATCTCAGAACTTCTCCACTTATTGATGATGTTGTAAACTCTCCAATAGCTTTTGTTTTCAGGTTCTGTGGGGCCATCTGACCATATCCAATTATATGGCCTAAGAATGTGATTTGAGCTTTCGTAAACTCACTTTTAGTCAAATTTACCATCAATCCAGCCTCCTGTAGTCGATCGAATATTTATTTTAAATGCTCCTTCCATGTTTGACTAAACGCCACCAAATCATCAATGTACACTGCACAATTCTTTAGAAATGACCTTGGTGGTTAATCTTTAGAATGTTGGGGACTTCCGGTGTCGGCTATGAGGGTGTAGGTGGCACATTTGGTGGCTCCCGTTTCGGTCGGACTTTTGGACCTGTTCCCCGACTTTTTTGCGCTTTTGAGCGCGGAACTGGAAAGCAATAGTACTCAGGCACTGAATCCATACAGAGTTGTATGGACTTAAGAAGCCGGAGGGACCGTAAACAGCAGAAGAAGTGGTCAAGCAAGGGCACGGCGGAGGCTGTGAGAGAGACCAATATGGTTGAAGTCCAGAGCAAGGCGCCGACAGCCCAGCCTACAATGGAGCAGCTGCTACAGGCCATGCAGGAGGGCTTTTTAGCTCTGAAGCACGATAATTTGGAGCCGCTCTAGAAGTCGATGAACCGATTGGAAAAAAGGCTGGATGATCAGGCTGAGAAGCTCCAGAAGCTGGAGAAGCCGGTGGAGGAGCAGGCAGACTTTCAAACGTTGGCAGATGTGGAGATTCGGAGGTTGAGGGCTCAGCAAAAACTGCTCCTGGAAAGGCTGGAGGACCTGGACAACAGATCTCGCTGGCAGAATGTAAGAATCGTTGGCATCCCGGAGGGGGCTGAGGGACTGGATGCTGCCACGTATGTGGAGGGTATGTTTCAGAATCTGTTGGGGAACGAGGTGTTCCCTCGCCCGCCGGTGGTGGACAGGGCACACAGAGTGCAGGTGAGGCAGCCGTGATGAGGGGGACCCACATGAGCTATGGTAGTCCGGTTCCACAGGTACCTGGACAAGGAGCAGGTTCTGCAATGGGCCAGGAGCACACAAAGCTGTACTTGGGACAATAGCACCCTGCATGTTTACTGTTATGGGCCAGGGTTTAGAGAACCTCAAAGTGTATCATGGAGTTCACCTGATCCACAACTTTTAAAAGATTGTGGTATGGGGAGCACACGGTCCACTCTACAGGTGTGGTACAGCAGAAATGAAAAGTATTTTTGAAAGCAAAACAATGTTTATTCTATGAACTCAAGTTAACCTTTTTAAAATAAACAGTGAATATCTTAGCAACCATTATTTCAAAGATAACCCCCAAAGAATACAACACTAAGTAATCCTTTAAGCTGTCCTTTTAACATCCAAAAGACTTAACAACCTTTAAACAGAAGCACATCAGAATTTTCATTCAATACTGAAAACATTTAAATTTCTGAATTCACCAAATGATCAAGAGAAAGTCCTTCATGGCAGAGAGCTCAACAGTACAGCTGCTTTGGCTGACTTCAGCTGCAACACACTGAAAAACGAAACCAAAAAAGACAAAGACACACCCAAGCTTTTCTCAAAGTGAAACTAAAAAGCAGAACCTGAGCTCAGCTCCACCCACACTCTGACATCACTGCAGTAACATGAGCAGCTAACTATTTCTTAAAGTGACATTCTCATGACATTACCAAGACCTGAGTACTGAGATGGCCAGGAGGAGGGGAGGCGACACGCAGTTAAAGGAGATTTTGTATAAGAACAATGTGAAATTCGGGCTGCGGCCTTCTATTCAGGTGCGGAGCTGAGCGGAGCCAACTGAGACCAGTCTGGGTAAGATAGGTGAGGTATAACATTCAGGGACCCTCAGAGGGCATTGCGGGGTGTGGTAGCCACCACTGATGTATTATACTGTATATATATGGGTTTTACGGTAAGGCCCCTGTACTACAGGTACGGGGGTAGATCCCTGCCTGTTGGCTCCGCCCAGCAGGCGTAGTATAAATATGTGTGCATTCCGAACAGCAGCCATTTTGTCAGCTGCTGTAGGAGGTCACACATCTGTGTAATAAAGCCTCGATTACATTCTATTCTCGTCTCGTTGTAATTGATAGTGCATCAATTTATTACATAGAGATTTTTCAGAGATAGACCTCCGCATCAAGCCGGATCGCCTGCAGCTGCATCCTCAAGCCAAAAAAGACTTTGAACATTGGCTAGCCTGTTTTGAAGCTGACATCGGGTCTGCGCCAGATCCAATCCCAGAAGAACAGAAGCTCCAAATTCTGTACACTCGGCTGAGCTCCAACGTTTTTCCCCTCGTCCAGGATGCGCCAACCTACGCAGAAGCCATGGCGCTACTGAAGGAAAGTTACGCTCAGCGGACCAACAAAATTTACGCCAGGTATCTCCTATCCACGTGGCGCCAACTTCCCGGTGAGTCTGTGGAAGATTTCTGGCGTGCCCTGCTCGCCCTAGTGAGAGACTGCCAGGCCGTTTCGGTCACTGAACACTCGAACCTGATGATGAGAGACACGTTCGTTACGGGCATAGGGTCTGACTACATTCGCCAGCACCTCTTAGAAGGGGCCACGCTGGACCTCGCGGCGACCAAAAAACTAGCGCTCTCGCTTACGGTCGCATCACGCAACGGTCAGGGATATGCCCTTGACCCGGCGGCCACCCCCCTGTGCATCGTGGACCCCGGCGACGGCCACACCATCATGGATCCCATCAGCGACAGCCCCCAGCTAACCCCACACCTGCGCCGCGCGGCAGCCAACCAACCCCGGGGGACCCAAATGATACTTCTGTGGACAGTCAAAACACCCTGTACAGCAGAGGGAAGCTTGGTAGCATAGTGGCTAGCACAATTGCTTCACAGCTCCAGGGTCCCAGGTTCGATTCCCAGCTAGGTCACTGTCTGTGCGGAGTCTGCACGTTCTCCCCGTGTGTGCGTGGGTTTCCTCCGGGTGCTCCGGTTTCCTCCCACAGTCCAAAGATGTGCAGGTTAGGTGGATTGGCCATGCTAAATTGCCCTTAGACTCCAAAATTGCCCTTAGTGTTGGTTGAGTGGGGTTACTGTGTTATGGGGATAGGGTGGTGTGGGCTTGGATAGGGTGCTCTTTCCAAGAGCCGGTGCAGACTCGATGGGTCGAATGGCCTCCTTCTGCACTGTAAATTCTATGATCTATGACCCCCGGCAGCGCTGCCCGGCGCGGAGCGCCCTCTGCAAGGTCTGTGACAAGAAGGGACATTTTGCTGCAGGGTGCCAGGCCCGTTCAATCGCCACTATTGTCTCGGCACCCCCCACGTGTGGCCAGTGGGCGCTGCCATCCTCCCCTCCTTGGACCACCTGCGGCCCGTGGGCGCCGCCATCTTGCTCTCCTCACAACACGTGCGACCCGTGGGCGCCACCATCTTGCCTGCCTCAGAACCAATGGGCTCCGTCATCTTGTCTCCCAGGACACGTGCGGCCCGTGGGCACCGCCACCTTACCTGCCTCAGGACACCTGCCTGTCGGGCACCTCAACAGGCCGCTCATTGCCTGCAACCGCCAACGACCAGCCGCTTCTCGCCTCGGTTATGATTGACCAGTCTCGACCTCACAACCTCGTCACCACTTCGACAAAGGTGAAGGTCGATGGGCACGAGATCTCCTGCCTTCTGGACTCAGGGAACACTGAGAGCTTCATCCACCCCGATACAGTAAGGCGCTGCTCCCTCGCGGTACACCCCGCTAACCAGAGAATCTCCCTGACCTCCGGATCCCACTCTGGCGTTCCGGGGGTACTGTATCGCCACCCTCACCGTCCAGGGCGTGGAGTTCAGCGGCTTCTGCCTCTACGTCCTACCCAACCTCTGCGCTGCCTTGCTACTCGGCCTGGACTGCCAGTGCAACCTCCAGAGCCTAACCCTGAAATTTGGCGGGCCCTTACCACCCCTTACCCTTTGCGGCCTCGCAACCCTTAAGGTCGACCCTCCTTCCCTTTTTGCAAACCTAATCCCGGATTGCAAACCCGTCGCCACCAGGAGCAGATGGTACAGCGCCCAGGACAGGACCTTCAGCATGTCTGAGGTCCAGCGGCTGCTGCAGGAAGGTATCAACGAGGCCAGGAACAGCCCCTCGAGAGGTCAAGTGGTAGTGGTGAAAACTGGGTAGAAAAACAGGATGGTCGTTGACTACAGTCAGACCATCAATCGGTACACGCAGCTCGACGCGTACCCACTCCCACGCATATCTGATATGGTCAATCAGATTGCACAATACCGGGTCTTCTCGACAGTGGACCTGAAATCTGCCTACCACCAGCTCCCCATTCGCAAGGCGGACCACCCATACACTGCGTTCAAAGCAGGCGGCCGCCTTTACCACTTTGTTAGGGTTAACTTCGGCGTCACCAACAGGGTCTCGGTCCTCCAAAGGGAGATGGACCGAATGGTTGACTGGTACGGACTGCGAGCCACCTTCCCGTACCTGGACAATGTCACCATCTGTGGCCACGACCAGCAGGCCCACGACGGTAACCTTTCCAAATTTCTCCACCCCGCCACTCTCCTCAACCTCACGTATAACAAGGAGAAGTGCGTGTTCAGCATGAACCGATTAGCCATCCTCGGCTGTGTGCTCCAGAACGGAGTTCTGGGGCCCGGCCCCGATCGCATGCACCCCCTCATGGAACACCCCCTCCCCCACTGCCCCAGGGCCCTCAAACGATGCCTGGGGTTCTTTTCGTATTACGGCCAGTGGGTCCCAAACTATGCAGACAAGGCCCGCCCACTCATTCAATCCACCGTTTTCCCACTGACGGCCGAGGCTCACCAGGACTTCAACCATATCAAGACCGACATCGCCAAGGCCGCGATGCACGCGGTCGACGAGACGCTCCCCTTCCAAGTCGAGAGCGATGCATCAGACGTCGCTTTGGCCGCCACCCTCAACCAGGCAGGCAGGCCCGTGGCATTCTTTTTCCGCACCCTCCATGCCTCCAAAATTCGGTACTCCTCCGTCGAAAAGGAGGCCCAAGCATTGTTGAAACTGTGCGGCATTGGAGGCATTACCTGGCCGGCAGGAGATTCAATCTCCTCACTGACCAATGGTCGGTTGCCTTCATATTTAATAACACACAGCGGGGCAAGATCAAAAATGATAAAATCTTGAGGTAGAGGATCGAGCTCTCCACCTACAACTACGAGATTTTGTATCGCCCCGGTAAGCTCAACGAGCCCCCCGATCCCAAGGTACATGTGCCAGCGCACAAGTGGATGGACTCTCGACCCTGCACGACAATCTCTGTCACCCAGGAGTCACCCGTATTTACCACTTCATTAAGGCCCGCAATCTGCCCTACTCCATCGAGGAATTCAGGGCTATCACCAGTGACTGCCAGGTCTGCGCGGAGTGTAAACCAAACTTCTACCGGCCAGACCGTGCGCGCCTGGTGAAGGCCTCCCACCCATTTGAACGCCTCAGCGTGGACTTCAAAGGGCCCTTCCCCTCCACCGACCGCAACATGTACTTCCCCAGTGTGGTCGACGAATATTCCCGATTCCCCTTTGCCGTCCCATGCCCTGGTATAACGTCTGCCACCGTCATCAAATCCCTCAACACCATCTTCGCTCTGTTCGGTTTCCCCGCCTACATCCACAGCAACTGGGGATCCTCATTTATGAGCGATGAGCTGCGCCGGTTCCTGCTCAACAGGGGCATTGCCTCGAGCAGGACGACCAGCTACACCCCAGGGGAAACGGGCAGGTGGAGCAGGAGAATGGGACGGTCTGGAGGGCCGTCCAGCTGGCCCTACGGTCCAGAAATCTCCCAGCCTCCCGCTGGCAGGAGGTCCTCCCCGATGCACTCCACTCCATTAGGTCCCTCCTGTGCACCGGGACTAATGAAACCCGTCATGAACGTCTCTTTGCCTTCCCCAGGACGTCCACCTCCAGGGTTTCGCTCACAACGTGGCTGGCAGCTCCAGGACCCGTTCTCTTCCGTAGACACGTGCGACTCCACAAGGCAGACCCGTTGGTTGAGAGGGTACAGCTACTCCACGCCAACCTGCAGTACACTTACGTAGCGTACCCCGACGGCCGCCAAGACACAGTCTGCCTCAGGGACCTGGCACCAGCTGGTTCCACACACACCCCCCACTGCCCCTGCGCCACCCTCCCTTCCCCCGGCGCACCCCACCTCAGCCCCCGCTCCAGGACAATCCATCCTCCCTGTCATGATATTCAAACACACACATCATGATAGACACACCAACAGACAAATCAGAACACACAACACCACAACCAATGACAGAAAGATATAAAAGCACAGACACGACCCCCGGTGGTCAGTATTAGCTGCAGAGGAGAACCAGGACACATCTATTGCCAAACACACTCAGGGAGACAGCACGTGCAGAGTATCCAGAACGAACTGTATTATAAGAGTTATAATAAAATAGAGTTGTACCACATACAACTGTGTTGGCTCATCTGTGCACCAGAGCACCCAACACCACATGGTACAGGAGTGGATCGATACCTGCCGGCATACCTCAGTGTACACAGACAACCAGCAGTGCCCAGGCATGATGTACGAGCTCCCGGTTCCGCAGCCGCTCCAGTGCCACGGCGACCTCCGCGAAAACTGGCGGCGATTCCGGCAAATGTTCGAATTGTTCCTGGTGGCAGCTGAACTCAAAGACCTGGATGATAGGGAAAAAATTGAATTTCTCCTCACCATCGCCGGTGCAAGGGCAAGAGAAATATTCAGAAGGTTCAGGTTCTTCAGGAGGCAGCAAAGGTACGATTACCAGGCAGTCCTGGGCAAATTCTCCAAGTACTGTGAAGAAAACGCAATCCAATCGGCACATAAAGGTAAGAAAAGCTGCAGTACTCACCTCGTGGCTGGGATCCCGGAGCCCGAATTCCCAGAGGCCGAAATCCCGGGCCTGAGAGAAGGCTGGGTCGAGGTCGGCGGCCATCTTGCTAAAGGTATAACGCTAGCACAGTTGCGCGAGAAGTGCGCAGAACCGGAAGTTTCGTTTGCGCATGCGCGAGATGCTGCGCATGCGCAGTCAAGAAAACGGCCATCGGTAAAGGAACAGCGATCTGAGCATGCGCAGTCGCTTCCTACGTGCTACATACCGAGCGTCAGGATGTCAGAGGCCCCAGACTGCACCAATTTAAAAGGGAAATCCCAAATCAAAAAAACAAAAATCTGTTAAAGCTGTAAAACAACCTTCCCTCACCTGGAATGACAGCACAGTGCCGCAAATTGACCCAGGAGATGAATTTGACCTCCGAAGAACCCTCCGACAAGCAGTTACCTACGCACAAGCCGATGATTCCGACCTTGAATACTTCGATGACGATCTTTACAGTGTTTCCGGACCTCGCGAGCCCAATGATAGCTCCGTGGTCCTATATGACTATGACTCGGACGAACCTTTCGTGTTGCACATTGGCGGCCCCCACATTGAATCCGACGCAGATGCGGATTCATTTTTCGGATTTGAGGATCTTCAATCCAGCAGATATGACGTTCCAACTTATCAGTACCGGATGATGCTGCAGCCTGACATTAACAGACAGGGAGCGGTGCAAGCACACGGAGAGTGCCCTGCTGCCACACAGAGCGTGGTCCACGTCCCGCTCAACGTTCCCGACTCTATGAAAGAAGACATGCAAGACTCCAGAGTGCAGTCCTCGCATGAACCAGAAGTGACTCCAGTGTCACAAGCTTCCACAGCAAGCTCGTGGACAGACTCCACAATTGCAGAAATGCAAGACTCCAGAGCGCAGTCCTTGCACGAACAAGAAGTGACTCCAGTGTCACAAGCCTCCACAGAGAGCTCGTGGACAGCCTCCACGATAGAAGCAACGCAAGACTCCAGAGCGCAGTCCTTGCACGAACAAGAAGTGACTCCAGTGTCACAAGCCTCCACAGAGAGCTCGTGGACGGACTCCACGATAGAAGCAACGCAAGACTCCAGAGCGCAGTCCTTGCACGAACAAGAAGTGACTCCAGTGTCACAAGCCTCCACAGAGAGCTCGTGGACGGACTCCACGATGGAAGGAACGCAAGACTCCAGAGCGCAGTCCTTGCAGGAACAAGACCATGAGGGTCTAGCAACCTCTCCTGACCAACCAGCGGCAGACGATGCAAGTCTGCCATGCTCACGTGAACAGCAAGAAGGCTATAACAGCCTACCATGCTCCACTACACAGCAGCATGAACATGACGGTCTCTCATGCTACAATGAAGGGCACAGCGCTGAAGACTGTTCAAGCCCAACTGAAGACAAGCCAAAGGAATCGCCTCGTCCAAGCCCGAAGAAAAAAGGTTTATGCGCTGACCTTCAGGATCATTATAGCCGAACAGAGATTAATAATGCTGCACGGCCACAGAAGGATGCTGAGGATTTGCTAACGAAATTAATTGAATGTTTAACTTGCAAGGAGCAGACTGAGAATTGCCAGTGTTTTAGTACGGATCGAAAAAATGGACAAGACATTGATCCTCAGGTAATGGAAATAACACAACCTGAATCATATCTACAGCAGGGACAAATGTCTCCCTTCAACACAACACCGCAAAATCCCAACTTCGGAGACCAGCAGTTAGTCAGTAATGACTCTTCAAACCTTGAGGGGAACATTAATTGCATTGAACCTATACACGCTCCACTGATTATTGAGCAGAACATTGGAGCAAGAATCCTGAGGACACCGACATCGAGTAGCCAGATAACGAATTTAAAACCCACAGCAGTGTCAAGTGAACCAAGTGTGCTTTCCACTAATGGTGAAGATGCAGATAAGGTCGACCCGATTATCCATTGTACCACACTAACCCCAGTGATTAAGCAGTTATGTATGGGGAGTATAAGGTGGGCAATTGAGAACAGTAAAAGAGAGACTGTGACCATGCCAGTCCCAGCAAAATCAGACCCAGAGACCATGAAGGCATGTACATTAGACAAAGATACACATGAGGCACCTGAGAAGAAAAGTGAAACGGAATGTTCTTTGGAAAATAGTACAATGTCGATAGAAACATTGGATCCTATATTCGAGACCATACCTATGGGAGAATTTGGGGGTAATAAACAAGGTTCTGCAATGTCTGGGGGAAGATTTAAAAGTCCAAAGAAGAAAAGCCCAAATGAAGGACAACGGCAAGACAATGACAGTCCACCGACATGGTGTGCACCACCAGATGAAAACTCTGACAATTTACCCAACCCTAGTGAACAGCAAGCTGCTAATGAGGATCTATCCACGGGATGTGAGACGAGTGACGACAGCATCCCACTTCCCATGCAAAAGGTGCAAGGTGACAGACCTCGCCTAGTGCGTACCGAGGCACTCGACGATCACGGTGGGACCACTGACGACTGCGGTGGCAGCGCACCGCTTCCACCCTCGATGGCTCGACCCTCTCCACTGGTTGGTGCATTCCTGCATGTTCCGACTCCAGAAGTGCAGCTTCAGGGAATCTCGGCTGCCTCCAGTGAACCTGTTGGGACTCCGGACGGGGGGCATCGACGGAAGGCAGACCGGACTCCAGATGGGGAGCAGCCAAGCGCCGACTCTGATTCGCGCACGCCAGACCTTGCTCCGGACGGGCGGTGTCGCGGCCTCGGTGATGGCACGCTCAGGGTGACGGCGGATGCCACGGCGACAGGGAATGGATCGCGTGGCAGTCCCACTGGGTCGGCAGTGGCAACCAGCACCGGCGGTCCAAGATGGACACACCAATTCGCGCCATCGCCAGACGTTGATGCGAGCAACAATTCTCTCTCCAAGGCGACATGCTTCGACGTTTCTCTGCGGAGTCGCCCTTCCGGCACAGCAGGTGGCCGGAACCAGCGTACACGGTCTCGGCCAACTTCCACATCTGGCACAGTCATCGCCTTGCATGATATTAGTGATGGTGCTACTTCGATGGCAACGACCCATCGGCTACAAGATGCCGTCCACCACAAACATAAAAAGAAAAAGACTCCACCTTGTTCCTGGCATGCAGGGCGGATGGATTGGTGCGTAGGCGCAATCAGCGAGCTTTGCGCCGCCTTCCACGCTCGCAACTGAACCGTACGCACACGCCGGATCCTCCACTGGTTCCCAAGGATGACTTCGTGGAGATGCCACGGATCATGCCCCTTCCATCGCCACCAGAACCAAATCTCCACAGCTGAACCGGCTTGAGGACCAGCCCATTCTTGAGGCGGTCACCCATTAGACTGGACTTATAACGCTGTTCATACGTTCAAAAAGTCAAACACTTCTGTATTATAACCTGTTGTTGTTTATTGTTCCAGATATCGTCTGACCAGACCAATGTTCAAGTTTTTTTTTTCTCTCGCATCCAAGTTTTGTTATGGTACAACCTTGTTAGTGTGACGCACCCGACATCGCCCCATGTAAATAGTTACGTCATATACACACGCTGTACATAACACACACACACACTCTTCGATGCACTCACGACACAATTATATTTATAACCACGTAGGCACATATCTTTGTAAAAAGGGGGGATGTCATGATATTCAAACACACACATCATGATAGACACACCAACAGACAAATCAGAACACACAACACCACAACCAATGACAGAAAGATATAAAAGCACAGACACGACCCCCGGTGGTCAGTATTAGCTGCAGAGGAGAACCAGGACACATCTATTGCCAAACACACTCAGGGAGACAGCACGTGCAGAGTATCCAGAACGAACTGTATTATAAGAGTTATAATAAAATAGAGTTGTACCACATACAACTGTGTTGGCTCATCTGTGCACCAGAGCACCCAACACCACACTCCCCTTGCTCCCACCCAGGGATAAAGAGGATTTCGACACGCTCCCGGAGTCACCGAAGACCAAGCCGGCGCCTGAGTCACCACCAACACTGCGGCGCTCTCGACAACAGATCAAGGCACCGGACCGCCTAAATTTGTAATATTCTCTGCGATTTTTAAAAGCAACTTGCCTGTATATAGTTCTCCACCACCCCTACTGGACTCATTTTTGACAGGGGGTGAATGTGGTAGTCACCACTGATGTATTATACTGTATATATATGGGTTTTATGGTAAGGCCCCCGTACTACAGGTACGGGGGTAGATCCCTGCCTGCTGGCTCCGCCCAGTAGGCGGAGTATAAATATGTGTGCTCTCCATACAGCAGCCATTTTGTCAGCTGCTGTAGGAGGCCACACATCTCTGTGTAATAAAGCCTCAATTACATTCTACTCTCGTCTCGTCATAATTGATAGCGCATCACGGGGCGGGATGGGGGGGGGGCGAACTGAAAAGAGACATCGCAGGAAGGCTATGATGATTGGCTATGCGGGAATCTGCTAGATTTGAATCTGTCTGTTAAATTTGAATCTGTGTCTGTGTTAAATTTGAATCTGTGTTAAATTACTGGTTATAAATTACTGGTTAGTCAATAAATAATTAATGAAGTACAGCTGGAAATGGGGTTTAGAGGTGTGCAGTCTTCATTTACCAGATGTGGGAGATCCGTGATGCCGAAGGCATTCTGGGCAACTACATCGGCAATAATTGCAGCTCCTCACGCGCTGCATAGATCAGTTGGAGCAGCAATTGGATGCACTTAGATGCATGCAGGCGGCGGTGAGCGTGGTCACATCCAAAGAGCAGGCAGATAGATGGGTGACCACTAGAAGGGGCAGGCAGTCAGTGCAGGAATCCCCTGTGGCTGTCCCTCTCTGTAACAGGTATACCGTTTGCATACTGTTGTGGGGGGAGGGCCTATCAGGGGAAAACAGATAAAGTGGCATCACAACTGGCTCTTTTGCTCAGCAGGGGAGGGCAAAGTGCAGGAGAACGTCTGCACTCTCCCCACCAGAGAGAGTGGGAGTGTGTTCCATCTCTGCAGGTCCTTTTTATAAGCGGCACGGTAGCACAGTGGTTAGCACTGTTGCTTCACAGCTCCAGGGTCCCTGGTTCGATTTCCACTTGGGTCACTGTCTAATAATAATAATCTTTATTGTCACAAGTAGGCTTACATTAACACTGTGAAAAGCCCCTAGTGCGGGGTCTGCACGTTCTCTCTGTGTCTGCGTGGGTTTCTTCCAGGTGCTCCAGTTTCCTCCCACCAGTCCTGAAAGACGTGCTTGTTAGGTGAATTGGACATTAGGAATTCTCTCTCTGTGTACCCGAACAGGCACCGGAGTGTGGAGACTAGGGGCTTTTCACAGTAACTTCATTGCAGTGTTAATGTAAGCCTACTTGTGACAATATTAAAGATTGTTGTTGTTGTTATAACTTCCTCTGTCAGACTGGTCAGGTTCCATTTGTAGAATTTGTGGAATTTGTGTCGGGCCTGTTTAAACGGCAGTCCCACCAGCTCTGCCCTCACCATTGCGGGTTCGCCGGCAAGATCTCGTTTTTGATCATGTTGAGTTTGGAGACCGAGAAGGCTCCGAACTCTTTCAGGAGCGCGATGATTCCTTCCATACTGCTTTGTGGGTCCGAGATGTAGAGGAGCAAGTCATTCACGTAGAGCGAGACTCGGTGCTCTCTGCCTCCTCTTCGGATCCCCTTCCACTTCTTTGCTGTTCTGAGCGCGATAGCTAGTGGTTCGATTGCTAGGGCGAACAGCAGCGGGAATAGCAGGCATCCCTGCCTCGTGCCCCTGTGCAGCTGGAAGTACATAGAGCTGGTGGTATTTGTCCACATGCTCGCCATGGGGTATTTGTTGCTCTATTTATTTATCCCGGTGAACCACAAGCCTTTCCCTTATATCGATCAAATGACCACACAACCAGTTAGTTAGTTCAAAAGATGGTTTATTTACATACACAAGAGTTATGTCGACATGCAAACACAATATCTACTATGAGTTAAACTACACCTATCAGCTACAATAACCAATACTTAACTTCAGGGCGACCGGGCACTGTGCAAATGGATAAAGGCCTTTATCTGGATTTCACTTGGCTGGTTCGAAGAAAGTGGCTCTGTCTCTGCTGGGCTAATCCGTCAGGTAGCGATCGTTGGTCTTGAACTTAACTGGCTGTTCCTGCTGCAATTGGGTGGCACAGGCCGGATCCAAAAGAGACAGAACACATGGCTGCGTTCTCTTTTATCCCTCTGGGATTTTGCGCTCTTTGGGGCGGTCCTTAACCTTGGACCCAATAGTACGACAGGGCTCTGATCACTCTCTTCGATTTCGGCCAAGAAAGGGACGGGTGCCTTGGTAGCTGCGCGGGTCCTTAGTGGTCATTGACCTTGGCAGTTGTGCTTTCTGAGTAAGGGAGTGGCGCCGATCAGTCTGTGGCTGTACCGATTGCTTGATTGGAGTTCCATTGTCCTGGGAAAATAGGTCATTGAAATGTAAATAAGCGGGGGTTTCGGTCAGGTCTGGTTACCTGTGTTTTAGATACACATAGGCTGTGTATCTGTCTGAGTCCTGGGTTGGCCATAATTCCCATGGTCCTTTGCAGGTGGCCATCTTAGATAGCTATATATTGTACAGGAGTTTCACCCAGGCGGTGAATCCTGCTCCGAGCCCGAACCACTCGTGTACCTCTATGAGATACTTCCATTTGACTCTGTCGAAGACCTTTTCTGCGTCTGGGGAGACGATCACATCAGGTGTTCCCTCCCCTGATGATGTCAAGATCAGGTTCAGCTGGCACCTGTTCAATGTTAGCTGTCTACCTTTGACAAAGCCCGCTTGATCCTCTGCAACCACCTCTGGTACGCAGTCCTCTAGCCTCTTGGCTAGTGGAGGTGAGACCTCCCCATTCTGGTTGTTCTTTATGTATTCTCGTATGGCCTGTGATATTTTCTCGCTGAAGGCCTTATTGGCTAGTAAGACCATGTCCAACTTCCACATGGGGCTTTGGGCACTGCCTGTCTCCAACCTCACATCCATATAATGTGGAGTGTGGTCGGACATTACAAACGTGGAGTATTCCGCCCTGAACAGCCCCGGAAGCACCGATTTCCCCATTATAAAGAAGTCAATCCTTGTTTAATACGTTATGTACTGGGGAGAAGAAGGAGAACTCCTTCTCCCCTGGGTGGTGAATCGCTATGGGTCTACCGCCCCCATCTGCTCCATAAAGAGACTGAGTACCTTTGCCATGCTGCAGGTCCTTCCCATTTTGGGGACCACCTGTCCGTCCGTGGGTCCTGTACACAGTTAACGTCCCATTCCCCACCATGGTCAGTTGCTGCGTGTCTATGTCGGGGATTTCCGCATGGTCTTTTTTATAAATTCCGTGTCATCCCAGTTGGAAGGGTACACGTTAACGAGGACTACCAATGGGCACCGTTGATCATGACATACCGTCCCCCTGGGCCCGTAACAGTCCTTGTCGCTGTAAACATCGTCCTCCTATTAATTAGAATGGCTACCTTCCTGGCCCTTGTCCCGTAGCAGGAATGGTAGGATTGTCTGTTCCACCCAACCCTTCCTTACCCGCACGCGGTCGGTCCTTCTCCCTCAGGTGCGTCTCTTGGAGGAAGACTATGTAGGCTTTAATGTTCCTCAGGTGGATGAAGACTCTGGATCTTTTCACTGGGCCGTTAAATCCCCTGACATTTCAGGTGACTATACTGGTGGGGTTTTTTTGTTCCCTGCTCCTATGGGATTAACCATACTTACCTGGTGGACGTACCCCTGCACTCCGGGGTTTCCCTTTGTTAGGAGGCTATCCAAGATGGCCACGGTCACTGTTTTCCCATGTGGTCGGGTCCCTGCGCTCTAGGGTTTCCCTTTGTCCAGGGGGCATCCAACATGGCCACCAACTGTGCGTCTGCCAAGTGAATATGCTCCTCCGCTCCGGGGTGTCCCTTTGCCCAGGGACCAAACAAGGTGGTTGCTTACAGTGCCATTTTGTTCCGGGCTGCCGTTTGCAGCCTGTTGTAGCCATACTACCGTTATAATTCGGCCCTTATCTATTCCTATGTCCCCGTGCCCTCCTCCCATCCCCTTTCCCTTTCTTCCTGTAGCCCACTCCCCTCTATCCCCCTGCCCCCTGCTCCTCTCTCCCCTTACGCCCCCATCCCCATTTTTTGTCGTCCCCCCCCTGCCAGGCACAGTCCCCCTTGCTGGGGGCGCACCGCGTCCTTTATCTGCTGCATGAGTCCCAGTGCTAGCTTTCCCACTAGTGTGGTGACTCCCCTCCTGGGAGTTACTGTCCTTCTTTTCCTTGCCTGCTCTCTGGATTCCTACCTGCTCTATCCCCTGTCTTACCATGTACTTTTCCTGGGTTCCACTCTGCCTTCCCTCTGTCGCTACTGTCATTGTCCCGAACGTGACCATGTTCTCCTGTGTAAAGCAGTCTCTTTGATGCTGGCTTGCTGTTGGTCGTACAGGTCATGGTAGGGGTGGGGGGAGAGATTCTTCTCTCCCCTCCCCCCCACTCCCATGTCAGTCCATTGTAGCATTGCTGTTTTCAGTGGGCTCCTGAACGCTTTCCTTGTTGCTGTTTCTCCAGCCCGCATTCCGCGACAAACTTATCCGCCTCCGCCGGGACTGTAAAGAAATGTTCTTTGCCCTGGTATGTAACCCAAAGCTTGTCTGGGTACAGCATACCAAAACGTACGCCGTTCTTGTACAGCGTGGCCTTTGCCTTGTTGAACTCGGCCCAACGCTTGGCCAGGTACGTATGTCCTGATAAATTCTAATTTTGTGTCCTTCCCAACTGCAATTCTTGGACTGCCTGGCCCAGCGCAGGATTCTCTCCTGGTCTTGGTACCCGTGCAATTTCGCTATCACCGCCCTTCATTGGTCCCCGGCTTTGCGCTTTGAACAGCGATCGATATGCTCTGTCTATTTCTAGTGGGTTGGGAAAGGACTCCCTGCCCACCAGGTTGCCCAGCATTTGGGCCACATAGTCTGTGGGGTCCGTACCTTCGATCCCCTCCGGTAGGCCCACGATTCTGCTGTTTCGACCGGTTCTCTTGGTCCTCGACCTTTCCCTTTAGGCTGCCCTATGTCACGACCAGCCTCGCCACCTCTTTTCCAGGGCAACAATCCGGTCACTCTGGTCTGTTGCAGCCCTTTCCAGGTCTATGATCGTCGCTTCCTCGGCCTCCAGTCTCTTTCAGCTTTGTCCAGGGCTAGCTGTATGTGTGCCAGAGCTTCGGCTGCTGCATTCTTCACTGCTGCCTTCATGTCCATTTCTGTTTCTTCCCTGTGTTCCTTCAGTGCTTCTGAAAGGAATGCCAGCCAGCTATCCCCTGGTGATGGAGGGCTTTGTGTGCGGCTGGACTGCCCTTCTCGCTCCAGCGAAACTTGGGTTTCGCTGCCTCGTGCGCCGATCGGCTCGTCTGTTCGCTTTAGTTCCAGTCTCTTTCCACTTCTGGTCTCTGCTCGGCCTCTGGATTGACTTTTGCCAGGCATTATTTCCTCTTCTTTCTTTTCCCCTCTGTTCTACTAAGGTCGGGGGGATGAGTTGTTAAGTTCTTAGGCACATTTTCAGTGCAAAGTGGCTATTTTGCGGGTCCGCGGGAGAAGAGCCACCTGATGTGCGACAGCTCAGCACATCGACGTCACCGGAAATCCCCAGCCTGTTTCTTAAACCACCAACACTGCAACTTCACATGTCCACCTTTATTACAATGAAAACACTTTGCTTTTCTTACCTCTCTTCCACTATCATATGTTTCCTTTTTTCAAAATGTTTTTATTTTATTTTTTCAATTAAGAGGCAATGTAGCATGGCCAATCCACCCACCCTGCACATCTTTTGGACTGTGGGGGTGAGATCCATGCAGACACGGGGAGAATGTGCAAAGTCTACACGGACAGTGATCCAGGGCCGGGATCGAACCCGGGTCCTCGGCGCCATGAGGCAGCAGTGCTAACCATTACAACACCATGCCGCCTATATGTTTCCTTTATAACCTGAGGCAAACTCTCCTTAATATCTCCAAATAGACCTCCTTTGCCTTGACCACCTGTGAATTTCTAAATTTCCCAGTTTCTATCCTTACAGATTGAAAGTCGAATTCAACTAATTGAACTAATTCAAAATCATCTGCCATTTCCACTGCCAGTCTAGCAGTTTTAACTCTTTGCTCTTCCACATGAATTCTCACTACTGTGAGAAGTGAATCTTTAACTCTATCAGTTCTTCCAAAATAATCATTTCCCTGAGAGCGTCATACATTTTAAAGCTCTTATCTAAAGCTTCTGGCACTAGTTCATTTGCATCTCATCATAATCCCTAGATACTTCCTCTGATAGCGATGCAAACACTTCATTAACTCTTCGTACCAACTTTGTTTGAACCAACACTATTCACATGGTCTTTGGCCAATTCAATTGTTTATCCACTTTAACAAATGAGATTTTAAAAAGGCTTCCACGTCTTTCTTATCGAACCTCGGCAGTGTTTGAATATATTTAAACATATCCCTACTAAACTTTTGACTAGTAAATGTTTCTCCTTCCTCTTGACCTTCCTCAGCTCCTGCCTTTAACTCCAACATTTTCCATCGATGTTCTCTTTACAGTTCCAGTTTCCAAAGTTCAAATTCTCACTCCTTTTCCTCTGCCAATTGCCAATTTCTCTTTTTTCTTATCCCTTCCTTCCTTTGCTAATCTTTCCAGTTCCTTTTGAAAAGTCCTCTCTTTTTCCTTTTCTTATGTTTCTAATTTCTTCCGTTCCATTTCTTTCGAATTATCTTTTTCCTGCATTTCTAATTGTTTCATTTGGAATCGAATTCTAGCTAATTCTAACGATTCAGGTTGTGTTTCTGGAAATGTTAAATGCTTGTTGTTTGTATTATCTCTACCTTCCTCACCTCTTCAGATAAGATTAAATGCAGTTTTTTGGCAAACCCTAAAGTTTTGTATTTGTCTCCCTTTGTAAACCACCCTGAGTAATCTCTTCCACACCCAGGAAAATATTTACAACTGAAAGATCCATCTCCAATCACTCCCTGTTTAATCTTCAAAACCTGAAAGAAAGCAACTGACTGTCTTTAATTTCAATAATCCCAAGCCAAACAAGGAATTATACTTCCACATCCTGGAAAAAAGACCCAATTTTATTACATCCATTGCACTTCTGTAGCCATCAAGACACAGAAAGGCACAGTGTCCTCTTCCATCGGGCAGGAGATACAAGAGTCTGAGAACACACACGCTTCTTCAAAAACAGCTTCCTCCCCGCTGCTACCAGACTCCTAAACAACCCTCTTATGGACTGACCTCAATAACACTACACCCCTGTATGCTTCACCTGATGTCGGTGTTTATGTAGTTACATTGTGTGCCTTGTGTTGCCCTATTATGTATTTTCTTTTATTTCCTTCTATTTTCATGTACTTAATGATCTGTTGAGCTGCTCGCAGAAAAATACTTTTCACTGTACCTCAGTACACGTGACAATAAACAAAATCCAATCCAGTGAGATTCATCAAGAGGAAGGCCACCCTTGTGCTACTGTGTTTTATCAGATCGACAGTAAATGCTTTCAGAACTAATAATGCTGCAAGACAATAGAGACAATATTAATCCTGCCCACCGGACTGAACATGGGCTATTGGGCACTGAAAACACACAGGTTGTCAACTTAGATGATGACCATTTCCAGCTGCTTTGGAGGTAGCTGAGGTGCCCGCCTGAAGCAGGCAAGAGCCTCATACATTCACGCAATTGGCATTCTTAGTGTCTCAAGAACCAGGACTTTTTATAAAATAGCAAATTAGAGGTGTGTACACTCCCAAATAGATACTGGGGGGAGAGGGCCGCATTTCTGGGGCCTTCAGTCTCCACATACACACCTTAAAACTCAGGAGAAGGATATGAATCACATGCTGCTGTTCAAACTAGATTGCAGAACATGATAACACAAAAATAACCCTTGAAATCAGAAGGAAAAAAAGTAAATTAAACTAATTCAGTTCCCTTGTGTATTGTGCAGACTGGGTCAACACTTGGTTGCATGATGATGTGGTCACGTGGAGGGTCACGGGAATGGAGCTTGGCAGAATTTCCCGGGAACTCGGGCAGAATATGTGTGTTAATGAGAGTTTGTTTGTTTAGTTAATAAATCTTTTGTTTGTTGAAAACCCCTTGTGCAGTCGTTAATTTAATGGACCACCTAGGATTACATTGTGTCAGGGCTGGCAGTACGACATAGGGACTTCGAAGCATTGACCCACTTCTCCTCAATTATAACGCGGTGGATGATTGAGAGAGATTCAAACAGGAATAGATCATCTTTTGTGGTGCAGTTCTGTATGAAAAAAACAAAAAGGTACAAGCCTGTACTCTACTGATCTTAGCAGGTCCTTCAGGGGTCGCAAAGTTTAGATTGTTTAAATTCAATTCGGAAGAACATAAAGTGGGAATTTGGTGCAGAGGGATAAGAGGTGTTCTTTGCTTTTTTCTTTACTTTCTAACTTTTTAAATCTTCAGAGAGTGATATTGCCTGCTGCAGCATTAGACGCTACATGGGAGAGAGCTGATTGGTAAGCAATGGGTAGGTTAAGATAAGTGTTTAGTACTTCTATAGCTCTTAATTTGTAAGTGCTATATTCTGTAGTAATGAGGACCAGGAAAGAAAAGCCCTAGAATAATTAACAGTATCTGATATTAAACATCTTCCAAGGGTTTAATTTAAAGGGGTAAGTCATGGCAGGAAAACTCCAAGCCACAGTGTGCTCTTCATGCTCCACATGGGAAGCTGGGCACATTTCCAGTGTCCAGGGCCAGCATGTGTGCAGGAAATGTCTCCAGCTGCAGCTCTTGGAAGCCTGAGTTTCAGAGCTAGAGCAACGGTTGGGGACACTGTGGAGCATCTGCGAGGCAGATAGAGAGGTGGGGACACCACAGACCCAGACCCCACAGGCAGGAAGGGAATGGGTGACCAGCTGCAAAACAGATACACTGCTTTTGGATTCTGTTCAGGAGAGTGGCCTCTCAGGGGAAAGCAGTGACAGCCAATTTAATTGCATTACAGTTGGCTCTGCTGAACAGGGGTGGAGTAAATTGTGTGAATGCAATAGTTAGAGAGGATTCAATTGTATGGGGAACAGATAGGCATTTGTTTGGACACAGACAAGACACAAGGCTGGTACATTACCTTCCTGCTATTAGGGTCAAGGGTGTCTCAGAGCAGCTACAGCACATTCTTGAGGGGGAGGGATTGCAGCCAGTGGTCCTGGCACACATTGGTACAAACAACATAGGTTATAAAAAGGAATGAGGTGCAAAAGGTAGAATATAGGGAATTAGGAAGTAAGTTGAAAGTAGGACCTCAAAGGTAGTGATCTCAGGATTACTACCAGTGTCACATGTTAGTTAGAATAGAAATAGCAGGATATTTTGGATGAATATGTGGCTAGAAAGATGGTGCAAGGGGGAAGGTTTCAGATTCCTGGCACATTGGGACTGATTCTAGGGAGGTGTGAACAGTACAAACTGGACAGGTTATACCTGAGCAGGACCGGGACTGTTGTCCGAGGGCAAGTATTTGCTGGTGTGGTTGAGGAGGGTTTAAACTAGAATGGCAGAGGGTAAGAACCGAAGCAGGGTGACAAGACAAAGAGAAACAAGGGAAGCAATAGAAAGATCAGTAAAATGCAAAAATGAGAGGCAGGGTGATCAAGGGTGAGAGGCAAATAAGGCCACAGTACAAAGAAAGGTAAGGATGATTAAAAATGCCAAAAAAGCAAGCTCAAAGATGTTGTATCTTAATGCATGAAGCATTCAGAATAAGGTTGGTGATCTGATGGTGCAAGTCACGGTAAATGAATATGATCTCATAGTCTTTATGGAAACATGGTTACAAGGAGATCAAAACTGGGAACTTAACTTTCAAGGATATTTGACCTTTTGGAAGACAGGAGGGAAGGAAAAGGTGGTGGGGTAGCACAGTTAGTAAGAACTGAAATGAGGACAGTTGTAAAAAATGATCTCGAGTCTATCTTGGTTGAGGTAAGAAATAGCAAAGGAAAGAAGACATTGGTAGGAATAGTGTACAGACCCCCAAACAATAGCCATAACATAGGAAAGGATATAAATCAACAAATAATAGGAGCATGTAAATAGAATAGAGCAATAATTATGGGTGACTTTAATCTTCATGTTGATTGAGTTAATCAAGTTGGAAAGGGTAGCTACGACAATGAATTTCTGATGAGTGCATTGGGAATAGCTTCCTGGAGCAAATGTCATGGAGCTAACCAAAGAACAGGCTATCTTGGAACTGATAATGGATAATGAGACAGGTTTAATAAATGACCTCAGAGTAAAAGATTAGCGGGAAAGTCGTGATCATAACATGTTGAATTTAATATCCAATTTGAGAGTGAGAAATTTGGGTTGGAAATAACTATGTAAATAAAAAGGGTTACAATGAAATAAGGATAGAGTTAGATAAAGTGGATTGGGCAGATAGATTAGCAGGAAAGACAGTAAACAAGCAATTGCAGGCATTTAAGGAGGCAACTCATGCCTGACAGCTAAAATCTATCCTAGTGAAGAAGAAAGATTCTAAGAGAGGGATAAACTAACCATGGCCAACCAAGGAAGCTAAGGAGAGTATTAAGTTGAAAGAAAAAGCATATAAGGAGGCAAAAGTCAGCGAGAGCCTCGAAGATTGGGATAAATTCAGAATCCAGCAAAGGAGGACTAAAAAGATAATAAAAAGAGCGAAAATAAACAACGAGGGCAAACTAGTGAGAAATATAAAAACTAACAATAAGACCTTCTTTAAATATATAAACACGAAGGTGAGGTCAAAGTGAACATAGGCCCCTTAGAAAATAAATAGTTATGGGGAACAAGAAAATGACAGAAAAGTTAAACAGATGTTTTGCATCAGTCTTTATGATGGAAGATACTTCGAACATCCATTAGTATTAACGAATACGGGGGTGCGGGGGGGGGGGGGTGCGTGGGGGCATGGGGGGAAGAATTAAATACCATCATCATCACTAAAGAAATAGCATCAAACAAACTAATGGAGCTAAAGGCAGACCCTTGGTCCTAATGGCTTGCATCCTAGGATTCTAAAAGAAGTACCTACAGAGATAGTGGATGCATTTGTTGTAATTTTCCAAAAAATCTAGAATTCTGGAGAAGTACCAGAGGATTGAAAAACTGTCAATGTGACACCCCTATTCAAAAAGTGAGTAACTATAGGCTGATTAGCCCAACATCAATTGTTGGAAAAGTGCTGTAATCATTTATTAAGGAAGGAATAGCAGCACATTTGGAAAATCATAATCTAATAAAGCAGAGTGGTAGGGCCTGGTTTAGCACAGTGGTCTAAACAGCTGGCTTGTAATGCAGAACAATGGCAGCAGCACAGGTTCAATTTCCGTACCGGCCTCCCCGAACCGGCGCCGGAATGTGGCGACTAGGGACTTTTCACAGTAACTTCATTGAAGCCTACTTGTGACAATAAGCGATTATTGATTATCGAGTGAGTATGGCTTCATGAAAGGGAAATCATGTCTGACAATGCACAGCTGATGGTCACAGACCAGTTGAACGTTCATTGAGTTGCACCCCTTTCGGTTAGTGTAGAGCGGCCTGTTATCCGCCGGTGACCAAAGGGTGGCATGCATCCCGTCTATTGCCCCCTGGACCTGGGGCATCCCGGCGATGGCAGCTGCCGGGCCATCCTGGTGGGCTCCAGGTCTAAGAGGTGCAGGACAGGTCCCCACTCGGCGACTGGAAGGACCCCATCATCCAGAAGTCCAGGGCAACCGTCACCGTAACGGTCACTGGGAGGGGGTGTACTCTCCCATATCCCCACGGTGCCAGATGTGCCATCATCTGGCAGATGTGTCGCACTGTCTCTCTGCTCATTCAGAGTTTCTGACGGCATGTCTGCTCTGGCAGGTCCTCGAATGACAAACGGTGCCGGTGCACATGAGGCCTCATGCGGCGCCCCCTTGGCACCTCCTCCTCCAAGGCCTGTTGGGAGGCCAACCCTCCAGCCTGTGTAGCTGCCACCTGCCCTTCTGCAGTCTGTTCCTCTGCAGTCCATTCTGCTGCTGGTCGCTCTGCTGCTGCAGCTTCCCCCTCCTCTCCAAACGGCCCCCGCTCACGTGGCTGCAGGGCATCTCGCAGAGCTGCGACCAGGGCGGCCACCATTGCTGGCTGAACTCCAAATGCCATTGTCTACAGGGGCTGAAGTCCAACATGTTAGCATGGTGCATACTCCCATGCCCGGCCAGGTTCCATGGGCTATACGGTGGCCCCAGTTGGAACTGCGGGCTCCGCCCCCGCATGACACTCACCCACCCCCTCACTTCTGCCCTGTCGGTGACCGGCACCGTGGGGGCCCCTGGTCCTAGTGCCCATCCCTCCTGCCAGGGATACCATTGGCTGGCACTGCCCTCACTGCAGACTGCCATGGGTGGCCCTGGGTGGCCCCCCGGAGTGGAGGTCGGTTGGGTGGGATGTTTGGGGCTGGGGGGGGGTGCGCTGTGGCAAGGGTTGGGGTGCAGGGGTGGGCGCACCCATATGGCCACTCTCACTGTGTAGAACCAGGGGCCAGTTGGGTGGTCAGTGGGTGCGCAGCAAGATGGCCGCTGTAATGGCAGTCGGTGCCTGGGCACCCCGGGGAGGACTCCACAGCTGCTCGGCCTGTTCCGCTCCCTCCCCCAGCAGGGGGCCCCCACCCTGGCCAGCATGGCCAATGTCCAGGCCAGCAGCCAGCAGTCACTCCACGCCATTTCCTACCCCCTCTCTCTCTCGCTCAGCAGTTAAAATGTCAGCTTCACGATTTTTGATAGCACAAGTGAACCACGCCTTTGGGAACTTGGCCCATCAGAGGCGGTGAATCTCGGAGGACCTGGAGAATAGGGTGCCAGGCCCGCTAATGATATGCCTACTGAACTTTAACGCTGCATGATGAGTGGCGCTTTTATGCCATTTTCCTGCCGGAGCTTCCCGATTTGGCATCAAACCGGCACCTACCATGATTTTGGCGTCAGAGGTTATTCTCCTCTCAATCGTGTTTCGCGATATCGGCATCGGCAAGCTGAGAATCCCACCCAAGGTGTCTCTCGGTTTAAGAGTCATCTGGGAGGATTTGAGGAGAAATCCATAGACATTCACTTGGGTTCAGAGAGGAGTGTATCTTACCACAGTCATCGTGTGTGCTTTATGTGTTAATGAGACCATTGTAACTTAAGATACTTTGCAATCTATGTTAACTTAAAATCTGTGTGTAATTGTTAAACTAAGAGGGAGTAAAGGAATATTGTGTCATAATCCAATTTTTCCATGTTTAATATTTGTTTTGCTTGTTGTTAAAACTAATTAATGGTCCTGTGAGTCTGTTTCTTCACATTTTATTAAAAAAAAGTAAAACTTGCAGTTTTTTGAGCCAGTGTCCCATTTTGGGATCTTCCTGTCCAGTTATAACATTAACTGGGCTTGTAACAACAACACGTGCATTATGACAAACACCCACGCTCTATGCCCTCTAGCACCCTGCCAAATGGTATGCAGACCACATGAGGTTACAATCAGTTAGCAGTGGTCAATGACATGCCCTGCAGCCCAACAGTCACGTGAGGGTCTCCAATGGCGGCCAGTATGTATGCAATTACCGTCACCTGTTGCCAGTAGCCGAAGCACTGATTACTCAGATTGACCTCTGCAAGAACCAAATTGGCGTTTCCTTGTTTGTACAAACAGTTGTACACTTCTGTAAATTTGTTGTTTTGTTTGCACACTCTTTGTTGTACATAGTTATATGTATACACTGTTACATCTCACACCATTGGGGTCCAAACTAAATGGGGAGGATGAAGACCAGCTTGTCATGTGACGACGTGATGATGCGGTTACGTGGAGTGTTACAGAGGTCGAGCTTGGCAAAATTACCCTGCACCTTGGGCAGAGCAAGTGAGTTAATTAGAGTTCATATGTTTAGTTAATAAATCTCCCGTTTGTTCAAGTCCTTTGTGCAGTCGTTGATTTAACAGACCACACAGAACTATGCATTGTTCATTGAGCAGTCAACCTTTTCAGGGATGTGTCAGCTTTTCTGCCTTTTGTAGGTTTCCATGCATATTAGTGGCGTATTCAAACAATCTAACCCCAGCTTAAACATTTACAGAGGAGGAATTCTCTTACTTTGTAAATATTTACATTTTTACCTGTTGGGTGAGAGTGCTGGCGACATCTCTTTTCAGACAAACATCTTGTGAGAGAGACTAGAACTAGGGAACACAGTTTAAAGCTCAGGGATCTCCCATTTAAGACGGAGATGAGGAGAATTTATTTGCTCTCAGAGGACAGCTAGAATGTGGAATCCTCTTACCCAGTAAGTAGTGAAGGAAAGGGGCGGGATTTTCCTTTGGCCGACATGGAAATCGGAAACACGATTGGGCGGAGAATCGGTTCCGAAGCCAAAATCGCGGTAAGCACCGATTTAACGCCAAATCGCAATTCTCCATCACCTTGACAATGGCGTCAATGCATTCCGGAACGCACGCACAGTAAACACCGTTTGCATATTATTAGGGTGGGGTGCCTGACCTAATACTCCGGGGCCTCCGCGATTCTCTGCCTCTGATGAGCGAAGTTCCCGATGGCATGGTTCACATCTGCTTTTAAAAATCGTGGAACTGGTGTTGGGCCGCAGAGGTAGAGAGAGGATGTATAGAAAATGTCCAACATCTCCATAGTTCGCTGGCAGTTTTGCTGCTGGCTGGGGGGCTTCTGCCAGGGCCGGGGAGAGTAACAGGGGGTTGCCAAGAGGTGGGATGTGGAGGGGGGTGGATGGGCAAGGAACACAATTGCTGCAGCCCGCAAGGCAGCCATGCAGCTGCGCACACTGCTAACAGCCCACTGTGAACTTAGTGCCACGGGTCATACAGATCCCACCCCACGGCACCCCCCTAAGTGCCCTCTGGCCCCAGGCAATCCATCAGCTGTATGGGCGTGCTCCAGCACAACCAGTGCCATCTTGGTGGTTGGGATGGTGTGTGTGGGGATCGTAATGTGTATATGCGGCTGCAGCTTGTCAGTCTCGCGAGTGTCAATCACAGACCCGGCGAACCCTGCACCATTTTTCATTGGAATGGATTGTGCTCCACACGTGCCAGTGCTAGTCCCTCCACAGTAACGGAATCGATCCATGTGCGGCGCCAGTTTTGCTGTCGTGAAAGTCCACAAATTCTGCATTGGTGTCAACACTTAATCTCAGAAACAAGATGGTCCCGGTTTGTATTCCCAGCTTGGGTCACTGTCTGTGCGGAGTCTGCACGTTCTCCCCGTGTTTGCGTGGGTTTCCTCCGGGTGCTCCGGTTTCCTCCCGCGGTCCAAGGATGTGCAGGTTAGGTGGATTGGCCATGATAAATTGCCCTTAGTGACCAAAAAAGGTTAGGTGGGGTTAGACGAAATAGAGTGGAGGTATGGGGATAGAGTGGAGGTGTGGGCTTAGGTAGGGTGCTCTTACAAAGGGCCGGTGCAGACTCGATGGGCCGAATGGCCTCCTTCTGCACTGTAAATTCTATGAATTCTATGACGAGTCCCTCCCAGGGTCTGTGAATATGTTTAAGGTTGAGTTGAATAGATTATTGATGATTAAGGGATCGAAGGTTATAAAGGGTAAACAGGAAAGTGGAGTTGAGGCCACAATCAGATCAGCCAGGGTCTTATCAAATGACGGAACAGACCCATGGGCCAATGGCTTACTTCTATGTATGTGCAGTTCCTTACAGGGCAATGGTTTTTAACCCTTTTTGGTTAACCTATAATATATTGTGAAATTCTGTGGAACCCCCAACTCTTTCTCCCTCCTCCCATCTCAACGTATATTAACAATAAAATAAAGATGAAGACAAAGTAAAACATTGCTGAATAAGTGAATGATTATTTTCATTAAACGTAAGAACAGTATTCCTTGAGAAATTGGTCCAATTTTCGAATGACCGGAAAATTGTGTGAAACCCCTGAGGGGTGCTCAGGGAACTTCATTGAAAAACACTGCTTTACTAAAGGTGTTGTTTGCAATGTGGGGGTGACGACCCAACGTTCAAAAATTGGTCACCAAAATTGATTTTGCAGATTCCCTGATCTTTTTTTCGCTGGGTAAGTGAAATACAAATTCTTTCCGCAGTACAAAGTATGACCACATGAGGCAATAAACAGATCAACGTGCCATGTACATGCAACTGGCACCAGAGTCAGTGATTGACTTCAAGCTGACTCCGACTGAGGAGACTGAGCTGCTGCACCTGACATGCGTCAGCATATTAAAAACATGCCACAAGTCAAGGGTGGCAAGATGGAACAGTGGTTAGCACTGCTGCCTCACAGCGCCAGCGCCAAGGACTCAGGTTCAATGCTGGCCTTTGCTGACTGTCTGTGTGGATCTTGTACTTTCTCCTTGTGTCTGCGAGGGTTCTCCAATTTCCTCCCACAGTCCAATGACGTGCAGGTTAGGTGGATTGGTCATGCTAAATTGCCTCTTAGTGTCGAAGGATATGGAGATTAGGTGCGGTTACAGGGATCGGGTGAGTCAGTGGGTCTAGGTAGGGTGCCCTTTCAGAGGGTCAGTGCAGACTCGATGGGCTGAATGGCCTCCTTCTGAGCTGTAGGAATTCCGTGGTTCTATGTCTGTAAGGTTGCCACCATTCTGGAGTAGCATCTCCCTGGAGTACCCAGTGCTCAGAAAAACAAGCATTTTGTTGCTATTGCCTATCACAACCACCTACATGTGCGAGATGGGTTTTCCATTTTGACAAAGTGAAAACAAAGCAAAGGAAGCGGCTGAACTCTGAGCCTGATAGGCGCTTACCCTTTCATCCGGTGAACCTGATTGGACTGAGATCATGAGGACTAAACAGGCTGATCTGTCACATTAAGTAAGTGAATGTGGCACACAGGCATGTACAGTGAAATATACGTGACATTTCATTTTCTCATCACTCTGTCTTTTCTAAAGTTGATGGATTGCATCTCCAATTAGATTTATGGTTATTATTGGCTCGCACATGTGAACCATTTGATTAAAGTGGGTGGCCTGAAAAAAGTTTGCAAACCACTGTTCTCGAGTAACACCACTACATCTCCAGCCAGACAGGAGCCAGGCAATATAAATGCGGTTTTACCTGGCAGGAACCTGAACTGAAGTTGCAGTGACCTTGTGATCTTGTCTAGATATTGAAAATTCCTATTAATCCAAGTCTCAGTCTAAGTCTCACTGTGATAATGCAAACCAGAGGTGACACTCTGATTTTATCCTAGTCTTCTTAGATTAAAAATATTCTGAAGAAAATATTCAAAAGCTCTTTCTAAAGTAAAGATCATTTTGTAGAAATGCAGGCCTTTCATCAGTAGATGGTGCTGTGTGGGAGTTGCGAAGTAAGTCCAGTTTCCCCACATCCTTCTTGTTCATTAGAACTTTCATTGTTTGGATCAGCTGAAATAAGAGTCTAGTAGCGAGATGTCTGCTGTTCGGACGAGCAAGTGAGTTATATTGTTTGTCATTTTGTGTGGATTGGATTTATATATTATTATTCCTTTGAATGTCTTGAGCTTTCGTGTTTATAATATCTCTATTTTACATAATTTAATTTTATTATATATGTCTGGTCTCTCCTGATTCGCTGTTTTTTAAAATTGTACAGGTGTGGCAAACTGGTAAATGCTAAATGGTACAGAAAAATCATCCATTTAATTGAGCATGTTAATTTTCACGGTTGTTTATTTTAATTGTTTTTTGAAAAAGCAATCATCAGAGTGACCCATTGGAAGTAGCAATTGACCATACTGTAACAAATGTCTTCATGTTCCCACTGTCTTATCTGCATCTTTTATTATCCAGGAAAGACAATAAATTTCCCAATAAAACAAATCAACTTTCAGACGAGTCTGCAATTAGTCTCAGAAATTTTATGATGAACAAAAATCATCATGTTTCACACCAAAGCAAACAGTTGGCAACTTTATTTGTTAATTTCTGTCCTCTTCCTGTTACAACCCCCGCGGAGGTCATGGGGTGTAGACCATCCGGCTCTCCATGACCTCAACAGAGTACGAACTTCCCCGGTAATGGGGTGGGTCACCCCCTTTAACAAGGGGAGCCTGCATAGCATACAAACGGCCCGAGATCACCTGACCCCCCCCCTCCCACACCGCCGTTCCACCAGGCACAACCACCCCCCTCATGACAAGGCATACTATTTGGATGAAGAAGATAGCTCCTATCAGCAGCTACACTGCGTAGCGGCACCATGGTTGGCACCGATCAAGGTCACACTTCATGTAAACGGGTACTGAATACAGATGGAACTGGATACCAGAGCAGCGGTCTCAGTTGATGAGCCATCGAATGTTCGGCAAAATCCAGGTGGGCATCCAGATGTTGGCTCTACGGGACACCAACGCCCAACTGGCGATGTATACGGGGGAGCCATTGGTAATTGCAGGTACCTCAGTAGTTCCGGTCACATATGGACTTCAATCGACAAATCTATTGTTGGTGGTGGCATGTGGGAGGCAGACGAAGTTTGCTGGGCCGCAGACTAGTTGCAGTAGCTCCGCTTGGATTGGCAGCGTGTCTGCTGTGTGTGCCCGCATGGACCAGCAGGGGTCTTGCAAAATTCCCCAATGTTTTTCAGTAGGGCCTGGGCACCATAAAAGGGGTAATGCCCAGGGTTAGTGTTGATCCGTTGGTGCAACAATCCATTTTTTATGCTGGACCAGTCCCGTACACACTGAGGTTGAAAGTGGATATAGAACTGGATCGTTTGGAACGCTTGGGCATTTTACACCCTGTACATTTCTCTGACTGGGCAGCCCCAATTGTACCCGTGATGAAGTCTGATGGCTCTGTACACCTTTGCGGCGACAGCAAGATGACGGTTAACTGTGTCTCTCGTCTGGACCGTTACCTGGTTCCACGCATTGAGGATTTATACTCTAAACTCAATAGTAGTCGCACCTTTACGAAATTAGACATGAGCCACCCACATCTCCAGCTGGTTTTGAATCCTGCCTCCCAACGGTTTGTGCCGATCCATACGCACTGAGGGCTATATGAATATACCTGGTTGCCTTTTGGGTCTCCTCGGCATATGCTATCTCCCAGCGGGTAATGGCGAACATCCTGCAGGGAGTCGCAGTCTACCTGGTCGACATGTTGTTTACAGGCTCCTCTGACCAGGAGCATCTACAGAACCTGGCTGAAGTTCAAAGGTATTTTGAGGAGGCTGTCGTTTATCTACGCTGGGAGAAATATGTGTTCCATATGGCATATTTAGGATACCGTGTGGACCATCAAGATTTGCACCCCATCCAGGACTAGGCAGGCCCCTGTGGCGGAGGGTCCAATGGAACTTTGTTCTTTCTTGGGACTTGTAAACTACTACGGGAAATTCATCCCCAACCTGACGACCATATTAGCCCCATTCCATCAACTGGTGAAAAATGGCCAGCTGTGGGAATGGGCTCAACCTCAATGGGCGGCATTTTCTGAGGTAAAAGACGGCTCTCATCATCCAAATTGTTGACCCATTTGGACCCAGCCAAACCATTCATACTGACGTGCCACGCGTCTCCTTATGGGGTTGGGCTATCTTCACCCACCGCATGGATGACTGGTCGGAGCGACCCATTGTGTTCGCCTTCAGGAGGCTTGCCGATGCAGAATGAACCTATGCATAGATCGAGAAAATGGCCATCATTTCTGGAGTGAAGAAGTTCCACCTGTTTGTCTATGGACTTGCGTTACAATGTTCACAGGACACAAGCCTTTGTTATGTCTGTTCAGAGAGAACCGGATGATCCTTCTTGACGTCTGCTCAGATCCGGCATTGGACCCTGCTACTGGCCGCATGGAGTATGTACTAGAACACCGTTCAGGGGTGAAGATTCCTCATGCAGATGCTTTGAGCTGCACGGTAGCACAAGTGGTTAGCTCTGTGGCTTCACAGCGCCAGGGCCCAGGTTCGATTCCCTACTGGGTCACTGTGTGGGGAGTCTGCACGTTCTCCCCGTGTCTGCGTGGGTTTCCTCCGGGTGCTCCGGTTTCCTCCCACAGTCCAAAGACGTGCCGGTTAGATGGATTGGCCATGATAAATTGCCCTTAGTGACCAAAAAGGTTAGGAGGGGTTATTGGGTTACGGGGATAGGTATATGCCTCCAGACCCTGCTAAGATAATACCCTAATGCCTTCTCCTGGTGAAGGGAATGAGGGGCAACTCGTGCCAGTCTGCCGCTGCAGACGACACTCCAGACTTGGAGGGGCGCAGGCGCGGAGATCACGGGGTGTGGACCATCCGGTTCTGGTCCAAATGAGCTTCCCTGGTAACAGGGTGGGACTTCCCCTAGGGGAGCCCAAGTAGTAAAAACCCCGACCTGAGTGTAAGTCGAGTAAGAGACCCTTCGGGGAGTAGAAAGAGTTAGTGTCGGTGTCAATAAACCAATATTTTTGCATTCTACCCTTCGTTCCATGTATGTTCACTGTGCGGAATCTACACTTTCCCTCTGGGGATGTCTTTGTGCTTGTGAATCTGTGAGCATCAGAGCGTTTTCAGCAGTAATATTAAAGGTTTTAAGGATAATTGGATTATTTCTGTAATTGTAATAAGAAATATACTCATGAGGGAAATAATTCATTATAAACAAATAGTTTATAACATTGGCATGTGTAAATACTAAGATTTAAAACACTTTTTTTCAAACCATGAAGATTTATGGATAATTATCTTAGCAACCAGTTCAGTGGTTGATTCTGATTTAATTTCACCTGTATATTTAATTGTTTAAATAAATGCATTTGGACTGTTTTGCAAATGTTAGAGCTAAAAGGATATTCACTTTTAACACACTGCATCCTGGGATGTGGTTATTGCTCTATTTTTGTAATCAATTCCAACCTGATCCTGACTACACATAGCAGGCATAAACACCAGGATCGGTAGATAATGAACAAAGTTCGGAACAAAGGACAAGTTAGGCAAGAGGACTGACTCTAATCCTTATTCCTCTGTTGATGTAACCCAGGCTGAAGTCAGCTACCATAAATGTAAATGTCGCCATAGTCTGATGATCATAGACTTCTCTCCCCTTTGAGGGGGAGAGCTGACTGGTGATGATTTAAGCTGAGGGTAACCATACCTCAGGCAAGGGTCAAGGTTGAGAAGGCGGGGCCTTCATGAATAACCTCAGCAGGTACGGGAATTGAACCCGTGCTCTTGGTGTCGCTCCGCATCACGAACCAGCCGTCCAGCCAACTGAGCAGCTAGCACAACACCAATCATTGAACAAACATTGGACTTTCCTGCTTTTTATGATTTGGTTTTACATTAGGTTTATTAATTGTGCTATGTGGATGTAATATAGTCAGTTGTTATCGTTTTTACAGTTAACCTTTATGAAGGGGAGGAGACAATCACCTGGAGAAAACAAGTCTCCAGTGTAGAATGCCCCTGAAGTGGTCTCTATTGCAGAAAGGAGGGTAAAGGGTTCAGATATTGAATTACATTCTTGAACTTCAAAACAAATTGACACTCATGAACTTTAGTATTTTGTTAATGTTAATGGTTAACGGTGCACAAATGATTTCCAGCCACTAGTCTCTCATTAACCCTGAGCTAACTAATTTTTACAAAGCAATTATACAATGAAGTCTCACAATTACTCGAACTGCTTACTTATATTCTGAATGATAATGATTGTCGAATTAGTTAAAAGAGAGGAAATACACTCTAGCACCAGAATACAACAAGGAGTGATTAATATTTTTCTGAAATTTGTGTGATCCTGGGTGGGATTCTCCCATTCGGTGGCAGAGTGTCCACACCGTCGGAAACACCGTCACGTTTCACGACAGCGAGAACAGGCCGCTGGGAGTACCGATTCTGGCTCCTACAGGGGCCCAGCGCGGCGCTGGAGTGGTTTACGCCGCATGCACGGTGGCCTCCCTCAACGCAGCTGCCCCGACGCAACATGGCGCAGGAGTTCCGGGGCTGGCGCGGAAGAATGTCGGCCCGGGCAGCAAGAGGCCAGCCCGCCAATTGGTGGGTCCCGACCAGCGCTGCGCCAAACGCGCCGCCGCCAATGGCACCGATTCTCCGCTCCGCGGTCGGGGTGGCGTGGCCTGGTTGCAGGGATTCTCTGGCCCGGCTCCGGGCTGCGAGAATCCCGCCCATAGGCTGTGATTTTCCCAAAAGGGAACAAAGTCCCCTAGTGAGAGCATTTAGCTGCGTATTTCTCAGTGCCGAGATTTACATGGCTATTCAAAGCGACTCACTTCGAATACGGGGCCTAAACGAGTAACAGGCGGCCGAGGCCGCCCATAGCCCCATTTTGTACAATGGGAATCTGTGCTTTTTGCCATTTTGGGCGGGATTCTCCTTGCAACATCTCGTGAGATTGCGTTGAATCTCACGAGGCAGTGCGAGCTGGGTGAAACCTGGGAGCAGGGTCTCCCGGCTCTCTCTGGCCACGCTGTGCCATCGCAAGCTGCTTTTCCAGTGCAGCACGGCTGGAAGATTGTGCCCATGAAGTCCCATTGTGGTGGTATGGAATGCTTCAGTCCTGATGTAGAAAATAGGCCCTTTGAGACTACTCCACCATGCAACTTGATTATGCCTGATCCTCGATCTAAACACCACACTCCCACTCACTCCCCATACCCCTTAACACCTTCAGAGTCCAGAAATCTATCTATTTCCTTCTTAAATATATTCAGCGACATGGCCCCATAGCCTTTTGCGGTAGAAAATTCCACAGGGTCACTACCCTGAAAAGGTTCCCCCTCAACTCAGTTCTAAATGGCCTACCCCAATATCTGAAATTGTGACCCCCTGTTCTAGACCCCTCCAGCCAGAGGGAAAAACATCCCTGCATCCAGTTTATCCAGCCCTGGCAGAATTTTATACTATTCAATTAGATCCCCTCTCATTTTTTTTAAGTTCCAGTGAATACAAGCCTAGTTGACTAGTCTCGCCTCATACGATAATCTTGCTATCCCAAGAATCAGTTTGGTGAACATTCGATGCACTCCCTCTGTGGCAAGTACATCCTTTCTTGGGTAAAGAGACCCGAATCTGTACACAATACTCTAGGTGTGGTCTTACCAATGCCCCGTACCGCTGCAGTAAGGCATCCTTCCTCCTGTTCTCACTCTTTTCCAGTAAAAGGCCAACAGACCATTTGCCTTCCTAACTATTTGCTGTACCTGCATGCTTACTTTCAGTGTTACGTGGGGTTACTGGGCAGCACGGTAGCACAGTGGTTAGAACTGTTGCTTCACAGCTCCAGGGCCCCAGGTTTGATTCCCGGCTTGGGTCACTGTCTGTGCAGAGTCTGCACTTTCTCCCAGTGGCTGCGTGGGATTCCTCCGGGTGGTCCGGTTTCCTCCCACCAGTCCCAAAGGTCGTGCTTGGTAGGTGAATTACACATTCTGAATGCTTCCAACTGATCAAGTTGGCGAAGTTCTGAAGGACATATCTACCGGACTAGACCTGTGAAAGGTGAGGAAACCAACAAGAAGGAAAAACCTACCAGAGCTTGTCCTGATCAATTTCCCTGTTGCAGATCCATCTGTCCGTGTGCACATTTCCTTTTTTGTCTGTTCTTAGTTTATGCTATGTCCCGAGAATTGTTGGTTAGAATGATTAAATCCTCGCTTGTTTGTGGCAGCTGGAAATGGTTCGGGTCGGGTCCTGCCATTGTTGGCTCAGTTGCTTTTGAGCAGGCTCCAGCCCCAATGTGCGGTGTTCAACGACAAATGATGGCTGCCTACAAAAGTGCAGGTCGTCAAGGCCTGATCCCAAGAATTTCAGGGTGTTTTTATGGAGGCAATGGAGGAGCAGGAGTGGGTTTTTACAATCGAGAAAGAGAGAGCACTGTCCCTGGCGGGAGCCCGCCATATGGTTGAGTTCCTCCTGCGTGGCCTGTCGTCCATCCAAATGGAGTCGGGAGAGATGGAATCGGGAGAGAGACGGGGTGTAACAGGAGCGAGACGGGGGTAACAGGAGAGAAGTGCTTCTGAGCCCAGTCTCGAGCCCCCCCCCCCCCCCCCTGTCAGCCTGAGCCGAGGTTGTTGATCACCTAGGTTCTGATGTGACGGTATGGTGGAAGTAATGGGGCGTAATTCTCCGAAATGGAGACACAGTCCCGACGCCTGAGTGAAAACCGGAGTGTTTCACTCCGGCGTCGGATGGCATTCCCAGCCCCCTATCCACCCGCCCCCGGGGGGCTAGGAGCAGCGTCGCGTATTTTACACACGCTGCGTCAATGACGCGGCCGGCGTCGCGTAAATGATGTCACTCACGCATGCGCGGTTGCTGTCCTCCCCGAGGCTGCCCTGCAAGAAGATGGCAGATGGGTCTTGCGGGGCGGCGGAGGAATGGAGGTCCTCTTTTGAGAGGCCAGCCCGCCGATCGGTGGGCACCGACCGCAGGCCAGACCCCATCGGAGGACTCCCTCGGTGCAGGAACCCCCCCCCCCCACAGGCCGCCCCTCCCCCCCCCCCAGAATTTCTGCTCAGTTCCTGCCGGCAACGACCAGGTGTGGATGGCGCCGGCAGGAACCTGTCTTGTTGGGGCGGCAGCTCGGCCCATCCGGGCCGGAGAATCGCCGCTCGCCTTTTGCAACCGGCGAGCGGCGATTCTCCGAGCGGCCAGGTGTGATTCTCCCGGTGCTGGTTTGGGGGGGGGTGGGAGAATTGCGTGCGGGTGTTGGGGCAGCGTGGTGGGACTCGCGCAGCGCCCCGCCGATTCTCACACCCGACGTGGGGGGGAGAATTCCACCCACGGTGTCTTGTGCTTCGATCGTTGTAGTCCGTGAGAGATCCTGAAGAGTGCTCATTGAGATCCTGATCCTGCCTCATCCTTGATTTTGGCTTTCTTTGTACGCCAGTGAAGAAGTAGAAGTCTTTATCCTGAGGACTGCCTTGCATTTCTGCATCTCGGCCATTATCCTGGACTTGGCTCCCTATTGATCATGTTATTGTCAGCTTGCTATTGTCAATTTTTTCCAATTACAGGGAAGTGAATGATGTGGGTGGGACGGCCCGTGATGCACGATCAATTACACAAAGACGAGAGTAGGATGTAATCGAGGCTTTATTATACTGAGATGTGTGGCCTCCTACAGCAGCTGACGAAATGGCTGTGTACTGGATGCACACCTATTTATACTCCGCCTACTGGGCGGAACCAGCAGGCAGGGATCTACCCCCGTACCTGTAGTACAGGGGCCTTACCGTAAAGCACCTATATCAACATCCTATATATACATCAGTGGTGACAACCATATTCACCCCCTGTTTAAAAAATGAGTCCGGCGGGGATGGTGGAGAACTATATACAGAAAGTTGTGTTTTAAAAGTACAGATAATATTACAAATTCAGGCGGTCCGGTGCCTTGATCTGTCGTCTAGAGCGTCGCAGTGCTGGTGGCGACTCCGGCGGCGGCGGCTTGGTCTTCAGTGACTTCGGGAGCGTGTCGAAATCCTCTTCATCCCCGGGTTTGAGCAAGGGGAGGACGGATTGTTCCGGAGTGGGTGCTGCGGTGGCGTGTGCCGGGGGAGGGGTGGGTGGTGCCGGGGCATGGGGGGAGGTGTGGAACCAGTTGGTGCCAGGTCCCTGAGGGAGACTGTGTCTTGGCGGCCGTCGGGGTACGCTACGTAGGCGTACTGCGGGTTGGCGTGAAGTAGCTGTACGCTCTCAACCAATGGGCCCGCCTTGTGGAGTCGGACGTGTCTGCGGAGGAGTAAGGGTCCAGGAGCTGCCATCCACGTTGGGAGCGAAACTCCAGAGGTGGACTTCCTAGGGAAGGCAAAGAGACGTTCATGGGGGGTTTCATTAGTCGCGGTGCACAGGAGCGACTGAATGGAGTGAAGTGCGTCGGGGAGGACCTCCTGCCAGCGGGAGTCCGGGAGATTTCTGGACCGTAGGGCCAGCTTGACGGCCCTCCAGACCATCCCATTCTCCCGCTCCACCTGCCCGTTTCCCCTGGGGTTGTAGCTGGTCGTCCTGCTCGAGGCAATGCCCCTGTTGAGCAGGTACTGGCGCAGCTCATCGCTCATGAATGAGGATCCCCGGTCGCTGTGGACGTAGGCAGGAAAGCCGAACAGAGCGAGATAGTGTTGAGGGCTTTGATGACGGTGGCAGACGTCATGTCGAGGCATGGGATGGCGAAGGGGAATCGGGAATACTCGTCGACCACACTGAGAAAGTACGTGTTGCGGTCGGTGGAGGGGAGGGGCCCTTTGAAGTCCACGCTGAGGCGTTCAAAGGGGTGGGAGGCCTTCAGCAGGCGCGCACGGTCTGACCGGTAGAGGTGCGGTTTACACTCCGTGTAGACCTGGCAGTCTCTGGTGATCGCCCTGACTTCCTCTATGGAGTAGGGCAGATTGCGGGCCTTGATGAAATGGTAATAACGTCTGACCCCTGGGTGACAGAGGTTGTCGTGCAGGGTCCGGAGTCGGTCCACTTGTGCGCTGGCACATGTACCTCGGGAAAGGGCATCGGGGGGCTCGTTGAGCTTACCAGGGCGATACAAAATCTCGTAATTGTAGGTGGAGAGCTCGATTCTCCACCTCAAGATCTTATCATTTTTGATCTTGCCCCGCTGTGTGTTATTAAACATGAAGGCAACCGACCATTGGTCTGTGAGGAGAGTGAATCTCCTGCCGGCCAGGTAATGCCTCCAATGCCGCACAGCTTCAACGATGGCTTGGGCCTCTTTTTCGATGGAGGAGTGCCGAATTTCGGAGGCATGGAGGGTGCGGGAAAAGAATGCCACGGGCCTGCCTGCCTGGTTGAGGGTGGCGGCCAGAGCAATGTCTGATGCATCGCTCTCGACTTGGCAAGAGAACGTCTCGTCGACCGCGTGCATCGCGGCCTTGGCGATGTCGGCTTTGATACGGTTAAAGGCCTGGTGAGCCTCGGCCGTCAGAGGAAAAATAGTGGATTGAATGAGTGGGCAGGCCTTGTCCGCATAGTTTGGGACCCACTGGGCGTAATACGAAAAGAACCCCAGGCAACGTTTGAGGGCCTTAGGGCAGTGGGGGAGGAGGAGTTCCATGAGGGTGCGCATGCGATCGGGGTCAGGCTCCAGAACTCCGTTCTGGACCACACAGCCGAGGAGGGCTAAGCGGTTTGTGCTGAACACTCACTTCTCCTTGTTATGCGTGAGGTTGAGGAGAGTGGCGGTGTGGAGAAATTTGGCAAGGTTGGCATCATGGTCCTGCTGATCGTGGCCGCAGATGGTGACTTTGTCCAGGTATGGGAAAGTGGCCCGCAGCCCGTACTGGTCAACCATTCTGTCCATCTCCCGTTGGAAGACCGAGACCCCGTTGGTAACGCCAAAGGGAACCCTAACAAAGTGGTAAAGGCGGCCGTCTGCCTCGAATGCAGCGTATGGGCAGTCCACTTTGTGGATGGGGAGATGGTGGTAGGCAGATTTTGGGTCTACTGTCGAGAAGACCTGGTAGTGTGCAATCTGATTGACCATATCAGATCTGCGTGGGAGTGGGTACGCGTCGAGCTGCATGTACCGATTGATGGTCTGACTGTAGTCAATGACCATCCTGTTTTTCTCCCCAGTTTTGACCACTACCACTTGGGCTCTCCAGGGGCTGTTGCTGGCTTCGATGATGCCTTCCCGAAGCAGCCGCTGGACTTCAGACCTGATGAAGGTCCTGTCCTGGGCGCTGTACCATCTGCTCCTGGTGGCGATGGGTTTGCAATCCGGGGTTAGGTTTGCAAAAAGGGAAGGTGGGTCGACCTTGAGGGACGCGAGGCCGCACACAGTAAGGGGTGGTAGTGGCCCGTCGAATTTCAGGATTAGTCTCTGGAGGTTGCACTGGAAGTGCAGGCCGAGTAGCAAGGCAGCGCAGAGGTTGGGGAGGACGTAAAGGCGGAAGCCGCTGAACTCCACGCCCTGCACAGTGAGAGTGGCGATGCAGTACCCCTGGATCGCCACGGAGTGGGACCCAGAGGCCAGGGCGATTCTCTGGTTAGCGGGGTGTACTGCGAGGGAGCAGTGGCTTACCGTATCGGAGTGAATGACGCTCTCTGCTCCCATAGTCCAGCAGGAAGGAGATCTCGTGCCCGTTGACCTTCACTTTAGTTGAAGCAGTCGCGAGGTTGTGTGGTCGAGACTGGTCAATCGTGACCAAGGCGAGACATGGCTGGTCGTTGGTGGTTGCAGGCGATGAGCGGCCGGATGAAGTGCCCGACGGGCATCGGTCCTGAGTCGGGTAAGATGGTGGCGCCCGCGGGCTGCACATGTCGTGGGGGAAGCAAGATGTCGGCGCCCTTTGGTCCTGGAAGGAACAAGATGGCGGCGCCCACGGGCTGCTCATGTTGTGAGTCGGGCAAGATGGCGGCATCTACTGGCCGCACGTGGTCCTAGAGGGGAAGATGGTGGCGCCCACTGGCTGCAAGTGGGGGGTGCCGGAACAATAGCGGCGATTGAGCGGGCCTGGCACACTGCAGCAAAATGTCCCTTCTTGCCACAGGCCTTGCAGAGGGCGCTCCGCGCCGTGCAGCGCTGTTGGGGGTGTTTTGATTGCCCACACAAGTAGCATTTGGGCCACCCGGGGTTGGTTGGCTGCCGCGCGTCACAGGCGTGGGATTGGCTGAGGGCGGTCGCTGATGGGATCCACGATGGGGCGGCCGTCTTCAGAGTCCACGATGCACGGGGGGGTGGGCCGCACGGTCAGGGCCATAGGCCTAAATGTTGCGTGATGCGACCGTAAGTGAAAGCGCTAGTTGTTTGGTCGCTGCGAGGTCAAGCGTGGCCCCCTCTAAGAGGCACTGGCGGATGTAGTCAGACCCTATGCCCGTAACAAATGCGTCTCTCATTAGCAAATTTGAGTGTTCCGTGGCCGAAACGGCCTGACAGTCACAGTCTCTAACTAGGGGGAGCAGGGCGCGCCAGAAATTTTCCACCGACTCACCGGGAAGTTGACGCCGCTGAGCGTAGTTTTCCTTTAGTCGCACCATGGCCTCTGCGTAGGTCGGAGGGTCCTGGACAAGTGGAAAGACGTTGGCGCTCAGCCGCGTGTAAAGGATCTGGAGCTTCTGTGCTTCTGGAATTGGGTCTGGCGCAGACCCGATGGCTAGCCTGTTTTGAAGCGTACAATGTTCAAAATCCTTTTTGGCGTTGTCTGCTTGCGGATGCAGCTGTAGGCGATCCGGCTTGATGTGGAGGTCCATCTTCTGAAAAACTGTGTAATAAATTTATTACACTGAGATGTGTGGCCTCCTACAGCAGCTGATGAAATGGCTGCTGTACTGGGAGCACACATATTTATACTCCGTCTACTGGGCGGAACCAGCAGGCAGGGATCTACCCCCGTACCTGTAGTACAGGGGCCTTACCGTAAAGCACCTATATCAACATCCTATATATACAATATATACATCAGTGGTGACTACCACAGCCTGTATCGTTGATTATCCTGATTTAACAAGTTCCTATCACGTTAAACCGAATGTTGATTTGTGCACAGTCTTTATTCTTACCCTAAATGTATTCGAGCTATATATTGCCTGATGATCCTTGTGGTGGAGGAATGTAAGTGCTTTTTGATGGCTGTTGAAGTACTACTCATCCCATCTCTTTCTGGATGCTGATCACTTTTTGTTTTGAATTCAGATTTCTAGTGGTTACAGATATCCTCTAAAATTCAAGTTGTACAATTGTAGTTCAGGCAGCTAAAGACTATATTGTTCTCTGTATTATTACAGAATGGCAGCAACGGAGAAGCAGATCCTCTGTGTTGGGCTAGTCTGTTTGGACATTATTAATGTGGTCGAAAAATTTCCAGTTGAAGATACAGACACACGGTAAATAATATCATCAATGAGTTCAAAGTTTTTAACCTTTAGCAATTTTATTAGAATCAATTAACTAATTTTAAAAATTCTGATTTTTACTGCTTTTCATCGGAACTTTGTCATATTTGCTATCGCATGAAGTTTCCCGGAATGTGGCAAGGTTTTGTTTTCTTCAGTCACCCCTTTCAATTGAACTGGGATTACCCTCTTGTTTTCTATCTAGTGGATTGGCATAAATGAAAAAGAAAAATATATTTACATTTATATGGTGCCTTTCATGACCTGAGAATGTCCCGAAATGCAACAGAACTCATGAAATACTTTTGTAATATAGTATACGTGGCAACCAATTTTCACATTGCAGGGTCCCAAAAATAATGTGTTATTGACCAGATAACCTGTATTGCTGATATTGGCTATGTATGAATGTTGGCCAGTATACGGGGAACCTCTCTGCTCTTTTTTTAAAAAGAAAAGTGCCATGGGACCTAGTTTAGCAACTTATCTGAAAGGCACCTTTGACACTACAGCTAGTACTCAGTTCTGACTCAGCGTATCTAATTGGGGCTAGAATCCATTGAGTGCAAAAATGCCATAAACCTATCAAAAATAAAACTGGAAAAAATGATTTTGAAACTACATAACCAAATTTCACTTCTTAACTTTTTAGATGTTTGTCTCAGAGGTGGCAGAGGGGCGGGAATGCCTCCAATACATGTACAGTTCTGTCAATACTTGGTGCTCCCTGTGGATTCATGGGCTCCTTGGCACCTGGACGTGTTTCAGAGTAAGTTCGAATCATTGGGCGTGATTTAATGGAAAGAAAACTCCTGTTTTGGGCGTGTTTAATGGGGTGTTTCTCGGCGCATGCAGCACCGAGAGCGACGGCGCTATCAAATGGGACTCTCTTTGCTTCGGGCTTCGCCGAGAAAGACTCTGCTGAAGCCACACTAACTTTAATTTCCTGTACAGATAAGCTCAGCCATTTTGTAATGCTGCCCCTCAGACTACCCACCTAGTTCTCTGCACCCCTAGTGCCCCAACCTACCCGTTAGGGGGTCCTCAAGCCCGCTCCCCATCCCCATCCCACCTCAGAAGGGCAGGGCACTAACTGTTCACTTAAATGAGGGCGAGATCCAGATTGCGATGCCAAGGTTTAACGGCCTCATTGCAACACTGAGTTGGGTGGCACGGTGGTTAGCACTGTTGCTTCACAGCTCCAGGATCCCACGTTCGATTCCCGGCTTGGGATACTGTCTGTGTGGAGTCTGCACGTTCTTCCCGTGTGTGCGTGGGTTTCCTCTGGGTCCCGGTTTCCTCCCACAGTCCAAAGATATGCAGGTTAGGTGGATTGGCCATGATAAATTGCCCTTAGTGCCCAAAAGGATTGGTGGGGTTGCTGGGTTGCGGCATGGGTTGGAGGCGTGGGCTTAAGTGGGGTGCTCTTTCCGGAGGCCGGTGCAGACTCCAAGGGCCGAATGGCTTCCTTCTGCACTGTAGATTCTATAATTCTATCTCCCCCATTATTTTTATTGCATCACAAAGCATTTTTGTACATTGATGTCAGCGTGACACACTTCTAAAAGTGTTCTTTATGCTGAATGATATTTCAGACATATTTGTTGTTTGGTTTGTTTAAAATTAATGTATGGATAGCCTCTATGATGGCATGGATCACTAGGGTTGTAATCCACGAAAGACTTGTATATAGATTCCTAAGTGTAATGAGATGGCTAGAAAATTATTATACCTCATTTGTGTACAGGAAAAATAAATTTAACTGATCAAATCATGAAATGGAATCTCCAAGTTTTAATTGTTTAATTTTTGCTGTAAAAAGAGACCTATTGAAACTTTTTGTCTTTGACTTATCAGAACATGAACAGGCATAAGAATGCCAAATTTCAAAGGAGTCAACAATTTATACTGCATGAGAAAAAATTGCGGACTGGTTGGCAAGTTGTATCTGGTCGATGTATTGCCATGGTCTAAGGTCAATGAGCAACGGAACAATCTCCCCCCTCCCTCCTGCCCACTCACCTTTGTTTAATTCAAAAATGGTGCAGTGTGCAATGCCAGGACATGTCCCTTTTTCCTGCAGAGGACATGTCCCTGAATGTGATTATATGTAGCTTCTAGCAAACGTACGTGAGCCACATTGCCAGCCCAAGGGCGGAATTTTACAGCCCCAATGCAGCAAGCTGTAAAGTCCATTGGTCGCGATTCTCCGCTCCCGCGACTAAGTGCCCACGCTGTCGTGAACGGCGTCGAGGTTCACGACGGCGCGAAGCGGCCCCGATCTCAACCGATTCAGGGCCCGAAAATGGGCTAGGATCGGGGCCGCGAGAAAATCCCCCCGGGTGTCGTGAAAGCAGCCTCATCAGCGCGCGCCGGGCTTTGGCGCAGGCGCGTAAATGACGCGGCCGGCGCCGCGTAACTGCCGTCACCCGCGCATGTGTGGTTGCCGTCCTCCCCGAGGCCGCCCCGCAAGAAGATGTCGGATGGATCTTGCGGGGCGCGGAGGAAAGGAGGTCCTCCTTCAGAGAGGCCGGCCCGCCGATCTGTGGGCACCGATCGCGGGCCAGACCCCATTTGAGGCCCCCCCCGGTGCAGGCCCCCCCCCCCCCCCCCCCCCCACAGGCCGTCTCCCCAGCGTTCCCGCGCTGTTCCCGCCAGCAGCGACCAGGTGTGGACGGCGCTGGTGGGAACCCGTCGTATTGGGCAGTCCACTCGGCCCATCCGGGCCGGAGAATAGCGGGGATAGCGGAGAATCACCATTTTGGGTGTCTCGGGCGATTCTTCGGCCTGCGCCGCGCAGAACACGATGGGGCCGTTCTCGCCGCTTGGGTGAATCGTGGGAGGGCGTCGGACCGGCAACGCGTGGAAAAATGGCGCGCCAGGCGATTCTCCCAACCGGCGCGGGAGCAGGTTTGGCAGGACAGGAAGATGTCTGCAGGAGGGGCAGTAAAATTCCACCCAAACTGATCATCTTAAATTGGTGTTGGTGTAATCTTAGCACATTTGGGATTGTTCAACACGTGTTCAATTGCAGTATCACATCTAACATTAAACATTATGCTCTGGGTTTTGGAAGCTCAGGCTGCTTGAGTACAGTGAGTACTCAGCCTATTGCGAATTTGAATCACAATGCACTCGAAATGGTGAAAGTACACTAAAGTGTCCAAAGATTGAGGATTTTTATGAAAAGGTAACTAAGTCTTGCATTTTCCGATTAAAAAATCTCAAATTCCATTATTTTGAATAAAGCATTTTTGCGTCTTTATTACCCTTCAGTAAAAATTGGACAATTTTGCCTTGTAATGAATTGAACTCTGTACTAAACCCCAGAGTATGAACATTCTTGTTGGCGAATAACCTTATTGACGAAATGGACAATCACTAATTTAGAATACAAACTACCAAAATGTATTTATCAATAAAGATTCATCCTTAACATTCCACAAGTTGAAGCATGGCATGGTCTTTGCTGTAGATCCCAGGATTTCTGGAGTCTTCTATTCTTGGTCCCTAGGACCTTAATCGCTTGAGTCTTGAAGATTCTACTTTAGCCAATTTACAAATACTCTGCAGCATCGGTTTGACAGGTTGAATGTTTTCTCTTTCTCCCTCTCCCAGTCTACAGTTTCTGCTGAGTGCTGAAGGCAGCTTTCACTTTCTAATCCGAATACTGATTTCTAATATTGATCTAACACTGATAACTTGGATTCTTCCTTATCCTTATTTCCGGATTCAACAATCCCTAACCTCACTTCTGGATTCTTATGGAAATCCATAGCATGTGGTTTCTTGCTGCAAACTCTAAAGCTATATTTACTTCTGGTTTTCTTGGGGTAACATCCCAAACATTCCTGTCAACTGGCACAGCTACTGACTCCTAACTCACTCTTGGCAAGAGCCCCTTTTCGTCTGTCCTGAGACAGTGCTACCCCCTGGTGAATGCAAAGACCCCGGGCGGGATTATCCGACCCCCCGCCGGGTGGGAGATTAGTCGGGGATCGGTGTGAATTGTACATCCGCCGCCCTCCCAATTCTCCCACCCCTAAAAATCGGCGTGGCGTGAGCCGCGCCGCACGCTTCGGAGAATGGCGCGGTCCGTGCGCGACTCAATGGGCCCTGGGGCTGTGCCAAAGTCCCGCCTGTTCTATGCCGGTCCCGCCGGCGTAAATTGGAGTTGGTCCCTTACCGGCCGGACCTGGCGGCGCGGGCGGGCTCCGGGTTCTTGGGGGGGTCGCGGGGGGATCTGGCCCCGGGAGGTGCCCCCACGGTGGCCTGGCCCACAGTCGGGGCCCACCGATCCGCGGACGGGCGTGTGCCGTGGGGGCACTCTATTCCTTCCGCACTGGAGGCCGTGGTCATCCGCCATTCCCGGTGCGGAAGTGACTCCATGTGCACATGCGCGGGGATGACGCTAGCATGCGCTGGCGCTCCCGTGCATGCGCCGGCTGGCGGAGGCCCTTTGGCGTCGGTTGGCGTGGCACCAGGCCCCTATCCCACCGGCCAGCGGGGCGCCAACCACTCCGGGGCAGGCCTAGCCCCTGAAGGTGTGGAGGATTCACAGAAGTCAAAGAGGTAACTAATTCTTGAAGGTCCTCTTAGTTAAAATGTACTGAAAGGGTAAGTTGGTTATTGGTATTGTGACAGATGGGGTTATTCTGAGTTTACCAGTGCAACGGGCTGACCTATTGCTGGACAATGTCTTTGTGAGGTGTCAGGTACTGTGCCCAGAAGGTCCACAGAGACTGGGGAAGCTGAGGGGAACGAGCAAAATTCTGCATAGCTGCAGAGGGCTGAGGAAGTCCCCAAACTCCAGTAAGGATTTAGGGGGCCAAAGGAAAGCCAGTAGAATTTAAAGAGGCAGAGAAAGAGACAAAGGATAGCAAAGATGCTGGCTGAAAGCAGCAGAGATTGAAGGGAATACAACAGAGGTATGGTTGGCAGAAATCTTCTTTAAGGATTTAAATAAGGACAAAGAAAGTTTACAAGCCGGCGAGAACAAATTGAGGGAGATGCCTGACCTAGTTGAAGTGCCACAGTGGAGTGCAGCGGAAACTGAACAACCACATGGGAGCTGTGTCCCAGAAGACCTAGGGGCAGATCTGGGGAAACCCCATCCCTGAAATAAGGGAAAAATGAAAGATAATTTATGTGCCCTCAGGGAAACAGCACTTCTGAAAACCACAAGGAAATAAAAGTGAAGTCAGTGTGGATTTGCCCTCTGAAGAATAAAATAGTTAGGTGATAAATCCAAAGGTCACTGAACCCAGCAGTCCAGATTCAGAACCCACTAAAGACAAAGTGCTTGAGTGGAGCGCAGATGCCTTCCAGGGGCTAAAGGATAGTTTATCACCCATCATCAGCTAGAGATACGAATTATCAATGTGCCAGAACTAGAACTATTAATCCCATGGGTTGTGGAAACAGGAATTAAAGGGTTAAAGACTTTACAGGCAGTGCAGCAATAACAAACATTTGCACGTTAGAATCTTTGGAACAGAAAAGTTGTCTCTTCAGTAGTCTGTGAAACTTGATCCCCTCCAGGCCTCGAGCTGAATTTGAGTTTCCACTTGGCGCAAACCTCACCTGAGACCACAGATCTGTTGGCATTAAAGTTCCCAAAGCATGAAGAACAGATGCCAATGAAAATTAAAACCTGCTAGACACCACACAACTTGGATTAAACAATGGAAAAAAGGGTGGATGGTACCAGGTTTTCTAAACAAAATTCTCCCTGGGGTCAGACCCCCAAAAAATAGATTTAATTATAATTGTGCCTCATCCAAAAAGGGTGAGGAGAAACGCAAACTTTGAGTGGGATTATTGGGGCCCGGCGACCAGTAATTCCCACCCGTGTCAATGGACCTTTCCATGGTCCATGTCCCATCTGTGGCAATCTTGTGGTGGGCGCAGCTGAAGAATCCAGCCCTTTATGTATGGATGCCCGAATGAATGTATGTCTATTTTCCTTATTTTTGAATGAATATTGTAATGATATGCCTTCGACATTTCATTTCTCTGGCAGGGAGATGTTATAAAGTGCTGGAAAAATACATCAGGCCTTGTACTATCTGTGGAGAGAGAAACAGGAGTTAATGAGTGCGATTTAATGGGACAAAAACAGAGTTCCATTTTGGGCATGTTTAGTGGGGTGCTCTCGACGCTTCACCACTATTTAATGGGACTTTGCTGGTTTTTGGCCTTGGCAAGGAACGTCCCGCTGAGGCTGCACTTGCATCATTTTCTGCACTGGCGAGCAAGAAGTGTATTCGCAGATCGGTGCACCGTTTTTAATGCCACCCCAATCTTACGACCCCCTCAGCCACCCCACCATGGCCTCCAGAGCCCCCCTACTGCACCCAACCTACCTCTTAGGGGATCATCGAGCCCCCCTCACCCCACCTCTTAAGGGCAAGGCACCCCCAGGCCAGATCTCTGGCATGGGCAACCTGGCAACCAGGCCGTTGGTACTGCCAGCCTGCATGCCGGGCCGGAGAATCCCCACAACCGCGCCACGCCACCCCAATGCCGGCACACGATTCGCCGCGGCGTTCGCTGCGGGCCGCCGATTCTCCGGTCCGGATGGGCCGAGCGGCCGCTCTAAAAAGGCAGAGTCCCGCCGGCGCTGTCCACACCTGGTTGCAGCCGGCGGGAACTCTGCGCGCAGGGTCGGGGGGCGGCCTGTGTGTGGGGGAGGGGGGTGGGGGTGGGGGGGGGCTTCCGATGGGACCTGGCCCGCGATCGGGGCCCACCGATTGGCGGACCGGCCCCTTGCTCCCCGGGCCTATTTTCTTTTACGCGCCACCCCTGAACTCCCACGCCATGTTGCGTTGGGGCCGGCATGTTGAGGGAGGCCACTGCGCATGCGCGGCTTGGTGCGGCGCACAGTTCGCGCCGAGATGGGAAGCTGAAGTGGCGTGAACCGCTCCAGCGCCGTGCTGGCCCCCTGTAGGGGCCAGAATCGGTACTCCCAGCGGCCCGTTCACGCCGTGATGAAACGCGACCGTGTTTCCAACAGCGTGGAGACACTGCCGTCAAATGGGAGAATCCCGCCCATAGCCTTAATAACCAGGATCCATCTTGTTTGTCCTGCTAAGTCATTTGTAGTTGGTTGAGTGGCAAGAAAAAAGACATTATGATAGCCTCCCTCCTCTAGAATTAAAATGCAGCATCCTTTGATGGGCATCACAAGAATTTTGCACACACAGCATGCGGAATCCCTCCCTGCTGAGACATGTTGCTGGTTCCTTGAGTAGAGCCTTCAGTGCCATATGGGTCCATCTCCTCCTGCACTCTGGGAAGCCAGAAATGTTGAAGGTTGGGTGCAGTAGGGGGGCTCTCTGCTTAATAAGGTTATATTTGACGAAATCAGATGCCCAAAGGAAGAAGCCATGTGTTGAATGCATGCATTCCCGTGTCCTTGGCTAATGTTATGGAAACCTCCAAAGGATGACTGGAAGACACTGAAGCTCTAGATGTTGAGGGCCATTCTCACCTCATCTTCACTAATAATAGCCTGGCTTCAAACTTTTCTTTCATATAGTGGGCAATTCCTCCCAACAACCTATGTACACACAGCTGCTCCTACAGTATGCTGGGCTGACATTCATTCCCTGTACACTTTATGAACAGGTTGGCAGTGGTGGTGCAGGGATGGTAGTAGCAACCTTGCTGCAGTCTTCTGCCATGGTACCTCACTTACTGTGCCTGCTGCCTCACCTCTTTTTCATGCTCATCTATGATAATGCAAAATAGGTCAATGTGCTGTCAAAATGCCACATTGAACTTTTGAATGCTTTGAAAGGAGTGGAAGCCCAAAAACTATTGTCTTCAGACACTCACCGGGACCTGGGTGGTAAAGTAGAATGTACCGTAACAGGAAAGTAGAGAAAGCACTCTGGAGCATCAGTTCCAGAATGCGGACATGAAGTTCCACAGCTTTCTGCTCCTTCAATGGTCTTCGAAGGCTGCAAATGTTGTAACAGCCATAGATCACTTCAACAATAGGTGACCAGGGACCCATCTGTGCAGAAATATATTTGTTTAAATTTGGTTGTCAAAGCGAAGTTAATTTGATTGTCAAAGCTAAGTATCAATTTAACTGGAAATACTTGTTTAATATCCTTCAAATTGAATATTACCTCTGAACTCAAGCTATTAAGCAGTGGTACCTGGTCATTCACAATGTCCGTGACCTCTATCTTAGTCATCTGCAAAGGCCGAGTTAACAGGTTTCACAGAGTGAGCAATCTTTATTACCTGTCTCCTGACAACAAAAAGACAGAAAGTGTAGGTTTCAGTAGTGACCACGAGAGGAATCTTTCTGACAATTTATGAACTGCAATTAACAATGTCGGGGTGGCAGTGTGGCCCAGTGGTTAGCACTGCTGTCTCACGGCACCAAGGACCCAGGTTCAATCCTCGCCCCGGGTCACTGTCGGTGTGGAGTTTGCACATTCTTGCTGTGTCTGCGTGGACCTTATCCCCACAACCCAAATATATGCAGGGTAGGTGTCTTGGCCACACTAAATTGCCCCTAATTGGAAAAAATTTAATGTTGCCTCATCTAACACGCTGGGGAGAGGACATATATATTACACATCTAAAAATTCAGTCTCTCCTTTACTTAAAAACAGAAACTTTATTCTTGGGCAAGAGGTTTTCTGCAATGTTATTTTAAAATGCAACTTCAATGAACCATAAAAATTGGAAAAGCTCTTCTGAGTCAGAGTTTGTAAATGTAATGGCTAATTGCTTCGTAGCTGTATTTCAGGAAGGCTGGACGAGATTGTTCTCATTGCAGTCTGGTGCTTGTAATGAACCGTACACATAAAGGATTTGTAATATCACAGGGGAACAATGGCCACAGAATCATTAAATTCAGCATTGTCCATGATTCAGAAGTTCCAACAATGAGGAAGCGTTGTGCAGGTCAAAGAGACACAGCCTGAGTGAGTGGGACATGTCCAGGGTGGGAATTTGAAACTTGGTGGTTTGGTGCAGTGAGGTAATTTGGTGCAGAGTGGGTGAAGGTGCTTTTTCCCTACTGTTTTGTTTTCTTCGGGCCTAGTTTTGGGAGCCGTTCGGAGGAGGAGGAGCAGTCTCTGTGTGAGTATAAAAACCTAACGGTAACTTCCTGTTTTTCACTTTTTTTTTTCAAAAGTGACGTCAGAGGGAAGCTGTGATCTGATTGGTTGATAGCAAATCTGCCCCAAATTTAAAAAAAAAAACACAGCTAAACTCGTAAACTTAAATTAAATTAATTAATTAGAGATGGCTGGTCAGGTGATGTGCTTGAGCTGCTTGATGTGGGAGCTGGCAGATCCCATTGCGAGCTGCAGCGACCACATCTGCAGTAAGTGTTCGCTGCTCGAAGAGCTCCGGCTCAGAGTTGATGAGCTGGAGTCTGAGCTTCAAACACTGAAGCACATCCGGGAGGGGGAGACTTACCTGGACACTGTGTTTCAGGAGGCAGTCACACCTGTCAGAGTAAGTAGTTTAAATCCTGCCAGTGGCCAGGGACAGCAGGGTGTGACTGCAGGTCAGGCAGGTAAAGGGAATCAGCAGTCAGGAACTCAGGAGCCTCAGCCCTTGACCCTGTCCAACAGGTATGAGGCACTTGCTCCCAGTGTAGATGACGAACAGGGCTGCAGGAAGGATGAGTCAGCTGACCAAGGCACCATGGTTCAGCAGGCCATTCAAGGGGTGGGAGTAAATAGGCAAGTTGTAGTTGTAGGGGATTCTATTATCAGGAGGATAGATAGTATCCTTTGTGAGCAGGATAAAGAGTCCCGCATGGTATGTTGCCTGCCCGGTGCTAGGGTGCGGGACATCTCTGACCGGCTTGAAAGGATACTGGAGAGGGAGGGTGAGGATCTAGTTGTTGTGGTCCATGTCGGTACCAACAACATAGGCAAGTCTAGAAAGAGCACCTGTTTAGAGATTATAAAGAGTTAGGATTCAAATTAAAAAAACAGGTCCTCAAGGGTCATAATCGCCGGATTACTGCCCGAGCCACGTGCAAATTGGCATAGGGAGGCAAGAATAAGGGAAGTTAACACGTGGCTGAAAGAGTGGTGTGGGAAAGAGGGGTTCCTTTTCATGGGACACTGGCATCAGTTTTGGGACAGGAGGGACCTATACCGTTGGGATGGTCTCCACCTGAACCGAGCTGGGACCAGTGTTCTGGCGAAACGAGTAAATAGGGTGGTCAATAGGACTTTAAACTAGAGATTGGGGGGGAAGGGAAAGTCAGGGAACCAAGAGGTGACGTAATCAGTGGGAAGTGTAGCTGCTTAGGAATACAAAAAAGCACGAAAAGACAGAACTCAGGAGAGGTTACGATAGTCCCCATCTCACAAAATATGACACAGTGTATGGAAAGGCACAGTAAACCAAGGTCCACCACACTAAGAAAACAAAAAGGGACGGTCAATAGAGAATTAAAGGTGCTATATTTAAGTGTACGGAACAAGGTAGATGAGCTTGTGGCCCAGATTGTGACTGGCAGGTATTATATGGTAGGTATCACAGAGACGTGGTTGCAGGGGGTTCAGGACTGGCATTTAAACATCCAGGGATTCACAACCTATCGAAAAGACAGAGAGGTGGGTAATTCCTTGTTAATTAGGAATGAAATTAAATCAATAGCACTAAACGACATAGGGTCAGATGATGTGGAGTCTGTGTGGGTAGAGTTGAGGAACCACAAAGGCAAAAAAACCATAATGGGAGTTATGTACAGGCCTCCAAACAGTGGTCAGGACCAGGGGCACAAGATGCACCACAAAATAGAAAGGGCATGTCAGAAAGGCAAGGTCACAGTGATCATGGGGGACTTCAATATGCAGGTGGACTGGGTAAATAATGTTGCCAGTGGACCCAAAGAAAGGGAATTCATTGAATGTTTACAGGAGGGCTTTTTGGAACAGCTTGTGATGGAGCCCACAAGGGAACAGGCCATTCTGGACTTAGTGTTATGTAATGAGCCAGACTTGATAAAAGATCTTAAAGTAAGGTTACACTTAGGAGGCAGTGATCATAATATGGTAGAATTCAATCTCCAATTTGAAAGAAAGAAGGTAGAATCAGATGTAAAGGTGTTACAGTTAAATAAAGGTAACTACAGTGGCATGAGGGAGGAACTGACGAAAATCGACTGGGAGCTGAGCCTAGTGGGGAAGACCGTAGAACAGCAATGGCAGGAGTTTCTGGGAGTAATTGAGGACACAGTACAGAGGTTCATCCCAAAGAAAAGAAAGGTTATCAGAGGGGGGATTAGGCAGCCATGGCTGACAAAGGAAGTTAGGGAATGCATCAAAGCAAAAGAGAAAGCCTATAATGTGGCAAAGAGTAGTGGGAAGTCAGAAGATTGGGAAGGCGACAAAAACAAACCGAGGATAACAAAGAGAGAAATAAGGAAAGAGAGGATCAAATATGAAGGTAGGCTAGCCAGTAACATTAGGAATGATAATAAAAGCTTCTTTAAATACATTAAAAACAAACGGGAGGCAAAAGTAGTCATTGGGCCGCTCCAAAATGACGCTGGTAATCTAGTAATGGGAGACAAGGAAATAGCTGAGGAACTAAATAGGTACTTTGCGTCAGTCTTCACTGTGGAAGACATGAGTAATATCCCAACAATTCAGGAGAGTCAGGGGGCAGAGTTGAATATGGTAGCCATCACAAAGGAGAAAGTGCTAGAGAAACTAAGAGGTCTAAAAATTGATAAATCTCCAGGCCCAGATGGGCTACATCCTAGAGTTCTAAATGAGATAGCTGAAGAAATAGTGGAGGCATTGGTTATGATCTTTCAAAAGTCACTGGAATCAGGGAAAGTCCCAGAGGATTGGAAAATTGGTTGTAACCCCCCCCCTGTTCAAGAAGGGAACAAGAAAAAAGATGGAAAATTATAGGCCAATTAGCCTAACCTCGGTTGTTGGCAAGATTCTAGAATACATTAAGGATGAGATTTCTAAATTCTTGGAAGTGCAGGGTCAGATTAGGACAAATCAGCATGGATTTAGTAAGGGGAGGTTGTGCCTGACAAACCTGTTAGAGTTCTTTGAAGAGATAACAAATAGGTTAGACCAAGGAGAGCCAATGGATGTTATCTATCTTGACTTCCAAAAGGTCTTTGATAAGGTGCCTCACGGGAGACTGCTGAGTAAAATAAGGGCCCATGGTATTCGAGGCAAGGTACTATCCTGGATTGACGATTGGCTGTCAGGCAGAAGGCAGGGAGTTGGGATAAAAGGTTTTTTTCGGAATGGCAACCGGTGATGAGTGGTGTCCCGCAGGGTTCAGTGTTGGGGCCACAGCTGTTCTCTTTATATATTAACGATCTAGATGACGGGACTGGGGGCATTCTGGCTAAGTTTGCCGATAATACAAAGATAGGTGGAGGGGCAGGTAGTATTGAGGAGGTGGGGAGGCTGCAGAAAGATTTAGACAATTTAGGAGAGTGGTCCAAGAAATGGCTGATGAAATTCAACGTGGACAAGTGCGGGGTCTTGCACGTTGGAAAAAAGAATAGAGGCATGGACTATTTTCTAAACGGTGACAAAATTCATAATGCTGAAGTGCAAAGGGACTTGGGAGTCCTGGTCCAGGATTCTGTAGGTAAACTTGTAGGTTGAGTCCGTAATTAAGAAAGCAAATGCAATGTTGTCATTTATCTCAAGAGGCTTGGAATATAAAAGCAGGGATGTACTTCTGAAGCTTTATAAAGCACTAGTTCGGCCCCATTTAGAATACTGTGAGCAATTTTGGGCCCCACACCTCCAGGAAAGACATACTGGCACTGGAGCGGGTCCAGCGGAGATTCACACGGATGATCCCAGGAATGGTAGGCGTAACATACGATGAACGTCTGAGGATCCTGGGATTATATTCATTGGAGTTTAGGAGGTTGAGGGGAGATCTAATAGAAACTTACAAGATAATGAATGGCTTAGATAGGGTGGACGTAGGGAAGTTGTTTCCATTAGCAGGGGAGACTAGGACCCGGGGGCACAGCCTTAGAATAAAAGGGAGTCACTTTGGAACAGAGATGAGAAGAAATTTCTTCAGCCAGAGAGTGGTAGGTCTGTGGAATTCATTGCCACAGAGGGCGGTGGAGGCCGGGACGTTGAGTGTCTTTAAGACAGCAGTTGATAAATTCTTGATTTCTCGAGGAATTAAGGGCTATGTAGAGAGCGAGCGGGTAAATGGAGTTGAAATCAGCCATGATTGAATGGTGGAGTGAACTCGATGGGCCGAATGGCCTTACTTCCGCTCCTATGTCTTATGGTCTTATGGAGGAGCCAAATATGTAACTTTAAGCAACTGCCTTCAAAGAAATGGCGGAATAACGCTGGACATGCCCAAGGATAAAGACATGCTTAGAATAAGAAAGCTCAGACTAAACAAGTGTGACTCCAAATAGATCAGTAAAAAATGATTAAAGATGGAAAGTATGCAGCACAAATCCTGTAAGATGAAGAGTTTACTGGGAAGAATGAGGGAACATGCCAAAATGTGGTGAAAAGGTGATCAGAAAGGCTGAGAGTGTTAGACAAAACATAGCTAGAGGGGGAAAAACATAACCATGAAATTCCCAGCAGTAATTACATAGTCAGAGAATAGGTGAGAAACCATAAAAGGTATTAATGGACTGGAAACAGAGTGAGCATGAAACAATAATCATTCTGAATGATTATTTCCAGCATACATTTGCAAGGGAAGATCATGAAAAACATGCCGTTCTCAAGCAGAGATACATTGGGTAAAATTAAATGACTTTGACATATATGAGATGGCAGTCTTAGGCTGAAAGGCGCAAAACTAATGAATAAATTACCAGGAATAAATTATTTATATATCAAAGTACTAAGAAAAAATTAGTACAAAAAATTATTGCAATGTAAACTGGGGAGTTGTTGGAAGGTTAGCAACAGGACATTGTGGTGCTCATGTTTGGAAAGGATGAGAAATCGGGCAAGGACATCTCCATGAGCCTGAATTAAGTTCTGTGTAAACTTGTGTGTTGCGAATATCTAATTTGTGATTCATAAGTTTTAGAATGTAACTTTTAGTATTATGAAGTAAAGTTTAAAGTGTAGCAAATGGGGGGTTTTCTGGATAAGCACCCGTGAAGTAAATGCAATTCAAACAATCTTGGAGTTTTTTTACACTTAAAAGGTTGGATCATGTTGATTTAACAGCCAGAAAGGTAAGATCATAAATCAGCAGATGGGTTTACTTAGCTAAAGAACTGGCGACATTGCATTTGCAGTTATTCCAGTAAAGGGTAAATTATTCCTGTGATTTCCTAGAATTAAGGAAAGCTTTGAAATTAAAAGGTAATTAATTTGCTTTTCTCCCTGTGAACAGTAGAAGAAAAATTTGGAAAGGGACGAATGACTGAAAGATTTGTTTAACTTGAAGCTAAAGGAAGAGATAGAATCATAGAATCCCTACAGTGCAGAAAGAGGCCATTTAGCCCATTAAGTCTGCAGCAACCCTTGAAAAGACTACCCGACCCAAGCCCAATCCCCCTCCCTATAACCCCAGCCAGAGGGGTAATTCAGCATGGCATATCCACCTAACCTGCACATCGTTGGACAGTGGGAGGAAACCATCTACATCTAATCCTCAGTGAATATCTTGTTACATAAGTAATCAGCTTGGTTGCAGTTTGGAACCATAGCAGCGGGCTATTGGAAACCAAGGCTGTTTTCTGATTTTTAAACCACTGCGCAGGAGTCACAGGAAGGCCCATGCTTGAGCTGTGGAAACCAGAGTCATGGGGTGGGATTCTCCCAGGCCCGCGCCGGGCCGGAGAATCCCCACAACCGTGCCACGCCGCCCCGACGCTGGCACGTGATTATCCACAGAGCAGAGTATCGGCGCCATTGGCACCGGCGCGTTTGGCACGGCGCTGGTCGCGGGCTGCCGATTCTCCAGCCCGTATGGGCCGAGTGGGCCGCTCTAAAAAGGCAGAGTCCCACCGGCGCTGTCCACACCGCTTGCAGTCGGCGGGAACTCTGTGCACAGGGTCGGGGGTGCGGCCTGGGGGGAGGCTCTGACCCCGGGGGGGGGGGGGGGGGGGGGGGCACTGATGGGGCCTGGCCCGCGATCGGGTCCCACCATTTGGCAGGCCGGCTTCTCGCTCCCCGGACCTATTTTCTTACGCGCCAGCCTCTGAACTCCCGTGCCATGTTGCGTTAGGGCCGGCATGTTGAGGGAAGCTACCACGCATGCGCGGGTTTGCGCGGCGCACAGTTAGCGCTGGGATGGGAGGCTGGAGTGGCGTGAACCACTCCAGCGCCATGCTGGGAGAATCAGTACTCCCAGTGGCCCGTTCACACCGTCGTGAAAGGCGACGGCGTTTCCAACGGCATGGACACTCTGCCACCGAATGGGAGAATCCCGCACATGAGGTCTGTAAAAAAATTGGAGGGGCAGTTAGCCAAAAGCTAATGGTGGACCCCCATAAAACCTTGTACCCTGGCGAATGTCTGGAACATTCGGTCCCAGAAATAAAGTGAATAAACCTTCCAGATTTTGTAAGATAAGAAAACTTCTGGGGCTGGGGAGGGAAATAAAAAGTAGAACTGAGTTTACAGCATAATTTTTTGATAAGTTAATAGTGCTTCTTTTTGATCTACAATAAAGTTTGTTTCTGTCTAAGAATGTGAAATCCCATGGCATAGGTCTGTCAGTTAATTGTTGGTTGTTCAGATTTCTTCTTTAAATATTAATGGCCCCCTAACACATGGATTTTCAAAGTTTCGGTTGCGACCCATGGGTGGTGTTGGGAGAGTGGCGGAGCGATCGACCACGCCCGCAGGAGATCCCGATCGCAGGAGAAGCGCCCAATTGCCAATACCGCCTTTAAGATTGAGAATGGCAACGGCTGCCGTCTTTTAAATGAAACAAAATGAGGCTGTGTGCAGTTATCCGGCCAGAAGCGACAGCAGTGAGAAGGTCGCCTGCCCTGTGTGTACACTTGATGTCAAGTGCCCCGTGTGTGCTTTTCGCATCAAAGCACGAAGGACAGCTGATTCCATTATCTAGCTTCTGGCAAACAAGACTAGAGCACTGTATAGATGGAAAATGTTCTTCCAAGTAAGAGGCTGGTTTAGCATAGTGGGCTAAACAGCTGGCTTGTAATGCAGAACAAGGCCAGCAGCGCGGGTTCAATTTCAGTACCGGCCTCCCGAACAGGCACCGGAATGTGGTGACCAGGGGCTTTTCACAGCAACTTCATTGAAGCCTACTTGTGACAATAAGCGTTTATTACTATTATTATTATTATTATTTTTATTAAGCTATGGCCAGAGACACACATTAAGCGGTGTACCTACTGGACAGGATCTCACAACAGAATCTGCTGGCAAGAGCTGCCCAGGAGAGTCCAGGACAGGACAGAGCAGTGATGGTGTTAGCTCTGTACAGAGCTCTAGGGACTCTGGATAACAACCCAAAAAGAAGAAACTTAACTCGGGCCAAAGCAGTATAAAGATGATTCCTTGAGGGATGGTTTTGTCAATTGTGCCAATGCAAATATGGATGCAAAGCCCATGTGTGTTATGTGCAGGAATACTGGAAAATAAGAGCAGAAGTTTCAGATTTTGAAAGAGAAGTGGTGGGTGAAAAATTCATTTTGTAGTTGAGACCCCAGAGTTATTAACTTACAGCTGACTCCAAGTCAAAAGACTATGCAGCTGTACCTGACCTGTGATACTACATCAAAAGCACACCAAAAGCTCATGAGGCTGTCAGCATTCAAGAGTATCCAGTGCTGGGTAAAACAAGCATTTTGGTGTTATTGCCATGATGACCGACATCTGCGAGGTTTGACTTTCCATTTTCACAAAGGTGAAGACGGCACAAAGGAACTAGCTGAAGTTTGCACCTGATATGCGCATTGCCCTCTCCTTCTTTGAACCTGATTCAAGTGAGATCGTGAGGACCAAACAGGCTCCCCTTTTGCATTAAATGTACGCGAATGTGGCATGGGGCGTGAAGGCTGGCTGGTGGGCCACGGAAGTCAGCCGGTGTGGGTCGTGACGGTCGGCCGGTGTGGGACTGAAGGTCATCCTTTAGCAAATGTGGCATGTGTCGCGAAGGCCGGCTGATGGGCCATGAAAGTCAGCCGGTGTGGGTCGTGAAGGTTGGCCGGTGTGGGTCGTGAAGGTCGGCCGGTGTGGGTCTGAAAGTCGGCCGGTGTGGGTCCCAAAGGTCGGCCGGTGTGGGTCCCAAAGGTCGGCCGGTGTGGGTCGTGAAGGTCGGCCGGTGTGGGTCGTGAAGGTCGGCCGGTGTGGGTCGTGAAGGTTGGCCGGTGTGGGTCTGAAAGTCGGCCGGTGTGGGTCCCAAAGGTCGGCCGGTGTGGGTCCCAAAGGTCGGCCAGTGTGGGTCGTGAAGGTCGGCCGGTGTGGGTTGTGAAGGTTGGCCGGTGTGGGTCTGAAAGTCGGCCGGTGTGGGTCCCAAAGGTCGGCCGGTGTGGGTCCCAAAGGTCGGCCAGTGTGGGTCGTGAAGGTCGGCCGGTGTGGGTCGTGAAGGTCGTCCGGTGTGGGTCGTGAAGGTCGTCCGGTGTGGGTCGTGAAGGTCGGCCGGTGTGAGTCCCGAAGGTCGGCCAGTGTGGGTCTGAATGTCGGCCGGTGTTGGTCTAATAGGTCGGCCAGTTGGCAAAAGTGGGTCCCGAGAAAAAAGTATGAAAAACACTGCCCGAACTGGATCATACCAAATGATCATTAGTGATCAGGACTAAATTTGGGGATTAAAAGTACACTAATGATCTAATAATCAGCAATAAACAAAGGGAGAGATTCTGCCTGTCTAAACACCTTCGCTTCTTTGGAGAAGCAACATCCTAAATGAACTGAAGTAAAGCTAGAAATATTTTGGACCGACACTTGCAAAAACAATTTGCCGAAATGTCACCATTAGTCACTCAAAACTTCTTCCAGGCTCTCTTTGTGGCACTGGAAATAATTCCATCATCCCAAGTCACCATTGGAACTATAGTTTCCCATCCTGCATTATTCTGGTGAATGAATCTATGATGTGCACTGTCTATGTCTTCACTGCCTTTTTAATAAAGGAATAGCCTAAAACCTAACCAATATTTTTTTTAAAGCCTTTGTTAATTATTTACTTGTGTCCTATTGCCCATTTTTACAAAATGCTATTGGCCTTCTTTTGGTTTTATTTACGTGCGCTCATACTTTTCAGGAATTATGTATTTGACTCTTATTCTGTTGAATCATTCACACCCTGTTGACTATGTATAAAATCCCAGCCTTTGCATAAAATCCCAGCCTTTGCACAAAATCCCAGCCTTTGCACAAAATCCCAGCCTTTGCATAAAATCCCAGCCTTTGCACAAAATCCCAGCCTTTGCACAAAATCCCAGCCTTTGTTTTTTATTGCTCTCCGAATGTATGTTTCATTCTTGTCCACATTAAATGACATCTACCATTGTCAAATCTCTCCTACTTTTGTCAGCAATTCTTGAAATTGTGTCCCTTGTACCCAAGTTTAAGCTGCAAAAAGTACATAAAATATAAACCGGTCCAGCAGTGACCTCTGCTGTACATCACTTCCAACTTCCTCAAATCCAGGCTACCCATTTAGTCTCACTCATTCTTTCCAGTCTGTCAGTTGATTTGTTATCTCTGCTCCCACATTCTTCTTATATGCCTCCAAATTTTGAACAACCCTCTTTTGAGACACTTATCAAACACATTCTAAAAGTCCATATGCATTCCATTCTCAGCATTAGCCCAATCACATACTTCTTCAAAAAAGCTCTTAAATTTGCCTTTATTGTTTTAATAAATATGTGCTGGCTGATGTGATTAATACATGCATTTTGAAATGTTTACTAATTTTATCTTGAATTTTGACAGCTGCTGGAATTCGATGCTCTGAACAGTATATATTTCTGATCCAGTATTTTAAAAAGTTGTTAAGTGTTCATGATATATTTTGTCACCTATAAATATTTTCATTGCACTGAATATTTACAAGTGTAATACATGCCAAGTGGCCCATTATAAATGGTCAAATCCCCTTTTCACTTTGTCTTCCCCATTGTTATGAAGGACTTCAGTGAAGGAATTTCACTCTTTTTTTTTTTTCTCTTAACCTGTTTGAAACCAATTTAGTCTTTTTGGAAAATCTGACATGAACGGAAAAATTAAATTATGTTGTGTTAAGTTCATAAAGGCAAAAATGCAATGAAGGCAGTTAAAGAGGTCCCTTACAGTATTTCGTGGTCAAATAATTCATGCTGGACATTGAATAACTGATACTGTACAGCAAAACAATTGTTCTTTTGTCTTTTTTAGTTCTGCAATTTGGAAATTAAGTATTGAGCTCTCAATAGGTTAACATCCTTTTGGATTGAAAGTTCTCCTCCTATTGACAGTGTCCCATCTACCTGAAATTAACTTCTAAGATCTTTCCTCTATAACCATCTCACAGTTTTGTTTACGATGACATCAGACGTTATGGGATTGATGTGACTAATGTGATTGTTCATGCAGAATCATCCTTCCCAACCTCCATTGTCATCAGCAACATAAGCAATGGTTTGCGTACCATCCTTCACACAGACAGGTTTGTATGTGCAATGTGAAAGCTTGGTAATTGTGTTATGCAGGATTTCTGTTCCCGTTGCTTGGCAAGGATAGATTCCCATAGGGTTCAAGTCTGAATGTCGCATTGCTTTCTCAGCATCTTGAAGCTGTTCACTGCAATGGCTTTTGTTAGATTGCCACCTATTGACTACAAATAGTTGGAAATCTAGAAGATGGGACCAAACTTGCCTCTCAAAATATATCGCTCATGTTGAGTACTCCAACTCCAATTACACCGTTAAACACTACGTCAAATACAGAATTTTTACTTTTTAATCATAGAAATCACTGAGAGTTAGGGTAAGACTAAAAACTTTGTTCTAATCACAGGCTACTAAGGTTGGAATGGGTATCAGTGGTCAGGTATGTGATTAACAACCTCCAGCATTAATGTTGCTCTCAATCATTATTATCAGTGTTTGGACAAACAGATGGTTTCATCAGAGGTAAGCAGGTTTCTCCAACCAAATGCACAGACTTGTGGTTTTGTATTTTCATTTTTTTATTTCAGAAACAGCCAAGTAACACCAGACTTTCCCTATCTTTCTGTCTCCTGCCTTTGCCATTTTCCTTGGCGAAGTTTCATAACAGATGATTTTCAAAGCAGAGGTGTTAACATATCGAATATTGTGTGGCAATGTGTGGGAATCACACCTTGTGCCTGCTGCATCGTGAACCATTCCAATGGCTCGCGAACAGTCATACTGTCTGACACGTAAGATTTGTGGACGCTTCAATCTTTTTTGCCTATATTTTTTTAAAGTGCCAATGCAGAAATATTCCTTTCGTAGTCTTTTTAATATTCTGAGTAGTAAGTAACTGGTTCAGTGAATAAATACGGTGAGCATTGAGCTACACAGACGAAGAAGGTCCAGGTCACATGCAAACTGTTGAGTTTACTGAGTCCGGTGAATGCGTGTGCTGCAATGTGCAGTTTGTCTCTGTTGTTAAGTAAGAAGTCTTACAACGCTAGGTTAAAGTCCAACAGGTTTATTTCAAACATTAGCTTTCGGAGCACTGCTCCTTCCTCATTCACCTGAGGACGGAGCAGTGCTCCGAAAGCTAGTGTTTGAAACAAACCTGTTGGACTTTAACCTAGTGTTGTAAGATTTCTTACTGTGCTCACCCCAGTCCAACACTGGCATCTCCACATCTGTTGTTAAGAGAAGAGAAACAAAATTAGTCAGGTTATCTATTCATGATAATTGACTTGTGCCCCTCCCCACTAGAAAACATACCTGTGTGAAATGTTGGGCAACTATTTATGCTCAGCTGGGATGACCCCTGTGGTGGAAGGGCTTTTTGCTACGCTCTTTAGATTGCACAGCTGACAACAATTTAGTTGAAATACCAAAGTGTAGCTGCCATCTGAAACCCACATTGCAACATATGAGGTCAGTACTTTGAAGAGTATGAGGGTGAGAGAGTTTCAATTCTGACGGCCTGGGTTTTTGCGGTGATCTTCATCATCATTACTCCTCTGAAACTGACAGCAGCTCCTGGAGACTGCATGTGCGCAGTTATGAAATGAAATGAAAATCGCTTATTGTCACAAGTAGGCTTCAAATGAAGTTACTGTGAAACGCCCCTAGTCGCCACATTCCGGCGCCTGTTCGGGGAGGCTGTTACGGGAAGTTAGACATAGAAATCCAGAAAAAAACAAAATGTTGTGAAGCTGGAAATCTGAAATAGAAACAGAAAATGTTGGAAAGACTCTGGTCTGGCAGCACCTATCAAGCGAGAAACAGAATTAATTCTCAGTCCATATGACCCTTCAGAGCTGATATGAGGCAAATGTAAAGAATTTTATACTGCCGAAGAGAAGGTGCCACAAGTGGAGCAAAATAGAAAGGTCAGGGAAAGGTGGGAGTTCAGGAGAGATTTCCTGGACTCCTAGACAAAGGAAATGTTAATGATAGTGTTAAAGACCATGACAGGTGCTAATAGTGGCATAAAGGTCAGACAGAAGAATACGGGTCAGCACTCTGAAAGCAAAACATAAGATCAAGTTACAGACTTGTGTGTGTGTGTGTGTGTGTGGGGGGGGGGGTTGGGGAAAAATCAAAATGGAGGACAGAGTTCATGGTTGTTGAGCTCTATGTTCAATCCAGAAAGCTGGAAAGTGCCTAATTGGAACATGAGGTGTTGTTCCCCCAGTTTGCATGGACTTCACTGGAAGACTATAACAGGCCAAGAACAGAAATGTAGGCATGAGAGCAAGATGGTGAATTAAAATGGCAAGCGACAGGAAGGTCAACTTCATGCTTACGGACTAAGCAAAGGTGTTCTGCAAAGCAGTCATCCTGACTGCTTTTAGTCTCGCAGTGTAGAGGAGACCACATTGGGGAGCAGCGAAACAATAACTAAATTGCAAGTAGTACAAGTGAATGACTGGTTCAGCTGGAAGGAGTGTTTTGGGGCCTTGATGGGGGAAGAGGTAAAGGGTCAGGGACACTTCCTGTGATTGCATGGGAAGGCGCCAGGGGAAAGGGGTGAGGTGTTTGGGGGGGGGGGGGGGGGGATGATAGAGGAGTGAGCCAAGTTGTTACGGATAGAACAGAGCCTACTGAATGCAAACAGGGTAGGTGAGAGGAGATGTGGTGCTGGCGGAAATTGTGGAGGTGATCCTTTGAATGCGGAGACTGGGAGGGTGAAAAATGAGGACGAGGGGAATTCGATCATGGGTCTGGGAGGGAGCAGAGGGCGAGGGCAGAAATGCGGGAGACGGCTGGGATACAGTTGAAGGTGCTGTCACAGTTGGGGAAAAGCTTGACTCAGGAAAAAGGAAAGCTTGACTTAGGAAAAAGGAGACATGTCAGAAGACCCATTTTAAATGGCAGCATCATCAGACCAGATATGATGGAGGCAGAGAAACTGGGAGAATGGGATGGAGCCCTTATACGAAGCAGGGTGTGAGGAGGTGTAGTCGAGGTTGCTGTGGGAGTTGATGGGCTTGGAATGAATATTAGCAGTCAGGCTATCAGCGGAAGAGGAGACCGAGAAGTCAAGGGAGGTAAGTGTCAGAAATTGAGCATGTGAAGGTGAGAGAGGGGCGGAAATTATAAGCAAATTGATAAGTTTGTTTAGGACATTTCAGCTTCTAGTTTCATCTCTGTGTAAGTCACAATTATTTATTTCACTCTGGTAAATTTGATCAAAAGTGAAGATAATCGGTATGTTTTATCTCTTGGTTTACTGTCTGTGAGTTGGCTGCTTACCCTGCTAGATGACGTAACTGTTGCCGGATACCTGCAAATTCCTTTATTTGGTGCTAGATTCAACTAACACAGGGAAAGGGGAAATCCAGAAATCATTATGGCAATTTGTTTTTGAGGGGTGGTGAGTGCTACCACTTTGCCGCTGACTATGAAATCCGGGACTATAATCTTGGAATTCACCTTCTAATTATCCAATCAAAGCCTTGCAAAAATGAGAAAATTCATAAGCTCCTTGTAAAAGCAGTTTTCTCATGTTTGCAATAAAATAAAGTCCCAAAGAATGATTCAGTTCAGTTTATAATATTTATATTGTTCATTCATTCATCATCTTGCTCTGCCCTGGCTCATTTTCTGCTGATGCTTCATCCTGAGCTATTTTCTTGGCAGTTTTTGTCAGTGGTTTGCCGTTGCCTTCCACACTCAGTGGCAGGGTGATGAGGCAGGTCCCAAGTCTGCCTCAACTGGAACAGAAGTCAAACCCGCAGTGTTGCCGTTATGCTGAATCACACACTAGCCAACTGAGCTAACAAGCCCTCATTTATGTCGCATCCGTCTTCATTTGTGTGTCTTGGGTAATACTGTCTCATACACGCAAGACCAAAATTTGGAGACTAATTATTTCAAAAATTCCCATTAACCAATTATGTCTTCCTCCATTGTGGAGGGCCAACTGTATTTACAAACATTGAAAGTTGCTCACAACTTCCAGGTTGTATGTCTGCTTTGCCCCTTAGGAATGCAGTTAAAAATAAGTTGAAAGAAACATTCTTTGTATTTTTTAATAGCTGTTGGCGATCTGGGGCGGGATTCTCCCGAACCCGGGGCCGGGCTGGAGAATCCCCGCAACCCGGCCACTCCGCCCCGATGGCGGCACACCATTGGCGCAGGTGCATATGGCGCAGCGCCGGTCGCGGGCCGCTGCACGCGGCCGGGCTGCCAATTCCCCGGCCCGGCCGCTCTAAAAAAAACAAAAAAACAGAGTCGCGCCGGCGCCGTCCACACCTGGTCGCAGCCAGCGGGAACTCTGCGCCCAGGGTTGGGGAGCAGCCTGTGGGAGGGGGGGGGGCCTCCAACCCCGGGAGAGGCCGCCCTCCGACCCCGGGGGAGGCCTCCGAGTGGGCCGTTGAGGGAGGCCACCGCGCATGCACGGGTTGGTGCCGGCGCCACTGTGCGTGCGCGGATCCCGTGGCACACAGTTCGCACCAGGATGGGAGTGAACTGCTCCAGCGCCGTGCTGGCCCCCTTTAGGGGCCAGAATCGGTACTCCCAGCGGCCCGTTCATGCCATCGTGAAACGCAATGGCGTTTCCGACGGCGTGGACACTCTGCTGCTGAATGGGAGAATCCCGCCCCTGTGCTTCCAAGTTTTAAATTGAAGTGTTGGGCACTCTGATACACAGACGAACCAACACGGTTGCGAATGGTACAACGCAGTTTTATTTCAATGAACAATTAACATATTAAACTCTGGTATTCAGCACATGGTGAACCTCTGAGTGGCTGGCAATGAGGTCTGTGCCCTGAGCCCTCTCCTGCTCGAGTGCCCAGGAAGTGTCGTGTTCCCTGCTCTGTACTGTGTATGCTCTTGTCCGTGATTGGCTGTCATGTTTTGTATGTTGATTGGTCCGTTGATATGTCCATCATTATGTGTGTATGTATGTGCTGTGATGTTCACCTGAATATCATGACAAAATAATACAAAGGAATGAATGAGTGAACAATTGAGTGAGCTAAAATGTAGCAATATACACATCCAAGGCCTTTGTGAAGAAACTGAAATCGGGAACAAAGCAGTATAAAGTTGATTTCTTGAGGTATGGCTTTGTTAATTGTGCCCATGGGCAGGATTCTCTGTTTCTGAGACTGAGTGTTGATGCCGACGCAGAATTTGTGGACTTCATGACAGCAAAACTGCCAGCAAACGTGGGTCGATTCAGCAATTGTGGAGGGACTAGCAGCATGTGGAACACAATCAATACCAATGGAAATCGGCGCAGGATTTACCGGGTCCGTGATTGACACTCGGGAGGCTGACAAGCTGCAGCCACATATACACATTACAATCCCTACACACACTCTCCCAGCCAAGAAGATGGCAGCTGATGGGTTCACTGGGGCCTGAGTGCACCTAGGGGTGTGGCCTGGGGGTACATCTGTACGACCCATGGCCCTAAGTTCACAGCGGGCTGTCAGCAGCGTGCGCAGCTCCGTGGCTGCCTTTCCGGCTGCGGCAATGGTGTTCCCTGTCCATCCAACCCAACCCCACAGGCCACCTCCTGACCACCCCCGGCTACTCCCCTTGGCCCTGGAAGAAACGCCCTGGCCAGTGGCACAACTGTCAGCAAACTATGGCGATGTTGGACACTTTCTGTACCACCCCTCTCTCTCCCTCAGCAGCCATGACGCCGGTTTCACAATTTTTAAAAGTACAAGTGAACAGCGCCATCGGGAACTCTGCCCATCGGAGATAGAGCATTGTGGAGGCCCCAGAGAATACTGGGTCAGGCCCGCTAATGATATGCAAACGGTGTTTACTGTATATGCGTTCTGGAATGCATTGACGCCGCTGTCAAGGTGACGGAGAATGTCGATTTGGCGTCAAATCGGCGGCTGCCGCGATTTTAACATCGGAACCGATTCTCCGCCCAATCGCGTTTCACGATTTCCACGTCAGCCAATGGATAATCCCACCAAATATGTGTTTTATGCAGAGAAGTATTGGCAAATGAGAGCTGGGTGCCATCTATGTCTTATCTTACAGACATCTTTTCAATTCTAAAAGAACTGAACCTTAAATTTAAAGAAAGGATGATGATTTGATTCGGCACTGTGAAGAAATAGATGTTTTCCAAAAGTAATTGAAAGTTTTTAGCAAGTGCGAGTACAAAGCCAAAACTACTATGTGTTCCCCACACTGCTACGACATATCCAAAAAAAGTGTTAGTAAGGGAACTGTCAGTAGACTTGTAAGCCATATTTTCTATGTTCTCTGTTCATCTGGCTGCACTGATCAACAGTTTTTATTGCTACTTTCCAGAGGAGAAGTTTCAGATTTTGAAATAGAAGAAGTGGGTGATATATCCTTTTGAGTTTGAGACTCCAGAGTCAATTATTAAATTGCAGCTGACTCCAAATGAAGAGACTAAACTTCTGCGCATCACTGTGACAGCACATTAAAAACAAACGTCTCCAAAGGATATCCGGTGCTGAGCAAACCAAGCATTTTGTTGCTATTACCTTCCACAATGACCGACGTGTGCGAGGTTGGAATTTCTGTCCTCACAAAGATGAAGACCGCATAAAGGAACTGGCTGAACTCTGCACTGGTTATACGCATTGCCCTTTCCTCCTTTGAACCTGATTGGAGGTGTTGACCTTGGGTAGGGTGCTCTTTCCAAGAGCCGGTGCAGACTCGATGGGCTGAATGGTCTCCTTCTGCACTGTTAATTCTGTGATGATAATCTATGGAGTGGGATCATGAGGACCAAGCAGGCTCACCTGTTGCATTAAAGGTAAGCGGAAATGGTGTGTTGCGAAGGTCGGGGCATGGGTCCAGAAGGTCAGCCGGTTGGTAAAAGTGGGTCCCGGGGGAAAAAAGTTTGAAAAACACTGATCTAAAGAACCTTAGTGAGTTGCTGCAGTGCATCTTATAGATGGTAAACACTGCTGCAACTGTGAGTTGGTGGTGGAGGGAATACTGTTTGTGGAAGGGATGACAATCAAGCGGGCCGCTTTGTCCTGGATGGTGTCAAGCTTCTTGTGTGTTCTTGGAGCTGCACTCATTCAGAGAAATGGAGAATATTGCACCACACTCCTGACTTGTGCCTTAGAGATTGTGGACAGGCTTTGGGGAGTCAGGAGATGAGTTATCCGCCACAGGATTCCTAGCCTCCGAACTGCTCTAGTAGCCACCGTATTTATGTGATCAGTCCAGTTCAGTTCCTGGTCAATGGTTACTGCCATACTGTTGATAGTGGGGCATTCAGTGATGGTCTGCCATTGGTTGTTATGGGTGATGGCTAGATTTTCTCTTGTTGGGGATTGTCATTGCCTGGCACTTGTGTGGCGCGAATGGTACTTGTCAATGGTTAGCTACTCCTCCCACCCCTTTTCATTTAAACCTACAAGCTTAATCCTTGCCAACAAGACCGCATTTGAGTGACTGTGGTAGGAAGGAATCCCAGTAAAAGGTAAATCAATGGGAATCAGGGGTAAATGCTTCCCTGATATGGAATCACACCTAAGACACAGATAGTGGTGATTTTGACAGACAATCGGGCGGGATTCTCTGATCCTGAGGCTAAGTGTTGATGCCGTCGTAAACATGGCCTCAGGAGCAGCAATTCTGACCCCTACGGGGGACCAGCATGGTGCTGGAGTGATCCGCGCCGCTCCAGCTGCCGAACCCCAGCGTCAGATGGGTGCCGCAGGTCTGCGCATGCGCAGTGGGGCCAGCGCCAACGTGCGCATGCGCAGTGGCTCCCTTCTCCGTGCCAGCCCCGACGCAACATGGCATAGGGCTACAGGGGCCGGCGCGGAACAAAAGAGGCCCCCAGCCCGAGAGGCCAGCCCGCTGATTGGTAGGCCCCTGATCGCGGAATAGGCCGCCCCCGGATGCATCCACGCCGAGGTCCCGCCGGGTAAGAGCAGGTGTGAATGGCACCGGCGGGACTCGGCTTTTTATGTGTGGCCGCTCGTCCCATCCCGTGCCGAGAATCGCCGGGGGGGGGGCAACCGGCACCGCATCGACCGCGCCATCGGCAATGGCGCCGATTCTCTCCAGAGAAACGGTGGATGGTGATTCGCGCCGGTCGCGGCGATTCCCCAGCCTGGCCCCGAGCTGAGAGAATCCCCCCCCCCAATCATCTCAGCCTCGTCTCTGTAGGAGTTCCTAAACTCAACCTATTTAGCTGCATCATCGATGACCTTCCATTCAATATAAGAAGCAAAGTGAGGATCACAAAGGAAAAGTACTGCAGAGGTGTTTTTCTCCATAGATGCTGCCTGACCTGCTGATTGTTTCCAGAATTTTCTGTTTTTATTTCAGAAGTGAAGATATTCACTGATGATGGCAAAGTTTTCAGTTTCATTTACAACTCCTTAGATACTGCAGCCGACTATGCCCAAATGCAGCAAGACCGGGGCAACATTTGGGCTGCTAAATGACAAGTAACATTTCTGTCATGCAAGTGCCAGGGTGTGTTACCACTTTTAACCAGAGAGAGTCTAACCACCTTCCTTTGACATTCAATGGCATCACCATTATCGATTCCCCAACCATCAATATTCTTGGTACAGGGAGGGAGAGTGTGGGGGTTGGAGGGATTTTATTATGTGGGGAGGTTGAGTAGATTGGGCCTGTACTCTTTTGAGTTTCGAAGAATTAGACACAATCTTATTGAGACATGTATAATTCTTAGGGGCTTGACAGGGTGGATGCTGCGAGGTTGTTTCCCTTGTAGGAGAGTCTAGGACCAGAGGGCATAATCTCAGAGTAAGGGGTCGCCCATTTAAAACAGCGATGAAGAGGAATTGCTTCTCGCAGAGGATAGTAAATCTGTTGAATTCTTTACCACAGAGGGTAGTGAAGGTGTGGAATTCTTTACCAAAAGGGCTGTAGAGTCTGGGTCATTAAGTATGTTCAAGGCTGAAATAGATTGATTTTTAATCAGTGAGGGAATCAAGGATTATGTGATTCAGTGGGAAAGTGGAGTTGAGATTTATCATATCGGATCAGTCAGGATCTTATTGAATGGCGGGCAGACTCGATAGACCTAATGGTTTACTTCTGTTCCTATGTCTTATGATGTTATGGCTAAATAAATTCTGTGACCATGAGCAGATCAGTGGTTGGGTGTTCTGTGCCAAGTGAGTCATCCCCTGATTCCCAAAAGTCTTGCCACCATTTACAAGGCACAAGTTAGGAGTATGGTGGAATACTTTTCACACTTTTCACTAGACTGGCTATGTACAACTCCAATAATGCTCAAGTAGCTCAACCGCTTTAAGGGAAAGTAGCCTATTTGATCAATGTCCCAACCACCACCTTAAATATTGACTCTGCCCACCACTGGGGCACAGTACAGCAGTGTATACTATGTACAAGATGTGCTGCAGCAAGCTGAAGCTTCTCCTACAGTACCCCAAACTCTCAACTCCCACCTAAGGGGATCAGGGGTTATGGTGAGAAGGCAGGAGAATGGGGATGAGAAAAATATCAGCCATGATTGAATGGCGGAGCAGACTCGATGGGCCAAGTGGCCTAATTCTGCTCCTATATCTTATGGTCTTATGGTCTTCGAGAAGGTAAGGGAAGAAGTTGCATGAGAATACCTCCATCTTCTCCTCTAAGTAAGACATAATCCTTTCTTGGAAAATGTCACCATTCTTTCACTGTTACTGGGTCAAAATCCTGGAACTCCCTCCCTAACAGTCATAAGAATTATCCCCACATTAGCAATTCAAGAGGACGGCTCAACACCTCCTCTCCCTTCAAGATGGACAAGAAATGCTGGCCTTGCGATGCCCACACCCCATGAATTAATAAGTAAAAGAAAAGGGAATCTTTTTTTATTCCTTTCATTCTCTTATTTATTCAGCTTCCCTTCAAAAGCATTTACGCTATTCCCCTCATCTACTACTTGTGAAAGAAAATAAAGTGAAGAATATTAGATGGCTGATGTCATCAACCCATCGCTTTCCCAGACTTCTGGCTGTACCTTTTATTTCGCTAAAAGATGTGAAACAATTTCTAGAATTCAGTTAATGTCCTTAAAAGAAGTATTTCTGCTTTGGCACTTGTAATACATTTCCTGTACATGGCAACAAAATCAAATAATTACACGATCAGTTCAATAATATGTTAAATTGCAATTTTTAATGGTAAAAACAAAACCTAATTCACACAGTTAATGAAAGAAAAAAATGAAATCTTTGTTTCCAAATCAAACAATCCCTACGTCAGTTTTTCAATTTTTGCCTAATGCATTTAGTGCCTGGTTATTATATCATGCTTATATGTCCACTTTTCAGATTTTACATAAATATGATTTTTAGACTCCTAACTTAATTGAATAAGCGAATATAATGTGTGAACTATTCTCTCTCATGTGGTTTCAGTTAAGTACTCATTTCACTTCAGGCCTGAATTTTATTTTTCGTGCCTCTGATCTGTGTTTGAAAGGAAGTGTTTGGAGCCACTTCAAACTTCTTCCTGTTGACCTTTTTGTCAGGTGGAGTTTCACAATCAACAAACAGAACAAATGCCTGAAATTGGCAGAACTTCAAGCCTTCATAATTAAATGTTTTCTCAGAATTTTTTGATGACTTGACCTTCAACCACTGACTGAATGCCAGACTGTATTCTGTATCCAAGTCCATCTGATTTTGTGTGTTTGTTCAATGATAACAGATCTAATAAGGACCTTGGCAATAGAGGAACTTTGAAATGAGTCTAAAGTCAAAATTTGGATTGGACTATGAATTTGTGGAGTACAATACTCATTTAAAGTGCTGACCACAGTTTTATAAAGCTCGATTGATAGAGTTAATATTTTCCTCTAAAGTAAATGTTACTGTCACATTAGTTTTGCAAGTTAGATTCTGGATACATTCTACCATCCTCTGCATGTGAGATGTTTATTGATTGATAGGAGCCATACATTCATATGGAAAACTGACCAGGATCCAGTTCTCTGATCTCTGCCTGCTTCCTGCCAGTGGAGTGTCCATGTATAGAGTCTAACTTTCCTGGAGAACACTGACAAGAATTCTGTTTTTTCCCTTGATATCTGTTTTTGGGAACATGTCCAGCTGTCTACGCCACAGCAACACAAGTGTAGTTGTGGAGCTTGAGGCACGTCCTGCACACTTGGTGGTTTGGTCAAAACACTTAAAAACAGTGAGAATCTAAAGGCGGGAGGTGGGGGGTTCCAGAAGGGATTGCAAGGGAGAATCATAGAGATCGAAGGAAGCACAATACTTTCAATTGGAGAGTTTGAATTATCTTTCTGTGAAATTTCAAAATTTAAATGAATGTTGCAATAATTTTGTGCATGTGAATTGAAGGCATGTTAAATTTGCATGATCTTTTATTATGATAACAACTTCGTACAATATATTCCTGCTGTTAATCCAATTAATCCATGTAAACAAATACTTGTTGACGCATTCAAAAAGTGGAACTCGATCTCTAATCTTAATACCACAGCCAATTGCATAATTTTTGATTTTAAATGTGGTTGTGTTTAGGAATTTACCTGATGTTAACTCTGAAGATTTTAGGAAAATTGATCTTTCACTGTACAAGTGGATTCACTGGGAGGTGAGTAGTCGTTCCAATATTAATTTTATAATGGGCCCTCGCTTTACGTGCGCATCACTTCAGTCATACCGCTAGGAAATAACTACACAGACAGAAATCAGCGGCAACCCCGTAGGTGGGCAGCGGTCAACAAAATGTCTTGTGGACCGCACTCAGAACCCAGATGGGCCACAGGTTACCACCACTGGTCCAGAGCCAGCAGTGCTGCGTTTGTTAAAATGGGCTTGCAATGCCTCACAGTTTCACCTTGACCAAGAGCTTGGTTTTAATAAGTCTGAAGTAGGATAGAAAGAGTGAATTGGTTGAAGAAGAGGCCTTAAGTAAAAATGTGGACCTACGTAATTAACATCACTTCAGTGATGTGTGAACAGATATAACCTGAACATTATTGTTGTTTTAAAACAGATTTTATATTCAGCAGATCTCACTCTAACATTATCCAGAGTGCCAATTGGAAATCAGGATTTGGATTTTGTACACCATAATCTGCAATGTGGGGCGGGATTCTCTGACCAGTCCCGCTGCTCCGACACCGGCTGCCATATTCTCTGGCGCTGGTTTTCGGGCGGGGCGCGGTTTACGCCACGCCGGTCGGGGGACGTTGGCAGCGGCCCAGCTCGGCAATTGCCCAGGCCCCGATGGGCCGAGCGGCCATCGTTTCCTGGCCAGTCCCGCCGGCGTGAAATGGACATGGTCCATCACGGCGGGACGGATCTATCTTTGTCTTAAAGGCACTCAGTGACTTGGCCTCCACAGACTTCTGCGGCAATGAGTTCCCCAGATTTACCATCCTCTGGTTGAAGAAATTCCTCCTCCTCTCTGTTTTAAAGGATCATCCCCTCAGTCTTAGGCTGTGCCCTCGGGTTCTAGTTTCTCTTCCCAGTGGAAAGATCCTCTCCACATTTGCTCTAACTAGGCCTCTCAGTATTCTATAAGTTTCAGTGAGATCCCCCTCATTTATCATAGAATTTACAGTGCAGAAGGAGGCCATTCGGCCCATCGAGTCTGCACCGGCTCTTGGAAAGAGCACCCTGCCCAAGGTTAACACCTCCACCCTATCCCCATAACCCAGTAACCCCACCCAACACTAAGGGCAATTTTGGACACTTAAGGGCAATTTATCATGGCCAATCCACCTAACCTGCACATCTTTGGACTGTGGGAGGAAACCGGAGCACCCGGAGGAAACCCACGCACACACGGGGAGGATGTGCAGACTCCGCACAGACAGTGACCCAAGCCAGAATCGAACCTGGGACCCTGGAGCTGTGAAGCAATTGTGCTATCCACAACGCTACCGTGCTGTAATTGTGCTATCCACAATGCTACCGTGCTGCCCTCATCCTTCTAACCTCCATCGTGTTCAGACCCAGAGTCCTCAACCACTCCTCATATGGCACCTAGAGTCTTCATGCATTCCCTTCCAGTAAAAGATGTGGTATCCCTTGAGAGCCTTGTTTGTGAGCTTTTCATGCAACCTTATCAGAGTCTAGCTTCCTCCCCTCAGCCTACCCTCTGCCTTCCATTATTTATCATCCTTATCTACATCCTTGCCCCTCTGCCTGCCATTAGCCCTCACCCTTAGCCCCTCTTCTCCCTCACCCCCCGCTGTCCTTGCACAGCTTTCCTTCCACTTTGCCCCTCCTTATCTTTGTTAGGTCACATCCCCCCCCCCGACCTCACCTCGTACCCTACCATCAGTCGACCTTTGGACCTTTGTTATGGTGGCTACATGAGTCGCACAGCACAGTCTTATTTAAATAGTGGCACCATATGGGAGGACACCCTTGTACCCCCAACTGCAGGTACCATCTTGATCCGACACAGGAAAGTCCACGGTGCTGTCCATGAAGACCAGCTCGGCATGGACATGTAGGCAGGATTCGATATGGCCCGGCAGAGTGGCGAACAGCACATCAGGAGCACCACGGCACTATGGCAGAAAGTTGTTGGACTCACCCCGAAGTCTCTGCGAACTGAGGACTGCCTTGTGCACGACAGCCATTAGCAATTGAGTTTGATGTCGATGTAAATTCCCGCTGGCTTGACGCAAGATTGAAAGGCCTGATGGGATGCCAGCAGGCAGCTGTTTTTTTTTTATATAAATACTTTATTGAAAATTTTTGGTCAACCAACACAGTACATTGTGCATCCTTTACACAATATTATAACAACACAAATAGCAATGACCTATTTTATAAACAAAAAATGAATAAATAATAAATAACAAAAATGAAAACTAACCCTAATTGGCAACTGCCTTATCACAAGTAACACTCTCCAAAAATATAATTTAACAGTCCAATATATAATTATCTGTAGCAACGACCTATACATATTATACAGTATATATTAACAACCCTGAGAGTCCTTCTGGTTCCTCCTCCTCCCCCCCCCCCCCCCCCCCAGATCCTGGGCTGCTGCTGCTGCCTTCTTTTTTCCATTCCATCTATCTTTCTGCGAGGTATTCGACGAACGGTTGCCACCGCCTGGTGAACCCTTGAGCCGACCCCCTTAGGACGAACTTAATCCGCTCTAGCTTTATAAACCCCGCCATGTCATTTATCCAGGTCTCCACCCCCGGGGGCTTGGCTTCTTTCCACATTAGCAATATCCTGCGCCGGGCTACTAGGGACGCAAAGGCCAAAACATCGGCCTCTCTCGCCTCCTGCACTCCCGGCTCTTGTGCAACCCCAAATATAGCCAACCCCCAGCTTGGTTCGACCCGGACCCCCACTACTTTTGAAAGCACCTTTGTCACCCCCATCCAAAACCCCTGTAGTGCCGGGCATGACCAAAACATATGGGTATGATTCGCTGGGCTTCTCGAGCACCTCGCACACCTATCCTCCACCCCAAAAAATTTACTGAGCCGTGCTCCAGTCATATGCGCCCTGTGTAATACCTTAAACTGAATCAGGCTTAGCCTGGCACACGAGGACGACGAGTTTACCCTGCTTAGGGCATCTGCCCACAGCCCCTCCTCGATCTCCTCCCCCAGCTCTTCTTCCCATTTCCCTTTTAGTTCATCTACCATAGTCTCCCCTTCGTCCCTCATTTCCCTATATATATCTGACACCTTACCATCCCCCACCCATGTCTTTGAGATCACTCTGTCCTGCACCTCTTGTGTCGGGAGCTGCGGGAATTCCCTCACCTGTTGCCTCGCAAAAGCCCTCAGTTGCATATACCTGAATGCATTCCCTTGGGGCAACCCATATTTCTCGGTCAGCGCTCCCAGACTCGCGAACTTCCCATCCACAAACAGATCTTTCAGTTGCGTTATTCCTGCTCTTTGCCACATTCCATATCCCCCATCCATTCCCCCCGGGGCAAACCTATGGTTGTTTCTTATCGGGGACCCCCCCAAGGCTCCAGTCTTTCCCCTATGCCGTCTCCACTGTCCCCAAATCTTCAGTGTAGCCACCACCACCGGGCTTGTGGTGTAGTTCCTCGGTGAGAACGGCAATGGGGCTGTCACCATAGCCTGTAGGCTAGTCCCCCTACAGGACGCCCTCTCTAATCTCTTCCACGCCGCTCCCTCCTCTCCCATCCACTTACTCACCATTGAAATATTAGCGGCCCAATAATACTCACTTAGGCTCGGTAGTGCCAGCCCCCCCCTATCCCTGCTACGCTGTAAGAATCCCTTCCTCACTCTCGGGGTCTTCCCGGCCCACACAAAACCCATGATGCTCTTTTCTATCCTTTTAAAAAAAGCCTTCGTGATCACCACCGGGAGGCACTGAAACACAAAGAGGAATCTCGGGAGGACCACCATCTTAACCGCCTACACCCTCCCTGCCAGTGACAGGGATACCATATCCCATCTCTTGAAATCCTCCTCCATTTGTTCCACCAACCGCGTTAAATTTAACCTATGCAATGTGCCCCAATTCTTGGCTATCTGGATCCCCAGGTAACGAAAGTCCCTTGTTACCTTCCTCAACGGTAGGTCCTCTATTTCTCTACTCTGCTCCCCTGGATGCACCACAAACAACTCACTTTTCCCCATGTTCAATTTATACCCTGAAAAATCCCCAAACTCCCCAAGTATCCGCATTATTTCTGGCATCCCCTCCGCCGGGTCTGCCACGTATAGTAGCAAATCGTCCGCATACAAAGATACCCGGTGTTCTTCTCCTCCTCTAAGTACTCCCCTCCACTTCTTGGAACCCCTCAACGCTATCGCCAGTGCAAACAATAATGGGGACAGAGGGCATCCCTGCCTTGTCCCTCTATGGAGCCGAAAATATGCAGATCCCCGTCCATTCGTGACCACGCTCGCCATTGGGGCCCTATACAACAGCTGCACCCATCTAACATACCCCTCTCCAAAACCAAATCTCCTCAACACCTCCCACAAATAATCCCACTCCACTCTATCAAATGCTTTCTCGGCATCCATTGCCACTACTATCTCCGTTTCCCCCTCTGGTGGGGCCATCATCATTTCATTACCCCTAACAGCCTCCGTATATTCTTGTTCAGCTGTCTCCCCTTCACAAACCCAGTTTGGTCCTCGTGGACCACCCCCGGGACACATTCCTCTATTCTCATTGCCATTACCTTGGCCAGGATCTTGGCATCTACATTTAGGAGGGAAATAGGTCTATAGGACCCGCATTGTAGCGGGTCCTTTTCCTTCTTTAAGAGAAGCGATATCGTTGCTTCAGACATAGTCGGGGGCAGTTGTCCTCTTTCCTTTGCCTCATTAAAGGTCCTCGTCAATACCGGGGCGAGCAAGTCCACATATTTTCTACAGAATTCGACTGGGAATCCATCCGGTCCCGGGGCCTTTCCCGCCTGCATGCTCCTAATTCCTTTCACCACTTCTTCTACCTCGATCTGTGCTCCCAGTCCCACCCTTTCCTGCTCTTCCACCTTGGGAAATTCCAGCCGATCCAAGAAGCCCATCATTCTCTCCCTCCCATCCGGGGGTTGAGCTTCATATAATTTTTTATAAAATGTCTTGAACACTCCATTCACTCTCTCCGCTCCCCGCTCCATCTCTCCTTCCTCATCCCTCACACCCCCTATTTCCCTCGCTGCTCCCCTTTTCCTCAATTGGTGTGCCAGCAACCTGCTCGCCTTCTCCCCATATTCGTACTGTACACCCTGTGCCTTCCTCCATTGTGCCTCTGCAGTGCCCGTAGTCAGCAAGTCAAATTCTACATGTAGCCTTTGCCTTTCCCTGTACAGTCCCTCCTCCGGTACTTCCGCATATTGTCTGTCCACCCTCAAAAGTTCTTGCAGCAACCGCTCCCGTTCCTTACTCTCCTGCTTCCCTTTATGTGCCCTTATTGATATCAGCTCCCCTCTAACCACCGCCTTCAACGCCTCCCAGACCACTCCCACCTGGACCTCCCCATTATCATTGAGTTCCAAATACTTTTCAATGCACCCCCTCACCCTTAGACACCCCCCCTCATCTGCCATTAGTCCCATGTCCATTCTCCAGGGTGGGCGCCCTCCTGTTTCCTCCCCTATCTCCAAGTCTACCCAGTGTGGAGCGTGATCCAAAATGACTACAGCCGTATACTCCGTTCCCCTCACCTTCGGGATCAACGCACTTCCCAGCACAAAAAAGTCTATTCGCGAGTAGACTTTATGGTCATAGGAGAAAAACGAGAACTCCTTACTCCTAGGTCTGCTAAATCTCCACGGGTCTACACCTCCCATCTGCTCCATAAAATCTTTAAGTACCTTGGCTGCTGCCGGCCTCCTTCCAGTTCTGGACTTCGACCTATCCAGCCCTGGTTCCAACACCGTATTAAAATCTCCCCCCATTATCAGCTTTCCCATCTCTAGGTCCGGAATGCGTCCTAGCATCCGCCTCATAAAATTGGCATCATCCCAGTTCGGGGCATATACGTTTACCAAAACCACCGTCTCCCCCTGTAGTTTGCCACTCACCATCACGTATCTGCCCCCGTTATCCGCCACTATAGTCTTTGCCTCGAACATTACCCGCTTCCCCACTAATATAGCCACCCCCCTGTTTTTCGCATCTAGCCCCGAATGGAACACCTGCCCCACCCATCCTTTGCGTAGCCTAACCTGGTCTATCAGTTTCAGGTGCGTTTCCTGTAACATAACCACATCTGCCTTAAGTTTCTTAAGGTATGCGAGTACCCGTGCCCTCTTTATCGGCCCGTTCAGCCCTCTCACGTTCCACGTGATCAGCCGGGTTGGGGGGCTTCCTACCCCTCCCCCTTGTCGATTAGCCATCACCTTTTTCCAGCTCCTCACCCGGTTCCCACGCAGCTGTATCTCCCCCAGGCGGTGCCCCCCCGCCTATCCCCTCCCATATCAGCTCCCCCCTCTCCCCAGCAGCAGCAACCCAGTAATTCCCCCCTCCCACCCCCCCCGCTAGATCCCCCGCTAGCGTAATTACTCCCCCCATGTTGCTCCCAGAAGTCAGCAAACTCTGGCCGACCTCGGCTTCCCCCCCCGTGACCTCGGCTCGCACCGTGCGACGCCCCCTCCTTCCTGCTTCTCTATTCCCGCCATGATTATCATAGCGCGGGAACCAAGCCCGCGCGTCTCCCTGGGCCCCGCCCCCAATGGCCAACGCCCCATCTCCTCCACCTCCCCCCATCACCACCTGTGGGAGAGAGAAAAGTTACCACATCGCAGGATTAGTACATAAAACTCCTCTTTCCCCCCTTTTTAACCCCCCCTTTGCCCCCCACATTCGCCCCACCACTTTGTTCAAACGTTCTTTTTAATAACCCGCTCATTCCAGTTTTTCTTCCACAATAAAAGTCCACGCTTCATCCGCCGTCTCAAAGTAGTGGTGCCTCCCTCGATATATGATCCACAGTCTTGCCGGTTGCAGCATTCCAAATTTTATCTTCTTTTTATGAAGCACCGCCTTGGCCCGATTAAAGCTCGCCCTCCTTCTCGCCACCTCCGCACTCCAGTCTTGATAAACGCGGATCACCGCGTTCTCCCATTTACTGCTCCGAGTTTTCTTTGCCCATCTAAGGACCATTTCTCTATCCTTAAAACGGAGGAATCTCACCACTATGGCTCTGGGAATTTCTCCTGCTCTCGGCCCTCGCGCCATCACTCGGTATGCTCCCTCCACCTCCAACGGACCCGCCGGGGCCTCCGCTCCCATTAACGAGTGCAGCATCGTGCTCACATATGCCCCGACGTCCGCTCCCTCCACACCTTCAGGAAGACCAAAAATCCTCAGGTTGTTCCTCCTTGCGTTGTTCTCCAGTGCCTCCAACCTTTCCACACATCGTTTCTGATGTGCCTCATGCGTCTCCGTCTTCACCACCAGGCCCTGTATGTCGTCCTCATTCTCGGCTGCCTTTGCCTTCACGACCCGAAGCTCCCGCTCCTGGGTTTTTTGTTCCTCCTTTAGCCCTTCAATCGCCTGTAATATCGGGGCCAACAGCTCTTTCTTCATTTCCTTTTTGAGCTCTTCCACACAGCATTTCAAGAACTCTTGTTGTTCAGGGCCCCATGTTAAACTGCCTCCTTCCGACGCCATCTTGGTTTTTGCTTGCCTTCCTTGCCGCTGTTCTAAAGGATCCACTGCAATCCGGCCACTTTCTCCTCCTTTTTTCATCTGTGTCCAGGGGGGATTCCCTTCTGGTTTACCGCACAGTGTTTTTAGCCGTCAAAATTGCCGTTGGGGCTCCTATCAAGAGCCCAAAAGTCCGTTTCACCGGGAGCTGCCGAAACGTGCGACTCAGCTGGTCATCGCCGCACCCGGAAGTCGCAGGCAGCTGTTTTAATGAGATACAAATAAATGCAAATGGCATTTGTGCCACCTGCCAGTGGGAAGAGCGACCCACCATGAACCTGCAATTGGAGAATTGCAACAGGATTTTCCGCCGGCGGGTTTGTAACTTTTTGCCTCTTGCCAGATTTTGTGTGCCTGCCACCAGACATGCCATGGGTGGGTTGGGAGAATTTTGCACAAGGATTCTAAAAATATAGATCTTGCTGCCTCAAATTGAAAATGGATACTGTTTTAGCAGTTTCTATCCCTTCCAAAATGAAATCTTTTGTTAGTCCACATTTATGGGATCTAGTTCCATTAATACCATATTGAATCAAGTCTCAGTATTTTGCTAATAGGAAATGAGGCGAGAGAATTTAGCCCACTATTATTTTATTTGAATCATGTGAAATATGGGAGATCTCACTCCGTGTTCAACAGAAGCTTTAAAAAGGGTCATCAGCCTTTCAAAATTCCAAGGGGGAATTTCCTGTGTCCCCTGCGGTGTGTTTCTTGCCGGTGGAAGGGGGCCCGCAGTTGGCAATGGGATCTGCCATTGAATCCGCCACCGGCAAACGCACGGCGGGCTTCGCCATCAGCAGAACCACAAGATCCCGCTGGTGAGAGGGGTCGGAAAATTCCTCTCCAATTTTCTGATCTCGCAGCTTATTAGTCACGAAAAGAGCTTAACTCTAAAAAGGTGAAACCTCACCTAACTCTTCACAAAGATTTATGCCCTTACCCCGACAACCGGTTCCTAGCAAAACATTTTTCTTCAGTATGGTACTAGCCCCGTGCCGTGTCACTTTAACATTTTCACTTCCACATTCTCCCATTCAAAAATATTTTCTCCACCCACCTATTTCCTGATTAAGGTTCTTTGTTCAACAATTCATGTGCGATTCCAGAGGCAATGCACAGTTCTGAGAAAAAACACAACAAAGCCTGTGAGTGACATGGATCCTGAAATTTGCCACCACTTTCCAATCTAGTTCCCTAACAATTAAAGTCTTATCTGAGTCTGAACAGCAGTTGTACATTTATGAGGGCACAGCTGCACTTTAGCAATAGAATAATACGGTGATTACATGGTGCCGCAGTCCAGTGCCTACTTAACTCGCCATATGCAACTTTGAAACAAGGTTGTTAGTTAAAAAAATAAACAGAGTGGTTGAACTCTGAACCAAATGAATTTCTCTCCTGATGAGATAGAGGGACGGGGCCGAGTGAACAAAGAACCTCTTTTGCTCGTCCCTGTGTTACATGCTACCTGGGGGAATGAAGCCTGGTTTCAGATGAATGGGAAAATGCTCCCTGTGTGTTCCGTCATTTTCAATTTTAATTTTAGAGCTTTAACATTTGCAATTATTTTTTCTTATTTCAGCATAAGATAGTCAGACATTACATTGAGAACTTACTATTTTTCAGCGTATCACTGGTAAATAAGAACTGTTAGTTGCACAGTTTAAAATTTCACAAATCGTATTTCCCTGTAAAAGCAGATCTTGTACCACAAGGTACCTGTTGACGGCACTGAATTTGCGGTTTTTAGTAGCACCAGCAGCAGGCGGTTTATAATCCTGCATCTTTGATTTTGGACTACTGTCCTGCATTCTTGATTTTGCACATTTATCATCCATTTGGGAACATTTTATTTTAACTTTATATCTATATTGACCAATGGACAATCGAGTAGCCAGCAACTTTTTAACGATGATATTGTGACTCCTCATCCCCAATCAATATCCCAGGATTACGTCAGGACCAGATTCAGCATTATACATTGAACCAGATTTTGCTGGAGCAGGACATCTCTTGCACCATGGTCTATCAGTTAGAATTACAATTGCATACTTTTCCCACATAATTGCTGGAAGTGTAACCTGATAACAGCACAGTGATGGCAAAGGGCATCCAGGACCTTGGTGAACAGTGGGCCCAATATCTCAGTAGCCAGTGAGATTCAAGGATGAAAAAAATAAATATTGGGACTGAGGGGGAGAGTAGATTAGAGTTGAAATGTCAAATCAGAAATAGGGGGCGCGATCTACCAGAATGGGGACAGAGTCCCGTAACGTGAGAGATGAGCCGGGTCTTTCCCAGCACTCGGAGCGCCAAGAAACACCTCGCAATGTAACGACCATCCGGGTAGATTGGGGGCCTTAGCGGGGAAACCGTGATGAAAATCATGGAGAGTCTTCGGGTGAGGTGCCATACTTGAGAAGCAAATGGTGGAGTGGCACAAATCAGCCAGTGTCTCTGGTAATTTGTAAAATGCTGGGTACCTCCATTTGCCACAAGTTACTGACCAGCTTGCAGATAATAACAGCATGTGCTGTTTACATGTAATTACTGTTTCAGAAAATTCTGGCCCATCCTCTGGATCGATAAACTATTTGCTTCAGTGGCTAACTCCAACGTCCCCAGATTGCTGACTTCCTGCGTTGTTTGTTGGGAAGTTATGTAACACATCAAAGAAGATGTGCAATACCTTCTCCCCTGGATTCATTTCTTCCAGCTTCCACATTTTTCACAACACCAATCGTAAAAGACAGATGGATAATCTGCTTCCCCCCCCCCCCTCCCCCAACAAAGCTCTGGATAAGTTACTCATATTGTCTCTCATACCCTTGCGTGTCAGTGTGCGTTATCTTTAAATACAAAATATCAACAATAATAGCATGTATTTTATAATGATCATTATGTCTAGGGCAGAAATGCATCTGAGCAGGTTGCTATGATACAGCAAGTTGAGCAGTACAATGCCACTGTGCCAACAGAGCGTCAAATTACTACCTCTGTAGAGATTGAGAAAACAAGAGAACCGCTTTACCAGCTTTTTGGACATGGAGACGTGGTATGTTTTACTTTAGAAATGTTTAAGAATGAGCTATTATATGAACTGGGTCATTAAACCGACATGTTTATTAACATCAAGAATACTTACATTTATGTAAAATTATAGTGCAGTACAACATCTCAGGAATACTTAATGAAATTAAATACTTTCAAAGTCTTGTGATTGGGTTGTTTTGTGGGCGAACAAAGCAACTATGATCCATCAGCAAAACCTAATGATTAGCAATAAGCTGGGCCGCTCCGACACCGGCGACCAGAGAATCGGCGCCAATAGTGCCGGCGCAGCGCTGGTCGGGAACCGTGCCTGACGATTCTCCGAGCTCGACGGGCCAATTGCCCGCCGAGTTCAGCGGAGTCCCGGCGGCATCTGTCGTGAAGCGGGACCTCGGCGTTGTGGATGCGGCGGCCGTCCTGGTGGGGGGGGGGGGGGAGGGGGACCCGACTCTGTGGGGTCTCCACATTGTCCAGGCCCGTGATCAGAGCCAACCGATCAGTTGGTGGGCTAATTGTGGAGGGGGCCTATGTTCTTGGAGTGCCATATGTCCCGGGGGGCGGTGCGGAGGTGGCAACTCACACGCATGCACGGACCCGCACCGGCCGTGCTGGCGCCTGTATCGGTAGCTGTAGCTGCGTGAGGCGCGTCAGTGCCGTGCTGGCCCCTGTGCGGTGCAAGGTTGCTGCTCCTAGGGGCCAGATGGCACCGTCGTAAAACGCTCCGCCGTTTACGTCGGCGTCAACACTTAGCCTCATTATCGGAGAATCCCACGCACAGTTCCTCACCTGAGGTTCAGTTAGGAGAATCGCCGGGTCGGAGAATCGCCGGGGGCTGGCGTGAATCCCGCCCCCGCCGGTTGCCGAATTCTCCGGCACCGGATATTCGGCGGAGGCGGGATTCGCGCCGCGCCGGTTGGCGCCCCCCACCCCCCCCCCTGCGATTCTCCGGCCCGAATGGGCCGAAGTCCCGCTGCTAGAATGCCTGTCTCGCCGGCGTAGATTAAACCACCTACCTTACCGGCGGGGACGGGCTCCGGGGTCCTGGGGGGGGGGCGCGGGGCGATCTGGCCATGGGGGGTGCCCCCACGGTGGCCTGGCCCGCGATCGGGGCCCACCCATCCGCGGGTGGGCCTGTGCAGTGGGGGCACTCTTTTCCTTCCGCCTCCGCCACGGTCTCCGCCATGGCGGAGGCGGAAGAGACTCCCTCCACAGCGCATGCGCGGGGATGCCGTGAGCGGCCGCTAACGCTCCCGCGCATGCGCCGCCCGAAGATGCCATTTCCGCGCCAGCTGGCGGGGCACCAAAGGCCTTTTCCGCCAGCTGGCGGGGCGGAAATTAGTCCGGCGCGGGCCTAGCCCCTTAAGGTTGGGCCTCGGCCCCCCCAAGATGCGGAGGATTCCGCACCTTTGGGGTGGCGCGATGCCCGACTGATTTGTGCCGTTTTGGGCGCCGGTCGGCGGACATCGTGCCGATACTGGAGAATTTTGCCCATGCTTCTTGAACACCCTTGGCAGTATGGCCGCTGCTGGGAACCTTGCTCCCACACCACCATGTCATGTTGTTTTCCAAGGGGAATGGTCAGATTCACAGCACTGTTACAGTGTTACAGTCTATCATGTCTGCACTGATTCTCCAAGCGAACACTCCCCCACTTTCTCAGATAACAGTCCAATTCTCATGCGAATGCCTTGATTGAACCTGCCTCCACTACACTCTCGGACATTGCATTCCAGACCCAGCCACTTGCTGCTTGAAAAAAGACTTTCCTCAGGTTGCTTTAGATTCTTATGCCCATTACTTTAAATGTGTGCACTTTCCTTCTCAATCTGTTTCTCGCTGCCTACTCTGACCAGACCCCTCGTGATTTTGAATACCTTGATCAAATCTTCTCCTAGCCTACTTTACTCCAAGGAAAATAGCCCCAACTTATCCAATCTATCTTCATAATTGAAGTTCCTCAACCTGAGAAGGTAAAGTCCCAGGTGACCATAGGCTGTTTTCTTCTTTGAGGGGGAGAACTGACTGGCGGTGATTTAACCTCAGGATCACCACACCTATAATAATATAATAATCTTTATTGTCACAAGTGGGCTTACATTGCAATAAAATTACTGTGAAAAGCCCCTAGTCGCCACATTCCGGTGCTTGTTGGGGTACACGAGGGAAAATTCAGAATGTCCAAATTACCTAACAAGCACGTCTATGTGGGAATTGTGGCAGGAAACCAGAGCACCCGGAGGAAACCCACGCAGAGAACATGCAGACTATGCACAGACAGTGACCCAAACCGGGAATCGAACCTGGGACCCTGGCGCTGAAAAACAACCGTGCTAACCACTGTGCTACCATGTAGCCCCTCAGGCAAGGGGTAAGATTGAGAAGATGGGGCCTTCATGAATTATCTCAGCCAGTACGGGAGTTGAACTTACGCTTAGCCTTGCTCTGCATCACAAACCAGCTGTCTAACCAAGTGAGCTAAACTGGCCCCCAAATGATTCATCCCTAGAACCATTCTTTTGAATCATTTCTGCAGTTTCTCCAATATCTTTACATCTTTCCTAAAGTATGGTACCCAGAACTAGATGCAACACTCCAGCTGAGGCTGAGCTTGTACAAGTTCAGCATAACTTCCTGGCTCTTGTACACTAGGTCCCTATTAATAAAGCCCAGGATACTCTATGCTGTATTAACTGCTTTCTTAACCTGTCCTGTCTCTTCAATGATGTATGCACAGATACATCTAAGTCCTTCTGCTCTTGTACCCTCTTCAAAGTTGTATCCTTTATTTTATATTGCTTCTCCATGTCTTCCTACAAAAATGAATCGCTTAACATTTCTCCGCATTGAACTTTAACAACCACTTGTCCGCCCATTCCACCAACTTGTCCATGGGCAGGATTTTCTGACCCTTCCCAGGATGTTACCCTCTTCCGAAGTCAAACCCCGCTGCAGGTTCCCTGGCAGCAGGAAGGGCAAACCACACAAATTGCCGCTGACTTCGGCGGGACTGTAAGAGCCCGCTGGCGGTCAATGAAGAGCCGCTGGCGGTCAATGAAGAGCCTGCTGGAGGTCAATGAAGAGCCGCTGGCGGTCAATGAAGAACCTGCTGGAGGTCAATGAAGAGCCCGTTGGCGGTCAATGAAGAGCCTGCTGGAGGTCAATGAAGAGCCGCTGGCGGTCAATGAAGAACCTGCTGGAGGTCAATGAAGAGCCCACTGGCGGTCAATGAAGAGGCCGCTGGAGGTCAATGAAGATCCCACTGGCGGTCAATGAAGAGGTTGCTGGAGGTCAATGAAGAGCCCGTTGGCGGTCAATGAAGAGCCTGCTGGAGGTCAATGAAGAGCCGCTGGCGGTCAATGAAGAACCTGCTGGAGGTCAATGAAGAGCCCACTGGCGGTCAATGAAGAGGCCGCTGGAGGTCAATGAAGATCCCACTGGCGGTCAATGAAGAGGTTGCTGGAGGTCAATGAAGAGCCCGTTGGTGGTCAATGAAGAGGCTGCTGGTGGTCAATGAAGAGCCCGCTGGAGGTCAATGAAGAGCCCGCTGGCGGTCAATGAAGAGCCCGCTGGCGGTCAATGAAGAGCCCGCTGGCGGTCAATGAATAGGCCGCTGGAGGTCAATGAATAGGCCGCTGGAGGTCAATGAAGAGGTTGCTGGAGGTCAATGAAGAGCCCGTTGGTGGTCAATGAAGAGGCTGCTGGTGGTCAATGAAGAGCCCGTTGGAGGTCAATGAAGAGCCCGCTGGCGGTCAATGAAGAGCCCGCTGGCGGTCAATGAAGAGCCCGCTGGCGGTCAATGAAGAGCCCGCTGGAGGTCAATGAAGAGGCCGCTGGAGGTCAATGAATAGGCCGCTGGAGGTCAATGAAGAGCCCGTTGGTGGTCAATGAAGAGCCAGCTGGAGGTCAATGAAGATCCCACTGGCGGTCAATGAAGAGGCCGCTGGAGGTCAATGAAGAGCCCGTTGGTGGTCAATGAAGAGCCCGTTGGTGGTCAATGAAGAGGCTGCTGGTGGTCAATGAAGAGGCCGCTGGCGGTCAATGAAGAGCCCGCTGGCGGTCAATGAAGAGCCCGCTGGCGGTCAATGAAGAGGCCGCTGGCGGTCAATGAAGAGGCCGCTGGCGGTCAATGAAGAGCCCGCTGGCGGTCAATGAAGAGCCCGCTGGAGGTCAATGAAGAGCCCGCTGGAGGTCAATGAAGAGCCCGCTGGCGGTCAATGAAGATCCCACTGGCGGTCAATGAAGAGGCCGCTGGAGGTCAATGAAGAGCCCGTTGGTGGTCAATGAAGAGCCCGTTGGTGGTCAATGAAGAGGCCGCTGGAGGTCAATGAAGAGCCCGCTGGAGGTCAATGAAGAGGCCGCTGGAGGTCAATGAAGAGCCTGCTGGAGGTCAGTGAAGAGGCCGCTGGCGGTCAATGAAGAGGCCGCTGGTGGTCAATGAAGAGCCCGCTGGAGGTCAATGAAGATCCCACTGGCGGTCAATGAAGAGGCCGCTGGAGGTCAATGAAGAGGCCGCTGGAGGTCAATGAAGAGGCCGCTGGTGGTCAATGAAGAGCCTGCTGGCGGTCAATGAAGAGGCCGCTGGAGGTCAATGAAGAGCCCGCTGGCGGTCAATGAAGAGCCCGTTGGCGGTCAATGAAGAGGCCGGTGGCGGTCAATGAAGAGCCCATTGGCGGTCAATGAAGAGGCCGGTGGCGGTCAATGAAGAGCCCGTTGGCGGTCAATGAAGAGGCCGGTGGCGGTCAATGAAGAGGCCGCTGGAGGTCAATGAAGAGCCCGTTGGCGGTCAATGAAGAGGCCGCTGGTGGTCAATGAAGATCCCACTGGCGGTCAATGAAGAGCCTGCTGGTGGTCAATGAAGAGCCCGCTGGTGGTCAATGAAGATCCCGCTGGCGGTCAATGAAGAGCCTGCTGGTGGTCAATGAAGAGCCCGCTGGTGGTCAATGAAGATCCCACTGGCGGTCAATGAAGAGCCCACTGGCGGTCAATGAAGAGCCCGCTGGCGGTCAATGAAGAGCCCGCTGGCGGTCAATGAAGAGCCCGCTGGAGGTCAATGAAGAGGCCGCTGGAGGTCAATGAAGAGCCTGCTGGAGGTCAGTGAAGAGGCCGCTGGCAGTCAATGAAGAGGCCGCTGGAGGTCAATGAAGAGCCTGCTGCAGGTCAGTGAAGAGGCCGCTGGCGGTCAATGAAGATCCCACTGGCGGTCAGTGAAGAGGCCGCTGGCGGTCAATGAAGAGGCCGCTGGAGGTCAATGAAGAGGCCGCTGGAGGTCAATGAAGAGGCCGCTGGAGGTCAATGAAGAGGCCGCTGGAGGTCAATGAAGAGCCCGCTGGTGGTCAATGAAGATCCCACTGGCGGTCAATGAAGAGCCCACTGGCGGTCAATGAAGAGCCCGCTGGCGGTCAATGAAGAGGCCGCTGGAGGTCAATGAAGAGCCCGCTGGAGGTCAATGAAGAGGCCGCTGGAGGTCAATGAAGAGCCTGCTGGAGGTCAGTGAAGAGGCCGCTGGCAGTCAATGAAGAGGCCGCTGGAGGTCAATGAAGAGCCTGCTGGAGGTCAGTGAAGAGGCCGCTGGCAGTCAATGAAGATCCCACTGGCGGTCAGTGAAGAGCCTGCTGGAGGTCAGTGAAGAGGCCGCTGGCGGTCAATGAAGAGGCCGCTGGAGGTCAATGAAGAGGCCGCTGGAGGTCAATGAAGAGGCCGCTGGAGGTCAATGAAGAGGCCGCTGGAGGTCAATGAAGAGGCCGCTGGAGGTCAATGAAGAGCCCGTTGGCTGTCAATGAAGAGCCTGCTGGTGGTCAATGAAGAGCCCGCTGGTGGTCAATGATGAGGCCGCTGGAGGTCAATGAAGATCCCACTGGCGGTCAATGAAGAGCCCACTGGCGGTCAATGAAGAGCCCGCTGGCGGTCAATGAAGAGCCCGCTGGCGGTCAATGAAGAGGCCGCTGGAGGTCAATGATGAGCCACCGCCACCCGAGGGGTCTGTAAAATTCTGGCACATGTCTTTTGAAGTCCTTTTCAATTCTCCGCACCAATCATAAACCTTCCAAGTTTAATATCATCCACAAATTTTGAAAGTGCCCTGTACACCAAGGTGTTGGTCATTAATATTTATCAGGAAGAACAAGGATCCCAACACTGACCCTGGGGGAACTCCATTATAAACCTTTCTCCTGCTTCACAGTGATCCTGACCTGCTTCACTCACCTCCCGGTCTGCTTCACAGTGATCCTGACCCTGTTTAAGGGCAGCACGGTAGTACAAGTGGATAGCACTGTGGCTTCACAGAGCCAGGGTCCCACGTTCGATTCCCCGCTGAGTCACAGTCTGTGCGGAGTCTGCACGTTCTCCCCGTGTTTGCGTGTGTTTCCTCCGGGTGCTCCGGTTTCCTCCCACAGTCCAAAGATGTGCAGGTTCGGTGGATTAGCCATGATAAATTGCCCTTAGTGACCAAAAAGGTTAGAAGGGGTTAATGGGTTACGGGGATAGGGTGGAAATGAGGGCTTAAGTGGGTCGGTGCAGACTCGATGGGCCGAATGGCCTCCTTCTGCACTGTATGTTCTGTGTTCTATTTTCAATGCTTCACTCTCTTCCGGTCTGCTTCACAGTGATCCTGACCTGCTTCACACTCCCGGTCTCTTCACAGTGATGCTGACCTGCTTCACACTCCTGGTCTGCTTCACAGTGATGCTGACCTGCTTCACACTCCCGGTCTGCTTCACAGTGATGCTGACCTGCTTCACACCCCCGGTCTGCTTCACAGGGAACCTGACCTGCTTCACTCTCCTCCCAGTCTCTTCACAGTGATCCTGATCTGCTTCAATGTGATCCTGACCTGCTTCACTTTCCTCATTCAATGCCTACTAGTGCACCATCTTTGGGAGCGGCTTGTTTGTGCTGAAGCCTGAATTCAGCAAAAACATCCTTTAACACTTCCACACCTGTTCCTGTAGATGTTTGCCAGTTGAAACGATGATAGAAGGAAGCAAGGACAATTAGAAATTATCAACCTGCAACTATCCTGTAAAAACTGCTGACGTATGCTCAGTTGTGTGTGTTTAAAATACACCATCAGCTGGAGTGTCGACCTCCAAATGGCAGGACTGGCATCAAATTCTCCTTTGTAAACTGATTGACTTCCTGATCTGCCTACTCCGCATACCTCGAGTGGCCCTTCACAATTCACACTCTCGAGCTCTCATCAATATGGTGTCCAGTGCACTCGCACCAGTCGTGTCTGTGTGCACCTGGGATTTCACTTTGGACATTAAATGGTACCCCTAACACCCAAACAATGGATGTGCTGGAATCTAACGCCGTATTTCCCTATAAAATGTAGGCATGCAATGGTGAGAAGGGAGTTACGTGAAAACTGCTGCAGTATCAGGCCTTGAATGAGTATCATAAAAAGGAATGGAAAATATTATCAGTAAAAATATTTTCCATGTCTTGTTTAATTTTGGACCTCAGGTGGTCCAAAGTTAAAGTTAAAAAGGAAGCAGACTATAACCGTGAATCTTAAGGTATATGAAGGCTACATTTCATAAGAGTTTGGAAATGTCCCAGAGATTTTTAACAAGAAGAATGGCTGGAGCGTAATTTTCAAGAAAGCTGGGATATCTGTATAAGAGGATGGAATGGAGAGTGTTCAGCCTGTGCATTAGGATGCTGTTAATATCATTTTTGAGAAGTGCTGAACAACATATTTTCAATGGCCATTACTAAGTTTGTTACCAAATACCTGAAATGATCTTCAATAAAAATGCCAATAAAGAGTAAGTGCCATCAAGTTAAGCAATGCCTGCACGCTTTCAAGATAAATATACTTTTTTTTGTCTGTGTGCATGCCGTAGGTTTTTGTCAGCAAAGATGTTGCCAGACATTTTGGGTTTAATTCAGCATCAGAAGCAGTAAAAGGACTTTACAGCCGTGTAAAACCAGGGTAAGTACAGCCAGAGCCCTTAATTTAAGTGCATTTTCTGTCACATTTCATTTATATAAGTAGATTTGACTTAAAAATATATAATGCAAATAGGGCTTTATTACCACATTGTCACCTGTCCTCCCGGCCATAGCAACAAGCCTCTGTAGTTAAGTACCTGGAGCAGTGTGAACATGCTTGTCTCAGACCTTGAGCGCGATTCTCCGACCCCCATCGGGTCGGAGAATCGCCGGGGGCTGACGCGAATCCTGCCCCCGCTGTGTCCTGAATTCTACGCCACCAGAGATTTGGCGGGGGCGGGAATCCCGCCGCGCCAGTCGGCGGGGGCGGGAACCGCGCTGGTCGGCAGGTCCACCCCCTGCGATTCCCCGGCCCGCGATGGGCCGAAGTCCCGCCGCTGTCAACCCTCTCCCGCCGACGTGGATTAAACCACCCTTTGAACGGCGGGACAAGGCGGCGCGGGCAGGCTCCGGGGTACTGGGGGGGGGGGGCGCGGGGCGATCTGGCCCCGGGGGGTACCCCCACGGTGGCCTGGTCCGTGATCGGGGCCCACCGATCCGCGGGCGGGCCAGTGCCGTGGGGGCACTCTTTTTCTTCCGCCTTCACCATGCTCTTCACTATGGGGAAGGGGAAGAGCCTCCCTCCCCTCCGCATGCGCGGGGATGATGTCAGCAGCCGCTGACGCTCCCGCGCATGCGTCGCCCGGCGAAGACCCTTCGGCGCTGGCTGGCGTGGCGCCAAAGGCCTTTCCCACCAGCCGGCGGAGCGCAAACCACTCCGGCGCGGGCCTGGCCCCTCAAGGCGAGGGCTTGGCCCCTAAAGGTGCGGAGACTTCCGCCCCCTTGGGGCGGCCCGACGCCGGAGTGGTTCCCGCCACTCCATTACGCCGGAACCCCCCGCCCCGCCGGGTAGGGGAGAATCCCGCCCCTTGTCTGAACCCTGTGCAAACTACATAAAATTGGATAGAGCTTAGAGCAAACAGGCCTTTAGGCCGAACCAGTCGAGAGTCATGTGTGTGTTCCATTTGAACCTCCTCCCATCTTTATTCCTCTTATCTCTATCAGCACAGTCCTCTATTCCCTTTCTCCCACATATGTCTATCTAGCTCCTACTTAAATGTATCTATTCTATTCCTCTCAACGCCTCCCTGTGATAGTGAGTTCCACATTCTCACCATTGTCTGAGCAAAGAAGTTTCTTATGAATTCTTGGCAACTATCTTGTATTAATGATATCGAATTTTGCTATTCCACAAATGTTGAAAAATTCCTGTGTTTGCTCTGTCAAAACCTTTCATAGTTTGAAGACCTCTATTAATTCACCCTTCGATCATTTTACAAGATAAAATAGATTAAACAAACAACAGCTGTTCCTGTTAGCTGATGGGGCAAAGACTAACAAGCTCAGATTTAATGTTTTGAGCAAGAGATGCAGGAGGGACATGAGGAAAGACTTTTTTAACACCGAGAGTGGTAATGACCTGGAACTCGCTGCCTACGAGGGTGAGAGACGCAAAGGTGTTCAATAATTTCACAAATAAGCTGGATTGACACTAGAGGGAAATAAACTTGCAGGTGTACAAGGATACAGAGGGAAATGAGACTGACTGAGGTACGCGATGGAGAGGCAGCATGAATGGGCTGAATAGACTCTATCCGTGTTGTTCTGATGCTATGAGTGGAATCTTACTGCCTTTGAAGATGTTCTGAGGTCTGGCCAAAAGTGGGTCCTGGCCCTGTTAGTGATACGTGGCTTCCCACCTCTATGATATTACCCGAGGCGCCCAATTAATGGGCTGTCCATATGACACTGTCCTAATGTGGTATAGACACGCAGCCAGACCAATGGGAGGAGGGCTTCCGTGTTGTCCTGCTGGCTGCCTCACCCGGAGAATTGGGTACTGCTGTGGCAGGCTGGGGAACGCGAGGGTCCTTCAAGGTGGAGGTGCCTTCAGAAGATGAGTAAAACTTTTTAAATACCTGTGGTCACAGCTGCCAGGTCATATTTCTAGAGGCGATGGCCTGGGCTGCAGCTGTGACCTTGTGGCAGATGTGGCTCTGATGAAGGTTAAAGCTCACAGCCCCGCAAGCCAACCAATGGCATGCCAGCTCCAGACACCTGCTGGACTTTACCCTCAATGGGGGACCCATCCGCCACTGAGAAGATGCCGTCAGCATCTCCAACCTGACCACAAATGGGCATATAAATGTTCAGATTGGCTACCCACCATTACCAGTTAGGTGGTCCTTGCTGATTCCACCCCACGTTTGGTAAGAGCAGCTAGGAGTAGGAACTTGTCAGCCTGCTAATATGTAGCCCTCCTGTTCTACCTTCCTCCCAATCCCACCGTCAAGGCCGGTTTATAGGAGCAGTAAGATTCCAACCACTGACTCCATAATTTCATATCCTTCCCATAATATGGCAACAGAAACTGTAACAGTTCTGATAGTGTGGTCTAACCAGGGTTTGACATAACTTAAGTATAACGTCTTTACTTTTAAATTCAAACCCTGCAGGAATAAACCCCAGAGTGTTGTTTTGTAGCCTCATTAAGCTGAATTGTTTTTTTAAAATAATACTTTATTAAGGTATTTCAAAGTGTTTACAACAGTAACAAGCAGGAGGAGGAGGAAACCTTGGTGGAGGAGCAAAAGGGTAAATGGGAGTAGGAGCTTGGGGAGGAGATAGACGAGGGTACGTGGGCGGATGCCCTGGGTAGGATTAATTCTTCCTCCTCTTGCGCCAGGCTTAGCCTGATACAATTTAAAGTTCTTCACAGAGCGCATATGACAGGGGCGAGGCTGAGCAGGTTCTTTGGGGTGGAAGACAGGTGTGGGAGGTGCTCGGGGAGCCCAGCAAATCATACCCATATGTTCTGGGTGTGCCCGGCGCTGGATGGGTTCTGGAGTGGTATTGCGAGGACGATGTCTAAGGTGGTGAACACCAAGGTTAAGCCGAGCTGGGGGTTAGCACTATTTGGGGTATCGGACGAGCCGGGAGTGCAGGGGACGAAAGAGGCTGGTATTCTGGCCTTTGCGTCCCTGGTAGCCCGGCGGAGGATTCTGCTACAGTGGAAGGATGCGAGGCCCCCGAGCGTGGAAGCCTGGATCAGCGACATGGCAGGGTTCATTAAAGTGGAGAGGGTAAAATTTGCCTTGAGAGGGTCTGTGCAAGGGTTTTTCAGGTGGTGGCAACCGTTCCTAGACTTTCTAGCGGGGCGTTAGGAGGTGGTCAGCAGCAGCAGCAACCCAGAGGAGGTACTTTGTGTTTTCTACTGTGTTCATTATTGCTTAATGGGGAGTTTGTATATTGGGGGAATTCGTGATTTAGTTGTAAGATGTTTATTTATGTGTTCTTTGTTTCTTTTTTTTCAGTAAGGGTTTGTTGAAAATATGTAAAAATTTGAATAAAAATATTTCTTTTAAAAAAAAATGACATCAACATGGTAAAATAAACATTTTCCCCCCAGCCCAATCTTCACACACCTCGAACATACAACAACAACCCCCCCCCCCCAGAATACTACATCCGCTGACAGTTTTTATTTTCCCCGAGAAAGTCGACGAATGGCTGCCACCTCCGGGAGAACCCCGCCATGGACCCTCTCAAGGCAAACTTTATTTTCTCGCGACTGAGAAACCCAGCCATGTCACTAACCCAGGTCTCCACACTCGGGGGCTTCGAGTCCCTCCACATTAATAAGATCCGTCTCCGGGGCACCAGGGAGGCAAAGGCCAAGACATCGGCCTCTTTCGCCCCCTGAACTCCCGGATCTTCCGACACTCCAAAGATCGCGACCTCCGGATTCGGCACCACCCGTGTTTTTAGCACCGTGGACATTGCCTTAGCAAAACCCTGCCAAACCTCTCCAAGCTTCGGGCAAGCCTAAAACAGTGACATGATTTGCTGGGCTTCCCGCGCATCTCGCACACTTATCCTCTATCCCGAAAAACCTGCTCATCCTAGCCACTGTCATGTGTGCCCGGTGGACTACCTTAAATTGTATCAGGCTTCAGGCTAAGCCTGGCGCACGATGAGGAGGTATTAACCCTGCATAGGGCATCCGCCCATAGCCCCGCCTCCATCTCTCCTCCGAGCTCGTCCTCCCACTTGCCCTTAAGCTCCTCCACCGGAGTTTCCTCCGCCTCCGAAAGCTCCTGGTAAATATCCGATACCTTCCCCTCTCCCACCCAGGTACTGGAAACTACTCTGTCCTGTATCCCCCGTGGCGGCAGCAGCGGAAAGACCGGCACCTGTTTTCTCAGGAAGTCTCGCACCTGTCAATACCTGAAACCATTTCCTGCTGGCAATTTAAATTTATCCTCCAAAGCTTTCAAGCTGGGAAAGTTCCTATCTATAAATAGATCCTCCCCATCCTTCTAATTCCTGCCCTCTGCCAACTCAGGAACCCGCCATCTAGCCTACCCAGTACAAACCTGTGGTTGTTATAAATCGGGGTCCAAATCGATGCTCCCTCCATTCTCTTATATCTCCTCCATTGCCCCCAGATCCTCAGAGCCGCCAGTACCACCGGACTTGTGGAGTATCGGGCCGCAAGAATGGCCAAGGTGCCGTTACCAATGCTCCCAGACTGGTGTCTTTACATGACGCCGCCTCCATCCGCTCCCATGCCGACCCCTCCCCCCACTACCCACTTCCTAATCATGGCTATATTAGCCGCCCAGTAGTAATTGCAGAAGTTCGGCAGCACCAACCCACCCTCCCCCCGACTGCACTCCAGCAACACCTTCTTCACTTGCGGGGTTTTACTCGCCCACACAAAGCCCAAAATAATCTTATTCACCCGCTTGAAAAAGGCCTTTGGAATAAAGATGAGGACGCACTGAAAGACAAACAGAAATCTGGGGAGACCGTCATTCTCACGGTCTGTACCCTCCCGGCCAGTGATAGCGGGAGCATGTCCCATCTCTTAAAGTCCCCTTCCATTTGTTCTACCAACCGGGATAGGTTTAACTTGTGTATTACCTCCCATTTCCGGGCCACCTGGATTCCCAGATATCGAAAGCTCTTCCCTACCATTCTAAGCAGCAGCTCTCCCAGTCTCTTCTCCTGCCCTCTTGCCTGGATCGCAAACATCTCGATTTTCCCCTTGTTCAATTTATACCCCGAAAAATTTCCAAATTCCCCCAAGATTTGCATTATTTCCTCCATCCCCTCCAACGGGTTCGAAATGTACAAGAGCAGGTCCTCTGTGTGGAGCGAGACCCGGTGCTCAACTGACCCAGAAATTGCCTCATCCCCTCCACCCTAGCCGGGGATTCCGACTCGTATAGTTTACTATAAAAGTCCTTAAACACCTCGTTCACTCCCGCTGGGTCCAGGACAGTATTGCCGTCTCTACTTTTTACTTTACCTATCTTCCTGGCCGCCTCTCTTTTCCTGCGCTGGTGCGCCAACATTCTGCTTGCCTTTTCCCCGTAGTCATAGATCGCCCCCCTTGCCTTCCTCAACTGTTCCATTGCTTTCCCTGTGGTCAACAGCCCAAATTCCCATGTAACCTCCGCCGCTCCCTCAGTAGCCCCGCGTCTGGGGCCTCCGAGTATCTCCTGTCCACCTGGAGTATCTCCTCCACTAATCTATCCCTCTCAGCCCGTTCTACATTTTCTCTGTGGGCCCGTATCGAGATTAATTCCCCTCTGACTACTGCCTTCAAAGCCTCCCAGACCGTCGCTGCAGAGATCTCCCCCGTATCATTTGTTTCCAGGTAGTGCTGGATGGACTTGTTAACCCACCCACAGACCGCCTCGTCCGCTAGCAACCCCACATCCAGTCTCCAAAAAAGGAAAACTCCTTCGTCCTCGGCCATGCAAACCTCCATGGGTCTACTCCCCTCATCTGTTCCATAAAACCCTTCAATTCCTTTGCTGCAACCGTCCTCCTCCCTGTCCTGGATTTTGACCGCTCCAATTCCGGATCAATGACTGTGTTGACGTCCCCTCCCATGATCAGGTTATGTGACTCTAAGTCTGGGATCTTACCTAACACCCACCTCATAAATTCCACGTCATCCCAATTCGGAGCATGTATGTTCACAAGTACCACTTGCACCCCCTCCAGCTTCCCACTCACCATTATGTACCTACCCCCCTTGTCTGACACGATTCTCCCAGCCTCGAATGGCACTCGTTTACTGATCAAGATCACTACCCCCTGATGCGCGATCAATAACCACTAAAGCGAGGTTGTAGTCCAACCGGAGGTTTTAATAAGCTAGATGTTTCCCCCAGCAGCTCGGGTACAGAATGAAGGCTGCTGGGGCGGCACAGGCTCTTATACCCTGCCTTGCAGGGCGGAGCTACCATACAGCTTGACCAATAGGAAACATACAATATCTACCAATGGTGTTCCAGCATTACCAGGTACCGTAATACCTCTACACAGACTACCACCCCCCCCCCCCCCCCCCCCCTGGTCTTTGAGTCCAGTCCTGAGTGGAACACTTGGCTAACCCACCCCTTCCTCAATCTCATCTGGTCTGTAACCTTTAGGTGTGTCTCTTGTCACATTGCCATGTCCGCCTTCAGTTCCCTCAAATGCGCGAACACACGAGCCCTCTTGACCGGCCCATTCAGTTCTCTCACGTTCCATGTGATCAGCCTGGACAGGGGGGGCTTCCAACTCGCCTCCCCCCCCCCCCCCCCCCCCCGCCGACTAGCTATCACCCTTTTTAGGCCAGCCCCGAGCTCGCGCCCTCCGCTTCCTCGAGTCCCCACTCGGGATGTCGCCGTTCCCGACCTCACATTTGTCCCCTAGTAACAGTTCCTCCCCTGTCACCAAAGCAGCTCCCCCTCCCTCTCCCCTAGCAACAACACTAAAAACCCAATCCCCCAAGTCAAGCTCCAGCTTAACACCTGTCCACCCCCCACTGTGCTTCTGAGAGTCAGCAGACCCATGCTGACTCGATAGCTCCCGCCCCTGGCACCAAGCAGCCTGTCTCCCTATTGTACTCTCCTCTCTCCCCCCCCTCCCCCCCCACACATGAATAAACATTTTAAAAGCATCACATTCCCCAGTAAACAAACAACAGAAGAAACAGTCACTTTAGAAAAATAGTCACCCAAAAAGCAGAACTAAATTCAAAGCCCATCCCCCCCCTCTAAAAAGGTCCCTGCAAGACAGATCAACCTTTAAACATCCACACAGCCCATTATTTCTCATAGAGCTACTTACATTTTTACAATCCAGCACCGCATATCGCTGCCACTGTACTTCTCCAAAGCTTAAGTGTCTTTAAATTCGCCTCCAGCTTCATTTCTTTAATAAAGGTTCATACTTTGTTTGGCGTTTCAAAGTAGAAGTCCCATTTCTCATGCGTGACCCACAGACGGGCTGGGTACAGCATCCCACACTTCACCCCCTTCTTAAAGAGGGTCGTTTTTGCCCGATTGAATCCAGCTCGCCTCTTGGCCAAATCTGCTCCCAGGTCCTGATAAATGCGCAACTCACAGTTCTCCCACTTGCTGCCCCGTTCTTTCTTGGCCCACCGCAAAACGTGTTCCTTGTCCATGAAACAGTGAAAACGTACCACCATGGCCCTCGGCGGTTTGTTCGCTCTGGGCTTCCTCGCGAGGGCTCTGTGCGCTCTGTCCAATTCCAGAGGCCGAGGGAACACCCCAGCCCCCATCAACTTCTCCAACATGTCCGTCACATAGATCCTCGCATCCGATCCCTCACTGCCTTCAGGGAGGCCAACAATTCTGAGATTCTGCCTCCTGGACCTATTCTCCAGGTCCTCCAGCTTCTCCTGCATTCTTTTCTGGCGGTCGTTCATCATCCCCACCTTGCTTTCCAGCACGGTTATATACTCCTCGTGCTCGGACAACTTTTGTTCGACCTGCTGGATCGCTCTCCCGTGGGTGTCCTGATTCTGAGCCACTTGATCAATCGAAGCCTTAATCGGGTCCAGCGTGTCCTTCTTCAGCTTGGCGAAGCAATCCTCGAAAAACTTCACCAGCTACTCCGTCGACCACTGTGCCGTCTCCCCGCGGCCCTTGCCCTCTGCCATGCTGTTCCGTGTTACCAGCTCTGCTTGCATCTCCCTTATAGGACTTTGTCTTCTCACATGTCCACTTCTGGTCCAATTCTCCATACACTGGAGGGGGATTTCTCCTTACTGTCTCACTCTTCACTGCTTTATCCCATAAAATCCAAACAAAAACCGGGGGGGAAAAAGGTCCAAAAGTCCGTTACAGGCGGGAGCTATCAAATGTGCGACCTACCAGCCCATGGCCGCCATCGGAAGTCATTAAGCTGAATTGTTAACATCTAATATCAAGCTCTTTGCTTCTGGTACTTTATTTTTTTTAAACGTATTTTATTACAAACATGTATCAAAACAGGTTACAGCGAATAAATGCCCCGGGAAACATACTTCCCAACAATCAACTGTACAGTCTGTAGAGACGTTTCCTCTTTTTCACCTCCCCCTCCCCCGCAACGAACAGCCCCTCAAACATGGTCACAAACATCCCCCACCTTTCCTCAAACCCCCCTGAAAAGCCCTTAACTCAAACTTTATCTTCTCTAATCGCAAGAAGTCGTACAGATCACCCAACCAAGCCGCTACCCTAGGTGGCGATGCCGACCGCCACTCCAGCAAAATTTGTGTCGTGCAATCAGAGAGGCGAAGGCAACGACATCGGCCTTCCTCCTCTCCATGAGCTCCGGCTTCTCTGAAACCCCAAATATCGCCACCAAAGGGTCCGGTCCACCACTCTCTCCACTATCCTGGCGAAGACTTGCTTCTGGTACTTGCAGTCCTTGTTAATTTGATGAAACATTTTGTATAAATTATTACCCTTTCTCTGATAACAGATTCAAAATGAATTTCCATTGAAGCAACAAAATTATACTGTTATTATCTGTAGACTTGATTCTCTCTTTCTCCTTTAGTGCTTACCTAATCTGTGCCTGGGCTGAAAAAGGAGCTGATGCAATGGGTCCTGATGGAGCCTTTCATTCAAATGCCTTTCCTCCTGAAAAGCTGGTGGATACACTCGGAGCGGGAGATACATTCAACGCCGCTGTACTATTTTCACTGTGTAATGGTGGGTCTATATGATTACTTTGATATGTTGTTTTATCTGGGGGAGATGTGTCGTCATATTTTGTGGCGGGGAGGGTGTGGCTGTATTTTAATGAAGCAAGATTAGTTTCAAGGGGAAAACAACTTACTCCAGAGCTAAAATTGCTCTTTGTACACATTAGATTAAAATAACTTTGTTCTAATGTTTGTGAAGGCATCTAATGGCTTTTTCAAATTAATACACCACAGTGATGCCCATGGGTTTTTAAAATTCCCCCTCACTAGATTACCAACACATTGTACACTGGACATGTAAATTGGGCATCTGCATTTGGGAATTATCATTTGGTGAGTTCCCCATTTCAACCTGGCTACAAGGAAAGAGCAGAGATGAGGGGCTGGATTCTCCATTTCAGCAACTTAAGTGTTGGTGCCAACGGAACATGTATGGTCTTTTATGCCCAAAACTTCTGTGCGAAACTCTCACCGATTCCGGGACCGGTGAGGGGCTAGCAGCACACCGGATGAAACTCCTGGCTCCCGTGGCGAAAACAGCCAGAGAATGGCCGGGTCCCTGGCCACACATATGCACGGCTGACGACCTGCAGCGGTCGCGCATTAATACATGGCGCCAGCCGTGCATGGACCCGACCCACCAATCCTCCCAGCCCTCGCAGAAGCCCCCCAGCCAGCGGCACGGATTGTGGCTGAGTGTGGTGGAGCTGGTCACAGTCACAACTGCCACGCCAGGTTCCCGCACGGCTGAGACCACATGTATCCCGTGCCATCGGGAACTCGGCCCATCGTGGGCGGAGCATTGCGGGAGGGCTGGCCAATGACGTGTCAACGCTGTTGCAAAGGTGCGCCACACAATGATGCCATTTTCGAGGGGGCGGAGAATGGCTGACCGGCATCAAGCTGCCGCCGACCCCGATTTGGGCATCGGAGTCGGTTTTCCACCCGATTGCCGATTACAATATCAGCATCGGGCAACGGAGAATCCAGCCCGAGATATTTTACAGAGCAACAGAGAGAATCAAGCATGTTAATCATAGGTGTAATTGGTTAGTTACTTCTGCCTGTGGTTTGCCTAATACTACTTTGAATGAAGGTGGGGTTAAGGACATCAAAATATCTTCACAAATTGAGACGTTCTTTCCTTGCCCTTTTTCTTTCATTAGGGCACAGACCTAGACCGACAGCTTCCCTGGGTGTCACTTTGCTGAAGTTAGCATTCATCATGTGTGAATTTGGAAAGTGGGATGAGTTATTTGGATGTGTATAACACTGCAGTCATGCTTGACTCTGTCCTCACAGATACCCATACATGCAATTTTAAAATATTTTATAAATCACTGGATTAGGTGTGGAAAGGTGAATTCAGTGAAGTCACTGAAGATAACTGTAGTTTGCTCCCAATACCACCCTGTCTGAGATCCGTTAATTGAGTCCAAACCAGGGCATTGCTGATTTAAATAGCTTAATATCATACGGCCCATTGTATTTACAAACAGAGCACCAAGAATGCTATTTTTGTGGGATTGTGTAACATTGTCATATGATCTTGTTACATTCTGGGCAGAATCTTGTGAAAGTAATGGAGGTCTCAGCTACAAGCTGGTGAGCCTTTTGGGAAAGCCCGCCACATCTTGTGGCGCTCAGTAACTTGATAGGTCAGCAGCAGGCCTTTACCCAGGATCAAGGACCCCATGGGCAGAGGTCCTGCCTACTGAGAGCTGCCAGCTCAGAAGCAAGCTCTTACTCAGCAGCCTCACTCACGAAAAGACCCGCAAACACGGGTTAATACCAACAGTGGCGAGATGCAATCCTTAAGTGGGCACTAATGTGAGATCCTTCAGGACAGCATCGCTGGAAGGCTGACCAAAAGCCTTCCTGCCACAGGCTCAAAGTGCCGCCACCCTCCCACTGGATTAACTGCTGTCCTCCCCTTTGTCATGAAAATCGCCATGGGTGAGTGGACAAGATTTCACTCTCAGTATTTACATTGATTAGAATATGGCCCAACAGGGAAAAGAAAGGATCACAAAAGTGTTTAATTCTAACGTTATGTGGATAAACTTTGATTGGTAATGATGTGTGATTATTAGCATGATGCTCTTTGTTGTGATTTTTCTACAGGCAAATCTATCCAGGAATCACTGATGTTTGGATGCCAAGTTGCAGGGAGAAAGTGTGGGATTCAAGGATATGATGGAATTGTATGATGAAATGTGTTGGAGGAACAAATAGTCACATATCATAGAAATGAGAAAGTTCTACAGAGGAACCTAGATATTTGCTCATGAACACACCTGATACGCAAATAGATAATGGTTTTGATGATTTTCTTTGATTTTAAAACAATTAAACACACTTAAATTATCAAGATATAAAGGAATCAGCTGGGGTAGACAGAAATAGCCTATATCTGCTGGTTGGAGAGTCTAGTATGCAGGTAGTGAACACTGATTTATGCTCCTATAAATTGGTACAGACTGAAACTGTGGTTATTGGGTTAGGAGGTGCAGGTTTGTAATGTATCCCTGTAAGTAAATGCCAGTTCTATATTTCACCACCTGGCCTTCTGGAGTATAGCATTGAGGGCTAGGAACATAGGAATTGCTGAATGAAGAAAGACTGTAGTCGGTCGAGTTTGCCATCTACCATTCTGGGAAGTACATGATAATGATATAATAATGTGAGTTGTTGATTAATCATAGCAATCAATCTCTATCAATTAATCTACAACAGACCCAGGCATGGGGCATGGAGAACTCCCTGTGGATAAAAGCTTTGGAATCCATTGTTCAAAGTCATCCGTTCCAGCTTTGAATCATCAAATCATAGAATCTCTACAGTGCAGAAGGAGGCCATTCGGCCCATCGAGTCTGCACCAGCCCTTGGAAAGACTACCCTACCTAGGCCCATGCCCCAACCCAATTCCCGCAACCCAGTAACCCCACCTAACCATTTTGGACACTAGGGGACAATTTAACTTGGCCAATCCATCTAAACTGCATATTTTGGACTTAATAGCTTGCTACTCTAAAGTTGAATGTATGAAGATGCAAGTTTGCAATGTAGTAAATCCACTGGATTTTGAACCTAAAGAAGTCACTCAGCGAATTGATCTAGAATTGGTTCCTGACAACTTAGTTTAATATTTTAATCACACACAATCAATTAATTACATGATCGTTTGACATCAGTTTGTTATTTGGAAATCGTGTAGTTCAATCACCTGAATGTTGGTAAGATTTGCTAAATTCAGGGGTTATTTGGTACAAAGAACTTCACCCAATTCTTTTCCTGCAGAATTCTAGTCTGGAAGAGTGGGAATGTTAGTCAGTAGAAAAAATTAGCTGATTTTAATTTTATACATTTGTTCAATCAGTAGATGGAATTTGTGCATATTGGATTCCATGTTTACAAACAATTCATGTCAAAATTACAAATGCACCCGCAGTGGGTAGTTTACAAAATTGCCGGTCCACTATGCAATTATTTGAAATCCAGAATTGAAAATACTAAACCCTGTAATATATCATTTATACTTCTGTTTTTTACCTTGATCAGTTGTCCTATTACAACAATTATCACCCCTTTTTCCTGATAGTTTATATCATGTTCACTACATTGTTATGTAAATAGTGTACAATATAATGTCTGTGTTCACTGATTTCAACCAATGAATTGTATGTACACTACCAGTTTTGTCTGTACACAGTCATGTTTCACTGCAAAACCTATAATTCTGCCTGCTAGTTGGTGTCTACATATACTGTAATGAATATATGCTGTCAGCATTTATCCCCATGCTTATTTTTGCAGGCTGTGAGATAACTTTGCAAGAAACATTTGAAACTTTGGATTGAGACATAAGCTTCATTAGGATTTCTATCTGAAAAGCAATTTATCTTTCACATTTACAATGTCCCTAATACTTCGCCAAAACATTAGTCAACCAAAGTCAAAATATAATAATTGAACAGAAAATATGGCTGCGATTTTATGAGATGGCAATGGCACCATTCGCCTGTCACCACTCACCTGGCATTGTTCACCTGCCAAAAAATGGGGATAGACCACCTCAGCTGAACATGGAAGCCTGATTGGATTTTACGATCCTCACAGTTTATTGCCTGCAGTCAAGAATTCCATTCCTTGCATCCCATCTTCAGCTGGCCAATCATGGTGCTGGCAGTTCAACAGTCCCAGCATTGGCACAGGGAGCTGGGACTGCAACAGGCCCTGACCAGCAAAGGTCCCAGAATTGAGTTCATGGGGATTACCATGGGCCAGTCAGGCACGCCCTGGAAAAGATGTTGCTGGGTGAGTCCAGAATTGGTAAAATGCCAGTGACATATTTTGTTGTCAGTGCTCTGGGTTAAGTCGTGGAATCAGAGAATTTACAGTGCAGAAGGAGGCCATTCGACCCATCGAGTCTGCACTGGCCCTTAGGAAAGAGCACCCCACTTAAACCCACACCTCCACCCTATCCCCATAACCCAATAACCCAACCTAACCTGTTTTCTGGACACTAGGGGCAATTTAGCATGGCCAATCCACCTAACCTGCACATCTTTGGACTGTGCGAGGAAACTGGAGCACCCGCAGGAAACCCACGCAAACACGGGGAGAACGTGCAGACTCCACAGACAGTGACCCAAGCCGGAAATCGAGCCAGAGACCCTGGAGCTGTGAAGCAACAGTGCTAACCACTGTGCTACCGTTCTGCCCCAATTTCTTTTTTAAAATAAATTTAAAGGTCCCAATTCTTTTTTATTAAGGGCAATTTAGTGTGACCAATCCACCAACCCTGCATATTTTTGGATTATGGGGGTGAGACCCACGCAGACATGGGGAGAATGTGCAAACTCCACACGGACAATGATCCGGGGCAGGGATTGAACCCGGGTCTTCGGCGCCATGAGGCAGCAGTGCTAGCCACCGTGCCGCCCCCCCCCCCCCGCCAATTTTGTTTTTACTTACCTGAAAATCTATCCACTCCTTGACAAGTACATTTCCAATTCCAAGTGCTTTTCTACAGAAGAGGGTAAATCGGTGAGTGAGTCAACAGATGCAATTCAAAAATATCCCATTGGAGCTGCTTGTCAAAACATGTTGGCAATCATATACTAAGGAGGTAGATCAGAGAACAACGTTCGCATTCGAAAGGACGGAGTGGGTGTGGGGGGGGGGGGGGTAGGGGAAAGGGGAAAGGGAGTAATTCCAGTAGATATAGGTAGATCTTGACTATTTCTAGAGAAAAGTATGATTCACATCAGGAGCCATTGACAGGGTAAGTGCCACTTTGAAAGGTCAGCAGCTGTACATATTCAGTGGCTGGCCAATTAGATCAGTGAGTATTGTTGGCTGAACTCCTGAGGGATCATTATTGATGGTGACATACATTTAGTTTGTTGAGACATTTGATTAGTTAACACCAGCTTTGTATATCTCAAATGGCTTAGTATCAAAAGCTTTCCAATTGACAGCAGCCAGATGACGCTTTCAGGTTTTGAGATAGTGGATTCTTCTGTAAAGATGTCATTGATGGCATATTGAATTCTCATCGTTTATAGCTGGTTTCCTATTTGGAAGGTTTTCGAAATAGTCAGCCCATCTTCTCAGGATCTGATTTCTATCTGTGGGAAGACTAGTTCATCAATGCTCATAACAATTGTGGGCTGTGTACAGCCATAGGCATATTCATATATTCTAGAAGTGTTTCATGTCATCCTAGTCAGCACAGGACTGTAATTAATTTGCCTTTTTTCTCTGTCAAGTGTCACACACAGGTGGTGAAATTGGCCTACTCCATCAATGCAAATTGGGCTTAGAGTTCAGCAGTCTATTATACAATATACCAGTTTTCATTTTCCATTGACCTGGAAAATATTGTCAACATTTTTAATGACGAACCAAGTCCAAGCAACAGTGAGACTAGGTAACAAGTCTCCAAAAGAATTTAAACTATTGTTCTGAGAAGTTCAATGAATTGAGCAGAATTAAAATCACTGCTGATTCACTATGAGCCTGTTTTGTGTGGGCATAGCCCAATTTCATCCCCACCATCTTTAGTTCTGTTCATAAATGTTATCATATTGTTTCCATACATAGACAATGACATATCCTTCATCCATGATGAGTGCAGCGTTTCTCATTGGATAGCCTTTTTATATCGTTAACTTTATCAAACCAGTCTTAATATTTACGGATAGTTGGATTTAAGGGTACCAAAGCTGCTTTGTGAACTGTGCCTTTGAAGCAGTTCTATGCAACATTAAATGTTGCCATAATTTTATGCCAGGGTCCGTTAAGGAGAACTAATGTGAACATCAGATTTTAAGTGAATGTTTTTGTAGGGTTAACAAAGACACTGTTAGAATCTACATTTCACTCTCTACATTTTTCTTGGAGATATCTTGTTGCAAAAATTCCACCAATTGTGCCTCTTCACTAATATAGAATAAAAAGAGAAAATGTTGGAAAATCTCAGGGTGTTCTGATGAAGGGTTGTTATCGATTAAATGCATTACCTGTTTCTCTCCCCAGATGCTGTCTGACCTGCTGAGTATTTTCTGTTTTTATTTCACAGCGCCAGTGATCCGGGTTCAATTCCAGGCTTGGGTGACTGTGTGGATTTTGCATTTTCTCCCTCGTGTCTGCGGGGGTTTCCTCCGGATTCTCCGGTTTCCTCCCACAGTCCAAAGATCATGGAATTTACAGTGCAGAAGGAGGCCATTCAGCCCATCGTGTTTGCACCGGCCCTTGGAAAGAGCACCCTACTTATGCCCACACCTCCACCCTAACCCCGTAACCCAGCAACCCCACCTGACACTAAGAGCAATTTAGCATGGCCAATCCACCTAACCTGCACATCTTAGGAGTGTGGGAGGGAACCGGAGCACTCAGAGGGAGTGAGCGCAGACACTGGGCGAATGTGCAGACTCAGCACAGACAGTCACCCAAGACTGGAATCGAACCAAGGACCCTGGAGCTGTGAAGCAACAGTGCTAACCACTGTGCTACCATGCAGGTTAGGTGGATTGGCCATGATAAATTGCCCCTGGTTAGCACTGCAGCCTACGGCGCTGAGGACCCGGGTTCGAATCCCGGCCCTGGATCACTGTCCGTGCCGAGTTTGCACATTCTCCTGTGTCACGGTGGAAGACACCAGTGGGATGCCAGAGTTCCAGGGGGAAGAGGTGAGTGCAGTGACCATTACTAAGGAGAAGGTTCTGGGGAAACTGAAAGGACTGAAGGTGGATAAATCACCTGGACCAGACGGAATATACCCCAGGGTTCTGAAAGAGATAGCTGAGGAGATTGTGGGGGCATTGGTGATGATCTTTCAGGAATGACTGGAGGCAGGAAGGGTTCCAGAGGACTAGAAAGTGTCTAATGTAACAACACTGTTTAAGAAGGGAGGGAGGCAGAAGACGGGAAATTATAGGCCGGTTAGCCTGACTTTGGTCATTGGTAAGATTTTAGAGTCCATTATTAAAGATGAGATCGCGGAGTACTTGGAAGTGCATGATAAAATAGGACTGAGTCAGCACGGCTTCATCAAGGGGAGGTCATGTCTGACAAATCTGTTAGAGTTCTTTGAGGAAGTAACAAGGAAGTTAGACAAAGGAGAACCAGTGGACGTGATTTATTTAGATTTCCAGAAGGCCTTTGATAAGAGCCCATGGTGTTAAGGGTATGATCCTGGCATGGATAGAGGATTGGCTGACTGTCAGAAGGCAGAGAATGGGGATAAAGGGGTGTTTTTCAGGATGGCAGCCGGTGACTAGTGGTGTGCCTCAGGGGTCGGTGCTGGGACCACAACTTTTCACAATATACATTCATGATCTGGAAGAAGGAATTGAAGGCACTTTTGCTAAGTTTGCAGATGATACAAAGATCTGTAGAGGGGTAGCTAGTATCGAGGAAGCAGGCGGGCTTCAGAAGGACTTGGACAGGCTAGGAGTGTGGGCAAAGAAGTGGCAGATGGAATACAATGTGGAAAAGTGTGAGGTGATACACTTTGCAAGGAGAAATGGAGGCATAGACTATTTTCTAAATGGGAAGATGCTTAGGAAATCAGAAGCACAAAGGGACTTGGGAGTCCTTGTTCATGATTCTCTTAAGATTAACATGCAGGTTCAGTCGGCAGTTGAGGAAGGCAAATGCAATGTTAGCATTCAGGTCGAGAGGGCTAGAATACAAGACCATGGGTGTACTTCTGAGGCTATACAAGGCTCTGGTCAGACCTGTCAGGTGGATGTACCTTTAAGAAATGGGTGTTTATCAAAAAGCTGCAGTGATGTCAGTGTGTGGGTGGAGCTGGGCTGTCTGACCTTCACTTTTGTTTTGAGCTGGGTGCTGCAGTGTGTTTTTGTTTTTTTCAGAGTTGGAGAGCTGTATTCAAAGCAAGCCGATATGTAAAATGATCTTTCTCTCTACAAGCTAAAGAATGTCTTCAGCTCATTGATGATTTTAAAGTAATACCTGTTTCTGTAGAGAATTTAAACCTGCTGTCTTTGTAAGAAAAAAGGGTTTAACTTATGGATGTTGCTAGGAAAGGTATCAAGGGTTACCTATAGAGTATTGCATCTGTGGGGTTACTTGTGTTGGTATTTGATAAGATGTTTACTGTGTGTTTATAAACTGTTAACTGGGTTCATAGAATAAACATTGTTTTGTTTTAAAAATACTTTTTAGATCTCTGTTGCATCACACCTGTAAAGTGGGCCCTTGGGCTCCCCATTACCAAAATCTATTAAAGGTTGTGGGTCAGATGAACTCCAGATATACTTTGGGGTTCTCTCAACCCTGGCTATAACAGACCCCATTTGGAGTATTGTGAGAAATTTTGGGCCCCATATCTAAGGAAGGATGTGCTGGCCTTGGAAAGGGTCCAGAGGAGGTTCACAAGAATGATCCCTGGATTGAAGAGCTTGTCATATGAGGAACGGTTGAGGACTCTAGGTCTGTACGTGTTGGAGTTTAGAAGGATGAGGGGGGATCTTATTGAAACTTACAGGATAGTGAGAGGCCTAGAGAGACCTCTTATAGGAAAAACTAGAAGCAGAGGACACAATCTCAGACTAAAGGGACGATCCTTTAAAACAGAGATGAGGAATTTCTTCAGCCAGAGGATGGTGAATCGGTGGAACTCTGCCGCAGAAGGCTATGGAGGCCAAATCACTTGAGTGTCTTTAAAACAGAGATAGATAGGTTTTTGATCAATAAGGGGTTCAGAGGTTATAGGGAGAAGGCAGGAGAATGGGGATGAGAAAAATATCAGCCATGATTGAATGGCGGAGCAGACTCGGTGGGCCGAGTGGCCTAATTCTGCTCCTATGTCTTATGGTGTCTGCGTGGGTTTCACACCCACAACCCAAAGATGTGCAGGTTAGGTGGATTGGCCACGCTAAATTGCCCCCTAGTTGGAAAAATAAATAAATGGGTACTCTAAATTTATTTTTTAAAAAGGATAAATTGCCCCTGAGTGTCCAGATGTGCAGGTTAGGTGGGGTTACAGAGTTGCAGGGATGGAGTCGGGCAGTGGGCCTAGGTGGGGTGCTCTTTTGGGGGGTCAGTGCAGACTAAATGGGCCATATGCACTGTAGGGATTCTATGAATTTGTGTGGCCCAGTAGTGAACGGCGCCAAGCTGCAGCCTCCCTGGGTAGGCTGGTTGATCCCGGAAGGCATGTAGATACCGGGTAAGTAGGCCTTCAGTAGGTTTAAGGCCTACTTATGCGAGCACGGCTTGCCCCCGCCTATTATGGGTGGGTTTGTGATCCCGACATCTCGCGGGACGATCCCGCGAGTCGTCATGGCTGCTGGAAGGCTGGCAGGAGGCTTCACCTGGAATTTACCGGCCACGTTGCGCTCCCATTGGGTTGCGACGAGGCCAGTAGATCACGCCCCTTTATGTTTACTGAATGCAGCAGTGGTTCTGTGGTTTTAAGATGTATGATTTAATTTTTTAATGTGGTAATATTTAATTGAATCAAAAATCCTTGACTTTCTATCCAGAGGCATAGAATATTGAATTAGTGCAAGACTTTAGTTAAGTGCAGTTGACGTATTGTGTACTGTATTGCACACTATTATAGGAAGAATTTAAAAACATTGGAACAGGAGAGAAACTCATTGTTATCAGCAGCGAGGGTTAAGCTTTACAAGGAGAGACTTGAAAAGTTCAAGTTTACATCAATGCAGTGGGGAAGGGTTATAGAATCGACAAGATCATTACAAGGGTAAATATTGTTTTTTCCCACTGACTGGCAAGATGGTAATGAAAGAACATAAATGTAAAATAATCACCAAAACCACAAAATTAGAGGTTTCAAAATATGGAATTTTCTGTTTTAAAAATCTGTATAAAAGCCAATTATATTATTTTTAAAAAAAATAAATTAGATAGCTGTTTAGAAATGTTAAGTGTTAAAGAGTCTGGGAAATGAGTAGGAAAATAGGGAGAGACAACGTGCGCAATGCTCCCATCGGGTGTCCAAGTGCCGACACCGGAGTGAAAACCAGAGTGTGTCACTCCGGCGTCGGAACCAGCTCCCAGCCCCCTATTCTCCTGCCCCCGGGGGGCTAGGAGCGGCGTTGCGTCATTTACACGCGCATGCGTGGTTGCCGTCCTCCCCGAGGCCGCCCCGCAAGAACATGTCAGATGGATCTTGCAGGGCGGCGGAAGAAAGGAGGTCCTACTTCAGAGAGGCCGGCCCGCCAATTGGTGGGCACCGATCGCGGGCCAGACCCCATTTGAGGGCCTCCCCGGTGCAGGAACTCCCCCCCCCCCCCCCCCCACAGGCCGCCCTCCCCAGCGTTCCCGCGCTGTTCCCGCCGGCAGTGACCAGGTGTGGACGGCGCCGGTGGGAACCCGTCGTGTTGGGCAGGCCGCTCGGCCCATCCGGGCCGGAGAATCGCCGCGATTCTCCCAGCGGCCAGCCGTGATTCTCGCCGCGCCGGTTTGGGGGGGTGGGAGAATCGTGTTGGGGCGGCATGGCGGGACACGTGCAGCGCCCCGGCGATTCTCCCACCCGGCGTGGGGGGGGGGTGAATTCCGCCCAAGGATACTACTTGGAGAAGAATGTCAGTGTTGCAATATTCTATTCTGTTCTACTCTAGAATATAATTTGTCTCTCATTTGTGGATTTAAATGTTATGCAATAACCCTGAGACAAATTGGTTCTTTTTCAAATGAATCGGCCTAACACATGAGCAATCCTAAAATAATAGCTTAATTCCACAACTATTTGTTAATTTAACTGTTTATACATTAGGAGAGGGGCATCAGCTGACACTGCTGCATTGTTTTAGGTTAGACGGACAGCATGGTATTAGGTTAGACTGGGAGCATAGTCAGGAGGGCCGAAGGCCGTGTTCCTGTGCTGTACTTTTCTTTGTTCTGTGTGTGGTTTGATGACATACAATGAAAAGGAGTTATCATTTTTTTAAATGTTTTTATTAAGGATTTATAATTTTAACAATTTTAACTACCAGGTAACAAAAGAATAAAGTGAACAACACACACCCAACCAAAAACAAAACCCAGCCAACATGCCTTACATACACAATTCCCCAATCCCAATTTCCCACTAACCATTTCCCACCTTACCCAACCCCCCTGCCTCTCCTTTTACGCCCCCCCCCCCCCACCCCCCCCCCCCCCACACTGCTGACAGCTTAACTTTTCCCAAAGAAATCAATAAACGGCTGCCACCTCCGGGTGAACCCTAGCATCGATCCCCTCAGGGCGAATTTAATCTTCTCAGGTCTAAGAAACCCAGCAATATCACTAACCCAAACCCCTAATATCAGGGGTTCCGAGTCTCCCCATGCCAACAAGATCTGCCTCCAGGTTACCAGGGGGGCCAAGGCCAAAACATCGGCCTCTCTCGCCCCCTGGACTCCCGGATCTTCTGACACACCAAACTTCGGCACCTCTGGCCTAGGAACCACCCTTACCTTCAATAACTCCGACATTATGTCAGCAAACCCCTGCTAAAATCCCCTAAGTCTCAGACATGCCCAAAACATATGGACATGATTTGCAGGTTCACCCGCACACCGCCCACACCCATCCTCCATCCTTTCGAAGAACCTGCTCATCCGGGCCACAGTCATGTGGACCACCTTAAATTATATGAGGCTAAGCCTGGCACACAATGAGGATGCATTGACTCTACTCCGGACCTTCTCCCATAACCCAGCCTCCAGCTCCCTGCCTAACACTTCCACCCACTTCTGCTTCACGTCCCCTATCGGGGCTCCCTCCCAACCCATGAGCTCTTTATAAATTTCTTATATCTTCCGCTCACCCATTCCTTCTCCCGACACCACATTATCCTGAATCCCCTGGGGCAGTAGGTGCGGGAAGGACGAAACCTGCGTCCGCACAAAGTCCCTCACCTGCAAGTAACGGAACCCGTTCCCACCGGGCAGCTCAAAACTCATCCTACAGTTCTTCCAAACCCGGAAAGACCCCATCTATAAACAAATCACCAAACCGCTTGATACCTGCCCGCTACTACCCCCAATCCAGCCCCCCCGACGCAAACTGGTGGCTGCCACAAATTGGTGCCCACACCGATGCCTCCTCCAACCACATGTCCCATGTCCCCTGCCCTCAGGGCAGCCACTACTACTGAGCTTGTGGAGTACCTGGCCGCCGAGAACGGCACAGGCGCCGTTAACAGTGCCCCTAAACTCGTGCCCCTACATGAGGCCGCCTCCACCCGTTCCCACACCGACCCCTCCCCCACTATCTATTTCTTGACCATCGCTACGTTCGCCACCCAATAATAATTTACAAAGCTCGGAAGGGCCAGCAGCCCCCCCCCCCCCCCCCGACTCCGCTCCAGCAACACCTTCTTCACCTTCGGGAGGACCGTCATCTTCACTGTCTGCACCCTCCCCGCTAATGACAACGGGAGCACATCCCAACTTCTAAAGTCCTCCTTCATCTGCTCAACCAACTGAGCCAGATTCAGCTTGTGCAGCTGCTCCCACTCCCACACCATCTGGATGCTGAAATAAGAAAAGCTCCCCACCCACCAACTTGAACGGCATCTCCCCCAATCTCATATCCTTGGATTGGAAAGACCTCGCTTTTGCCCATATTCAATTTATACCCCGAAAACTGGCCGAATTCCTCTAGGATCCCCATAATCCCTCCAATCCCCCACCCCCAAAGCGGGTCCAAAATGTACAAAAGCAGGTCGTCCGCGTTTAGTGAGACCCTGTGCTCCACAACCCGTACTATCGACGCTCTCAGCGCCATTGACAACGGCTTTATTGCCAAGGCAAAAAGCAGTGGGAAGAGGACACCCCTGCCTCGTCCCCCAATACAGCCTAAAATAGTTTGAACTCACCCTGTTCGCCCATACACTCGCCATCGGTGCCTGTTACAGCAACCGGACCCAGTCCACAAACCCCTGCCCGAACACAAACTGCCCCAGGACCTCCCACAAATACTCCCACTCCACCCGATCGAAGGCCTCTTCCGCATCCATGGTGACCGCCACCTCCACCTCTCCTCCCTCGGAGGGCATAATTCTAACATTTAACAACCTCCTTATATTCGCCGCTAGATGTCTCTCCTTAACGAACCCCGCCTGGTCCTCCTCTATCAACCCTGGCACACAATCAGCATGGCAACCACATTTAACAGGGAGATCGGCCTGTACGACCCACATTGCTCCGGATCCTTATCCCGCTTCAGGATGAGAGAGATAGAGGGCTGTGACATCGTCGGGGGGAGCACCCCTCGCTCGCCTCATGAAACGCACTTACCAACAGGGGCCCCAGCAATCCTGAGAACTGTTTATAGAACTCCACTGAGTACCCGTCCGAGTACAGGCCTTGCCCGACTGCATCGCCTCCAGCCCCTCCACCAGTTCAACCAGCCCAATTGGGGCCCCCAGGCCCTCCACCAGCTCCTCTTCCACCCTCGGGAACTCCAATCCCTCTAAAAACCACCTCATTCCCTCCACCCCGGTTGTGGGTTCCGTCTCAGATAACCTGCTGTAGAAATCCCTAAACACCCTATTCATCCCCACCATGTCCAGGACCATGGGCGTCATACTCCGACCCCCCCGCCGGGTCGGAGAATGGCCGTTGGCCGCCGTGAATCCCGCCCCCGCCCCCACCGAAGTCTCCGGTACCGGAGATTGGGCGGGGGCGGGAATCGGGCCGCGCCGGTTGGCGGGACCCCCCGTTCAATTCTCCGGCCCAAATGGGCCGAAGTCCCGCCCAGAAATTGCCTGTCCCGCCGGCGTAAATCAAACCTGGTATTTACCGGCGGGACCAGGCGGCGTGGGCGGGCTCCGGGGTCCTGGGGGGGGACGCGGGGCGATCTGACCCCGGGGGGTGCCCCCATGGTGGCCTGGCCCGCGATCGGGGCCCACCGATCCGCGGGCGGGCCTGTGCTGTGGGGGCACTCTTTCCCTTCCGCCTCCGCCACGGCCTCCACCATGGCGGAGGCTGAAGAGACTCTCCCCACTGCGCATGCGCGGGAAACTGACAGCGGCCGCTGACGCTCCCGCGCATGCGCCGGGAAACTGACAGCGGCCGCTGACGCTCCCGCGCATGCGCCGCATTTCCGCGCCAGCTGGCGGGGCAACAAACGCCATTCCCGCCAGCTGGCGGGGCGGAAATCCCTCCGGCGTCGGCCTAGCCCCTCAATGTTGGGGCTAGGCCGCCAAAGATGCGGAGCATTCCGCACCTTTGGGCCGGCGCGATGCCCGTCTGATTGGCGCCGTCTTTGGCGCCAGCCGGCGGACATCCCGCCGTTGGGGGAGAATTTCGCCCCATGTTCCTCCCTTGTCTTTCGAAGCTATCATCATTAATAATTGCCATTTATATAGTGTCTTTAAAGCAAAATAAAGTCCCAATATTCTGCATATATACTTAATCAAGAAAATAGCAGAGTTAGAAAATGAGTAAGGGCGGCACGGTGGCGCAATGGTTAACACTGCTGCCTCACGGTGCCAAGAGTGCGATCCCAGTCCTGGGTCACAGTCCCCTCTTAATTGGAAAAAACATAATTGGTTTTTTTTTAAATTTAGGGAACGAGGTATTGGTCAAAGAGAGAGATTTTAAGGAGGATCTTTAAAAAGGAGAAGGAGGCGGAGGAGTGAAGGGAATTGAAAATCATAAAGCTTGGATAGCTGATCGTATAGCGGAGAGATACCAGAGAAATTCTAGAGATTAGGTTCTTAGCAATTAAAGGTGCGATCATCTGTGGTAAACAAGGTTATTGCATTATATGTATTGTATTGTATTGTATTGTGCATACTTGTGCATGCCTGGGCTTGTCCAGGCTGGCTCCGCCTGTGGCTCCTCCCCTCGGACTTATGTATAAAGGTGGCAAGTCTCCGCCTCTGACCCAGTTCGTGTCCAGAGGCAGGAGGCTTGCTGTTTAGTGTATTAAAGCCTCAGTTACGTTCATCACTTGTCGGTGTTATTGATGGTGTATCAATTTAATACACTAAACTTCTAAAGATGAACTCCTCACTCAAGCCTGATCGCTTGGAGCTGGACCCACAGGCAGCTGACGCTACAGAAACGTTTGAACACTGGCTAAGCTGCTTCGAGGTGTACCTAGCATCCTTCAACGAAGACCTCACAGAACTCCAGAAGAAGCAGGCCCTCCACGCACGGGTGAGCCCAAGAGTCTTTCCTCTCATCAGGGACACCCCCTCGTACACGGAAGCAGTAACGCTGCTAAAAGGACAATACGTGAAATCTGTTAACCAGGTACATGCTAGACACCTCCTCGCCACGAGTCGGCAACGCCCTGGGGAATCACTCGCAGAATTCCTGCGTGCCTTGCGCATCCTCTGCCGGAACTGTGACTGCTGGGCGATATCGGCTACCCAGCACGCGGAGCTGCTGATCAGGGACGCTTATGTCGCGGGCATGAACTCTAACTATATCCGCCAGCGATTATTAGAAGGGGGACGCTCAGCCTCCCAGAGATGGTACAACTCTAACTCGCTGGAGGTGGCCTCCCAGAACATGGGGGCCCACACCTCTGACCGCGCGGCGGCCTCGTGAGCGCAGCCATCAACCGACCTGGGTGCGATGCAAGCCTGTGCCGCGCAGCAGCCCGTCAACGCCGGAGGCCCGAGGTGCTACTTTTGCGGCCAGAGTAATCACCCCAGACAACGCTGCCCGGCACGGAACGCAACTTGTAACGACTGTGAGAAGAAGGGCCACTTCGCAAAAGCCTGCCAGGCCCGATCCCCCCTAAATCATCTGGGCCCAGCAGTGCTGCCTGCTGCCTGTCGGGGCCGCTCCCAGCTGCCGCGCCACCCGCCCTGTGCGACCCGTGGGCACCGGCATCTTTAATTTCGGCCTTCACATGCGACCCATGGGGGCCGCCATCTTGGACGCCATCGCCGCTGACACCCGCCACCCATGGGGGCCGCCATCTTGGATGCCATCATAGATGCCACCTGCCACGCGCGACTCACGGGGGGCCTCCATCTTGGGACCACTCCGCAGCCTCCCGGGAGTCCAGCTCACCCGACCGTACGCTGGCCGCCGCTACCTCCGACCGGTCTACCGACCGCCTTCCGACACTCGCCTCCATCACACTCGACCAGTCCCAGCCACACCACAATGACCGTCCGGATCAACGGGCAGTAGATGGCCTGCCTTTTCGACTCCGGGAGCACAGACAGCTTCATACACCCAGATACGGTAAGGCACTGCTCCCTCCCCATCCTACCCACGACCCAGAAAATCTCGCTGGCTTCCGGATCCCACGCAGTAGAAATCCGGGGGTACTGTGTCGCAACCCTTACTGTACGAGGCGTAGAGTACACTAACTTTAGGCTCTACGTTCTCCCCCATCTCTGCGTGCCCTATTACTGGGGCTCGACATCCAGTGCCATCTCCAGAGCCTTACCTTAAAGTTCGACGGACCCCTGCCCCCCCCCCCCCCCCCCCTCACCATCTGTCGTCCACCCTCCCTCTTCGTAAACCTCACCCCGGACTGTAAGCCCGTCGCTACCAGAAGCAGATGCTATAGTGCCCAGGACAGGGTCTTTATCAGGTCGGAGGTCCAGCGACTCCTGCGAGAGGGGATCATTGAGGCTAGTAACAACCCCTGGCGAGCCTAAGTGGTGGTCGTCAAGACTGGGGAGAAGCACCGGATGGTCATCGATTACAGCCAGACCTTTAACCGGTACACGCAGCTCGATTCGTACCCCCTCCCCCGCATATCTGACATGGTCAATCAGATTGCGCAGTATCGAGTCTTCTCTACAGTCGACTTAAGTCTGCGTACCACCGCCTCCCTATCCGCCCGGAGGATCGCCAATACACTGCCTTCGAGGTAGATGGCTGCCTCTACTACTTCCTCAGGGTCCCCTTCGGCGTCACCAATGGGATCTCGGTCTTCCAAAGGGAAATGGACTGAATGGTTGACCAGAACGGGCTGCGGGCCACGTTCCCGTACATAGACAACGTCACCATCTGCGGCCATGACCAGCAGGACCATGCCGAGAACCTCCGGCGCTTCCTCCACACCGCTAAACTCCTGAACCTAACCTATAATAGAGAGAAATGCGTCTTCCGCACAACCCGCCTAGCCATCCTCGGCTACATCGTGGAACATGGAGTCCTAGGGCCCGACCCCGACCACATGCGCCCCCTCCTGGAACTCCCCCTTCCCCACTGCCCCAAGGCCCTGAAGAGATGCCTGGGGTTCTTCTCGTACTATGCCCAATGGGTCCCCAACTATGCAGACAAGGCCCGTCCACTGATCAAATCCACCAATTTTCCCCTGACGACTGAGGCCCGACTGGCCTTCAATCGCATCAAGGCAGATATTGCCAAAGCCGTGATGCACGCTGTGGACGAGGCCATCCCATTCCAAGTGGAAAGTGATGCGTCGGACTTTGCTCTGGACGCTACACTAAACCAGGCGGGAAGGCCCGTGGCTCTCTTCTCCCGTACCCTCCATGCCTCCGAAATTCGACACTCTTCCGTCGAAAAGGAAGCCCAAGCCATCGTAGAAGCTGTGAGACATTGGAGGCATTACCTGGCCGGCAGGCGATTCACTCTCCTCACTGACCAACGGTCGGTTGCCTTCATGTTCAAAACACACAGCGGGGCAAGATCAAGCATGCCAAGAGGTGGAGGATCGAGCTCTCCACCTACAGCTATGATATCTTGTATCGGCCCGGGAAGCTCAATGAGCCCCCAGATGCCATCTCCCGCGGTACATGTGCCAGCGCACAGGTAGACCAACTCCGGGCCCTCCACAACGACCTCTGTCACCCGGGGCTCATCCGTTTTTTCCACTTTATCAAGGCTCGCAACCTGCCTTACCCCATTGAGGAGGTCAGGTCCGTGACCAGGGACTGCCAGGTCTGTGCGGAGTGCAAACCGCACTTCTATCGGCCAGACAGAGCACATCTGGTAAAGGCCTCCCGCCCCATTGAGCGCCTCAGCATGGACTTCAAAGGGCCCCTCCCCTCCACTGACCGTAACGTGTACTTCCTCAACATCGTTGACGGGTTGTCATGATTCCCCTTCGCCATCCCCTGCTCTGACATGACCTCTGCCTCCGTTATCAAGGCCCCGCACAGTCTTTTCACCCTGTTCGGGTTCCCCGCCTATATCCACAGTGATCGGGGCTCCTCCTTTATGAGCGACGAGTTGCGTCAGATCCTGCTCAGCAAAGGCATCGCCTCCAGCAGGACGACCAGCTATAACCCCCGGGGAAATGGACAGCTGGAGAGGGAGAACACGACTGTCTGGAAGGCCGTCCTTCTGGCCCTACAGTTGAAACATCTCCCAGTCTCGTGCTGGCAGGAGGTCCTCCCCGATGCGCTCCACTCCATCCGGTCGTTCCTGTGTACAGCCACTAACGAGACTCCTCATGAATGTATGTTTGCCTTCCCCAGGAAATCCACCTCCGGGGTCTCACTTCCGTCCTGGCTGACACTCCCAGGGCCCGTCCTTCTCCGGAAGCATGCGAGGAGCCATAAAACCGACCCCCTCATCGGGAAGGTCCTGCTCCTCCATGCAAACCCCCAATATGCCTACGTGGCACACCAGGACAGGTGGCAGGACACGGACTCCCTTTGGGATTTGGCACCTGCGGGTTCCGAAGCGACCATCCCCACCACCCCCCACCCTACACCGTCTTCCCCCGCCCTTGCCCACCTCCCTCACGAACTGACACCCACAGGCCCACCGAGGACAAGCAGCACCACCTCCGCCCATGCCCCCCCCCTCACCCCCCCCCCCCCCCCCCCTTCGCCGACTTAACATCTGGGTGAAGAAGAAGAAGACAGCACGCTCCCGGATGCACAGGTCTCGACACTGGCGCCCACACCACAGCCGGGACTGGGGCGATTACGGCTGAAGGTCAAGGCCCCTGACAAGACTTGACCTTTAAGACCACTTCACCCCTGCCAGACTCTTTTTTTTTTTTAAATGGGGTGAATGTGGTAAACCAGGTGATTGCATTATATGTATTGTATTGTGCATGCCTGGGCTTGTCCAGGCTGGCTCCGCCTGTGGCTCCTCCCCTCGGGCTTATGTATAAAGGTGGCAAGTCTCCGCCTCCGATCCAGTTCGGGACCAGAGGCAGGAGGCATGTTTAGTGTATTAAAGCCTCAGTTACGTTCATCACTCGTCGTGTGTTAGTGATGGTGTATCATCATCAAAGGTGGACCAATTAAAATTGGAAATGCTCAAAGAAGGTAGAATTAGATGAATGCAGATATCTTGGAAAGTTGTGGGGCTGGAGGAGATTACAGGGATAGGGCAGGACTGTATCAATATCGTTTTCTGCCCTTTCCCTGAACTTTGTCGACATTGCTTCCAATTTTCTCACATCATTTTCATTATTTGATCATGTATATGGTATAGAGTCATGGAGATATTTTATGGCACAGGAGGCCATTTGGCCCATCAAGTCCATGTTGGCTCTCTGAAGAAAGCCAGTCAATCCCAATCTCACCCTCTATTAGCCTTGTAAATTCATTTCTCTCAGGTTCTATCCAATTTTCTTTGGAAATCATTTCCTTTCTCAACTCTATGTTTTGCTTATTTTCTACTCTCTGTATATTCGTCTTTCCCTTTCTTCCGTCATTTCAGACAGGACCTGGTGGACAAAATGGCAGAAAAAGATGTTGCTAAGTTTAGAGTGGCATTTTCCAGTGGTTAATAAGAGGAAGGAGCAGCCTCTTGGCCTCCTTCCCATCATTCACTCTGTTCTTTCCTTTCTCTGCTGCCCTTTTCCCTGTCTGCCCCCACTCCTCACCACCCCCTTATCCTAATCACACTCATGATTCCTTTTCACTTCCACTTCATAATCTGTATGATCCCCAACCTTTGCCATTGTGATTATCTTTTTGTCTGGTCCCACTGAATTTTTAAAGTGCATTTAGTGCTGTGATTTACTAAAACGTAAATTAATGGTTTCTAGCTTTGCGCTGGGAAACTCTGGATGAGACTCTGACTGGGTGAAATGGTGTTGGTCTGGGCTTGGTGGAGCCCACATAGTCACATAGTGTCATCTCTGAATGAAGTTCCAAAGTAAGCTCACTCCTTCTATTGGTTGAAAACAAGAGATGGACATCTTCTTACCAAATGAACCAGCTCTGCCTCACCAATTGCAGTGACTAACCAGAGGGAATCTTGGGGTCCGTGGCTCCTGATTTGAACCCGTGCAGCCATTCAGAGTTCGGAGTATTTGGGAATGAGGTTTGAGAATTGGGCGCTCTCCGAGACGGATTGGTTGCTCAGGGGCACAATGGGCAGAATTTTAACTGCCGAGGGGGTGTAGGCAAGAAATGAAACACCTAAAAGAGGCAATGGGATCAGGATCAAGATTTGGAACTTGATATGACCCCATTCACTATTGGGCTTGACCCGAGTGGAGAATCCTCGTTCAAGTGATTATAATATTCAAAGCTATTCACTTAAGCTTTAACTGCATTCTGGCTTTAATAATCTTTATTATTGTCACAAGTAGGCTTACATTAACACTGCAATGAAATTACTGTGAAAATCCCCTAATTGCCACACTCCGCTGCCTGTTCGGGTACATGGAGGGAGAATTTAGAATGCCCAATTCACCCAACAAGCACGTCTTCCGGGAATTGTGGGATGCACAGTTTTCCCAAGCTTTCTATCTTGCCAGGGTCATTGGGTGAGTGCACCACCAGGGGGAATGATTGTTTGATAGAATTGACATGCTGTGAAGATTTAATCAGTGAAATTGATCAGCTTGCAGCCAGTGAACTGCTTGTGCTTGTAGGATTACTTCAGACAACCTGAAATCACAACTTTGAGTGTCAATTTCAACTGTTACTGTGAAGGTTATTTTTCGCTGTGACAAAAATATTGAAGTGTTTGTAATGTTCTTAGTGCTGAATTGAAGCACCTTGATCTCTGGAGAAAATGTGAATCTAACTGCACTTTCCTGTTATGAAAATTTGAAATATTTTGTAATGTTTCTTTCCGATATTTTATGAATGAAGTGTATTCTTGCAAAGAATAAAATTGCACACTTGCCTTTATCTCAACTTCCCTGCAGTCAGCAGCCTTCACTGCAACAACGTCTGCAGCAATAGGCTATATCTCTGATGAGAAACACCAGGAGCAGCGACAGTGACAGCTGCCTTCTCTGCTGCCATCCATCTCTTTCCACATAACATAGGGATGAATGCAGAGCTTCAGTTTGAAGGAGGCAGTACCCCCAGCTGCTGCTGTTGATATTGTATCTGCTGCTCCTTCGAGGTCCAGGCTGCTGCTGCAGAAGTTGCTCCCATACTGGAGAAGGTGAGCTTCCCCAACCATAACAGTAAAACTGTGTTATTGTAGGTCCAAGAGCAGGATCTCCGTCCAGGAGGATGAGCTGGACCATCAGCCGCTGTTGCTATTCACTATCGAGGTCAAGCTCAACACAGCCCTGACTTTTTGCCTCCAGGGATATGCTGGCGGCATTTTCCAACTTTGTGGGATTGAAAAACGAGAAGGAACAGGCTAAACATGAGCCCAGCATCATACCATAAAGCTCTCCAGCCAGCTTGGAATCAGCCATCACCTCATGGTTATCATCAAACGTAGCTCCATTCTTCCGATTAAATCAGATGAGTTTCTTTTGCAGTGGCAAGCGGAAGTGTAGGAATGGGAGGTGGTCTGTGGGCCTTTTGCCTTGTCTAACAGGAGCACAGATGGAAAAAGGAGAAATACTGGTTTAGATGGATATTACAGATCCCTGATGTTTGAGGAATAGAAGCTCTTCCAGTGCAATGTTCTTCAACATCATCAGAAACACACTAACTCACCTTTTCCTCTGTAAACTTTTTGAGGAACAATATAGTGAGTACAAAGACAGTCAAGTTAATGTTACTGATTCTGGACAATATTTATACCTCAGAAATCCTGTCATATGCTTCGTTTCAAGGTTGAAGCATCCAATTTTTAAAAATAAATTCTATTACTTGCTCTCGATGAATAAGTTGGCTATCTACCCTCCCTCACCATGATTGTGCTTTTTGAAAAGACTGGAGTTTATGCTTAAGTAAAAATTAGGTGGCGTTGATCTTTTTAGAATCTTCGTGCCGAAGTGTTCAAAGATGTACAGGTTAGGTGGGCTGGTCATGATAAATTTGTGGGGTTACCGGGATAGGGCAGGGGTGCAGACTCAATGGGCCAAATGGCCTCCTTCTGTACTTTAAGGATTCTGGGATTTCCAGGATATCAATCTGCTGCCCATATCAGTGCAATCTAATGGTTATTTGAGGCTTTGTTTTCCAGGGTTGACAATTATAACTTTACTGCATGTGAGACCAGTCAACCACTGGGGGCTGTCAGCTTCACTGTAATGTTTGGATTCCCACTGGTACAGGGAGTTTTGACAACAGACAAATGGCAATCAAAATGCCCTCAAATCCACTTGGTGTTTTCATTAATCACAGAAAATTCCACCCGGTCAATGTTCAGATAGTTTGTAACAATCGGAAGGTGATCATGCCTGTCTCTATTATATATTCAGGGAGCTATCATACATTCTGTGGCAGTCGCATCCCCAGCAGGTTTTCACTCCTCTACAAAGCCTCAATGGCTGGCTCCTGAGAGACATGAACAACCCTCTGAAGACCTTGCACCTAAATGCAGGCAGTATTCGGAATAAGGTCAATGAGCTTACATCACAAATAGAGACAAATGGGTATGATGCTGGCTGGGATTCTCCCCTACCCGGCCCGGGGGGGGGGGATCCGGCGTAATGAAGTGGCGGGAACGACTCCGGCGTCGCACCGCCCCAAAGGTGCGGGTTCCGCACCTTTATGGGCCAAGCCCTTAACTTGAGGGGCTAGGCCCGCGCCGGAGTGATTTCCGCCCCGCCGGCTGGCGGGAAAGGCCTTTGGCGCCACGCCAGCTGGCGCCGAAAGGACTTCACCGGGCGACGCATGTGCGGGAGCGTCAGCGGCCGCTCACGGCATCCCCGCATATGCGCAGTGGAGGGGGTCTCTTCCGCCTCCGCCATAGTGAAGACAATGGCGAACGCGGAAGAAAAAGAGTGCCCCCACAGCACAGGCCCGCCCGATGATCAGTGGGCCCTGATCGCGGGCCAGGCCACCGTGGGGGCACCCCCCGGGGCCAGATCGCCCCGCGCCCCCCCCCCCCCCGGAGCCCGCCCGCGCTCTCTGCTCCCGCCGGTAAGGTAGGTGGTTCAATCCACGCCGAGGGTTGACAGCGGTGCGACTTCGGCCCATTGCGGGCCGGAGAATCGCCTGGGGGAGCCCGCCGAGCAGCGCGGCGCGATTCCCGCCCCCGCCGATTCTCTGGTAGCGGAGAATTCAGGACACAGCGGGGGCGAGATTCACAACAGACCCCGCCGATTTTCCGACCCGGCGGGGGGTCGGAGAATCGCGCCCCTGGTTGCATTTACTGAAACATGGTTGCAGGAGGACCGGGACTGAGAGTTGAATATAGAACATAGAACATAGAACAATACAGCGCAGTACAGGCCCTTCGGCCCACGATGTTGCACCGAAACAAAAGCCATCTAACCTACACTATGCCATTATCATCCATATGTTTATCCAATAAACTTTTAAATGCCCTCAATGTTGGCGAGTTCACTACTGTAGCAGGTAGGGCATTCCACGGCCTCACTACTCTTTGCGTAAAGAACCTACCTCTGACCTCTGTCCTATATCTATTACCCCTCAGTTTAAAGTTATGTCCCCTCGTGCCAGCCATATCCATCCGCGGGAGAAGGCTCTCACTGTCCACCCTATCCAACCCCCTGATCATTTTGTATGCCTCTATTAAGTCTCCTCTTAACCTTCTTCTCTCCAACGAAAACAACCTCAAGTCCGTCAGCCTTTCCTCATAAGATTTTCCCTCCATACCAGGCAACATCCTGGTAAATCTCCTCTGCACCCGCTCCAAAGCCTCCACGTCCTTCCTATAATGCGGTGACCAGAACTGTACGCAATACTCCAAATGCGGCCGGACCAGAGTTCTGTACAGCTGCAACATGACCTCCCGACTCCGGAACTCAATCCCTCTACCAATAAAGGCCAACACTCCATAGGCCTTCTTCACAACCCTATCAACCTGGGTGGCAACTTTCAGGGATCTATGTACATGGACACCTAGATCCCTCTGCTCAGCCACACTTTCAAGAACTTTACCATTAGCCAAATATTCCGCATTCCTGTTATTCCTTCCAAAGTGAATCACCTCACACTTCTCTACATTAAACTCCATTTGCCACCTCTCAGCCCAGCTCTGCAGCTTATCTATATCCCTCTGTAACCTGCTACATCCTTCCACACTATCGACAACACCACCGACTTTAGTATCGTCTGCAAATTTACTCACCCACCCTTCTGTGCCTTCCTCTAGGTCATTGATAAAAATGACAAACAGCAACGGCCCCAGAACAGATCCTTGTGGTACTCCACTTGTGACTGTACTCCATTCTGAACATTTCCCATCAACCACCACCCTCTGTCTTCTTTCAGCTAGCCAATTTCTGATCCACATCTCTAAATCACCCTCAATCCCCAGCCTCCGTATTTTTTGCAATAGCCTACCGTGGGGAACCTTATCAAACACTTTGCTGAAATCCATATACACGACATCAACTGCTCTACCCTCGTCTACCTGTTCAGTCACCTTCTCAAAGAACTCAATAAGGTTTGTGAGGCATGACCTACCCTTCACAAAGCCATGCTGACTATCCCTGATCATATTATTCCTATCTAGATGATTATAAATCTTGTCCCTTATAATCCCCTCCAAGACTTTACCCACTACAGACGTGAGGCTCACCGGTCTATAGTTGCCGGGGTTGTCTCTGCTCCCCTTTTTGAACAAAGGGACCACATTTGCTGTCCTCCAGTCCTCTGGCACTATTCCTGTAGCCAATGATGACATAAAAATCAAAGCCAAAGGTCCAGCAATCTCTTCCCTGGCCTCCCATAGAATCCTAGGATAAATCCCATCAGGTCCCGGGGACTTATCTATTTTCAGCCTGTCCAGAATTGCCAACACCTCTTCCCTACGTACCTCAATGCCATCTATTCTATTAGCCTGGGGCTCAGCATTCTCCTCCACAACATTATCTTTTTCCTGAGTGAATACTGACGAAAAATATTCATTTAGTATCTCGCCTATCTCTTCAGACTCCACACACAATTTCCCATCCCTGTCCTTGACTGGTCCTACTCTTTCCCTAGTCATTCGCTTATTCCTGACATACCTATAGAAAGCTTTTGGGTTTTCCTTGATCCTTCCTGCCAAATACTTCTCATGTCCCCTCCTTGCTCGTCTTAGCTCTCTCTTTAGATCCTTCCTCGCTACCTTGTAACTATCCATCGCCCCAACCGAAACTTCACACTTCATCTTCACATAGGCCTCCTTCTTCCTCTTAACAAGAGATTCCACTTCCTTGGTAAACCACGGTTCCCTCGCTCGACGCCTTCCTCCCTGTCTGACCGGTACATACTTATCAAGAACACGCAGTAGCTGATCCTTGAACAAGCCCCACTTATCCAGTGTGCCCAACACTTGCAGCCTACTTCTCCACCTTATCCCCCCCAAGTCACGTCTAATGGCATCATAATTGCCCTTCCCCCAGCTATAACTCTTGCCCTGCGGTGTATACTTATCCCTTTCCATCATTAACGTAAACGTCACCGAATTGTGGTCACTGTCCCCAAAGTGCTCTCCTACCTCCAAATCCAACACCTGGCCTGGTTCATTACCCAAAACCAAATCCAACGTGGCCTCGCCTCTTGTTGGCCTGTCAACATATTGTTTCAGGAAACCCTCCTGCACACACTGTACAAAAAACGACCCATCTATTGTACTCGAACTATATCTTTTCCAGTCAATATTTGGAAAGTTAAAGTCTCCCATAATAACTACCCTGTTACTTTCGCTCATATCCAGAATCATCTTCGCCATCCTTTCCTCTACATCCCTAGAACTATTAGGAGGCCTATAAAAAACTCCCAACAGGGTGACCTCTCCTTTCCTGTTTCTAACTTCAGCCAATACTACCTCGGAAGAAGAGTCCCCATCTAGCATCCTCTCCGCCACCGTAATACTGCTCTTGACTAGCAGCGCCACACCTCCCCCTCTTTTGCCTCCTTCTCTGAGCTTACTAAAACACCTAAACCCCGGAACCTGCAACATCCATTCCTGTCCCTGCTCTATCCATGTCTCCGAAATGGCCACAACATCGAAGTCCCAGGTACCAACCCACGCTGCCAGTTCCCCTACCTTGTTTCGTATACTCCTGGCATTGAAGTAGACACACTTCAAACCACCTACCTGAACGCTGGCCCCCTCCTGCGACGTCAAATCTGTGCTCCTGACCTCTATACTCTCATTCTCCCTTACCCTAAAACTACAATCCAGGTTCCCATGCCCCTGCTGCATTAGTTTAAACCCCCCCAAAGAGCACTAACAAATCTCCCCCCCAGGATATTTGTGCCCCTCAGGTTCAGATGTAGACCATCCTGTCTGTAGAGGTCCCACCTTCCCCAGAAAGAGCCCCAGTTATCCAAAAATATGAAACCCTCCCGCCTGTACCATCCCTGTAGCCACGTGTTTAAATGCTCTCTCTCCCTATTCCTCATCTCACTATCACGTGGCACGGGCAACAACCCAGAGATAACAACTCTGTTTGTTCTAGTTCTGAGCTTCCATCCTAGCTCCCTGAAAGCCTGCCTGACATCCTTGTCCCCTTTCCTACCTATGTCGTTGGTGCCAATGTGGACCACGACTTGGGGCTGCTCCCCCTCCCCCCTAAGGACCCGGAAAACACGATCCGAGACATCACGTACCCTTGCACCTGGGAGGCAACATACCAAACGTGAGTCTCTCACGCTCCCACAAAATCTCCTATCTGTGCCCCTGACTATAGAGTCCCCAATTACTAATGCTCTGCTCCTCTCCCCCCTTCCCTTCTGAGCAACAGGGACAGACTCCGTGCCAGAGGCCCGTACCCCATGGCTTACCCCTGGTAAGTCGTCCCCCCCACAAGTATCCAAAGCGGTATACTTGTTTCTCAGGGGAACGACCGCAGGGGATCCCTGCACTGACTGTTTTTTCCCAGTCCCTCTTACAGTTACCCACCTATCTCCAATCTTTGGTGTAACTAATTCCCTGAAGCTGCTATCTATGACCCCTTCTGCCTCCCGAATGATCCGAAGTTCTTCCAACTCCAGCTCCAGTTCCCTAACTCGGTCTTGGAGGAGCTGGAGATGGCAGCACTTCCTGCAGGTAAAATCAGCAGGGACACTAACTGCATCCCTCACCTCAAACATCCTGCAGGAGGAACATTGCACTCCCTTCCCTGCCATTCCTCTAACTTTCTACCAAGATCTGGCTAACAACTAAATTAAATTTTTATAAAAAATAAAAATAATATAATAAAAATATGGTACTTACCTCAGACCAATGGGTTTTATTATTAGGTAAGAGGAGGAGGGCGGGTGGGAGACACTACACGTGTAGTGTCTTGGGTTTCCTCTCCACCAGAATTTATTGGTGAGGGTCTTCCCAGACGTCCGCGGGTCGACTTCCTGATCCCGCCTAAAAAACTAATTTAAAAAAAAAAAAAGAAAGAAAAATTCTCAGCTCCTGCTGAAACTGACTCACCACTCACCAGCTGTTCTCCCGCCGAAATCGACTGGCCTGCCCCTGCAAAGAGAAGTGCTTTTAAAGGTTGACTTACCTCCCAGCAACCTCCTTCCGCAATGCTCCCGCTGAAATTGACTAACCAGCTGCTCTCACGCCGCCGAAATCGACTAGGGTACTCAGTATTCCAAACGGGTAGCTAGGATGGAACAGGAAGTGGAGTTGCTTTATTGGTTAAAGATGACATCAAGGCTGTATTAAGAAATTATATTGGCACTAAGGGCCAAAATCTTGAATCGATCTGAATGGAAATAAAAAACAAGGGAGATAAACTCCTTAGTAGGAGTAATTTACAAGCCCCCGAGCATTACTTCCACAGTGGGGCATAGTATAAACCAAGAAATAAGGAAAGCTTGTGAGAAGGGCACCACAGTAATCATGGGTGATTTTAATATGCATATCGACTGGACTAATCAAATTGGCAAGGGTAGCCTCAAGGGAGATTTCATAGAGTGTATGAGGGATTGTTTCTTAGAGCAATATATTATGGAGTAGGCTATTTTAGATTTAGTATTATGTAACAAAGAAGGGTTGATAAATAGACTTGTCGTTAAGGATCCTCTTGGAAGGAGTGATCAAAGCATGCTTGAATTTAAAATTCAGATTGAGTGAGAGAATACAGAGTATCATACCTGAGTTTTAGCATTGGGCAGAGGTAATTATACAGACCTTAAGAAAGAGTTGCCCCAAGTAGACTGGGCACAAATAATTGAGGGTAGGTCAGTTGAGGAACAATGGGGAATGTTCAGGGAGATATTAAATACCTCTCAAAGTATATTCCTGAGAGGAAGAGGAATTATAAAAGGAAGAAAAACTTTCCATGGTTAAACAAGGAAGTCAATGAAGCCATAAAAGCAAAAACTAGGGCACACCATACAGCAAACGCTAGTGGTACGCTGGAGGATTGGGAGAGCTTTAAAGTTCAGCAAAAGGCTACTAAAAATAAAATGAAAAGAGCTAAGATGAACTATGAAAGGAAACTAGCAGGAAACGTAAACACTGATACCAAAAGCTTCTATAAATATATAAGGAGGAAGAGAATAGCTGAAGTAAATGTTGGTCCTTTAGAGGATGATGTGAAGGTTAGGTGGATTGGCCATGCTAATTTACTTAGTGTTCAAAGATGTGTAGGTTAGGTTAAGGGGTTATTGGGATAGGGGGGGGAAGTGGGATTGGGTGGAGTGCTGTTTCAGATCATCCCTGCCAACTCGATAGGCCAAATGGCCTCCTTCTGCACTGTAGGGATTCTATGGTTCTGATGCGACCATCAATTCACACGCGACAGAGAGTTGAAGTGAACAGTGGCTTTAATCAACTAGAACAGCGCCTGCCTGTGGCTGCTCTGCACTGAGAGCCGCCTACAGGGCAGCTGCTCTATATACCTCCCCTCAAGGGGGCGGAGCCCACAAGCGCACCAACATGATACAAGCAGTGTAATACAGTGCAATGGTCCATAGGTGAAGCCCACATGGGCTACAGCATAGTACAATGTAATACAGTGGTGAATGGTTACCATAATACGTTCACTACATTCACCCTCTGTTAAAAAATTGAAGTCCGTTGGGGCTGACGGGCTCACAGGTTGAGTCTGTCCGGCGCCCTGATCGTGCGCTGCGATCGCCTGAGCTTTGGTTTCGCAGCAGGCACGGGTTTTGAACTCGTCGATGCGGGCACAGGTGTGGACTCCGGGGGGTGTGTCTTCTGGAGCTTCATCCCTGTAGGTCAGAGATGGGGGGAGGGTGTATAAGGGGGGGGGGGGGGGTGGAGGCCATGTAGGGGCGGGGGCGCTGTTCGGAGTAGATTGGGGGAGTAGGTGATGGTAGGGGATCCTGCAGGTGCCAGGTCCCGGAGGGAGACCGTATCTTGTCAGCCGTCGGGGTGCGCTACGTATGCATACTGGGGGTTTGCGTGAAGGAGCTGGACCCTCTTGACAAGGGGGTCGGACTTATGGCTCCTCGCGTGTTTCCGGAGTAGTACGGGCCCCGGTGTCTTCAGCCAGGGTGGAAGCGAGCCCGGAGGTGGATTTCCTAGGGAAAACAAATAGGCGGTCATGAGAGGTCTCGTTCGTGGCTGTGCAAAGAAGTGACCTAATGGAGCGTGTCGGGGATGACCTCCTGTCAGTGGGAAGCTGGGAGATTCCTAGACCGTAGGGCCAGGAGGACGGCCTTCCATACCGTCGCGTTCTCCCTCTCCATCTGTCCGTTTCCCCGGGGGTTGTAACTGGTAGTCCTGCTCGAGGCAATGCCCTTACCGAGCAGGTACTGACGCAGTTCGTTGCTCATAAACAAGAAGCCCCGGTCACTGTGGACGTAAGTGGGGAAACCGAACAAAGTGAAGATACTATGTAGGGCCTTAATGACAGTGGCCGCGGTCATGTCAGGGCAAGGGATTGCAACGAGAAAGCAGGAGTACTCGTCAATGACGTTAAGGGAATACACATTGCGGTTGGTAGAGGGGAGGGGCACATTGAAGTCGATACTGAGGCGCTCAAAGGGCTGGGATGCCTTCACCTGGTGGGCCTTTTCCGGTCGATAGAAGTGCGGCTCCGCGCAAATTCGGCAGTCCCTGGTCATGGCCCTGACCTCGGTGGAGTAGGGCAGGTTGCGGGCCTTGATGTAGTAGATAAGCTGGTTGACCCCCGGGTGGCAGAGATCATCGTGGATGACCCGGAGTTGGTCATCTTGCACGCTGGCACATGTGCCGTGGGACAGGGCATCTGGGGACTCGTTGAGCTTCCCAGGACGATATACTATCTCGTAATTATAGGTGGAGAGTTTGATTCTCCACCTCAAGGTCTTATCGTTCTTGATTTTGCCCCGCTGTGTATTGTCGGACATAAAGGCTACCGACCGTCGGTCAGTGACGAGGGTAAACCTCCTACCAGCGAGGTAGTGCCTCCAGTGCCGTACGGCTTCCACGATGGCGTGAGCTTCTTTTTCGACTGAGGAGTGTCGAATTTCGGAGGCATTGAGGGTACGGGAGAAAGATGCTACTGGCCTTCCTGCCTGGTTAAGGGTGGTGGCGAGGGCGACCTCTGATGCGTTGCTCTCCACCTGGAAGGGGACGGACTCGTCCACCGCACGCATCGCGGCTTTGGCAATATCTGCCTTGATGCGGCTGAAGGCCAGGCGGGCCTCAGCTGCCAGTGGGAAGGTGGTGGCTTTGATTAGTGGGCGGGCTTTGTCCGCATATTTGGGGACCCACTGGACATAATAGGAAAAGAGTCCGAGGCACCTTTTCAGGGCCTTAGGGCAGTGGGGAAGGGGGAGTTGCAGGAGGGGGCGCATACGGTCGGGGTTGGGCCCTAGAACTCCGTTTTCCACGACATAGCTGAGGATGGCTAGTCTGGTTGTGTGGAAAATGCATTTCTCCTTGTTATAAGTGAGGTTAAGGGCTTGGGCGGTTTGGAGAAATTTCTGACGGTTGGCGTCGTGGTCCTGCTGGTCGTAGCCGCAGATGGTGACGTTGTCCAAGTACGGAAATGTGGCCCGCAGCCCGTACTCGTCCACCATTCGGTCCATCGTTCTTTGGAAGACCGAGACCCCATTGGTGATGCCGAAGGGGACCCGGAGGAAGTGGAAGAGGCGGCCATCTGCCTCAAAGGCCGTGTAGTGGCGATCCTCCGGGCGGATTGGGAGCTGCTGGTATGCGGACTTCAGATCTACCGTGGAGAACACCCGGTAGTGTGCAATCTGATTAACCATATTCGCTATGCGGGGAAGGGGGTACGCATCGAGGTGCTTATACCGGTTTATGGTTTGGCTGTAATCTACAACCATCCGGTTCTTTTCCCCGGTCCTGATGACCACCACTTGGGCACTCCAGGGGCTGGTACCGGCCTCGATGATCCCTTCCCGCAAGAGCCGCTGGAGCTCGGACTTGATAAAAGTCCTGTCCTGGGAACTGTACCGCCTGCTCCTGGTGGCGACGGGTTTACAGTCGGCGGTGAGATTCACGAATAGCGGGGGAGGGTCGACCTTCAGGGCCGCAAGGCTACATATGGTGAGGGGGGGTAGGGGCCCGCCGAACTTCAGGGTCAGGCTCCTGAGGTTGCACTGGAAGTTCCGTCCCAATAGGAGAGGGACACAGACATCGGGGAGTACATATAGCTTAAAGTTTGTGTATTCGACGCCCAGTATCGGGAGGTTCGCGACACAGTATCCTCGGATCTGCACTGAGTGCAATCCGGAAGCGAGGGAGATTGTTTGAGATGCGGGAGAGATTTGGAGAGAACAGCGCCTTACTGTGTCTGGGTGCACGAAGCTCTCCGTGCTCCCGGAGACAAACAGGCAGGGCGTTTCGTGCCCATTGACCCGGACGGTCATCATAGAGTTCCTGAGGTGCTTTGGGCATGACTGGTCAAGGGTAACCGCGCCGAGTTGCGGGTAGCCGGCGTGGTCGGAGGTGGTGGGATGGTCCCAAGATGGCTGCCCCCGTCGGTCACACGTGTTGGGTGGCAGTGAAGATGGCGGCCAAGATGGCGGGCCCCATGAGTTGCACGTGTTGTGTAGAGTCGAAGATGGCTGCTCACACGGACAACACGAGGCGGGTGACCATTCAGAAGGGGGCGGAGACGGCAGGCACGCAGCCACGCTGCGGAGTCTGCGGGCCTGTGAGTCTGAGAGTCGGGCCTGTGATTTGGAGGACTTGGACCCGGCCAGGCAAGCTTTGGCAAAGTGTCCTTTCTTGCCGCAGTCGCTACAGTTCACGTTCCCAGCCGGGCAACGCTGCCTGGGGTGCTAGCTCTGGCCGCAAAAGTAGCAGGGTAGCCCCCCGGGTTGGGCGGGCAGCCACGCAGCACAGGCCTGGGGTACTCTCAGGTCGGGTGTCCACAAGGGGGTCGCGTGGTCGGAGGGGAAAACGCTGAGGCCCTGGAACGCTACTTCTAGGGAGGTGGCTAGTTTTACCGTCTCTTCTAGTTCGAGGGCGCCCTTCTCGAGCAGGCGCTGTCTGACGTAGTTGGACCTGACTCCAGCCATGTAGGCGTCCCGGACGGCGAGTTCCATATGTTGGGAGGCCATGACAGCCTGGTAGTTGCAGCTTCGCGCGAGGACTTTGAGGTCGCGTAGGTACTCCTCCAGCGATTCCCCGGGGCGTTGGTGGCGAGTGGTGAGGAGATGGCGCACGAACACTTCGTTCACCGGCCTCACGTATAGGCGCTTCAGCATCGCGAGCGCGTCTGCGTATGTGGTCGCTTCCTCGAGTTGCACGGAGATTCAATGGCTCACCCGGGTGTGGAGGAGGCTCAGCTTCTGTTCATCGGTGACGGAGGGCGAGGAGGAAGCAGCGAGGTAGGCCTCGAAACATCGGAGCCAGTGTGAAAAAATCCCTTTGGCTTCCGCGGCCTGTGGGTCGAGTTCCAGTCGGTCAGGTTTGAGGGCTGCTTCCATCACTATGTTGTGGTTGATTAAATTGATGCGACTATCAATTCACACGAGACAGAAAGTTGAAGTGAACAGTGGCTTTAATCAACTAGTACGAAGTCTTACAACACCAGGTTAAAGTCCAACAGGTTTGTTTCGATGTCACTAGCTTTCGGAGCGCTGCCCTTTCCTCAGGTCCGATCGCGCAACAATCAACAGGCAGGAATGTTCCCTTCCAGTCGGGGAACACTTCAGCAGTCAAGGGCATTCAGCCTCTGATCTCCGGGTAAGCATTCTCCAAGGCGGCCTTCAGGACCCGCGACAACGCAGAATCGCCGAGCAGAAACTTATAGCCAAGTTCCGCACACATGAGTGCGGCCTCAACCGGGACCTGGGATTCATGTCGCATTACATTCATCCCCCACCATCTGGCCTGCGAAATCCTACCAACTGTCCTGGCTTGGTACAATTCACACCTCTTTAACCTGGGGTTACCCCATCTCTGGATCTGTAAAGATTTAATCACCTGCTAATGCTCGCATTCCAAGCATTGTTTGGCATCTTTGAATTTGTCGAGATATGTGTTTCTGGAACAGACCTCTTCATTCACCTGAGGAAGGAGCAGCGCTCCGAAAGCTAGTGACATCGAAACAAACCTGTTGGACTTTAACCTGGTGTTGTAAGACTTCGTACTGTGCTCACCCCAGTCCAACGCCAGCAGCTCCACATCATTAATCAACTAGAACAGTGCCTGCCTGCGACTGCCCTGCACCGAAAGCCACCTACAGGACAGCTGCTCTATATACCTCCCCTCAAAGGGGCGGAGCCAGGGACAGAGCCCACAAGGGTACCAACATGATACAAGTGGTGTAATACAGTACAATGGTCCATAGGTGGAGCCCACATGGGCAACAGCATAGTACAATGTAATACAGTGGTGAATGGTTACCATAATACGTTCACCATAGGTTCTAAGCCCAATGAGTTGTCAAGGTTATTGTATGCTTCTTTACATGATATCTACTACAAGTTATGTCAACAACCTCTCTCACTACTCAATGTACCACTCCCCCATCATTAATCCAGCAACAGACTATGGCACTCAGAGTTCTGGCCTTATATGCAGATCCAATTTGGCCTAACACACCTACCAATGCACCATGCTGCATACCCACCTTTCAGTACCTCCACATACCTTCAGCTATTCAGCTATGGCAGACAAATCACCTAACACAGTGCAACACAATTAATGACATTCTTCCCTCTCTATTGCAGCTCAAGTTGGCACATAATAGAAGGGATCAGAGTCGAGCTTGGAGCAGGTGCAAGGGGGCCTATCTCTCCTGAGCCTTACAGAGCTGAATGCTCTCAGCATCATGGAACTAACTGTGACAGAGCTCTTGGCAGCTCACCAGCTCACCCTCAACCTCTTTTTAAGGACTGCACGGTGGCAAGTGGTTAGCACTGCTGCCTCACTGCCCCAGGGACCCAGGTTCAATTCCAGTCATGGGTGACTGTGTGGAGTTTGTACGTTCTCCCCGTGTCTGCGTGGGTTTCCTCCGGGTGCTTCGGTTTCCTCCCACAGTCCAAAGATGTGCAGCTTGGGTGGATTGGCCATGCTAAATTTCCCATTAGTGTCCAGGGATGTGCAAGTTGGGTTACGGGGTTACACGGATAGGGTGGGCTAAGCGGGGGAGTGGACATAGGTAGGATGCTCTTTCGGAGGGTCAGAGCACACTCGATGGGGTGAATAACCTCTGCTGTACTGTCGGGGTTATATGGGATTCTATGATCTGGCATGACCAGCAAGCTGCAGATGGTGTGGGCACAGACCTCTTGTTTTTAACCTCAATCCCTTCCTTTACCCATCATCCTCTTCTTATTTCTGTCTTCAGCCAGCCAAGAACTGCCACCTGCCCAAGCACAGCAGCAGCAGAAGAAAGAGTAACACCACACCACTGATGAAAATACACCATCGGTTGATTGGAAAATTGCAGCCGTCACTTGAGGTACTGGTGGTGCATGTACCTTGGAGCGTGGCAGAGTTGGAATCTCACTGTGGTCACTGGAGTGAGCGAGCTGCAGCCTGGCCTCCTGTGCATTTCCAAAATTCCCGTTACTTTTATTTCTTCATTTTTATCTATGTTTTGAGCACGTCCCACAGAAACTTGCAAGGAGCCTCAATGGATAAATAGATTTCAGGTAACTGCTTTTATTGCCACAGACAACAGCCACAATGCAACCAGTGTCATTTTTGATGCAGGCATTATTGTTTAAAATGACACTTTTTAATGTTCATCGTTAAGAAGCACGTTCTGATCAAAGTTCTCTATATTGCAAAACCTATTTGTTTTGTTCTTTGTGTTGTTCTTCAGGATGGTGAAGGTTGTATTGTTGACACAGAACAGCAAGCAATGTTTAACAAACAAAGCTAATTTATTACACTACACTTAATTAGATTTGAACATTTGCTGGGGAATTAGATGAGTAAAGAATACAGCACATGTCTACAGTACTAAATTATGCTATCAGCTAAACTATCTCACATCCACTCAGTCTGACTTCCAGAAGTCAAGGCGGCATGTGGGGCTGGGTTCTCCGTTTTCGGAAATATGTCCCCATGACGTTGTGAAAACTGCAGTCTTTTACGCCAGGAAAACTGACGTCAAAAGGCCACAGAATCACCATCTTGCAGGGGGCTAGCAGGCAGCTGCCATGGAGCTCGCAGCTCCAACTGCCGATACGACCCCCCGCACGCCCAGGTCAGAGGCCGTGCTTGCGAATGGCGGCAGCCTCCAGCGGCCGCGCCGTGCTCCATGGCGGACTCAGCCTGCGGACCTGGACCACCGAAATGGTGTCCCGTATCGGCCACTCGCCCGACCCGGACCTCCCGCACACGTTGCCCCCAGTCCCGAATGAAGCTCCCCCCCTGTCCTCTGATCGGCCCTCCCCCCTATTGTGGCAGCCCCGGACTGAGTCACGCGTGGTTCCCGAATGGCAGGACCACATTAGAAACACGCTATCAGGAATTTGGCCGGTCGGGGACAGAGAATAGCAGGGCAGGCCTCAGGCAATGGCCTGAGGCAGTAGATGCTCAGCGTGGTGTCCTCCCTGAGTACGCCGCTTTTGGGGATGGGGGGGAGCGGGGTGGAGAATAGCGGAACCGGCGCCGGTCACGATTCCGTGCGAGAAAACGGATTCTCCACACCCCTGTGCGGAGAATCCAGCCCATGATATTTATATGATTGCTCTATAGCACCATCTAGTGACTAGAGTAGTAACATTATCTTAACACTTTATGTTCCTGACAATATCCACATATTGGGACACTATTTTAGTTGCTCTGCCTTCTTTCACATTCAAACACATTACAAAGTTAAATAAAGAGTTAATAAATACGAAAAACTAAATGCTCATAACATTGAATGCATTAATTAAAATTATAAATCTTTTAACAACAGATATTTTATAAAATGCCATAAATCTCATGAAAACAATAAAACATTTCAGGAGAAATTGTAATCTGCATTGCAGCAAAAAACTTTTATTTCAGAACCAGTGAATCAATGTGTACAAATGTAAAGTGAATTGGATTAAAATAATATACTGGAAGAAAGTTACTTCCAGGAGAAGCAAGAAGAGAAATAAGTTTAGCATTGTTCAAAATGGAAAAAGACTGCAGGTAGTGTGTGTCATGATATCCACATCAGAATATCATGGTGCAATCACACACACACTGATGGACAGGTAGTTGGACCAACCAACACACACACAACATCGCAGCCAATCACCAGTGAGAGCACACGCACTATAAAACGGGGAACACCACAGTTCCCGCTCATTCTACCAGGAGATAGCTCAGAGCACAGAGCTCACAGCGTGCCACTCAGACATAGACCATGTGCTGAGTGCCTCATCAAGATAGTGATAGGGCTGGGTCCACAGGTTAGCTGGTGAAGCATGAACCTAAGCCAGCAGTTAGTAGTTGTCGTTTAAGACAATAAAACAGAGTTGTACCATCTACAGCCGTGTTGGATCATTTGTGTATCGGAACACACAACACGACATGATACCAGTAGTGGAAGCTAACCAGCGACTGTGAGACCTACCTGCACCCTTTCAGAAATCCGCCATCCTGCTCCATGGAAAATATCAGGCCGCCGCATCCGCTCCGAATCGCTGGGAATCTTGGCGTCAACTGGAAGCTGTTTAAACAGCACTTCCAGCTGTTCCTAGAAGCCACAGAGAAGGAGAATGCATCGGACACCAGGAAGATCGCCCTCATCCACTCCATGGCGGGGCAACAGACCATCCACATCTACAACTCACTGGCATTTGCGGAAGGCGAGGACAAGACTAGATATAAGGTGGTGTTTCTAAAGTTCGAGGAACATTTCAGTGTGGAAGTCAATGAGAGCTTCGAGAGGTACCTTTTCCAGCAGCGCCTGCAGGGTAAGGATGAGCCTTTCCAATCTTACTTGACACACTTCCGTATCCTCGCGCAGTCCTGCGGCCATGAGGCCACCTCCGACTCCATGATACGGGATCAGATAGTTTTTGGGGTCATCTCGGACACCCTACGCCAGCAGCTCCTCAAAATTAAGCGCCTCACCCTAGCGACTGCCATCGAGACCTGCGTCCTCCATGAGAACGAGACCAACCGGTACTCCCAAATCCAGGCGGCCGAAACGGCACGGCACGTGTCCTACGAGGCGGAGCGGGTCCAGTCGATCGAGTTCCTCCCGGCCCGCGGCCCGGACGAGGGCGGCCATTTTGCGCGCTTTCCGAGGCCTCCCGCGCTTGTACGCGCCAAACGATGGGACGTTGATGCAGAGGGACGTGATGCGCAGGCGAGTTCTACGCAGGACCACACCGCGCATATGCGGTGGCGCAACGAACGCCATGACGTCACGACGTGCAGCAACTATGGCTCCGCCCATTTAAAGCGGCAATGTCCGGCCAAAGCGCGACAATGCCTCCGCTGTGGCAGGATGGCCACTACGCTGCCTGCTGTCGAGCAGCTCAACCTGCCAACTCTCAACAATTCCGCCAGCCTCGGAGGACGTGTGGGCAATTCAGCCCCCATACACTGAGTCATACCCTGACAGTATGCAGACCAGCGATACCGAAGACAGGGAGCCCTTCCGCGTTGCGGTAATCCACAAGAACCGGATGTCCCCAAGTCGGAACCACCAGCCGCTGCCAGTGCACAGCATTGATCCGGGCGATGGGTGGTGTGCCACCCTAACGGTCAACCGATCACAGATCACATTTCGCTTGGACACTGGTGCCTCCGACAATCACCTCGCATGGTCAGCCTTCCAGACTTTGAAGGTTAAACCACTGATTCTGCCATCCCACTGTCAGCTGGTTGACTACAATAGAAACGTCATCCCGGCCACAGGGTCCTGCCAGCTCGAGGTTACACACAACTCACACAAAGCCACATTGTCGTTTGAATTAGTTGGATCCTCGAAGGACTCTCTGCTAGGCGCACAGGCGTGCAAGTTCCTCCACCTCGTGCAGCGGGTACACACTCTTTCTCCAGAAGGCACGTCCAATTTCCCGGATGCAGACTTTAGGGCGCAGCTCCAATTACTCCTCGCGCACAACCAGGAGGTTTTCGAGGGCATGGGCACACTGCCCTACACGCACAGAATACGGCTCAAACCGCCCGCCACCCCAGTCATTCACGCACCTCGTAGAGTCCTGGCACGATTCAAGGACCGCCTCAAGCAGCAGCTGCAGGACCTGCAGGACCAAGGAGTGCTTTCCCGGGTCACGGAGCCAACGCCATGGGTCAGCTCCATGGTGTGCGTCAAGAAGCCCTCCGGCGAGCTCCGGATCTGTATCGAGCCCAGATATTTGAATAACAACATCATGATTTAACACTACCCCATACCCAAACGAGAAGAAATCACGAGCGAAATGGCTCGGGCAAAACTATTCACCAAGCTTGATGCCTCAAAGGGTTTTTGGCAGATTCAATTGGATCAGTCCAGCAGGAAGCTGTGCACTTTCAACACTCCATTTGGCAGATACTGCTACAATAGGATGCTATTTGGCATCATCTCGGCCTTCGAGGTATGATGGAACAAATGATGGAGGGCATCGAAGGGGTACGCGTCTACATAGACGACGTTATCATCTGGTCCACCACACCACAGGAGCACATCAGTTGTCTCCAGCGTGTCTTTTCACGGATACGAGATCAGGGCCTGCGCCTCAACCGAGCCAAGTGCTCTTTTGGCCAGACTGAGCTAAAGTTTTTGGGGGACCACATCTCCTGGTCAGGTGTGCGGCCGGATGCCGACAAAGTGGCAGCCTTCGCAGCCATGCAGCAGCCGTCAGACAAGAAGGCAGTGCTGCGCTTTCTCGGGATGGTCAACTTCCTGGGGAAGTTCATTCCTAACCATGCCTCACACATGACTGCTCTTCGCCACCTGGTCAAAAAGACAACGGAGTTCCAGTGGCTGCCCGCACACCAGAGTGAATGGGAGGAGCTCAAGGTCAAGCTCACCACCGCCCCGGTACTGGCATTTTTCGATACCAGACGGGAAACAAAGATCTCAACTGATGCCAGCCAGTCCGGCATTGGGGTGGTACTCCTGCAACGGGACGACACCGAATCATGGGCCCCGGTCGCCTGTGCGTCGAGGGCCATGGCCCCCACAGAACAGCGCTATGCGCAGATTGAGAAGGGCTTGTTGACCGGCATCGACAAATTCCACGATTATGTGTATGGTCTTCCACAGTTCACTGTGGAGACCGACCATCGCCCCCTGGTCGGCATCATTCTGAAGGACCTCAACGATATGACCTCACCTCCAGCGCATTCTGCTCAAGCTCCGGAGGTACGACTTCCAACTTGTCTACACCCCAGGGAAGGATCTCATCATCGCGGATGCTCTGTCCAAGGCAGTTAACACACCGCCCGAATCGGAGGGGTTCGTTTGTCAGGTCGACGCACAAGTAGCCTTTACATCGGCCAATCTGCCGGCCACTGACGCACGTCTGACCCACATTCGCCGTGAGACTGCGGCTGACCCCCTTCTACAACATGTAATGCACCACTTGACGGAAGGGTGGCTCAAGGGGCAGTGCCCACAATTTTACAATGTCCGGGACGACTTGGCCATCATTGATGGTGTCCTCTCGAAGTTGGACCGGATCGTGATCCCACACAGCTTGCACCGGCTTGTCCTCGAACAACTGCACGAAGGCCATCTCGGAGTTGAAAAGTGCAGGCGGAGGGCCCGAGAGGCTGTGTACTGGCCGGGCATCAGCGACGACATCGCCAACATGGTGCTCAACTGCCCCACCTGTCAAAGGTTTCAGCCGGCGTAACCTTCTGAGACACTTCAGCCCCATGAGTTGGTAACGTCCCCCTGAGCGAAGGTGGGCGTGGACCTCTTTCATGCGCTCGGCAGGGACTACATCATTCTGATTGACTACTTCTCAAATTATCCGGAGGTCATACGCCTGCACGGCATGACGTCATCAGCTGTCATCCGGGCATGCAAAGAAACCTTTGCTCGCCATGGAATTCAGCTCACCGTCATGTCTGACAACGGGCCTTGCTTTGCGAGCCAAGAATGGTCTTCCTTTGCCACTTCATACAACTTCACGCACGTGACGTCCAGTCCCTTCAATCCCCAGTCGAATGGCAAGGCGGAAAAGGGCGGCCACATTGTGAAGCGGCTCCTCTGCAAGGCTGCTGATGCCGGATCTGACTTCTGTTTAGCCCTGCTGGCCTATCGCTCGGCCCCATTGTTCACGGGCCTCTCGCCAGCCCAGCTGTTGATGGGTCGCACCCTCAGGACCACTGTGCCATCCATTCATGTTCCTGAACCCGACCATGCTCCAGTACTGCGAAGGATGTAACAACAGCGTGCTCAACAGAAGGTGGCACATGACGATCGGGCGACTGATCTTCCTGCCCTGGCGCCTGGAGATAACGTACGCATACACCTACCGGAGGGTGGCTGGTCGGCAACCGCCGAAGTTCTCCGCCACGTGGCTCCCCGCTCATTCCTGGTTCACATGCCTGATGGCTCCATTCGCCGGTGTAATCGGCAGGCCCTTCGGCTGCTTCCGCGCTCGCTACGTGATCATGCACCGGTGCCACGCACTCCTTTTGTCCCTGATGTCGACTTTGTTGAGCTTCCTGCCACTTTGCCTCTTCCTCTCTCGCCCGTGGCCAGGCCCATTCCTCAGCCGGTGGATCCTGACCCACCCTTGCGGCGGGCAACCCGAATTTGTCGCCCACCTGAGAGACTTGACTTATGAGCCTGTTAGCACATTGGACTCACTGAATTGTTTTACAGTACTGTTAACGTGTTTCTCTCTTGTTGTATATTGTTCCAAAAGTTTTCTCCTGTCGTTTGCTGATTGCATTGTTTCTGTTATTGGTACAACCTTGTTGTTCTGTTGCACCTGACACCTTCCTATGTACATAGTTTAGCCTCATGTACATGTTGTAAATATTGCACACACATATTCAAATGCACTCAGTACACATTTCTATTTATTAGCATGTAGGCACATATCCTTGTGAAAGGGGGGGATGTCATGACATCCACATCAGCATATCATGGTGCATTGTTAATGCCACATAAAGGATCAAAATGTATTATGACCTCACTCTTTGCAGTAAATTGCATTTGCCATCCAACTGCCCATTGCACTAAGCTATGTTTTAAACATTCACAGTAACAAATGACTAAAAATAGCACTATTGACTAAGCCTGTTACTTTTTAGGCAACTTATACTTTAAACTACTTAAACTACTTAAAAGGGGAAGGAGCATTCCCCTTTTATACTTATCACACATTGCACTTTCCATAGGAATTACAGCCCTTATGTCATAAGAACATAAGACCTAGGAGCAGGAGTAGGACACCTGGGTTCTTGAACCTGCTCTGCCATTCAAATAAGATCATGGCTGATCTTTTTGTAGACTCAGCTGCACTTACCCGCCCGCTAACCATAACCCTTAATTTCTTTACTGGTCAAAAATCTATCTTTCTTTGCCTTTAAAACATTCAATGAGGTAGCCTCAACTGCTTCACTGGGCAGGGAATTCCACAGATTCACAACTCTTTGGGTGAAGAAGTTCCTTCTCAACTCAGTCCTAAATCTGCTCCTCCTTATTTTGAGGCTATGCCCCCTCTTTCTAGTTTCACCTGCCAGTGGAAACAATCTCCCTGTTTCTATCTTATCTACTCCGCTCATAATTTTATATGTTCCAAAAGATTTCCTCTCATTCTTCTAAATTCCAATGAGTATAGTCCCAGTCTACTCGGTCTCTCCTCATAAGCCAATCCTCTCAACTCCGGAATCAACCGTGTGAATCTCCTCTGCACCCCCTCCACTGCCAGTATATCCTTTCTCAAGTAAAGAGACCCAAACTGTACACAGTACTCCAGTTGTGGCCTCACCAGCACCCTATACAGCTGCAACATAACCTCCCTGCTTTTAAACTCCATCCCTCTAGCAATGAAGGATAAAATTCCATTTGCCTTCTTAATTACCTGCTGCACCTGCAAACCAGGTTTTTGAGATTCATACACAAGGACACCCAGGTCCCTCTGCACAGCTGCATGCTGCAATTTGTTACTATTTAAATAATAGTCCCTTTTGCTGTTATTCCTACCAAAATGGATGACCTCACATTTCCAACGTTGTATCCATCTGTCAGACCATTGCCAACTCACTTAAACTATCTATGTCCCTCTGCAGACTTTCAGTGTCCTCTGTACACTTCGCTCTAGCGCTCATCTTAATGTCATCTGCAAACTTTGACACATTATAATTGGTTTCCAACTCCAAATCCTCTCTGTAAATTGTAAACAATTGAGGTCCCAACACTTTTCCCTGAGGCACACCAGTAGCCACTGATCGCCAACCAGAAAAACACCCATTTATCCCCACTCTTTGCTTTCTGTTTGTTAATCAATCTACTATCCATACTAATACATTATACCGTGCACCTTTATCTTATGCAGCAGTCTTTTGTGTGGCACCTTGTTGAATGCCTTCTGGAAATCCAGATACACCACATCCACCGGCTCCCCCTTGTCCATCGCACTCGTAATGTCCTCAAAGAATTCCAGTAAATTAGTTAAACATGACCTGCCTTTCATGAACCCATACTGCGTCTGCCCAATGGAACAGTATGTTTACTGTAGTCTACAGGGTTAACAGATGGGATATGCTAAAGTATGACATAAATTATGATGTATTAGACTCTCTCAAAAGAGGTTGAAACATCATGCCTAAGAGCAACATACCTATTCTGTAACTTGTTTTGATGTAGTACTGATTAATAAATGTCAAGCATTTGCCAGAGTATAACTGCAGTAACCAAATACCATGCGTGAACTGATCGAAGGATCATCTCAGTACATAGTCTTTCCCAAAATAACATATTCCTCATTCTGTTATGCGAGTTTCACAAATTTGCACATTTATATGATCTTGACCAACCAAAACTGTGAACCAGTAAATAATATCAAAGAATGCAATTTATTCTTGTCCAATCTATAGTAATGATTATCAATCATGTAAATTGCACTTAAAATTATCTGCTGCAGGGAACTCATATAATGTGTATTTCCTCTAGTACATATCCTATGAATAATAAGAAATGTACAATCGATATCAAGAAATTATTCATTTTCATGTAAAATACATCTGTAATTATAAATGCAGAATCTTTGTTCATACTAATGCACAATATTTATTTTCAAAAGTTAATGGGGTGGTGGGGGAGAGGAGTGGATACGGCTGGAGGTTTGCCCAGGAGTTTAATACTCTTTCTTGCACCAGCCCTGGTGAAAACTGAAAATACAATTTGTGCAATTTATTGAGAATCATTGTTGCGCAACAGTTTGGATATTTCTGGAAAGCGTTATCAACAACTCAGGTGAATAAGTAGCAGGTTCTGTGCAAGTGAATTATGTCCAGTAGCCAAAGAAAAATCCTATAATGCACTGAAGTCTTTTCAGAAAATATGTTGGGTGATATGGCAAGCGCCAGGGCATTCGTTTTGAAAGTCATTACACTGCTGAAAATCCTTCTCTGCCACATTTACTCGGCTTTTATTTAATGAATCTAATTTGAGGTGGAATTAGCATATCACTCGGGTCTACAAACGCTGTTTCAGGGGATCAATTGGAGCCAAGCGATTTTACTTTCACTTTTACACGGAAAGCTGTCAATGGTCATTTTGCTGATGGGTGCTTCCATTTTAGAGGCGACCTCAGTTCCCCACCGTTCAGATACTCGCCAGGCGGCACTTTAGTTTCATTGTATGATTATTTAATTTGAACCCCGTCCCGCCTCTGAAGCTTAAAAAAAACAACTGGGCGTGTTTGAACCCATGACGAAAGGCGGTTTGGTTTTGAGAACGCAAACGGCGCAAACACTGATCCAAAACAAGACGCCGAAACGGAAATGTTTTGGGGTATTTGAACGACAGAAAAGCCAAAACCCTTCTTTAATAAAGTGAAATCTGAGGAGCCGCTGCTGGAGGGGGATATTGGTCTGGTGAGTTCAAGGATTACTTATTGCTTGTAGATTTCCGTGGATCAATTAAAGAGAACATTTTGCAAGATGATCACCCCTGTTCTCCCCCTTTTGCTTTTCCAAAGGGTTTCTGGATTGAGCTGCTCTGTGAGTTTCTAAAGCGCCAGGGCCCGCCAGCCAATCCCAGGGCAGCGCCAGAATTGCTACATCCCACTGGGGGCGGGGCCAGAGTCATTGACATGACTTCCTGGCTCAGCAGAAATGACAAATGCAACCCCCACCCCCCTCCCCACAGTCTGTAAGGGCTGTCTAGTTTGTTCATAGACATTTAACATGGGTGTCTGCACCCACCTCAATCTCAAATTGGGGTCTGTTGCCACCCAGCAACCAATGGCACAGCTACTACTTGGATTGTTTTAAACAAAATCGAAAATTCACTGTCAAATAATTAAAAGTGAGATCAGTGAACAAATTGTACCAATTTTCCTGCGGTGTGACGCTATTGTGCAAAACGACAATGCTGCACTAAAGCCGATTCTCTCAATACTTGTCCTCAGAGATCATCCTTGGTACAAGAGTAGGAAAAGTGGTAGAAGTCCATTTTGCTGTTTACTGCCTTTTCCTATTACTGCAGAATTCCCAGGAGAGGGCAAACTATGCCGTCCTGTAGAGTGGGCACAGGAGTATTGTGACAATCAGTGAGAGCACTGTGGCCTTTTCATTTGTGACCACACTTCAGGATTGCAACCTGTAATCTAGGCTGACAGCACAGTGCAACATTGACAGACTGCTCTTAATTGGAGGTACAGTCTTTCAGATGAGGAATTAAGCCAAGGGCCATCTGTTTGTTCAAGAGGGCATAAAATATTGTGTGACACTTTTTAAGAAGAGCAGTGGAGTTCCTTACCAACACCACCAAACAGATAAACCGGTTGTTATAATATGCACCCATGCACATCATGAGGTAAAAGCAGGCAGTGGCAGACACCCAGGTGAGCCAATCAACATACAGAACAGAACACGATCAATCACCAGACAGAACACCAGAGGGGGGCTTCCAACGAGACATCAGCACTCTGCCTCTTTCCACTGGTGACAACTGTCGTGACAGTCAGGTTGTACAAATCATTCAGCACCTTCTACATGTGGATCAGAGCTAGCCTGGTCAAGATAGTTAATGTTAGTTTACTTAGAGTAGTAGAGAGTCAACCCACAGGCATCTGTGTGCTTCGTTACTGAAGTTCAATAAATCTTATTGAACCAGCGCCTACGTTTGGTGTATGCTTGATCATTTAACAGCATCGTGTTGCAGTCCGTGTTACCTCAGGGTGAATAACATGACATGATACCAGGAGTGGCTACTGCTTCTAAGTAATTTACCTTCGAAAATTCACTGACAACCAGCAACTGCCTTCCAGCAGCATGGAAAAGATCCAGGCATCTCCACAGCTCCGGATCTCCGGGAACCTTGGCGCCAACTGGCGGGTCATCAAGCAGAAATTCAGTCTATACCTTGCGGCCTCGGGCCTCGAAAGTGCATCCGATGCCCGAAAAATCACGCTGTTACTGTCGACTGCGGGGGACCAGGCCATCCAAATCTTCAATTCGCTCACTTTTGCTGAAAGTGAGCACAAGACCAAGTTCCAGACCGTCTTAGCCAAATTCAACAGTCACTGTGAGGTTGAGATGAACGAAAGCTTCGAGCCTTATGGCAGTGCCTTCAGGGTAAGGATGAGCTTTTCCAGTCTTTTCTCACTAATCTTCGCATTCTAGTGCAATCCTGCAACTACGGTGACACCGCTGACTCCCTCATCAGGGATCAGATCGTGTTTGGCGTCCACTCCGCGCCCTGCGGGAGCAGCTACTAAAAATAAAAAATATGACCCTGCCAAAGTCCACGAACAGGCGAAAAATCGCTATTCCCGCCTGAAGTCGGCAGAACAGGACCAACTTGCCTCCCACGAGGCTGAGAGTGTACAGGCCATCGCCCGAATGTGCCGCCTGAGCATCGATGAAGGCGGCCATTTTGCACGCTTTTCCAGGGGTCCCACGCATGCGCACCACGGTAGGGAGAACGAAGCAGCCGAAGACTACACTGCGCAGGTGCGAGCGGCGGCTGACCGCACTGCGCATGTGCGACGACGCACCCAACTGCGGCACCGCCCATGAAATGAAATGAATGAATGAAAATCGCTTATTGTCACGAGTAGGCTTCAATGAAGTTACTGTGAAAAGCCCCTAGTCGCCACATTCCGGCGACTGTTCGGGGAGGCTGGTACGGCCCATTTAAAGCGGCAATGCCCTGCAAGAGGTAGGCGATGTCTCAACTGCAAGAAGCTTGGCCATTATGCGGCTTTGTGCAGGTCTGCACCTCCGATAGGGGGTCAGCAATCCCAGTTCCAACGCAGACGTGTTCGAAGTGTACAGCAAGGGCTGCTGGATTTGGAACCTGATCGCGCCATGGATCCAGAGGACGACTGCCCGGAATCCCCATATCGAGTGGGCATCATCACCATGCATGACAAGGCCTCCTCGCATTCAGCAACATACACACCCATCCTCAAGGTGGATTCTGCGGACGTGTGGCGTGCAGCAGTACAAGTCAACCATTGTAACATCCGGTTCAAGCTGGACACCGGTGCTGCGGCCAGTCTAATATCCCAAGCAGATCTTGCTCGGATCCAAAGGCAGCCAAAAATTCATCCGTCGGCCTGCCAGTTGCTCGACTACAGTGGAAATGCCATCACTGTGTTGGGTCCTGTCACCTGCATGTATCTAACAAGGCCACTTTGCAGTTTGAGATCGTCAAGCCCGGCAAGGCTTCCCTGCTTGGTGTCCAGGCATGCAAGCTACTCCATCTCGTCCAGCGAGTACATGCCATGTCCTCTGCCAACAGCACTGTTCAGGCCGACATTGAGGAGCTACTATTGCAATACCCGGATGTGTTCAGTGGGATGGGTACGTTGCCCTACCGCTATAAAATTCTGCTCAGGCCTGATGCCACACCTATGCCCCTAAAAGACCGTCTAAAGGCGCAGCTGCAGGCGCTCCAAGATTAGGGAATAATATCCAAGGTGATGGAACCAACTGACTGGGTCAGCTCGATGGTCTATGTCAAGAAGCCCTCTGGAGAACTGCGCATTTGTATCGATCCCAAGGATCTGAACCGCAACATTATGAGGGAACACTACCCAATCCCAAAGCAGGAGGAGCTGACGAGTGAGATGGCACATGCCAAATTCTTTACAAAGCTGGATGCATCACGTGGCTTCTGGCAGATACAACTGGACGAGTCCAGCAGGAAGCTCTGCACATTTAATACACCCTTCGGAAGATATTGCTACAATCGCATGCTGTTTGGTATTGTTTCGGCCTCCAAAATCTTTCATCGAATAATGGAGCAAATGCTAGAGGGCATTGACGGTGTGCGGGTTTATGTTGACGACGTCATCATATGGTCCACAACCCCGGAGGAACATATTTCTCGTCTGCAACAAGTCTTCAGGCGCATACATGCCAACGGCCTGAAATGAAATAAAACCAAATACTCCTTTGGCATGTCGTCAATTAAGTTTCTGGGTGATCAGATCTCCCAGCAGAGCGTGCAACCAGACTCAGACAAAGTCAAGGCCATCAACACAATGAAGACCCCAGAGGACAAGAAGGCGGTCCTCCGCTTCCTGGGGATGGTACATTTTTGGGGGAAGTTCATTCCCAACCTCGTGGTCACACACCACGGCCCTCAGGCACCTGGTGAATAAGTCCACCACTTTCCAGTGGTTACCCGCACATCAAGCAGAGTGGCTTGAGTTGAAAGCTAAGCTAACCACCGTGCCTGTTCTAGCTTTTTTTGACCCAGCAAGGGAGACTAAAATCTCCACAGATGCCAGCCAGGACGGCATTGGGGCGGTGCTCCTCCAGAAGGACGACACCTCGATGAAAGGCCTTTATCCCAGAGGTATGTCGCCATCTGCAGTTTGAAATTTCCTGCGCCTTCTAGACCTGGAAAGAAACAGCATTCTGGTTGGGAGGAGCAAGACAATCTCCTTATTGTATAGACACATTTTAAAAAGGTATTAAAATATACCAAAGGGAAATGAACAGAAATCAAAGTTTTGAAATTTGGGGCTGGATTTTCTGTTCGGGAGACTATGTTCTCCCGCCGGAGTTGAATTGCTTCAGTTTCACGCTGGTGCTGGGAGTGGTGCCCAGGAGCGATTCCGTTAGCTTGCCATGCAAATTCATGCATGGCAGAGATTGCAAATGATTCCATCGTGAATCATGTTATTGGGCCACCGTTTTGAACAGGCGGCCTGATATCGAGGTCCTGCTGCCGGCCCCCCCTCCCTCCCGCAACGCAAAACCTGATCCTGCCACCCCCTGACAAGTAGGGGCCTCCTCCCACCCCTCAACCATGGGAATTTTGGGTCACCACACCCCCACACAGAAAGCACGCATGAGGTTGACCCGGACCCCCACCCATGACCCCTCACCAGAGACGCCCACCAGACTCCCCCACTAGAGATCCCCCCCCCATTACAAAGATCTCCCCATAGCAGAGAACCCCTCCGTAGCAGAGATCCCTCCTTATTGGAGAGAACCCCCTCATAGAAGCGAATCCGCTCTGTCAGGCCCCCGCCCCCCCCCCCCCCCAAGCAGAGACCCCCCACCCCCCCCCATAGCAGAATACCCTCCCCTCCCCATCAGTAACCTGAGCCTGGAAACTAAAGAGCAGTCAAGGCAGAAACAGTGGAAAGAAAACACTGCTTTTTCACTCACATGTGCCTTACACCTGCTGCCTCACACAGATGTGTAGAAATCAGCAGGTATAACTTGATTGAAAGCCAAAACCATATCACAAGGCTTTAAACCCCCTTAGGTCCTTTGACCTGGAAGGCTTCTATTCACTTCGAAGATAAATAGCTTTTAGTAGCCTATTATTGACAGCTTCCAGACAGCCAGAAGTCTGGATTGTTTATTTTCATTTCCTTTTCGCTTGAATGGATCTCAAGTAGCCTGCTGTGAAATTAACCATCTAACTCTGATTGACAGCTGATGACCACATCAATAGCAGTTTAGAGGTTTTTGTGGAGAAAAAGAGGAGGTTAAACCACTTAACTCCTAGATATTTATAATAATTGCTGTGGTTTTATTTTGAGCTTATTGTCAATGTGTGATTGGAAAACCGTGATATTATGCAGTAGGACATGCATGTGGAAGCTGGATGTTAACAGTTTTATAATTTCAAACATTTTCTGTTTTTTTCCCAAACAGAAACAATGGCGACAACAGTCGTTCGATACAAAACAAGAGCAAGAACAAGCACACCACAATGTTTACCAAAAGCACGGATTGATCGAAGGCGCACACGGATGGACTCAATTTCTCTTTTGTGTGACACAGATGAGGAAGAGGAATCTGCTTGTGAGGAGAGTGAAGAACAAAGCAGCGGTACCTCGGATGATGAAGAAATTCAGAACAATGCCAATAAAGCAGGGAGCTCGGATGAGGATAATGTTATTCGAAGGAAACGCTTCTGTTTGAGCACCCTCTTGACAGACAGTGACAGCAGTTCAGAATCATTTGATAATCCACCGGTCAGGAAGATAAAAGGCAATTCACGTCGTATTCATATACAAGATGTGGATGAAGGCAGTGAGGAGGAGAAATCGTCTGCTGTTAATTTCTGTGTAAAAAATGAAGATGTCTCTCAAACAGAGAAAGAACTAGCAATTGCTCGAAAGAGGAAACGGCAGATGGAGCTTGAACGGTTGTCAAAGAAGAAACAGCCTCATTGCACAACCAGCAGTGAGTTATTTGAGGTTTGTTTCCTCCAAAATTTATAAAGACTCATGAACGTACTTTATTCCCTTGTCAGAGATTCTGCCCTCTCTTCACAGTTTCAAGTTGAACCAGACTTTGCAGCATTTAAGTTCTGTTCAACTCCAAGCTGTGCTTCAAGTCCCATATCCTCCCCATTCAGGAATCATGGGCGGGATTCTCCATCTCTCCGCCCCAGATTTCCACCCCGCTGGCGTCGAGATTCGCTGTCCCGCTAGCTGGCCCATGGGGTTTCCAATGTGGGCAATCCCCCGCCGTCGGGAAATTCCCGGGTGTGGGTGCGCTGCCGGCACAACGGAAAATCCCGACAGCGGAGAATCCAGCCCCATGTGCTTTCATCTACATGGCCATGATTTTTAAAATGGCAGGGTTTCCCCCAGCATTCCGCAGAGCCTAAATCTCGGGAATCCAGGAGCAGGTAGGTTTGGGGGTCTCCGAGTAGTGAGGGGATGTGAGTGCCAGGAGAGTGGGCAGCAGGGGGTGAGATGTTGGTAGAGAGGCGGGGGATGGTGAAGGAGACCCCGCAGAGGCTGCCATTGTTAAAAGGGCGCAGCTGTTGAAGGCATCTGGCTGAAAATTAAAGTTAAGCTGGAAAAGGCCCTTCAACGGTCAGTAATTGGTCACATAAGGCCTTAATTGATGCAAGGGCGGGCAGGCTAGCCAATGCTTTGCCCGTAATTGTCCTTTGCCTTCGGCTCTTTGCTGCTGTAGTGGAGGTAGAGTCTTCATCATCCTGGGCCGGAATTCTCCGGTAGTTATGATTCAATCTTCCCACCAGCTGCCCAGCCTCTTGGGGTGGTCACAATGGGAAATCCCATTGACTATCAACAGGAAGATAGAATCCCACCACCAGCGAACGGCGCGCGGCCCAGAAACATGCGGCTGGCGGACCGGAGAATCCTGCCCCTGGTTTCTACACTGTAAAGTTTTCTCCTTAAATACTTCCAGCTCTCTTTCCCAGGGAAAAAGACTGGCAGGGCTATAGTCATAGGGGATTCAATCGAAAGGGGAGGGCTATAGTCATAGGGGATTCAATCGAAAGGGGAGTAGACAGGCGTTTCTGTGGTCAAAAACGAGACTCCCAAATGGTATGATGCCTCCCGGGTGCACGGGTCAGGGATGTCTCAGATCGGCTGCAGGACATACTGAAGGGGGAGGGTGAACAGCCAGTTGTCGTGGTGCATATAGGCACCAACGATATAGGTAGAAAATGGGATGAGGTCCTACAATCAGAATTTAGGGAGTTAGGAGATAAGTTTAAAAAGTAGGAACTCAAAGGTAGTAATCTCAGGTTTGCTACCAGTGCCACGAGACAGTCAGAGTAGAAATTCAAGAATAGTCAGAATGAATACGTGGCTTGAGAGATGGTGCAGGAGAGAGGGGTTCAGATTTTTGGGACATTGGAACCGGTTCTGGAGGCGGTGGGACCATTACAAATCGGATGGTCTACACCTGGGCAGGTCTGGAACCAATGCCCTAGGGGGTGCTTTTGCTAACATTGTTGGGGAGGTTTTAAACTAATGTGGCAGGGGATGGGAACCAGATTAGGAAGTTAGAGGTCAGTAAAGAGGCAGCAACTAAAGCCAGTAAGGTACTAGACAATAAACTCATTGTGACTAAGGGGAAGAGTAGACAGGGACGAGATGATGAACGCAAAGGGACAGGTGGTCTGAGGTGCATTTGTTTCAATGCGAGAAGTGTAGCAGGTAAGGCAGATGAACCTAGGGCTTGGATTAGTACCTGGGAATATGATGTTATTGGTATTACTGAGACTTGGTTGAGGCAAGGGCAAGATTGGCAACTAAATATCCCAGGGTATAGATGCTTCAGGAGGGATTGAAGGGGAAGTTAAAGGGATGGAGGAGTTGCATTCCTGGTCAGAGATGATATCACAGCTGTGATAAAGGAGGTAACTGGAGGATTCGAGCACTGAGGCAATATTGGTAGAGCTAAGAAATAGGAAGGGTGGAGTAATATTGTTGGGACTTTACTACAGGCCTCCCAAAAGCGAGCGTGAAGGAGAGGTACAAATATGTAGACAGATTACAGAAAAATGTAGGAGCAATAGGGTGGTTGTGATGGGAGATTTTAACTTCCCCAACATTGAATGGTACTCATGTAGTGTTGGAGGCGTAGATGGAGCAGAATTTGCAAGGAGCATCCAGGAAAGCTTTTTAGAGCAGCATGTAAATAGTCCGACTTGGGAAGGGGCCTTACTGGACCTGGTATTGGGGAATGATCCCGGCCAGGTGGTTGAAGTTTCAGTCGGTGATTACTTTGGGAATAGCGATCACAATTCCGTAAGTTTTAGAATACTCATGGACAAAGACGTGAGTGGTCCTGAAGGAAGAGTGCTAAATTGGGGAAATGTGGTTTGGCAGTAGCTGTTTAAGGGTAAATCCACATTTGAAATGTGGGAGTCTTTTAAGGAAAGGCTGATTAGAGTGCAGGACAGACATGTCCCTGTGAAAATGAGGGATAGAAATGGCAAGATTAGGGAACATTGGATGGCGGGTGGAATTGTGAGACTAGCTAAGATGAAAAACAAAGCATACGTAAGATCTAGGCGACTTAAACTGATGAAGCTTTGGAGGAATATCGGGAAAGTAGGACAAATCTCAAACGCGCATGAAAGAGGGCTAAAAGGGGTCATGAAATATCTTTGGCTCACAGGGTTAAGGAAAATCCCAAAGCCTTTTATTCGTATATAAGGAGCAAGAGGGTAACTCGAGAAAGGATTGGCCCACTCAAAGACAAAAGAGGGAATTTATGCGTGGAGTCAGAGGAAATGGGTGAGATTCTTAATGAGTACTTTGCATCGGTATTCACCAAGGAGAGGGACAGGACGGATGTTGAGGTTAGGGATGGATGTTTAAATACTCTAGGTCAAGTCGGCATAAGGAAGGGGGAGGTTTTGGGTATTCTAAAAGGCATTAAGGTGGACAAGTCCCCAGGTCCGGCTGGGATCCATCCCAGGTTACTGAGGGAAGCGAGGGACAAAATAGCTGGGGCCTTAACAGATATCTTTGCAGCATCCTTGAGCACAGGTGAGGTCCCGGAGGACTGGAGAATTGCTAATGTTGTCCCTTTGTTTAAGAAGGGTAGCAGGGTTAATCCAGGGAATTATAGACCTGTGAGCTTGACGTCAGTGGTAGGCAAACTGTTGGAGAAGATACTGAGGGATGGGACCTATTCACATTTGGAAGAAAATAGACTTAACAGTGATAGGCAGCATGGTTTTGTGCAGGGAACGTCATGTCTTACACACAATAGAATTCTTTGAGGAAGTGACAAAGTTAATTGATGAGGGAAAGGATGTAGATGTCATATACATGGACTTCAGTAAGGCGTTTGATAAAGTTTCCCATGGCAGGCTGATGGAAAAAGTGAAGTCGCATGAGGTTCAGGGTGTAGTAGCTAGATGGATAAAGAACTGGCTGGGCAACAGGAGACAGAGAGTAGTGGTGGAAGGGAGTGTCTCAAAATGGAGAAGGGTGACTAGTGGTGTTCCACAGGGATCCGTGCTCTGACCACTGTTGTTTGTGATGTATATAAATGATCTGGGTGAAGGTATAGGTGGTCTGATTAGCAAGTTTGCAGATGATACTAAGATTGGTGGAGTTGCAGATAGTGAGGGGGACTGTCAGAGAATACAGCAAAATATAGATAGATTGGAGAGTTGGGCAGAGAAATGGCAGATGGAGTTCAATCCAGGCAAATGCGAGGTGATGCATTTTGGAAGATCCAATTCAAGAGCGGACTATACGGTCAATGGAAGAGTCCTGGGGAAAATTGATGTACAGAGAGATCTGGGAGTTCAGGTCCATTGTACCCTGAAGGTGGCAATGCAGGTCAATAGAGTGGTCAAGAAGGCATACAGCATGCTTGCCTTCATTGGGCGGGGTATTGAGTACAAGAATCGGCAGGTCATGTTACAGTTGTGTAGGACTTTGATTCGGCCACATTTGGAATACTGCGTGCAGTTCTGGTCGCCACATTACCTGAAGGATGTGGATGCTTTAGAGAGGGTGTGGAGGAGGTTCACCAGGATGTTGCCTGGTATGGAGGGTGCTAGCTATGAAGAAAGGTTGAGTAGATTAGGATTGTTTTCGTTGGAAAGACGGAGGTTGAGGGGGGACCTGATTGAGGTCTACAAAATTATGAGAGGTGTGGACAGGGTGGATAGCAACAAGCTTTTTCCAAGAGTGGGGGTGTCAATTACGAGGGGTCACGATTTCAAGGTGAGAGGGGGAAAGTTTAAGGGAGATGTGCGTGGAAAGTTTTTTACGCAGAGGGTGGTGGGTGCCTGGAACGCTTTGCCAGCGGAGGTGGTAGAGGCGGGCACGATAGCATCATTTAAGATGCATCTAATCAGCTATATGAACGAGCGGGGAACAGAGGGAAGTAGATGCTTGGAAAATGCTTGAAAAAAGGTTTAGATAAAAGATGTAGATCGGCACTGGCTGGGAGGGCCGAAGGGCCTGTTCCTGTGCTGGAATTTCCTTTGTTCTTTGTTCTTTCTGAGCTTCCTGAAAACTCATTCTTCAACCAAGCTTTTGGCCACCAATTCTAGTATTTTCTGCTCTGGCTTAGTGTCCACTCTCCAAATGCATAACTTTTTATTCTATCATGGGATGCAGACCTGGCAAAGCCAAGATTTATTGCACAGCCCCCTTGAGAAGGTGATGGTGGTCCACCTTCATTAAGCACTCAAGTCTATGTGATGTATAGAGATATAGGTGAGAAATTAATAAATTCTTTACCCGTCAGTCTGGCCTCAATAAAACTCGAGATGGATTTGTAGGCATAGCATTCGTTATTTTTATTCGACTTGCAAATCTGACTCGTTTCACAGAAACCCAGGACACAACTAGTCTCCTAGCTCTCCAGAATCGAGTGATTCTGTAGAACAAAGAAATCTCTACCAACACATTCAAATGGCATCAGGTTTCACATACACGATTCCCATACGTCATCCTATACCCCTCCTGACCTGGCCATACATCCTAATTGGCTCACTTCTCATTCCTTTCTCCGGCCTCTTTTTACCCAGCATCCTTTTCTCCTCATTCTCTAAACACCCCCCCCCCCCTCCTTTGCCATGCTCTCTGAAATCCTTTGTCTGTGAACTAACATGAATTAGACCGGCCTATATCTACATTACAGTAACTAATATCTTTAAAGTAACTATTTTATACCACATTCGTCATAGGTACATAGATGCAGAAATATGAATTGACTTTGGGATATTCAGTACATTGATGGTATGTAAATGTCATGATATGCACATAATGAGATACAGACAGGCAGTGACCAACACCCAGTACAGCCAATCAACACACAGGACAGAACACAACTAATCACCAGGCAGAACACTAGAAGGTGGTTTCCCACTATAAAACACATGAGGCATCAGCACTCTGCCTCTTTCCACTGGTGACAACTGTAGTGACAGTCAGGGTGTACATATCAGTTAGCACCTTCTACATGTGGCTCAGAGCTAGTCTGGTCTAGTTAGTTATAGTAAGCACGCTTAGATTAGTAGAGTATCAAACCCACAGCGAACTGTGTTCACTGCGTAACAAGTTCAATAAAGCGTATTGAATGAACATCAAAGTTTGGAGTCTACTTTCAAGTACAGTTGCAGTCCGTGTTATCCCAGGGTGATTAACTCGACAAATGTTAGTGGGTAATGTTAAAGAAAAAGAAAAATGAGATAGCTGGAAATCTTTACTGTACTACATTCAAAGTTTATTATACATTAGGCGGGATTTACCTACCACCCTGCCACGTGTCTTGCGGTGACCAATGGGATCTACCGGTCCCACCATTGTCAACGGGATTTCCTGTTGACAGCATCCCTCGCTGCTGGGAAACCCGTGCGCCGGCAAGAGATCGGAATTTCAAGTCGGCGTGACCAGCCGTTATATCCCACTGTCATGTGAGTGTCCCTTTATGAAAAGCGTGTTTATCAAATAGCTGCAGTGATGTCATTGTGTGGGTGGAGCTGAGCTGTATTTCTGGCTTTTACTTTCGTTTTCAGCTGTCAGCTGTTTTTTGGTTAAGTTTTTGGCTTCGTTTTCAGTTGGGAGCTGCATTTCAATCAAGAAGGTGTATTTTGATCTCTCTCTGCATGCTAAAGAATGTCTTCAGATCACTTGATAATTTAAAAGTGATAACTGCGTTCTGTAGAGAATTCAAACTTACTGTTTTTTTAAAAAAGATTTGACTTATGGATGCTGTTAGGAAAGTTATTAGGGGTTACCCATAGAGTATTGTATCTGTGGTGATTATTTGTGTTGGTAGTTGATAAACTGTTTACTGTGTGTTTATAAAATGGATTCATAGAAATAACATTGTTTTGTTTTAAAATACTTAAGGTCTCTGTTGCATCACACCTGGAAAGTGGGTCCTTGTGCTCCCCATAACCAAATTCTATTAAAAGTTGTGGGTCAGGTGAACTCCATGATATACTTTGGTGTTCTCTAAACCCTGGCCCATAACACCACCCATTGTTTTCTCTAATTAACTGCAACACATTTTTACCATCAGTGTCTGATAGTGTGAACACTGAAAAAATGTCTGTGAAGCTATGAAAATCTTTAAAAAAAAATTATCTTTATTCAAATTTTCAACAGATTTTCAACAAACCCCCGCCCTACAGAAAAAAGAAACAAGAACATAAGAACACAACCCGCAAGAATTATACGTAGAATTTCCCCAAACTACCATAATCCCCCATATAACAATAAAAACACAAATAGGGACACCCCCCACCTTCACCCAAACGCCACCCCAAAAGAACCCGCCCACCCCGGGTTTGCTGCTGCTGCTGACCTCCTCCTAATGCTCCGCGAGATAGTCTAGGAACGGTTGCCACCGCCTGAGGAACCCCTGCGCAGACCCTCGCAAGGCAAACTTTATCCTCTCCAGCTTGATGATCCCTGCCATGTCATTAATCCACGCTTCCACGCTAGGGGGCTTCGCATCCTTCCACAGTAACAAAATCCTCCGCCGGGCTACCAGGGACGCAAAGGCCAGAATACTGGCCTCTTTCGCCTCCTGCACTCCCGGCTCGTCCGATACCCCAAATAATGATACTCCCCAGCTCGGCTTGACCCGGGCGTTCACCATCTTGAACATAGTCCTCGCAAAGCCCCTCCAAAACCCATCCAGCGCCGGGCACGACCAGAACATATGGACGTGATTTGCTGGGCTCCCCGAGCACCTCACACATCTGTCCTCCACCCCAAAGAACCTACTCAACCTCGTCCCTGTCATGCGCTCTGTGAACAACTTTAAACTGTATCAGACTGAGCCTGGCGCAAGAGGAGGAAGAATTAACCCTACTCAGGGCATCAGCCCACAGACCCTCATCTATCTCCTCCCCGAGTTCCTCCTCCCATTTGCCCTTTAGTTCCTCCACCGAGGTCTCCTCCTCTTCTTGCAGCTCCTGGTAAATCGCCGAGACCTTGCCTTCTCCACCCCATACGCCCGAGATTACCCTGTCCTGAATCCTGCATGCTGGAAGCAGCGGGAATTCCCTCACCTGCCGCCTCACAAACGCCCTCACTTGCATGTACCTGAAAGCGTTTCCCGGGGATAGCCCAAACTTCTCCTCCAGCGCCCCTAGGCTCGCAAACGACCCATCAATGAACAGGTCCCCCATTCTTTTAATCCCTGCCCGATGCCAGCTCAGAAACCCCCCATCCATCCTTCCTGGGACGAACCAATGGTTCTCTCGAATCGGGGACCAAACCGAGGCCCCCACCTCACCCTATGACGCCTCCACTGCCCCCAAATCTTCAGAGTCGCCGCCACCACTGGACTCATGGTGTACCTTGTCGGCGGGAGCAGCAACGGTGCCATCACCAGCGTCCTCAGACTCGTGCCCACACAGGACGCCATCTCTAGCCTCTTCCATGCCGCCCCCTCCCCTTCCATTACCCACTTACAGATCATCGGCACATTGGCTGCCCAGTAGTAGCCACATAGATTCGGCAACGACTGCACCCGACCCGCCAGTGAGAGTGGCAACATATCCCATCTTTTAAACTCCTCCTCCATCTGCTCCACCAACCGCGTCAAATTGAGCTTGTGCAGGGCCCCCCAACTCCTAGCTACCCAGATCCCTAGGTACTGAAAACTCCTTTCCACCCTCTTCAGCGGAAGCTCGTCTATCCCCCTTCCCTGGTCTCCTGGGTGCACCACAAAGAGCTCACTCTTCCCTATGTTAAGTTTATACCCCGAAAAGTCCCCAAACTCCCTACGGATCCGCATGACCTCTGCCATCCCCTCCACTGGGTCCGCAACATACAATAACAGGTCATCGGCATAAAGCGACACCCGGTGTTCCTCTCCCCCCGAACCCATCCCCTCCAGTTCCTGGACTCCCTCAATGCCATGGCCAGCGGCTCAATTGCCAGTGCAAACAACAAGGGAGACAGGGGACATCCCTGCCTCGTCCCCCGGTACAGCCGAAAGTACTCCGACCTCCGCCGGTTCGTAGCCACACACGCCACCGGGGCTTCATAAATTCGCTTAACCCAACTGATGAACCCCTCCCCGAACCCAAACCTCCCACTCCCAAAGATATTCCCACTCCACCCTATCGAAGGCTTTCTCCGCGTCCATAGCCGCCACTACCTCCGCTTCCCCCTCCACCGAAGGCATCATAATTACATTAAGAAGCCTCCGCACATTGGTGTTCAGCTGCCTACCCTTCACAAATCCCGTCTGGTCCTCATGAATCAACCCCGGGACACAGTCCTCAATTCTCGTAGCCAGCACCTTTGCCAGCAACTTTGCGACGACATCAAGGAGCGAGATCGGCCTGTACGATCCACACTGTAATGGGTTCTTGTCCCTCTTCAAGATCAAAGAGATCAGCGCCCTGGACAATGTCGGGGGCAAGGCCCCCCCTCCCTCACCTCATTGAAAGTCCTCACAAGCAGCGGGCCCAGCAGGTCCACGTACTTCCTATAAGATTCTACCGGGAACTCATCCGGCCCCAGGGCCTTCCCTTCCTGCATGCTCCCTAGTCCCTTAGCCAACTCCTCCAGCCCAATCGGTGCCCCCAGCCCAACCACCTGCTCCTCATCCATCCTCGGGAACCTCAGCCGATCTAGAAATTGGCCCATCCCCCCTCCCCCGTCAGGGCTCCGACCTGTACAGCTCCTCATAGAAGTCCCTGAATGCCTTGTTTATTCCCACCGCACTCCGCACCGTGTTCCCCCCTTTATCCCTAACTCTACCAATCTCCCTCGCTGCCTCCTTCTTCAGAAGCTGATGTGCCAGCATCCGACTCGCCTTCTCCCCGTACTCATACGCTGCCCCCTGCGCTTTCCTCCACTGTGCCTCTGCTTTCCCAGTAGTCAGCAAGTCGAATTCCATCTGGAGCTTCCGTCGCTCCCGAAGTAGTCCCTCCTCGGGGGCCTCTGCATAGTTCCTGTCCACCCTTAATATACCCCCCACCAGTCTCTCCCTCTCTCTCCTCTCTCTCCCCTGACCACTGCCTTTAACTCCTCCCAGACTACCCCCGCCTGCACCTCCCCATTGTCATTGGCCTCTAAGTATCTTTCGATGCACCCCCAAATCCGCCCGCACACCTCCTCATCCGCCAACAGTCCCACATCGAGGCACCACAGCGGGTGCTGGTCCCTCTCCTCCCCCAGCTCCAGTTCCACCCAATGCGGGGCATGATCTGAAATGGCTAAGGCCAAATATTCCGTGCCCTCCACTCTTGGGATTAGCGCCCTACTCATGATGGAAAAATCTATCCGGGAGTAGGCTTTGTGGACGTGGGAAAAAAAGGAAAATTCCCTGGCCACCGGCCTGGCAAACCTCCATGAATCCCCTCCCCCCATCTGGTCCATAAACCCCCTAAGCGCCTTGGCCGCAGCCAGCCTCTTACCCGTCCTGGACCTAGAACGGTACAGTGCTGGGTCCAGCACCATGTTGAAGCCACCCCCCCCCCCCCCCAATTATCAGGCTCCCCGCCTCCAAGTCCGGAATCCAACCCAACATGCACTTCATAAATCCGGCATCATAAATAATACCACCTACCACTCACCATCACATATCCATTATCTGCCACAATGTTCAGCGCCTCAAACGACACCCGCTTCCCCAGCAGAATCGCCACCCCTCTATCCTTCGCATCCAACCATGAGTGGAAAACCTGCCCTATCCACCACTTTCTCAGCCTAACCTGATATGCCACCTTCAAATGCGTCTCCTGGACCATGACCACATCTGCCTTCAGTCCCTTTAGGTGCGCGAACACCCGGGCCCTCTTGACTGGCCCGTTCAGGCCCCTCACATTCCAAGTTATCAGCCGGGTCAGGGGGCTCCCCCCACAACCTCCCCCCTCCCCTCCTACTGACTAGTCATCTCCCTATTTAGGCCACCCACGTGCCCACACCTCCCGCACCCTCCATTCCCCCAGGCGGCGTACACCCCACCCCCCTCCCGACTCCCTCTCCTAGCTCCAGCTCCCCTTTGGCCAATGCAGCAGCAACCCAGTCTCCTCCCCCCCCCCTCCTCTAGCCGTTTTGCTCCCCCCATGGCACTCCCGTATGTCAGCTGACTCCTGCTGACCCCGGCCACTCCCGCCACTCCATCGACCCCCCCCCGTGTGAGAATCCCTCCACCTCCCCCTGGCAATCAGTGTGTGCTCCTCTCCAGTACCGCCCTTCCCCCCCAGCCCTGCCCCCTGTCTTCCCCAGCGTGGGAAAAAGCTCACGCTTTCCATCCAAGCCGGTCCCGCCCCCTCTGGCACAGCTCCCTTTTTGCGGCCTTGTCTCAACTCCCCATCCCCGGGCCTCCAACCCCCTTCCAACACCGACGCCCACATCACACAGCCCCCACATCGAACCATTTCGCCCAACCCCAACCAGCACCAAAGAAAACAGAACAGAGTATCCCCCAAAATACAGTAACCCCCCTAGGCACCCCCTCCCATCAAACCCTCAGTTCGAGTCCAACTTTTCAGTTTGGATAAAGGTCCACACCTCCTCCGACGTCTCGAAGTAGTGGTGCCGCACCATTACCACCCACGGCGGCTCGTTGCCCTTGGGCCTCCTCGCCAGGACTCGATGAGCCCCTTCCAGCTCCAGGGGCCTCGGGAAAGCTCCCGCGCCCCTCAGCGCGTCGAGCATCATGACCACATATGCCCCGGCATCAGACCCCTCCTCTCCCTCTGGGAGACCCAGAATCCGGAGATTCTTCCTCCTCGACCGATTCTCCATGTCCTCAAATATTTCTTGCCACTTCTTGTGCAGCGCCTCGTGCGCCTCTACCTTCACCGCCAGGCCCAAAATCTCATCCTCATTCTCCGAGGCTTTTTGCCGCACCTCCCGGATCGCCGCCCCTTGGGCCTTCTGGGTCTCCACCAGCTTGTCGATCGACGCCTTCATCGGCTCTAGCAGTTCTGCCTTCAGCTCCGCAAAGCAGCATTTGAGGAACTCCTGCTGCTCCTGCGACCATAGCGCCCACACTGCTTGGTCTCCACCTTCCGCCATCTTGCTTCTCCTCCCTCGCACTTTTCGCTGCGCTAAAATCACTTTCTTGACCGCTCCACTCCTGGTCCAATCCATACAGTGCTGGGGGAGGCGCACTGTCACCTTCCCACACTGGGAACCGTCGAACAATTGCCTTTGGGGCCCCTCAAAAGAGCCCAAAAGTCAGTTTCTGGCGGGAGCTGCCGAACGTGCGACTTAGCTCAGCATAGCCGCACCCGGAAGTCTCCCGCACCCGGAAATCTCTGAAGCTATGAAAATCTTAACATACGTCTCTTTAGCTTGCTGATCATTAAATTATTTTAAAAATGTAACTTAGACATATTTTACAATACTCTGAACACTAGACTTTTCCTAAAATTTCCTATAATTATAAATACAATAGTTTCACAAGAGCTTTGTACAATTAAGAAGATAAAAAAATCAGGCATTTTAATAGCTTTTCTAGCCACAGACCCTGCATATAGAGTTTGGATATACTGTTATAGAGAGAGAGGCTACCCATATAATAAGGACATATAACAATTTCTTACAGAGTACTGTAGCGGCAATTTTTCTGGATAGTCTTTCTTGAAAAGAGGCCAGCACCACTTAGATAAATTAGTGATGAGATGTAGCTTTGTGGGAGTTGCACACCTCCTTTCAACAAATTTTAGAAACAAACCTGTTTATTTTTGGGTGGATGTATACTTGAGGTAGCATCATAGAACATATTTTCTATAATTTCTGCTCATATGTATTTATCCAAACCAAAGACTATTTAATACATGTGCCCAGGATTGCCAGGTGAATAGAGAACACAGAAGATAATTCAAGGAGCAACGATTCAACTAAACACAGATGTTAAAAAAAAATTCACAGTCACGAACAAAATGTTTTGATTATTTTGCTTTGCCATCTGCCTTTGAACCTTTTGCTCATTTGTTGTCATTTTCTTTGCCTTGTTCCTCCATCTAACACAGAGCATTGGGAATTCTCTAACTTTGCTTCTTGTATTGATGTCAGGCGACTCAAGTTGCACTGGAAGCTTCTGACAGCCAGCTTGGTAATTTATACCAGAGAATACAGCGCTCGTTTGGTAAACAGTGTGGACAGAGGTCTTGTTTTCCAAAATGGAAGTGCACAGGCACCACTCTGACTGACATGGGGCCATTACAATCTGGGGACATCGGGGTGACACGGTGGTTAGCACTGCTGCCTCACAGCGCCAAGGACCTGGGTTTGATTCCGACTTTGGGTGACTGTCCGTGTGGAGTTTGCACATTCTCCCCGTGTCTGCGTGGGTTTCCTCCAGGTGCTCCGGATGCCTCTCACAGTCCAAAGATATGCAGGTTAGATTGGCCATGTTAAATTGCTCCTCAGGGTGGGGTTGCAGGAATAGGTTCGGGGATTGGGTCTAGATAGTGCAGTCATTCAAAGGGTTGGTACAGACTCAATGGACCGAATGGCCTCCTTCTGCACTGTAGCAATTCTATGACTCTACCCGCAGACATTAGCTAAACAGCTGAACCGAGGTGTTAAGTATTAGATGCTATTGTTTGTTCCCGTGCTACATAGACGATAGCAGCAGCATGACATGACATTGCAATTTTACATAGAGGCAGAATCCCTGAAGAACCATGGAGGAAGGTTGTGCTTCCTTGGCCCTTTGAGCTTGCTTGCGCAATGCTGTCACATATCTCCACACCTACAATCTCCAACTCATTAGTGACCAGCCAAACAGCATCATTCAAGTAAATGCCCACACTTCTGGGAGTCATCACAATGCATTTGTTTGTCAGCAATCCACTGTGTCGAGAAAGGCAAATCTGGGTGGCTTCTGGCAGATCAAAGCCAACCTGGAAAGCACAATCAAAGCTGGTGATTCCTGTAAAGTGCATAAAGAGCGATTATCAGATCCAACATTAAACAGGATTCATGTGTCACTGTGAATACAGCTGGGGTCAGGCTGAACCATTTAGGTTGTTATGTTAAATTAATAGCCAGTTTTGCTTCGCTTCATTTAGAGTCGTAAAGATATTTCAAAGACTTTTATCCCAATGATTTTACCTGTACAAACTAATTAATAGAGTGTAATGATGGGGTGGATTTACATAGAAATTGATTATTGTTTAAGTGTTGCATCCTTTAGATTTCCAAGATATTGTGATATCTATCTATTTGCTCATCATCAGGAATCAGAAGAGGACTCCAGGCAATCTTCTCTCTCCCAAGTGGAAAACACCTCCGATACAGAGTGGGAAAATGACAGTTTAAAAGACTTCATTGTTTTTGAGGAAAAAGAGCCCCATGTGACGACACCAGAGCAACATGAAAGATCAACATCCCTCCTGGCAAAACATCTTCCAAAGTGTAAGTAATAATGGGCTTCTGTTTTCATAAGATTGCTCTTAAGACCCTCGTATAGTCAGAAGACAAGGGGCAATTATCATTAACTCAAGACTGACCAATTACAAACCTTAACTGAAGTTTAACTCTATTTGCAGAGGTTATGGGGGGGGCAAATTAAATACTCGTTTATTTTCAATTATTTTTTGATTTTCTTATATTTGACTTCATGAAGATAAAAGGACTGGGTTAATTTAATGCCTTGCAGTGATGTCAGTGTTAAGCCCTCCCAGGTCAGGTAAGTTTGAATTATAGCAGAAATGTTCCAGTTTAACATTTGTGAGCAAATATCAATTTAAAAAATCAACTCCGACTGATAAACTGTTTTGGAAAATGTTGATCTCCTGTGCCATGGATAACTACATTTGAAATAAAGTGTCTGTATCTTTCTGCAGTATGACTCACTCTCTAATTGTTTCTAAAATTCTTTCCATTTTTCAGTTTGTCTTTCACTTATTCCGGCTGGGATTCTCCGAAATCCCGGCCAAGTGTTGACGGCGGCGTAAACCCTGGAGTGGGTTTAGCCAGCATCAACGGGCCTCCCGGCCCAGCAATTCACTGATTTTAAGGGGGCTAGCACGGTGCCGGAGAGCTGCGCCCTGCTCTGGCGCCGAAAGGTGGCCCTGCACGGCTGGCGCAGGTCCGCGCATGCGCGTGGTTGCTGTCTCCGCGCCGGCACGGAGCAACATGTCGGGGACTTCGCAGCAGGCCGCACGGAAGAAGGTAGGCTCGCTCCAGATCGCGGTCGCCCGCTGATCGGGTACCCCGATTGCGGGCCTGGACCCCGTGGAGGCCCCTCCCGGAGTCAGATCCCCCCCCGTCCCCCCACCCAGATGTCCACAACGGCCGCGGGTCCAAGCTCCTGCCGGATTGGATCAGGTTAGAACCACAGCAGCGGGACTCAGTGGAACTCGGCGGGAGTTCGGCCCGTCATCAGCGGAGAATCGCCGTGGGGGCCTATTTCAGCCGCCCCCGACCGGTGACCACGTGGGCGCGATTGGCGCCAATTCTTCTGTCGCCGGAGAATCGTCGGCCCGGTGTCGGAGCGGGATGGCGGGAATTTCCGCGCCCCTGGCGATTCTCCAACCTGGCGCAGGCTCTGAGAATCCCGCCCCCTGTCTTTCAATCTCATTTTTCCTCCGTTCCTCTCTCACATTATCTTTTTCTATGGTTTCTCTATCTTTGGGAATCAATTTGTCTGATCCTGTCCTATGGTATTGGACAGCTATTTTACACCCAGTCAGATTTTACTTTCCATTGACTGAATTTCCAAACCCATTTATAGCTTCAATTCTCTGAGCATTAATGCCACCACTGTGTGGTGCACAGCGGTTGAGTATGATTTGAGAACTCTGTCTGGAACATCAGTAGCATCAGGAACTGAAGCATTGCTGAGGGGGCCTGATGGTGGTTCAATTACTTTCTTTTTGGTGACTTGCTTTTCATTGTATCTGATTACTGTGGCACTACGCGGCTGCATATTAGTATAAATAGCCATGGTTGAAGCGGGGTAACCCTTCGCCCCAAACAGCCTTCAATGAACACCCTAGGTTGAAACACGGGGGAGTGGGGGGGAGGGTGGGCTGCTGTTAATAGGCACAAGATGAATGGTTAATGACAGCTGCCCATCAGGCAGACAGAAGATTACATGATTTGCGTGGTACGCTCACATATATACTGAGCATTGATAGAATTAGACACCCTCCGCTTCATGAAAACTCTTCTCTAGTCTTGAGATACCCTGAAGGCTACATAAGTGCAGTCATTTATTGGGGGAAGCCCAATTTCTGGGAATTCCAAGGCTTTCATTCCGACTATTGTCATCCAGAGGAAAGACAATGGGCTGGGAGTGTGGATCAGGAAGCAATTCACTGTCCTTCCCCATGCATATTATGCATGCTGAGTATCAGAGCAACTCCTGAGGGAATACCACTACCAGGCTGCCATTTTGAACTGGTGGCCTAATAACGAGGTCCCGCAGCTGGGCACCGCCCCCCCCCCCCCTCCCCCCACCCCCCGCATCACAAATGAGCTTCCACACACACAGCTGTGAGCCTTGCTTTATTCTTCTTCCTTCATGGTTCAGTAGCTCTAAAGTGTTCTGACCACAATGTTTACAAACATCAACCACTTCAAAGAGAGTTAAGTGCATTCCAATCACCTCCTTCACACTTGAGTGATTTTGAAGTGATGAGCTGGAAATTGGTCGCTTTACTTAGGAGGTCTCTAAGGGGTCTCATTATTTAGTAGGTCGAGGTGGGGAGCCATGGGGGTCTTGTGGGGGTGGGGTGGGCAGGTGTGGCATTGTGGGGGAGGGGTGGAGAATGGTCCTCGGATGGACTTTGGGGGCCTTAAGGGGTTACCCCCTTGGCCCTCTGCGAGGTCCACCATGTCAGGGCCATGCTGGGAAATACCTGCAGTAAATCCTGCCCATGTGATTCCCAGCCCAGAGGACCGGGGAATCGCGCATGCCCAGAGAATATGTTGCCCATCCCACTAAGTGGATGCAAATGGGTCATTCATTGAGATCAATTTGCATCCTCCTGTGGCGCGCGGGCGTAAACCTCGATCTTGCCGCCAGCGGGAGACTGGCGCATCCCTGGACGCTCGATTCTCCGCCACATCCGGAACCCCGCTACTGGTGGTGGGCGGCAGAGAAATTCACCTAAGGTCTTGGTTCCTCTGTTCTAAATAATGCATTCCTAAATGGCTACACTTATGGGACTATAAAGAATGTCGCCTCCATTCAAGTCCCTCAAGTTATAAACACTGCATTCATTAATATGTTTAATATCCCAATCTGTATCACTATTAAACCTAAAGGGAGGTTATTTTACCCAAAGGCTGAAAACAGATACCAAATGGGTGCAGGACAAATAAGAATTTAAATAAGGATTTATCACACCAATTTGGTTGTGTAGCGCACAATGACTTACGAGAGACGAGAAGTGATGAAGTCGATCCAGGCTTTATTAAGCGATGCTTGTCCCCAGCAGCTCAGCAACAGAATGAAGCTGCGGGGAGAAGCTCGGGTTCTTATACTCCGCCTTCAGGGCGGAGCCAGAAGTCGGCAGATCCAACCAGGACCCGGGATCTGTCAGCCAATAGCATCTCGGCTTCACAGGTCCCACATGACCCCTAATACATACCACCACATTCACCCCTTGTTAAAAAGGAACCCGGCGGGGTGGTGGTTTGCATGGTGGTAGGGGTTTACAAGGCTGGCCCTGGAACAAATTTCGGACAGTGTTACTACAGCTTTAGCCCTATACCAGGCGTACTGCGGGTTCGCGTGGAGAAGGTGAACCCTCTCGACCAACGGGTCCGATTTGTGCGCTCGCACATGTTTCCGGAGCAAGATGGGTCCTGGGGCCGCCAGCCAGGTCGGCAGCGACGTTCCGGAGGAGGGCTTCCTGGGGAAGACAAGGAGGCGCTCATGGGGCGTTTGGTTAGTGGTGGTACACAGTAGCGACCGGATGGAGTGGAGAGCGTCCGGGAGGACCTCCTGCCACCGGGAAACTGGGAGATCCCTGGACCATAGGGCCAGTAGGACGGTTTTCCAGACCGTGCCATTCTCCCTCTCTACTTGCCCATTCCCCCGGTGGTTGTAGCTGGTCGTCCTGCTCGAGGCTATGCCCTTGCTGAGCAGGAACTGGCGCAGCTCATCACTCATGAAGGAGGACCCCCTGTCGCTATGGATATACGCGGGGCAACCGAACAGTGTGAATATGGTGCCAAGGGCTTTAATGACTGTGGCCGCTGTCATGTCGGGGCAGGGGATGGCGAAGGGGAAACGAGAGTACTCGTCCACCACGTTCAGGAAGTATGCGTTGCGGTCGGTGGAGGGGAGGGGCCCTTTGAAATCCAAACTGAGGCGTTCAAAGGGGCGGGAAGCCTTGATCAGGTGCGCTCTATCCGGCCTGAAAAAGTGCGGTTTGCACTCTGCGCAGATGTGGCAGTTCCTGGTGACTGTACGGACCTCCTCCACAGAGTAGGGGAGGTTGCGGGACGTTACGAAATGGTAGAATCGAGTGACCCCCCGGGTGGCAGAGGTCCTCGTGGAGGGCTTGGAGGCGGTCTATTTGTGCGTTGGCACATGTGCCGCGGGATAGGGCATCGGACGGCTCGTTCAGCTTTCTGGGACGATACAACATCTCATAGTTGAAGGTGGAGAGCTCGATCCTCCACCTTAGGATCTTGTCATTCTTAATTTTGCCCCGCTGTGCATTATCGAACATGAAGGCTACCGACCGTTGGTCGGTGAGGAGAGTGAATCTCCTGCCGGCCAGGTAATGCCTCCAATGTCGCACAGCTTCCACTATGGCTTGGGCTTCCTTTTCCACTGAGGAGTGGCGGATTTCTGAGGCGTGGAGGGTCCGGGAGAAAAAGGCCACGGGTCTGCCCGCTTGGTTAAGGGTGGCCGCCAGAGCTACGTCGGATGCGTCGCTCTCGACCTGGAAGGGGAGGGACTCGTCGATGGCGCGCATCGTGGCTTTTGCGATATCCGCTTTGATGCAGCTGAAGGCCTGGCGAGTCTCTGTCGACAGGGGGAAGGTAGTTGACTGTATTAGCGGGCGGGCCTTGTCTGCGTACTGGGGGACCCACTGGGCGTAATATGAAAAGAAACCCAGGCAACGTTTCAGGGCTTTGGAGCAGTGGGGGAGGGGGAATTCCATAAGGGGGCGAATGCGTTCAGGGTCGGGGCCTATTACTCCATTGCGCACTACGTATCCCAGGATGGCCAAACGGTTTGTGCTAAAAACGCTTTTTTCCTCGTTATATGTGAGGTTCAGGGCGTTAGCGGTCTGGAGGAACCTTTGGAGGTTGGCGTCATGGTCCTGCTGATCGTGGCCGCAGATGGTTAGGTTGTCGAGATACGGGAACGTGGCCTGCAACCCGTGCTGGTCAACCATTCTGTCCATCTCCCGTTGGATGACCGAGATCCCGTTCGTGACGCCAAATGGGACCCTTAGGAAGTGGTATAGACGCCCGTCTGCCTCGAAGGCGGTGTACTTGCGGTCACCTGGGCGGATGGGGAGCTGGTAGTAGGCGGACTTGAGGTCCACGGTGGAAAAGACCTTATACTGGGCAGTCCGATTGACCATGTCGGATATGCGGGGGAGAGGGTACGCATCTAGCTGCGTGTACCTGTTGATGGTCTGACTATAGTCTACGACCATCCTTTGCTTCTCCCCGGTCTTTACTCCTACCACCTGGGCTCTCCAGGGACTATTGCTGGCCTGGATTATGCCTTCCTTCAGCAACCGCTGGACTTCAGACCGAATAAATATCCGATCCTGGGCGCTGTACCATCTGCTCCTAGTGGCGACGGGTTTGCAATCCGGGGTGAGGTTTGCAAACAAGGACGGCGGTTCAAACTTGAGAGTTGCGAGGCCGCAGATAGTGAGTGGGGGTATTGGGCCGCCGAATTGGAATGTTAGGCTCTGCAGGTTACACTGGAAATCTAATCCCAGTAATGTGGGCGCGCAGAGTTGGGGAAGGACGTAGAGCCTATAGTTCTTAAACTCCCTCCCTTGCACCGTTAGGTATGCGATGCAGAACCCTTTGATCTCTACGGAATGGGATCCTGCAGCTAGGGAAATCTTTTGCGTGCTTGGATGGATGGTCAGAAAACAGCGTCTTACCGTGTCTGGGTGAATAAAACTTTCAGTGCTCCCGGAGTCGATCAGGCATGGCGTCTCGTATCCGTTGACCAGCACCGTCGTTGTCGTCGTCTGGAGCGTCCGGGGCCGCGATTGATCCAGTGTCACTGAAGCCAGTCGTGGTAGTAGTGTCGCGGCGTCTTCTTCGGACCCCGTGGAGCCGTCGATGCTGGGGTCCTTTGTTGTCAACCAAGATGGTGGTGTCCATGAATCGCACGCGGCTGGGGTTGGACAAAATGGCCGCCCCCATGAATCGCACGTGGCTGGGGGTCCCAAGATGGCACCGCCCATCCTCCCCTCGTGGTGCCCCGGACCCAAAATGGCGGCGCCCGCGGGTCGCACATGGGGTGCTGGGGGGGTTGGGGGGTGTTTGGGATGTGCTGGGCTCGTTCTTCTCTGGAGATTGCGGCGCCCCCTCCCGGGACCGGCACACTGCCGCGTAATGGCCCTTTTTGCCTCAGCTTTTACAAATAGCTGCGCGGGCCGGGCAGTGCTGCCGGGGGTGTTTCGCTTGTCCGCAGAAATAGCAGCGGGTCCCCCCCCGGGATGGTCTGGCGTTTTAACCGCGCAAGCTTGCGAGTGGGGGGGGGGGGGGGGGGGGGGTCGCGACGGGGGTCCACGGAGCCCAAGGGGCTGCCGCGCGGTCGGGGCCATAGGCGCGGGCGTTTTGCAAGGCCACATCAAGGGAGGCTGCAAGGGCCCGTGCCTCTGAGAGTCCTAGAGACTCTCTTTCCAAAAGGCAGAGTTCATACCTGCCACAAATGCATCACGAATTAGCAGGTCCGTGTGTTCGATCGCGTTCACCGGCGGACAGCTGCAGCCTCGTCCCAAAATTAGCAGCGCGGCGTAGAATTCCTCTCGCGATTCTCCAGGACTTTGCCGTCTCGTTGCGAGTTGGTGGCGCGCGTAGACCTGGTTAACGGGCCGAACGTAGATGCCCTTCAGTAATGCGAGCGCCGTCGGGAAATCCTCTGCGTCTTCTATGAGAGGGTAAATTTCCGGGCTTACCCTCGAATGCAGGACCTGCATTTTCTGGTCTTCTGTGATCCGGCCGGGGGCCGTTAGGAGGTAGCCTTCAATGCATGCTTGCCAGTGTTTGAATACTGCTGCCGAGTTCGCTGCGTGGGGGCTGATCCGCAGGCATTCCGGGGCGATCCGGAGCTCCATAGTCTTTTAAGCTCGCTTAATAAATTGTAGCGCACAATGACTTACGAGAGACGAGAAGTGATGAAGTCGATCCAGGCTTTATTAAGCGATGCTTGTCCCCAGCAGCTCAGCAACAGAATGAAGCTGCGGGGAGGAGCTCGGGTTCTTATACTCCGCCTTCAGGGCGGAGCCAGAAGTCGGCAGATCCAACCAGGACCCGGGATCTGTTAGCCAATAGCATCTCGGCTTCACAGGTCCCACATGACCCCGAATACATACCACCACAGGTTGCATTTGCAGATTACGGTAATTTGAATTTGCCTGGCGGTGCTAAACTAAAACCCTAAACGTTTAGTGTTTGATTGCTGATTAGAAGCAATTTTCATGGATATCTAAAGGGGGTGCAGGGACAGAGGAACCTGGAGGTATATGGACATAGGTTGCTCAACGGGCAGGAGATGCTGAGAACGTGGTTAATCAGCCATACATGATTTAATGGGCTTTAATGCATGTCAAAGCCCAGAATTGATGCATAGCGTGCAAAAGCAAAGATGTTAGATGCTGTTCCAGCCTCAATTGGAATATCATGTCCAATGCTGGACATTACACTTTAGGAAAGATGTGAAGTCATTGGAGAAGGTGCAGAAAACAATGACAAGATTGGTTCCAGGAATGAGAGGCTTCAGTTATGAGGAGAAATTGACTGGAGCTGTTCTTTTCAGAGAAGACCTTTCACAGAGATGTTCAAAATCATGAGGGTTCTGGATGGAGCAGACAGGGAGCAATTTATCCCATAGGTGGGTGGGCCAAGAACCAGAGTTCACAGATTTAATGTGATTGACAAAAGATGCAATGGTGACTTGAGGAAAAGGTGTGCAGGGCTGTGGAGAAGAGGAAGGGAGTGGGACTAGCTGAGTAGCTCTAACAGAGTACCAGTGTGGACTGGTGCTCATTCTGGGCTGTGACCATTCAATGATTTTATGTGGACTCTTTGATGAACCCATCTCCATTGAAGGCATGGAGCGCTCTGATTGGCACACAAAGTTACATTGCAGATTGTCAAAGGCTATAAGGAAGAGGTTTACCTGTTATCGGATGTGGCACTGACAGGTCTGGTGGAAGAGATCCAAAGCAGCACTGTTCCTGCAGGGGGGATGAATGCCACCTCTTCCTCCTCACCTTTCTCTCCTTCTCGTGTGTTCGGCTTGTCTTATCTTCTTCCCTATTTCTCATCCAGACCAAGAAGGTCCCTAGAAAGATGTCCATGACCAAGCAATGCCTTTCCCCCAGTGACTTCCATAAGTTGTCCAGTGAGGTGAAGGGTTCGCCCTCAAAATGCCATGCTAACTCTTCTGTGACTGGTAACAGGCATTTTAAGTGGCAACTAGCTGTCTGACAAGCCTCCAGGTGTTGGTTCTTGCACTGGCTTTAACTCCTTCCCCAACATGACGTTTTGGGTTAAATAAGGGCGAAAGCAACACGAGACCCCCATCTTCATCATTTGAAGGCTGTTTGGCATCTAAAGCATTCAATTGAAAATCAACCCAATGATTTTTACTGTTTATGTAAAATTCTCTCTTGTTAAATTTCTGTAGCTACATCAATTTTTTCTGTCATTTTTATCTTTGTGTTTCAATTTACATTCACCTAAGATTAACATCTAATAAATCTTGCAAAATGACATGCCTCCCCTTGTAAATCAGAGGGTGGGGTGTCACACAGACCTGAAAGATTATTCTGCAGATAGTAAAAATTATTTTGTTTAAAATGTGGAATATTGTGACTTTATTCTTTCAGGAAATAACTAGGATTTTGCATTTTAAAAAAAAGTTACTGTCTCGAATGAGATCGTAACAAAATTGAGGCCTCTTTGTGGATTTTTTTTTCTTTTTTCAATTTAGAGTATTCAATTCTTTTTTTTCCCATTAGGGGAAATTTAGCTATTTTTGGGTTGTGGGGGTGAGACAGATGAAGACACGGGGAGATTGTGCAGTCACAGTGACCCGGGTCCAGGATCGATCAATCCACAGATGGATAGAGATGCTGGCATTTGCTGAAGATTAGAGCAACAAGACTTCATAGTGAATTTTACTGTACCTTTTAGAAAGCACAATGGCCTTGTTAATTGCTCAGGTTTCTCCAGAAGAGAAAGTTCCTTCTGAGTATTGATAACAACTAACAAAGCTTCAGTTAATACCATTGGCAGAAATGCTAAATGTGGGGCGCGATCTCACTGAATTGCAAGAGTGGTGTGTCGAGCGCGTTTAGCTGGGTGTTTCCCGGCACTTGCAGCACTGAGAAAGACCACGCTATAGAACAGGACTCTGTGGCAATCCCGGACCTCAGCGGGAATCGCCCCACCGAGGCCACACTTAGTCCCGGTTCCTGCACTGAGGAGCTTAGCTCACCAGAACTCCTCAGTGCAGGAAAAAAATCAAGACACCATTTTTAAATTGCGCCCCGATCTCTTGACTCCCCACCCAAAGTGAGCCTCAGACATCACAAAGTCAGAACTCAGCTATAAGGGATCCTTATAGCTCACCTCCCCTCACTCCACCTCACGTGGGCAGGGCACCTTCAGGCCTGCATAATGCCAGCCTGGCACACTGGCAGTGCCACCTTGGTACCTTGGCACTGCCAGCCTGGCACCAGGTGGCACTGCCAGGGTGTCAGGCAGGCAAATGTTACACCCTGCCTCGGTGCTCTATCAGTAGGGTGTGAGGAGTGGTCTGGTCTGGTCGCAGAGGGGGCGTGGGTTCGGTGGGGGGGGGAATGGATACATGTTGGGGATGGACTTGGCTCAGGACCCACAGTTCAGCCAACGCTCACCGCACCGGCGTGCCACCCCTCCTCCCCACAACCCGTCCTCACCCCGTCCCCACCTCTGCCACCCCAGGAATTCGATGGGACCGTGTGATAGAATGGCCATCCCGATTGCAGGGATCACCCAGGTGGATGGTGGAAAGTGCTGCCGTGGGCAGGAGTCAGATGTTGTTGAACGATGCGGAGCACCAGAGCCTCATCACAGAACGGTTTGCCATCATCCTGCATTCCATGGACCATACCCGCTGTTACAGCCAACCCAGGGCCCGTTGGCATCCCATTGTGAGGCAGGTAGGAATCACGGAGGGGGTTGCAGACGGGAGGTGGTTGGCAGGGGGAAGGGGGTACTGGGTGAGTGGGATGTGGTGTCGGTGCCCCTGGCCAAGCCCCCCAGCCCTAGTCGGTGAACCTGGAGACGAGCAGAGTGTCCCGTGCGCATTGGTCCTGGCACAGACGTTGTGCGATCTCCCGTGCCTGCCTGGACTCTGAGTCCTGCCCATCCTCCCCCACCCCTCATCCTGCTCGTTGGATGAGGCCTGGTGTTCATCCTCCTGCTCCAGGACGTCGCCCCCCCCACTGCTGCACGATATTGTGGAAGACGCAGCAGGCCGCCACAGTGTGGTTGACCCTCCCAGTGCCATACTCGAGGGCCCCTCCAGAGCGGCCCAGGCATCCTCTGGGTGCCGAAACACTGCTTAATTATGCTCCTGGTTGCTGCATAGGCATCGTTGTAGCGGGTTTCCGCATCGGTCTGTGGCCTCCGGAGAGGCGTCATCAGCCACGACTACAGCGGATAACCCCTGCTGCCCAGGAGTCAACCCCCCAGCCGGGGGGCGTGCCTGGAAGAGGCCGGGAGTCGTCCAGTGTGCCAGGATGAAAGCGTCATGCACACTGCCCGGGTATTGGGCACAGATTGTCATGATACGCATATGATGGGCACACACCACCTGCATGTTCATCGAATGGAATCCCTTGTGGTTGGTGAAGATTGATCTGTCATCTGTAAGTGCTCAGAGGGGACATGTATCCCAATGATCATCCCCTGGATCCAGGGCATCTTGGCGAGGGTGGCGAACCCTCGTGGGCTGGGTCCACGTTTAAATGGATGTATTGTGCTGACTGGGCATATAGGCCTCTGATAGGGCGCTGATGCATCTGTGGACTGAACTTGGTGAGGTCCAGGACAGGTCCCCATTCAGTGCCTGGAAGGACCCTGTGGCATAAACCTTCAGGGTGACCGTCACCTTGATGGCCACCAGGAGCGGGTGTCCTCCCCCATTCCCCTATGGTGCCATGAAATGGCAGATATGCTGTACTGTCCCCCTGCTCAGCTGGAGTCTTCGACGGCATGCCCGGTCCGTGATGTCCTCGAATGACAGGCACTGCCGATACACACGAGTACTCATGCGGCGCCTCCTTTGCACCTCCTCCTCCTCCGCAACATGTTGGGCGGCTGGCTCTCGGTCCTCAAAGGCTGCCTCCTATTCCTCTGGGGCAGGCTTCACTGCTGCAGTTCCTCCTCATCGAGCAACTCAAGCTCATACCGTCAGAGTGCAACCCCAAGGACTGCGGCGACTAGCAGGAAGGCCACCATTGCTGGTTGAATTCCAATATCCTTTGTCTGCAGGGGGTGAATGCCAGCACGTTAGCATGGTGCGTACCCCCCATGCCCAGCCAGATTCAACGGGCTACATGGTGGCCATGGTTGTCACTGCGGACCCTGCCCTCGCATGTCCTCCCCTCCCGCAACCCCGCACCCCGGGCCTCGTCGGTGCGCGGCACTGTCGGGGTCTCTGGCCCTGACGTCCATCCCTGCTGCCAGGAGTACCGACAGATGGAGCTGCCCTTGCCAGCGGTACGCTCCACAGTCCCTGTCCGGCGCACACCTCTAGGGGCTACTTTGGTCGTTGCCCTTGGGTGGCTGTGTGATGCTCTGCTGCTGGTCGGCGGCCGGTTTGGGGTAGGTGGTATGGCAGAGGGTAGGGTTCGGTGGTGGTGTGGTGGGAGAATGGGGGCTGTGGTGCGGGTGTGGGAGCACCCATACGACCGGTGTCACTCTGTAGAACCAGGGGCTAAAGTGGGTGGTCAGCGTGTGCGCAGCAGGATGTCTGCCTTGCAGGCTGCAGCAATGGTGGTCAGTCCATGCCTGGACACCGTCTCAGTCAACTGGGGGGGTCACCCTCCTTGACTTGGCTGCCCCCATCCCCAGCCAGCCCGCCCACATTAGTGCCTCTCCGTGTCCTACCTCCTCTCTCTCCCCCATCAGCCACGGCAACAGTTTCGTGATTTTTAAAAGCACAAGCGAACCTCACCGTTGGCAATTCCCCCTGGTGGAGGCGGAGCATCAGGGTCGCCCCGGAGAATACCGGGTCAGGCTCACTAATGATAAGCCAATGGCGTTTACTGTATGTGCGGAATGGAACACGTTGAGGCACCGGAGAATTGCAATTTGGCGTGAAACTGGCGCATGCCATGATTTCGGCATCGGAACTGATTCTCTGCCCAATCGCGATTCCTGAGTCTGGCATCAGCCGACAGAGAATCCCGACCTGGATGTTTATTCGAATCGATTGGGTAACAGTCTTCAGATAATTAAACCGTTAAAACTTTGGTACCTAATGCTTATGAGCCTGTCTCCAAAGGCTATCAATTCACAACTTTGGCCTTCCAAATAATGACAGAATGAAATATTTGTATAATTTGTTATTGAGAAAGAAATGTTTTACTGGCAGTTTTGGTCAATTAAGTCAAAAGACACTTGAGAATGTGAGGCAAGTGCTAATAACGGAGGAATTTAGAAATTGTGTACTAGTAACTATTAGGTAACACATGGAAGGCTGTAGGATTTCTAAACGAAGGAAAGCTACAGTTCTGGGGCGCTATTCTCCCCACCCACGCTGGGTGGGAGAATCGCCAGGGTGCCGCGCGAATCGCGCCACGCCGCCCCGACCCCCGCACGCGATTCTCCCACCCCCCGGAAACCAGCGGCGCGCGATTCGCACGGGGCCGCTCGGAGAACCGGCGAGCGGCGATTCTCTGGCCTGGATGGGCCGAGCGGCCGCTACGACACGACAGGTTTCCGACGGCGCCGTCCACCCCTGGTCGCTGCCGGCGGGAACTCTGCGGGAACGCTGGGGGGGGCGGCCTGTGGGGGAGGGAGGGGGGCTCCTTCACCGGGGTGGCCTCCGATGGGGTCTGGCCCGCGATCGGCAGGCCGGCCTCTCCCCCCTGAGCCTACCTCCTCCCGCGCGTGGCCCCAGAACACCGCCGCCATGTTGGTGAGGGGCCGGCGTGCACGGCCCAAGTGCGCATGCGCAGGATTGGGCTGCCCCAAATGCGCATGCGCCGGTTGGCGCGGCGCCCATTTGGCACTGCATAAGGACGCTGGAGCGGCATGAACCGCTCCAGCGCCGTGCTGGCCCCCTGTGGGGGCCAGAATAGGTCGTGCCTGGGCCCTGTTCGCGCCGTCGTGAAATGGGACGGCGTTCACGACGGCGCGAACACTTGGCCTCCATATCGGAGAATCACCCCCCTGGTATATGGGTACGATATATCACGTAGGGAGCTATGGGATAGTCGATCTTCATTTTAAACCGACAGGGAAACTGGAGGGATAGAACGTTTGAAAATGGAAAAGATTCTGGCTTTATGGAGAAATCGGAAGCAGTTCCAGTTAATAAAAATGATAGTATAGAACATAAAAGTGATGTAAAGAAACCAGTACGCTTTCACTGCTGTAAAACAAGTCATGTAAAAGTGAGTTATTAGAAGTTGAAAGATAAATCAGAGCCAGTAATAAAAATGCCTAAGAAGTCTTCAGAAAAGACTGTACCAGTAAAGGGAACAGGCGATCAAACAGTAGCAAAAGCACAATTGCAAAGTGTTCCCTTAGAACCTGCTAGAGTGGTTGAAATAGTTTAGAGTAATCAAGAGGATTTTTCCCAGTACTGATGTCGGGTTACTGGAGGTTATCGACATTTTGACTCTAAAGGGAGAAGTATTTCTTTATTTTTCCACCAAAACAAGTATCAAATTAATATTTGGAGAGATGTTGGTGCTGTTCATTTATTGATGGTAGCTGATGATACAATTACCTTTCAGACGGCTTGATGAAAAAAAAAGTAGTGTTGGAAGTGTTCATGGGAAATATGAACCTGTTCCCTTGCAGAAAGTTAATTTATGAAGTAACTAAATAAACTGAGTTGTTGTCAGAATTGTTCTTGTTTACCTAATGAAGGGGTGAATGTTATACTGGGTAATGATTTGACAGGTTTGAGAGTATTAGTATCTTCAAGAGTTTTGAGGGAATCAGTTGAGGTGAGAAACTGAGATTTTACAGGAGGACCTGTATTGTCCTGAATTGTTGTCAGATTGCTTGGTAACTAGGGCTCAGGCTTATAAGACTAAACACGATGAAGTGGAACCAACTGAGAGGGAAGATCATTTAGGTGTTTTGCTAAATGGGACATTTTTTCAGGATTTGAATGAGGTTAAAGACTGAAAAGAGCGGGACCCAATTATTCAGCCTTACTTCCTTGACTGACGCCCAGTAGGTTTGAGGGGATTGGCTCGGCTGGTGTTTCCTGAGGAAGGATCAGAAGGAGTTGCTGAAGTTATTACTTAAAAAATGGCCTATTGCTGAGGAAGTGGAGACTTCCTCCGAGACAAATGGATGAAGAGTGGACAGTTGCCCATCAAATTGTTGACCTTCCTGTTTATTGCAACAACATTTTTATAATCACCCATAAGATTCCAATGGCCGGTCATTTAGAAATAAGAAAAACTTGGGTTAAAGTAATGAAGCACTTTAATCGGCCATGATTGCATGGAGATGGGGTTGAATTCTGTAAGATATGTCACACCTTGTCAATTGGTTGGGAAGCCCCCATTGTCGATTAGACCAGTTCCATTTATCCCAATATCTGCTTTTGATGTAGCATTGACTAGGGTCCTAGTGGTTTGTGTGGGACCGCTATCAAAACCAAAATGCAGCATCAGTTTCTTTTGTCTACCTAATTCCCCACAATATCATTAAGAAAAATGACTGCAAAGATGGTAATCAAAAGATTAACTCCGTTTTTCATCAGGTATGGGTTACCCAGAGAGATTCAATCTGATCAGGAATTAAATTTCACGTTACGGTACTCCAGGAGGCAATGCACATCTTAGGAATTAAATCACCTACATACCATGCACAATCTCAGATGGCACTGGAGAGATGCCATCAAAACTTAAAAACCATGATTAGCACTTATTGCCTTGAATATCCCAAGGACTGGAAAATGGGGATTTAATTTTCATTATCTGTCAACAGAGATGTATCTCATGAGTCAACTGGTTTCAGCCCCATTGAGTTAGCCTTCAATTCATTTATGAGAAATGTATGCCCTGGAAGAAGAAATACTCTCTTAGACCACGTGTCCAAGTTTCGAGAACTCTGTCAAAACATGCACAATAGCTCGGGAATATTTAAAGGTTTCCTAATAAGTCATTAAAAACTGAGCAGATGAAACTCAAACTTTTAAACTTGGGAATAAAGTGCTAGTTCTGTCACCTTTGTTGGGTGAACCACTAAAGGCTAGTGGACCCTATTATGTTAAAAAGAGACTCAATGAGGTAAACTATGGAACTAGTACCCTGGACAGAGGGCAGCATCAATGAATGTGTCATATACATACGCTAAAATGGTGTTATGACAGAGATGCTGGTCAACCAGTGAGTGTACTCCAGGGAGCAAAGGAAAAAAATATGATCTGAATACATTTAATGGTTCAAACAGTGAGTCAGAAGTTTGAGGTTCTAATGTCAAACCCCCAATAATGAAAAGAGCCAATACAAAGATAATAAAACATTTGAATAGAATATTACACCATCTTCCAGCGAAGTTTCAGGATGACATAGCCAAGGTGCTAAGAATGCGTCAGTGTGCATAGCGAGACCAGGGTGAACTTTGCATGACAATGTGGGAAATGCTGCACAAATCAACAAAACCTTTACCAACTCAATCCTGGAACATTGGCTCTCGACAGAGAGGAAATTAAATTTCTGCTGGACAGTGCTATCATTGACAAAATCGAATTAACTGGAGTTCTCCAGCCATACTGGTACAGAAACATGATGGACCTCTAAGATCTTGCATTGAAAAGTTAATGCAGTTAATTAAAACACTGCAGTTCCTCGATTTGAATATTGCATTGGTACTTAATACGAGGACACTGCTCGCTCAACTTATCCCACATTTCCCAGATCCTGTGAACCTCTAAGTGTTCACCAATACCCAAACCATGTTCTCCTCAATTCTACACTACTGAATTTTAGACCCTGAAATCTTCCTCTCTGATTCCCCCAGATCCCATCACCTACTGCATTATTCCTGGTACATCTCAGTGCAATGTCTATTCCTGACGCCACTATAAATGCTGCTAAATTCTGGGGCCCATCTGGTACTTTCAGAACCTGGGCCTGTTCCTCATGCTTTCCCACCATAGGGACACCCCTAATTTTGGTACATCAGTGCCCCTGATAACTACTCGGCATAACAGCCTGGATCTTATAAAAGCACTGACACACCATGATCCTCCAATATTTAAGTCCGGTTAAGAATTAAGGACCTATATAAATTTACCTTTCTATTTATATTTGCAGTACTCATCAATGATCTCTGCACCCACTTCAGAAGAGTTATTAAAGCTTTGGTGATCAATGCATTTGATGGCAATTTCCTCAAATCCTTATATGGTGAGTATTCGCTGTATAAAGGGAGGTAGGACTTCCCCAATATTTCAATGAAGAAAGGTACTGTCCACCGTAAAACTGAGTGCTACAGATGAGACCGTTTGATTCCCATTGTGTGCTGAATGAGACAATTTTAGTTGCAGCCAGAGGAATGATGCAATAACAGATTAGGACCCCGTGCAACTTGCTTATGGGGAATAAATAATGTAAGCCTACTTGTGACAATAAAGTTAATTATTTAAAATCAGCATGGAATGCTATTCGCCCACTCCTGAATAAGGTCAGAACCAAACTCCAGTGTGATTCCTCCATAAATTCAGTAGTCTACTAGCAGTACTGTCAGGCTTCACAAATAAGGAATGCCCACCATCGCTAGTAAGGGACTTCAGGGCCCATTGCCAAGAGTGGTTTAGTAGCACCACTACTGACTAAACCGACCCAAGTCCTGAAGAACACATCAGCAAGACTCGGCCTGCGAATGGTGGTGAGGGAACCAACAAGAGGGAAAGACCTTCTTCACCTCACCCTCATCATCTATCTGTTGCAGATCTATCTGCCCGTGATAGCATTGGTAATAGTGACCACCGCACACAGCTGCTGGAGACTAAGGGCGGTATTCTCTGGCCGCACTCACCTGGCGACTGGAAATTTCTGCCCGAGGTCAATGGACCTTTACATGGTCCGCATCCCACCTGTGGCGATCTTGTGGCGGGCGGGGCGGAAGAATCCAGCCCCAGGAGTCATCTTCATGGTGAGCATACCCTCCATCGTGCTGTGTGACACTACAACCACAGGTCAAAATTGGGCAATCTGTGGGTCATCGGCAGCAGCAGAAATATATTCAACCGCAATTTGTAGACTCATGGCATAGCTTATCCCTCACTTTCCCATTACCATCAAACCAGGGAACCAAGGCTTTCAGATTCAGTAAGACGTTTAGGAGACTATACCAGGACATAGAAGAAAATGAGGTGCCAACCTGGTGAAGCTATAACCCAGAACTACATGTTTTGAAAACATAATAATAATAATAATATACTTTTATTGTCACAAGTCTGAAGTTACTGTGAAAAGCCCCTCGTCGCCAATCATAACTAGCATGTTAAAGACCGAGCTAAACAACCCCACAGCCAAGGGATCAGATCAAATCTCTGAAACCAGTCACATTCGATGGTGAATGATGGTGGGCAGTTAAACATCTAATTGGAGGATGAGACTCCACTAACATCCCAATCCTCAATGATGGGAAAGTAGACACATCAGTGTAAAAAACATCTTTGCCAGAAATGCCAATGGATGATCCATCTCAACTTCCTCCTGACGACCCTAACATCATAGCTATCAGCCTTCAGACAATTCAGTTCACTCCATGTGATATAAGTAATGGTTGAATGTACCGGCTGTAGCTAAAGTACTGGGCTCTGATAACTCCCTGCTGTCCTATTGAAGACTTGTAGTTCAGAACTAACTGCAGAACAAGCCAGGCTGTTTCAGTACAGCTACAACACTGGAATCTACCCAAAATTGTGGAAAATTGCCCAGATATAGTTTGTCCATAAAAAGCAGGATAAATCCAATTTTGTCAATTACTGCTCTACTCTCAAACAAAAGTAAAGTGATGAAAGGAAAGATGTCATTGACAATGCTATCAAGTGACACATACTCACCAATAACCTGCTCACCGATGCTCAATTACATTCCCTCTGGGCCACTTGGCTCCAAACTTCATTATAGCCTTGGTCGAAATGCCAAGCAATAATCATCTCCAGGAGGAGAGAATCTAACCATCTGCCCTTAACATTCAATAGCATTACCATCATTGAAGCTCCGATCATCAACATCCTGTGGGTTACCATTGACCAGAAACTGAACTGGACTAGACATATAAACACTGTGGCTACACGAGCAGGTCAGAGGCTGGGAATTCTACAGTGAGTAACTCATCCCCTCATTTCCCAAAACCAGTCCATCATCTACAAGGCATAAGTCAGGAGTGTGAGGAATACTCTCCATTTGCCTGGAGAAGTGCCAACACTCAAAAAGTTAATTATCATCCAGGACAAAGCAGCCTGCTTAATCAGTACCTCATCCAGCACCTTGAACATTCAGTCCCTCCACCACCGATGTATGTTGCAGCAGTGTGTGTACCGACTACAATAAGCAGTGCAGCAACTGATCTAAGCTTCACTGACTGCACTTCCAAAACCCATCACCTCTACCACCTAGAAGGACGAGGGCAGCAGACGCATGGGAACACCACCTCCAAGCAAAACCCAGTCCTGACTTGGAAATATATCACCGTATAACAGCACTGTGGATATAACTACACCACATGGATTACAGCTGTTCAAGAAGGCTCACCATCACATTTTCGAGGGCAATTGGAGATAGTAACAAATGCTGCCCTCGCTTGTAATGCCCACACCCATGAGTGAGTAAAAAAAAGAGTCCTCAGCAGTATCTGTTTACTGTATTTGTCAACAAAGAGGAGGTGTAAGAGAAAACTTGGAAAAAGAAAGGATAACTGGTTACAAAATTAGAATCAAAACAGTGAAGGCCCAATAACCAGACATGTTAAATCTGTTTCTATCCCCTTGGCTGCTGCCAGACCTGCTGAGCATTTCTAGCATTTCCTATTGTTATTTCAGATTCTCACCATTTGCAATATTTTGCTTTGTGTCACTGAGTAATCTGTACAGGTTATATTTCTGTTTTCCCAGTTTGGAGTTGGTGCTCCATAAGCAGAAACCCCATTTATCCAAATCCAGACATTTTAGGTGAAGATTGCCAGAAGTCAAAATTTAGCAGTACAGTTGCTGTTAATCAAATCAACAAGATTCAGGCAACATCACCATCTTTTCCATCTTGGATTCTGCTGTTCCTTCAACATCACTTTGACAAAACTCTGAAATTCATTCCCTGACACCATCAGCACAAGAACTGCAGCAGTTCAAAGAGAAGATCCACCACCATCACGTTTTAAGAGCCAATAAGGACAGACAATAAATGCGACCTTGTCTACAGTCACCTGCATCCTGCAAATTTTTGAAAAACATGCAACTTACCAGCACACAACATTGGAAAACCTTTACTGCCTGTCCAACTGGTACCACCCCTGGCTTGCAGAGTTATCTGGAACTGTGAGACAAGATTACCAGTTCCCTGTGACATAATTACCCCTACAGGTCATCCATGCGTCTCTCTTTTACAGCCCAAGGCCATTTAATGTATGAAACGTCACAAACTTCAGATTGAATCGTCAATAATCAACAATGATTTGATGGCCACAGACCTGCCTGGCTCTGGTACCTCAGATTTTAACAATTTTACGCTGTATTGTGAAAGTATCTAAAAGTCAAAAGATATTACTTACCACAAAAGCAACTGCAGATGCTTGAAATCTGAAATAACACCAGAACATTCTGGAAACACTCAGTGGGTTAGGTAGAATCTGCGGAGAGAGAAACTGGATTAGCACAATATCATTTGAGAAATAAGCAGGAGTAGATCACACAGACCTTGAACCTGCTCTGCTATTCAGTACGATCATGGCTGATATTCTGCCACTACTGCTCATGTATTTGCTTTGTTTGGCCCCTTGTTCCGCACTGTAACCAATCACTGTTGTCGATGTACCATTTGTCAATGTTCTCTGTTGATTATTCTTTTGGTCTACTATGTACATACTGTGTACGTTCCCTCGGTCGCAGAACAATATTTTTCACTGTACTTCGGTACATGTGACAATAAATCAAATCCTTCACTTCCTGCTGACTCCCCATATTTTTGATTCCCTGAGAGACCAAAAATCTGTTTCTCTCAACTTTGAACATACTAAACCCCAACCGTCATTGACCTGCTTCTCTTTCCACAGATGCTGCCAGACCTGTTGGGTATTTCCTGTATTTTCTGATATTATTCACCTCTTTACTCCAACAGAGGGAAGCAGGAAAAAGAAATACGCACAAGAAATGCTGAAATCACTGGATCATTTTGATGGCCGGTGTATAGAAACACGTCTTGTAAACTTGAGAACAACGAGTAAAATGAAAAAACGCTACCAGGTCAGTTTTAAGAATGTGATTTCTCTGCATATCAGGTAAGGCCAGGGTTGTATTTATATATGATGCCAAATGCCCCCTCCCAGGCTGTTTCCTTGCTTAAATAGCCCAGTGACACTCACTGCTGAGGGTCACACATGAAGGCAAGTCCTCGGGTGAGGGATTGTGCGAGTGGGCGATGCAACTGTAAAATAGTGAAAGTTGTTGTCTTCTCAAGAGGACAAATCAGACATAAATGGAATTTAGGAAGACATAGTTTCTCGATAATATACTTCCTGTGTCCAGTTCTGAAACCTGTGACGTAGACTAGGTTTATTAATGCTCAATTTACATGTTCTGGTTCACTGGGCATTGTTCAAAATGTGTCTCCAGTGAAGCATGTTATTTATCAATCGTTTCTATCATATGACCAATTGATACAGACAATACGGATGTGAGGTATTGATGGTTGGAACTCAAGGAGCAAGCACCTCCTCTCGAACTCTGAATAAGGCATTCAGCGTTCCTCACACAAAGTCTCTAAAAGCATGAATTAAGGAAGAACTAATTGCTCATGGTCCGCTAGATTCTGAGGATCGACCCATTGAAGACTCTGAAGGTGAAGTTCTGGCAGAACTACGTAAGCGGAAGGCTGAATTGAAAACCATCAGGACACACAATCAGGAAGAAACAGGAACCTCTCGGACTTGCCAAAGAGGAGTTTAACAAATGAAATGAAAATCACTTATTGTCACAAGTAGGCTTCAAATGAAGTTACTGTGTAAAGCCCCTAGTCGCCACATTCCGGCGCCTGTTCGGGGAGGTTGGTACGGAATTAAACCGTGCTGCTGGCCTGCCTCGGTCTGCTTTCAAAGCCAGTGATTTAGCCCTGTGCTAAACCAGCCCCGGTAAACAGGAATTACTGGGTAGAACAATGACCATCAATGGTGACTCCTCGGATATCGATGGTGGGGGACTTCAAGGATGGTAATGCCATTGAATGTCAAGGGAGGTGGTTAGACCCTCTTGCAGGAGATGGCACCTGTGTGGCATCAATGTTGCCTGCCATTTATTAGCCCAAGCCTGAATATTGCCAAGCCTACTCCAACATGGGAATGGATTGCTTCATTACGTGAAGAATTACAAATCGAATACAATGCACATATCAGAGAACACTCCCTCCTTGTGATGACAAGAAGGTAATTGATGAAGTAGCTGAAGATGGTTTAGCCTAGTACACACTCATGTGGAATTCCTGCAGTGATATTCTGAACCTGAGGTGAGTAGCCTGCAATAACCACAACCATCTTCCTTTGTACTAAGAATCACTTGATCGGGTCGGGAAAGTTCGCCCTGATGCCCAGTGACCTCAGTTTCACTAGGGTTCCTTCTCTCACAGTTCTGTGGATTTTAAGCAGTAATTACATTGTGAAACCTGACAGCACATAACAAATATCAGTAAATGCAGGTTGTAAATAAAAAGGTGAGAGGAAAGTCAGATGTAAGATGGAGGATTTGTTATGAAGATATTACCATCCTCCATGGTTTTAGCCCTGTTGCTAGCCATGGACCCAGCAATGGCTATCTCAAAATGGCTAGGGGCGAGATTTTCCAGCCTTTCTTCACAGTGCACCCTTGCTGTGGGTTTTCCAGGGGCGGGGGTGCATTCAGCGGGAAGCTCCGTTGACAAGGGTGGGACCAGACGATCCTGACACCAGCCAATGGTGGGCTGACTCATTTTGTGGTATGTTGCTTGGCAAATCCTGCCCCAGGGGCGTCTTTTGGGGGTGAGGACATACAGGGGATTGAATTGTAGACTGAATGTCGCCTGTACATACGGTAGAGGTTTTGGCCATGGGGCAATATCTTCATCCATACTTTTGGTGGATGAGGACGAATGTACAGTTTGTGCATTGTTCAATATTTCAAACTTTGTAAAGTAAAATGATAAACTGTCTTTTTACCTAGCTTTGTCCTTTTGCCTCGCCTTCAATTTTCTGCATTTTGCCAGATGAATAGTGTTGCTTCATATTGACTGATCTTTCTTGATTTTATGAATTTTCTGAAAGAGTGGGCTTTGTAGCCTTCTGCACCCCTAGAGGTTGAGTCGTCCCTGCTCCCCTCGCTGCTTGACAGCGGCTATCCCCAGTCCCGACCTACTGGCTGGTTCATCACCTCCCTGCCTCGTGGCTTTTTTTGCCAACTCGCCTGTCCCCAGCTGCATCTTGCATCTCACCTCGACGACTTCACCTCAATGCTGACTTGGCTGCCTGGCTAAGACCTGACCAGCCCTGGCCTGGGGGTCAAGTCGCCCCTGCTCCCTTCAATGACGGGTTGCTTCTGGGTCCCCATTGGCTGACTGGCTCACCACCTTCCTTCCATGTGGCTGTTTTCACCAATTTGCACAAAAGTTAGCTAAGTAAACATGAGATCTTCACCCTGACTGCTGCCTCTCTCCCTCCTCATCACCTCAACGTTCACCAGTGTTTTCCCACTCTAAGGGGACTTAACCAATCAGAGTCTGATGTTGCTCTGCATTGTCTGCGTAGGCTCATTTGTTTTTGTTGAGGCTATCCGCAAATGTAGAGCTATTAGGCACTGATTGGTGCTCACCCGGCACAGGCCAGTGTGATGAATATCACGTTCGCCGCAGAATTCGGTTTGAAATAAGGCAACAGAAATTAATACGACCAGTATTTTAATTCAAAATGGAATAAAACCACTTCAGGTAAAGGTCGTCCAGAAGTCACCATTTGCTGGGAGAAACTCCTAGCTGACTTCAAGGATCATTAATACATTCCAAACAAAGATAGGATAAGGAACACCTTGCATTGACACACCGTAAATTCTCTTGATCACTCTCCTACACCTATAATTATCCAAACCATGAGGACAGGAAATTCTTCAGAAAAATAAGACACAAATCCTTCCTTAACTATATAACTTTTGACACTTAGAATAACACCCTCAAAGAAGTGTCTGGTTGACAATCTATATATCTAAGAAACATGGCAACACTGAAAAGAGACAGATCTCTATAAGAGTCCCTCTTTGCCAATATATCTTAAGACACCTGACATTCATGCAGACGCTAACATCATTAAAATATATGTTGATGATTATCATATCATCATAGATTATCATAGAATTTACAGTGCAGAAGGAGGCCATTCGGCCCATCGAGTCTGCGCTGGCTCTTGGAAAGAGCACCCTACCCAAAGTCAACACCTCCACCCTATCCCCATAACCTAGTAACCCCACCCAACACTAAGGGCAATTTATCATGGCCAATCCACCTAACCTGCACATCTTTGGACTGTGGGAGGAAACCGGAGCACCCGGACGAAACCCACGCATCAAATTAGCTATTTGGCTATAGGCAATTAACCAACAATAAGTGATAAGATAACAGAGACAGTCCTTGACCGATTTAAAAGGTTTTATGTATAAAAAGAGGGGCATTTTGGCAGAGAGGTACCTTCTCACTCCCCAGTGGGAGTGTGGGTCAAAGCTCTGTTCTTCAAGCTTGCCTCGTCAAACAAAGACCATCATGGTTTTGTAAGTATGTTTCTGTTAAACCTCTTAGAAATGTATTAGAAATTGATAGGAGATACTTTAGGATTTTCCATGGTTTATATATCTCATTCTCTTAAGAGAATTTTGTGTGTTAGCAGATAACAAAGGACTGTTAACAGGTTTTATATTGTTAGCAGATAACAAAGGACTGTTAACGGGTTTTTATATTATTAACAGATAACTAAAGACTGTTAATCAATTTATATTTTTAACTCTGCAATTCTGTATGTATCAATTGAGAGGATTTCACAATAAAAATACTTTGATTAAAATTATACTGTGTAGACTTACTCTCAAAGTTTGAAATCCTAGACACTCATTTAGGAAGTCTTAAATGACTAGGACCCACAACGACAGAGGTAATGATTTAGTTATGAGAGACACATCTGAACTTTTCCCATAAAAAGTAACTGAGATTCTGTTTCACTGTCTGAGACCCAGAAAAACATTCTCCCTTCGTGAGATCTATTCTGAATCTTAGCAAAGAAACAAATTTCTCTCTTTTGTGGGTTAACCTAGAGCATAGGTTAATAATAAAGTATTATCTTGTCTCGGAATAACCTAATTCCTCACACCAGCACGGGGACCCCCCATTGGTCAGGGTCCTGTGCCTAGGCATCGTGTGTTTCATTGTAAGTCTGCCTTTGCTGGCAGCTGTTCCAATTCAGCCCCAAAGAGTTATAATTGTTTTTCTTTTTTATTTCTTATTTTCCTATCTGTTTCTCTCTAGTTATCCAATATTTTCCCCTCTCTTAATAAGCATTGCAGATTTGATAAGTAAACTCTGAAGGAATGAAATGACCCTTGTGTAAAAATTAATCTCCGTTTCAAAGAGATTAATTGGCAGTAATTAAGAATTGACATGTCATTACAGGGGTACTTCGACTTGACTGGACAACCTCTAATATTTTTGTTGAGTTTGGTTGATTTTTGTGAAGTAAAAGCAGCAACTTCATGTTGTTGAATGTATTTGAATGATGAGCCAGATGGTAAGATGACATTTTATGAAGCTTTCAAAGGAACAGGTTATCCCGGCAGAAACATTTGGATTTCTGTGCTTAACTGCACATGTGCAGTTGTTGAACATTGTTGGCCGATAAATAATGGTACAAAATTTATAATTGATCTTTGTCTCACAGCAAAATTTGACTGTTGGTTAAGAATATACATTGTTTGGAAAGGGGGCTGGGGAAGGAAGTCCTGCTTGTATAAGCCATGTTGGCTGGGGTTTGTTACTAGGGGTATGTGTTGGTTATATTGTTTTGTTCTTGTTGAAATCTGATGTTTAAAATTATTAAAATTATAAATGCCTTAATAAAATATTTTCTAAAAAAAAAAAGAATATACATTGTTGTTCCAACCATTCATTAAAGTCCCAAATGATTCATTACCCTCACTGTCCTATCAGCTTGAATTTTGTCAGCCATATCTAAGTTGGTAGCAATCTCACCTCTGGGTACGAAGGTTGTGGGTTCAAGTCCCACTCCAGGACTGGAGCACAAAGTCCAGGCTGACACTCCAGTACAGTATTTGGGGGGTGGGGGGATTGCGCCCTTGGAGGTGCCGTCTGTCAGTTGAATCCTTGAACTGAAAATGTGTCTTCCTTCTTCGATGGACATCAAAGATCCCACGGCACAATATTGAAGAAGAACAGGGGAACTACCCCTCATGTCCTGCTCAATATTTATCTTTGAATTGACATCACAAAAGGAGATTATTTGGTCATTTTCACAATGTTATTTGTGGGGCTTTGCTGAGTGTAAATTGGTGGCTGTGTTTCCTTCATTGTCTGTTCTGCACCATGCACAGACCGTGCTAATGTTTCACAATGCAACCTGGTCTCCACTCCTCTTGAAAACCCCGTGCCATTGGACCAGGGCCCTGCCGTGCCGATGATGTGGCGATGCCAGCGTTAGACTGGGATGAGCACAGTAAGAAGTCTTAAAACACCAGGTTAAAATCCAACAGGTTTGTTTCAAATCACTAGCTTTCGGAGCACTGCTCCATCCCCAGGTGGATGAAGAGGTAGATTCCAGAAACATATATATATATATAGACAAAAGTCAAAGATGCAAGACAATGCTTTGAATGTGAGCATTTGCAGGTAATTAAGTCTTTACAGATCTAGAGAGAGGGGTAATCTCAGGTTAAAGAGGTGTGAATTGTCTAAAGCCTGGACAGTTAGTAGGATTTTGCAAGCCAAGGCCAGATGGTGGGGGGTGAATGTAATGCGACATGACTTTGTCTATATATATGTTTCTGGAATCAACCTCTTCATTCATCTGAGGAAGGAGCAGTGCTCCGAAAGCAAGGGAGATGGACCGAATGGTCGACCTGTACGGCTTGCGGGCCATGTTTCCGTACCTAGACAATGTGACCATCTGCGGCCATGATCAGCAGGACCACGACGCCAACCTCGCTAAATTTCTCTGCACCGCCACTCTCCTCAACCTCACGTATAACAAGGAGAAGTGTGTGTTCCGTACAAACCGCTTAGCCATCCTCAGCTACGTGGTCCAGAACGGAGTTCTGGGGCCCGATCCCGACCGCATGCGCCCCCTCATGGAGCTTCCCCTCCCCCACTGCCCCAAGGCTCTCAAACGCTGCCTGGGGTTCTTCTCGTATTACGCTCAGTGGGTCCCAAACTATGCGGACAAGGCCCGCCCACTCATACAGTCCACTCATTTCCCCCTGACGGCAGAGGCCCAACAGGCATTCGCCCGGATCAGAGCTTATATTGTCAAAGCTGGAATGCCGCTGTAGACAAAACACTTCCTTTCCAAGTAGAAAGCGACGCATCGGACGTCGCCCTTGCCGCCACCCTCAACCAGGCAGGCAGGCCCGTGGCATTCTTTTCCTGCACCCTCTATGCCTCCGAAATTCGGCACTGATCCGTCGAAAAGGAGGCCCAGGCTATCGTTGAGGCTGTGCGACATTGGAGGCATTACCTGGCCGGCAGGAGATTCACTCTCCTCACTGACCAACGATCGGTAGCCTTCATGTTGAACAACACACAGCGGGGCAAGATCAAAAATGACAAAATCTTGTGGTGGAGAATCGAGCTCTCCACCTATAATTACGAGATTAAGTATCGCCCTGGCAAACTCAATGAGCCCCAGACGCCCTATCCCGAGGTACATGTGCCAGCGCACAGGTAGACCGACTCCGGGCCCTGCACAACAGCCTTTGTCACCCAGGGGTCACTCGGTTGTACCACTTCATTAAGGCACGAAATTTGCCCTACTCCGTCGAGGAAGTAAGGACGATCACCAAGGACTGCCAGGTCTGTGCGGAGTGCAAACCGCACTTCTACCGGCCGGACCGCGCGCACCTGGTGAAGGCCTCCCGCCCCTTTGAAGCCTCAGCGTGGATTTCAAAGGCCCCTTCATCTCCTCCGACCGACACACGTATTTCCTCAGTGTGATCGATGAATACTCCCGTTTTCCCTTCGCCATCCCATGCCCCGACATGACGTCTGCCACCGTCATTAAAGCCCTTAATTCTATCTTCACTCTGTTCGGCTTCCCCGCCTACATCTACAGTGACAGGGGATCCTCATTCATGACTAATGAGCTACGCCAGTTACTGCTCAGCAGGGGTAGCGCCTCCAGCAGAACGACGAGCTACAATCCCTGGGGAAACGGACAGGTAGAAAGGGAGAATGGGACAGTATGGAGAGCCGTCCAGCTGGCCCTACGGTCCAGAAATCTCCCTGCCTCCCGCTGGCAAGAGGTCCTCCCTGATGCACTACATTCTATTCGCTCATTACTTTTCACTACTCCTAACAGTACACCACATGAACGCCTTTTTGCCTTCCCCAGGAAGTCCACATCCGGGGTATCACTCCCAACTTGGCTCACAGCTCCGGGAACCGTGCTTCTCCGTAAACATGTGCGGCTCCACAAGGCGGATCCGTTGGTGGAAAGGGTGCACCTGCTCCACGCAAACCCACAATACGCCTACGTGGCATTCCCCGACGGCCGCCAGGATACCGTCTCCCTCAGGGACCTGGCACCAGCAGGTTCTGCCCCCACACCACCCCCATCGCCCCCGGCGCCACCCTCCCCTCCCCCGCCGCCCCCATCACCCCCCCCTAGGACCGTCGGTCCTCCCCATGCCCACCCCTGTTGATGAAGTGGATTTCGGCACGCTCCCGGAGTCAACTTCGACCACAACAGCACCAACATCGCCAGCTCCACTTCGTCGTTCTCACAGGACCATCAAGGCCCCGGACCGGCTGAACCTCTGACCGGCCCACCGGATGACCAGAGTCATTTTTTTTACTGCTCTTTAAATATTAAAGATTGCTAATTGTATATAGTTCTCCGCCACCCCCGCAGGACTCAATTTTAACAGGGGGTGAATGTGGTAAACCACTGTGTTCCTATTACTAAGGGTTGTACGGTAGAACCTGCACTACAGGTTCACCCGGGCCCCTGCATGCCAGCTCCGCCCAGGAACCGGGTTATAAATATGCGTGGCCTCCAGCTCGCAGCCATTTTGTCAGCTGCTGTAGTAGGCCACACTTCAGATACTAATAAAGCCTCAGTTTGAATTCAACTTCGTCTCCAGCCAAATTGATCGTGCCTCAGGGAGACGAGTGCAATTGCAGTAATTGTCTTTTTGAAAACATGTTATTGTTTCATGTGAAGTGTGCATCGTTGACAAGGCCAGCGTTTGTTGCACATCCCTGATTATCCTTGAACTGAGAGATTTGCGAGGCTAAAGCTTGCTAATTAATGTTTTATGCCCTTTTATTATTTTTACAGGAACGTGTAGATTGTTATCCTCATCTGCATGTGAAAGAACATCCAGGTTTCAAAACATCGTGTCAGGCCTGTGAGCTGCAACGTTACTGTAGATTTACAGTTATTCTATCGGGGCAGCTATATGACAGCAAGAGTTTGGAACAAGACAGCTTCATGTCAAATGACAAACAGGTAAACCAAAGGGATAGAGTGAGAAAGTAAATTTGCAACATTGTGGTTCTGAGGAAACTATCACAGCTCTGTAAGTCTTGCAAGCGAGATAAACTCTATCCCACAATTATGGTTATATTTAGACACATTAAATAGTGTTCATTTTTTTGTACGTTCCCACAGCTGGCTCGGACTTCCAGACAAATGACCATCTCCCTCTGCCGATTAATTTTGTAGTTTTTTTAGCTGATGCACTGTGACTTGAAAGATAGTCAGAGGCTTTTCCTGGATAGTCAGAGGCTTTTCCCCAGGGTAGAGGGGTCAATTACTAGGGGGCATAGGTTTAAGGTGAGAGGGGCAAGGTTTAGAGTAGATGTACGAGGCAAGTTTTTTACGCAGAGGGTAGTGGGTGCCTGGAACTCACTACCGGAGGAGGTAGTGGAGGCAGGGACGATAGGGACATTTAAGGGGCATCTTGACAAATATATGAATAGGATGGGAATAGAAGGATACGGACCCAGGAAGTGTAGAAGATTGTAGTTTAGTCGGGCAGTATGGTCGGCACGGGCTTGGAGGGCCGAAGGGCCTGTTCCTGTGCTGTACATTTCTTTGTTCTTTGTTCTTTGTATATGTTAACAGTAAAAAAAAGTTAGCATCACAGTTAGGTTTGAGCTTTTCATCAGCGATTATCCATTTACACAGACAATTGCACAGGCATATTCACATGCTGGCATACACACACTGGCATACATACACACACACAGGCATACATACACACAGGTATTCACACACTGGCATACATACACACACACAGGCATTCACACACTGGCATACATACACTGGTATACACACACTGGCATACACACTGGCATACTCACACAGGCATATACACATACAGACATACACACACTGGCATATGCACACACTGGCATATGCACACACAGGCATACAAAGACTGGCATACACAGACTGGCATACACACACTGGCATACACACACACAGGCCTACACACACTGGCATACACACACACACAGGCATACACACACAGGCATACACACACACAGGCATACACACACACAGGCATACACACACAGGTATTCACACACTGACATGTATACACACAGGCATTCACACACAGACAGGCCTTCACACAGGCATACACACACCGAGGCATTCACACACACAGGCATTCACACATACACATACATTCACACAGAGATATTCACACAGAGGCATTCAAACACACACTCATGAATACATATGCACTCTCACAGACACAGACATACCCATACACACGCTCGCACACAATACACTCACAGACATTCATACAAACACACAGATACACATACATTCTCATACAGAAACATAGACACACATATGCATGGCATCGTGGTATTGTCATTGGACTAGTGATCCAGAGACCCAGGGTAAGGATCTGGGGAACCAGGTTCAAATCCCACCAGGGCAGGTGGTGGAATTTAAACTCAATGGAACATCAGGAATTGAAAGTCTAATGAAAACCATGAAACTATTGTCGATTGTCATAATAAACCATCTGGTTCCCCAATATCCTTTAGGGAAGGAAATCTGCTGCTCTTACCTGGTCTAGCCAACATGTAACTCCAGACCCACAGCAGTGTGGTTGACTCTTAAGTGCCCTGTGAAATGGCCTCGCAAGCCACTTCGTTGTATTCAACCGCTACAAGGAAAACACAAAAGAATGATATCAGATGGACTACCCAGCACTGACACAGGCACCGGAAACAACGGCAAAACAGGTCCTATTGACCCTGCAAAGTCCTCCTTACTAACGTCTGGTGGCTTGTGCCAAAATTGGGAGAGTTGTCTCATAGACTAGTAAAGCAACAGCCTGACATAGTCATACTCAAAGAATCATACTTCACCGGCAGGACAGACCCAGCAGAGGTGCCGGCACAGTGGTATACAGTCAGGAGGAAGAGGAAGTTGCCCTGGGAGTCCTCAACATTGACTCTGGACCCCATGAAATCTCGTGGCACCAGGTTAAACATGGGCAAGGAAACCTCCTGCTGATTACTATGTATCATCCCCCCTCATCCACGTTCGAGGAAGCACTGAGCGTGACAAGGGCACAGAATGTATTCTGGGTGTGGGACTTCAATGTCCATCATCAAGAGTAGCTTGGTGGTACCACCACAGACTGAGCTGGCTGGTTCCTAAAGGACCCACTGGCTGCTACACTGGATCTTCGGCAGGTGGTAAGTGAACAAACAAGAGGAACAAACATACTTAACATCATCCTCACCAATTTGCCTGCCACAGATGCATCTGTCCACAACGGTATCAGTAGGAGTGTCCATAGCACAGTCCTTGTAGAGACAAAGTCCAGTCTTCCCTTTGATGACACCCTCCATCATGTTGTGTAGCATTACCACTGTGATAAATGGAATAGCAATGAACAGATCAAGACTGCGCACCCATGACATACCATCTGCAAAAGATACGACTCAAGCACTCGCAACAATCTTCAGCCAAAAGTGCTGAGTGGTTGATCCATCGCGGTCTCCTCCGGAGGTCCCCAGCATCACAGATGTCAGTCTTCAGCCAATACGATTCACTCCACGTGACACCAAGAAACGACAGAGTGCTGGATAGTGCAAAGGCTATGGGCCCTGACAATATCCCGGCAATAGTACTGAAGACTTGTGCTCCAGAACTTGCCACACCCCTAGCCAAGCTGTTCCACTACAGCTACAACACAGACACACACACACTCTCTCACATGCATACACACACACACAAACACATAAACAGACTCACACACAAAGAAATTTGGATTTGTTTATTGTTACGTGTACCGAGGTACAGTGAAAAGCATTTTTCTGCGAGCAGCGCAACCAGACCATTTAGTACATGAAAAGAAAAGAAAACACATAATAGGGCAACACTATAAATGCCTAAACACTGGCATCGAGTGGAGCATACAAGAGTGTAGTATTAATGAGGTCGGTGCATAAGAGGGTCGCTTAGGAGTCTGGTAACAGCTGGGAAGAAGCTGTTTTTGAATCCGTTTGTGTGTGTTCTCAGACTTTTGTATCTCCTGCCCAATGGAAGAAGTTGGAAGAATGAGTAAGGTGGGTGGGAGGGGGTCTTTGATTCTGCTGCCCACTTTCCCAAGGCAGCGGGAGGTGTAGATGGAGTCAATGGGTGAGAGGCGGGTTTGTGTGATGGTCTGGGCGGTGTTCACAACTCTCTGAAGTTTCTTATGGTCTTGGGCCGAGCAGTTGCCATACCAGGCTGTGATGCAGCCCTTTAGGATGCTTTCTATGGTGCATCTGTAAAAGTCAGGAAGAGTCAGTGTGGACATGCCGAATTTCCTTAGTTTCCTGAGGAAGTAAAGGTGCTGTTGTGCTTTCTTGGTGGTAGCATCGACGTGGGTGGACCACGACAGATTTTTGGTGATGTGCACACCTAGGAATTTGAAGCTGTCGACCATCTCCACCTAGGCCCCGTTGATGCTGACAGGGGGGTATACAGTACTTTGCTTCCTGAAGTCAATGACCAGCTCATTAGTCTTGCTGGCATTGAGGGAGAGATTGATGTTGATACACCACACCACTAGGTTTGTTGTCTCCCTTCTGTTTTCTGACTCGGCATCATTCGAGATCCAATCCACTATGGTCGTGTCGTCAGCAAACTTGTAGTTGGAGTTGTAACCAAATTTAGCCACGCAGTCGTGTGTGTGTATAGGGAGTAAAGGGTAGGGGGCTAAGTACACAGACTTGCGGGGTCCCGGTATTGAGGACTATCGTGGAGGAGGTGTTGTTTATTCTTACTGATTGTGGTCTATGGGTCAGAAAGTCAAGTATCCAGTTGCAGAATGTGGAGCCAAGTCCTAGGTTTTAGAGCTTTGATATGAGCTTGGCATTATGGTGTTGAAGGCGGAGCTGTTGTCAATAAATAGGAGTTTGATGTAGGAGCCCTTGTTGTCGAGATTAACCAGGGATGAGTGTAGGGCCAGGGAGACGGCGTCTGCTGTGGACCGGTTGCGGTGGTATGCGAATTGCAATGGATTAAGGCGTTCTGGGAGTATAGAGTTGATGCGTTTCATGACCAACCTCTCGAAGCACTTCATTATGATTGTTGTCAGGGCCACTGGACGGTAGTCATTGAGGCACGTTGCCTGGTTCTTCTTTGGCATTGGTATGATGGTGGTCTTCTTGAAACAGGTGGGGACCTCGGAGTGGAATAGGGACAGGTTGAAGATGTCCGTGAACACACCTGCCAGCTGGTTCGTGCATACTGACATACAGACACATGCCCACCCGCATACAAAGAGACACACACACACACACACACACTTTCAGCCATCTCCATCTGCTGGTTATTTTCGGTAATACACACACACACATCCCACTGCAGTGGTTGCTGGATAGCAGTCAGAACTCGAGCACTGAGGCGATTGGGGTTTCTACACCATCCTGGCTAACAGCAACATAACTTGAGGATAAAACTGGTACATGGTTCGTATAGACCAGCTACTCCCTGACTTAAACATGAGGGCAGGGTGAGGAACACCAAAAGGATTAATTCTCCTTGCTCCATTGTTCCTTTACTTCCTCGCTGTCACACTGTCATGGCCTTTCTGAGCCATGCTTTTTTCAAACATAATTTTTTTATCAATTGGAGAAACTGGTAGAAAACTAGGGGAGACAGATTAGAGCTGCAACTGCTGAATTCAGTGTACAGAACAAAGTGGTGCAAAGCCATCAAGTGAAGGATGGGCACATAATCCTGAAGCTTGCATTGAACTTTGTTGGATTGGCGTCAGGAATCAAAGGTGGAATGTTTGGAGTGAGGCCAGAATCAAGGTGAAGTTGGTGAGCCAGAGGTGTTTGGGAAAGCAGTCACTGAATCTGCATTTACATAGAAAATAGGAGCAGGATTGGCCATTCTGCTCTTCAATATGATCATGGCTAATCCTCTATCTCAATGTCATATTCGCCATGCCCCTTTATGCTTTTAGAGTCGAGAAATCTATTTTCTTCATATATGTATTTATTGACTGGACATCCTCGGCCTTCTATTGCAGAGAATTCCATAGGTTCACCACCCTCTGATCGAAGAAATCCTTCCTTATTTTAGTCCTAAATGGCCTATCCATATCCTGAGACTGTGACCTCTTGGTTCTAGACCCAGGAGCCAGAGGAAAGATCCCTGTATTTAGTCTGTCCAGCCCTGTCAGAATTCTATGTGTTTCAATTAGATCCCCTCTCATCCTTCTAAATTCCAGTGAATACAACCCAGGTCAACCCACTCTCTTCTCAGACGACAATCCTGCCATCCCAGGAATCAGTTTGGTGAACCTTCGCCGCACTTGCTTTATGGAAAGTATGTCTTTTCTTAGATATGGACATCAGAACTGCACACAATACTGTATAGCTGCATCTTTGTTCATGTGCTAACATACCATTTGCCTTCATAACTACTTGCTGTACCTGCATGCTTGCTTTCAGTGACTGGAGTACAAGGACTCCCATGTTCCTTTGTAGATCAACATTTCCCAATCTATTACCAGTTAAATAACACTCTGCCAGTCTGTTTCTCCTTCTGAAATGGATAACTTCACATTAATCCGCATTGTACTGTATTTGTCCATATATTTGTCCCCTCACTCAACTTGTCTAAATCACCTTTAAGCCTCTTAATATCCTCCTCGCCAATCACCTTCCAACCATGTTTGATGTTGTCAGGAAACTTGGAAATATTGGGTTCCCTAATCCAAGTCATTGATATATATTATTAATAGCTGGGCCAAAGCACTGATTCCTGCAGGACCCCACTAGTCACCGTCTGTCATTCCAAGAAAGACCCATTTATTCCTACTCTCTGTTTCTTTCCTGCTAACCAATTCTCAATCCATGCTAATATATTACCCCTAAACCTATGTACTTTAACTTTGCACACTAACCTCTTGTGTGGGACTTTATCAGAAGCTTTCTGAAAATCGAATTACACTTCCTCCACTGGTTGAAATGTAATTCTGCTAGTTAAGTCCTCAATAGACTCCAGTAGGTTTGTCAACATGATTTCCCTTTCATAAATCCATGTTGACTTTGTCAACTCCCGTTGATATTTTTTAAGTATCCTGTTATCGCATCCTTTATAATAACGCCAGCATTTTCCCTACTACTGATGTTAGGCTAACTGGTCTATAATTCCCTGTTTTCTCCCTCCCTCCTTTTTTTAAATAGCGGGGTGACAGTTGACACCCTCCAGTCTGCTGTAACTATTCCAAAATCTGCAGAATTTTGGAAGGTGACAACGCATTCACCATTTCCATGGCCACCTCCTTTAGTACCATGGGGTGCAGATTATCAAATACTGGGGATTTCTTAGCTTTTAGCCCCATTAATTTTGCCAACGCTACTTTTTTAGTAATGCTAATTTCCTTCAATTCCTCCTCACTAGATCCTCAGTTTCCTAACATTTCTAGGAAGATATGTGTCTTCCTCCGTGAAGACAGAATTAAAGTAGTTGTTTAATTGCTCTTCCATTTCCTTGTTCTCTATTATAACTTCTTCTGTTCCAGACTATAAGGGACCTACGTTTGTCTTCACTAATCTATTTCTTTTTGTGTGCTTAAAGAAGCTTTTACAGTCTGCTTTTATGTTAACTGCAAATTTACTCTCATACTCTATTTTTCCCCTTTAATTAATCCTCCTATGCTGAATTCGAAACAACTGCCAATCCTCAGGCTTGCTACTTTTTGTAGCAACTTTACATGACTCCTCTTTGGATCTTAGTTTATTTTGTTATCCATGGTTGGGCCTCTTTAATTTAATCCTCTCAATGACAGCAAACACAATGTGTTGGATTGAAGGAAGTGCATAAAAAGTGCTATTCTTTAGATCTCCGTCGTGTACTTATTTATCTTCCCCTTGCCTGTATCTATGCTGTTCATCTCAATCAGCCCTTATGCTGGCACATTCCACATTCTAACTACACTATGGGGAGGATAGTTTGTTCTAAGTGAAAGCAAGCTAGCAATTGATCATGCCATCATTGCCTAGTCCCAGTCTCAAAACTTTTTCTTGCAAAACGAACCCATTATTCTAGAAGTATTTCTGATTAGTAGTCAGCCTCCCCTGGAATTGCTTGAGGTGAATTGGAAGATATACCGGGGCGGGGGGGGGGGGAAGATATACGGGGATGGGGGGGGGGAGCATCATAAATCTGGTGGCTGGAAGTTAAAGACTCATCCGTTAACTCATCTGTTTTACATATATATACTGAGTACTGATTATGTCATTTTACTGATTGCCTGTGTGCTACTCTCCCATCAGGCTAAACCAGTGCCCAAATAGGGGCTAAAAAGGGTATTTCTATTCCTTTTCTTTGTGTGGTCAGGAGAAACGAGTGAGAATCCAACCTCAGGACCTACCTCTCTGGGGGTGACCTAATTTTCCACTGCTTCCAGGAACACAAGAAATAGGAGTAGGTATAGGCCATTTGGCTGGTCAAGTCTGCTCCACCTTTCATTACGATCATGGCTGATCTTGGGCTTCAACTCCACTTTCCTTCTCCCCATATCCCTTGATTCCCTTTGAGATTAAAAATCTCTCAGCCTCAGCACACTCAAGGAAGGAACATCCACAACCCTCTGGGGTGGAGATCTCCAAAAGTTCACCACCGTTTGAGAGAAATAATTTCTTCACATCTCAGTCTGAAATGATCGTCCCCTTATCCTAAAAGGGTGCCCCATGTTTTAGACTCCCTGACCAATGGAAACATCATTCAGTGTACACCCTATCAAGTATCTTTTATGTTTGAGTGAGATCACCCCTCATTCTTATAAACTCCAGAGAATATAGGCCTAATTTACTCAGCCTCTCATCATATGACAACCCCCACATCTAGGGAATCTTCACTGTATTGCCTCTGATGTAAGCATATACTTCCTTAGATTTGAAGACCAAAACTGCACACAGTCTTCTTTATTCCTGTACTCCAATACTTTTGCAATAAAGGCCACACTGTAATTTCCCTTCATAATTGCTTGCTGTACCTGCTTGCTAACTTTCTGCATTCCGTATACCAACACAGCCAAGTCTCTTTGAACGTCAACATTTACAAGTTTCATGTCTTCTAAAAAATACTCAGCTTTTCTATTTTTATGACCAAAGTGAATAACTTCACACTTCTCCACATTATACTCTCATCTGCCATTTTGTTACCACTCATGTAACCTATCTATGGGCGCGTTTAATGCGCAAAAACAGAGTTCCATTTTGGGCGCGTATAGCAGTGTCTTTTTCGCTACCCGCAGCACAGAAAACGACCCCGCTATCAAATGGGACTTTGTGCTTTTTTCTGGCCTCGGCCGCAGTTACCTCACTTCGTTAGTTTGGGGTGCCATTTTAAAATCTATCGACTCCCCTTGGACGCTCCACCGTGGCCCCCAGATCTCCCCCCACTCACTTTTTGGAGGTCCTTGTGCTCCCCCTCACTCCACCACTTAAGCGCAGGACACCTCCGGGCCCAATCTCTGGAATGGGCAACCTGGCACCTGGGCATATTGGCACTGCCAAGGTGCCAGGCTGGAAGTGCCAAAGTGCCCATGTGCCAGTGGGAGGAGTGCCAAGGTACCACCCTGTCAGGAACCTGACCACGCCCGGGTGCTTTTACCCCGGTCTACGTTTGTGTGGACCAGTGCTAAATGACGCCTTGGCAAGGTCTCCCAGGTGTGGGCGCTAATTCCCGGGTCTCGGGAAAATCGGGCGCTGACATATTTAAATGTGCTTAATGGCTGGGTGAGATCCCCAGATCTCTCGAGGCATTCCGAGTGGCACAAATCACGTGGGATTTCACGGCCTTGTCGCGTCACCGACTCGGACACAATGAAGCCATTCGATTATGCCCATTGTTTACAGCTTCTCTGTGTTCTCGCCTCAGATTACCTTTATGACTAGCCCTGTATCATCTGCAAACTTAGATATATTCCTTTCTGCTTCGTTGTTTAATTCATTGATATATATTGTAAATAGCCGAGGCCCCAGCACTCAACCTTGGTGCACTCCGCTGGTTACAACCTGACAACTTATAAATGCCCCATTTATGTCCACTCACTGCTTCCTGTCCATTAACCAATCCACTATCCATGCTAAAATACTAGCCCCAACTTTATGAGCCTTCATCTTGCCTCCTATCCTTTTGTGTGGCACCTTTTCGAATGCCGTTTGGAAATCCAGTTATTCTATACCTGCTGGTTTCCCTTTACCTACCCCACTAGTTACATCCTCAAAAAACTGTAATAAATTTTGTCAGACAGGATTTTCCTTTTGGAAAAGCATGTTGACTTGTTCTAATCATACTATACATTCCTAAGTACTGTGTTTTTTAAGATAAATTTAAAGTAGCCAATTCATTTTTTCCAATTAAGGGGCAATTTAGCGTGGCCAATCCACCTAACCTGCACATCTTTGGGTTGTGAGGGCGAAACCCACGCAAACACCGGGAGAATGTGCAAACTCCACACGGACAGTGACCCAGAGCCGGGATCGAATCTGGGACCTCGGCACCGTGGGGCATCAGGACTAGCCCACTGCGCCACCGTGCTGCCGCCCGGTGTTAAGACTGCTTAATAATAGATTCCAGCATATTTCTGATGACTAATGTTGAGCTAATAGTTTCCTGTTTTCTCTCTCCCTTCGTTCTTGAAAAGTGGCATTATATTTTGTGAGGGAATCTGTTTTTTTTAGATTTTTGTCTCTGTGTAGTTTAGGTGTAGAGCCATTGTAAGTGCGAGTGATCTTTGGTCAACATTAAGGTGCAGAACGTGCCCAGCTTGGATGCAGCAGATCCTGCCTCAGGACAGGGGCAGACCCTTGCTGGGAGACATTAACAGGTCCCAGTTTGTGCACAGTGAACAACAGCCCTTGGGCTACAGACAAAGAGAAGGGTTGCCCCCATGCAACGGAAGTGGTGCCATTTGTTCCGTGCTGCTGAGGGAACTGAAGTTCAGTGAAGTGAGTTGGGAGCTGAAGAGTTGGCAGCTGATTGCTGTTGTCAGCTCTCTGTGTGCAGCTGCAGCTAAGAGAAGTCTGGGGGTAGCTGAAAGGACACCAGAAGGTTACTAGCTCCATGTGGTTGTGGGTCAGAGCAACCTGTGGAGAGCTGGGGCTCAGGGAAGCTCAGGAGCAGTTGCTAGCTCCCTGCTTTCTGTGAGTTGGGGCTCAGGGGATCCTGGGAGCGGAGGTGTTCTGCCGTTGATTAGATGCTGGTGTGCAGCCTCTTGAATTCAGTGTAATGCAATCTTGGGAGAAGAGATTGAGCAGCTGGGAGGTGAGCAGTCAATGGGGCAGTCTGAATTTGAGCTGCAGTTGAGGGAAATCGAAGACTAGATCTTGGGAGAGGGGAACTGAAATCCCCCACGAAGAAGACCGAATTCTAAAGAATTCTGGTGATCGCGGATGTCTGGTTGGGTTGAAAATTCATTGAGTCTACCTGGATTTTGTTCGCTGTTTCAGGTGCAGTTTGTGATTTGTTCGACCACAGTTTCCCTGTCAGTTCATTTTTCCTCATGTTAATTCTGTATGTTAGAGCATAAGAGAAGGGTATTGATTATTTGCTTTGTTGACTTTTGTATTGTAAAAGTTCTTCTGTTTGTTTAAAACCATGGAATCTTGTGACATTTATTCTCTTAGTAGATAACTGTGACCTCACATTTGGTCAACCTTAAAAAATGTTACTGACCACTAACTGGATGATAAGAAAATTGGGGTCTTGTCTGGGATCATAACTCGAACCCAATTACTTCAAATACATAGATGGATAGGGGTGTATGGACTTGCTAAGGTTAAGGCAAACAGGATGTCATTGTGAAGTTTACTATACTTATTGAAAAGCAGAATGGCTTTATCAGTTGCAATGGCTTTTCGGGAAAGGGAAGATTTTTCCCTGAGTGATTTACAACAATTAACCAAGGCTCTGTTGATGGTGTTTACCAGAAGTGTTGAAAATACAGTTAAAGGTAGAAATGCAGATATAATTGAGGTAATAGCCCAGCATTTAGAATTTGAAAAAGCCTGGTACAAGTATAGCACAGCTTGAGTTAGCTAAAATGTAGTTGCAGGAGAAGCAGCTTGGAATAGAAACAGATAGAGGAAAAACAACAAAAGCTTGAACTTGGAAAAGTAGGAAAAGGAAAAAGCAAAAGAAATGGAACTGCAAAGGCTCAAATTTTCCCTGGAAAATACAACGCTTGGATTATGGGGTTGTTTAGCACAGGGCTAAATCGCTGGCTTTGAAAGCAGACCAAGGCAGGGCAGCAGCACGGTTCAATTCCCGTAACAGCCTCCCCGAACAGGTGCCGGAATGTGGCGACTCGGGGCTTTTCACAGTAACTTCATTTGAAGCCTACTTGTGACAATAAGCAATTTTCATTTCATTTCATCTCAAGAGAGGCTAATAATTGGGTAATGAGTTGAATTCAACTCCAAGTTTTGATTTAAGAAGGAATCCTCACCTAATGCCGAAGTGCACTGAGGACAGAATTGAGAAGATTTTAAAAAATCCCCAGCTATGTCCATGTGCGGTTTGCTGGATCACCAGATTTTCTGTCCCGCCAATGACGGGTCCTACCCGAAGGTCCCGGCTATGGACTCTTAGAGGGTTTTAGTGAGGAAAGCAATGTTTATACTTGCCTTTTGAAAGAATGATTGTCAAAATTCTGAAACAGCTGCAACTGTAGTACTTAATGTTTATGTGCTTGTCCCTGAAGCATATCAATTAAAGTTTTGGACTTTAATGGAAATTCCAAATGAATTTGCCAGGGAGAAAGTAATATTGTGGGACCGGTGGTTTACAGCGCTGAAACCTGAACGGAGGTTTGAGAATGTAAGTGAGCTAATTACAATGAAAGTATTCCCAATAGCCATCAGCTTATACCTAGAGGACTGCAATGTTTCTAAAATAAGAGAAGCACCAGTTCTGGAGATGGGTGTGCTATATCACATAGGCCCCTAGGAGGCAGTAGATCTCCATCTGTAAACTATGATAAATGTAAGAAATTGGTATGTGTATTGTATTATATGTATCTGGTGCAGTCATGTTTTCCAAAGCCTGGGTTAGGATGTATAGGTATCTGTTGCTCTAACATTTTTTTTTAAATCCTGGTTTGAAAGGCTAGCCAGATTTTGTGGCTGCAAAAGATGCAATTAAGATGTCATAAAAGTGAGATCATCCTTCTTTCCAACCTGTATATGTTTACAAAGATGGGCCTAATGGATTTTTGTTATGATTTCTGGGAATTCCCTGGGGAGTAGATAATTAGAGATTGTGTTTAAACTTAAGCAAGTAGATCATGGGATTTGTGTGGAATGCAGATGATGTATTAAATGGGAGGAGCCAGGGCTGTAGCAGGCAGAGTTTGAGTTTAGTTTTGGCTGTAAACTGAACAGGTAGCTTCTGCAGAAGGCTGTCAGAGATTCAGCATTAATCCAACAGGATGTCTCTCTCTCTGTTTAAGCAGTCTCTCAAAATATCTCTCTATCCAAAGATTGGCAAGTATCCTGGGCGGAGTTCTCTGATCCTGAGGCTAAGTGTTGACGCCGTCGTAAACGCCGTTGCGTTTCTCGATGGCGTCAACATGGCCTCAGGATCAGCAATTCTGGCCCCTACACGGGCGCCCCTCGGGCGCCGACCGCGCCGGCACCAATGGCACCGATTCTCCGCTCTGTGGAGAATCGCGTCGGGGCGGCATGGTGCGATTCGTGACGCTCCTCCGGCCGGTCGGCCCCGGGCTGAGAGAATCCCGCCCCCTGTCTTTACTAATTCTATTTAAAATTGATTTTTGATCTGTGATGGAAATGGTTTGATTGGAGGTAAGGAAGGTATCAGTTAGAAGTTAAAGTGTTTATTTTAATTTTCAGCATTGTTTAACTGGTAATTGTATTTCTGTGATGTTAAGGTAGTTTAATATTGTGTTCATAATAAAGGTTGTTTCAATACACCATATCCCTAATTTTGCGTGGAATCACTTCTAGAGTGAAATATCCTTTCCTGACAGTTTTACAATTTAAAAAATATATTGAGATTCCTGTCCAGTATTCTAGAAAATGTTGGTGTCTAGTCCAGGATCATATTAAAATCCACAGGGAAGCTAGATGCATAGAGCAGAATCCGACTTGAGGGAGAAGGCAGAAACTGTGCGAGTCAATAAAAATTATAGGGTAAAAGATAAAAGTGATGTACAGAAACCAGAATACTTTCATTTCTGTAAGGTAGGGCAGGTAAAAGCACATTGAGGGAATCTGAACTGTAAATCGGTGGCAGTAATTAGGATTCTTAAGGATATTTTGGAAAAGACAGTACAAGTAAAGGAAATTGGTGTTTAAAAAATAGTATCAATGATACAAGTGAAACATGTTCCCTCAGAACCTACTAGAATGGGGGATCTGGGGCGAGATTCTCCGACCCCTCGCCGGGTCGGAGAATCGCCGGGGGCTGGCTTGAATCCCGCCCCCGCCGGTTGCCGAAGTCTCTGGCACTGGATATTCGGCGGGAGCGGGAATCGCACCGCGCCGGTTGGCGGGCCCCCCCGCGCGATTCTCCGGCCCAGATGGGCCGAAGTCCCGCCGCTAAAATGCCTGTCCTGCCGGTGTAGATTAAACCACCTACCTTGCCGGCGGGACAAGGCGACGCGGGCGGGCTCCGGGGTCCTGGGGGCGATCTGGCCCTGGGGGGTGCCCCCACGGAGGCCTGGCCCGCGATCGGGGCCCACCGGTCCGCGGGCGGGCCTGTGCCGTGGGGGCACTCTTTCCCTTCTGCCTCCGCCACAGTCTCCACCATGGCGGAGGTGGAAGAGACTCCGTCCAATGCGCATGCGCGGGAATGCCGTCAGCGGCCGCTAACGCTCCCGCGCATGTGCCGCCCGGAGATGTCATTTCCGCGCCAGCTGACGGGGCACCAAAGGCCTTTTCTGCCAGCTGGCGGGGCGGAAATTCGTCTGGCGCCGACCTAGCCCTCAATGTTGGGGCTCAGCCCCCAAAGATGCGGAGCATTCCGCACCTTTGGGGCGGTGTGATGCCCGACTGATTTGCGCCGTTTTGGGCGCCAGTCGGCGGACATCGCGCCATTTCCGGAGAATTTCACCCATTGTTCAGGATAGTCAAGGACATTCTCCCCAAGATGCTGATGAAATGAGTCAGGTTACTGGAGTTACTCCAACAAAAGTAAACAAATAAATATTTTGAGAGTCGCTGGGGCAGTTCAGTCATTGGCAATGGCTAATGATATGGTTTGTATTTCAGATGACTTGAAATGATGAAGTATTATTGGGGGTATTCATGGAATTCAAAACCTGCTCCCTTGTACAAAGTGAATTTACAAAGTGTTTCGTAAATAGAGTTGTTATTGTGGGAATTGTCTCTAGTTTACCCATGGAAATGATAGATATTATACTGGGTAATGATTTGGCAGGCACAGACAGTAACATGGTGGTGAATGGGTTGCAGCAGTCTCTTGATCATGCTGAACTTACCAAAGTCCCCAGAAATAGTGTGGCCAAACTTGCGAAGCTTATCAATCATAAATTTAAGGTAAGGAGCAGGACATTTAGAATGGATTTGAGGAAAATCTTTTTCACCTAGAGGGTCATGGGAATCTGGAATTCATTGCCTCGAAGGGTGATAGAGGCGGGAACCCTCACAACATTTAAGAAGCATTTAGATGAGCACTTGAAAACCCATAGCCAGAGACTTTTCCCCAGGGCGGAAATGGCTGTCACGAGGGGACAAACTTTTAAAGTGTTTTGTGGAAGGTATGGGGGAGATGTCAGAGGTAAGTTCTTTACACAGAGAGTGGTGGGTACGTGGAATGCCCTACCTGCGGAGGTGGTGGAGTCAGAGTCATTAGGGACATTTAAGCGACTCTTGGACAGGCACATGGACAGCAGTAAATTGAAGAGGTGTAGGTTAGGTTGATCTTAGATTAGGATAATTGGTTGGCACAACATCGTGGGCCGAAGGGCCTGTACTGTTCTATGTTCTATGTTCATACAAGGCTACAGACCAAGTGCTGAAAAATGGGATTAAAATCGATAGGTGCTTGATGGTCGGTGTAGACACGGTGGGGCGAAGGAACTCTTTATGTGCTGTAAAACACTTATGACTTGGTGAAATGTAAAAATGGCTAGCCCAAGGCCAAGACAAGTTGAATCAGAGATTTTTAAAATGATTTTCATGGGATATGGGCATTACTGTCTTGGCCAGCGTTACTGCCCATCTCTATTGCCCTTGAGGAAGTGGTGGTAAGCCGCCTTATTGAACTACCACTGTTCATGTGATGTAGAGATGCCCACAGTGCTGTTAAAGAGGGAGTTCCAGCATTTTGGCCGAACAACAGTGAAGGATTGGCAATGTATTTTCAAGTCGGAATGGTGTGTGTGGTTTGGAGGGGAATATGCAGGTGGTGGTGCCCCGATGTACCTGCTGCCCACGGCCCTCCAAGAGATAGAGGTTGCAGGTTTGGAAGGTGCTGTCAAAGGAGCTGTAGTGAGTTGTTGCAGTGCATCTTGTAGTTGGTACACACTGTTGGAATGCCAAGAAGCAGGAATGTCAAAGGCTACTTGTGGAACTTTCTGTACTTAAAGAGCGATCGATGGGAAAAACTGATCAGTGTAGGGAGCCAACTTACATGCACAAAACCTGAGTTAGATAATAAAAAAGGAGAGTGGGTGGGAACAATTAAACATGGTCACAGGAGGTAGAACACTTGGATGAGGATTTGAAATGTCTAAATGATAAACTTGTAGAAACACATTCAATAAATGATGTGGAGATGCCGGCGTTGGACTGGGGTGAGCACAGTAAGAAGTCTTACAACACCAGGTTAAAGTCCAACAGGTTTGTTTCGATGTTTCAAACCTGTTGGGCTGTAACCTGTTGTTGTAAAACTTCTTACTACATTCAACAAAGATAGATCTTCAGTTAAAACTTGATGAACTTCAGTTATATTTCATCTCTATTAAATAGCATGAAAAACACCTTGAACATGCAAAAAAATTACTGATGCGTCAGTTAGTTGAATGCAGAATTTAAAAAAAAAAACACATTTTCAACAGAAAAGACTGTGACCACAAAATGCCCCTGAAGGATCAAGGACCCCTGATACCAAATCAAAAGTGCTCGTCAATGTTGAGACTCATGATTCAGCAGCAGGAATTCAGGCACGAGGATGTTCACGGAAGACCCTTTAAAGCCCCAAAATGATTGTGAAAATGTGGGGCTGGATTCTCCGTTTTGGGGACTAAGACCCCAAACCAGTATGAAAACGGTGGTCTTTTCAAAAGGCCACCGATTCTCCATTTTGCTGGGGGCTAGTAGGGAGGCAGCATCGAGCTCGCAGCTCTAGCTGCCAATACGGCCCCCAGCACTTCCGGTTCAGAAGCCGCGCATGCACATGGCGACGGCCTTCAGCAGTTGCTCCATGGCGGGCTCAGCCCGCGAATCTGGACCGCCAAAGTAGTGCCCCCCCATCGGCCGCTTGTGCGCCCCGGAACGCCCGCCCAGTTGCCCCCAATGAGGCCCCCTCTGCCTGCCGATCGGCCCGCCCCCGACTGTGGCAGCCCCGGCCTTAGTCCGCAGCCACAACGCGAGTTTCCCGGACAGTGTAAGCACACGTAACCCACACTATCGGGAATTCGGCCGATCGGGAACAGAACATCGCGGGGCAGGCCTCAGGCAATGGCTTGAAGCTGTGGACAAGGGGCAGAGAATTATGAAACCGGCGCCGCTCCCCATTTCGGCGCCAAAACAAATTCTCCGTCCCGTCGTCAAACACGATTTTGGCGTCGGGGAGCGGAGAATCCAGGCCGTGGTTTGTGAATTGCAAGTGTTATGGGCCAGGGTTTAGAGAATTCCAAAGTGTATCATGGAGTTCACCTGACCCACAACTTTTAATAGATTGTGGTATGGGGCGCACACGGCCAACTCTACAGGTGTGGTACAGCAGAAATGGAAAAGTATTTTTTAAAACAAAACAATGTTTATTCTATGAACTCAAGTTAACCTTTTTAAAACAAAGAGTGAATATCAAAGCAACCATTAATTCAAAGATAACCCCCAAAGAATACAACACTAAGTAATCCTTTAAGCTGTCCTTTTAACATCCAAAAGACTTAACAACCTTTAAACAGAAGCACATCGGAGTTTACATTCAATACTGAAAATATTTATAATTCTGAATTCACCAAATGCTGAAGAGATAGTCCATCATGGCAGAGAGATCAACAATACAGCTGCTTTGGCTGACTTCAGCTGCAACACACTGCAAAACGAAACCAAAAAAGACAGACACACCCAAGCTTTCTCAAAGTGAAACTAAAAAGCAGAACCAGAGCTCAGCTCCACCCACACTCTGACATCACTGCAGTAACATGAGCAGCCAAACATTTCTTAAAGCGACATTCTCATGACACCTCCCCCCAAGAAAAAATAAATAAACCATCAACTTCAAGATGGTTTCATTTTTCACCTTTTCACCATCCTTTAAGAACTGTACACAGTAAATATACTTTATCGTTTCAAAAAACACGCAAACCGGTATACTAATATAGTCCACTGTTTTTTCGTTCTTCTTCCTCCAACTGAAATCCTTCATGATTGACAGTCTCTTTGAACAATAAGGTCTCTGCACGATCCGTCCATTGCTCTACGCCTCGACATTTCTCTTTAAAGTCAGATACTTTAGTTCAATCTGATCACAGAGTCCCTTGCAATTCTCCAACACAGGACCATTGGTTTCACAGCTTTCAGGCAGTCAAATGCCTATCGAAAGTCCGCTGTCCATTGAAAATTTCAACGTTTCATCAGCAAGTCCATCAGTGGAGCAATCACGCTACAAATCTTTTTCACAAATGTTCGAACATATCCACTCATGCCAAGAAATCGCATCATTTCCCTTTGTCTTGAGGGTATCGGAAACTCCTCAAGGAAAGTGATTCGGGCTTTTCCAAATTCACTTTTGGCTAGGTTTAACACCAAACCCGCCTCCTGAAGTCGATCGAATAACTCCATCAGATGTTTCAAATGTTCTGTCCATGTCTGGCTGAAAATTACCAGATCGTCGATGTATACCGCACAATTGGGTAATCTTGAAACAACTTTGTTAGTTAACCGTTGAAATGTGGCAGGGGTGTTTTTCTTGCCAAATGGCATAACTTTGAATTGGTATATGCCATCTGGAGTCACAAAAGCTGAAATCTCCTTTGCCCTTTCGGAAATAGGTACCTGCCAGTAACCTTTATGTAAATCCAGTTTGGAAATAAAAGCGGACTGTCCCACTTTCGCAATGCAATCCTCCAAACGTGGGATAGGATAAGAGTCCATTCTTGTCACTGCATTAACCTTTCTATAGTCCACACACAACCGTTGGGTACCGTCTGGTTTAGGTACCATCACTATGGGTGAGCTCCATTGGCTGCAACCCACTTCAATTATGCCATTTTTAAGCATACTCTCAATCTCTTTGTTAACCTGTGCCAATTTTAAAGGATTACGTCTATATAGATGTTGTTTGAATGGAACAGCATTTCCCGCATCTACATTATGTATAGCCATTTTAGTACTTCCCAATTTATCTTCACAAACTTGCCCATGTGATATCAATAACTCTTTCAGGTCAGTTTGTTTTTCCTCTGGAAGATAACTCAACAATTAATTCCAATTTTTAAGAACATCCTCATTTTCCAATTTAATTTGAGGTATGTCAAATTCACAGTCGTCCGGATTTGGTTCGTCACTTTGAGTTAGAATCATTAAAATCTCCTCCTTTTTCTCTCCTTCCCTTTCAAAGTACCTTTTAAGCATATTCACATGACACACTCGGTGAGTCTTCCTTCTATCTGGCGTTTGGATCACATAATGCACTTCACTTAATTTCCTTTCAATCTGATAAGGTCCACAAAACCTAGCTTTTAAAGGTTCACCTACCACTGGTAACAATACTAAAACTTTATCTCCACTGGCAAAACTATGAACTCTGGATTTCTTGTCCGCTACCCGTTTCATCACATTTTGTGCAACTTTCAAATGTTATCTAGCCGATTCACCTGCCCTATTTAATCTTTACCGAAAATTTGACACATAATCCAATAATGTAATTTCCGATTTCTCACCCACCAATTTTTCCTTAATCAATTTAAATGGTCCTCTTACCTCATGACCAAATATTAGTTCAAAAGGACTAAATTTGGTTGACTCATTAGGTGCATCCCTAATTGCAAACAGTATGAATGGAATTCCTTTGCCCCAATCCTCTGGATAATCTTGACAATAAGCCCTCAACATTGTCTTTAATGTCTGTTGCCATTTCCTAACGCTCCCTGCAATTCTGGATGGTATGCAGTTGATTTAAATTGTATCTCCCTTTCTTTTTCTTTTTGTTCTGCTAGAACTATTCTTTCTTTGTTTCTTTCTTCTCTATCCTTTTCTTTTTCTTTTTCTCTCATTGCATATTCAAGCTGCTTTAATTCTTTTTCATGTTCAAGATGCTTAATCTGCAACTGTATCTTTGCCATTTCTAATGAGTCAGACTGTATCTCAGGCAACTTTAAATGCTTAGCCACCGCCATAATTACCTCATCTTTTCTCATTTTGTCAGATTATGTTAACTGCAATGTTTTTGCCAAATCTAACAGTCTGCTTTTAGTCTCTGTCCGTAAGGTACTGCGTGTGACCGTCTCCACCCACAAAATCTTCAGAGCCTCTGAAAGAGCCATTGTCCACAACACACTCCCCACTTAAACTAAAATACCACAATATGCTCACCCCTCACTGTGTTTAAGTTCACTAAGCCTGTCCAATAGATAGACTTTTATCCCCCTCGAGCCCTCAATTGTTATGGGCCAGGGTTTAGAGAATCCCAAAGTGTATCATGAAGTTCACCTGACCCACAACTTTTAATAGATTGTGGTATGGGGAGCACACGGCCCACTCTAGAGGTGTGATACAGCAGAAATGGAAAAGTATTTTTTAAAACAAAACAATGTTTATTCTATGAACTCAAGTTAACCTTTTTAAAACAAACAGTGAATATCTTAGCAACCATTAATTCAAAGATAACCCCCAAAGAATACAACACTAAGTAATCCTATAAGCTGTCTTTTTAACATCCAAAAGACTTAACAACCTTTAAACAGAAGCACATCAGAGTTTATAACAAAGAAAGGTCCTTCGGCCCTCCAAGCCCATGCCGACCACGCTGCCCGACTAAACTACAATCTTCTACACTTCCTGGGTCCGTATCCCTCTATTCCCATCCTATTCATGTATTTGTCAAGATGCCCCTTAAATGTCACTATCATCCCTGCTTCCACCACCTCCTCCGGTAGCGGGTTCCAGGCACCCACAACCCACTGTGCAAAAAACTTGCCTCGTACATCTACTCTAAACCTTGCCCATCGCACCTTAAACCTATGCCCCCTAGTAATTGACCCCTCTACCCTGGGGAAAAGCCTCTGACTATCCACTCTGTCTATGCACCTCATAATTTTGTAGACCTCTATCAGGTCGCCCCTCAACCTCCGAATGTAAATTGAATTTACATTCAATACTGAAAACAGTTATAATTCTGAATTCACCAAATGCTTAAGGGATAGTCCTGCATGGCAGAGAGATCAACAGTACAGCTGCTTTGCCTGACTTCAGCTGCAACACACTGCAAAACGAAACCAAAAAAGACAGACACACCCAAGCTTTTCTCAAAGTGAAACTAAAAAGCAGAACCAGAGCTCAGCTCCACCCACACTGTGACATCACTGCAGTAACATGAGCAGCCAAACATTTCTTAAAGCGACATTCTCATGACACAAGGAAGGCTCAAAGTGTTGGAAAGAAAATTAAAAGTTCGGAATGAGGAAGCTGGTGACGTCGCTCGAGAAGAATGAATTAAGGCACATTCTGAATAGGATCAGGAAATATGGAAAAATTACAATATTTAACAGCCAGACCAAACAGGATATCAAGTTTTTCTGCTTGAGCATGAAAGGCATCTGAACGTTATTCTGCAAGTGGCTAAGGCCGATTTGGATCAAGGGAAAAAGGAATTGTTGGCAGAAGCAGAAGTCATTTTAAATCAAAAGAGAAATTTTAAATGTTCAAGTCGGAAAAATGAACTTAAAGGAAGATATGCCAAAAGCTGAAGAGGGCAACAATTTGACTGTGTAGCTGAGACTCTTTAATGCAGAGTTAAAGAAAAGGAGTATGGGAACAGATTCTGAGTTATGACAATTCTATTATGTTTAAATTCTACTAATCCTACTTATCATATATACTTGCCTTTGTTTTATTTAAGTTCTTATCACTCCGTAAGTAACATATGTGTAATTGTGGATAATGAAAGAGTTACGTATTACTATGTAATAAGCTATTTGTTCAAAGGGTTTATGATGAAAAGCGCTTTTTGTAAAGAAACTGTTAAGCCACTGTTTCACCACAGTGAAGCTTTCTTTTTCCTAAGTAAACGGTATGAGAGAATCCATATTTTTGGAATTGTGTCTGTGTTTTAGGTTTGGAGTCATTGTAAGTTAGCACCGGTGAGAGTGACCTTTGGTTAACTGGATATTGTAATATTTAAGGTACAGATTGGATACATCAGATCCTGCCTCAGGGTAGTGGGGGGGGGGGGGGGGGGGATACTAACAGGTTTGTGGGCGGAGGAGCAGATGAAGAGGAGAGTCAGCGGTCTCTTCCTGTCCCACTTGGCTTGTCTTTACCAACATTGTTACACTGTGCTATTGCCTCAACCTTTCTCTTTGGATTTCTGAATCTCCCTTAATCTGAACCCAGCTCCACACACGCAACAAGCACCTCATACCTGTTTGACTAAGTCAGGTGCTGAGGCTCCTCCATTACCACATACTGCTTCCCCATACCTACCTGACTCCCAGAAACACCCCCCTGTCCCTGTCCCTGACCATTGACCAACTCTAAAACTACCTCACCTAAGGGATGTGACTAGCTCCAGGAACATAGGATCCAGGTAAACCCACCCTCCCTGATGGCCCACAATGTCTGCAACTCAGACTCCAGCTCAGCAACTCTGAGGCTGCACAAGCTGCAGACACTCATTGTGGATATGATTGCCCAGGATTGCAGTGCATTCCGCACATTCCCACATGCTGCAGGTATGACAAACCACAATCCCTGCCATGTCCGACTGACCTTATTTATTTAGTCAATAATTCATTAATTTACATAGCTAAAGTAATTGAATGTTACAGAGTTAATGTCTCGAGTCCAACATGATTTATTTGGAACAAAGAATGAAAGGGAGTTCCGAAGAAGATTCATATTCGACTGGAAACTGTAACTCTGTTTCTCGCCACAGTTGCTGGCAGAGCTGCAGAGTTTATCCAGCATTTTCTGTTATTATTTTAGATTTCCAGCAGTATTTTGCTTTTATTCTTACAATAGAAAGTTACACTCTCCAAACTTGGAGTCAAAGGAAAAAGACTCACCAGCTAGTGGGGCTGAGAAAAGGTAGAAAAATGAGCACCTTCTTTCCCCCTCCGCACTAAATTCCCATATGAACCAAATTCTCGACTTCACACTCTGTCTACATCTCACTCCTCTCTGCGTGCCCCCTCAGTCCCCGCTGACTGTTTACACAGTGAACTGAAGGAGAATTGCAAGAAGGCAAAACTTAAATAAAAAATAAATTTTAAGTTGATTTACGTCAGCAAGGAATGCAAGAACTGTCACTGTGACATTGCAATGAACTGAAGCACTGAAGTGCTATGCTAATAACTAGGATGGCATAGGTACACGTTCATGGTTTTTGTGCAGTAAGCCCTTAGCTGTATCTGTGCATGGTGTTGAGCCAGAGTGCATCCTCACAGGAAACAAAAGTGTGGAAGTTACCTCAACCACTCACTTGCCTTCAAGTCTGCAGAGTAATATTTATATCAGTAGAGGAGCAGGTCTCTAATCTATCCTCTTGGCCAAGGAAGAACTGTGGCACAAGAAGGAAGTGAGAGGTGAAAATACTGTACAGAGGGAAAGTAGCATTATAAAAAGTATATTCAGCTATTTGGTGGGAGGGGGTCTGTTCTCGCTCTATGTCCCTGACAGGACTATAATTTTCCTTTCCCTGGAGATGTTTCTCTCCTGTCTTTCAGCTCCCAGACAATAACTCGTGTCTATTAAAAAAGAAAGAAAATTAGACTTCTATTTATAATGCCTCATCAAAGATGTCTCACAACACTTTGCCATGCAATGAATTATTTTGAATTGCAGAGAATTGGTGTGTTGGTAGATGTGGCAGTTATTTTACATGAGGCCTCAAACAGCAACAAGATAAATGATCAGTAAATGTTTTTTTATGATTGAGAGATAAATATTGGTCCGGGCAGTAAAGAACCTGTTCTTCGGATAGCGCCATGGGACCTTTAATGGCCATCCCAACCATCAGAGCGGGAAGGTGGGACTTGTGCTTCTTCAGATATTTCTCTTGTATTCAGCACCAAAGATCAGACCCACATGTAATCCCATGTTTGCTACAAACGGCACTCTTCTTCTTTCTGGTAATGTAGAATTGCTTCCAGACCCTTCTTACTGTATTTATCTAGAGGATTCACGGGCATCCTTTTGTGTTTTTCAAGCCTTTGGATTGTCATATTCAATTGTTCGATTGTTTGATTGTGTGTGTGTTAACTGTTCTCGGTGCTGTGTGCTATTAGCCAAGCCTGCAGGTGTGGTTATAGCAAAAGAGAAACTAAAAGCAAACAGGAAGATTGTCTCTGCAAACATTTAAAAAGTATTGTAAATAAAACTCCAGTTCACATATACAAGCCAGCTGTGTGTCACCTGTGTAGCATTAAGCACAGAAGCTGGGTAACAGAAGGCACAATAACAAGTGTGCATTAGCTTTAAAGTACAAATTGGGTTTATTAAAAACAACAATTGGAAAGCTGCAGAAATTCTATAAAGCAGCTTTGGAGAATTATAGCTTACCTCCTTGGATATAACAATATTAACATTTTAACACTTTGCTAACTCTCTTGGTAGTTTAAAACCTGGTCCAAGTTTAATCTGTAAAGAAGCTTGTATGTCAGTTTTATGCACTAGCACAGAGGTCCTGGTTTTAAAGGTGGGATCGGTAGGTACATTGTGAGCTCTGAAGCTCGTAATGAAGTTAGATACTACAGGATCCGGGCGATTGAGCTTTCTTATCCCGAGGATCGCAGACAGGGAGCCCAGTCACATACTGGGTTATCTTTGAGAGGGCAAGAGTCAGAGGGCATCTTTTATGATGTAAGCATTCTGCTGTCTACTGCAGAGAATGTGGCCACCTCTAACAATGTTGCAGCCTGGCCCACACAAAGAAAGTCAGTGTTACCAGGATTTGTTACTGCTTTTTTATGCAGACTCTGGGCTCTGCTTGGAGGAGATCATTGGAAAGTAGTGAATCTCAGCTCTTCGGTAGTGATGGTAGTACAGTGACAGCAGTGTGCGTTAGCTCCTCCTAGGATGTCAACATGTCTGCACATTTTCCCTCCCCTCAGCCAACAGATGTATTGTCTCCAGCAAGCCACCTGGGCCAGACTTCCCTAAGAGCAGCTGAGGCAAAGTCATTTTCAGCCAGGCTTAAGCACCGAGAAGTCATCGGCCACGAGCATTTCAGGGGTGCCGACGTGAGCAACAGCTTTCTGCTTCGGCTTCGAGTGAAGCAAATCGTAGAGTACAGAAACTGGAGCTAGGAAACCTTCTTATCAGAAAGACACATGGTTGACACTTAGATGAGAAATAAATGAGATGCATGATTGGGTTGGGAATTCAATTCATCATCTTTATCACATTCAGTAATTTGCTCTGCTGTGTGTTTTGGCAGCAACTTCTGGTCCTGTACAGTCAATATGTCATTAATGTAAATTTTGGCTTAATGGTTTCATTGATCTTTAATGCAGGCTTAAGGGAGTGATAGTGGAGATATCAAGGACTGTTAATGCAGACAGACTTTGTATAACTTTACTGGAAAGGATATTAACTCACTGGAATTGCCAAACAATGAACTCATCACGACATCTCTTGCTGCAAGGCAATGAAGTGCTGTTCCTTCTGCTGCTTCCTTGCATTTACTCTGGTCGTCCTCATCCATGCGCACTGCTATCGATGCTCTGATTACTCCAAATACAAGCTTCTCTGAATGGCAAGGGATCTTCCATTCAGTCATCTGAATCTCTGCTTCAGTAGCCCTATGATGAGCCACATCAGGTATCAGCAGTAATTCTTTGACCATAGAATCCCTACAGTGCAGGAGGCCATTCGGCCCATCGAGTCTGCACCCACCCTTCGAAAGATCACACTACCTAGGCCCAATTTCCTGCCCTATCCCTGTGACCCCACATAACCTTTGGACACTTAGGGGCAATTTAGATTAGCAAATTCACCTAACCTGCACATCTTTGGACTGTGGGAGGAAACCAGAGCACCTAGAGGAAACCCTCGCAGACACGGGGAGAAAGTGCAAACTCCACACAGGCAGTCGCCTGAGGTCAGAATCAAATCCAGATCCCAGGTGCTGTGAGGCAGCAGTGCTAACCACTATGCCACCATGCCATCCAATTCTACCAATTCAGTGGTAGAACACTTATCTCTATATCATGTCCTATTCCAGAGACTCATATTCTAGGCTGACACTTCTTTGCAACACTGAAGAACTGTGTCACTGTTAGAGGTGGCATCTTTCAGAAGAGTTTTTAAGGAAAAGCCTTAGTAAGAGCAAGGGTGTTGTCCTAGTGCCTTGGTCAACATTTATTCATCAACCAGCACCTAAAACAGATTATCTTTTGACTGCAAATTGGTTGTTGTGTTTCATACATGACAGCTGTGATTGCTGTTTAAAATTACTTCATTGGTTATAAAATGCTTCGGAACACACTGAGATAATTAACAAAAACGTGATTTAATTGCAAGTCTTTCCTTTTCTCAATAATAATTCTGGTAATAACATGGAACTGCTTAAACCTGTGTGGCTGCTGTGATTTCCAATCTCGTTAGGTTTTGCTGTGGGATTAGACATTGGGAGTAACTTTGCGTTTTCAAGTTATAGTTGCACCAGGCTCCCAATAGTATCCTAGCAGACCAATGTTCATGTATTCATAAGGTCGCGCGTGTTTCTGTTGGGCATCTCGGCCGAATCAGAAAATTCTGGCTGAAATGGCGGAAGGTGAGAATGTATCCAGAACAGAGCAGGAGGTAATGTACAGCAACTTGAACCACCTACCATGTTATCATGGACAGACGGCGTTAGAAATGACCTTATAGAACCTTCCAGATTTATGCTTCAGAGCAAATTAGCACAATAGGACTACATAGTTAACTGTTCACAAATCTTGAAAGTTAAATGTTTCTGTTGCACCTTGTGATTTATTTTGTCTGAAAAGTGCAGTTTAGGCTGAGGACAGCATGACTATTGTGAGGGTGACCCATCAAACATTGCACGCAAATCTGAAATAATTAGGTAGGAGTATTCAAGTTATTATGTGGAGCCCACTCAAGAATATGTTTTAATCATGAGGCTGAGGACAGTCCTTAACATGGGTGATCCGATCCAAAAATATTTTGTGGATGCTAAAAGTTGTTTGAATCCTTTTTTTTATCCGTTCTTGGGATGTGGGTGTCACTGCCTGGGCCAGCATTTGTTTCCCATCCCGAATTGCCCTTGAACTGGGTGGTTTGCTAGGCCATTTCAGAGGGGACAGTTAAGAGTCAACCGCATCGTGGTTACCATATGTGATGTGATAATGTAAACATGCACATGTTGTATTATAATTCTTGTTTTCTACTGGGAGAATTGTTACCCTCACAGTTCCATTAAAAAAAGTAAAAATACTGTCCTGTGAAAGCAACAATGGAGTGAAAGCTCCAAGTAGTTATATCCACACGGCTCCATTAGATGGCACTGTAGTACATCGGAATATCGGAACCTTGGCGCAGGAGTAGGCCATTCAGCCCCTCAAGCCTGCTTCACCATTTAACAAGATTGTGGTTGATCATCTACCTCAACGCCATTTTCCTGCACTATCGCCATAACCCTTGATGTCATCCGTAACTAGAAATCTATCGGTCACTGTCTTGAACATAATAAATGACTGAGCTTCTGCAGCACTCTGGGGTGGAGAATACCAAAGATTCACCACCATCTGAAGGAAGCCCTTATTCTGAGACTGTTTGTAGGTTTTGGATCCCCCACCTAGGGGAAATATCTTCCACATCCACCCGGTCTAGCTCTTACAGAATGTTGCATGTTTCAATGTGATCACCTCTGTACAATCATATTATTATTTTCTATGTGCCTAGTTATTACATTCTTTATAATGGATTCTAGCATTTTCCCTACTACTGTCATCAGGCTAACAGGTCTGTAGATTCTTATTTTTCTCTCTCCCTTCCTTCTTAAACATTGGGGTTACATTTGCAACCTTCCAATCTGCAGGCATCATTCCAAAATTTTGAAAGATGACTATCAATGTATCCACTATCTCTATAGCCACCTCTTTCAGCACTCTGGGATGTCAGGGCCCTGGGATTTATCAAATTTCAGCCCCATTAACTTCTCCAGTAATACTTTTCAGCGAATACTAATTTCCTTCAGAACCTCATTCACACTAGTCCCGTGAGTCGCTATTATTTCAGAGGGATTTATTATATCTCCTTCTGTGAAGACAGACATAAGTGTCGTGATTTTCGGGTGGGAATGGGAAGTTTTAATTGGATTGGATTGGATTGGATTTGTTTATTGTCACGTGTACCGAGGTACAGTGAAAAGTATTTTTCTGTGAGCAGCTCAACAGATCCTTAAGCACATGGTAAGAAAAGGGAAGAAAGGAAAATACATAATAGGGCAACACAAGGTATACAATGTAACTACATAAGCACCGGCATCGGATGAAGAATACAGGGTGTAGTGTTAATGAGGTCAGTCCATAAGAGGGCCATTTAGGAGTCTGGTAACAGCGGGGAAGAAGCTGTTTTTGAATCTGTTCGTGCGTGTTCTCAGACTTCTGTATCTCCTGCCCGATGGATGAGTGAGTAAGCTGGGTGGGAGGGGTAGTTGATTATGCAGCCCGCTTTCCCCAGGCAACGGGAGGTATAAATGGAGTCAATGGATGGGAGGTAGGTTCGTGTGATGAACTGGGTGGTGTTCACGACTCTCTGAAGTTTCTTGCGGTCCTGGGCCGAGCAGTTGCCATACCAGGCTGTGATGCAGCCAGAAAGGATGCTTTCTATGGTGCATCTGTAAATAAAAGTTGGTAAGAGTTAATGTGGTCATGCTGAATTTCCTTAGTTTCCTGAGGAAGTATAGGCGCTGTTGTGCTATCTTGGTGGTAGCGTCGAGGTGGGTGGACCAGGACAGATTTTTGGAGATGTGCACACCTAGGAATTTGAAACTGCTAACCATCTCCACCTCGGCCCCGTTGATGCTGACAGGGGTGTGTACAGCACTTTGCTTCCTGAAGTGAATGACCAGCTCTTTAGTTTTGCTGGCATTGAGGGAGAGATTGTTGTCGCTGCACCACTCCAGTAGGTTCTCTATCTCCCTCCTGTATTCTGACTGGTCGTTATTCGAGATCCGACCCACTATGGTCCTATCATCAGCAAACTTGTAGATGGAGTTGGAACCAGATTTTGCCACGCAGTCGTGTGTGTACAGGGAGTAGAGTAGGGGGCTAAGTACGCAGCCTTGCGGGGCCCCGGTATTGAGGACTATTGTGGAGGAGGTGTTGTTGTTCATTCTTACTGATTGTGGTCTGTTGGTCAGAAAATTGAGGACCCAGTTGCAGAGTGGGGAGCCAAGTCCTAGGTTTTGGAGCTTTGATATGAGCTTGGCTGGGATTATGGTGTTGAAGGCGGAGCTGTAGTCAATAAATAGGAGTCCTTGTTGTTGAGATGCTCTAGGGATGGGTGTAGGGCCAGGGAAATGGCGTCTGCTGTGGACCGGTTGCGACGGTATGCGAATTGCAGTGGATCAAGGTGTTCTGGGAGTATGGAGGTGATGTGCTTCATGATCAACCTCTCGAAGCACTTCATTACGACTGAAGTCAGGGCGTGAAGTTTGGTGATCGAGCAAAAAGAATCATGGACATTTGGTGGGAATTTCTGGAAAATACCTTCCAATACCTTGTTTAGCTTCTCTGCCATTTTCCTATGTTCCAGGTTTTGCACTGTAGTGCTGCCTTGTTGCATTAGAGTGCAGCTGGTGTTTGGTGAAACAGGGAGTGAGGGGGGAGGTGATTAGTCCCTCCTTTTCTCTGATTGGTGAGTCCTCCTGCTCTTTAAAATGAAAAATGACAGTAAGGTCTCAGGGAATTTGGAGCATAAGGGGAAAGAGGGACTTAAAGTAACCCCTTAAGTGCATAGCACCCGAGGTTACAGAGAGAGTGAATCTGATGAGGAGCAGCTGAGCAGAGTAGCGGGAAATCTTTGAAAGAAGCAGACTAGTGTTCCTTAACTCAAACTAGAGGCAGAGTTCCTGAGGTCACGGTAGGATTCAAATGTGATGTGGTGCAAGTGGAAGGTGCTAATTGGGTGAGTATAGACGGTGAGTATTCATATTACTATTATCACCTATAGTTTGTAATTTCTTTATTTTATGGTTTATAGTTTGTAAGGGCTATATTCAGTATATTCAGTAAGGAAGACGCGCCCTAAAATAATTGATATTATTTGACTTTAAGAGTCCGTTAAAAGTTTAATCCAAAGGGGTAAGTCATGGAAGGAGGGCACAAAGCTGTGGTTTGCTCCTCCTTTTCTATTTCTATGTCCTTTTCTATTTCTATGTGGGAAGCCAGACACATTTCAAGTGCCTGGGGCTGGCACGTGTGTAGGAAGTGTCTCTAGCTGCAGCTCCTGGAAGGCTGGGTTTCGGAGATGGAGAGGCGGTTAGGGACACTGTGGAGCAGTGCGAGGCAGAAAGTATCATGGACAGCATGTCTGGAGAGGTGGTCACCCCACAGGCTAACACTCCACAGGCAAGAAGGGAATGGGTGAGTAAGAGAACTAGGCAGGCCGTAGTGCATTGATTCTGTTGGGGGGAATGGCCTCTCAAGGGAAAGCAGTAACAGCCAAATTCGATGCACTACGGATGGCTCGGCTACACAGGAGAGGAGAAGAAATGTGGAAATGCAATAGCTATAGTGGTTTCAACTGTAAGGGAAATAGATAGGTGTTTCTGTGGCCGCAAATGATACTCCAGATTGGTATGTTGCCTCCGTGGTGCTAAGGTCAAGGATGTCTTAGAGCAGCTACACGACATTCTGGAGACGGGAGGGTGAACAGCCAGTGGTTGTGGTACACATCGGTACCAATGGTATAGGTTAAAAAAAAAAGATGAGGTCCTAAAAGCCAAATTCAGGGAGTTGAAAAGAAGGACCTCAAAGGTGATCGCAGGATTACTACCAGTGCCACTTTCTAGTCAGAGTGGAGATAGCAGGATATATGAGGTGAATACGTGGCTGGAAAGATGGTGCAAGGGAGGGGGTTTCAGATTCCTCCGACATTGGAACACCCGGTACTAGGGGAGGTGAGACCACTTCAAATTAGACAGAGTTACACCTGGGCAGTACTGGAACTGATGTTCTAGGGTGAATATTTACTAGTGTGGTTGGGAGGGTTAAAATAGAACGGCAGGGGAATGGGAACCTAAGCAGAGTGACAAGGGAAAGAGAAACAAGGACAGTAATAAAAGAAAGAACAGTAAAATGCAAATTCGGTAAATAGGGTAATCAAGGGTGAGAGACAAATAGGATCACAGTACAAAAAAAAGTAAGGATGATTAAAAAAGGCAAGCCTAAAGGCTTTGTGTCATAATGCATGAAGCATTCTGAATAAGCTAGACAAACTGACTGTGTAAATCGAGGTAAATGGGTATGATCTCATAGCCGTTACAGGGAGATCAAAACTGGGAACTTCATATTCAGGGATACTTTCGGAAAGAAAGGAGGGAAGGAAAAGGTGGTGGGCTGGCAGCGTTAATAAGAGATGAAATGAGGACAGTTGTAAGAAACTATCTATATTCTGATGATGAAGAATCCATCTGCATTGAGGTAAAAAATAGCAAGGGAAAGAAAGCATTGGTAGGAGTGATGTATAGACACCCAAACAGTAGCCACATTGTAGGAAAGAGTATAAATTAACGCATAATAGCAGCATATAAAAAGAATAGAGTAATAATTATGGGTGACTAATCTTCATGTTGATTGGCTTAGCTATGACAATTAATTCATAGTCTGCATTAGGGATGGTTTCCTAGAGCAACATTTCATGGAGCCAACCAAGAAACAGGTTAACTTGGATCTGGCAATGGGTAATGAGGCAGATTTATAAAATTACGACAGAGTAAAAGATCACCGAGGAAGTAGTGATCATAACTTGTTGAATTTAATATTCAGTTTGAGAGTGACAAACATGGGTCGGAAACAATTGTGTTTAACTGAAATAAAGGGAATTACAATGAAGTGAGAATAGAGTTAGCTAAAGTGGACTGGGCAGATAGATTAGCAGAAAAGACAGTAAACCAGCAGTGGCAGAAACTTAAGGAGGTCATTCATGACGGTCAGCAAAAATATATACCAGTGAGGAGGAAAGATTCCAAGAGAGGGGTAAATCAACAATGGCTAACCAAGGAAGTTCGGGAGACTATTAAGTTGAAAGATATAGCATATGAGGAGGCAAAGGTCAGTGATAGCCCCGAAGACTGGGATAAATTCAGAATCCAGCAAAGGAGGATTAAAAAGATAATGAAGAGAGAGAAAATAAACTACGAGGGCAAACTAGCGAGGAATATGAAAACTGACAATAAGAGCTTCTTTAAAGATATAAACAGGAAGCGACAAGTCAAAGTGACTATAGGCATCTGAGAAAATGAATCTGGGAAGATAGTTATGGGGAACAAGGAAATGGCAGAGGAGTTAAACAGATATTTTGCATCAGTCTTATTATTAGTACTAAAGAATATGGTGGAAGAATTAAATACCAACATCATCACTGAAGAAGTAGTGTTAGACAAACCAATGGGGCTAAAGTCCCCTGGCCCTGATGGCTTGCATCATAGGATCCTAAAAGAAGTAGCTACAGAGATAGTGGATGCATTGGTTGTAATTTTCCACAAATCCTTGGATTCTGGAGAAGTACCGGATGATTAAAAAACTGTGACACCTCTATTCAAAAAGGGGGAGAGGCAAACGAGGATAGATATAGGCCGATTAGCCTAATATCTATTGTTGGGAAAATGTTGGAATCAATTATTAAGGAAGTAATAGCAGCGCATTTGATTGATCATAATCTAATCAAGCATGGCTTCTTGATAGGAAAATCATGCCTGACTAATTTATTAGAGTTTTTCGAGGACATCTCAATCAGAGTGGACCGAGGGGAGCCAGTATATGTGTTTTATTTGGACTTCTAGAAGGCATTCGGCAAAGTAATTCACAAAAGGTTGAGTCATAAAATAAGATCCCATGGTGTTGGAGGTAGCACATTGGCAGTGATAGAGAAATCCAGTCAGGAAACAGCCTGCATATTCTTGTCTGTCTCAGACTACTGTTTAACCTGCCAGCATTTGATGAATCTTTAACTCACTATTTTGAGAGAAGCTGCTGGTCTGTTCCCATCCCAATCTATTACTGAACTCAACACCTGACCATCTTCATCCCTGGCTCCTCCTATTAACACAGGGGCTGGTTTAGCACAGTGGGCTAAATAGCTGGCTTGTAATGCAGAACAATGCGAGCAGCGCGGGTTCAATTCCCGTACCGGCCTCCCTGAACTGGCGCCGGAATGTGACGACTAGGGGCTTTTCACAGTAACTTCATTGAAGCCTACTTGTGACAATCAGCGATTATTATTACAATGGCCGGGATTCTCCTAGCCCGCGCCGGGTCAGAGAATCGCTGAAGGGGCGCGAGAATCCTGCCACGCCGCTCCGACGTCGGGCCACGGATTCTCCAATCGCGCCCTGGCAGTCTCCGCAGCACCGCATGTGGGCCACTGAAATAGGCCCCCGCGGTGATTCGCCGTGTGCGACGGGCCGAACTCCCGCTGAGTTCCGCCTGCGTTGTTCAGACCACCTGGAGCCCGGACACGTGCGCTGATGTGGACATTCTGGTGGTGGTGGGGGGAACTGATTCCGGGGGGGGCGCCTCCACAGGGTCCAGGCATGCGATCGGGGGCGTCCGATCGACGGCGGCCACGATCTGGAGGGAGCCTACCTCCTGCCGCGTGGGCCCACTATTTGGTCGCCGACATGGCGCAGAGACGGATACCACGTGCATGCGCCGGCGCGGAAATGGCCGTTGCGCACATGCGCAGACCCGCACTGGCCGTGTAGGGCCGGCTTCATCATCGGAGCGGAGCACAGCACTCTAGCGCCACTCTAGCCCCCGAAGAAGAGGAGAATTACTGGGCCTGGTGGCCCGTTGATGCCAGCGTCAACACTTGGCCGCAATATCGGTGAATCCCAGCCAATGTTTCTAATTATCTACTCCCCAAGGAACCATCTTTATATAAACAAAATTCCATTAGCCTTTATACTTTTACAATGCTTTAATTATCCGCTTTGTAACCACGTTCATCTTTAAAACAAGGAATTTAAAAACATTTCTGCAGCAGTCATATACTCACACTAACCCAGACTTTTAACCCTTACTGCACCAAATACATACATTAGATCTGAAATTCCTACATTCATCACACCTCTCCCCTTAAAAAAATGAACCAGCAATATAAAAAGATGGTTTCATTTACACAAGCCTTTCAACTTCAAAAATTAGTCATTCCTAAACACCACTAGTTACTTATCATATTACATTTTAGCATGAGTATAGTCCATTTCAGTCTTTCTTTTACAACCTCGAACGTTCCATTCTTCTCACATCTCAAAGTTGTGATAAAGCATCTTCAATCACATTTTCCCTTTCTACAAATATATAATTTTTAAGTTAAATGGTTGTAACAATAAACTCCATCTAAACAGTCTTGTATTTCAATTTTTAAACTTCTCCGATAACTTTAATGGATTATGGTCTGAATATACAATTGATGAATAATTAGCAACATAAATGTCAAAATGGTGTAACGCCAATACCAAACTCAATGTCTCCTTCTCGATGGTTGAATATTTCTTTTGATGAATATTTAGTTTCTGAGAAAAATAACTAACAGACCTTTCTGTTCTTTCTTTATCTTCCTGTAACAGTACAACATCTTTTTTTTAAAGTCACCATTGTCCCAGATGAACATAGGCTGCTTTCCCCTTTGAGGGGGAGAGCTGACTGGTGGTGATTTAACCTGAGGATCATCGCACCTCAGGTGATGTTAAGTAATGGGTTAAGAGACATTGCAATTAGTTGTCTCATTTATGTTAAGTATCCATTAATTGACACTGATATGTAAAGGGGCTTCAGGTGGCCTCTGTCAGGTGATGTATAGTGAGAGTTTTGTGCAAAGGCTGTTGGAAGGACATAAATGTGTGTTTGTGAAAAAGGAACAGAACTTTAGACTCTTCATATCACAGCAACTAAAACGTCTAACAATTGGTAGCAGAGGACGGTTGCTGTGTAAATGTGAAGGGTTGAAAGATCCAACTTTTCCAGATCAAACCAAGGAGTGAGTGAGAAAAGAAAAAAAAAGGGATATATGGCTGAACCGAGGATAAAGATGGCTGGATATGACTATCCTCCCTGATTTTCTGAAAGGGAATCGTACGACCAATGGAGAAGTGCAGTAGTTATGTGGACTAAGGTAACTGCTTTTGGAAAGAGAAAACAAGGTATGGCATTGGCTCTTTCTCTACCATATGGCAGTAAAATCCGAAACAAAGTGCTTTCTGAGCTGGAATTGGAAGAGTTAGACTCAGAAGAAGGTCTGGAGACTTTATTACATTATATGGATAAGATTTATAAGAAAGATGACTTGTTAAGTGCGCATGAAGCATGGTCGGATTTTGATAAGTTCCGGAAAATGGAGGATATCTCCATGGAAGACTATATAATGGAATTTGGCAGACTATATAAAAGACTAAAAAACACAACCTGGAATTTCCACAGTCTGTGTTGGCCTTTAAATTACTTGAAATGGAAATTAAATGAAAATCGCTTATTGTCACAAGTAGGCTTCAAATGAAGTTACTGTGAAAAGCCCCTAGTCGCCACATTCCAGCGCCTGTTCGGGGAGGCTGGTACGGAGCAACATGGATAGGCTCCTGGTTTTGACAGGAGTTCAGTTTACTGATAAGGATACCTTATTCGAACAGATGACAAAAGCTTTACAAAAGTTTCTGTGGAAACATTCGATTCCGATGGCTCTGATGACCCAAATAGGTCAGCCTGCACTAAGGCAGAATATGGAAGATGCACTACTAACAGGATGGCAAAATCGTATGGCTACGAACAGGGCTCAAGACTATAGAAGGAGACCGAAACAAGGAAATTATGAAGACAGAAACCCAGTTAGAACCTACAATAGGAAGATGAACCCCAGAAATGCACGGGGCATGATAAATCGATGTTTTCGATGTGACTCTCAATACCATTATGCTTTTAACTGTCCAACTCGTTATGATAGAGTGTTTGAAGCGACACATGACACGGAAGAGTCTGAAGAGGAAAAAGATAGTGACCAGAAAGAAGGCATTGTCCTATTGACAAGCAGTTTTACGCCGGTAATGAGGGTGTTGGTTGCAGAATCCTTCAACTGTGCTGTATTGGACAGTGGCTGCACATTTACTGTGTGTGGAATTGACTGGTTAAAATGTTACCTGGACTCTTTGAATGCTGAAAATCGTAACAAGGTTAAGGAATTTGAAAGTTCCTCAAGTTTCAGGTTTAGGGATGATAATACTCTGAATTCGCTGAAAAGAGTGGTGATCCCTTGCAATATTGCCAGAGTGAATCATTTCATTAGCACGGCAGTTGTATCAAGTGAGATACCTTTGCTTCTGAGCAGACCGTCGACGAAGAAAGCACACATGAAACTGGATATGGAACAGGATAAGGCAACAGTTTTTGGAAAGACGGTGGACTTACAATTTACACAGTCGGACACTATTGTATTCCATTACTGACAAATAATATTTCAAGTAGAGTTGTTAAGGATGTGTTAATGGCAGTTGAAAATGGGACTTTAGCTGATAAAAAGCTTGTGGTATTAAAACTGCATAGGCAATTTGCACATCGTCTCCTTGGAGGCTGAAAAATGTATTAAAGGATGCAGGGGTAAGGGATGACGACTATACTAAACTGATAGAACAGGTTAGTGACCGCTGTGAAGTTTGTAGGAAGTACAGAAGGACACCAGCACGACCGATAGTAACCCTACCTTTGGCCAGGGATTTTAAAGACATTGTGGCCATGGACCTTAAGATCTGGGATAAAGCAAATAATATATTTATTTTGCATTTTGTAGATTTAGCAACCAGATTTAGTCAATCAACGATTGTACGAAGTAAAGAAAAGAGAGTAATTCTGGATCAAATCGTGGAAAAATGGATAGGGACAGGAATGGGTCCACCGGCAAAATTCCTTACGGACAATGGGGGAGAATTTGCTAATGATGAGTTTAGGGATATGTGTGAAAACATGAATATCAGAGTTATGAATACGGCTGCAGAAAGCCCATTTAGTAATGGTGTCTGTGAAAGAAATCATGCTGTCGTCGATGACATGCTTCGGAAAATTTTGGCAGATCGACCAAATTGCAGGCTAAATTCAGCTTTAGCATGGGCAGTACATGCAAAGAATTCATTGCAGATGGTTGGGGGCTATAGTCCTTATCAATTAGTGTTTGGTAGAAATCCTAAAATTCCGTCCATTTTGGATGACCAGCCTCCAGCTTGGGAGGGGACTGCAACTAGCTCTGGTTTTGCTGAACATTTAAATGCATTACATCGCAGTAGAAAAGCTTTTTTGGAAGCAGAAGTCTCTGAAAGAATTCGCAGAGCTTTAAGACATAATGTACGGCCATCAGATGCCGTTTTTCAGTAAGGAGGCATGGTATACTATAAGAGAGACAATTCTAATGAATGGAAAGGCCCAGGGAAGATCATAGGCATAGATGGCATAACAATTATTTTGCAAAATGGTAATCAAACTGTTAGGGTACATTCATCAAGGATAATGGGTACAGATTACAAATTTTCAAACTTAGAAAGAGCAGACAGACATGACGAGGAACCAGAGTCATCTGGTACACATGTGTTACAGAACTATGAGGACCAATTAACTGATATAGACAGGGTTTCTGTGGAGTGCACTAAACGACATGTTGAGAGACAGGCTAGTCTGTGGTGTTAAGAACAAGACCATATAAAATAAATTGTTAGCAGAAGCAGAGATTATCTTAAAGAAAGCATTAGACATTGCCCAGGCTATGGAAAGTGCCAAAAGTGAGGCGATGGAACTGCAGAGCGTATCAGCAGGCGAGGTCCACCAGATGTGATGGGAAACTGCTGGTAGTTGTGATGCCAGAGGTGAAGTGGCAGAAAGTAATGAGCAAAGCCGCTTGGAGCAAAAGAGAGTGTAACGATATGGAAAATGCACTCCGAGGGGATGTAGTTTATCAAGATCTCGGAACATGAGTAAGACTACGAATACTAATAGGAGTAGAAGCCCACATGCACGTGAGATTTTGGTGGCTTCAAATAAATTAGATGAAAAAGTTATCAAAGAAGCTAAACAGCAAGAATTGCATAGTTGGAGTGAATTTGGGGTATCCACGGAAGTACCGGATAGGGGACAAAGAGCTCTACCCACAGATGGATTTGAACAGAAAAGGTTCTTCCGGATGGAACTTATAAGACAAAGGCCAGGCTTGTGGCAAGGGGATTTGAAGAAAACTTAGAAGATCAGGATTTAAGGGTAGACTCACCTACTGCAGGAAAGGTTATTTTAAAGATCTTCTTGGCTCGATTAGCCACAAAGGCATGGGAACGCAAATCTATAGATATAAAAGCTGCCTTTTTGCAGGGGCATCAGCTCCAGAGAGACATTTTTCTCTGTCCTCCTAAAGAAGCAGCTAACACAGAAGGGGTACTCTGGAAGTTGAACATATGTGTATATGGATTAAATGATGCATCTGAGAGTCTGGTATTTTTCGGTAAGGTCAGTTTTGTTAAAGTTAGGCTGTTGCCAGTTGAAATCAGATCCTGCAATGTTTTACTGGCACTATAAAGGAAATCCTTCTGGCATTTTTATGATGCATGTCGATGATTTTTTGTGGGGTGGGACTAGTGATTTTGAAGCTATTGTAATCTCTGGTTTGAGGAAAAAATTCAGGGTTGGAAGTCAGGCTTCCGGTGCATTTAAATATATTGGACTGGAAATCGGACTGACTAAGTTAGGGGCAACTTTACGTCAGCAATCTTATTTGGAAAGCATCAGCCCAATAGCAATTAGTCGTGGCCGAGTTTCACAAAAAGACGCAATGGTTTCAAAGATAGAAAAAGAGCAACTGCGGAGTTTAATTGGGCAACTGAACTGGTTAGGTAGACAGACTAGACCGGACGTGAGTTTTGATGTCTTAGAGTTGAGTACAAAAATGAATGATCCCAAAGTGGAAGACATAATAAGAGCAAATAAAGCGTTGGCCAAACTAAAAATGCAGGAGTGTGTTTTGAAGTTCCCGGTTTTAGGTGACCTTAGGCACTTGAAACTCATAGTTAATAGTGATGCGTCCTACGCAAATTTATGTGATGGGGTTTCAAGCGCAGGAGGTTTTATAATTTTCCTTTTGGGGAACAATGGTAAATGTTGCCCGCTTGTGTGGGAAACAGAAAAAATAAGGAGAGTGGTAAAATCACTTTGGTTGCTGAGACGTTAAGCCTTGTAGAGGCAGTGGATATGGCCTTTTATATAAGTATGATATTGACAGAAATTAGGGGATTAGGGGATTTGAGTAATATTGACTAGGGCAGCATGGTAGCATTGTGGATAGCACAATTGCTTCACAGCTCCAGGGTCCCAGGTTCGATTCCTGGCTTGGGTCACTGTCTGTGCGGAGTCTGCACATCCTCCCCCTGTGTGCGTGGGTTTCCTCCGGGTGTTCCGGTTTCCTCCCACAGTCCAAAGATGTGCAGGTTAGGTGGATTGGCCATGATAAATTGCCCTTAGTGTCCAAAATTGCCCTTAGTGTTGGGTGGCGTTACTGGGTTATGGGAATAGGGTGGAGGTGTTGACCTTGGGTAGGGTGCTCTTTCCAAGAGCCGGTGCAGACTCGATGGGCCGAATGGCCTACTTCTGCACTGTAAATTCTATGAGATTCTATGAGACTGTCACATTGACAATAAATCCCTGTGGGAAAATGTGCACTCTCCAAAAAGTGTCAATGAAAAGAGGTTACGGATAGACATCGCAAGTTTGAAGCAGATGTTGGACAGAGGGGAAATAACAAAAATTAAATGGGTTGACAGGAGCTATCAACTGTCAGACTGTTTTACGAAAAGAGGGGTGAGTTCACAGAAACTTTTGGATATTGTTAATGAAGGGCGCTTGTTTCTGTGACTTTTTTTTCTTTCTCGTCCAAACAAAAAAAAGGGGGGAAATCATGTGTGTGTTTCTGAGTTTCTTGAAATTTTGTTTTCACCTAATTATTATTTTTTCTCCAAGGAAGGGGAGACTGTTAAGTAATGGGTTAAGAGATATTGCAATTAGTTGTCTCATTTATGTTAAGTATCCATTAATTGACACTGATATGTAAAGGGGCTCCAGGTGGCCTCTGTCAGGTGATGTATAGTGAGAGTTTTGTGCAAAGGCTGTTGGAAGGAAATAAATGTGTGTTTGTGAAAAAGGAACAGAACTTTAGACTCTTCATATCACAGCAACTAAAACGTCTAACAGGTGAGAGGCAAGGTTGAGAAGGCGGAGCCTTCATGAATAACCTCATTCAGTGCTGGAATTGAACTCACGCTGTTAGACTCGCTGTGCATCACAAACCAGCTGTCCAGCCAACTGAGCTAAACCATCCCCCAAGTACAAAACAAACACTCACATCACTCGCATCAATTGGCACCTTCAATTCCTTGGCATAGTTAGATGTCACCAACACTGGTGTGGTGGTTAACACAGTTTTCAGATTGTCAAACACCTCCTGACATTCTGATCCGACCTTTTAAAAAATTTCTTTTTAGTTTTTCCAATTAAGGGGCAATTTAGCGTGGCCAATCTGCCCACCCTGCACATCAGTGGGTTGTGTGTGTGGGGGGGGGGAAAGAGAGACCCATGCAGGCACGGGAAGAATGGCACGGGAAGAATGTGGAAACTCCACACAGACCGTGATCCGGGGCCAGGATCGAATCCAGGTCCTCGGCAACATGAGGCAGCAGTGCTAACCACTTCACCACCGTGCTGCCCTTCCTCCTGACATTCTGAAGTCGACTGAAATTTCCTGTGTTCTTTCAGAGGTTCAAGCAGTGGAGCAGCCACACTGCTAAAATCTGGCACGAATTTCCGGTAGAAACCACTCATGCCCAGAATTCTCTGGACTTCTTTTCTCATTGATGGAATTGCGAACTCCCTAATGTGGTTAATTCTGTGCTTAAATTAAAGTTTGTTTCAACATAAACGATATCTATTAGTCAGAGTCACCACTCCTGGGGTGAAGTATTCTTTCCTCACAGTTTTACAAATAGAAAAATTGTTTGGTGTGCTAGTCCGATATCCATTTTTTTCTTTTCTTTTTTTAAATTTAGAGTATCCAATTATTTTTTCTTCCAATTAAGGGGCAATTTAGCGTGACCGATCCACCTGCACATCTTTGGGTCGTGGGGACGAAACCCATGCAGTCACAGAGGGAATGTGCAAACTCCACATGGACAGTGACCCAGGATCAGCATCGAACCTGGGACCTCGGTGCCGTGAGGCGGCAGTGCTAACCACTTCACGTGCTGCCCCTTTCGTCCGGTATCCTAACAAGCGTTGGGGTCTGGTCCAGTATCCTACACCAGTATTTAGCAAATTTTTTTGCCCGGGACCTATTTTTACCAACCCGCCATCATTCAGGGCCCACGCCGCCCAAACTTTGCGACCCACCATTTTCACTTATCTTTAATGTGACAGGCGAGCTTGCTGGTCCTCACAATCTCACTTGCTTTGTTATTCAATATTACATTTCTGATAATGGCTTCAGCTGATGATTTAAGATCTCACTGCATCCGTTTAAAATAAATCAAGAGATTTGTCCTCTAACTTGCTATGCTTAGTCTTCAAATGCCTTTGAAGTTTTGAGAGTTTTAAACTTTCATTTGCCAGTACTTCCACGTGAACTTTGTATCCTGATTTACAGTTGCACACTTAATAAACCTGTACCTCAAGTTATCATTTTTATGCTGCTTTGTTCCTGTTTTCAGCTTCTTCTTCATGAGTTACTCCCAAGAGGCCCTGGAGTTCACACCACCACTGCTGGCAGCTACAAAATGGAGGAATCTCTCTTGCCCAGAACATGTGATGTCAGTATACGGGGTGTGTGACTTGCTCTCTGCCACCACTCCAGGCAGGAAGAGTCCAGCAATTCTTTTTTAAAAATCTGCTCCTGGGTCAGCGCACTGACGTCAGGCCCTGCTGTGCTCCAGGCCTACGCACTCTGAGGGGGCAGAATGGCTGGCATTCTGAAAGTCGGCTGCAGCCTGCCATTTTAAAAATCCGGTTGCTCCATTGGGCACTTCTTCCTGCAACGCGACGCCTGGCCCCGCGATCGGGAGTGACATGATGCGTGGCCCTCGACCCTCTGATACCTGTCCGCTACCCACCCACGGGTTGCAACCCTGGGTTTGAAAATGACTGTCCTACACTTTTTCTTTTTACATACCGATGGGAGGGTGCATCGTCCATTTTTATGTTTCGTGCTAGTTTGACTTCATATTCTGTTCTCCCTATCATTATTAGTTTCTTAGTCTGCATTCACTGAATTCTTAAATGCTACCACACCTCAGGATTCCTACTTTCTTTTGACAACTTTATAAACCTTTGATCTAATACAATCTTTAACTTCATTAACCACAGTTGATTCACTTTTCCTATTGGTTTATTATGTCTTAAAAAATATATATTTGTTGTAAACCAGGTATTATTTCTTTAAATACGAGTCAGAACCTTGGCATAATAACAGTTTGCACAAACTGCCCTTTCACCACCAGAATTTCTTTAAAATCCAACTGATTAAAAGTAATTAGCATCAAATTGGCCACCATTTTCCCATCCCATTTCCTTTATGAATGAATTATTGAGCACCGCCTTGGAGGAATTAACATATTCCACTGAGCATAATGACCACTTTGTGAATACCAATGTGGATGTTGGAAATATGATGTGAAAATGTTGAGACAGGTAGTTTATGCTTGTGCCTAATAGAAGCTGTTTGGTATATGGGAGCTGCATCCTCATTTCAAGCATACTTGACTGGACCGTGTTGTGAATGCACAGATGCCGTTTTTAATGTCCAGCATTGAAAATACAACTTTTTATTCTGTGCATTGTCCATAAACCCTGAAACTGTGTTGTCGCGATTGAATCTGAACAGGTCTATACCCTACCCAGTGATGTGAAGGAACTGAATTAACCTGCATACAGCTGAACGTAAATCACTTCTGTGCTAGGGTGCTGTCAGCTGCTATTAATTCAGCTCCCTGTGGGAACTAGTAAATCCTTCAGGTTCGTATCAAATTGATGCCTGCTTGCCTGATCACTTTTCTCTCATCCTCAAAGATGCTGATTTAGCTTCTAAGCATTTCTATTTGCCTCAGTAAAAGGTGTCCTTATTGTATGAACCTGGATAGTGAGTGTCAGCAAGCTATTTAGCTGCACGGAGGGGGGACTCCAACCAACAGGCTATTGGAAATAATGACCAGTAGGGGTCACTTGAGTAACAAGGAGCTGGCTGATGTTTTCTCATCTTGCTTCGGTTTGCTAAGGATATTTAATTTCTGGCAAATCAAATATTGATGCAAAAACTTGTCTGTATGGATCAGTTACATACTCACTTTACCAAAGTAGTCTTTGGGAGATATAATATCTACTGTTTAAACAATATAATTTAAGAAACAACGGTATTTTCTAAAAAGGCAAATTTATTCAAATAATTCCCTGCTATATATTTGATCTTGAAAGGGTTGCTGATGATGAAACTCCCTGTTCGCTTCATAATGAAATGAATTCATATTGAAATGCTATGCTCTGGATCTGTGCTCAATCCATCAATTTTCTATTTTGTTCAAAATGTTCTAGGTGATGGTAGTTGGCAGAGTGTGTGCAGAGAGGACAGAAGTGTACCACCGTCTAAAACATTTTAAATACAACCTGTATCAGCACTGCCGTTCTATTGCACAGAATGATGATCACCAGGACGAAAATGTGAAAGATTCTGTCAGTAGGATCTATGAGCACCTGGAAGAACAAGCCTGGATTGAAGAGGTAAGCCTTTCCATGAAATGTGGCATGTTGTTCATTTATTCTACTGGGAAATTAAAATATAATCTGAGTAAGTAAAGCAATGAGTGAATTAATGAGATAGTGAGACCAGAGGCAGTAATTAGGTAGGCAAGTAGGTGATTAGTTGGTGAGTTTCAAGGTTTCTTTTGTTTAAACTGGGGCAGTGGTTTAAATTAGTAGCATGCTGAAGTAAATTTATAGTTTAACTAGCAAAACAACTTACTGCAACTACAAATATTTCTTGAAAGGTGTTTGTAAACCTGATACCCTAATTAGTTAAATGAAATTGTCTAAAGGTGACAGGGCCGGTGACATATTGCAGCTGTGGTATGTGGATGCTGGTGGACATGAGTGTGATTAACAGTGACCACATCTGCACCAAGCAATGCAGCAAGATGAACTTTGGCTGAGAGTGGATTATCTGGCACCTGAGCCTGCAATTGGGTCCCACCGATCGGCGGGCCGGCCTCTGTGGCTGGGGGCCTCTCCTACGCACTGGCCCCTGTAGTCCTGCGCCATGTTGCGTTGGGGCCGGCGTGTTGAAGGAGGCCACTGCGCATGCACATGTTGGCACCGGCGCCACTGCGCATGTCCTCGTTGGCACCGGCGCAACTGCGCGTGCGCAGATCCCCCGGCGCACAGTTCACACCGGGATCGGCAGTTGGAGCGGCATGAACCGCTCCAGCGCCATGCTGGCCCCCTACAGGGGCCAGAATTAGTACTGGGAGAGGCCCGTTTACGCCGTCGTAAAATGTGATGGCATTTATGACGGCGTGGACACTCTGCCGCGGGATTGGAGAATCCCACCCTGTGTTCCAGGAGGTTGTCACACCCTTTAGGTTAGGTACATTAGATTTAGTCCATAGTCCGGACAGGAGGATTTGACTGCAAATGAGGCAGTTATGGGATCCAGAAAGTAGCACTGGAGGTGCCTCAGCCCATTCACTTGTTCAAGAAGTTTGTGGTTCTGCAGCCTGTGTGGATGAGAGCAGCGACTGCAGGAAGGGTGAGCAAACTGACCACAGCACCAGGGGGGGGGGGGGGGGGGGGGGCTGGGCGTCGGAATTCAGGTGGTGGAAGTAAAAAGGAATGCATTTGTTGGAGGACAGTTGTCATGGTCCATATAGGTATCAACAACATAGGTAAGACTAAGTAAGAGTACTGCTGAGAAGGTATGAGCAGCCAGGGTCTAAATTAAAAACCAGAACCACAAATGTAATATGTAACCTGTGGTTTACTACCTGACACACAAGCAAATTGGCATACTGTAAATAACATTAGAGAGTTAGTAACGTTGCTCAAAGATTGGTATCGGAGTAATGGATACATTTCATGGGGCACTGACTGACACTAGTACTAAGGATTCTGTAGTGAGTACCCCAGGATACGGTGGAGGTTGGACACTGATATACTTTTTTGTTATAAATTTAGAATACCCAATTATTATATTTCCAATTAATGGGAAATTTAGCATGTCCAGTCCACCTACCTTGCACATCTTTGGGTTGTGGGGGCGAAACCCACGCAGACACGCGGAGAATGTGCAAACTCCACACGGACAGTGACCCAGGGCTTGGAGGACACTGATATACTTTAGGCTGAATTCGAGATATTGATTGACAAGGGAGTCATGGATTATGGGCACTGGCAGGAAAGTGGAGTTAAAGCCACATTCAGTTTGGCCATGATCTTATTGAATGGTGGACAAGGCATGAGGGGCTAAATGGTCAACTTCTGCTCCTAATTCTTATCCTCTTATGGTTGCATGATGATCTTATTGAATAGTGAAGCAAGCTCGAGTGGTCAGAACGCATATTCCTGCTACTTATGCTTTCCTTTGTACAAAGCAGCTTTAGATCATGGATGTGCAGCTGAGAACTGTAGCTTGCAATTCCTGCAGCATGTTGGAACTTCAGGACTCATTGTTTGTCTTCAAGGAGCCACATGTGTAGAGAGCTTTTTCACCTTGAAAGAGTGCAGTCCGACCATAGACACCAATGGGCAGGGGACTGGGTAGGGAGGAGCAACAACGCGTAGAAATACAATTGTTCCAGGAGGTTCTATTGTTGGGGTCAGACAACCATTCCTGTAACCGTTCAAGCGACTTTCATGCTATGTTGCTTCTCTGGTATGAGGTTAAAGGAGATCACAGAGGGTATGCTGAATATGCTACAAGGGAAAGGGAGTGAACCAGAAGTTGTGGTACACATCAATACCAACTACATAGCAAGAGCAAGTTCTACAGTCCTTTGGAATAGGTTTTCAGGAGCTAGGGCTAGGATTACAGTAATCACTGGATTAGTCCCAGCGTCACTCATTGGCAAGAGTCAAAGTAGGAAGATAGGAAGGGGCAATGCATGACCGAGCATGGTGCAGGAGGGAGGACTTCATACTCTTGAGCCTTTGGGCACAGATCTGGGACAGGAAGTGCTTATTCAAAAAGGAACAGAATTTGGATATGTGTTCCCATGGCGAAATCCACTGGTGTGGTTGGGAGCATTTTTGCTAAATTGGCAGGTAGATGGGGACAAGCATATGTAAGTAGAAAATAGGAATAATTTGCGTAAAATGATTGTTGGATATTTTTGGAGAAAGAAATAGTGCAGTATCAGACAGGAGCAGACTTAATACGACTATGAGGAATACAAAGACAGGCTTTGAATGCACTTAGAACATAGAACATACAGGAGGAGGCCATTCGGCCCATCAAATTTGCACCGACCCACTTAAGCCCTTATTTCCACCCTATCCCCGTAACCCAATAACCCCTCCTAACCTTTTTGGTCACTAAGGGCAATTTAACATGGCCAATCCACCTACCCTGCACGTCTTTGGACTGTGGGAGGAAACCGGAGCACCCGGAGGAAACCCACACAGACACGGGGAGAACATGCAGACTCCGGACAGACAGTGACCCAGCGGGGAATCGAACCTGGGACCCCGGCGCTGTGAAGCCACAGTGGTATCCACTTATGCTACCTTGCTGCCCACTTGTTGTAAATGCACAAAGTGTGGTGAATACGTTTGGTGAGTTATAAGTGTGAATATCCTTGTGGGAACATGATGTTGTGGCAATAACGTAAACATAGATTAAAAATGGTGATAAAAACAGAAATTGCTGGATAAACTGAGCAGGTCTGGGATCATCTGTGCAGAGGGGAACCGAGTTCACCTTTCAAAACTGTGGTTGAGTGCCATTTTAAGGAGGCCAATTCTCGGAGAGTCATGTGACGAGGGCCATTCGCGCTGAAGCGGGCAAATCCTTGGGCTGAGCATGGGTTTTATCGTTGGTTAGGAGTTTGGAGTTGTGGAGTAAGGTAGCCTTTATCTCACTCTCTGTAAATAGTTATTATCAGAACAAACCGTTTATTTGTTGATCTACTTGGCGGGCGTCAGTCTTTCAAGATACTACATTTGGCGACGAGGACCAAATGAGGCAAACTCATTCAGCAGTCTGGGAGCGTCTCAAAATGCCTTTTTCTGGGAAACTTGAGCCATTCAATCCTAACACGGAGCAGTGGGTGCTACATGTTGAATGCCCGCGTTATTCCTTTAAGGCCAATGACATTGTGGGGGGCGGGGGGGGGGGGGTGGTGGTGGTGAGGAAGAGCAGCAAAGGGTAATCCTATTGACAGCCTCCGAGGCCCCAACCTATAACTTAATTTGGAGTCTGACTTCTCCATATGCCCTCGAATCCAAAGCTTTTGAGGAGCTTGCGGAATTAGTCAAGGGACATTATCATCCAAATCCCTCAATAATGATGCAACAATACAAATTTAATTCAATGACAAGAGCCTGAGAGGAAACTATAGCGATGTTTGTGCCATGCCTAAAACAAATAGTATTGCAAGTGCGGGAGTGCACTCAACGACATGTTGAGAGACAGGCTAGTCTGTGGTGTTAAGAACAAGACCATATAAAATAAATTGTTAGCAGAAGCAGAGATTATCTTAAAGAAAGCATTAGACATTGCCCAGGCTATGGAAAGTGCCAAAAGTGAGGCGATGGAACTGCAGAGCGTATCAGCAGGCGAGGTCCACCAGATGTGATGGGAAGCTGCTGGTAGTTGTGATGCCAGAGGTGAAGTGGCAGAAAGTAATGAGCAAAGCCCCTTGGAGCAAAAGAGAGTGCAACGATATGGAAAATGCACTCCGAGGAGAGATGTAAATTCAGGGAAGCTACATGCTATGCCTGCAATAGAAGGGGGTACATTAGGAGGAAGTGGAAAGCTCGGCAGAGCCTGCAGGGGGCCAGCAAAAATAAATCTGACTTCAGTGCACAATATTGAGAATAACCCTAAAAACAGACCTGAAGTATACAGTTTAAACAATGTTAATATGGACAAGATGGTCCCAATTACAATTGTGTTAATGGTAAACAGTCAGCCACTTAGAATGGAGGTGGACACAGGTACCTCCGCTACAGTTGTAAGTGAGCAAATGTATCATTATTTATAAGGTGGGGTCCTGCCCCTGAAGTTAAGAAGCACAATGGCCAGGCTAGCCACGTATACTGGGACACTTAAAGGATCCTGGGAACAACCACAATGCCTGTGAGCTACCGGGATCCTGGACCAGTCAACTGCCTCCAATAATAATGGGGAGCCAAGGGCCAAGTCTGATGGGCCAAAATTGGCTTCGCCAAATTAGATTAAATTGGCTAGAAATTTTCAAAATTAACAAAGCATGACATCTTAAAAAATACCAGACGTTTGTCATGATGTGTTAGCCAAGATGTGGAGATGCCAGTGTTGGACTCGGTTGGGCATAGTAAGAAGCCTTACAACACCAGAGGACTTCACCTGTGAAAGGAGATGCGCCCCGAAAGCTAGTGATTCGAAACAAACCTGTTGTGTTAGGGAAGATACGGGGCGTGAAAGAAAATATTTGTGTGGATCCTTTTTCACAGATACCCAAACTATCCCCTATGCCTTATATGAGAAGGTTAAGTCTGAACTCAAGCGGCTAACAGAATTAGGAATCTTCAAGCCTATACAATCTTCAGAGAGGGCAGCTCCCATCGTGCCAGTGGTTAAGCCAGATGGAACCACTACAAATTAACTGTGAATTGGGCGATAAAGTTGGACCGATACCCAGTACCAAGAATTGAAGGTTTATACTAAGTTAGCAGGAGGTTTAAATTACACTAAACTTGATATGAACTATGCGTACCAGCAATTAGAATTAGACAAGTCTTCTAGAGAATTTATTACTATAAATGTCAATCGAGGCCTATACCAGTATACCCGGCTACCCTTTAGAGTCTCATCGGTGTGTGCAATTTTCCAGCGTATGAAAGCTGACTACGGGACCCTGCAATTGCACCCTTTCCACCAGCGGGTCCGCCTTGTGGAGGCGGACGTGCCTACGGAGCAGGACTGGTCCTGGAACTGCGAGCCAGGTCGGGAGCGACACCCCGGATGTGGACTTCCTGGGGAAGGCAAAAAGACGTTCATGGGGTGTGTTAGTAGCGGTGCACAGCAGTGACCGAATGGAGTGGAGTGCATCAGGGAGGACCTCCTGCCAGCGAGAGGCTGGGAGGCTCCTGGACCGTAGGGCCAGTTGAACGGCCCTCCATACTGTCCCATTCTCCCTCTCTACTTGCACGTTTCCCCGGGGGTTATAGCTGGTCATCCTGCTGGAGGCGATACCCCTGCTGAGCAGGAACTGACGCAGCTCATCGCTCATGAATCAGGATCCCCTGTCACTGTGGATGTAGGCGGGAAAACCGAACAGCGCGAAAATAGTGTTTAGGGCTTTGAAGACGGTGGCAGACATCATGTCGGGGCATGGGATGGTGAAGGGGAACCTGGAGTACTCATCGACCGCACTGAAAATATACGTGTTTCGGTCAGTGGAGGGGAGAGGCCCTTTGAAATCCCCGCTGAGGCGTTCAAAGGGGCGGGGGGCCTTCAACAGGCGCGCACGGTCCGGCCGGTAGAAGTGCGGCTTGCACTTCGTACAGACCTGGCAGTCCCTGGTGACTGTCCATACTTCCTCGATGGAGTAGGGCAGGTTGCGGGCCTTTATGAAATGGTACAACCATGTGACTCCCGGGTGACAAAGGCTGTCGTGCAGGGTCCGGAGTCGGTCTACCTGTGCGCTGGCACATGTACCTTGGGATAGGGCGTCTGGGGGCTCGTTGAGTTGCTGGGGGCGATACAAAATCTCGTAATTATAGGTGGAGAGCTCGATCCTCCACCGCAAGATTTTATCGTTTTTGATCTTGCCCCGCTGTGTGTTATTGAACATGAATGTTACCGACCGTTGGTCAGTGAGGAGAGTGAATCTCCTGCCGGCCAGGAAATGCCTCCAATGCCTCACAGCTTCAACGATAGCTTGGGCCTCTTTTTTGATGGATGAGTGCCGAATTTCTGAGGCATGAAGGGTGCGGGAAAAGAATGCCACGGGTCTGCTTGCCTGATTGAGGGTGGCGGCTAGGGCGACGTATGATGCGTCGCTCTCCACTTGAAAGGGCAGTGTCTCGTCTACTGCGTGCATCCCGGCCTTGGCAATATCGGCTCTGATAAGGGCGAAGGCTTACTGTGCCTCGGCCGTCAGGGGAAAATGGGTGGACTGAATGAGTGGGCGGGCCTTGTCTGCATAGTTTGGGACCCACTGGGCGTAGTACGAGAAGAACCCCAGGCAGCGTTTGAGGGCCTTGGGGCAGTGGGGGAGGGGAAGCTCCATGAGGGGGCGCATGCGGTCAGGATCGGTCCCCAGTATTCCGTTCTGGACCACATAACCGAGTATGGCTAAGCGGGTTGTGCTAAACACGCACTTCTCCTTGTTGTAGGTGAGTTTGAGGAGAGTGGCGGTGTGGAGAAATTTGGCAAGGTTGGCATCGTGGTCCTGCTGGTCATGGCCGCAGATGGTGACGTTGTCTAGGTACGGGAAGATGGCCCGCAAACCGTACCGGTCGACCATTCGGTCCATCTCCCTTTGGAAGACCGAGACCCCGTTAGTGACGCCGAAGGGAACCCTGAGGAAGTGATAGAGCCGAAATGGCGGCGCCCATGGGCCGCACGTTGCGGGGCTTGGACAAGATGGCAGTGGACTGAGGGGGAGAAGATGGCGGTGCCCACTGGCAGTGCGTGGTCCGGGAGGTGAAGATGGCGGCGCCCACTGAGTGGTCCCCGCCGTGTGTAGTCCGGGGATTGTGTGTAGACTAGGGGGATGGGGGCGATAGCGGCAACTGCGTGGGCCTGGCACACCGAAGTGCCCCTTTTTGCCGCAAGCCTTGCAAAGGGCATCGCGGGCCGGGCAGCGTTGGCGAGGGTGCTTCTGCTGGCCGCAGAAGTAACATCGGGGATCCTCGGGGTGGGCGGGCTGGCATGTGGCGCAGGCGTACTGGCTCGGTAAGGCCCCCGCTGCAGCAGCCATCTGTGGGGTCCACGAGGGGTAGGAGGGGTGGGCCGCGCGGCTGGTGGGGTAGGCTTGAATGTTACGTGAGGCAACCGTCATGGAGAGCGCTAGCTTCTTTGTTTCAGCTAGGTCGAGCGTGGCCCCTTCTAACAGTCTTTGGCGTATGAGGTCCAACCCAATTCCCGTTACGAATGCATAAGAAGGTTGGAATGTTCCGTGGCCGTAACGGCCTGACAGTCACAGTCCCGGACGAGTGGGATTAGGGCCCGCCAGAAGTCTTCTATGGACTCACCAGGGAGTTGAGAGCGAGTGGCAAGTATGTGCCTGGCGAAGAGCGTGTTCGTTTTCTGTGCGTAGTTTTCTTTGAGAAGCGCCATGGCATCGGCATAGTTCGGGGCATCCTGGATCAGCGGAAACACGTTGGAGCTCAACCTTGAGTATGCAATCTGTATCTTCTGAGCCTCCGGAATAGGGGTGGTCGCTGAGTTGATGCACTCCTCGAAGCAAGCTAGCCAGTGATTAAAGTCCTTTTTGGCGTCGCTTGATTGCAGATCCAGCTGCAGGCGATCTGGTTTGATTCGGAGGTCCATCTTTTAGAAAATCTTAGAGCAATAAATTGAGGCACGATCAATTGAAAAAAGACTAGAGTTGGATACAACTGAGGTTTTATTGCTCTAAGATGTGTGGTCTCCCACAGCAGCTGGTGAAATGGCTGCTGAATGGAGGACACGCATATTTATACTCGGCCTACTGGGTGGAGCCAGCAGGCAGGGACTACCAACATACTTGTAGTACAGATACTACCATACATCACCTTATAGAGATGCAACAGTGGTTTACCACACCTACCAATCAGTTCAGACCCTCTGCTATTTCCTCCAACCCGATTGGGCCCCCTAGCCCTTCTACCAACCCCCCGTCCACCTTCGGGAACTTCAGCCGCCTTAAAAAGTGCCTCATCCCCGCCGGCCCAGCTGGGGGTTCCGACTCATACAACCTGCTGTAAAACTCCTTGAACGCCTTATTAACCCCTGATGAATCTCTGACCAGGTACCCGTCCCCGTCCTTTACTTTCCCTATCTCCCTGGCTGCCTCCCTCTTTCTGAGCTGCTGTGCTAGCATTCTGCTGGCCTTCTCTCCATGTTCATAAATCGCCCCCCTCGCCTTCCTCATCTGCTCCACCGCCTTCCCTGTAGTTTCATGACCCCTTTTAGCCCTCTTTATTGTGCGTGTGAGATTTGTCCTACTTTCCCGATATTCCTCCAAAGCTTCATCAGTTTTAAGTCGCCTAGATCTTATGTATGCTTCATTTTTCATTTTAGCTAGTCTCACAATTCCACCCGTCATCCATGGTTCACTAATCTTGCCATTTCTATCCCTCATTTTCGCAGGGACATGTCTGTCCTGCACTCTAATCAACCTTTCCTTAAAAAACTCCCACATTTCAAATGTGGATTTACCCTTAAACAGCTGCTCCCAATCCAAATTCCCTAGCTCCTGCCGAATTTTGTTATACTTGGCCTTTCCCCCAATTTAGCACTCTTCCTTTAGGACCACTCTCGTCTTTGTCCATGAGTATTCTAAAACTTACGGAATTGTGATCGCTATTCCCAAAGTAATCACCGACTGAAACTTCAACCACCTGGCCGGGATCATTTCCCCAATACCAGGTCCAGTATGGCCCCTTCCCGAGTTGGTCTATTTACATACTGCTCTAAAAAACTCTCCTGGAGGCTCCTTACAAATTCTTCTCCATCTAGGCCTCCAACACTACATGAGTCCCATTCAATGTTGGGGAAGTTAAAATCTCCCATCACAACCACGCTATTGCTCCTACATTTTTCTATAATCTGTCTACATATTTGTACCTCTACTTCACGCTCGCTTTTGGGAGGCCTGTAGTAAAGTCCCAACAATGTTACTGCACCCTTCCTATTTCTTAGCTCTACCCATATTGCCTCAGTGCTCAAATTCTCCATCGTGCCCTCCTTAATCACAGCTGCGATATCATCTCTGACCAGTAATGCAACTCCTCCACCCCTTTTACCTCCCTCTCTATCCCTCCTGAAGCATCTATACCCTGGGATATTTAGTTGCCAGTCTTGCCCTTCCCTCAACCAAGTCTCAGTAATACCAATAACATCATATTCCCAGATACTAATCCAAGCCCTAAATTCATCTGCCTTACCTGCTACACTTCTCTCATTGAAACAAATGCACCTCAGACCATCTGACCCTTTGCGTTCATCATCTTTTCCCTGTCTACTCTTCCCCTTAGTCACATTGAGTTTATTATCTAGTACCTTACTGGCTTTAGTTGTTGCCTCTTTACTGACCTCTAACTTCCTAATCTGGTTCCCATCCCCTGCCACATTAGTTTTGTCTCCAATTTCCACATCTTGGGTGGATTCTCCGATATCGGCGCGATGTCCGCCGACCGACGCCAAAAACGGTGCGAATCAGTCCGGCATCGCGCCGCCCCAAAGGTGCGGAAGTCTCCGCATCCTGAGCGGCCGAGCCCTCACCTTGAGGGGCTAGGCCCGCGCCGGACTGATTTCCGCCCCGCCAGCTGGCGGGAAAGGCCTTTGGTGCCCCGCCAGCTGGTGCAAAACTGACTTTGCTGGGCAGCGCATGCGCAGGAGCGTCAGAGGCTGCTCACGGCATCCCCGCGCATGCGCAATGGAGGGGGTCTCTTCCGCCTCCATGGTGGAGACTATGGCGAAGGCGGAAGGAAAAGAGTGCCCCCACGGCACAGGCCTGCCCGCGGATCGGTGGGCCCCGATCGCGGGCCAGGCCACCGTGGGGGCACCCCCCGGGGCCAGATTGCCCCGGCTGGCGTGGGTTGACAGCGGCGTGACTTCAGCCCATCACGGGCCGGAGAATCGCAGGGGGGGGCCCGCCAACCGGCGCGGCGCGTTTTCCACCCCCGCCAAATATCCGGTGCCGGAGAATTCGGCAACCGGCGGGGGCGAGATTCACGCCAGCCCCCGGCGATTCTCCGACCCGGCGGGGGGGGGGGGGGGGGTCGGAGAATCCCGCCCCTGGTCTCCAATTGCCAACAAATTCAGCTAAAACTAAGAACAAAGAAAACCCCTTCCCTCTGGAAAGTGCTAAGCACCGACTTATCCTTCTCGAGGTTTTTATTTCATGCCGTAGCCCTCTCTAAGCATAATCAAATCACAGTTGGAACTTAACGAACCCCCATATATACAAACACTTTTGTCCAGTGTCAATCTAACTATAGGTTTTACACTTCCAGACACCTGCCTCTTGTTACCCACTTATAATTTGCATTCTAGAAGAAGTGGGAGGCAGTGCTATGGTGGCAATGTCACTGGACAAAAATGAAATAACCACTAGATAAGCTACTTTCATTGTGATATTTATTGTAGGATATAGTCACCATGACCCCTGGAAACACTTTCCTTCTTCAAAATAATGCCTTGGGATCTAGGTGGAGCTTGAGTTTTGAACACCATAAAAACAGTTTAAATAGCATTCATGAGCTATGAGAGTAAAGACATGCAGAAGGAGTGAAAAAGGAAGCAGCAGAAACATGTTTGTAAGCTTGGAAAGTCAATAGCAGGTAGCAAAGCACAGCTTCAGTTATTTGACATTTTCAAAACAAAAATCAGAATATATTGCTTCAAGAGCAATAACGAACAATGCAATAGATCCATGCATTGCTCTGAAAAATCATTTTTTATAACACTGATTGCATTTTGTATCCAACAGCTGTTGTTCCACAGCTCCCTGGCCATACATATGATATTGAATGTAACCATTATCGCTTATGATTATCTTAGAAGACATAACTTCCACAATTACACCATCTGTTAAACTTCCTCTTTCCCTGTGCTCAACTCTTAGTACTGTGTTTGTTGGAACAGTGCCATAAATTTGCATTTCCCTCATGCATCAGGGTTTTCTCTTCTAATTGTGTTTTGAGAGGCAGAATTGCCACTACTGCAAGGTATCTCGCAGAGCAGTTTAAATGGACATCATAACCAACTAGTGAAATGATAATTGCAGTTGGGGCTCCAACCGTAGAAATGTGGCTGCTACATTGCTAATGCTTGCATTTTGTAGGTTTAGTGTATGATGAAGTAATGTTTGCTGGTGAGGTGAACTGTGCATGAAGCAAACCTACTCAAAATTCCCGAAAAGGACATTACACCTGTGATTTGTTGACTGTTTTTGCGGCAGTGTTTTCTCACTTGATGCCACAGTGCTGCACAAGAATGGGGGTTCAGAACTGTTATGGTACTTAGTTGATGCGAAGAGAAAGGTTATGGAGGTGCTCACACTCTGGATTCTTGTAATCACGGAGAGGATTACTTAGGGTGTTGCACACACAATCAAGATGGTGATCTGCTCAATGCCTACGCAAACACTCTGCTAACATCACTACACATCATGTGGTGCAGAACCAGCAAGAATGTATTCCCAGATACATAACATCCCTCCCTCTTTACTTCATTAGAGCAACGACAATAATTAACATTTATTCATCAGACCTCCTGAAATGTTATTGCTATACATATGTACTGTTATGACTCCTTATAGGGACAGAGCTGTGTAACATCCACTTCTGCTCCTACACACCTGAGAATGAACTTTTCGGGTGACTATGGGGTAGAGGTCCCTCCTAATTGGAGGAGCTCCCCACAGAATATAAACTCTGACCTGGAAGCAGTTCAGGGAAGGAGACCCTGCGGGGGGTGAAGTGTGGAGAGGAGTAATTATTGTGATTAATGTGGAATAAAGTGAGTTGTGTCCTGTCAGCCTGACCTCTCGTGGAGTCTTTACCTCCGTCTACAACATCTACAATTCAATAAGACAATCGCTGAGGTGGATATCTATTCCTTTTTTTGTAGAATTCCAACTTTATGGAACTCGGCTACTTGCAACCTCAGAAGTGTCCTCATTCCTTTCTGTAGATGGTACTTCTTGAGTAGTTATTTCAGTATCTTTCACTGTAGGCATTGAAACATCCTCAGAAACAGAATCGGAACTTGTCCCTATCTCTTGTCTCCGTTCCAAAGTAAAGCTCTCCAGATCTTCTAAAAGTAGAACCTCTTCAGAAGTTTCTGCGAACTCACTCCTTGCAATGAGTAACTGATCAGCATGACGTCACCAAACTCTTTCATCATCCGTCTGTACGGTGTATGACATTGGACCTGTCTTTGCTAGAATCATAGCTGGTACCGTTTCTCGTTGGTGGTGTAATTCGTAGTTAACACTGTCTCTCCTTGGTTGAATACTCACGTTTTCTCCCTCCTAGCAATTTATGTTTGTTGTTGGCATTTGAAAATCTCTGAAGTATGTTTGTTGTTTCCTCTTAAACAACAGTAGAACTTTGAGTGGTTGCATGTACAATTTTCCAGTAAGATATTAGAAATTTGTTTACTCTTCTTGAAATGTCCCCTGGTCCTTTGATGCTTTGATAGAATGCTTTAATGATTGCACAAAACGGTTACCCGATCTATTGGTTACTGGATGTTATGGAGCTTACTTGATAGGCTGTATACCGTTCCCTTTCAAATAGTCCTCAACCTCCTTTGAAGTGAACTGCGTACCCTCATCACTGACAATCTACTCCAGTGTTCCAAATCTTGTGAATATTTTGTTAAGTTTCTCAGTGGTCTCCTCAGTCATCGTTGACTTCATGATCGCGACTTCTGCACATTTTGTGTGCGCTTCCACAATCACCAAGAACATGCGACCCTCTAGAGGACCAATATAATCGATGTGTATTCTCTGCCATGGCTGAGTCAGCCATTCCCACAGATATAATAGTTGTAGTGGTGGAGTGTTCCTTAGTTTTGCACAAGATTGGCATTGCCCAAGGACAGCACGGTAGCACAGTGGGTTAGCCCTGCTACCTCACGGTGCCGAGGTCCCGGATTCGACCCCAGCTCTGGGTCACTATCCGTGTGGAGTTTGCACATTCTCCCGGTGTTTGCGTGGGTTTCGCCCCCACAACCCAAAGATGTGCAGGCTAGGTGGATTGGCCACGCTAAATTGCTCCTTAATTGGAAAAAATTAATTGGGTACTCTAAATTTTAAAAAAAGATTGGCATTGCCCAACTTTCTTTTCAATTTGAGCTTCTAATCCTGGCCACCAAAAATAACTGCGTGCCAATTCCTTCATCCTTACTACACTGGAATGTCTCTTCTGTAGTTGGTCAAGGACTCTACTATGCAAGCACAGAGGAATAATCATAAGGTTGTCCCATAATAAAACTTCATTCTGTACTGTGAAGTCAAGTCTTTGTATGATGTAGAGCTTGAGGTCTGAATTTTCCTGTGAATGTCTTGACAATGTTCCTTTTTGGACTAAGTCCATCACCTTCCCCATCACTGGATCAGTTCTTGTTTATCTTTGAACTGGAAATGAAGTCACAGGTACGCTATTCATGAGCGAGAAATACAAAATATTGACAAAATTATCTTTTGGGTGATGCTTGACTTGTAACGTCAATCGTGCATGCAGCTTCGACTTGCAATACTGAACATTGCAACTGTGTGCCCAACCGTCTTCAGCTGTTTGATCAATGAACTTCCTTCCAACATAAGGTCAGAAGAGGGGACGTTCGCTAATGACTGCACAATGTTCAGCAGTATTTGCAACACCTCAGATACTGAAGCAGTTAATTTCCAAATGCAGCAAGACCTGGACAATATCCAGGCTTGGGCTGATAAGTGGCAAGTAACATTCACATCACACAAGTGCCAGACAATGACCATCTCCAATAAGGGAGGATCTAACCATCGCTCTTGACATTCAATGGCATTACCATCACTGAATCCACCAGTATCAACCTGCTGGGCGTTACCATTGATCAGAAACTGAACTGAACTAGTCAGTAAATACTTTGGTACCAGAGCAGATCAAAAGTTAGGAATCCTGCTGCATGTAACTCACCTCCTGACCACCCCCCCCCCCCCACCACCCCCCCCCCCCCCCCCCCCACCCCAAAAGGCTGTCCACCATCTACATGGTACAAGTCAAGAGTGTGTTGGAATACTCTGCACCTGCCTGGATGAGTGCAACTCCAACAACATTCAAGAGGTTTGACACTATCCAGGACAAAACAACCCACTTGATTCCTACCCCTTCCACAAACATTCAAACCCTCTACCACCGACGAACAGTGGCAGCCATGAGCACTATCTGCAAGATACATTGCGGGAACCCACCAAGGTTCCTGAGACAACACCTTCCAGACCCACGTCCACTACCATCTAGAAGACGAGAGCAGCAGATACCTGAGAACATCATCACCAGGACGTTCCCCTCCATGTCACTCACCATCTTGACTTGGAAATATATTGCCATCCCTTCATTTTTGCTGGGTCAAAATCCTGGAACTCCCTCCCTAACAGCACTTCGATGTACCTACACCCCAGGGACTGTAACGGTTAAAGAATGGAGCTCACCGTCACCTTCTGAAGAGCAACTAGGGATGGGTAATAAATGCTAGCCTCACGAGCAACGTCCACATCCCGTAAATTATTATCTTTTAAAATTTCTAATGATTTATGGCTTGAGGTGAGAATGAGTCTTCAGTAACATTTAGCTAGGTGCAGCTCTGAAAATGGATTAAAAGGTTAAGTCTAATTAGGAAATTGCCACTTTGGGTAAGCTCAAATATAATCAAAAGATTTGTATTTGTTCAGTCAGAAGTCAGAATATTCTGAGGATGAATCAAGATGGAACATTGAGTTTTTAAAATGATAATCCAGAATATCGGGAATTTAGTATCGGGAACATTTGTTTTTCTTGCTAAGAGAGAAGATACTGTGATAGACCACATTTGTTGTGCATGGTTCATCAGATATCACAATCAATTAAAATTCATTCACAAAAAAGCTTTTAAAAAAGAACAATAATTCCTGCTGCACAATAGAACTTGGGCATCTGTAGGATAGTTCATAGAACATAGAACAATACAGCGCAGTACAGGCCCTTCGGCCCACGATGTTGCACCGAAACAAAAGCCATCTAACCTACACTATGCCATTATCATCCATATGTTTATCCAATAAACTTTTAAATGCCCTCAATGTTGGCGAGTTCACTACTGTAGCAGGTAGGGCATTCCACGGCCTCACTACTCTTTGCGTAAAGAACCTACCTCTGACCTCTGTCCTATATCTATTACCCCTCAGTTTAAAGTTATGTCCCCTCGTGCCAGCCATATCCATCCGCGGGAGAAGGCTCTCACTGTCCACCCTATCCAACCCCCTGATCATTTTGTATGCCTCTATTAAGTCTCCTCTTAACCTTCTTCTCTCCAACGAAAACAACCTCAAGTCCATCAGCCTTTCCTCATAAGATTTTCCCTCCATACCAGGCAACATCCTGGTAAATCTCCTCTGCACCCGCTCCAAAGCCTCCACGTCCTTCCTATAATGCGGTGACCAGAACTGTACGCAATACTCCAAATGCGGCCGTACCAGAGTTCTGTACAGCTGCAACATGACCTCCCGACTCCGGAACTCAATCCCTCTACCAATAAAGGCCAACACTCCATAGGCCTTCTTCACAACCCTATCAACCTGGGTGGCAACTTTCAGGGATCTATGTACATGGACACCTAGATCCCTCTGCTCATCCACACTTTCAAGAACTTTACCATTAGCCAAATATTCCGCATTCCTGTTATTCCTTCCAAAGTGAATCACCTTACACTTCTCTACATTAAACTCCATTTGCACCTCTCAGCCCAGCTCTGCAGCTTATCTATATCCCTCTGTAACTTGCTACATCCTTCCACACTATCGATAACACCACCGACTTTAGTATCGTCTGCAAATTTACTCACCCACCCTTCTGCGCCTTCCTCTAGGTCATTGATAAAAATGACAAACAGCAACGGCCCCAGAACAGATCCTTGTGGTACTCCACTTGTGACTGTATTCCATTCTGAACATTTCCCATCAACCACCACCCTCTGTCTTCTTTCAGCTAGCCAATTTCTGATCCACATCTCTAAATCACCCTCAATCCCCAGCCTCCGTATTTTTTGCAATAGCCTACCGTGGGGAACCTTATCAAACGCTTTGCTGAAATCCATATACACCACATCAACTGCTCTACCCTCGTCTACCTGTTCAGTCACCTTCTCAAAGAACTCAATAAGGTTTGTGAGGCATGACCTACCCTTCACAAAGCCATGCTGACTATCCCTGATCATATTATTCCTATCTAGATGATTATAAATCTTGTCTCTTATAATCCCCTCCAAGACTTTACCCACTACAGACGTGAGGCTCACCGGTCTATAGTTGCCGGGGTTGTCTCTGCTCCCCTTTTTGAACAAAGGGACCACATTTGCTGTCCTCCAGTCCTCTGGCACTATTCCTGTAGCCAATGATGACATAAAAATCAAAGCCAAAGGTCCAGCAATCTCTTCCCTGGCCTCCCATAGAATCCTAGGATAAATCCCATCAGGTTCCGGGGACTTATCTATTTTCAGCCTGTCCAGAATTGCCAACACCTCTTCCCTACGTACCTCAATGCCATCTATTCTATTAGCCTGGGGCTCAGCATTCTCCTCCACAACATTATCTTTTTCCTGAGTGAATACTGACGAAAAATATTCATTTAGTATCTCGCCTATCTCTTCAGACTCCACACACAATTTCCCATCCCTGTCCTTGACTGGTCCTACTCTTTCCCTAGTCATTCGCTTATTCCTGACATACCTATAGAAAGCTTTTGTGTTTTCCTTGATCCTTCCTGCCAAATACTTCTCATGTCCCCTCCTTGCTCGTCTTAGCTCTCTCTTTAGATCCTTCCTCGCTACCTTGTAACTATCCATCGCCCCAACCGAAACTTCACACTTCATCTTCATATAGGCCTCCTTCTTCCTCTTAACAAGAGATTCCACTTCCTTGGTAAACCACGGTGCCCTCGCTCGACGCCTTCCTCCCTGTCTGACCGGTACATACTTATCAAGAACACGCAGTAGCTGATCCTTGAACAAGCCCCACTTATCCAGTGTGCCCAACACTTGCAGCCTACTTCTCCACCTTATCCCCCCCAAGTCACGTCTAATGGCATCATAATTGCCCTTCCCCCAGCTATAACTCTTGCCCTGCGGTGTATACTTATCCCTTTCCATCATTAACGTAAACGTCACCGAATTGTGGTCACTGTCCCCAAAGTGCTCTCCTACCTCCAAATCCAACACCTGGCCTGGTTCATTACCCAAAACCAAATCCAACGTGGCCTCGCCTCTTGTTGGCCTGTCAACATATTGTTTCAGGAAACCCTCCTGCACACACTGTACAAAAAACGACCCATCTATTGTACTCAAACTATATCTTTTCCAGTCAATATTTGGAAAGTTAAAGTCTCCCATAATAACTACCCTGTTACTTTCGCTCATATCCAGAATCATCTTCGCCATCCTTTCCTCTACATCCCTAGAACTATTAGGAGGCCTATAAAAAACTCCCAACAGGGTGACCTCTCCTTTCCTGTTTCTAACTTCAGCCCATACTACCTCGGAAGATGAGTCCCCATCTAGCATCCTCTCCGCCACCGTAATACTGCTCTTGACTAGCAGCGCCACACCTCCCCCTCTTTTGCCTCCTTCTCTGAGCTTACTAAAACACCTAAACCCCGGAACCTGCAACATCCATTCCTGTCCCTGCTCTATCCATGTCTCCGAAATGGCCACAACATCGAAGTCCCAGGTACCAACCCACGCTGCCAGTTCCCCTACCTTGTTTCGTATACTCCTGGCATTGAAGTAGACACACTTCAAACCACCTACCTGAACACTGGCCCCCTCCTGCGACGTCAAATCTGTGCTCCTGACCTCTATACTCTCATTCTCCCTTACCCTAAAACTACAATCCAGGTTCCCATGCCCCTGCTGCATTAGTTTAAACCCCCCCTAAGAGCACTAACAAATCTCCCCCCCAGGATATTTGTGCCCCTCAGGTTCAGATGTAGACCATCCTGTCTGTAGAGGTCCCACCTTCCCCAGAAAGAGCCCCAGTTATCCAAAAATCTGAATCCCACCCGCCTGCACCATCCCTGTAGCCACGTGTTTAAATGCTCTCTCTCCCTATTCCTCATCTCACTATCACGTGGCACGGGCAACAACCCAGAGATAACAACTCTGTTTGTTCTAGTTCTGAGCTTCCATCCTAGCTCCCTGAAAGCCTGCCTGACATCCTTGTCCCCTTTCCTACCTATGTCGTTGGTGCCAATGTGGACCACGACTTGGGGCTGCTCCCCCTAAGGACCCAGAAAACACGATCCGAGACATCACGTACCCTTGCACCTGGGAGGCAACATACCAAACGTGAGTCTCTCACGCTCCCACAAAATCTCCTATCTGTGCCCCTGACTATAGAGTCCCCAATTACTAATGCTCTGCTCCTCTCCCCCCTTCCCTTCTGAGCAACAGGGACAGACTCCGTGCCAGAGGCCCGTACCCCATGGCTTACCCCTGGTAAGTCCCCCCCCCCCACAAGTATCCAAAGCGGTATACTTGTTTCTCAGGGGAACGACCGCAGGGGATCCCTGCACTGACTGTTTTTTCCCAGTCCCTCTTACAGTTACCCACCTATCTCCAATCTTTGGTGTAACTAATTCCCTGAAGCTGCTATCTATGACCCCTTCTGCCTCCCGAATGATCCGAATTCTTCCAACTCCAGCTCCAGTTCCCTAACTCGGTCTTGGAGGAGCTGGAGATGGCAGCACTTCCTGCAGGTAAAATCAGCAGGGACACTAACTGCATCCCTCACCTCAAACATCCTGCAGGAGGAACATTGCACTCCCTTCCCTGCCATTCCTCTAACTTTCTACCAAGATCTGGCTAACAACTAAATTAAATTTTTATAAAAAATAATAATAATATAATAAAATATGGTACTTACCTCAGACCAATGGGTTTTATTATTAGGTTAGAGGAGGAGGGCGGGTGGGAGACACTACACGTGTAGTGTCTTGGGTTTCCTCTCCACCAGAATTTATTGGTGAGGGTCTTCCCAGACGTCCGCGGGTCGACTTCCTGATCCCGCCTAAAAAACTAATTTAAAAAAAAAAGAAAAATTCTCAGCTCCTGCTGAAATTGACTAACCAGCCAGCTGTTCTCACGCCGCCGAAATCGACTGGCCTGCCCCTGCAAAGACAAGTGCTTTTAAAGGTTGACTTACCTCCCAGCAACCTCCTTCCGCAATGCTCCCGCTGAAACTGACTCACCAGCTGTTCTCCCGCCGAAATCGACTGGCCTGCCCCTGCAAAGACAAGTGCTTTTAAAGGTTGACTTACCTCCCAGCAACCTCCTTCCGCAATGCTCCCGCTGAAACTGACTCACCAGCTGTTCTCACGCCGCCGAAATCGACTCAGTTCACCCAGGAACATCATGTATGTTCAAGTTTACCCCATGAGCGATGACCTTTCAGAACAGTACCAATCACTGTCAACAGTGAAAAGATTATTCACTGGTTTTATTCCAAAAGTATTGAAGATCTTTACCTGAGGGTCGGAGTGTCAAATGGCTTATGAAGAGAGGTCTGGTATGGGCACATTTCATTCTACTATTTAGCAAGTTTCAGTCTGATAGCCAACTTGATTGACTACATTTTCCTTTTACAAAAGCCATGTAAGTCGAACATTGGCACATGAACAACAAAATCTTTATTTTACTAAAAAAATATTTTTTATTCAATTTGTGTCTTCAGAACAAAGTTTGGAGTTTTAAATTGTTTCAGAACAGGTGCAGTTTAAAGCCCAATTAAACTTTTTCTCTGATTTACCTTGAACATAATCTATTCTGCCTTCATCAACCTGTGATTTTCTGGCCATGTACTTCAATGGGGCGTGTAGAAGTGGAAACCCCCAGCCAATTTGTTCTAAAGTAATTATTCACAAGCAGTACTCACATTGCCTCAGCGGAGTATAGGCAGATTCCAGCTTTTGCCTCATCGAGTTCCTGATCTCACACATGTTCATCTGCCCCTGAGCACAGGCAAAACATCTACCTATAGGAGAAAGTGGAATCATTGGCAAATCTCCACTGGTAGTCCTTGGCACCTCCTGGCAATTGGTTGAAAATTGTCACTTCCATATCTACTGATAAAGGTGAACTGTGAATATTGTTTTAAAAAAAAGAACCTCATGTCATAGACACTAAAGTGGCACCTCCAATACCCCAATGAATGAAGCTGCCATATGGTATCCCCCACATCCATACTGACCAGGAGGGTCCCATCAAACAATTAATATTCTAATAACTAGCGAAGGGAAGAAAAGGGTAGGGTGATATATAAAGGTTGTATGTCCTCATAATAGAGTAAATAATCTCCAAGTCAACTGCGATCACGTATCATTTATCTTTTTACATATCATTAAGCTCCTTAGACAGCACCTTCCAAACCCATGACCACCACCATTTAGAAGGACAAGAGCAGCAGATACCTGAGAACACCACCACGTGGAGGTTCCCCTGCAAGCCACTCACCATCCTGACTTGGAAATACATCATCATTCCTTCACTGCCACTGGGTCAAAATCATGGAACTCCCTAACAAGACTGTGGGTATACCTACACCTCATGGACTACAGTGGTTCAAGAAGGTAGCACACCACCACCTTCTCAAGGGCAACTAGGGATGGGCAATAAATGCTGGCCAACTCAATGGTGCCCTCACTCCTTGAATTAATGAAAAAGATAAATAAACCGGCAAAATATTCCTTTAAGAATTCATTTTTATGAACTGCAACCTAAATTAACAAAGTAAACCCTGAGAATTTCCTTGAGGAATGTTGTTTCTGAATTTCCAAACAGGACAGTTTGAATAATTGCTATTGTTAGGATACCGGATCAGACCCCAACCTTTATTAGGATACTGGATGAGAACTCCAAACAATTTCTCTATTTGTAAAACTGTGAATAAAGAATACTTGACCCGACGAGTGATGACGAGTTTATGCTAAAACGAATGTTAATTTAAACACAGAATTAGCCACATTAAGATCAAAGAAATAGCTTTATAATTATCAATTAAACAGTTCTTAAACAAAAGGGAATAATCTTGAACTTACTATCTATATCTGCCACCATTCCAATTAAGCAACCAATACATTTCAAATGCCAGTTATAAATAAAGTTACTAAAACAGGCTACTTGCTTAGCTGTGTGGAGACTTTTGGAGAGAGTTCCTTTCAAGAGCAGATTCAGTACACTTCTGTTCAACCTAACAGCATTTGGCAAAACTGCTGTTCAACCTAAAATCCTATAACAGGGGTTGGTGCAGTGGCACTGTGGTCAGCATTGCTGCCTCGCAGCGCTGAGGACCCAGGTTCGATCCCGACCCGGGTCACTGTCTGTGTGGGGTTTGCACATTCTCCACGTGTCTATGTGGGTCTCGCCCCCACTAACCAAAGATGTGCAGGGTAGGTGGATTGGCCATGCTAAATTGCCCCTTAATTGGAAACAAATAATTGGGTACACTTTAAAAAAAAAATGTTTTAAATCCTATAACAGAGTGGCTCCTCTCATTAATTACATCTTCTGCATCCCAATAAGTTCCATGACCTGCTTAGCTAGGACTAAACACTATTCCATCATAAATTTTCTAAACTCCAGAGAATCTCCAGCAATCAAAACATGATTCCATTAGCCCTTTATCTGTAACCAAGTAAGTGGTTGGAATCAATCATTAACTCAGCTTTTACGACTCTTTAATTACAGCTTTAGCAGACATACTGCCTCTATATTTTAAACCAAGCTTTTTAATAACATTACTGCCACAGAATATAATTCACAATACATAGCAATTTCTACCTTCATCACACTATAGCTATTGTAGAAAAGTGTGTTCTTCCTCATCACAATTTCAATATTTGGATCATGCTATGCTCCTCATCGGGACAATAACCTTTAAATAGAGAGGAGTTTCCCAAACAGTCACAATGGAAATAAACAAGTGGGCAAGATTTCACTTTTTAAAACTTTTGCTGAAACAAATAAACTAAAAATCAGCAGAGATCAAACATTAATTACCAGGCAACTACAACATCAAACTGAAGAAAAAGCATTCAGTAACTAACAGCTAAAATATGTCTTCAGAAATGTCTATGCAATGCCACATTTCTGGATTCCAGAAACGGTCCCACATCCAATCCCAGCTCGCTAGCAGAAGTTCACTTCTCCCCGCCATACCTGGTCGAAACTTGCAACGTCATTCGACACTTGTTCTACTCGACCCTAGTTTTCCCAGTTTGGTTGCCACCAACATGACACATCTTGGTGACTCTCCATTTCTTAAATCTTCATTAGCCTTCTATGTTTTGTTTCCTTTCTTTTGAACAGAAACAAAACGCTCACCAGCATCCTGTTTGGGTGTTAACCCAAAACCAGTTCACCCTGCTGTCCTTTGTAGCTCCCTGTAGCTCCTTGGTTTCTGTGTATTAAACAGCAGCTGTCCGTTTTCTGTGAGATACAGTGAAAAGATGTTAAAACTGCCTCCCCACTTCAACAGATTTCTGTTTGATGTTCTGTCCCCGTGGCAACTGGATCATGCGTGAGCTGAGATGTTTATCTGGAATTATCTGTTTTGCTTTCAGTTAATGCTGCATTCCAAAACATAACCGTCTTGTATAGTTTAATGTTCATGACAATAATGCCATAACTTTGAGCCTGTTTGATTCTGTTTTATATCTGATATAAGACCATTAATAATCTGGATTTCCTTGTAACTCTGCCATTTATTTATTTACCAAGGAAAGGTGATCAGTTGCCTTGCAAAAGCCAATGAGAGCTCCATGAAACTATGGGGCTGATTTACTGAGTCACTGCCCAGTGAGAAAAGGGCAATGGCAGTGCAGCAATTATTGTCCATTCCAGTCCCCAATATAGCCACAGCTATTTCCAAGGTGTCTGCATCAGGTGAAAATTTCCTTTTTAATTGGAGTCAGGTGCCAGTTGTGGGAATAATAGGCTTTGTGCATAAATGCTCCTTGTGGCCCACCACAACCACCTAGCCTGCTCCTGACCCAGAGGCATGCCCGGCCCCTCTCCTCCGAACATGGAAATTTGAGCCTGGATCTGCAGAGGAACCACTGGAATCCATGCTCAACTCCCCTTCCTGATTGGACAGCTGCCTAATTTGGTGCGCCGTTTTTATCCAAATGAATACTGGACTTCAAAATGGCTCCAGCCTCTTGCTGAAGACATTGAGCAGGCGGTGCAATTGCATGGCCTGTCTGGAGTCAAAATTGCCCTCTGAATTTCTTGTTACCTACCTCACCCAAAAGCATTGATTTGTGGAAGACTGATTTTGTGAAGGATGGTAGAAAGAGGGAAAATCGACCGTGGATATCTAAGGAAATAAGGGAGAGTATCAAATTGAAGGAAAAAGCATACAAAGTGGCAAAGATTAGGGGAGACTAGAGGACTGGGAAATCTTTAAGGGGCAACTGAAAGCTACTAAAAAAGCTATAAAGAAGAGTAAGATAGATTGAGAGTAAACTTGCTCAGAATATAAAAACAGATAGTACAAGTTTCTACAAATATCTAAAACAAAAAAGAGTGGCTAATGTAAATATTGGTCCTTTAGAGGATGAGAAGGGAGATTTAATAATAGGAGATGAGGAAATGGCTGAGGAACTGAACAGGTATTTTGGGTCGGTCTTCACAGTGGAAGACACAAATAACATGCCAGTGACTGATGGAAATGAGGCTATGACAGGTGAGGATCTTGAGACGATTGTTATCACTAAGGAGGTAGTGATGGGCAAGCTAATGGGGCTAAAGGTAGACAAGTCTCCTGGCCCTGATGGAATGCATCCCAGAGTGCTAAAAGAGATGGCTAGGGAAATTGCAAATGCACGAGTGATAATTTACCAAAATTCACTAGGCTCTGGGGTGGTCCCGGCGGATTGGAAATTAGCAAACGTGACACCACTGTATAAAAAAGGAGGTAGGCAGAAAGCGGGTAATTATAGGCCAGTTAGCTTAACTTCGGTAGTAGGGAAGATGCTGGAATTTACCATCAAGGAAGAAATAACGAGGCATCTCGATGGAAATTGTCCCATTGAGCAGACGCAGCATGGGTTTATAAAGGGCAGGTCATACCTAATTAATTTAGTGGAATTTTTTGAAGACATTACCAGTGCGGTAGATAACAGGGAGCCAATGGATGTGGTATATCTGGATTTCCAGAAAGCTTTTGACAAGGTGCCACACAAAAGGTTGCTGCATAAGATAAAGATGCATGGCATTAAGGGTAAAGTAGAAGCTTGGATAGAGGATTGGTTAATTAATAGAAAGCAAAGATTGGGGATTAATGGGTGTTTCTCTGGTTGGCAATCAGTAGCTAGTGGTGTCCGTCAGGGATCAATGTTGGGCCTACAATTGGATGTCCCGAAGCGTGGTACATTGGCGAGACCATGCAGACGCTGCGACAACGAATGAACGGACATCGCGCAACAATCACCAGGCAGGAATGTTCTCTTCCAGTCGGGGAACACTTCAGCAGTCAAGGGCATTCAGCCTCTGATCTCCGGGTAAGCGTTCTCCAAGGCGGCCTTCAGGACCCGCGACAACGCAGAATCGCCGAGCAGAAACTTATAGCCAAGTTCCGCACACATGAGTGCGGCCTCAACTGGGACCTGGGATTCATGTCGCATTACATTCATCCCCCACCATTTGGCCTGCAAAATCCTACCAACTGTCCTGGCTTGGTACAATTCACACCTCTTTAACCTGGGGTTACCCCATCTCTGGATCTGTAAAGATTTAATCACCTGCTAATGCTCGCATTCCTAGCATTGTTTGGCATCTTTGAATTTGTCTATATATGTGTTTCTGGAACAGACCTCTTCATTCACCTGAGGAAGGAGCAGCGCTCCGAAAGCTAGTGACATCGAAACAAACCTGTTGGACTTTAACCTGGTGTTGTAAGACTTCGTACTGGGCCTACAATTGTTCACAATTTACATAGATGATTTGGAGTTGGGGACCAAGTGCAATGTGTCCAAGTTTGCAAACGATACTAAGATGAGTGGTAAAGCAAAAAGTGGAGAGGATACCGGAGGTCTGCAGAGGGATTTGGATAGGTTAAGTGAATGGGCTAGGGTCTGGCAGATGGAATACAATGTTGACAAATGTGAGGTTATCCATTTTGGTAGGAATAACAGCAAAAGGGATTATTATTTAAATGATAAAATATTAAAACATGCTGCTGTGCAGAGGGACCTGGGTGTGCTAGTGCATGAGTCGCAAAACGTTGGTTTACAGGTGCAACAGGTGATTAAGAAGGCAAATGGAATTTTGTTCTTCATTGCTAGAGGGATGGAGTTTAAGACTAGGGAGGTTCTGCTGCAATTGTATAAGGTATTAGTGAGGCCACATCTAGAGTATTGTGTTCAGTTTTGTTCTCGTTACCTGAGAAAGAACGTACTGGCGCTGAAGGGGTTGGATTACGAGGAGAGATTGAGTAGACTGGGACTGTACTCGTTGGAATTTAGAAGGATGCGGGGGGGGGGATCTTATAGAAACATATAAAATTATGAAGGGAATAGATAGGATAGATGCGGACAGGTTGTTTCCACTGGTCGGGGAAAGCAGAACTAGGGGGCATAGCCTCAAAATAAGGGGAAGTAGATTTAGGACTGAGCTTAGGAGAAACTTCTTCACCCAAAGGGTTGTGAATCTATGGAATTCCTTGCCCAGTGAAGCAGTTGAGGCTCCTTCATTAAATGTTTTTAAGATAAAGATAGATAGTTTTTTGAAGAATAAAGGGTGTTCAGGCCGGAAACTGGAGCTGAGTCCACAAAAGATCAGCCATGATCTCATTGAATGGCGGAGCAGGCACGAGGGGCCAGATGGCCTACTCCTGCTCCTAGTTCTTATGTTCTTATGTTCACTTGTATCTATAGGCCTTAGTCAAGTAGCCGTTCTTTATCGCTGCATTTGACAGTGAATGTTGGCAGTATCAATAGCCTAGCTGTACTGTTCATGCATGCACTGAGTAGCAATTCAACAAGCTCATACTGAGTATTCCCCCTTTCTGACACAAAATGATCCACTGATTCAACATCAACTAGTTATTGAACCCGGGAACCACGCTGGTCTGTTTTCTTCAGTGCTGCTTTATTTAGGATATTTACTGGTCAGGGAAATTTATAATGACTAGGTACATATCCGTGTACCACAGTCTGAGTTTGAAAATAATTTCATTGTAAGGAAGAGTTTGCATTAGCAATGACATTCAGCACTTCACAATGAAGTACTTTTGATAATGGAGTCACTGCTGCAATGTAGGAAATGTGTCGCAGGTTTGCAGACAGCAGTTGGGCCAGCACGATGGCGCAGTGGTTAGCACTACTGTCTCATGGCACTGAGAACCTGGGCTTGACCCCGGCCCCGGGTCACTGTCCGTGTGGAGTTTGCAAATTCTCCCCGTGTTTGCGTGGGTATCACCCCCACAACCCAAATATGTGCAGGGTAGGTGAATTGGACACGGTAAATTGCCCCTTAATTGGGAAGAAATATGAATTGGGCACTTTAAAATTATTTTTTTAAAGTTTGCAGACTGCAATTTCCCAATGTTGTAACCTACACGAGACCCAGGGGGCCAGGCCGATTAGGCTCCCCGTGAGTCTCGTGGAGTATGAGCATTTCCGCTTTGAGGCGGTGCGCCCTCATCAGCGGGAGAGCAACCCAGAATATAAAAATCCAGCCCAAGTGATAGTGTCTTTGTTCTTCTGTGAATAAATCTTTCGTTCCTTACACTCCCTGTGTGGCCAATTCAACACTAGCGACGAGGATTAAGTGGAGCTGCAGGTAGCGCCATTTTCGCTGTACACGGCCGACTCTCCAAAGACCTCTGTAGGTTTTTCATCTGACTCAGCGATGCCGCATTTCGGGAAGCTGGAAGTATTTGATGCAGGTATTGAAGATTAGTCACAGTATATCGAGCAGATGCATTATTTTCTTCGGGCCAACGCGATTATTAGAGATGAGCGCCAGACCGTGATTCTCTTGATGGCATGTGGAGCACTCACCTTTAGTGTGATGAAGAACGTAACATACCCCGCCACCCCGCACTCGTTCATGGACCTGGTAGCACTTGTGGTAGATCATTTCACCCCCAAACCATCAGTCAGTCACCGTCCAACACTACCATTTTAGTACTGCAGAACAGATCCCTGGGAAGACATAATGAAATTTTGGGCACATCTCAGGAACCTCATGGCACTGCCCTCTCCGAAATGTTGCGACCCATCAACCCAGCGGGTGTTACTCGCTGAGCCTCAACTGGACCTGAAGAGAGCCATGGAAAGTGTCACAGGAAAGCACAGAAAAGGGTGTAAAAGAATTGCAGGGGATGGAAGTTCTTAGTTTAGGCCACACCCTTCTCTGGAGCACGGCACCCCCTCGACCAGGCAACCCCGGATCTCCACCCTGGGCGGCAACGCGCCGGGGTCAGGCCGGTGGCCAAGGACCTCAGCCACCAGGCGGGACTCCTCCCCCAATATGGATGAGGAAGACCCCAGGCATTGTGGGACATGTGGTGGCAAAAAACGGCTTCCATGAGATGGTGTGTCTGCTCGTCACCCTGCTGGTAGCCGCCCGGCCAGGTCCTACACCTTTTTTGTGAAAGGGCCCACGGATGATTGTCCTACCATTGAACTGCGTTTCCACACCCATAGTCACGGTTTCAGTCAATGGTCTACGGGCGTCGGTTCACAGTATTGTCTGATCACAAGCTGCTTCTGGGGCTATTCAAGGAGGCTGCAGCTATCCCGCCCAGCGCATTGGCCAGAATTCAGTGGTGGGCCCTCTTACTCGCGCTGTATGAATATGTGCTGGAAAACCACCAGGAGACACAGATCGCGCATGCGGAACCTTTGAGTAGGCTCCCAACACCGACGCCCCCCAAGGCCGACGCGGTCGTTGCTGCGATGCATTTTATAGATACATTGCCAGTCCCGGCACCCGGGTACGTGCGTGGACCCAAACAGACCCCCTGTATCCAAGGTTCGTCCTATCGTCTTTAATGAGATGCAGCATCTCACACGCTCCCCAGCAAACTGAAGACTATTACCACAGAAATTGCTGAGTTCAACGTGGAAATGAGATGAAATGAAAATGAAATGAATGAAAAATGAAAATCGCTTATTGTCACGAGTAGGCTTCAATGAAGTTACTGTGTAAAGCCCCTAGTCGCCACATTCCGGTGCCTGTTCGGGGAGGCTGGTACGGGAATTGAACCGTGCTGCTTTAAAAGCCAGTGATTTAGCCCAGTGAGCTAAACCAGCCCCTTCATTGGGAAAAAAGGTGAATTGGGTACTTTAAAATTATTTTTTAAAAGTTTGCAGACTGCAATTTCCCAAAGTTGTAACCTACACGAGACCCAGGGGGCCAGGCTGATTAGGCTCCCCGTGAGTCTCGTGGAGTATGAGTATAATCGTTTTCAGGACATGCGTTCTGGTTCCACACAAAGGCCCTATCTTTACAGACCTCCATAATGGGCACCCCAGCATGTCTAAAATGATGATGCTCGCCTGCAGGTTCATGTGGTGGCCAGGTTTGGAGGCGGAGATTGAGAGACTCGCCTGGTAATGTGGAATGTGCCAGGAGCAGCAGAAGCTCCCACCTGCAGCACCACTTCATCCCTGGGAGTGTCTGAGTCGCCTGTGGGTACACCCCCATGCCGATTTTGCCAGCCCTTTTCAGGGGTCCATGTTCATCCTCCTTACTGATGCACACTATAAGTGGCTGGACATCGTCAGGATGTCATCGACAACTTCGAGGGCGATGGTTGAGATGCTTCGACTTTCATTTAGTACTCACTGCATTCTGGAGGTACTGGTCAATGGAACACCATTTATTAATGTGAAGTTTGCAAATTTCATGAGGATCAATGGAGTACGCTGCATACACACTGCCCCATGTCACCCCACTTCCAACAGTTTGGCCGAGCAGGCGGTCCAGAAGTTCAAGCGGCAATGAACAAGCAGACCACAGAGTCCCTTGACACGTGTTTGCCACGCTTCCTTTTCTGCTACTGCCCCACACGGCATGCCGCCGCTGGTGTGGCGCTGGCAGAACATCTCATAGGTCGTCGGCTTTGGACTCACCTCAGCCTGACATTACCCAATATTGGCGTGAAGGTGCACCACAGACAGGAGCAGCTGGGGCATTGCCCTGTCGAGCAAGCCCCACCTAGATGGTTCGCACCAGGCAACACGGTCCATGTGCGCAGTTTCGGAGACAGTGCCAAGTGGATTCCAAGCACTGTCATCCAGCAGACCAGGCCAGTGTCGTACCGGTTTCGTGTGCAGGACCTGGGGTCAAGTAGGCACCTTGCTCATCTCTGCAGTAGGAGCTCTGTATTGTGCGATGCCCTTTTGGAGGGCCCAGCACAGTCCCTGGACGCCCCTTCGCCACGGACACCATCCCATGGGGGTTTCGACGCCGAGATGCTAGATGCCGGGGATTCGGACTCCGAGATGGAGGTGCCACCACCGGATGTTGCCAGTGACAAATCTCCGGACAACCTGGCACTGATGGTGGTACCACCGAGGCATCGAACACCCGCCCACTATATGCCTCCTGGCCCTGCCCCGACGACACCTGAGAGGCAGCCACTAGCAAAGTGGTGCAGGGCTCCGCCTCCGCGGCCTCCTTTTTCAGATGCATTTTCGGACATTGCGGGGGAGGAATGTTGCAACCTACACACGACCCACGACGTTTGGCCAATTAGGCTCCCGTGAGTCTCGTGGAGTACGCACTTCCCTGCTGAGGGGTGGAGCTCCCTCATCAGCGGGAACGCAATCTAAAATACAAAAACCCTGCCCGAGTATGGGCTAGGTGCCAGGAGCCCCTCCTGGAACCAGTGTCTATAGTGTCTTCATTCTTCTGTAAATAAATCTTTTGTTCCTGAGGCTTCCTGTGTGGCCGCGTCTGTGAACTCAACACCCAGATAAGCTGTTTAGAGTGTTAGTTTATGGCTGCTGTTGAGTAAAGAGTCAAGAGTTCTGCTGCTTTCCCAAACACCATGGGCACAATTCTCCGCTCCCGCGCCAGTTGGGAGAATCGCCTGGCGCGCCATTTTTCCCTGCGACGCCGGTCCGACGCCCTCCCGCAATTCACCCAAGCGGCGAGAATGGCCCCGTCGAGTTCTGCGCGACGCAGGCGGAGAATCGCCCGGGACACCCAAAATGGCGATTCTCCGCTACACCCGCTATTCTCCGGCCCGGATGGGCCGAGCGGCCTGCCCAAAACAATGGCTTCCCACCAGCACCATCCACACCTGGTCGTTGCCGGCGGGAACAGCGCGGGAACGCTGCGGGGGCGGCCTGTGGGGGGGGGCGAGGGGGTTTCTTTCACCGGGGTAGGACTCAAAAGGGGTCTGGCCCGCGATCGGTGCCCACCGATCGGCGGGCCGGCCTCTCTGAAGGAGGTCCTCCTTTCCTCCGCGTCCCGCAAGATCCATCCGACATCTTCTTGCAGGGTGGCCTCGGGGAGGACGGCAACCACGCATGCGCGGGTGACGCCAGTTACGCGGCGGATGACGCGGCGCCGCTTTTATGCGGCGCCAATGCCCGATGTGCGCTGACGACGCTGCTTTCGCGACACGCCCCCCGAGTTTCGTGCGGCCCCGATCCTAGCCCATTTTCGGGCCCTGAATCGGTCGAGATCGGGGCCATTTCGCGCCGTCGTGAACCTCGACGCCGTTCACGATGGCGTGGGCACTTAGTCGCGGGAGCGGAGAATCGCGCCCCTTTATTTTTCCTTGAACACACGCCATACAAAACCCTATCACCACACCAAGTGCCATCTGCAACCCCTTTACATATCAGTGTCAATTATTGGATACTTAACATCAATTTGATATGTAATTGGACTGTCTCTTCACTCATTCCTAACAATGAGTGCCATTGGTTAAGGGATATCTATAATTCCAGGACACTGGGAAAGCTCCCCTGCTCTTCTTGAATGAAACCAAAGGATATTTTGTGTGCATCAGAGGGGACAAATGAAGCCTCCATCTAACAACTAATTCAAAAGGTCCTGCACTGAAACGCCAGCCTAGATAAAATGTGTAAGTGTCTGGACTAACACTTGAACCCAGAACTTTCCGACTTCAAGGCAAGAGAGCCACCATTGAACCATAGTTCAGTGACTCATCTAAAAGCCTCAGATCATAGACTAAAATAAGATGCTAAACAAAGGCCCATCTGCCTATTTATTATAATTTAAAAGGTCCCGTTACATACTTAAGAGTAGAGCAGGGTCTACCGCTGATGTCTATGCTAAAGTTCAACGTTCAGCCATTAACACCAAAACACTGCAGTTTGTGAAACTTTGCTGTGTTCAAGTCAGCGGCTGCATTCTCCTACAATTGCCAATAATTTTACTTATTTTTTTGAAAAATATTTTCTTGGAGGTATTTTCAAATATATACAGAACAGAAACAAGCAAACCTTGTGGAGAACCCCTTCTCCGCCCCTCTTCTGCCCAACTTGATCTTTTTCTAGGTGGAGGAACTCTGCCAAGTCGCTCACCCACGTCCCCGCTTTCGGCGGCTCTGAGTCCCGCCAGCACAGCAAGATCCACCTCCAGGCTATCAGGGAGGCAAAGGCTACCACATCAGCCTCTCTCCCCACCTACACTCCCAGATCCTCTGATACTCCAAATATCACGCCCCCCCCCCCCCCCCCCGCCCGCCCCGCCCATGGGCTTGGCGCCCCTCCATTCCCATGATCTTCGACATTACATTCGCAAACTCTTTCCAGAACCCCTCCAACTTTGGACATGCCCAAAACATATGGACATGGTTCACCAGTTCCCCTGCACACCGCCCACACCTATCTACCACCCCGGGAAAAAAATGACTCATCCTGGACCCCGTGCACCACCTTAAACTGTATTGCACATGACGAAGACGAGTTTATCCTCTGCAGCGCCTCACTCCACACCACAGCTTGCATCACACCTCCCAACACCTCTTCCCACTTGCGCCGGACCTCCTCTACCACAGCATCCTCCCTCTCCATCGCCTCCCCATATGTTTCTGCACCTTGCCCTCACCTATCTCATCCTCGGACAGAAGCTTGACCTGTCGCGCTGGAGGCAACAGCTGCGGGAATGAACCCATCTCTTTCCTCAAGATGTCCCTCACCTGCAGGGACCCGAACCCATTCCCCTTCGGCAGCAAGTACACCTCCTCAGGCTCCTCCAATTCTGTAAACCTAACCTCCACAAACAGGTCCTGTATATACTCTATCCCCAACCGCCCCCACCACCGGAACCTAGCATCCAAACCCACCGGAACAAACCTGTGGTTGCCACAAATCGGCACCCACAGGGACAGGCCTTCCATCCTATAGTGCTGCCGGCATTAATTCCACACCCTCAACGCTGATACCACCACCGGGCCCATGGAGTACCTGGCCAGTAGGAACAGCAGAGGTGCCAACAATAGTGCCCTCAGACTGGCCCCTTTACACAAAGACTCCTCCATCCATTCCCACACCACCTCGCCTCCACTGCCCACTTCCATACCATAGCTATGTTCGCCATCCAGTAATAATTCTGCAGATTATGCAGCGCCAGCCTCCCGTCCTGGTCCTGGTCCTGGTCCGGGGAATCTTACCTGCCCACACAAAACCCTACTGAAAAAAGACTTGGGCAAAGAAATTGGGAGATTCTGAAACGTGAACGGAAACTTTGGGAGCACCGTCATCTTTACTGTCTGGACCCTTCCAGTCACCGACAGAGGCAGCACATCCCACCTCCGGAAGTCCTCCTTCATTCCCTCCACCAGCTTTGCCAGATTCAAGTTGTACAGCTGGGCCCAGCTCTTTGCCACATGTATCCCAAGATAGTGAAAGCCCGCTTCTATCAACCAAACGACAACCTCCTTAAACTCGTCCCCTGTCTCCGGGACGTTGATCGGGAATACCTCACTTTTCCCCATATAGAGGTTATACCCCAAAAAAAGACTGAACTCCCCCAAGATCCCCATAATCCTGTCAAAACTTTCAACCGGGTTAGCAACATATAACAAGAGATCATCAGCGTAGAAAGAGACTCGGTGCTCCACCCAGCCAATCCCCCCCCCTCTATGTCCCGCCACCTTTTTGAAGCTCTAAGTGCCACGGCCAACAGTTCAGTTGCTGGGGAAAAGAGCAAAGGGGCGAGCGGGCACCCCTGCCTCGCCCCATGATGCAACCTAAAATACTCCGGATTAACACTATTGGTCCGCACACTTACCTGAGGAGCCCTATACAACAATCTCACCCAGCGTCTCGAATCCGTACGGCCACTCCAAACAGTCAAACGTCTTCTCCCTATCCATAAACACACCCACCTCCATCTCCCGGCCTGTCAAGAGCATCGATACAACGTTTAGTAACCTCCGAACATTGGCCAATCGCTGTCGCCCCTTCACAAACTCCATCTGGTCCTCTCCTATCACTCCGGCACGCAATCCGCACCACCAGCACCTTCGCCAATAGCTTCACATCCACATTTAACAATAATATAGGACTGTGCAAGCCACACTGCTCTGGGTCTTAGAGGCACGGTAGCACATTGGTTAGCACTTTTGCTTTACAGCGCCAATGTCCCAGGTTCGAATCCCAGCTTGGGTCACTGTCTGTGCGGAATCTGCATGTTCTCCCTGTGTCTGCGTGGGTTTCTTCCGGATGCTCCTGTTTCCTCCCACAAATCCCGAAAGACATGCTGTTAGGTAATTTGGACATTCTGAATTCTCCCTCAGTGTACCCGAACAGGCACCAGAATGTGGCGATTAGGGGATTTTCACAGTAACTTCGTTGCAGTGTTAATGTAAGCCTACTTGTGACAATAATAAAGATTATAGAATAAAGATTATAAATGAGAGATAGATGCCTGACACAGCGTGAGGGGAAGCTCACTCCTCCCCAACGACTCATTGTACAACTCCACTAACAGGGGCTCCAGCTTATAAAACCTCTTGCAAAACTCCGCAGGGAACCCGTTCGGGCCTGGGACCTTACCCAACTGCATCGCCCCCACACAATCCATCACCTCCCCCAGACCAATTGGGGCCACCAGTCCCTGTACCCTTACCTCATCCACCCTTGGGAACTCCAGCCCATTCAAAAACCACCTCATGCCCTCATCCCCCACCGGGGCCTCTGAACTGTACGACCTCCAATAAAATGCCTCAAACAGCCCATTTACATCCTCCAACCCCGTTACCAGCTGGCCCCCCATGTCCCTCATCCGTCCAATCTCCCTCATCGCTGACTGCCTCCTAAGTTGGTGCGCAAGCATCCTGCTCACCTTCTCCCATACTCATACACTGCCCCTTTGGCCCTGCGCAGCTGGCCCATCCCCTCCCCCGTCGACACTAGCCAAACTCCATTTGGAGCTTCTGCCTCTCCATCAACAGCGTGTCCTTAGGGGCCACCAAGTATCTCCGGTCCACCGCCAGAATGGCCTCCACTAACCGCAGCTTCTCTGCTTGCTCCACCCTCACCTTATGCACCCTAATGGAAATAAAGCCCCGTCTAACCACTGTCTTCAACGCCTCCCCCAATGTAGCCGCCGAGACCACATAGTTCCGGATAGCCGCCCCTATCTTCTGACAGACCACCTGCAACCTCCACTGTGGCCGCTGGCAGCTCAGCCCCTTTACCCACAATCCACCCGGTGTGGCACGTGGTCAAACACCATGATCGCCGAATATTCGGTCCCAACCACCCCCGCCAGCAGTGTCTTGTCCAGGACAACAAAATCAATTTGGGAGTACCCCCTGTGGACATGCAAAAAGAACAAAAATTCAGCTTCTCAAACCGCCATGGGTCCACCGCCTCCATCTGCTCCATAAATCCCAGCAACTCCTTCACCATTGCTGACACTCTCATAGACCTGAGGCACGACCTGTCCAGCCTCGGATCCAACACGGAATCCAACCCCCATGACCAGCCAGTGCGTGTCAACGTCACCAAGACTCGCCTCATAATCTCCACATTGTCCTAATTTGGGGTCTTAATGTTCACCAGCACCACTCTCGCCCTCCTCCAACCTCCCGCTCACCATCAAACCTACCCCCAGGGTCCGCCACTGTTCTCTCCAACATAAAGGACACCCTCTTATTAACCAACTCCCACCCTCTTCTTCATCGTTTCCAGCCTTGAATGAAACACCTGTCCCAGCCATCCCTTCCTTAGCCTCTTCAAGGGGGGGGGGGCTGCCCTGCCCTGCCCTGCCCTGCCCTCGTCTCCAGTCAGCAATATCTCCACTTCAAGCAGCTCCCCAGGTCCAAGCCCTGCGCCCATAGATGTCGATGCCCATCACCACTGAAGAAACTGTGCCACAGTAACTTCCTCCACGTCAGCAACCCACCCCTCCCCTCCCCAACCATCCCGAACAAAGAAAAAGAAAACAACCCCCCCTTCCCCGACCGGCAACAGACCTGTCCCGCACTTCACGCTCGTTAACTAGCCTATCCGCTATCATTGTGGCCACCACTTGTGACAACTGCCTTCCCCCAACTCCCCCCCCCCCCATTCCCTCACACCCGCTTCTCCACCTTCCCCCCCCCCCACCCCCCCCACCCACCCCCCACAACCCCAATAACCCACATAATATAAAGCATGATACAACATTCAATCCAACCAAAGAACCCGAACCCTACCCCACAGTGGTATCTCCAGAGTCCAAAGTTCTTGCAAGTCCCCAAGTCTGTGGTCTCCCAAAAACCTGCTCGCCTCCTCTGGTGTGTCCATGTAAAACTCCTGGCCCTTGTATGTGACCCACAACTGGGCTGGGTACGGCACCTCAAACTTCACTCCCTCCTTGAACAGGACGACTTTGACCCTGTTAACCCCAGTCCGGCACTTCGGCAGCTGTGCACCCAGATCCTGGTAGATCTGAATCACATTCTCTTCCCAGGTGCTCTTCTTTGTCTCCTTTGCCCACCGGAGAATCTCCTCGTTGTCTAGATATCTGTGCAGCAGTACAAACAGCGCCCTCGGCTGCTCACCCGCCTTCGGCCTCCTTCTCAGCGACCTGTGCGCTTGATCCACCTGGGAGGGGAGGGGTGGTCAGCTGAAGACCCCCCCCAGCTTCCCCAGTGTTCTGCGCCCCCTCAATGCCTTTGGGCAATCCCACAATCCAGAGATTCATCCTCCAAATCATCCACTTTCTCCCTCAACTTCCTTTGGCCCTCTCTCACCAACGTAATCTCTGCCTTCAACAAAGCCAACCAGTCCTCATGGTCCGCCACTGACTCTTCAACATTTTGCAGCGACACACTATGTACCTCAAACCTTTGCTCCACTCTCTCAATGGTTGCTCGAATCAGGTCAGCCACCTTAGCCAGGTCTCCTGAGGCCTGCTGCCTTTGCTGCTGGAACGTGACCATCAAAAACTCCACCAACTGTTCCGTGGGCCACTGAGCGGACAGTGACGCCACAGAGCTCGCCGCCATCTTTCCTTCTATCACACTCCTCGAAAGCTCATGGTCTGACTGTTGCACCTTTACAGTTGCACTCCTTGTTTGATAGGGCTGAGACATGCCCAACCAAAGAAGAATCCTTAGCTCTATCTGACCCTGTACTTTGTACCAGCAAACACCCCTGTGAACGGGTAACAAGGACCAAACAATTCCGCCTCAATCAGGAGCCACCAAATGTGCGACCACTCACTCCATGGCCGCCGCAGGAAAGTCAGTTTATTTTCTGTGAAACATTTTGGATATCTGAAGGGCGTGAAAGACTCAATATAAATGCAAGTTCCTTTTTCTTTCTTCCCTAATTTTTAAATCGCAGTACAATATTAAATAAAAGAGTCTGTGGAAAAGGACTATTGTTCTCGTAAAAGTCTTGGTTTGTACAGGTTAAACTTCCCTCTCATGTTGTCAGGATGCCCACCATTTTGGAGAAAGCCAATCACCAGAGGTCAGTAGTTGAGCTGGACGTACTGACACTTTGCATTTCTATACAACCAGTATGAATACGCAATTGTGTACGATTTTGCTTCTGTTCAATACAACATTGAGCTCTGATGAAGCCTACCTTTGCGGTTTGATTTGCCACCGCAGCAGAGAATTGATGTCTTTGCCCGGATTTTGAAGTAAGTGGTGGCCGTTGACCTCTAAGAAGGCTGCCCACAATGATCTGCCAGTGACATGGATTTCAATGTTCCAATGTTAATCTCATTCTGACGACAGCTCGAGCCGATCTTCAGCGTCCAACAGCAGCGATATCGTCAAACAAGCTAAGCAGCGAACGACATTGCAATTCAAAGCTCTGATTATCCTTCCATTTTAATTGTTTTGCAGAGTGAAATAGTGTGTAAGTTGAAATATCAATAACCAATTTAAAAAAAATATATTTCAACAATCTAAGGAACTTTTTCATCATTATTGGGGACATTTGACATTCTGCAAATGTTAAATTAGTTTTTTTTAGCGCCAGAGAGGTTGCTGAGGAGTAATTCTGAACTTATGCTTTGAAAACAAGGTAGATGAGCTTGTGGCCCAGATTGTGACTGGCAGGTATGATGTGGTAGGCATCACAGAGACGTGGTTGCAGGGGGTTCAGGACTGGCATTTAAACATCCAGGGATTCACAACCTATCGAAAAGACAGAGAGGTGGGCAGAGGGGGCGGGGTTGCCTTGTTAATTAGGAATGAAATTAAATCAATAGCACTAAACGACATAGGGTCAGATGATGTGGAGTCTGTGTGGGTAGAGTTGAGGAACCACAAAGGCAAAAAAACCATAATGGGAGTTATGTACAGGGAGTTATGTAACAGTGGTCAGGACCGGGGGCACAAAATGCACCACAAAATAGAAAGTGCATGTCAGAAAGGCAAGGTCACAGTGATCATGGGGGACTTCAATATGCAGGTGGACTGGGTAAATAATGCTGCCAGTGGACCCAAGGAAAGGGAATTAATTGAATGTTTACAGGAGGGCTTTTTGGAACAGCTTGTGATGGAGCCCACGAGGGAACAGGCCATTCTGGACTTAGTGTTATGTAATGAGCCAGACTTGATTAAAGATCTTAAAGTAAGGGAACACTTAGGAGGCAGTGATCATAATATGGTAGAATTCAATCTCCAATTTGAAAGAAAGAAGGTAGACTCAGATGTAAAGATGTTACAGTTGAATAAAGGTAACTACAGGGGCATGAGGGAGGAACTGACAAAAATCGACTGGGAGCAGAGCCTAGTGGGAAAGACAGTAGAACAGCAATGGCAGGAGTTTCTGGGAGTAATTGAGGACACAGTACAGAGGTTCATCCAAAAGAAAAGAAAGGTTATCAGAGAGGGGATTAGGCAGCCATGGCTGACAAAGGAAGTTAGGGAATGCATCAAAGCAAAAGAGAAAGCCTATAATGTGGCAAAGAGTAGTGGGAAGTCAAAAGATTGGGAAGGCTACAAAAATAAACCGAGGCTAACAAAGAGAGAAATAAGGAGAGGATCAATTATGAAGGTAGGCTAGCCAGTAACATTAGAAATGATAGTAAAAGTTTCTTTAAATACATTAAAAACAAACGGGAGGCAAAAGTAGACATTGGGCCGCTCCAAAATGACGCTGGTAATCTAGTGATGGGAGACAAGGAAATAGCTGAGGAACTAAATAAGTACTTTGCGTCAGTCTTCACAGTAATAGACATGAGTAATATCCCAACAATTCCGGAGAGTCAGGGGGCAGAGTTGGATATGGTAGCCATCACAAAGGAGAAAGTGCTAGAGAAACTAAGAGGTCTAAAAATTGATAAATCTCCGGGCCCAGATGGGCTACATCCTAGAGTTCTAAAGGAGATAGCTGAAGAAATAGTGGAGGCGTTAGTTATGATCTTTCAAAAGTCACTGGAGTCAGGGAAAGTCCCAGAGGATTGGAAAATCGCTGTTGTAACCCCCCTGTTCAAGAAGGGAACAAGAAAAAAGATGGAAAATTACAGGCCAATTAGCCTAACCTCGGTTGTTGGCAAGATTCTAGAATCCATCGTTAAGGATGAGATTTCTAAATTCTTGGAAGTGCAGGGTCGGATTAGGACAAGTCAGCATGGATTTAGTAAGGGGAGGTCGTGCCTGACAAACCTGTTAGAGTTCTTTGAAGAGATAACAAATAGGTTATACCAAGGAGAGCCAATGGATGTTATCTATCTTGACTTCCAAAAGGCCTTTGATAAGGTGCCTCACGGGAGACTGCTGAGTAAAATAAGGGCCCATGGTATTCGAGGCAAGGTACTAACATGGATTGACGATTGGCTGTCAGGCAGAAGGCAGAGAGTTGGGATAAAAGGTTCTTTTTCGGAATGGCAACCGATGACGAGTGGTGTCCTGCAGGGTTCAGTTTTGGGGCCACAGCTGTTCTCTTTATATATTAACGATCTAGATGACTGGACTGGGAGCTTTCTGGCTAAGTTTGCCGATGATACAAAGATAGGTGGAGGGGCAGGTAGTATGGAGGAGGTGGGGAGGCTGCAGAAAGATTTAGACAGTTTAGGAGAGTGGTCCAAGAAATGGCTGATGAAATTCAACTTGGGCAAGTGCGAGGTCTTGCACTTTGGAAAATAGAATAGAGGCATGGACTATTTTCTAAACGGTGACAAAATTCATAATGCTGAAGTGCAAAGGGACTTGGGAGTCCTAGTCCAGGATTCTCTAAAGGTAAACTTGCAGGTTGAGTCCGTAATTAAGAAAGCAAATGCAATGTTGTCATTTATCTCAAGAGGCTTGGAATATAAAAGCAGGGATGTACTTCTGAAGCTTTATAAAGCATTAGTTAGGCCCCATTTAGAATACTGTGAGCAATTTTGGGCCCCACACCTCAGGAAGGACATACTGGCACTGGAGCGGGTCCAGCGGAGATTCACACGGATGATCCCAGGAATGGTAGGCCTAACATACGATGAACGTCTGAGGATCCTGGGATTATAATTATTGGAGTTTAGGAGGTTGAGGGGAGATCTAATAGAAACTTACAAGATAATGAATGGCTTAGATTGGGTGGACGTAGGGAAGTTGTTTCCATTAGCAGGGGAGACTAGGACCCGTGGGCACAGCCTTAGAATAATCGGGAGTCACTTTAGAACAGAGATGAGGAGAAATTTCTTCATCCAGAGAGTGGTGGGTCTGTGGAATTCATTGCCACAGAGGGCGGTGGAGGCCGGGACGTTGAGTGTCTTTAAGACAGAGGTTGATAAATTCTTGATTTCTCAAGGAATTAAGGGCTATGGAGAGAGAGCGGGTAAATGGAGTTGAAATCAGCCATGATTGAAAGGTGGAGTGGACTCGATGGGTCGAATGGCCTTACTTCAGCTCCTATGTCTTATGTCTTATGGTCTTAAAACATACCCCATTGAGGAGCAGGGAATCACTGAGAAAGATCTGGATTTCCATGTTTAACAACGCTTGTGCAGATGCCAGAAGTTGCTGGCAGTTTTACAGTTGTAATGACGGCAGCACTGGCAGTTGTGACTATCCTCAATTCTTAAAAATCCAAATCCAAATTCTTAAAAGGCATCCAGAATGCCAATAACACCTAAAGTTGTGGAATGTAACTCAAACCGGCAGTGAGAAAGTCACAAGCAACATATTTGACCTTTCCAGCAATTTCTTTTTAATACACATGACTCACAGAGGTGGAGGCAAGACTTGCACAGTGACAAAGTACTGCACGGTTAAAAAGCTCTCTTGCTCCTCTCCCACGTCTGTTTTGCTTCTGCAGGAAGGGAGAAACTGTGTGTCAAAGAGGAATATTATCAGGTTTTGGAAGCAAGCAGGAAAATGTAACTCTAGTCTACAGGCTAGTGTGACCAGAGGCCTTCAGATGATTATACAACAACATCAACAACAAATTGGGGTCCATTGTCAGTCCGGGGGAGGGAGCACTCCTCTGGAGTCTGGCTCAATCTGAGTCTTTAAAATAGTTACTCGAAGTTAGAAGTGTTTTTTCTTTCCTTCTAACTTTTTTGGGGTAACTGAGGGTACCTAGTCAGAACCATCGAAGGTTGCGATTTAAATTGCTTTGTCGAATAGTTCCCAGCCCAGTGCAATTATGCAGCAGAAGTTAGCGCTTCTGGACAATTGCGCTTCTAAACTAAACCCTTACCTGGGAACCTCTAAGACGGATTCCCCCCCCCCCCCCAAATCCGACACTGGGGAACCAGGAAATTATGGGTCAGTGTTTCAAGTCCAAAATGATTCTTCTTTGGAACTGAGGAATTGAGAACATTTCAAAAAAGAATCATATTGTGCCCGAAATATTAACTGTGCTGCTGAACCAGCTGAGTTTTTTTCCAGCACTTTCTGATTTGATTGCAGTATTGTTCGCTCAGAACGCATCAGATCTTGCTGGAGAATGTGCCTGTTCTGAGACAGAGAGTGTTTGAAGATTAATATACAATTGGGCGCATCTTAATTGCGCACAATTCTTTTATCCAATATGTTACAATTCCTGTAGAGATTGATAATTTAAAAAAGAGAAATGTATTCCAGTGACCAACTCAAAGTATCACACAAGTTGACACGTTTTAAGGCTTTTACTGTAAGAAAAATAAAATCATCGAATAAACATTACTTAGTCAGCAATTAATACACCAAACTATAAAAAGGTAATCCCCTTTTTAATTTCTTAAACAGAAAACCCATACCATGTTGTCTGTGGAGCTGTATTCTTAAGTTTAAAGTCCAACCCCTCCCAATGTTAACAGAATCCCTCCTCCTGCTCCTCCAAGGTGAATTTCCCAGTGTCCTTTTAAACCAAATACTCTTCACTCAACCCTTTGAGAATAATAGAAGGTGCACCCTATTGTAAGGTTCCATCTGTTAGTGCCATGGTCTCTCTGGTTTCTAACTTCTCACAACCTTTGTTTCCTCGGACATGAGTGTTTTGTTACTGGTGTGTAGGTAACATGTGCGACTCAATCCTTGGTTAGTGAAGTATTCTGAATCCCGATGAAGAAAATTTGAACTCTTCCAGTAGTAACAAAAGGTTTATTGAGTAACTACAACAATATTTACATGAGTTCTTTACTTTAACTTTGATGCTAGTGATAAGGTTAACAAGATTGAACAATGATAACTATACGTAACTCCAGTTGCCATATAAACTAGTCTGCTGTTACTTTGATCACCGTGCACCCAAGAGAGAGGGAGAGCCCCAATGTGGCTGCCTTTTATGCCTTCTAGTGATCATGTGGTGCTACTGATGACACATTAACCCCTTGTGTACATACACACATAGAGATCACCACATCCCCCCTTTTTTCATGTTACATATTTTCTGTATGTTGTAAAGAAAATTGAACAAAACATAATGGATAAAGCTTGCAAATGCATTACAGAAAATCAATGAGTTAGTCCGTCAAATGTTAATACATTTAGTCTCATAATTTTTTTGTTTTTTGCTTGTGTAAAATGGGTAGGCAAATGATGTTATGTACAAGTTGTGATGATCTTGACGATTATACAAAGCCAATTAATATTTATGAGTCCAGTCTTAATTTAAAAAAAATTTGAGAGTCTGATTTATGCTTTTTTTTTCTATGCTTGTGGTAGCAATTCTGTCTTACATCTTTGTTGTCTGACCTGGACTTTTTCCTGTGTTTGTGGTGTTGATTCTGTATGTCATCTTTCTTGACAGCTGGTTTGCTTGTTTGTTGTAGAGCAAATGTGAATTTGTGAGATTTGTTGCCATGCCATGGCATGTTTGTACTCTTGCCATTGTTTTGCAGTGTGCTGTGGCATTGTCCTTCATGTGTAGAGTTGTACCATGTTGTACAGGTCGTTGTTTCATTGTTGTTGTGTCTGTCTTGGTCATTTTCGTTGTCGTTCTTAATGTTTTTCTCGTCGTGCTCGTTGTTTCTGTTTTTGTTATACTTCTTGTTGTGTTTGTTGTTGTTCTTGTAGTTTTTGTTGTTGTGTTCAATGAGTGTTCCGTTTGGATGATGTGAGTCATTGTCACAGTTATTGGTGTGAGTGTCCTTTTGCGGTATTTGTTACATTGAGCGTTTCTTCTTGAGAATTGTGAGAATGATCTGATGCTGCATTGATGTTGGTGACATCAGTCATTTGTGGTGGATTTGATTCCTCTGCTTTGCTTCCTTGGTACTCCTCTTCTAGAGTCATTTCTGGTTCACTTGAATCATCTGTGATCTCTTTGTGCTCCTCTTCTGGAGTTATTTCTGGTTCATTTGAATCACCTTTGGTTTCTTGGTGCTCCTCTTCTGGAGTCAAAGCCTTCAAGATTTCAATTGACGTGGTCTCTCTGGACTCTTGGTGCTCCTCTTCTGGAGTCAAAATCTTCAGGATTTCTATTGACGTGGTCTCTCTGGACTCATAAGTAGCCATCCTCTGATTATTGAGTACTTCTGTACAGCCGAGCTGAAATATGTCAGACTCGCTGTGATCCTGCACATCCAGTATGGGAATTGTGATTTCTTCGTCACTTGTCTCACATACAGTGGGTAGACATTCAGTGTCTTCTTGTTGGTTAAATGAGCTGGGTAGACTTTCATAGTCTTCTTCTGGTGGCTCAAATAAGCTTGATAGATCTTCATGGTCTTGTTCATGCATGGCGTTCGCTATGGAGTGTTTGCTTGCTTCCATTTTCGAGTCTGTCACCGAGCTGTCTGTGGAGGCTTGCGTCGCTCGCTTTGTGGAGGCTTGTGTCACTCTCTTTGTAGAGTCTTTAATCGCTCTCTCTGTGGAGTCTTTTATCGCTCGCTCTGTGGAGTCCTTCACATTGCTTTCTCTGTGGAGTCTGTCATCGCTCTCTCTGTGGAGTCTGTCATCGCTCTCTTTGTGGAGTCGTCCAGTGTTCTCGCTGTAGAGTCAATCTGTGCTCTCTCAACGGAGTCACTCTGTGCTCTCTGTGTGGCGTCGTCTCGTCTTGGGTATTGCTGTCATCCAATATATCGACAATCTTCCATGGCACCATGGTATTGGATTCATCTACCATGAGAAGAGGCGTGTTGAGCTTTTCAACCATTTTGCTGATGCAATGATCATCAATTCCGAATAACTCATCCATGTCTGAGCCGTAGTCTTTAATGAACAAATCATCTCTTTTTGTTTCAGAGTTGTTATCGTTCTCTTCATGTTCAATGAACAAATCATCTTCTTTGGTTTCGGATTTTTCATTGTGCTCTTCACTTTGGATGGTGCAGACTGCTTGTTCCAGGGTGTTGTGAAAGTTGTTTTCAACTGCTGGTGTAAGTTCGGGCATTGTTCTGTCTTTTGAGGCAAGAAAATTGGGTTTGGCAGTTTTAAATTTATTTTTGTTCATTTCCGTGCATTTCCCTTTTAAGTGGGCGTGGTCTTGGTCCTCTGACATCATGACACTCGTGACGTCATGCGTAGGACTCAATTGCACATGCGCAATTCGAGTTTCCTTTACTGTGCGCTCTTTGCACAACTGCGCATGTACGGCTCCTTTCTCAAGATGGCTGCCGCTCAGAACTTCCGTCGTCTTCTGTTTCAACCCTGCCTTGGTCTCGTGGTAGGTTTTACTCCGCCTCCCCGCCGGGTCGGAGAATCGCCGGGGGCTGGCGTGAATCCCGCCCCCGCCGGTTGCCAAATTCTCCGACACCGGATATTCGGCGGGGGTGGGAATCGCGCCGCCCCGGTTGGCGGGCCCCCACCCCCCCCCCCCCCCCCGGCGATTCTCCGGCCTGTGATGGGCCAAAGTCCCGCTGCTGGAATGCCTGTCCCGCCGGCGAGAATCAAACCATCTCTCTTACCGGCGGGACAAGGCAGCGCAGGTGGGCTCCGGGGTCCTGAGGGGGGCGCGAGGCAATCTGGCCCCGGGGGGTGCCCCACGGTGGCCTGGCCCACGATCGGGGCCCACCGATCCGCGGACGGGTCTGTGCCGTGGGGGCACTCTTTTCCTTCCGCCTTCGCCATGGTCTCCACTATGGCGGAGGCGGAAGAGACCCCCTCCACTGAGCATGCGCGGGGATGCAGTGAGCGGCCGCTGACGCTCCCGCGCATGCGCCGCACGGCAAAGTCAGTTTTGCGCCAGCTGGCGGGGCACCAAAGGCCTTTCCCGCCAGCTGGCGGGGCGGAAATCAGTCCGGCGCGGGCCTAGTCCCTCAAGATGAGGGCTCGGCCCCTCATGATGCGGAGGATTCCGCACCTTTAGGGTGGCGCGATGCCGGACTGATTTGCACCGTTTTCGGCGCCGGTCGGCGGACATCGCGCCGATTGCAGAGAATCCCACCCCAGATTTGTAATAAAATCAGTGATGGGCCCTCCGTTTCTCTGGCATTTATGACAATTGTTAAATCGTTCCAGCATCTCACCAGAGTGACTCTTACAGTGTTCATTACATTTTTTGAGTATTACTTCTATTTTGGTATCGTCTTCATCTTCTAAGTGATTAAAGCAATTATAGATTTCTCTCGCTTCATGCCCTCCTATTGAGAGGAGTAGTGCTATTTTTGTTGCGTTAGAGACCGTGCTTAAACCATTAGCTGCGATAAATATTTGGAATATCTGTTCAAATCTTTTCCAGTCATAACTTAAATTACCGGTTGTTTCCAGCTGTTCTAGAGGTCCAATGAGTCCCATAGTTAGTCGTCGAGGATCCATTTGCTGCGAAGTCTTCCACAGTCGAATGTCCAGTCTTCTATTTTTCTTCTCTTTTTGTCTAACCTAATCTAGCTAGTTCTGTTAAAGCCACTCGACTCGTACCATGTTTTGTTACCGGTGTGTAGGTAACATGTGCTCCTCAGTCCTTGGTTAGTGATGAGGTATTCTGAATCCCGATGAAGAAGATTCAAACTCTTCCAGTAGTAACAAAAGGTTTATTGAGTAACTACAACAATATTTACATGAGTTCTTTACTTTAACTTTGATACCAGTGATAAGGTTAACAAGATCTAACTATGGTAACTATACGTAACTCCGCTGACCATCTAAACTAGTCTGCTGTTACTTTGATCACCATGCACTTAAGAGAGAGAGAGAGCCCCAATGTGGCTGCCTTTTATACCCCTGTTGGTCCGGCCCTCTAGTGATCATGTGGTGCTACTGAGGATACATGACCCATTAACCCCTTGTGTACATACACACATAGAGGTCACCACAATGAGTTCCATCCTCTTTAGCCCGTCGCTTGATGATTGACCCAAATACAGTTTTATCTTCTGCTTGTAACACCTCATGTGGGTTCTATTTTCCCAACTCCTTCAGTCTGGTTGCCTCTGAGAGACTGTGACTGGATTTTTAAAAACATTTTTACAGGATGTGAGGTCGCTGGTTAGGTCAGCATTTATTGCACATCCCTTGTTGCCCTTCAGAAGGCGGTGATGAGTTGTCTTCATGAACCGCGGCAGTCCTTGAGGTGTAGGTACACCCACTGTGCTATTAGGGAGGGAGTTCCAGGATGTTGTACCGGTGACAGTGAAGGAACGGCGATATATTTCCAAGTCAGAGTGGTGAGTGACTTGGAGTGGAACCTCCTGGTGGTGGCGTTCTCAGATGTCCTTCTAGATGGTAATGGTCATGGGTTTGGAAGGTGTTCATAGAATCATAGAATTTACAGTGCAGAAGGAGGCCATTTGACCCATCGAGTCTGCACCGGCCCTTACAAAGAGCACCCTACTGAAGCCCACATATCTACTCTATCCCCATAACCCAGTAACCCCACTTAATCTTTTTTAGACACTAAGGGCAATTTAGCATGGCCAGTCCACCTAACCCTCACATCTTTGGACTGTGGGAGGAAACCGGAGCACCCAGAGGAAACCCACGCAGACACAGGGAGAACGTTCAGACTCCGCACAGACAGTGACCAGCCGGGAATTGAACTGGGACCCTGGAGCTGTGAAGCAATTATGCTAACCACTATGCTACCGTGCTGCCTTGTTGTCTAAGGAACCTAGGTGAGTTACTGCAGGCATTTTGGAGATGGTACGCATGGCTGCCACTGTTTGACGGTGGTGGAGGATTTTACACTTGGCACCAAAATGTGTCACTTCATACCGGTTGTTTCCAGCTAGTTCTATGCATTTAAAATTCATCTGCCATGTGTCTACCCATTTCATCTCTCTGTCTCTGCTCAACGGGCGGCACGTTAGCATTGTTGCTTTACAGCTCTAGTGCCCCAGGTTTGATTCCCGGCTTGGGTCACTGTTTGTGCGAATTCTGCACGTTCTCCCCGTGTCTGCGTGAGTTTCCTCCGGGTGCTCTGGTTTCCTCTCTCAGTCCAAAGATGTGCAGGTTAGTTGGATTAGCCATGCTAAATTGCCCCTTAGTGTCCAAAAGGTTAGGTGGGGTTACTGGGTTCCAGGGTGGAGGTGTGGGCTTAAGTAGGGTGCTCTTTCCAAGGGTCAGTGCAGACTCAATGGGCTGAATGGTCTCCTTCTGCGTTGTAAATTCAATGATTCTATGATGAACTGAGGTCTGTTGTCAAGAATAGTTTATGCACTGGGCCAAAACCGTGGTGTTAAAATGTATAGTTGTGCTGGAATACTCATCTGTTTATAATGCAAAGAACCCATGCAGATCATTTTCTCCCTTCCTACCTCGAGTGATGAGGGAAAGTATGAAGCCCATAACTTTTGTTCTGGCAGAGTTCAGATATCATCAGAGACTGGAATTTAATAAATGGGACCTTCTGGTTAATATGGCTCTTTGCTACACTGGATGGGGTTTTATCCGTTAGATTGTCAGGGAATCTTTGAACAAAAGACCTTAGGCCAAAAAGACAATGTGCGGATTCACTCTGACACCTGATCCTTACAGTGGGTCCTATTACCAGGAAGGTATGTTAGTGCTCCACAACCTTATGCCAGAGACTGATCGGATATGGGTTTGATTTGCAGTTTATCAGGTGGTCTGTTTCTAATTTCAACCTTGCCATTCGGAAATATGCCAAGTTGGGGTCAGACACACTTCCCCACAAGGAATGAGGGGAAAGCCGTGATCCAATCACCCGAGGCCATCTTGAGCATTTCCTCAGCAGCTGTTTAAAGTGTCAATGTTGGAAGATTTGGAGTCTGTTACCTACCCTTTTGGCTGCATGAAAATATAGAAGCTCCTCTGTCTCTTAAAAAATGAACCAGCTCCTTAAGGATACCGTTTAGTGCTGTCCAGTGCTGGGATTGATTTGAATTCCTGCCCACCTGCTTTGCTCACCCACTAGTTTAGTTTTGCTCTGACTAACATTGTGGAAAAAATCTGCAATAAACAGCCACCTTGGTGCTTGAGCTATACAAGCCGGATAAAGCTACTATTGAATACAGACAATGCCTGAAATGTTCTGGCCTAAACCCAACCCCCATGGTAATGTTAAATCGACACTGACTGTTTGAGTCCGGGCTGTGTAATTGGTTCCATTTGTGTGTGTTACTAACATGTCTCTCTGACTCGCAACTGTGGCTATGCTAGCAGGTGGTAACTCAATACTGTGAATGCACGATTGGTTCTCAGACCAATTAGTGGCTTTGTTGCTCGGTGAAGCTAACCAGGGCAGGCATCACTCTATGTGCAATGATCTGCTTTATTAGTTGTGTTTTTCCTTCAACTTTGAATGTAAAACATATATCAGCAAAGCTCATGTTTTGTTCCTTTCTTACCCTGCAGCAATACACACATCTTGAAACAATTCTGAGCGATGCCGACAATTTCTGTGAAGAGAAACTTCTTGATTAAAACTGCTAAGAGGCAGACAGAAGGAAGAAAACGTTTTAGAAACTGTGCATTCCGCGCACCTCTCATCTCTCCCTCACTTTTAGAGTTTGGAACAATCTGGGCTGCAGGCTGCCCTATTGCCAGCCGAAAGACTATTCTGATTGGCCAATATTAAAGGTCAACTGTGGGACAAACTTCACAACCGATTTCCTGCTGGAGGTGAGAAATCCAGGTTGTCAGTGGTTTCCTGCCATCACGCTAATACGGAAAAATCACGAGCAACATTGACCTTCAAGAATTGAAAGTTACTATTCAATCTGCTTCCAACAGCACCAGCACCCTTTCAGGCTATCCTTTCCAGCTCAAAACAACTTGCGTATAAGTCTTCATTTGGCTTCTGGACCATCAGACACACAAATCAGTTTCTGCCAAAGACCACACTCAAATCCGAACACCTCCATGAAATTTCCATCCCCTTCCCCACCCCACCAATCCTTTTGGCTGTGAGCAGAACAATTCCAGCCTCTCCAGTCCCTCCCTCTTTGCTTAAAGTCCCTCATCCCTTTAAATCTCCTCTACTTTCTCCTAGGTCCCATCATCACCGTAAAGCGTGATGTCCAAAGCTATATATCACATTGTGGCTATGCTGAATGGGTGTTTTAGAAAGATTTTGTATAATTTCCCTTTTCCTGTACTCTAAGACTCCACCCATAAAGCCAAGGATCTCACATCCTCCCCCAACAGCTTTCTCAACTTGACCTACCACCTTCAAGGATGTGTGTATGATTCTTCAATCCTGCAACCCTTTCCTGCACACATTTAGTTCATGTTGCCTTTTCTTACATTTGCCACCAAAATGTGTCACTTCATAGTTCTATGCATTTAAAATTCATCTGCCATGTGTCTACCCAGTTCATTTCTCTGTCTCTGCTCAACGGGCGGCACGGTAGCACAGTGGTTAGTATTGTTGCTTCACAGCTCTAGGACCCCAGGTTCGATTCCCGGCTTGGGTCACTGTCTGTGCGAAGTCTGCACGTTCTCCCCGTGGCTGTGTGGGTTTCATCCGGGTGCGGTTTCCTCCCACAGTCCAGAGATGTGCAGGTTAGTTGGATTAGCCATGATAAATTACCCTTAGTGACCAAAAGGTTACTGTGTTCCGGGGATGGGGTGGAGGTGTGGGGTTAAGTAAGGTGCTCTTTCCAAGGGTCCGTGCAGACCCGATGGGCCGAATGGTCTCCTTCTGCGTTGTGAATTCTATGATGAACTGAGGTCTGTTGTCAAGGATAATTCATGCACTAGGCCAAAACCGTGTTGTTAAAATGTATAGTTGTGCTGGAATACTCATCTGTTTATAATGCAAAGTATTAAATTCAAGCAGATCAATAGAATGAAACTTTACTTTAGGAAAACTGATTATTTTAGTTGTTAAAAGTCTCAAAACAGCTTTTTATTGCACTTTTGTCATTTTGGAATGATTTTGCAGTATTTCACAATGCTAATTCCTGCTGTTTTTCCAATTTTTGTGGTAAAGCATACAAATTAGTAAACGTTGCTCCATTTTATGGCTTCCTTTTGAAACAGCTACTTGTTTCCTGTCTTCATTACTTTGATTTTGAACACTGTATTTTGTGTACATTGAGCAACATCCTCTAAGTGTATTTTTGTGCTGCTGGGTGGTTTGTTTAGTGTTATTCCTTTTGTGTTAGATCTTAAAAATTTAAACAGACAAACTCATCAGCGTACAAAATAAAAGTGCATATCGAAAATGAGTCACTGGAGCTCTATGGGACTGCTGGCAAGAGCACATATGGTGCAAAGCCACTTCTTTGACACCTTAGCAGTATGTTACAGGAATAAAAATGCACTTAAGATAATACTCTATATTGTATGATACTCTTGTGACGCATTTCATTCATCTCTTAAGTTGCTCACACTGCTATTACTCATCAGTGGCAAATGTGGAACCAACAGAATCTTGCGCTGGTATTATACAGCCCAAATGGTTTCTAGTCAACCTACGTTTGTTCGGAGAGTACCAACAATGGACTTAAAATGTTACATGCCCATGATTGCATTTGAGTGAAATCGCAGTGACAGTTGTCAAGGACTTAGAAATGGTGAATTCTCTGCATAACTACCAGTTTCTTTGGTAGCAACTGCATTGAAAGTTACCTGGACTTGTCATTTTGGATTGCTTTCCACCACAGTCGCTCCTTCATATTCATATTACTGTGTACATTGGGCGGGATTCTCTTAGCCCAACACCAAAATTGAGAAAGACGATCAGACGGAGAATGGCTCGCGACGCCGGAATCGGGGCAGATGCGGGTTTGACGCCGGGTCGTGATGCTCTGCCCCCTCCAAATCGACGTCATCAGGTCGGGTGCCTAGTGCAGTCGCAACCCCGTTGGTATGTGATTCGCCGGCCCACCCGCGATGCTCTGCCTCCGATAGGCCGGGTTCCCAATGGCACAGGCCATGTTTGGTCCCAGTCATCGGGAACCGGGCGTGCCGGCTGTGGGGAGAGAGGGCTTGCGGACAGTGTCCAGCGCCACCACACTCAGCCAAGATCCATGCCGTTGGCCGAGGGGCTTCCGCCAGGGCTGGGGGGATGTGGTGGGGGGTGTCCAGGAGGTGGGCTGTCGGTCGGAGTGGCGGGAATGCGGTCCAGCACGGTCGGCGCCATCTTTTCTGGCGTGACCGGTGCGTGTGGGGGTTGTAGGCGTACATGTGGCTGCAGCTTGTCAGCCCTGCGCATGTGCAGCACGGGACCCGGTGATTCTCCAAGTGTTTTCTACACATTCCGCGGGTGTTTCGTGCAGTGCGTGTACTAGCCCCTCACCGGTAGTGGATTTTCCCGTTGTGAAACAACACGGATCCCCCATTGGCGTCAGCACATAGCCTCAGGAACGGAGAATCCAGCCCATTGTTCTTCTCCAACACTCACTTCCAGATTGCGATAGCACGTGTAAATATTTGCAGGTTGCATGCTGCTCAACCTTAGCACAAGCTTGATGCTGAATAAAGTAGAGCAATGGTGTTATGCTGCCTTCGTAATAGACAGCATTGTACATCTTGGCTAGAATTTAACTTACCTGGCATGCTGGGAGTGGAAGGGTGTCAGTAAGGTACGGGGAGTCTGGAGCTGCGTATGCATGTGCTGTCACTGAACAGTTCAGAAACTGGACTGAACTGATTGGTAGGTGTGGTAAACCACTGTTGCACCTCTATTAGGTGATATATGGTAGTACCTGTACTATAGGTACGTTGGTAGTCCCTGCCTGCTGGCTCCGCCCAGTAGGCGGAGTATAAATATGTGTGCCCTCCATGCTGCAGCCATTTCGCCAGCTGCTGTGGGAGGCCACACATCTTAGAGCAATAAAGCCTCAGTTGTACCCAACTCAAGTCTTTGTGCAATTGAAATGAAATGAAAATCGCTTATTGTCACAAGTAGGCTTCAAATGAATCGTGCATCAATTGATCGTGCATCAATTTATTGCTCTAAGATTTTCAAAAGTTGGACCTCCGTATCAAACCGGATCGCCTGCAGCTGGATCCGCATTCAAGCGACGCCAAAAAGGACTTTCAACACTGGCTAGCTTGCTTCGAGGCGTACATCAACTCGGCGTCCACCCCTGTCTCGGAGGCTCAGAAGATACAGATCCTGTACTCAAGGTTGAGCTCCAGCGTCTTTCCGCTAATCCAGGACGCGCTGAACTACGCCGAAGCCATGACGCTTCTCAAGGAGAATTACGCTCAGAAGACAAACACGCTCTTCGCCAAGCACGTACTCGCCACTCGTTCTCAACTCCCTGGTGAGTCCATAGAAGACTTCTGGCGGGCCCTAATCCCACTCGTCCGGGACTGTGATTGTCAGGTCGTTACGGCCACTGAACATTCAAACCTCCTTATGCGGGACGCGTTTGTTACGGAGATTGGGTCGGACCTCATACGCCAGCGACTGTTAGAGGAGGCCATGCTCGACCGAGTTGAGACAACAAAACTAGCGCTCTCCATGACGGTCGCCTCGCACAACACTCAGGGCTACACCCCCAGCCGCGCGGCCCACTCCTCCTACGCATCGTGGACCCCACAGACGGCCGCCCCAGTGGGGGACTTACCCAGCCAACACGCCTGCGCTACACGCCAGCCAGCAAACCCCGGGGGTCCCAGATGTTATTTCTGCGGCCAGCAGAAACACCCCCACCAACGCTGCCCGGCCCACGCTGCCCTTTGTTAGGCTTGCGGCAAGAAGGGGCACTTCACCGCGGTGAGCCAGGCCCCTGCAGTCACCGCTATCGTCCCCGCCCCCCTCATTTACGGACAATGAGCGCCGCCATCTTCACCTCCCCCAGACCACGCGTGGCCAGTGGGCACTGCCATCTTCCCCCCGAGCAACACGTGCAGCCCAGGGGCGCCGCCATCTTATTCAACCCCTGCCACATGCGCACCCATGGGGCCACCATTTTGTACTCCTCTGGATTTTCAGCCACCATTTTGTCCTCCTCGAGATCTTCAGGCGCCGCCATTTTGTCTCCCCCACGACACATGGGCAACACTCCCCGTCATCCTACACCAGCGACGACCGACCACGACTCTTCTCAGTGACCATTGACCAGTCTTGTCCGCACAACCTGGCCACCGCATCGACCACCGTTAAAATCAACGGACACGTGACCTCTTGCCTGCTGGACTCCGGGAGCACCGAAAGCTTCATCCACCCGGATACGGTAAGGCGTTGCATCCTCGCGATACACCCCGCCGACCAAAGAATCTCCCTGGCCTCCGGATCCCATTCCGTGGCGATCCGGGGGTACTGTACGGTCACAATCACGGTCCAGGACGTAGAATTCAGCGGCTTCCGCCTCTACGTCCTCCCTAACCTCTGCACTACCCTACTACTCAGCTTGGACTTCCAGTGCCACCTCCAGAGCCTAACCCTGAAATTCGGCGGGCCCCTACCACCCCTCACTGTGTGCGGCCTCGCGACCCTAAAGGTCGATTCGCCTTCCCGCTTCGCAAATCTAACCTCGGATTGCAAACCCGTTGCCACCAGGAGTAGACGGGACAGCACCCAGGACAGGACCTTCACCATGTCCGAGGTCCAGCGGCTGCTTCGGGAAGGCATCATCGATGCCAGCAACAGCCCCTGGAGAGCCCAAGTGGTAGTAGTTAAAACTGGGGAGAAACACAGAATGGTCATGGGCTACAGCCAGACCATCAATCGGTACACGCAGCTCGACGCATACCCACTCCCACGCATATCTGATAAGGTCAATCAGATTGCACAGTACCAAGTCTTCTCAATGGTAGACCTCAAATCCGCCTACCACCAGCTCCCCATTCGTAAATCGGACGGTCCATACACTGCCTTCGAGGCAGACGGCTGCCTCTATCACTTCCTCAGGGTTCCCTTCGGCGTCACCAACGGGGCCTCGGTCTTCCAAAGGGAGATGGACTGAATGGTTGACCGGTATGGTTTGCGGGCCACATTTCCATACCTAGACAACGTCACCATCTGCGGCCATGATCAGCAGGATCACGACGCCAACTTGCCAAATTTCTCCACACCGCCACGCTCCTAAACCTCACCTACAACAAGGAGAAGTGCGTGTTTAGTACGACCCGCTTAGCCATCCTTGGCTATGTGGCCCCCTCATGGAGCTCCCCCTCCCCCACTGCCCCAAGGCCCTCAAACGCTGCCTGGGGTTCTTTTCGTACTACGCTCAGTGGGTCCCAAACTATGCAGACAAGGCCCCGCCCACTCATACAGTCAATCCATTTTCCCCTGACGGCCGAGGCACAACAGGCCTTCGCCCGTATCAGAGCCGATATCGCCAAGGCCGGGATGCATGCAGTAGACGAGACACTGCCGTTTCAAGTAGAATGCGACGCATCGGACGTCGCCCTAGCCGCCACCCTCAATCAGGCAGGCAGACCCGTGGCATTCTTTTCCCGCACCCTTCATGCCTCAGAAATTCGTCACTCATCCGTCGAAAAAGAGGCCCAAGCTATCGTTGAAGCTGTGCGGCATTGGAGGCATTACCTGGCCGGCAGGAGATTCACTCGCCTCACTGACCAACGGTCGGTAGCCTTCATGTTCAATAACACACAGCGGGGCAAGATCAAGATTTGTTTTAATTTATTAAAACATTTTTTTTTTTTTTTACCTTTTCTGAGTTACCAAGCCAGGGCTCAGAGTGTGGGTCAGGGGCAAACCCCTAATCCAGCTCCTCGCCTGCTCCAAAAAAACTAATTCAAATTGAATCCAATTCATGGTCCCCACAATAGAGACATACCAGATCTGAGCCAAAGGCTCAATCTACAGACACTTGATCTTAGCCAAAAGGCCGAGAAGCGATGGCAAGATCAAGAATGATAATACTATGATACTATGATGATAATGCAGATGATACTAAGATTGGTGGAGTTGCAGATAGCGAGGAGGACTGTCAGAGAATACAGCAAAATATAGATTGATTGGAGAGTTGGGCAGAGAAATGGCAGGTGGAGTTCAATCCAGGCGAATGCGAGGTGATGCATTTTGGAAGATCTAATTCAAGAGCGGACTATACGGTCAATGGAAGAGTCCTGGGGAAAATTGATGTACAGAGAGATCTGGGAGTTCAGGTCCATTGTACCCTGAAGGTGGCAACGCAGGTCGATAGAGTGGTCGATACCAGGATGTTGCCTGGGATGGAGGGTGCTAGCTATGAAGAAAGGTTGAGTAGATTAGGATTGTTTTTGTTGGAAAGACGGAGGTTGAGGGGGGGCCTGATTGAGGTCTACAAAATTATGAGAGGTATGGACAGGGTGGATAGCAACAAGCTTTTTCCAAGAATGGGGTGTCAATTACAAGGAGTCACGATTTCAAGGTGAGAGGGGGAAAGTTTAAGGGAGATGTGCGTGGAAAGTTTTTTAGGCAGAGGATGGTGGGTGCCTGGAACGCCTTGCCAGCGGAGGTGGTAGAGGCGGGCACAATTGCATCATTTAAGATGCATCTAGACAGATATATGAACGGGTGGGGAACAGAGGGAAGTAGATCCTTGGAAAATAGAAGACAGGTTTAGATAAAGGATCTGGATCGGCGCAGGCTGGGAGGGCCGAAGGGCCTGTTCCTGTGCTGTAATTTTCTTTGTTCTAATTTCCTTTGATCAGATCTTGAGTTGGAGGATCGAGCTCTCCACCTACAATTACTAGATTTTGTATCACCCCGGTAAGCTCAACGAGCCCCCAGATGCCCTATCCTGAGGTACATGTGCCAGCGCATAGGTAGACCCACTCCGGACCCTGCACGACAGTCTTTGTCACCGCGGGAGTGTTGCTAATTGTGTTTCTCTTAATTTGGCTCTGAAGATGGCGGCCAATATGGTCACCTTCCTTAATTCTAATTATGTTTTGCTCTAGAGACGACAGGTATCTCTCGATACCGCCACAAGGTTCAAAACCGAATACTGATCAAAGACTCGATACACCAGTTAGTAAGTTCAAACTCAATGCTCTTTTATTTACACACACAGTTAAATATATTCATGCACAAAACTCTACAGACTAAACTATCACTACTGCAAAAGCCTATATTTAGCTTCAGGCGCCCACTCAGCCAGAGGAACAATGGCCGTTGTTCGGTTCTGCGGCTGCTGGGGTTGGACTGGTATGGAATAACAGCTAAGAGCGTCTGTCTGGTAGCGTGCGTTGACCTTGGACTTATTTGTTCTGATGCAGCTTTGGCAGGTCTCTCCTTGGTGAGAGCCGGAGCCAAGAGAGCGATTCTCTCTTGGGGGATCCTTCTTATACCCAAAACGGGCTTCTCGCGCTTTTGGCCGGGCCTTGAACTTGGCCCCAATTAATTGGGCCGTTTCCCAATCGTTCCTATCGATTTCCTCCAATAAAGGGGTGGGTGCCCTGATGGCTGGGCGTGTCCTAGGTGGCCATTGGCCTGCTTTGTTCTGGTCTCCTCTGACGCCGGGGTGTCTGCCTTGGTATCGTTTACTTAAATGTTACTCTTTTGTCCCCAGGGATGGCTCATTAGTACGGTAATGGTTTTGCAGTTTCGGTCTTGTCTGGGAGCTGTGGCTCCAATCAACAGACAAACCCTGCACCTGCTTGTTTTCTCAGTATTGTCCATTTTCCCTGCAATCTTTGCAAAGTGTCCATTTTATAATCGGGAAGTGGCCATCCCAGATGGCTACACTCGCTCCTTGTGATCCTCAACACAAAGCGTGAAGGATAACATTACTGTGTCGTCTTCGTTCTCTGACCAAGCGGGGCACCCATAAGCACTTCACGGGCTCTACACTGACATATCCTATGAAACACAGTTTTTACCTAAAATCATTTTACTTACATACATCAGTATAAAATTCTACAGGGCGCTATGACATTCAGGCATGCGTTACAAAATAAAAAAAGTGGAACCTCTAACTATCCTCAATAAACTATCCTCACACAAACAATCAACAATAATTCTACAACATTTTAAATGTGCAAATAGCAGCAACACAAGTTTCTCTGGCTTGGCAGTCAAGCACAGAGGTTTACATTTCTTTATTGGAACAAAACACACATAAAGCGAAACGGATGCACTTTAATTCACTTGAGGGGTTGGGGGGTTTGGTGAAGTCCGAAAATAGGGGACCTAAACGTGAATAGCGGGGTGCGAGAGCGGTAGGCTCTCCTTCGCCATTTTCTGAGTCTAAGTGCCTGCATGACACTGCAGAGTATCGCCAGTACGAAGAGTGATTCTACTATGTACGATAGTGAATACCAGGTTATGAACCTGTCACACCAAGGGTGTCGTTAACTATCTCGGGGTTAACTCTCGGGGTACGGTGTACGGTAGGGGTGGGAATCATTCACGGCATTTATGGTAGGGGTCAGGGGGGTAACTTGCGCGCGCAACTGAAGGAATCCCGCTAAGATCCAGGTGAACATGAATGTTGTCTTCATCTTTTCCGTCTTTCTGTCTTCTTTTTCTTCATCTGGGGTTCCTGAGGTTCCGGAGTTCTATGGACACAAGCATAATATCTGTTATTATCTTGCTTAAGATCTCGTATGTCTGTCTGTCTGTCCCTTGTTGCCAATTACCCATTATGATTGGTCACTATCTGTGACTCCCTCATTTTTTTTTACTACCAGATATTTGGGACAAGACATCTGAGAAAAAGACATGGTGCGAGCTGTCTCGCAGCCTGTGCGATCTACCATCCTAGTGTTTGAGGATGTAAATAGCATACGGGGGCAACCTCAGGGTCGACAAAAACAAACAAAAGAATTTCGAACTGAAAGTGCCAAAATGGGGTGCGTATGGGCCGCGGCGGGTAAGAAATGGGTGGAATCCCCGGGTAGGATGGTGATCAGTGCCGTTTGTGCTCTACCCGAGCGTAGCTGACCAGAGGGGGGTCCTCAGGCAGGGCAGGGACCAGTGCCATTTCTCCACTGCCTGAGTGACCGGCAAGAACGGGTAAGAATGTGGTCGTCGTGGGGGCTGCTTCTCGTGATCGAATCAGGAGTGTAGTTATGAGTGGTGTCTGTCGACAAACTAGTTCCTCTGAACGGTTGTCTGTCGACAAACTAGTTCCTCTAACAGTCATTGGGCGTCAAAAGGGTGGTGGCGTGTGGCCATGAAAAACGTTCAAATTTACAAACAACAAACATGTACATTAAACAAACAAGCATACAAAACATGGTGCAGGTTCCATCAGAAAGGACACTGTATCTCTCCATCGGTTCCTTTTTCTTTTCATCATGTAGACACTTCATTGATCAGCAGCGAACAGGATCGCAAAGGGATTCATTTGGTGGGAGTCAGAATCTATGTCATCATCTTTTCCCGGGTGCCATACTCTTGACTGGAGTAGTTTGGCTAAAGCTGCTTGGGGTGAATTGGAGTCCATCTCATCATTCCGGATGAGTCTGAACGAATTGTCTCAGTGCCAGAATCGTGTGTCGAGGTTGGAGCTGCTAGGTTGTAATCCGTAATCGTCGGCGGTGGGTCTGGGTCAGCGGCTTTGATGTATGTGAGTTCGAAGGGGTCACTGGAATCATGCTCGGATTCGCTGGGAGTGGGGCCTGGTGCAGGGGTATAATTATAACGTGGTGTGCTGTGGCTGTCGTCGTTGCTATCTCTATCACTGTCGCTGTCGCGGCTGGTTGAAGGAAGGGAGAGGCGGAGTCGTGCCTCTGGGGGTGGAGTTGAAGTTGTGTCTGAGGACGGGCTGGACTGGCTGGGGGAGGGTAGGAATAAGTCATCTGTGGGCGGGGCGTGCTCATCTGCTGCTGCGAGCAAGATGTGGTGTGAATGGTTGTTCTGCGAGCCATAAGCCTTAAGCTGCTTTATGTGGAACCACGCAGACTTGCCGTTGGGATATGTGATCTTGTAGACCAAAGGGCTTACTTTGTCCGAAATGGAGTACGGTCCGGAAAATCTGGGGGAAAGGAATGAACTGGGGTTTTATAGGGAAAGCATCACTTGCTGCCCTACTACAAACTCGGTGGTGTGTACCTTTTTGTCGAAACAAGCCTTGCTTTGTTTCCGCCTGGTCCCAAGTCTCAGCAGCTGCGAGTTGGGCTGCCTTTATATTTTCAAGTAACTGCTGTGCAGCATTTTCATGCGTGAGGGCGGTGACTGCGGGGCTGGCCAAATCCAGTCCTAATAAATACTCTGTCCCTTTCATAGGGCGTCTGGTCATGAGGGTGTGGGGGGTGTATCCTGTGGACGTGGATACCATGTTTCTTAGGAACATTAAAGCAAATGGGAGAACTGAATCCCAGGTGCTGTTGTTCTGTTGTACCATTTTCCTGAGAGTGGCTTTTAAAGTCCTATTCATCCTCTCTACCATGCTGCTTGACTGGGGGTGGTCGGCTATGTGAAATTTGTGAGGACGTTTTTCATTACTCGTCCTGTAAAATGGGAGCCTTGACCGGACTCTATACTGCGTGGGAGGCCCAATCTTGTAAAAATGTGCTGTTTTAGTATTTTAGCTGTTGTCTTGGCCGTATTCGTTCTCGATGGAAAATCTTCCACCCATTTTGTGAAGGTGTCGATGACCACCAACACATACTTATAACCATTTCTGTAGGGGTCCTATGTAGTCAATCTGCTAATTCGTCCAGGGGCCATTAACGGGGCGGGTGTGACTAAGCTGAGCCTTTCTTGCATATCTGTCCGGATTGTTCTGGGCGCAGATCAAGCAATTTTCAACGTAGCGAGTAACATCGGCTTTTAAATCAGGCCACCAGCAGAGCGGTCTGAGGTGGGCTAGGGTGGGTTCAATGCCTTGGTGTCCATGATTGTCATGGAACTGACAAATGATCTGGTTCCTGTCCTGGCTGGGAGCTACCTAAATGCCCTATTTTAAAATCACACCGTCGTGTATGGTGATTGCGTTTTTAAACTTGTCGTACGGGGCTGGGAAGGTTCCCTTTAAAACTTCCCTGAGTTTTTCATCTTCCTTCTGTGACTTTGCTAGATCCTGAATGTTAGTCTGTGAGACCTGAACTGCGTGTACTGGGGTGCTCTCGGGGGGGTTCCAAAAGTAACCATGTCTGGAACCTGCCTTCGCTAGGGCGTCTGCTTTAACATTACCGGGGGGGAAGAACGGTGATGACTGCGAACCTTAATTATGCCATATTTCCTATTTTTGGCTGTCTCTAGGATATGTCGGAGTAATGGGGCTGAGGGTAATGGCTTTCCGTCTGCGGAAACGAATCCTCTAATTTCCCAAGGGGTAGGAATTCCGTTAAGCTATTACAGACATACAAACTGTCTGAATATATGTCTGCTGGGGTCGGAAACCAGTCAGGGTGGTCAACATTGTAAGCTATGGCTGCCAGTTCTGCTGCCTGCGAGCCTAGATGTCCTGGCAACTTTAGTGGAATCTCATCTAGGGCGCGTCCCTGCGCGTCCTCTACATAAATGCCGCAATCGGTAATTCTCTTTCCGTTCAAAACTGTGGAGGAGCCATCCTAAACTTTCAGGGGTGCGCACGTGTCTGTGGGCTGGGGTCTCTGGGGTGTATTACCTGCTTTCCTGGGAGCAGTCTTGGGTATAAATGGGCCTGTGTTGTGTTTTGTGGTGATGATCTCACATTCATGTGGGGTACCTGCATCTTGCAAATTATCGGCTCGGAAAGTGTGGGTTTTGGTTCTTTTGACTGTAATGTCCCGTCCCTGTAAAAGAAGGGTCCAATGGGCTGCACGGATTTGGCTGACTGTGCCATCTTTAAGTTGACCGTCTAATAATAGCTGTGTTGGGATGTGTTCAGTGAGAATGGTGATGGGGTTGAGTCCTGTAATGTAGGCAAAGTAATGTACTGCCCAAAAAACTGTGAGCAGGTGCCTTTTGCAGGCAGAAAATCCTTGCTCGACAGGATCTAACATGCGTGAGGCGTATGCCACGGAGCGTAATTGGTCATGGCGTTCCTGGAGGAGTACGGCCGAAAAGGTTCGGTCGGTGCTTGCTACTTCAGTTGTGCATGGGGAAAGTGGATCTGGGACCTGTAGTGCGGGGGCTGTGCTGAGTGCTCTTTTTAAAGCATCCATGGCATCCATGTGCTGTGGAAGCCATTCCCAAGGTGCCTGCTTGAGAAGTTCGGATAGGGGCGCTGCTTTTGCGGCGAAACCATTGATATGGTTTCAGCAGTAGCCAACCAGTCCTAAAAATGACCGGAGGGCTGTGACATTATGGGGATGGGGCAATTTGACGATTGAGTCAATTCTCTTTTGCTCGATCTCGCGTTAACCATGTGTGATTACTGTTCCCAAGTAAATCACTTTTTCCTGCAAAATCTGGGCCTTCTTGGGGTTGACTTTACATCCAATTTCTTTTAGGAGTGCTAGGAGTTCGGCGAGAAGTGAAATGTGCTCTCCCTTTGTATCTGTCTGTAGTAGCAAGTCATCTATATACTGGACCAGACAATCGGGGTGGGAAAACTTTGCTAGTCCATTTGCCAGCTGTCGGTGGAAAATGGAGGGGGAGTTGTGGAAGGCACGTCCACGTGTATTGTTGTCCCTGGAATGTAAAGGCGAATTTGTACTGGCACGCTTTATCCAATGGAATGGACCAAAAGCCGTTGCTAATGTCCAAAACCGGAAAAAAATTTGACTGGAGTCCCTGTTTGAGCATGGTCTCGGGACTCGTGGCTACTTTGGGGGCTGCTACTGGAGTTACTTTGTTCAGTTCCCGGTAATCAACGGTCAGTCGCCATGATCCATCGGGTTTCCTGACGGGCCAAATTGGTGCGTTGTTTGTGGAGGCTATTGATCTGAGTACACCTTGATCCAACAAACTCTCTATTACTTTGGAGATTTCTCCCTCTGCCTCTTGGGGAAAGCCATACTGCTTTTGGGGTCTGGGGTCGGGACCTGTAATGTTTACCAAGCCAGCTATTTTGCCACAGTCGTGCCGGTGCAGTGCAAATGCTGCTTTGTGTTGCTGCAGGACTTCCCTAACCTGTCTGTCCTGACTAATGGCTCGAGGGTCGAACCAGAAGTCTGCTACTGAGCTAATCCTGTTTTCATGGTCTCCAACTGTGAACGTGGCGGGGGCGCGTGCTGCCTTTGCCATTCTCCATACATATTTATTAACTGGACCAAAAGAGAGGTTGTGGGAGCTCATAAAATCGATTCCTAGGATGTGTTCAGCTGTCTGGGGTAGATCAACCAAAACTACGGGGTGTTTAGTTGTAATGTTCCCTATTTGTATCGCTACAGGGGCTGTGATGTGTCCTTGTTGTAAATGACCTGTAAAGCCGCTGAGTGTGATGGTGTCTGTTGTGGGCCACATGTCTCGCTGAAACATCGTGGAGGAATTGAGTGTGGTGCGGGACCCTCCTATGTCCCAAAGAAATCCTACGGGGTGTCCCCAGACTTTGCCTGCTACGACCGGTCTACCGTACTTGTCTCAAAGGGTGTCGCAGACCCAAGTTGGGGAGCCCGAACACCGTCAGTCGGTGCCGTTCATGTCTATGGCCTCTGAACGGGCGCTAACGCTATGGATTGGCTTTGCCCTATTCTTATTTAGGGTGCCTGTCTGTTGGTTTCTCTGCTGCTTCTGGGGGGCTTGACATTCTCGTGCAAAGTGTCCTACTTGTCCACAGTTGTAACATTCCAGGGATTTTGGCTGAGCTGGGCTGTTCCTGCCCTCATTTTCCCATGCGGGGCTCTGGTGCGCTTTAACTGGATTCATGTTTGCCTACTCTTCCTCGGGTTTTGCAAATGCGGTTTTGCCTTGGACTGTTGTTCCCAAGCGCGGGACAATCTCTTCAAAACCCATTTCTCGTTGTGGGCCTCGTCTGAGGGATCGTAATTTGCGCAAGCTCTCTGTCCTGCGTCTGTCGCGTGAGAGACTAGGATTCGAGTCCATTTGGCCATGTTATCTGGGGACAAATGGGCGCGGGCTAGCTCTCCAAAAACTGCTCTGAAATGTAGCCACAAGCGCCCAGCAAATGCTGTGGGGTGCTCTGTTTTCTTTTGCCTACACTTGTTAGGCCTTCTACGGGGTCTCCTCTGTTATAGCCGATCGCATCAAGGATCGCAGTGTGCATCTCTTGGAGTGTGCCTCATCCTACATTCTGTGGGTCGGGAAGGGCTGTCACGACTGAAGGGTCGAGGCTTAAAACTGTGAGCTTCACTTTCTCCTTTTCGTCCAGGACGTACATGGTAGCCTGCTGTTTAACTCTAGCGAAAAACTGGTGGGGGTCTGATGTGGGAAGGAACGGTGTAATCTTTACACACGCGTCCCGTAATTGGATCACGGTTAACGGGGTTGTTTATAGGAAATCTGCATTTCCTTCTGCTGCGGCCCTGCGGTGTGTGGTTACAGGCTTCATGGGGGGGTGTTCTGCCTGTTCAGTCAGGGGTTGGGGTGCTTTTCTCTTTTGGGGGTTTTCTTGAGTACATGTCCCATGTACATATATGTGGGCAGTCTCATTTAACTCCTGCCAATCGGGGCCGTTTTCCTGGTCTAATTGGGGTCCAAACATACTTTGAACCCCAGTCTGGACAGAAAGCAGAGATTGCAATTCTGCAATTTGCTTCCGGCACTTTGCGTGATCTACTAAGCTCTGCCTTTGTTCCGTCGTGGAAGTGTGGAGCACTCGTGGGGCTGCTTTCAAATCATTGCATTGTTTCTGCAATTTCTCTCCCTGTTGCTCGGTTTCTTGTCTTACCAAGACCGCACATTGCGTGTCCTGGTAGGCCTTATTGTATTGGGTCTGAAAACTACTCAAATGGGTGAGACAAGACTGGTGTGCCTCTTGGCATCATCCACCTCTCTGTCCCTCGCTGCTAACTGTTCTCTCAAATCTTTATTCTGTCTCTCTCCTCTATCTCTCTATGGAGCGTCCTAACGACCTCCTCTGTGCCTCGCAATTGTGCCAAGCAGGACACGATTGCCATCGGCTTGCGAGCTTTCTTGTGGATCTCTGACAGGTTCTCCCACCAAGTATATCCTATATCCCCGGGACCTGTTTCATCATTCGCGCAGAATTCGCTCCAAAGGGGCCATCCTTTCCCTGTGAAGTACTTTCTGATTTCCTCTTCCCATACGGGACACTGTCCTACTCTACTGGTCACTGCGACCTCGAATTGCTGGGGATTCATAAGGCGTTCCATTGCCTTCATTGCCATTTTCTCTATCTGGGTTCTTTACTGAATTTGGAACAGGGGGTGATAAAGTGGTGATGTAAACACGGGTACGGCTTATGCTAATTTCTGGCCTACAAAACTCCCGACAGTTTTACGCAACAAAATCTCTCAGGTTTACATTATATCCCTGTTAGTACGCATGCATTAACACACTTCCAAATCTCAGAGGTTTGATCAGTATTGTTCTTACACTTGTGGTTTTTCTGTTTCTAATTGGATTCCAATTCAAATTTGAGTTCTCTCGGAGTGATTAGGCCACTTCTAAGTCGAGTTCTGCCAGAGGTCGCCAGTAAATGTTGCTAATTGCGTTTCTCTTAATTTGGCTCTGAAGATGGCGGCCAATATGGTCACCTTCCTTAATTCTAATTACGTTTTGCTCTAGAGTCGGCAGGTATCTCGATACCGCCACAAGGTTCAAAACCGAATACTGATCAAAGACTCGATACACCAGTTAGTAAGTTCAAACTCAATGCTCTTTTATTTACACACACAGTTAAATATACTCATGCACAAAACTCTACAGACTAAACTATCACTACTGCTAAAGCCTATATTTAGCTTCAGGCGCCCACTCAGTCAGAGGAACAATGGCCGTTGTTCAGTTCTGCGGCTGCTGGGGTTGGACTGGTATGGAATAACAGCTAAGAGCATCTGTCTGGTAGCGTGCGTTGACCTTGGACTTATTTGTTCTGATGCAGCTTTCGCAGGTCTCTCCTTGGTGAGAGCCGGAGCCAAGAGAACGATTCTCTCTTGGGGGATCCTTCTTGTACCCAAAACGGGCTTCTCGCGCTTTTGGCCGGGCCTTGAACTTGGCCCCAATTAATTGGGCCGTTTCCCAATCGTTCCTATCGATTTCCTCCAATAAAGGGGTGGGTGCCCTGATGGCTGGGCGTGTCCTAGGTGGCCTGCTTTGTTCTAGTCTCCTCTGACGCCGGGGTGTCTGCCTTGGTATCGTTCACTTAAATGGAGATGGCTCATTAGTACGGTAATGGTTTTGCAGTTTCGGTCTTGTCTGGGAGCTGTGGCTCCAATCAACAGACAAACCCTGCACCTGCTTGCTTTCTCAGTATTGTCCATTTTCCTTGCAATCTTTTCAAAGTGTCCATTTTGTAATCGGGAAGTGGCCATCCCAGATGGCTACAGGAGTCACACGGTTGTACCATTTCATAAAGGCTCGCAATCAGTCCTACTCCGTTGAGGAAGTACGGACAATCACCAGGGACTGCCAGGTCTGTGCGGAGTGCAAACCGCACTTCTACCGGCTGGACCGTGTGTGCCTGGTGAAGGCCTCCTGCCCCTTTGAGTGCCTCAGTGTGGATTTCAAAGGGTCCCTCCCCCCCCCCCCCCCTCCCCCCCCACTGACCGTAACACGTATTTTCTCAGTGTGGTCGATGAGTACACCAGATTCCCCTTCGCTATCCCCCCGATATGACGTCTACCACCCTCATCAAAGCCCTCAACACAATCTTCGCTCTGTTCGGTTTCCCCGCCTACATCCACAGTGTCAGGGGATCCCCCTTCATGAGGGATGAGCTGCGTCAGTTCCTGCTCAGTAGGGGTATCGCCTCCAGCAGAACGACCAGCTATAACCCCCGGGGAAACGGACAGGTAGAGAGGGAGAATGGGACGGTCTGGAGGGCCGTCCAACTGGCAGCAAGGTGCTGAAGATAAGTTGAATGCGACCTTGGATTAACTAGGACTTAATAATTTAAAACTGATGTTATTGAGTTGTCAGAATTTGCAGGAGAAAGGAGAGACATCCTGGACTTTTCACAACAAAACTCTCTTCAAGGACAGCAGCCTTTTGACGTTTTGTCCTGTTTTTATTTTCCTGTAACCCGGTTGGGGGGGTGGGGGGTGGGGGGGGGCAGTCTTAGTTATTGGGAATTGCATTTAGCTGATGAGCAGAAATTCTTTTAGAAAGCAGGTAACCTTAATTCCTTACTTTCCTACTGAAGCTTGCCTGTCTACAATTATACATAATCCATCAAAGTTAGAAGCTTAGAATCTCTGCAGTGCAGAAGGAGGCCATATGGCCCATCGAGTCTGCACCGACCCTCTGAAAGAGCACCCGTCCTATCCCCATAACCTTACCTAACCCACACATCCCTGGACACTAGGGGGTAATTTTCACACGGCCATTCCACCTAACCTGCATATCTTTGGACTGTGGGAGGAAACCGGAGCATGCGGAGGAAACCCACGAAGACACACGGAGAAAGTGCAAACTCCACACAGTCACATGAGGACGGAATCAAACTTGTGTCCCTGGTGTTGTGATGCAGCAGTGCTAAGCACTGTGCCACCTTACCATTAGTAATCAAAAAGTAGCCCTTAAGAAAATCTCAAAATAGCCCTCTCACAAAAAGTTATTTTGACTCCTAATTGGAAAGGTGGATGTGGGTTTTACAGGTAGGCTTTTTGGATCCAGTGGGTAAGTGAAAAGGACTCAGTTCCTGGACAAGGCAGCCCTCATCTTAGTTTAGCTGCCGGGTTCCCCGAGGCACAGGCGAGTGGTGAATTTCAAATGGGGATAACAAAGATGCTCACAGACTCATTGTAACATTTCAAAACTGCTAACCTGCCTCCATGGAGCAGTTTGGTTGCCTGCCCACCGTCCCACCTCCATTAGAACCAGAAATGGATGGGTTGGAGGTCAGCAAGCATCAGGATTCATGCTTTCAACAATTTGATCTCCCACCTGACCCAAAACCACCTGTGGAAGCACGTAAAATCCAGCCTCTTGTGTCAGTGAAAGATGGAGAATATAATACCGCAGTGATCCTAATAGGACAATCATTGGTGCAAGAAATACCACAGTAACAGAGAGCGATGAGACAAAGATTTGGCGTTAAAGAAATTGCAGAATTTTGAAAATCTCCCACAGTCACAGAACAGACCATTATCTCAAACTTAAAATTCAAATACTTGCAAATAAGTATTTAGTAACATTTTGCTTTATTTTACACATTTATCGCCACATTTTCACACAAATGTTGAGAAAAGATGATACTTCGCTACCGATGAGCTTTTTTAAAAAAAATATGTTGAGGAACTGTTTTACTGTCCATTTTTTGCCAGCTTGGTGGTATTCAATTCTGACATTTAGCTTTCTCATATAATAAATCAGTGTTGAAATTTATTTTAATAGATAAAGAGGCAAGAGTTGGGGTATAAATCTGTCTTTGGCAAATGTGAATCAACACTCTGTTTTGCATTTCGCCCATATTTCTTTTCCATTGACTTCAAGGGTGGAGAAATGTGAAATGTAACATTTACTCCTGATTTGCTATTCCAATCCTACACTGTACCCAAACCCAATTTATATCCTGTCACAATCATGTGGTTGAGAAAAGGTCAATATTAATGTTAATTCCTTCTTTCCCTCAGAAAGTGAGCAGGAACTGTTGAGTAGAGCCAAGTTATTTCCTTGCTTGGTGCAGTTCCTGTAGCTGTGGGCCGGGGGGCTGTGTGGGCATGATTCAACCACCACGTTGCGCCTGCTGCAGATCCAGGTGCAGCGGGTGAATAGCGAAAAAGGCCAAAATCGAGATTCGTGAAGGGTGCGAACCATTTTACGATTCACCCATCCCATTCACGATGGCAAATTCCGGATTTCTCCCCAAAATGACGAGAATATCATTAACCCTCATTTGCATTCATTTCAATCACATTAACGAGATTGAAGTTGAATGTAGCAGCCTCCTGGGAATTACCCGACTGGCCAGCGGGAAGTCACGTGGACGCTGCTTGGTGCTCCTTTTCAAAACCGTGAAGCTGCTGCAATGGCTGCTGAGGGGAAGTGAGGAGGTGAGTCGTCATTTCCATTTTCCAGCATGCAGCTCAGTGGGCTGGAGCATTATAGGTCAGAGGTCGCCCCAGGACCAGGGGGCTAAGGGGCTTTCCATCTGTGAGGCCTTCAAGCCATCTTGAAATATTGTGGAGACCCAGAACAGGGGCAACCAGAGCTGCAGCTTGTCTGTCCTACCAAACACTTCCATGGCAGCGCACTGCTCTATCCGTTGAATGAAAAGGCACTAAAGTCACAAGGGATTAAATACCCAGTCTGGTTTTGTCCTCACACATGCGCTTTGTGGTGGAAGTTGCTGGTGACAATTAAGACTGGGAACCTTGCTTTTCCCTCCATCTGGATAAAATGGCCAAATGTATTGGGCTGGATTCTCCAAAACTGGGGCCATGTCCCCACGGCGGCAAAAAAAACGCTGGTGTTTCACTCCCCAGTTTCCTGCAAAATATAAAGAGCGATTCACTTACCTTCAGGGGGCTGGCAAGGACTGCGTAATTCATGCGGGTTAGGCTGCGGATATGGGCCCCCACACCTCCAGTTCCGAGTGCGTGCATGCGCACTCTGCTGGTTTCCAGCGGCCGTGCCGAGGTGCAATGATGGACACAGACCGCAGACCACCACGCAGAAACAAGGTCCCCCCAATCGGCCCCGGGCCCCTGCATCGGACCGGCCTGAACGTTGCCCCAGCCGCCCATAAGGCCCCCACCCCCGGTGCTGGATCCACCCGCCCCCCATCAGGGCAGCCGCGGACTGAATCCGCAGCTGCCACGCGAGAGTCCTAATCGGCCATACGTGGTTAGAACCACACCGTCGGGAAATCGGCCGGTCGGGAGCGGAGTATCGCTAGGAAGGCCTCTGGCAATGTCACCCAGCCGCGCGGCATGATTCACGGGTCCGGAGAATCGCCGGAGCGGTGCCCGGCGCGATTTGGTCGTGAACATCGAATCTCCGCCCCCGTGCCAAATGCGATTTTGGCGTGGGGCTGCAGAGAATCCAGCCCATTGTGTTTTATGCCTCAGAGATATGCAGAGATGAAACACACCTGGTTGTATGTGTGTACAAAATGTTATTCCAAATATATTTTTTAAATGTCAGCAGCTACCGCTTATTTTCAGTTTCTCTCTCTCTGGAACCAGCCCTAACAGCACAAAACACAGAGAACAGTCAATGGACATAAATAATCAAACACAGAACAATTCAGCGCACCTCCCCGCGTGCTCCCCCCCCCCTCCCCCACCCCCCTCCAGTGCTGTAGAACTAATGAAGCTTATTTTCAATTAAGCCATCCTAAACAACAAAAGTATGTGTATTGAGTTCCTTTTCAAATTCAGAATGTCCATTTTCTCGAAGTACTGAAATAATCTTTGAGACATGAATGTCGCTGATTACGCTGCTGAGATCAATGGGCTTGAGGTTGTGGTTCTACGTGATAACTTGGATGAGGCAGATAATCAACATCACTCTCATTCATCTGAAGAGGAGATATACTCTCATTATCACTGTCCTCGAAATATTGTGGTCTTCTCGCTGTCAAACATCTTGTGATTCATTTTATGTTGTCATCCACCAGGTAAGTGTTGGCTCTGAGCAACCACTTGGTCTGCTTTAGTCCGTTTGAGATGATGCAAACTTATGGTTGTGATTTGGCTGTTTGATGTGAACCCAAACTCTAATTTCAAATTGTGGTTTCCTGGCATATGTTCCCTTGTCAAAATGTGCTTTTGCTTTACTTTGTTGCTTTGTGATTTCTTCTGCTTTCACTCTGACTTTTTAAAAAAGATTTTTATTCAAGTTTTACATTTCTGTACATTTGTTGAAGATACATGAGACGGTTACAGTTAACATGTGTTTTCGGCACTCCCCCCCCCCCCCCCCCCCCTCCCGCTGGCCATGCCCACCCCCTTCCCCCCACCCCCTTTCTTTCACTGTTTCAGGGTCTCATCCTGGGCCCTTTATTTCACCATGGGTGGTTGTTTGTTCGGTGTTTATCTGATCAGTGCCCTCCTTTTCCTTTCCCTCTCCCTGCCGCTTGGCCTTCCCTCCCTTTTCCCCTCATCCCATTCTGTTGCTTTCTTTTTGTGTGTTCTTTTTCAGGTGACCTTGTGCTGGGCCTCTGGTCCCTGTGTCAGCCACCCTCTGGCATCCCCCTTGGTGTTTCCTCCGGTCTCTCCCCCCTGTTTCCCTCCCTCTCATTTCTGTCTGCTCTCTGTGGCTCCCATGCATTACCCTACCGCCCTCCCCCCTCCACTCTATCAATTATTGGCTTGGAACCGGTCTTGGAACAGGTTGGTGAATGTCCCCCATGCTTTGTGGAAGCCATCTTCAGACACTCCAATGACTTCTTCAGGTGGAGAAATTCCGATAGGTCTGTCAGCCAGTCTGCAGCTGTGGGTGGTGCTGCTGATTGCCAGCCAAGCAGAATTTTCCGACGAGCGATTCGGGAAGCAAAGGCAAGGGCGTCGTTTCGTTCAGTGGGGAGTGTGTCCTTTCTAAAAGTCGTCCACACAGGTCCCCGCAGTTCCCCTTCCCCAGACTGTCTGCGTCCAGTAACTCCTCCAACAGTGTATCTTTTGGGGCCATTGCGTACCTTGTTTACTCCTTGTGGAGAAAGTTTTCTCCTGTGCTTCGGTTGTTCCAATCTCTCCATCAATTCCTGCAGGCTTGCCCCCACATGTAAAAGTCCCTGATCGTCATTGCTCCCCCCCCCCCCGTCCTGTCCCCACCTCTTGAAGGTGGCTTCTGTGTTGTTCCTTGTCTCTGAATAAAGCTCATGTTCTTAAAGTTGAAGTAGATACTTTTTTGTGAGTTTGTTCTCTCTCCAACATTTAAACTATGTTACATCTGAGCTGCCTGTCTGTGTTCTGCTCCCAGCTGCCATTCCTGTCAAGTGCCCTCTAACTTCCTGTCTGTCTCGATTTATACCTCTCCCATGCTCCCTCCAGTGCTTGCTCAGTTGTATTGCATCTACATTGACCTCTTGTATATATACACAGATATACAGATCACTACATTCACCTTTTTTTCTCTTACGTATTTTCTGTACAGTGGTAAAGAAAATTGTACAAAACAGTTAGAGTACTTATGATATGTATATCTGTACAAGTGATGATGATATTGGTTATTATATAAAGTCAATTGATATTTATGAGTCCAATCTGAATATAAACATTTATGAGTCCAAACTTTATGAATTTGTTCAGTGAGATTTTTTCCTTTTTTGTTGTTGACGTGGTGATATTGATATTGCAACTCCTTTGTGAATGTCGTCAGTGTTCTTATGTGTTAAGTAACCAACAAGTCATCCCGAGGTGTTTGAATGGTCGAAACACTGATGTTGACTGACGTGGACATTTTTTTTCTGTGCTTGTGGTATCGATTTAGTGTGTCATCTGCCTTGAAAGCTGGTGTGCTTAATTGTTCTGGAGCAGATGTGAATCCGTGAGATTCTTTGTCATGCCATGGCATGTTTGTAGTCTTGACATTGTTTTGCAGTGTGCTGTGGCATTGTCCTTCATCTGCAAAGTTGTACCATGTTGTACAGGTCGTTGTTTCATTGTTGGTGTTTCTGTCGTTTCTGTCTTTGTTGTTTTCGTTGTCGTTCATGTTGTTGTCGTTCTTGTTGTTGTTTTTGTCATGCTTGTTGTTTCTGTTTTTGATGTTTTCGTTATTGTTCTTGTTGTTTTTCCTGTCGTACTTGTTGTTTCTGTATTTGTTGTTTTTGTCGTTGTTCTTGTCGTGCTTGTTGTTGTCTTTGTTATGCATCTTGTGTTTGTTGTTGTTCTTGTAGTTTTTGTTGTTGTGCTTGTAGTTTTTGTTGTTGCTGTTGTTGTTCTTGTTTCTGCAGTGCTTCTTGTGGTTTTTGTTGTTCTTGTTGCGCTTCATGTTGTTTTTGTTGTTGTTGTTGTTGTTTCTGTTGTGCTTCTTGCAGTTTTTGTTGTTCTTGATGCGCTCAATGAGTGTTCCGTGTGGATAATTTGAGTAATTGTCACAGTTATTGGTGTGAGTGTCCGTTGTGGTATCTGTTACATTAAGCGTTTCTTCTAGAGAATGTTGAGAATGATCTGATGTTGCATTGACGTTGGTGACATCAGTCATTTGTGGTGGATTTGATTCCTCTTCTTTGCTTCCTTGGTGCTCCTCTTCTGAAATGAAAAATAAATGAACATCGCTTATTGTCGCAAGTAGGCTTCAAATGAAGTTACTGTGGAAAGCCCCTAGTTGCCACATTCCGGCGCCTGTTCGGGGAGGCTGGTACGGGAATTGAACCGTGCTGCTGGCCTGCCTTGATCTGCTTTCAAAGCCAGCGATTTAGCCCAGTGCTAAACACCACAGTCATTTGTGGTGGATTTGATTCCTCTTATTTGCTTTCTTGGTGCTCCTCTTCTGGAGTCAAAATCTTCACGATTTCATTTTCTTGTTGGTCTTGGTGCCCCTCCTCTGGAGTCAAAATCTTCAAGATTTCATTCTCTTGTGGGTCTTGGTGCTCATCTTCTGGAGTCAAAATCTTCACGATTCCATTTTGTTGTGGGTCGTGGTGCTCCTCTTCTGGAGTCAAAATCTTCAAGATTTCAATTGACGTGGTCTCTCTGGACTCATGGGTAGCCGTCCTCTGATTGTTGAGTGCATCTGTACAGATGAGATGAGATCTGTCAGTCTCGCTGTGATCCCGCACATCCTGTATGTCGATTGTGATCACATTGTCACTATTCTCACATACAGCGGGTAGACATTCAGTGTCTTCTTGTTGTTTAAATGAGCTGGGAAGACTTTTATAGTCTTCTTCTAGTGGCTCAAATAAGCTGGGCAGACTTTCATAGTCTGCTGCTGGTTGCACAGATAAGGTGGATAGACCTTCATAGTCTTGTTCATGCATGGCGTTCGCTATGGAGTGTTTGTTTGCTTGCTTCCATTTTTGAGTCTGTCACCGAGCTGTCTGTGGAGTCTTTCATCGCTCTCTCTGTGGAGTCTTTCATCGCTCTCTCTGTGGAGTCTTTCATCGCTCTCTCTGTGGAGTCTTTCATCGCTCGCTCTGTGGAGTCTTTCATCGCTCTCTCTGTGGAGTCTTTCATCGCTCTCTCTGTGGAGTCTTTCATCGCTCTCTCTGTGGAGTCTTTCATCGCTCTCTCTGTGGAGTCTTTCATCGCTCTCTCTGTGGGGTCTTTCATCGCTCTCTCTGTGGAGTCTTTCATCGCTCTCTCTGTGGAGTCTTTCATCGCTCTCTCTGTGGAGTCTTTCATCACTCTCTCTGTGGAGTCTTTCATCGCTCTCTCTGTGGAGTCTTTCATCGCTCTCTCTGTGGAGTCTTTCATCACTCTCTCTGTGGAGTCTTTCATCGCTCTCTCTGTGGAGTCTTTCATCCCTCTCTCTGTGGAGTCTTTCATCGCTCTCTCTATGGAGTCTTTCATCGCTCTCTCTGTGGAGTCTGTCATCGCTCTCTCTGTGGAGCCGTCCAGTGTTCTCGCTGTGGAGTCGGTCTGTGCTCTCTCAACGGAGTCATTCTGTGCTCTCTGTGTGGCGCCGTCTTCTTCTTGGGTATTTGACAGGTTGCTGTCATCCAATGTATCGACGATCTGCCGTGGCATCATGGTATTGGAATCATCTACCATGAGTAGAGTCGTGTTGAGCTTTGCAACCGTGTTGCTGCTGCTGTGATCAGCATATCCGAATAACTCAGCCAACTCAGCCATATCTGAGTCGTATTGTTCGATAGACAAATCATTTCTTTTTGTTTCGGAGTTGTTATCGTTCTCTTCACTTTGGGTGGTGCAGACAGCTTGCTCCAGGGTGTTGTGAAAGTTATTTTCAACTGCTGTATAAGTTCAGGCATTGTTCTGTCTTTTGAGGTAAGAAAATTGGGCTTTACAGCTTTAAGTTTCTTGTTTTCAATTTTCAGGCATTTCCCTTTTAAGTGGGCGTGGTCCGGGTCCTCTGACGTCATGACTCGCGTGATATCATGCATAGCAATCGATTGCGCATGCGGAAATCGATCTTCCTTTACTGTGAGGTTTTTGTACACTGCGCATGCGCGGCTTGCGCATGCACAGAATGATCTGCGACCAAAACCTCTTTTCCTAACTGCGCATGCGTGGAATGCGCATGCACAGAATGCAAAATGGCTGATTTTAACTGCGCATGTGTGGCTTCTGTTTCCAGCGCATGCGCAGACGCAGATGTTCGTTGTTTGTTCCCCAGAGACTGTAAAATGTGCTCAGACGGCATTTTACTGGATTTCAGCGTTTTTCCTTTGTAAAAAGTTCAAAGTTACTTTTTCCTTTCGATCTGGACTTTTCAATCGCGATTTCTAGACTGAACATTTTCTGTTCTGGTAATGATTGTTTGAGTTTTGCATCACTCATTCCCTGTGCAATATGGTTCCTGAGCATACAGTACTCGTCAAATTCCGTACAGTACTCTTAAATTTTTTTCAGTATTACTTCCAATTTGGTGCTGTCTTCACCTTTCAAGTATTTAAAGCAATTATATATTTCTCTAGCTTCATGTCCTGCGATGAGCAGTGTTATTTTCATTTCTTCTGAGGCTGCTTCTAAATCATTAGCTATGATATACATATCGAACATTTGTTTAAATCTTTTCCAGTTGTTGCTTAAATTACCGGTTGTGTTCAGCTGCGGTTGTTCCTTGTCTCTGAATAAGGCTCGTAGTCTTAAAGTTGAAGTAGATGCTTTATTGTGAGTTTGTTCTCTCTCCAACTCTTAAACTATGTTACATCTGAGCTGCCTGTCTGTGTTCTGCTCCCAGTTGCCATTCCTGTGAAGTGCCCTCTAACTTCCTGTCTGTCTCTATTTATACCTCTCCCGTGCTCCCTCTAATGCTTGCTCAGTTGTATTGCATCTACATTGACCATTTGTATATATACACAGATATACAGATCACTACAGCTTCGAGCATAGCTGGTGGAAACCTGTGGTTGCTGCAGATGGGGGTCATGGTGGACACTTCGGTCAGACTGAAGTGCTGCCTCATCTGATTCCAGGTTCTCAGGGTAGCTCCCATCACTGGGCTTGCTGACGGTGATGGGAGCGCTGCCATGGTGAAGGCTCGGAGGGCCGTTCCTTTACAGGAGGACTCCTGTTTGGTTCCTTCTCCCATCCCCTCACTCTCTCGGCCATGGCTGCCCAGTCATAATATTGCAAGTTCAGGAAGGCCAGACCTCCTATGCTTCTTCTCCTTTGTAGTACCGCTTTGGGGATTCTTGGATTTTTCCCTCCCCACACAAGTGCCGTAATCATTTTGTCTGTTGCTTGGAAAAAGGCCTTGAGGATGTAGATCGGTATGGATCTGAACAGAAGAGGAACCTGGGTAGCACGTTCATCTTGATCATCTGCACCCTCCCCGCCAGGGAGAGTGGGAGTGCATCCCATCTCTGAAGGTCCTTTTTGACTTCCTCCACCAGGTTGGTCAGGTTCCACTTGTGGATCCATGTCCAGTCATGGGCTATCTGGATCCCCAGGTGGTTGAATTTGTTTTGGGCTATTTTAAATGGTAGACCCTCCAGCTCTGCTCCCCCCCACCCTTTGGGTTCACTGGGAAAACTTCACTTTTGCCCAGGTTGGGTTTCTGGCATGAAAAGACTCCAAACTCTCCCAGGAGCATCATAGAAACATATAGAATTTACAGTGCAGAAGGAGGCCATTCGGCCCATTGAGTCTGTACCAGTGCTTGGAAAGAGCCCCCTACCTAATCCCACACTCCCACTCTATCCCATAACCCAGTAACCCCACCCAACCCAACCTTTTTTTTGAACACTAAGGGCAATTTAGCGTGGCCAATCCACCTAACCTGCACATCTTTGGACTGTGGGAGGAAACTGTAGCACCCGGTAGAAACCCTCGCAGACATGGGGAGAATGTGCAGACTCCGCACAGACAGTGACCCAAGCCGGGAATCGAACCTGGGACCCTCGAGCTGTGAAGCAACTGTGCTAACCAATGTGCTATGTGTCCCCCCTTTCATGATTTCTTTCATGCCGTTTTATGGGTCCGAGATGTAGAGGAGCAGGTCATTCGCATAGAGTGAGACCCTGTGCTCTCCTCTTCGGTTTCCCTCCAGCATTTCGCAATTCGCAGGACGATCTCCGGAGGTTCAATGGCCAGGGCGAACAGGAGTGGAGGCAATGGGCAGCCCTGCCTGGTGCCTCTGTGCAGCTGGAAGTACTCAGAGCTGGTGGTTTTGGTCCAAACGCTCACCTTGGGGGCATTGTACAGGAATTTTACCCATGAGGTGAATGCTGTCCCTAGCCCAAACCGCTCTTGTACCTCTGTTGAAGGCCTTCTCTGCAGACAGGAGACGATCACCTCTGGTGTTCTCTCCCCGGATGGTGTCAGTATCACATTCAGCAGCTGTCTGATGTTCGCAGTTAGTTGTCTACCCTTAACAAAAATCCTGTCTGGTCCTCTGGGACCACCTCTGATACGCAGTTCTCCAATCTCTTGGCCAGGACTTCTGTGAGTACTTTCGCTTCCACATTGAGCAGCAAAATGGGTCTGTATAATAACATAAGAACTAGGAGCAGGAGTAGGCCATCTGGCCCTTCGAGCCTGCTCCACCATTCAATGAGATCATGGCTGATCTTTTGTGGACTCAGCTCCACTTTCCTGCCCGAACACCATAACCCTTTATTCCTTTATTCTTCAAAAAAACTATCTATCTTTCTCAAGTTAACCTTTTTAAAACATACAGTGAACATCTTAGCAACCATCAATTCAAATACAACCACCAAAGAATACAACACTAAGTAATCCTTAATAACTTCCCAAACAACATCCAGAAGACAGAAGAAATACCTTTTAACAGAAGCACATTAGGTTTACATTCACTACTAAGAACATTTATAATTCTGAATTCACCAATGATCAAGAGATAGTCTTTTCATGGCAGAGAGATCAACAGTACACCTGCTCTGTCTGGCTTCAGCTCCAACACTGAAAACAAAACTAAAACACACCCTGCAGCAAACAGCCTAAAACAAAAGTAAAAAGCTGACAGACAGCCCAGTTCCACCCAAACTCTGACATCACTAATAAACACCATTTCTTAAAGGTACATTTCTTAAACACCCATTTCTTAAAGGTACTCTCACATGACAATACTTCCGCTTATATTGAGGCTATGCCCCCTAGTTCTACTTTCACCCGCCAGTGGAAACAACCTGCCCGCATCTATCCTATCTATTCCCTTCATAATTTAATATGTTTCTATAAGAACCCCCCACAGCCTTCTAAATGCCAACGAGTACAGTCTCAGTCTACTCAATCTCTCCTCGTAATCCAACCTCCTCAACTCTGGGATTAACCTAGTGAATCTCCTCTGCACACTCTCCAACGCCAGTATGTCCTTTCTCAGGTAAGGAGACCAAAACTGAACACAATACTCCAGGTGTAGTCTCACTAACACCTATACAGTTGCAGCATAACCTCCCTAGTCTTAAATTCCACCCCTCTAGCAATGAAGGACAAAACTCCATTCGCCTACTCAATCACCTGTTGCACCTGAAAACCAACATTTTGTGACTCATGCACTCAGGTCCCTCTGCACAGCAACACGTTTTAATATTTTATCATTTAAATAATAATCCCTTTTGCTGTTATTCCTACCAAAATGGATAACCTCACATTTGTCAACATTGTATTCCATCTGCCAGACCCTAGCCCATTCACTTAAACTATCCAAATCCCTCTGCAGACTTCCAGTATTCTCTGCACTTTTTGCTTTACCACTCATCTTAGTGTCGTCTGCAAACTTGGACACATTGCACTTCGTCCCCAACTCCAAATCATCTATGTAAATTGTGAACAATTGTGGGCCCAACACTGATCCCTGAGGGACACCACTAGCTACTGATTGCCAACCAAAGAAACACCCATTAATCCCCACTCTTTGCTTTCTATTAATTAACCAATCCTCTATCCATGCTACTACTTTACCCTTTTTTTAAAAAAATGTTTTATTCTCCTCCCTTTCACATTTTCTCCCAGATTTACACCCACCAACAACAAACAATAATCAGTAACAAATATGTCAATCCCCATATCAATAACAACGATCCCATCCTCCCACTAAACCCCAAACATTAGCCCGCATGTTCACATAAACAGATGACAAAAAGGAATCAGGAATCACCCATAGACACCACCAACACACACCGCCCCCCTTCCCCCAACCCTCCCACCCATCCACCCCAACTAATGTTCGATTTCCATTTCTTGAAAGTGCATAATGAATAATGGACATGCATTGTAGAACCTCTCCGTCCGTCCCCTCAGTTCAAACTTAACCTTCTCAAGAGTCAAGAATTCCAACAGGTCCCCCCGCCACGCCAGGGCACAGGGTGGAGAGGTTGCTCTCCATCCCATCAGGATCCGCCTTCGGGCGATCAACGAGGCGAAGGCTACAACATCTGCTCCTGCACCCGTTTCCAACCTTGGCTGGTTTGACACCCCGAATATGGCCACCCAGGGGCCCGGGTCCAGTTTCACGTGCACCACTTTAGAAATTACCCTAAAAAACTTCTAGCTTTGGACAGGACCAAAACATATGTATGTGATTAGCGGGGGCCCCACTGCAACGTTCACACACATTGTGGTAAACACCACTGGTAACTTTGCATGTATTACGGCACTGCCCCTGTATTACAGGTACACCAGTAAATCCCCGCCTGCTGGCTCCTCCCAGCAGGCGGCGTATAAAAGTGTCTGCTCTCCTGCGCTGCTTCCATTCTGGTTCCAGCTGCAGGAGGCACAACATCTTGTGCAATAAAGCCTCGATTGTTTCACCATTCTCGTCTCGTGGTAATTGGCGGTACATCAATTTATTGCACAAGATTTTAAAAGATGAACATCTTAAACAAGCCTGATCGCCTGGAGCTGAGCCCTCACGCAGCCAACGCCACATCCACCTTAAACCACTAGCTAGCCTGCTTCGAAGGCTACCTCAGAGCAGCCATTGAAGAACTCTCAGACTCACAGAAGCTCCAAGTCCTCCACTCACGGGTGAGCCCTGAAATTTTTCCCCCTGACGGCTGAGGCCCGCCAGGCCTTCAACCACATCAAGGCGGACATCGCCAAGGCCACGATGCATGCGGTCAACGAGACCCTCCCCTTTCAGGTGGAGAGCGATTCGTCAGACGTTGCTCTGGCCGCCACCCTCAACCAGGCGGGCAGACCCCTGGCTTTCTCATCCCGCACCTTCCATGCCTCCAAAATTCGGCACTCCTCTGTCGAAAAGGAGACCCAAGCCATTGTGGAAGCTGTGCGACATTGGAGGCATTACCTGGCCGGCAGGAGATTCACTCTCCTCACTGACCAACGGTCGGTTTCCTTCATGTTTAACAATACGCAGCGGGGCAAGATCAAAAATGACAAGATCTTGAGGTGGAGGATCGGGCTCTCCACCTATAACTACGAAATCTTGTATCGCCCGGGAAAGCTCAATGTGCCCCTGATGCCCTATCCCAAGTGGACCTAATCCGGGCTCTCCACTGTGACCTCGGGGGTCACCCGGTTCTTCCATTTCACCAAGGCCCGCAGCCTGCCCTACTCCATTGAGGAGGTCAGGACCGTAATCAGGGACTGCCAAGTCTGCACAGACTGCAAGCCGCACTTCTACTGACCAGATAGAGCGCACCTGGTGAAGGCCTCCCACCCCGATGAGCGCCTCAGCATGGACTTCAAAGGGCCCCTTCCCTCCACCGACCGCAACGTGTACTTCCTCAACATAATTGATGAGTACTCCCGGTTCCCTTTCGCCATCCCATGCCCCGACATGACTTCTGCCACGGTCATCAAAGCCCTGCACAGCATCTTCACCCTGTTCGGTTTCCCCACCTACATCCACAGCGATCGGGCATCCTCCTTCATGAGTGATGAGCTGCGTCAGTTCCTGCTCAGCAAAGGCATCGCCTCGAGCAGGACGACCAGCTACAACCCCCGGGGAAACGGACAGGTGGAGAGGGAGAACGGGACTGTCTGGAAGGCCGTCCTGCTGGCCCTGCGGCCTAGAAATCTCCCGGTCTCCCGCTGACAGGAAGTCCTCCCCGATGCGCTCCACTCCATCCGGTCGCTCCAGTGCACTGCCACTAATGAGACCCCTCACGAATGTGTGTTTGCCTTTCCCAGGAAGTCCACCTCCGGGGTCTCGCTCCCAACATGGCTGACAGTTCCTGGGCCCGTCCTCCTCCGGAAGCATGTGCGGAGCCATAAATCGGAATCCTTAGTTGAGAAAGTCCACCTCCTCCATGCAAACCCACAGTACGCCTACATGGCACACCCCGACGGGCGACAGGACACAGTCTCCCTCCGGGACCTGGCACCCGCTGGGTCCCCACCCACAACCCCGACCTGATATCGCTCCTTCCCCCCCCCGGTTGCCTCATTTACCCCGCGCCACCCTCCCACCCACCAGCGAACCTTATCGCAGCCTCCACCCCAGCAGGATCCGTCCCCTCACTGGATCCACTAAGGGGTGACGGAGAAGAGGACAACAGCTCCCGGAGTCGCAGGTGACCACGTTGGCGCCCACATCACCACCAGGACTGGGGCAATCGCAGCAGAGGGTCAGAGCCCCTGACAGACTCAATCTGTAATGTTTTTCTTCACCCCCGCCGGACTTTAAACTGGGGGTGAATGTGGTAAACACCACTAGTAACATTGCATGTATCACGGTACTGCCCCTGTATTACAAGTACAACAGTAAATCTCCGCCTGCTGCCTCTTCCCAGCAGGCGGCATATATGCTCTCCTGCGCTGCATCCATTCTGGTTCCAGCTGCAGGAGGCACAACATCTTGTGCAATAAAGCGTCGATTGTTTCACCATTCTTGTCTCGTGGTAATTGACGGTACATCACACATCTTCTACTCCTTCAAAGAATCGGCTCATCCTCGCCCTCGTGAGGTGTGCTCTGTATACCACCTTCAGCTGTATCAGCCCCAACCTCGCGCACGAGGTGGAGGCATTCACTCTCCGGAGCACCGCACACCAGAACCCCTCCTCCATATCCTCTCCCAACTCTTCCTCCCACTTTGCTTTGATCCCTTCCAGTGGTGCCTTCTCCTCTTCCAAAATAGCTCCGTAAACCGCTGACACTACCCCCTTCTCCAGTCCCCCTGTCGTCAGCACCTCCTCCAGCAATGTGGAGGCCAGCTGCACTAGGAAGCTCTGTATCTCCTTTCTGGCAAAATCTCGAACCTGCATGTATCTAAACATTTCCCCCTGCTCCAGCCCATACTTCGCTTCCAGCTCCTTCAGCCCAGAAACCGACCCATAAGAAACAAATCTTTTAGTGTCTTAATCCCCTTCTCCTCCCATTTCCGAAAATTTCCATCCCACCTCCCTGGCTCAAATCTGTGGTTCCCCCGAATCGGCATTTCCCTTGACCCTGCCCCCAACCCGAAGTGTTGGCGAAACTGCCTCCAAATTCTCAATGAAGCTACTATTACCGGACTTCCTGAGTATTTCCCCGGAGCTATTGGGAGCGGCGCTGTTGCTAGCGCCTTCAATCCTGACCCCCTTCACAAACTCTCCTCCACCCTGACCCACTGAGAATCAACCCACCCCTCTGACTCAGCTCCGCACCTTCTACACATTCACCGCCCAGTAGTAATACATCAGGTTCGGAAGACCCAAACCCCCAGCCTGCCTTCCCCTCTGTAGCAGCACCTTTCTCACTCTGGCCACCTTCCCTCCCCATATGAATGAAGTAATCCTTCCCTCAATCTCTCTGAAAAAAGCCTATGGCAGGAAAATCGGCAGGCATTGAAAAATAAACAGAAATCGCAACAACATGTTCATTTTAATCGCCTGTACCCAACCCGCCAGTGACAGAGGGAGACCACCCCACCTTGCCAGATCAGTTTTCACTTTCCCCACCAAACTAGAAATGTTGTACCTGCGGAGGACCCCCCCCCCCCCACTCCAGGGCAACCTGCATCCCAGGTACCTAAAGTGAGACCCTGCCCTACGAATGGCAACCCCCCCCCCCCCCCCCACCCCTGCCCTCACCCCCGGCCTAGACACCACAAAATACTCACTCTTGTCTAGATTTAGTTTGTACCCCGAGAAAGACCCAAACACTCGAAGCAGCTCCAATATTCCCCCTGTTGACACACTCTGTTCCGACACGTACAACAGCAAATCATCAGCATTTAAGGACACCCTATGCACTATCCCCCCCCCCCGCACTATTCCTTTCCATACCCCCGGACTTCTTAATGCGATGGCCAACGGCTCAATCGCGAGTGCAAACAGCAGGGGCGACATAGGACATCCCTGCCTAGTCCCACGGTGGAGAGAAAAGTATCTTGAGCTGGTGTTGTTAGTGCGGACACTCACCCTTGGCTCCTTATATAGTAGCTTTACCCAGTTCACAAATCTTGGTCCAATCCCAAACCGCCCCAGAACTGCCATCAAGTACCCCCATTCTACCCGATCAAACGCCTTCTCAGCATCCAGTGCCACAACCACCTTCCCCTCTGCCGGTGCCATAACAACATTCAATACCCTTCTAACGTTTGAAAAGAGCTCTCACAAACCCCGTCTGATGTTCACCTATCACCTTCGGGAGGCACTCCTCCAGTCTACCTTCGCCGATACTTTTGCATCCACATTCAGAAGCGATATGGGCCTATACGACCCACACTCCGTCGGATCCTTATCTTTTTTTGGCAACAGGGAAATCGATGCCTGCCCCAAGGTTTGTGGCAACACCCCCTTCCCTATCACCTCTTCAAACATCCCCACCATCAGGGGTGCCAGCTTATCCTTGAATTTTTTATAATATTACACCGGAAACCCATCCGGCCCTGCCACCTTCCCCGACTTCATCCTCCCAATCGCATCCTTTATCTCCTGCTCCACTATTGCTCCTTCTAATGTAGCCCTGTCCCCCTCCCCTAGCCTCGGGTACTCCAACCCATCTAGAAATTCCTGCATCTCACGGTCTCCCCCAGGTGGCTCTGACCTGTACAACCTCTCATAAAATTCCTCAAAAACCTTGTTAATCAGATCCAGAGCCACCACCAACTTCCCTGCCCTATCCCTCGCCTGAACAATTTCCCTTGCCGCTGCTTCCCTCAGGAGCTGACCTGCTAATGTACACCCTGTCATAATATGCATCCATGAGGTAAAAACAGGCAGTGACAGACACTCAGGTTAGCCAATCAACATACAGGAAAGAACACAACCAATAACCAGACAGAACACCAGAGGGAGGCTTCCAACTATAAAACACACGAGGCATCAGCAATCCGCCTCTTTCCACTGGTGATAACTGTAGTGACAGTCAGGGTGTGAATATCAGTCAGCACCTTCTACACGTGGATCAGAGCTAGCCTGGTCTAGTAAGTTAGAGTTAGTACACTTAGAGTAGTAGAGGGTCAACCCACAGCCAGCTGTGTGCATTGTTACAGAACTTCAATAAATCATATTGAACCAACGCCTACGTTTGGTGTATGCTTTACCGTTCATCTGCATCATGTTGCAGTCCATGTTACCCCAGGGTGAATAACACAACATGATACCAAGAGTCTACTTCATCTAAGTAATTTACCTTGAATAATTCAGTGACAACCAGCAAGTGCCTTCCAGCGGCCTGGAGAAGATCCAGGCTCCTCCACAGCTCTGAATCTCCGGAAATCTCGGCGCCAACTGGCGGGTCTTCAAGCAGAAATTCAGTCTATACATTGAGGCCTCGGGCCTCGAGGATGCGTCCGATGCCAGAAAAATTGCGCTGCTCCTATCGACTGCAGGGGACCAGGCCATCCAAATCTTCAATTCGCTCACTTTTGCCGACAGCAAGGACAAGAAAAAGTTCCAGACCATGTTAGCCAAATTCGACAGTCTTTGAGCGCTATGTCTTCCAGCAACGCCTTCAGGGTAAGGATGAGCCTTTCCAATCCTTTCTAACTTATCTCCGCATATTAGCGCAATCCTGCAACTACGGTGACACCGCTGATTCCCTCATCAGGGATCAGATCTTGTTTGGGGTCCACTCCGACGCCCTGCGGGAGCAACTCCTAAAAATAAAAAACATGACCCTGTCAGTAGCCATCGAGATGTGTAAAGTGCATGAACAGGCGAAAAGTCCCTACTCCCGCCTTAAATCGGCAGAACAGGACCAACTGGCCTCCCACAAGCAGAGAGTGTACAGGCCATCGCCCGAATGCAGCGTCTTAGCATCGATGAAGGAGGCCATTTCGCACGCTTTTCCCAGGGTCCCACACATGCGCACCACGGACGGGAGAACGAAGCTGCCGAAGACCACACTGCGCAGGTGCGAGCACCGGCTGACCACACTGCGCATGTGCGACGACGCACGGAGCGTTACGACGTCAACGTCATGACGTGCTGGAATTGTGGCGCCGCCCACTTAAAGCGGCAATGCCCTGCAAGAGGCGGGTGATGTTTAAATTGTGGGAAGCCTGGCCATCATGCAGCCTTGTGCGGGTCTGCACCTCTGATCATGGGCCAGCGATCCCAGTTCCAACGCAAACGAGTTCGAAGTGTGCAGCAAGGGCTGCTGGATTCGGAACCTAGTAACACCACGGTCCCAGAGGACGACTGCCTGGTGTCCCCATATCGTGTGGGCATCATTACCACATATGACAAGTCCTCCTCAAATTCAGCAACATGCCTACCCATCCTCAACGTGGATTCTGCGGACGAATGGCGTGCTGTCGTACAAGTCAAACAATGCAGCATCCGGTTCAAGCTGGACACTGGTGCTTCAGCCAATCTAATATCTCAAGCAGATCTTGCTCGCATCCAACGGCAGCCAAAAATTCTTCCGCCGGCCTGCCAGCTGCTTGATTATAATGGCAATGCCATCACTGCGTTAGGGTCTTGTCACCTGCATGTCTCCAACAAGGCCATCAAAGCCACACTGCGATTCGAAATCATCAAGCCTGACAAGGCTTCCCTGCTTGGTGCCCATGCATGCAAGCTACTCAATCTCGTCCAGCGCGTACATGCCATGTCCTCTGCCAACATGAATCTTCAGGCCGACATTGACAAAATCCTGTCACAACACCCGGATGTGTTCAGTGGGATGGGCACGCTGCCGTACCGCTACAAAATCTTACTCAGGCCTGATGCCACGCCTGTGATCCATGCACCACGCCGGGTGCCGGCTCCTCTGAAGCACCATTTAAAGGCGCAGCTGCAGGAGCTCCAAGACCAGGGTATAGTCTCTAAATTGATGGAACCGATTGACTGGGTCAGCTCGATGGTCTGTTTGAAGAAGCCCGCTGGAGAACTGCGCATATGTATAGATCCCAAGGATCTTAACCGAACCATAATGCAGGTACACTACCCGATCCCGAAGTGGGATTAGCTGACCAGTGAGATGGCACATGCCAAATTCTTCACGAAGCTAGATGCATCGCGTGGCAGATACAACTGGACGAGTCCAGCAGGAAGCTCTGCACGTTTAATACACCTTTCGGAAGGTACTGTTACAACCGCATGCCGTGTGGTATTGTTTCAGCCTCTGAAATCTTTCACAGGATCATGGAACAGATGCTGGAGGGCATTGCGGGTTTATGTAGATGACATCATTATGGTCCACGACCCCAGAGGAACACATATCTCATCTCAAACAAGTCTTTAGACGCATACATGCCAATGGCCTCAAGTTGAACAAGGCCAAATGCTCCTTTGGCATGTCATCAATCAAGTTTTTGGGTGATCAAATATCCCAGCAGGGCGTGCAACCGGACTCGGACAAAGTCAAGGCCATCAACACCATGAAGACCCCGGAAGAGAAAAAGGCAGTACTCCGCTTCCTGGGTACGGTTAACTTCTTGGGAAAGTTCATTCCCATGGCTCTCAGGCATCTGGTGAAGGAGTCCACTGCCTTTCAGTGACTACCCACACATCAAGCAGAGTGGCTCGAGCTAAAGGCAAAGCTCAGCGCTGCTCCGGTACTCGCGATTTTTGACCCAGAGCGGGAGACAAAAATCTCCACGGACGCCAGCCAGGACGGTATTGGGGCGGTGCTCCTCCAGAAGGATGACTCCTCGTCCTGGGCTCCAGTGGCCTATGCGTCCGGGGCCATGACTCCCAGTGAGCAGAGGTATGCTCAGATAGAGAAAGAGTGCCTGGGCCTCCTCACCGGTATTGTAAAGTTCCATGATTACGTCTATGGTCTACCAACCTTCACAGTAGAGACTGACCACAGACCCCTAGTCCAGATCATTCACAAGGACTTGAATGACATGACGCCCAGGCTTCAGCGCATTCTCCTTCGACTCCGCAGGTATGATTTCAAATTGGTTTACCGACTGAGCAAGGAGCTAATCATTGCGGATGCCCTGTCTCGCACCATCAATTGAGGCACAGGTGCAACTGTGTGCCAGCAACCTCCCGGCCTCAGACGAACGAGTCGTCAACATTCGAGAAGAGACTGCCAAGGGCCCTCTTCTGCAGCGGGTCATACATCACCTTGCAAATGGTTGGCAGAAAGGGCAATGCCCCCAGTTCTTTAATGTCAAGGATGACCTAACAGTTGTCGAGGGGATCCTCCTCAAGCTGGATCGTATCGTTATTCCTCGCAGCCTCCAGAGCTTAGTGCTGAAACAGATCCACGAGGGACACCCCGGTATCGAGAAATGCAGGCGCAGGGCCTGGCAGGCTGTCTATTGGCCTGGCATCAACGAGGACATATCCAACATGGTCCTCAATTGTGCGACTTGCCAGTGTTTCCAGCCTGCTCAGCCCAAAGAAACACTCTAGCAACACGAGATCGTGACCTCTCCGTGGTCTAAGGTGGGAATCGACCTTTTTCACGCCAATGGGCGTGACTGCGTGCTTATAATTGACTACTTCTCGAGTTACCCCGAAGTGGTGAAACTGTCCGACCTCACATCAAGGACTGTCATCGAGGCCTGCAAGGAGACATTTGCCAGGCATGGTATTCCGCTCACAGTCATGTGCGACAACGGTCCCTGCTTTTACAGCCAAGAGTGGTTTAACTTCACGAAGCTATACCAGTTCAAGCACATTACCTCGAGCCCGCATTACCCGCAATCTAACGGGAAGGTCAAAAAAGGGGTCCATATCGTGAAGCAACTGCTCTGCAAGGCTGCGGACTCAGCTTCTGACTTTAACCTTGAGCTCCTGGCGTACAGGGCAACCCCTCTGTCCACCGGTATGTCTCCAGCACAACTCCTTATGAATCGTGACCTGCGGACAACTGTTCCGGCCGTTCATTTACCTGAACTGGATCACCTCCCAGTGCTGCAAAAGGTGCAGCAACTCAGAAACCGGCAAACGCTGACACACGATGGTCATGCCTGGGCTCTCTCCGGAAGATGCTGTTCACATCAAGTTGCCTGGTGGAGGCTGGGCAGCTCCAGCTGTTGTTGTTTGACTGGCTGCTCCCAGGTCGTTCGTGGTTCGCATGGCTGATCGATCCATTGGCAGGCGCAACAGAAGGGCACTATGCAAACTTGCCTGCCCACCACCGGATCTCACGTTCCCAGCTGTCGTTATGCCTTTTCCGGACACCTCGCTCCACAAGGCCACCAATCTGGCTGCAATCCCGCCTGTCAAGGCGCCGTCGTCCCCACCTCCACCTCTCAGGCGGTCGACAAGGATCCGACGCCAGCCCCAGAGATTGGACTTATAAATATTTCCTTTGTACATACAGTTCTGTATCTGCGCTCTAGACACCTTACATGTACATATGCCTTCACTCGCCATTTGCTGTAAATAGTTATTTCTGTAAATATGTTGTACATGCTCTAAGCAACCGACAAATTTGTTTTAAAAAGGGGGGGATGTCATAATCTGCACCCATTCACACCATGAGGTAAAAACAGGCAGTAACAGACACCCAGGTTAGCCAATCAACATACAGGAAATACACAGAAATAACCAGACAGAACACCAGAGTGGGACTTCCAACTATAAAACACAGAGGCATCAGCACTCCGCCTCTTTCCACTGGTGACAACTGTAGTGACAGTCAGGGTGTATATATCAGTCAGCACCTTCTACACGTGAATCAGGGCTAGCCAGGTCTAGTAAGTTAGAGTTAGTACACTTAGAGTAGTAAAGTGTCAACTCACAGCCAGCTGTGTGCATTGTTACAGAAGTTCAATAAATCTTTTTGAACCAATGCCTACGTTTGGTGTATGCTTTACCGTTCATCTGCATCCTGTTGCAGTCTGTGTTACCCCAGGGTGAATAACACGACATGATACCAGGAGTGTACTTCATCTAAGTAATTTACCTTGAATAATTCAGTGACAACCAGCAAGTGCCTTCCAGCGGCATAGAGAAGATCCAGGCCCCTCCACAGCTCCGGATCTCCGGAAATCTCAGCGCCAAGTGGCGGGTCTTCAAGCAGAAATTCAGTCTATATATTGAGGCCTCGGGTCTCGAGGATGTGTCCGATGCCAGAAAAATCGCGCTGCTCCTATCAACCCGCCTTATCTCCATGTTCGTAAACTGAACCCCTTGCTCGCCTCAGTTGGCGCACCGCCTTCCTGGTAGATAGCCGGTCAAAGCTTGCCTGTAGTTCCTTCCTCTTTTCCAGCTTCGCTGGGTCCCCATCTTCTGCATAACTCCTATTTACCTCCAACATCTCATCTATTACCCTCTGCCGCTCCAACCGCTCCTCTTTGTCCACCCTGGCCTTAAACAAAATCACCTCGCCTCTCACCACCGTCTTTAGAGCCTCCCAGACAACTGCCTTCGACACCTCACCCATACAGTTGAAACCTACATATTCCTTAATTACCTTTTCAATTTTGTCACAGAATACTTGGTCCCCCACAAGTCCCATATCTAATTTCCACCCCGGCCTCTGTGCTACCCCCTTCTCCAGTACCATATCCACCCAATGCGGAGCATGATCTGACACTGCAATTGCTGAGTATTCCGACCCCTTAACCCCAGCCAGCAAAGCCTTCCCCACCACAAAAAAGTCGATCCGTGAGTATATCTTATGGACTGCTGAGAAAAACGAGTACTCCCGTTCCCTCGGGTGCAGAAACCTCCAAGAGTCCACCCCTCCCATTTCCACCATTAGCCCAGCCAATGCCTTCGCCCCCCCCCCCCGATGGGACCAGCGAGCGCGGCCATGATCTGTCCAATCTTGGCCCCTGCACCAAGTTCCAGTCATAGAATTTCATAGAATTTACAGTGCAGAAGGAGGCCATTCGGCCCATCGAGTCTGCACCGGCTCTTGGAAAGAGCACCCTACCCAAGGTTAACACGTCCACCCTATCCCCATAACCCAGTAACCCCACCAACACGAAGGGCAATTTTGGACACTAAGGGCAATTTATCATGGCCAACCCACCTAACCTGCACATCTTTGGACTGTGGGAGGAAACCGGAGCACCCGGAGGAAACCCACGCATACATGGGGAGGATGTGCAGACTCCACACAGACAGTGACCCAAGCCAGAATCGAACCAGGGACCCTGGAGCTGTGAAGCAATTGTGCTATCCACAATGCTACCGTTCCCCCCCCCGCTATCAGTTCAAGTGTGTCCAAGTCGGGGATGGCCCCAAACACCTTCTTTGCGAATCCCACATTGGGACCGTATACACTTAACAGCGCCACTAACCTTCCCTCCAGCGCCCCTGTCACAATCACATATCTAGCCCCCTGATCTGCCACCACCTTCTCCATCTGGAAGCGTACTCTTTTTCTAACCATTACCGCTACCCCTCGAGCCCTTCCGTCAAATCCAGAGTGAGACACCTGACTAACCCAGGCCTTTTTAAGTCTCACCTGGTCCTTTACCCTCAAGTAAGTCTCCTGCAGCATTGCTACATCGGGTTTCAAAATTTAAAGATGCGCAAGCACCCTGTCGTGTTGGGTGCTCTGCTACACAGACGAACCAACAGGTTGCAGATGGTACAACTCTGTTTTATTACTATCAATAACAACATCTGTAAACTTGTTACTGTGGTTCGTTCATTACCCTTTTCCCTGTGGACCCAGCCCTAACACTATCTTGGAGAGGCACTCAGCACATGGTGAATGTCTGAGTGGCTTGCTGTGAGCTCTGTGTCCTGAGCTGTCTCCTGCTGGAATGAGCGGGAACTGTGGTGTTCCCCGTTTTATAGTGCGTGAGACCTTGCTTGTGATTGGCTGTGATGTGTGTGTGTTGATTGGTCCATTGATCTGTCCAGCAGTGTGTATGTGTGTTTGCACCATGATGTTTATCTGAATATCATGACATCCCCCCTTTTGTACAAAAATATGTGCCTATGTGTTAACAAATATAGATGTGTACTGAGCGCAGCTGAATGTGTGTGTGCAATATCTACAACATGTACATGAGGCTAAACTATATACATAGGAAGGTGTCAGGTGCAACATAGCAACGAGGTTGTACCATAAACAAAACAAGTGTAAACAACAAGCATCAAAACGAACTCCTGTAACGACAAAAAGAGAAACATATTAACATTGTGGCATAAAACTATAGTGAGTCCAATGTTCAAACAGGCTCATAAGTCCACCCTAGTAGGTGGGTGACGAATTCGGGTTGACCGCCTCAAGGGTGGGTCAGGATCCACCGGCTGAGGAATGGGCCTGGCCACGGGCGATAGAGGAATAGGCAGAGTGGCAGGAAGCTCCATGAAGTCGACATCAGGAACAACAGGAGGGCGTGGCACGGGTGTATGATCACGTAGCGAGCGTGGAAGCAGGCGAAGAGCCCGCCGATTGCGCCGGCGAATGGAGCCATCAGGCATGCGAACAAGGAACGAGCGGGGAGCCACGCGTCGGAGAACTTCGGCAGTTGTCGACCAGCCACCCTCTGGTAGGTGGATGCGGATGTTGTCTCCAGGCGCTAAGGCAGGAAGATCAGTTGCCCGAGTGTCATGTGCCACCTTCTGCTGAGCACGCTGCTGTCGCATCCTTTGCAGTACTGGAGCATAGTTGGGTGTAGGAACAAGAATGGATGGCACAGTGGTCCTGAGGGCGCGACCCATCAACAGCTGGGCTGGTGAGAGGCCAGTGGCTAGTGGGGCCGAGCGATAGGCCAGCAGGGCTAAACAGAAGTCAGATCCGGCATCGGCAGCCTTGCAGAGGAGCCGCTTGGCGATATGAACGCCCTTTTCCGCCTTGCCATTTGACTGGGGACGCAGAGGGCTGGACGTCATGTGTGTGAAGCCATACGAAGCAGCAAAAGAAGGCCATTCTTGGCTTGCAAAACAGGGCCCATTGTCCGACATGACAATAAGCGGAATGCCATGTCGAGCGAAGGTCTCTTTGTATGCCCTGATGACAGCGGACGATATCAAATCGTGCAGGCGTATAACCTCTGGATAATTCGAAAAGTCATCTATGACAATGACGTAGTCCCTGCCAAGCGCATGAAAAAGGTCCACACCCACCTTCGCCCAGGGGGACGTCACCAACTCATGGGGCTGAAGCGTCTCAGGGAGCTGCGCCGGCTGAAACCTTTGGCAGGTGGGGCAGTTGAGCACCATATTGGCAATGTCGTCGCTGATGCCCAGCCAGTAGACAGCTTTTCGGATCCTCCGCCTGTACTTCTCAACCCTGACATGGCCTTCGTGCAGTTGTTCGAGGACCAGCCTGTGCATGCTGTGTGGAATCACAATCCAGTCCAACTTTAGGAGGACACCGTTAATGACGGCCAAGTTGTCCCGGACATTGTAGAATTGTGGGCACTGTCCTTTGAGCCACCCTCCCGTCATGTGGCGCATCACACGTTGTAGAAGGGGGTCAGCCGCAGTCTCCCGGCGAATACGGGCCAGACTTGAATCATCAGCTGGCAGATTGGCCGATGTGAAGGCCACCTGCGCTTCGACTTGACAGACGAACCCCTCCGAATCGGGCGGTGTGCTCACTGCTCTGGACAGGGCATCCGCGATGATGAGGTCCTTTCCCGGGGTGTAGACCAGTTGGAAGTCGTACCTCCGGAGCTTGAGCAGAATGCGCTGCAGGCGAGGGGTCATCTCATTCAGGTCCTTTTGTATGATGCTGACAAGGGGGCGATGGTCAGTTTCCACGGTGAATTATAGAGACCATACATGTAGTCGTGGAACTTATCTATGCCGGTTAACAAACCCAGGCACTCCTTCTCGATCTGCGCATAGCGCTGTTCTGTGGGGGTCATGGCCCGCGAGGCATAGGCGACCGGGGCCCATGATGCAGTGTCATCCCGTTGCAGGAGTACCGCCCCAATGCCGGACTGGCTGGCATCAGTCGAGATCTTCGTATCTCGAGAGGTGTCGAAGAACGTCAATACCGGGGCTGTGGTGAGCTTAATTGTAAGCTCTTCCCATTTCTTCTGGTGTGCGGGCAGCCATTGGAACTCCGTGGTCTTCTTCACTAGGTGGCGAAGAGCCGTTGTGTGGGAGGCAAGGTTGGGAATTAACTTCCCGAGGAAGTTGACCATCCCGAGAAAGCGTAGCACTGCTTTCTTGTCTGCCGGCTGCGGCATGGCTGTAATGGCGCTAACTTTGTCTGCATCCGGACGCACTCCTGACCGGGATATGTGGTCCCCCAGAAACTTCAGCTCAGTTTGGCCAAAAGAACACTTGGCTCGGTTGAGGCGCAGGCCGTGTTCTCGTATCCGAGTAAAGACACACTGGAGATGACTGATGTGCTCCTGTGGTGTGGTGGACCAGGTGATGATGTCGTCAACAGAGACGCGCACCCCTTCGATGCCCTCCATCATCTGTTCCATGATTCTGTCAAACACCTCGGATGCTGAGATGATGCCAAACGGCATTCTGTTATAGCAGAACCTGCCGAAAGGAGTGTTGAAGGTGCACAGCTTCCTGCTGGACTGATCCAGTTGAATCTGCCAAAATCCCTTCGAGGCATCAAGCTTTGTAAAAATTTTAGCCCGGGCCATTTCGCTCGTGATCTCTTCCCGTTTGGGTATGGGGTAGTGTTCCCTCATGATGTTGTTGTTTAGGTCTTTCGGGTCGATGCAGATCCGGAGTTCGCCAGAGGGCTTTTTAACGCACACCGTGGAGCTGACGCATGGCGTGGGCTCCGTGACCTGGGAAAGCACTCCTTGGTCCTGGAGATCCTGCAGCTGGTGCTTGAGGCGGTCTTTGAGTGGTGCTGGGACTCTACGAGGTGCGTGAATGACCGGGGTGGCGCCCGGTTTGAGCCGTATTCTGTAAGTGTAGGGAAGTGTGCCCATGCCCTCGAATGCCTCCTGGTTGTGGACGAGGAGCGAGTGGAGCTGTGCCCTAAATTCTGCATCCAGGAAGTCTGACGTGCCTTCTGGAGACAGAGCGTGTACCCGTTGAACGAGGTGGAGAACCTTGAATGCCTGTGTGCCTGGCAGGGAGTCCTTTGATGATCCAACTATCTCAAAGGACAGTGATGCTGTGTATGCATTTTGTGTCACCTGGAGCTGGCAGGATCCCATGGCCGGGATAACGTTTCCGTTGTAGTCGACCATCTTACAACGGGATGGTCGAATTGGTGGTCTGACGTTCAAGGCGTAGAAGGCTGCCCATGCTATTAGGTTGGCGGAGGCACCAGTGTCTAAACGGAATGTGATTGGTGATCGGTTGACCGTTAGGGTGGCACACCATTCATCACCCGGATTGACACTGTTCACTGGCATCGGCTGGTGGGTCCTGCTTGCGGCATCCGGTTCCTGTCAATGACCGCAACACGGAAGGTTTCCTGGTCGTCTGTATCACCGGTCTGTATATCGTCAGGAAATGACGAGGTGTATGGAGGCTGAATGGTCCGCACGTCCCTGCGAGGCTGGCGGAATTGGGGAGCATTGGCACGTTGAGCTGCTCGACAGCAGGCAGCGTAGTGGCCCATCTTGCCACAGCGGAGGCATTGTCGGTTTTTTGCTGGACATTGCCGCTTTAAATGTACGGATCCACAGTTGCCGCACGTTGTGACGTCATGGCGTTCGTTGCGCCATCGCGCATGCGCAGTTCGGTCCTGCGTAGAGCGCGCCTGCGCGTCACGCCCCGTAGCAGGAAAGCGCGTGAAATGGCCGCCCTTGTCCGGGCCGCAGGCCAGGAGGAATTCGATCGCCTGGACCCGCTCGGCCTCGTGGGACCCCTGCCTTGCCGATTCGGCCGCGTAGGATCCCTGCCGTGCCGATTCGGCCGCCTGGAATTGGGAGTAGCGGCTGGTCGCATTTTCATGGAGGACGCAGGCTTCGATGGCGGTGGCTAGGGTGAGGCTTTTAATTTTGAGGAGCTGCTGGTGCAGGGTGCCCGAGGTGACCCGAAAAACTATCTGGTCCTGAATCATGGAGTCGGAGGTGGCCTCGTAACCGCAGGACTGCGCGAGGATACGGAGGTGTGTTAGGAAAGATTGAAAAGGCTCATCCTTATCCTGCAGGCGCTGCTGGAAGAGGTACCTCTCGAAACTCTCATTTACCTCGACGCTGAAGTGTTGCTCGAGTTTGAGAAGGACCGTCTTGTACTTCGTCTTGTCCTCACCTTCCGCGAACACCAGGGAGTTGTGGATGTGGGTGGTGTGTTGCCCTGCCGTGGAGAGGAGGAGGGCAATTTTCCCGGTGTCCGAAGCATTCTCCCTTTCTGTGGCTTCTAGGAAGAACTGGAAGCGCTGTTTAAACAGCTTCCAGTTGGCGCCGAGGTTTCCAGCGATTTGGAGCGGCTGCGGCGGGCTGATGGTGTCCATGGCGCAGGATGGCGGATCGCTGAAGATGTGCAGGTAGGTCTCACAGTTGCTGGGTTCCAATCCTGGTACTATGTCGTGTTGGGTGTTCCGCTATACAGACAAACCAACACGGTTGTAGATGGTACAACTCTGTTTTATTACTATCAATAACAACATCTGTAAACTTGTTACTGTGGTTCGTTCATTACCCTTTAACCTGTGGACCCAGCCCGAACACTATCTTAGAGAGGCACTCAGCACATGGTGTATGTCTGAGTGGCTTGCTGTAAGCTCTGTGCCCTGAGCTGTCTCCTGCTGGAATCAGCGGGAACTGTGGTGTTCCCCGTTTTACCGTGCGTGTGCCCTTGCTTGTGATTGGCTGTGATGTTGTGTGTGTTGATTGGTCCGTTGATCTGTCCATCAGTGTGTATGTGTGTTTGCACCATGCTGTTTATCTGAGTATCATGACACACCCTTGACCTCTTGACCGGACCTCCCAACCCCCTCACGTTCCACGTGATTATCCTAACTGGGGGTCTCTCACCGCCCCCCCCCACCCTTCTTATCCACCATCATCATACCACCGGGCCCTGCCCCATGAGCCTGACCCACCCCTATCCATTAATAACATCGAACCCCTTCCCCCCCCCTCCCAAAAAACCCCCTTACATTTCCTCTCAAAAAAACATCTCCTAGCATCAATCTCCCCCCCCCCCCCCTCACCCTCACCCCCCCCCCGCCCCACCTCCTAGGCCCTACCGAAACCTGCTAACCAGGCTCCAATGTCCGCAGCCCTCCTCTCACCTCACCTCCGTTCACCAGACGACTTTAGTTAGGTGGCTCCCCCCGCCAAGATATACCGTCCCCTTCCACCCAGTCCCAGAGAAAGAAAAAATAAAAACAACAAACCAATCCATACAATTCACTAAACTAAGATATAACCGTCACAACACAGAATGCCAATCAACCCAACCAATAACTTGAACTCTGTAACAATGTGAAGAGAAGTAAATTACAATACACATCAGTAAAAAGAAAGTTGTAGCATTTGTACATTTTCCAGCTCCCCAATCACAGTCCACAGTCTCTCTTCCAGCTCCGCTCCTCACGTCTGTCCCAAGCCTTCTGCCCTCAGAAACGCCTCAGCCGCCTCCGCTGCCTCAAAATAAAAGTCTTTGGCATCATACGTCACCCTCAGCTTCGCCGGGTATACCATACCAAATCGCACCCCCTTTTTGTACAGTGCCGCCTTCACTCGCCCGAACGCCGCTCGTCTTTTTGCCAACTCCACGGTCAAGTCCTGGTAGATCCGAACTCCAACATCATCCCACTGCACCTCGCGCTTCTGCTTCGCCCAACTTAACACCTTCTCCTTCATGCAGTACTTATGGAAGCAGATAATTACTGCTCTTGGCGGCTCATTCACTTTGGACTTCGGCTTTAATGACCGATGAACTCAGTCCAGTTTGTACCGGGAGGGGTTCTCACCCTCCCCCATCAGCTCCGCCAACTTCTTAGCGAAGTACTCTGTTGGCCTTGGACCCTCTGCCGCTTCGGGCAAGCCCACAATTCTCAGATTGTGCCGCCTCGAGCGGTTCTCCAAGTCCTCGAGCTTTGCTCGGAGTCCTCTGTTGACCTCCACCACCCTCCGCAGCTCGTCCCCCAGCGAGGTGAACTGGTCGCTGTGCTGTAACACGGCCTCCTCCTTCATCTTCTCACCCTGCTTCTCTCACCTCGGCCGATATCTTTGCCACAGCTACCCTCACCGGGGCGATTGCCTCCTCCACCAATGACTTCAATGCGACCGCCGTCTCCTTCCTCAAAGCTTCCATGTGCCTCGCAAACTGCTTTCCAGCTCCACCGCCATCACCTCGGACATCTTCTCCACTGTAAGTAGTGCGACCCCACCATGTGGTCCGGCATCCGCCATCTTGTCAGCACTTTTGCTCGTCCTCTCATTCAACGGCGAGCCCGCGTTTCCTCCCTTCTTCGACGCTGCTCTTCGCTCCTTTACGGCTTATTATTTTTCCTTTTTTTTCCCACCCTTCCTTTCTTCTTCAATCTTTTTTTTTCTTATTTTTTTTAATAGAGAAAAAAAAAATGTTTTCCCCTTCCTTCAAAAAAAACAGAAAAGAAAAACTTTCACAAAAGTTCTTTAAAACCTCTTTCTCTTCTTTTTTGTATTCCTCCAGAATTTCCCTGGGACCGGACGTCAATCTTCTCACCACATTCTAGGCTGGAACCATTCGATGTGGGACATCTCACCTACATTGTGCCCTGGCTTCGGGTCTGCTGCCTCGGCCTCAGTTTAGCTCCGCACCCGTTGCTCCAACCTCCGCGCACGCTGGGCCTGGCGCCTCAGCACCAGCCGCCCGACACCCGCGCGGGGTTCCTCGCCGGTTTTCAAACCGGCCCCGCTTACTACCCAGGACGGCCCCAAAGGCCACCAATAATCAGGGGGGGGGGGAGCGAAGAAAACCCCAAAAGCGCCGCAAATAGTGGCCACCGGTGGGAGTTATTCTCGATGCAGCCGACCCGCTCGCAAACGCTACCAGAAGTCCTACTACTTTACCCTTAACACCATGCATCTTTATCTTAGCAGCAACCTTTTGTGTGGCACCTTGTCAAAAGCTTTCTGGAAATCCAGATATACCACATCCATTGGCTCCCCGTTGTCTACCGCACTGGTAATGTCCTCAAATAATTCCACTAAATTAGTTAGATACGACCTGCCCTTTATGAACCCATGCTGCATCTGTCCAATGGGTCAATTTCCATCCCGATGCCTCGCTATTTCTTCCTTGATGATAGATTCCAGCATCTTCCCCACTACCAAAGTTAAGCTAAGTGGCCTATAATTACCCGTTTTCTGCATACCTACTTTTTAAAATAGTAGTGTCACGTTTGCTAATTTCCAATCCGCAGGGACCACCCCAGAGTCTAGTCAATTTTGGTAAATTATCGCTAGTGCATTTGCAATTTCCGTAGCCATTTCTTTTAGTACTCTGGGATGCATTCCATCAGGACCAGGAGACTTGTCTACCTGTAGCCCCATTAGCTTGCCCATCACTACTTCCTTAGTGATAACAATCGTCTCAAGGTCCTCACCTGTCATCGCCTCATTTCCATCAGTCACTGGCATGTTATTTGTGTTTGCCACTGTGAAGACCGACCCAAAAAACCTGTTCAGTTTCTCAGCTATTTCCTCATCTCCCATTATTAAATCTCCCTTCTCATCCTCTAAAGGACCAATATTTACCTTAGTCTCTCTTTTATGTTTTATATATTTGTAGAAATGTTTACTGTCTGTTTTTATATTCTGAGCAAGTTTACTCTCATAATCTATCTTACTCTTCCTTATAGCTTTTTTAGTAGCTTTCTGTTGCCCCCTGAAGATTTCCCAATCCTCTAGACTCTTACTAATCTTTGCCACTTTGTATGCTTTTTCTTTCAATTTGATACTCTCCCTTATTTCCTTAGATATCCACAGTCGATTTTCCCTCTTTCTACCGTCCTTCCTTTTTGTTGGTTTAAACCTTTGCTGAGCCCTGTGAAATGATTCGCATTCCATTGGATCTTTGTCTTTTTTGGGTATCAACGATATGGTGGCCTGTGTTAGCGTCGGAGGCAGGGTGCCCCTCGCTCGTGAGTCTGCGAATATCTCTCTCAGGTGTGAGGCGAGAGCCGGTGCGAATGTTTTGGAATAGACGGCCAAGAACCGATCGGGTTCCGGCGCCTTCCCGCCTGCAAGGAGTTGATGCTCTCCATGATCTCTTCCAGTCCGATTGATACTTCCAGCTCCCTCCATCTATTGTTCCCACAACTGGCATGTCCAGTCCATCGAGGAACCGTTTCATCCTCGGGACCCCGTCGGGGGACTCAGAGATGCACAGACCTGGTAGAAAACCTCAAATGCTTTGTTGACCTGTTTTGGTTTGGCTACCAGTCTGCCGCTGCTATCCTTCACCTGCGCTATTTCCCTTGTGGCTGCCTGCTTTCTCAGCTGGTGAGCCAGCAGGCGGCTAGCCTTCTCTCCATTCTCATAAAAAGTCCCCCATGCCTGGTGGAGTTGGAATACTGCTTTCCTGGTGGAGAGAAGGTTAAAGTCCATTTGTAGCTTTTTCCTCTCCATCAGAAGCTCTACGATCTGGGCCTCGGAGTATCTTCTGCCGACCTCCAGTATGGAGTCGATCAGTTGTTGCCAAGCCAACCTCTGTTCCCTACCTCTACGAGCCTTGGAGGCAATAATTTCTTCCCTAGTCATGGCATTCAGTGCCTCCCAGAATGTGGAAGGTGACATTTTCCCGTTCCAATTGTTCAGAATATGCTCGCCTATGGATTAAGATGTTTTCTGGCAGAAGACCTTGTCAGCCAAGAGGGTCATGTCCAACCTCCATATGGGACGTTGGGCACGGCCCGTCTCCAACCTCACATCCACGTAATGTGGAGCGTGGTGGGAGATTGTGAGCGTTCCGCTCTGACTATTTCTGGAAGCACCAATTTCCCCAATACAAAGAAGTTGATGCAGGTGTAGACCTTGAACAAAAATTCCTTCTCCCCTGTATGCATCCACTGCCCCCATCTGCTCCATGAACATTCCCAGTTCCCTAGCCTAGCCATGCCTGCCTTTTTCCCCGTTCTGGGGTTTGATCTGTCCATCAGTGGGTCCTGTATACAATTGAAGTCCCCCCTCCATGATCAGTCGGTTCCTATCTATGTCGGGCATTTCCACCATTGTCCTCCTTATAAGTTCCGTGTTTTCCCGGTTGGCCATGTCCATGTTCACCAGAACTACCGGTGCCCCATCTAGGACACTGCTGACCATGATGTACTGTCCCCTTGGCCCGTAACCATTTTTGTTGTCGTGAACACCATTCTCTTGCTTATCAAGATTGCTACCCTTGCCCTCGTCCCCTAGCAGGATGATAGGTCTGTCCCACCCAACCCTTCCTTTTTTAAAAAATAAATATTTTTATTCTCCTCCTTTTTCACATTTTCATCATATTTACAACAACAAATAATAAACAATAACAACAAATACATTGGCAATCCCCGAGCCCACACTCCCCTCATCCCACCCACTCTCAAACAGCTCCCAACATTTCAAATACAAAACACCAATGAAAAAGAATCATCATTAATTTATACATTCCAAACCCCCCCTCCAACCCCTCCCCCTCATGTTCAATGTCATCCAATTCGTGAAAATGCACGATGAACAAGGCCCATGAGTTGTAGAACCCTTCCATCCTCCCCCTCAGCTCGAACTTTACTTGCTTGAGTATCAGGAACTTCAGCAGGTCCCCCCGTCACACTGAGGCACAGGGCGGAGAAGCCGACCTCCACCCCAACAGAATCTGCCTTTGGGCAATCAGGGAGGTGAAATTTAAGACATCTGCCTTCGCACCCGCTTCCAACCCGGCCGATCCGACTTCCCAAATATGGCTTCTAGGGGACCTGATTCGAGTCTCGCATGCACCACCTTTGAGATTACAGAAAAGACTCCCCTCCAATACCCTGCCAGTTTTGGGCAGGACCAAAACATATGAACGTGATTTGCGGTGCATCCCCCCAACAGCGTTCACAACATCCAGCCCTTCCTTACTTGTAGTCGGCTTTTCTCCCTCAGGTGCATGTCTTGGAGGAAAACTGTCGGCTTTTGTACTTTTCAGGTGGGCAAAGACTCTGGATCTTTTCACTGGGCAGTTAAGTCCCCTGACGTTCCAGGTGACCCTCCTGGTGAGGGGTTTCTGTCCCCTCCCCTTCTTGCAGAATCAACCATATTTATCTTGCGGATGCGTCCCTGCGCTCCAGGGTTTCCCTTTATGAAGGGTCCACCCAACATTGCCACCAACTCTGTGTATGCCGTGTGGGGGAGCCCTGCACACCGGGGTTTCCTTTTGTTTAGGGACCCTCCAAAGTGGCTGCTTATGGTGCCATCATGTTCCAACCTTCCCCCATGGTCATGTTGCCCCCTTTTATCCCCTTCTCTACCCTCGTCCAATCCCCCCATGCCCCCCTCATTCTATTTGCCCCCTACCATCCCTGTGTTTCCCCCCCAACCCCCGCCAGGCGCTTTCTCCCCACTGGGGAATGCACTGTGGTCCCTCTCTCTCATACTTCTGGGTGCTAGCTTTCCCCGCAAATGTGGTGGCCCCACCGTTCCGGGGTTGCTCCTCACCCTTCCCTGCTCTGCTGCCCTTGCACCTTCCTTTCTATGTGCAAGTTCTCCTGTTCATAGCGAGGCAGTGCAGGCCTGTGCAAAATTATCTATTTTCAACACTTTTTCTCTCTACGTCTTCCTCACCGCTGCCTCGTTTGCCTTTTGTCCAGTCCGTTCGCACTGACAAACTCATCCGCCTCTGCTGCGGTGGTGAAATAATGTTCCTTATTCTGCTATGTCACCCAGAGCCTGGCTGGGAATAACATCCCAAATGTAACATTGTTTTTGTACAGGGCCAGCGTTCCATGGTTGAACTTGGCCCTGCACTTTGCCAGGTCCGCCAATGTCCTGATACACCCTTATTCTGTGTCCTTCCCAACTGCTCGCTTTGGTCTGCCGAGCCAACGCCGGAACCTCTCCCGGCCCTGGTACCTGTGCAGCATGGCTATTATCGCCCACAACTGCTCCCGAGCCTTGGGCTTTGGTCAGACCTGTGTGCCCTGTTGATCTCCGGCATCTTGGGGAAGCTGCCCCTTCCAACCAAGTTGCCCAGCATCTGGGCCACGTAGTCGGTTGGGTCCCGATTCCATCTGGCAGGCCCACTATTCTAATGTTTTGTCATTAGTCCTCAATATTCCCTTTCAAGCTCACTTGGGTCGCCACCAACCTCTTTATCTCAGCTTCCAAGGCGACGATCTGGTCGCTCTGGTCCTTCGATGCCTGTTTCGAGTTCTTGGATCATTTTTCCCGGGCCTCTACCCTCCGTCCCATCCCGTTGAGCGTCGTCTGCATGGCAGCCAGTGCCTCCGCCGCCCTGACCGCCATTTGGATCTCCACCTTGATCCCGTCTTTCATTGTGGTCAGTTCCTTAGTTAGGAATGTCTTCCAACCATCTCCAGGTGGGAGAGGGGAGCCTGCTGTCTGGGTCACCGGTCGCCCTCTCTCTCGGTGGTGTCCGGGGATCCCTCGCCTCGTGGGTCTGCTGACCCACTCGCTCGCTGCTTCTGCCCTTTTCCGTCATTTCTGGCTTCCCTGCGGTTTCTCGAGCTAGTGCTTCCTGTCATATTTTTCTTCTTCTCTGTCTTTGTGGGTGAGGGGCTGAATGAGTCTGATTTTCCAAGCTAAATTCAGCCAAAAGTGCCTATTTTGCTGTGTTCTGGAGGAGCCACCTGATATGTGACTCCACAGCACATCCCATGTCACCAGAAGTTTTTCTACTCTCACATTTTTATTGGATAGCAATGATGGTTTCAGAATGGTGAGCAGCGTGCGGAAGTTATCACCAGTCATTACGTTTGGTTGGTGTCTTTCTGGTCCGAATGTGTGAGGTGGATTGATACGTGCAAAGTAGGATGCGAATGGATTGTTCAGACATTTTCCCCTGCAACATAGTAGCTCTCAAACTGTCCTTTATCACCCTGTTGAATTGTTCAATGCTACCATTCAATGGCGAGTTGTATCGCGATGTCAGATGGTGATGAATTCCATGGCTTGCTGGGAACTCGGAACAGACTGGAAAGAATCATGGTCCATTGACTGTATTGATAGTCTCTAGCAAACCCGTACAACCTGTACAAAATCTCAATGACTTAAGTGATGGTTATGGAATTTATTGTAGCAATTGCCAACCAATTGCTATGTAGATCATGAATAACAAGCAAAAAACATATTTGCTCAGGACTGCTTGTGGTTCTCCGAATCTATCTACTTAAAGTTGTTTCTATGGTTTTTGTTGGCTGTGGGTCGATTGTAGAGATGCAGGACACAATTGAATAGTTTTGTTCACGGGTGTACAAGCTATGTTGTTTCTAATGAACTCTTCTACACAACCATCTACTGCTGACCATCATACTGGGAACATTGTTTTGTTTTAACAGCAACCAGATGTCCTTCACAGACAAGGTGCAATACACGTAGCAGTCGCACCTTTGGGATAACCACTTAAGCTGCACATGTGATACAGTTGTCTTAAAACAATACAAGCTCATTGCATATACTGTAGTATGGGACCAGTTGTTTCTTTATTTTGTGCGGCCACTCAGCTGATGATAATGATCTGACCATCTATAGTCATAGCCATATCTAACAATGTAGTCAATACTTGGTGATTGGTGCAGAGAGTGACTTTTTACCATGGGGATACATGTGCCAATGTTCACAAAGATGCAGGCTAGTGCTTTCTGCTCTCCAGTAGAGTATTTGCATCTGATTCCCAACAACAAGCGTGTCCGAAAGGGGGGATACACAATTAATTGTTTACTTCCTTCAATGTACTGTGAGAATACAGTTCCAATCGCATTTCTTGACACATCTTTTGTAACGTATGTTTCCACATGTGGGTCGAAATACACAACGACTGGTGGAGACGTTATTTTTGTCTTTACCGTGTTAAGCGCTGTTTGCTGTGTGACTGTCCGTTTCCCGTTGTGCATTTTTATGTATTATCTTTCAAAGAGGCTTCGCAATCTCTGTGAACTCAGGAATGAATCTGTGATAAAAGTCGGTTGCACCAAGGAACAATGTTAACTCTTTCACTTTAGATGGAGTTGGAAATGCATGATTGGCATTGTCGTGTGTAGGCTTTACTCCAGCTGTCGTCACTCCATGTCCTAGAAGATCACTCGCAGATGCGGCAGACCTGCATTTACCTTTGCTGAGCATCAAATTGTGCTGTGTGCTGCTGATAACCACTGATCATCAACTGCCATAGACAACAATGTCACTAGGGACACTCAATCTACTCAATGTCTATCAAGACTGAAGGAACGATTTTCCGGTGCAGACTCAATGGGCCGAATGTCCTCCTTCTGCACTATAGGGATTCTATGAGGATCACAGGAAGTGGATACTTACCGAGAATAATTAAATTGACCGCCTTTTTTACAATATATTTTTATTGCAAACATTGCTAAATTCTCACATACAAAGGCATTTCAAGATAATACGAACAATTTGTCATTTTAATTTTAACAAAGTAAAAGTAACAACCTCGAAAGCCCCTATCCCTCTTCCCCTTCCCGCCCGCCCCCTAGCTTCTGGCCACGAATAGATCCTTAAAATATCCACCTGGAATAGAACCCTTCCTCCGACCCTCTCAAGGCATACTTAATCTTTTCCAATCTCAGGAACACTGCCAAGTCTCCATGAAGTGCTTCAAAAGTTAATCATGGCACAAATCAACTCCAGCCTCCCGGATTGCCTTGATCCACTACAATTCGCCTACCGCTGCAACAGGTCCACAGCAGACGCCATCTCCCTGCCCCTGCACTCAACACTGGAACACCTAGATAACAAAGTCACCTATGTCAGACTCCTATTTATTGACTACAGCTCAGCCTTCAACATTATTATTGCTGCAAAACTCATCTCCAAACTCCGTGGCCTGGGCCTCGGCTCCTCCCTCTGTGACTAGATCCTGAACTTCCTAACCCACAGACCACAATCAGTAAGGATAGACAACAACACCTCCTCCACGATCATCCTCAATACCGGTGTCCCACAAGGCTGCATCCTCAGCCCCCTACAATACTCTTTGTACACCTATGACTGTGTGGCTAAATTCCCCTCCAACTCGATTTTCAAATTTGCTGATGACACCACAGTAGTGGGTCGAATCTCAAAAAATGACGAGACAGAGTACAGGAATGAGATAGAGAATCTGGTGAACTGGTGTGTCGACAATAATCTCTCCCTCAATGTCAACAAAACAAAGGAGATGGTCATCGACTTCGGAAGCGTAGTGGAGAACATGCCCCTGTCTACATCAATAGGAACGAAGTAGAAAGGGTCGAGAGCTTCAAGTTTTTAGGTGTCCAGATCACCAACAACCTGTCCTGTCCCCCCATGCCGACACTATAGTTAAGAAAGCCCACCAACGACTCTACTTTCTCGGAAGACTAAGGAAATTTGGCATGTCAGCTACGACTCGCACCAACTTTTACAGATGCACCATAGAAAGCATTCTTTCTGGTTGTATCACAGCTTGGTATGGAGCCTGCTCTGCCCAAGACCACAGGAAACTAAAAAAGATTGTGAATGTAGCCCAGTCCATAACGCAAACCAGTCTCCCATCCATCGACTCTGTCTATAATTCCCACTGCCTCGGAAAGGCAAGCAGCATATTTAAGGACCCCACTCACCACGGACATACTCCCTTCCACCTTCTTCCGTCAGGAAAAAGATACCAAAGTTTGAGATCACATACCAACCCACTCAAGAACAGCTTCTTCCCTGCTGTCAGCAGACTTTTGAATGGGCCTACCTCATATGAAGTTGATCTTTTGTCTACACCCTCACTTTGACTGTAACATTACATTCTGTAGTCTCTCCTTCCTTCCCTATGTACGGTATGCGTTGTCTGCATAGCATGCAAGAAACAATACTTTTCCCTGTATACTAATACATGTGACAATAATAATTCAAATCAAAACATGCCAAAGTAGCACCGCTGGCCTCCATCCGTCTCCGGGCTATCAGAGAGGCGAAGCCCGGGACATCAGTCTTCCTCCCCTCAAGAAGCTCCTGTGAATCCAACACCCTAAAGCTCGTCACTAATGGACACGTCTCCAGCCTGACCCCACAATCTCTGACATGGTCTCAAAAATCGAGACCCAGAACCCAATCAGCTTAGGGCAGGACCAGAACATGTGTGAATGGTTCGTCGCTCCCCTCCCCACTTAAACAATGCTCACACCTGTCCTCTAATCCAGGGAAGAACCCACTCATGCACTCTCTCATCAAGTGTGCTCTATGGACTACTTTAAACTGTGTCAGGCTCAGCCTGGCGCAAGAAGAGGTGGAATTCACCCTACGCAAAATCTCACTCCACTCCCCTCCCTCTAGACCCAGATCCAGTTCTTCTTCTCACTTCTCCTTTACCTCCGCTAACGATGCTTTCCCCGTCTGCAGCAAACACCCATGTATATCGGAAATCTTCCCTTCCCCATCTCTTCCCGAGATAGCATCCTGTTTGTCCATCAAAGTAAGCCTGAGCAACTGGGGAACAAAAACGGTTCTTTACAAACAAAGTTCCTCACCTACAGATACCTAAACACACTCCCCTCCAGAGTTGAAATTTCTCCATCATCTCCTCCAGTCGCAAAAAACCATCTTCGACAAACAATCCCTGAACCTCTCCACCCCTTCCCTCCTCAAATACTTGTACATTATATCCATCCCCAACAGTGAAAAACTATGATTCCCACAAATTGTTGACAGTAAGGACAAGGCTCCTAATCTAAAATGCTGCCTAAATTGGTCCAGACTTTTAGAGATGCCATGACTACAGGGCTCATCGAGAATCTGGCTGGAGACAATGGAAAAGGTGCCATAACGAACACTCTCAGGCACGACCTTACACAAGAGGCCTCATCCAACTGCCCCCACCTTGGTCCCGGATCTTCAAACCACCCTTGGAATTTCCCGATGTTCGCCGCCCAATAATAGAACATTAAATTTGGTAACATTAGCCCACCCAACTGTCACTCTCTCTGCAAGAAGGTTTTTCGAATCCTAGGTGCCTTAGCCGCCCAAACAAAGGCTGAGATTAACTTATCAACACTAATGAAAAAGGATTTAGGGAGGAAGATCAGGAGACACTGGAACACAAATAAGAATCTTGGCAGAACGTTCATTTTGACCGTCTGCACTCTACCCGGCAAGAAAAGCAGGAGGGCATCCCACCTCTTCAAGTCCCCCTTCACTCCCTCTACCAGACTGGTCAAGTTCAGTTTGTGCAACAGAGCCCAGTCATTCTCCAACTGAATCCCTAATATCTAAACTACGTCCTGGCCAAATCTGGGACATTGCCTGTGGGTAAATGGCCTCCTCTCCATTCCGGCCCTCTCTTCCTCTTCTCCAGAGGTCCCTCCAGCAGAGTAGATGATTCCCATCTTGTTAAAAATGATTGTTTAGCATTGTCTACTGATGGGGCCTCTCAGCAGAGAGCCTACACAAATGCTGAGAATTCAAAGAACACCAGGAAAATGCCTTTATAGAAATGCATTCACGGGATGTGGGCATCACCGACTAGGCTAGCTTTTATTGCCCATGCCTAGTTGTCCTTCAGAAGGTGGTGGTGAGCTGCCTTCTTGAACCGCTGCAGTCCCTGAGGTGTAGGTACACCCACAGTGCTGTTAGGGAGAGCCTTTTTATTGACTTTGTAGTGGCTGAATACAACTGACCACATTGCTGTGGGTCTGGAGGCACATGACCAGGTAAAGACAGTAGGTTTTCTTTCCTAAAGGACATTAGTGAACCAGATGACTTTTTATGACAGTCGACAATGGTTTTATGGTCATCATTAGATTTTTAATTCCAGATGTCTTATTGAGATTGTAAATTCCACCTGTGGTGGGATTCGATTGCCAAACTTCAAGACCTTCTCTGCTCCCTGCATTCACTGTATTATCCAAGTCACCGTACAAAGTCAATTGGTTTATAATTAAAGGCAGTATCATTGATTTCATAAAAATACATTGTGCAGAAATAAATGATTTTTAAGCCAGAGCTTTTGTGTCAGTGATAAAGAAAAACCTATTGCTGTTTATGCAATTTGACATAACCTCCAACCACGGAGCTTTACCCTGTGCCTCCGGATTACTAGTCCACTGACAATACCACTACGCCTCCGTCTCCCTACTACCTGTAAACAAACTCTAACCAATTTACATCAACACTCCTACCTACTCACCTTACCAAGATCCTGTGCACCTTTTAACCCATCCTGTATGTAGGATTCATGAAAAATGTGAGGGCTGCCAGGCTGGGTAGTCCATGTGCCGTGTGTGAAAGCACACAGACCACTCAAAATCAGAAACAATTGCTTGTTCAATGGCCTTGATTGGCCCTTAACAGTCAGCAGGCAGGTTCGCGACTTCCATTTGCGCCTGTCGACTAAATTATTACGCAATGTCCTCCCAACGTCACCGCGCCTCATTTCCCATTCCAATGTGTCGGGTGCACATTTGCCCAGGGAGCACAATATTCTCGTCATCATGTTGTAATTGTATTGCATAGCCACACCATTGGACTTTTATAATCTTAGTCACTGTCTGGGATATATTTAGTCCTTGTAACGGCACCTTTTCACATCTCGGTAATGATTACTGAAGAAGAATGTTAGAGAGGCCAAAGAGCATTTCAAAACACACAAAACAAAGAGTATTTTCTTCCAACTGAACAAAAAGAATTTGCTGAGGGGAGTGCCAAGTGCCATCATACCTTAGATTCCAAGCAAGCCACCGTTGTATTCAATCTGTGTGACACACATTTCTCCCCAGCTCTTCAATCTTTTCTTTAACAAAGAGTCCGACAAAGGATTCGATAAGTCATGACATATTTATTTCCCACTGATGAACTATCTCTGGGTCTGCCCCTTCAAAAGTAGCTTTCTGTCACTAGGACGGAATGTTTTATTTATTAACACTGGCTTGAGAAATAGTTATTGTTTTAATTACATTTTCCAGGCATTTCTCTGCAGTAAGTTTAACCACTGAACCCATTCAATTTTGGGCACAAAAGTTAAAACTCAATTTTGAGGTCTTTAGTCAAGGAAAGATGGAATAATATTCCCAATTGCTAACTTCAAGACCTTCTCCGCACCCTGTTCCCTGCATTCGCTGCATTATCCAAGTCATCATGCAGAGTCAATTGGTTCATAATTAATGCCCAAATCATTGATTTCATAAACATATATTTCCCAGAAATGAATGATTTGAAAGCTAGAGTTTTTGTGTCAGTGATAAAGAGAAACCTGTTACAGTTTATGCAACACAACATCATTTGGATGGAATGCTTGAAAGCTAGCCGTGACCTCCAAGATTGTAACTGAACATTTCTGACAATCTGAATTGGTGAAAGCAAAGCCTGAGAATTAGCAGAGTTGCAAAATTACATTATTACTATTTCAAATGCCAAATCACTGACTTTTAATGTATTGTGTAGGCTTTGTTTCTCTAAATTATATCTATTTTTACTTTTCTTTCCATGATGTGACTCTTGCGATAGAGGTGGCACAACGTGCTGAGATTATAAAGCTGCCAATGATGTACAAGTGAAAGCTGTTTGACAGTAGGATACTGGTACCAGTGTGTCCAAAACAGGTTAGCTGGCTTTTCCTATTTATTCTCTTTATACAAGCAGGTGGAAAGCACAAGAAAGGTTTTGAAACAAATCAGTGCGCTGCTAAGGCACTTTGGTTCAAGGTTTTTACAAAAATTGCTGAAGAAATGCTGGAAATAAATGTGTAAAAGCAAATATATGGTAGAAGCACATTTTTTGATTTTATAACCCTCGGTTTTCTCACCATTTTTGCTCAAATCATAGTTTAAAGTCACCGTATTAGAGTTTTGTGGGGAGGATTCTGGGACTGGACCTGCAGTGGTCATGCTTTCATTTTGAAAGGAATCTTCTCTCTGGAATCTTCCATATGTCTTGACTGATACAACTGCGTCCTCATTAGCATTTACTAAAATAAGGAAGAGCAGCACCGTGTCTCTCTTGTCCTTAATCACAGTGCAATGTGAGCATTAATTAACACAATTAACAATTTTAGAGAGTGAACAGTGTGTTAATGCAATTGTGCCTAAGGGAAAACAGTGATTGGAAATATTGGCCTACGTTTTACCAATTCATCAAACATTGAGGCCATATTGGGGTTGGTAGCATGCACAGGCAAGCGGTGGGACTTCCTTTGCAATTTTAGAACAAACAGGTTCATTTCCTTAATCATAGTATGGCTTTTCTTCGAGCAAAGCTGAGAGTGATGTTCTCTCTCCAGCCTTCTAAACAAACTGCTTCTACAGAATTGTGAGAGATGCCTTCTCTTTCACTACCTATCTTCAGCAGCTGTCAAATTAGCTAAAGTAAAAGTTAAAAGCTTCTCTACCTTATAAGGCGATAGTTGCTAAGCAACAACTGCTGGTTTATTTATTCTTCACATTGTAGCCCTCTCTAAGCACAACAGAAATGCAGTTGGAACTTAACCAGCCCCCACACATGCAAACACAGGGGTACAGTCTCTAACAAAGAAATCCAGTCAGGGTCCCAAAGCCAACTGCCCTCTTAACCAGACTTGCCTGATGGGTAGTGAATTTGATATAGGGCCAGCTTGATGGTACATCAGGGGCTGGATTCTCCGCCCTGCCGTGCCACATTTCTATTTCACCCGCCATCGGGATGCTCCGTTACGCCAGCCGGTCAATGGGGTTTCCCATTGTGGGGCTGCCCCACGCCGTCGGGAAACCCCCGGGCTGCTGGCAAAATGGAGCATCCCCCCGGCAGAGAATCCAGCCCCATAGCTGTGATCTCCTCCTCACTGGACAAGTCAAAGTCAGTTTTGTAGGCCACAAACGAGACCAAACTGAGAAGGTGTAAGGAAACTTGGTTTATTAAAAAGCAATTATATTTACAATATATATCAGCCGAGTCTGCTCTGTCAGTACCATGCTTGCGGGATCTAACAGAATCTCGTGAGATATCACGATCTGGATCCCACCCATTGTGGGTGGGATCAGTATTTGGCCAATCTGCATTTTAGAGTGAATAGCTAGTCTCTCTCTAATATGCAGCTCAACTGATCTAACCAAGGCATCAGGATCTAACCCCTTCGCCTTGGAGACCTTAGGTGAGCGCCGTTCAGTACTTGTCCCAGCAAATAGGGAACAGGTGGAACGGCATTTGTGGTGGTCTCCCAGGGGATCGGAGACACAGGGTGGGTGACTTCCGGTCAGGGTGGCACCCTGACCCTGCTGGTGCCACCTGGGTACCTTGGCACTACTATCCTGGCACCCTGGCACTGCCAGCATGGCAGCCTGGCAGTGCCACCTGGATGCCAGCCTGGCACTGCCAAAGTGCCCAGGTGGAATTACCAGGCTGACATTGTGTCCATGCCGGGGATCAGGCCAGCGAGTGCCCTGCCCGTGTGAGGTTGGTGCGGGGGGCCTGAGTACCCCCTTTGGGTGAATTGGGGCTTTGGGGAGTCAGGGGAGTATCTGGAGGCTCGCGCGATTGGGGCGCTGCAGAGTTCCTCAGTGCAGGAAACGGGACTCAGTGTGGCCTCGACGGGGCATATCCCGCTGAGGCCCTGGATTGCAACAGAGTCCTGTTTGTTTAGCCGGGAAACACCAGGCTAAATCCGCTCGACACGGGACAATTCAGTTAAATCATGGCCCGTATCTACGACCTCTCCCATTTCAGTGCCTTGGCTTGCTTGGGGTAATGCTCGCGCCTCTACCGGAGTTGGATTTGGTATGACTGTAGTTTTCCTCTCCCGAGGAATTTTTTACAAGACTGGTCTTCCGGACCTTATGTGATCGAGGTGCGTCCTCCTGACACACACTTGTGCCTGAACCTGATAAGATACCGGCCCTGTCTAGAAGACGATGGTCCTTGAGATCCACTGGGCGCCATCTGCAAATTTTCTAACAGAGACTGCATCACCTGGTACAAACAGTCTGAGCAGTTTTCATCTGACAGGGCAACGTCCTTGTTGCTCCTGCCTGTCGTGTACTTTCCTGCCAATATTAGGAAAGACCATACTTCGACGGGTTTGAAGCCTTCGGCCGGTGCCTCCCTGGTCATGGAATACGGAGTGGTCCGATAGCAGAACAAGAACTTGGCCAGTCTCGTGTCCAGTGACCCTGAAGTCTGCTTTTTCAGTCCCCGTTTGAATGTTTGTACCATCCTTTCTGCCAAACCCCGTTGGATGCCAGGTGACGGGGCCGTATGCATGTGCCATACCCCATCATTCTTCAGGAGCCCTGAGAACTCTTCACTTGTGAAAGGTGTTCCATTGTCGGTCACTAACACTTCAGGATGCCGTGCATACTGAAGGACAGGCGCATTTTCTCAATGCTCGCCTTTGAGGTGGCCCATGTCATCTTATGGATATTCAACCACTTGGAGTGAGCATCTATCAGAAGGAAGAACATCGAGCCTTGGAAGGGGCCAGTGAAATCGATGTGTAACTGCACCCACAGCAATCCCAGTCTACGGGTGAAGTGGCACGGCTGGTGGAAGACTTTTTGTTGTTCCTGACATGTGCCACTGGGCTACCCTCTCTATGTCTGAGTCTAAACCCGGCCACCAACAATCAACAATCTTTATTAGTGTCACAAGTAGGCTTACATTAATTAATACTCCAATGAAGTGACTGTGAAAAGCCCCTCGTCGCCGCATTCCAGCGCCTGTTCGGGTGCACTCCGGAGAATTCAGAATATCCAATTAACTTAACAAGCACATGTTTCGGGACTTGTTTAGGAAGAAACCGGAGCACCCGGAGGAAACCCACGCAGACACCGAGAGAACGTGCAAATTCCGTACAGCAAACGTAGCTATGGGCAAGCATTTTCATTTTGGACACCCCCGGGTTCCCATTGTGGAGATCCCTCTAAATCAAGTTTTGGCCTTTGCCTGGGACGATGACTTGCTTATCCCACAAAAGGCTGCTGTCTTCCCCACTAAATTTTCATCGAAAAGGCCCGTAATTCATTTGGCAGTCTTCGGCTGACCCCCATGCAGGACTAAGTGTCACACTTTCAAAAGGACCGTGTCAGTCTACATCCATTCACAGATTTGAGACACTGTAACCGGCAACAAATCCATAAGGTTGATCATGGCCACTACCTCGTTAGTCCTGGCAGGAGAGGGAGAGCGCCTAGGCAGCGGCAGTCGGTTCAATCCATCCAGGTTAGTGATCTGGATACGCGGACGATGTTCAAATGAGTACTCATTGGCGGCCAGCAGGTGGGCCCAATGCTGTATCCTGGCGGAAGCGATGAGCGGAATCGTCTTGCCTTCTTTAAAAAGACCTAGCAACGGTTTGTGGTCCGTGATGATCAAGAATCGCCAATCGTACACATACTGATGGAATTTCTTCACGACAAAGACAACTGCCAGACCCTCTTTCTCAATTTGCGCATAATTGCCTCGGCCATGGCCATGCGGTGTGGTAGAACGTCACCAATGCTGTACGGTGACACATCACAAGTGACTATAAGTGGCGTAGTAAGCCTGAGGAAGTCAGTTGTTTTTTCACCTGTGCGAATGCTTCTTCCTGTGGCTTTTTCCACGGCCATTCCTGGTTCGTCTCCAAAAGGGAGTGTAGAAGGGCTAACATGGTTACAAGGCCGGGGATGAACTTTCTGTAATAGTTCACCAATCCCAAAAAAGACCGCAGCTCCATGGAGTTTTCAGGTGTAGGAGATTGCTGAATTGTCCGACCAGGTGCAAACCCTCACGGTCCACTCGATAGCATAACCTCCCTCGCATGGAATTCCCATTGTTTCTCAGGCAAAAGCCCGTCTCTGAGAAACGACAAAGAACTTCATTCAAATTACTTCAATGCTCCTGTGCTGTCACCCCTATGACTAATGCATCGTGCGGATACACTGCCACCTCTCAGAATGTTTTCCATTACCCTTTAGAATATGGCACAAGCTGATTACACTCCAAAGGGTAGTCAGGTCTATTTGTATAGGCCCCTGTAGGTGCTTATTGTGATGTATTAATGGGAGGCAGTACACATGGCTCATATTGAGCTTTGTAAAGGAGTGTCCATTGGCCAGTTTTGCGTAAAGGTCCTCGATGTGGGGCATCGGGTAATGATCCAACCAGGAGGCCTTGTTGCCCATCAACTTATAGTCCCCACACTTATCCGGTTTGAGTGCCAAGACGACCGGTGCCGTCCAATCAGTAAAGTGCACTGGTCGAATGATTCCAAGGTTTTCGAGCATGGCCTCATCTCTCAGCGCTTTTGCAGGAATGCAAAATTTGCATCGCCTGCTGAAGGTTTAGGGAAGGTTCGGCTAGAAACCTCCTTTGGGTAGCCATGTTATTTATACCACAGACCAACCGGTCATGCAGCATTTCGAACAAGGAAGTTCCACATTCACAAAATTCAGCTAATTTTCGGAGCCCAGTCTAAAACTCTGCCATATTAAAATGATATCCCTACATTACAATGGATGGTTTAGGGTTGACGTGTGGCGCCACTATTGTCACCAATTGTTCAAAAGTTTTAGTGCCTGGAGCTGCAGGATATGTAAGGCTTTTAATCACATCGTAAGCATGAGCTCCACAGGCAGTCAGCAATATTACTGTCTCTCAATCAAACTCTGTGATATTATTCACCCGGAAAATGTAACGCATGCATTCTGCATACTGTGTCCAATCCTCTAAGCTTGTGTCAAACATGTCTAATCTTCCAAATAAAGGCATATGTGTAAAATTAAACTCTCCAGCCTTAGTTCAGTGGTGAATAGGAGGTGACAGTGTAGCAGCATCAATAGTAATCCAGTTTTATCCTCGTCACCACTGTTGTAGGCCACAAATGAGTCCAAACCGAGAAGGTCTGAAGAAAACTTGGTTCATTGCAAAGCAATTATATTTACAATATACAGCAGATCCCAGCCGGGCCTGTTCAGTCGGTACTATGCTTGGCCGACTTTTACAGAATTCATTTGGTATTAGCCTCGGGCACCCAGCCCTTTAGTAGGGGAGCACGCATTCAGTGAGACTCATGGGGAAGACTGATTGCTCGAACCCCATAAGTCTTGTGCGGGTTATAGGTCCCATAGGAGATGAAGCCTCCACTGGGATGAACCTGTCAAGAACCTTGTCCTGTGTGCCTGCCATGGTCCCGGGATCCATCCTTCAAAGAGTACTCAGCCTCTACACTGTCTCTAAATTTGACAGTGTTGATCCTTGAATACACAGCCTGCAGACAGTTTCATAGGATGGCTGCCTGTTCCCTTCACAACTTAATTGCCTCTCAGATCTCATCTCCTTTGAGCTTCCGTGCATCCCGAGCACCTGTCGTAAAATCAAGAAAACCTGACAACTGGCCGTTTAATGACCTGTCCACCACTGATCCGTCTGCTACTAATCTGTTCTGCTGCATGCCAGGAGTGTCTGAATGTTAGTCCCATTGAATTTCTGTTCTCTTCTTTCAAACCTCCGCCAGGTCCTCCACTTAGAACATCGAACATACAGTGCAGAAAGGAGGCCATTCAGCCCATCGCGTCTGCACCGACCCACTTAATCCCTCACTTCCACCCTATCCTGTAACCCAATGACCCCTCCTAACCTTTTTGGACACTAAGGACAATTTAGCATGGCCCCACCTAACCTGCACGTCTTTGGACTGTGGGAGGAAACCGGAGCACCCGGAGGAAACCCACACAGACACGGGGAGAATGAGCAGGCTCCGCACAGACAGTGACCCAGCGGGGAATCGAACCTGGGACCCTGGTGCTGTGAAGCCACAATGCTAGCCACTGTGCTACCATGCTGCCACTTAATTACATATTTTTTAAATGCCATGAAATCATTCATGTACAATGCATTTAAGCTACCTGACAAACAGTTCACTAAGCCAAATGCTTTTTCCAACTACCTGCTGTTTCAATCTTCAGCTATTTTTGTTTGTTTTAAAGGTTTCATTCCTAGGCCAGGGTTTTACAGGGCACTGGTGATCCCGCCCCCAAAACCTGTCAATCAATTGGAGCCAGAGGTGTCAGCTCCTCAGTCCCAGCAGTGTCTTCGGAACTGGAGGTCAGGATCAGCCTTATGGCACAGGGCCAGGAATGAGGTTGAACTTGTGGGACTTACTGAGGCCGGCAAGGAAGGCCTGGTGATGGGGTTGTGGGTTGGTCGGTCGTGAGGATAGGGAAGGGGACTTTTTATAGATTGGCAAGAGGGGTCCTTTAGCGGGCCATAGGAACATGAGCAGGCCACCCCACCCCCTCTGCCCATAGTGGGGGCCACCAGGATATGCCTGGCACTTTCCCCACATATCAATGTGCCCACCCCTTGCTGATAAATTACCAATGGCAAAGAAAAGACGCCCATAAGTGGCCCTTAATTGAACACTTAAGGGCCTCAATTTGACTCAGAGTGTAAGGGAATGCACATGAGGGAGACAATACCTGAGTGCGAGTTAGATCCAATGCAAAGTTGGGAATTTGGGTCAAGTGGTAAGTTCTGGTAAGTTTTTCTGAAGTTGAAATTAAGTTTAAGAGTCAGGCTCTGACATAGAACTTTCAACCAACAAAGTTAGTTAAATAGTCTCATTAAACAAGGATCTGCCTGGCAGTGATAGCTATCTGTCAATCAGCTAAAATCAGTGACCTTGAATCAGGGTTAATTAGAGTAGCAGGAACGTGAAGCCATTGCAACTTGGAAGTGAGTCACCAGTGGCTGTATGAAAGCGGGCAGGATTGCAAACTATACGGAGTGAGGGGACACATGGAGAGGAGACCACGCCTGAGGGAGATATAGACCAAGTGCAAAGTGGTTCACCTGGGAACTTGTAGTGCAGAGGAGGAAAGAAATGTTCCATCTTCTATCTTTTTCCAGCCTCCAGTAATTGTACTGTAGCACTGGCTAGCTTGCTTCAAAGCGTATATTAACGCGGCACAAACCCCTGTTCTATTCAGATTTTATATTCCAGGTTGAGCTCCAAAATCTTTCCGTTTATCCAGGACGCGCCGAAGTACGCCGAAGCCATGACTCTACTCAAGGACAACTACGCACAGAAAACGAACACGCTCTTCGCCAGGCATGCACTCGCCACTCGCTCTCAACTCCTTGGTGAGTCCATAGAAGACTTCTGGCGGGCCCTAATCCCACTAGTCCGGGACTGTGACTGTCAGGCCGTTACGGCCGCGGAACACTCAGACCTCCTTATGCGGGACGCTTTTGTGACTGGAATTGGGTCAGATCTAATTTCGCCAGCTGCTGTGGGAGGACAAGCATCTGATAGCAATAAATTGAGGCACGATCAATTGGACAAAAGACGATAGTTGAATCTAACTGAGGCTTTATTGCTATCAGATGTGTGGCCTCCCACAGCAGCTGGCGAAATGGCTGCTGGCTGGAGGACACTCATATTTAGACCCCACCTCCTGGGTGGAGCCAGCAGGCAGGGACTACCGGTGAACCTGTAGTACAGGTCCTACCGTACATAACCTCATACAGGTGCAACAGTGGTTTACCACAGTGTGTGAGGCTGTGTTCAGAGCATTTGAATAAAAATTGGAAGAGTGATGCAGCAGGAACAAAGGTAAGTGATTGATTGTTGGATGAACATTTTCTCTTCTCTAAAGCAGGGAATTTTAATTGAGATAAATCAAACATTAATTCAAATAATAAGAATATTAAGAATATAAGCACAAGCAGGACTAGAAGAATTAATTAAAATTTGATTAGGAAAATAATTATTTTGCAAATTAAAACACTACAAGGATGGCAGAGCAGGTGGTGTGTTACAGCTGTACCATGACAGTAGAATTCCCCAGCCTGGTTGTGAAGAGGACACAGACTATATGCTTTGGTGAAGACTGTTTATTGCTTGCCATAGAGCTTATTTCTTGGCTGTAACACCAGACAGCCAGTTCTGGCTGACTCTCCTTTATATACACTTCTGTACATTAACCACGGAATACCCAGCACCGCTTCAACTTGTTATCGTAAACTACTGGATATTTAACATCATCGAGAGAACCTATCTGATAATAACGTAGCACAGGGTGACAGGTGGACGCCAGTGTGATCCATGGCAGCCAGGTCTGCAGTCAGTATCTATGGCTGGAGGAACTTTGGCTCAGAGCCTCAGACACTGCGATGCCTGAAGGGGAGGGGAAAGTTACCTGGATGCCTTGTTCCAGAAGGCAGTCAGACCACTTAGGCTGGGTACTTCAGATTTAGTCTATGGTTAGTGGCAGGACAATGTGACTGTGAGTGAGGCAGGTTTGGTATCAAGAAGGTAGAATTGCAGGAGCCTTCAGCTCTTGCGCTTATTCAACATGTTCAAAGTTCTCGCAGCTTGCACAGTGAAAGTGGGAGCTGCACAGAGGATGAGCGAACTGACCATGGCACTTTAGGGGAGGTAAAGTAAAATGGGGGGAGTAAATACAAATGTAGTAGGAGGCAGGGACAGTACAGTCAGGGATAGTTAGTTCTCTGCGGCCGATAAGAGTTCAGAAGGCTACGTTGCCTGCACAGTTCCAGCTTTACGATATCTGCTCAGGACTGGAGAGGAACTTACAGTGGGAGAGAGAGGATCCAGTTATCTTAGTCCATGTGGCTATCAATGACATAGGTAGGACTTGGAAAGAAGTTATGCTTTGATTTTGAGCAACTAGGGTATAAATTAAAAACCATGTATGGCATCAAGGAGTCCTAGCAAAACTAGAGTCAATAGGAATCGGGGAAAACTCTCTGCTGGCTGGAGTCACACCGAACACAAAGGAAGATGGTTGTGGTTGGTTGGACGTCAACCATCTCAGTTCCAGGACAGCGCTGCAGGAGTTCCTCAGCGTAGTGTCCTTGGACTACCATTTTCATCTGCTACGTCAATGCCCTTCCTTCCATCATAAGGTCAGAAGTGGGGATGTTTGCTGATGACTGCACGATGTTCAGCTCCATTCACGACTCCTCAGATACTGAAGCAGTCCATGTCCAAATGCAGAAAGACTTGGACAATATCCAGGCTTGGGCTGATAAATGACAAGTTACATTTGCATCACACAAGTGGCAGGCAATGACCATCTCCAACAAGAGCGAATCTAACCATTGCCCATGACATTCAATTGTATTACATTCACTGAATCCCCCACTATCAACATCCTGGGGGTTATCGGTGACCAGAAACTGTACTGGACTAGCCATATAAACACCCTGGCTACCAGAGCAGGTGAGAACAATTTAGAGTACATGGGAATCCAATACAAGTAACTCACCTCCTGGCTCCCCAAATCCCATCCAACATTCACAAGACGCAAGTCAGGAATGTGATGGAATACTCACCACTTGCCTGGATGAGTGCAGCTCCAATAACACTCAAGAAGCTTGACACCATCCAGGACAAAGCAGCTCACTTGATTGGTGCTCCTTCCACAACATTCAATCCCTCCACACCGGTAACAGGGCTGCAATGTGTACCATCTGCAAAATTCACTGCAGGATCTCACCAAGCTCCTTAGTCAGCATGCTCCAAACCTACAACTGCAACCGTGTTGCAGGAGAAGGCAGCAGACACATGGGAACATCACCATCTGGAGGGTCTCTCCAGGTCACTCACCAACCTGACTTGTAAATATATCGCCGTTCCTTCACTGTCATTGAGTCAAAATCCTGAAATTCTCTCTCTAACAGCACAGTGGGTGTACCTACACCACAGGGAATGCAGAGGTTCAAGAAGGCAACTCACCACCACCTTCTCAAGGGAAACTGGGATGGGAAATAAAGCTGGCCTAGCCAGCGACGGCAATATTCCAAAAAATAATTTTTTTAAATCATGGATGATTTTAATCTTCATTTAGATTACACCAATTAGATTGGCAAAGATAGCCTGGCAGATGAATTCATAGAGTGTATACAGGGCATCTCTTTATTGCAATACATTCTGATGCCAACCAGGGAGCAGGCTATCTTATACCTGGTCATGTGCAGGCAGCATTGATTAATGACCTCATAGTAAAGGATCCTCTGGGAAAAAGTGATCATAACAGGATAGAATTTCACATTCAGTTCGCTGGTGTGAAGCATGGGTCTTAGACTAGTGTCTTAGACTTAAAAGCATTACAAGGGTCTGAGGACAGAGTGGGCTGAAGTGAACTGGGGAAAATAGGCTAAAAGGTAGGGCAGTCGAGAAAAAGTGGCAGACTTTTAAGGAGATATTTCATAACTCTCAGCAAAGGTATATCGCATTGAGAAAGAAAGACTCTTGAAAAAGATGCACCATCCTTCGTTAATGAAGCAAATTAAAGATAGTATTAAATTGAACGGAGAAGCTTACAATACTGCAAGGATTACTGATAGTTCAGAAGAGAGGACATATTTTAGAAACCAGCAAAGTATAACTTAAAAAAAATAATGAGGGAGAATTTAGAGTACATGAGAGAAAATTAACTAGAAATATTAAAAACAGATAGTAAGAGTTTCTACAAGTATTTAAAAAGGATTGGAGTATCTAAAGTGAGCATTAGTTCCTGAGAAGGTGATACTGGAGAATTAATAATGGGATACAAGTAAATGGTGGAATAATTGAACTGGTATTTTGTATCTGTCTCCACTGTAGAAGTCATAAAAAACATTTCAAGAAAATTTGACAATCATGAGGTAAAAGCGGGGGAAGAACTTGAAACAATTACAAACACCAGCGAAAAGGTACTGGGGGAACTATTAAAACTAAAGTTTGACAAGTTTCCTGGACCTGATGGTACTTGAATTCAGGGTATTAAAAGAAATGGCTGCAGAGATAGTAGATGAAAAACGTGAACTTGGCAGAAGGGATTCTGTGGGTAGCCAAGGAGGTGAGGAGCCATCTTTGGTAATAGGCAAAGAGCACGGGGGCACTGGGCTTGTCTCCCAGTGCTCGGTGGGGGGTGGGGATCTGCTGGGGAAGGGAACCCCGGAAGCGGGTGGGCGACCATCCGGAGGGGTGGGTCGCCATGGGAGGGTGGGGGGGGGGGGGGCAGGGGTTGTAGGGGGCAATCGCCGTGGCACCAGTTTGCCAACACCTGGATTATGTGTATCCATTCTGGGGGCAACCCTTGTTCATGCCCATCGCCCCACCGACCACCCATGACCGCCACCGACTGCCAAGGCTCTTGCCCTGCGGCAGCAGGCTATTGATAAAAGGGAATTGGCAATCGTGGTTAAGTGAGCACTTCACACATCCCAAGTGGATTCCCATGGGTGGAAGGGCCATGTAGCGTGTGGGAGTCATTGCCTAGCATTCCAATCAGACTTTGATGCCTGGACACTGTGCCTGAGCATTTCGGGACACAACACCACACATGCAGCAGCCAACATCCGAACACCCAGGGTCTGTGTCAAATCACTCAAGGGTATTGGGACTGTGTTGGCAATGCCAGCGGTTCACTGTCAAGGGCAGAGGAGGTGACGATAACCTGCAGAGAGCCGAGCGCCAGTGCTCCTCAATCTGCCATAGTCTGACCCCTGCCTGTCCACTGAGTGCTCGCTCACACCCATCACCGGCACGCGGTATGCTCGGAGGGAAGGGGGAGACGCCTGGAGAGATGGGCCAAGGGTTCAGATGTCAGCCCGCATTGCAGAAGAAAGTGATAGATGCATCATATTGGTTATGCTCAAGGAGGATTAATGTGTTTTACAATTCCCCATTCTCCCGATGGTGCCGCCCCTCCACCTCTATCTATCACTCCTTCCCCCTCCCTGGTGCCCTCAGTGTTCCTCAATGTGCTTGGACTTCCAAGGTGTACGCTGCATCTAGGTGTGTCCCCAGACCTTTTTTGGCACTGGAGACCAGTCTTCCTGGTCACAGCCCTGGAGCTTACAGCTGCTGCCACCTCATCACAGGCAGCACTGTCAGCCCTGTGGCTCATCCTCCGGGACCCTTGGGGGAACAGGAAAGCTCTCCTGCCTCCACTGCATCTGGGAGCCTCCCCAGGTCCGCATCCCCGAATCTTGAGTCTAGTCTCCTTGGTGCCATTGTTGCGAGTTGGCTGAGCTAGTGCTGTCTAAGTGTTGCTTGACCTTGTCAGCAGGGGGCTGGCGAGCACGGTCCCGGCGAATCAGCTAGCGAGCCTTCGCGAGAAGCCTGTGGGGCCTCGTTAAGTGGATCAATTAACGTTTAATAGCGTTGCCGGCCTCACGTGGCCGAGCGGCGGAAAGCTCGAGGCAATTCCCACTCACTACCACACTAGAAATCTTTCCGGAGAATCGCGCCCAAAATGTTTACGAATGACTTGGATGAAGGGACAGAATGTATGGTAGCTAAATTTGATGATGTAACAGAGATAGATCGGAAGGTAAGTTTTCAAGAGGGCACAGAGCCTCCAGACGGATTAAAATAGGTTAAGTGAATAGGCAAAAACTTGGCAGATGGAGTATAATGTGGGAAAATGTAAACTTGGCCATTTTGGCAGGAAGCGAAGAAAAGCATTATATTATTTGAATGGAGAGAGACTGCAGAACTCACTTCTTGGCTAAGATCAGGTGTAGGAGGATATAGGTGACAGTTGCAGAATTGAAAAAAAACTCTTGATGCACGATCAATGACCACTAAAGCGAGGTTGTAGTCCAACTGAAGGCTTTAATAAGCTAGATGTTTCCCCAGCAGTTCAGGTACAAAATGAAGGCTGCTGGGGTGGCACGGGCTCTTATACCCTGCCTAGCAGGGTGGAGCTACCATACAGTTGACCAATAGGAAGCATACAATTTCTACCAACGGTGTTCCAGCATTACCAGGTACCGTAATATGGGCAAATCTACTAGTCATATCTACATCGTGACACTTGTTACGACCATCTCCAGGTAACGTTCCTCAGCAAGACTCCTCGAGTTGTCACTGTGCAGCTGGGATACCCCCGAATTGTTACAAACCCGGGTGACGAGGAATGACTGGCTCCATGTCTTTATTCAACCCACCCTCTGCTGGTAGCAACAAGGTTTAATTAAAGAAGGTTCCCTTAACTTGTATACCTTATCCAGACCCAACAATTATGTTAAAAAAGGAGTCAATTTAAACAGGCTTTCTTGAGTTATGATTGAGTAAATTTACTCACTACTAAAAAGGTGAGGGGAAATGTAAGACAAATGCAGTTACATTGATACAGATTAGAAGTAAGAATTGAGTCCAATAGTATGTAAATATAAAATAAAAGGTTAAACAGAACAATCCTTGACTTGCGAGATGTTGATGATGAAGCATTGCGTCCTTTACAAACAGTTTCCAATATCGTTGACATCTGCAGGCGAATAGTTGATTCTTTGATTGAGATGTTATGTGGTTTGGGGGAGATATTTCTATTCCTTTTCCCAGCTGCAATCCTGTTTTGCTGGCGGGTTGGTTTCCATAGTCAGAGAGAGAGTTTTTAGATACTCCTGCGAAAGATGGTTATTTCCTTTCTGTAGGGGCACTGCTTCTGATAATGTATCACACACCTTCTGTGTGGAAAATTTCCAGCTGCTTCTCCTCACAGCACATAGCACGGCAGCACGGTAGCATTGTGGATAGCAGAATTGCTTCACAGCTCCAGGGTCCCAGGTTCGATTCCCGGCTTGGGTCACTGTCTGTGCAGAGTCTGCACGTTCTCCCTGTGTGTGCGTGGATTTCCTCCGGGTGCTCCGGTTTCCTCCCACAGTCCAAAGATGTGCAGGCCAGGTGGATTGGCCATGATAAATTGCCCTTACTGTCCAAAATTGCCCTTAGTGTTGGGTGGGGCTACTGGGATATGGGGATAGGGTGGAGGTGTTGACCTTGAGTAGGGTGCTCTTTCCAAGAGCCGGTGCAGACTCGATGGGCTGAATGGCCTCCTTTTGCACTGTAAATTCTATGCTAATACACACTGCCAGACTGGCCGGGCAGGCAGGCACTGGGCAGTTCTCTCAGCTAGCTTTTAAACTCCGCTTTGCATATTCCAACTGAAAACCCGGAATACACTAGTCCGTCAAGGCAATTAGACCCAGGGTCTTTGAGATGAAATAGTCATTATGTCCATTTGTCTTTACAGGAGATGGTAATCAGTCTTTGGATGTTTTTAGATGTACTTTTTCTGGAAACAGGGAGGGAGGGTTTCCATTGTCCCTTAGAGAATCACCCTGCAACCATTCTTGTCACTGATAACTCTACATTCTCAACGATCTTCGGGGTTTGTGCCCATTTTAAAATAAAAGCACAAATATTTTTGAAGTCCAATATTTCCATGTATAATTCCATGTTTTTTTTCTCCATCATCATAGCATACTTGAGCACCCAATTAAACTGCAGAAAACTATGAAGGGAGTAGCCACTTGAAGTCGATTTGCAGTAGAGCCCCCTGTGACAGAGATTTTCAGTTAATTTCTCAATTGAATATCCATGTCTCAACCTGGCAACGATTTCCAATATTCAGCAACTCCACCATGCTACAAGATTGGTTGAAAGAAGCATATCATTAGCGTTCATTGTCTTAGTTGCAATTCAATGGTCTGCTCTCTAACAGCTCATTGATCAAGCTGACAAAGAGCCTTACAGTTGGCAGGGGCTGGCATGGGTGATGATGCTGTCTTTCGACTGCCCCTTGCAGCTATTGCTTGAATGACTTGTGCTGAACAAGGTACTGAGCAAGCAATCACATCACTTGTGTTACCTGCATTTTCAGGGCCACCTTCCAACACAGCACAATTAGACATTGGTTCACTTGGGCACAGATGAATATGACCATTTGTATATTAGATGTAGTAAGCATTTATGAAAACATTTCAGTGATGAAACCCCACCTTAGACTCTTTGGGCTGGATTTTATGCTCCCATGCGGTGTATAGGCAGGTGGGCAGGGGCATGCAATTGGCCGCTCATGGAACAATTTGGGTTTTTAAATGCTATTAATTGGCCACATGAGGCCTCTCACTGCCACTGCTGCAGTTTAGTTGGCAGTGGGCCATGGTAAATAAAACCGGGCAGATTTCACTACACCACTTTCAGAGGGCCACCCTGGGTATTCCCCCCCCCCCCCACGCTGATTTACACCCCACCCCAGAGTGTCCACCCTGACGCCTGATCCCTCTCAACCCATGTAACAGGGGTCTGCCAACCTGGCCCTGGCATTAAACCCCCACTCCCCTGTAGGAGCGATTTCAAGGACTGAGCATTGAGTTGGTTTTTACGTGGGGTTCCTCCCACTTAGTTACAGCTCAGCTGAACAAAAGACCTGCAGATACATCAACTCTGGTTAAGACGGCTTTATTTTTCCAAGCTTGGTCCACGTACGAGGGACAGTGATTTGCATAAATGCCAAAACCATTCTACTTTACACTGGTGCAAATGCCCCAATTATACAATTTTCCAAAAATCAATATCCCACCTCAGTTGGACTTGACCAATTCTTGGAGCTGTCAATTTTATATTGACCATTGAAGTTTACGTTAAGCAACATGATGACTCTGATGAATTCATGATTTAACCCCATCCTGCCAGCTGTTGTTTACCACGACACTTCATCCGTTATAAATTTGTTTTGCTGCCATTCCCATGTTACTTATCTCAGCCAGTTCCTGCCCACCTCATCTAGTGGCAGGATGTTGAAGTTGGTTCCTCTTTATACCATGGATTGTCTGAGACAGGATGTTGGGGCCATTGATAAGAATTGCTTGCTGAACTGACTGTGTTATTGCTGACCACACTATTTATGGCTAATTCTGTTTGTCTTAAAAACATAGGCAAGTTAGCTAGCTTAAATCCCATCATGCATTGTGGCCACTGCTTTTAGCAAGAGTTTGAAAGCTTGCTACTGCTATGTCCTAAAGATACATAAAACTGGGTAGACTTTCTATGATTAGTCTCAATCCTCAATAAACTATCTTATGGAGAACTATTCTAGTGTTATCCTAGCTATTCGGTTTTAAGGTATCTCATCTCAGGCACATCTTCATCCCCCATTTACCCTGGTGTCCAGCTCCAGTGACAATCTCCATTGGGGACTCAATGCAGTCCCAGAAGTGGTCACTGCTCTCAGGTAGGACTTCCTCCTCAGATGGGGCGTGAGTCAATTAACAGTCCACTGACCTTTAATTTGCTGCGGGGCGAGTTGGGTTCAGCCCTCTGACATTTGTACCGGGTATGCCGTGACCCTGACTGAGTGTAAAATCTGGGTGATGTGATGTACTGGATTTTTATGTGTACTGCGATGTCTTTATGTAGAATGAACTGTGGGCATTTTCGACATACAGCCCTTTGTGTGTGTTTTGATGTCTGAATTTACTTTTAACTGGCTTAGTTTTCATTTTAAAATTATGTTGTCTTGCTTTGAATTTAAGGGAAGATTCAATTCCTATTTAGCTTTCTAAATCCCTTCATTATTTTAAATATCTCCATTGGATTACTACTTCTCCTGCTCACAATCAGGGAGCATCCAAGTTTACCAAATCCCAATGTCAGCTCACAATTCAAATCTCCTCATAATTTAGACTGAATTATGGCACTCATCCCAGAGAGATAATAGGATACCTAGTATGGGAAACAAAAAAAAAATAACTCTTCAGAGTTTTGCGTTTGAAAATATTGGAGTAAGAACTCCTTAGGGTGCTATGTTAACGACATCAGGAATACATTTGTGAGAATTTCCTCTATTTGCAATATCTACCAAAAACATAATCATATTCTCAAGGTCTTGGCTGCCTAAAAATTCTTACACTGCTGTTGGGAAAATATAAGGAGAACCCTCCTCTCGCCGTTGCTTTTAAGGATTTTAAGTGGAATTATTGGTTTAAATGTTGCTGTCAAAATATACGTGGGGCAAATGACATTCAACTGTTATTTTAGTACACGTGCGACAGCAACCGCAGGTTAAGGCAGATGCGCGATGAAACACAAATGTTGCATTGGAGATGCAACATGCGCTCAATTGTTAACTTTTTGAAAATAGCAGTTTGGAGGCTGGCTTCCCATCAAATGCATTGAAGAGCATGAAGTTCCTGTACTTGTACTGAAGGCGCAAAGTTACCCTACCCAACCCCCTCTATCTTGTTTATGAGGAAAAACCTAACTAAAGTGAGTAACTTATCATAGAATCCCTACAGTGCAGAAGGAGGCCATTCAGCCCATCGAGTCTGCACCGGCCCTTTTCAAAGAGCACTAAGCCTCAGCCTCCACCCTATCCCCACAACCCCACCTAACCTTTTGGACACTAAGGGCAATTTAGCAAGGCCAATATACCTAACCGGCACATCTTTGGATTGTGGGAGGAAACCGGCCACAAAGTACTCTGAGAAAGGGGAAAAAATGTGTTGTAAGTAGTTTTCAAACAAACTGTCATCTAACACTGATACACATCAAACAAATTTAGCAAAAATGACTAAAACCCCCAAGCTGCTCTCTGATCTTTCATGGACTTCTTCCAATTGATTTTTAATTTGTAAACTGTTGAAACATTTTTTTGATGGGAAATGTTTAAAAAGGTTGTTGGGCACATGCAAGCATACATTCCCTGTCCTCTCTGGCAGCCAGTTTAAAGGAGCTGGGAGTCTGCACATTTGTCTGAAATCAGTTTGGTATACAGTGCTCTTCATGGAACTGAGCTTCTGAGGTGCAGTAAGTGCCAACCCTCATGTAACTTTTATGTTGTACGTTTATGAAGTAACAGAATGTGGGAAAGTTTTTGTTACACAAGCCAGATATTACATTCACAGACTGGTTTATATTATGTGACCCCAGACCTTGAACAACTTCTCCCTTACAGCATGAAAATGAAAAGGAACTTTTTATAAATACTACTAATCTAATGAATAACATGTACTGTATTGTGAATAACCTAGTCTGGCTCTTAAAAAAAAATTCTGATATATTAAAAGTGCTGGGGGTAATCCCATATGTGAGCGCGGGAGCGGCTGCATTTTCGCGAGCTCTGGCTCCACTTGCCTTTTAATCCTTTATTTTATCCTAATGCGCATTCCATAATTATCTTTTTTGGGGATATACTTCCTGCACAATCTCCCTGGAGAATCCTGTTCGGAGTGACAAGGAGTCGAGTTGAATCAGAGAGATTCCTCATTTGATTGAAGCAGTCGGAGATGGGTGAGGTGGGGTCCAGCTTGTTTTATAGCAGTTTTGGTGATGAACGAGCCTGCTCCTCGGTGGTGCTATTTGCATCGGGATGATGACTGCCATTGCGAATTATGTTTTAGATGATGATTGCGGTTCCATGGTACTCACTTTGATGAACTGTGAAGTATCTCTGGGAAAATGGTGGTAACGAAGCATAGAATCCTGGTATTTTTTTTAATTTATATTTTTATTAAAATTTTCTTATTTTTATAGATAACACAAAGTGGCACAGTACAGAACAATTATTTCTGCAAACATAAGAACAATGAAAGACCGGGTAATTTCAGAATATGGTCCTTAAGCACTAGTGCCTCTAATTACACAATGGATACAGTAAGAAGTCTTACAACACCAGGTTAAAGTCCAACAGGTTTGTTTCGAATCACTAGCTTTCGGAGAGCTGCTCCTTCCTGAGGAGTGCTCCGAAAGCTAGTGATTCGAAACAAACCTGTTGGACTTTAACCTGGTGTTGTAAGACTTCTTACTGTGCTCACCCCAGTCCAATGCTGGCATCTCCACATCATGGCTACACAATGGATCAAACAGAGAGTGGGGGGGTGGTGAGGATAAAGCCATACAAATATAGTAAAATTACAGAATAAGATGCACACTTTATATAGCAAAATCAAGACTTGCAACATGACTCATGGAAGCACTTGCAGGAGCAGGTCAGACAGAACGGAACCTATAAATTTGAGATCGGGGTCCCACCCTTTGTTGAATATATCTGACTTAGAATATAGTACAGAAGTCAGGAATTCCATAGGAATACAATCCATACCTATTTTATGTCCATTTTGAATTGAAGGATACTTGTCATTAATCCAGCAATAGAGGATTTTTTCTGAACTGAGAGTTAGGATGTTATACAGCCTTTTTTCATTAGCTTCAATAAGTCTCCTATCTGGAAGACCCAGAATTGGGAATAAAAGATCAAATTCCAAGTCTTGCCAAATATCCTCTCAAGCTCCTTAACTACAACAGATGAATAGGGTTGAATCTTGACAGAAGACCACACACTGTGTCTATAATCACCCTCCACTACCAGGCACATTATGCACATCGGGGAATAGCAGGATCAAATCTGTGTCTCAAACTTGGTGTAATGTGAAAACGGTGCAATATCTGGAACTGAATCTCCTTCATTCTGGTGCATACTGTAATTTTATTGGCATAATCCCAAATATTACCCCAAATATTACCCCTATCAGTGTTGGGGGGGGGGGGGTGCATGCGTGTGGGAGGGGGGGGGCTTGCAGTAAAAGCTCAAGGAAAACAGGAGCATGGTCATAGTGGTCAGAGATCACAATGCTACCTATTAAGCAGGAGGATACCAAATGTAAGATTTCTCTAGATGTGAAGAAATAGTCAATTCTGGAATGACATTGATGAGGAACTGAGGAAAATGTGAATGCTTTATCATAGAATCATAGAAATTACAGTGCCGAAGGAAGCCATTCGGCCCATCAAGTCTGCACCGGCCCTTGGAAAGAGCACCCCACTCAAGCACACACCTCCTCCATCCCATCCCTCTTAACCCAGTAACCCCAATTAGCCTTTTTGGACACTAAGGGCAATTTAGCACAGCCAGTCCACCTAATCCGCACATCTTTGGACTGTGGGAGGAAACCGGAGCACCCGGAGGAAACCCATGCACACACGGGGATAATGTACAGACTCCACACAGACAGTGACCCAAGCCGGGAATCGAACCTGGGACCCTGGAGCTGTGAAGCAACTGTGCTAACCACTGTGCTACTGTGCCAGGATGTATCTCTAGGATGTAACCTTCTCCACACGTCTAAGTAATCCACCTCCTCACAAACCGATGTCAACATCCTTGCCTGAAGCTTGGGAGGATTTCTGGTTACTGGGAGCTTATCCAATGAAGGATTTAAGTGACAATTAAAATCCCCGCCCACAAAAGAATTAGCTGAGGCCAACTCCGCAAAGTCCATGAAAATCTCAGTACAAAGTCCAGGGAATGATTTGGAAGCCATACACATTCATTATCCGAGACAGATTCTCCATATAGAAGACCCTTAACAATCAGGTATATAACCCCCTTTTCCATTCACACATTTCTCCACCTTGATGGGAAGATTTTTATTGACTAAAATCGCTACTCCCCAGTACTGGTAGAGAAGAAAAGCCGCCCCACCCATTCCTGTTTTAACATTAAGTGCTCCTCGTTATTCAAATGAGTCTCCTGTAACAAGGCTATGTCTCTTTTCTCCTTTTTAAGGAAGGAGAGGGTCTTTTTCCTTTTGACATGATGATGAATTCCCCACACATCCCAGGAGCATAGTTTTGAATTAGCGATCCTCATTGCACAATCCACCAGAAAGATATAGGATAGGATTTTCATGCCACATTCAGGTATGCACTAAACCATACCTCCCCCACTTGAAGGCAAACCAGAGGCACCTTATAGCATTCTTTTCTTGGATAAGAGAAATGTCTGTATCGTTGCAGGATGAGGGGCAGCACAGTGTGTAGTGGTTAGTATTGCTGCCTCACAGCGCCAAAGTCCTAGGTTCGATCCCGGCCCTGGGTCACTTTCCGTGTGGAGTTTGCACATTCTCCCCATGTTTGCGTGGGTTTTGCCCCCACAACCCAAAGATGTGCAGGGTAGGTGGATTGGGCAAGCTAAATTGCCCCTGAATTGGGTACTCTAAATTTATTTTTTAAAAAGCAAGCACCATTGCAGGATCCAATTACAAGCCCCAAGACAACAAAAATACAAAAAAAAAATCCAAGACCACAATGGTTCCAAGGGGATATTCCTCAACGCAAGTAAGGACCCGTAAGACTAACCCGAAGGCCATATCATCATTACCATCAGGAGACAAACTCGTGGAAAAGGAGAAGAGATGAGACAAAAAGAGAATGGGAGCCAAATGTTCCTCCCACAATTTGGGCCCACCCATGAAGACCTAAACCTTTCACCTGATTCTCGGCAGTGGTGCCACTCGATTCTATCATGGTTAATGAAAGGATATAAAATAACCAGTATTACTATCATAAAGATAGGGCAAAGAAGAGAAAGTGACTAATAACTAGCACACGGCACAGCTACCATAAATGGAGGTCCCTGAAATTCTTAAGGATAAAACATTCAGTAAAGTGCTCAATTGTTAACACCTCCCAATCTAGGGGGGCGAAGACTCTGGATCTTTTCACTGGGCCGTTAAATCCTCTGACGTACCAGGTGACTATCCTGATAGGGGGGTTTTGATGCCATTCCCCCCCCACGGGATTAACTCTACTTACCTGGTGGACGAGGCCCTGCACTCCGGGGTTTCCCTTTGTTCAGGGACCCTCCAAAGTGGCTGTTTGCGGTGCCTCTCTGTTCCAAGTCGCCTCGTGAGGCCTGTTGCAGCCAACCTAATACCCTTGCTATCTTTGTTCCTATATTCCCCTTGTGGTATTTTCTCCCCGCCCAGTCTTCCTCCACACCGGCCCCTCTCCTCCCCTGGTAGCTGCCCCCCCCCCCTCTCTTCCCTCTGTTTCTTCCCCTAGTGGTCCACCTGTTGGTGATGTCTACCCCCCCCCCCCCCCCCACACTCTTGCCAGGCACTCTCTCCCTTGCGGGACATGTGCCGCGGCCTCTCTTTCCTTCACGTTTCCTGGTGCTAGCTTCCCCACTAATGTGGTGGCCCCCCTCCCAGGGTTGGTTGTGTGTCCCCCATTGCCCATTCTCTGAGCTCCGTACCTGCCGTTCCCCTTATCCTTTCCTGAGCTCTACTGCCCTCGCTCTTTCCTCCTTCTATTTGAACGAGGCAGTGCAGTCCAGCGCAAAGTGTTCATCAAGTTGGTTAACATTTAATAAATAAACCAAAAAAGTCTCTTCAGATGATCTCTTCATCCCTGTCCATGCTGCCCGTTCTCCAGGACAAACTTGTCCACGTCCGCAGGGGGCTGTAAAGAAGTGCTGCCTGCCTTGGAATGTGACCCAGAGCTTAGCTGGGCACATTTTACGCTGCTCTTGTGCAGGGCAGCCTTCACCCTGTTGAATTCTGCCCGCTACTTTGCCAGGTCAGCCCTAATGTCCTGCTGGGTCCTGATCCGGCGACCTTCCCAGTTACAGTTCTTTGTCTGCCTTGCCGAGCACATGATTCTTTCCTGGTCTTGGTACCGCTGCATTTCAGCCATTAATGCCTTTGGCTGTTCCCCGGCACTGGACTTTGGGCGAAGTGGCCGGCGGGCTCTGCCTATTTCTGCTGGGTTGGGGAAACTGTACCTTCCCACCAAATTTCCCAGCATTTGGGCCACATAGTGCGTGGGGTTCCTACCTTTGATTCCCTCCTCCATGCCCACTATCTGCATGTTTTAGCGCCTCGATCAGTTTTCCTGGTTTTCGATTTTTCCCTTCAGATTCCCCCTGCGTTGCGACCAACCCTGATATTTATTTTTCCAAGGCGGCGATCCGGTCACCCTGGTCCGTTGCAACCTTCTCCAGCTCTTTTATGGTGCTTTCTTGAGTTTCCAGTCGCCTCTCTGACTTGCCTAGGACCACCTGCATGGCTGCCAGAGCTTCTGCGACTGAGCCCTTACCGCAGCCTGGATGGTAGTTTTCATTTCTTCCCTGTGTTCTCTCAGTTCACTTGAGAGAAACATCCTCCACCGATCCCCTGATGTGGGGGGGGCTCCTTCTGCAGTGGGCCAGTCCTTCTCGCTCTGGCGAGGCCTGACTTTCACCGCCTCGTGAGTCTGCCGGCTCAGTCATTTGCTTTCCCGGCTTTTTCCACTTCTAGTTTACATGCAGCGTCTGGAGTGGCTGTTGTTTGGCATTTACCTTCGCATTGATGTTCGTTGAGAAGTGGGGATATTTTTTCCTTCATATTAGTGGACTATTTCGGGTGAAAGAGCCTATTTTCGTGGGTTCGTGGGAGAAGAGCCACCTGATGTGCCACTTCTCAGCACATCCCCGTCACCAGAAGACCCTGGATCCCCAGGTTTTCTGATATACCACGCAACTGGGTTCCCAAGGATTGAGTACGAGCTTCGGCCGAGGAGCAACATTTTCGACATTCAGGATTCTTTTCTCCGTATGTGCGAGCCTTTTATTAGTTTTCTGCAGTTTGGCCCCATGAGCATTTATATTCTGCATCAACAAGCCGAGTTTGTCGTCTATTACTCTGATAAAGTTCACAATCACCATTTACAGTGCCTTCGAAAGTGTCGAGCCGACAGCCCACTTGAGGATCAAGTCACCATATTGAGAAGACGGCTCCACCCCCATGACATCCGACTGCTCCCTTTTATTGCCCGCTTTCTTAGGATTCCTCGGCATATTTTCTCCAACGCTCAACCAAAATCTTTTCGGGACACATGATGGGGTATTAATTCCCAGATTAGCCAAGCATGTGCCGTGCAAACAAGATAAAAGCAGGATTAAAAAAGTGTGCCAGAGCAATGCGAAAAAGCTGCTATCCCCATGCACGCATTATGTGATACCCCCCAGAATCTTGGTATTTGATAGAGCAAGTTTCCTGTTGGGGCCTGCCTTCAGTTTGTAGAAATTCTGCTGCATGGTTTGTCATCTGTCCTGACTGACTCAGGATGTGGGGCTGGACAAGGAGTGCTCGTGAGCCCCGTCTCTTGCAAGATGTAGGAGGCGAGTTCCTGATTGAGTTTGCAAATTGGCTGCCATACTTTAGCAATCTTGATTTGGAGGCTGGGGGCAATCAGGTTTGATGGAGCACTTTGTATCCAGCCTTTGAGGCCTGGGGTCGGTTGGGGCCCCGATCACTGGTCTTGAGTCCTAATCTTGATGCTTGTCATGAGGGGTTGAAGGTGGCTGGTCATATTGAGGCATTCTCTTCGTCATCCCCAGCCATCAAGGCTTGGGCCTAAGTTCCCAGTTACCTGGTTGTTGCGGCGACAGCATGGTAGAGGTGACACCGTTTTGCTTGATGTACGTTTTGAGAGATCCTAAGAGTTGTTCAATGATCCTGTCATTGCTTCGGGCTACCCAAGCAACATGGGTGGTGTTATTATCCTGCAGTTTGTCAAGAATCCAGGACTTCCCTTGTGATTATGCTGTTAATTTCTTGTTATTGTCTTTTCTCTGGGCAAGGTGTGAGCATGAGGACGAGAGTTGTCTGTTATCCTGTTTCCGCAAAAATCAAATTGAGTTGGTAATGTGATATGTGGTGTTGCTAACTTTTGGTTGGTTCAATCGGCTCTGTTTTATAACCTTTGCTCTTGTGTCGCCAGGTATCTTTATGATACCGCCACGAGGTTCAAGTTCAAGTCATGATCAATAACTCAATACATCAATTAATAAGATTCAAATCAAAGCACATTTAGAATACACAGTAAATCGCTACTCATGCATAAATTCTACTTCTAAGCTACTTCTACAACTAACAGGCCTATACTTAGCTTCGGACTGGCCCACCAGGTCAGGGGAACAAATGGCCTTTCGTTCGGGTTCTGAGTCTGCGGGATTCAAAGTTGGTACGGACTGGTAGCTAGGAGCGCCTATCTCGTAGCGAGAGGGTTGGTTCGCGTTGCTGAGTGACCCGGTCAAGAAGAGCGATTTGAATTTGGGGGCTTAACTTTATAGTCCCCAGGGGCTTCCCACCTTTCGGGGTGGACCCTGTACCTGGTTCCAAGTGATTGGACTTTGTTCCAATCGCTTGGTTTGATTTCTCCAATACTGGAGCAGTTCCCTGATCGATGGGCGGTCTTGAGGTGTCCGTTAACCTCTTTTGTGTTGGCTCCTGCTGGTGCCAAGGAGTCTGGCTTGGCTTTGTTTATCCCAAATGTTTTGATTGTTCCTGGGGATCGCTCATTAGTATGTAGATGGCTGCTACATTATTATGCAGATGGCTGCTTGTATCGATGCTGTCTGGGCTTTTGCAGTGTTTAATACACAGTAAACTTGCACCTGCTGGTTTCTGCCTGTGTTGGCTGAATTTCCCTGCAGACTTTGCTGTTCTCCATTTTACGTCGGGAGTTGGCCAACCCAGGTGGCTACAGTGGTGTGACGAGTCCAGTACTTCCCCGGAGCGGAGAAACTACGTCATCTTCTTCACAGCCTTCAACACGTCATTGATGACGATGAACATCTTGCCAAGGTCATCCCCACACCCCCACTACTTGCCTTCAAACAACCGCGCAACCTTAAACGAACCATTGTTTGCAGCAAACTACCCAGTCTTCAGAACAGTGACCACGACACCACACAACCCTGTCATGGTAATCTCTGCAAGACGTGCCAGATCATCGACATGGATACCACTATTACACGTGAGAACACCACCCACCAGGTACGCGGTACATACTCGTGCGACTCGGCCAACGTTGTCTACCTCATACGCTGTAGGAAAGGATGTCCCGAAGCGTGGTACATTGGCGAGACCATGCAGACGCTGCGACAACGAATGAACGGACATCGCGCAACAACCACCAGGCAGGAATGTTCCCTTCCAGTCGGGGAACACTTCAGCAGTCAAGGGCATTCAGCCTCTGATCTCCGGGTAAGCGTTCTCCAAGGCGGCCTTCAGGACCCGCGACAACGCAGAATCGCCGAGCAGAAACTTATAGCCAAGTTCCGCACACATGAGTGCGGCCTCAACCGGGACCTGGGATTCATGTCACATTACATTCATCCCCCACCATCTGGCCTGCGAAATCCTACCAACTGTCCTGGCTTGAGACAATTCACACCTCTTTAACCTGGGGTTACCCCATCTCTGGATCTGTAAAGATTTAATCACCTGCTAATGCTCGCATTCCAAACATTGTCTGGCATCTTTGAATTTGTCTATATATGTGTTTCTGGAACAGACCTCTTCATTCACCTGAGGAAGGAGCAGCGCTCCGAAAGCTCGTGACATCGAAACAAACCTGTTGGACTTTAACCTGGTGTTGTAAGACTTCGTACTGTCCTCTTTACAATGGCATACAGTGCTTACGTTTCTGGACTAGCTCAGGCGTTCCTCCCTTAGCGAAGGTTCTTTTTCTCTTCACCTGGGTAAACAATGTACTGTTATGAACTCTGGTTTGGTTCAATGGGTTATGGAGAGTTTCCCTTATCATTCTGGGGCTGAGGGAATCTGTCCCCCTCACAAAACACCCAATTATTGGGTGTCTTGACGATTCTCCTTCTCTTTGGTGGTGGGGTCTCCCCGGTTGAGGGTGGCTTGATTTTTTTTTAGTGTTAGTGGAGTTGGCACTCGGCCCTGGGTGTGGTTGGTGACTGGATGGTCGGTCTTGGTGTGTGCGGGGTGTCACTGGGGTACTGACTCCTGTGTGTCGGAGTGTGCTGGACTCGGCCAGGTCTGGTGCCGTGGTTGGTATCCTGTTGTCCCCTTATGCTTGGGATGTCCCTTCTTGAAGGCATTGATTAGAGACGTCCTGAGAGGCTGCGCTTTTCTTTTAATGTGTTTTAATGTCCTTGGTTGACGGACTCCTTTGTTCACGAGGGCCCGGGGTTGAGCAGGTCCTGTACTATGATTGATATTCTGTTGCCCCCCTTATGGCTGGGACCTTCCCTTTTCTGAGTGAGTATTTTTTTTCTCTTCTTCATTAATAGGTGGTGGGTGTACGACAGCGAAAGACCAAACCTTGGCTGGGTCCTGGTCCTCTTTTATCCTGCAACTTTCTGCTCCTGGTATTTCTCCGTTTACCCTGTTTCGATTAGGTTGTTGGGAGGCGCTGATGGGGCTGACCATAATCCCAACCTATAGCCACTCTGCATAAAATTCTTTTAGAACGGGGCTCTCGCTTATGTTCTTTGTATTTTTCCTTTTTTGTTTTGGTGGGTATGAAGAACCTGTGATTGGTTTCTGCAGGGGTGCAGACGGGTTTGTTATCCGAGGGGAGATTGCGCTCTATATGCCTGCTGAATTTGTGATTATAGGTTAACTGCTGGGCAGGCTGTGATGTCACTCATGGGAGGGGCTGGGTCACTTTTTAGTTTTGTTTTCAGCCCTGTGTCTGCTGTTTAGTTTCATTTTTAATGTCCTGCTCTGGATTTCTGAGGAAGTCCAGAGTTTCTCAGACTGACTTCTGAAAGCTTCTCTCCCAAGGACTTTGTGAATAAACCTGGAAGCCACTTGGTGTTAAATTTATTAATAAGTGGCACTTGACCTGCGTGTGTGGATTTTGCTTAATCAAAAGTTTAGAAGTGGATGGGAAAGTAAGCTCAAAGACCTTTCCATTATTTTAAGAACTGTTCTGGGGTGGCACAGTGAGGTAAACCACTGTGTTCTTATATTAAGGGTTGTACGGTAGAACCTGCACTACAGGTTCACCTGGGCCCCTGCATGCTAGCTCCGCCCAGGAGCCGGGTTATAAATATGCGTGGCCTCCAGCTCGCAGCCATTCGTCAGCTGCTGTGGGAGGCCACACATCTGATACTAATAAAGCCTCAGTTTGGATTCAATTTCGTCTCCAGTCAAATTGATCGTGCCTCAATTTATTAGTATCAGATTCAGAAGCTGGACCTCCGGATTAAACCAGATCGCCTGCAGCTGGATCCACACGCAAGCGATGCCAAAAAGGACTTTCAGCACTGGCTGGCTTGTTTTGAAGCGTATATCAACGCGGCGCCGACCCCTGTGCCAGAGGCTCGGAAGATTCAAATATTGTAGTCCAGACTCAGCTCTAAAATCTTCTAGCTGATCCAGGATGCACCCAATTACGCTGATGCCATGACTCAACTCAAAGAAAATTATGAGCAGAAGACGAACACGTTCTTCGCCAGACACCTGGTGAGTCAATCGAGGACTGCTGGAGGGCCCTGATCCCACTCGTGCGGGACTGTGACTGCCCGGACATTACAGCTAAGGAGCACTCAGATCTCCTTATGCGGGATGCTTTTGTAACTGGGATTGGGTCTGATGTTATCAGGCAGCAGCTCCTAGAAGGGGCCACGCGCGACCTCGCAGAGACTAAAACACTAGCACTTTCCATGGCGGTCGCCCTGCGCAATGTCCAGCCCTATGCCCCCAACCACGCGGCCCACTCCTCCTACGTTTCATGGGCCCCACAGGCAGCCGCCCCAGCGGGGCCGCTACCCACCCAATACGCCTGCGCTACGCGCCAGTCAGTGATCTCCGGGGGGGCCCGATGCAATTTTGCGGCCAGCAAAGACACCCCGGCCAACGCTGCCTGGCCCGCGCTGCCCTTTGTAAGGCCTGCGGGAAGAAGGGCCACTACGCAGCGGTGTGCCAGGCCCGCTCAGCGGCCGCGGGCGCCCCCACCCCCCCCCCCTTTCATGGACAATGGGCGCCGCTATCCTCCTCTCCTCCCCAGGCCATGTGCGAGCAATGGGTGCCACCATCTTGCTCCACCCCCGCAACGTGCGTTCCATGGGCGCCGCCATTTTGTAATTCCCAGGACCTCCGGGCGCTGCCATCTTGTCCACCCCGCAGCACATGGATACCAACAGCGTTTCAGGACCCCAAGTCAACGGCCGGCTCACCTCCCGACGATCAACCACGGCTCGCATCCATGGCAATCGACCAGTCCCGACCACATACGCTGACCAGCGGTTGCTTCGGGAGGGTGTCATCGAGGCCAGCAACAGCCCCTGGAGAGCTCAAGTGGTAGTGGTTAAGTCTGGGGAGAAAAATCGAATGGTCGTGGAATACAGCCAGACCATCAACAGGTACACGCAGCTCGACGCGTACCCCCTCCCACGCATATCTGACATGGTTAACCAGATTGCACAGTACCGGGTCTTCTCAACGATGGACCTGAAATCCGCTTACCACCAGCTCCCATCCGTAAATCGGACCGGCCATACACCGCCTTCGAGGTAGACGGCCGGCTATATCACTTCCTTAGGGTCCCCTTCGCGTCACCAATGGGGTTTCGGTCTTCCAAAGGGAGAGGGACCGAATGGTCGACCGTTACGGCTTGCGGGCTACGTTTCCGTATCTAGACAATGTGACCATCTGCGGCCATGATCAGCAGTACCATGACTCCAACCTCGCTAAGTTTCTCCGCACCGCCACTCTCCTCAACCTCACGTATAAGAAGGAGAAGTGTGTGTTCCGTACAAACCACTTAGCCATCCTCGGCTACGTAGTCCAGAACGGAGCTCTGGGGCCCGATCCCAACCGCATGCGCCCCTTCATGGAGCTCCCCCTCCCCCACTGCCCCAAGGCCCTCAAACACTTCCTGGGGTTCTTCTCGTATTACGCTCAGTGGGTCCCAAACTATGCGGACAAGGCCTGCCCACTCATACAGTCCACTCATTTCCCTCTGACGGCAGAGGCCCAACAGGCCTTCGCCTGGATCAGAGCTGATATTGCCAAAGCTGGAATGCACGCTGTAGACGAAACACTTCCTTTCCAAGTAGAAAGCGACGCATCGGACGTCGCCCTTACCGCCACCCTCAACCAGGCAGGCAGACCCATGGCATTCTTTTTCCGCACCCTCCATGCCTCTGAAAGTCGGCACTCTTCCGTCGAAATGGAGGCCCAGGCTATCGTTGAGGCTGTGCGACATTGGAGGCATTACCTGGCCGGCAGGAGATTCACACTCCTCACTGACCAACGGTCGGTAGCCTTCATGTTCAACAACACACAGCGGGGCAAGATCAAAAATAATAAAATCTTGCGGTGGAGAATCAAGCTCTCCACCTATAATTACAAGATTAAGTATTGCCCTGGCAAACTCAACGAGCCCCAGAAGCCCTATCCCGAGGTAAATGTGCCAGCGCACATGTAGACCGACTCTGGGCCCTGCACGGCAGCCTTTGTCACCCAGGGGTCACTCGGTTGTACCACTTCATTAAGGCACAAAATGTGCCCTACTCCGTCGAGGAAGTAAGGACGATCACGAAGCACTTCCAGGTCTGTGCGGAGTGCAAACCGCACTTCTACCGGCCGGACCTGCACGCACCTGGTGAAGGCCTCACGCCCCTTTGAATGCCTCAGTGTGGATTTCAAAGGCCCCGTCCCCTCCTTCGATCGACACACATATTTCCTCAGTGTGATCGATGAATACTCCCGGTTTCCCTTCCATCCCATGCCCCGACATGACGTCTGCCACCGTCATTAAAGCCCTTAATTCTACCTTCACTCTGTTCGGCTTCCCCAACTACATCCACAGTGACAGGGGATCCTCATTCATGAGTGATAAGCTACATCAGTTCCTGCTCAGCAGGGGTATCGTCTCCAACAGAACGACGAGCTACAACCCCTGGGGAAACGGACAGGTAGAAAGGGAGAAAGGGAGAATGGAGGGCCGTCCAGTTGGCCCTATGGTCCAGAAATCTCCCGGCCTCCCGCTGGCAAGAGTTCCACCCTGATGCACTACATTCCATTCGCTCATTAGTCTGCACTGCTACTAACAGTACACCGCATGAACGTCTTTTTGCCTTCCCCAGGAAGTCCACATCCGGGGTATCACTCCCAGCTTCGCTCACAGCTCCGGGAACCGTGCTTCTCCGTAAACATGTGCGGCTCCACAAGGCGGATCCATTGGTGGAAAGGGTGTACCTGCTCCACGCAAACCCACAGTACGCCCACGTGGCATTCCCCGATGGCCGCCAGGATACCATCTCCCTCAGGGACCTGGCACCAGCAGGTTCCACCCCCACACCACCCCCGTCGCCCCCGGCCCCACCCTCCCCTCCCCCGCCGCCCCCATCACCCCTCCCCCCTAGGACCGCCCGTCCTCTCCCTGCTCACCCCCGTTGATGAAGAGGATTTCGGCACGCTCCCAGAGTCAACTTCGACCACGACAGCACCAACATCGCCAGCTCCACTTCGCGATCTCAGAGGACCATCAAGGCGCCGGACCGGCTGAACCCCTGACCGGCCCGCCGGATGACCAGAGACATTTTTTTTACTGCTTTTTAAATAATTAAGATTGCTAATTGTATATAGTTCTCCACCACCCCCGCCGGACTCAATTTTAACAGGGGGTGAATGTGGTAAACCACTGTGTTCCTATATTAAGGTTTGTGCGGTAGAACCTGCACTACAGGTTCACCTGGGCCCCTGCACGCTAGCTCCGCCCAGGAGCCGGGTTATAAATATGCGTGGCCTCCAGGTCGCAGCCATTTCGTCAGCTGCCGTGGGAGGCCAAACATCTGATACTAATAAAGCCTCAGTTTGGATTCAACTTCGTCTCCAGTCAAATTGATCGTGCCTCACACAGTAACACAGTGGTTTGCACTGTTGCTTCACAGTGCCAGGGACCTGGGTTCGATTCCTGGCTTGGATCACTGTCTGTACGGAGTCTGCATGTTACCCCCGTGTCTGCGTGGGTTTCCTTCAGGTGTTCCGGTTTCCTCCCACAGTCTAAAGATGTGCGGGTTAGGTTGATTGGTCAGGCTAAATTGCTGCATTGTATTCAAACGTTAGGTGGGGTTGCTGGGTTACGGGGATAGGGTGCGGGCTTAGATAGGGTGCTCTTTCAGGGGCCAGTGTAGATGGGCCGAATGGCCTCCTTCTGCACTGTAAATTCTATGATTCTTTGATTCTATGAACTGGTAATTTAAAAGCTGTTTTTTCCATGGATATTAATGCGAATAATCCTGTTATAATAAAGTTTGCTTTATTGTAAAAGATCCCTAATTGTCAGTGGAATCACTCTTGGAGCGAAGTATCCTTCCCTCACGGTTTACAAATTGAAGAAGTATTGGGGTATTGTCTAGTTTCCTGATATAAATCGGGGTCTGGTCCGGGTGCTGTAATAGACCTGCTGATTGTCAAAATTGAAAGCCCATTGACAGAATTAAGGCCCCAAAGATAGAATTCAGGGACACATGACCATGCACACATTGCCCATTTCTCTTGGCATTAAGTGATTTAAAGGCTTCTTAAAGGGACTTTTGCTGGTAATTCCAATAACAAACAGAGAAGTTTCTGGTTGGTATTTTGTGCAGTCAGGAGGGGTGGCACAGTGGTTAGCACTGTTGCCTCACAGTACCAGGGACCCGGGTTCAATTTTGACCTCGGGTGACTGTCTGTGTGGGGTTTACACTTTCTCCCCGTGGTAGTGTGGGTTTCCTCCGGGTGCTTCAGTTTCCTCCCACGGTCCAAAGATGTGCAGGTTAGGTGGGTTTACACAGTTTTGGGGGAGTGGGCCTATCGCTGCTCTTTTGGTACAGACTCGATGGGCCGAATGGTCTCCTTTTGCACTGTAGCAGTTCTATGGTTCTATGGAGTGCTACTCCTAACTCAACAAGAATACTGTGAGTTGATATGGGTGCTAGCTCACACTATTTCGCATTTGCTTGCCCTGCTCCAAAACCTACTTACAACTGATGCAGCGTCTAAACTGCCTGATACTGAGGCAGCCCAGAGCTGGTGTGCTGCATTAGAATGCCCGGTTGAGGAATACAGCTTGCCAGCAAGATTTAAATAAGGCTTGAGCTCAAAATAACTTGAAATTCCTCATCCACTTGACAGGCAGGCAGATGATGAACTCTTCCAAAAAATTAAATTGTTCTCAATGATTGCCACCCAAATATGATTTTTCTTTACCCACAAAGAGCTGCTGGGGTTGGTTTCTGTCTCTGGTTTTCACTGTATTGTGGCATGTCTGACCTGCCTGGTGTCATAATATCCACTCATGTATATAATGAGATGCAGACAGGCAGTGATTGACACACAGGATAACCAATGAACATACACAACACATAACAACCAATCACCAGACAGGACACCACCACCATAAAGCACACAGGGCATTAAGACTCTCCCTCTCTCTACAGGACACAGCTACTGAGATAGTAAGAGTGCACAAGCCAGTGAGCACTATCACCATGAGGTAGAGAGTTAGTCTGGTCAAGCCAGTAGGAGGTTATCAGTTAGATTGATAGAGTGTCAACCCACCGCAGACTATGTACAGCAATCAGGAAGTTCAATAAAACAGTGTTGGACCATCTCCTGTGTCAGAAGCCTGTGTCTAGTTTCACTGCATCCAGTTGCAGTCAACGTTGAACCAACTTACTTAACACATCATGGTACCAGAGTGCTAATAATCCTAACAAACCTACCTCGAGTGCATCTGCAACGACCAGCAAGCAGCCATCCAGCGGCATGGAGAAGATCCAGCCTCCTTCGCAACTCCGGATCTCCGGCAACCTCGACGCCAACTGGAAAGTCTTCAAACAAAAGTTCCTCCTGTACATCGAAGCCTCCGACTTGAGGCAGCATCGGATGCCAGAAAGATCGCGCTGTTCCTGTCGACTGAGGGGGATCAAGCCATCCACATCTATAACTCGCTTAAGTTTGCCGATGGCGAAGACAAGACAAAGTTCAAGACAGTTCTGCTGAAATTCGACAGCCACTGCGACATTGAGGTGAATGAGAGCTTTGAACAGTACATCTTCCAACAGAGGCTTCAGGGTAAGGATGAACCTTTTCAGTCCTTCTTGACCCATCTCCGCATCCTAGCGCAGTCATGTAATTATGACTCGATGACTGATTCCATGTTCCGGGATCAGATCGTTTTCAGGGTCCAGTCCGACTCCCTGCGGGAGCAGCTCCTCAAAATCAAACAGTTGACCCTCTCCGTCGCCATCGAAACGTGCGTTGTCCATGAGCATGCCAGAAATCGCTACTCCTGCATCAGGGCGGCAGAAACTGCAAAACAGGCCTCCCACGAGGCAGGCCATAGCGAAAATGCAAGTCCTGAGCACTGAGAAGAGTGGCCGTTTCGCGCGCTTTTCTCGGGTCCCCACGCATGCACGCCACGACTGCGTGGACGATGAGGCCGAAGACCCTGAGGCGCATGCGCGAACGTCAGCCGACCGCACTGCCCATGCGCGATGGCGCACAGATCGTGCTGACGGCAGTGTCACGACGTGTCCGAATTGTGGCTCCGCCCATTTAAAGCACCAATGTCCAGCCAAAGGCAGGCGATGTCTACAGTGTGGAAAGCCTGGCCTTCTGCAGGTCCGCCCCACCGAACAACAGCCAGCGATCCCAGCTGCAGCACAGAAGTGTCCGCTGTGTACAACAAGGCATGCAGGATTCTGACCCAGACAGCCCAATGGACCCCGATGCTGACTGCCTCGAGTCTCCATATCGGGTGGGCATCATCACCACACGCGAGTTGGTCTCTACCGTGCCTGCCAACCACCTTTCGATCCACCAGCCTGTCAGCTCCTTGACTACAATGGTAATGCCATAGCTGCATGTGGGTTGTGTCAGCTAGGTGTCTCTCACAAGGCAATCAAGGCGACGTTGAGATTCGAGATTGTCCGGCCTGACAAGGCATCCCTGCTCGGTGCTCGAGCATGCAAACTCCTAAATCCAGTACAGCGAGTTCATGCCATGTCCTCGACACCGGTGACGGCCTCGCCCAATGCAAATCTCCAGGCTGAGATAGACGACATTCTCACACAATACCACAGTGTGTTTGATGGGATGGGCACGATCCCATATCGCTACAAGATATTGCTCAAGCCGAATGCCACCCCAGTCATCCATGCACCACGCCGGGTGCCGGTTCCTCTCAAAGATCTGCCGAACTCCGCATTTGTATTGATCCCAAAGACCTGAATCGCAACATCATGCGAGAGCATTACCCGATCCCGAAGCGTGAAGAATTGACCTGTGAGATGGCTCATGCCAAATTCTTTACCAAGCTGGACGCCTCACGTGGCTTCTGGTAAATTCAGTTGGACAAGTCCAGTCGGAAGCTGTGCAGTTTAACACTCTGTTCGGCAGGTACTGCTACAACCGCATGCCTTTTGGTATCATATCAGCTTCCGAAGTATTTCATCGCATAATGGAGCAAATGATGGAGGGCATCGAGGGGGTCCGAGTCTATGTGGACGACGTGATCATCTGGTCCACGACGCCCGAGGATCACATTGCTCGCCTCAAACAGGTTTTCCAGAGGATTCATGAAAATGGCCTCCAGCTCAACAGGGCCAAATGCTCGTTTGGGCGGTCCGCTATCAGGTTTTTAGGTGACCACATTTCACAGCAAGGTGTGCAACCTGACGCCGACAAGGTGCTGGCAATCAATGCCATGAAGACCCCAGAGGACAAAAAGGCGGTCCTCCGCTTCCTCGGGATGGTAAATTTTCTCAGAAAATTCATTCCCAACATGGCATCCCACACCACGGCCCTCCGGCATCTCGTTAAAAAGTAGACAGTGTTCCAGTGGCTTCCCGCACATCAAGCGGAGTGGCTTGAGCTGAAGGCGAAGCTCACCACAGCCCCAGTACTGGTGTTCTTTGACCCAACCAAGGATACCAAGATATCCACAAACGCAAGCCAGGACGGCATTGGGGCAGTGCTCCTCCAGCGAGATGATTCCTCACCATGGGCTCCAGTGGCATATGCCTCCAGGGCCATGAGTCCGGCCGAACAACGGTATGCCCAGATCAAAGAGGAGTGTCTGGGTCTCGTGACAGGAATAGTCAAGTTTCATGACTACGTATACGGTCTGCCAAAGTTCACGGTGGCCTTTAGTCCACATAATCCAGAAGGATTTAAATGACATGACACCTCGGCTGCAGCGAATTCTTCTTCGTCTCCGCCGATATGACTTCGAGCTCGTCTACACACTGGGCAAGGAGCTGATTGTAGCGGATGCCCTATCCCGATCCATCACCATGCCGTGTGAACCGGGCGACTTCATTCGCCACATCGAGGCACAGGTGCAGTTGTGTGCCAGCAACCTCCCAGCCACTGATGAACGAGTTGTCCAGATGCGCGAAGAAACTGCCAAAGATCCTCTACTGCAGCGCATGATGCAACACCTTGCCCATGGCTGGCAAAAGGGGCAGTGCCCCCAGTTCTTCAGCGTTAAGGACGAGTTAACGGTTGTCGAGGGGATCCTTCTTAAACTAGATAGAATCGTCATTCCTCAAAGCATGCAAGATATGGTGCTCAGACAGATCCATGAGGGTCACCTTGGGGTCGAAAAATGTCGACGCAGAGCTCGGCAGGCACTCTACTGGCCTGGCATCAGCCAGGACATTGCCAACACGGCCCTCAACTGCACAACATGCCAGAAGTTTCAACCAGCTCAGCCCAAGGAAACACTGCAACAGCACAAGATTGTGACTTCTCCGTGGTCCAAGGTGGGGATAGACCTCTTTCACGCAAATGGACGTGATTACGTGCTCTTGGTTGACTACTTCTCCAGCTACCCAGAAGTGGTGAAACTGTCGGACCTCACGTCCAAGTCAGTGATTAAAGCCTGCAAAGAGACGTTTGCCAGGCACGGCATACCACTCACAGTAATGAGTGACAGCGGCCCATGTTTCTACAGCCAAGAGTGGTCCGACTTTGCACGATCCGACTACTTCAGTCACATCACATCCAGTCCCCATTACAGGCAATCAAACGGGAAGGCCGAAAAAGGGGTCCATATTGTCAAGTGGTTGCTGTGCAAGGCTGAAGACACCGCCTCGGACTTCAACCTGGCGCTGTTGGCACACAGGGCAACCCCTCTGTCGACTGGTTTGTCTCCGGCGCAGCTGCTCATGAACCGCAACCTGAGGACGGTTGTTCCAGCCATTCATGTTCTAGACCTTGACCGCCTCACGGTGCTGCAGAAAGTGCAGCGATCCAGGGACCAGCAGAAGATCAATTATGATGCTCATGCCAAGGATCTACCTGCGCTGGCTCCAGACGATGTTGTTCGCGTCCAGTTGCCTGAGGGAGGTTGGTCAGCCCCAGCTATTGTTGTCAGCCAGGCTGCCCCCAGGTCCTTCGTTGTCCAAATGGCTGATGGCTCCATTCTACGGCGCAACAGCAGGGCGCTACGAAAAGTTCCCTGCCCACCGCCTGGCCGCACTTCTCAGCATGTCATCATGCCTCCTCCGGACATCTCGCTCCACGAGGCCACCGATCTGGCAGCGATCCCGCCTCTCCATGAGGCCACCGACATGGCAGGAATCCCGCCTGTCCAAGTGCTGGCATCTCCCCCTCCACCTCTGAGGTGATCGACAAGAATTTGTTGCCCGCCACAAAGACTGAATCTATAGACTAAATCTTGTAAATTTTGTTCAGTTTGCTCTGTATCTGCATGATAGACACCTTCCCATGTATATATGTTCATTCACTCACCACTTGTATATAATCATGCATGTATATATATTGCCACGTTCCAAAATTTACTTCAACAAGGGGAGATGTCATAATATCCACTCATATATATAATGAGATGCAGACAGGCAGTGATTTACACACAGGATAACCAATGAACACACACGACACAGAACAACCAATCACCAGACAGGACACCACCACTAAAAAGCACACAGGGCATTAAGACTCTCCCTCTCTCCACAGGACACAGCTACTGAGATAGTAAGAGTGCACAAGCCAGTGAGCACTATCACCATGAGGTAGAGAGTTAATCTGGTCAAGCCAGTAGGAGGTTATCAGTTAGATTGATAGAGTGTCAACTCACAGCAGACTATGTACAGCAATCAGGAAGTTCAATAAAACAGTGTTGGACCATCTACTGTGTCAGAAGCCTGTTTCTAGTTTCACTGCACCCAGTTGCAGTCAATGTTGAACCAACTTACTTAACACATCACCTGGTACTTTCCAGTTCTCCGCTTTTCCTCTGAACACATCACCCTCAAAGATTCCTGGTGGCAAATCATCTGATATCATCAAAGGGAGGTCCATGGGTGGCACTGTGGCACAGTGGTTAGCACTGCTGCCTCACGGGGCCGAGGACCCGTGTTTGATCCTGGCCCCGAGTCACTGACCCTGTGGAGTGTGGTGGTATGTATTAGGGGTCATGTGGGACTGTGAAGACGTGATGCTATTGGCTGACAGACCCCGGGTCCTGGTTGGCTGCCGACTCCTGGCTCCGCCCTGAAGGCGGAGTAAAAGAACCCGAGCTTCTCCCCACCGCTTCATTCTGTTGCTGAACTGCTGGGGACAAGTCTCGCTTAATAAAGCCTGAATCGACTTCATCACTTCTCGTCTCTCTCGTAAGTCATTGTGCGCTACAATTTATTAAGCGAGCTTAAAAGACTATGGAGCTCCGGATCGCCCCGGAATGCCTGCGGATCAGCCCCCACGCAGCGAACTCGGCAGCAGTATTTAAACACTGGCAAGCATGTTTTGAAGGCTACCTCCGAACGGCCCCCGGCCGGATCACAGAAGACCAGAAAAGGCAGGTCCTGCATTCGAGGGTAAGCCCAGAAATTTACCCTCTCATAGAAGACGCAGAGGATTTCCCGACGGCGCTCGCATTACTGAAGGGCATCTACGTTCGGCCCGTTAACCAGGTCTACGCGCACCACCAACTCGCGACGAGACGGCAAAGTCCCGGAGAATCGCTAGAAGAATTCTACGCCGTGCTGCTAATTTTGGGATGGGGCTGCAGCTGCCCGCCGGTGAACGCGATCGAACACACAGACATGCTAATTCGCGATGCATTTGTGGCAGGTATGAACTCTCCCCAAATCCGCCAAAGACTTTTAGAAAGAGAGTCGCTAGGACTCTCAGAGGCACGGGCCCTGGCAGCTTCCCTAGATGTGGCCTCGCAAAACGCCCGCGCCTTCGGCCCCGACCGCGCGGCAGCCCCTTGGGCTCCGTGGACCCCCGTCACGACAAACCCCCCCCCTCGCAGGCTTGCGCGGTTAAAGCGCCAGACCATCCCGGGGGGGCCCGCTGCTATTTCTGCGGGCAAGCGAAACACCCCCGGCAGCGCTGCCCGGCCCGCGCAGCTATTTGTAAAAGCTGCGGCAAGAAGGGCCATTACGCGGCAGTGTGCCGGTCCCGGGGGGGTCGCTGCTATCCCCGGAGAAGAACGAGCCCAGCACATCCCAAACCCCCCAGCGCCCATGTGCGACCCGCGGGTGCCGCCTTTTTGGGTCCCGGGCACCACGAGGGGAGGATGGGCGCCTCCATCTTGTGACCCCCCAGCCACGTGCGATCCATGGGGGCGGCCATTTTGTCCACCCCCGGCCGCATGCGATTCATGGACGCCACCATCTTGGTTGACAACAAAGGACCCCAGCATCGACGACTCCACGGGATCCGAAGACGACGCCGCGACACTACTACCACGACTGGCTTCGGTGACACTGGATCAATCGCGGCCCCGGACGCTCCAGACGATGACAACAACGGTGCTGATCAACGGATACGAGACATCATGCCTGATCGACTCCGGGAGCACTGAAAGTTTTATTCACCCAGACACGGTAAAACGCTGTTTTCTGACCATCCATCCAAGCACGCAAAAGATTTCCCTAGCTGCAGGATCCCACTCCGTACAGATCAAAGGGTTCTGCATCGCATACCTAACGGTGCAAGGGAGGGAGTTTAAGAACTACAGGCTCTACGTCCTTCCCCAACTCTGTGCGCCCACATTACTGGGATTAGATTTCCAGTGTAACCTGCAGAGCCTAACATTTCAATTTGGCAGCCCAATACCCCCACTCACTATCTGCGGCCTCGCAACTCTCAAGGTTGAACCGCCGTCCTTGTTTGCAAACCTCACCCCGGATTGCAAACCCGTCGCCACTAGGAGCAGACGGTACAGCGCCCAGGACCGGATATTTATTCGGTCTCAAGTCCAGCGGTTGCTGAAGGAAGGCGTAATCCAGGCCAGCAATATTCCCTGGAGAGCACAGGTGGTAGTAGTAAAGACAGGGGAGAAGAAAGGATGGTCATAGGCTATAGTCAGACCATCAACAGGTACACACAGCTAGATGCGTACCCTCTCCCCCGCATATCCGACATGGTAAATCGGATTGCCCAGTATAAGGTTTTCTCCACCGTGGACCTCAAGTCTGCCTACCACCAGCTCCCCATCCGCCCAGGTGACCGCAAGTACACAGCCTTCGAGGCAGACGGGCGTCTATACCACTTCCTAAGGGTCCCATTTGGTGTCACAAACGGGGTCTCGGTCTTCCAACGGGAGATGGACCGAATGGTTGACCAGCACGGGTTGCAGGCCACGTTCCCGTATCTCGACAACGTAACCATCTGCGGCCACGATCAGCAGGACCACGACGCCAACCTCCAAAAGTTCCTCCAGACCGCTAACGCCCTGAACCTCACATACAACGAGGAAAAGTGCATTTTTAGCACAAACCGGTTGGCCATCCTGGGATATGTAGTGCGCAATGGGATAATAGGCCCCGACCCCGAACGCATGCGCCCCCTTATGGAATTTCCCCTCCCCCACTGCTCCAAAGCCCTGAAACGTTGCCTGGGGTTCTTTTCATATTACGCCCAGTGGGTCCCCCAGTATGCAGACAATGCCCGCCCGCTAATACAGTCCACTACCTTCCCCCTGTCGACAGAGGCTCGCCAGGCCTTCAGCCGCATCAAAGCAGATATCACAAAGGCCACGATGCGCGCCATCGACGAGTCCCTCCCCTTCCAGGTCGAGAGCGACGCATCCGACGTAGCTCTGGCGGCCACCCTTAACCAAGCGGGCAGACCCGTGGCCTTTTTCTCCCGGACCCTCCACGCCTCAGAAATCCGCCACTTCTCAGTGGAAAAGGAAGCCCAAGCCATAGTGGAAGCTGTGCGACATTGGAGGCATTACCTGGCCGGCAGGAGATTCACTCTCCTCACCGACCAATGGTCGGTAGCCTTCATGTTCGATAATGCACAGCGGGGCAAAGTTAAAAATGACAAGATCTTAAGGTGGAGGATCGAGCTCTCCACCTTCAACTATGAGATCTTGTACCGTCCCGGTATGCTGAACGAGCCGTCCGATGCCCTATCTCGCGGCACATGTGCCAATGCACAAATAGACCGCCTCCACGAGGACCTCTGCCACCCGGGGGTCACTCGATTCTACCATTTCGTAAAGTCCCGCAACCTTCCCTACTCTGTGGAGGAGGTCCGTACACTCACCAGGAACTGCCACATCTGCGCAGAGTGCAAACCGCACTTTTTCAGGCCGGATAGAGCGCACCTGATCAAGGCTTCCCGCCCCTTTGAACGCCTCAGTTTGGATTTCAAAGGGCCCCTCCCCTCCACTGACCGCAACGCATACTTCCTAAACGTGGTGCGAGTACTCTCGTTTCCCCTTCGCCATCCCCTGCCCCGACATGACAGCGGCCACAGTCATTAAAGCCCTTGGCACCATATTCACACTGTTCGGTTGCCCCGCGTATATCCATAGCGACAGGGGGTCCTCCTTCATGAGTGACGAGCTGCGCCAGTTCCTGCTCAGCAAGGGCATAGCCTCGAGCAGGACGACCAGCTACAACCCCCGGGGGAACGGGCAAGTAGAGAGGGAGAACGGCACGGTCTGGAAGACCGTCCTACTGGCCCTATGGTCTAGGGATCTCCCAGATTCCCGGTGGTAGGAGGTCCTCCCGGATGCTCTCCAGTCCATCCAGTCGCTGCTGTGTACCACCACTAACCAAACGCCTCATGAGCGCCTCCTTGTCTTCCCCAGGAAGTCCTCCTCTGGAACGTCGCTGCCGACCTGGCTGGCGGCCCCAGGACCCATCCAACTCCGGAAACATGTGCGGGCGCACAAATCGGACCCGTTGGTCGAGAGGGTTCACCTCCACGCGAACCCGCAGTACCCCAACGGCCGACAGGACACGGTCTTCCTGCGGGACCTGGCGCCCGCTGGCAATACTCACACCCCCCGATACCGATCATCCCCTCCCTGCCACCGGCGCACCCCGCGACCGCCCCCTTCCCGGGGGGATCGGTGCCCGCCCAGGAGTAAAACAGGAACAAACACCGAAACGCTCCCGGAGACGACAACGCCCGAACAAGCACCTGCACCACCACCGGGGCTGAGGCGATCGACGAGGAAGACCAGACCGCCCGCTCGACTCGTGGAATCCACGTGACACCGAGAATGTTGTTGTAACAAAAAAAAAAAGAATTTTTTGCTAATATTGTAAATAGTTTTTCACAAACTTGTACATAGCCCAGTGTAGGGCTAAAACTGTAGTAAAATGTCCGAAATTTTGCTTCCGGGCCAGCCTTGTAAACCCCTACCACCATGCGAACCACCACCCCGCCGGGCTCCTTTTTAACAAGGGGTGAATGTGGTGGTATGTATTAGGGGTCATGTGGGACTGTGATGCCGTGATGCTATTGGCTGACAGATCCCGGGTCCTGGTTGGCTGCCGACTCCTGGCTCCACCCTGAAGGTGGAGTATAAGAACCCGAGCTTCTCCCCGCCGCTTCATTCTGTTGCTGAACTGCTGGGGACAAGTCTCGCTTAATAAAGCCTGAATCAACTTCATCACTTCTCGTCACTCTCGTAAGTCATTGTGCGCTACATGGAGTTTGCACATTCTCCCCGTGTCTGTGTGGGTCTCACCTCCATAACCCAAAAACATGTGCAAGGTAGGTGGATTGGCCACGCTAAATTGAACATTAATTGGGAAAAAATTGAATTGGGTACTCTTTAAAAAAAAAAAAAAAATGTTTTAAATAAAATCAAAGGGAGCTCCAGGGGGGAAATAAACAACTCCAATAGCAGTAAGGTTCATGACAAAAAAAAGAAGAAAGATTTTTAAAAGGCTCAATGCACTTGCCTTGAAACCCTGTGTGGCTTTTTAAATTCCCCCTGGTAGGTATTCCTAGCTTTTCAGATTTCACAGGCATGTCGGAGACCTGGTGTAACATGTGAACTGTTACAAGGATTCAGAGTTGCAAAGAATAAATAATGGCATTGGCAAAAACATGGGATTACAAACAGCTCAAACCAATTTTGTTAAACTACATTTCAAAATCGCAAAATAACACACTAATAGCTGATGAGCAGGTGAATAACACCATGCAGAATCTACCAATAAAATTTGCAAACTGATCTCTTTCAATTCAGTTGTGTCCTTGTTTTCTAAAGATCCCACAGAAGCTGAATCCACCCAATCCAAGCACCTATCTTACTTTAAACTATGAAATCAAAAGTTTACACATGTAGTTATCAGGGGGATAGCCACAAAGCTGAATATTTCACACTGTCCCCAGCCTTACCCTTCAATCTCTTTACTTTAACCCACAAAAAATCTGGTCTCTTTGACCCAGGCATTCTGTCTTCAAGTTGACCTTAGGAAACTGACACTTCCCCTCCAGCTCTCCACTTTAACTCAGCCAGGAAACTAAAGGGTTCACACTTCCTGAACGATACAAGCGTTCCTCTCACCCAGCCCAGCTGGTCTCCTGTACTCTCTGTTCAGAAGGAGCGCTGGTCAGGCATCCCGGGGAACAAACAAAGAACAACGAAAAGTACAGCACAGGAACAGGCACTTCGGCCCTCCAAGCCCGTGCCGACCATGCTGCCCGACTAAACTACAATCTTGTACACTTCCTGGGTCCGTATCCCTCTATTCTCAGCCTATTCATGTATTTGTCAAGATGCCCCTTAAATGTCCCTATCGTCCCTGCTTCCACCACCTCCTCCGATAGCGAGTTCCAGGCACCCACTACCTTCTGTGTAAAAAACTTGCCTCGTACATCTCCTCTAAACCTTGCCCCTCGCACCTTAAACCTATGCCCCCTAGTAATTGACCCCTCTACCCTGGGAAAAAGCCTCTGACTATCCACTCTGTCTATGCCCCTCATAATTTTGTAGACCTTTATCAGGTCACCCCTCAACCTCTGTCGTTCCAGTGAGAACAAACCGAGTTTATTCAACCGCTCCTCATAGCTAATGCCCTCCATATCAGGCAACGTCCTGGTAAATCTCTTCTGCACCCTCTCTAAAGCCTCCACATCCTTCTGGTTGTGTAGCGACCAGAATTGAACACTATACTCCAAGTGTGGCCTAACTAAGGTTCTATACAGCTGCAACATGACTTGCCAATTCTTATACTCAATGCCCCGGCCAATGAAGGCAAGCATGCCGTATGCCTTCTTGACTACCTTCTCCACCTGTGTTGCCCCTTTCAGTGACCTGTGGACCTGTACTCCTAGATCTCTCTGACTTTCAATACTCTTAAGGGTTCTACCATTCACTGTATATTCCCTACTTGCATTAGACCTTCCAAAATGCATTACCTCACATTTGTCCAGATTAAACTCCATCTCTCTGCCTTCTATGACCTAGCCAGTTCTGTATCTGTATCCACCTTGCCAGCTCACCCCTGATCCCGTGTGACTTCACCTTTTGTACTAGTCTACCATGAGGGACCTTGTCAACGGCCTTACTGAAGTCCATATAGACATTATCCACTGCCCTACCTGCATCAATCATCTTTGTGACCTCCTCGAAAAACTCTATCAAGTTAGTGAGACACGATCACCCCTTCACAAAACCATGCTGCCTCTCACTAATACGCCCATTTGCTTCCAAATGGGAGTAGATCCTGTCTCGAAGAATTCTCTCCAATAATTTCCCTACCACTGAAGTAAGGCTCACCGGCCTGTAGTTCCCGGGATTATCCTTGCTACCCTTCTTAAACAGAGGAACAACATTGGCTATTCTCCAGTCCTCCGGGACATCACCTGAAGACAGTGAGGATCCAAAGATTTCTGTCAAGGCCTCAGCAATTTCCTCTCCAGCCTCCTTCAGTATTCTGGGGTAGATCCCATCAGGCCCTGGGGACTTATCTACCTTAATATTTTTCAAGACGCCCAACACCTCGTCTTTTTGGATCTCAATGTGGCCCAGGCTATCTACACATCCTTCTCCAGACTCAACATCTACCAATTCCTTCTCTTTGGTGAATACTGATGCAAAGTATTCATTTACTACCTCGCCCATTTCCTCTGGCTCCACACATAGATTCCCTTGCCTATCCTTCAGTGGGCCAACCCTTTCCCTGGCTACCCTCTTGCTTTTTACGTGTAAAAGCCTTGGGATTTTCCTTAACCCTATTTGCCAATGACTTTTCGTGACCCCTTCTAGCCCTCCTGACTCCTTGCTTACGTTCCTTCCTACTTTCCTTATATTCCACACAGGCTTCGTCTGTTCCCAGCCTTTTAGCCCTGACAAATGCCTTCTTTTTCTTTTTGACGAGGCCTACAATATCTCTTGTTATCCAAGGTTCCCGAAAATTGCCGTAATTATCCTTCTTCCTCACAGGAACATGCCGGTCTTGAATTCCTTTCAACTGACACTTGAAAGCCTCCCACATGTGAGATGTTGATTTGCCCTCAAACATCGACCCCCAATCTAGGTTCTTCAGTTCCCGCCTAATATTGTTATAATTAGCCTTCCCCCAATTTAGCACATTCACCCTAGGACCACTCTTATCCTTGTCCACCAGCACTTTAAAGCTTACTGAATTGTGGTCACTGTTCCCGAAATGCTCCCCTACTGAAACTTCTACCACCTGGCCGGGCTTATTCCCCAATACCAGGTCCAGTACCGCCCCTTCCCTAGTTGGACTGTTTCCATATTGTTTTAAGAAGCCCTCCTGGATGCTCCTTACAAATTCTGCCCCGTCTAAGCCCCTGGCACTAAGTGAGTCCCAGTCAATATTGGGGAAGTTGAAGTCTCCCATCACCACAACCCTGTTGTTTTTACTCTTTTCCAAAATCTGTCTCCCTATCTGCTCCTCTATCTCCCGCTGGCTGTTGGGAGGCCTATAGTAAACCCCCAACATTGTGACTGCACCCTTCTTATTCCTGATCTCTACCCATATAGCCTCACTGCCCTCTGAGGTGTCCTGCCGTAGTACAGCTGTGATATCCTCCCTCACCAGTAGCACAACTCCGCCTCCCCTTTTACATCCCCCTCTATCCCGCCTGAAACATCTAAATCCTGGAACGTTTATCTGCCAATCCTGCCCTTCCCTCAACCAGGTCTCTGTAATGGCAACAACATCATAGTTCCAAGTACTAATCCAAATTCTAAGTTCATCTGCCTTACCCGTAATACTTCTTGCATTAAAACATATGCACTTCGGGCCACCAGACCCGCTGTGTTCAGCAACTTCTCCCTGTCTGCTCTGCCTCAGAGCCACACTGTCCCTATTCCCTAGTTCTCCCTCAATGCTCTCACCTTCTGACCTATTGCTCCCGTGCCCACCCCCTTGCCATACTAGTTTAAACCCTCCCGTGTGACACTAGCAAACCTCGGTGTATCTTCTGACATGTTCGCCGATATCCAGCTGTCTGGTGAGGAACAAAGGAAGGCGCGCCTTTCTCATGCACCTCTGTACACATGTTCAGAACCTGTAGCAATCAGGGACTGGTTACTCCCTGCATGGCCAGCTCTGTGAGTGGTCTAGGGTAATGTCGCCCCTCAAGGACAGAGTCCCTGTGAACTGTTTCGAAATACCCTTTTTTTTTCAATAAACATTTTATTGAGGTATCTTTTGGGCATTGTAACAGCAGCAGTATAATCAATGTACATAAAAATATAAACATAGTGCAAATAACACCTCCCTCCCCCACAGGTCCCACCATTAATTAACCCCCTAATCTACACTAACGTAACCCTCTTCTCCCCCCCGCCCCTCTGCTGACAATTAATTCTCTGCAAAGAAGTCAATGAATGGTTGCCACCTCCGGGCAAACCCTAACAATGACCCTCTCATGGCGAACTTAATTTTTTCCAGGCAGAGAAAGCCAGCCATGTCCGATAGCCAGGTCTCCGATTTTGGAGGCTTTGAATCTCTTCATGCTAGTAATATCCGTCTCCGGGCTACCAGGGAAGCAAAGGCCAGGACGCCTGCTTTTCTCCTCCTGGATTCCCGGATCTTGCGACACCCCGAAAATCGCCACCTCTGGACTCAATGCCACCCTTGTTTTTAACACTGTGGACATGACGTCCGCAAACCCCTGCCAAAATCCCCTCAGCTTTGGACAAGCCCAGTACATGTGGACATGGTTCGCCGGTCCTCCCGCACACTTTGCGCACCTGTCCTCCACCCCAAAGAATCTGCTCATCCGGGCCACCGTCATGTGAGCCCGGTGCACGACCTTAAATTGAATCAGGCTGAGTCTGGCACATGTCGCAGTCGCGTTGACTCTACTCAACGCATCCGCCCACAGGCCCTCCTCCATCTCTCCCCCCAGCTCCTCCTCCCACTTTCGCTTCAGCTCCTCGGTCTGCGTCTCCTCTGGACCCATAAGCTCCTTATAAATGTCAGAAACGCTCCCCTTACCTATCCATCCTCTAGAAACCACCCTATCCTGAATCCCCCTTAGCGGCAGGAGTGGGAAGGTTGATATCTGTCTTTGCAGAAAGTCCCGCACCTGCAGATATTGAAATGTGTTCCTCCCCGCCAATGCAAACTTCTCCTCCAGCGCCCTCATACTCGGAAAGCTCCACTCTATAACAAGTACCCTATCCTCTCAATCCCCGCTCTCCGCTTTATTCGGAACCCCCCGTCCATCCTCCCCGGGGCAAACCGGTGATTATTGCAGATTGGGGACCAGACCGATGCTCCCACTGCTCCCACATATCTCCTCCATTGCCCCCAGACCCTCGGGGCCGCCACCACCATGGGGCTGGTGGAGTAATGCGCCGGCGGGAACGGCAGAGGAGCAGTTACCAGTGCCCCCAAACTTATGTGCATGCAAGAAGCCGCTTCCATATGCACCCATGCCGACCCCCCCCCCTCCCCCCACCCCCCCCCAGACCCCCACCAGCCACTTCCTAATCTTGGCTATGTTAGCCGCCCAGTAGTAATTGCTAAAGTTTGGCAGCGCCAGCCCGCCCTCCCCCCGACTCCGCTCAAGCATTACCCTCCTCACTCATGGGGACTTGCCCCACCACACAAAGCCCGCTATAACTTTATTGACCCGCGGAATGAAGATTGGGAGACAGTGAAATACAAACCGGAATCTCGGGAGGACCGTCATTTTCACCGTTTGGACTCTGCAAGCTAGAGACAACGGGAGCGCATCCCATCTCCGGAAATCATCCTTCATCTGATCTACCAACCAGGCCAAGTTCAATTCCTGTAGCCGGTCCCAATCCCACGTCACTTGGATACCCAGGTACCTGAAACTGTCCCCTACCAATCTAAACGGCAGTTCCCCCAGTCGCCTCTCCTGACCCCTCGCCTGGACCACAAACAACTCACTCTTCCCCATATTAAGCTTAGACCCCGAAAACTGGCCGAATTCCCCTAAAATTCCCATGATTTCTTCCATCCCCTCAATCGGATCCGAAACATACAGAAGCAGGTCGTCCGCATACAGCGAGACTCTGCATGCATTTCCTCAGCCTCTCGCACACCGCTTCGTCCGCCAATAGTCCTATATCCAATCTCCATTGCGGGTGCTGATTGCTATCTGTACTAACCTGCAGGTCAGCCCAGTGTGGAGCATGGTCCGAGATCGTAATCGCCGAGTACCCCGTGTCCACCACCCTTGCCAGCAAGGCCCTACCCAAAACAAAGAAATCAATCCGAGAGTATACCTTATGTGCATGGGCGTAGAAGGAAAACTCCTTCGCCTTCGGCTGCCTAAATCTCCATGGATCCATCCTCACCCCCCATCTGCTCCATGAACTCTTTCAGTTCCTTTGCCATTGCTGGCACCCTGCCCGTTGTCGCACATGACCGATCCAGGCCGGGATCAATAACTATTAAAGTCCCCTCCCATGATCAGTTTGTGCGAGTCCAGGTCTGGTATCTTCCCCAACATCTTCTTTATAAATTCCACGTCATCCCAATTTGGCGCTTATACATTAACCAGCACTACCTTCATCCCCTCCAGCTTACCACTAACCATAATATATCAACCCCCACATCCAAAACTATTCTACCCACCTCAAATATCACCCGCTTATTAATCAAGTTCGCAATCCCTCTAGTCTTTGTATCCAGCCCCGAGTGGAAAACCTGACTGACCCAGCCTTTCCTCAATCTAACCTGGTCCACTACTCTAAGGTGCGTCTCCTACAGCATTACCACGTCCGCCTTCAGTCCCCTCAGGTGCGCGAACACGTGCCCTCTTAACCGACCCATTTAACCCTCGAACATTCCAGGTGATCAGCCTAGTTGGGGGGCAAAGTGTGTGTCCCCCTCGCCGATTAGCCATCCCTTTCTTGGGCCCGCCTCCAGCCCAAGTGCCGCACCTCCGGCCCACACCCCGGCGGCCCCCGCCACCGACCTCCTCACTGTCCCTCCACCGAAGTCCCTCCCTCGTCAGCAAAACCAAACCCCCCAGCAACACTACTTGAAACCTAACCCATATAATAAACTAAACATATGCACACCCCCCACTGCGCTCCCGTGAGCTATCTCACCCAGCTAGCTAGGCGGCCCCCGCCCCAGCGCCAAATATTCTCCCACCTATTGTTCCCTCACTCCCCTCCCCCCGGCTCATACAAACAAATTCCCTCATCTAACAATCCCCACACAATCACCCAGCTGCAAAAAAAAAACCACCACCCACCGAAACTCAAACAAGCACGTCTCCATCCCACAAAAGTGCACATCAATGAAAAAGACATTGCCAACATCCAGCAAAAACAAAACCCGAAAACGAAAAAACTTTTTTCTCCCCCCCTTCTTAAACAGAACTCAAAAACAGAAGAGAAAAGATAAGAGGAGAAATAACAAATTTAAAAAAGAAAGGGGCCCAATATAAGCCAACAAGTTGCATCAAAGTTCGAGAGTTCTCAGCCTCCCACCAGTCCTTTTTTTTTTCCAAAGTCCAGCGCATCTTCGGGCGACTCAAAATAATGATGCTGGTCCTCGTATGTGGCCCAAAGACGAGCCGGATACAGCAGCCCATACTTCACCTGTTTCTTGAAGAAGATCGATTTAACTTGGTTGAAGCCTGCCCTTTTCCTAGCCACCTCCACACTCAGGTCCTGGTACACCCGCAGGATACTGTTTGTCCTATTTACAGCTCCGCGTTCGCTTGGCCCACTGAAGAATACATTCCTTGTCCAGGAACCTGTGGAATCTCACCACCAATGCCCTCGGCGGGTACCCCATTCGCGGCTTCCTCGCAAGCGCTCTGTATGCCCTGTCCACCTCCAAGGGTCAGGAGAATGCCCCCTCCCCCAGCAGCTTCTCAAACATACCCGCTACATATGCCCCAGCATCAGCTCCCTCAGACCCCTCCGGGAGCCCAACAATTCTTAGTTCTGCCGGTGGGACCTATTCGCTAGGTGCTCCACCTTCTCCAGAAGCCTTTTCTGCTGGTCCCGCAGCATCCCCACCTCCAGCTCCACCGCAGTTTGATGCTCCTCCTGCTCAGCCAGCGCCTTCTCAACCTTCTGGAGCGCCCGATCCTGGGCATCCAATCTGTGCTCCAGCCGATCAATCGACTCTTTAATCGGGTCCAGGCAGTCCCGTCTCTGCTTGGCAAAGCCGTCCTGGATGACCTGCATCAGCTGCTCCGTTGATCGCTGGGCCGCCACCCCAGGGCCTGGTCCTCGGCCATGCTGTCTCCTGCTGCAGCTTCAGCACAGCTCTTGCCTATCTTCCTATTTCTGCCTTTTCGTGTACTTCTGGTTCTTTGCTCCATACACCGACACGTGGAAACGGTGCCCAATTGCCTCAGCCTTCGAATTCACAGTTTAAAACCAGAAAAAAGTCCGGGGGAAAGGTCCAAGCGTCCGACCAGAGCGGGAGCCACCAAATGTGCGACTTACTCCTTCATAGCCGCCACCGGAAGTCCCGAAATACCCTTTTTAAGTGGTACAAAACTCCCAGAGGCCGAACATTCCAAATGTTTGCTAAGCACCACCCAATTTCTTCACAATTCACAAATTCTTCACTTTCCTGACCATATTGATAATCATGAAAGCAGACATACTTACAAGATTACCTTGAGATTTTACCCGCCAGTGTTTTGATAATCATAGGTATTTGTATCATTGGAATGTTTGCAATAAGAACAGACCCCTTATCTGACTTCTCATTACAGGCTTTTGGTCAATTATTACTCATATCCTGTCTGAAGAATGAAACGTGGGTCTCACCCCCACAATCCAAAGATGTGTAGGGTAGGTGAATTGGCCACGCTAAATTGGCCCTTAATTGGAAAAAAATAATTGGGTACTCTAAATTTATAAATCAAAAGAATGAAGCACAAATTCCAATTTTCACACCCGCAAAGATCAAGCTAGCAAATTCAACGTTGTCAATTCGACTTAACACACAGAATCTTACCATATTTTTTCAAAATGTCAGGTTCTGACTGAAAACCAACGTGTAGCTTTCTAACTGCACAGACCAGTTTTCACTCCAGATCTTAAGTCTCTCTAAGTAAAATAAATGAGTGGGTGTGGTTTATGGCAGCACTCTGTAGGGCGGACCTGATAGAGCCGCAAGGCCGGCTGCACTAACTCAGTTCACTTTCTTCAACCATCTTCACAGAGATCGGGGAGACATCTTTAAAGAGTGCTCCAAACAGCACCAAAGTGGAACTTCCCCCTCCCTCCCCTATCACCTCATCCCACCACCACAAAGTTGTTGATGGGCTCCCCCTCCCCCTATCACAGAGGTAGTGAGTGCTTGCCACCCCCCTCCCCGGATGCCACCGTGGAAGTATCGCCACCGTTCCCCCCTCACAGTCCCCCCACCAAATCTGCAAGTTCCCCCCTCACTGCCCGCACTCCCTCCCCACCACACAAAACTGGAACCTCCCTAATGGGGTGTCTCCTATGAGGGCCTGCCACTGGAACTGCAACTTGGCACCGATTGACACTACCAGTTTGGCACTGTCAGCCTGGCAGTGCCAACCTGTGCCAGGAGGAAGTGTCAGGCACTGCCCGAGCTTGTTCCACTCCCCTCGTGGGTTATGTTTACCTTTGCGCCCTCCCCCGGGGGATTCCCTCGACTGACTCTCACCTTCCAAAACCTGTTGTAAACCTCGCCGATGTGAAATCACGGCCGGGATTCTCCAATCCCGCGGCCAAGTTCTGATCCTGGCGTGAAAAATGGCGGCAACCACTCCGGCGTCAACGAACCCCGATAATCAGAAATGCTCCCCTTCCTAGGGGGCTAGGTGGGTGCCGGAGTGGTCCCCGCAGCTCCAACCGGCGCGGATCGGCCGACGCGAGTTCGCACATGCGCGCTATGGCGGGCGTGATTCCGCACATGCATGGAACGGCCGGCGTGATTCCGCACATGCGCGTGGGTTCCCGTCTCTGCACCGGCCCCCAGGCAATATCCCGGAGCCCAACAAGGGCCAGGCGTGGAGGAACATAGGCCCCAACGGAACCAGCCCGCCGGACGATCGGTAGGCCCCAATCACGGGCCAGGCCACCGTGGAAAGCCCCCCTGGGTCGGATCCCGACGCCCCCCCTCCAGGACAGCCCCTGCAGACACACCTTCCTGGTCCCGCGTGTGGACCTGAGTAACCCATGCCGGCGGGACTCGGCCGAACTCGCAGGGCACTCGGGCTGTCGAGACCCGGAGAATCGCTGGGGGGGGGGGGGGGTGTGGGGGGGGGGGGGGGGGCGCTTTCAACGGTCCCCAACTGGCGCAGCGGCGATCCTGCGGGCACCCGAAAATCGGCCGGAGAATCAGCGAGCCAGCATCGGGGTGGCGTGGCGCGATTCTCGCGCCTCCCCGGGTATTCTCCGACCAGGCGCCGGGTCGGAGAATCATAGCCCATGTCGGCAAGGCTTGAATATTCAGTGAGGGGCAATCATGTGGTGGGGGGCTAGCTAATGATATTAACATTTATTGAAATCTATTAAAATGAGGTTCTCGCCCTTTGTGGGTGTGAACGTCGTGACGTTACCGGCAAGAGGCATGGAAATCAGTATTTGCGATCTCCACGGAGAGAATTGCATTTCCCGATCCTCTCCGGATTCAGTCTATATTGCCATTCTCTCTGATGGTGAAAGCGGGCTGAAAATCACCCCCAATATATCATGGCAATGGCACAGCATAGTACACTTAACTGTAGTCATGGTATGCAGCCAAACATTGATCAATTACATCGTCAGTTCAATAATTTCAGTCAATATTTACATAAGCATCTGTGAGATCAGAAGATCACAAGACATAGGAGCAGAAGTGGACCATTCGGCCCCTCGGGTTCTCTCTGCCATTCAATGAGACCACTGATCCAGTCTGACCCTGGGGCCAACAATGCCACAAAGCCCTTCAATGTCCCCTTTCAATCAGATAATGAAGCTCTCACCTGTTTCCACCAGGAGTTTCACATGTCCACCTCAGATCTGACACAAGTATCAATCATGGCTGTAACTAATGGGAGGATTTGGCAATGCTAAATTCAGCCGACTTTTTGTTCATTTTTCATTGCATTAGTGCCACAATTTTAGGGGACTAACACAATGGAAATTGCTCCACCTTTAGCCTGGTCCCTGGCTATTCTGTTCAGCTATAACAAGGCTAGAATTTCTTCAAAATTACTTGCACCACTATTCTATGAAGTTTCTATGAGATCTCCCTCATTCTTCTAAGCGCCAGCGAATATAATCCTCGCCAACTGAACTTCTCCTCATATGTCAGTCCCGCCATCCCAGGATTCAATGTGGTAAACCTTTGCTGCACACCCTCTATAGCAAGGACATCCTTCCTCAGATAAGGAGACCAAAACTGCACACAGTATTCAAGGTGTGGTGTCACCACGACCCTGTATAATTGCAGGAAGACAGCCATGCCACTTTACTCAAATTTTCTCGTTATCCTGGAAATGCCAGGGTGCTCAGGTGGCCGTGCCAGGGTACCACCCTGCCCAGAGCCCGACCAACCGGGGACCTCCAATAGCCTGGGAATTCCTCTCTCCTCCAGGTGCCAGTATGCCCTGTCAACATGGCAAGGTCTCCCGGGAGCAGGCGTTCGTTCCCAGAGAATCCGGCGCCGACAAATTTAAATGAGCCTAACTGCCCATTTAAATATGTAAATCAGGATCACGTCCAGTGAGGGCGAGATCCAGATTGCGACGCCTCACGAGATCAGGCATTCCGAGCATCACAAATCTCACAAAAGCCCTCTTGTGAGATTTAACAGCCTTGTTGCGTCACTGAGTCGGGCGCGACGAAGCCATCCGATCACGGCCATTGTGAATATTTGGGGCCCTAGCACTGACCCCTGCAGTACCCCGCTAGTCACTGCCTGCCACTTGGAAAAAGATCTCTTTATTGCTACTCTTTGTTTTCTATCCATTTCAATACATGACTCCCATCCCCATGCACTTTACGTGCTAAACTCTTACCTGGGACCTTGTCAAAAGCCTTCTGAAAATCCGAATAAACCACATCCACTGGCTTCCCCGCATCAACTCTACTGGTTACATTCTCGAAGAATTTCAGTAGATTTGTCAAGCATGACTTCCATTTTGCAAATCCATGCTGACTCTATCCAATCCCGCCATTGTTTTCCAAGTGCTCTGCTATTAAATCTTTTATAGTTGACTCTAGCATTTTCCCCATTACTGACCAATGTCAGGCTGACTGGTCTATAATTCCCTGTTTTCTCTCGACCTCCTGTTATAAATAGTGGAGTTACATTAGCTACCCTCCAATCTTTAGGTATTGTTCCAGAGTCTATAGAATCTTGGAAGATGATCACCAATGCTTTCACTATTTCTAGGGCCACTTCCTTAAGTACTCTGGGATGTAAATTATCAGGCCCTGGGGCTATATTGGCCTTCAATCCCATCAATTTCTTCAATACCATTTCCCTCCTCATACTAATTTCCTTCAGTTCCTCCCTCTCACTAAACCCTGTATTTCCCAATATTTGAAGTCATAGCATCGTACAGAACAAAAGAGGTCCTTCAGCCCATTCTGCACTGTCAAAACACCATTAAATCCACAGCAATCCCATTTTCCAGCACCTGGCCCACAGCCTTGAATGTTATGACATTTCAAGTGCTCATCCAAGTACCTTTTTGGTAGGTTATTTGTGTTCTCCTTTGTGAAGACAGAATCAAAGTATGTGTTTAGTTCCCCTGTTTCTGACTGTAAGTGATCTACATTTGGCTTCACCAATCTTTTTTCTTCACATACCTATAAAAACTTTTACAGTCAATTTTTATGTTCCCCGCAAGCTTACTCTCGCACTCTATTTTCCCCTTCATAATCAATCTCTTTGTCCTCCTTTGCTGAATTCTAAACTGTTCCCAATCGGGTCTGTAGTTTTTTTCGAGCCAATTTATATGCTTCTTCCTTGGATCTAATACTATCTTTAATTTCCCTTTTAAGCCATGGTTTGGCCTCCTTTCAGGTTTTATTTTTGCACCAGATAGAAATGAACAATTGTTGCCGTTCATCCATGCACTCTTTGAATGTTTGCCATTGCCTATCCATCATCATTCTTGTAAATAATGTTCCCCAATCCATCATTGCCAATTCGTGCCTAATACCATTGTAGTTCACTTTATTTAAATTCAGGGCCCTGGTCTCAGAATCAACTCTGTCACTCTCCATCTTGATGAAGAATTCCATCATATTATGGTCACTCATCCCCACGGGGATTGGCACAACTAGATTGCCAATTATTCCTTTCTCATTACAAAATACCCAGTCCAGATGGCCTATTCTCTATTTGGCTCCTCAACATCTTGGTCCGGAAAACCATCCTGTACACATTCCAGGTATTCCTCCTCTATGGTATTGTTACTAATTTGATTTGCCCAATCCATATGCAGATTAAAGTTTCCTATAATTTCTTGCATGCATCTCTAATTTCCTGTTTCATGTCATTCCCAACATCACCACTGCAGTTATGGGGTATATATATAACCCCCACTAATGTTTTTTGATACTTTGTGTTTCTCAGCTCTCCCCATACAGATTCCACATCCTTCCTCACTATTGTGTTAATTTCCTCTTTAACCAGCAATGCAACTCCACCACTTTTTCCTTTTTGGCTGGACGGACAGGTTGGCACACAAATATTGTTTACTAATTCAGCATTTACACTGTCACCCAGGCATCCTCATGAAGTACCACACAGACACAACTTTCTTCCCTCTTCTGTGTTTCTTAATCCCAGGACGTTGATACCATCCATTCTTAGCATGCACCATCTTTTCCTGTAGATCTGTGTCTGCAACACGCAGCACAGAAAGAGGAATATGATGACAGAGGTAAAGAGAGCGATGAGAACAATCCACTCTGCTGTTGTAGATACTTACTACTGCCATCTCTAAGGAGATGCAGAAGCAGATTCTCTGCCTCAAGACTCACTGTGAAATGGGGGAGACAGTGGCATCCAGTGGGCCAGGATATTGTTCTGGTGGCATGGGTTCAAATCCCACCATGGCAGCTTGTGGAATTTAAATTCAATTAATAAATCTGGAATTAAATGCTAGTATCAGTAATAATGACAATTAAACCATTGTCGATCTCCAACCAGAGAGAATCTAATCATCGCTGGCATTGCCATTGCTAAATCCCCCACTATCAACATTCTGGGTGTTACCATTGGTCAGAAACTGAATTGAACCAGCCATATAAGTACTGTGGTTACAAGCACAGGTCAGAACCTGTGATGGAATACTCTCCACTTGCCTGGAGGACTCCAGTTCCATCAACACTCAAGAAGCTCAACACCATCCAGCTCATCCTGATTTGGAAATATATCGCCGTTCCTTCACTGTCGCTGGGTCAAAACCCTGGCACTCCCTTCCTAACAGCCCTGTAGGTGTACCTACACAACAAGAATGGCAGCAGTTCAAGATAGTGGCTCACCACCATCTTTTCAAGGGCTCAAGGGCAAGTAGGGATGGGCAATAAAAATGCTGCCCTAGCCAGTGACTCCCAAGTCCCATGAAAGAATAAAATAAAAATGTGAGAGGCAACAGTAAGCCACAAAGAAACAAGCTGACAAGAGAGAAGGGTAATGGGCCTTCTATAGACCATGAGTAGCCAACCATCTCCCAGGACCCAGGCCCTCAGCTCGCATTGAGAAGGAGCACAAGATTAGTCGGCCATTGGGGATACAATACCAAAAGGCTCTGATGACGGGTAAAGAGTGTAGGTGGTGATGAGAATCTGCCAGTGGTCAGGACCAGTGAGAAGCAGTTGAAGTAAATGCAGGTGTCTGTGCGTAGAATCGCAAAAGAAGAACTGCTTTTAAATAATTTCCGATCTGTAGAAACCTGAATTTGAAAATCTCCAGCCACTTCTATTTTAGGAACTCTTCACTTCTGCCTTGAGCAGCTGACTCTGACAGCTGCTGCTCCTCACTGAACTGTGTCTAACTTACCCCAGGCAGAGCAGTAGTCCAGTTTCAGGAAACTCGGAGGTGTTACACCACTGGCTGTCGCTTTGACATACTTAAATGAGGCCAATGGTGATTCTGTGGGCGGATACAGGCAAGCTGCAGAAATGTGAGGAAACTCAAGCAAAGTAGAAGCAACTTCCACCCAACCTTCCTCTTACACCATTCCTGCTCAATAAATGCACTGGAAACGGGGGAAATTTACCTCCAAATCTTTCCACTGTGTGGCACTGTGCTATTGATTCAACAAACAACATCATAGTTTGGAAGGACAGAATGGTTCAAGCTTTCATCCAATGAATTTAAATTTAATGCAATTTAATTCAGCGAATGTGTCAATCATGGATAATTAAGTGGTTTACTGCTTTGCTTATTCAATAAACGCCGTCGAGTGGTAGGATGTGGCTTCATGTTCGTTATCCCCCCAGTTGCAAGTTGCAGATTCTGTTGTGCCATCTGGCAAGGTAGGAAATAGAAGCGAGGTACTTCTGCACAGTAAGAAAGGAGGGGAAGATTAATGGAGGAAGCACTGCGAGCCATTCTTGCACACCTCCTAGTGTCAAGGAAGAAGGGAAAGAAAGGAGATAATATACACCTTAAGATAAAGTAACATTTATAATAACAACGTACTCATAGATTGCCTGCAACTTTCTGAGTTTAATGTGTGAGACCTAACAAATGAAGAAGTAAAATCACTAAGGCAAAGATTTTCCACATTACAATTCAATTATTTTAAATTTACCAAAAGTGGCCTATCATTAACAAAATATAATTTATCATTATCTTGATTTTTATAAGGTATGAAAGTTGAAAGAATTAATAAGAGAATTAAAATACTAATGAATCAATTGTTTGCTGCTTTGGCTTGACTTTCAATGCGACTTAAAAGCATAGATTTCATAGATTTGCTATTGTTTTCCTCCAGATGGTGTGTTTTCAGCCTGGATGGTGGTATTATGGAATGGCTGGAGATTTCCTGCTGAGAAACAAAACCACAAGTGCAGGCAACCTTGTCTGTTGTGGAATCAGTCACCGATGAGGATCAGGGTGCCACCTCTCATGGGGCGTCGCCATCATTTTCAAACTCCTTGACACTTTTGACTGTGGGTCCATTTATGGCCCACCGGCACCTCCATGAAAAGGACAACCGCAGTGTGTGTCTCAGCTGTAAGCAGCCACACATGAGCAGACTGTCTCCACTTTATCTGATGCCACAAGAGGAGCACCGCATAGAAATGGTCGAGAGCAGAGGCCAGAAACCGAGTAGTCAATTGGAGATTGTTTTGCTTGTAAATACGAATTTGGGAAATGTTGAGCATTTGTGAGCTTTGTCATGTATACATGCAGTCACTGACCTTGGGCCCCCCATGGGAGGTCATTATACCTCTTGTAGCACTGCTGACTGTGCTTGGGTCAAGACTCCTGGAGTTGGCCTTCCTGGCCACCTTCTCCCTTTGCTTTCTAATGTTGGCCCTTTAGGGTCTGCCCCTCCATATGCTCATGGTGCCCACTTGCACCACCAATGGATCCAGCATTGCATCCATCAGTCTAGATTCTGTACAGCATTTTTTATCCAGCTTCCCAGTGTTGAGAAGAAGATAAGAGTTCTGTCGGTGTAGACAGGTGCACTTAAATAAATTCAAATTGTGATGGCCTTTGACGCAGAAGCAGCAACAGTCAGGAACATTTGTGATTACTGTAAAATGTTTGGGGAATCTCTTTTGAAAAATGTTTGAAAAGGACCTTTAAGAGTTTGTAAAGGGATCAATTATAATTTTTGGATAATAAAAAGTACTGGTGTATGTGACCTGATGACCCTTGACCTGGAAACAGTACTGACAGGCAGAAAGTTAAAATATGGAGACTGTGGGTTAGTCGCAAGAACAGGGACCAAGAGAATACAGGTGCTGAGAAGGTTTCAGGAAGAGGTGTGCCATTGTGTCGAAGATTGTATGGGTGGAACACTGTTTATGTAGACGGTGTTGCCCCTGAAGAATTGGCTAAATTATTGAAGGAAAGGGATTAGGATTTTGCTTGGAAGATGTTTGTGGCTGAAACTGGTACCATACAAGCAGAGTGAAGTAACCTGCTACCTTGTTGAGTTTGTACCAACTGTGATTTGCCTGTTAATTCATGTTTAATTTGTGTTGATTTTGATTGATGTTAAAGTAAAGTTACAAAGCATTTTACAAGCAATGAAGTACATCTGAAGTGTCCAATTCCCCATCTGTGCTGATGAGACTGACCGGAGGACCCAGTCCCACATTCCGCACTCCATTTATTTATTGAATCGTTGTAACACCGCTGTTGTTGTTTGTTTGTAGTTTGCTGTACTACTATTGGGAGAGCAGTGCTACACAACTTTCCACAACTGCTCCTGTTTACACTTCCAGTGACACAATACCTTGTCAGCCGTCAGGCTGAATTACTAAACTTGTCAACAGAAAAATTGTCTCTCTGGAAAATGGTAAATTAGGACGTTATATTCCTCTTAAGTGCTGCTGATGTCAAGAGGGCCATGTGTTTTCCATTAACTGCAGTTTTATAATATAAAAGCTCCCTTAGGATTGAGTGTCGATGACATCATGTGCTTGAATGAGTTTGCCTGATACTCCGAGTGGCTTCCATTATATAAATGGCTCCAGGCAGGTAAGAAATGTTTGTATTGTGATAAACTAGGCATCACAATTGCATGGGACAAGCTCAGTGGACCAGTAGATTTTCCCGACATCATTTTTGTACATTTATATGTTCATAACAATTGAAATGACAAGCTTGCTGAAGCTTTGTATATTAAGACCGCATCATCCCTACGGACACAGTGCTATTCTCACTAAAACATAAGCGTATAAGAAATCGGATCTGGAGTAGGCCACTTGGTCCCTTAAGCCTGCTCTGCCATTCAGTATGATCATAGCTGATCTTCTATATTTGCTCAACCTTCCTGCATTCTCCCCATATCCTTTAATTCCCCTAGTACTAAAAATATCTATGGACTTCTGTTTTAAATATTCACAACAACTGTGCATTTATAGCTAGAAAATTCCAAATATTCACAACTCTGAGTGAAGACATTTCTCCCAATCTCAGTCCTAATTGACCAATTCCTTCTTCTGAGTCTCTGACCTCGTATTCTCAATTGCCTAGCCAGGGAAAACATTTTCTCAGCAACTACTGTGTTAAAACCCCTTAAAAATTCCATCGGTCTTAATTACACTAACTCACATTCTTCTCAATGTTACAGAATACAGGCCTCACCTACTCAAACTCTTCTCATAAGATAATCCCTTAATGCCGGGAACAAATCCGGCGAATCTTTATTGTATTCCCTCTGGGGGAAAATATGTCCTTTCTTGCATAAGGAAACAAAAATTGCACACTGCACTCCAGAAGTGACCTCACCATTGGCCTGCATCGTTGTAAGACTTTTTTACTCTTGCACACAAATCCCTTTGCAAAAAAAGCGAACATACCATTTGCTTTCCTAATTCTTTGCTGTGCCTGCATGTTAATTTTCCGTGATTCATGTACAGGGATATCCAGGTCCTTCTGAATGCAAATGTTTCCCAGTCTCACCATTCAAAAAATATTCTGCTTTTACAATGTTTTCTTCTGAAGTGGATAACGTCACCACATTGTATTCCAAGTGCCGTGTTCTTCTTTATATCCCAGTTCCACCCTCTTTGCATCCTTCTCAACGTTAACTTTATATCATAGGGAAAACGAGTTGCATTACACTCAAACCCCTCATCAGTCACTCTCTGGGGAATGTGACCCAGTAGCAGGCTGTTGCTAACTTTGCCTTAGTTCAATTGCTCTGTTTTATCACCTTTGCTCTTGAGTCGCCAGGTATCTTTGTGATACCGCCACGTGGTTCAAGTCCGAGTAATGATCAATAATCCAATACACCGATTAGTAAGAGTTAAATCAAAGCACATTTATTATACACAGTAATCACTACTCATGCACAAATTCTACGTTTAAGTTACTTCTACAACTAACAGGCCTATACTTAACTTGGAAATGTCCCACCAGGTCAGGGAAACAAATGGCCTTTCGTTCGGGTTCTGAGCCTGCGGGATTCGAAGTTGGTACAGATTGATAGCTAGGAGTGCCTATCTCGTAGCGAGCGTTGAAGAAAGACTTACAGTTTCGATCAGCTGCTGAAGAGTGAAGAGCTGGAGAAGCGATGGAGAAGAGAGCGATTTGAACTTGGGGCTCAATTCTTATAGTTCCCAGGGGCTTCCCGCCTTTCGGGGCGGACCCTGCACCTGGTCCCAAGTGATTGGACTTTGTCCCAATCGCTTGGTTCGATTTTCTCCAATGCTGGAGTGGTTCCCTGATCGATGGGCAGTCTTGAGGTGCTCGTTCACCTCCTTTTGTGTAGGCTCCTGCTGGCGCCGAAGAGTCTGGTTTTGCTTTGTGTGTCTAAATGTTGCTTATTGTTCCCGGGGATTGCTCATCAGTATGCAGATGGCTGGTGTTTTGTTATGCTGATGGTTGCTGGTATCGATCTTGTCTGGCCTTTCCAGAGGTAATACACAGCCAACCTACGGCTGCTCGTTTTTGTCTTGTTGGCTGACTTTCCCATCAGCCTTTGCCGTTCGCCATTTTGAATCGGGAGTTGGCCATTTTAAGTGGCTACAAGGCTGACCTTGAAGAGGTTCTGCGGGACATGTCATAGGACTTTATGCGGGACTTTATATCATAGGGAAAATGAGTTGCATTACACTCAGTCCCCTCATCAGTCACTCTCTGGGGACTGTGACCCAGTAGCAGGCTGACCTTGAAGAGGGTTCTGCGGGACATGTCCCTCTCTCAGGTGGGCATTGCCGAGGCGCTGTATAGCATAGCCCAATCACTGAGGAGCATCTTCGATGATGGTGCAGACATCAGGGAGCCGCCAGGGCTGGCAGAGCCAAATGATGCAGGGGCAGCCAGGGCTTGAACCAGCTGCCCCTCCATCTCAAGGTGAACCCCAGGACCCTTTGGGCACCGACTGAGAGTAGGTATAACTGGATGCCAATCCTGACCCATACCATGGAGTGGTGATGATTGGTCTGTGTTCATGTGTTCCACCCTCTGATGAGGCCATTTGTCGCAGCCAGCACAGGGACAGGGGGGCATGGCTGTGCATGAGCTGCCGCCAAGTGTGCCGAGGCCCTCCAGCCACCAGAGGATGCCCGCCACAGGACGAGGTAAGCAGCTAGCTGCCTCCACATCTGAAGTGCATCCTGGGGAGACACCTAGACGTGGCGGTAGAGCTAGGATGACCAAGAACATTGAGGATCACTGAGGGCATTGGGGGAGGTGAGGTCAGGAGAAATGGGGCGGAGTTTGAGGGTGTGGGGGGTATCGGCACCATCGGGAGAGTGGGGAATTATAAAACACATTAAACCCCCTTGAGCACAACAAGTGTGATGCATCTGTCACTTTCTTCTGCATTGCGAGCTGACCTCCAAACCCTTGCCACTGTCGCCTGTCCTGCAGCCTCCGGCTGGTCCTCCGTTTCCTCCCTGGGCTCATCCTCTGGGCCCTGGTGGTCCACCGCCGCTGCCTCATCCTCCTTGTCATCTTTTTGAATGACCAGCGACACCTGTACACTCTGCTCTGTCACGGGACTACCCCTCTGGGTCCCTCCCTGGCCTGATAGGCAGTCAGGTCCTCAGGGTGTGGGGTGGGGTCCAACACTTGGCCTGCCACCTTGAGCATCTGCTGATGCTGCTGCTGACACCACCTGGCTGCCTGGCCTGGCAGCAGCAACACTGGGCAAGTTCTGTTGGGTCCAAATCCCCGTCATAGCGTTCAATATCTGTAAAGCAGAGGGGGAGGGTGTTAGACTGACAAACAGCAGGGGCTCCACACCAGACCATCTGTTGATCCTCCCTCCCTCCCACCCAGAGCTCCCTGCCAATCCACTCCCGGCCATGTCCTTGCCACAGCGGTCCCCACTCAATGGACCCAAGACTCTGTACCCGAACACTCATTCATAACATCACCTGAACTGTGCACAGTGTCCAGGCATCACGGTCTGATTGGGATGTTAGACAATCACTCCCGCATACTAAATGGCGAAAGCCAATGAAGCCGGAGACTCGCGCCCTAAGTGTCATTTTAGGGGGGGGGGAAACTGGTTTGAATCATGGTGGCAATTTCAATATGATTCCCATTGTGTAAATTGTGGCAACTCTCCATCCGTGCCAGTTAGTGCAACATTGCTACAGAAATGGCAAGACTTACAGACATTTTAAAATAAGAAAGCTTTCCTGCAAAATGCCTGCAACAAAATGGCGGGAAGCAGCCAAGAGAAATACACTGTGGTAGTATGCATTAGGGGTCATGTGGGACTGTGAAGCCGTGATGTCATTGGCTGACAGATCCCGGGTCCTGGTTGGCCGTTGACCTCTAGCTCCGCCCTGAAGGCGGAGTATAAGAACCAGGAGTCCTCCCCCGCAGGCCAGTCTACTACGAACTGCGGGGGAACAGTCACACTTAATAAAGCCTCATCGACTTCACTCTATTCGTCTCTCGGAGTCTTTGTGCGCTACAATTTATTAAGTGTGACTAAAGGACTATGGAGCTCAGGATCATCCCGGAATGCCTGAGGATCAGCCCCCACGCAGTGAACGCAGCAGCAGCTTTCAAGCACTGGCAGACTTGTTTCGAGGCCTACCTCAGAACGGCCCCCGGCTGGGTCACAGAAGACCAAAAACTACAGGTCCTGCACTCGAGGTTAAGCACGGAGATTTTCTCTCTCATCGAAGACGCAGAGGATTTCCAGACGGTGTTCGCAGCACTAAAATGTCTCTATGTTCGCCCAGTAAACCAGATCTACGCTCGCTATCAACTCGCAACGAGACGGCAAAGTCCCGGAGAATCGATAGATGAATTCTACGCCGCGCTACTAATTTTAGGACGGGCCTGCAGCTGCCCGCCGGTGAACGCAAATGAACACACGGACATGTTAATGTGCGATGCTTTTATGGCAGGTATGAACTCCTCCCAAATCCGCCAAAGACTTTTAGAAAAAGAGTCGCTAGGACTCTCAGAGGCACGGGCCCTAGCAGCCTCCCTGGACGTGGCCGCGCAAAACGCCCGCGCCTACGGCCCCGACCGCGCGGCAGCCCATTGGGCTCCGTACGCACCCGTCGCGACAAACCCACCCCCCCCCCCCGGACACCCCACAGGCTTGCGCGGTTCAAACGCCAAGTCGCACCGGGGGAGCCCGCTTCTATTTCTGCTGCCAGGCGAAACACCCCCGGCAGCGCTGCCCGGCCCGTGCAGCGATCTGTAAGAGCTGCGGGAAAAAGGGCCATTTCGCGGCTGTGTGCCGGTCCCGGGAGGTCGCCGCTGTCCCAGGAGAACAGGGAGCCCTGCACGCCTTTTACGCTCCCCAACCCCCCCAGCGCCCCATGTACGACCCGCAGGCGCAACCACTTTGGGTCCCGACCACCGCTCTCCCCGGTGAAGAGGGAGTTCTGCGCGTCTCTAACGCTCCCCAACCCCCCCCCCCCCCGCGCCCCATGTATGACCCGCCGGCGCTACCACTTTGGGTCCCGGCCACCGCTGTCCCCAGAGAAGAGGGAGTCCTGCGTGTTCCTAACGCTCCCAACCCCAAAAGATTTCCCTAGCTGCAGGATCCCACTCCGTACAGATCAAAGGCTTCTGCATAGTTACCCTAACGGTGCAAGGGAGGGAGTTCAAAAACTACAGGCTCTACGTCCTTCCCCAACTCTGCGCCCCCACATTACTGGGATTAAACTTCCAGTGCAATCTACAGAGCCTAACCTTCAAATTCAGCGGCCCAATACCCCCACTCACTATCTGCGGCCTCGCAACCCTCAAGGTTCAACCCCCATCCTTGTTTGCAAACCTCACCCCGGATTGCAAACCCGTCGCCACTAGGAGCAGACGGTACAGCGCCCAGGACCGGACCTTCATTCGGTCCGAAGTCCAGCGGCTACTGAAGGAAGGCATAATCCAGGCCAGCAATAGTCCCTGGAGAGCACAGGTGGTAGTAGTAAAGACAGGGGAGAAGAAAAGGATGGTCATAGACTATAGCCAGACCATCAACAGGTACACACAACTAGACGCGTACCCTCTCCCCCGCATATCCAACGTGGTCAATCGGATTGCCCAATACAAGGTCTTCTCCACCGTGGACCTCAAGTCCGCCTACCATCAGCTCCCCATCCGCCCAAGTGACCGCAAGTACACAGCCTTCGAGGCAGACGGGCGATTATACCACTTCCTAAGGGTCCCATTTAGCGTCACAAACGGGGTCTCGGTCTTCCAACGAGATATGGACCGAATGGTGATCAACACGGGTTGCGGGCCACGTTCCCGTATCTCGACAATGTAACCATCTGCGACCACGATCAGCAGGACCACGACGCCAACCTCCAAAAATTCCTCCAGACCGCTAAAGCCTTGAACCTCACGTACAACGAGGACAAGTGCGTTTTTAGCACAAACCGGCTAGCCATCCTGGGCTACGTAGTGCGCAATGGGATAATAGACCCCGACCCCGAACGTATGCGCGCCCTCATGGAATTTCCCCTCTCGCACTGCTCAAAAGCCCTAAAACACTGCCTGGGGTTCTTTTCATACTACGCCCAGTGGGTCCCCCAGTATGCAGACAAGGCCCACCCCCTAATACAGACCACGACCTTCCCTCTGTCGACAGAGGCTTGCCAGGCCTTCAGCCGCATCAAAGCGGATATCGCAAAGGCCACGATGCGCGCCATCGACGAGTCCCTCCCCTTCCAGGTCGAGAGCGACACCTCCGACGTAGCTCTAGCGGCCACCCTTAACCAAGCGGGCAGACCCGTGGCCTTTTTCTCCCGAACCCTCCACGCCTCAGAAATCCGCCACTCCTCAGTGGAAAAGGAAGCCCAAGCCATAGTGGAAGCGATGCGACATTGGAGGCATTACCTGGCCGGCAGGAGATTCACTCTCCTCACGGACCAACGGTCGGTAGCCTTCATATTCGATAATGCACAGCGGGGCAAAATCAAAAACGACAAGATCTTAAGGTGGAGGATCGAGCTCTCCACCTTCAACTACGAGATCTTGTATCGTCCCGGTAAGCTGAACGAGCCGTCCGATGCCCTATCCCGCGGCACATGTGCCAACGCACAAATTAACCGCCTCCAAACCCTCCACGAGGACCTCTGCCACCTGGGGGTCACTCGGTTCTACCACTTTATAAAGTCCCGCAACCTCCCATACTCTTTGGAGGAGGTCCGTACAGTCACAAGGAACTGCCACATCTGCGCAGAGTGCAAACCGCATTTTTTCAGGCCGGATGGTGCGCACCTGATTAAGGCTTCCCGCCCCTTTGAACGCCTTAGTCTGGATTTCAAAGGACCCCTTCCCTCCACCGACCGCAACACATACTTCCTTAATGTGGTGGACGAGTACTCTCGCTTCCCATTCGCCATCCCCTGCCCTGACATGACCGCGGCCACAGTCATTAAAGCCCTGAACACCATATTCACACTGTTCGGTTGCCCCGCATACGTCCACAGCGACAGGGGGTCCTCCTTCATGAGTGACGAGCTGCGCCAGTTCCTGCTCAGCAACGGTATAGCCTCGAGCAGGACGACCAGCTACAACCCCCGGGGGAACGTGCAAGTAGAGAGGGAGAACGGCACGGTCTGGAAGACCGTCCTACTGGCCCTACGGTCCAGGGACCTCCCAGTTTCACGGTGGCAGGAGGTCCTCCCGGACGCCCTCCACTCCATCCGGTCACTACTGTGTACTAGCACTAACCAAACGCCTCATGAGCGCCTCCTTGTCTTCCCCAGGAAGTCCTCCTCTGGAAAGTCGCTGCCGACCTGGCTGGCGGCCCCAGGACCAATCTTGCTCCGAAAACATGTGCGGGCGCACAAATCCGACCCGTTGGTCGAAAGGGTTCACCTCCTTCACGCGAACCCGCAGTACGCTTACGTGGTGTACCCCGACGGCCGACAGGACACGGTCTCCCTGCGAGATCTGGCGCCCGCTGGCAACACACACACCCCCCCGACACCAATCACCCCCTCCCTGCCACCGCCGCACCCCGCGACCGCCCCCTTCCCAGGAGGATCGGTCCTCCTCCCAGGCCCCACCAGGAGTGAAGCCCAAGCTGAAACCGTAAGGCTCCCGGAGACGACAACACCGGAACAAGCACCACCACCACCACCGGGGCCGAGGCGATCGACACGGACGACCAGACCGCCCGACCGACTCGTGGCGTCGATCTAACACTACAATATGTGGACTTTTAACGAGAACATTTTGTCTTTTTCTCCTGACGATTACTGTAAATAGTTCGAAACAAAAAAAAAACCTTGTACATACTGTAATAACATGCGAACGTTTTCCTCCCAGGACCAGCCTTGTAAACCCTTACCACCATGCGAAGCATCACCCCGCCGGGTTCATTTTTAACAAGGGGTGAATGTGGTAGTATGCATTAGGGGTCATGTGGGACTGTGAAGCCGTGATGTCATTGGCTGACAGATCCCGGGTCCTGGTTGGCCGTTGACCTCTAGCTCCGCCCTGAAGGCAGAGTATAAGAACCAGGAGTCCTCCCCCGCAGGCCAGTCTACTACTGAACTGCGGGGGAACAGTCACGCTTAATAAAGCCTCATCGACTTCACTCTATTCGTCTCTCGGAGTCTTTGTGCGCTACATACACATCACAAGATCATTCCAGAGAAGAACAAAGGGGACAACGGGCCAGGGCAGGGCCAACAGAAAAATTATGCCAGGTATGTGGATGGCTCAGAGTGAGCTGAGGAAGACAATGACTATGGAAATGAGTTTCTGCCCAAACCAGACAGCAACCTATTCCACTAATGGCAAACTAATTCAAACTGTCCCAGTATCTCCTAGGAGCCATTTGCGAGCAATCAGGCAAGCTCCGGAGACGTCATCAGCTATTGTGAAGAAATTGATCAGGATAACTTCTTCCTGAGGGTGATTAGCGCGCCTTTTGTCTTTGAAATCGATCAGTGGGAGGAGCCAGACGGCTCCATTGAAACATGTGCGCTTAAAGATAAAAGACACAGACAAGTGAGAGAGCGATCTTGGGTAGACTTTACTTAGAAGTTCCGATTGAGAAGTTTTGCACAGAAGTTTGGGCTGGAGGAGATTTGAGAACTAAGAAGAAGAAACTCTTAAAAACCTACGAAGGGACCACCACAAGGTAGAACTACGGGCCCAACAGGAGAAGTCTTCACGAACCAGGTGCAGACTGTAACGAACTAGGACCCAAGAAGCCAGAGGGGAGCCTGAAGATTTTGTGTGTTTTTAAACAGACCCATTCAACTAGGGAGTGGTGAGTGTATTTTGTCAGCTTACAGAAACCCCCAATTAGGCTAGGCTTATTGAGGAGGGGTGGTAAGGGACGGTATATAACAGCCTCCTGTAAAACATTGTTAAAACTGTTTAAAGTAAGGATTTTTCATTGTGCCGTAAGTCCTAGTTCTCATAGACATAATTGCAAGTGTGTGTGTGTAGATTTCAATTTGGGTTGTGGAATTCATGAACTGGACTTCCTTTTTCTTGACTAAATCACTTAAGTTTAATTCACCTTGGTTGTGGTCTCGCCTCTTCCCTTATCGCTCGCCCTGGCCAAGTCACACTCAAGTGCCAGGACATAATTCCGCAGTCGAGAATGTTTGAGGGGGTCTGGGCGCCTCGAAACGCTCACCCAGGAGGAACCAGCTGGTTAGGGATAAACAGGGATTCCGCCTTCTCTCTCTCTTGTGAAGCAGCCCTAGCGAGGCACTGACAGGGTGGTAGTTTTCGCCACCGACAAGAGAGAGAGTCACACAGGTGTAGGTGGCGGTCAGGATAGCTGGTGCGGCATAAGGACAGGGTCACCGGTCAGGTATAAACAGTGAGTCATGCTCACTCTCCCTTGCGAAGCGGTCCCAGTGTGATGCTTCCGGGTATTTGATTTCAAAGCCTGCAGGGGAGAGACACACACAGCTATCTGTGACACCCAATTCCAGCCTATTGTGGGGCAAAAAGAACACCCTTCTACAATTACAATTCTCCCACAATTAGTCATTTCTTTGGAGCCAGGGGTGAAACCCGTCGAAAAAATGATGTTAGGGACCCGAAGATGCTGGAAAACCTGGTCTCAGAGATCCTTTTAAAGGGCACCCTGATCTCAGTGTGAGAGTACAGTGCCAGGGTGCCAGGGGCATGGCCTCAACCAATGGCCTCTGAGCCCCCCTCCCAATGTGGCCATCACGCCTGGTCTCCGGCGATGGGGGAGGAGGGGGGGGGGGGGGGGGGATTCCAGGCAGAATTCGGCATTACTGTGACAAAGCATGTTTAAATTCTTATTTAAATATGTTAATCTGGTTCACACCCAGCAAGGCCTGAACCAGATTGTGACAGGTAGCACTTCGCATGAAACCCGGACCGGGATTCTCCAAAATTCCGGCTAAGCGTTGATGCTGGCGTCAACACCAGAGTGTTTCACGCCGGCGTCAACGGGCCCCCACAGGGGGCCAGCACGGCGCCAGAGTGCTCCTTGCAGGGGCCGCACATGCGAGCGCTGGCCGTTTCCACGCCGGCGCATGCGCGTGGGGCCGTTTCCACGCCGGCACCGTTAAGCATGGCGTAGCGACACAGCGGGCCCGCACGGAAGAAGGTACGCCCCCCCCCAGGATCGCGGCGCCCACCGATCGGTAGCCCCCAATCGCAGGCCTGGCCATCGTGGAAGCCTCCCTCCCGGAGTCTGATCCCCCCCGCCCCCCCCACCCCCACCAAGACGGCCACCGCTGCCGTGGGTCCGAGCTTCCGCCGGGTGGTACCATATGTGAACCATACCAGCAGAATTTGGTGGGAATTCGTCCGGTTGACCGTGAAGAATTGCCGCGGGTGCCTCTTTCAACGGCCCCCGACCGGCACCGCGTCAACCGCACGTACATGACTGCCGCGGAGAATTACATCCCGGCGTCGAAGGGGCGTGGCGGGAATTTCCGGCTGATTCTCCGACCCGCTGCGGGCTCAGAGAATTCCGGCCCCGTTTTGTGGCTCTCCCGCTATTCTCATTGAATAGCGGGATGTATACTGCACACAACACAGCCGGAAAATCACTCCCTTAGAATCTACAGAATAGAAGGCTCGTCCGTTGGGGTCAATTATATTCTTCACCCCTAAAAGCACATAAATATTCAACAAAACAGGTAATCCTGAAGTCAGCCCTCTCGTTTTCACCATTTTGTATTCAGTCTCACAGACACACACACAAAGAAATGCTTCTTCAGCGTACCTGCCATTCTGCTGAATGTTATTCCATTGGATGACTGAGCTCTTCAGAATGAAATACTTTTCACATTGTTCCAGCTAAATAATTCATGTTTCCAACTGTACTATAAATTTTCTCCATTACTGCAATCGTAAATATTGGTTTAAAATTGTGATTCCGATTGTGAATATATTTATAATACTAAAACATCATGTTTACTGAGCAAAATACACTAATTGCCTGCAGAATGTTATTACAGATTGGGGCTATTTCCTGTGGCCAGAATATTTTTGTAGCTCTAATGTTTGACTGCTTGGATTAGATTTCATTTTCCAGGACCTGTTCCTTATTCCTATTCTTGTTCATTTCCTGTTTTAAATTCCATACCGGTGCCTCTCACCATCTCCTTTCTAATCATGGCACCCATACTGTGATCGGCTGATGGACTTCGGCAAATTGAAGTGGTCTTTTTTCTGCTTCAGCTAAGACGGAGCACCCCAGTGCACTCTACTGTTGACCCCTCCAAGGACTATCCGTGGGTCGTTCCTTCAATTTTGGACTCGATTCTCCACTTCATGATGGCGGAAACCCGAATTGCGATCAGGCAGGAAATCGGGCATTACACGAAAATTGAGGTTTACGCCCCACCCCAGCCATGTAAAACTGTCAGTTGCATCATTTAAATCTACTTAGAGGGTTGGACACAATATGCTCCGCCCTTCTGTGACGCTCCCCCCCCCCCCCCCCGCCCCCCTCAGGTGGATGACACGCGGGCACAAATTAGTGTAAGTATTTACAAGCCGGGCCTGGGTGCCATGGAGCTAGACGTTAAGGAAACTTTTTTAAACTCTTCAAAACTGAATTGTTGGGCTTGCTGGAGGGGTGGCTGCCTGGGCTGGGAGGAGTAGCGGGGAGTGACTTTCCGTATCGGGGAGCCGCTCTCAGACCGCCAGTGCTGCAGCATGTGTTTTAAATGGTGCAACTTCCAGGCCCCTGGCTGCTGACTGCTCACTGTGTCCTGTAAATGTTCACAGAGCCTCTGGGGCAGGCTCTTCTTCAGCCAGGTCCTCCCAGAGCAGCCCACTCAGGAAACCCTCAGACCGCAGCTGACCCATCAGAGGGGTGGGTGTGGCCAAGTTCAATCAATGGCACAACAGGAGCGGGGGTACTCGTTTTTCTCAGAGCGGGAGTACTCGTTTTTCTCAGAGCGGGAGTACTCGTTTTTCTCAGAGCGCGAGAACTCGTTTTTCTCAGAGCGGGAGTACTCGTTTTTCTCAGAGCGCGAGTACTCGTTTTTCTCAAAGCGGGAGTACTCGTTTTTCTCAGAGCGCGAGTGCTCGTTTTTCTCACAGCGGGAGTACTCGTTTTTCTCAGAGCGCAAGTACTCGTTTTTCTCAAGCAGGAGTACTCGTTTTTCTCAGAGCGCGAGTGCTCGTTTTTCTCAAGCGGGAGTACTCGTTTTTCTCAGAGCGCAAGTACTCGTTTTTCTCAAGCAGGAGTACTCGTTTTTCTCAGAGCAGGAGTACTCGTTTTTCTCAGAGCGGGAGTACTCGTTTTTCTCAAGCAGGAGTGCTCGTTTTTCTCAAGCGGGAGTACTCGTTTTTCTCAGAGCGGGAGTACTCGTTTTTCTCAGAGCGGGAGTACTCGTTTTTCTCAAGCGGGAGTACTCGTTTTTCTCAGAGCGCGAGTGCTCGTTTTTCTCAGAGCGGGAGTACTCGTTTTTCTCAGAGCGGGAGTACTCGTTTTTCTCAAGCGGGAGTACTCGTTTTTCTCAAGCGGCAGTACTCGTTTTTCTCACAGCGGGAGTACTCGTTTTTCTCAAGCGGGGGAGTACTCGTTTTTCTCAAGCGGGAGTACTCATTTTTCTCAGAGCAGGAGTACTCGTTTTTCTCAGAGCGCGAGTGCTCGTTTTTCTCAAGCGGGGGAGTACTCGTTTTTCTCAAGCGGGAGTACTTGTTTTTCTCAGAGCAGGAGTACTCGTTTTTCTCAGAGCGCGAGTACTCGTTTTTCTCAAGAGGGAGTACTCGTTTTTCTCAGAGCGCGAGTGCTCGTTTTTCTCAGAGCAGGAGTACTCGTTTTTCTCAGAGCGGGAGTACTCGTTTTTCTCAAGCAGGAGTGCTCGTTTTTCTCAAGCGGGAGTACTCGTTTTTCTCAGAGCGGGAGTACTCGTTTTTCTCAGAGCGCGAGTACTCGTTTTTCTCAAGCGGGAGTACTCGTTTTTCTCAGAGCGGGAGTACTCGTTTTTCTCAGAGCGCGAGTACTCGTTTTTCTCAAGCGGGAGTACTCGTTTTTCTCAGAGCGGGAGTACTCGTTTTTCTCAGAGCGGGAGTACTCGTTTTTCTCAGAGCGCGAGTGCTCGTTTTTCTCAGAGCGGGAGTACTCGTTTTTCTCAGAGCGGGAGTACTCGTTTTTCTCAAGCGGGAGTACTCGTTTTTCTCAAGCGGCAGTACTCGTTTTTCTCACAGCGGGAGTACTCGTTTTTCTCAAGCGGGGGAGTACTCGTTTTTCTCAAGCGGGAGTACTCGTTTTTCTCAGAGCAGAAGTACTCGTTTTTCTCAGAGCGCGAGTGCTCGTTTTTCTCAGAGCGGGAGTACTTGTTTTTCTCAAGCGCGAGTACTCGTTTTTCTCAAGCAGGAGTACTCGTTTTTCTCAGGGCGGGAGTACTCGTTTTTCTCTTCATTCCACCTTCCCTGTCCCTCCTCCCTTCACTCCACATTCCCTGTCCCTCCTCCCTTCACTCCACCTTCCCTATCCCTCCTCCCTTCATTCCACCTTCCCTGTCCCTCCTCCCTTCACTCCACCTTCCCTGTCCCTCTTCCCTTCACTCCACCTCCCCTGTCCCTCCTCCCTTCACTCCACCTTCCCTGTTCCTCCTCCCTTCATTCCACCTTCCCTGTCCCTCCTCCCTTCACTCCACCTTCCCTGTCCCTCTTCCCTTCACTCCACCTCCCCTGTCCCTCCTCCCTTCACTCCACCTTCCCTGTTCCTCCTCCCTTCACTCCACCTTCCCTATCCCTCCTCCCTTCATTCCACCTTCCCTGTCCCTCCTCCCTTCACTCCACCTTCCCTGTCCCTCCTCCCTTCACTCCACCTTCCCTGTCCCTCTTCCCTTCACTCCACCTTCCCTGTCCCTCATCCCTTCACTCCACCTTCCCTGTCCCTCCTCCCTTCACTCCACCTTCCCTGTCCCTTCTCCCTTCACTCCACCTTCCCTGTCCCTCTCCCCTTCACTCCACCTTCCCTGCCTCCTTCCGCGCTTCACTCCACCTTTCCTGCCTCCCTCCCTTCACTCCACCTTCCCTGTCCCTCCTCCCTTCACTCCACCTTCCCTGTCCCTCCTCCTTCACTCCACCTTCCCTGTCCCTTCTCCCTTCACTCCACCTTCCCTGTCCCTCTTCCCTTCACTCCACCTTCCCTGCCTCCTTCCGCGCTTCACTCCACCTTTCCTGCCTCCCTCCCTTCACTCCACCTTCCCTGTCCCTCCTCCCTTCACTCCACCTTCCCTGTCCCTCCTCCTTCACTCCACCTTCCCTGTCCCTCCTCCCTTCACTCCACCTTCCCTGTCCCTCTTCCCTTCACTCCACCTTCCCTGCCTCCTTCTGCGCTTCACTCCACCTTTCCTGCCTCCCTCCCTTCACTCCACCTTCCCTGTCCCTCCTCCCTTCACTCCACCTTCCCTGTCCCTCCTCCTTCACTCCACCTTCCCTGTCCCTCCTCCCTTCACTCCACCTTCCCTGTCCCTCTTCCCTTCACTCCACCTTCCCTGTCCCTCCTCCCTTCACTCCACCTTCCCTATCCCTCCTCCCTTCATTCCACCTTCCCTGTCCCTCCTCCCTTCACTCCACCTTCCCTGTCCCTCTTCCCTTCACTCCACCTTCCCTGTCCCTCCTCCCTTCACTCCACCTTCCCTGTCCCTCTTCCCTTCACTCCACCTTCCCTGTCCCACCTCCCTTCACTCCACCTTCCCTGTCCCTCTTCCCTTCACTCCACCTTCCCTGCCTCCTTCTGCGCTTCACTCCACCTTTCCTGCCTCCCTCCCTTCACTCCACCTTCCCTGTCCCTCCTCCCTTCACTCCACCTTCCCTGTCCCTCCTCCTTCACTCCACCTTCCCTGTCCCTCCTCCCTTCACTCCACCTTCCCTGTCCCTCCTCCCTTCACTCCACCATCCCTGTCCCTCAGCCCTTCCCTCCATCCCACCACTCCAGCCCCCCCTCCCCCTCCGAGGGTACTACCAGCATCACCACAGAATGACGTCCAGTGGCAGCATGTAGGAGAAGGTTACACAAAAGGCAGCTCCCGCCAGAGTCCTTGTTTTTTGGTCCTATTAGCCCAATTCCCAGGGGAAATTAGTTGACAAATCCGACTGATCTAGCAGTACTTCATGAGAGGATGCCGAAAGCCGTGAAAAAGAATGTTGGGAAGAAGGGTATGACTGGTAGCCCTTCAGCAGAGACGGAGAAGGTGCAAAGCTCTTTGTGAGCAAAGATGGCGGAGGCAACCTTGCCGGTGGAGCCGTGCCTATTACAGTGGATATGCTGTTGGAGGTAATGGCAATTGAATTTGAGATCGGCAATCACTTTGAAAGGCAAGAAAGGGAAATGTTTGAGACCCTAAAAAAGTCTGTGAAGACCGCTCTGACCTGTTAAGAAAGAGATCTGGAAGGACTTTGGAGGCGGTGCAGGAGCATGGAGAGGTGTTGAAGGGGGTGGAGGAGGCTTTGTCGGGACATAGCGACCAGATAGCCTCACTGGAAGCTGAGCTGCTGGTGGTGGAGGAGAGGGATAAGGGCCTGAGGGAGAAGGTCGAGGACCTGGAGAACTGGTCAAGGAGGCAGAACCTCAGGACCATGGGGTCGCCGGAGGGGGCGGAGGGCCCGAGGCCAACTGAGTACTCTTCTCGGATGTTTGCAACGTTGATGGGAGGGAGGAGGAACAGATGTCCTCTCCTGAATTGGATAGGGCCCACTGAACGCTTTGGTTGTGCCCACGGGCGAAAGAGCCGCCATGAGCGGTTATAGTGTGTTCCACAGCTACGGGACGAAGGAGTGGGTCCTGATGGGAGGTGGGAAGGCAGCAGCATATCGGGCAGAGCTAGCATCACCACAGGGTGTTGTCCCTGGGCAGGCGGTGTCCCTGGGCAGGCGGTATCAGCTGGTCTTGTCCACGAGGCAGGGGAGCAGGGGATGAAAACAACTCGCTGTTAGATAAGCTCTGGTGCTCCACATCATTTGACCAAGTCTGACTCCTGCCTTTAGGATCATCTTCCACTATCCACTTAGGTGTTCCCTACATGTCTTCTGGCCAATCCATCTCATATCCTTGGTGGGCGGGGGGTACGGTTATGGAAATGGTGAGCGGTCACACGTCACGCAATGGGTCAGCTGTCATAAACAGCTGCTTAATACTTCTGGTCCTGTTCCCTGCCGCTGCTGAGGATGACCCCAGGTGGAACATTCAAGTGTCCTGGGGCCCTGCCCCATGCCATCCTCCAACATTCCCTCTCCTGCCAATCTATCTCCCGCCCTCACCCTCCCACACTCCCATCCAGCACACACTCTACACCCAGCCCAGCCCATCCCATCCCTAACACCCTTCAGACAAAGGGTTGAGGCAGTTCGGAATGTTGGTGAATAGTTTTTATTGGTGACTTTTTACATTGTTGTGCCCTGACCCCTAACCATCACCTTGGTGCTACACCTGTGCCAACTTAAGTGGTGTGGTATTATCATAAATGTAAGAACAGCAAGGGTTAATGTCATGTATAACTCAACCACTAGAGGAAGCTAGATGTACAAGTATATAAGACATTGATGCTAAGCCTGATGGGTGAGAGGTTGAGGAGAAGGCTAGAGAGCAGACTGGAGGAAAGATAGTGTGAGTGAGAGCAGATCATAGTTAATGTTATAGTGTAGTGATTAGTCGTAGACGAGTGTAGATTATATGTTTATTATCAACTGTGCGTTATCTAGGAGTAAGTGTCGAACCCAAATTAGTAGTGTTAATAAATTCATAGCTTTGTTCAAGTTAAAGCTATTTTGCGGTCTTTGTGAACACTGCGCCAACCATCCTGAATTTAGCAACACAAAGAACACCACAAGTGGTGTCTAACTTTCTGATTTTACGTCCCTACCGCTCCTCTGCAGCACATCAGATGTGGAGGCAGCCAGCTGCATGTCTTGCCCTCTGACCTGAGATGCGTTTGGCAGATGTCCCCTGGACCTGGATGTGTGCGGCTGACTTTCAGATGTCACGGGTGACGAAATGACATCCGGTTCTGCCCGCTGCCCATGAGATGTGCCAGTGAAAGGTGGGGGGAGAGGCACTGGCATGGGTCCCTTCGCTTCCTCCTCCCTTGCGTTCCGATGGTCCCCAGGTTACTCCATGGGATTGAGGTGAGGCCGGAGTGAACTCCGGAGGCTCCACTGTCACTAGTGCTGCCAGTCCTGGCAGCTGCCCTCATATGAACCAGGGTCTCGATGCCCTCAGCCATGACGCGTTGAGACTGGGTCATGTCCCCCAGTGAGTGAAACATGTCCCACACTGCCTTGGTCATGTCCCTCACTGCCTCTGACATGTCCTTCTGTGACTGTGACATGTCCCTTCTGTGTCTGTAGCAAGAAGTATTACGGGTAAGGCAGATGAACTTAGAATTTGGATTAGTACTTGGAACTATGATGTTGTTGCCATTACAGAGACCTGGTTGAGGGAAGGGCAGGATTGGCAGATAAACGTTCCTGGATTTAGATGTTTCAGGCGGGATAGAGGGGGATGTAAAAGGGGAGGCGGAGTTGTGCTACTGGTTCGGGAGAATATCACAGCTGTACTGCGGGAGGACACCTCAGAGGGCAGTGAGGCTATATGGGTAGAGATCAGGAATAAGAAGGGTGCAGTCACAATGTTGGGGGTTTACTACAGGCCTCCCAACAGCCAGCGGGAGATAGAGGAGCAGATAGGTAGACAGATTTTGGAAAAGAGTAAAAACAACAGGGTTGTGGTGATGGGAAACTTCAACTTCCCCAATATTGACTGGGACTCACTTAGTGCCAGGGGCTTAGACGGGGCGGAAGGTTTGTAAGGAGCATCCAGGAGGGCTTCTTAAAACAATATGTAGACAGTCCAACTAGGGAAGGGGCGGTACTGGACCTGGTATTGGGGAATGAGCCAGGCCAGGTGGTAGATGTTTCAGTAGGGGAGCATTTCGGTAACAGTGACCACAATACAGTAAGTTTTAAAGTACTGGTGGACAAGGATAAGAGTGGTCCTAGGATGAATGTGCTAAATTGGGGGAAGGCTAATTATAACAATATTAGGCGGGAACTGAAGAACATAGATTGGAGGTGGATGTTTGAGGGCAAATCAACATCTGACATGTGGGAGGCTTTCAAGTGTCAGTTGAAAGGAATTCAGGACCGGCAGGTTCCTGCGAGGAAGAAGGATAAATACGGCAATTTTCGGGAACCTTGGATGACGAAAGATATTGTAGGCCTCGTCAAAAAGAAAAAGGAGGCATTTGTCAGGGCTAAAAGGCTGGGAACAGACGAAGCCTGCGTGGAATATAAGAAGAGTAGGAAGGAACTTAAGCAAGGAGTCAGGAGGGCTAGAAGGGGTACGAAAAGTCATTGGCAAATAGGGTTAAGGAAAGTCCCAAGGCTTTTTACACGTACATAAAAAGCAAGAGGGTAACCAGAGAAAGGGTTGGCCCACTGAAGGATAGGCAAGGGAATCTATGTGTGGAGCCAGAGGAAATGGGCGAGGTACTAAATGAATACTTTGCATCAGTATTCACCAAAGAGAAGAAATTGGTAGATGTTGAGTCTGGAGAAGGGTGTGTAGATAGCCTGGGTCACATTGAGATCCAAAAAGACGAGGTGTTGGGTGTCTTAAAAAATATTAAGGTAGATAAGTCCCCAGGGCCTGATGGGATCTACCCCAGAATACTGAAGGAGGCTGGAGAGGAAATTGCTGAGGCCTTGACAGAAATCTTTGGATCCTCGCTGTCTTCAGGGGATGTCCCGGAGGACTGGAGAATAGCCAATGTTGTTCCTCTGTTTAAGAAGGGTAGCAAGGATAATCCCGGGAACTACAGGCCGGTGAGCCTTACTTCAGTGGTAGGGAAATTACTGGAGAGAATTCTTCGAGACAGGATTTACTCCCATTTGGAAGCAAATGGACGTATTAGTGAGATGCAGCACGGTTTTGTGAAGGGAAGGTCATGTCTCACTAACTTGATAGAGTTTTTCGAGGAGGTCACTAAGATGATTGATGCAGGTAGGGCAGTGGATGTTGTCTATATGGACTTCAGTAAGGCCTTTGACAAGGTCCCTCATGGTAGACTAGTACAAAAGGTGAAGTCACACGGGATGAAGGCAGAGAGTAGCAATGGAAGGATGCTTTTCTAATTGGAGGGCTGTGACCAGTGGTGTTCCACAGGGATCAGTGCTGGGACCTTTGCTCTTTGTAGTATATAGAAATGATTTGGAGGAAAATGTAACTGGTCTGATTAGTAAGTTTGTAGACGACACAAAGGTTGGTGGAATTGCGGATAGCGATGAGGACTGTCGGAGGATACAGCAGGATTTAGATTGTTTGGAGACTTGGGCGGAGAGATGGCAGATGGAGTTTAATCCGGACAAATGTGAGGTAATGCATTTTGGAAGGTCTAATGCAGGTAGGGAATATACAGTGAATGGTAGAACCCTCAAGAGTATTGAAAGTCAAAGAGATCTAGGAGTACAGGTCCACAGGTCATTGAAAGGGGCAACACAGGTGGAGAAGGTAGTCAAGAAGGCATACGGCATGCTTGCCTTCATTGGCCGGGGCATTGAGTATAAGAATTGGCAAGTCATGTTGCAGCTGTATAGAACCTTAGTTAGGCCACACTTGGAGTATAGTGTTCAATTCTGGTCGCCACACTACCAGAAGGATGTGGAGGCTTTATAGAGGGTGCAGAAGAGATTTACCAGAATGTTGCCTGGTATGGAGGGCATTAGCTATGAGGAGCGGTTGAATAAACTCGGTTTGTTCTCACTGGAACGAAGGAGGTTGAGGGGAGACCTGATCGAGGTCTACAAAATTATGAGGGGCATAGACAGAGTTGATAGTCAGAGGTTTTTGCCCAGGGTAGAGGGGTCAATTACTAGGGGGCATAGGTTTAAGGTGAGAGGGGCAAGGTTTAGAGTAGATGTACGAGGCAAGCTTTTTACGCACAGGGTAGTGGGTGCCTGGAACCCGCTACCGGAGGAGGTGGTGGAAGCAGGGACGATAGTGACATTTAAGGGGCATCTTGACAAATACATGAATAGGATGGGAATCGAGGGATACGGACCCAGGAAGTGTAGAAGATTGTAGTTTAGTCGGGCAGCATGGTCGGCACGGGCTTGGAGGGCCGAAGGGCCTGTTCCTGTGCTGTACATTTCTTTGTTCTTTGTTCTTTGTCTGGCCAAGGTCAGTTAGCAATCGATCAATGCTCTCGATGCCCTCAGCCATGACCCTTTGTGAATGGGCCAAGTGCTGAAGCACCACAACAATGTCCATTTGGGCCAGGTACATGGTTGTCTGTGACTGGGTTCCCCTGGCCTGAGCCTCAGCCATCGACTGCACAGTGTGCCCCAAACCTTGGATGCCTTGACCCATGGCTCTGACTTCTTGCCCCAATGCTTCCACCAGGGACACCACCCATCCAGTGTTGGTCTGGGTACCATGCATTGTTGGCATGATGTCCTGCATCTGAAGGTGGTCGGACACCTACAGCTCTACCTGCAGGCACTGGAAAGACACTGACCCCTTCCCCCCCACCTCCTGTAAATCCTGGCTCTGTGTCTGCATCTGCACCAGTGATGCGAACAGAATTTAGAGAAGTGCGATACAGGTCCAGACTACAGCTGTTTCCTGGTATCAGGCAGCCCGCTGGCCACCCGCTCCCTCGACTGTCTCTGCATTCATCTGATCAGCTGCAGCATGTGTGACGAGTTCACCAGAAGGTGACCCAAGAGCTTCTTCGCTAAAATGTCCCACTGAGGTGCTAGCCGCTGCGATGGTGGAGGGTGCAGGTGACAGCAGTGACGAGAAGCCGGTGTCTTCTCCAGATAGGTGCTCCGGGGTGTGCAGGGGATCTGGCTGGGGTGAGGTCGCACGGACAGCCCGGCCTAGTCTGATCGTGATTCTGCAAGACAAAAGACAAGAGACTTGGTGAGATTTGGGAAGGCATGGTCTGTGAGTGGGGGTTGACTTACTTGCTGTAGAGACATCATTTTTCTTTGGGAGCTCACTTGATTGCTGTATTTCACCTCCGCTTCGGAGACTGCCATCTCTTCTACTTCTCCCGCTAGCTCCATCGCCCTCTGCTCCGCAGGGGCCTGCACTCGCGAATCAGACGCCGGCAGGAATGGGAATTGTTCTAGATTCACATGGGCAGAGTACTCGCCAATTAGTGTATCCTGACTCGCTCACCGAATAACGCCCCAACAGGAACGGGAACCTCACACAATTCAGTCCTGGCGGCAACATATTGGGCTGGATTCTCCGATTTTCAGGCCATGTCCAGAGACTCGGCCAGGTGCAAGCACCGATCCTCTGAAGAGTGAGGGACTAGCAGCCGCGCCACGTAAAACACCCTGCCTCCTCCTCCTCCTTATGAGTGCCCGATGACCCCTGCCTGACTCCCTGAGGAGAAGGGGCTCCTGCAGGTCAGGGTGCCCCGCCTCCTTCTCGCATAGCCATTAAAGGATCCCGCCAATGCCTATAGCAATGGAATGCAAGTCCGAGCGCAAATTCGGCAGAATCTGCTGGACCAAGGTCTCCAAGGCAACCGCTACCCTTCCCAATGAGACCTTGAGGTGCTTGCATATTGGAGTCATGACATGAGACAGAACATGAATGGACTCCTTCATCCTTTAGCCTATTGATTGTCTCTGGCAACTAGACCTGATTTTCTACAGCTTGTCATTGTGTCTCCAGCAGTTTAGACACTTGCAGAGACTCATCACCTGACTCCGACCCAGCAGGTGTCTGATCTCCAAGTCCTCCAAGTTACAGAGACTTGAGCTGCCTCTGCCTCTGACTGCTCTGGAGACCTGTCAGTGAGGTGTTTCCCAGAGTGTGACCTCAACCTAATCTAGATCCATGACACTGTGAGGTCTCTGCACTGGTGAATGGTGCAGGTGAACACAGTGATGGGTCTTCCTCTGATGCATCCTCATTCTCCTTTGATGTGGTCTGGGAGTTGGGTTTTATGGTAGTTCTGCTGGTCCACCTGTGCCCGTTGGAGTCTGTAAGAGAGAGGGAAGATAGAATTTGTTCTAAGCAAGCAGAGTACAACATTGCATGCCACGCACTATGATTATCAGGATGTGATCAACTTCTGGGGTGCTGATCCGTGCTAACTCACTGGGAGAGGCCAATTTAGGCCATTCCTACAGACGCGATCTTTGCCTTCGCCTGCCAGCTCGGCAGCATCCTCCTCAAGATAGAACAGCGCCTGCTATCCCTCCTCCTGTCCGGGAGTTGTAGCCGAGCTTAATCTGCATGAAGCTAAATGGAATGGAACGTGATGAGAGGAGATGGGGGAGAGGTTGGGAATCATGCACTCCTGCTATGTGTGCTGAGCACTTCCCAGTAAGGGCTGAGGATGGAGATTGCACAGCATGGTTGATGAGATGCTGGTAATGTTAAAGTGTCTGTGAGACGAACAGGGCTGATGTCTACCCCCCTCCCCCACAGTTTTGTGAGAGATCCCTGAGAAATGTGACCTTTTCAGTGCATGATGCCATTATGAGAATGTGACATTGGAGTGAGTTAAAGGTTGGCTTATCCTGATGGAAGGGATGAGATCGCACCGGCTCTTCCTGCAATGGATATTGTTTCTCAAGCAGGTGCTCGACGCATTAACCTCCCTTGCAATCACCTCACAGGCTGGTGTGGTGAGGCTGCTGACCCTCTTGGAGCCATCCATTGAGTAGAAGACATCCCAGTGCTGGTGGACCCCATGGATGAGGGCCTCAAGTGACCCTGGGAACATCTTTTTGCTTGGGTGCAGCCATATCAAGCGATATACAGATGGGCTGCAGAGAGTAATGTGTGCTTCGAGTGGCATTTCAAAATGGTGCCCAGACATTCAAACCCATTAGGTAATGGTGGGGCGGATGAATCAGTGCCCACCCCGTCAAGTGATTCTGAGAGCTACTAACTGATGTGTAATTAATGAGCTTCCGAGTATGAAGTCGGCCATGATTTCCCACACACCACTCAGTGGGAATCCTACTACGAAACTCAACTACCAATGCACTCGATCTCCAAAATGGAACATTCCACCCTGTATTTTGTAAGTACTTCAATGGATGTCAAATTCATTGGAATATCATGAATTCATGAAAGATGTTATGTAAATGCAAGTCTTTTTACCTCTTTCTCTCCCAGTACATTCCCAGTCATACATGTGCCCTCCTATGTCATGGTTTATCTCTCAGTTTAATTGGTTACCACTGACTTGGTGACACTAACAAATTTCAGGCACATGAAGGAAAATCTAGAGAGACCCTGGCCGAGATTCACCTATATCGCGGCCAAGTGTTCACGACGGCGACAAAACCAGCGCGAGCGGTTTTGACCGGAGAATCGGTGGCCCAGCATCGGAGCGGCGTGGCGGGATTCTCGCGTCCCCCCTCCTGCGATTCTCCGACCCGGCGCGGGCTCGGAAAATCCCGGCCCCTATTTCTTGTGTTGTGGGAGTTCAGAACAAGGAAGCCTAGCTCTGAAATTTGAGCCATGCAGTTCAATGTGGTCACATGTTATGAGAATGCCTAGCGTGTGCTGACATCATCATGCATGTGATCTGACCACCCTGGTCGCTTGTGTCTTTGCACGTTTCTCACAATATATAACAACAGCTGAAGTCAGGAAACACTTACACCCTTTGGGGCTAGGTTAACTGAAAACTTTGGAAGGATTGATAGACTTTTGTTCAGCAAGGTTATTAAAGAATACGGAAACAAGGTGGGAGATGGAGTTAAAAACGTATCAGCTATGATCGTATTGAATAACCGAACAGGTTTGAGGGCAAAGGGCTGACTCCTGATGCTATGTTCTCAAAAAAAATCAAAAACAAATTTAAAAGTTTCATAAACACAATCTAGATCTCATGGCACCTAGCCCCAAGATATTTTCATTTCAGCCCCCGGCCTCACAAAATGGTCTGGAGCACTGCAGTTTCTTTTTCCCTTACTAATTGCCCCCCCAGCCCTTTCTCTCCTGACGGTACTCATTACTTAATGGAATAATTCAATGGGGCCCAGTTGCTGTCTTGCACCTATTTTTCAAGTGATTACTATCCATGCATGTACCTTGATGGTGTCAGAAGGCTATTTTAAGTATTTCTTTCTCCTCTTTCCTCTCTGAAAGTTTACTATTCACTTCCAAAGTGATGAACTTCAGACTTGAATCTAATCAAGCACTAGAAGAAGCTTTACAAGGACTGAGATGAATGATTTTCAACCATCACAACATTTAAGAAGCATTTGGATGAGCACTTGAAACGCTGTAGCATACCACGGTTACAGACCAAGTACTGGAAAATGGGGTTAGAATAGATAGATGCTTGATGGCCAGCACAGACATGATGGGCCAAAGGGCCCTCTCTGTGCTCTAAGACTATGAATTATAAAGAGGCACATCAAAGTGGCAGGACCTAGTTTTATATATATTGCATGTCTCAATGTGTGGCAAGGAATTGTGGCAAGCTCAGGGAAAAATGTGGGGGTAGGAAGGGGCACAGGAGGGAAACCTATGGGTTACTCTCCAGATCCCTGGCTAATAAATTTCAGGATGACATTGGCAGAGATTGGAGAAAAGCAAGATGCTTTTGTTTACAGAGCGAATGCTGATGGTATCGTTGAGCGTCAGTGACTTTGGAATGATTGGTGCTGATTTTCAAAAATCCTTTGGAAAATGGTGCTGTCGATGGGTAAGATTTCATCCTGTGAGATTAATGAGCATGTTGAATGCTGGAAAGTGAATTTGTTGTATTCGGAGAGGAAGAGCTGAGTAATTAATGGGAGTCAGTTCTGCATGGCTCAAGTCAATAATGAGCGGGAAAGAAAGATTGGATGTAAGAGAGAGGGAAAGAGAGAGAGAAAGGAAAAGCAACATTTAACATTTGAATATTATTACATCTTTCCAAAAAAATTCTAAACCTGAGGAAATGAGCTTCTGCACTTTTAATAATTAATTTTCAGTGCAGGAGAGTTGATAGGCAGCAATTAACGATGGCCACATTGTTAAAAGGGTACTTATATTGCAAATTACTTGTCCTAAACATCTAGAAATAATTTATCTACTCTGTAATTACAGCAAATTTGTCACATTCAGTGCTAAGTAATGGTGAGGTCGATAGTGAGATGCTCTTTTTCTGAAGAAAAAGTTAGAATGGGAAGCTCAGACAGCAACCTCTGCTCCTTTCCTGAAGTTGTTGCACCATTTACCCCATAAATAACAATGAGTGCCATTGGCTTCAACATTTCACAGTAAATTCTGACCGAATAATCTCAGTTACTCCAATCCCCTAGAGTGTGATTATTTGCCTTCATGGATTCCAGACTCTTTTTCCTACATTTTCTTCTTTCCCCCTCCCCTGTTAAAAATGTGTGATGAGGGCCTGTGTGGGGATATGTTAGGATGGATTGGCAGTGTTGATCTTGTCACAATTCATGTGGTTAACCCTTTTGCGCAGTGCCTTTATGTTGAGGTACAGAAATTCCTGTATAAAATAGGAGTACTGTGTTGAGATGAGAAGGGAGCAAGTTTGTTCCTGCTGCCTTTAAATGCATGCAGCAATTTACAAGAGCAGCTGCAGACTGAGGGAGCAATTGGTAAGAACTGTTAGTGCTAACAGCTCGATTTTATGGTACATTCTGTGGATAGAAGTTTTACCAGATAATTTCTATTATGATCCTGGACCAGACCCCAACAATTGCTAGGATACCGGACAGAAACCCCAATATTTAATTTAATTTGTGAGATTGTGAGGAAAGAATACTTTGCTGAGAGGTGATTCCACACACAAGTAGTGATATGGTGTATTAAAACAAACGTTATTAATACAGTGTTAAACCTAACTTTAACATCATAAAGAAAATAACTTAGAACCAATTAAGTAATGTTTAACAATGAAATGAAACACCAAATCCTAACTGCCATCTTTTATCTCTATTCAAGCAAAAACCCATCTCAGGTCAAAATCCACTTTTAAATACAGTTAACCAACCCAGGAATAGTTGCTGTTTTGAGGGAGATCCTTCAGGAAAACAGCATGCAGATTCTTGCCAACGTTAAACTACTGTTTAACCTGCCAGCTTTTTCTGAAGCTGTTCACAGGCAAAATCTTTTAAAATAAACTGCTTTGAGAGAAACTGTTAGTATGTTCGCAGACAGATCAAAATTGAACTCCAAAACTCAACACCTAACTGCTTCAGCCTTCGGCTCCTCCCATTAACCATATCATCTTACTAAAGCTAAACACAATAGGCAGAATTCTCCGTTCCTGAGGCTAAGTGCCGGCGGCAACGAAGAATCCGCAGATGATTTACGACGGGAAAATCAGTGTGAACCACTCACTGATTCCGGTACCAGTGAGGGGGCCAGCACTGGCACTGCGTGGAACACCCACAGAATCGCTGGGTTCCGGGCTGCCTTTTGGAGGCCTGACGGGCAACACCGGTCGCTCCGGAAAACATGGCGTCAGCTCTGCTGGTCCTAACCCGCCCATCCCGACCCCACCGCCCACCACCTGGACACCCCCCACCACTCCTCCTAGCCCGAGCAGCAGCCCCCCGGCCAGCGGCATGGATCCCACGCTGGACATTGTCTGCAGCCGGACGCCAGGTTCCCGACTGCTGATTTGGAGGGGATGAACATTGCCAACCTGTATCAAACCGGCGCCTGCCCCGAATCCGGTGTTGGAAGCCATTCTCCGCCCGACCGCTGATCCCGATTTCGGCGTCGGGCTACGGAGATTCCTGCCCAAGGTCTGTAATTATCTACTCCCTAGGAAACAATCTTCATATAATCAAAATTCCATTAGCCCAACACAAGGTAAACAATATGCATGCTCGGAAGGAATTATGATCTTACTTTAATTGCACCTTTGTAGCCAAAGTGTCTGCTTGACTTCTAAACCAGGTTATATGGGTAGAGATCAGGAATAAGAAGGGGGCAGTCACAATGTTGGGGGTTTACTACAGGCCTCCCAACAGCCAGCGGGAGATAGAGGAGCAGATAGGTAGACAGATTTTGGAAATGAGTAAAAACAACAGGGTTGTGGTGATGGGAGACTTCAACTTCCCCAATATTAACTGGGACTCACTTAGTGCTAGGGGCCTGGATGGGGCAGAGTTTGTAAGGAGCATCCAGGAGGGCTTCTTAAAACAATATGTAGACAGTCCAACTAAGGAAAGGGCTGTACTGGACCTGGTATTCGGGAATGAGCCCAGCCAGGTGGTAGAAGTTTCAGTAGGGGAGCATTTCGGGAACAGTGACCACAATTCAGTAAGTTTTAAAGTGCTGGTGGACAAGGATAAGAGTGGTCCTAGAACAAAAGTGCTAAATTGGGGGAAGGCAAATTATACCAATATTAGGCGGGAACTGAAGAACCTAGATTGGGGGAGGATGTTTGAGGGTAAATCAACATCTGACATGTGAGAGGCTTTCAAATGTCAGTTGAAAGGAATTCAGGACTGGCATGTTCCTGTTCGGAAGAAGGATAAATACGGCAATTTTCGGGAACCTTGGATAACGAGAGATATTGTAGGCCTCGTCAAAAGGAAAAAGGAGGTCTTTGTCAAGGCAAGAAGGCTGGGAACAGACAAAGCCTGTGTGGAATATAAGGAAAGTAGGAAGGTACTGAAACAAGGAGTCAGGAGGGCTAGAAGAGGTCACGAAAAGTCATTGGCAAATAGGGTTAAGGAAAATCCCAAGGCTTTTTACACATACATAAAAAGCAAGAGGGTAGCCAGGGAAAGGGTTGGCCCACTGAAGGATAGGCAAGGGAATCTATGTGTGGAGCCAGAGGAAATGGGCGAGGTACTAAATGAATACTTTGCATCAGTATTCACCAAAGAGATGGAATTGGTGGATGTTGAGTCTGGAGAAGGGTGTGTAGATAGCCTGGGTCACATTGAGATCCAAAAAGACGAGGTGTTGGGCGTCTTGAAAAATATTCCAGTAGATATGTCCCCAGAGCCGGATGGGATCTACCCCAGAATACTGAAGGAGGCTAGAGAGGAAATTGCTGAGGCCTTGACAGAAATCTTTGGATCCTCACTGTCTTCAGGTGATGTCCCGGAGGACTGGAGAATAGCCAATGTTGTTCCTTTGTTTAAGAAGGGTAGCAAGGATAATCCAGGAAACTATAGGCCGGTGAGCCTTACTTCAGTGGTAGGGAAATTACTGGAGAGAATTCTTCGAGACAGGATCTACTCCCATTTGGAATCAAATGGACGTATTAGTGAGAGGCAGCATGGTTTTGTGAAGGGGAGGTCGCATCTCACTAACTTGATAGAGGTTTTTGAAGAGGTCGCAAAGATGATTGATGCAGGTAGGGCAGTGGATGTTTTCTATATGGACTTCAGTAAGGCCTTTGACAAAGTCCCTCATGGTAGACTGGTACAAACGGTGAAGCCACATTGGATCAGGGATGAGCTGGCAAGGTGGATACAGAACTGGCTAGGTCATAGAAGGCAGAGAGTAGCAATGGAAGGATGCTTTTCCAGTTGGAGGGCTGTGACTAGTGGTATTCCGCAGCGATCAGTGCTGGGACCTTTGTTGTTCATAGTATATATAAATGATTTGGAGGAAAATGTAACTGGTCTGATTAGTAAGTTTGCAGACGACACAAACGTTGGTGGAATTGCGGATAGCGATGAGGACTGTCAGAGGATACAGCAGGATTTAGATCGTTTGGAGACTTGGGCGGAGAGATGGCAGATGGAGTTTAATCCGGACAAATGTGAGGTTATGCATTTTGGAAGGTCTAATGCAGGTAGGGAATATACAGTGAATGGGAGAACCCTCAAGAGTATTGAAAGTCAGAGAGATCTAGGAGTACAGGTCCACAGGTCACTGAAAGGGGCAACACAGGTGGAGAAGGTAGTCAAGAAGGCATACGGCATGCTTGCCTTCATTGGCCGGGGCATTGAGTATAAGAATTGGCAAGTCATGTTGCAGCTGTATAGAACCTTAGTTAGGCCACACTTGGAGTATAGAGTTCAATTCTGGTCGCTACACAACCAGAAGGATGTGGAGGCTTTAGAGAGGGTGCAGAAGAGATTTACCAGGACGTTGCCTGGTATGGAGGGCATTAGCTATGAGGAGCGGTTGAATAAACTCGGTTTGTTCTCACTGGAACGACAGAGGTTGAGGGGTGACCTGATAAAGGTCTACAAAATTATGAGGGGCATAGACAGAGTGGATAGTCAGAGGCTTTTTCCCAGGGTAGAGGGGTCAATTACTAGGGGGCATAGGTTTAAGGTGCGAGGGGCAAGGTTTAGAGGAGATGTACGAGGCAAGTTTTTTACACAGAAGGTAGTGGGTGCCTGGAACTCGCTGCCGGAGGAGGTGGTGGAAGCAGGGACGATAGGGACATTTAAGGGGCATCTTGACAAATACATGAATAGGCTGAGAATAGAGGGATACGGACCCAGGAAGTGTAGAAGATTTCAGTTTAGACGGGCAGCATGGTCGGCACGGGCTTGGAGGGCCGAAGGGCCTGTTCCTGTGCTGTACTTTCTTTGTTCTTTGTTCTTTGTAAAAAAAAAAGTCACTGCAGCAGTCAACACACTCTAACCCAGGCTTTTAACATTGACTTCACAAATAAAATACAATATTCATCTGAAATTCATACGTTCATCACAAATGGAGGAACAATTGTCGGACATAAGCAGAAATAAATGAGTTCATCACTTTGAATATGACCTTATGGATGAAATGCTAGCAAGGAGAGCTGGATTCTCATGGTCTTTGAAAAATGTTTTTCAAGTGATGTGGAAAGGGGTGACAATGATTCCAAGTGACATCTCTGTGATCTTTATCACTCCCATTAGGTACAGGCCATGGAGCTCCTGGATAGACACTCATTTCTTTTTGTGAGAGGTTGCAGGATTATGTAAACTGAAAGCTAGTAGGTGCAGACTTAGATATTAAATAATGTGGAGTATTCACGCAGAAAGGTGGCAGAATTATCCGTACCTTGTATTGTCCTCTAATTATCTCTATGTTCCACACAAACTCAATCTCAGTTTATGCTCTCTTCTCCTGCAGATCCATCACATCAACTGGGTGCAGCTGAAGATTATGGATGAAGAAGAGGAGGGAATAAGTTTCTTCCTTGTGACTTATAATAATGAAAATGAGGACAGTAACCAGGCAACCAGACAGTGGCTTGATCCAGTTCCTACCTATTGCTTCCTGCCCCAAGTTCCTTGATATCTCACTCTACGTTCTTCACTCCTACCCACTCAGGTACTTTAACCCAGGATAGATAGTGAGGATGTGGCATTGGTTAATGAAGTATCATCAGAAAAAGGCGCAGGATTTGTTTGACAACGGCTACAGAAAAGAGGGCATCCAGGAACTTGCAAATGTTTACTAACTGTTTATAATCATTTACAGAAGTGTAATAAAATGCTCCGCAAAAACAGTTCTCCAACCTGTCTTTGGCATCCCCAATGTACAGGAGATCACCGTTAGCATCAAATATAGTACAATTATCAATTGTTTCCTCATGTGGGAGTCTGACTACTGGTTTAATATACAGATGTATGGGCCTCTCCTCCATTTGGTGCCTTGTATGAAAGGGTACCACAAAAAGAATAGTACGAAGTCTTACAACACCAGGTTAAAGTCCAACAGGTTTGTTTCAATGTCACTAGCTTTCGGAGCGCTGCTCCTTCCTCAGGTGAATGAAGAGGTCTGTTCCAGAAACACATATATAGACAAATTCAAAGATGCCAAACAATGCTTGGAATGCGAGCATTAGCAGGTGATTAAATCTTTACAGATCCAGAGATGGGGTAACCCCAGGTTAAAGAGGTGTGAATTGCATCAAGCCAGGACAGTTGGTAGGATTTCGCAGGCCAGATGGTGGGGGATGAATGTAATGCAACATGAATCCCAGGTCCCGGTTGAGGCCGCACTCATGTGTGCGGAACCTGGCTATAAGTTTCTGCTCGGCGATTCTGCGTTGTCGCGGGTCCTGAAGGCCGCCTTGGAGAACGCTTACCCGGAGATCAGAGGCTGAATGCCCTTGACTGCTGAAGTGTTCCCCGACTGGAAGGGAACATTCCTGCCTGGTGATTGTTGCGCGATGCCCGTTCATTCGTTGTCGCAGCGTCTGCATGGTCTCGCCAATGTACCACGCTTCGGGACATCCTTTCCTGCAGCGTATGAGGTAGACAACGTTGGCCGAGTCGCACGAGTATGTACCGCGTACCTGGTGGGTGGTGTTCTCACGTGTAATAGTGGTATCCATGTCGATGATCTGGCACGTCTTGCAGAGATTGCCATGACAGGGTTGTGTGGTGTCGTGGTCACTGTTCTGAAGACTGGGTAGTTTGCTGCAAACAATGGTTCGTTTGAGGTTGCGCGGTTGTTTGAAGGCAAGTAGTGGGGGTGTGGGGATGACCTTGGCAAGATGTTCATCGTCATCAATGACGTGTTGAAGGCTGTGAAGAAGATGACGTAGTTTCTCCGCTCCGGGGAAGTACTGGACGACGAAGGGTATTCTGTCGGTTGTGTCCCATGTTTGTCTTCTGAGGAGGTCGGTCTGGTTTTTCGCTGTGGCGCGTTGGAACTGTCGATCGATGAGTCGAGTGCCATATCCCGTTCGTACGAGGGCATCTTTCAACGTCTGTAGATGTCTGTTACGCTCCTCCTCGTCTGAGCAGATCCTGTGTATACGGAGCGCTTGTCCATAGGGGATGGCTTCTTTAATGTGTTTAGGGTGGAAGCTGGAGAAGTGGAGCATCATGAGGTTATCCGTAGGTTTGCGGTAAAGCGAAGTGCTGAGGTGACCGTCCTTGATGGAGACGAGTGTGTCCAAGAATGCAACTGATTTTGGAGAGTAGCCCATGGTGAGTCTGATGGTTGGATGGAACTTATTAATGTCATCGTGTAGTCGTTTCAGTGATTCTTCGCCGTGGGTCCAATGGAAAAAAATGTCATTGATGTATCTGGTGTATAACATCGGTTGAAGGTCCTGAGCGGTGAGTAGGTCCTGTTCAAACTTGTGCATGAAGATGTTGGCGTATTGGGGTGCGAATTTGGTCCCCATGGCTGTTCCGTGCGTCTGGATGAAGAACTTGTTGTCGAAGGTGAAGACGTTGTGATCCAGAATGAAGCGGATGAGTTGCAGAATTGCGTCTGTAGATTGGCAGTTGTCGGTGTTGAGTACTGAGGCTGTTGCAGCAATGCCGTCGTCATGGGGGATGCTGGTGTAGAGTGCCGAGACGTCCATTGTGACGAGAAATGTTCCTGGTTCAACTGGTCCATGGGTGCTGAGTTTCTGTAGGAAGTCCGTCGTGTCGCGACAGAAGCTGGGTGTACCTTGTACGATGGGTTTCAAGATGCCCTCGATGTAGCCAGAGAGGTTCTCACACAGAGTCCCATTGCCTGAAACGATAGGGCGGCCTGGTGTGTTGGCCTTATGTATTTTCGGGAGGCAGTAGAGATCTCCAATGCGGGGAGTACGTGGGATGAGAGCACGTAGGGTGCTCTGAAGATCTGGATCCAAGGCCTTGATCAGTCTGTTAAGTTGGCGGATGTGTTCCTTGGTCGGATCTGCGGGTAACTGTCTGTAGTGTTCTTGGTTGTTCAGTTGTCGGTATACTTCTTTGCAGTAGTCCGTTCTGTTCAGTACGACAGTGGCCCCTCCTTTGTCTGCTGGTTTGATGACGATGCTGCGGTTGGTCTTGAGAGCACGGATGGCATTGCGTTGTGCTTGAGTGACGTTCGGGGCTGTCTTGTGAATGCGACTGATGAATCTGGCATAGACGCGACTCCTGACGGCTTGAGCATACATGTCGAGTCTAAGGCAGCGGCTTTCCGGAGGGGTCCAATTCGACTCTTTCCTCTTCGGTTGCCGCACCGCAGATCTCTCGGTCTGCTGTTCCGGTTCATTGGTAGTCTGCTTGGGTTCGCTGTTGGCCTCTTGGGGTCTGTGGAAGAATTCCCGGAGCCTCATTCGCCTGATGAATTCCTCAGTGTCTGCCGCGAGACTGATGGGGTCCATTTTAGTGGTGGTGCAGAAATTGAGCCCTCTGCTGAGGACTTCGATTTCATCTGGTTGAAGGGTGTAGTCTGACAAGTTGACAATAGATTTCCCTGTATTGTTTTCTACTGCGACACCGGGGGTGGCTTGGTTGCTGCCGGTGGTGATGCCAAGTTTCTCAAGCTTTCTGTTCTTGGTATGCATATAGGTGGCATAGTATTGTTGTGCTAGCCGTCAGGAGGCACGTCAATGCCAGATTCATCAGTCGCATTCACAAGACAGCCCCGAACGTCACCCAAGCACAACGCAATGCCATCCACGCCCTCAAGACCAACCACAGCATCGTCATCAAACCAGCAGACAAAGGGGGGGCCACTGTCGTACTGAACAGAACGGACTACTGCAAAGAAGTATACCGACAACTGAACAACCAAGAACACTACAGACAGTTACCCGCAGATCCGACCAAGGAACACATCCGCCAACTTAACAGACTGATCAAGACCTTGGATCCAGATCTTCAGAGCACCCTACGTGCTCTCATCCCACGTACTCCCCACATTGGAGATCTCTACTGCCTCCCGAAAATACACAAGGCCAGCACACCAGTCCGCCCTATCGTTTCAGGCAATGGGACCCTGTGTGAGAACCTCTCTGGCTACATCGAGGGCATCTTGAAACCCATCGTACAAGGTACACCCAGCTTCTGTCGCGACACGACGGACTTCCTACAGAAACTCAGCACCCATGGACCAGTTGAACCAGGAACATTCCTCGTCACAATGGACGTCTCGGCACTCTACACCAGCATCCCCCATGACGACGGCATTGCTGCAACAGCCTCAGTACTCAACACCGACAACTGCCAATCTCCAGACGCAATTCTGCAACTCATCCGCTTCATTCTGTATCACAATGTCTTCACCTTCGACAACAAGTTCTTCATCCAGACGCACGGAACAGCCATGGGGACCAAATTCGCACCCCAATACGCCAACATCTTCATGCACAAGTTTGAACAGGACCTACTCACCGCTCAGGACCTTCAACCGATGTTATACACCAGATACATCAATGACATTTTTTTCCATTGGACCCACGGCGAAGAATCACTGAAACGACTACACGATGACATTAATAAGTTCCATCCAACCATCAGACTCACCATGGGCTACTCTCCAAAATCAGTTGCATTCTTGGACACACTCGTCTCCATCAAGGACGGTCACCTCAGCACTTCGCTTTACCGCAAACCTACGGATAACCTCATGATGCTCCACTTCTCCAGCTTCCACCCTAAACACATTAAAGAAGCCATCCCCTATGGACAAGCGCTCCGTATACACAGGATCTGCTCAGACGAGGAGGAGCGTAACAGACATCTACAGACGTTGAAAGATGCCCTCGTACGAACGGGATATGGCACTCGACTCATCGATCGACAGTTCCAACGCGCCACAGCGAAAAACCAGACCGACCTCCTCAGAAGACAAACATGGGACACAACCGACAGAATACCCTTCGTCGTCCAGTACTTCCCCGGAGCGGAGAAACTACGTCATCTTCTTCACAGCCTTCAACACGTCATTGATGACGATGAACATCTTGCCAAGGTCATCCCCACACCCCCACTACTTGCCTTCAAACAACCGCGCAACCTCAAACGAACCATTGTTTGCAGCAAACTACCCAGTCTTCAGAACAGTGACCACGACACCACACAACCCTGTCATGGCAATCTCTGCAAGACGTGCCAGATCATCGACATGGATACCACTATTACACGTGAGAACACCACCCACCAGGTACGCGGTACATACTCGTGCGACTCGGCCAACGTTGTCTACCTCATACGCTGCAGGAAAGGATGTCCCGAAGCGTGGTACATTGGCGAGACCATGCAGACGCTGCGACAACGAATGAACGGGCATCGCGCAACAATCACCAGGCAGGAATGTTCCCTTCCAGTCGGGGAACACTTCAGCAGTCAAGGGCATTCAGCCTCTGATCTCCGGGTAAGCGTTCTCCAAGGCGGCCTTCAGGACCCGCGACAACGCAGAATCGCCGAGCAGAAACTTATAGCCAGGTTCCGCACACATGAGTGCGGCCTCAACCGGGACCTGGGATTCATGTTGCATTACATTCATCCCCCACCATCTGGCCTGCGAAATCCTACCAACTGTCCTGGCTTGATGCAATTCACACCTCTTTAACCTGGGGTTACCCCATCTCTGGATCTGTAAAGATTTAATCACCTGCTAATGCTCGCATTCCAAGCATTGTTTGGCATCTTTGAATTTGTCTATATATGTGTTTCTGGAACAGACCTCTTCATTCACCTGAGGAAGGAGCAGCGCTCCGAAAGCTAGTGACATTGAAACAAACCTGTTGGACTTTAACCTGGTGTTGTAAGACTTCGTACTGTGCTCACCCCAGTCCAACGCCGGCATCTCCACATCACAAAAAGAATAGCTCGACATGGGATGATAGATGAGTGAACAAGGGGATTTCATGGTCAATAATTCCTAAGGAAAGCAGACATGAAAATGAAATGAAAATGAAAATCGCTTATTGTCACAAGTAGGCTTCAAATGAAGTTACTGTGAAAAGCCCCTAGTCGCCACATTCCGGCGCCTGTTCGGGGAGGCTGGTACGGGAATCCAACCGTACTGCTGGCCTGCCTTGGTCTGCTTTAAAAGCCAGCGATTTAGCCCAGTGTGCTAAACCAGCCCCTAGAAGGGGATATTGTGCTTGATAATGGGATCATGGGATAGACTTTCAAAACGGTGAGGGTGTAATATGACAATGAAAAGGGAGGATAGGATGGGCCTCTTTTTCTATCATGGAAGGATATGAGAGTGTGTGAAAGGAAGTGAAGGAAATTAGATCAATGAGATCAAGCAAGAACGCCCTTGATTCTGTGCTTCCCAAATTCAGAATGATCTTTCGGATGGTATTGTGGAGAAACAAAACTAAAATCCGCATAGAAGATCCATTGGATTGCCCAAGCATTTTGCTGAGGATTATGAAATGATACAGCACAGAATGAGGTTATCCAGCCTATCAGGTCAATGCTGGCTCTTTGGTAAAACTAACCAATTAATTCCACCCCTCTGCTGGCCATTCAGCCTCCATACACCGAGTCATACCCTGACGACGTACAGACCGGTGATACCGATGACCGGGAAGCCTTCCGCGTTGCGGTAATAGACAGAAATCGGATGTCCCCAAGTAGGACCCACCAGCCGATGCCAGTGAACAGTGTCAATCCGGGTGATGAATGGTGTGCCACCCTAACGGTCAACCGATCACCAATCACATTCCATTTAGACACTGGTGCCTCCGCCAATCTCACTGCATGGTCAGCCTTCTACGCCTTGAAGGTCAAACCACCGATTCGGCCATCCCGCGGTCAGTTGGTCGATTACAACGGTAATGTTATCCCGGCCATGGGATCTTGCCAGCTCGAGGTTACACACAATTCATACACAGCCACACTGTCTTTTGAGATAGTTGGATCCTCGAAGGACTCCCTGCTAGATGCACAGGCGTGCAAGATTCTCCACCTCGTTCAGCGGGTACACACTCTGTCTCCAGAAGGCATGTCCGATTTCCCGGATGCAGACTTTAGGGCACAGCTCCACTCGCTCCTCGCCCACAACCAGGAGGCTTTCGAGGGCATGGGCACACTGCCCTACACTTACAGAATACGGCTCAAACCGGACGCCACCGCGGTCATTCACGCACCTCGTAGAGTTCCAGCACCACTCAAAGACCGCCTCAAGCAGCAGCTGCAGGATCTCCAGGACCAAGGAGTGCTTTCCCGGGTCACGGAGCCCACACCATGGGTCAGCTCCACGGTGTGCGTAAAAAAGCCCTCTGGCGAACTCCGGATCTGCATCGACCCGAAAGACCTGAACAATAACATCATGAGGGAACACTACCCCATACCCAAACGGGAAGAAATCACGAGCGAAATGGCCCGGGCTAAAATTTTTACCAAGCTTGATGCCTCAAAGGGTTTTTGGCAGATTCAGCTGGATCAGTCGAGCAGGAAGCTGTGTACTTTCAACACTCCCTTTGGCAGGTACTGCTACAATAGGATGCCGTTTGGCATCATCTCGGCATCCGAGGTGTTTCATCGAATCATGGAACAGATGATGGAGGGCATCGAAGGGGTGCGCGTCTATGTTGACGACGTCATCATCTGGTCCACCACACCACAGGAGCACATCAGTCGTCTCCATTGCATCTTTGCTCGAATACGAGAACACGGCCTGCGCCTCAACCGAGCCAAGTGCTCTTTCGGCCAAACTGAGCGAAAGTTTCTGGGGGACCACATATCCCGGTCAGGGGTGCGTCCGGATGCAGACAAAGTGACAGCTATTACAGCCATGCTGCAGCCGGCAGACAAGAAGGCAGTGCTACGCTTTCTCGGGATGGTCAACTTCCTGGGGAAGTTTATTCCCAACCTTGCCTCCCACACAACGGCTCTTCGCCACCTGGTGAAGAAGACTACGGAGTTCCAGTGGCTGCCCGCACACCAGAAGGAATGGGAGGAGCTCAAGATCAAGCTCACCACCGCCCCGGTATTGGCGTTCTTCGACACTACTCGAGATACAAAGATCTCGACTGATGCCAGCCAGTCCGGCATTGGGGCGGTACTCCTGCAACGGGACAACACTGCATCATGGGCCCTTGTCGCCTATGCTTCGCGGGCCATGACCCCCACAGAACAGCGTTATGCGCAGATTGAGAAGGAGTGCCTGGGTTTATTAACCGGCATAGATAAATTCCACGACTATGTGTATGGTCTCCCTCAGTTCACTGTGGAAACCGACCATCGCCCCCTGGTCGGCATCATACAAAAGGACCTCAATGAGATGACCCCTCGCCTCCAGCGCATTCTGCTCAAGCTCCGGAGGTACGACTTCCAACTGGTCTACACCCCGGGAAAGGACCTCATCATCGCTGATGCCCTGTCCAGATCAGTGAGCACACCGTCCGAATCGGGGGGGTTCGTCTGTCAGGTCGACGCACATGTAGCCTTCACATCGGCCAATCTGCCAGCTACTGATGCAAGTCTGGCCCATATTCGCCATGAGACTGCGGCTGACCCCCTTTTACAATGTGTGATGCGCCACATGACGGAAGGGTGGCTCAAGGGGCAGTGCCCACATTTCTACAATGTCCTGGACGACTTGGCCGTCATTGACGGTGTCCTCCTAAAGTTGGACCGGATTGTGATTCCACACAGCATGCACAGGCTGGTCCTCGAACAATTGCACGAAGGCCATCTCGGGGTTGGAAAGTGCAGGCGGAGGGCCCGAGAAGCTGTGTACTGGCCGGGCATCAGCAGCGACGTCGCCAACATGGTGCTCAACTGCCCCACCTGCCAAAGGTTTCAGCCGGCGCAACCCCCTGAGACGCTTCAGCCCCATGAGTTGGTAACGTCCCTCTGGGCAAAGGTGTGTGTGGACCTTTTTCATGGGGTTCCTCAGCAGGAACTAGATCATCATAATTGACTATTTTTCCAATTATCCGGAGGTCATACGCCTGCACGACTTGACATCATCAGCTGTAATCAGAGCATGTAAAAAAACCTTCGCTCGTCATGGCATTCCGCTTACCGTCTTGTCGGACAATGGGCCCTGTTTTGCAAGCCAAGAATGGTCTTCTTTTGCCGCTTCATATGGCTTCACACACGTGACGTCCAGCCCTCTGCATCCCCAGTCAAATGGCAAGGTGGAAAATGGCGTCCATATCGTGAAGCGGCTCCTCTGCAAGGCTGCTGATGCCAGATCTGACTTCTGTTTAGCCCTGCTTGCTTATCGCTCGGCCCCACTGTCCACTGGCCTCTCACCAGCCCAGCTGTTGATGGGTCGCGCCCCCAGGACCACTGTGCCGTCCATTCATGTTCCTAAACCCGACCATGTTCCAGTACTGCAAAGGATGCAACAGCAGCGTGCTCAGCAGAAGGTGGCACACGACAACTGATCTTCCTGCCCTGGCACCTGGAGACAACGTCCGCATCCACCTACCAGAGGGTGGCTGGTCGACAACTGCCGAAGTTCTCAATGTGTGGCTCCCCGCTCGTTCCTGGTTTGAATGCCTGATGGCTCCATTCGCCGGCGTAATCGGCGGGCCCTTCAGCTGCTTCCGCGCTCGCTACGTGATCATGCACCGGTGCCACGCCCTCCTGTTGTCCCTGATGTCGACTTCGTGGAGCTTCCTGCCACTCTGCCTATTCCCCTATCGCCCGTGGCCAGGCCCATTCCTCAGCCGGTGGATCCTGACCCACCCTTGAGGCGGTCAACCCGAATTCGTCGCCTGCCTACCAGGCTGGGCTCATGAGCCTGTTCGCACATTGGACTCACTAAAGTGTTATGCCACAATGTTAACGTGTTTCTCTCTTTTTGTCGTTCCAGGAGTTCTCTTTCGATATTCGATGATTGCACTTGTTTTGTTTATGGTACAACCTCGTTGCTATGTTGCACCTGACACCTTCCTATGTGTATAGTTTAGCCTCATGTACATGTTGTAAATATTGCACACACATATTCAACTGCACTCAGTACACACCAATATTTATTACCATATAGGCACATATTCTTGTGAAAAGGGGGGATGTCACGATATCCATATTAACATATCATGGTGCAATCACACACACACACTGATGGACAGATCAACGGACCAATCAACACACACACAACATCACAGCCAATCACCAGTGAGAGCACACACACTATAAAACAGGGAACACCACAGTTCTCACGCATTCCACCAGGAGACAGCTCAGAGCACAGAGCTCACAGCATGCCACTCAGACATAGACCATGTGCTGAGTGCCTCACTAAGATAGTGCTAGGGCTGGGTCCACAGGTTAGCTGGTGAAGTACGAAACACAGCCAGAAGTTAACAGTTATTATCCAGAATAATAAAACAGAGTTGTACCATCAACAACCATGTTGGTTGGTTTTTATATCGGAACACCCAACACGACAGTGCCCTCTGCTCGGGCACTGTGAGGGGGTGCAGTACAGGTGACCCACCTCCAGTTCTTGCACGTTCCCTGTGGTTGTGGGCGGTCTTCTCCTCGGGGGGGGGGGGGGGGGGGGCAGCAAAGCATCAGAGTTAGTCGGTACACAGCATCCCGCACAGGTGCCGCCTATATGATGGCATGGGAGCACTGGGCACCCGGCCACGCCGGCTCTCAGGGGTGTGCAGCCCATGAGGGTCAAGTGGGGGGTGGGGGGCCTGGCAACACTCCGGGGGGGGGGGGGGGGGGTTTGGTCACATGTGTGACTGGTAGTGGTTGGGTGATGCCAGGGGCACATCTCGGTGGACTCACCCTGGCTGCCCTCGTCAGGTCGTGCACCTTCTTGCGGCACTGCTTGGCCGTCCATGGGGTGTGCCCCACCGTGCTTACCGCCACGCCCACCTCACGCCAATTCCTCCGCCCTGTGCTGGCAGGGTGCCGGTGGCCACGTCAATGGTACAGGATCGCCCTCCTATCGCGTCCAGCAGCGTCTCTAGGTTGAGGTCACGGAACCTCGGGGAGGCACAGCGGTGGGCGGCCATCTCGGCGGTCTCGTGAGTTCGCGGCGCGCGCGCACATTTTAAGCGACACGGCGCCACGTCATCGCGGTGTCACGCGAATGACGATGGTATGACGCCACGCCCCCCGCGCTTCACGACGCGCCCGTGCTGGCCCCTTTTGTGGACCAGAATAAGTCGTCGGATCGGGCCCCCGACGCCGTCGTAAAACTCTGCCACAGGATGGGAGAAACCCGCCCTTTGAGTTTGAAGTGTCTGTTGCTAAAATTGAGACGATTTCACACCAAGAGGGGAAAAAAAACTTTAAAACCACACGATGGTAGGTCACAGAGTGGAAAACATCGCAGTCTGCCCTTTGAAGTAAGATTACATGGTTTTCTTCACATGTTTTAAGGTTATTAACATGCTGTTTTATTGTAAGTGAGTCTCGGTCGTGGGTGAGTGAGCAATAAGACACAGGGCAAAACAAAAGTATGTAAAATCACCTGATGCCATTGCAGTTGAGCAAAGAAGCAAAACTAAGGCTGGCACTGTCATTGGTAGTGCTGATTATCGATGTACCAAAGTTTTTGGCTGGTATTCTCTGTAGTCCCTGGCTCTGCGACTGCATCTCCACAATCGATGGGACTGTCCGGGCCGGAAGCCCGAAACCCCTCTGAATGGCAGCTAGTCCCTGGGGCTGGCCTGCCCTCTGACCGTCCGCTTCCTCGGGGGTTCCTACCTCCACCTGATGTACCGGACCAGCTGTGTGGGGAGCACCAGAGGGTGTCCCAGGAGCCTCTTCAGTAAAGTGCCCAACTGAGGTGAGTGTCTCTGGGATGGTGGAGGGTGTTGTAGACAGCTGTAACGGGAAATCTGCATTATTCCGGACGTGAGCTTCGGGGTGTCTTGGGTTGCAGGCATAATATGGCTCCCGTCTGTGTCGCTGGCCTCGCCGCAGTTCGGGACATGGTGGGGGGGGGCTCAGGTTGTGGCACTGGCTCGGGGTGGGGGATACCAGATAGACCCGCCCATCTCCAGCAAGTCCTGCAAGACACGAGACACGACGCATGATTAAACCGGGCAGCGGGAAGTGGGGTGTGCGAGGGTGAGGGTTGTGTGGGGGTGAGGGCATAGAATCATAGAATTTACAGTTAGAAGGAGACCATTCAGCCCATCAAGTCTGCACCGGCCCTTGGAAATAGTATCATACTTAAGCCAACGCATCCACCCTATCCCCGTAACCCAGTAACCCCACTTATCCTTTTGGACACTAAGGGGCAATTTGTCATGGCCAATCCACCTAACCTGCACATCTTTGGACTGTGGGAGGAAACCAGAGTACTCGGAGGAAACCCATACAGACACTGGGAGAACGTGCAGACTCTGCACAGACAGTGACCCAAGCCGGGAATCGAACCTGGGACCCTGGAGCTGTGAAGCAATAGTGCTAACCACTGTGCTACCGTGCCACAGCTGTGCCTCCCTGCCTTTCTTTCTTTTTCCTTTCTAAACTTTCCATTTTCCCTGACTACTGGCTGTTGCTGGCCTCGGACAGATTTTGGAACACGCTGACAAATTGCCCACATCCAGTAAGGAAGCCTTCTTCCGACCCTCAGATGGCATATTTGACCTTCTCCAGGTGGCGAATTTCCGATAGGTCTGCGAGCCAGTCTGCAGCCGTGAGTGGTGCTGCTGATCGTCAACCAAGCAGGATTCTGGTGTTCAAGTGGGGAAATGAAAGCTAGGGCATTGGCTCACTTTCCCATGTGTAGTGTAATGTTATGTACATATGTAGATAACTAAAGGGTTAATTATAACATCTAACTGTAACACTACCACTAGAGCGCACCACTCGATCCCACTATAAGTATCAGCTCCCACAGGATCTTGGTCTCTTTCCACCCAGGAATGACTAGACAGCAGTAGTTTATGAGAGATAGATCACAGCATAGTTAGCACGTGTTGTTTTGAATCAGTTAATACATTAATACTTGATTACTAGTGATAGTTCTGTAGAGTGTCAAACTCAATTATAATTAATCGTTACTTATAGTTTGCTTTAAGTTGAAGATTCGTGGTTTCTTCAGAATCACACCATCAGACCATCTGGACATACAGCAACTAGTAACGATACATATTACTGAACCCAGTAATATAACATGGTACCTGGTTTTGGCTATTGAAACTGCCTAGTATAGTCTAGTAAGAAAGAAAAAAGTAAAAAACTTAGTAGCTATTCGGGAACTGAAGCTTCATCTTCCTGCAAAAACTTCAATGATTCCCGGCTCGATGGACAGAACACAAGCTCCTCAACACCTGAGGATCACCAGTAACTTAAATGTAAACTGGCGTTTGTTCAAATGACAATTTCAGCTTTACTTAAAAGCTTCTGATTTAACTAATGCGACAGATGCTCGTAAAATTGCTCTGTTATTAACTATGGCTGGTCCACATGCAATTGAGATCTACAAATCTTTTCAGTACACAGCAGGTCAAGACAAAACAATGTTAAGTGACGATTAAGGGCAGGGAATCTAATGTATGGGTAGTTAGGGTTTAGATCTGGGGGGAGTTGGGTGTGTTAGAACATATAGAACAATACAGCGCAGTACAGACCCTTCGGCCCACGATGTTGCACCGAAACAAAAGCCATCTAACCTACACTATGCCATTATCATCCATATGTTTATCCAATAAACTTTTAAATGCCCTCAATGTTGGTGAGTTCACTACTGTAGCAGGTAGGGCATTCCACGGCCTCACTACTCTTTGCGTAAAGAACCTACCTCTGACCTCTGTCCTATATCTATTACCCCTCAGTTTAAAGTTATGTCCCCTCGTGCCAGCCATATCCATCCGCGGGAAAAGGCTCTCACTGTCCACCCTATCCAACCCCCTGATCATTTTGTATGCCTCTATTAAGTCTCCTCTTAACCTTCTTCTCTCCAACGAAAACAACCTCAAGTCCGTCAGCCTTTCCTCATAAGATTTTCCCTCCATACCAGGCAACATCCTGGTAAATCTCCTCTGCACCCGCTCCAAAGCCTCCACGTCCTTCCTATAATGCGGTGAGCAGAACTGTACGCAATACTCCAAATGCGGCCGGACCAGAGTTCTGTACAGCTGCAACATGACCTCCCGACTCCGGAACTCAATCCCTCTACCAATAAAGGCCAACACTCCATAGGCCTTCTTCACAACCCTATCAACCTGGGTGGCAACTTTCAGGGATCTATGTACATGGACACCTAGATCCCTCTGCTCAGCCACACTTTCAAGAACTTTACCATTAGCCAAATATTCCGCATTCCTGTTATTCCTTCCAAAGTGAATCACCTCACACTTCTCTACATTAAACTCCATTTGCCACCTCTCAGCCCAGCTCTGCAGCTTATCTATATCCCTCTGTAACCTGCTACATCCTTCCACACTATCGACAACACCACCGACTTTAGTATCGTCTGCAAATTTACTCACCCACCCTTCTGCGCCTTCCTCTAGGTCATTGATAAAAATGACAAACAGCAACGGCCCCAGAACAGATCCTTGTGGTACTCCACTTGTGACTGTACTCCATTCTGAACATTTCCCATCATATTGTGGGGTTTTTGTGTGTGTTGGATCTCTGTTGTTTAAGAGGTTGAAATGTTAAAATTATAAATGCCTCAATAAAATATTTTCTTAATAAAAGACAAAACAAAGTTTGATGTAATTCTTGAAAAATTTGATAGCCACTGTAAATTCAAACCAATGAAATGTTTGAGTGCTACATATTAAGAAGAGATTACAGAAAAAAGATGAATCCTTTAACAGCTTTGTAACAGATCTAAGACTGCTAGTACAACCCTGTAACTTTTCTGTACTTAATGATTCGATGATTCGTGACCAAAAGGTGTCTGGCATTAATGATGAACACCTAAGAGAAAGATTACTAAGGCAAAAAAGAATTGACTTCAGAAATTGCAATAGAAATGTGCATGGTTCATCAACAATCAAAGAATCAGTACCAACAGTATTTTCTCAGTGAAAAGGGCGTGAAAATTCACAACAAGGTAGAGTGTGTTAAGGCAGTGTCACAGATGAAGACGATGCACGTTTTGGACCGCCGCCATCTTGCGCACGCGCATTCTAACCCTGCACATGCGCACGTCATAAAAAAATGCAAGACGGACGAAAGCCGATCTGCGCATGTGCGAAGAAGCGTCATGCGTCATGACGTCAACGGAATAACGTATACAATGTCTGGAACCTCCTACTTTCAGAAAAAGTGCCCTGCCAAAGGAAAACAATGCTCACAATGTGGCAGATTAAATCATTATGCTGCACAGTGCAGATCCTCACTCGCATTTAAATCTTCCAGACCAATTTCAAGGCAGATTAATGTTTGCAGTGTTGAATCAAAAGAAGAGTTAGAGCAAAATTTTTCGACAGATTCAGATAGTTACTCCCTGGAAAATACATTCTTTGTAGAGATCATTGAAAAATATGAAAACTCCACTAAAGTAACTTCCCCTACTACCTCAATGAATTCCATTACTTCCAACACTGAATGGAACACAGTGTTAAAAGTTAATGAATGTCCAATTAATTTTAAGTTGGACATAGGCGCTTCAGCTAACTTGCTATCCAAGCTTGACCTCGCAAGGCTCAAGAAAACTCCTCAAATCCTTCCAGCTGCCTGTAAATTAAAAGACTACAATGGCAATTCAATCTCATCAATTGGATCATGCTGTTTAGTAGTTTCCAACAAGAATATTGAAACAAAAGTAAGATTTGAGATTGTCAAGTCAGATAAATCATCACTCTTAGGTGCACAAGCCTGCAAAGAGTTATACCTAATACAGCAAATATATACTGCAACTTTGTCTCACGTGTTCTACATAATGATATCCAAAGAGTCCTTGATCAATATCCTGATGTCTTCAAAGGCATGGGCACGCTACCATTTAAGTGCAAGATTTTACTTCAAACGGATGTTAAACCTGTAGTTCATCCACCGAGGAGAATTCCTGCTCCACTAAGAGAAAGGTTGAAGTTGGAATTAGAAAGGCTACTACAACAAGGTATAATTTCAAGAGTCACTGAACCGCCTGACTGGGTCAGTCTGATGGTTTGCGTGAAGAAACCGTCAGGTGATCTGCGGATATGTATCGACCCCAAAGATCTTAACAAAAATATCATGAGGGAACACTATCCATCCCAAAATGAGGAGAAATCACCAGCGAGATGGCAAATCTAACTTCACAAAGTTAGATGCATCGCAAGGTTTCTGATAAATTCAATTAGAAGACTCAAGCAGAAAGCTCTGCACCTTCAATACACCTATTGGCAGATTTTGCTACAACAGAATGTCTTTCGGAATAATCTCTGCATCTGAAATAATTCCACCGCATCATGGAACAGATGACTGAGGGAATAGATGGTGTTCGTGTCTACGTAGATGACATTATCATGTGGTCATCAACACCAGAAGAACATGTCTCGAGGCTGAGACAAGTCTTTCAACGCATATATGAGTATGGCCTTAAGCTGAATCAATCCAAATGTAGCTTTGGCACTTCTACGTTCAAGTTCTTAGGTGACCAAATTTCTGAACACGGTGTGCGACCTGACACTGACAAAATCACAGCCATTCAAGGAATGAAAGTCCCTGAGGACAAAAAAGCATTTCTTCGTTTTCTAGGCGTTGTCAACTTCTTAGGCAAATTCATACCTAATTTGTCAAACCGAACAACAGCTCTGAGAAACTTGATTAAGAAATCGACCTCATTTGAATGAACGAAGGATCATCAACAAGATTGGCTTGAATTGAAATCACGACTCACCACTGCACCCATATTAGCATTTTTCGATCCAAATAGGGAGACAAATATTTTGACTGATGCAAGTCAGGACGGAATGGGTTCCTGTTGCATATGCATGAAGAGCGATGACACCAACAGAATGTTAATATGCTCAAATAGAAAAAGAATGTCTGGGTCTTCAAACCGGCATGTTGAAGTTCCATGACTACGTCTATGGACTACCCACTTTCACTGTAGAGACGGATGACAGGCCATTGATGCATATTATTCAGAAGGATCTCAACGACATGACTCCACGACTCCAAAGAATTCCAATGAACCTCCAAAGATATGATTTCGATCTCATCTACATACCTGGAAGAGATCTGATCATAGCTGCTGCGTTATCTCGCTCCATCACTTCGCAGAGTGAACCACTTAAATTTGTACAACATATTGAATCTCAGGTCCAGCTATGCGCAGACAATCTTCCAGCATCGGATGAAAAAATCAAGTTAATTCGAGAGGAGACTAAAAAGGATGCATTGCTACAACGCGTCATTCACCACATCAATAATGGGTGGCCGAAAGGGCAATGTCCTCAGCTTCGCAATGTTCAAGCAGATTTGACAATAATAGATAGTCTACTTCTGAGACTCAACAGGATAGTCATTTGAGGTACCCTCAATAATGATGCTTAGAGATTAAACTGTAAAGAAGGCTTTATTAGACTAATAACTATGCTACAGATAGAGACGAGTGCTGACTGCTATACAGACCATGAGGCAGCCCTTTATGTATGGCTCCCAGATGGGCGGAGCCAGAGGCAGAGTCCCCAGGGTTCCAAGCCCGGTCTTAAAGGGGACATCACCTTACATGATGATAAGGCAGTAACCGTTCATCACATTCACCCCCTGTTTAAAAAGGAGTCCGGCGGGGGTGAAGTGCCATCATAGGTCCATCCGTCTCGGTGGCCGGATCGTCCTCCTCAACTCGGGCGGTGGTGCGGTGGGCACGGACGTCCCGGTTGAGGGCACATCCGGGAGCACAGCGGTCAGAGCTTCGGTCCGGGTCGGGGCAGAGGAACTAGGCAGGGCCGGGGGTAGCGGAGCCGGCGCCGGCGGGGTGTGTAAAGGGGGGGCACACGGTAGGAGCTCACCAACGGGTGGTAGGGCCGGAAGGGGGTGTGTTGTAGGGGGCGACGGGTCCTGCAGGGGAGCGGCACGGGAAGGGGCGTCTGTGGTGGAGGATCCAGCGGGCGCCAGATCCCGGAGGGAAACCGTATCTTGCCTGCCGTCGGAGTACTCCACGTAGGCGTAACTGGGGTTGGCGTGGAGCAGTCGGACCTTTTCAACTCGGGGGTCCGTTTTATGGCTCCTCACGTGCCTCCGGAGAAGAACAGGTCCCGGAGCCATCAGCCAAGGTGGAAGTGAGACCCCGGAGGTAGACTTCCTGGGGAAGAGAAACAATCGGTCGTGAGGGGTCTCATTCGTGGCCGTGCAGAGGAGTGACCTAATGGAGTGTAGGGCATCGGGTAGGACCTCCTGCCAGCGGGTGGTTGGGAGATTTCTCGACCGCAGGGCCAGAAGGACAGCCTTCCACACGGTCGCGTTCTCCCTCTCCACCTGCCCGTTTCCCCGAGGGTTATAACTGGTCGTTCTGCTCGAGGCAATGCCTTTGCTGAGCAGATACTGACGCAGTTCATCGCTCATGAACGATGTACCCCGGTCGCTGTGGATATAAGCAGGGAAACCGAACAGGGTGAAGATGCTGTGCAGTGCCTTAATCACCGTGGCTGAGGTCATGTCGGTGCAGGGAATGGCGAATGGGAAACGGGAGAACTCATCGATCACGGTGAGGAAATAGGCATAACGGTTGGTGGATGGGAGGGGTCCCTTGAAATCCACGCTCAGTCGCTCAAAGGGGCCCGAGGCCTTCACGAGCCGAACCGTGTCTGGCCGATAGAAGTGCGGTTTGCACTCCGCATAGACCTGGCAGGCCCTGACCATGGCCTTGACCTCCTTGGTTGAGTAAGGTAGGTTGCGGGACTTGATGAAATGGACGAGCCGGGTAACCCCCGGGTGGCAGAGGTCATTGTGGATGGCTTGCAGGCGGTCCTCCTGCGCGTTGGCGCATGTGCCGCGAGACAGGGCATCTGGGGACTCGTTGAGCTCCCCTGGACGATACTTGATATCGTACGAGTAGGTGGAGAGTTCGATCCTCCACCTCAAAATTTTATCGTTTTTTATTTTACCCCGTTGCGTGTTATCGAACATATAGGCGACCGACCGTTGGTCGGTGACGAGGGTAAACCTCCTACCGGCTAGGTAGTGTCTCCAGCGCCGCACAGCCTCCACAATGGCTTGTGCCTCCTTTTCGACTGCAGAGTGTCGAACCTCGGAGGCGGTGAGGGTTCGGGAGAAGAACGCTACTGGTCTGCCTCCTTGATTGAGGGTAGCAGCCAGGGCAATGTCTGATGCATCGCTCTCTACCTGGAAAGGGATGGTTTTGTCCACCGCGTGCATGGCGGCCTTGATGATGTCGGCCTTGATGCGGTTGAAGGCCAATTGAGCCTCAGCCAAGAGGGGAAAAGTGGTGGTCTTTAGGAGTGGGCGGGCTTTGTCCGCATACTTGGGGACCCACTGGGCGTAATAGGAGAAAAGCCCCAAGCACCGTTTGAGGGCCTTGAGGCTGCGGGGGAGAGGGAGTTCCTTAAGGGGGCGCATGCGGTCGGGGTCGGGACCTAGGACCCCATCTTTCACGACAAAGCCGAGGGTGGCCAGCCGGGTGGTGTGGAAAAGGCATTTGCCCTCGTTATAGGTCAGGTTAAGGGCTCGGGCGGTCTGGAGGAACTTTTTGAGGTTAGCGTCATGATCCTGCTGATCATGGCCGCAGATGGTGACATTGTCCAAGTACGGGTATGTAGCTCGCAAACCGTACTGGTCCACCATTTGGTCCATCGCCCTTTGAAAGACGGAGACCCCATTTGTGACACCAAAGGGGACCCTGAGGAAGTGGAAGAGCCAGCCGGCTGCTTCGAAGGCAGTATAGGGGCGGTCTTTTGGTCGGATGGGGAGCTGGTGGTAGGCAGATTTGAGGACGACCGTGAAAAAGACTCGGTATTGGGCGATCCGATTTACCATTTCTGCGATGCGAGGAAGGGGGTACGCATCAAGCTGCGTGAATCGGTTTATGGTCTGGCTATAATCTACGACCATCCGTTTCTTCTCCCCGGACCGGACTACCACCACTTGCGCTCTCCAAGGGCTGTTGCTAGCCTCGATGACCCCCTCTCCCAGTAAACGCTGGACCTCTGACTTGATAAAAGCCATATATTGGGCACTGTAGCGCCGGCTCCTGGTGGCGACGGGCTTACAGTCAGGAGTGAGGTTAGCGAATAGCGAGGGGGGGGTGACTTTCAGTGTCGCAAGGCAGCACACTGTGAGGGGGGGCAAGGGTCCGCCGAACTTCAGTGTCTGGCTTCGGTGGCTGCACTGGAAATCCAGTCCGAGCAGCAGGGGGGCACAGAGGTGAGGGAGGATATAAAATTTGAAACGGGTGTATTTGGCACCCTGGATCGAGAGATCCGCAATACAGTACCCCGTGATTTGTACCGAGTGGGATCCAGATGCGAGGGCTATGGTTTGGGATGCGGGATGGGTGCGTAGGGAGCAGCGCCTTACCGTTTCAGGGTGGATAAAGCTCTCCGTGCTCCCGAAGTCGAAGAGGCATGCAGTGTCGTGCCCGTTGACCTGGACCTGCATCATGGAGTTCTGCAGGTGTTTTGGCCGAGTTTGATCGAGGGTGATCGCACCCAGTCGCGGGTAGTCGGAGTCGTCAGCCGAGTCGGACTCGTAAAATGGCCGCCGCCGTCGGCTGCGCATGTCAGGTCGAGAAGATGGCCGCCGACAAGATGGCCGCTCCCATGATTCGCGCGAGGCTGATGACGCGTCAGAAGAGTGCGTGTCGGGTCGGTGCGCAGCAGCATTGTGAGGCCTGAGAGCCTGATTTTCGGGCCGGCTGATCTTTGTTTTTCTGGCCCCTGGGTCTGGCCAGGCAGACCCTCGCAAAATGCCCCTTCTTCCCGCAGTCGCTGCAGATCGCGGAGCGGGCTGGGCAGTGTGGGCGTGGATGCTGGCCCTGCCCGCAGAAGTAGCAAGGTGTGCCCCCATGGTGAGCGGGTCGCCGTGTGGCGCAGGCCTGTAATACGGGTGAGTCTGAGGAAGTCTGGGGGGGGGCTGGCAGAGTCCGCGGGGTACGTACCCAAGTTATGTCGGGCCACCTCCAGTGAGGAGGCGAGCGTTAGCGTCTCCTGGAGGTCTTTTGCCCCGTTTTCGAGCAGCCGCTGCCGGATGCAGGTCGGGCGGATTCCGGACACGAAAGCATCCCTGATGTGCAGGTTTATATGGACTTCCCCTGTCACATCCTGATGGTCACAGTCCCTGGCAAGCGCGGTGAGTTTTTCAACAAACTCGTCGAGCGATTCCCCCGAGCGCTGCCGGCAGGTAGAGAGCAGATGCCGGGCGTGCACCTCATTGACGGGTTTGACAAACCGCTTGCGGAGCAACTCAATCGCTTCCTCATAAGTCGTCGCCTTATCGAGCGTGGTGGAGATTCTGTGACTCACCCGGGCGTGGAGTAGACGCAGCTTGCGTGGCCCCAGGATGGGAGTCTCTGTGGAGTCCAGGTAGGCCTCGAAGCATCGCAGCCAGTATTTAAAAATTTCCTTTGCCTCCGGCGTTCGTGCTTCCAGATTGAGCTTCTCTGGTTTTAGGCCTGCGTCCATCCTGAATCTAGTTTAGTCTAATAAATTGAGGTACCCTCAATAATGATGCTTAGAGATTAAACTGTAAAGAAGGCTTTATTAGACTAATAACTATGCTGCAGATAGAGACGAGTGCTGACTGCTATACAGACCATGAGGCAGCCCTTTATGTATGGCTCCCAGATGGGCGGAGCCAGAGGCGGATTCCCCAGGGTTCCAAGCCCGGTCTTAAAGGGGACATCACCTTACATGATGATAAGGCAGTAACCGTTCATCACATCATTCCACTGCATCTCAGGCTTATGATACTTAGTCAGATTCATGAGGGACACCTCAGAATTGAAAAGTGTAAGCGACGGGCTAGATAAGCGGTCTACTGGACAGGCATAAACCGGGACATCACTGACATGGTTTTAGGATGTGAAACATGTCAAAAGTTCCAGCCCGCACAGTGCAAGGAGGCTTTACAGCAACATGAGTTGGAAACCTCTCCTTGGGCCAAAGTAGGCATTGACCTAGTTCATTCCAATGGTCGTGACTACCTGCTCATTATCGACTACTATTCAAACTATCCAGAGGCATTGAAGTGACCTGATCTGACCTCCAAATCTGTGATAAAAGCAAGCAAAGAAACATATTCCCACCATGGAATACCAACCACTGTCATGTCAGACAATGGACCGTGTTTCGACAGCAATGACTGGGCCGAGTTTGCAAGACTCTACAACTTTAAACACATAACATCAAGTTCACATTACCCACAGTCGAAAGGGAAAGTAGAAAAAGGAGTACACATCGTAAAACAATTCATCAATAAAGTTCTGGATTCTGCGTCAGACATCTTGCACTGCTATCCTACCGAGCAACTCTTTTATCAACAGGTCTGTCACCGGCACAGATGGTAATGAATAGGGATCTGAGAACAACGTTGCCTGCGTTACAGCTTCCAAATCCAGATCATCTGCCAGTGATACAGATAATGCAACAGTTACGTAAACGTCAAAGATTATACTATGACATGCATGCAACCACTCTGGACTCATTGGGCGGGATTCTCCGACCCCCTGCCGGGTCAGAGAATCGCTGGGGGGCGGCGTGAATCCCGCCGGCTGCCGAATTCTCCGGCGCGGGGCTTTAGCGGGGGCGGGAATCGTGCCGCGCCAATCGGCGGCCGCGGTCCCCCCGGCGATTCTCCGGCCCGCGATGGGTCGAGTGGCCGCCCGTTTTCGGCCGGTCCCGTCACCGTAAATTAGAGTAGGTACTTACCAGCAGGACCTGGCATCGCGGGCAGCCTCCGGGGTCCTCGGGGGGGACACGTGGGGGGATCTGGCCCCGGGAGGTGCCCCCCACGGTGGCCTGGCCCGCAATTGGGGCTCACCGATCCGCGGGCAGGCCTGTGCCGTGGGGACACTCTATTGCTCTGAGTCGGCTGCTGCGGTCCTCCGCAATGGCCGACGCGGAGATGATCCCCCCCTGCGCATGTGCTGGGATGACGCCAGCACACACTGGCCCTCCCGCGCATGCGCCAAGTCGTGCCAGCCGGCGGAGGCCCTTCGGCGCCGGTTGGCGTGGTGCCAAGCCCCTTCCGCGCCGGCCGGCGAGGTGCAAACCACTCCGGGGCCGGCCTAGCCCCTGAATATGCGGAGGATTCCGCACCTTCAGGGCGGCCCGACGCCGGAGTGGTTCACGCCACTCCTTCCCGCTGGAGTTGCCCGCCCCGCCGGTTCGCGGAGAATCCCGTCCATTATCTCCAGATGACACCGTTAGGATCAAGTTACCTGATGGAGGTTGGTCTGCTCCTGCCAGCATCATAAGACAAGCAGCCCAAGATCATATTTAATCGTGACAGCTGAAGGTAACATCCTACGTAGAAATCGTAGAGAGCCTCAAAAAAAATACAACCGCAGAAAATCTTTCCAGACCTACAACTCAACGAAACTATCTTTCAAGATACGCTGACCAACAATCCAAGTACCAACGACATGTAAAGAACTGTCAAGTAATCAGTATCACCACCTCATCCACCTCTGGAAAGAACCTGCTCATTCGGGTTCTGGTCAGGTGCACTCTGTGCACCAATTTGAACTGGATGAGCCTTGCGCAGGAAGAGATGGAGTTGGCCCTGCTCAGTGCTTCGCTCCAGAGTCCCCATCCCACTTCTGTCCCAGTTTGTCCTCCCATTTCCGTCTGGTCTCGTCCAGTGGTGTTTGGACCCTGTTCGTAGCTGTCCATATATTTTCCCACAGAGTCCTCCTTCCTTACTGTCCATGTTCATCAGGTCCTCTAATAGTGTAGTCTCCGGGGCCCAGAGGTATCCTACCTTTGCGGAGGAAGTGTTTTATTTGTAGGTGCCTCATTTCCTGTCCTGTCGGTAGTCCCCATTCCTCTATAAGTATGTTCAGCGCCGCTAGTCTGTTTCCTATGTAGAAGTCCCTAACTGTCAGCATTCTGTGTCCTGTCTCTATTTTTTAAAGGTTGCGTCTAGCATGGCTGGCAGGAATCTGTGGTTACCGCAGATGGGGGCCATGGGGTCATCTTAGTCAGCCCGAAGTGCTGTTTTCGTTGGCCCCACGTTTTCAGTGTGGCCGCTACCACTGGGCTCGATGTGTATTTTGTCGAGGGGGATGGGAGTGCAGCCAGGGGCAGGGCCAGGAGGGTCGTTCCCCTGCAGGAGGCCTCCTCCATCCGCACCCCCTCCGAGTTGGGCTCGTGCACCCATCCCCTCACCCTTTCCGTTGTTGCTGCCCAGTGGCAGTATTGCAGGTTTGGCAGTGCCAGGCCTCCCTTAATTTTCCTCCTTTGCAGTATTGATTTGGGGACTCTTGGATTCTTGCCCCCCACCCAATTGCTATAATTAAGCTATCTAGGTTCTGGAAGAAGGCCTTGGGGATGAAGAACGGTATGGATCTAAACGGAAGAGGAACCTCGGCAGCACACTCATTTTGATTGTCTGCACTCTCCCCGCCAGGGAGAGTGGGAGTGCATCCCACCTCTGCAGGTCATTTTTGTCTTCCTCCACCAGGCTGGTTAGGTTCCATTTGTGGATCTGTGTCCCGTCTCTGACTATTCAGATCCCCAGGTATCGGAATCTGTTTTGGGCTATTTTAAACGGGAGCCCCTCCAGCTCTGTCCCTCCCCCGCTTGAGTTCACTGGGAGTGCATTGTTTTTGCCCGGGTTGAGTTTGTAACCTGAGAAGGTTCCAAACTCTTTCAGGGTCCGCATGATTGCTCTCAGTCCTTCCTGTGGCTTTGAGACGTACAGGAGCAGGTCATCCGCATAGAGTGAAACTCTGTGCTCTCTGTCTCCCCATTGGATGCCCTTCCAGCTTTACGCTTCCCGCAAAACTATCGCCAAAGGTTTGATTGCTAGTGCAAACAGGAGCGGGCACAACGGGGTATCCCTGCCTTGTGCCTCTTTGTAGCAGGAAGTATTCAGAGCTGGTGGTATTAGTTCGGACGCTCGCCTTGGGAGCGTTGTACAGGAATCTCACTCAGGTGGCGAATCCTGCTCCTAGCCCAACCCTTGTCGTGTTATTCACCCTGGGGTAACACGGACTGCAACTGGATGCAGTTGTACTGTAAAGTAGACACCAAACTTAGACGTTAGTTCAATACGTTTTATTGAACTTCTGGAGCAGTGCACACAGCTTGCTGTGGGTTGACACTCTACTAATCTAAGTGTGCTAACTGTAACTAACTAGACCAGAATAGCTCTGAGCCACGTGTAGAAGGTGCTAACTGATATATACACCCTGACTGTCACTACAGTTGTCACCAGTGGAAAGAGGCAGAGTGCTGATGCCCGTGTGTTTTATAGTGGGAAACCCCCCTCTACTGTTCTGAGTGGTGATTGGTTGTGTTCTGTCCTGTGTGTTGTTTGGCCGTACTGGGTGTCTGTCACTGCCTGTCTGTATCTCATTATGTGCATGAGTGCATATCATGACAGTTCTATCTATTACAATTCCATATGGAAGTTGACAGTGTGGAATAGGCCCATGAGGGAAAATTTAATTTGCATAGCGCCACTTCAAGCAGCATTTTGCAGGAACCTATTCCTGGGGCAGACAGCATCATGGGCTATACTTGCGTGGCCTACTGTTTGCCTTCAGGGAATCAATGCAATATATGTAATGATGCTTGAAGGAGTGCTGCACAAATTAATTTTTCCCCCAATGTAGCCAGATCACCTCCATTTTATTGGGTCATGTCTGAGTTATTTGCCATAATTACTCTGAGATACTGAAAGCACTGTGAAATTTCAGGACCCTTAATTTTTGGCAGACTAGTAAAAAAGCTCATTGAAAACTGCAAAAATGCAAACTGGGTGGTCAGAAATGCACAATAAAAAAACATTAATTTTCAAAAGTGTCATACCATATTTCTTACCATTCTGCCAGTTAGTCAAAGCCATACTTGAATGGTTGTTATACAAGATAAAATTGATATATCTTGCACCTATTTCTGAACAGTTGCCACATTGGCTAATTGGCACAGAATGGGGGGAACAAACTGTCACCTACATTCCCTAGATATTACACAATCAAGATTTGTGCAAGTTTGCAAAACGAGCCAACAAGACGTCAGTTTGCAACACTCCCAATCTTGTTTTCTTTTCATAACTGGGTGTACTTTATGCAGTAACTTATCAAATTAATGCATTCAGTCTGCTATCAAAAGGATTTTCAATGGCAATTGTTATGCCCTGCTGAGGTTTAATTGATTTTTCAGCAAACTTGACTAAATTATGCTGATTCTAAATGTGTCTGTTCTTTCAGCTGGAATGGAGCTGTGCTGCCTTGTGCCAGAGGCCCAGAGGTTGGGAACTTATTTGAAGTCATCTGTGAAGCTCAGCTCTACCCATTGCAGATCCATTGAAACCAAAAGCACAGAATTAGTTAAATACACATTGAACGTCATGTTGCAAGATTACACTCGTCACTTTTCTTTTTACTGATAATTAACTTGTGCTTATTTACAATCTGAAGATGTACATTACTTTCAATATAGTGAAACATCTTTTGTGATAATTTCAATGAAAGTTATGGTGGGCAGCATGGTAGCTGTGGTGAATGTAACTACTGTTAATTCACCAGTGCACTGTGATATCATGTTACTGCTGTATCGTGTTATGTTATGTGTTTAACCCTGTGGGCTCCACCCATGGGCCATTGTACGGCTTCACCCACAGGGGGATATGTCGGGGCATGTACGGGCTCGCCCATGGCTCCACCCCTTACAGGAAGTATAAGAGCTGCTGACCTGCGGGGCCGCATTCATTGTTGTACCGGTCACAGGCAGGCTCAGTTGTAAGCTGATTAAAACCATGGTTTACTTCTCAACGTGTCTCTCAGTGAATTGATGGTCGCATCAATTTAATCAGCTTAAAATACTACTATGGAATCAGCCCTCAAACCTGATAGACTGGAACTCGATCCACAGGCCGCGGAGGCGAGAGAAATTTTTTCGCACTGGCTTCGATGCTTCAAGGCCTATCTCGCCGCGTCGCCTACGCCATCCGTCACGGACGAACAGAAACTGAGTCTCCTCCATGCACGGGTGAGCCATTGTATTTCTGTCCAGCTCGACGGCGCCGCGTCCTATACAGAGGCCCTCGCACTACTCGAACGCATATATGTACGGCCCGTGAACGAGGGCTACGCGCGACACATCTTCACCACTCGCCGCCAGCGCCCCGGGGAGTCACTAGATGATTGCCTACGCGACCTCAAAGCTCTCGCGCGCAACTGTAACTACCAGGCCATTACGGCCCCTCAGCGTATGGAACTCGCTATCCGAGATGTTTACGTGGCGGGGGTCCGATTGAACTATGTATGACAGCGCCTGCTCGAAAAAGGGGCCCAGGACCTAGAGGACACGGTAACACTAGCTACCTCTCTGGAGGTCGCGTTTCAGAGCCTTACTGCATTCCCCGCCGACCACGCGACCCCCTCGTGGGTCCCCGACCAGAGACTACCCCAGGTTTGTGCCGCACGGCCGCCTGCCCATCAGGGGGCTACCCTGCTATTTTTGCGGCCAGTCCCAACACCCCCGATAGCACTGCCTGGCCCGCAACGCGAACTGTAGTAACTGTGGGTGAAAAGGACACTTCGCCTAGGTCTGCCTGGCCAGGTCTAAAAACTCGAACTCACAGACCCGATCCACAGGCCCGCAGACCCCGCAAAGTGGCAGCGTGTCTGCCGCCTCCGCCTCCGCACAACACGTGCGACTCATGGGGGCCGCCATCTTGGCCATCCTCCCCCACGTGGCTGGCCATGTGTGGTCCATGGGGGCCACCATCTTGGACGCCATCGTCCTCACCGCCCGCCACGCTCGACCAACGGGGGCCGCCATCTGCTACACTGCCCGAGAAGTACGAACGACATGGACAGCAGCCATTGAGGGGCCGCCCCAGCACACCCGATCACGCCGCCGGCTACCCCCAGCTCAGCACGGTCACCTTGGACCAGTCGCGACCGAAGCACCTCCGGAGCTCCATGATGGCCGTCCGGGTAAACGGGTACGAAACACCTTGCCTTTTCGACTCCAGGAGCACAGAGAGCTTCATTCACCCGGACATGGTAAGACGTTGTTCGCTCCCAATATTCCCGACGCGACAAACTATCTCCCTCGCCTCTGGGTCGCACTCGGTGCATATCCAAGGGTGCACTACTGCAACCCTAGCGATCCAGGGCGCTGAGTACGCTAATTTTAAACTATATGTGCTCCCAGACCTCTGCGCTCCTCTCCTCTTAGGACTCGATTTTCAGTGCAACCTCAGGAGGCCAGCAATAGCCCCTGGAGAGCTCAGGTGGTGGTCGTCAAGACCGGGGAGAAGTTCCGGATGGTGGTTGATTACAGCCAGACCATTAATCGGTTTACGCAACTCGATGCGTACCCCCTTCCCCGGATTGCAGACATAGTAAATCAGATCGCGCCCTACCGCGTGTTCTCTACGGTAGATCTGAAGTCTGCATATCACCAGCTCCCAATCCGCCTGGAGGACCGCCACTACACGGCGTTTGAGGCAGGCGGCCGCCTTTTCCATTTCCTCCGGGTCCCCTTTGGCGTCACAAATGGGGTTTCGGTGTTCCAACGAGCAATGGACCGAATGGTGGACCAGTACGGGCTGCGGGCCACGTTCCCGTACTTGGACAATGTCACCATCTGCGGCCATGATCAGCAGGAGCACGACGCCAACCTCCACCGATTTCTCCAAACCATCCAAAAACTCAACCTCACCTACAACAAGGATGTTGTGGAAATCATAATAAAGACAAATTCCTCGAGGTTCGATTTAAGGAAATTTATTTACACAAATATACTTGTGGAGAGAGAGTGTTCTAGCTGCAAAGCCAAGGCACTGCACTCTGAGTTGTGCAGTCAAAAACCATTATATTTATAGATTGAAATAAACAACTTTGAAGAGATAAAGCTTGGGAACATACGCAAGAGGAAATATGAATGTTTTGCCCTTGGTTTAAAAGCAATTCGAGTACGCATTTTGTTGTCCTTCGGAAGAACAACTTATTATCATAATAATGCAGAGTACAAAATACTAAGCAGTATTTAGTTTACATTACTTGACCTACTTATTTTTGCTCAAAAGCAGTGTTAAAATATAGTTGAAATATAGTTAAAATATAGTTCCCAGCATGCTTCTAAATTGGTAACTCATTAACTTCCCTTCCACAAAGGAGAAATGCATTTTCCGCACAACGAGGCTAGCCATCCTCGGCTACGTCGTGGAAAACGGGGTCCTAGGGCCCGACCCTGACCGTATGCACCCCCTCCTCCAATTCCCTCTCCCTCACTGCCCCAAGGCCCTGAAGAGGTGCCTTGGATTTTTCTCCTATTACACCCAGTGGGTCCCCCAGTATGCGGACAAAGCCCGCCCACTATTTAAGGCCACCATTTTTCCACTGGCAGCCGAGGCTCGCCAGGCCTTCAACTGCATCAAGGTGGACATCGCCAAAGCTGCAATGCGCGTGGTGGACGAGTCCGCCCCCTTCCAGGTGGAGAGCAATGCCTTAGAGGTCGCTCTCGCCGCCACTGTCAACCAAGCTGGCAGACCGGGAGCGTTCTTTTCTCGCACCCTCACCACCCCTGAAATTCGACACTCCTCGGTCGAAAAAGAAGCCCAATCCATCGTGGAAGCCGTGCGGCACTGGAGGCACTACCTCGCTGGTAGGAGGTTTACCTTCATCACCGACAAACGATCGGTTGCCTTTATGTTTGACAATACGCAGCGGGGCAAGATCAAGAATGACAAGATCTTGAGGTGGAGAATCGAACTCTCCACCTATAACTACGATATAGTATATCGTCCTGGGAAGCTCAACGAGCCTCCAGAAGCCCTGTCCCGCGGCACGTGCGCCAGCGCGCAAGATGACCAATTACGTGCTATCCACGATGACCTCTGCCACCCGGGGGTCACCCGGCTTGCCCACTACATCAAGGCCCGCAACCTGCCCTACTCCATCGAGGAGGTCAAAGCTGTAACCAGAGACTGCCAATTCTGTGCGGAGTGTAAACCGCACTTCTATCGACCGGATAAGGCCCACCTGGTAAAGGCGTCCCGGCCCTTTGAACGCCTTAGTATCGATTTCAAAGGGACCCTCCCCTCCAATAATCGCAACACCTACTTCCTGAACATCATAGACGGGTTCTCCCGTTTTCCGTTCGCCATTCCCTGTCCCGATATGACCACTCCCACAGTCATCAAAGCCCTGCATAGTGTCTTCACCCTGTTCGGTTTCCCCAGCTATGTCCACAACAACAGGGGCACGTCGTTCATGAGCGACGAACTGCGTCAATACCTGCTCAGTAAAGGCATCGCCTCGAGCAGGACTACCAGCTATAACCCCAGGGGAAACGGGCAGGTGGAGAGGGAGAACGCAACGGTCTGGAAGACCGTCCTACTGACGCTACGGTCCAGGAATCTCCCGGTTTCTCACTGGCAGGAGGTCCTCCCCGATGCGCCCCACTCTATTAGGTCCCTCCTTTGCACGGCCACAAACCAGACCTCTCATGACCGCTTGTTTGTTTTCCCTAGGGGAGCTACCTCAGGGGCCTCGCTTCCGCCCTGGCTGATGACACCGGGTCCAGTCCTCCTCCGAAAACATGTTCGGAGCCATAAGACCGACCCCACCCCCTGACTTCCGGTTGCGGCTATGCGGAGCTAAGTCGCACATTCGGCGGCTCCCGCAAAAACGGACTTTTTGGCTCTTTTCAGGGCCCCCAACTGCACTTTCTCGACGTTTCCCGGTGTGGGAAGGAGTCTATAACAATTCCCCATCAGTATATGGCTTCAACTAGGAGCGGGGCGACAAAAGAGGTGGTGGTGGACCCGAAGAAGGTGCGAGGGAAGAAGGACAAAATGGCGGCCGGCGGAGACCACGCAACGTGGATGCAGTGGGCGGAGGAGCAGCAGGAGGGTATCCAGCACTGTTTCAGAGAGATTAAAACGGACCTGCTAGAGCCGATGAGGGCTTCTATTGATAAGCTGCTGGAGACACAGACAGCCCAGGGGGTGGCGATCCGCAAGGCTCGACAAAAGATCTCTGACAATGAGGACGAGATCTTAGGCCTGGCAGTAAAGGTGGAGGCGCACGAGGCGCTCCACAAGAAATGGCAGGAGCGGTTCGAGGAGATGGAGAATCGGTCGAAGCGGAAGAATCTGCGGATTCTGGGCCTCCCGGAGGGGCTGGAGGGGCCGGACGTGGGGGCCTATGTGGTCACCATGTTGAACTCGCTGAGGGAGCGGGGTCCTTCCAAGGGCTCCTGGAGCTGGAAGGGGCCCATAGAGTGTTGGCGAGGAGGCCCAAGGCTAACGAGCCTCCGCGGGCGGTGCTGGTGAGGTTCCATCGGTTTGTCGATCGGGAGTGTGTGCTCAGGTGGGCCAAGAAGGACAGGAGCAGCAGGTGGGAGAACGCGGAGGTTCGGATATACCAGGACTGGAGTGCGGAGGTGGCGAAGAGGAGGGCCGGGTACAATCGAGCGAAGGCGGTGCTGCACAGGAAGGGGGTGAAGTTTGGCATGTTGCAGCCGGCGCGACTGTGGGTTACCTACAAGGACCGGCACCATTATTTTGAGTCTCCGGAGGAGGCGTGGGCCTTTGTTCAGGCCGTGAAGTTGGACACAGATTGAGGGTCGGGATGGGCGATTGGGGACTGCGGTTGATATGTTATGTTTATTTTTGCTTCAAGGGATTTGTATTGCTCCAGGTTTCTTTTTCTCTGTGTTTTTCTCTTTCGGGTCGGTGAGGGTGGCTGGGGCGGGTTGGGCACTGTTTTGGTTCGGTTGGTCGGGGGGGGCTCTTGGAGGGGGGTAAGTAAACGGAACAGGGGGGGTGGACGGCGGTGAGGTGGGGCCCCGCGGGGGAGGGGGAGGCCCGAGTCAGGGTGAGGGGACCGGGCCTGTAAAAGATGGCGGGGCCGGGTAGGTGGAAAGCGCGGGCTTTTTCCCGCACTGAAGACTGGAGGGGGCGGGGCATGGGCGGGGAAGCGAGGGTTGTTTCCCGCGCTTAGAACGGAAGGGGGAGGGGGAGAGCCTGTGGATGGGGATGGGAGAGGAGGGTGTGCCACACAATGGGAGGAGTCGAAGGAGAGGCGGGAGTGGCCGGGGTCAGCAGGAGTCAGCTGACTTGCGGAAGTGCAATGGGGGGAGTAAATCAGCTAGGATGGGTCCTAGCCGGGGGTGGGGGGGGGGATCGAGTTGCTGCTGCTATGGTCAAGGAGGAGCTGGAGCGAGTGGGGGGGGGTCGAGACGGGGTATGCCGCTGTGGGGAACGGGACGGGTGTGGGGTGCAGGCGCCTGACTGGCCGAGAAGGGGTCATGGCTAGTCGGCGGGGGAGGGGGCGGGTAACCCCCTAATCCGGCTGATAACCTGGAATGTAAGGGGACTGAATGGGCCGGTCAAGCGGGCCCGCGTGTTCGCGCACCTGAAGGGGCTCAAGGCGGATGTGGTTATGCTACAGGAGACACACCTGAAGGTGGCAGACCAGGTAAGACTGAGGAAAGGGTGGGTAGGTCAGGTGTTTCACTCGGGGCTAGATGCCAAAAATCGAGGGGTGGCGATCCTGGTGGGAAAGAAGGTGTCATTCGAGGAGTCGAGCGTTGTGGCAGATAATGGCGGTAGGTACATAATGGTAAGTGGTAAGTTGCAGGGAGAGAGGGTGGTACTGGTCAATATGTATGCTCCGAACTGGGACGATGCAGGTTTTATGCGGCGTATGTTGGGTTGGATCCCAGACTTGGAAGTGGGGGCCTGATAATGGGGGGGGGACTTTAACACGGTGTTGGATCCGGCACTGGATCGCTCCAGGTCTAGGACGGGTAGGAAGCCGGCGGCGGCTAGAGTGTTGAGGGGGTTTATGGACTAGATGGGAGGGGTGGACCCTTGGAGATTTGCAAGGCTAGGGAATTTTCATTCTTCTCACATGTCCATAAGGCTTATTCCCGAATCGACTTTTTCATTTTGAGTAGGGCGCTGATAGCGAGAGTAGAGGATACTGAGTATTCGGCAATAGCCATTTCGGACCACGCCCCGCATTGGGTGGACTTAGAGATGGGGGAGGTGAGGGACCAGCGCCCGCTGTGGCTCTTGGAGGTGGGGCTGCTGGTGGACGAGGAGGTGAGCGAGCGGGTCCGAGGAAGTATAGAGAGGTACTTGGAGACCAACGACAACGGGGAGGTCCGAGTGGGGATGGTATGGGAGGCACTGAAGGCGGTGGTGAGGGGAGAGCTGATCTCCATTAGGGCCCACAAGGAGCGGCGGGAGTGGGGGGAGAGGGAGATGCTGGTGGGGGAGATTGTGAGGGTAGACAGGAGGTATGCGGAGGAGCCCGAGGAAGGATTGTTGAGGAAGAGGCGTAGCCTCCAGGCCGAATTCAACCTGGTGACCACCAGGAAGGCGGAGGTGCAGTAGAGGAAGGCCCAGGGGGCGATTTACGAGTATGGGGAAAAGGCAAGCCAGATGCTGGCGCATCAGCTTCGGAAGCGGGACGCAGCTCGGGAGCTCGGGGGAGTTAAGGACAGGGGAGGGAGTGTGGTGCGGAGTGGGGTTGGCATCAATGGGGTCTTCATGGACTTTTACGAGGAATTGTACCGATCCGAGCCCCCACGGGAGGAGGGAGGGATGGGCCACTTCCTGGACCAATTGAGGTTTCCAAAGGTGGAAGAGGGACTGGTGGCGGGATTGGGCTGGAGGAGCTGATCAAAGGGATAGGACGGTTTCCCGGTCGAATTCTATAAAAAATATATGGACCTGTTGGGCCCGCTGTTAGTCAGGACCTTTAATGAGGCAAGGGAGGGGTGGGGCTTTACCCCGACGATGTCCCGGGCAATGATCTCCTTGATCCTGAAGCGGGACAAGGATCCCCTGCAATGTGGGTCTTACAGACCGATTTCCTTGCTAAATGTAGATGCCAAGGTGCTGGCGAAGGTCTTAGCCACGAGGATTGAGGATTGTGTGCCGCAGATCATCCATGAAGACCAGACGGGGTTTGTGAAGGGGAGACAGTTGAATGCGAATGTGCGGAGGCTTTTGAACGTTATCATGATGCCGGCGAGGGAGGGGGAGGCGGAGATAGTGGTGGCGATGGACGCTGAGAAAGCCTTCGATAGGGTAGAGTGGGGGTACCTGTGGGAGGTGCTGAAGAGGTTGGTTTGGGGAGGGGTTTGTCAGGTGGGTTAGGCTGTTGTATGAGGTCCCGATGGCGAGTGAGGCCACAAACAGGAGGAGGTCCGAGTACTTTCGGTTGCACTGAGGGACGAGACAGGGGTGTCCCTTGTCCCCCCCTGCTCTTCGCACTGGCGATTGAACCCCTGGCTATGGCACTGAGGGAGTCAAGGAACTGGAGGGGGTTGGTGCGGGGTGGGGAGGAGCATAGGGTGTCGCTTTATGCGGACGACCTGCTGCTGTATGTGGCGGACCCGGTGGGAGGAATGCCGGAGGTAATGAGGATTCTTAGGGAATTCAGGGACTTTTCAGGGTACAAGCTCAACATGGGGAAGAGCGAGCTGTTCGTAGTTCATCCAGGGAACCAGGAGAGGAGGATTGGCGAGCTCCCACTAAAAAAGGCGGAAAGGAGCTTCAGGTATTTGGGGGTCCAGGTGGCCAGGAGCTGGGGGACCCTGCCTAGGCTTAATTTTACAAGGCTGGTGGAGCAAATGGACGAGGAGTTCAAGAGGTGGGACGCGTTGCCGCTGTACTTGGCGGGTAGGGTGCAGTCAATCAAAATGACGGTGCTCCCAAAGTTTTTGTTCCTGTTCCAGTGCCTCCCCGTGTTTATCCCGAAGGCTTTTTTCAGGCGGGTTAACAGGAGTATAATGGGGTTTGTGTGGGTGCGAGGGACTCCGAGGGTGAGAAGCGTGTTCCTGGAGCGGAGTAGAGATAGGGGGGGACTGGCGCTGCCCAACCTCTGTGGGTACTACTGGGCCGCCAATGCGACGATGGTGCGCAAGTGGGTGATGGAGGGGGAGGGGGCTGCATGGAAGAGGCTGGAGACGGTGTCCAGTGTGGGTACGAGTCTGGAGCCGCTGGCAACGGCGCCGCTGCCGCTCCCTCCAAGGAGGTATACCACGAGCCCGGTGGTGCTGGCTGCCCTCAAAATTTGGGGGCAGTGGAGGCGGCACAGGGGGGAAGTTGAGGCCTTGGCGTGAACCCCATTACGGGGGAACCACCGGTTCGCCCCAGGAAGAACAGGTGGAGGGTTTTGGGGTGGCACAGGGCAGGGATACGAAAGTTGGGGGACCTGTTTGTGGACGGGAAGTTTGTGAGCCTGGGTGAGCTGGAGGAGAAGTACGGGCTCCCCCCCGGGGAACACCTTCAGGTACTTACAGGTAAGGGCGTTTGCCAGATGGCAGGTGGTGGAATTCCCGCGGCTACTGCCACACAAAAGTATAGGACAGGGTGGTCTCGGGGGGGTGGGTGGGAGTGGGGAAGATCTCGGAAACTTACCAGGTGATGCAGGAGGAGGAGGAGGCCTCGGTGGTGGAGTTGAAAGGTAAGTGGGAGGAGGAGTTGGGGGAGGAGATCGAGGAGGGGACGTGGGCAGATGCCCCAGGGAGGGCGAATTCTTCCTCATCGTGTGCGAGGCTCAGCCTCATGCAGTTTAAGGTGCTGCACGGGGCACACATGACCGGAACAAGGATGAGCCGGTTCTTTGTGGGTGAGGACAGTGTGTTAGATGCTCAGGGAGCCCAGCAAATCACACCCATATGTTCTGGGCATGCCCAGCGCTGGAGGACTTTTGGAAGGGCGTAGCGAGGACGGTGTCGAGGGTGGTAGGATCCAGGGTCAAACCGGGCTGGGGGCTCGCAATATTTGGGGTGGCAGAGGAGCCGGGAGTGCAGGAGACGAAAGAGGCCGGAATTCTGGCCGTTGCGTCCCTGGTAGCCCGGCGAAGGATTCTCCTTCAGTGGAAAGATGCGAGGCCCCCAAGCGTGGAATCCTGGATCAGCGATATGGCAGGGTTCATTAAATTGGAGAGGGTGAAATTCGCCTTGAGAGGGTCGGTACAAGGGTTCTTTTGGCGGTGGCAACCGTTCTTAGACTTCCTGGCAGAACGCTAGACATTGGTCAATGGCAGCAGCAGCTCGGGGCGGGGGGGGGTTTACTTTATTATTGTTTTTGTTATTTACACTGAAGGGTCTGAGGGGGTGTATACCTGTTGTGTTAAGTCGGGGTGTTAATGTTGATTTATTATTTATGTACAGGGGAGGGGGGTATGGAGGGTTGTTTTTCTAGATTGTGTTTTGTACTTAACGCTGTTGGGTTCCTTTTTTTTTCTCATTTTGTTATTGATATTTTATGAAAACCTTTAATAAAATGTTTTTAAATTTTTTTGAATAAGACCGACCCCCTGGTAGAGAGGGTCCAGCTCCTGCACTCCAACCCACACTATGCGGACGTCGAACACCCGATGGCCGGCAGGATGCCGTCTCCCTCCGGGACCTGGCGCCCGCAGGCTCCAACACCACGACCACTACTGCATCCCCCACACTCGGTCCCATCCAACCTCCCATGTTCAACGCCTCTACCCCTATCCAACCTCCCATGTTCAACGCCCCTACCCCTATCCAACCTCCCATGTTCAGCGCCCCTACCCCGATATGGTTCTCACGCTCCCTCCCACCCGTCGCACAGGTCCACAGGAATGAAGCTCCGGAAGAGCTTCTCCAGGAGTCCACGCCTGTGCCTGCTCTGGGCCCAGCTCCACAGCCACCCGGAACGGCTACAACACCAGTGCTTCGGCGGTCGCAACGTACGATCTGGGCACCAGACCGACTGAATCTGTAAACTCGTCACCCCCGCCAGACTTCATTTCTTAAACAGGGGGTGAATGTAGTGAATGGAACTACTGTTAATTCACCAGTGCACTGTGATATCATGTTACTGCTGTATCTTGTTACGTTATGTGTTTAACCCTGTGGGCTCCACCTATGGGCCATTGTATGGCTTCACCCACAGGGGGATATGTCGGGGCATGTACGGGCTCGCCCATGGCTCCACCCCTTACAGGAAGTATAAAGGCAGCTGACCTGCGGGGCCGCATTCATTGTTGTACCGGTCACAGGCAGGCTCAGTTGTAAGCTGATTAAAACCACGGTTTACTTCTCAACGTGTTTCTCTGTGAATTGATGGTCGCATCAGTAGCACAGTGGTTAGCATTGTTGCTTCACAGCGCCAGGAACCCAGGTTCGATTCCCGGCTTGGGTCACTGTCTGCAGAGTCTACACGTTCTCCCTGTGTCTGCGTGGGGTTCCTCCGGGTGCTCCGGTTTCCTCCCACAAGCCCTGAAAGATGTGAGGCGGGAATCTCCGATGGCGATTCAGAGTGTCCGTGCCGTCATGTTTTACGACGACATGAACAGGCCGCCAGCAGCATTGATTCAGGCCCCGAAAAGGGGCCAGCAGCGTGGCCGCGAGAAACGCGGTGCGCATGGTGCCAGAACAGTGCCGTCATCGCGTGACGCCCGAATGATGCCGCGCTGCGTCATTTAATGTGCGCGATCGGCGCACAGGCCGCGACAGAGAGAGATGGCTGAGCCCCGCCGTGCCGCTCCCACGTTCCGGGACAATGACCTGGAGACACTGCTGGACGCAGTTGAAGAGTGGAGGGCGATCCTGTGTCCAAGACGTGGCCACTGGTACCCAGCCAGCACAGTCAAGCGCAGCTGGCGTGAAGTGGGCATCGCCGTCAGCGCTGTGGGTCACACCCCCCGCTCGGGAGACCAGTGCCGCAAGAAGCTCCACGACCTCACGAGTGCTGCCAGGGTAAGTACCCCGAGAGTTCCCCCGGGCCACACCCCACCCCTCCCTCCCCACCCCTCACCATGTGTTGCGTGCCCCCCACCACCACATTGCACCCAACCCACATGGGCACCACACCCCCCCTTGCGAGCTGCCATGATGTGGTGCCCAGTGCCCCCCCCCCCCCCAGTCATAATGTTGCCAACATCTGCGCGTCTTGCTGCTCACCGCCTAACTCTGATGCTTTCGCCCCCCCGCAGGACAAGACAGCTCACAACCACCGTGAGCGTGCAAGAACCGGAGGGGGATCACCTGTGCTGCACCCCCTCACCGTCCATGAGCAGAGGGCTCTGGACCTCGCTGGGGGAGCCGCCACCCGGGAGGTAGCGCCATGCCAGATCGGAGGCGCAGTACCAAGTGAGACTCCCTTGCCTGGCTACACCCCCTCAGCCCCTCACCTCCCCCCCCACTCACACGGCACTCCCTCACACTGCCCCCAACCCCTCCTCTCACACTGCACTGCCTCACACTGCCCCCTCCACTCCCAACCCCCTCTCACTCTCCACCCCCTCACACTGCCCCCTCCACCCCCTAACCCCCCTCACACTCCACCCCCATACTGCCCCCAACCCCCCCTCACACTCCACCCCCTCACACTGCCCCCTCCACCCCCTAACCCCCCCACTCTCCACCCCCTCACACTGCCCCCTCCACCCCCTAACCCCCCTCACACTCCACCCCCTCACACTGCCCCCTCCACACCCTAACCCCCACCTCACACTCCACCCCCTCACACTGCCCCCTCCACCCCCTAACCCCCCTCACACACCACCCCCTCACACTGCCCCCTCCACCCCCTAACCCCCCCTCACACTGTCCCCTCCATCCCCTAAACCCCCACACACTCTCCACCCCCTCACACTGCCCCCTCCACCCCTAGCCCCCCTCACACTCCACCCCCTCACACTGCCCCCCAATTCCCTAACCCCCCTCACACTCCACCCCCTCACACTGACCCCTCCACCCCCTAACCCCCCCTCACTCTCCAACCCCTCACACTGCCCCCTCCACCCCCTAACCCCCTCACACTCCACCACAACACTGCCCCCAACCCCCTCACACTCCACCCCCTCACACTGACCCCTCCACCCCCTAACCCCCCTCACTCTCCAACCCCTCACACTGCCCCCTCCACCCCCTAACCCCCACCTCACACTCCACCCCCTCACACTGCCCCCTCCACCCCCTAACCCCCCTCACACTCCACCCCCTCACACTGCCCCTCCACCCCCTAACCCCCCCCTCACTCTCCACCCCCTCACACTGCCCCCTCCACCCCCTAACCGCCCCTCACACTCCACCCCCTCACACTATTGTTAAAAGGCTGTTTCAAAGTGCACAATTTATTTTGTGTATTTATTGCCTTTAGTTAAAACTTATTTTGGTAAGCACAGTTCAAGCTTAATGAATATTGTTTGGAGCTTGTTTGTACAAAGCATAAATTTCCTTTGAAATAGAAACAGAAAATGCTGAATATGCTGCTTCGGTAGCCATCTAAAATGGCCACCTGCAAAGGACCATGGGAATTGTGGTCAACTTGGACACAGACAAGTACACAGCCTCTGTGTATTGTGCAAAGAAGCCAGACCTGACAGAAACTTGCACCCATTAAAAGTCAATCACCATTTCCTCCAGGACAATAGAACTCGAATCAAGGAACGGCAACAGTAGCAGACTAACCGGCTCCACTTCCCCTTATTTGGAAAAGCCTACGTGCCTGGGGCAATGACAGCTGGGACCCGCCCAGCCACAGAGGTATCCGCCCCTAAATTGGCCAGGATCAATGAGGGTGATCGAAACCCTATTGACCCATTCGATCTGGAGTTAGGACCACCCAAAGGGTGCAAAAGAGAAGAAGGATAAGAAGCCCTGCGCACGAGGGATTGGCCTCTTTTGGACCGGCCTGTGTGCGACCAATTGAAGCATATCAACCAGCCAGGTTCAAGGACCCGCGATCGCTACCTGAAGGACGAGCCTAGCCCTGACGAACCTGACGACTTCCAACCAACCCACGTGGACACAGATAAAGGCCTTATCTCCCGCACAGAGCCGGTCACCCCAAAGTTAAGTAAAGGTCATCTTAGTTATTAGGTCTAGTTTAGTGCGTAGCCGCGTGAATCATTGCATATAGAAATAAGTCTTGTGTTTGTTAATAAACTGTCTTTTGGACAAATATACAGGTTGCATGGTCATTCGGTCAATATAAGCATCAGCTTGTGGTTCACAGAGAAATAAAGTCAACAGTTCCAATGAAAGGTCATCGACCTGAAACAAAGGACTTGATTCTCCCACCTCCCAGCCCTGTGTTTTCCGATGATCCCACCACAATTAATGGGAATTCCCTTTGAAGCCACCCCAGGCCGCTGGGAAACCTGTGGACAGCGGTATGTGGCTGGAGGGGCAGGAGAATCCGCCCCCAGCGAATGGCTTGGGGATTCTGGCCAATAAACTCTGGGTGCGAATCTCCGGAAAGGTGGTAAGTGTGGTAACGAGCGAGAACTGCCGTGAGCTTCCCGGTGCACGGCCCAGCATGGCCAGCAATGCCATTCAACGTTAATTGGTCCACTTAACGAGGCCTCACGGGCTTCCCACTGCAAATGAAGGCTTGCCAGCTGATTCGCCGCCACCGTGCTCGCCAGCCCTATGCTAACAAGGTCAAGCAACACTTAAAACAGCTCTTGTTCAGCCAACCCCAGCAACAATGGAGACCTGGAGACCGGCACCAAGATTCGGGGATGCAGATCTGCTCAGGCTCCTAGACGCAGTGGAGGCCAGGAGAGATGTCCGGCTCCCCTGAGGGTCCTGGATTGTCAGTCACAGGGCAACCAGTGCTGCATGGGAAGAGGTGGCAGCTGTCAGCTCGGGGAGCGTGACCAGGAAGACTGGCCTCCTGTGCACCCTCACCAGGCTCCCAGGAGAGCACCTCGGAGGGGAGGTCCGAGGATGACACAATTAAGGTGTCACCCTCCACCAGCGCAGGTACACACATCGCGGTGGGAAATGTTAGTGGTCAGGCTTCTAGGGCACAATCTGGTGAGCACCACCCTGCTGCTGATGTACATCAGGTGGAGGCAGGAACCCCCAGGCAAGACAGCAGTCAGAGGGCTGCTGGATCCCAGGACCTAGCTGGGTCCCAGTCTGATGCTGAGCCTATGGAAGAGGTTTTTCCAGAGCTGATGGAGACATTAAGGAGCAGCTAGGACATTCAGAGGGAGATGCAGGACACTCCAGCAGGTCCAGAGCCGGTTGGAGGAGTCCCAGAGGCTACGGGTGCAGGGGATGTTGCCGGCACTGTGAGGGTGGCGACTGCAGTGGAGAGCCTGGTGCAGGACGTTGGCACCATTAGTGGAGGTGTCAAAGGTGTTGCGTAGTTGGTGATGGCCATGGCCGAGGGTCTAGGCAGAATATCCGACTTACCGGGGGATGTCACCCAGTACCAGGCTGACCTTGATAACGTGCTGCGGGACATGTCCCGCTCTCAGATGGGAATGGCCACGGCGCTGCGAAGCTTGTCCCAGTCGCAGGTGGGCATTGCCGAGGCGTTGCCAAGCATGATCCAATCACTGAAGATCATCGCCGAGGGCTCAGACCATGGGGAAGCGCCAGGGCTGGCAGGGCCTGAATATGCCGGTTCGAGCCCCTGCAGCCCTTGAGTCCCAAGGTGAACGGCAGGGGCCGACGGACAGCGACCGATAGGAAGGGGCACTGTGTGCCTACCCTGACCCTTCCCATGAAGTGATGATAGTGGCCACCAGCTCCCCTGAGTTCCACCCATCTGATGAGGCTGCATTTCACAGCCAGCACCCGGAACAGGGCGGCATGGCTGTGCATGTGCCGCCGACAAGTGAGCCTGGGCCCTCCGGTCTCAGAGCCCCCAGAGGATGCCCGCCAGAGGCATCGAAGGCTATGGGACGCGGTAAGCAGCTGGCTACCTCCACCTCTGATGTACATCCTGGAGACACACCTAGACGTAGCGATAGTGCTAGGAAGGCAAAGCACATCGAGAATCACTGAGGGCACTGGGGAAAGGGGTGAGGGGGGTGGGGGTAGGGGGGGGCAGCACCGTTGGGAGAGTGGGGAATTGTTACACACGATAAACACCTATGTGCACAACCAGTATGATGCCTCTGTCACTTTCTTCCGCAATGCGGGCTGAACTCTGTTCCCATGGCCCATCTCTCCAGGCATCCCCCCCCCCCCCCCCGTGACACTCACCATCCTCCAGCTGTGGACATGTCCCTGAAGCTGTGACCCATCCCCTGGGAGTTCAAATGTTGACTGCTGCGTGTGTGGTGTTACATCCCGAGTGTTCAGGCACAGTGTCCAAGCATCAAGGAGTGATTAGGCTGCGAAGCAATGACTCCCACATGCCACATGGCCCGGCCACCCATGGGAATCCAGTTGGGTTGTGTAAAGTGCTCACTTAACCACAATTGCCAATTCCCTATTGGCGGAAAATTGACAGCACTTAATTCTGTTTGAAGTGGTCCGGTAGCTGTCAATCAAAATTTGATCTTTGAATCATTGAGGTTAGAACACTTCGGAGTTACTCAAGCATGTAGGAAGATGACTGGAGCAAAGCTTCCAGCTCTGTGTGTGTGTGTGGAAGCTGTCAATCTTAGCCTAGTAAGAGAAATGAGTAAATGGCTTGCAGCTCAAGGATCCAAGGTGTTTTAAACACAACTTACTAGTTTCTCTTTCCAGGAATTGACACATAGTGCTTCCTATGTCTGAGCCAGTAGGTATATTGCCCAGGTGAGTATTACAACAGTATTTTTTTTCACTGCCTCTGTCTGGTCTGCTCTCCAGCTTGCAATCAGAGGCCTCTTTTCTGCAGGAGTTCCTGACAGGGGTCTCTTTTCTGAGAGTCTTCCTGACAAGGGTCTCTTTTCTGAGGGGTCTCTTTATTTAGGGAGTCTCCCGGGGTCTCTTTATTTAGGAAGTCTCTGGGGGGTCTCCTTATTTAGGGGGTCTCTTTTGGGGGTTTCTTTATTTAGGGGGTTCTCTGGGAGGAGTTTCTTTATTTAAGGGGTCTGTGGGGAAGTATCCTTATTTAGGTAGTCTCTGGGGGTGTCTCCTCATTTAGGGTGTCTCTGTGGGGGGGGGGGGATTGAGTCTCCTCAATTCCCCCCACAGGGTGACCCAGAGAATCTGGGGGTGGAGGGCTGAATTGCGATGCCGGGGGGTAGTGGACAGCCGTGCGACCTCGCTCGCGAGCCGCCGCTCAAAATGGTGGCCCACCCCATGCATAAATTTACACACCGAACAATTGGGTATTGCTCCCTGATTTGCGCTCCCAGCACAATTCAGCTCCGGCGGGTGACGGTCTCCCAAACAGAGAAGTATGCCCCCTGTCTCCTCAATTTGGAGTCTCTTTGTCTACTCCATACTTTAAATTCACTGAACAGGACCTGTTCTCAATTCTTGACTTCACTGTCTTTCTGGAACTTTCTTCTGTCCCATTATCTGGTTTCTGGGATTTTCTTTTCTTCAAGGAAGTCCACTCCCTGCAGCTCTGACTCGTCTGTCCAGCTTCCTCCATTCCTCTCCAGATGATGGTGTTTTTTCTTCTGGGTCGTCTAGTAGTCTCTTTTGCGCAGTTTGACTTTTATTTTTGTTTGCCCTCTTGAGCAGGCGCGGGACTAGTTTTCAATCTTTAAAAAAAATGAAAAGAGCAAAATGCAATGTGCCTGACAACGAGAATAAGCCCCAGCTGCTCATGTGCAACAACTCTCCCGCTGGCACATGCACCGAAGGCAAAGATAGTCAAAAGGAACAAAAATAAAAGCAAATTACTGCGGATGCTGGAATCTGAAACAAAATCTGAAAATAACATTCCTGGTGTTACAGACAAGAGAGATTGAATTTAACCAGCCCCAATTTCTCCTCTCGCCACCCATTCCATATACAGAAAGATGTTTTTCATTTGCTTCTCCCTTTATAAGTGGTGCCGTATTTCCCAAGCCCTCGGTTTAGGTGTGATCTACTTTCTATTATTAACTTCACATCAAACTCATGATAGGATGGGCTTAGAGGTTTATTTTATTTGCACACACACAAATGTGGGCGGAGGTTAGCAATATTGCCTCCTTTCCACTTAAACAATAAAAGTGTGGTAGAAGAAAAAGGAAACATTTATAGGGTAAAGATTATAGAGAAAAGAATTATTGTTTCATGAGAGCCCACAATCAACATCCAATGGCGTATTCCTTCAAAGATCGGCAGGTGGAAAACCGATGCTGGAGAGGTGATTTTCCCGAGAAGATAGGACCGCTGAGATGAATTAGCCTTAGGCGATGGTACAGAAGTACCAGTAGAAACAGTGTAGATGGCAGATAGGCATTCAAACCTGGACAAAGCCCCTTTTCTCCACTGCTGCTTGGTAGATGAAAGATGGCAGACCGATTTGCCGCACAGCGAAGAAAATATAACTGAAGGGGCATGTCACATGACTCCGATGTCTCCTCTTTGTCTTTGATAAAGGATGTAGATTTGTTTTCATTGATTCCTGAGATTTTTAATGCTCCGACTATTAAGAATTTGAAAGGATAGAATTTGTCCTGGCAGATGACCTGGCTCCAATTGGCCAGGCTTGGCTTATGAAATGGAAATGGCCTTTGTAAAATTCCTTTTGAACTCTGTCCCACTCTGCAGCCCACAGGGGTCATGAGCATTTGTTCAGAGATCGGTGAAACTTTCTGGCCATTCACGCCGGTCGGATCTTCTGGTCCCACTGACGGCACAACCCCGTCACCTGTTTCACAGCAGCGAGAGGTGCATTCAACGGGAAACCTTGCAGACAATGGCAGAACCAGAAGATCCCACCACCAGCCAATAGCGGGCCACCTCCACTGTGGCGGGTTGGGGGGAAAGTCCCAGCCATACAGAGGCACAAGTATTTTTGATTCTACCCTGATGGCTCTTTTTGTTTTGTGTCCTTGCTAGACATAGATTCAGTCATTTTATAAGGTTATTGTCCATATGTACATACAATATATTTATATATAAATATTTTATTAAAATATTGCGTGAGATTTTAGCCCCATTCCAGTCATGAAATTCTGTTTCATTTTATCCTCTATCCCTCCCACAGGCTGGAACCCCAGAAGGTACAGATTGGACTGATGGATCTGTCACACCCTCGCGAGGGATTGACGTCACCTGCTGACAGACTGTGATGGTGGGATGTGGGGGGGTAGGGGGCCTCAGGGGTCAGAATTTGAGAGGCCATCGACTCATACTTCGCAGAAGGACAACCCTTTAGAGGGATCTCCACCACCTCCAAGCAGCAGTGCCTCCTCCTTAATTTCTAAAGGGTACAGAGGGAGGGAAATCTCCACGTCTGTTAAAGCTTCCAGTTCCTCAGGGTCTTGTCCTAGGCCAAACCATTTTCAGCTGCTTCATCAATGAACTCCCTTCCATCATAAGGTCAGAATTGGAGATGTTTGCGGATGACTGCACAATGTTCAGCACCATTTGCGACTCCTCAGATAACGAAGCAGTCCATGTCCAAATGTAGCACGATCTGGACAAGATCCAGGCTTGAGCTGACAAGTGGCAAGTTACATTTGTGCCATACAAGTGCCAGGCAATGACCATCTTCTACAAGAGAGGAACTAACCACTGCCCCTTAACATTCAATGGCATTACCATCGCGGAATCCCCCACAATCAACGTCTTGGGGGTTACCATTGAAGGATTCGGAATTTGGGTTTTCCTCCATTTTGGGTTGGTCAGAACAGAACAGATTGTCTGTTAACCAAAGAGAAAATGCTGGAAAATCTCAGCAGGTCTGGCAGCATCTGTAGCGAGAGAAAAGAGCTTACGTTTCGAGTCCAAATGACCCTTTGTCAAAGCTTTGCGCATTTGCAGGATACGTATTATCAGAGTGGCCTAGCTGAATGAAGCTTTCATTAAACCAAAAGGCTGTTTATGAAACCCATTGATTCAAGACCTGAGACCAGGTGAATGAAGGACAGACAATAATTACAGGAGTGTTAATCCAACAGGGCAACTGGACTGTTCTGCTTTTGCTATCAGCAGAAACAGCAATTAAGAGAGGACAGTTGTATCAGAGACTTCAAGTAGAATCATAAATGATCTATCTTATGAGTTACAAAGAAGTAATTGCTTTCGACCCTGTATTGGACTTGTAACAGTATATGGTTAACTTGCAATGACACAGGTTTTAGCTATTGTTATTATCCAGCACTATGGGTACGATTCTCCAGAAAGATTTCTAAGGATGGTAGAGTGCGGGAATTGCCACAGGCTTCCCGGCGCTCGGTCCATCGAGGCTGGCAACGCTATTCAACATGAATTGGTCCACTTAACGAGGTCTCACGGGCTTGTCGCTGCAAATCAAGGCTCGCCAGCAGATTCGCCGGGACTGCGCTTGCCAGCCCCCCGCTGACAAGGTCGAGCAGCACTTAAGCTGCACTTGCCCAGCCAACTCCAGCCAGCTCGCAACAATGGTGCCGAGGAGACCATCCCCAAGGCCAACACTGCGAGGGTGACGACCGCAGTGGAGAGCCTGGTGCATGACATCGGCAACTTTAGTGAAGGTGTCCAGGGCGTCACGCAGTCGGTGAGGGCCATGGCTGAGGGTCTCGACAGAATGTTCGCCTCACTGGGGGATGTCACCCAGATGACCAGAGGTGGCTGCTAGAAGCTGTGGAGGCCAGGAGGGATGACCTGTTCCTCTGAGGGTCCATGAGGGTCAGCCAGTGCTGCTTGGGACGAGGTGCGGTGGCAGTGAGCTCAGAGAGTGTGACCAGTGGCCACCAGTGCAGGAAGAAGGTCAATGACCTACATCGGGCAGCACGAGTGAGTAGAAACCAACGCCCCTCCCCTCCTCCCCCCTCAACGGGGAGCATCTACCCCCTCCCACTTCAAGCCCCGAACCATTCCGCCACCCCCTTCAACTCCCCCAACCCCTCCTTCACACCCCGCCTCCCACCACTGCAAACCACGTGTTTGGTTAATGATACCCCCTCTCCGTCTCCTCAGGAAAAGCTTTCCCACAATCGCTAGGAGAGGGCCCAGACTGGCGGTGGTGTGCCGTACATCAGGATCCTCACCATTTCAAGAAGCGTGCTCGAGAGGTGACCGGTGTGGTCGAAGAACCACCAGGCCTCACCTGAAAGACCTGTCAAATGTGAGTTGTTGCCTTACTGACTGACCCATCCCTCCCACTGACCACATGTCCATTCTCCCACAGAGAACGGTGTTCACGTCTATGTCGATGACATAATCATTTGGTCCACCACCCCGCAGGAGCATGTTAGTCGCCTCCAGCGCGTATTCAGATGTATACATGAGAATGGCCTCCACCTTAACAGGGCCAAATGCTCTTTTGGTCAGACAGAACTCAAGTTCCTCGGGGACCACATCTCCCAATTGGGTGTGCAGCCAGATGCGGACAAGGTAGCTGCCATCACAGCTATGAAAACACCAGAAGACAAGAAGGCGGTCCTCCGATTTCTGGGCATGGTCAATTTTTTAGGGAAATTTATTCCTAACCTCGCCTCTCATACCACGGCTCTCAGGAACCTGGTCAGGAAGACGACAGACTTCCAATGGCTCCCTGCCAACGAGCGCGAATGGAGAGAACTCAAAACAAAACTGACCACGGCCCCGTTCTTATCTTTCTTTGATCCAGCAAAGGAGACCAAAATTTCGACCGATGCCAGTCAATCCGGCATTGGGGCAGTGCTCCTTCAACGTGATGAGGCCTCATCATGGGCCCCCGTTGCATATGCGTTACGTGCGATGACCCCCATGTAGCAGCGCTACGCGCAGATAGAAAAGGAGTGCCTGGGCCTTCTAACCGGTGTGGTTAAGTTTCACGATTATGTCTACAGACTTCCTCAATTCACCGTCGAGACCGACCATCGCCCGCTGGTCAATATAATACAGAAAGACTTGAACGATATGACGTGTCGCCTCCAGCATATTCTTCTCAAGCTCCGGCGATATGACTTCCAACTGGTATACTCCCCAGGCAAAGACCTCATCATTGCTGACGCTCTCTCCAGGGCAGTCAACACTCCATGTGACCCAGCGGGATTTGTCTGACAGGTTGACGCCCATGTGGCATTCACGGCCTCCAATCTACCTGCCACGGATGAACGCTTCGTCCAAATTTGCCACGAGACGGCGGCTGACCCCTTGCTACAGCGTGTCATGCGGCACCAAATGGACGGGTGGCTCAAGGGCCAATGCCCTCAGTTCTATAATGTCAGAGATCATCTGGCGGTAGTAGACGGGTTCTTCTAAAACTGGACCACATTGTCATCCCACATAGCATGCGCCAACTTGTCCTGGAACAACTACACGAGGGCCACCTTGGCGTGGAAAAGTGCCGCCGACGGGCCCGAGATGAGTGTACTGGCCCGGCATTAATGAGGACATAGCCAACACAGTGCTCAACTGCCCCACTTGTCAGCGTTTCCAGCCGGCCCAACCACGTGAGACCCTGCAGCCCCATGAGTTGGTCACGTCACCATGGACCATGGTGGTCATCGACCTGTTCCACGCACTGGGTAGAGACTATGTCCTGATCGTGGACTACTTTTCGAATTACCCGGAGGTGATACGGTTGCACGACATCACCTCATCTGCAGTCATTTGTGCATGTAAAGAAGCATTTGCTCGACACGGCATCCCGCTCACGGTTATGTCGGACAATGGCCCCTGCTTCGCCAGCCAGGAATGGTTCAACTTTGCTAGGCGGTACAATTTTGCCCATGTGACATCCAGTCCCCTGTACCCCCAATCCAACGGCAAAGTGGAGAAGGGAGTACATATAGTCAAACGGCTCCTATGCAAGGCTGCCGATGCTGGGTCCGATTTCTACCTTGCCTTGCTGGCCTATCACTCCGCCCCGCTGTCCACTGGCCTGGCGCCAGCCCAGTTACTCATGGGTTGTAACCTGAGGACGACGGTGCCGTCCATCCATGTCCCAGACCTTGACCACGTTCCGGTCCTTCACAGGATGCAGATGTCTCGTGCACAGAACAAGGCGGCTCATGACTCCCGTGCAGCTGATCTCCCTGCTCTGGCTCCCGATGACAATGTCCGCATCCATCTTCCGGATGAGGGCTGGTCTGCAACTGCTGTGGTTCTTCGGCAGGTGGCCCCCCGCTCGTTCCTGGTTCGTCTACCGGATGGCTCTATTCTGCGCTGCAATCGATGCGCCCTTTGTCTCGTTCTACGCTCACCACATGATCCTCCACTGTCGCCTTGCCCTCCTGCTGACCCTGCCACAGACTATGCAGAGCTCCCTGTCACTCTGCCTCCCCCTGACTCTGATGCAGTCCAGCCCGCTCCTGAACCGGTGGCTCTCGACCCACCCTTGAGGCGGTCAACCAGAATTTGTCGCCCACCTCAGAGACTCAATTTATGAACTTTGCAGACTTCTAGACTCTCTGAATTGTTTCGTTGATTTGTTTGATCGTTTCCCTGGTTTGTATATAGTGTTGATCTCATTATTCTTGTTGCATACTGCTTCTCTGCACCAGGCACCTTCCCATGTAAATAACTTAGTTCTCATGTACGTAGTCCTGTAAATATGTCTTCGCACCCCACACGTAGGTAGGAACATTCTCACCATACATTATTTATTGCCACACACATACATTCTTTTATAAAAGGGGGGATGTCATAATATACACCAGTATATCATGGTGCAGACACACACACTGATGGACACACAACAAGACCAATCAACACACACAACACCGCAGCCAATCACCAGTTAGAGCACACTCACTATAAAGACAGGGGGCATCAGAGTTCCCGCCCATTCGGGATGCAGCCTCCTACAAGGACAGAGTTACAGCTTACAGCACAGATCCTCACCATGTGCTGAGTGCATAGACTGGTTCGGACAAGCATAGGTCTTTAGTTTAATCTAACATCGTGTTAACCCACAGTGAACGTATGTTCAACAGTTTCGAACTTAATAAAATAGTGTTGCACTATTTTAAGTGTTGGTGGCCTGTATGTGTTCACCGGATCCAGAGCACCCAACACATCACAGTCCTCCAGCGAACACTGGGGTGGCAAGCCCAGCACACCCAAGCTCCTTGCCTGTGAGCAAAGATGGCTACTCCCCTTCTCGGCTTCCCATAGAAGCCCTTCCGCCAGGTTTACATTTTTCAAAAAGGGTACAAATCGATGCCAGGGTGGGCACTTGCTGGGGAGGCCACTGAATGACAGGCACCCATTGGATATGGGATGGCTCTTGTTAATTGTATGGAAATGGGGCTTAAGTGGTGAGAATTAGTTGATTGCCACGCTACGGCGATATCCCGATTTCGCCTAGGGGAGCGGGCCGTTGCATCACAAACTGCCGCCTGGCGCGGTTCTCATTTTTGGCCTCTCTCACTATTCACCCGTCCATTAAGTTCTCCACGTCTCTGTATTTTGTACTGTGGTCCTTTTGATTTTTGACTTTGGTTTCTCTGCCTTTTCCCCTCACTGCCTTTTGTTTCTGTCCCATTTTAATTCCCTGTGACATCTGCATCAGTTTCCACTGCCCTTCCACATTAGTTTAAACCCATGTTAGTCTATGGCAGAACAGAGCTCTAAAGCCTCCAGTGAACAGCCTACAAAGAAGAAACTTAAATCGGAGCCAATATAAAGATAATTTCTTGAGGCATGGTTTTGTTAATTGTGCCGATGCAATTCAGGATTCAAAGCCCACGTGCAGGGGGGTACTGCGAATGAGAGTTTAAAATGCTTAAAACTACTAAGGCATCTGAAGATTAAGCATGGGGAGCTTGAGAACTAACCTCTTGATTTATTTCAAAGGATGCTGTGAGAACTGAAATCATCAGTTGAAATCGTTAGCAGAAATGTAACATTGAATGACAAAGTACAATTAGCCTCTTGCATGGTAGCTTACCGTGTAGGTAAAGAGAAAATGCCCCACACTTTAGCAGAGATACTGGGCGGTATTCTCCGAAACGGCGGCTAAGTGTTGACGCCGGCATAAACACCAGAGCGTTTCATGCTGGCGTCAACGGGCCCCTTGGCCCAGTGATTTCGTGGCCCACAGGGGACAAGCAGGGTTCTGGGAGGTCTCCGCGCAGTTCCGACTGCCGATACGGGGCCCTGCAATTCTGGCTGCGGGACTGCGCATGGGCGCAGCGGCCACGTGCGGCGGTGGCCGCGCGCAAAATTACAGACGCACACAGCGAGTCGGCCCCCACAATATAGGCCCCCACTAGATCGCACACACCCGCGATTGGTGGCCCTCGATTGCGAGCCTGGACATCCTGGAGGGCCCCCCCAGTGACGGATACCCCGCCCCGCCCCCTACCAGGACGGCCGCGGACTGAGTCCGCAGCTGCCACGCTGAGTGTCCGCCGAGTGGAAGCATGTTAGAACCACGCCGGTGTTAACTCGGCCAGCTGCCGGCTGAGAATCACCGCGGGGGCCTCTTTCAATGGCCCCCGACCGGCGACACATCGGCCGCGCGCGCGACTGGCGACGATTCTCTGGTTCGCGGAGAATCATGGGAAGGCGCCGGACCCGATCACGGGTCTGACGGCCCATTCTCCGCCCTCGCGCCGAAATCGCGCTCGACGCGGAGGCTCAGGGAATCCCGCCCAGTAATTCTTCCTGACGCATGTGGTCTTAGATGAGAGATCAGCTGAAAAACGGAAATCCATTCCGCATAGTGATAACACAACAGCTCGCCGAATTTGTGAAATTGGTGACAATAAGTACCGCTTATTTCTCGTTTAAAGTCAGCACAAGAGTTCTCAATGCAACTGGATGCAAGTATAGACATTTCAGATTGTGCAACTTGCTAGTTTATGTAAGGTATGTTTGGCACAATTAATTACCAACCACCATTATTAGCACAAAGACCCTTCGAGTGTTGAATAGTTACACGATTGGAAAGTGTGGGTTCGACTGGATTCATTGCAGAGGAATCACAAGCGATGGAGCAACCAACATGATTGGGAAATACAGCAGAGTTAGAATAAGGGTTAAGGAGGAAGCTGGCCAGGATATTGTTTGGAATCATTGCTTTATTCACCGTGAGACATTGGCATCGAATAAAATTCCATCCAATCTTGAAAGTGGTGTAGCCAAGAATTGTGAAAGTAATAAATTTCATGAAACGCAGCGTACTGAATACCAGGCAGTTAGAGGCCCTGTTCCGATATGGGGTTCGGTCACACACATTTATTGTTCCACACAGAGGTACGTTGGCTGTCAAGGGGTTGGGTGCTTGGCAGAGTTTATGGACTGAGGGATGAAAACCACGCTTTCCTCCTGGAGAAATCATCCCCTCTGGCGGGTTTGTTTGGTGATGAAAGTCGGGTGCTAACTTTATCTTACCTTGCTAATATCTTTTCAATTCTAAACAAATTGAACCTCAAATTGCAAGGAAAGGATAATGATTGCTTTCGGCACTGTGAAGAAATAGCTGCTTTTCAAAGTCATTGAGAGTTAAGCAAGTGCGAGTACAAAACCAAAGCAACTACATGTTCCCCACAATGCTCCGATCCATCGAAGAAAACTGTGTAAGTAAGGGAACTGTCAATTGACTGACAAACCTGATTTGGCTGCGCTGATCAACAGTTTTTGCCACTACTTTCCAGAGGATAAGTTTTAGATTTTGAAAGAGAAGAGGTGGGTGAAAAATCCCTTTGCTTTTAAGAACCCAGAATCATTAATTAAGTTACAGCTGACTCCAAATGAGGAAACTGAGCTGCTGCACCTGACCTGTGACAGCACATTAGAAATACGACTCAAGCCCATGAGATTGTCAGCATTCTGGAGTAGCATCTCCCGGGAGTATCCAGCACGGAGTAAGACTAACATTTTGTTATTATTGGGGAGCCCGATTTATCACCGCGTGGCATCTGATGACAAAAGAGCCACTTCAATAAAACACGATAAGTGGGCTTCATTCCTGAATGATCTAACACTTATTTTTAAACTTTCTAAACTCAGACATGAATTTAGAACAACTACCTGTTATACAGAGGAGGGACATCAATGATGACTACACAAGGGACATCCCAACAGTCCTCACCTGGGGTGGGATTAGTGGTAGGTACGTTGTGGGACTCTTAATCCTTTTATCTGGAGGAATTATCGGCCATACCCCTTGTTTAGTGATCAGCACAATACACAGATAGCAATGTTATGGTAGAACAGGCAGACCCTATTAAGCCCATGTTCATTTGTACTGATAGCGACTATGGCAAATGAGGCTACAACCCAGGATTTGGTGTTCCAGTAACAGACAGGTATTACTAATCACAAGAGGAAAACTGTAAAATATACGCCATTATTGGAAGAAACTCTCTGTCTGAGTACAGAGAAATGTAATTGTCCGCTTTGTATGTACTCGGGCATACCACTGGTTCAATCCACTCGAGGGGCAACAGCCTCGCAGATAGTCAGGCGAAAAGCACGGTCTGCATACCACCTCTTCAGGAGGGGCCTGCCTTATTTTGTGTTATAACTAGGGCAGTAAGGGCAGCTAATCAGGATGAGGAACTGATTCAGCTATTAGACCTGACAAAAAAAATCCAAAAGGATACCTGTCAGTGTAAATATTACTCGGAGAGTCCTACTGGTATTGTTCTGGTAAAGCTGCCCAAGGGAATCCGAGGAGTACCTCTGAGACACCAATGGAAACCCCTTGGAAAAGGAGCCCATGAGAGTACAAGTCAGGCGCAATGCAGCACCTGTATAACATTTTGAAAATTGACTCCTTTATGCTGGTGGCCAGGCATGCTCCGTGCCTGTAAAACATACATGGCGAATTGTGAGTCATGTGATCCAACAAATAAATCCTCACTCATTAAACCGCCATCACTAACTGCTGTGAAGACTACTCAAACGCCGCAAAAAAACCTTTGTTGATTTTATTGGGACACTTTTCCCTTCAGCGGAGTTTGGACATGTTCTCATTGATGAAGATAGTTGCACTTCCTTCTGTTGGCTAATCCCCACAAAATCTCTTTCGGAAACGGCACTTGTTGATGCTATTACTGACATTATTATTGTAGCTGGTGTACCCAAGATCCTACACTCTGAACCAGTGTTCTTGGACTTTTTGTGAGCAATGCGGGATTGGGTTATCTACAGTCATCCTCAGTTAGGGGGACTGATAGAACATAAAACCCAGGAGGTAAAAAAGTTATGAACCAAACTGTTGAGAATCAGAGGGAATAAATGGATCATCATCATTCCAAAAGTGTAACTATCGCTAAATAATGTGGCCACAATGCTCCCCAGAAAATCCTATTATTTGATGTATTGCATTGAAATGCACACACCACGTACCCATGGTTCTTTTATTGCTTCTAAGCTTTCTGATTCCTTGACCCGACAGCAACAATTAGATCGAAAACAAGAGATAACAATGAGGTTCATGCAATTGATAAGAGGATATGTGATACACAGATAAAATCTGATGACTCGCGAAGCAGGTCTACATTTAACGGGAATGGGTAGAGGAGAGAAAGTTTGAACACAAACTTGGTGTGTGACCTAAGTGGAAACAGCTGACACAAATACATTCCGTTGTTAATGAAAGAACTGCAAAAATATTTAACAATCAGCCAGAAGGTGAGCAAACTCTTAATATTGTCTCTGTACCCAACCTTACTAGGTTCCCTGAAGGGTACCATCATGGCGCAGTCTGCCTTCCATGACCCTGCTTGGAAAACATCGAAAACAGCAGTGATTGGGCTTCAACAAACAGCGCCAACAGCCATCCCCTCGCCTCGCAACAAAAAGCTCCGCAAGGCCTCAAAGATTGGTTTTACGAGGAACCACCGTCAAAGCCACAAGTAGTAATTGCACCATAGCGGATGCTTGTTGGAAAGCGCTACGCGTCAACATCTGTAAATGCTGAGTCTTGTCCTTACATAAGAAATTATTTGAGTTTTAGCTATAACAATATCAACGCCCATTCCGCCGTGGCCTCCATACTCAATTCTAAGATATCACTTCCTTTTGGTGTTTCTCAACCACATTCACTCATCCTGTCACATGGCTCCATTTATCAGCCGATACAAGTTGAATGAAACTCCACTATTTTGGCTAAGGCTCTTACAATTCAGTCTGTTCATCAAGAAAATGTACTAGTTCCATGACTTCATGTTACTCTGCACAGTCTTAAAGAGGAGAATCCAGCCTTTCGAATGTCAGGTGATAAGCCAGGTGGAACACATGCAATAGGCAATGCTTTGAGCACTGAGACATTGCTATTTAATGTCTGGGGTAGACAAACCATTTATCATCAGCCTTGCTGTTAAGTGATTTTTGTTTTTAACCCTTTGCAGTGCAGTTGCTTTTGTAGTGTTGTTGTTTTTCCTTTTCTGCCTTTTATTGATGTTGCAGCGTCTCTGCTCTGGACTCAATTACTATGTTGTTTGCCAAGGCGAAGACTGCATACCTCAAACTTATTTGCACTTTGTTTCATTCCGCTGCCTCATCCTTTGGGGGTAATTTTGTGCCAGCGTTAGCTGTCAGTGAGAACGGCGACCGAGGGGCAAATTATCACGAGGGTCAGGAAAAGCGATTCTCACCAGCGAGTTCACGTTTGCCAATTTTCCACATCTCTCGATGATGACATAATGAGGTTCCCACCCACAAATGGTGAGAACCATATTGCAATACATTTGAATACATTTGAATATGATTAATGAGCCCCCCCCCCCCCCCCACCACCATATGACTCCCCCTCACATAATATTCATAACTCGCCGAAATGACATCATGTTGGTAAGGTTTACAACCTGTATATGAAGGTGTGAATCAGCCGAGGGGACCCCCCGGGAGCACAAAGGTAAGTAAAGTCTCCGGGGGAGGGGGGGGGAGAACCTGCCTGGGCACTGCCCCCTGGCATAGGTTGGCACTGCCCTGGTACAGGGTGACACTGCCAACATGGCTGTGCCTACCTGGTTGTGCCAACGTGTGCTGGACAGTGCCAGAGGTGGGTACTTTGACCAGCTCAATTAGAGGTGGGGACATTCGCATTATATGTGGTTGGGGGGAGGAGGATAGCACCAGAGCCTTTGAAGGGGGTGACTTTGCATTGACAGTGGAGTGGCCATTGAGGGGGGAGTGGGCAGTGAAGGGGAACAGGCCTTGAGGGAGGGAACTTGCATGCACAACGGGGGGAGCAAGCATTGAGGGGGGAGCTAGCTTTGGACACCTCGCATGGGGAAGGGCACACTGGCAATACTGCAGCAGTTTTTCTTGTCGTTGGGGTGGGGGAGATGCCCTGATGATTGTGCCATGGGAGAAAGGGAGAGCCCTGATTATTGCGCCATGTGGGGGGAGGATAGCTGTAATAACCTCCGTGGGACATATCCAGCTGGGGATAATTGTTTCCCCGTGCTCATTGGGATTGAAAGTTCCTCTGCTATGGGCTGGTCGCTTGTCTGCACTAGTATAAAAGTTGGCCAGTGTGGAGCCAAACAGAAATGAGAGAACCCGGTGAGGTGTAACCGGGCCTCATGTAAATAATATTGTTGTTAAATAAATCTCTTTCCTACAATCGCTGTGGACTCCCTGTGCCTTACGAAACTGGCGACGAGGATACAACTGGAGCTGTCGTTGTGCAGCCTGTCTGGCTGAACCACTTCCCCAAAATATTTTATGGACTAAGGTACAGAGTTCATTGGTTTATGTTGCTGCTTTTCGGACGTTGGATGTTTTTGACTCTGGTATGAATTCCTAGAATCGGTGCGCAGAATGTCTGCGGTGCTTTTCCGAGCCAGTAGTGATGTGGAATATGAGCACTGGCCCGTGGTTTTGCTGCCAGCCCATGGAGCATGTACGTTTGGAGTGGCCGGGGCCTAGCATAACCTTTTTAAAAAAAAATTCTATTCAAATTTTCACAAAATATCAACAAATAAAAGAAAAGAACAAACCCCCCCCCCCCCCCCCCATATACATAAATAATAAATTAACAGCCTTCATCAACACAAAGGCAAAAATATACACCCACTCAAGAAAACAAAAAACGAACCAACCCCCCCACCCCCGGGTTGCTGCCGCGACTGACCATCTTCTACCGTTCTGCCAGGAAGTCTAAGAACGGTTGCCACCGCCTGAAGAACCCTTGTACCAATCCCCTTAAGGCAAATTTCACTCTCTCCAATTTAATAAACCCGCCATATCGCTGATCCAGGATTCCACGTTTGGGGTCCTCGTATCTTTCCACTGAAGGAGAATCCTTCGCCGGGCTACCAGAGACGCAAAGGCCAGAATACCGGCCTCTTTCGCCCCCTGCACTCCCGGCTCCTCTGCCACCCCAAATATTGCGAGCCCCCAGCCCGCTTGACTCTGGAACCTACCACCCCCAACACCGTCCTCGCTACACCCTTCCAAAAGTCCTCCAGCGATGGGCATGCCCAGAACATGTGGGTGTGATTTGCTGGGCTCCCGGAGCACCTAACACACCTGTCCTCGCACCCAAAGAACCGGCTCATCCTTGTCCCGGTCACCTTAAACTGTATGAGGCTGCTCCTCGCGCACTAAGAGGAAGAGTTCACCCTCCCCAGGGCATCCATCCACATCCCCTCATCAATCTCCTCACCCAACTCCTCCTCCCACTTACCCATTAGCTCCTCCACCGAGGCCTCCTCCTCCTCCTGCATCACCTGATATGTTGCCGAAATCCTTCCCTCCCCAACCCACACCCCCGACAGCACCCTGTCCTGGACCCCGCGTGGCGGCAGCAGTGGGAACTCCACCACCTGCCGCCGAACAAACGCCCTTACCTGCATATATCTGAAGGTGTTCCCTGGGGGGAGCCCAAATTTCACCTCCAGCTCACCTAGGCTCGCGATCTTCCTGTCCACAAACAGGTCCCCCATCCTTCTTATGCCTACCCTGTGCCAGCTCAGAAACCTTCCATCCATCCTCCCCGGGACAAACTGGTGGTTCCCCTGAATCGGGGACCACACCGAGGCCCCCACCTCCCCCCTGTGACGTCTCCATTGCCCCCAAATTTTGAGGGTAGCCGCCACCACCGGGCTTGTGGTGTACCTCATTGGAGGAAGTGGCAGCGGCGCCGTCACTACGCCTCCAGGCTTGTGCCCACACAGGACGCCATCTCCAGCCTCTTCCATGCCGCCTCATCCCCCTCCATCACCCACTTACGCACCATTGCCACGTTGGCGGCCAAATAATACCCACAGAGGTTAGGCAGCGTCAACCCCCAACCCCCACCCCTGCACCGCTCCAGGAACACCCTTCTCACCCTCGGGGTCTTCTGCGTCCATACAAACTCCATAACGCTCCTGTTAACCCGCCTGAAGAAGGCCCTAGGGATCAGGATGGGGAGGCATTGGAACAGGAACAAAAACCTCGGGAGCACCGTCATTTTAACTGACTGCACCCTACCCACCAGCGAGAGTGGCAGCACGTCCCACCTCTTAAACTCCTCCTCCATCTGCTCCACCAGCCTTGTGAAGTTAAGCTTATGCAGGGCCTCCCAGCTCCTAGCCACCGGGACCCCGATGTACCTGAAACTCCTCACCGCCCTTTTTAGCGGGAGCTCACCAATCCCTCTCTCCTGGTCCCCCGGGTGCACTACGAACAACTCGCTCTTCCCCATATTAAGCTTGTACCCGGAGAAATCTCCAAACTCCCTCAGGATCCTCATCACCTCCGGCATTCCCCCCACCGGGTCCGCCACATATAGCTGCAAATCATCCGCATAGAGCGACACCCGATGCTCCTCCCCACCCCGCACCAGCCCCCTCCAGTTCCTCGACTCCCTCAACGCCATGGCCAGGGGTTCAATCGCCAGTGCAAAGAGCAGGGGGGACAGGGGACACCCCTGCCTCGTCCCCCGGTGTAGCCGGAAATACTCTGACCTCCTTCTGTTCGTGGCCACACTCGCCACCGGGGCCTCATACAGCAGCCTCACCCACCTGACGAACCCCTTCCCGAACCCGAACCTTTCCAACACCTCCCACAGGTGCCCCCACTCCATCCTATCAAAGGCCTTCTCCGCATCCATCGCCGCCACTATCTCCGCCCCCCCTTCCATCGCCAGCTTCATTATAACATTCAACAGCCTCCATACATTGGTATTCAACTGCCTCCCTTTCACGAACCCCGTCTGATCCTCGTGTATGACCTGCGGCACACAGTCCTCTATCCTCATGGCCAAAATCTTTGCCAGCAAATTTGCGTCTACATTTAAGAGTGAGATCGGCCTGTATGACCCACGCTGCAGGGGATCCTTGGCCCGCTTCAGAATCAGGGAAATCAGCCCTCTTGACATCGTCGGGGGCAGAGCCCCCCCTTCCCTTGCCTCGTTAAAGGTCCTCACCAGCAGCGGGCCCAGCAGGTCCGCATACTTCTTATAAAATTCAACCTGGAACCCATCCGGCCCCGGTGCCTTCCCTACCTGTATGTTCCCTATCCCTTTGATCAACCCCTCCAACCCAACCGGCGCCCCCAACCCCGCCACCTGCCCCTCCTCCACCCTCGGAAACCCCAGCCGGTCCAGGAAACGACCCATCTCTCCCTCTTCCAATGGGGGCTCAGACCGGTACATTTCCTCGTAGAAGTCCCTGAAGACCCCATTGATACCCACCGCACTTCGCACCGTGTTCCCTCCTCCAGCCCTAACTCCCGATCTCCCTAGCTGCCTCTTGCTTCTGAAGCTGGTGCGCCAGCATCCGGCTCGCCTTTTCTCCGTATTCATATACCACCCCCTGCGCCTTCCTCCACTGCGCCTCCGCCTTCCTGGTGGTCAACAAATCGAACTCAGCCTGGAGGCTACGCCGCTTCCTAAGCAATCCCTCCTCCGGGGCCTCCGCGTACCTCCTGTCCACCCTCACCATCTCCCCCACCAACCTCTCCCTCTCCCCCCTCTCCTTGTGTGCCCTAATAGAGATCAGCTCTCCTCTGACCACCACCTTCAGCGCCTCCCAGACCACCCCTACTTGCACCTCCCCATTGTCATTAGCCTCCAGGTACCTCTCTATACACTTTCGGACCCGCTCGCTCACCTCCTCGTCCGCCAGCAACCCCACCTCTAGGCGCCACAGCGGGCGCTGGTCCCTCTCCTCCCCAACTCGAGGTCCACCCAGTGCGGAGCATGATCAGAAATGGCTATCGCCGAGTACTCCATATCCTCCACCCTCGGAATCAGCGCCCTGCTCATGACAAAAAAGTCAGTCCGGGAGTAGGCCTTGTGAACATGGGAGAAGAATGAAAATTCCCTGGCCCCCGACCTCGCAAACCTCCATGGATCCACCCCTCCCACCTGGTCCATGAACCCCCTCAGCACCTTGGCCGCCGCCGGCCTCCTGCCCGTCCTAGACCTAGAGCGATCCAATGTCGGATCCAGCACCGTGTTGAAATCCCCCCCCCCCCCCATTATCAGGCCCCCTGTCTCCAGGTCCGGAATTTGGCCCAGCATGTGCCGCATGAACCCCGCATCGTCTAAATTCGGGGCATATACATTGACCAACACCACCCGCTCCCCCTGCTGCTTGCCACTTACCATCACATACCTACCGCCATTGTCTGCCACAATGCTCGACGCCTCGAACGACACTCTCTTCCCCACCAAGATCGCCGCCCCCCGATTTTTTGCATCCAAACCCGAATTAAACACCTGCCCGACCCACCCCTTTCTCAACCTTACCTGATCCGCCACCCTCAGGTGCGACTCCTGAAGCATGGCCACATCCGTCTTCAGCCCTATCAGGTGCGCGATCACCCGGGCCCGTTTGACCGGCCTATTCGGTCCCCTTACATTCCAGGTTATCAGCCGGATCAGGGGGCTACCCGCCCCCCCCTCCCCCGCTGACTAGCCATATCCCTTCCTAGACCAGCCACGTGCCCGCGCCCCCCGCACGGCCCGTTCCCCACAGCGGCAGACCCCAACCCCGACCTCCTCTACCAACTCCAGCTCCCCCTTGGTCATTCCAGCAGCAACCCCGTCCACCAGCGGGATCTCGTCCATTCCATTCCCAGCGCGGGAGAAAAAGCCCGCGCTTCCCAGCTCCGGCCCCACCCCTTCAGCTCTAAACTTGGGGAAAAAAAGCCTGCGCTTTCCACTCGCCCGTCCCCACCTCCCCTGGCACAGCACCCTTTCCAGGCCCGGTCCCACTACCCCCAACTCAGGCCTCTCTCCCGCCGCGGGGCCCCACCTCCCCCACCGACCATTAACCCCCCCAAGCAGTCCCCCCGCCGGCTGCAGCATACCGAACTTCACCCCCTTCCTGTGCAGCACCGCCTTCGCCCGGTTGTAACCGGCCCTTTTCTTCGCCACGTCCACACTCCAATCCTGATAGATCCGAACCTCCGCGTTCTCCCACCCGCCTCGACCAGTTCTCCATCTCCTCGAACCTCGCCTGCCATTTCTTGTGGAGCATCTCGTGCGCCTCCACCTTCACCGCCAGGCCCAGGATCTCGTCCTCATTCTCCGAGACCTTCTGTCGGACCTCTCGGATCGCCGCCCCTTGGGCCGTCTGGGTCTCCAGCAGCTTATCGATTGAAGCCTTCATTGGCTCCAGCAGCTCTGCTTTCAGTTCCTTAAAACAGCGCTGGAGAAGCTCCTGCTGCTCTTGCGCCCACTGCCTCCACGCTGCCTGGTCTCCGCCCACCGCCATCTTGGTCCTCCTCCCTCGCACCTTTCTTTGCTTCAATGCCACTTTTTTAATCGCCCCACTCCTGGTCCACTCCATACACTACCAGGGGAATGTTGCTGCCCCTTCCCACGCCGGGAAATGTCGAACAAGCACCGTTGCGGGCCCTAAAAAGAGCCCCAAAGTCCGTTTTTAGCGGGAGCTGCCGAACGTGCGACTTAGCTCTGCATAGCCGCAACCGGAAGTTGGATGTCGGGCCTAGCATATCCGACAGTCCAGTATGCGGTATCACCTGACCAACTTCTCATGTTGATGGCACAACGTTTCAATCTGTCTCCATCTATCATCGTTTCGCAATACTGGTTCAATACAGTGGTCCACCAGGGAGTCCGTTGTCGAGTTTCTGCTGGACTTTTGGAACCTCGTCAATGTATGGCGCTGCATTGACTGACATGTTCAGTGTCCGATTGGTTTGCGGGATGCACGACAATGATATTCAAACAGAGAGCTGATGGTTACTGTGTGGCTGCAAGTTGTACATAGCGACGCTAATGAGTTCTGCGTTTCAGGTGCAGGCAACTGGTGTGCGGATGCGATGACCTTCATTTGAGAGTTTGGAGGGTGTTATCAAATGCTGATTATGCAATCTAAAGTCCATTGCCATTGAGTTATCTGATGCGTTCCAAACGGGAACGCTGGCCCTGTGGCGGCGAGCAAGGAACCCTGCTGTTTTTTGTTGCATTGCAGTTTTATGTGGCTCTGGCAGCAGTGTAGGAGGAGCTTCGGGGCAACAGCTCCCTGGCATTTTGGGAGGTGCTGCAGATCTCCTTTTTCCATATTAGCACTGTGAGGGGCGTTCGTTCGGGAGATAAGGGATGTAGAGCTGGGTGTTGTCAGGTGCCAGACCCCGCCTGGACCCTCTGTGTGACGGGCGGGAGTGTCGGACCAGACATAATCATTGGCAAGATACACGCCAACCAATCCTGCTCATCCATTCTATGGCATATTGGAACCAAAAGGCTTTCGTTTTTCCTGTCACCTGGCTGTTGCTAATGCTGCACCAGTTTCCTCCTCCTCTTTTTCTCAACTCTTCAGTCTTCGTCATCTCCTCCTCATCCTCGTCCTTCAAAAGGATCTTCGGATTTTGAGGCGGTGGGGAGGAGGAATATAATAGCCTGTACGGGCCATATCCAGCTCGGGATTATTGCTTCTCCGTGCTCATTGGGACTGCAGGCTGCCCCACTATGGGCAGGGTAGCTTAACCAAATTGGTGTAAAAGGTCGGTCAGTGGGGAGCTGAGCAGGAAGGAGAGGGGATCCCATGAGGTGCCACCAGGCCTCGTGTAGATGATGTTGTCGTTAAGTAAATGTCTTTACTACAACTTGCTGTGGACTCCCCGTGCCTTATTACAATAGCCCCCTGTGATTGTGCCGTGTGATTTGAGGGGGTAGAGCCCCCAGTGATTGTGCAATGGTGGGAGGGGTGGCTGCAGGGAGCCCCTGATGGTTGTGGTGGAGTTGTTTCTGGGGAACGTTTCAACTCTCTGCTAATAGGGAAACCCATTAAAGATGGCGCCCTGATATCTGTGAAGCCAGCCTTGCCGATTCTATCAGACCCTGCCCGCCAGACTAATGGCGTCAAACGCGCCCCCTGATTTTTTTGTGTCAGTGTGGCAGAAATTCTGGTCTGTAAAGCCAGCAGCGCATTTGGAGAAATATATGCCAGTTTCCAGTCAGAGCCTAACATTCTGGACTGGATTCTTCCGTCCCGCCCACCATAAGATCACCACAGGTGGGACAATGGGTGGGATTCCCCGGAAGCACCCCATCCCGGCAATCGGATATTCCCGCCTGAGGTCAATGGATCTTTACGTGGTCCACGACCCACCCGTGACGATCTTGCAGCAGGCGCGGCCGAAGAATCCAGCCCCATGTATAGGTCATTGACATCGGGCGGGAATTTCCAGTTGCCGGGCAGGTGCGGCCGGCGAATCCCGCCCTCTGACAAATTGTGGGAAAATTACGCCCTTTGATTTCATCTCATGGTTTTGGTCCTTTTATCGCACATCGACACTTTCCCTGCGCATAACCTCTTGCCTTGGACCAATGAGGCTGCTTCACATTTTGGACTTTATTAACATTGTGCTTTGCTAGTGCCTTGTTACATGCCCTTTTTATTCTTCTGGTATCTTTCATATTTTATTAGTGTTATTTGCCTTTTTGATATATGCATGCTATATGGTTGGATATAATTCCTTCTCACTGTTTGTGTTTATCCTGGTCATGAGAGGGCGTGAATAAATAGGTAGAATTCACACATATTTAGAACTGAGAAAGTGGACACATATTCATGTGCAGCCAATTTTACCCAGAAGCCTTAAAACATATACCCAGTAGCACTAGCTGGCAGCTTGTGTTTCAACAGGTGTTAGAACAGATGTCATCTGAGCCACGTACAGAGTAACACCAGGACCTTCAAAGTTCTCTTCATACTAAGATAAGTAAAAGCTCTGAAGTCATTTTCAAAGAAACTTTAACAGCTTTTATGATGTTATTGTCTCTCTTTATCTATTCAGGGGATATTCTTAGAACTTACCTCAGCAAATTAGAAAAACAGACTTTTAAAAATCTATCCCGCTATTAAAAGTTTAAAATCACTTCTGTAGAAAATAGGAACAATTGAAGGTAAACAGGAAATATATTAAGGATATTTTAGGAACATGATGATCATATATCAGGCTCCCAGCGTGGATAATCAAACTATTTTAACAATTAAATCATAGAGAATAATAAGGTCACATCTAAGAAGAGGAGTTAATCAAAGAGTTAATCAAAGATAATCATTGCTGTTAAAGAATTATGTAATCTGGTTTAAAAGGGTATAACTGTTCCAGTTCCCTTTCAGAAAATCAGGAATTTTGTAGAAGGCAACTGGGAGCACCCTTCAATGTTTCTCCACCTTTGTTCCCTTTTCAAAATTCTCCTTATGAACTCCAACAAGTCCCATGGGCTTTCCTAGCAACTTCCAATGTGCTAAACAAACGTGTCCCACTTTACTGCAATGGTAGCACCACCACCATCAGTACCTTTCTTCCTGGTCTGAGGAGGATATCTTGGCGCATTCCTAACTATCCATTCCTTTCCTTGGCTGCCTGCCTTCCTTTCACTCTTCCAATTCCTATCCTATTCAAAAATATGGGGATGACGCAACTAAGGTTTAAATTGATGGATTAGCCATTATTGTCGCTTGTCTAGTGGGTAAAACCCTTTGGTCTTCTCTTATCACAGAAGGCGGTGCATTCTTAAATACTTCCAAGAGAATGATTTCTCTCAGAGCCTCATTGGTAGTTTCACCTCCTAATGCTTGTACCCACCTATTAAAATTGTTCTGCTTAACTCTTTCAAATTCAATATACGTCTGGCCCAGCTGTTTGCTTAAATTCTGAAACTTTTGCCTTTATGCCTCTGGAACTAATTCATATGCACCCAAAATAGTCTTTTAACTTCATCGTCGTCTTTAGACACCCCTTCTGACAGGGAAGCATCAACTTCCTGCCCCCGCCTCATCAGTTTACTTTGCATGGGTTATGTCCAGTTTTCCTTTGGCCACTCCGTTTGAGTTTTCTCAAATACCATGAAGAATGCCTCTATATCCTTTTCAAAATACTGGTAGGGCCTGTACATATTTAAACATATTTAAACATATCCCCATCAGGATTTGGTCTGGGAAGGGTTATTCCTCCCGCTTAACTTTCCTCAACTTCTCCCTTAAACTCCAACCTTTTAACTTGCTATTCTCTTGCTAATCTTTCAATTTCCCCATCAAGTTTACTCATTTCAATTTCCTTTGAAAAGCACTTTCTTCCTCGTTTTCAAGCATCTCCATTTTTAAAAATTCCCTCTCATGCTCGAACTGCACCCAAATTCTTTCCAGATTAGGTTCCCCACCAGAAAATGCTTCTTTTGCTGCACTACCTGAACTACTTGCTAATGGGCTCGTCTGTGTTTTTAACAGGCATAAGAACTCAACTAATGCACTATATATTTCTGCCTTCTTAGCTTTAACCGGCAGCTCTAGTGTTAATTCACTTGCCAATTCAATTAACTTGTCTTTTCGAAACCCTTGTAAATAATCCAAAGACAAGTCCTCCATCTGAAGAAAGGCTTTAGCAGCTTCCAGATTCACCCTGTTATCCTATCACAAACCTGGGGCTGGATTCTCCAAAAATGGGGCTATGTTCCTACGCCAATGTCAAAACGCTGGCGTTTCACTCTGGAATTTCCTTAAGAAAGTCCAGAGTGATTCTCCAACCTGCAGTGGGCTAGCAGGGCCCCGGAGTGCTTCTCGCACCTCTGGCTGCGGATACGGGGCTCTGCACTGCCGGTCGGGAGTCCGCGCATGCGCACAACGGCGGCCGCCCTGTGCGACAGGGCGGGCTCACACCGCGGACCCTGATGCAAGACGTAGGTCTCCCCGAGATTACGCACGCCCGTGGATCGGTGCCACCCAATCGTCCCCGGCTATCCATGAGGCCCGCCCCGGTGAAGGATCCCCCGCCCCCCACCAGGGTGGCCGCGGACTGAGTCCACAACCGCCACCCGAGGTTCCCGATGCCTGATATTTGGTTAGAACCACGCTGTCAGGAACCCGGCCAGTTATACTTGGAGAATTGCAGGGGGGAGCCTCTGGCAATGGCCCCCTACCCGCGCCGTGTGGACTGCACGTGCGCAATTGGCGGTGATTCTGCATGGACAAGAGAATCGCTTCAACGGCACCCGCTACAATTCCCGCGCGAATGTCCATTCTCCACCCCCGCACCGAACGTGATTTCGGCACGAAGGCTCAGAGAATCCCGCCCCTGGTGCCTTGTTAGTCTATACTGTACGCCAAATTGTCACTGACTACTGTTCCAAACATCCCAGAACCGAGCTCCCAAACTATGTAATGACACCTTGGGCTAGTGTGTGGCCAATTCCAGCCTCATTTGACCCAGAGTCACAACAGAGGGAAAATAGGGTTTTATTTGAAATACCCGAGGTTCTTGGTTGAGCCCAATAAAGTACAGTCACCAGGTTTGCAACTTTAACACACAAATAACCTTTTATTACGCACAGCATTGTAATTAAACGGACAGAAAATGTAACTAACTACCTACTAACCTTTCGCCAACACCCTCCTTTCCCAACTCACCCCACTCTCGACACACACACAAATACAGACAAGCAACACAAAAGGGAAAGGGTGGTGGAAATGGAAAGAAAATATCAATTAAGACAAAAGGATAAGGATCTCTGATGCACTGGGATGGCTTCCAGTCAATGTCTTTCTGAAGTTCAGGCTTTCATTTTGGTACTTCTACCTTCTAGATTTGAGATGGTTATCTCTGGCAAGGTTGTCTACTTTTCCTGCTGACTCAGCATCATTTCAGGTTCACAGGAAAGGATGTGCCAGACACACTGCTTTCAGACTAATTGAGCAGTTCTTTCACTTCAACAAACAGGAGAGAGAGAGTCCCTTTCACTTTCAAGGTCTAAACACTTCTGCCAAGTTTTCTCGGAAAGAATCTGCAGGAACCAATCGCTGTATGTTGTCAGGCAGAACACTGTTGTCAGCCAACCCAGCTGTTTCCAGTTAACCAATCGTACCGAGTCCCGTCCCCCCAAAAAATAAAGCTGGTTCCGAAGATCCACTCTGCGTTGAAGAGTCTGGCTTCTCTCCAAAATACAAAACCTGGCAACACAGTGTTCTGACAAGCAGGCTATTTTAACTTAGCCTTTAGCTTGAAGGCACACCCCAATTATGGGTCGATGGATGAAAAATAATAAAAAATAAAATAAGTGGGAACAAAAGAAATAACAGGATGGACTCTTCCAAACTGGTCTCTGTTCCCAAACAGTGACCAACTTTTCACTCTGCTCATTGACAATGCAACAAAAACTAAGGTCGCACCATTGTTTCCAAAGCTCAAAGCAGGAGCACAATTCACCCATCCCACAAAATACTCCTGAACTTCGACAGCCAACATAAGTTCATCATCATCCACACATGCATCCAAATCTCAATGATTCAGCTTAAAGAAATCTCTGCAGGGGGCCGCACGGTAGCGCAGTGGGTACCACTGCTGCTTCACGGCGCTGAGGTTCCAGGTTCGATCCCTGCTCTGGATCACTGTCCATGCGGAGTTTGCACATTCTTCCCGTGTTTGCATGGGTTTCACCCCCACAACTCAACGATGTGCAGGCTAGGTGGATTGGCCACACTAAATTACCCCTTAATTGGAAAACAAATTGGGTACTCTATATTAAAAAAAGAAATCTCATTGAATGTAGGAATTTCATATATACATTGTATTACAAGTATCTGGTGCAGTAATGGGCAAACACCTGGGTTAGTGTATGTATCTGCTACAGCAATTTATTTTAAAATCCTGTTTAAAAGAGAGGCAATCACTATGGCTACAGAAGTGTAATTAAGATGTTGTAAAAGTAAGATGATAATTCATTCCAATCATTCCAATAATTCATTATTTGGTGAATAATGTTCACCAAAATAGAACTAATAGAATTTTGTTTATAGAAACAAGATTCCCTGGGGAATTTCTGGGAAGAACATACCCACAGCAGTACAAAAGAGTCTCAGGACTTGCTCCAGCAAAGACCCTGAGTCTCCAAAACTAGTTAGATGCCAGTGGTGGACTGCGATTGTTGAAAGTCTGGATCTTACACACACTTGTCACGATTATGTTGTCCTAAAGTGTCTACTCCAAATGATAATGGACCTCAAAGTTGAACTCCATAGCTTCAAAACAGAAGAACTGCTTGACAAAAACACCAAGCAAGAGATCCATTGTCAATGGTCCTGGACAGTGACCTAAAACACTTCACAAGGCCCCACACGCTTCAACATGGATGTGGGCGGCATGGTAGCACAGTGGTTAGCACTGTTGCTTCACAGTGCCAGGGTCGCAAGTTCAATTTTCGGCTTGATCACTGGCAGTGCGGAGTCTGCACGTCCCACCCGTGTCTGCGTGGGTTTATTCTGGGTGCTCCGGTTCTCCCCCACAAGTCCCAAAGACAAGCTCCAAAGCTAGGTAATTTGGACATTCTGAATTCTCCCTCCGTGTACCCGAACAGATGCCGGAATTCGGCGATGAGGGGATTTTCACAGTAACTTCATTGCATTGTTAATGTAAGCCTACTTGTGACAATAAAGATTATTAAGAGAAGAATGGTTTAGCCACAAAGAAAAGAGAGAGGGTGGCCAATGGAATGCATCCCTCAGAATGTTTTCATCAATCCAATTGCTCTATTCTTAATTGAATTCACAGCACAACCTTTCCCATTTGAAAAAGATTTAAAGAACTTCCTGGGCTTCCATTCAGTTTAATGGTATAACTGGTCAAATTAGAAGGTAATTCTGGAGCTTGTGATCAAATGTGTTTTGGTTTTACCAAAAGTTGAAACAAAACTTTAACAAAAGTACTGTTGAAAAACATACATTGAGCGTGATTCTACCACCGTGCTGCATCCATTCGCCGATCCGGGCATGAAGCATCACGCAACTCACTCGACTCACGCCGCCTGCTGTGATCTGGATAATGATATTTAAATTATCCTTTCAGCTCACTTAAATATGCTAGGCCTACTTGAGGCCACATTCTCCCGGCGCCTGGCGAGGCCTCACCCGAGCACCTATTAGTACTGGTCCCCACTTGGCGTGATGGGCACTCAAGGGTCTTGGAGACTATTAGAGCCCCTCAGGTGTTCGAAGACTGGGCAGTACCCTGGCACTTACCCTGGTACATGGGCACCCTGACAGTGCCAACATGGGAGGGTAATGCCCATGTTTGGGGGCGGGTGGCATTGTCTGTGAATGGTGATTGTGTTGGACCCTCAAACTCACTTAGAGATGGGGCACCCTTTCACAATGGCACCCTGATCTCTGAAGAATCAGTCTTGTCGGTGAGTTCAGCTCCCCACTGCTGAAAAAATTTCCACGTATGGGATGGACTGGGGAGGAACTCCCCAAGGCTCAAAGAAATTGTCATGATATTCAAACACACACATCATGATAGACACACCAACAGACAAATCAGAACACACAACACCACAACCAATGACAGAAAGATATAAAAGCACAGACACGACCCCCGGTGGTCAGTATTAGCTGCAGAGGAGAACCAGGACACATCTGTTGCCAAACACACTTAGGGAGACAGCACGTGCAGAGTATCCAGAACGAACTGTATTATAAGAGTTATAATAAAATAGAGTTGTACCACATACAACTGTGTTGGCTCATCTGTGCACCAGAGCACCCAACACCACAGAAATGACAAAGTATGGGGTGTGTCCAGTTCTGGATCTTACCCAAACTCACCTAAAATAACACTTAGAAATATTTTGGGCAAATCGTGCCCATTAACTCAGAAATGTTTGGAAAACTAATGGCGACTTAACTGCTCCTACCATTATTGTTGTGTTACAAAAATTACCAACTTGTGGCAAAGAAGAGAATTCCGATTCACGACAAACTGCTGGTCAATTTATGTTATTTCATGGCCTTGCTTAAACTGGAGAAAGTAACACTGTGACCTTCCACTGTGTGTCATGAAATTACTGGATTTGCACCATTAAAAGGAATGAATTAATCCTGTTACAACCATATAGTACTGGTAATTCATGTTGTAAATACCCTCTTAATGACTCATCTGGTTCATGAACACCAGGGTGTATCTACATGCCACTGGGCCTGTACACTGCATGCCTGGGAAACAAGTCTCCTCCACCTTCCTCTGAAGATTTATCCTCGGGCTGTGAGGGGCCATTTTCCATGTGTTGCCACAAGGAGGCACAGCTGAGGACTTGCCAGTGGAGATAGTGTACTGACAGGGAGAGAATTACATATGTTTCTCTCTTTTATTACATTACTGCTAGTCAGCAGCGTACATTGAAAATGAGAAGCAAACTAGCACACACAAATCAGGAAACATGCTAACTCCCTTCATCTACATGCTGTACCCATCACATCGACGTGGATGAACATTCTGAGTGAATAACTCCACTGCCTTGTGGATACCTCCGGATAATCAAAGACTAATGAAGAAAACCCTGACAAAAAATATGAAGTGGAGCCCAAAAGCAGACCGATGTCTAAATATATCATCTTTCTGGTAATTCCTGCAACCAAACTAATGTCAAATTGTGTTTTGCATTCCTTTGGACTCAATTGGGAAGGTCAAAAGGATTTTCCTGATGTTTGGGAAGCCCATGATCTCCATAAATCTTGTCCAGGCTTGTGTCCTGGGGAGACACTCCAGTTTCAATGCAGAGTGTTAACAGTACACAGGAAATGACTAATGAGCCAACTGCAATGACTTAGAGAACGGGTGCAACAGGCTGTCTCTATGGTGTGAGAAACTACCATGTCCCACTGGTCAGCTAGTTCCTCACATCATGTCGGGCAGCCCCAGGTAATAAGATGCTGACCCACCACAGTCCACCTGCTTCATGGGTTCTTGGAACTTAGTGTCTGTTCAAAAGGTGGACAGAATCCATCACATCAGGCAAATAGCCAAAATAAATGAAAAGAAAGAAGCCAATTGTTAAGCTGGAACATCAGGACTATGTGCACAGGATTGACAGTTGACTTGCAGCTGGTTGTTAACAATGCAGGATAATTGTGATCGGTGTCACGATATCCATATTAACATATCATGGTGCAATCACACACACACACTGATGGACCAACCAACACACACACAACATCGCAGCCAATCACCAGTGAGAGCACACGCACTATAAAACAGGGAACACCACAGTTCCCGCTCATTCCACCAGGAGACAGCTCAGAGCACAGAGCTCACAGCGTGCCACACAGACATACACCATGTGCTGAGTGCCTCACTAAGATAGTGCTAAGGCTGGGTCCACAGGTTAGCTGGTGAAGTACGAACCTCAGCCAGCAGTTATTAGTTGTTATTGTACAGAATAATAAAACAGAGTTGTACCATCAACAACCGTGTTGGTTCATTTGTGTATCGGAATACCCAACACGACAATCGGCATGGAACATAACCGGCTGAACATTGGCATATCTTCCCTATAAGAGACCAGACTTTCCAAGAGTGGATCATTGAAAGGAAAACATCAGGGGTGGGATCCTCCGTTCCTGAGACTGTGGGCTGGATTCTCCGATTTGAAGACTAAGTGCTGACGCCGGAATGGGAACAGTGGCGTTTTACGCCAGAAAAAACGGCGTAAAGGCTGCACTGATCCTCCATCTGGTGGGGGGCTAGCAGCCGCGCAGCATAAAGCCCCCGACTTTACCTCCGGTTACGGCCGGAGAATTGCCGGGTCCGTGGCCGCATATGCGCACGGCGGCAGCCTGCAGCGGCTGCGCTGTGCAACATGGCGGCGGCCGCGGGCAGACCCGGCCTGCCACATACTGTCCCCCAGTAACCCCCCTCGTCGCCCCCAGACCACCCCCCACCAGTTCCCCCAGCCCCTGTCAGTGGATCGGCTCCCCTCGACTGTGGTAACTCGGCCCATCAGGGGTGGGGCATCAGGGGAGGGCCTCAGGTGACGTCCTGAAGCCGTCCCAACAGCGTGCGGCATGTCCTACGAGTACGCCGTTTTCGAGAGGGCGGAGCTTCATCCGTGGCCTTTCATGAAAGAAAACCTGGACGCAGGTGGCAGAGGTCATGAGCGCCATGGGCAACACCGTCCGGACGGGCCAGCACTGCCGAAAAAAACTGCACTACCTCTTTAGTGTGGCCAGGGTGAGTATGCAGCACTGTGCCCCTGGAAATAACTTGCTACCCACACACCCGTAACCCCCCCCCCCCCCCCCCCACCAGGAGGGCGGCCGAACTCCCACCCTACCCTACATGCTGGCACCCATACCAGCCGCCATGGCCGGGTGACCTGGCCACTGAGGCCACCAGCTATCCACCCCCTGGGCTGCATGCACCGGACTGTCTAACACTGTCGTTTTCTGCGCACAGTGCCACTCTCGATAACAAAACGCCCCAAAATGTGTTCTCTCCATCCATCTCTCAGCTCAAACAGGGCCACTTAACCTCCAGTATTTATTCACCAACATTGTGCTCCACTGCAGAGGGAAAAGACCAGTTATAATCGGAGCTTGACTGATATCAGCAGAATCCCTAAGTCAAAACATTTTTACCGATTGGGGATCTCAGTGCAAGATTGGGAATGGACCATAAGACATGCCCCTCCTGCCTCAAATGAGAATGGACAAATACTACTTGAGATTTGCTGCCATGAATTTTGTGCAACAAACATCTTTCAGAACAAACCATGCCATTCGGTGTCCTGGAGACATCCAAGATCAGGGCATTGGCACTGGCTGGGCCTGATCATCACCAGACATGACTTTCTCAACAGGATTCTGAACACGCATAGCAACCATAGTGCTGACTGTGACACAGATCACTCCCAAAGAATACAGAAGTGACATGAAACACACTTTGAGATACCATCTGCAATATGGCACTGGTTTGAGGCTTACATAGCTGTGATGGAACCTATCTTTGAAGCCAAGCGATGCACTCTTGTTAATTATGATAATAATCTTTATTATTGTCACAAGTAGACTTGCATTGAAGTTACTGTGAAAAGCCCCCAGTTGCCACACTCCGGCGCCTGTTCAGGTACACAGAGGGAGAATTCAGAATGTCCCATCAACCTAACAGCACGAGAATGTGCAGACTCCGCGCAGACAGTGACCCAAGCTGGGAATGGAACCTGGGACCCTGGCGCTGTGAAGCAACAGTGCTAACCACTGTGCCACCATGCTGCCAAGTAGCTACCAGCGAGAAGACTCTGAATGTACTAAGAGGCAATCCAACAAACTGCTTGACAGTGTGCCAATGGCTAATGGGTACAACTTTTCCAGAATATTCAGTTGTCCTTTGACACAGGCATTGCTGGGGGCAGATATGGAGGGACCAAAAAGGCAACAGGTGCATCGGCAAAAGCATTGATCAAATGAAAACAAAAGCAGGATGATTATCAATTGCAATAAACAGTTATAGAGATGGATGGAACACTACCTTAAGTTGCACTCCAGGTAGAACACAGTCACTGAGAAAGCTCCAGACACTATAACTTGCCTGCCTGTCACGACAGAGCTGGATATTGAACCAGAGTGGAGGAGCTTAGCAAAGCTATTGACTCTCTTGCCATTAGCAAAGCTCTAGATGCTGACACTATACTACCTGAACCCATCACACATTGGAAACCCGCACTTCTGCAGCATCTGCACAAACGTCTCTATCTCTGCTAGAGGGAGTGGGCAGTGCCTCAGATTGTGTGAGATATAAAAGATTGTGACCCTGCCTGAGAACAAGAGTGACCGCAGTGACTGCAACAACTAATGAGCCAACTTTCTGATCATGGGAAATGCATTTGCCCATGTTCCCCTTGTCAGACTGCAGATCCTGGATGAACGCACCTATCCGCAATCTCAATGTGTAAAAAAAGGGCAGCACGGCAGAACAAGTGATAAACACTGTGGCTTCACAGCACCAGGGTCCCAGGATCGATTCCCTGCTGGGTCACTGTCTGTGCGGAGTCTGCACGTTCTTCCCGTGTCTGCGTGGGTTTCCTCCGGGTGCACCGGTTTCCTTCCACAGTCCAAAGGCGTGCAGGTTAGGTGGATTGGCCGTGCTAAATTGCCGTTAGTGACCAAAAAAGGATAGGAGGGGGTTATTGGGTTACGGGGATAGGGTGGAACTGAGGGCTTAAGTGGGTTGGTGCAGCCTCGATGGGCTGAATGTCCTCCTTCTGCACTGTATGTTCTATGTTCTATGATTTAATGTTGTTTCAGAACTGAAAGGTCCACAACTGACATGGTCGTCTCAGTCCGACAGCTGTATAAGAGGTGCTTTGAATAAAGGAGACTGCTTTATATTGCCTTCATCGATCTCACCAAGACATTCAATTATGTGAGCAGAGACGATCTATTTAATCTGCTGGAGAAAATTGGTTTCCCACTCAAGCTGCTCAATGTAATCTCTTCTTTCCATGACAACATGATGGGTAAGTTCAGCTACGGAGGGGTAACATCACAACCCTTTCCAGTCGGCAGAGGGTCAAACAGGGTTGTGTTCTGGCACTTTGGCATATTCTTCTTTTTGCTGCCGTCAGATGCCTTCAGATCTGCTTACTGGCCCTGACATGTCACTCAACCCTGTAATCTCAAATAGGGAACAATAAAACTGTCAAGTCTTAATGCCTCAGGTCGGACAAATGGTTCCTAAAGATTTTTATTCTTGCATTTGCTTTCTGATGATTCGCTTTCTTTCTTTTTTGATCCAACGTATTTATTTCCCACTCTTGCAGAACCTTGTGCCCTTCATGTGGTAGGGAGTAGCACGGAGTCATTTAATTGGGCAAGACGATGGAAGGTGGGAACCTTGCCGCCTTCACACCTCCTCCTTATTAATTTCATGGCAATGTAGCCAGTTAAAATGGCTAACTCCCGATTTAGAATGGCTAACCCCGATTTAAAATGGCGAACGGAAAAGGCTGATGGGAAAATCAGCCAACAGGACTAAAACAAGCAGCTGCAGGTAAACTGTGTATTCACCTCTGGGAAGGCCAGACAAGATCGATACCTGCAGCCATCAGCACAACAAAACACCAGCCATCTGAATACTAATGAGCAATCCCCGGGAACAATGTGCAACATTTTAGACACAAAGCCAACCCAGACTTTTCGGCGCCAACAGGAGCCTACACAAAGGGAGGTGAACGATCACCCCAAGACCGCCCATCGATCAAGGAATCGCTCCAGCATTGGAGAATATCAAACCAAGTGATTGGGACAAAGTCCAATCACTTGGAACCAGGTACAGGGTCTGCCCCGAAATGCGGGAAGCCCCTTGGGACTATAAGAATAGAGTCCAAGTTCAAATCGACCCTTCTGCTACCCTTTCTGCTACCCCTTCTGCACCCTCCTGCGACCCTTCTGCTAGGCTTCTGCAACAGCCGCTCAAATCGTAAGTCTTACTTCAACTCTCGCTACGAGATAGGTACTCCTAGCTATCGATCTGTACCAGCTTCGAATCCCGCAGGCTCAGAACCCAAATGAAGGGCCATTCGTTTCCCTGACCTGGTGGGCCAGTTCCAAGTTAAGTATTGGCCTGTTAGTTGTAGGAAGTAGCTTAGACGTAGAATTTATGCATAAGTATTGATTACTGTACATAATAAATGTGCGTTGATTTAACTCTTACTAAACGGTGTGTTGGATTATTAATCATTACTCGGACTTGAACCACCATCAGAAAGATACCTGGCGACTCAAGAACAAAGGTGATAGAACAGAGCAATTAAACTAAGGCTAAAGTTAGCAGCAACAGTAGGAAGACCCTTAGGCAGCCTTCCCATCTGCCACCAACCAAGACCCAAAGTGGCCAAATAATTAAACCATCAGGTAGACGACTTGTCACCATGCAGCATGTACGACAAGCAGGCCCCTGCTTCCCCGTCTCCAGGATGGCTCCCTCATTCAAAGGCAGTGTCTGATTGACAGACCAGGCATTTGGAATGGGGAGACCTGCTCAAAACAAACCCTTGCCCCTGCTGCCTGGTCCTACGACGTGAACCACCACCCGCCGTCACTCATCTATGGCCTGGGTCCTGGGCCTCGGGCTGTAGATCTCCAAATTTCTTTCTCTGTCAGTCTGGCCTCAATAAAAGTTGAGACGGATTCGCACGTAAAAAGAAGTTATTTATTTAGCTTGCAAGCTTGAATCATCTTACAGAAACGTAAAAGACATCCAGCCTCTTACATCCCAGAAAATGACTGAACTAAAAGACAAAGGGATCTCTGCAAAATCAATTCAAATGGTATCAAGTTTCACATACTCGACGGACATAGGTCAGCCTATGTCCCTCCTGACCTGTTCGATCTATTCTGATTGGCTCACTTCCAATCCCTTTCTCTGGCCCCTATCAATGCAGCATCACTCTCATAGACACACCTCTTCCTGCTTTTTCCATGCGGTCTCAAACTCCTTTGTCCCTAACTGCAAGAATCAAAGTGGCTTATTTCTACATTACATTAACTAGTAACTCTAAAGTAACTATTTTATATCGCATTCGTCATTCCCTCCTTTTATCATTCCATGATAACCGAACTATCCAATCTATAGCTACGGTTCCTCATCTAAAAAGATCCGTCGCTGCATTTCCAATTCCTGTCTTAGCCCCCCTTCATCTGCCTCACCCTCATGGATTTTAACAGTTAAATTTTTTTTTCTCGGTGATTGGGGCGGTGATCTGATCTAGTGCACCCCGCATTCTACCCATCACACATTTAAGGATGGCCAGGCCCACAAAGATGCAGCCGATAGCTACCACTAGATACATGGCCATATTTATCAACCAGTCCTTCCATCCTCCAAATCCCCAGTTACCCCAAGAGTCAGGATCCTGCATCCCGTCCAAGTGATCCCGTATGCGATCCATAAATTTAGTAATGTTAGCGGTCAAGTCCTGAACACCCATGATACACTTGCCCTGTACTATGGCGCATACCCCACCCTCACGGGCCAGAAGATAGTCAAGAGCATACCGGTTCTGCATTGCAAACAACCGTAGCTGAGACAACTCCTTAGTTATTGCCCCGAGGGCTCCCAAGGTTTCATTTCCCAAGATGGTAAGGCCGCAAATAAAATAATTCCGATCACTAACAGCCAAGGAACCCCCCACACCTCCCAGTGTCAATACGCTCAGAATGCCCCACCCGGCTGAGTGGCCCCGGTTGGGTGCAAGAACCTGAGGTTTTTTCCAGTTCTCGCAAAATTCAGCAGAGACTGCCCGGCGTGCTAACTGATTATGCAGGTTCCACGCCGAAGGGCAGGGGACTGTGGTAGGGACTAGAGTCCCTGTAGCAATTCGGCGGGGAAATGGGGGTGACAAAACGTTGGTCGCCGTACCATTAAATAAAAAGTAGTATCCTTGTTCCGTGTGGAGACTAGCATCACAATCAGCATATCGGTTGCGTAAGGACCTCCCAATAGCCCAGTTTATCCAATTTTGAAATGCCCATTCGGGCCGCCCAGCAATGCGGAAAGCCCTATTCCCAACAGTGATATGGGAGACATTCGCCCAGCCACAAAGGAGCTGGAGGCCAGCGTTCAATGGAACGCAAGTGGTGTTATAACAAACGCATTGGCCAGACGCCTGGGTGATATGGCACCTCCTGTCCGTACAGGTGGGAAACAGACATGTTATATTTGTGTCCACCTCTACCAGCAAACAGCCATATCCTTCACTGCTGAAGCAATTCTCGTACGACCGGGAATCCCTATTGGGAGTGAAGTGGCTAGGTATGTACGCCCTCCACCGTCGCAGCCTATCGTACTGTGAATGGGAATTATCCCGAGGGAGGGGAAGGCAAATAGCCAGTGGTGCTGAATCCGGATCGTAAGGAAGAGTGACGTGCTCGGGCAATGGCTCGGAACGCTGACAATGAACCACCGTTTGGGGAGTGCCCCAAAGCGGTGAAACAGAAAATAACCTAGACACCGCTGCGGGGTTTGGGTAGCAGACAACCCGTCCCTGGCCATACAGACGGTGGTAAATCTGGTAGAAGAGATTCATACTACCCGGGTTTTCCTCAGTTTGGCCTTTAATTAACTTAAGTGCATCTCCCGGTAACCTACGTTCTAGCTGTACTTCCCTTCTCACACGCCCCGTCCTCTCTCTAGTCCCTTTCTCTTTCTCATGGTCTCTTCCTACACTCTTCTGACAGCCTGATGTTACCTTTATTGTACCACTTTTAACACATCCAAAATCAAATTTACATGTATTCCAAAAACAAGGCAATGTCCATATAATGTTCCCTTCCCATCGCCGGGACCGGTGCAGCTGCTTCATGACTCCCGCATTCTCCTTAACTTTGATGACCTTCCATGAGTCGATACCATGTCCTGGTATATGGGGGCAGTGAAGAACATCACCTTTGCATAGGTGATGTATCCTTGTAGATTGGTTGGGGCTACACAGATACATAATATTCCCCTTTTCCATGTCCATCGCCAATAACACGCCAAGCGAAGTGAGGCCAAATATCAGACAGACGATGCGTAGCCACTCCATCATGCCCCACACCTGTAAAATAGCACTGGAGAAGGGAGGCAGGTTAGTATCCGACCTTTTACAGTAGTGGAGATGGACTCAATTTACAGTGATGTAGGTGGACCCAAGCACTTCGCCCCTCCACTTTAACTGCTGTGGGGGTGGTAAGGAGAACTTGGAAGGGCCCGTCCCATCGCGGCTCCGACCCCTTCCTAGTCCAATTTTTTGACCATGACATAACTACCGGGCTGGACTGAAAGTGAGCTAGGTACTGGGGCAATGGCTGGTGAGCCGCACGGACTGGGCCATGGAGTTCCTTGAGCACTTGCGTAAGGGCTAGAACATAGGTGGTCATTTCTTCAGTCATCTGATGAAACTGAACCCGTCTGGGAACCTGCAGGCTCCAAGGAGTTCTAAGAGGCCTGCCATAAAGAATCTCGGCGGGAGAGAGCCGGGCTGGTCCCGCAGGTGTAACCCGCAGCTGGAAGAGGGCAACGGGGAGCCACTTAGGCCATGTCAGTCCCGTGTCTGCTCTTAATTTAGCCAATTTAGTTTTGAGGGTCTGATTGTGTCTCTCAACCACCCCGGCTGCCTGCGGTCTGTAAGCACAGTGTAACTGCTGGCGTATGCCCAACTGGGAGCAAAACTCCTTGTTAATTTGTCCAATAAAATGAGGCCCATTATCAGAACTTAACTGAGCTGGTATACCGTACCGGGGAATGATTTCCCTCATCAAGACTTTAACCACAGTAGCAGGTTTACTATAGATAGTCGGATACGCCTCGACCCATCTGCTGAACACATCCACAATGACCAAAACATATTTGTAACATTGACACCTTTCCAACTCAATGTAATCCATTTGGAGCGTCTCAAAGGGACCACTGGGCAACGGGGTTTGCCCCTTCCCACAAGGGATACCTTTTCCGGTGTTATATTGCTGACAAATCAAACACCGATTACTGATACTTTGGGCCAACCCCTGCATTTTAGGGTGCCACCAAGTGTCCAGCAACAAATCACTAGTCCCTCGAGCCCCACAATGAGTTGCAAAGTGTACACATTCGATGACCCATAAAGCCAGTACATCAGACATACAAGTCTGATGTGCAGGCGTGGTCCATAAAGAGGAAACAGAATCATATGTACAACCGAACCGTTTCCACATTTGTTTATCACTCTCAGGAGTGTCCTCCTGTAACCTTATGACGTCTTGGATGGTTGGCATTGGCTTGTCAGAAGCAGACACATTCATAGTAGATCGTTTAGTCTGACTTAACATTTTAGGCACCATCACTTGCTGAATTTGTGCGGCTGTGCGCGCTGCACAATCTGCTCGTTCATTACCAACGTCAACTGGGGTTGTACCATTCGTGTGGGCAGCGCATTTAATAACGGAAATCTGCGCTGGCAGAAGGAGGGCCTGCAGTAGGTCATTAACTAAACCCCGGTGGGATATTTGACCACACATAATCATGTCAGGTTGTTCTGACGAAATGTCACTCAAATCGCCCCTTATTGTGGTAGTTTCCTGAATCAAGGCTAAACAGTCGTGGCCAGGTGCGTCTTCATGGACAGGGGGACCACTAAGAAAACAGGCTGGATTGATAGTGGTACAGTATTTAAATGTCAGACGTGGATTGTTCAAAAGGTATATCTCATACCTATTCTGACGAGCTGCGGTAAGATGCTGACCATTCGCCCCATATCCCTGGCATGGTACTGGTCATGGACCTGACGTGTAATATGAGGGCTTACCGAAGCTGACTGTGGCCATAAATGTGGTGATATTGTAACAAAATCGGCTGTACCTTCTTTTCCCGTGACTGTGGCTGTAACCTTGACTGGCCATTCGGTCTCAAGTAATGGCCGGTATTTGTCCTCCAACTCCCTGTTTCGTCCAGTTCTGTCATAGGCCAGGGTAACGTGATGCAGTGACTGTTCAATGTCTAACGTCCACCACTGGGGGGTGATAGAAATATAGCACTGTTGTCTCATCCTCCTCTTCGCTGATCCACCCACCCAAAGTCACTATATTGGAGCTCCTGCTGGTAAACTACCATTTCTGCCGCTTGTTGGGGTCGCAGATCATCCTTTTTCATTACATACTCAGTCTTAACCTTTGTAACTGAGCCTCCTTCTTGGCCTACACCCTCCTTCCAGTAAAATCTGACTGCCCTTGCCATCTGGGAAGGGTCGTTCTCTGTCCAATTCATGTTATTACATTTCACAGCAGTAACCACAGAAGGTGGTAGGCAATGCATTAACATAGCACAGTATTGAGGGGAATTCTGACCATTTTGATACAGCAAATCGCCTGACTGCCCCCGGTAGATTTCATTAAAACGCCCCAGAAATTCCTCTGGCTCGTCAATCTTCCTAGGTTTTAGGTCTAAGATAACAGAAAGATTTATGGGCCTTTGAAATGTGCTATTCAACGCATTCAAGACCTGTGTCCTTCTTTTCTTTATTTGCTCTCTTTTTTTTAAAACTTAAAAATGTTTGAAAATTCAAATTGAATTACTGCAACTTGCAAGCTTAGCTCTGATCTCAACTCAGAACTAAATTTACAATTTGCTTAACACAAACTTGTATAACATTTACAACTTAATTATTTCTTTATCTTAACAATTTTTCTTTTAACAAGTTTTTTTTTCTTTTACATACACATAAGTATTAGCAAAATCAACTATCATCTCCAGATTGACACTTTTTAAAATGGTGTCCATGATCTTCTTTAAGTTTCTATTAATCTCCAGATAAAATGAGATAAACCTTATTTCAAGTAAGTAAAACTTAAGATTCTGGCAATTTCAATCAATTGCTTTCGAAAATAATAACTTTTATCAAAGAGGTGGAGAAACCCACTGGTTTCCTTTAATTAATTCAAAACGTAACTTTGCTGGTGTTCACTGACTCAAAGGAAAGGTATCCGATTATACTACGGCTGCTGCTGTTATCTCAAAGCCTGAGTGAGAAGCACTGTCTGTTTTCAACTCCGCCTGCTGCTGTTAACCCTTTGAGAGACTTCTGCTTCAACCAATATGCAGCATTCCTCACAATCTCAACTAGACCTCGGAACTTTACAGTCCAAGGAGACAATTTTAGCTTAATCAACTATATATTTAAAACACTCACACATAGAGTTGAACCATCTTCAGATTTAAAAACAGTTATACTGGACTGAACCTTCATTAATGAAGTCACATCAGCCTCTGAACCCATATAATAGACTGAACCTTCATTCATTAAGTCACATCAGCCTCTGAACCCTTATAATAGACTGAACCTTCATTAATTAAGTCACATCAGCCTCTGAACCCTTATAATAGACTGAACCTTCATTAATGAAGTCACATCAGCCCCTGAACCCTTATAATAGACTGAACCTTCATTAATGAAGTCACATCAGCCCCTGAACCCTTATAATAGACTGAACCTTCATTAATTAAGTCACATCAGCCTCTGAACCCTTATAATAGACTGAACCTTCATTAATGAAGTCACATCAGCCCCTGAACCCTTATAATAGACTGAACCTTCATTAATGAAGTCACATCAGCCCCTGAACCCTTATAATAGACTGAACCTTCATTAATGAAGTCACATCAGCCTCTGAACCCATATAATAGACTGAACCTTCATTATTAAAGTCCCATCAGCCCAAAACCCTAACCCAAGCCAAAACAACAATATGAAATCCCATCAATTAAAGTGCTAATCCCCAGACTGACCTGTGATTTCGTCGAGGCGGTCTTTCTGTGCCAACCGCGAGTGACCAGACTAATCAGACGATAAGAAGAGGGGAACAATCAATGCGCGGTCGTTTTCCAGTTCTACATTGAGGGCCCTTTGTTCCCCATCCTCCTGTTCATAATCAGTCTAATTCTGATTTCGCAGTTGGATCAGGATCGCCCAGAGAAATCCCGGGTTTCGGCACCAAATGTAGATCTCCAAATTTCTTTCTCTGTCAGTCTGGCCTCAATAAAAGTTGAGACGGATTCGCACATAAAAAGAAGTTATTTATTTAGCTTGCAAGCTTGAATCATCTTACAGAAACGTAAAAGACATCCAGCCTCTTACATCCCAGAAAACGACTGAACTAAAAGACAAAGGGATCTCTGCAAAATCAATTCAAATGGTATCAAGTTTCACATACTCGACGGACATAGGTCAGCCTATGTCCCTCCTGACCTGTTCGATCTATTCTGATTGGCTCACTTCCAATCCCTTTCTCTGGCCCCTATCAATGCAGCATCACTCTCATAGACACACCTCTTCCTGCTTTTTCCATGCGGTCTCAAACTCCTTTGTCCCTAACTGCAAGAATCAAAGTGGCTTATTTCTACATTACATTAACTAGTAACTCTAAAGTAACTATTTTATATCACATTCGTCAGGGCCTCATTCCGGTAGCAGCCACCGCCTCCTCAGTGCCACTGTCTGCCACTCAAAATGGCTGCTGTCCTCTGATTGGCCAGTTGTCGGTGTAGGCAGGACCTCCACCCTTAGAGTCTGGTTCCAGGAAAGGCCCGCTAGTGACGTCAACTGTGTGGTTGGAACGTGATATTGGCGGGTCTTCCTGGAAAATACAAAGCTGGAGTCTTGCTCATTCTTGAGCCAATGGCCGAGAACCCCCATTGCTGGCGCAAGATTCCAACCATTATTTCATTTTCTGTAAGTCATTAAATTTGACTCTTATTCACTCTAAATCCTTCTTGTCATCAACCCCTCTTTTATTTTTGATGCTTAAGTTTCCTGAAGGTGATGGATCATTTCAGAAGGTCCTAAATGTGCTGCAATCAGCTCACACATCCAACAATATGTGGCACAAAAATAATCCAACCTGAAGAATGTGATAAAAATCAAATTCAAGGTGCTGCAGGGATTTCAGGGCCAACCTCTCAGAAGAATAAAAGAGTCGCAGCAAGTCTGTGATTAGGCTTTAAACTAGGCTGGTGGCTACATTGAAAGGTCACAAGTCTTAATATATTCATATTTTGTGGATAAATTTAGGTAAGGAAGCAATTATGGAGATCAGCTTTAAAAATAATGCACAGTGCCAGTCAGTTAACTCCGTTAATGAGCACATTTTTGTACGGGGAGCATTTTGCTCAGACACAGATTCATTCCCAATACATTCTGATGGATATCTGCTGGTTTGTAGGAATAGTTTAAACTGGAACCATTGCATCATCAGCATGACTCAGACTGCACTGTAACTGATCCGTGACTGGTTTCACAGACATAAATATTTTAAGCAAACGAAGCCTGGCTGGAATAGGTTTTGTGCAAAGGTCTTCCATTGCCACAAATTGAATCTTATCCAATAAAGTTAATGTGTATATTTCACAGCCTCCTGGTGTTTAAGCGAAATCAGGAAAGGCGATTGGGCGGAGAATCGGTTCTGACATCAAAAACGCGGCAGGCGCTGATTTGACTCCAGCTGTATTCTCCGGGGCCTCCGCGATTCTCCGCCTCTGATGGGCCGAGTTCCCGACGGCGCAGTTCACTTGTGCTTTTAAAAATAGTGAAACCCACGTGGCGGCTGCTGAGGGAAAAAGACGGGGTACAGAAGGTGTCCAACATCGCCATAGTTTGCTGACAGTTGTGCCGTTGGCCAGGGGGAGTAGTGGGGGGTGACTAGGTGATGGGCTGTGGGGTCAGGGTATGGAACACCATTGCCGCAGCTGACAAGCCAGCCATGCAGCTGCGCACACTGCTCACAACCCACTTTGAACTTAGTGCCACGGGGCGTATAGGTGTCCCTCCCAGGGCACCCCCTCTAGGTGCCCTCTGGCCCCAGCCGACCCATCAGCTGTATGGACGCGCTCCAGCACAACCAGTGCCATCTTGTTGGCCGGGATAAGTGTGTGTGGGGAGTGTAACGTGTATACGCAACTGCAGCTTGTCAGCCTCCAGAGTGTTAATCACGGACCCGGCGAATCCCGTACCATTTCTCATTGGAATCGATTGTGTTCCAAACGGCACCTGCACTAGCCCCTCAACAGTTCCAGAATCGGTCCAGTTGTCGTCAAAGTCCACAAATTCTGCGTTGGCGTCAACATTTAGTCTCAAAAACGGAGAATCCCACCATTGCATTTGAGGGATTAATGTGTTGGATCAATGATAACATTCTCATCTTAGATTAGGGTTGAAGCCCCAACCTAGAGACCAAAGAGCATCATGTAGGCTGATACTGAGGCGATGTTGTGCTGTGAGAGGTGGCATCTTTCAGATGTGAGGTGAAATCCCTGCCTGTCCTCACACGTAGATGTAAAAAATTCCAGCTTCCAACTTCATGAAGAGCATAGCAGTTCACCCCAAATTCTGACCAACATTTACCCCTGAACCAGCAGCTAAATCAAATGATGAGTTAAGCTGATCTCAAAGAACAGACATGGAGATCACAGAACACGGTTAACTCATGATCCTTCATTATATTGCAGGCTGTATGTTAAATTGGTACCGACTGCTGCTCTACTTGATTGCTGTATGCAACTAGCGTCAACCACACTGTTTTTTGACTGCATACATGAGCTGGATGGCCGATATTGCAAATGGCTACTGCTACTTAAAGGCAGTCTGCATCTCAAAAAGATATTTGGGTATATACATTTTGATGCACGATCAATGACCACTAAAGCAAGGTTGTAGTCCAGCTGAAGGCTTTAATAAGCAAGATGTTTCCCCCAGCAGCTCAGGTACAGAATGAAGGCTGCTGGGGCGGCATGGGTTCTTATACCCCGCCTAGCAGGGCGGAGCTACCATACATCCGAACCAATAGAAAGCATACAGTTTCCACCAATGGTGCTCCAGCCTATCAGGTACCGTAATACCTATAATACCACATTCACCCCTTGTTAAAAAAGAGTGCGGCGGGGGTGGTGGCCTGATACTACAAATATGGCAACGTGGTAGAATTAGTTATTGAGGTACCGTACTACCTCCGTACAGTGTTTTGTAGCTTTTACAATTCTGATAGCTATGTACATTTGATGGTTTACATTTACAGTTTACAATTTACAATTTAAAATGGAGCAATCAGTCGATCGGGGGCCCTGGTCGTCCTCTGTGATCATCGGAGCTTCGGCGGTGACTCCGGTGGAGGCGCGGGCGTCTGTGACTCCGGGAGCGTGGCTTCGATCTCCATGGCAGCTTCGGCAACCCCAGATGGCGCTGGTGGGGAAAACGGTTGACCTGGGAAGGGAGCGCCTGCGGGGAGCGTCGTTGGGTGAGGGGGGGCCTAGATGGGGCCGGCAGAAGGACCGATCCTCCTGTAAGGTGCCCCGGTGGAGGGGAGGGTGGGACTGGTGGCTGGGGTGTGCGTGGGGTTCCGGCGGGCACCAGGTCACGTAGGGAGACCGTATCTTGTCGGCCGTCGGGGTACGCCACGTAGGCGTACTGGGGGTTAGCATGGAGCAGATGGAACCTCTCGACCAACGGGTCCGACTTGTGCGCCCGCACGTGTTTTCAGAGCAGGATAGGTCCGGGTGCTGCCAGCCAGGTCGGGAGCGAGGTCCCAAAGGAGGACTTCCTGGGGAAGACAAGGAGCCGTTCGTGAGGTGTCTGATTGGTGATTGTACAAAGCAGTGACCGGATGGAGTGGAGGGCATCCGGGAGGACTTCCTGCCAGCTGGAGACTGGGAGGTTCCTGGACCGTAGGGCCAATAGGACGGTCTTCCAGACCGTTCCATTCTCCCTCTCTACCTGTCCGTTACCCCGGGGGTTGTAACTGGTCTCCCTGGTCGAGGCGATGCCCTTGCTGAGCAGGAATTGATGCAGTTCGTCGCTCATAAAGGAGGACCCCCTATCACTATGTATGTAAGCGGGGAACCCGAACAGTGTAAAGATGCTATGGAGGGCCTTGATGACGGTGGTTGCGGTCACGTCGGGGCAGGGGTTGGCGAATGGGAACCGGGAGTACTCATCAATCACGTTCAGGAAGTACATGTTGCAGTCGGTGGAGGGGAGGGGGCCTTTGAAATCCATGCTGAGGCGTTCAAAGGGACGGGAGGCCTTTATCAGGTGCACCCTCTCTGGCCGTTAGAAGTGCGGTTTGCACTCCGCGCAGATTAGGCAGTCCCTGGTGGCTGTCCTGACCTCCTCGATGGAGTAGGGCAGGTTGCGGGTCTTGACAAAATGGAAAAAACGAGTGACCCCCCCGGGTGGCAGAGGTCCTCGTGGAGGGCTCGGAAGCGGTCCACTTGTGCGGTGGCACATGTGCCGCGGGACAGGGTGTCAGGAGGCTCATTTAGCTTCCCGGGACGGTACAAGATCTCGTAGTTGTAGGTGGAGAGTCCGATCCTCCACCGCAAGATTGTGTCGTTTATAATCTTGCCCCGCTGTGCATTAAAAATCTGAAAGCAACCGACCGTTGGTCCGTGAGGAGAGTGAATCTCCTGCCGGCCACGTAATGCCTCCAATGTCGCACAGCTTCTACTATGGCCTGATCTCCTTTTCGACTGAGGAGTGGCGGATTTCTGAGGAGGGTACGAGTGAAGAAGGCCACGGGTCTGCCCGCTTGGTTGAGGGTGGCCACCAGAGCTACGTTGGACGCATCGGTCTCGACCTGGAAGGGGAGGGACTCGTCGATGGCGTGCATTGTGGCCCTTGCAATGTCTGCTTTGATGCGGCTGAAGGCCTGGCGGGCCTCTGTCGACAGGGGAAAAGCTGTGGATTGGATCAGGGGGCGTGCTTTGTCACATAGTTGGGGACCCACTGGGCGTAGTAGCTGAAGAACCCTAGGCAATGCTTCAGGGCCTTGGAGCAGTGAGGGAGGGGGAACTCCATAAGAGGGCGCATGCGTTCAGGGTCGGGGCCTATAACTCCATTTCGCACTACGTAGCCGAGGATGGCTAGGCGGTCGGTGCTAAACACGCATTTATCCTTGTTGTATGTAAGGTTAAGGACTTTTGCGGTCTGGAGGAATTTTCGGAGGTTGGTGTCGTGGTCCTGCTGGTCGTGGCCGCAGATGGTGACATTATCGAGATACGGGAATGTTGCCCGTAAACTGTACTTGTCAACCATTCGGTCCATCTCGCGCTGGAAGACCGAGACCCCGTTGGTGACACCGAAGGGAACCCTTAAGAAGTGGTAGAGCCGCCCATCTGCCTCGAAGGCAGTGTATTTGCGGTCACTAGTGCGGATGGGGAGCTGGTGGTAGGCGGACTTGAGATCCACCGTTCAGAAGACTTTATAATGCGCGATCCTGTTTACCAGGTCGGATATGCGGGGGAGAGGGTACGCGTCCAGCTGCGTAAACCTGTTGATGGTCTGACTGTAGTCGATGACCATCCTATGCTTCTCCCCGGTCTTTACCACCACTACTTGAACTCTCCAGGGACTGTTACTGGCTTCAATGACCCCTTCCCTCAGTAGCCTTTGGACCTCTGACCTAATAAAGATCCAGTCCTGGGCACTGTACCGTCTGCTCCTGGTGGCGACGGGTTTGCAATCCAGGGTGAGATTCACAAACAGGGAAGGCGGGTCAACCTTAAGGGTCGCGAGACCGCAGACAGTGAGGGGGGTATAGGGACACCGAATTTGAAGGTTAGACTTTGGAGGTTACACTGGAAGTCTAAACCCAGGAGTGTAGCCGCGCAGAGGTGGGGAAGGACGTAGAGACGGATATTTTTGAACTCCCCTCCCTGGACTGTGAGGTTTGCTACACAAAACCCCTTTATCTCCACTGAGTGTGAACTGGAGGCCAGGGAGATTTTTTGATTAACGGGGTGGCTGAGGAGAGAGCAGCGCCTTACCGTGTCGGGGTGTATGAAGCTCTCCGTGCTCCCAGAGTCGATTAGGCAGGACGTCTCATGCCCGTTGATGAATACGGTCGTTGTAGCAGTTGAGAGTGTTCGAGGCCGGGACTGACCCAGGGTCACCGAGGTAATCGCAGCAGTTGAGAGTTCTCTTTGGGCAATGCGTGGTCAGCCGAGCTGGGGTCCATCCAAGATGGTGGCTCCCATTGGTTGGCTGGGGGTGCAAAAAATGGCGGCGCCCATCCCTCCAACGTGGTGTCCGCAGAACAAGATGGCGGCGCCTGGGGGCCGCACGTGGCCCTGGAATAGGAAGATGATGGCGACCGCTGGCCGCACGGGGACCGTTTGTGGTTGCGGTCTGCATTCACCGCCAGAGACTGCGGCAACCGCACGGGCCTGACATACCCCCATGAAATGGCCCTTTTTGCCGCATCCCTTGCAGGTGGATGCGCGGGCCGGGCAGCGCTGGCGGGGGTGTTTGGCCCGCCCGCAAAAGTAGCCCCCCCGGGTGCCAGGGGATGGGGGAAGTCTCGATATCGGCCGTGGAGGGGTTCCACGCTGCCCAGGGGGCTGCCGCGCGGTCGGGACCGTAAGCGCGGGCATTCCTGGAGGCCACGTCCAGGGAACCTGCAAGGTCCCGTGCCTCCCTGAGACCCAGAGTGTCTTTTTCTAACAGTCGCTGGCGGATTTGTGAGGATAGCATCCCTGCCACGAAAGCGTCCCGGACCAAGAGTTCCGTGTGTTCGCTCGCCGAAACTTGCGGGCAGCTGCAGCTTCTCCCCAACACCAGGAGTACACGGTAGAATTCTTCCAGCGATTCCCCAGGGGTTTTTCACCTTGTTGCAAGCAGGTGCCAGGCGTAGACCTGGTTTACCGGGCGAATATAGTGTCCTTTTAGCAGCTTTATTGCTGCATCGAAGTCTTCCGCTTCCTCGATGAGGGTGTAAATCTCCGGGCTCACCCTTGAGTGCAGGACTTGCAGTTTCTGCTCTCCCTTGGGTGTGTTTTTGGCCGTCTCAAGATACCCTTTAAAGCACGCCAGCCAGTGCTTGAAGATTGCCGCTGAGTTTGCCGCATGGGGGCTGAGTTTCAGACACTCCGGCTTTATTCGGAGCTCCATCTAGCTTATTAAATTGATGCACGATCAATGACCACTAAAACGAGGTTGTAGTCCAACTGAAGGCTTTAATGAGCTAGTTGTTTCCCCCAGCAGCTCAGGTACAGAATGAAGGCTGCTGGGGCAGCACGGGTTCTTATACACCGCCGAGCAGGGCGGAGCTACCATACATCCTAACCAATAGAAAGCATACAGTTTCCACCAATGGTGCTCCAGCCTATCAGGTACCGTAATATCTATAATACCACAACTTTGTACACTGTGTCTTGCCATACTTAAGCGGACATAGGGGCGGGATTTCCCGTTTGCCGACTCTGAAATTGTGTTCGGCGATTGGCCAGAGAATCGTTTTTTACGCTAGTATCGGAGGTGGCACCATTTTTCAGGGACCTCGCATGGATGCTCCGCCCCCTCAAAAACGGCATACTCGAGGAGTACACCGCACAACATTGGGACGGCCTCAGGATGTCACCTGAGGCCCTCCCCTGATGCTCCGCCGCCAATGGGCCGACTAAACAACGATGTTGGTTGCGTGCCCTCTCAATTTCCGGAGGCCTCGAATGGCGGCTGCGTCCAGTGCCGCCACAGTCTGGGGGGGGGGGCCCTTTCGCTGGCATGGGGGCTTTGGCGCGGTCTGGGGGGGACTTGTGGGGGGCTGTCCGGGGGTGGTGAGGGGGATTACAGGGGGGCACTATATGGCAGGCCGGCTCCGCGTGGGGCCGGGTCCGCGCGGGGCCGGCACAGGCCGCCACCATGCGTATGCGCGGCCACGGCCCCGCCCATTCTTCATCCGTATCTGCAGGTAACGGCGGGGATTTACGTGGCGCGGCTGCTAGCCCCACACCGGGTGGAGCATCGGTGCGGGGGCATCGTCGAATTTTTGGTCGCAGAACCAAATGCTCCCCCCAGACCTTGCCTCAAAATCAGAGAATCCAGCCCCTGATGTCATGATATGTAAATAAAGGTTTTAGGCAGCAATCATTTTTCACAATATTTGGAACCAGGTGTCAGAAGTGTGCAGCTCTGAGGGAGTAGATTGTGACAGCTGTTAGAGAGCCAGCAGATGTAAACAAAACAGCAAAGGACATTGACAGCTGGTTGAGGAATTATGGCTTTGCATTGTCGAGTATGTCCAGAACTGTCTGATGGAAATGAAGGAAGATTTGAGACTGAATTAGGAATTCTTCCAATCTCAATGGCGGTGTGATGAGATTGCCGCAGGATTGACCAAGAATTCCAAAAAAATAAAAGCAACAATTTTATTATCAGTGATAGGGAGAAGAAGTACCACAAGCTGTATTCCACCCTGTACCTCATTGAAGAGCGGAAAAGTAAGTTGTGTGACATCTTGGAGGCCTTGAAGACACACTTTGAACTCGACTAATGTTATTTATGAATGCCATGAGTGAAGACTAGATCTCAGGAAGAGTGCAAGAATATTGATCAATATGTGACTTCACTGAGATGTCCTATTGAAATTCGCCAGTTTGAACAACCAAAGGATAATCCCATCAAAGACATGATTGTCTTTGGGACAAGAGATCCCACCATGAGAGCATGTCTGCTGAGAGTTATGAACCTTACTCTGAAGAAAGGTATTGACATGTCCAGAAGCTCCGAGATAGCTAATCATCAACTGAAGAGTGCTGATGTGAGAATCTGTGTTTTATACTGATGGGCAGTGCAAGTCTGCCAAGCACAGGTCAATGATTAAAAGGAAGGACAACTTAAAGAGGACCAGTAAAAAGATCAAATTTGGAGTAAATACATTCCTTCTCAAGAAGGAAACAAAAAGATGCCCAGAGAGGGGAAGCAGTGCTGTACATGCAAGGAACTGAACCACTTTATAAAGTCGCAATCCCAGCTGAGGTTAACTCTCAGATCCAGAGTGGGACCTCGCTTGATAGATCCTGGATGGGGTTCTCCGTTTCTAAGGACTGGATCTCCGATTGCCAACGCCGCAATCACATTCGGCGATTGACCGGAGAATCTGCTTTGATCCCGAAATGACGGCACCTTTTTGCATGCTCCGCCCCCTCCAAAATGGCATCATCGGTGAGTAGGCCGCACGCCGTTGGGAGGGCCTAGGATGTCATCTGAAGGCCCCCCCACTTCCCCCCCGATGCTCCGCCCCCAGTGGGCCGACTTCCCGACGGCGTGGATCACTTGTGGTCTGAGGTTTCATCAACCTCGCGTGGCGGCTGCAAACTGTGTCCAGCGCCGCCACAGTCGGGGGGGGGGTTCCCGCTGGCCGGGGGGGGGGCTTTGGTGTAGCTGGGGGGGACTTGTGGGAGGTGGTCTGGGCGTGGTAAGGGGGGTTTCAGGGGGCACTATCTGGCAGGCCGGGTCCGCGCGCGGCTGTGCCATGTTATACGGCACAACCACTGCAGGCCGCCACCATGCGCATGCCGGCCACGGACCCGGCAATTCTCCATCCGTATTTGCCGGTAAAGCCAGGGGTTTTACGTGGTGCAGCTGCTAGCCCCCCATCGGGGGGAGGCGCTGAAATTGTGTTCGGCGATTGGCCAGAGAATCGTTTTTTACGCTGGTATCGGAGGTGGCACCATTTTTCAGGGACCTCGCATGGATGTTCCGCCCCCTCAAAAACGGCATACTCGAGGAGTACACCGCACAACATTGGGACGGCCTCAGGATGTCACCTGAGGCCCTCCCCTGATGCTCCGCCCCCAATGGGCGGACTAAACAACGATGTTGGTTGCGTGCCCTCTCAATTTCTGGAGGCCTCGAATGGCGGCTGCGTCCAGTGCCGCCACAGTCTGGGAGGGGGCCTTTTCGCTGGCATGGGGGCTTTGGCGCGGTCTGGGGGGGACTTGTGGGGGGCTGTCCGGGGGTAGTGAGGGGGATTACAGGGGGGCACTATATGGCAGGCCGGCTCCGCGTGGGGCCGGGTCCGCGCGGGGCCGGCACAGGCCGCCACCATGCGTATGCGCGGCCACGGCCCCGCCCATTCTTCATCCGTATCTGCAGGTAACGACGGGGCTTTACGTGGCGCGGCTGCTAGCCCCACACCGGGTGGAGCATCGGTGCGGGGGCATCGTCGAATTTTTGGTCGTAGAACCAAATGCTCCCTCCAGACCTTGCCTCAAAATCAGAGAATCCAGCCCCTGATGTCATGATATGTAAATAAAGGTTTTAGGCAGCAATCATTTTTCACAATATTTGGAACCAGGTGTCAGAAGTGTGCAGCTCTGAGGGAGTAGATTGTGACATCGGGTGGCGCATCGGTGTGGGAGTGGTGCCAACATTTTCGGAGGAACACGAGACACATGCTCTGAACAGAGCCTCAAAATCGGAGAATCCAGCCCTTTGTGTTAACGCCGGCGCAAAATTTGTGGACTTTCACAACAGCAAAACTGGTGCTGGATCCGGACCACTTCAACAACTGTGGAGGGGCCAGCACCAGCACCACGTGGAACACAATTGATTCCAATGAGAAACGGTGCAGAATTTGCCGGGTCCGTGTTTGACACTCCAGAGGCTGACAAGCTGCAGTTGCATATACACATTACAATCCCCATACACACTCATCCCAACCACCAAGATGCCCTGGTTGTGCTAGAGCGTGCCCATCCCGCTAATGGGTTGGCTGGGGCCAGAGGGCACCAAGGGGAATGCCCTACGGGGGACAACCGTACGACCCATGGCCCTAAGTTCACAGTGCGCTGTTAACGACATGCGCAGCTGCATGGCTGCCTTTCCAGCTGCGGCAATGGCGTTCCATGTTCGTCCACCCTGACCCCGCAACCCATCTCCTGGCCACCCCCAGCTACTCGCCCCGGCCCTGGCAGAAGTGCCCCCGTCAGCGGCACAACTGTCAGCAAACTATGGCGATGTTGGACACTTTTGTACCCCTTCTCTATTCCTCAGCAGCCACGACATCGGTTTCATGATTTTTAAAAGCACAAGTGAACCGTGCTGTCGGGAACTCAGCCCACCAGAGGTAGAGAATACTGGGTCGGGCCCGCTAATGATATGCAAATGATGTTCATTGTACGTGCGTTCCAGACTGTATTGAGGCCACTGTCCAGGTGATGGAGAATTGCGATTTGGAGTCAAATCGGCGCCCGCCGCGATTTTGGCGTAGGAATCTATTCTCTGCCCAATCACGCTTCCCGATTTCGCCGTCAGCCAATGGAGAATCCTGCCCCTTTGGAAACGGTGGACAAATTCACAGGAGTCTTAATAAACTTTTAGCACAAATAATGAAACATTTATTGAACAAGAAAAAAACAGACAGAAAGGTTGGAAAGATCTCAATACAAACACAAGAAGACAATTCAGATTGCCACTATTCCTTTACCCCAGCAATATCTTTGCAGAAACACAAACCAATGAAGTGTTAGCACTAGCTTGACAAAAAGAGCTCTTGCCTGGAACTGGCATATGTACAAATAGTTTTTTTCTGGTGAATTCTTGAGTATTCACTTGATGTTTCACACCCAATTCATCTCCCCTGAGACATTGAAAAATAGCTGTTTTTTTAATTCACTGTTTCAGTAGCAACACCGCTATACTAATTCGTATAACTGACTATTCAGTTTACTAGTCCCCCAATAGCCTTTTACTTTTCTTTTGTTAGAGAGCTGAAAACTCCATGTCTTCATTCTCTGAAACCATGCCTGAAACCACCAACTCTTGGTAGAGTTTGTGGTGAATGTATTACTGCTACCATTCACCATTGTATTACATTACATTGTATTGTATTATGTTGATGCCCTTGTGGGCTCCGCCTATGGCTCCGCCCCCTCACGGGAGGTATATAGATCTGCAGCCTGTAGGCGGCACTCAGTACAGAGCAGTCGCAGGCAGGCACAGATCTAGCTGATTAAAACCACTGTTCACTTCAACTCTTCGTCTCGTGTGAATTGATGGTCTCATCAGAGTTATTGAAAATACAGAGATGAAATGGGAGTTAAATACTAATCAACAGACAGACCTTGCACCTGCTTGCTTTTTCTGTATTGTCCAATTTTCCCTGCATTCTTTGCAAGTGTTCATTTTGTAATCGGGACATGGCCATCCCAGATGGCTACACTTCCTCCTTGTGATCCTCAATGCGAAGCGTGAAGGACCACATTACTGCATCGTCTTCGTCCTCTGACCAAATGGGGCACCCATAATCGGGCTCTACTCTGCCCTATCCTATGAAACACAATTTTACCTAAATCATTTTAAATACATACATTATCATAAAACTCCACAGGGTGCTATGACAATGGATGCATTACAGAAAAATTTAAAAAACTGGAACCGCTAACTATCCTCAATAAACTATCCTCACTCAAACAATCCCAAAAATAATCTATAACATGTTAAACTGTACAAAATAGCAGCACACAGATTTCTCTGGCCTGGCAATCAGGCACAGAGGTTTACATTTCTTTATTTAACAGAATACATGTAAAGAGAAAACAGATGCACTTTAATTCATGTCAAGGGGTTCAGGGGTTTGTGAAATCTGAAAATAGGGGACCTAATCCTGTATATCGGGGTGCGAGAGCGGTAGGCTTTCTTTCGCCATTTCCTAACTCTATGTGTCTGCACAACACTGCAAAGTATCGCCAGTACTAAGAGGGCTTCTACTCCATATGATAGTGAGTACCAGGTGATAAACCTATCACACCAGGTCGGGGTATTGTTACCTGTCGCGGGGCTAGCTATCTCGGGGTTCTGTGTATTGCAGGGATGGGAATCATTCACGGTTTGTGTGGTAGGGGTCAGGGGAATAGCATCCGCGTGCAACTGAAGGGATCCCGCTAAGATCCAGGTGAACAAGATGGAGGTCGTCTTCACCTTTCCGTCTTTCTTTCTTCTTCTTTGTCTTCCTCTGGGGTTCCTGAGGTTCCGGAGCATAATATCTGTTATTATCTTGCTTAAGATCTTGTATGTCTGTCTGTCTGTCCTTTGTTGCCAATTTCCCTTTATAATTGGTCACCATCTGTGACTCCCTCATTTTTTTTTTTTAAATCAAATATTTGGGACAAGACATCCGAGAAAAATACTGACACAGTGCGAGCTGTCTCGCAGCCTGTGCGATCTACCATCCTAGTGTTTTAGGATGTAAATAGCATACGGAAGCAATCTAAGGGTTGCCAAAACCAAACAAAAGAATTTCGAACTGAAAGTGCCAAAATGGGGTGCGTATGGGCCGCGGCGGGTAAGAAATGGGTGGAATCGCCGGGTAGGACGGTGATCAATGCCGTATGTGCTCTACCCGAGCATAGCTGACCAGAGGGGGGTCCTCAAGCAGGGTGGGGGCCAATGCCATTTCTCCAATGCCTGAGCAACCGGCAAGAACGGGTAAGGATGTGGTCGTCGTGGCGGGCTGCCTCTCATGATCGAATCAGGAGAGTAGCTATGAGTAGTGTCCTGTCGACAAACTAGTTCCTCTGAACGGTTGTCTGGGGACAAACTAGTTCCATTAACAGCCAGGGGGCGTTAAAGGAGTGGGGGCCGTTAACAAGTTTCAAGTTTACACACAACACTTAACATTAATGTTAGACGTTTTAGTTGCTGTGAAATGAAAAGTCTAAAGTACTTGTTCATTTTCACCAAACACCATTTATTTCACTTCCACAGCCTCCGCACACTTACTCTTAACAATACACCACCTGCCAGAGGCCACCTGAAGCCCGTTTACATATCAGTGTCAATTAATGGATATTTAACATAAATGAGACAACTAATTGCAATGTCTCTTAACCCATTACTTAACAGTCTCCCCTCCCTTAGAGAAAAAAAATAATTAGGTGAAAACAAAATTTCAAGAAACTCAAAAACACACACATGATGTCCCGTCCCCCCGTCCCCCTCCCCCCACTTTTTTTTGTTCGGACGAGAAAGAAAAAAAAACAGTCACAGAAACAAGCGCCCTTCATTAACAATATCCAAAAGTTTCTCTTTTCGTAAAACAGTCTGACAGTTAATAGCTCCTGTCGACCCATTTAATTTTTGTTACTTCCCCTCTGTCCATCATCTGCTTCAAACTTGCGATGTCTATCCATAACCTCTTTTCATTGACACTTTTTGTAGAGTGCACATTTTCCCACAGGGATTTATTGTCAATTTGACAGTCAATAGGTATATTACCCAAATCCCCTGATCGCAAAATTTCTGTCACTATCACACTTATATAAAAAGCCATATCCACCGCCTCTACAAGGCTTAACATCTCAGCAGCCAAAGTGCTTTTTAACCACTCTCCTTATTTTCTTTGTTTCCTACACAAGTGGGCAACATTTACCATTGTTCCCCAAAAGGAAAATTATAAAACCTCCTGCGCTTGAAACCCCATCACATAAATTTGCGTAGGACGCATCACTATAAACTATGAGTTTCAAGTGCTTAAGGTCACCTAAAACCGGGAACTTCAAAACACACTCCTGCATTTTTAGTTTGGCCAACGCTTTATTTGCTCTTATTATTTCTTCCACTTTGGAATCATTCATTTTTGTACTCAACTCTAAGACATCAAAACTCACGTCCGGTCTAGTCTGTCTACCTAACCAGTTCAGTTGCCCAATTAAACTTCGCAGTTGCTCTTTTTTTATCTTTGAACCATTGCGTCTTTTTGTGAAACTCGGCCACGACTAATTGCTATTGGGGTGATGCTTTCCAAATAAGATTACTGACGTAAAGTTGCCCCTAACTTAGTCTGTCCAATTTCCAGTCCAATATATTTAAATGCACCGGAAGCCTGACTTCCAACCCCGAATTCTTTCCTCAAACCAGAGATTACAATAGCTTCAAAATCACTAGTCCCACCCCACAAAAAATCATCGACATGCATCATAAAAATGCCAGAAAGATTTCCTTTATAGTGTCAGTAAAACATTGCAGGATGTGCTTTCAACTGGCAACAGCTTAACTTTAACAAAACTGACCTTACCGAAAAATACCAGACTCTAGATGCATCACTTAATCCATATACACATTTGTTCAACTTCCAGAGTACCCCTTCTGTGTTAGCTGCTTCTTTAGGAGGACGGAAAAAAATGTCTCTCTGGAGGTGATGCCCCTGCAAAAAGGCAGCTTTTATATCTATAGATTTGCATTCCCATGCCTTTGTGGCTAATAGAGCCAAGAAGATCTTTAAAATAACCTTTCCTTCTGTAGGTGAATCTACCCTTAAATCCTGATCTTCTAAGTGTTCTTCAAATCCCCTTGCCACAAGCCTGGCCTTTGCCTTATAAGTTCCATCCGGCAGAACCTTTTCCGTGCAAATCCATCTGTGGGATAGAGCTCTTTGTCCCCTATCCGGTACTTCCGTGTATACCCCAGATTCACTCCAACTATGCAATTCTTGCTGTTTAGCTTCTTTAATAACTTTTTCATCTAATTTATTTGAAGCCACCAAAATCTCACGTGCATGTGGGCTTCTACTCCTATTAGTATTCGTAGTCTTACTCATGTTCCGAGATCTTGACAAACTACGTCCCCTCTCCCGCCTGGTATCTCGTTCTGTACTGCTACTGCTTGATCTTTCCCTTCTGCTGTGGGATGTCCTTTCAATAGTTCTCAACCTTTTCCTGCAGACCTGTTCACTATCGATGTACTATCTGAACTGGCACTGCTTTTCTGTGCCCTCCATTTTTGAACTTCATTTTCCCAATCCATTGTCTTGACTCGTTCCCCTGAATGTTGTACATTCAACCAATGTTTATACTTTCCAGTTGCCTTCCCTGCTCTACTAATAACAGTTGCATCCTTCCATTGACTAGACCCTTCAGGCAAGTATGTCACTTTTGTACCAACTTTTGGCAGTTGCCCTTTTGGAAAAATGGCCTGTTTTAATTCACCAGAAGTGTTGTGTTCCTCCACAGAAACCCTGTCTATATCAGTTAATTGGTCCTCATAGTTCTGTAATACATGCATACCGGATGACTCTGGTTCCTCATCATGTCTGTCTGCTCTGCCTAAATTTGAAAATTTGTAATCTGTACCCATTATCCTTGATGAATGGACCCTAACAGTTTGATTACCATGTTGCAAAATAATTGTTTTGCCATCTATGCCTATGATCTTCCCTGGGCCTTTCCATTCATTAGAATTGTCTCTGTTATAGTATACCATGTAGCCTTGCTGAAAAACTGCACCTGATGGCCGTATGTTATGTCTTAAAGCTCTGCGAATTCTTTCAGAGACTTTTGCTTCCAAAAAAGCTTTTCTACTGCTATGTAATGCATTTAGATGTTCAGCAAAACCAGAGCTAATTGTAGTCCCCTCCCAAGCTGGAGGCTGGTCATCCAAAATGGACGGAATTTTAGGATTTCTACCAAACACTAATTGATAAGCCTATCATTTCTTTTAGAGCAATACATAGTGGGTGAATACATAGTGGGTGAATACATAGGGGGGGGGGGGCACAGTAGCCCAGTGGTTAACACAATTGCTTCACAGTTCCAGGGTCCCAGGTTCGATTCCCGGCTTGGGTCACTGTCTATGCGGAGACACTTTCTCCCCGTGTCTGCGTGGGTTTCCTCTTGGTGCTCCGGTTCCGCCCACAGTCCAAAAATGTGCAGGTTAGGTGGATTGGCCATGCTAAATTGCCCTTAGTGTCCAAAAAGGTTGGGTGGGGTTACTAGGTTACAGGGATAAGGTGGGGGTGTGGGCTTAGGTAGGATGCTCTTTTGAAGGGCCGGTGCAGATCCGACCGGCCAAATGGCCTCCTTCTGCACTGTAAATTCTATGATTCTATGATTCTATTCTATGAATTAGGAATAAACCTATTTTAGATCTTGTATTGTGCAATGAGGCAGGGTTAATTGTCTCATAGTAAAAGGTCCTTTGGGAAAAATTGAGAATAATATAAGTAAGTTCCATATTAGGTTTTAAAGTAACATTCTCAAGTCGAAAACAAAAAGAATGTGAACAAAGCTGTTAAAGAGGTAAAACAGGAGAGCTGGCTACTGTTAATTTGGTAAAATGGAATATATGTAAAGAATTTATTCAATTTTCAACAAAAATATACCCCATTTAAAAAAGTCAAAAATTTGGTGAGAAAGATTAATCCGTGGCTTAAAAGAGAGGTTTAAAATGTTGTAATGAATACTAACATGCCTGAGGATTGTAGGAGTTTTAGAAAACAGTAAAGTGTATCCAAAAAGTTACTAAAAGGGGAAGAATAGATATATCTAAACTAGCCAAGAATATAAAAATGGATCATGGAGATTTTATATGTGTATAAAAAGGAGAGCAAATAAAGAAAACACTGATCCTTTAGAGGTAGCAACATGGGAAATTAAGAAATAGCAGAGATTCTGACCAAATATTCTGTGTGTCTTCACAATAAGATGCACAAAATTCATACCAGAAATAGACACAATCAAGGGGCTAATAAAAGTAAAGCTATTCAAAAAAGGATGGGGAGAGAACAAACAGGGAACTGTTGGGATCTAGCTGTAGGGACACAAAAGAGCATGTTGGGTGCTGACTAAGGGGATGCGGGGCAACAGTTGAGAAGTATATGCTACTGGATTCTTCGTCGGCAGGATCCTCCACTTCACCGGCAGCACACCAACGCCCGCGGGTTTCCCAACGGCGTGGGGGTAGCCATAATGGGAAACCCCATTGGCCGGCTGCGGGAACAGAGAATCCTGCTGCCAGTGGGGGCACGCCAAGCCAGAAAACGGGGCTGGCGGGACGGAGAATTCCACCCATGGTCTTTGATTGAAGTCTCCCTTCCATGTCCTATTTCACCATCATCTTCTTCATAGCTTCAGTGCTACCACTGTGCTGGAGAAGAGTTTGGATTTTCATATTTCATGTCCCCTAGAGTTGGTTACTCTATTCATACAAGAAAATATTATCACAGTGCCCTTTGACATCAACACTCATGTTTGAGGCTGCTCCATTCTACAATCATGATCAGTGTGCTTGGAATGCCTGTCAGCACTTCACACCTTTTCTACTGCTTAATGATTCTCCTTTTGATTGGCAGTTCTCAGGATACAACAACTGTCCCTGTCAGCATCTGCTCTTCCTTGCTTGCAAAGTGTGAGTTGTTATATTACGATATTGTAATATATATATTACTCTTTTTGTCGAGCCGAGTTGTTGAAATATAGACGTAGTCTTCCAGTGATGATAAAGCAATTTAATGAGTAATGTAAAATAATCTTGTGAGTTCTTTTTACTAAATAAGATAATGCTCTATACTGATATCTATTAACTTCTTCTCTCCAGCTGTCTCTCTTCTGTACTCTCTGTACTCCTGACACACTCTTCTCTAGGAAAGAGCGGGGAAACCTTTTTATAGGTCCTGATAGTGTGGCCATCTAGTGTTCAATTGCCTGTACTTGCTTAACATAGTCTCATCATTTATTACTACATACAGAGATCACTACATCCGCCTTTTCTTTTTAACATTTTCTTGTGTACACAAAAGAAAATTTTACATTAGAAATGCAGTGGTTTACATAGTACAGCAAACACTAGAATCACTTTAAAGTTCATAGATTGAGTCTATTTGGTTTTCTTCTACTTTTGGTAGATCTTCTTAATTTCAACAGTGAGGTAGAAGTTTTTTATGTTCTTGCTCAGTGATGGAATAGAATGTTGTTGTTGTTCAACATGTCTTGAAACAGATTAATGAAAATCAAGATCAGGAAAAACTGGTGTGTGAACTTTAACTTGTAGAAGATCACGATAATTTCTTCTTATGAGTACATCATCAGATGTTTTTACCAGATATGGTCTAGGTGATACCTGTCTGAGAACTCAAGCAGTGTCTGAACAACCTCCTTCATGAAGTCTGATGCGAATAGTATCATCTACTTCAAGAGGTTTCAGATTCTTGGCATGTTGATCATAGTACTGTTTCTGTTTTTGATGTTGGTGATGAGGTTTCTGTACAACATCATGTTGATCAGGATCAGTAATATGCAGTTGAGGTAATATTGTCCCAATGTTTCTATTAAACAACATTTGTGCTGGAGATAATCCTGAGGTCAAAGGTGATGATCTGTAAGTTAACAAAGTTAAGTAGAAGTCAGATTGTGAGTCTCTGGGGGCGATTCTGCGATATGGAGGCCAAGTGTTCGCGCCGTCGTGAACGCCATTGCATTTCACGACGGCGCGAACAGGGCCCGGGCACGACCTATTCTGGCCCCCACAGCACGGCGCTGGAGTGGTTCACGCCGCTCCAACGTCCTTACGCGGCGTCAAATGGGCGCCGTGCCAACCCACGTATGCGCAGTCAGGGCAGCCCAATCCTGCGCATGCGCAGTTGGGCCGCGTCATCCTGTGCATGCGCGGGGAGCGTCTTACGCACGCCGGCCCCTCAGCAACATGGCGGCGGTGTTCTGGGGCCGCGCGCGGGAGGAGGTAGGCCCATGGGGGGAAGAGGCCGGCCTGCCGATCGGTGGGCCCCGATCGCGGGCCAAACCCCATCCGAGGTCACCCCGGTGAAGGAACCCCCCTCACTCCCCCATAGGCCGCCCCCCAGCGTTCCCTCAGAGTTCCCGCCAGCAGCAACCAGGGGTGGACGGCGCCGTCGGGAACCTGTCGAGTCATAGCGGCCGCTTGGCCCATCCGGGCCAGAGAATCGCCGCTCGCCAGTTCTCCGAGCGGCCCGGTGCGAATCGCGTGCCGCTGGTTTCCGGGGGGTGGGAGAATCGCGTTTGGGGGTCGGGGCGGCGTGGAGCGATTCGCGGGGCGCCCCGGTGATTCTCCCACCCGGCGTGGGGGGGGGGGGGGGAAGAATAGCGCCCTCTGGCTTTACTTAATAATTGTTTGATAATATGAACGTCTTTTTCAACCTTTCCATTAGACTGCGGGAAATGAGGGCTTGAGGTGATGTGGCTGAAATTGTATGTCATTGCAAATTGTGTCCATTCCCAGCTGGTAAAACACGGACCATTATCAGACATTATGGTTTGCGGTATTCCATGTCCCGTAAAGATGTTTTTGCATGATTTAATAACAGCTGAGGATGTGAGATCAGTCAGTTTCATGTCTTCTGGAAAATTTGAATAATAATCAATGACTAAAATGTAATCTTTGCCATGTGAATGAAAAAGGTCGATACCTACTTTCACCCATGGTGACATGGTAATGCAATTTTTCTTTGCACTGTTGACGTTGGTATTTTTGGTAAGTAGAACATGACATGATCATGGCTGCGGTATCTTGATTAATACCGGCCAGTATATAGCTTGCCCCGCTCTTCATTTGTACTTCTTGATGCCGAGATGGCCTTCATGAAGTTTGCTTAGCATTTCTGACTTTAGACTCTCTGGAATGACGATTCTGTCATGCCGCAGTAAAATACCATCTAATATCGTCAGTTCAGACTGTATACTCTGGTATTGAGAACAGTGACTTTTTGGCCATCCATTCTGCAAGTGATGGATTACACTGGTCAAAGTGGTATCCTTCTGTGTCTCCTCATGTATCTGTTGAAGTTTGCGATCGGACGCAAGAAGTAATTGGCTAAACAGTTGTAGATGAGCATCAATATCATTGATTGATTCTGTTGGTGTGATATCTGTGTCAATCGATCTTGACAGAGTGTCTGCTATGATTAACTCTTTACCTGGGGTGTATTCATAGAATTCATAGAATTTACAGTGCAGCAGGAGGCCATTCGGCCCATCGAGTCTGCACTGGCTCTTGGAAAGAGCACCCTACCCAAGGTCCACACCTCCACCCTATCCCAATAACCCCATAACCCAGTAACCTCACCCAACACTAAGGGCAATTTAGGACACTAAGGCAATTTAGCATGGCCAAATCACCTAGCCTGCCCATCTTTGGACTGTGGGAGGAAACCGGAGCACCCGGAGGAAACCCACGCACACACGGGGAGAATGTGCAGACTCCGCACAGACAGTGACCCAAGCCGGGAATCGAACCTGGGACCCTGGAGCTGGAGGTAAGGTTAAAATCATATCTGTGCAATTTCATCATAAGCCGTTGTAGTTTAGGTGTCATATCATTAAGATTCTTGTCGATAATGTTAACAAGTGGACGACGGTCTGTTTCCACTGTAAATTTTGGTAAACAGTATACATAATCATGAAACTTTGTGATTCCAGTAACAAGTCCAAGACAGTATTTTTCAATCTGGGCATACCTGCACTCAGTTAATGTCATTGATCTGGATGCATAGGTGATGGGAACCCAGTTGTTGTGGTCAACAAAATAGCACCTATGCCATTCTGACTGGCATCAGTCGAACTTTTTGTGGGCTTAGTCAGGTTGACAAATGTCAAGTTTGGAGCCTGGGTCAGTTGTTTAAGATCTAACCATTCTTCATTGTGACGCTGAGTCCATTCAAAATCTGTGTTTTCTTGATGAGCTGACGTAATGCAGTAGTTCTGATTGAAAGATTTGAGATAAATTTTCCGAGGAAATTCACAAACCCAAGAAATCTCAGTACAACTTTCTTGTCTTTCAGTTGCTGCATTGTTTTAATGGCTTGAATTTTATCATCGTCAGGTTTGATACCATGTGCTGTTATGTTGTCACCAAGAAATGTTAGTGATGAGGTGGCAAACATACACTTCAATTGGTTGAGCTTCAAACCATAATTATGCATTCTCTTGACAGCTTTTCTGAGTCGTATCATGTGTTCTTCTGCTGTCGTAGACCAGATGATTACGTCATCAACATAAACACGAACACCTTCAATGTGTCATTTGCTCCATTATGCGATGATATATTTCTGATGCAGAAATCATTCCGAAGGGCATTCTATTGAAGCAATACCTCCCGAAAGGTGTGTTGAAGATGCAGAGGAGCTGGCTGGAGTCATCAAGCTGCATCTGCCAAAACCCTTGTGAGGCATCTAATTTGGTGAATATTTTGGAATTGGCCATTTCTGAGGAGATTTCCTTTCTTTAAGGTATTGGGTAATGCTTTCGATGAATGATTCTGTTGAGGTCTTTAGGATCCATGCATATCCTTCCGTCACCAGGTGTTTTTTCACATAGTTTAGGGAGCTCACCCAATCTGTTGGTTGTGTCACTTTTGATACGATTCCTTGAGATTGCAGTCTTGTGAGTTCAGTTTTCAATCTTTCTTTGAGAGGTGCTGGTACTCGTCTCAGTGGATATATCACTGGCTTGGCATCTTTTTTCAGAAGAATTTTATATTGATATGGCAATGTGCCATTGCCCTGAAAAATAGCAGGGTGTTCTTTCAATAATTGTTGGATGTCATCTTCTATTGTGGATGTCTCAGAAGTATTCAGGAAGATTCTCAGAATCAGCTATAACTCTTTACATGCCTGAGCACCCAATAGCGAAGATCGGTGATCATCCACTATCTCAAATCTTAGCTTTTTGTGAATGTCCCTGTTGCTGGCATTCAGATAACGTGAGCCATGCAAAATGATTTGATTTCCATTGTAATCTTTCAGTGAACATACTACAGGTACTATGTCATAGTCACCTGTGATAGTAGACAAGTCCTTGGAGTTGAGTAGATTTGCTGAAGCACCTGTATCTAACTTAAATGTTATTGGGCTCTTGTTGATACATACTGTTGTCATTCATTCATTACTAATGATGTTAGAATATAGAACATAGAATTTACAGTTCAAAAGGAGGCCTTACAGCCCATCGAGTCTGCACCGGCCCACTTAAGCCCTCACTCCCACCCTATCCCCGTAACCCAATAACCCCTCCAAACATTTTGGTCACTAAGGGCAATTTATCATGGCTAATCCCTAACCTGCATGTTTTTGGACTGTGGGAGGAAAGCGGAGCACCCGGAGGAAACCCACGCACACACGGGGAGAACGTGCAGATCCGCACAGACAGTGACCCAGCAGGGAATCGAACCTGGGATCCTGGCACTGTGAAGCCACAGTGCTATCCACTTGTGCTACCGTGCTGTCTGTTGACTTGCTGATTCTTTGTTGCTTGAAGAATGTTCTTATTTGCATGAAGAGCTCCCTTCGTTGAGACAATCATCCATAATAGGTTCATGGATGGCAGGTCAATATTTGCAACTGAACAGACATTCTGGAGACTGCCAAATAGGGCAGTGAGAACTGATCCGTTGGCGCAATCCACAGGGTCAGCAGTGGGAGGAGTGAGCTATACAAGATGATTGGCATGATTAAACTCCTGACAGATACAAAGGGTGGGACGCTCAGTGAGATAGGAAGATGCGGCAATAGGAATTACTGTTCATAATGAGCCAACACTGAGTATGCCAATGAGCCTTTCGGAAGACATCAAGGAAGTCCAAAAGGGAAACTTAACCACGAGGTAGTCAAGCTTTGGAAAGTGGCAAGAGAGTAGAAAGATCAAGGATTACTGAATGTTGCCAACACAGTGCAGCATGATGTCTTTACTTTTTCGCCATTAGTGGAGGTATTTTGTGAAAGTTCATAGAGTCCAAGGTTGCTGAGCTTGGAAATAAAAGGATTTAAGTTTGTCCGAGCCCATTTTTGTATTATGTAAGCAGCTTGAGCCCCAACTGGGAAACCTAAGGTTCCAGTCCAAAATTAGACCTTGTGTCTCACTTCAGTGACATATTTAGTTCTTGGCATTCACCACGCTTTCACAGACATTTCTCCCTTTCCAGTATTTGAATTTCAGGTTGCTTAGTTCACCAACAGGGACCTTACAGTGAGTGCTTGTGAGGTTACTGCTGGCTCCATGTGAAGTTCATTAGAAAGATTTAATTTTACCATTACAGTGGGAACTGGCTCCTAAACAATTTCTGCTCCACACAGGGCCCGATAACAGACATTAAACATTTCCTTTTTTATACCCATTTATGGAATGTGGGCTTCGCTGGCCAGGCCAGCATTCATTGCTCATTCCTAATTGCCTTGAGAAAGTGGTGGTGAGCTGCCTTCTTGAACCGCTGCAGTCCAAGTGGTGTAGGTGCACCCACAGTGCTGTTACTGAGGGAGTTCCAGGATTTTTCCAGCGACAGTGAAGGAACAGTGATACATTTCCAAGTCACAATGTAAGTTTCTTGAAGGGGAACTTCCACGCGGTGGTGTTTCCATGTGTCTGCTGTCTTATTAACATATGCGGGTGGCCACCTGAAAATCATTCACAGTCAACATGCCCTAAAGGCATTCCTGGAAAACAGATGCAATGATAAGCAATACCTACCACAGAGTCTCATCCCTTTCACCACACATTCAAGTTACTAATGTTCGGCTGTTACCATCATTTGACAATGTTATAATTACAAGAGGCATCAGTACTCTTGCAATTGGAAACTGTGACTTGCTTAGCATTAATGGTCTGATTCAAGTGGCTCGCACTCCGTGACAATATATAATACTGATCACTGGACCCATGGGAGGGAAACTAACTATTTATATTCAAAATTTGACAGGCGATTATAGAGCTCAGCTGTCAAGCACTCCAGATGTGCTCGAGACTTGATAGAATGAGTCCATTCTGTAAAGGTTATTATGAAGTGGGATTATGATTATGCAAAACGGCTCTTACAGCTATCAGTACGCTAAATGATGGCTTTTAGTTTTTGAGAGCAACACAAACATAAAAGAGATTTGTCAAAGATGAACATATACGAGGTATGTTAAGCAATGATGCTGAAGAAAAGTCACTAATTTGTGCAGCAGGAATCAGTACAGAACTTGTATCTGCCAATAACAAGTACGATTAGGTTGCTTCTTAAGGGGCACATATTTATATACTGTACAGAAATAAGTGATAAGGGAATATGTCACATCAGTGGTTATACTACAAAGAATATGACTTACCATCTTGACCTCAATAAAAGGTCTACGGTGAGGATAAAAACAGGACCATTATGAAATAAAGTATGAACCACTTATTAGGTCAGATGACCAATAGTTTGGTCAAAGAGGTAGGTTATAAGGAGTGTCTTTAAGGAGGAAAGTGAGACCGAGAATGGTAGGGAGGGTATTGGGAAGCTTTGTGCCAAGCCAACTGAAAGCGGGGCCACCATTGTTGGAGGGTGCAGAAGCCAGAATTAGAGGAGCGCAGATATCTCAGAGGATTATGGGGCTTGAGGAGATTACAGTAATGCCGTGGAAGATTTGCAAACGAGTGGGAATCTTTAAATAAAGATTTGCATGATCAGGAGAAAACGTAGGTCAGCAAGCACTGGGTAATGGGGGCAATTGCCAGGGTTTTAGATGATGTCAACCTAATGGGAGGTAGAATCTGGAAAACTAGCCACAACTGCATTGGAATAGTAGAATCATGAATGAACCTTTCAGCAACGATGGTAGGAACAAATATGAAGTTGGAAGGTCATCTTGGGATCAAACAGATCACCTAGGTTGTGAACAGCTGAAGTAATCTCAGGCTGTTAACAGGAAGCGTGCTGAAGTGGTAGCTAGGGAACGGAGTTTGAAGTGGACATCAAAAACAGTGGTTTCAGTCTTCCAAATACTTAATTGGAGGAAATCTCTGCTTCTATGTATCATATCGGAACAATGGAGTAGTCGGGTGGTGGTGGTGAGGTTGAGTTGGGTGTCATCAATATGCATTGAAAACTAAGGACGTCCTTTTAGATATTATTTCAATGGAGATGAAAAACAGGAATGAGCCAAGGATCAATCCTTGGGGGACATAGAACATAGAACGATACAGCGCAGTACAGGCCCTTCGGCCCACGATGTTGCGCCAAAACAAAAGCCATCTAACCTACACTATGCCCTTATCATCCATATGTTTATCCAATAAACTTTTAAATGCCCTCATTGTTGGCGAATTCACTACTGTTGCAGGTAGGGCATTCCACGGCCTCACTACTCTTTGCGTAAAGAACCTACCTCTGACCTCTGTCCTATATCTATTACCCCTCAGTTTAAAGCTATGTCGCCTCGTGCCAGCCATTTCCATCCGCGGGAGAAGGCTCTCACTGTCCACCCTATCTAACCCCCTGATCATTTTGTATGCCTCTAATAAGTCTCCTCTTAACCTTCTTCTCTCCAACGAAAACAACCTCAAGTCCATCAGCCTTTCCTCATAAGATTTTCCCTCCATACCAGGCAACATCCTGGTAAATCTCCTCTGCACCCGCTCTAAAGCCTCCACGTCCTGCCTATAATGCGGTGACCAGAACTGTACGCAATACTCCAAATGCGGCCGAACCAGAGTTTTGTACAGCTGCAACATGACCTCCTGACTCCGGAACTCAATCCCTCTACCAATAAAGGCCAACACTCCATAGGCCTTCTTCACAACCCTATCAACCTGGGTGGCAACTTTCAGGGATCTATGTACATGGACACCCAGATCCCTCTGTTCATCCACACTTCCAAGAACTTTACCATTAGCCAAATATTCCGCATTCCTGTTATTCCTTCCAAAGTGAATCACCTCACACTTCTCTACATTAAACTCCATTTGCCACCTCTCAGCCCAGCTCTGCAGCTTATCTATATCCCTCTGTAACCTGCTACATCCTTCCACACTGTCGACAACACCACCGACTTTAGTGTCGTCTGCAAATTTACTCACCCACCCTTCTGCGCCTTCCTCTAGGTCGTTGATAAAAATGACAAACAGCAACGGCCCCAGAACAGATCCTTGTGCTACGCCACTTGTAACTGAACTCCATTCTGAACATTTCCCATCAACCACCACCTGGTCTTCTTTCAGCTAGCCAATTTCTGATCCACATCTCTAAATCACCCTCAATCCCCAGCCTCCGTATTTTCTGCAATAGCCTACCGTGGGGAACCTTATCAAATGCTTTACTGAAATCCATATACACCACATCAACTGCTCCACCCTCGTCTACCTGTTCAGTCACCTTCTCGAAGAACTCAATAAGGTTTGTGAGGCATGACCTACCCTTCACAAAGCCATGCTGACTATCCCTGATCATATTATTCCTATCTAGATGATTATAAATCTTGTCTCTTATAATCCCCTCCAAGACTTTACCCACTACAGACGTGAGGCTCACCGGTCTATAGTTGCCGGGGTTGTCTCTGCTCCCCTTTTTGAACAAAGGGACCACATTTACTATCCTCCAGTCCTCTGGCACTATTCCTGTAGCCAATGATGACATAAAAATCAAAGCCAAAGGTCCAGCAATCTCTTCCCTGGCCTCCCAGAGAATCCTAGGATAAATCCCATCAGGCCCTGGGGACTTATCTATTTTCAGCCTGTCCAGAATTGCCAACACCTCTTCCCTACGTACCTCAATGCCATCTATTCTAATAGCCTGGGTCTTGGCATTCTCCTCCACAACATTATCTTTTTCCTGAATGAATACTGACGAAAAATATTCATTTAGTATCTCGCCTATCTCTTCAGACTCCACACACAACTTCCCGCCCCTGTCCTTGACTGGCCCAACTCTTTCCCTCGTCATTCGCTTATTCCTGACATACCTATAGAAAGCTTTTGGGTTTTCCTTGATCCTACCTGCCAAATACTTCTCATGTCCCCTCCTTGCTCGTCTTAGCTCTCTCTTTAGATCCTTCCTCGCTACCTTATCCATCGCCCCAACTGAAACTTCACACCTCATCTTCACATAGGCCTCCTTCTTCCTCTTAACAAGAGATTCCACTTCTTTGGTAAACCACGGTTCCCTCGCTCTATGCCTTCCTTCCTGCCTGACCGGTGCATACATCAAAGATAAGCACAGGAGCAGGAAGATAAACCATTGCAAGTGATTCTCTGGCTACAATTAGATAAGAATAGAACGAGGGGAGAGGAGTGCTATCCTGCTGGACAGTGTGGAAGCTGTGGAGGAGGATGGCATTGTCAACTGTGCCAAAGGCTGCAAACTAGTTGAGAAGACAAGGAGAGAAAATTTACTTTGGTCACAGCCAACAACTTCCAGGGGAGGGCTAGCCCTCCCAAACCTACAGTACTACCACTGGGCAGCAACAGCAGAAAGAGCATTGGGATGGATTAAGGAACCAGAAGTCAAGTGCGTGCACAGGGAGGAGACCACCTGTAGGGGACCTCGCTCCCAGCCCTCGCCACGGCGGCACTCTCATCCCCACTCAAAAAACACTCCAGCAGTCCAGTGGTGGTAGCCACCCTCCAGACCTGGAACCAGTTACAGCAGCAATTCGACCTGACTGAAATGTCCGACAAGGCCTCCATCTGAAACAACCATAGGTTCGCACCAGCACTCAATGATGCCACCTTTAAAAGGTGGAGACAGGACCTGTCAGTCAGGGACCTATACACCGATGGCAGGGTCACAACACTGGACGAACTGACGGAAAGATTCCAGCTAGCTAAGGGCAACAAGCTCAGATACCTGCAGTTTAAAACCTCCTACGGAAGGAGACAAGGACGTACCCATGTCCACCGCGACAGATGCTCCTAGAGGAATTACTGGACGCAAACATTCTAGGTAAATGAAACTGTAGCGACATATACAAGTGACTCATAGAGGGGGCCGATACTATACTGGACACGACGAGGAGGAAATGGGAGGAAGACGTGGGGCTCGAAATAGGGTGGGGACTCTGGAGCGAAGCACTACATAGGGTCAACGTTACGTGATATATATATTACTCTTTGAACCAGCCGAGTTGATGAAATAAACAATAGTCTTCTTTTAAAGATGAACTAATTGAATGAGTAATATAAAAAATACTCTGTGAGTACTTTGTACTTAATACTCAACTAGTAAAAGAAATAAAATACAGTAAAGATAACTAACTAATTATACAATGTAATAATGAAATAACTTATAACTTCTCTCTCTCTAGCTAATCTATGCCTTGTTTGTTCACTTTCCTGAAGCACACTATCCCAGAAAGAGCGGGAAAGTCTTTCTTATACCATCTGATAGTGAAATATCTAGTGTTGAAATGACACTACTACATTTACATACATTGATCATGTATATTCATATACAGAGATCACTACATCCTCCTTTTTTTAACATTTTCTTGGGAATATTAAAAGAAAATTTAGTTACATATGAAATGCAGTGTATACCATGTTCAGTAATCACTAGAATCATGAAAGATAGATAGCGGCTCCAGTCCAAGAGGAATACACCAATATTCACCACAGCTATATCCACACATTGGGCGTCATTCTCCGACCCCCCGCTGGGTCGGAGAATGGCCGTAGGCCGCCGTGAATCCCGCCCCCGCCCCCGCCGAAGTCTCCGGTACCGGAGATTGGGCGGGGGCGGGAATCGGGCCGCGCCGGTTGGCGGGACCCCCCGCTGGATTCTCTGGCCCAGATGGGCCGAAGTCCCGCCCAGAAATTGCCTGTCCCGCCGGCGTAAATCAAACCTGGTATTTACCGGCGGGACAAGGCGGCGCAGGCGGGCTCCGGGGTCCTGGGGGGGGCGCGGGGTGATCTGACCCAGGGGGGTACCCCCACGGTGGCCTGGCCCGCGATCGGGGCCCACCGATCCGCGGGCGGGCCTGTGCCGTGGGGGCACTCTTTCCCTTCCGCCTCTGCTACGGCCTCCACCATGGCGGAGGCGGAAGAGACTCTCCCCACTGCGCATGCGTGGGAAACTGACAGCGGCCGCTGACGCTCCCGCGCATGCGCCGGGAAACTGTCAGCGGCCGCTGAGGCTCCCGCGCATGCGCCGCATTTCCGCGCCAGCTGGCGGGGCAACAAACGCCATTTCCGCCAGCTGGCGGGGCGGAAATCCCTCCGGCGTCGGCCTAGCCCCTCAATGTTGGGGCTCGGCCCCCAAAGATGCGGAGCATTCCGCACCTTTGGGCCGGCGCGATGCCCGTCTGATTGGCGCCGTGTTTGGCGCCAGTCGGCGGACATCGCGCCGTTGGGGGAGAATTTTGCCCATTGTTTCCACACCAGCAGTGCAGCCAATGACAGCTCATGCTGGACAAACCCAGTATTCAGGCATGCAGCAGCCAGCAGTCTATGCAGCATATTCTCAAACAGGCCAGCACTACGCATTGGCCACTAATGGAATCAAGACCGAAGGAGGACTACCGCAAGCGCAATCTGCACTACAGACTGGATGCCTTAGTTGCAGCCCAGGATTTGCTGCACCCCAGCCTGACCAGACGGCATATTCCTATCAGATACAAGGTTCTAGTTTCACACCATCACCAGGTATTTATGCGAGCAGCAATTCTGTTTCCAATTCAGAGAGTACAGAGTACTGGGCTAATGGTAAGATTCTTGGCAGTGTGGATGAGCAGAGAGATCTCGGTGTCCATATACATAGATCCCTGAAAGTTGCCACCCAGGTTGAGAGGGTTGTTAAGAAGGCGTACGGTGTGTTAGCTTTTATTGGTAGATGGATTGAGTTTCGAAGCCATGAGGTCATGTTGCAGCTGTACAAAACTCTGGTGCGGCCGCATTTGGAGTATTGCGTGCAATTCTGGTCGCCGCATTATAGGAAGGATGTGGAAGCATTGGAAAGGGTGCAGAGGAGATTTACCAGAATGTTGCCTGGTATGGAGGGAAGATCTTATGAGGAAAGGCTGAGGGACTTGAGGCTGTTTTCGTTAGAGAGATGAAGGTTAAGAGGTGTCTTAATTGAGGCATACAAGATGATCAGAGGATTGGATAGGGTGGACAGTGAGAGCCTTTTTCCTCGGATGGTGATGTCAAGCATGAGGGGACATAGCTTTATATTGAGGGGAGATAGATATAGGACAGATGTCAGAGGTAGGTTCTTTATTCAGATAGTAGTAAGTGTGTGGAATGCCCTGCCTGCAACAGTAGTGGACTCGCCAACACTAAGGGCATTCAAATGGTAATTGGATAGACATATGGACGATAAGGGAATAGTGTAGATGGGCTTTACAGTGGTTTCACAGTTCGGCGCAACATCGAGGGCTGAAGAGCCTGTACTGCGCTGTAATGTTCTATGTTCTAATTCGACAAGCTTCAAAGGTTCTCAGCAGGATCACCCTTCCTGCACAGCATGTGGCCAGAACCAGTATGTACAGTCTTATCCAACTTCAACATATGGCACATCCATGACCTCGAATGATACTGTTGATGGTACCTCTTCAACGTCAACACCTTATCAGCTACAAGATGCCATTCGACAGCACCATCACAAACATCGAAAAAGAAAGAGACTCCAAATCAGACAGTGAAGTGATTTGACCATTTCTTGGTTCCTGTGGCACAGGGACGTTGATGGCGTTCACAACCAAGAGAGACATTTGACCATGATGGTCGATGGTTTTTGGACTCACACGAATGATTTGGACTTATTGTTTAATCACTGTTCCCATGACTTGTATATACCTTGACTTATCTACCTGTTTTTTGTTCAATTTTATTAAAGTGTTGAACACGTGGCTGCAGGAATGGTGTAGGAGGGAGGGCTTCAGGTATTTGGATAATTGGAGCGCATTCTGGGGAAGGTGGGACCTGTACAAGCAGGACGGGTTGCATCTGAACCAGAGGGGCACCAATATCCTGGGAGGGAGGTTTGCTAGTACTCTTCGGGAGGGTTTAAACTAATTTGGCAGTGGAATGGGAACCGGATTTGTAGTCCAGCAACTAAGGTAGCCGATATTCAGGACGCCAAAGCATGTAATGAGGCAGTGGGGAAGGGAACACTGACAAAGGAGAGTATTTGCAGGCACGGAGATGGGTTGAAGTGTGTATACTTCAACGCAAGAAGCATCAGGAATAAGGTGGGTGAACTTAAGGCATGGATCGGTACTTGGGACTACGATGTGGTGGCCATCACGGAAACTTGGATAGAAGAGGGGCAGAAATGGTTGTTGGAGGTCCCTGGTTATAGATGTTTCAATAAGATTAGGGAGGGTGGTAAAAGAGGTGGGGGGGTGGCATTATTAATTAGAGATAGTATAACAGCTGCAGAAAGGCAGTTCGAGGAGTATCACCCTATTGAGGTAGTATGGGTTGAAGTCAGAAATAGGAAAGGAGCAGTCACCTTGTTAGGAGTTTTCTATAGGCCCCCCAATAGTAGCAGAGATGTGGAGGAACAGATTGGGAAACAGATTTTGGAAAGGTGCAGAAATCATAGGGTAGTAGTCATGGGCGACTTTAACTTCCCAAATATTGAGTGGAAACTCTTTAGATCAAATAGTTTGGATGGGGTGGTGTTTGTGCAGTGTGTCCAGGAGGCTTTTCTAACACAGTATGTAGATTGTCCGACCAGAGGAGGGGCAATATTGGATTTAGTACTGGGTAATGAACCAGGGCAAGTGATAGATTTGTTAGTGGGGGAGCATTTTGGAGATAGTGACCACAATTCTGTGACTTTCACTTTAGTAATGGAGAGGGATAGGTACGTGCAACAGGGCAAGGTTTACAATTGGGGGAAGGGTAAATACGATGTTGTCAGACAAGAATTGAAGTGCATAAATTGGGAACATAGGCTGGCAGGGAAGGACACAAGTGAAATGTGGAACTTGTTCAAGGAACAGGTGCTACGTGTCCTTGATATGTATGTCCCTGTCAGGCAGGGAAGAGATGGTCGAGTGAGGGAACCATGGTTGACAAGAGAGGTTGAATGTCTTGTTAAGAGGAAAAAGGTGACTTATGTAAGGCTGAGGAAACAAGGTTCAGACAGGGCATTGGAGGGATACAAGATAGCCAGGAGGGAACTGAAGAAAGGGATTAGGAGAGCTAAGAGAGGGCATGAACAATCTTTGGCGGGTAGGATCAAGGAAAACCCCAAGGCCTTTTACACATATGTGAGAAATATGAGAATGACTAGAGCGAGGGTAGGTCCGATCAAGGACAGTAGCGGGAGATTGTGTATTGAGTCTGAAGAGATAGGAGAGGTCTTGAATGAGTACTTTTCTTCTGTATTTACAAATGAGAGGGGCGATATTGTTGGAGAGGACAGTGTGAAACAGATTGGTAAGCTCGAGGAAATACTTGTTAGGAAGGAAGATGTGTTGGGCATTTTGAAAAACTTGAGGATAGACAAGTCCCCCGGGCCTGACGGGATATATCCAAGGATTCTATGGGAAGCAAGAGATGAAATTGCAGAGCCGTTGGCAATTATCTTTTCGTCCTCACTGTCAACAGGGGTGGTACCAGGGGATTGGAGAGTGGCGAATGTCGTGCCCCTGTTCAAAAAAGGAACTAGGGATAACCCTGGGAATTACAGGCCAGTTAGTCTTACTTCGGTGGTAGGCAAAGTAATGGAAAGGGCACTGAAGGATAGGATTTCTGAGCATCTGGAAAGACACTGCTTGATTAGGGATAGTCAGCACGGATTTGTGAGGGGTAGGTCTTGCCTTACAAATCTTATTGAATTCTTTGAGGAGGTGACCAAGCATGTGGATGAAGGTAAAGCAGTGGATGTAGTGTACATGGATTTTAGTAAGGCATTTGATAAAGTTCCCCATGGTAGGCTTCTGCACAAAGTAAGGAGGCATGGGATAGTGGGAAATTTGGCCAGTTGGATAACGAACTGGCTAACCGATAGAAGTCAGAGAGTGGTGGTGGATGGCAAATATTCAGCCTGGATCCCAGTTACCAGTGGTGTACCGCAGGGATCAGTTCTGGGTCCTCTGCCGTTTGTGATTTTCATTAATGACTTGGATGAGGGAGTTGAAGGGTGGGTCAGTAAATTTGCAGACGATACGAAGATTGGTGGAGTTGTGGATAGTAAGGAGGGCTGTTGTCGACTGCAAAGAGACATAGATAGGATGCAGAGCTGGGCTGAGAAGTGGCAGATGGAGTTTAACCCTGAAAAGTGTGAGGTTGTCCATTTTGGAGGGACAAATATGAATGCGGAATACAGGGTTAACGGTAGAGTTCTTGGCAATGTGGAGGAGCAGAGAGATCTTGGGGTCTATGTTCATACATCTTTGAAAGTTGCCACTCAAGTGGATAGAGCTGTGAAGAAGGCCTATGGTGTGCTCGCGTTCATTAACAGAGGGATTGAATTTAAGAGCCGTGAGGTGATGATGCAGCTGTACAAAACTTTGGTAAGGCCACATTTGGAGTACTGTGTACAGTTCTGGTCGCCTCATTTTAGGAAGGATGAGGAAGCTCTGGAAAAGGTGCAAAGAAGATTTACCAGGATGTTGCCTGGAATGGAGAGTAGGTCTTACGAGGAAAGGTTGAGGGTGCTAGGCCTTTTCTCATTAGAGCGGAGAAGGATGAGGGGCGACTTGATAGAGGTTTATAAGATGATCAGGGGAATAGATAGAGTAGACAGTCAGAGACTTTTTCCCCGGGTGGAACACACCATTACAAGGGGACATAAATTTAAGGTGAAAGGTGGAAGATATAGGAGGGATATCAGAGGTAGGTTCTTTACCCAGAGAGTAGTGGGGGCATGGAATGCGCTGCCTGTGGAAATAGTTGAGCCGGAAACATTAGGGACCTTCAAGCAGCTATTGGATAGGTACATGGATTACGGGAAAATGATATAGTGTAGATTTATTTGTTCTTAAGGGCAGCACGGTAGCATTGTGGATAGCACAATTGCTTCACAGCTCCATGGTCCCAGGTTCGATTCCGGCTTGGGTCATTGTCTGTGCGGAGTCTGCACGTCCTCCCCGTGTCTGCGTGGGTTTCCTCCGGGTGCTCCGGTTTCCTCCCACAGTCCAAAGATGTGCGGGTTAGGTGAATTGGCCAATGATAAATTGCCCTTAATGTCCAAATTGCCCTTGGTGTTGGGTGGAGGTGTTGAGTTTGGGTAGGGTGCTCTTTCCAAGAGCTGGTGCAGACTCAAAGGGCCGAATGGCCTCCTTCTGCACTGTAAATTCAATGATAATCTATGATTAATCTAGGACAAAGGTTCGGCACAACATCGTGGGCCGAAGGGCCTGTTCTGTGCTGTATTTTCTATGTTCTATGTACAGAAAATATGTAACATATAAAAAAGGGGGGATGTGGTGATGTGCATCACTGTAAATACACAAGGGGTTAATGTAAATACATGTAGGCTAGCTAGACACTAGAGTGAGCACCAGAGACATCACACACACACTCAACCAATAGATCTGTTAGATAGGACACGACCAATCGACATTCATGATACACACAGAGGTGACACGACCACAGGAGGGCATTACGCCAACCCATATATAAAGGACACCACACACATGATCTGCCTCTTTCCAGTGGAGACAGTCAGTGAGTACAGACACAGGGTTGATTCAATATCACTCCCACCACGTGGATTGCAGCAACTGGTTAGTCAGTCCGGGTAGCTAGAGTAGGATTAGCAGTAGTGTCGAACCCGAGTAATAGAAGTGTAAATAGTTTAATAAACGTGTTGAAGTTATCTCCACGTCTGAATCTTCATTTGTCAAGTGCACCACAAGGAAGCCGCTTATGCTATACCTAGAGCATAACAAATCAGGGTGGAGGCGTGGGGCTTATGTAGGGTGCTCTTTCCAAGGGCCATTGTGGACTCGATGGGCCGAATGGCCTCCTTCTGCACTGTAAATTGTATGATATGACCGTACTAGATGTGATGTTGTTCAATTTCACTAGTTCAGTAAAATTGGAAAAATAGTCAATGACTACGAGATAGTCCTTACCAAATAAATGAAAGAGATCATCCATGGTGATGTTACAAGATCATGTGGTTGCAGTGGTTCTTTGCATTGATGATTTTGATGTGACCGGCATGTTGAAAATGACAGTATCATGTCTGAGATATCATTGTTGATACCTGGCCAATAAATCGACGTTTCCATTTTTCAATGCCTAGATGACCCTCATGAAGTCTGGAAAGAATTTCAGACTTCACGCTTTGTGGAATCACAATGCGATTTTGTCTCAGCAGTATACCATCTACAATAGTCAGTTCTGACTGAATGCTTTGGTATTGCGGACACATTTACCACATTTACCTTTAGGCTATTCTTGTTTAAGATGATGTATGACTTTCATCAAAGAAGCATCTTTCAGTGTTTCAATGCAAATTTGTTGAAATTTGACATCAGAGACAGGAAGTAGCTCTCTGAATAATTGCAGTTGAGAATCAACATAATTTATCGATTCTTCTGGAATAATGTCAGTGTTGACTGATCTAGATAAGGTGTCAGCAATTACTAACTCTTTACCTGGTGTGTATTTCAGTGTGAAATCATAACTTCTTAATTTCATCATCAAACATTGAAGTCTGGGAGTCATATCATTCAAGTTTTGTTCAATGATATGTACAAATGGGCGATGGTCAGTTTCTACTGTGAACTTGGGTAGACCATAAGCATAGTCGTGGAATTTGGAAATCCCATTAACTAGCCCAAGACACTCCTTTTCAATCTGGGTGTACCTACATTCAGTCTCAGTCATGGATCTTGATGCATAGGCAATAGGAGCCCAATTATTGAAATGGTCTTGTTGAAGTAAAATCATTTTTCCTAGCATCCGTTGAGATTTTAGTAGGTCTTGTAGGATCAAAAAATGGTTAGCATGAAGCTTGTATCTATTGTTGTTTTAAATCTGTCCATTCTTCAGTATGTTTTCCAGTCCAGATGAAATATGTGTTCTTTCTAATTAGTTTTTTTCTTTTAATAAACATTTTATTGAGGTATTTTTGGTATAGTAACAACAACAAAATAAACAATATACATGAAGCCATAAACATAGTGCAAAAGCTATTTACCTCTCGTTCAGGTCCCTCCCTTATTGACCCCCTACTCTAATCTAAACTACTCCCCCCTCCCATCTGCTGACGATTAATTTCCCACAAAGAAGTTGACGAACGGTTGCCACCTCCGGGTGAACCCTAACAGTGACCCTCTCAAAGCGAACTTGATTTTCTCCAAACGGAGAAACCAACCATGTCCGATAGCCAGGTCTCCGACTTCGGGGACTTTGAGTCCCTCCATGCTAATAGTATCCGTCTCCGGGCTACCAAGGAACTAAAGGCCTGAACGTCTGCCTCTTTCTCCTCCTGGATTCCCAGGTCTTCTGACACCTCGAAAATCGCCACCTCTAGACTCAGTGCCACCCTTGTTTTAACACCATGGACATGATGTCCGCAAACCCCTGCCAAAATCCCCTAAGCTTTAGACATGTCCAAAACATGTGAACATGGTTCGCCTGCCCTCCCGCACATTTTGCGCATCTGTCCTTCACCCCAAAGCATCTGCTCATCCGGGCCACTGTCATATGAGCCCGGTGAACAACCTTAAATTGTATCAGGCTGAGCCTGGCACATGTTGCGGACGCGTTGACTCGACGCAACACGTCTGCCCATAGACCATCCTCTATCTCACCTCCCAGCTCCTCCTCCCACTTGCGCTTCAACTCCTCGGTCTGCTTCTCCTCCGACCCCATAAGCTCCTTATAAATGTCAGAGACGCTCCCCTCCCCCACCCACCCTCTTGAAACTACCCTGTCCTGAATCCCCCTTAGCGGTAGGAGCGGGAAGGTTGACACCTGTTTACGAAGGAAGTCCCGCACCTGCAGATACCTGAATTTGTTTCCCGTCGCCAACCCAAACTTTTCCTCCAACGCCCTCATACTCAGAAAGCTCCCCTCTATGAACATATCCCCCATCCTCTCAATCCCCGCTCTCCACCATACCCGGTACCCCCCATCCATACTCCCCGGGGCAAACCGGTGATTATCACAGATTGGGGCCCAGGCCGATGCTCCCACTGCTCCCACATGCCGCCTCCACTGGCCGCAAACTCTCAGGGCCGCCACCACCACCGGACTGGTGGGAACGGCAGAGGAGCAGTTACCAACGTCCCCAAACTGGTGCCCTTGCATGAAGCCGCCTGCATACACACCCATGCCGACCCCTCCCCCACCACCCACTTCCTTATCATGGCTATATTAGCCGGCAGTAATAGTTACTAAAATTTGGCAGCGCCAGCCTGCCCTCTCCCTGACTCCGCTCAAGCATTACCTTCCTTACACGCGGGGTCTTGCCCGCCCAGACGAAGCCAGTGATCTCTCTGTTGACCCGCTTAAAAAAGGACTGCAGAATAAAGATGGGTAGACACTGAAATACAAATAAGAATCTCGGGAGGACCGTCATCTTCACCGTTTGCACCCTCCCAGCCAGAGACAACGGAAGCCCGTCCCATCTCCGAAAATCGTCCTTCATTTGGTCCACCAGCCGGGCCAGATTCAATTTATGCAGCCGGTCCCATTCCCGCGCCACTGGGATGCCTAAAGCTTCCCTTTACTAACATAAACGGCAGCTCTCCCAGTCGCCTGGACCACAAACATCTCACTCTTTCCCATATTAAGTATTAAGCTTATACCCAGAAAACCAGCCAAATTCCCCTAAAGTCCTCATGATTTCTTCCATCCCCTCTATTGGGTCCGAAACATACAGAAACAGGTCATCCGCATAGAGCGAAACCCAGTACTCCACCCCCCCCACCCCAACACCCCCCCCCCCCCCCCCCCACCCACTCCCCCCCCCCCCCCCCCCCACCCCCAGCCCCCGGACCAGTCCTCTCCAGCCCTTCGAGGCTCTCAGAGCAATTGCGAACGGTTCTATAGCCAGTGCAAACAGTGGGGAGAGGGGGCATCCTGTCTCGTCCCCCGGTGCAGTCTAAAATAGTCCGATGTTGTCCTATTCATCTGTACACTTGCCACAGGAGCCTGATGCAGTAACCTGACCCAGTCAATAAAGCCCCGCCCGAATCCGAACCGTTCCAGTATCTCCCACAGATAGTCCCATTCTACCTGATCAAAAGCCTTTTCTGCATCCATTGCGATCACTACCTCCACCTCCCTACCTTCCGGGGGCATCATGATCACATTTAACAGCCTTCTTACATTGGCCACCAACTGCCTGCCCTTAACAAACCCCGTCTGGTCCTCCCCAATAACGTCTGGAACGCAATCCTCGATCCTGGAGGACAAGATTTTGGACAGCATTTTGGCATCTACATTCAACTAGGAGATCGGCCTATAGGACCCACACAGCTCCGGGTTCTTGTCCCGCTTAAGAATCAGCTAAATCGTTGCCTGTGACATCGTCGGGGGGCAACACCTTTCTTTCCCTTGCCTCATTGAACATCCTCAACAACACCAGCCCCCAATATCCCCGAGAACGTTTTATAAAACTCCACTGGGTACCCGTCCGGACCTGGGGCCTTACCCGCCTGCATGGCCTTCAAGCCATCCACTATCTCTTCCAGCCCAATTGGGGCCCCCACCCCTTCTACCCGCTCCCCGTCCACCTTTGGGAAATTCAGCCCCTCCAAGAAGTGCCTCATCCCCTCCGGCCCCGTAGGGGGTTCCGACCTGTACAGCCTGCTGTAGAAGTCCCTAGACATCTTATTCACCCCTACTGAATAACCAACCAGGTTCCCATCTCCGTCCTTTACTTTCCCTATCTCCCTAGCTGCCTCCCTCTTTCTAAGCTGCTGTGCAAGCATTCTGCTGGCCTCCTCTCCATGTTCATAGATCGCCCCCCCCCCCCCCCCCCCTCGCCTTTCTCAGCTGCTCCACTGCCCTCTCTGTGGTCAGCAAGCTAAACTCCACCTGCAACCTCCGCCGTTCCCTTAAAAGCCCTGCCTCTGGGGTCTCCGCATACCTCCTATCAATCTGTAGTATCTCCTTTACCAGTCGGTCCGTCTCTGCCCTCTCCACCTTCTCCCTATGGGCCCGGATCGAGATCAGCTCCCCCCGGACCACCGCCTTCAGTGCTTCCCACACCACCGCTGCTGAAAGTTACCCCGTGTCATTGACCTGCAGGTAGCTCTGAATACATTTCCTCAGCCGCTCGCACACCCCTTCATCCGCCAAAAGGCCCACATCCAACCTCCAGTGCGGGCGCCGGTTACTGTCTTTACTAACCTGCAGATCAGCCCAGTGTGGAGCATGGTCTGAGATTGTAATCGCCGAGTACCCCGTGTCCACCATCCCAGCCAGCAAGGCCCTGCTCTAAATAAAAAAATCAATCCAGGAATATACTTTATGCACGTGTGAGTAGAAGGAGAACTCCTTCACCCTCGGCTGCCCAAATCTCCATGGATCCAACCTCCCCCCCCCCCCCCCATCAGCTCCATGAACCCTCTTAGTTCCTTTGCCATTGCTGGCACCCTGCTCGTTCTCGAGCTTGACCGGTCCAAGCCAGGATCCATAACGGTGTTGAAGTCCCCTCCCATGGCCAACCTTTGCGAGTCCAGGTCCAGTATCTTCCCCAGCATCCTCTTTATAAACTGCACATCATCCCAATTTGGCGCATGCACATTTACGAATACCGCCTGCACCCCCTCGAGCTTCCCACTGACCATAATGTACCGACCCCCCACGTCCGAGACTATTCTACCCGCCTCAAACACCACCCGCTTATTGATCAGGATCGCAACCCCTCTAGTCTTTGAATCTAGTCCCAAGTGAAAGACCTGACTGACCCAGCCTTTCCTCAGTCGAACCTGGTCCGTTACTTTCTTTCTAATTAGTTGATGTAGTGCAGTTGTTCTGTTAGCTAGATTTGAAATAAACTTTCCCAGAAAGTTGACAAATCGGAGAAAGCGTAAGACTGCCTTCTTGTCATTAGGAATTTTCATTGCGTTGATAGCTTGCACTTTTTCTTGATCTGGCTTTATTCCTGCAGCTGTGATGTTGTCACCTAAGAATTTCAGTGAGGAGGCAGCAAACATGCATTTGGCTATGTTTAGCTTCAAACCATATTCATGAATCCTTTTGAATACTTCCCGAAGACGTTTCATATGTTCTTCAGGTGTTGTTGACCAGACTATGATGTCGTCAACATAAACCCGAACACCTTCTATGTTCTCGGTCAGTTGTTCCATCGTTCTGTGAAAAAATTCCGAAGCTGAGATCATTCCAAAGGGCATCCTATTAAAATAATACCTTCTGAAAGGTGTATTAAAAGTACAGAGAAGTTTACTGGAGTATTCTAGTTGCATCTGCCAAAAACCTTGAGACACATCAAGTTTGGTAAAAATTCTGGCATTGGCCATCTCTGCAGTAATATCTTCCTTCTTTGGTATTGGATAATGCTCTCTTTTTATGTTCAATAAGAAGTCTTATAACACCAGGTTAAAGTCCAACAGGTTTGTTTTGATGTCACATCGAAACAAACCTGTTGGACTTTAACCTGGTGTTGTAAGACTTCTTACGGTGCTCACCCCAGTCCAACGCCGGCATCTCCACATCATGGCTTTTTATGTTGCGATTGAGATCCTTCGGATCCATACAGATTCTTATCTCACCTGTAGGTTTTTTCAAGCAGACTCGGGAGCTAACCCAGTCAGTAGGTTGAATAATCTTTGATATGATACCTTGAACTTGTAATCTTGAAAGCTCTGCCTTTAGTCTGTCTTTAAGTGGAGCAGGTACACGTCTAGCTGGATGGATTACCGATTTGGCATCCTTCTTCAGTTGAATCTTGTATTGAAAAGGTAACGTACCCATACCTTGAAATACATCAGGGTATTACTGTAAGAGTTGTTGAATGTCATCTTTGAACATGGTCGACTGACATGTATTCAAAAAAATTTGTTGAATGAGCTTCAAATCTTTGCACGCTTGAGCTCCAAGTAAAAATAAACGAGTATCATTTACTATCTTGAATCTTACTTGTTTTTGAACGTCCCTGTTTGTGACACTCAGGTAATACAAACCATGAGAAAATGGGATTGCCATTATAATCTCTTAATGAGGTTCTGGAGGTATCATGTCATAATGACTTTTTATCTTGGACAAGTCCCTGGAATTCAAAAGATTCGCCGAGGCACCTGTGACAGTTTGAAATTAATTGGAATTGTGTTAATGTACACAGTAGTCATCCATTCGTTGCTAACGACATTGACTCCTTGATCTTTCGTTGCTTGAAGATCCTGTTCATATTCTCGATGAGCTGGCTTTGTTGCTTTAAGATAGTTCTTGCTTATTTGCAGATCATTCTTGATGGATGATTCAACCATACCAATGAAGAAAGTATTTTCTAATGAGAAAATATCATCATCTTCTGTGAAATCTTCTTGTGTGTTGATTTCTTCATGTTTGTCCACAGCTCGCACTTTGTAATATTTTTTCTGTGCAGGAGGAATGTAACTTGCGGATGATCAACACTGAGAAGCATAATGGTTTAACTTCTGACATCTTAAACAGCGGGGGAAACGGTAGCACAGTGGTTAGCACAGTTACTTCACAGCTGCAGGGTCCCAGGTTCGATTCCTGGCTTGAGTTACTGTCTGTGTGGAGTTTGCACTTTCTCCCCGTGTCTGCGTGGGTTTCCTCCGGGTGCTCCGGTTTCCTCCCACAGACCAAAGATGTGCAGATTAGATGCATTGGACATGCTAAATTTCCCTTAGTTTCCAAAAAGTTTAGGTGGGGTTATGGGTTATGGGGTTAGGGTGGAGGTCTGGGCTTAGGTAGGATGCTCTTTCTAAGGGCCGGTGCAGACTCGATGGGCCGAAAGGCCTCCTTCTGCACTGTAAATTCTATGAATCTATTTACCAAAAGCAGGGCAGTTTCCCTTTACGTGGGCATTGCCACACCTATGACACGTAATCATGTTGGCGTCATGACGTATTTGTGGGGTACGCGCAGGCGCAGACTTCTTCAACGTCTCGCATTTCTGTGCGTAGTGCGCATGTGCAGAGCCCGAAAATGCTTGCGAAGGATAGCTTCCGTTCCACACAGTCATCAGCTTTGCCTGCGACACCATTTTGATTTTCTTTGCCTCGTGGTAGAGATTTGCGCTTTTTTCCTTGGAATAAAATGCCAAATGCTGAGTTTCGGTCTGGAGATGCACTTATCAATCGCGATTTGTAATGTAAAATCATTTTGCCGAATTAATGCTTCTCTGACCGTATCATCAAGTATGCCATAAACAATCTGGTCTCTTACCAGTGAATCATGTAAATCTGCATAGTTACATGTTTTAGCTATGAGTTTGAGATCAGTGATGAAATTATTCACCGGTTCACCAACTTTTTGAACTCTTCTGAAATTTTAAACGTTCAAAAATTTAATTGGTTTGCATCTTGCAATGTTCATCGAACTTCGTTATAACTTGATCACATTTTGTTTTATCTTCAGCATCATTAAAATTAAAGGAATTGAAAGTTTTGATTGCTTGCTGTCTTGCCAGGGACAGAAGTAAAGCAATTCTTCTAGTTTCTGGTGCAGCACTTAAGTCACTAGCTTTTAAATAGAGTTGAAACTGTTGTTTGAACAATTTGCTATTCAAATTTAAATTACCAGTGGTCTTGAGATGTCGTGGTGCTTGAACTTGGTCCATTGAAAAGTTGTTTTTGTCGAAGTTGCCGATGTTGCGATGACTTCTGTAGTCGAATAGTTGATTCCGTTTTTTTTCTTTCTTTTTTTATTCTAAATCTTCACTAGTCTTCCTTAAAAACCTTTACACTCTGGTACCATGTATATATATTACTCTTTGAACCAGCCGAGTTGATGAAATAAACAATAGTCTTTTAAAGATGAACTAATTGAATGAGTAATATAAATAATATTCTGTGAGTCCTTTGTACTTAATACTCAACTAGTAAAAGAAATAAAATGCAATAAAGATAACTAACTAACTATACAATGTAATAATAAAATAACTTATAACTTCTCTCTCTAGCTAATCTATGTCTTTTTTGTTCACTCTCCTGAAGCACACTCTCCCAGAAAGAGTGGGAAAGTCTTTCTTATACCATCTGATAGTAAGACATCTAGTGTTGAAATGACTGTACTACAGTTACATACATTGATCATGTATATTCATTTACAGAGATCACTACAAACTCCACCTCCACATGCGCACGACTCAACCTAATGTAACTAAAGATGGAACATAGAGCCCACTTAACAAGAACCCGAATGAGCAGGTTCTTCCAGGAGGTGGAGGACAGATGCGAACGGTGCCAATGTGGCCCGTCAACCATGCCCACATGTTCTGGTCTTACCCCAGACTTGCTGGATACTGGACAGCCTGCTTCGAGGCAATGTCCAAAATGGTGGGGATGAGGGTGGAGCCGTGCCCAAAAGTGATGGTCTTTAGGGTATCAGACCAGCCAGACCTCTTCAAGAGGAGGAAGGCGAACGCCCTTGCCTTTGCCTCCCTGATCGCCCGCTGTAGAATCCTGCTCGGCTGGCGGTCAGCAGCACCACCTAAAGCTGCAGACAGGCTGTCCGGCCTATCGGAATTTCTCCAAATGGAGAAAATCAAATTCACCATCCCGAGATCGGAAGATGGCCTCCTCAGAACATGGGAGCCATTCACCCAACTGTTCCGGAACCTGTTGGTGGCCAACGAACAAACAAATAGATAAACAAGTAGCCAAGAGCCAGGGGAAAGTAGCCAAGGCATGAGAGAAGAGAGGGAAGGGAGGGACAACAGGGAGGGAGGGGGGCAAGAGAGAGTAACCAAACACAGCTGAAGAGTAAGGGGAGCAGCAGAGAGGGAGGGGAGGAAGGGGGGGAAATGGGGGCAAGGAAGGCGGGAGGGAGGGACACATGGAGGGAGGAAAGACAAGGGGAGAAGAATAATAGAGAGGAGCCAGAGGGAAGGAAAGAGGAGGGAACACAAACCGGAGAGAGAGCACAGGAAACGACAACGACCACAACAAGCACAGCAAGACAAAAGAGAGTGAGAAAGTACAAGAGGAAGGAACAACAGACGGCCGAAGAGGAGGTAAACACACAAAAACAAAAAAAGAAAAACCGACCGGGAGATGCAAGTGACATCAGGGGCACCACCCAGATGCCCCTCCCACCCAGTTTTGTTCTGCTTATTTGGCTTGTATGTATTAAAAAAGAATAACATTGTTATACCGTCAATTCACTGTGAGACCGTGAGAACGAGTGAACATTAGGCTTTACTATCCATGAACTCGCCTGCCAGTGTCGGCTGTACAAATGAGTGCCACCCACAGGTGGCCGGTCTATATATTGCCCCGGTGAGGACGGAGACAGAGGCGGAGCCCACCGGGGTTCCAGTACAGTACCTGGAAGTAGACAGTAGCATCATTTCCAGGTCATAGGTCACAGCACCATACAGACAGTTCATGCTTAGGTGAATACATTCACCACATTCACCCCTTGTTAAAAAAATCAAGTCCAGCGGGGGTGACGTGGGGTCATTAAATATTCAGTCAGTCTGGAGGCCGGATTGTTCTTTTAGACCTCCTCAGCTCTGGCGATGCGGCGGGCACGGTTGTTGCAGGTGGTGACTCCGGGGGCGATGTGTCTGGATCTTGAGCTCCAGTCGGAGACGATTGAGGGGTGGGGGTAGGCAGGGGGTGGTGGGTTGCGGCAGTGCCGGCGCGGGACAATACAGGAGACCCAGGGGGCATAAGGGGCGCTGGGGGTGGTGGTAGGCAGCAGGGAGAGGGGCACGTTGGCAGGGGAACCAGCTGGCGCCAGGACTCGTAGGGAGACCGTATCTTGCCGTCCTGGTGCGCGATGCAGGCGTACTGGGGGTTGGCATGCAGCAGCTGGTCCCTCTAGACCAGGGGGTCGGTCTTATGGCTCCTCGTATGCCTCCGGAGAAGGACAGGTCCCGGAGTTGTCTGCCAGTATGGAAGCGAGACCCCGGAGATGGACTTCCTGGGGAAGACAAACGGTCGTGAGGGGTCTCATTCGTGGCTGTGCAGAGGAGTGATCTAATGGAGTGGAGGGCGTTGGGGAGGACCTCCTGCTCATGAACGATGTGCCCCGGTCGCTGTGGAAGTACGCAGGGAAACCGAACAGTGTGAAGATGCTGTGCAGTGCTTTTATCACAGTGGCCAAAGTCATGTCGGGGCAGGGGACAGCGAAGGGGAAGCGGGAGTACTCATCGACGACGGTTAGAAAGTGTATATTACGGTTGGTGGAGGGGAGGGGCCCTCCCCAAAGTCAAAGTATTGACTTTGAAGTCAATACTTAGGCACTCAAAGGGCCGGGAGGCCTTTACCAGGTGGGCCTTGCCTGGCCGGTAGAAGTGCGATTTGCACTCCGCGCAGACCTAGCAGTTCCTGGTCATGGCCTTGACCTACTCTCAGTGGAGAAGGGCAGATTGCAGGTCTTAATAAAGTGGGTAAGCCGGGTGACCCCCGGGTGACAGAGGTCATCGTGGATAGCGCGATGTCGGTCATCTTGCGCGCTGGCGCATGTGCCACAGGACAGGGCATCTGGGGGCTCATTGAGCTTCCCAAGACGATACTTGATATCGTAATTGTAGGTGGAGAGTTCGGTCCTCCACCTCAAGATTTTGTCATTTTAAATTTTGCCCCATTGTGCGATGTCAAACATAAAGGCGACCGATCGCTGGTCAGTGACGATGGTAAACCTCCTACCGGTGCTAACTAATGCCTCCAGTGCCGCACGGCTTCCACTATGGCTTGTGCTTCCTTCTCGACCGAGGAGTGTCGACGGAAGCGTGGAGGGTCCTAGAGAAGAATGCTACTGGCCTGCCCGCCTGATGAGTGTAGCGGCCAGTGCGACGTCTGAAAGGGGACGGACCCGTCCACCGCGTGCATTGCAGCCTTGATGATGTAGGCCTTGATGCGGCTGAAGGCCAAGCGGGCCTCAGCCACCAGAGGAAATGTGGTGGTTTGAATCAGTGGGCGGGCTTTGTCCGCATTGTTGGGGACCCACTGGGTGTAGTAGGAGAATAGCCCCAGGCATTGTTTGAGGGCTTGAAGCTGTGGGGAGGGGGAAGTTCCGTGAGGGGGCGCATGCCATTCTCCACAACGTAGCCGAGGATGGCCAGTCGGGTAGTGCGGAAAACGCACTTCTCTTTGTTATATATGAGGTTGAGGGATTGGGCGGCCTGGAGGACCCTCTGAAGGTTGGCGTCATGGTCCGTAAGACCATAAGACATAGGAGCGGAAGTAAGGCCATTCGGCCCATCGAGTCCACTCCACCATTCAATCATGGCTGATTTCAACTCCATTTACCCGCTCTGTCTCCATAGCCCTTAATTCCTCGAGAAATCAAGAATTTATTAACTTCTGTCTTAAAGACACTCAATGTCCCGGCCTCCACCGCCCTCTGTGGCAATGAATTCCACAGACCCACCACTCTCTGGATGAAGAAATTTCTCCTCATCTCTGTTCTAAAGTGACTCCCTTTTATTCTAAGGCTGTGCCCCCGGATCCTAGTCTCCCCTGCTAATGGAAACAACTTCCCTACGTCCACCCGATCTAAGCCATTCATTATCTTGTAAGTTTCTATTAGATCTCGCCACAACCTCCTAAACTCCAATGAATATAATCCCAAGATCCTCAGACGTTCATCGTATGGTAGGCCTACCATTCCTGGGATCATCCGTGTGAATCTCCGCTGGACCCGCTCCAGTGCCAGTATGTCCTTCCTGAGGTGTGGGGCCCAAAATTGCTCACAGTATTCTAAATGGGGCCTAACTAATGCTTTATAAAGCTTCAGAAGTACATCCCTGCTTAAATATTCCAAGCCTCTTGAGATAAATGACAACATTGCATTTGCTTTCTTAATTACGGACTCAACCTGCAAGGTTACCTTTAGAGAATCTTGAACTAGGACTCCCAAGTCCCTTTGCACTTCAGCATTATGAATTCTGACACCGTTTAGAAAACAGTCCATGCCTCTATTCTTTTTTCCAAAGTGCAAGACCCCGCACTTGCCCATGTTGAATTTCATCAGCCATTTCTTGGACCACTCTCCTATACTGTCTAAATCCTTCTGCAGCCTCCCCACATCCTCAATACTACCTGCCCCTCCACCTATCTTTGTATCATCGGCAAACTTAGCCAGAATGCCCCCAGTCCCGTCATTTAGATCGTTAATATATAAAGAGAACAGCTGTGGCCCCAACACTGAACCCTGCGGGACACCACTCGTCACCGGTTGCCATTCCGAAAAAGAACCTTTTATCCCAACTCTCTGCCTTCTGCCTGACAGCCAATCATCAATCCACGTTAGTACCTTGCCTCAAATACCATGGGCCCTTATTTTACTCAGCAGTCTCCTGTGAGGCACCTTATCAAAGGCCTTTTGGAAGTCAAGATAGATAACATCCATTGGCTCTCCTTGGTCTAACCTATTTGTTATCTCTTCAAAGAACTCTAACAGGTTTGTCAGGCACGACCTCCCCTTACTAAATCCATGCTGGCTTTTCCTAATCCGACCCTGCACTTCCAAGAATTTAGAAATCTCATCCTTAACAATGGATTCTAGAATCTTGCCAACAACCGAGGTTAGGCTAATTGGCCTACAATTTTCCATCTTTTGTCTTGTTTCCTTCTTGAACAGGGGAGTTACAACAGCGATTTTCCAATCCTCTGGGACTTTCCCTGACTCCAATGACTTTTGAAAGATCATACCTAATGCCGCCACTATTTCTTCAGCTATCTCCTTTAGAACTCTAGGATGAAGCCCATCTGGGCCCGGAGATTTATCAATGTTTAGACCTCTTAGTTTCTCTCGCACTTTCTCCTTTGTGATGGCTACCATATTCAACTCTGCCCCCTGACTCTCCTGAATTGTTGGGATATTACTCATGTCTTCTACTGTGAAGACTGACACAAAGTACTTATTTAGTTCCTCAGCTATTTCCTTGTCTCCCATCACAAGATTACCAGCGTCATTTTGGAGCGGCCCAATGTCTACTTTTGCCTCCCGTTTGTTTTTAATGTATTTAAAGAAACTTTTACTATCATTCCTAATGTTACTGGCTAGCCTACCTTCATATTTGATCCTCTCTTTCCTTATTTCTCTATTTGCTATCCTCTGTTTGTTTTTGTAGCCTCCCAATCTTCTGACTTCCCACTACTCTTTTCCACATTATAGGCTTTCTCTTTTGCTTTGATGCATTCCCTAACTTCCTTTGTCAGCCATGGCTGCCTAATCCCCCCTCTGATAACCTTTCTTTTCTTTGAGATGAACCTCTTTACTGTGTCCTCAATTACTCCCAGAAACTCCTGCCATTGCTGTTCTACTGTCTTTCCCACTAGGCTCTGCTCCCAGTTGATTTTCATCAGTTCCTCCCTCATGCCCCTGTAGTTACCTGTATTTAACTGTAACACCTTTACATCTGATTCTTCTTTCTTTCAAATTGCAGACTGAATTCTACCATATTATGATCACTGCCTCCTAAGTGTTCCCTTAATTTAAGATCTTTTATCAAGTCTGGCTCATTACATAACACTAAGTCCAGAATGGCCTGTTCCCTCGTGGGCTCCATCACAAGCTGTTCCAAAAAGCCCTCCTGTAAACATTCAATGAATTCCCTTTCCTTGGGTCCACTGGCAGCATTATTTACCCAGTCCACCTGCATATTGAAGTCCCCCATGATCACTGTGACCTTGCCTTTCTGACATGCCCTTTCTATTTTGTGGTGCATTTTGTGCCCCTGGTCCTGACCACGGTTAGGAGGCCTGCACATAACTCCCATTATGGGTTTTTGCCTTTGTGGTTCCTCAACTCTACCCACACAGACTCCACATCATCTGACCCTATGTCGTTTAGTGCTATTGATTTAATTTCATTCCTAATTAACAAGGCAACCCCGCCCCCTCTGCCCACCTCTATGTCTTTTCGATAGGTTGTGAATCCCTGGATGTTTAAATGCCAGTCCTGAACCCCCTGCAACCACGTCTCTGTGATGCCTACCACATCATACCTGCCAGTCACAATCTGGGCCACAAGCTCATCTACCTTGTTCCGTACACTGCGCGCATTTAAATGTAGCACCTTTAATTCTCTATTGACCGTCCATTTTTGTTTTCTTAGTGTGGTGGACCTTGGTTTACTGAGCCTTTCCATACACTGTGTCATATTTTGTGGGATGGGGACTATCGTAACCTCTCCTGAGTTTTGTCTTTTCGTGCTTTTTTGTATTCCTAAGCAGCTACGCTTCCCACTGATTACTTCACCTCTTGGTTCCCTGACTTTCCCTTCCCCCCCAATCTCTAGTTTAAAGTCCTATTGACCACCCTATTTACTCTTTTCGCCAGAACACTGGTCCCAGCTCGGTTCAGGTGGAGACCATCCCAACGGTATAGGTCCCCCCTGTCCCAAAACTGATCCAGTGTCCCATGAAAAGGAACCCCTCTTTCCCACACCACTCTTTCAGCCGCGTGTTAACTTCCCTTATTCTTGCCTCCCTATGCCAATTTGCACGTGGCTCAGACAGTAATCCGAAGATTATGACCCTTGAGGACCTGTTTTTTAATTTGAATCCTAGCTCTTTATAATCTCTAAACAGGTCCTCTTTCCTAGACTTGCCTATGTTGTTGGTACCGACATGGACCACAACAACTGGATCCTCCCCCTCCCTCTCCAGTATCCTTTCAAGCCGGTCAGAGATGTCCCGCACCCTAGCACTGGGCAGGCAACCGACCATGCGGGACTCTTTATCCTGCTCACAAAGGATACTATCTATCCCCCTGATAATAGAATCCCCTACAATGACAACTTGCCTATTTACTCCCTCCCCTTGAATGGCCTGCTGAACCATGGTGCCTTGGTAAGCCGACTCATCCTTCCTGAAGCCCTGTTCGCCATCCACACAGGGAGCAAGTGCCTCATACCTGTTGGACAGGGTCAAAGACTGAGGCTCCTGAGTTCCTGACTGCTGGTTCCCTTTACCTGCCTGACTTGCAGTCACATCCTGCTGTCCCTGGCCACTGGCAGGATTTAATCTGTGGTGTTGGGTGCTCTGGTGCACAGATGAGCCAACACAGTTGTATGTGGTACAACTCTATTTTATTTTAACTCTTATATACAGTTCGTTCTGGATACTCTGCACGTGCTGTCTCCCTGAGTGTGTCGTGTAGCAGGTCTGTCCTTGTCCTTGTCTCCAGCTAATACTGTCCACCAGGTGTCGTGTTTGTGCTTTATCTGTTTCCTGTCTTTGTCTGTGATTGGTTGTGGTGTTGTGTGTTCTGATTTGTCTGTTGGTGTGTCTATCATGATGTGTGTGTTTGAATATCATGACATAAACTACTTACTCTGACAGGTGTGACTGCCTCCTGAAACACAGTGTCCAGGTAAGTTTCCCCCTCCCGGATGTGCCTCAGTGTTTGAAGCTCAGATTCCAGCTCATCAACTCTGAGCCGGAACTCTTCGAGCAGCCAACACTTACTGCAGATGTGGTCGCTGCAGCTCGCAATTAGATCTGCCAGCTCCCACATCAAGCAGCTCAAGCACATCACCTGACCAGCCATCTCTAATTAATTAATTAGTTTAATTTAAGTTTAAGTGTTTAGCTGTGTTTTTTTGAAATTTGGGGCAGATTTTCTATCAACCAATCAGATCACAGCTTCCCTCTGACGTCACTTTTGAAAAAAAAAGTGGAAAAAGGGAAGTTACCGTTAGGTTTTATACTCACACAGAGACTGCTCCTCCTCCTCTGAACAGCTCCCGAAACTAGGCCCGAAGAAAGAGAGAGAAAAAACAGTAGGGAAAAAGCACCTTCTCCCACTCTGCACCGAATTAACTCACTGCACCAAATTACCAAGTTTCATATTCTCACTCTGTCTGTGTCTCACTCGCTCGGGCTGTGTCTCTTTGACCTGCGCAATGCTTACTGAGTGAGCTTTATGTCTGTCTTTTATACAGACTTCAGGATGACTCACACTAAAACTTCAAAGAGAAGAATACAATGTGTACCTTTGTGCCCCTAAACAGGCCTCAGGTGACTGCCAGATAACTGCCTCTCAGCAATTAGGGTGGGGGCAGGCTCAGCCAATCAGACACTAATCTACACTGCACTTTTAACTGAAAAACAGCAGAATTAGATTAACCACTTACCTTTCCTGGTTACCTCACTGCACCAAATTAACAAGTTTCAAATTCTCACTCTGTCTGTGTCTCACTCACTCAGGCTGTGTCTCTTTGACCTGCGCAACGTGCTGACCATGGCCACAGATGGTAACATTGTCCAAGTCCGGGTATGTAGCCCGCAAACCGTACTGGTCCACCATTCGGTCCATCATTCTCTGAAAAACCGAGACCCCGTTAGTGACGCCGAACGGGACCCTGAGGAAGTGGAAGAGTCGGCCGGCTGCTTCAAAGGCAGTGTAGTGGCAATCGTCCGGGCGGATCAGGAGCTGTTGGTAGGCCGACTTCAGATTGACCGTTGGGAACACACGGTACTGTGTGATCTGGTTGACCATCTCCGCTATGCGGGGGAGGGGGCACGCATCCAGTTGCGTGAACCGGTTAATTGTCTGGCTGTAGTCGACAACCATCTGATTCTTTTCCCCGGTCCGGATGACCACCATTGCGCTCTCCAGTGGCAGTTGCTGGCCTCGATGATCCCTTCACTCAACAGTCGCTGGACCTCTGACTTGATAAAAGTCATGTCTTGGGAGCTGTCCCGCCTGCTCCTGGTGGCGGTGGGCTTACAGTCGGGTGTGAGGTTCACAAAGAGCGAAGGCGGGAACACCTTGAGGGTCGCGAGGCTGCAAACCGTGGGGGGGGGGGGCGCAAGGGTCCGCCGAACTGTAGGGTCAGGCTCGGTGACTGCATTGGAAGTCTAATCCAAGCAGAAGAGGGGCGCAGAGGTGAGGGAGGACGTACAGCTTAAAACGAGTGTGCTTGGCGCCCTGGATCGAGCGATTAGCGATACAGTACACCCGGATTTGAACCGAATGGGATCCGGAGGCAAGGGAGATTGTTTGGGATGCGGGGTAGATGTGAAGGGAGCAGCGCCTTACTGTGACAGGGTGAACAAAGCTCTCCGTGCTCCCGGAGTCGAAAAGACAGGGGATCTCGTGCCCGTTGATTCGAACGACCATCATTGAGTTTTTCAGGTGCTTTGGCTGCGACTGGTCGAGGGTGACTGGGCCAAGCTGCAGGTAGCCTACATGGTCGGGGGTATCGGGGTCACAAAATGGCGGCCCCCATGAGTCGCACGTGTCGGGCTGGGTCGAAGATGGCGACCAAGATGGCCGCCCCCATCGGTCGCATGTGTCAGTCGGTGCCGGAGCCGACGGCCAAGGTGGCAGCCACCACAAGTCGCACGTGTCGGCCGGTGTTGGAGCCGGCGGCCAAGATGGTGGCCTCCACGAGTCGCACAAGGCTGATGACGCGTCTGAAGGGTCTGTGGGCCTGCGGGTCCATAGGTCGGGCCTGGTGAGTTTTCGATTTCTGGGCGTTAGGTCGGCCCAGACAGACTCTGGTGAAGTGTCCCTTTTTGCCACAGTCGCTGCACATCGCTGTGCGGGTTGGGCAACGCTGCCGGGGGTGTTGACCCTGGCCGCAGAGGTAGCACTGCGGTTCCCCGAGGTGGCTAGTTTTACCGTGTCCCGCAGGTCAGAGGTCCCGTTTTCCAGCAGGCGCTGCCTTATGTAGTTCGATCGGACCCCAGCCACGTAGATGTCCCGGATCTGTAGGTTCATGTGTTCCTCCGCCGTCACATCCTGATAGCTGCAATTCCTTGCGAGTAGGGTCAGGTTTTCCAGGTACTCGTCCAGCGATTCCCCGGCGCGTTGACGGCGAGTAGTGAGAAGGTGTCGGATGAACACCTCTTTTACGGGCTTCACGAAATGCGCCTTGAGGGTTGCGACCGCCACCTCGTACGTGGCAGCCTTCTCCACCATCACGGAGATTTGATGGCTCACCCGAGCATGGAGGAGTCGCAGCTTGAGGGTTTCAGTGGGAGGCGTTGTGGAGGAATCGAGGTAGGCCTCGAAGCAGCGAAGCCAATGTTCGAAGATCTCCTTGGCCTCTGTCGCTCGCGTGTCGAATTCGAGCTTATCTGGCTTTAGAGCGGCTTCCATGGTGCTGTCAATGGATAATACATTGTTATACCATCAGTTCACTGTGAGACCGTGAGAACAAGTGAACATTAGGCTTTATTATCCATGAACCTGCCTAGCCAGTGTTGGCTGTACAAATGAGTGCCACCCAAAGGTGGCCGGTCTATATATTGCCCCGACCGGGGTTCCAGTACAGTACCTGGAAGTAGACAGTATCATCATTTCCAGGTCATTGGTCACAGCACTATACAGACAGTTTATGCTTAGGTGAATACATTCACCACAAACAGAAAAGAAGGGGGGAGGGGAGAAAGCCCCCCCCCCCCCCCCCCATGGCATGCGTAATGAAACTTTCTCTTTGTTGCTTCTCTCTATGTGCACTTCGCCTGTTTTTACTTTCCCACACCTCGGCTTTTCAGTTTCGTAGTGTTTTTGTTATTTTTCTTTTGGTTTCTCTGTGTGTACATCTGTAAATATACCATGTATAAAATCCAATAAAAAACATTCCAAAAAAGAAACTTTTGTCACAGTCAATTTGGATGTTTTAGTGGTCACAGAGGAGTCCGTTTCGTGAACATGAAGAAAATATATTTATTCTTTAAGCAAACTATATACACACAACATTCAAGCTCGGCTCCTGTCTAGACCTCCATTTATGTTGAATCCATTACTCTACTGATAGTGCCCTGCCCCTCATCGGGGAAGCTCATATTCCATGAGACTCAAGGGAGGCTAATCGGCCCATCCCCATAGGTCTCCTGGGGGTTACAACAGGTGTCATTTGCGATTTTGTAAAAGCTTTTTTGATACCGTGACAAATACTGAAACCTGATTGGAGGGATTCAAACTGGGAATTCTGTGAAAGATGTGAACAAATTTCACCAGGGGCGGGGGGTGTAACAATAAATTGAAGGATTTTGGAGAGGAAAGCTTTCCCACAGTGCCTATGCCATTGACTTTGTTTAATTTACAATTCTTGTTTTGGACTCGAGCATGTTGCTTTCAGATTTTTTGTGGAAATCAATTGTACCATGTTTATTTTTCCCAGCGGATTTTTTGCTATGAGATTATTAAATAATGCTGTATCATTACAGAATATTTGATGTAAATTAGCTTTATACCCCTAGTTGGTTCCACAATGTTTTGTTTTAGGAAGTTGTTGCCAAAACATTCTGTAAATTCATCTGCCGAAATTGTCCATTTGAATTGCTCAGTTTATGTGAAGATTAGTGTCCCCAATGTTGCCTTTGTTACAAGCTCCAAATATCTCTTGCTTAACGTTCTGTCCAACTGTGTAACCAGTGTTGGGGGCCTATAAACTGCTCCCACCACCATTTTCTGGCCTTTGTTATTCCTAATCCCACCAATACTAATTCTACTTGCTGAGCTACTGAGCCAAGACCCTTTTATGGATATCCTTGTGTCATCCTTTATTATCAGGGCAACTCCTCTTTTCACATTTTGCCTGTCTTTTCAAAATGTTGTGTAACTTGTGATGTATCCTGTTGTTAAACCCCCCTTCCAAAGGGGGTGTTAAATGTGCAGAGTTTCCTGCTGGATCTATCGAGCTGGATTTGCCAGAATCCTTTTGAGGCGTCGAGTTTGGTAAAGAGCTTGGCGCGAGCCACCTCACATGTGAACTCTTCACGCTTGGGAATTGGATAGTGCTCTCTCATAATATTGCGATTTAGATCCTTGCGATCAATGCAAATTCTCAATTCGACGGAAGGCTTTTTTACACAGACCATGGAACTGACCCAGTCGGTCGGTTCCGCGACTTTGGAAATCACTCCTTGGTTCTGGAGGTCCTGCAGCTGCTGCTTGAGGCGGTCCTTAAGGGGTGCTGGGACCCTGCGAGGTGTGTGCACCACAGGCGCGGCATTCAGTTTTAATAAAATCTTGTAGGTGTACGGGAGCGTGCCCATGCCCTCGAAGACGTCGTGGTACTGGTTGATAATGGCGTCGAGCTACGCCCTGAAGTCAGTGTCCTGAAAGGCAGACGCGTCAGCAGGAGAGAGAGAGTGAACTCTCTGAACTAGGTTCAACAGCTTGCATGCCTGCGTGCCAAGCAGGGAGGCTTTCAAGGAGCCCATGATCTCAAACGGAAGGATGGCTTTGCGTGACCAGTGCATCATTTCAAGTTGGCATGAGCCGCTGGCAGCAATGGCATTGTCATTATAATCTAATAGCTGGCAGGCTGATGGCAGGATGGCTGGTTTGACACGAAGGCTTTGGAGGTCAGACCGCGCAATGAGATTGGCGGAGGCACCGGTGTCCAGGCGGAATCGTATTTAGGACCGGTTGACTGTAAGGTTGGCACACCACTCATCGATGCTGCATAACGATAGAGGCTGGATTCTTTGCTTCTGGGACACTGTTTTTTTGTAATGATACCGACTTAAAAAGGCGCCTTCGGGTCCTCGGTGTCAATATCATGTAGCAGGTCCGAATCGGGATCGCTGACCGTGGGTTGAATGGCCCGGACATTCCTGCGAGACTGGCTGGAGCGACGAGAGTTGGCAGGCTGATCTGCATAAAGCAGCATAGTGGCCAAGTTTGCCACATTGCAGGCATCGTCAGGATTTGGCAGGACATTGCCGCTTTAAGTGGGCGGAGCCACAGTTGCCGCACGTTGTAGCGTCAGTACGTTCGCAGCGCCACCGCGCATGCGCGGTGCGGTCATACGTTGTGCGCGCCTGCGAAGTACGTTCGTCAACGTTGCCTTCCCCTCATTCGGTGCGCACAAGCGCGGGAGTCCGCAAAACGTGCGCGAAATGGCAGCCCTCATCCAGGCTGAGGCCCTGGAGTTGCTCGATTGCTTGGACCCGTTCTGCCTCGTGGGGACCTTGCCGCGCTGGTTCAGCCGCTTGGATGTGGGAATACCGACTAGTGGCGTGTTCATGTAGCACGCAGGTCTCGATGGCAATCGCTAGAATGAGCTGCTTTACCTTGAGGAGATGCTCTTGTTACTTTTTGGGGGAGGGGGATTTTGTGACCAGCACACTTATTTACGCGTGCAGGATTGGACCAGCATCCGCCTCAGATATTGGCGTGATGCTGGGTGTAAATTAGTAACTAAGCAAAAGAACAAAAAGTAACTGATGGATAAAACAAATGTGGGGAGTGCCCAAAAACAGCAGGTGGAGCACAGCCCAAACTGAACGAGAAAAGGAACAGAACCTTATCAAATACCCGTCAAATTAAAGTGCGGAAATCGGGGTCAATAAGGCAATCCAACACCTGCGGTGCGCACCAAAGTTCTCCAGTGTGCCCTGTACACCGCATGCTCCCACTCCAGGGACACCCGGCCACGAATGAGGCCACGGAAGAGGGGCAAACAGTCAGGCCGGATGACCCCTTCGGTCGCCCGCTGCCTACACCTATGAATGGCAAGTCTGGCCAGGCCCAGGAGCAGGTTCACGAGGAGATCCTCCGCCTTCCTCGCCCCCCTCCGCACCGGATGTCCGTAGATCAGGAGCGTGGGGCTGAAGTGTAAAGAAAACCTCAACAACAACATTGTCAAGAAATCAAAAAATGAGTGCAGTCTAGGACAAACGACATAGATGTGCTCCACGGTCTCCACCAGGCCGCAAAAGTGGCAGACCTCTGGCAGATGCGTGAAGTGGTGAATCTTGCGGTTGCACGGCACTGCCATGTGCATCACCCTCCACCCCAGGTCCCCCAGTTTTATGGGGAGGACGCCTCCGTAGAGGGACCTCCAGCAGGGACCTCCGCCGCCGGACAGCAACAAGGCACGCCAAGGCGTGTCCAGACGGCAGGCGAGGCAAAGGAGGTGGAAGGTGTGCAATAGCAGGCCGTACAGGAAACCCCTCCGCGCGGGGCGAAAGGCACGGAGGGTGTGTCCCTTGAGGAGCTGCTGGTGTAGGGGGTCCGACTGAACACCGAAAATGATCTGGTCGCGTATCATGGAGTCGGAGGTGGACCCGTAATTACAGGACTGCGCAAAGATGAAGAGGTGGGTGAGAAAGGACTGGAAAGGTTCATCCTTACCCTGCAAACGCTGTTGGAATACATAGCGCTCAAAACTTTCATTCACCTCGATGTCGCAGTGACTGTCAAACTTAAGGAGAACCATCTTGAATTTTGATTTATCTTCACTATCAGCAAAGGTGAGAGAATTGAAAATGTGGATGGCATGGTCCCCGGCCGTGGATAGGAAGAGAGCGATCTTCCTGGTGTCCGAAGCATCTTCCCGGTCTGTGGCTTCAAGGTAGAGCTGGAAGTATTGTTTGAATATCTTCCAGTTGGCCCCTGGGTTACCGGTGATGCGGAGTGGCGGCGGCGGGCGGACGCTGTCAATTTTGCAGGATGACTGTATGCTGGTGTAAGGCAGATCACTTGCAGGTAAGTCTAAGAAGTCTAACATCCCTCAACTCCTGGTATCCTGTTATGTTGGGTGCTCTGGATCCGTGGAACACATCCAGGCCACCAACACTTAAAATAGTGCAACACTATTTTATTAAGCTAGAAACTGTTGAACATACTTTCACTGTGGGTTAACACGATGTTAGATTAAACTAAAGACCAATGCCTGTCCTAACCAGTCAATGCACTCAGCACATGGTGAAGATCTGTGCTGTAAGCTGTAAGCTCTGTCCTTCTGACAGGCTGCATCCCGAATGAGCGGGAAAAGTGATGCTCTCTGTCTTTATAGTGAGTGTGCTCTAACTGGTGATTGGCTGCGGTGTTGCGTGTGTTGATTGGTCTTGCTGTGTGTCCATCAGTGTGTGTGTCTGCACCATGATATACTGGTGTATATTATGACAACTTGGAATATTTATTTCCCAACCTTGGTCACTGTGATAACCCTCTCGAGGACCACAGGGGATCACAGATTGATCTCCCCGTGGACTTGTAGAATACGAGTGCTCATGGTGAGTGGGCAGAGGCCCACCCAGCTGGGGCTCGTAAGCTGGATCTTTAAACATAGCTCCCAGACCCGGAATGGAGGTTCCCGATAGTCCTGGACTGGGATATTGGTTTTGTGTGCTGCAGTAGCGGCTTTATTTTCAGTTTAAAATCAACCAGTTTGGCCTTTCAATTCACCCCTCCTGGAATTCTTACATTGGCGAAGAGGATCAAGCACGGATTCTGAGCAGCCTTATCAAAACTCCCTGACGACTACTCCAGTAAGAAACAAAGCAAAAATAAGAAACGGAATAGCCTTTGTTTGGGAAGCTCAAGCCTTATGATATGGGCTTGGAGGACTGGCCCCAGTACGCCGACCTCATGCGCTACTTATTCCGTGCCAATGGCATAGAAAGGGTTGACAGACATAAGTAATCCTTTTGACAACATGCGATGCCCTGACACTAAAAAATTCAACAGCTTGTGAATCTAGAAAAGAAACATTCTGACCAAAAGCCTTCTGTAATCCTCCAGCATTACAGATTCAACATGGCTAGAACGAACACTGGGGAACCCATGAGAGAAATCCTGGCTAGATTAAAGAAGCTGGCTGAATGCTGCACGTTTGGACCATCCATCAATGAGATGCTATGCGACCGACTAGTGTGTGGGATCAATAATGTCGCGATACAAAAACACATGTTAGCAGAACCCACCCTAGACCTTAAAAGGGTTATAGAATTAACACTATCCTTGGATAACGCCGCGAAAGGGGCCCAAGAACTCCATGGGATGATGGACAGTAGCACCATGAACCTGGGGTGGAGGGCTCTTATACAGAAAAACTGGCATGCTCAGTGAAGGCTCCCACGTGCCTCACCCACCAACAACCCAACATTCAGAGAGGACATTCTGACATCTCAAAAGACGGCCAGATAACCCTAGAAGCACTAGGGAAGTCTCCCTGGAGGCCTGCAAGTGACAGCTGCAAGGCTGCTGTAACTGTGGCCAAAGGACACAACCCAGGAAAGGCTACCAGAATCAGCAGTATGGTGCTACCCAGGCCAGAAGCCAAAGCCACCTCAAGCCTGGGCCTTGCAAGTCTAATAGCCCATAGAGGATGGAATGGTTCAACTAAACTGCATCATCACCCCTAAGGTTACCCTAATAGAGATAACACATTTGCTCAACAGCCATTCTCTGGAAATGGAGGTGGACATAGGAGCTGCCATTTCCATCATCGAGAAACAGACCTTCCAGCATCTCCAGATGGGTATCTTGCCCCTCGGCCTGTGAGACACCGGGGCAGGTTAACCACATATACGGGGAAACCTTTGAAGATTATGTGGACCACTATGACGCCGTTTCCCAATGGGCAGCAGATGGCCCGACTCCCACTCATAGTTCTGTAAGGACCAGGACCCAGTCTCTTAGGCAGAGCCTAGCTCCAGAGGATCCGTCTGGACTGGCTACAAATTTTTTAACTAGTTGTAAACAGGTGGACGGTAACAAGTTCATTGGCAAATACACCGAAGTATTCCAAGAAGGCCCTGGTAGAATAAAGAAATGGTGTGGAGAAGCCGGCGTTGGACTGGGGTGAGCACAGCAAGAAGTCTTACAACACCAGGTTAAAGTCCAACAGGTTTGTTTCAAATTACTAGCTTTCGAAGCACCTGAGGAAGGAGCAGTGTTCCGAAAGCTAGTGATTTGAAACAAACCTGTTGGACTTTAACTTAGAATAAAGAAAGAAAGGGCAAAAATTTATGTGGACCCTGTCGCCCTACCCAAATATTTCAGGGCACAGCCAGTCCCATATGCTTTACTTACCAAAGTAGAGACCGAACTTGAGCGGTTAGAGAGCCTTGGGATAATACGACCAGTGCAGTTCGCAGAGTGGGATGCACCAGTAGTCCCCCTCCTCAAGCCCAACAAGTCGGTCTGACTTTGCAGGAACTTTAAACTAATGGTTTGGGAAATTTATCCCAAACCTGACCACTTTATTGTCACCCCTGCAAACACTGATAAAAAAACACCAAAGGGGGCAGCACGGTGGCGCAGTGGTTAGCACTGGGACTGCGGCGCTGAGGACCCGGGTTTGAATCCCGGCCCTGGGTCTCTGGCCATGTGGAGTTTGCACATTCTCCCCGTGTCTGCGTGGGTTTCACTCCCACAACCCAAAGATGTGCAGGTTAGGTGGATTGGCCACGCTAAATTGCCCCTTAATTGGAAAAAAACAATAAGTGGGTACTCTAAATTTAAAAAAAACACCAAAGCGGTTGTGGCAAGTGCAGCAGGATGAAGCCTTCACCAAAGGTGAAGCAGCAGTTACAATTATCAAATATTCTGGCTCATTACGACCCAAAGTGAGAACTGATATTAACATGTGGGGCGTCATTCTCCGACCCCCCGCCGGGTCGGAGAATGGCCGTAGGCCTCCGTGAATCCCGCCCCCGTCCCCGCCGAAGTCTCCGGTACCGGAGATTGGGCGGGGGCGGGAATCGGGCCGCGCCGGTTGGCGGGAACCCCCCGCTGGATTCTCCGGCCCGGATGGGCCGAAGTCCCGCCCAGAATTTGCCTGTCCCGCCGGCGTAAATCAAACCTGGTATTTACCGGCGGGACCAGGCGGCGTGGGCGGGCTCCGGGGTCCTGGGGGGGGGGGCGCGGGGCGATCTGACCCCGGGGGGTGCCCCCACGGTGGCCTGGCCCGCGATCGGGGCCCACCGATCCGCGGGCGGGCCTGTGCCGTGGGGGCACTCTTTCCCTTCCGCCTCCGCCACGGCCTCCACCATGGCGGAGGCGGAAGAGACTCTCCCCACTGCGCATGCGCGGGAAACTGACAGCGCCGCTGACGCTCCCGCGCATGCGCCGCATTTCCGCGCCAGCTGGCAGGGCAACAAACGCCATTTCCGCCAGCTGGCGGGGCGGAAATCCCTCCGGCGTCGGCCTAGCCCCTCAATGTTGGGGCTAGGCCGCCAAAGATGCGGAGCATTCCGCACCTTTGGGCCAGCACGATGCCCGTCTGATTGGCGCCGTGTTTGGCGCCAGTCGGCGGACATCGCGCCGTTGGGGGAGAATTTCGCCCCAGATGCCTCTCCAGATTGTGTTGGGGCAATCCTTTCCCATCAATAGGACGATGGCATAGAGAGACCTATGGCATACAGAACTTTGGCAGATGCAGAAAGACATTGGGCGTGATTCTCCGAACCCCCCCCCCCCCCCGGCCGGGTCGGAGAATCGCCAGGGGGGGTGGCGTGAATCCCGCCCCCGCCAGCTGCCGAATTCTCCGGCGCCGGGGTTTTGGCGGGGGCGGGATTCACGCCACCCCCCGGCGATTCTCCGGCCCGCGATGGGCCAAGTAGCCACCCGTTTTCGGCGGGCCCCGCCGGCATAAATCACAACAGGTCCTTACCGGCGGGACCTGGCTCCACCGGCGGCCTGCAGAGTCCTTGGGGGGGTGCGGGGGGATCTGGCCCTGGGGGTTGCCCCCACGGTGGCCTGGCCCACGATCGGGGCCCACCGATCCGCTGGCGGGCCAATGCCATGGGAAAGAGGCACTCGTTCCCTCCGCACCGACCACTGTCAACCTCCACCATGGCCGGTGCGGAGAAGAACCCCCCTGCGCATGTGCTGGGATGACGCAAGCACACGCTGGTGTTCCCACGCATGTGCCAACTCGCGCCGGCTGGCGCCAAGCCCTTCTGCGCCGGTTGGCGCGGCGCCAAACACTCCAGCGCCGGCCTAGCCCCTGAAGGTGCGGAGGATTCCGTACCTTCGGGGCGGCTTGACGCCGGAGTGGTTCAGGCCACTCCTCAGCGACAGAGTGGCTGGTCCCACCGGTTCACAGAGAATCCCGCCCATTATTCTCAGATTGAAAAGGAAAGAGTTGGTTGTTATTTTTAGAGTGAAGAAATTCTAATCATATGTCTTTGGTCAACAGTTCACAATCGTAACAGACCATAAACATCTGCCGCACCTTTTCAAAGTGTGTAAAGTGATTCCCCCCATCGCCTCGGATTGGATCCAACATTGGGCATTGTTATTAGTGGCCTATGAATACTCTCTCGAGCAACCCCCAGGAACACACATTGATAAAATGGATGCCCTGAGCCACCTCCCGGTGCCCACAAGCTTGGACCCTCTACCAGCATTGGAAGAAGCCATCATGACCTTGAGCTTCTTGGATACCTTGCCAGTATCCGTGAAGCAGATTCAAGCATGGACCCAGAAGGACCCCACACTGGCAAAATTGTACCATATGATCCTCAATGGCAGAATCCAAGGACACCCCATGGATGACATGAAGCCCTTCGTCATTAAACGACAAGAGCTCAGTGTAGAAGGTGGCATCATCCTGTGGGGAACTCGAGTAGTTGTTCAGACGGAGGTCGGCGCCCAACCCTGACAGAATTACACAATGGACATCCCGGGGTGTCCAGGATGGAAATGCTCACAAGGAGATACATCTGGTGGCTCGGGCTCGCGCATCAAGAATCTGGTGAAGCAGTGCTCCTTGTGCCAGAAGAACCAGAATATCCCACCTGTACCTCTTTATATCCGAGGGAATGGTCAGGAAGACCATGGGTATGGGCGCACATGGACTTTGTTGGCCCATTCCTGGGATCAATGTTCCTTATTATGGTCGACACCCACGCAAAATGGTTAGAAGTATACCGTATGTCTTCCACGACTTCTCATGCAACAATAGAAAAACTCTGGCAAAATATGCCCATGGCATACCAGAGGTCCTCGAATCTGATGATGGTACTGCTTTTACCAGTGGAGAATCTCAGGACTTCATGAAGTTGAATGGCATTTAACACATCCGAACATCACCATACCATTCATTGTCTAATGGCCTGGCTGAACGGGCAGTTCAAACATTCAAAACTGGAATGAAGTAATAGCCTGCTGGCTTCCTGGATATGAAGTTGGCCCAGTTCCTCTTTGATGATAGAACCACGCCGCATATGACAATGAGAGTCACACCAGCAGAATTGTTAATGAGACGGCAACTGCACACCAGGTTTTGCGTGCTGTTTCCCAACTTGGGGGGAAGGTGGAGTCAACGCAGGAGATCCAAAAAAGGAATGACAACACCAGAAGCCCTGAAAGCACCTTCAGAACAGGAGATGCCACCTATGTATGAAACTTTGGAATTGTTTCCTAGGTGTCATGCTGGAAAAGACTGGTCTGGTTTCCAACAAAGTCAAAGTCCAAGGGAAGGCTGTGAAAAAACACCTGTTCCACCTGAGAAGCAGGGAACCCACTCCAGTGGAGACGATTTCAGCAGAGACGATGTCCTTGACTCCAGATGTGACTACCTCCGGCAAGGGGACTCAGCCAATGGGGGACCCGAGAGTCGTTCCCTCTGAAAACTCGGAGTCCGAAATGGAGACTGAAGTGATTGATCTTCCCTCAGAGGTCACCACTGAAGAAGAGTCTCTGTCTGGTGCTCTTTGTTGCTCAACAAGGAAGCAACAATCCCCGGTCTGTTTCATGCCACCCCCAATCCAGCTGTACCTGCCGCTGATCGTGGCCTTGTGCCAAGCGGCAAATGAGAAAAACTCATTGTCGCAGGAGTGGGGGAGACGATTCGAACTTGAGGGCGGAGGGATGTGATAATCTGCACGAGGACCATGTAGGATCCCTGATTGATCTCCCCCCGGGCTTTATAGAATATAAGTTCGGCGGTGAGCGGGTGGATGCCTGCCTGGCTGGGGTTTGTTAGTGAACTTTTAAATGTGGCTCCCAGATCCGGATCTGCAGTTCCCGATAGTCTTGAGCTGGGACGTTTGTTTTGTCTGCCGCGGTAACGGCTCTTTTTTCAGATTATAATAGCTTAGTTTGGCCTTTCACTCAGCACTTTCTGGAATTATTACAGTCACCTTATAAATATGGCTGGAATTTTCCGCTTCGGGCCTAAGTCCCGTGGTGGGGGCGTGAAGTTGGAGGGACTTCCACCACAGAGCCTGGCGAGTAAACACACTGAATTGCACGACTTTGGGCTCATTAATTATGCAGACAGGAGTTTTCTGGCGTATTTCACAGTGGGATGGGCAGGAAGTCGCTCGTCCCGCTGTCATATCCGGGCAACATATTTAAAAGGCACCCGGACGTTTCATTCAGGAATAACACGAGCACTCTGCAGGACAGAATGACCTCCAGGAAGGAACAGGCAACTCGGAGACCCACACTTCAGCGACAGGCTCTATTGCAGGCTGTGGAGGACAAGAGCGGCATTCTCTTTCCCTGAGAGGAGAGGAGGAGGCCCACCCATCACACCACATCTATCTTGGGAGGAGGCTGCAAGAATGGTCAATGCCACAGCTCTACAGAGGAGGACTACCCTGCAGTACAGAAAAAGAGTTAATCTGTGCATCCAGGGTAGGTGAATCCTCGATTCCTCATACTCACCTCATTGAATAGGTCCTGGGACATGGCCATCAATGGCAAGGCAAGCATCCCTGCTGTCCATGCATAAAACACAAGGTGCTGCAATGCTGACTCTTAGCCCCACTGTAGGCCATGTGGTGTATTGGTCGGGAGGTAACTGTGGGTTGCTCACCCAGCACGCTAAAGGCACAGCCTTTGTGGGGGAGTGGAAGGGGGTGGTAGGGATTGCATTGAGGGCATCTTGCTGTTGATGCTATGCTTCTATCGCACTTGTCCTTATAGCTGCTAGAGCTTGTGGGTCTGGAGGGTGCAGTCTAAGTACCTTGGGGATGAGCAGCAGTTCAGCTCTCATATGATATACACAGCTGCTAATGGGTCAATGGTAGAGCGACTCAATGGCAAGGTACTGGATAGGGTGGCAATCAAGCAACATCCATTGTCGTTCGAGCATGATCTCCAGCTTCCTCATGCTGTCGGAGTTACACTTATCCAGGCTAGTGGTTAGTATTCCGTCCAAACCCCACTTTTGTTGTGCACATGGTGGACAGGCTTTGGGGACTGAGGAGAGCATCCATTAGACAGAATTAGCAGCCTCTGACCTGAGCCAGCATCAGAAGTGCTCACAAACGATCTATCTATCTTTACACAGGAGAAGATAGCATACACCAGATGTGAGAGAGAGAAGATGGGAGGGGCATGCCAGAAATCCGTCCCCACACACAGGATGAACAGCGGCCTGATGAGCTGGCAGGGGAGCACTGTGACTGTGCATATGCTGATGGTGAGGCCGTCTTCCCCAAGCAGCCAGTGAAGAAGTATGCTTAATCTCTGCAAATCGGAGGCTGAGGGTGAGACCTTACACAACCCAGACACTCACTCATTCTCTCCTCTTCCACTGTAGGTGCCAACAGGAAGATGGTGAGGCCAAGCTTGAAATCAGCGCCAGCCCACATGACACATCTGAAGAGGTCGAGGACAATGAGCCATCACAAAATTCACCTGCACCCTCCACCAGGCCAGAGACGTCACACTCTGGTTGTCATCTCACAGACACGTGTCCACAGCACGAGGAGGCAATGAAAGACAAGGGGCGTCATTCTCCGACCCCCCAGAGGGTCGGAGAATGGCCGTTGGCCGCCGTGAATCCCGCCCCCGGCCCCGCCGAAGTCTCCGAAGGGAGAAAAGTCGGCGGGGCGGTAATGGCGCCGCTGCCGCGGAGAATGTCACGGGTCTGCGCAAGGCAGCCGATTTTCGGCCTGCCGATATTCTCCCTTCCGGATGGGCCGAAGTCCCGTCGACGTGATGACCGTTCACGTCGACGTGAATCAAACCTCCTTTTCATCGGCGTGACCCGGTGCTCCAGGCTCACGCCGACCAGCGTGGAGGTGAGTGACGGCCTGGGGGGTTGGCCGCTGGGCAGGCGATGGCGTGGCCGCAGTCTGATTGCGTGAGGAGAGGTGTGTCTCGGGTTGTGTGTGTGTGTGTGTGTGTGGCGGGGGGGGGCTGGTTAGAGTAGGCTGGGCTCCGGGGGAGTGCCGGGAGGGGGTCCGTGCCGGGGTGGAGGTTGGGGGGGGGGGGGGGGTCCGTGCCGGGGTGGAGGTCGGGGGTTGGGGGGGGTCCGTGCTGGGGTGGAGGTTGGGGGGGGGTCCGTGCTGGGGTGGAGGTTGGGGGGGGTCCGTGCTGGTGTGGAGGTTGGGGGGGGTCCGTGCCGGGGTGGAGGTTGGGGGGGGGTCCGTGCCGTGCCAGGGTGGAGGTTGGGGTGGGGTCCGTGCTGGGGTAGAGGTTGGGGGGGAGTCCGTGCTGGGGTGGAGGTTGGGGGGGGGGGTCCGTGCCGTGCCGGGGTGGAGGTTGGGGGGGAGGTCCGTGCCGAGGAGGGGGATGGGAGGGCAAGTGAGTTGGTCCACCTGGCCAGGTGCCAGCCTCCAACAGTTGGACCCATGCGGTCCATGCCACCTGGCTGGGGGGAGGAGGGGATATGGGCAATGATGACATGTCGTCGTTCCCCTCCCCCCCACCAGGCCGTCATGTTTTCAGATCATCCAGCGATGTTGGCCGCCGTGGTGGCAGCCGCTCATGTCTATGTTGCCCTGGATGAGGAGGAGGAGGAGCGTGCCAGAGAGGCGGCGCAGGCTGCCGCAGAGGGGCAGGCGGCAGCCGCCCAGGCTGGAGGGACACCTGACCGACAGGACGAGGAGGGGGAGGAGGACGTCGCGGCCCCACGGCAACGGAGGCACCCGAGGGCGCCCCGTGTGTACCGGCCCCGGCAGTCATACCAGGACCTCACGGACCGGGAATGCAGGAGGAGACTCCGGATGAGCCGGGGAAACCGTGGCACACATCTGCCACCTGCTGGCACACCTGTCACCGCGTGGCACTGGCGGGGGACACCCTCTTCCCGTGTCCGTCAAGATTACGGTGGCCCTGAACTTTTATGCAACGGGGTCATTCCAGGCACCGAGTGGGGACCTGTCCGGCATATCGCAGACATCGGTGCATCGGTGCATCCGGGCAGTGACAGGTGCCCTATATGCCATGGCGCACCGCTACATCCGCTTCCCCGTGGACCGGGCCAGCCAAGATGCCCGGGCCGTGGGCTTCTCTGCCGTTGCCGGGTTCCCCATGGTCCAGGGCGCGATCGATGGGATGCACGTCGCCGTGCGGCCACCTGCAGATAACAGGGCTGTGTTCACTAATAGGAAGGGGACCTATTCGATGAACGTACAGGTGGTCTGCGACCACCGCATGATGATCCTGCACGTCTGCGCCCGTCACCCAGGCAGTGTACACGACTCATTCGTGTTGTCACGGTCATCCATCCCCGGCATGTACGAGGGACGCCATCCCCGGCTGAGGGGCTGGTTGCTGGGCGACAGGGGCTACCCATTGCGATCGTGGCTGATGACGCCTATACGGAGGCCACGCAATGAGGTGGAGAACCGCTACAATGATGCCCATGTAGCGACAAGGGGAGTGATCGAGAGGTGCTTTGGCGTGCTGAAGATGCGTTTCAGGTGCCTGGACCTCTCTGGGGGCGCCCTCCAGTATCGGTCACATCATTGTGGTGTGCTGCGTCCTGCACAACATAGCCCAGCAGAGGGGCGATGTGCCGCAGGCAGAGGAGGGCGGAGTGGAGGAGCAGCAGGAAGAGGCCCAGTCCTCCCCAGATGAGGGGGTTGGGGGCAATGGTCAGAGCAGACGGGGTAGACACAGGCGGGTGGCTGTCCACCGTTACCGGCTGGCCCAGCGGGCACGGGACAGACTGATAGACGCCCGCTTCACTGACTAGATGGGCGTGGGAATCGGGTAGTATGGCCACAGACCGCACACCATGGCAACAGCCGACCACCCACACCCCCCACCCATCCACCCACCCAGCACCCTCACCCCCCTCCCCAACCCCACCCACCCCATCCGCATGCACACCCCCCCCCCCCCCCCCCATTGCCGATCCACCTGCGGCACAACGGGCCGGGCTCACACAGTTGCGGGTGGACGCGTGTCTATCGCAGGCCATGGAGGATGATGACAACCTGCCCTGCGATGAGCTCCTGGCTCTACATCGTTGGACTATGTCTGACCCATGGCCACAGTACCACCATCCACCCGGACCATCCCTGCATGCGGCTGTGACACTGCAGCGCACGGTCCCGTCCTCTGCCCGGGGGATGTTGATGGCGGCCCAGGGGGAAGGGGGCAGACTCACCTGGGGCTGAGGTAAGACCACCCGTCACACACACACTTGCACTCAACGTACATGACACGCCCGCACACTTTGGACAGAGCACAAAGGCAGCTTCTGTAGGTGTAACATTGACTTTAATAACCAAAGGAGTTCATGCACGTGCCCTAGCCCCTAAAACTCATCTGTGCCCTGCACCCGTGCCAACTTACTCAGTGTCTAATTGTTTAGACGGGCCCTTTGACTACGTCTACGTGGTTCCCCAGACGGTACAGCAGAACTGGAGGTGGACTCCTGTGATTCTTGCCCTCTGACACTGGATCCCTTTGGCGGCCGTTTCCTGGGGTGTCCTGGCCTAGATGGGCCAGGCTGCGGCCCGGGCGACTGGGATGGCGAGCTGCCAGCCTGTCCTGCCCGTTGACCACCCGATGCACCTGGGACGGAAGGGGGGGAGTCCGAGGTGTCGCGGTGTACCGGGACCTCCCCTACAGAGGGAGCCGGGACGGACCACACCACCTCCTCATCCCTCGGGGTGCCCAATGGCCCCTAGGCCTCTACATGGGTGGGGGATGCGAACGGACTGGCCATCCGACGCCCCCCCGACATCTGGCGCTGCCAATCCTGGAGGCCCGTGCTGGTATCGACAGGGGTCTGCAGGTTTGCAGCCATGGAGCCCAGGGGGTTGGCAAACCCTGTCTGTGACAGTGCGACGCCGGCTCGCACATGGCCACTGGCGCCGATGCCCTCAGCGATGGCCTTCAGAGACTGGGCCATGGCCTGCAGAGACTGGGCTATGGCGTTGAGCGCCTCTGCCATCTGGCGCTGGCACTGGCTCATGGCCTCCTGTGAGAGGACAGCCATTTCCTGGGCCACAGACGCCGCCTGCACGGAAGGCCCCAGGCCTCGCAAACCGTTCCCCATGTCTGACACCGTCGCACCCATTGCCTCCACCGCGGACGCCAGCCGTGCGGTGTCAGCCTGGGTGGCACGCATGACCGGCACCACTCCCAGCTCCTGGACGCGGGTGGACTCCTCCACCTGCGACCGCAGCCGCCGCAAGCCGCCCGTCACCCTCTTCGCTCGTCTCCGGGTCGGTGGTTGCATCGGATCTATGTGTGGGTGTGGTAACTGCAGGAACCCGGCATCCATCTGGGCGGCAGATGTTCGCTTGGGCTGGGCTGCCCTCCGACCGCCCGGTCTCTCTGCTGCTCCTACCTCCACCTGCTGTACCGGGACGGCTGTGTTGTGCACACCAGTGAGTGTACCAGACGCCTCATCACTAAAGTGCCCAACTGTGGTGAGTGTTTCTGCGATGGTGGAGGGTGTTGGTGACAGCAGTGGCGTTGTGTCGTGCTCTTCGTCCCACTCTGAGTCCATGGCACTTTGGGGTGGGGGTTCGTCTCCACCCATCCACTCTGACTCACTGTCCGGTATTTCGTCTTCTTGGGTAGTGCTGTCCCGGGTAGGGGTGTCCTGGATAGTGCAGTCCCGGGTAGGGGTGTCCTGGGTAGTGGTGTCCTGGGTAGTGGTGTCCTGGGTAGTGGTGTCCTGGCTCGGATGTGACGGGGGCCTGTGGCTGCCCCCCTCATCGCTGGGTAGTCGCTCCCGCACGTGACGGGGGTGTCGTCTCCCTGTTGCTCCAGGTCTCTCCGTCACCCGTGGTGTGCGAGGGGCATCCTGCGGGCGTCGCATGCTGGAGGGTGCGGGTCTCTCCGTCTCCCGTGGTCTCCGAGGGGCATCCTGCGGGCGTCGCATGCTGGAGGGTGCGGGTCTCTCCGTCTCCTGTGGTCTCCGAGGGGCATCCTGCGGGCGGTCTGCATCTGCGGGGATGGGTGCCTGGACGTTTGGTCCTGCGATACACAATGAAGCATGCATGGTTAGACATCAGGCAGTGATCAGGTGATACGGGGGAGGGGGATATAGGGGAGGGGGGATATGGGGACGGGCTGTCGTTGGCTCACTCGCTAGTACGCACCCGACCTCTGCATCAGCAACCTCCCGGTCCTCAGGTCCGCCAGCCAGTTCCAGGGCCCTTTCCTCGTGTACGGTCAGTGGCCTCTCATCAGCGGGCCCTCCTCCAGTCCTCACTGCTCCCTATTGTTGTGTGCGCGCTTCTCCTGTGGGGGGGGGGGCAGGGGTAAAAGGCAACAGTGTTAGGCAGGTATATGAATGCACGCCATCGGTTGCGCGTGCATTGCAGAGGTTAAGGTTAGGGCTGGATTCACTTGGGGATATGGGGGATATGGGGGAGGGGGGATATGGGGGATATGGGGGAGGGGGGATATGGGGGAGGGGGGATATGTGGGATATGGGGGAGGGGGGGTATGGGGGAGGGGGGATATGGGGGAGGGGGGATATGGGGGATATGGGGGAGGGGGGATATGAGGGAGGGGGGATATGGGGGAGGGGGGATATGGGGGAGGGGGATATGGGGGGGGATATGGGGGAGGGGGGATATGGGGGATATGGGGAGGGGGATATGGGGGAGGGGGGTTATGGGGGATATGGGGAGGGGGGATATGGGGTAGGGGGGATATGGGGAGGGGGGTTATGGGGGAGGGGGGATATGGGGGAGGGGGGATATGGGGAGGGGGATATGGGGAGGGGGGATATGGGGAGGCTCACCCTGCCTGCTCTGATGAGGTCGTTCACCTTCTTGTGGCACTGGGTGCCTGTCCGTGGTGTCAGGGCCACAGCGGTGACGGCCTCTGCCACTTCCCTCCACAGACGCCGGCTGTGGCGTGGGGCAACTCTGCGGCCGTGCCCGGGATACAGGGCGTCCCTCCTCTGCTCCACCGCGTCCAGGAGCGCCTCCACATCGCGTGACTCGAACCTCGGGGCTGAGCGACGGCCAGCCATCCAGTCGGGTGTTGCGGTCGGGTGTTCCGGTCGGGTGGGGGGGAGCAGCGCGGCCTTATGAGCCATCACGCCGTGCAGTGCGTATGACGCTGCACGGCGTGTACCACTGCGCAAGCGCGGATCCCGTTACGTCGCTGCTAGCCCATTTTGGGCCGGAGACTATCGACCCATTTTTCCGACGTGACGCAAGTCGGATTTGCGCCGTTTTTTGCGCCGATCGGCGGACTTTCCGCCGATAACGGAGAATTTCGCCCAAGGTGTCCGGCATTCAGAAGATTGCTGAAGAAGAGTCCTCTGCTAAATCCAAGCTTGCTGAAGAAGAGTCCTCTGCTAAATCCAAGCCTGACGATGAGCCTCTGGAGTGGTCATGGACATGATGCTGGAGATGCAGTGTGATATGGGGGAACATCAGGAATAGGTGTCAGAGGCCCTCAACAGAGGGGAACACAAGGTGGAGAAGTCTGCCCATGTGTTGGCTGACCTTCAGCTCTGCCCACCTGAAGATCCTCCTCCGCAGCAGCATCTCTTGAGCTGGACATTGAGAGTGTGGATCAGTGTTGTGCCTTAGCATCCGGATGGTGTGCATCAGCTTTCAAACCATCTCCAACAGCTTTTACAATCCTCTTGTAAACCAAACCCTCCCCCCACCCCCGTGTTACCTTCACCCTCCTATCTGTCACCCTCAAACACTCCACCCATCACCCTTCAGCTCATCACATGCCTTCCCTCCCTGATGAGCTCACGCCAGTCATGATCCTAATGCCCACCCTGATCTTGCTCACCCGTAGGATCTGTGTATATCTCCGCCTCCCCTCCAACCACCCAAACTGACCATTCATCCACCACAGATGCACCCTCACCCTCCCAACCTACCACATCCCACTGCTCCCTTTAATAGTAACTGTGTCCTGCCACCACGTACCCTCTGCCTGCCCCCCAAGAATACTCCATTGACACCACAGACCCCACCCCCTGAATCCCCACCTTCCTCACTGTCTCCTGCTTTCCCACAAGCCTTCCACCACTTCCCGGTCCCTTTCACTGAATTCCCCCACAGCTCCCTGATTTAATCAACATCACAACCCCCCTCCCCCCCCCTCTCCCCCCTCCCCCCCTCTCCCCCCTCCCCTCCCCTCTCCCCCCCCCCTCTCCCCCCCTCCCCCCCCCCTCTCCCCCCCTCTCCCCCCCTCCCCCCCCCCCCCAATAAACTCCCGCACCACCACACCACCATTTGCCTGCCCACACTCCTGGGGGGGGGGGGGGGGGGGGGGCTGGGCAGCCGAATTCCGTTCGGGTGCTCATTTAACCCATATTAATTCATGTTAATCAGGTTGATGACTTTCTTTGGCGGGAATGTCGAGCTGCCACTCGGGAAGGAAAAATAGTTCACCCCAGTAATCTAATTCCCCCATTTTACTGTGTTTTCCTTCTGGGTGGGATTGTCAGGATCACAGGTTGTTGCCGTCTGGTCATATTTTCCACTCCCGCGCACGACAAACCCCCACTGCTGCTGGCCGGGTGGAGGAAACTCAGGCCTACTAAATATCTCTTGAACAGTAATTACATCAGAATCAATGCCATCACAAATGGTGGGGTGGGGCGGGGAAGGGGGGTGGGGGTGGCAGGGAGAAATACTTGTAGGAAGGTCACCTGGTGTTGTTTTCAGACTTCAACTGGCTGTGCACTGCAGAGGGCCATAGAGCCAATCCAGTCAGAAAGGAAAGTGCCCGGCCAGGAGAACTCTGTGAAAAAGTGCTTCAATAAAGCCAAACACTTGATCAAAAAGTAAATGGTTGAACACTACCTTCAGAAAAAAGTCCATCCTGGATTGAATTGATTGGTTAGTATTCAGATTGGTTGTAAAATGGTAGGAATGTCCCGTCAGGAGAAATTTGAATCTAACTTGCCAGAAACGTTGGAGTTAGGCCAAGGTTCCACTTGAACTATTGATTTTGGTGGCAGCAATTTGGCTGCCACATTATATTCCAACAGGTTGTGGTCAGTGGGAGTTTGAATTGAAGTGAAGCTGAGTCATTCATCATTATTAAATAGCTTAGGCTGTGGTAAGATTCTGAAAGCTCTCTTGTAAACAACCTGCAGTCATTTTACGTTTGTTTTTAATAATCCTTAATTCGAACGTGTCTCAAAGCAATTGGTGATTTGGATTTCTGGAGAACTTGAGGCCCTCACTGGCTCCAGTATTTAGAAATGCTGCTGGACACATTTGTGTCAAATTAGGTTTAGATCTGGTCAGCTCATTTTAAAAGGTGCTGATTGGAAATGGCTCTGTGGCCTGTTCATGGCCTGGTCAAGAAATTGTGGTAATAATGTTCCTCCAATTTACCTGAAGTGGACTGATTAGTTATGAAGATTGAGTTTTTTGTTTAAAGTCGTTCAGTGAAATGTTAAGATCCGAATGGATGCACGGGTCCAACATTAGTAAATTCAAATTAAGAAGAAACACTGAGGTAGATTTTAACAATCAGACAGCTGACAATTCTGCTGATGAAGGGCTTGCTCTATTTCGAGGGCCAGGTTTTTTTTGCAGATATGCTGTCCAGATCAGGTGCGTCCTGATGAAACCTGCAGGTCCTGGGCAATTAAGTGCAATATCAAGCGACCAAGAGACTCCCCTGGCTGAGGACAAGATAGATTGGTAAGAGAGAGGGGGGCAGCAGCAGCAGCAGCCTACATTATTTGTGTGGAGCTCAGAAGAGCACCCCTGCTGGTCCCACAAACACCAATTTGAATAGTTATCATTCTGACCTCTTCTGCTGTGCTGCCATAGGAGAGCTAGAAATCAAAACAGAAGGTACGAGTTGAGGGGGGGTTGTGGAGGGTGGAGTTTGGGGGCGTGGGGTGCGGTCCCATCGGGATAGTGGGGACCTGTATTGTGATGTGTTGGGTGTTCTGGATCACAAACAGGTCACCAACACTGGAAGTGGTGCAACTCTATTTTATTATAAAGTTAACTATATTAACATACTTGAACTGTGGGTAAATGCAATACCAACTTTAACTGTTGACCCTTGCCTAGTCCTAACCAGGTGATGCACTCAGCACATGGTGAATGTCTGTGTTGCAGGCTGTGAGCTCTGTGCTCCGAGCTGGCTGCTACTAGAATGAGCGGGAACTCTCCTGTCCCCTGTCTTTATAGTGCGTGTGCCCTCACTGGTGATTGGCTGCGGTGTTGTGTATGCTGATTGGTCCCACTGCATGTCCATCAGTGTGTGTGTGTGTGTCTGCACCATGATATACTGGTGTATATTATGACATCCCCCCTTTTATATAAAGAATATGTGCCTGCGTGACAATAAATATCGTGTAGTGAATGTACCTGACTATGTGTGTGAGTGTTATTTACATGACTATGTACATGAGGCTAATCTATTTACACGGGAAGGTGCCTGGTGCCGAGAAATAGGGTGTCACACCAACAACAAAATGAACATTATATACAAACTACTGGAACGATGAAACAGAATAACAGAACAGATCAAAGAGTCCAACATTGTAAAACTCATAAGTCAAGTCTCTGAGATGGGCGCCGAATTCTGGCTGACCACCTCAAGGGTGGGTCAGGAGCCACCGGCTGAGGAACGGGCTGGGCCACGGCAGAGTGAGGAGGATGCAGAGTATTCGGAATTTCCACATAGTCCAGGTTGGGGACAACAGGAGGGCGTAGCACCGGTGGAGGATCACGTAGCGAGCGTGGAACGAGACAAAGGGCATGCCGATTGCGGCAGTGAATGGAACCATCTGGCAGAAGAACCAGGAACGAGCGGGGAAACACCTGCTGAAGAACCACAGCAGTTCAAACCAGCCACCCTCCGGAAGATGGATGCGGACATTGTCATCCGGCGCCAGAGCAGGGAGATCAGTCGCCCGAGCGTCATGCGCCGCCTTGTGTTGTGCACGAGACTGTTGCATCCGCTGAAGGACCGGAACGTGGTCAAGGTCTGGGACGTGAATGGACGGCGCTGTGGTCCTGAGGGTGCGACCCATGAGCAGCTGGGCTGGCGACAGGTCCGTGGAGAGTGGGGCCGAACGATAGGCCAGCAAGGCGAGGTAGAAGTCGGATGCTGCATCGGCAGCCTTGCAGAGGAGCCGTTTGACGATGTGGACGCCCTTTTCCGCTTTGCCATTGGATTGGGGGTGCAGGGGGCTGGATGTCACATGCACACAGTTGTACCTGCTGGCAAAGTTGGACTATTCCTGGCTCGCGAAGCAGGGGCCATTGTCCGACATCACAGTGAGTGGGATGCCGTGACAAGCAAAGGTCTCCTTGCAGGCACGGATGACCGCCAATGATGTGATGTCGTGCAGGCGTACGACCTCCGGGTAGTTCGAAAAATAGTCTACAATCATAACATAGATTATCATAGTTATGATTGTAGACTATTTTTCGAACTACCCGGAGGTCGTACGCCTGGGTAGTTCGAAAAATTACAGAAAAATTATCTATGATAATCTATGATAATCTATGTTATGATTGTAGTCTATTTTTCGAACTACCCGGAGGTCGTACACCTGCACGACATCACATCATCGGCGGAACATAGTCCCTGCCGAGTGCATGGAACAGGTCAACGCCTACCTCAGACCAAGGGGACGTGACCAACTCATGGGGCTGTAGGGGCTCACGTGGTTGGGCCGGCTGGAACTGCTGACAGGTGGGGCAGTTGAGCACTGTGTTGGAGATGTCCTCATTGATGCCGGGCCAGTACACAGCCTCTCGAGCCCTCCGTCGGCACTTCTCCACGCCAAGATGGCCCTCGTGTAGCTGTTCCAAAACGAGCTGGTGCATGCTGTGCGGGATCACGATGCGGTTCAACTTCAGGAGGACACCATCGACTACTGCCAGATCGTCTCCGATATTGTAGAACTGCGGGCATTGGCCCTTGAGCCACACGTCCGTCATGTGGCGCATGACACGCTGTAGTAGGGGGTCAGCCGCAGTCTCGCGGCGAATGTGGATAAGGTGTTCATCCGTGGCCGGCAGACTGGAGGCCGTGAAGGCCACATGGGCGTCAACCTGGCAGACGAACCCCTCTGGGTCACACGGGGTGTTGACTGCCCTGGACAGAGCGTCGGCTATGATCAGGTCCTTACCCGGGGTGTATAGGAGATGGAAATCGTACCGCCGGAGTTTAAGCAGAATGCGCTGGAGGCAAGGTGTCATATCATTCAGGTCTTTTTGTATAATGTTGACCAGCGGGCAATGGTCGGTCTCGACAGTGAATTGGGGGAGGCCATACACGTAATCATGAAATTTGTCGACTCCAGTCAACAGGCCCAGGCATTCCTTTTCGATCTGCGCATAGCGCTGTTCCGTGGGGGTCATGGCACGTGACGTATATGCAACGGGGGCCCATGATGAGGCCTCATCGCGTTGCAGGAGCACCGCCCCAATGCCGGATTGGCTGGCATCCGTTGATATTTTTGTTTCCTTCGTGGGATCAAAAAATGCCAATACCGGGGCCGTGGTAAGCTTGGTCTTAAGCTCCTCCCATTCGCGCTCATGGGCGGTAAGCCATTGGAAGTCTGTCATCTTCCTGACCAGGTTCCGGAGAGCTGTGGTATGGGAGGCGAGGTTGGGGATGAACTTCCCCAGGAAGTTGACCATGCCCAAAAATCGGAGGACCGCCTTCTTATCCGCTGGCTTCTGCATGGCCGTGATGGCTGCCACCTTGTCCGCATCCGGCCGCACACCCAACCGGAAGATGTGGCCCCCGAGGAACTTGAGTTCCATCTGGCCGAAGGAACATTTGGCTCTGTTGAGGCGAAGACCTTGGTCCCGTATTCATTTGAAAACGCGCTGGAGGCGACTGATATGCTCCTGTGGGGTGGTGGACCAAACGATGATGTCGTCAACATAGACGCGCACACCCACAATGCCCTCCATCATTTGCTCCATGATCCAGTGGAATACTTGTGATGCCGATATAATCCCAAATGGCATCCTGTTGTAGCAGTATCTGCCAAACGGGGTATTAAAGGTACACAGCTTTCTGCTGGACCTGTCTAGTTGAATTTGCCAGAATCCTTTCGAGACGTCAAGTTTGGTGAAGATGTTGGCCCGAGCCATCTCGCACGTGATCTCCTCGCACTTGGGGATAGGGTAATGCTCCCTCATTATGTTGCGATTCAGATCCTTTGGGTCAATGCAGATCCAGAGCTCGCTGGAGGGCTTCTTTACGCACACCATGGAACTGACCCAGTCGGTTGGTTCCGTCACTCTGGAGAGCACTCCTTGGTCCTGGAGGTCCTGCAGCTGCAGCTTGAGGCAGTCCTTGAGGGGTGCTGGGACTCTACGAGGTGCATGAACCAAAGGCGTGGTGTCTTGTTTGAGCAGGATTTTGTACGTGTATGGAAGCGTGCCCATGCCTTCGAAAACGTTGCGGTGCTGGTCGATGATGGCACTGAGTTGCGCCCTGAGGTCCGCATCTCTGGAGAGAGAGTGTACTCGTTGAACGAGGTTTAGGAGTTTGCACGCTAGTGAGCAGAGAGTCCTTCGAGTAGCCCACGATCTCGAAGGGAAGGATGGCCTTTCGCGAGTTGTGCGTCACTTCGAGTTGGCATGAACCTGTAGCAGGAATGACGTTGCCATTGTAGTCCACTTGTTGGCAGGTCGACGGAAGAATGGTTGGTTTAACCCCAAGTTACTGAAAGGCTGACCACGCTAGGAGATTAGCGGAAGCACCAGTGTCCAGGCGGAATCATATCTGGGATCGGTTGACCGTCAGGGTGGCACACCACTCGTCGTCTGGATCAATGCTGTGCACCGACAGCGGCTGGTGATTTTGATTCAGGGACAGCCTGTTCTTTGTTATAACAGCGACTCGAAAAGGCTCCCGCGGGTCCTCGGTGTCTGGTCTGCGGGAAGTCGGAATCGGACTCGGTTTGGGGGTAGGTAACTGCTTGTTGCAGGGTTCTTCGGAGGTTTATTTCATTTCCTGGTTCAATTTGAGGCATTGTGCTGTCATTCCAGGTGAAGGAAGGTTGTTTTACAGCTTTAAAATATTTTTTCTTTGATTTTAGATGTTGTCCCTTTAAATGGGCGTGGTCCGGGGCCTCTGACTTCATGACACGCGTAGAAGGCATTTGCACATGCGCAGATCGCGGTTCCTTTACTGATGGCCGTTTTCGTGATTGCGCGGCGTCACGCAACTGCGCAAGTGCAGTCCCTTTAGAAAGGTGGCCGCTGACCAAAATCGTTCTCTGCTCCGGGATTTCGGCCTCGAGGTGAGGACTGGCGCTTCTCTTACCTTTCCTTGCTGGTTGGAGTGTGTTTTCCTCACAGTATTTGCCGAATTTGTCCAGGACTGCTGGAAGTCGCTCCTGTTTTGCCCCTTGGAGAACTTGAATTTTTAAAAGATTTCTTCTGCTCTGGCACCGGCGATGGTGAGGACAAGCTCTGTTTTTTCAGGATCGGCCAGGTCTTCCAGTTCGGCTGCCAGCAGGAAGATTTAAAACTTTTGCCGGAATGCCCGCCAGTTTTTGCGGAGATCGCCGTGGCACTGGAGCTGCTGCAGAATCTGGATCTCGAACATCTTGCCTGGGGATCGTTGCTGGTTGTCACTGTATGCTGAGGTGCCGACGATGCGGAACGGCGGCGGCGGGTTGATGTTCTCCATACTTCAGGATGCCGGAATGCTGATTAGTTGCAGGTGGGTCTCAGAAGTGCTAGTATGCAACCACTCCTTGTACCATGATGTGTTGGGTGTTCTGGATCACAAACAGGTCACCAACACTGGTGAGGTTAACTATATTAACATACTTGAATTGTGGGTAAATGCAATACCAGCTTTAACTGTTGACCCTTGTCTAGTCCTAACCAGGTGATGCATTTGTGTTGCAGGCTGTGAGCTCTGTGCTCCAAACTGGCTGCTACTGGAATGAGCGGGAACTCTCCTGTCCCCTGTCTTTATAGTGCACGTGCTCTCACTGGTGATTGGCTGCGGTGTTGTGTATGCTGATTGGTCCCACTGCATGTCCATCAGTGTGTGTGTGTGTGGCTGCACCATGATACACTGGTGTATATTATGACATATTGAACATTAAACACCCTTGTGCACAACCAATGGGATGTCTCTGTCACTTTCGTGCGCAATGCACCACTGAGTGCAGTTGATGGGTGTGAGCGAGCACTCAGCAGACAGACAGGTGTCAGACAATGGTACAGATTGAGGAGCACCAGTGTCCAGCTCTCTGCGGGTTATCATCACTCCCCTGCCCTCGACAGTGACCCGCTGACATGCCGACACAGTCCTAGCACCCTGCAGTGATGTGACCCATACCCTGGGAGGGTGGTAATTGGGGATGGTAAGGTTGGGATGAGGAACCAGGCCACACTTAAGTGAAGCGGGTGAGGATGAGGATCTCCCTGACCCTCCGGGCTTGCTGGACCCTCACCCCATCTGCGGCAACCACAGGTTTGCACCAGCCATGCTCGACACCATCTTTAAGAGATGGAGACAGCATTGGGGGACACTGATAGTTAGGGACCGTTACACGAGTGACAGATTAGCGACCTTAGAGGAACAGTTAGAGAGACTGGAACTACCGAACAGGAACGAACTCCGACATCTGCAGATCAAAAACCTTCTCCGCAAGGAGACGACAAGGTACCCAAGGACCCCGAGGGACCCGATGTTAGAGGAGTTACTGGGCGCGGACAGTCTGGGGAAGGGGAACTTCGGGGACCTGTATGGATGACTTTTAGAAAGGACACGCTCCCCACTGAACAAAAGGGAAAAATGGCAGTAGGATCTAGGGATGGAAACAGGGTGGGGACTCTGGAGCGAAGCACTGAACAGGGCCAACTCCACCTCTTCCTGCACAAGGTTAAGCCTCATGCAGTTTAAGTGGTGCACAGAGCACACCTGACAATAGAACTAATAGAGCGGGGGAAGGGGAGTCCAGGGGAGGCAACGGGACCACAAAGAGTAGACAGAAATGGGAGATGGGGGATGGGGGGGGAGGCCAGAGGAAACAATGAGGAGGCCAGAAAGCGGCCGACACAGAGGCAAGTGGGCCGAGTACAAGGCCACTAGAAGAAGAACCCTCAAAGGCAGGCAAACACCAGGATAGGAAGAGGGGAGAAAAAGAGGGGGGAGGCCAAGCGACGAAGTGGGGGGGAGGGAGAAGGAGGGCACCGCCCACATATAAACACTCGGCAACTAACCACAGAAATGTAAACAGCCAAGGAAAGGACCCTGAAATAGCGAAAGAAGGGGGTGGGGGGGGGGGGGGGGGGAGGGTGGTGGGGGGGGAGGAGGGGGGGAGGAGGAGGTGGGGGGGGGCAAGGAGGAGGGCAGCACAGTAAAAGAACAACTTGTAAATTGTAACCGTCGCTGGGCAGCACGGTGATGCAGTGGTCAGCACTGCTGCCTATAGCGATGAGGACCCGGGTTCGATCCTGGCCCCGGGTCACTGACTGTGTGGAGTTTGCCTATTCTCCCCGTGTTTCATAGTTTTCATAGAATTTACAGTGCAGAAGGAGGCCATTCGGCCCATCGAGTCTGCACCGGCTCTTGGAAAGAGCACCCCACCCAAGGTCGACACCTCCACCCTATCCCCATAACCCAGTAACCCACCCAACACTAAGGGCAATTTTGGACACTAAGGGCAATTTATCATGCCCAATCCACCTAACCTGCACATCTTTGGACTGTGGGAGGAAACCGGAGCACCCGGAGGAAACCCACGCACACACGGGGAGGATGTGCAGACTACGCACAGACAGTGACCCAAGCCGGAATCGAACCTGGGACCCTGGAGCTGTGAAGCAATTGTGCTATCCACAATGCTACCGTGCTGCCCACAACCCAAAGATGTGCAGATTAGGTGAATTAGCCACGCTAAATTGCCCCTTAATTGGAAAAAAATAATTGGATACTCTAAATTTTAAAAAAGTAAATTGTAAGCGCCGCATCTACCTTTAACAAGTGATGTGTATATAATGTAAAATCCTCAAAAATATTTTTTAACAAATGAATCATGTCCTCGTAGGAGTAATATGTCACATAGATGACAGTTTAGTCTGTGGTGAATGTGCCAAAAAACATGATCTGACGGTTAAAGTAGTTATAAACTGTCTGCAAAAAGAAAGTCTGACACTTAATGAAAAGTGTGAATTCTCGAAAATGTTTATTTGTTTCGGAGGGCACATTGTTAGTAACAATGGTATAATGGCAGGCCCGCAAAAAGCAAGAGCCATTCGTGAATTCCCAATCTGTACTTCCATTTGAGATCTTCAACCATTCCTCTGTATGGTTAATGAGCTGACAAAAGTCCTGCCTAACATTAAGCAAGTTACTGAACCCTTAGGATAGTTATTAAAGAAAGCCCAAGTATGGCATCGGGATGTACATCAGGAGCAGGGGTTTTAAAAAATTAAAGAAATGCTACTTTCACCGGACACCTTAGTTCATTATGGCCCGTCACTACCAACCATAATTGCAGCCGAAGTCTCATCTACATGGCCTGGGGTCAGTCCTTTTTCAGGAGCGGTTGGGTGCCAAAGACTGGTTTATCATGCGTCTTGGGCATTGTCTGACACTGAGAGGAAGTACACAGTAAAAGGGAAAGAGACTCTCACATTCATGGGGGTTTACGAGAAGTTCTTGGATTATACATCCTTATCGTAAAGGTCATCATGGAGACAGATCACAAACCCCTAGTTTCCCTACTTGATGAAAAAGAGCTCACCAGAATGCCCCCAATAATCCAGAGATTCCAGTTGAGATGAACCTGCTTCACATATGAAACGGTGTATGTCCAGGGCAAGCTGTAAATGACAACAGGTACATTATCTCGAGCATTATTGACTATCCTACACAACAGGTTATCAACCTCAATAATGAGATTGAGTTATATTCTCAGTTAGTTGCAGCACATTGGCTGGCAAGCTCAAAAAGGCAGCAAGAATTTGTCATGCACAGTTGCAGGATGGGTATGTATCCGTATTCGCCATTACTGCTTGCAATGTTGTTCACAGCAGCATCCCAGTTGTATGGTGAAGAAAATCTACTCTGAGCAAAGGAACCACTTTACTATGGCGGATGACTTGCGGACACATGACAAGAGGCTGGTGGTCCTGGTCTCACTCCAGCCAGAGATCTTGGAAAGAATACATCTGGGCCATATGGGTATCACGGAATGCAGAGCACGGGCTCACTCCTCTGTGCGGTGGCTGGGAATACCTAAATCTATAGAATAAATGATTTTTCAGTGCCAGATGTGCGCAATGCACAGAACTGTTGATGCAGCTTTCCATTCTACCCAAAAAATTACTTGCAGGGATAGTAGTCCAGGATTATCTTTTTTTTGAATTTACAGTAACCAATTCTTTTTTTTCCAATTAAGGGGCAATTTAGCGTGGTCAATTTACCTACACTGCGCATCTTTTTGGGTTGTGGGAGTGAGACCCACACAGACACTGGGAGAATGTACAACTCCACACAGATCGTGACCCAGGGCCGTGATCGAACCTGGATCCTCGGCGCCTTGAGGCAACAGTGCTAACCACTGCACCACCATGCCGCCACTCCAGAAGTCCAGGATTATCAAAGAGTTCAAGAACGAGAAAGGTCCTATCGAAAACAACAGGCTTACAACTCAAACCAGGGGAACTGTACTAGGAATCTACCCTGTTTGATGGAAGGAGAAAAGGTTTGGGTGAGGGACCAAGGGAAAGAAGGAGTAATAGTCCAGAGAGATGATAATCAACAGAGACCTTATTTAGCACAAACTTTAGAAGGTACTATATGTAGAAACTGGAGGATCTTATTTCTATTAATCAAATATGACAATCAGTCATATATTTGGAAGAATCTGTATTGTGTCAGAAATTAATAAAGAACCAGATACTGCAACTCTCAACGAAGCCCATCCAAGTCAAGAAAAGGGAGTTCAGAGAGAGACTACTGATCTCCCAAGGACATGAACACAATCAGGGAGAGTTGTGAAGCCTCCTGACAGACTGAATCTGTGATGTCAGAGAATTGAGGGGAAATGGTTGCAGTATGTAAATCTGAATTTAAAAAATATGGACAAAGACTTGGGGGGGATATTGTATTAAGGTTTGTAAGGGTTAATGTGTGAGGCTGTGTAAATAGCACATCCCATAATGATGATGGAAGAGAGCACATGACTAGGAGAGGAGAAGGGGAGAATGTTCATGGCTACAGCAGTATAACACCAAGTCGTGGACAGATTTAGAGATGTAGAGATTTAGAGATTTACCAATAAAATAAACCAGGTGTTGTTTGAATATATTAATGTCTCAATAATCATTCCAAAGCTAGACTAACCAACCTACAGGCACCACTGGTAATATTGTGCCAATTAAAGAGCCTGCCATTATCCCTACGCTCTATCCCATCAGCTCAGACAACTTCCCAACTATGTCAATAATTTGTCTTCAAATCAGTAATGTCCAACTTTAGCTAAGAGTCTCTAATGAAGGATTTGATTTTAAAAAAGCCTTCTGAAGGTTGACAGAAATAATATCCCTGTCCATTACTTCAGTTATTTCTTCCAAAAAAAAAATCAGTCAGGCTCACCAGATATGCCACACTCTTTACAAATCTAAGCTGGTCGGCTCCAATCAGCTGAAAGTTTTTGTTTCATATTTTCCATTTCCACTTCTAACCTGCGCAGCTGTTTGCTTTGAGCAATTAAACCGTTACTGCTAGTCTATTTTGAACTCAAGTCATTTTGTAAATTACTAAGTATAATCATCTCAAGTAAAGCCTTCTGCAGGGGCATGTATTGAGAACATTTGATTTTGTAACCACAAGAAGATTACTCTCTCTTTTATAATCAATAGATACCAATAAAATGTCATTACGCACCCTAGAAGTGTAGTGCAAATGTCTGCTTAGTTAAGTGTATAGGAGAATATATTAACATAAGGACAGTCTTCATAAATTGGCGTAGTGGCAGAGGGGAGGAGATAGCAGACCCGGAGGCGGTCAGAAGAAATCTGAAGAAATCGGAAGACCGAAGAAAGGCCAGAAGGAAGGAAGGAAGACCAAAAGACATCTATCCGAAAAAAACAGCTAGACTGGGGTAAGAAAATATTTTTTCGCCCATTAAAAGTCTTAAAGCTGCACTGGCTAGTGCAACCGCCCACTCTAGAAAGGACCTGTAAAGAAAGAGCTATACAACTAAATAAAATACAACTGCCAAATTGTGAAGGTGTAATTTCAAATGGCGCGCAACAACATCAGTATTTTACTGATTTATGCGGTCGCTAACGATAAGTTTGAATTACGGCCACCTGTTTGCAACCAAAAAATGTGATTTTTAGGTAGGATTTATGGCGGAAGAAAGTCCTAAAGTAAACCCTGTTCCTTCCAAGGGTACAGCTTCCCATAACTTCAAAGGGAGGCCGAGCTGTACCAGAGGTATCTATTGACAATATTTTAGGAGACCGCAAATCTTCTATTAATAGACATTTTGGATTGTCTAAAGTAGCTGCGAAAATTGAATCAAAATATGACATCTCTAAAGGACAGTGGTCCATTGACGACATTAAAAGAGTTTGGGGGATTGACCAACAAAAAACGTTGAAATGGTCTTTTGTAGTAATGGGACAGCTCCATAAGCAACAAGAAACAATCACAAACACAAAACACAATTGCGAACTTAAATCTGCCAAAGAAAAACTCGTGGCAGTTATTGACCAATTGCTAGCTGCAAAATCTAAGCTCGAAAAATCTGATCAAACTGAAACACTATTGGCAGACTCAAACTGCAGAACTCAGCAATTACTATTACAAATTGGTGAACTCCAAAAGATAAATACTGACTCAGAATCCACAGTTCAACAATTAAGATCACAAATTGATAGACTAAAAACTCAAAACAACCATTTACTTGAGGAAAAAAGTAATTTGGAGAATGAAATGGACACCATGAAATGTCATAACAAATTACTGACAGACAAATTAACGGCTCAGAAGCCTTCAAATCCGTCTTTAAAACCTCAGCTATATCTCAATTCTCCAAAGCAAACAACTCTGCCAGAGGCAGATGCAGAAATAATTCTAATCAAGACTGTACCGCTTGCAGGTCCCACAATGCAGGATCTGCAAGCTGCTACTGACATGACAACTATCGTTCTGGGTTCAAAGGCCCTTGCCCCCTTGAACAAACCATTATCTCACTCTTAGACCAACCAAGACATGCTGCTGGCCCCGATTCAAAAGCCTCTCATGTCAGCTTTAACAGACTCCGAGATTGTTAAACAAAGGAAACCTGTTCAATTGAACCATGATAATTACGAAAAGGACGGGCCTAGTGGCAAACAAAGTGTAATACGACTTACCCCATTAAGGACCAAACAGCTTAAAAGTTGAAGTAGCAAAAACAACAGCCTGTGTTCAAAACCATTTAAAAGATCTGACAAATTATGATGAAATGTTTGGAAGGGGTTTTCTGGAATGGAATTCCAGCAAAGAAAGGAAAACTGAGATATGAGTACATTAGGACCATTCAAAACCACTTTTGTCGCTGGTTTAAGACCAGAACTTTCTACAGTTTTAAACTGGGAGCTGGAGGGTCCTAACCGTAACAGACCTCAGCCCCAGCCCGAAACAGCAGCTGCTAAAAATAGCATAGCAGTCGCAGCCAAAATTACTCCTTCTCCTCCTCCGATAACAACAGCTCCGACCCCTGTTCTCACTCCGATAAAGAATTCCAGAAAAGATATGAAATTCCTTTATTGTGGTGAAGACGGCCATTTTGCGAATTTGTGCACTTTCAGAATACAGAGATTCAGATTTCATGACTACAAAATGGATTCCTATGAACAAGACCCGCCCCCTGACTCATTCAAGGATCTGCCCCAAAAGGGCATATCACAACGCGAACCAACATCAGCAGTTTTGACAGAACGAAAGGCAAACTGTCATTTGATGAATGATGCTTTATTAATTATTGTTAAAAAAATTAACAAATCTTGTTAGTTCTGCTTACCAACAGATTACGCATGGCAAGATTAGAAGCTGCCAAATCCATCTATAGAAAACCAAGTCCATTCAGAGCAAGATTGACTCAGTCATATATTCAACAAGTTATTGTGTTTGGTATTTTAATATAATGTTTAAAATTAGTTTGGAAATCAAACTTCATACAATGTGGAAGCTGTTCTAAACTCTGATTTTTTAAAAATTAGAACTTCTAGGATCCAAGAAAGAGGTTTGAAAAGATAACCCATGTTTGAGCACACTGTTCCGAATATAAAGATAATGATGAGTTTGGCAGCATTCCAATTTTTACTCGCCAGTCCATTCCAAGTTAACCGCCCCTTTTTGTCTCCGTGCAGAAATTAACCAGTTCAGCAGGCATGATTGATTTGTTTTTTTTTTTAATTGGGGGGAGACAGTTAACAATTCATTGTTCAACTTTAACAAGCCTACAGAATCTCACTGGTAATCAGCCTTCTGAACTGCCGACTGAACCTGCACATTAACCTTAACAGGGACTCCCAGGTCCCTTTGTGCTTCTGATTTCCTCAGCATGTCCCCTGGCTTCCAAAATTTTGGTCAGGGTCTTGCTATTTAGGATATGCAGTGCCAGCTATCCGTCATTTTCCTCATCTCCCTTCTCTATCGGGACTACCCGCTCAAAGAGATAAACGTGCCCTCAGTGCACGTGACGCAATCTATGCTAAAATTATTCCTTTTTATTGGAAGACAAAAGTGGCCAACGAATTAGATAAAATAACAACCATAGAAAATGTAGCTAATTATACTGCCACTGCCCTAGATACAATTTCTGAAGAAATGCTAGCTACCCAAACTGTGGCTTTGCAGAACCGGATGGCACTCGACTATTTGTCAGCCGAAAGAAGTGGCACCTGTGCCCTGATTGGTGTAGAGTGTTGTACCTATATCCCAGATAATTCAGAAAATGTCAAAGACTTGGCAATACACATCCAATACAAAGTTTTTTAAAGACTTGACCAACCCTTTGATTACACTCTTTGGGGTTGGCTTTCCGGATGGTTGGGTGGCACAGGAATTAACATCATTCGGGGACTTTTCCTATTTTTGCGTATTTGGACGTATCATTTTCTGTACTGATGGTGCTGATCAGATACTTTGGCTAATGCATGCCTACGCATAGTGCCCCACCAATCCACGTGGTTCATAGTAATCCATATGCACCACCAGCCAATAACATCAAAATGGAACATTTCTGTTGATTTTTTATTTACTGTATTATTATTGCATTATTAATCATTTATTTGTGAATTATTATTAATAATTTTATTACTGAATTACATAATCACTTTTGTTAATCATTTTACCAATTATTACTAAATCATATACTCAACTTCAGTTATTTTACTGTATAATCATTTTATTTGTATACATGAAATAATTATTATTAATCGTTTATTACTGAATTATGTAATCATGATATCAATTTTTAATCAGTATATAAATGTTTTAAGCAATTTATCAATTTTTACTAAGTCATCTAATCAATATATTATCAAGTTCAATTATTAATGTATTAATATTTTACAATATTTTCATTTGATTTGTTTTATTGAATTATTAAGATGTTTGTGGGCAGCACGGTGGCTCAGTGGTAGCCCTGCAGTCTCACAGTGCTGAGGTCCCAGGTTCAACCCTGGCTCTGGGTCACTGTCAGTGTGTAGTTTGCACATTCTCCCCGTGTTTCCGTGGGTTTCGCTCCCACAACCCAAAGATGTGCAAGGTAGGTGGATTGAACACGCTAAATTGCCCCTTAATTGGACAAATGAATTGGGTACTCTAAATTTATTTCTTTTAAAAGAAAGATTAAGATGTTTGTAATGCTTGAAATGCAAAGCTTGCCCACGCTATTGTTGAAGGCTGTTTTCAAACAAGTAAACAATCAAAGACAATGTGAATGAGTTCCTCTTCGCGCTTTTACCTATCGTATTGCATTTCTTCTTCCTTCTATTTTGTTATGATTCATCTCACTTAATCTTTCGATTTATCAAAGGGGGGACTGAAGGAAACCAACTCTTTTTGATAGGTAAAAGGGATCATTAATTAGCCTTTTAATTATATATTTAGAAGGCTCAGCTTTAAAGTCATTTTAAAATGGATTCCATCATGACACTGTAAAACTGTACAAACGTAACATCAATTTGCAAAGCACATAGCTTGCAGAAATAAGACACAGCAATTTGAAACAATTTACAAACGAGCTAAAAGCAAAATGCAACATTTCTCCTGAAGGTCAAATTGACATTATAGTTCATATGAGCTTTCCATTGTCCGAAAGAAGGAATTGTAGGATTCAGCACATACCAGTTCAATGAGAAGAACAGAGTTTGCATTCCAACACACACTAAAGAATCCTAAGATGCAGCATGGCTGATAACTCGAAGTTAATGATGCATGTTGAAGACTGACAACCCAATCATCGAATCAAATGTATTGAAGACTAACCCAAACCAATCAGCATGTTACAGGGGTAGGAATAGATTGACTTAAACTGATAACAAATTCCTTAAAGGTAATAGTTTAGGCTATCATTCTCCATTCTAGAATCATCCTATAATGTTTGCCTGGCTATTTACTATCTTGTTTCATATTTTCCATTCCCACTTCTAACCTGCGCAGCTGTTTGCTTTGAGCAAAGAAACCGTTACTTCTATTGTATTTTGAATTCAAGTCGTTTTGTAAATTACTAAGTATAATCATCTCAAGTAACGCATTCTGCAGGGGCTTGTATTGAGAACATTTAATTTTGTAACCACATGAAGATTACTCTCTCTTTTATAATCAATAGATACCAATAAAATTTCATTTTGCACCCGAGAAGTGTAGTGCAAATTTCTGCCTAGTTAAGTGTATCGGAGAATACATGAACACAAGGGCAGTCTTCATCAGGTACACAGACGGAGAATTCAGAATGTCCAATTCACCTAACAGCACGTCTTTTGGGACATGTGGGGGGGAAACTGGAGCATCCGGAGGAAACCCACGCAGACACAGGGAGAACATACAGACTCTGCACAGACAGTGACCCAAGCTGGGTATCGAGCATGGTACCCTGGCGCTGTGAAGCAACAGTGCTAACCACAGTGCTGCTCAACAATTCCCATTCAAATTACGATTTTTGTGCAAAATTAGGAATGTAAGGAGACACAAGGTTGAAGAAATCCAAGCACCGTTGAAGATCCTCCTTACCATGGGGTGTTGGCATTTCAGGGCTTTCCTGTAGTTTGCCCAGATCAGGATGGATGGCAGCACTCGAATAAATCGACTCAAATAAATTGATTTGCTGCATGTTAGTGCCACATTTGTAACTGTTGAACACCAGCACTTTTTACATGCCACTCACATCAGCAAATTTAATTTCCGATAATGCTTCTGTTTTGTCCTTCGCACGATGGATATATCATCTGCAATGTAAATGAAACCTGCTTCATTATCTTGTACAGGTAATACGATTTATGTGTACCTGAAAGATCTTGACTAACGGCTAGTCCAAAAGGAAGCTGTTGGAAGCAATAAAGTCCCAATGGGGTTTGAAGTCAACTCCTGGGAATTCTCTGTTATGTGTACTGAATAATACACATGCTTGATGTCAAGCTTTGAAAATAACTTTGTTCCCGTGAGTTTTGGATTAAGCTCTTGCAAAGCATGGCTTTTATATGGACAAAGCTTTCGAGGTATGTTCAATCATCTCAGATCGGAGTGACTGGTCCTTGTTGACAACACGTGATTGTGCTACAACAATCTGTATGCTCTTGTACTTTTCGAATCATGCCATCCTTTTCACTTTTGTGCAACTCAACTTTCAACTTGACCTGCATGTGGATGTTGCACTTGTGGGAATCAATCAATGGTTGGTATCCTCTCTCAAGAATAACGTTATACCTCCCTGAAAACTGCAGATTATATCGAAACACTTTGGGATATTGCGATGTCAGATCGCTAAGTGAAGTGATGGGGATACTTTCTGATGCTGAGTTGCCTTGTGATACCTGGCTGATTTCATGTATGGTTAACAATGTGAGATCTCAATATGCTGGTAGACTTGTAATCACTGGGCCTTTGTTTTCTACTATCTAGAATATCTGTGACACCCAGTAACACCCAGGATGATGGGTTGTATTTATACTGTAGCATGATAGGTCCCACAAATGGGTTTTCACCACCTTTCTCTTCTGTGGGTACATTGCTTGTGGAATTCTTAGAGGCAGTTGTAGCGCACAATGACTTACGAGAGAGACGAGAAGTGATGAAGTCGATTGAGGCTTTATTAAGCGAGACTTGTCCCCAGCAGTTCAGCAACAGAATGAAGCCGTGGGGAGAAGCTCGGGTTCTTATACTCTGCCTTCAGGGCGGAGCCAGGAGTCAGCAGCCAACCAGGACCCGGGATCTGTCAGCCAATAGCATCACGGCTTCACAGTCCCACATGACCCCTAATACATACCACCACATTCACCCCTTGTTAAAAAGGAACCCGGCGGGGTGGTTGTTCGCATGGTGGTAGGGGTTTACAAGGCTGGTTCTGGGAGGAAAATTTCGGACATGTTACTACAGTTTTAGCCCTACACTGGGCTATGTACAAAGTTTGTGAAACTATTTACAATATTAGTAAGAGAAAAAAATTTTTTTTGTTACAATCCAACAACATTCTTGGTGTCACGCGGATGCCACGAGTCGAGCGGGCGGTCTGGTCTTCCTCGTCGATCACCTCAGCCCCGGTGGTGGTGCAGGTGCTTGTTCAGGCGTTGTCGTCTCCGGGAGCGTTTCGGTGTTCATTCCTGTTTCACTCCTGGGCGGGCACGGGAGGAGGACCGATCCTCCCGGGAAGGGGGCAGTCGCGGGGTGCGCCGGTGGTAGGGAGGGGATGATCGGTGTCGGGGGGGTGTGTGTTTTGCCGGCGGGCGCCAGGTCCCGCAGGGAGACCGTGTCCTGTCGGCCGTCGGGGTACGCCACGTAGGCGTACTGCGGGTTCGCGTGGAGAAGATGAACCCTCTCGACCAACGGGTCCGATTTGTGCGCCCGCAAATGTTTCCGGAGCAAGATGGGTCCTGGGGCCGCCAGCCAGGTCGGCAGTGACGTTCCGGAGGAGGACTTCCTGGGGAAGACAAGGAGGCGCTCATGAGGCGTTTGGTTAGTGGTGGTACACAGCAGCGACCGGATGGAGTGGAGAGCATCCGGGAGTACCTCCTGCCACCGGGAAACTGGGAGATCCCTGGACCGTAGGGCCAGCAGGACGGTCTTCCAGACCGTGCCGTTCTCCCTCTCTACTTGCCCGTTCCCCGGGGGTTGTAGCTGGTCGTCCTGCTCGAGGCTATGCCCTTGCTGAGCAGGAACTGGCGCAGCTCGTCACTCATGAAGGAGGACCCCCTGTCGCTATGGATATATGCGGGGCAACCGAACAGTGTGAATATGATGCCAAGGGCTTTAATGACTGTGGCCGCTGTCATGTCGGGGCAGGGGATGGCGAAGGGGAAACGAGAGTACTCGTCCACCACGTTCAGGAAGTATGCGTTGCGGTCGGTGGAGGGGAGGGGCCCTTTGAAATCCAAACTGAGGCGTTCAAAGGGGTGGGAAGCCTTGATCAGGTGCGCTCTATCCGGCCTGAAAAAGTGTGGTTTGCACTCTGCGCAGATGTGGCAGTTCCTGGTGACTGTACGGACCTCCTCCACAGAGTAGGGGAGGTTGCAGGACTTTATGAAATGGTAGAACCGAGTGACCCCCGGGTGGCAGAGGTCTTCGTGGAGGGCTTGGAGACGGTCTATTTGTGCGTTGGCACATGTGCCGCGGGATAGGGCATCGGACGGCTCGTTCAGCTTTCCGGGACGGTACAAGATCTTATAGTTGAAGGTGGAGAGCTCGATCCTCCACCTTAAGATCTTGTCATTTTTAATTTTGCCCCGCTGTGCATTATCGAACATGAAGGCTACCGACTGTTGGTCGGCGAGGAGAGTGAATCTCCTGCCGGCCAGGTAATGCCTCCAATGTCGCACAGCTTCCACTATGGCTTGGGCTTCCTTTTCCACTGAGGAGTGGCGGATTTCTGAGGCGTGGAGGGTTCGGGAGGAAAAGGCCACGGGTCTGCCCGCTTGGTTAAGGGTGGCCGCCAGAGCTACGTCGGATGCGTCGCTCTCGACCTGGAAGGGGAAGGACTCGTCGATGGCGCGCATCGTGGCCTTTGCGATATCCGCTTTGATGTGGCTGAAGGCCTGGCGAGCCTCTGTCGACAGGAGGAAGGTAGTGGTCTGTATTAGTGGGCGGGCCTTGTCTGCATACTCCGCCTTCAGGGCGGAGCCAGGAGTCAGCAGCCAACCAGGACCCGGGATCTGTCAGCCAATAGCATCACGGCTTCACAGTCCCACATGACCCCTAATACATACCACCACAGCAGTATGTTAGCATTTGTCCCATGTCTATTTTGGCCAATAGCAAGTGTCTGCACTGAGGCCAGACAATCTGAATCATGGGAAAAAAACCCTGACAATGTAATGGCAATGATGTGTTCTGCTGTATGGATGATGTGGAATGTACACTGTCCATGCTTCACAATGTCTTGATCATTATTGTCATTATCCGCCACCTCATGTATGTTTTTCCTATGGGATCTGGAAAGACCTTTGTTGCTGATCAAAGGTACTGCCTGTTTGCGGGTTATTTGAGCCTTTGTATGACTTCTCATAGCTCCTTTAACTTTTGCTCTTTTGAGTTTCAGTTGTCAGTGACCCTTTCTGCCACATTTCTCGCAGAAATCATGAAATACTGGACAACTCTCTGGTGCATGTAGAAGTCCACAACTTCCATATATCGCACCTTCCACATTTCTTCCCTGGCATTCAGCATTCTAGTCACTGTGTTATTGGGGTTGCACACCTGTGAGCTTTGTCAGCCTATAATAATCATACTTTCATCTATCTTTAAGTAATTCGTCGATGCTGTAGTTTTTGGGTTGGCCCAGCAGGGCTTTTTGAAATGTGTCTGTTGGAGTAGAGGCGATCAGCAGCTCAGCGAGTCTCTTTGCCTTATGCTTCTGATTAGTTACAGTTTGCTGCCATTTCTCTGCATTGACTGATAAAATAATCAATGGATTTGTTACTGACATAATTACATAAATGCCAGGCGATGGATACGGAAATTCACTTTGACTCTGAACTGGTCTTCGAAAGTCATAAACATCTTCTTTGGATCTCTTTGATCTCGTTCTGTGAGCTGGAAGTGTTGCGTCTGTGTAAACTGTTTTAAGTGTTTATTCAGTAGGTCTCATAAAGAGATTCAAAGATTTGTATGGTTGGACAGTAGTGTTCATAACTATATCTACAAGTACAAAGTGTAGCCCAGACAAGGAGCTGACGTCATGTTGATGTCTATTCGAGTGTCTCCATACAACTCTATCTCATGTCATGTCCCTCTCTGGCAATATTATTCTCCAGCCCTGTTGTGCTGATCACACTTTTCTTTTTTAAAATAATTTTTATTGAGGTTTTCACAAAATATCAACAACAGAATGAAAAAGGAACCAAACAGAATTAAATGCAAAACACAGTAAAACAACCACCAATCCCCCCCTCCCCCCGCACATAAATAATAAATTAACACCCCGAATTAACACAAAGCAAACATAACAAATATATACACCCCCTTAGATCCCCCAGTGCAAATAAACAAAAATAGAATAGACCCCCCCCCCCCCCGGGTTGCTGCTGCTGCTGACCATTGTCTACCGTTCTGCCAGGAAGTCCAAGAACGGTTGCCACCGCCTGAAGAACCCTTGTACCAATCCCCTTAAGGCGAATTTCACGCTCTCCAATTTAATAAACCCTGTCATATCGTTGATCCAGGATTCCACGCTTGGGGAACTCGCATCTTTCCACTGAAGAAGAATCCTTCGCCGGGCTACCAGGGACGCAAAGGCCAGAATTCCGGCCTCTTTCGCCTCCTGCACTCCCGGCTCCCCTGCAACCCCAAATATTGTGAGCCCCCAGCCCGGCCTGACCCTGGATCTTACCACCCCCGACACCGTCCTCGCTACGCCCTTCAAAAATTCCTCCAGCGCTGGGCATGCCCAGAACATATGGGTGTGATTTGCTGGGCTCCCTGAGCACCTAACACACCTGTCCTCACCCCCAAAGAACCGGCTCATCCTTGTCCCGGTCATGTGTGCCCTGTGCAGCACCTTAAACTGTATGAGGCTGAGCCTCGCGCACGAAGAGGAAGGGTTCAGCCTCCCTAGGGCATCTGCCTACGTCCCCTCTTCGATCTCCTCTCCCAACTCCTCCTCCCACTTACCTTTCAACTCCACCACCAAGGCCTCCTCCTCCTCCTGCATCACTTGGTAAGTTTCCGAGATCTTCCCCACTCCAACCAACCGCCCCGAGAGCACCCTGTCCTGCACTGTGCGTGGCAATAGCCGCGGGAATTCCACCACTTACCGCCTGGCAAACGCTCTTACCTGTAAGTACCTGAAGGTGCTCCCCGGGGGGAGCCCAAACTTCTCCTCCAGCTCCCCCAGGCTCAGGAACATCCCGTCCACTAACAGGTCCCCTAACCTTCTTATCCCTGCCCTGTGCCACCCCGAAAACCCTCCATCTATTCTCCCTGGGACAAACTGGTGGTTCCCCCGTATTGGGGTCCACACCAAGGCCCCCACTTCCTCCCTGTGCTGCCTCCATTGCCCCCAGATTTAAAGGGTAGCCGCCACTGCCGGGCTCGTGGTATACCTCATTGGAGGGAGCGGCAGCGGCGCCGTTGCCAGCGCCTCCAGACTCGTATCCTCACGGGACGCCGTCTCCAGCCTCTTCCATGCAGCACCCTCCCCCTCCATCACCCACTTGCGCATCATTGTCGCTTTGGTGGCCAATTAGTACCCACAGAGGTTGGGCAGCGCCAGCCTCCCCCCTATCTCTACTCCGCTCCAGGAACACCCTTCTCACCCTCGGAGTCCCTCGCGCCCACACAAACCCCGTTATGCTCCTGTTGACCTGCCTAAAAAGGCCTTCGGGATAAACACGGGGAGGCACTGGAACAGGAACAGAAACCTTGGGAGCACCGTCATCATAACTGACTGCACCCTACTCGCCAAGGACAGCGGTAACGCATCCCACCTCTTGAATTCCTCCTCCATTTGCTCCACCAGCATTGTGAAATTAAGCCTATGCAGGGCCCCCCAGCTCCTGGCCACCTGGACCCCCAAATACCTGAAGCTCCTCTCCGCCCTTTTTAGTGTGAGCTCGCCAATCCCCCTCTCCTGGTCCCCTGGGTGATCCACGAACAACTCGCTCTTCCCCATGTTGAGCTTGTACTCTGAGAAATACCCGAACTCCCTGAAGATCCTCATTACCTCCGGCATTCCCCCCACCGGGTCCGCCACATATAGCAGCAAGTCATCCGCATAGAGCGACACCCTATGCTCCTCCCCATCCCGCACCAACCCCCTCCAGTTCCTCGACTCCCTCAGTGCCATAGCGAGGGGTTCAATCGCCAGTGCGAAGAGCAGGGGGGACAGGGGACATCCCTGCCTCGTCCCTCAATGCAACCAAACGTACTCAGACCTCCTCTTGTTCGTGGCCACACTCGCCATCGGGAGCTCGTACAACAGCCTAACCCACCTGACAAACCCTCCCCAAACCCGAAGCTCTTCAGCACCTCCCACAGGTACCCCCACTCTACCCTATCGAAGGCCTTCTCAGCGTCCATCGCCACCACTATCTCCGCCTCCCCCTCCCTCGCCGGCATCATGATAACGTTCAGAAGCCTCCGCACATTCGCGTTCAACTGCCTCCCCTTCACGAACCCCGTCTGGTCTTCGTGGATGACCTGCGGCACACAATCCTCAATCCTCGTGGCTAAGACCTTCACCAGCACCTTGGCATCTACGTTTAACAATGAAATCGGCCTGTAAGACGCACACTGCAGGGGATCCTTGTCTCGCTTCAGGATCAAGGAGAACAGTGCCCGGGACATCATCGGGGGCAAAGCCCCCCCCTCCCTTGCCTCATTGAAGGTCCTAACTAGCAACGGGCCCAGCAGGTCCACATATTTTTGTAGAATTCGACCGGGAAACAGTCCGGCCCCGGTGCCTTCCCCGCCTGCATGCTCCCTATCCCTTTGGCCAGCTCCTCCAGCCCAATCGGGGCCCCTAATCCCTCCACCAGTCCCTCCTCCATCTTCGGAAACCTCAATTGGTCCAGAAAGCGGCCCATCCCTCCCTCCTCCAGTGGGGGCTCGGACCGATACAATTTCTCATTAAAGTCCCTGAAGACCCCATTGATGCAAACCCCACCACGCACCACACTCCCTCCCCTATCCTTAACTCCCCCCATCTCCCTAGCTGCATCCCGCATCCGAAGCTGATGCGCCAGCATCCGGCTTGCCTTTTCCCCATACTCATAAACCGCCCCCTGGGCCTTCCTCCACTGTGCCTCCGCCTTCCTGGTGATCAACAGGTTGAATTCGGCCTGGAGGCTACACCTCTTCCTCAACAGTCTCTCCTCAGGCATGTCCGCATACCTCCCGTCTACCCTCACCATCTCCCCCACCAGCCTCTCCCTCTGCTCTATCCTCTCCTTGTGGGCCGTAATGGAGATCAGCTCTCCCCTAACCACAGCCTTCAGCGCCTCCCATACCATCCCCACTCGGACCCCCCCGTTATCGTTGGCCTCCAGCTTTCTCTCTATGCTTCCTCGAACCCGCTCACTCACCTCCTCGTCCGCCAACAGCCCCACCTCCAAGCGCCACAACGGGCGCTGGTCCCTCTCCTCCCCCAGCTCTAAGTCTACCCAATGCAGGGCATGATCCGGAATGGCTATCGCTGAGTACTCGGTATCCTCTACTCTCGCTATCAGCGCCCTACTGATAATAAAAAAGCCGATCCGGGAATAAGTCTTATGAACATGTGAGAAGAATGAAAATTCCCTAGCCCCCGGCCTTGCAAATCTCCAAGGGCCCACCCCTCCCATCTGGTCCATAAACCCCCTCAGCCCCTTAGCCGCCGCCAGCTTCCTACCCGTCCTAGAACTGGAGCGGTCCAGTGACGAATCCAACACCGTGTTAAAGTCCCGCCCCATTATCAGGCCCCCCACTTCCAAGTCCGGGATCCAACCCAACATGTGCCGCATAAAACCCGCATCGTCCCAGTTCGGGGCATACACATTGACCAGCACCACCCTCTCCCCTTGCAGCTTACCACTTACCATTGCGTACCTACCGCCATTGTCTGTCACAATGCTCAACGCCCCGAACGACACCCTCTTTCCCACCAAGATTGCCACCCCCCGATTTTTGGCATCCAGCCCTGAATGAAACACCTGACCTACCCACCCCTTCCTCAATCTTACCTGGTCTGCCACCTTCAGGTGTGTCTCCTGGAACATGACCACATCCACCTTCAGCCCCTTCAGGTGTGCGAACACCCGGGCCCGCTTGACCAGCCCGTTCAGCCCCCTTACATTCCAGGTTATCAGCCGGATCAGGGGGCTACCCGCCCCCTCCCCCGCCGACTAGCCATAACCCCTCCTCGGCCAGCCACGCGCCCGCACCCCACGCCCAGCCCGTTCCCCACAGCGGCAGACCCCCGTCCCAACCTCCTCTACACGCTCCAGCTCCCCCTTGACCATAGCAGCAGCAGCCCGGTTCCCCCCCACCATCCCCCACCCCCACCCCCTCCCTTAGCTAGGACCCCTTCTAGCTGCTTTACTCCCCCCATTGCCTTCTCGCAAGTCAGCTGACTCCTGCTGACCCCGGCTACTCCCGCCTCTCCTTCGACTCCACCCATTGTGTGACATACCCTCCTCCTCCATTACCCATCCGCAGGCTCTCCGCCTCCCCCTTCCATCCCAAGCGCGGGACACAACCCTCGCTTCCCCGCCCCGGCCCCGCCCCCTCCAGTCTTCAGTGCGGGAAAAAGCCCGCGCTTTCCACCTACCCGGCCCCGCCACCTCTGACGCAGCTCCTTTTACAGGCCCAGTCCCCTCACCCCCAACTCGGGCCTCGCCCTTCCCCACGGGGCCCTATCCCCCCGACCGGCCATCCACCCCTGCTCCATTTACTTACCCACCTCCGAGAGCCCCCCCGACAGACCCAACGAAAACAGTGCCCAACCCACCCTAACCACCCTCACCGAACCAAAAAGAAACAAGAGCAAAGAACCCCCCCTCAAAATGTAACACATCAACAGCAATCCCCGACCACCCATCCCGACCCTCAATTTGTGTCCAGCTTCTCGGCCTGAACAAAGGCCCACGCCTCCTCCGGAGACTCAAAATAATGGTGCCGGTCCTTGTAGGTAACCCACAGACGCGCCGGCTGAAGCATGCCAAACTTCACCCCCTTCCTGTGCAGCACCGCCTTCGTCCGGTTGTAGCCGGCCCTCTTCTTCGCCATCTCCGCGCTCCAGTCCTGGTATATTCAAACCTCCGCGTTCTCCCACCTGCTGCTCCTCTCTTTCTTGGCCCACCTGAGCACGCACTCCCGATCAGCAAACCAATGAAACCGCACCAGCACCGCCCGCGGAGGCTCGTTAGCCTTGGGCCTCCTCGCCAACACTCTATGGGCCCCTTCCAGCTCCAGGGGCCCCTGGAAGGACCCCGATCCCATCAGCGAGTTCAACATGGTGACCACATAGGCCCCCACGTCTGACCCCTCCAGCCCCTCCGGGAGGCCCAGAATCAGCAAATTCTTCCACCTCGACATATTCTCCATCTCCTCGAACCGTTCCTGCCATTTCTTGTGGAGCGCCTCGTGCGCCTCCACCTTTACCGCAAGGCCTAAGATCTCGCCCTCGTTGTCGGAGATCTTTTGTCGGACCTCGCGGATCGCCACCCCGTGTGCCGTCTGGGTCTCCAGCAGCTTATCGATAGAAGCCTTCATCGGCTCCAGCAGGTCCGCTTTGATCTACCTGAAGCAGCGCTGGATAACCTCCTGCTGCTCCTGCGCCCACTGCATCCACGCTGCCTGGTCCCCGCCCGCCACCATTTTGCTCTTCTTCCCTCGCACCTTCTTCGGGTCCACCACCACGTTTTTAGTCGCCCCGCTCCTGGTACAAGCCACACACTGTCGGGGAACTATTGCAATCTCTTTCCCACACCGGGAAACGTCGAAAAAATTCCGTTGGGGGCCCTGAAAAGAGCCCAAAAGTCCATTTTTAGCGGGAGCTGCCGAATGTGCGACTTAGCTCCGCATAGCCGCAACCGGAAGTCCGATCACACTTATACTACACGGAACTTTCATTTTCAATGTCTAAACAAATCTTTATGGCCTGATTGTCGTTTTTGGATATACCTGAAGTGTCGAACCATAATTCTGTCCATTATTTAAATAGTTTATACTCCTAGTATGTCAACCACTTTCCGATATAAGCTTGGGAATTTTGTGGAAATGTTTTACAATATTCCCCAGACCATTCTCCTTCTCTGCCATTTAGGTGAATTTTACTGATCAGGATTTGGATAGAATTCCTGAAGTGCAAAAGGAGGCCATTCTGCCCATCGAGTCTGCACCAACCCTCTGAAAGAGCACCCGACTGATTTGTTATATTCTAGGTGTAACATAAGCGGCTTCCTTGTGGTGCACTTGACAAAGGAAGGTTCAGACATGGAGATAACTTCAACACGTTTATTAAACTATTTACACTTCTATTACTCGGGTTCGACACTACTGCTAATCCTACTGTAGCTACCCAGGCTGACTAACCAGTTGCTGCAATCCACGTGGTGGGAGTGATATTGAATTAACCCTGCGTCTCTACTCACTGACTGTCTCCACTGGAAAGAGGCAGATCATGTGTGTGGTGTCCTTTATATATAATGGTTGGTGTAATGCCCTCTTGTGGTCGTGTCACCTCTGTGTGTATCGTGAATATCCATTGGTCATGTCCTATCTAACTGATCTGTTCGTTGAGTGTGTGTGTATGATGTCTCCGGTGCTCCCTCTAGTGTCTAGCTAGCCTACATGCATTTACATTGATGCACATCCCCACTTTTTTATATGTTCATATTTTCTGTACATTTTAAGAAAATTGAACAAAGAACAGGTTGATAAGGTAAGGTATAGACAAGTCATGGGAACAGTGATTAAACAATAAGTCCAAATCATTTGTGTGAGTCCATAAACCATCAATCATCATGGTCAAATGTCTCTCTTGGTTACGAATGCCATCAATGTCCCCGTGCCACAGGAACCAAGAAATGGTCAAATCACTTTGCTGTCTGATTTGGAGTCCCTTTCATTTTCCGATGTTTGTGATGGTGCTGTCGGATGGCATCTTGTAGCTGATAAGGTGTTGACGTTGAAAAGGTACCATCAACAGTATCATTCAAGGTCATGGATGTGCCATATGTTGAAGTTGGATAAGACTGTACATACTGGTTCTGGCCACATGCTGTGCTGGAAGGGTGATCCTGCTGAGAACCGTTGAAGCTTGTCGAGTTGGAAACAGAATTGCTGCTGGCATAAATACCTGGTGATGGTGTGAAAATAGAACCTTGCATCTGATAGGAATATGCCGTCTGGCCAGGCTGGGGTGCAGCAAATCCTGGGCTGTAACTAAGGCATCCAGTCTGTAGCGCAGATTGCGCTTGCGGTAGTCCTCCTTCGGTCTTGATTCCATTAGTGGCCAATGCGTAGTGCTGGCCTGTTTGGGAATATGCTGCATAGACTGCTGGCTGCTGCATGCCTGAATACTGGGTTTGTCCAGCATGAGCTGTCATTGGCTGCACTGCTGGTGTGGAAACAATGTGTGGATATAGCTGTGGTGAATATTGGTGTATTCTTCTTGGACTGTATCCGCTGCTTGTTATTACTGACCCAGTGTAATTGTTAAGTGATCCATCTCCTGTCGTTGCAGCATCTGCTGTCACCCCGAGCGTGACATCACTGAGGTTGCGGCACTCCCTGTCTGGAGTAAAGTCCAGCTTACGTGAATCAGAGTCGGCGTTTGGTTGCTCCCTATCTAAAGTCTGGTCTGTTTTAACTAAGTCAGTGCTGGTTTGTTGATGCTCCCCGTCCGGAGTCAGGTTCACTGGAGTCAGCTGAGATTTCTTGAAGCTGCACGTCTGGAGTCGGAACATGCAGGAATGCATTGACTTGTGGAGAGGTTCGAGAGAAGGAGGGTGGAAGTATCGTGGTGTCACCGGAGTCACCAGTGGTCTCACAGTGATCGTCGAGTGCCTCTGTACACACTCGCTGAGGTCTGTCATTTTGCACATCTTGCATGGGAAGTGGGATGCTGTCGTCACTCGTCTCACATACCGTGGGTAGAGCCTCAGTAGCTGCTTGTTGTTCACTTGGGTTGGCTAAATTGTCAGAGTCTTCATCTGGTGGTGCAAACAATGTGGGTGGACTGTCATTGTCTTGCTGTTGTCCTTCATTTGGGCTTGGACTGTCATTGTCGCTTTGTTCTTCACTGTAGCATGATAGACCGTCATGGTCGTCCTGCTGTGCACTGGAGCGTGGTAGACTGTCATTGTCTTTTTGCTGTTTACGTGAGCATGGCAGACTTGCATCATCTGCCGCTAGTTGGTCAGAGGAGGTTGCTAGACCCTCATGGTCTTGTTCCTGCAAGGACTGCGCGTCGGAGTCTTGCGTTGCTTCTGTCGTGGAGGCTGTCCACGAGCTCGCTGCGGAGGCTTGTGACACTGGAGTCACGTCTTGTGTGTGCAAGGACTGCGCTCTGGAGTCTTGTGTTTCTTCTATTGTGGAGTCTGTCCACGAGCTCGCTGCGGAGGCTTGTGACACTGGAGTCACTTCTTATTTGTGCAAGGACTGCGCTCTGGAGTCTTGTGTTTCTTCTATTGTGGAGTCTGTCCACGAGCTCGCTGTTGAGGCTTGTGACACTGGAGTCACTTCTTGTTCATGCAAGGACTGCAGTGTGGAGTCTTGCGTGTGTTCTTTTATAGAGTCGGGAAACCTGAGCGGTGTGTGGACCACGCTCTGTGTGGCAGCAGGCCGCTCTCTGTGGGCTTGTACCGCTCTCTGTCTCTTGGTTTCAGGCTGCAGCATCATCCTGCACTCACAAGTCGGGATGTCGTAGATGCTGGGCTGAAGATTCTCAAATCCGAAGAACGAATCTGCGTCTGCGTCGGATTCAATACAGGAGTCGCCACTGTGATACACGTCTAGTTGCGGTTCGGATTTGGTACTGGGGTAGCCTCCCAAGGTGAAAGGTTCGTCTGAGTCGTTGTTTGCGTCGGAGCTGGCATTGGGCTCGCGAGGTCCAGAGAAAATGTAAAGATCGGTTTCAAAGTATTCAAGGTTGGAATCATAGGTTTGGGCGTAGGTAACTGCTTGTTGCAGGGTTCTTCGGAGGTTAATTTCATTTCCTGATTCAATTTGAGACATTGTGCTGTCATTCCAGGTGAAAGAAGGTTGTTTTACGGCTTTAAAATATTTTTTTCTTTGATTTGGGACGTTTCCCCTTTAAATGAGCGTGGTCCGGGATCTTTGACGCCATGACGCATGTGACATCATACGTAGGAAGCGACCGCTGTTCCTGTACCGGGGGTCGTTTTCGTGATTGCGCATGCGCGGCGTCTCGCGCATGCGCAAACGGACCTTCCCATTCTGTGCGCTTCCTGCACAACTGCGCAAGTGCAGTCCCTTTAGAGTGATGACGGCCGATCAAAACTGTTCTCTGCTCCGGGATCTTGGCCTTGTGGTGAGTACTGGTGCTTCTCTTACCTTTTCTTGCTGGTTGGAGTGTGTTTTCCTCACAGTATTTGCCGAATTTGTCCAGGACTGCCTGGAAGTCGCTCCTTTTTTGCCCCTTGGAGAACTTGAATTTTTAAAAGATTTCTTCTGTTCTGGCACCGGTGATGGTGAGGAGAAGCTCTGTCTTTTTAGCATCGGTCACGTCTTGTAGGTCGACTGCTACCAGGAAGATTTCAAACATTTGCCGGAATACCCGCCAGTTTTCGCGGAGATCGCCGTGGCACTGGAGCTGCTGCGGAACCCGGATCTCGAACATCTTGCCTGGGTATTGTTGCTGGTTGCCGCTGTACGCTGAGGTATGGCGATATGGATTGAAACAGGTCACTGCTGGTACCATGATTTCTTATGTTCTCGGTGTAACATAAGCGGCTTCCTTGTGGTGCACTTGACAAAGGAAGGTTCAGACGTGGAGATAACTTCAACACGTTTATTAAACTATTTACACTTCTATTACTCGGGTTCAACACTACTGCTAATCCTACTATAGCTACCCAGACTGACTAACCAGCTGCTGCAATCCATGTGGTGAGAGTGATATTGAATCAACCCTGTGTCTGTACTCACTGACTGTCTCCACTGGAAAGAGGCAGGTCATGTGTGTGGTGTCCTTTATATATGGGTTGGTGTAATGCCCTCTTGTGGTCGTGTCACCTCTGTGTGTATCGTGAATGTCCATTGGTCATGTCCTATCTAACTGATCTATTGGTTGAGTGTGTGTGTGTGTGATGTCTCCGGTGCTCCCTCTAGTGTCTAGCTAGCCTACATGTATTTACATTGATGCACATCACCACACCGACTGTGGCCAAACGGCCACCTAAGATGGCATCCTGCGTAGGATGCTGGGAGAATTGACCAAGTTTAAGGACATGCAGGCCGCAGCTCAAATAAACACTGATGAATAAACTGCAGCCCAGACTCCACAATACACAAGAAAAGAGCCATCTCCAGGCCATCCCAGGAACAATAGAACTATCCTGTCAATCACACTTGTTTACCAGACACAGCGGCATCTAGACTCCTTATTTGGAAAGACCTACCTACCCCCAACACTTGCAGGCATGGCCACTGAGTACCCACTCCAAAATCGATGTGGCAGCCCCTGATCAGACTTGATCGATCAGGGTGATCGAGTCCTGATCAATTGATTGACAATGACCCAGAGACGCCCAAGAAGGGCACAAAATCCAAGCAGGTTAAAAGGTGCTGCACCAGCTTAGAATCTCTCTCTATACAGCAGCAATGAAATAACAGTGACCTTCACCGGCCAACACAAGGAAGACCATCACCCTACTAACCGAAGGAAGACCAGAGCCAGGAACAGACCAGACCAAGGACTGGACACTGAGGACTACTGGATTCAGCACACAGATAAAGGACAATATCTGTACTTGCTAGTCACTCTGAAGTTAAGTCAAGGTCTCGTATAAATTGTAGTACTCTTTAGTATAACTTATGTTGATGGTGGATTGTTTAACCATAACATTGTATGAAAGCGAATAAATACTGTTTGATTCAAACAAGTAGGCTTGCAATTATTTGTCCACTGTATATGGGTTAAGACACACTGTGGTAGCAACACAACCTAGGCCCATAACCCCGCCCTATCCAGTAACCCCACGCATTGATCATAGCCAATCCACCTAATTTGCATATCTTTGGACTGTGGGAAGAACCCATGCAGACACAGGGAGAACGTGCAAACTCCACACAGACAGTCAAGGCCGGACTCGAACCCGGGTCCCTGGCATTGGGAGGCAGCAGTGCTTGTCATGTTATTCACCCTGGGGTAACACGGACTGAACACGATGCAGTTAAATGATCAAGCATACACCAAATGTAGGCGTTGGTTCAATAAGATTTATTGAACTTCAGTAACGAAGCTCACAGCTGCCTGTGGGTTGACTCTCTACTACTCTAAGTAAACTAACATTAACTATCTAGACCAGGCTAGCTCTGATCCACATGTAGAAGGTGTTGAATGATTTGTACACCCTGACTGTCAATACAGTTGTCACCAGTGGAAAGAGGCAGAGTGTTGATGCCTCGTGTGTTTTATAGTTGGAAGCCCCCCTCTGGTGTTCTGTCTGGTGATTAGTCGTGTTCTGTTCTGTGTGTTGATTGGCTCACCTGGGTGTCTGTCACTGCCTGCTTTTACCTCATGATGTGCATGGGTGCATATTATGACAGTGCTAACCATTGTGCCACCGTGCCGCCACAATGTACTGTGAACACTTTAAATACACGGCAGTGTGTGGTTTGCTTGTAGTTCCTCTGCTCACCACAGCACACTCCACTGATGCTGCAACACTTGGGTTGAGTGATGTTGGGCGGACTTTTCCATTTATGAGACTAAATGCGGTGACGGGCAGTTTCTGTGCCCCCCACCTTGCTGGCCAGAATGGTGGAATCCTGCCTCCGATTCTGTGCATGAAAGCTCATTAATTGTGCACAGGCAATTATTGGGCCGAATCACCTGGTGGATTGGGAGCAGATTCGTCAGCCCCCTTACAGCTGGCGGGATCAAAGGTCTCACTCTCCTCAGCCCACCTATCTTCAGGACACATGCAGAGATGTCTACCAGTGACAAGAAGAAATCCAAAAGCCTCAAGAAGAAGCACCCCACTTTACCCACCAGGTACTCAAGGCCTTGATCAGAGGACAGCGGGTGCACAGTTATGTCTACCCCACGGGTGGCTTCAGGAAGCACGCCAACCTCACATCTGGGAGGCCATGCAGAGCAGACCAGCATGGCTGACAGCCATATCTGAAGCACCATCCAGTGCAGAAAGAGGATGAATGATCTCATCTGCTCCATTAGTATAAATCATCCTTCAACTCCCTGCAACATGAAACTCTCATCATGGCATCCTGCACTCAAACGGCCACTCTCTTCACAGATCTCACACAACCATTAGAGGGGGACACAACCATTAGGTGGAGACTTTCACATCACCACCATCCCAGCTCTCAAGTTGTTCACACCCATCCTCTGACCCTTCTGGGGAGGACTTAACACACAATGGGACATGCATCTTAGCCAACCTCTGCTCTATCCTTTCTCATTGCATGCCTTTCTTTCATCATCATACAGGCCAAGATGGCACACAAGATGGCACAAAATCTGGCAGACTAGGGGGCAGGGATGGCCAACATCACTGCCCTAACTGAGTTGGCTGGAGAGGACAGGGATCGCTACTGTGGGAAAGGGGAGAGCGGCCTCTCCCAGAAACCTAGTACAAATCATAGCTCCATCACTTCCTCAAATCCTGACAATTACAGTTATATAACTCATCAACTAAAACTCTTGTTCTCCATTTTCTAGGCACCAGCAATTTGAGGCCTGCAAGGCAGCTAAACAGCTGTCCAAGCCCCCAGCCAGACCATGTCTGAAGAGGAAGCTCTGGAAGAACCATCACTGTGCTGAGCCACACCCTCCACCAGCGCAGAGACAAACACCTCAGTGGCACAGCTTTATATTAGACTCGGGCTCACTGACACGTGTCCCCAACAGTTGGAGGCAGGGGCAGCCCAGGTCTCCCGCACTCAGAGGGCAGCTGGAGACCAGTCACCTGCTCAGCACGAGTCAGGTGATGAAACTCTTGAAGTGTCCGCCAACTCAATGCTGGAGATGCAACGACAGGTGGCGGAACATTAGGCAGAGATTCGACAGGTGGCGGAACATTAGGCAGAGATGAACAATGGAGGACACTGTACACGTCCTGTCTAATGCTGTGGCTCTGAAATGCGAGTACCTTAGTCACCATGGGAAAGTTGGCAACCACCATGAAGACATTGGTCCAGTAGGTCTTGCCAGATTTACACTCGGTCCTGCACTCCATTGCTACACACCCTGGTGGGCACCATCAAGATATAGGTGATGTGGAGATGAGGCATCTTGACCTCCTTCCAGGAGGTCATACCCTGCAGAGGTCAGACCAGGGCCCTGAGGCATCCACAGAGAGGGTGACTGTCAGTTGGACACCCCAGGAACCTACTCTCAGATCATTCCAAGGGCATGCAGTCGCTTACAGTCTCCTCTGCACGTGACGCCATCCACTCCAACTGCTCAGGCCACTGAGGGTGCATCCGCCCCTGAGCAAGGGGCCCTTATTAGGCTGGGGTCCTCCGAGGCTCGGGCCACCTGAGGACGTCCGCCAAGGTCATCACAGATAGCAGGATGTAGTCGTCCATCTCTCATGTGGATGTTGGGTCTGCACCCAGGTGTGGTGGTAGGTTTAGGAAAGTTAAGAAATTTTGATGCCACTTTTGGGTTACAGGTGTGCTGTCACTGGAAGGGAATTGTGAAAACATTTGATGGTTATGTGAATGTTTTGGTCAACTGAAGGCCTTGTGAATTTGTACATTGGAACTCTCATGTGATGAGGTTTAGCCATCCTCCCACTCAGTGATAGTGTCCCACTGTGAGAGTAACATTCATGTCCTAGAAGAATCGCTACAGTGCATAAGGAGGCCATTCTGCCCATCGGATCTGCACCGACCCTTTGAAACAGAACTCTACCCATGTACACTCCCCCATCCACTACGTAACCCCATAACCTAACTTTAAAAAAGAATATTTTTATTCACAGCTTTTTACATACATACACAAAAATAGCAAAAGACCAAAATATCAACCTGAACAAAGTCACAAATTCCCAACCTTCCCCGATATCAACATCCCACCACATCCCACCTTCCCAATTTTTCTTTAAGATCAGGAGATGGACACCTGCGACAATGTGGGGGAAGCTCCCCCCATCCCGTGCCTCATTGGAAGTCCTCACCGACATTGGTGGGCAGCACTGCCCCCCTTGCCCTCCTCCATCATAGAATTCATAGAATTTACAGTGCAGAAGGAGGCCATTCGGCCCATCGAGTCTGCACCAGCTCTTGGAAAGAGCACCCTACCCAAGGTCAACACCTCCACCCTATCCCCATAGCCCAGTAACCCCACCCAACACTAAGGGCAATTTTGGACACTAAGGGCAATTTATCAGGGTGCAGAGGAGAATTACCAGAATGTTGCCTGGTATGGAGGGAAGATCTTATGAGGGAAGGCTGAGGGACTTGAGGCTGTTTTCGTTAGAGAGAAGAAGGTTAAGAGGTGACTTAATTGAGGCATACAAGATGATCAGAGGATTGGATAGGGTGGAAGGTGAGAGCCTTTTTCCTCGGATGGTGATGTCTAGCACGAGGGGACATAGCTTTAAATTGAGGGGAGATAGATATAGGACAGATGTCAGAGGTAGGTTCTTTACTCAGAGAGGAGTAAGGGTGTGGAATGCCCTGCCTGCAACAGTAGTGGACTCGCCAACACTAAGGGCATTCAAATGGTCATTGGATAGACATATGGACGATAAGGGAATAGTGTAGATGGGCTTTAGAGTGGTTTCACAGGTCGGCGCAACATCGCGGGCAGAAGGGCATGTACTGCGCTGTAATGTTCTATGTTCTAGGACATGTTGCGTCAGGGCCGGCGCGGAGAAAGGAGCCACTGCGCATGCGCACGTTGGCGCCAGTGCCACTGTGCATGCACGGACCCCGCGGACCCCAGTTGATGCCGTGCTGGCTCCCTGTAGGGGCCAGAATTGCTGATCCTGAGGCCATGTTGATGCCGTCGGGAAACGCAACGGGTTTACGATGGCGTGAACACTTAGCCTCAGGATCAGAGAATGCCGCCCAGGATTCTCCGTGTGGTAGATTATTCTCGCACCAAAGTGGAATCACTCCTGGGGCGGGATTCTCCGACTCCCCACCGGTCGGAGAATTGCCGGAGGATGGCGTGAATCCCACCCCCGCCGGTTGCCGAATTCTCCGGCACCGGATATTCGGCGGGGGCGAGAATCGCGCCACGCTGGTCGGCGGGCCCCCCCTGGCGATTCTCCGGCATGGGCCGAAGTCCCGCTGGAATGCCTGTCCCGGCGGCGAGAATCAAACCACCTCTCTTACCAGCGGGACTAGGTGGGCTCAGGGGTCCTAAGGGAGGTGATCTGGCCTCGTGGGATGCCCCCGCAATGGCCTGGCCTGCGATCGGGGCCTACCGATCCTCTCATCCTCTTCCAGGTCACCCTCTGGCAAGAAAGCACCTCTTTGCATTGCCAGATTGTGAAGGACACAACACACTGCCATATTGTGGGAACCCTATCAGGAGAGTATTGTAATGAGCCATCTGAGTGGTCCAAGCATCTGAAGCACATCTTCAGAAGCCTATGGTCTGCTCTATAAGGGAGCATGTGAAGCTGTGAGCAGCATTGTGCCTCTCCTTGGAACGGCTCTGGGTGCAACGCACCGGTGTCATCAGCCAGCGTTTCAGTGGGTACGCCTTATCCCCAAGCGGCCATCCCTGCAGACATAATGCTCCCAAGAAAATTTTCAGCATCTGGGGGTGACTCAGGGTGTAGGAGTCATGACAACTCTCAGGGTACCAGGTATAAACATGCAGTATGTGCTCCTAATGATCCCACACCGATTGTACATTGATGGAATGGTAGCCCCTTGCAGTATATAAACATTGGGGGCTGCTGCCATGGAGCCTGTACAGCCACATGGCTGCAGTCTATTGTATCCGGCACTCTTGGGCAGCCTGAGTGGTAGCAAAGCCAATGAATCTCGCATCCTAGCCATCTTCATCCAGAGCAAACCTGACATATTGATCGGCCTTCCTGTAAAGGATGTCAATAACCTTCTTCAAGCACTGATGTGTTGCAGACTATGAGATAGCACACAGTCTCCGTTGATCCCTGAGTAGATCCAAAGGCAAAGAAATTGAGCTCTGTGGTCACGTTCAAAACCATTGGCAGGCGATAGCCTCCAACCCCATGGGGTATGAGGTCTTCCTGAAGAATGTGGCATCTGCGATGTACCAGATCTCGGGACACTCGCAGATGTGCCCGACATTGACTCTCATACATTTGTAAACAGGAGACTCTTCTATGATAAACCCTTGGTCTAGCGAGTTGCCTACATTGTCTGAAGAACTCCTCCTGACCCTCTGCTCTTGCTGTGGTCGGCCTTGACCACGCCCCTCAGACAGGGCCTCCTGCTGAGATGCCCTCAGAATCGCCGCCCCCTCCCCCACCTTTGCCTCCTCCATTGCATTTAGGCTCTGAAGGCAGCATGGTGCCCTGGATCCACTTGTCATTTTGACTTCTCTCTGAAATTAAAAGAATGAATAAAGGGTCAAGAAAGTGAAGCTCTGAATATGAAATCTATGGGAAATGGAAGGGTCCACAGCATTTCCTGCCCTACCTTTATGGTATCTGATGCAGCCTTGTCCCTGAGACGCTAGTACATTCATTGAGGTGACCAAGATCCCAGAAATCTTACACCTGGAGCCCTGTGTGGGATGATAAGGTGTAAATTGGTTGATAGCAAATCTGCCCCAAATTTCAAAAAAACACAGCTAAACTCGTAAACTTAAATTAAACCAATTGTTATAACCTGCCTACTTACCATTGGCTGGGGACTAATGACTATCCCACAATCCTGTGGGAGTATGAGCTTCCCCAATGAGGGGGGGCGGAGAAACCATTAGTAAACTCCTAGTATAAATAAGCTGGCCAGTTCAGGAACCAGGGGGAAGGAGTATGTAGCAAGGGAAGTTACTGCTACTGTTATGTATATATGTTATAGTAAATAAATTTTATTACTTTGTATCCTTAAAACTCGTGCTGGATTCTTCGTGGCCCTTACAAAAACAATTAATTAATTAGAGATGGCTGGTCAGGTGATGTGCTTGAGCTGCTTGATGTGGGAGCTGGCAGATCCCATTGCGAGCTGCAGCAACCACATCTGCAGTAAGTGTTGGCTGCTCGAAGAGCTCCAGCTCAGAGTTGATGAGCTGGAGTCTGAGCTTCAAACACTGAGGCACATCCGGGAGGGGGAGACTTACCTGGACACTGTGTTTCAGGAGGCAGTCACACCTGTCAGAGTAAGTAGTTTAAATCCTGCCAGTGGCCAGGGACAGCAGGGTGTGACTGCAAGTCAGGAGGGAAAGGGAACCAGCAGTCAGGAACTCAGGAGCCTCAGCCCTTGACCCTGTCCAACAGGTACGAGGCACTTACTCCCTGTATGGATGGCGAACAGGGCTGCAGGAAGGATGAGTCAGCTGACCAAGGCACCATGGTTCAGCAGGCCATTCAAGGGGAGGGAGTAAATAGGCAAGTTGTAGTTGTAGGGGGTTCTATTATCAGGGGGATAGTTATCCTTTGTGAGCAGGATAAAGAGTCCCGCATGGTATGTTGCCTGCCCGGTGCTAGGGTCGGGACATCTCTGACCGGCTTGAAAGGATAGGGAGAGGGAGGGGAGGATCCAGTTGTTGTGGTCCATGTCGGTACCAACAACATAGGCAAGTCTAGGAAAGAGGACCTGTTTAGAAATTATAAAGAGCTAGGATTCAAATTAAGAAACAGGTCCTCAAGGGTCGTAATCTCCGGATTACTGCCCGAGCCACGTGCAAATTGGCATAGGGAGGCAAGAATAAGGGAAGTTAACACGTGTCTGAAAGAGTGGTGTGGGAAAGAGGGGTTCCTTTTCATGGGACACTGGCATCAGTTTTGGGACAGGGGGGATCTATACCGTTGGGATGGTCTCCACCTGAACTGAGCTGGGACCAGTGTTCTGGCGAAAAGAGTAAATAGAGTGGTCAATAGGACTTTAAACTAGAGATTGGGGGAGAAGGGAAAGTCAGGGAACCAAGAGGAGAAGTAATCAGTGGGAAGCGTAGCTGCTTAGGAATACAAAAAAGCACGAAAAGACAGAACTCAGGAGAGGTTACGATAGGCCCCATCTCACAAAATATGACACAGTGTATGGAAAGGCTCAGTAAACCAAGGTCCACCACACTAAGAAAACAAAAATGGACGGTCAATAGAGAATTAAAGGTGCTATATTTAAATGCGCGCAGTGTACGGAACAAGGTAGATGAGCTGGTGGCCCAGATTGTGACTGGCAGGTATGATGTGGTAGGCATCACAGAGACGTGGTTGCAGGGGGTTCAGGACTGGCATTTAAACATCCAGGGATTCACAACCTATTGAAAAGACAGAGAGGTGGGCAGAGGGGGCGGGGTTGCCTTGTTAATTAGGAATGAAATTAAATCAATAGCACTAAACGACATAGGGTCAGATGATGTGGAGTCTGTGTGGGTAGAGTTGAGGAACACAAAGGCAAAAAAAACATAATGGGAGTTATGTACAGGCCTCCTAACAGTGGTCAGGACCAGGGGCACAAAATGCACCACGAAATAGAAAGGGCATGTCAGAAAGGCAAGGTCACAGTGATCATGGGGGACTTCAATATGCAGGTGGACTGGGTAAATAATGTTGCCAGTGGACCCACGGAAAGGGAATTCATTGAATGTTTACAGGAGGGCTTTTTGGAACAGCTTGTGATGGAGCCCACGAGGGAACAGGCCATTCTGGACTTAGTGTTATGTAATGAGCCAGACTTGATAAAAGATCTTAAAGTAAGGGAACACTTAGAAGGCAGTGATCATAATATGGTAGAATTCAGTCTGCAATTTGAAAGAAAGAAGGTAGAATCAGATGTAAAGGTGTTACAGTTAAATACAGGTAACTACAGGGGCATGAGGGAGGAACTGATGAAAATTAACTGGGAGCAGAGCCTAGTGGGAAAGACAGTAGAACAGCAATGGCAGGAGTTTCTGGGAGTAATTGAGGACACAGTACAGAGGTTCATCCCAAAGAAAAGAAAGGTTATCAGAGGGGGGATTAGGCAGCCATGGCTGACAAAGGAAGTTAGGGAATGCATCAAAGCAAAAGAGAAAGCCTATAATGTGGCAAAGAGTAGTGGGAAGTCAGAAGATTGGGAAGGCTACAAAAATAGACAAACGGGCCGCTCCAGAATGACACTGGTAATCTAGTGATGGGAGACAAGGAAATAGCTGAGGAACTAAATAAGTACTTTGCGTCAGTCTTCACAGTAGAAGACATGAGTAATATCCCAACAATTCAGGAGAGTCAGGAGGCAGAGTTGAATATGGAAGCCATCACAAAGGAGAAAGTGCTAGAGAAACTAAGAGGTCTAAAAATTGATAAATGTCTGGGCCCAGATGGGCAACATCCTGGAGTTCTAAAGGAGATAGCTGAAGAAATAGTGGAGGCGTTAGTTATGATCTTTCAAAAGTCACTGGAGTCAGGGAAAGTCCCAGAGGATTGGAAAATCGCTGTTGTAACCCCCCTGTTCAAGAAGGGAACAAGAAAAAAGATGGAAAATTATAGGCCAATTAGCCTAACCTCGGTTGTTGGCAAGATTCTAGAATCCATCGTTAAGGATGAGATTTCTAAATTCTTGGAAGTGCAGGGTCGGATTAGGACAAGTCAGCATGGATTTAGTAAGGGGAGGTCGTGCCTGACAAACCTGTTAGAGTTCTTTGAAGAGATAACAAATAGGTTAGACCAAGGAGAGCCAATGGATGTTATCTATCTTGACTTCCAAAAGGCCTTTGATAAGGTGCCTCACGGGAGACTACTGAGTAAAATAAGGGCCCATGGTATTTGAGGCAAGGTACTAACATGGATTGACGATTGGCTGTCAGGCAGAAGGCAGAGAGTTGGGATAAAAGGTTCTTTTTCGGAATGGCAACCGGTGACGAGTGGTGTTCCGCAGGGTTCAGTGTTGGGGCCACAGCTGTTCTCTTTATATTTTAACGATCTAGATGACGGGACTGGGGGCATTCTGGCTAAGTTTGCCGATGATACAAAGATAGGTGGAGGGGCAGGTAGTATTGAGGAGGTGGGGAAGCTGCAGAAAGATTTAGACAGTTTAGGAGAGTGGTCCAAGAAATGGCTGATGAAATCCAACATGGGCAAGTGCGGGGTCTTGCACTTTGGAAAAAAGAATAGAGGCATGGACTATTTTCTAAACGGTGACAAAATTCATAATGCTGAAGTGCAAAGGGACTTGGGAGTCCCAGTTCAGGATTCTCTAAAGGTAAACTTGCAGGTTGAGTCCGTAATTAAGAAAGCAAATGCAATGTTGTCATTTATCTCAAGAGGCTTGGAATATTAAAGCAGGGATGTACTTCTGAAGCTTTATAAAGCATTAGTTAGGCCCCATTTAGAATACTGAGCAATTTTGGGCCCCACACCTCAGGAAGGACATACTGGCACTGGAGCGGGTCCAGCGGAGATTCACACGGATGATCCCAGGAATGGTCGGCCTACCATACGATGAACGTCTGAGGATCCTGGGATTGTATTCATTGGAGTTTAGGAGGTTGAGGGGAGATCTAATAGAAACTTACAAGATAATGAATGGCTTAGATAGGGTGGACGTAGGGAAGTTGTTTCCATTAGCAGGGGAGACTAGGACCCGGGGGCACAGCCTTAGAATAAAAGGGAGTCACTTTAGAACAGAGATGAGGAGAAATTTCTTCAGCCAGAGAGTGGTGGGTCTGTGGAATTCATTGCCACAGAGGGCGGTGGAGGCCGGGACGTTGAGTGTCTTTAAGACAAAAGTTGATAAATTCTTAATTTCTCGAGGAATTAAGGGCTGTGGAGAGAGAGAGAGGGTAAATGGAGCTGAAATCAGCCATGATTGAATGGTGGAGTGGACTCGATGGGCCGAATGGCCTTACTTCCGCTCCTATGTCTTATGGTCTGATGGTCTTCTGGTCTTCTGGTCTAAATGAGACTTGTGACCCAAACATGTCTGTGCTCCAATCTCTGTGATATTTTGCTGATGGTTAATGAGTGGATGCCCTTTGGCCCATTATGAATGTAAATGTTTGTGAACATGACTTGCCTTCACTAATGGAATGACATATATGATTTAGCTGTGCCTCCATCATTATTGCCTTTATTCCCTAATTCTTAATTCTTGTGTGTTACTCTGGAGTGCAGTGACAGCGATGTAGAGTCACTGAGTTCTGAGTAATCAATAACCGCACGAACAAAGGCGTTGGTTTTCAGTAGCTGTCTTCCCAAGGTGGTCTTACTCCTTTCTAATTAAGTCGACTCCTGTTCACTCTTGCAGCACCAACACCTCAGAGGACATCCTCTAAAAAGGTCCTTTCGCCCAGCAGTGTGCTCCTTCCTCATTGCCTGAGATCCCTCCTGATCAGATTCACTGGTACTTTCAATTTGGTACAGCACCATGTGGTACAGCAAGATGGTGGTTCTTCACTTTTACTTGCAAATAGAATTTGATGTTCCCTCTCTCACTGTGCATGTGCCAGATACACCTACACCCTCAGGATGTGAATGCCAAGCTTCCTCCTGTTCTTTCCCCACCCCCCACCCCCTCCTCCAATACTGGATCCCATAGTTGCTGTGGTGGATGTTCCTACCCTCCCCATGAGCCCATGCTCCATGTGGACCTCTACCCACCCAGTTGGAGGCTGTGTACATGAACACCTACCAAGGTGAATGCCCCCCATCATGAGATCTTCACATTTTCCCCCCCTTTTATTATGTGTTTCCAATTTACAGGTTGCAGATGCCTCCAATAACCATCACCATTCTATCTGCAGCCCAGTACAGAGACAGCCAAGCTTAAGGACAGTGACTGTGAGACAGGCCTGCACACTAAGCTGTGCTTTGTTCCTCTGGAGTGCACAACCCTATCCCTCCCTGCAGCTGGAGTACACCCAGTGATCTCTCCTGCTGCATGGCCGCTGCACCCCTGGACTGTCTCCTCTCTCTGACTTCTGACGATGAGGTTCCCGTCAGCCCTGGACTGACTGTAATCTGTGACGCCTTTCCACATCGCCACAGGAGTGATGGTGCTCTGTGAGTCCTGACTGCAAGCCACAGATCAAGGAGTTGGACTGTCATAGAGTTCCCTTTCCCATGAAGACTAAGGACTACCATGTCCCTTTCCAAACCACCCTCCACCTCCACCTTCTGAGTCTCCATCTGACCCATTCCTCATCTCCCACAGTAACAAACCCATGCCACCTATTCCGCAATCTGCCTTCCAGTCAAAAATGTGTTGTCCCTTCTCCCCGTGTCAAAGTGGCCTCACCCCCCACAGCCCAAAGGTGTGCAGGACAGGTGGATTGGCTACGCTAAATTGCCCCTTAATTGGAAAAGAGAAAAAAAAAACATTTTAATGTGTTATCCCTTTGACGCCCTTGTTTGTCAACGTTTCATGTAACCTTGTCGGACTCCAGCTTCCCACTTCTAGGTATATTTTCTGCCTTCCATAATGATCCCTTTTCCTCCTCACAGCTCTTGCAAGCTCTCCTTCCCCATTGCCGCCTCGTGTTTGGCCTTCTCCCGACAACCCTTGTATACCCTTCCTTTCCGTTTGCCCCCCCCCCCTGTATTCACTCATCCCTCCTCACAGCTTTTGAATTCCCTTCCTTCCCCTTTGCATGCCTTGTGTTCATCCTGCCCCCACACAGCTCTTGCACAGCCTTCTTCCCCATTTCCCTCTTTACGATCATTATCCCCACTCCCCCATCACACCCCACCCCTGGTGGATTTCTGAAAGTGCCTGAGTAACACTGCACAGTGGTGTCCTCTTGTGGACAAAGATGACAGCCACCGGGAGCAGAGGACCTCGGCACTCCCCAATTCTGTATGCAGTACTGGTCCGAGCCTGAAAGTGGAGGCTTGCATGAGTACCACAGCAGTGTTATCCTTCAGGAAAACAGGGACAGAGAGCAAGAGGAGGTCAATCCAGCAGTATGACGTTCATCACACAAGACCGGAGTAGCGCGATGTATGTTGCACTCGCCTCAAAATCATGAGCAAACTGACGTCCGACTTGTGCACGCCACTCATTTTAAACGGGCCGGCATAATTTCCCATTGGCATAACGAAAGATTGGAAGGCAGGGTGAGATTCCGGCGAGTAGCTATTTTAATGAGCATTCATGAGATGTTAATGAATGCAAATGTATTCGTGCCACTATGTAGCAGGATAACAGACCCGTCATTAACCTGCCAATGGGAAAACTGGAAACCTTTTTCATGCCAGCGGGTTTCCGACTTTTTGCCTGCCGCTAGATTCTTCGCTCCCGCCAGCCACCAAAGCCTCTGCAGGCGGGTTGGGAGAAAACCGCCCGCTGTTGCCGCTTGTGTGTGTGTTTCTGAATCTTCACCCACAATGCTGAGTTGCCATGGGAACGCACTAAAATACTACACAAAACAATAATGGCGATGAGAATTTTCCAGCTTTCATCCACTTCCGATTTTGCCTGTCATTCCCACCCTTACACGGCTTGATTTCCACAAGGTTTCTCAGTTCTCCGTCACCTGTGATCAATCTGGTCAGTGTCCCAGCTACTCCCCTTTCCCTCCCGACTAGAAACTGCCTGACGCTAAGCCTCATGACACGCTGTCACTGCCTGATGGACTCACAGACAGCACGCTGTGATCTTTGGTTAAAGAACAAACATTTCCCATTGGCTGAGTGGTTTTAAATTTTGGACTTTTTTGCTCATTGGCTCCTTTCATTTACACTGGCACCACATTGTGTATGGTGTGCTTGAAGAAGAAAAAATCTTCACCTCTAAAACGTGCCCATAACTTCCTGTTTCCCCAGTGTCACATTTAGGGGATACCTCAATGATGCGCTTGGGGAATCCCTCCAGGACGTTCCACATAAGGGTTTACCTGACAATTGTCCAGAAGTGCTGACCTCCTCTGGACAATTGTACTGGGCTGGGATCCAGCTCACAGAAGTGATTTAAATCGTTAACTTTGGATGGTTCTACCAGTTTTACCCTGATAGTTACTCTGAAAGAGTTAAAAGGTTAAAAAAATCAGTTCTAACTCCAGATTAGCTATTTAAACAGCTGAATCCAACTTTGCATGGGTGTCACCACCACAGGCAATATCCCCGAGTGGATCCCCCACACCACTTTCAGCCCTGTCTGACCAGCCCACCCCTGTCTGAAACCTCCTTCTCAGCCCGACCCCACCACCCAGTGCACCCAGTCAGTCGCCCCCCCCCCCTCCTGGTCCGAAATACTCTCTCGGACTGTCCCCCACCCTCTCAGACCTACCCATTCCTCTCCCTCTGGTCCGATTGCTGCCCCCCGCCCACACCCACCCCCGGCCAACACCCCACAATCCCGATCCAACCCCCCCTTCTGGTCCAACACCTGACCTCTCGGTTCGACCAACCCTCCTCTCCTCCTGTCACCCCCATCCAGTGCGATCCACTTCCCTCCCAGACTGACGCACCCCCACTTCGGTCTGACTCCCATTCTGGTCCAAACCCCTCACCTCCCCGCTCCCAGTCTGACCCACCTCCTGGTCCTATCTGCCTCCTGGTGCGACCCATTCTGACCCCTCCCTCTCCTAAACTAAGCCCCCCTCCTGGACTAACCCTCCCTCCGGTCTGCTCCGCACCCACCCTGGTGTTCAACCTATCACTGCTCCTGGTTTGACCCCAACCTCCGATCCGACCTTCCCCGCCCCACTTCCAGTCTAACACTCCCCCTTCCCGGTCTGCCGCACCCCCTCCCAGTCCGGCTCCACACCAGGTCCCACCACCCCCTTTCATGTTCTCACCCTTTCTCCCTGTCCATCCACCACCTTTGGTTGGCCTCCCATCCACTTTGACCTCCCAAACCAGTGTGATCCAGTTCAACAACCCCCTTCACGCTCCGATCCCCCCTCCCGCTGTAACCACCGGACTGAACCCCCTGCTCTACTGATCCCGCCCCCCCCCCCCCCATCCCAGACTGACCTCCCCTCCCAGTCCAACACCTCCTCCCTGTCTGACTACCCCCCCATTGGTCCAACCCCTCCCCACCCTGTGCATACCCCCCCCTCTCCTGGACTGACCCCGCCCTCCGACCTGACGCCTCCCCATCCTCCCTTCTGGTCTGACCCTCCTCCCACCCAGTGCAAACCCCCCCACCCCCCAATTTCCTGGACAAACCCTCCCATCCCTGACTGACCTCCTTTGGTCCATCCGCTCCCACATCCGACCCCCCTCACCCCCCTGTCCGACGACCCCCCCCCACCCCAAAGTGGACTGGTCTGATCCCCTCCCACCCTGTTGTCTGATCCACTTACATCTAAAACGTGCCTTTGCCCTTTTAACTGTCCCTTTACTCCCTTTATGGCAGCTAATGCTGTAAAAGGGGGTGTTTCTTACCTTTCTGCGCCCCAGTATTCCACGCCGATGAAGCCGGGGGTGCGCTTCGCTGCTCCTGTCTCACCCAACCTGAGTGAGGAAGATTGGGCGAGACAGTGGTTTCAAAATCCCAGTGTGGGGAAGTCTGCCGAGAGTGGCAATCCGCCAGAGATTGTCACTCTGAGGAAGTTACAGGCCCATGTGTTTTCCTTCTCTTTGTGCTTACTCTGTAGATAAACATCAAGACACCAACCAGCATAGGGAATTTGTTAACACGAAACTATATATGTACATTTATTGAGAATTCGAGAAGTTGGTAGCAGTATTACATATTTGGACAACTTGTACAAGTGTCTGAACAAACTGCGAATGAGTCTGAATGACATGATACATTGCATCATTTTGCCTCTGGTGATGTACAGAAAATATAACCACATCCATTTAAAGGTGTACCCCAGTATGTCTCTGGAAAGATTTTCATGCTTGAAGTCAAATCAGTTCTGTGGTGATATGCCTATGGGCTATATCATAGTTGGAAGGTGTGCGACCTCCAACCAGCAGGTGGCAGTACCAACACACCATGCAGTCGCTAGACGAAGGTCATGTGACCTGTGACTCTGATATAAGGGGAGATACATCCCGCCATCTTCAAAAGAAGATTGAGAGGGTAATAAGACATACATGTGAATGGTCAGTGCTAGGTGCAAGTTCCAGAGGAGTAGTTAGCAGTCTTCATGGTAACGTGCTCTGTATCAGATTGCTATCTTACCACACGAGATCAATAAAAGATTCTGGTTTGGACAAGTCACAGTGTTTGGTGGAGTCCTTCGTGAAGTACAAAGGACCAAACACAACAAGTTCTATAAAATGTCCTACTTCTTATATTTGTTCATTGCACTTGTGAGTCGCAGGCTATGCAGCATTTATTTCCCATCTCTAATTGCCGTTGAGGGAGCAGTTTAAAGTCAACCACGTTGCTGTGGATCTGGAGTCACATGTAGTTCAGACCAGGGAAGGACAGCAGGTTTTATTCCCTAAAGGACATCAGTGAATCAGATGGGTTTTTATGACAATCATTTCATGGTCATCATTAGACTTTTAATTCCAGATTTTTATTGAATTCAAATTTCACCATCTTCAGTTTTTTGAACCTGAGTGTGGTAGTATGTATTGGGGGTCATGTGGGACTGGAAGCCCTAATGTCATTGGCTGACAGATCCCGGGTCCTGGTTGGCCGTTGACCTCTAGCTCCGCCCTGAAGGCGGAGTATAAGAAGCCGGAGTCTTCCCCCGCAGGCCAGTTTACTATTGAGCTGCGGGGGAACAGACACGCTTAATAAAGCCTCATCGACTTCACTCTATTCGTCTCACGGAGTCTTTGTGCGCTACACTGAGTTCCTACACCATTACTCTGGGTCTCTGGTTTACTAGTCCAGTGTCAATACCACTACTCCACCACCTCCCCATAGTTGTTATTTCTCACTTATTTATTTTTCTGATTCATTTTTTAAAAATCAAGGTGCGAAAAATAATTATCGGGGGAGGAGAAGAGGAGATGATTTTATTATGTTGGCTGCCCAATGTCAATATGGAGCACCATCAGGTCAGGCATCATACAGGTTAAATACAGAGGAAAATTCCTTTTGAAGATCCTTGATCGCTTGGTTGACAAAACTTGCAAACGTAAATTGGTGCCCTAAATTGTTGGGTCATTACCCTATTTTTTTTCTTCAATTGAAACATCGGGGCGGGATTCTCCCGCAATTGGCGGGATGGCCCGACGCGGCACCAAGAACGGCGCGAACCACTATGGCGTCGGGCCAACTGGAAGTTGCGTAATCCTCCGCACTTCCGGGAACTAGACCGGCGCCGGAGGGATTGGCCTGCGCTAACCGGCGCCGAAGGGCCGGCGCGAGTTGGCAGATGCGCAGACCGGCCGGCGTGTTCCTGCGCATGCGCAGGGGGGTTCTTCTCCGCGCTGGTCATGTCGGAGCCCTACAGAGGCTGGCGCGGAAGGAAGGAGTGCCCCCACGGCACAGGCCCGCCCGCAGATCGGTGGGCCCCGATCACGGGCCAGGCCACCGCGGGGGCCCCACCAGGGCCGGATCCCCCCACGCCCCCCCGAGGACTCCACTAGATGGCCTACCAGCCAGGACCCGCCATGTGGGACCATGCCCATTTCATGCCGGCGGGACTGGCCAGGAACTGACGGCCGCTCGGCCCATCGGGACCCAGAGAATTGCCGGGGGGGCCGCTGCCAATGGCCCCCGACCCGTAAAACCAACGGCGGAGAATACGGTAGCCGGCGATGGAGTGGCAGGGCAGGATTCGCACCGCCTCCCCGGGGATTCTCCGACCCGGCGGGGGGTCGGAGTATTCCGCCCCAGTTGTAACTAACTAGATTTTTCAAATTATAAATGCACTTTCTGAAGCATTCAGAATTATCTTTTAAAATCTGCAATGTGGCATATTTTGCTTTGGTGCATCACATTCATTTTAGTTTTCATCATTTCCAATAATAGTCCGCCATATTTAAAAAGTACCCACAGGGTAAAGCAGCCGCGATGATCTATTCTTGAAAGACCAGGGATTTGGCACTCGTGACTTAAACTAGTCTTCGACATAGATCTGCAGGTAGTTATGACTCACAACCATATCATTTAGTCTTACTAACCCCACTGTTCCCTGATTATAGATTTAGGTGTAACAAAAACTGTGCTGTGTGGGAGTGCACAGTTGCTTTTATTTCACATGTGACAATGATGCACTGATACAATTTCTGGGTCAGATGTAAATACTCCAATTGCATCCTGAAGCACTCACACTCCAGCAGATCTGACTACCGTGTGCCAAAAACAGCTCATTTCCAATGATAGATGCACGGCAGTGATAACTGTCAGCATTACATCAATGATGGTACTTTTTATATCAAGTAACCACAGACAAATAACTATGAAGTATGAGACTGAATGTACATAAGCCTTCCTTCGATGGAAAAACGTTAACTGTAACGCAATAAGCTTTGAGTTATAAATGTGTTGCAACATATTTATTTTCCATTGTGACTGACTAAGATGTCTTTTGTTCAGGGCTTTTTGTTTCATTTGTTGCTGTTTGGCAGATGAATTGAAATAAATACAGTAAATATAAAGCAGAAATTCAAGCCATTCCTCCCAGATAAACATGACTGCTATCAAAAATAACATGAAGGGTGCTGCCGTCTATGTGTTCCAATGTGATGTAAGTATTTTTAATCCTTTCAACCACCAATAAAATTTTCAAGTCTCATTGCTGAATCTCAAGTAAGTTTTTCTAGTTAACAAAAACTGGCCCCTGCAACAATATCGTCTGCTCCTCTTCTGGAGGTGCGGACTCACAGTGGAGTATAGTGGTTTTGCAGATAGCAGTGCAAGCCGCTCAGAGCTTGGGAATTTCTTTGATGATATAAATATGTATAAGTAGATTGAGGGAGCCCTGGCACATCCCAGAAAGAAGGAAGTCGTCCAGGTTGTTCCTACAACCATGTAAAGGACCGTGGGTAGTAGCAGTTTACCCGGCTGGCCTTTTAGTTCATGAATAATCTCAGTGAGATAGCCGCAACAATTTGGCTTCACTGCTGTTCCTAAAAATCTAGTTTAAACTGCAAAAGGGAGTCTTGGAAGGAAAGAGCATTGAAAGGTTTGTAACATTCTGTCAGAAGAAGTTGACCTATTTGTTCATTCTGCTTCAGTAAGTAGTCATACCACCTAGAGCGATAATGAGCAAAGCAGCACAGTTCCTCCAGCATCAAGCCCATTTCATACATGCGAGCTGTGATAGTGAATGTTAGCATGTTTATGTTACCACCCAGGGCTGATCTTTAGTATACTCGCCTGACATCCATGCACTTTCTAGCAGAGGTGACATTTAGTGCTCTGATTTATCCTGGCTGAGATCAGAGGCGCAATGTACGGCCTTGGTGCGCCCGACTTGGGATACGACGAAGCTGTCAAATCTTGCGCAAGGCCTCTCATGCGATTTGGGATGCACAGGACAGCTCTCAAGATCGAACAAGACCTTGCGAGATGTCGCGCTTTGGACCTCGCGCTCACAGGAGTGGGATCCAGATTTGCATATTTAAGTGAGCAGTTAGGCTCACTTAAATTTGCATGCGCCGGAGTCTCTTGAAGCCAGTGGTTGAATGCCTGTGCCTTGGAAACTTTGCCGTGGTGCCGTTTAACACAAACATGGACCAGGCGTAATGGCACCTGGTGGGGGGGCAAGGCCATCAGATGCCTCTGGGTAGTTGGGCTCTGGGCAGCATGGTACCCTGGCACTCCCACTGCCACCCAGGCACCTTGGCAGGGGGGCTGGCAGTGCCACGGTACCTGGGTGACAGGTTGCCCATACCAGGAATCGGGCCTGGGGGTGCCCTGCCCTCATGAGGTCGAGTGAGGGGGGGGCTCGAGGACCACCTAACAAGTAAATTGGTGTGATGGGGTGTCCGGAGGCCATGACAGGCAGTTGAGAGATCGGGACGGCATTTAAAAATTGCGCCCGATCTCTTCCCGTACTGACAATGCAGGAAATTTAGTGAAGTGCGGCCTTCCTCATCAAGGCCAAAAAAAAAGAGTCTCGTTTGATAGCGGATTCTTGGCATTGTAGGCACCAAACAACACCCTTCAAACACAACTAAAACAGGGCAGCACGGTGGCGCAGTGGTTAGCACTGCTGCCTCATGGCGCCGAGGTCCCAAATTCGATCCCAGCCCTGGGTCACTGTCCGTGTGGAGTTTTCACATTCTCCCCATGTTTGCGTGAGTTTCGCCAACACAACCCAAAGATGTTCAGGCTAGGTGGATTGGCCACGTTAAATTGCCCCTGAATTGGAAAAAATGAATTGAATATTCTAAATTTATTTTAAAAAACACACCCAAAAGGGAACTTTTTTCCCCCATTAAATCACACCAGGTAACTTAACACAAAACAGGGGTGGAATCTAAGAGTTCTGTTCACATTATCATGCTGGATGGTCTATTTATTTATCAAAGCAGTAGAATGGAATAAACATTTTTGTGCCCCTTCCACTAATCCTATGCCCCCTCTCCCATATATAGTTTTCCTAAATATTTGTAGCATTAGATTTAACAAGCTGCAGATGAGTAAATAACTACTTTTTAATCGCCCCTACATCTACCATTTGCTCCTTTTTAAAGAATTGTTCCTGCATCATGCCACATTCTGTAATTAAAAGGGCCAGGAGGTGATCTTCGACTATCCTTCTTTCCAATCATTACAAAGATGTGTTTTCCTCAGATCATTTGATAATTTAAAAGGACGTTGTCATTCTAAAAGTGGTCAGACGATTTATTTTGCATTGATTATGCGTAAGCAACAATATCAGTCCAGTTGGGCCAAGTGAAAATCTTGTTGATTTAATTCCACATTGTATCACTAACCACCATTAGCTGCTGTTGTGGTGCAAGACCTCTGTTAGTTGGCTTTGTGCAACAAACTGAAAATACCCCAGTTGAGATTTGCTGAGATCAGTAGCTGACAAGGCCAGTATGGGAAATATAAATTGCAAAACAGCTTTTGTTGATATACGAGAGTTATCAGTTTAGAAGGGGAGAACTGATCTGGTAACTGTGCAGCAACATAATGTGCACAAATTGGATTTCCTGATCTCCACATAGTGACCAGAACAATTTTAACCAATTGATTAAAAGGCTATGTCGCTCGGTGAGAGGCCTCACTCAAGCAAACATTTACTAGGAAACTGGAGACATTGAAAAAGGGTGGAATCTTCTACCTTCCCCACGGCCAGTTTGGTGATGAGGGGTACGGAATCGGGCAGGAGGGTGGCTCATGGGCACCACTCCACTTTCCATCTCCACCTGATTAAGTCTGTTGTAGAAAGCTCACGGATGGCCACCCATTGAGGCCCTTAAGTGGGCAAATGATGACTACTTCAGGCACTCATCTTACCGCTGCTGATATTAACCCAAAGTGGCAGGCAGGACAATTGGCATGCAGGTAACACCGTGGGAGGGAAACCTCATTTAAAGGCACTCAGTGCCTGTTGGAGGAACTGGAAAGGAGGGAGGAAGCAGTGAGAACACCCTGCTCTTGCTGCTCACTTCCCTACCCCTCTCCTGCCATCACTAACCTGTGCCTGGGTCCCTCCTAGATCACAGTGGGTGGATGTACTACAGGCAGCAGCCACTGCCTTCACAGTGACACTGCTAAGTACAGAAGAGCTGCCTGCCTCTTGGTGGGCGAGCCTTTGCCCCCTTGAACCACCATGCCTAATTGGTGCAGTGGGCCTTTCTAAAAAGAGGCGATGCAGAGGTGACAAAATTGCACAGCCACTTGGCAGATAAAATTACTAAATTTAATTTGCTGTCACCACTTACTGAAATGGTGATTTTGTGAGAGCCACGAAGAATCCAGCACGAGTTTCAAGGATACAAATAAATAACATTTATTTACAATAACATATATACACAGCAGCAGCAACTTCGCTTGCTGCTTACTCCTTCCTGCTGGTTCCAAACTGGCCAGCTTTATTTATACAGGGAGTCTGCTAATGATTTCTCTGCCCCCCTCATTGGGGAAGCTCATACTCCCACAGGATTGTGGGATTGTCATTAGTCCCCAGCCAATGGTAAGCAGGCAGGTTATAACATCCCTCCCCCCCAAAATCCAAGGAATCCACCGAAGACCCTGGCGAAGGAGGGCGTCGGACTCGTTTTGCCGCAGGCCGGACACCATTTGCACGAGGCGCTGGATCGGGCGGCATGTAACAAGACGGACACCGGCGCTTCCGTGATGAACGGCGTAACGGTTGTACATCCACGGCCCGTGGGCCCGAGGATTCCCCCTCTGATGCATCCTGTGTCTCCATCTCGGAGTCAGAGTCTGCTGCCTCTGTCATCTCGGCGTCTCAATCTCCGTGCGGTTCTGTAACGAACTGCGCAGACTTTGAGTGAGGCACCAGAGGAAGTTTGTGAGGACTACTTTCCATTGTCTCTGGTCTCTGCGGTTGTAGAAATTAGCTCCGGGGACGGGGAATCTTAGGAAGGGATAGTCTTCTGGACCGAACGTGGTCTACATGTTTGCGCTGGAGACGTCCCTGGGCTTGCACCTGGTAAGATATAGGGCCCGTTTGGTGAAAGATTACGCCAGGGACCCACTGGGCACCACCAGCAAAATTGCCAACGAACACTGGGTCACCGGGCGCAAACTGCCGAATCGGCCGATGCCGAGAAAAACCCTGTCCCTGCCGTTCTTGTGTGCGGCGTACTTTTGCGCCAATGTCCGGGAAAACCATACTAAGGCGGGTGCGAAGTCTCCGGCCCATTAGGAGTTCTGCGGGAGCTACCCCTTTCACCGCATGGGGGGTGGTCCTATACGAAAACAAAAAGTGAGACAGTCTCGTGTCCATTGACCCAGAAGACTGCTTCTTTAGGCCTCGTTTGAATGTCTGCACTGTGCGCTCCGCCAACCCATTTGAAGCTGGGTGGTAAGGGGCAGTGCGGATATGGTGTATGCCGTTCATCTTCATGAACCTCGCAAACTCCTCACTGGTCAATGGAGTGCCGTTATCCGTGACCAGCACCTCTGGGAGGCCATGTGTACTAAAAGACAAACGCATCTTCTCAATTGTTGCGCAGGACGTTGTCCCCTGCATCTTATGCACCTCTAGCCATTTAGACTTGGCGTCGATTAATAAAAGGAACATGGATCCTTGAAAAGGGCCGGCGAAATCCGCATGCAAGCGCGCCCAAGGCTGCCCTGGCCATTCCCAGTGATGTAGGGGCGCGGCCGGCGGAAGCTTCTGATGCTCCTGACAAATGGAGCAGTTTTGGGCCACCTTCTCAATGTCGGTGTCGAGGCCTGGCCATCAAACATAACTCCGGGCCAACATTTTCATCTTGGTCACACCTGGATGCCCATTGTGCAAGTCTCTTAGGATCAGCGCCTGGCCTTTTTCCGGGACAATCACACGCGTCCCCCACAAGAGGATGCCGTCTTCCACGCTGAATTCTGACAGCTTGGAGGAAAATGCCCGCAACTCGCCTGGGTGCTGGCTATGCTGCCCACCATACAGGACTATGTGTCGAACCTTTGACAGGACTGGCTCCGTCTGGGTCCACTCACGGATCTGTGATGCCGTGACAGGCAAGGTGTCCATAAAATTTAGGGTTGCAACCACCTCACTGGTCGTGGGGGTCGACATGGGGCCGGTCGATAAAGGCAATCGGCTCAGTGCGTCGGCATTCGCTATCTGTGTTCCTGGTTTGTGCTCCAGAGAATACTCGTATGCAGCGAGCAACAAAGCCCAGCGCTGGATCCGTGCGGAAGCGATGGGCAGTATTGGCTTATCCTCTCTGAAAAGTCCCAGCAGAGGCTTATGATCAGTCACGATAGTGAAGTGGCGGCCATACACGTACTGGTGGAAACGTTTCACCGCAAAGACCACCGCCAGGCCCTCCTTCTCGATCTGCGCGTACTTTTTTTCCGCTGCGGTCAATGTGCGGGAGGCGAAAGCTATCGGCCGCTCGGCCCCGTTCTCCATCTTGTGGGACAGGACGGCCCCAATACCATACGGGAATGCATCACATGTGACGAGCAAAGGCTTTCCAGGATCATAGTGGGTTAGTAACCCAGACAACGACAATTGTTGTTTTACCCGCTGGAAAGCGGTTTCTTGCGGCTGACCCCAAACCCAGGTGTGATTTTTCTTTAGCAGAAGATGCAACGGGGCCAGTGTAGTTGCCAGATTGGGGAGGAACTTCCCATAATAGTTTACGAGGCTGACAAAAGAACGAAGATGCAAAGTGTCAGTCGGGGCGGGGGCCTGTTGAATCGCGCGCACCTTCTCTGCGACGGGGTGCAAACCTTCGCGGCCCACCCGATAACCCAGGTAGACTACTTCCTTCGCCTGAAAGACGCACTCTGTGCGACGTAAACGGACTCCAGCCTCCGGAAAGCGTCTAAGGACAGCCTCCAGATTTTCCATATGTTCCTGCTCCAACGTCCCTGTGATCAAAACATCATCTAAGTAAACAGTGACACACGGTAAACCTCTCAAATGCCCTCCATAACGCGTTGAAAAATAGCACAGGCAGAGGATACTCCAAAGGGCAAATGTGTATATTCATACAGGCCCCGGTGTGTATTTTTTTTAAAAAAAAAATATTTATTAATGTTTTTTAACACAATTTTTCTCCCTTACAAACAATAACCCCCCCCCCCCTCGTAACAAAAAAAAACGATAAATCGCGCAGAGCAAGATATATACATGGCAAAATGATATATTTACACAGCTTTGTACACTGGCCCTCACCCGTACGTGCCAGTTTCCCCAACCCTTCATCTTATCTCTTGCTCATCCACCCTCCCAGGCAGTCCCCCCTTCACCCCCCCCCCCCCCCCCCTCCCAGGACGTCCCCCCCTCCCACCCCAAGGTTGCTGCTGCTGCTGACCGATCTTCCTCTAATGCTCCGCGAGATAGTCTAGGAACGGTTGCCACCGCCTGTAGAACCCCTGCGCAGACACTCTCAAGGCGAACTTAATCCTCTCCAACTTTATGAACCCAGCCATATCATTTATCCAGGCCTCCAGGCTGGGGGGCTTCGCCTCCTTCCACATTAGCAAGATCCTTCGCCGGGCTACTAGGGACGCAAAGGCCAGAATTCCGGCCTCTTTCGCCTCCTGTACTCCCGGTTCGTCCACTACTCCAAATATTGCTAGTCCCCAGCTTGGCTTAACCCGGACTTTCACCACCTGGGATATTGCTCCCACCACTCCTCTCCAGAACCCCTCCAGTGCCGGGCATGACCAAAACATATGGACATGGTTCGCTGGGCTCCCTGAGCACCTTCCACATCTGTCCTCTACCCCAAAGAACCTACTCAACCTCGCCCCCGTCAAGTGCACTCTGTGGACCACCTTAAATTGTATCAGGCTGAGCCTGGCACACGAGGAGGAGGAATTAACCCTACCTAGGGCATCAGCCCACAGACCTTCCTCGATCTCCTCCCCCAGCTCCTCCTCCCATTTACCCTTCAACTCTTCTACCAGCGCTTCCCCCTCTTCTTTCAACTCCTGGTGTATTTCCGACACCTTGCCCTCCCCGACCCATACACCCGAGATCACCCTATCTTGAACTTCTTGTGCCGGGAGCAACGGGAATTCCCTCACCTGTCGCCTCACAAAAGCCCTCACCTGCATATATCTGAAGGCATTTCCCGGGGGTAATTCGAACTTCTCCTCCAGTGCCCCTAGACTCGCAAACGTCCCGTCGATGAACAGGTCCCCCATTCTTCCAATCCCCGCCCGATGCCAGCTCTGGAACCCCCTGTCCATCTTCCTCGGGACAAACCGGTGGTTATCCCTGATCGGGGACCACACCGATGCTCCCATTGCACCCCGGTGCCGTCTCCACTGGCCCCAGATCCTTAGCGTTGCCGCAACCACCGGGCTCGTGGTATACTTTGTCGGCGAGAGCGGCAGCGGTGCCATCACCAACGCCCCCAGGCTCGTTCCTTTACAGGACGCCATCTCCATCCTCTTCCATGCAACCCCCTCTCCCTCCATAACCCACTTGCGGATCATCGCCACATTTGCTGCCCAGTAGTAGCTCCCCAGGTTTGGCAGCACCAACCCTCCTCGGTCCCTACTGCGTTCCAGAAACCCTCTCCTTACTCTCGGGGTCTTATTCGCCCACACAAACCCCATAATACTCCTGCCTACTCTCTTAAAAAAGGCCTTAGTGATCACGATGGGAAGGCACTGAAACACAAACAGAAACCTCGGAAGGACCACCATTTTGACCGATTGCACTCTACCCGCCAGCGAGAGCGGTAACATGTCCCATCTTTTGAAATCCTCCTCCGTTTGCTCCACCAACCTCGTCAGATTCAGTTTATGTAGGGTCCCCCAACTCCTGGCTGGCCCCGGTGTGTATTAATCGTTACATATGGTCGGGAGGCAGGGTCCAGCTCCAACTGTAGGTAGGCGTGACTCATATCTAATTTTATGAACGAGAGTCCACCTGCAAGCTTTGCGTGGAGATCCTCTATGCGAGGCATTGGATATCGGTTGAGTCGGGAAGCCGTATTCACTGTAAGTTTTTTGTCGCCGCACAAGCGAACTGTGGCATCTGGCTTCATTACAGGTACAATTGGTGCTTCCCAGTCAGCGAAACGGACGGGCCTGATAATACCCAATGTGTCCAACTGAGTGAGCTCCCCTTCTACCTTCTCGAGCAAGGCGTAAGGCACCGGGCGCGCCCGGAAATAGCGCGGCGTGGCTCCTGGTTCGACTTGGATACGGGCTATGGCCCCTTTTATTTTCCCCAAACCGGGCTAGAATACATCTGGGTATTGTCCTAGCACCTCAGTCAACCCTCCAGAAACTGTTTGGAGGATGTGTTGCCACTGCAAGCGCAAATGGCGCAACCAGTCCCGACCCAACAGGCTGGGCCCATGACCGTGCACCACGATAAGTGGGAAACGCCCCTCCTGGCGTCCATAAACAACAGGGGTCATCGTAGTTCCTGCAATGTCCAATGGTTCCCCCATGTAGGTGGCCAACCTGGCCCGTGTGTCGGTTAATGTACACCCTGCTTGATGCGACCGAATGTCCTCTGGGTGATCACGGAGACCGCTGCGCCAGTGTCCAACTCCATCTCAAGCGGATGACCATTGACCCGTACTGTCACCTTAATGGGGGCCACACGGGGAGCTGCCACACAATGCAGCTGCAGGCAGTCGTCCTCCGTCTCCACGTCCTCGGACGTAGTCGCCGCAGGTTCATCCACATGGAAGGTACAGCCCCTGGGTTGGTCCCAGTTTCGGTTGGAACGACGGCTCCTCTGGCGCCCCCAAGACTGGCGTCCGCGACGGGGTCGGCGCCTACAAGTCTGACACGGACATGGCTCCTCATCCATTGGTTCTGGAGAAGGCTCCCTTCGGGGAGGAATGTCCGACGGCCACTGGCGTCGATCCGGACGTCGTCTCACCCAAGGTACCGCAGGAGTGCGGGAGGACGTTTTCGGACGGAAGGGGTTGCGCCCCAAGGCATGCACTTGTGGTCATGGGTTTGGAAGGTGCTGTCTAAGGAACCATGGTGAGTTACTGCAGTGCATCCTGTAGATGGTGCACACGGCTGCCACTTTTCGTTGGTTGTGGAGAGTTTGAACGTTTGTGGAAGGGGGAGCAATCAAGTGGGCTGCTTTGTCCTGGATGCTGTTGAGCTTCTTGAGTGTTGTTGGAGCTGCACTCATCCAGGCAAGTGGGGAGTATTCCATTACACTCCTGATTTGTGCCTTGTAGATGATGGACAGGCTTTGGGGGATCAGGAGCTGAGTTACTCACCATAGGACTCCTAGCCCCTGACCTGCTCTGGTAGCCACAGTATTAATATGGTTAGTCCAGTTCAGTTTCTGATTAATGGTAACCCCCAAGGTGTTGATTGTGGGGGATTCAGCAACGGTAATGCCATTGAATGTGACAAGAAATCCTGTGCAGACACGCCTTTCTTTTTATTCACTTACAGGCTGAGCGCATCGCTGTCCTGGCCAAGATTTATTGTTCATCCCTAGTTGCTCTTGAGAAGGTGGTGGTGAGTTGCTTTCTTAAACTGCTACAGTTCCTGAGGTGTAGGTACATCCGCAGTGCTGTTAGGGAGGGAATTCCAGGATTTTGACCCAGTGACAGTGACGGAACGGCGATATATTTTCAAGTCAGGGTGGTGAGTGACGTGGAGGGGAACCTCCTGGTGGTGGGCAATTTTCTACATTGCTGGGTAGATGCCAGTGTTATATCTGTACTGGGACAGCTTGGCTAGAGGTTCGGCAAGTTCTGGAGCACAAATCTTCAGGACTATTGCCAGAATGTTGTCAGGGCCCATAGTTTTTTTTAATAAATGTTTTTTATTGGATTTTTGAACAGAGTATATTTTACCGTTATGTATACAGGGTATGATATATCTATATATAAGTAAGTAGGCATCCATTTGTGCCGGCGAGGCACTTCCGGAGGGCAATCGTCGAGTGGGTCTGGTGCCGGTGTTGCCCCTCGCTTCTTCCGGTCGGATTTTGCCGCCGTTGTCTTCTCGTGCACGCTGCAGCTTCAGCCGGCCCTCCCGTCCCCCGCCTGTATTCTCCTTTTTCCTGTTCCTGTGGATGTCAGGTTGGTTAACGTTTCCCTGCCTCTCCCCCCCCCCCCCCCCCCCCCACCTACCTCCCTGGCTCTCCACTATTGTTCCCTGTCTCTTCCCTCCTCCCCCACCCCACCTGCAGTTCGCCTTTCCTCCTCTACCCCCACCCCCCTCCCCGTGGTTCGCCTTTCCTTCCTCTTAGACTGAGTTGCCCCCCCCCCCCCCTCCCGGTCTGTCTCCCCCTCTCATGCTTTGGTTGCTTTCCCCTGGTTCCTGGCTACCTGGATATTCTTCTGCTTGTCCGTTGGCCACAAACAAGCCCCGGAACAATCAGGTGAATGGCTCCCACGTTCTGTGGAAGCCGTCGTCTGACCCTCGGATGGCAAATTCAATTTTCTCCATTTGGAGGAATTCCGTGTGGTCGGACAGCCAGGCTGCAGCTTTGGGTGGTGCTGCTGACCGCCAGCCGAACAGGATTCTACATCAGACGATCAGGGAGGCAAAGGCAAGGGCGTCCGCCCTCCTCCCCAGGAATAGATCTGGCTGGTCTAAAACCCCGAAGACCGGCACTTTCGGGCATGGCTCCACCCTCACCCCCACCACTTTGGACATTGCCTCGAAGAAGGCAGTCCAGTACCCTGCAAGTCTGGGGCAAGACCAGAACATGTGGGCGTGGTTGGCCGGACCTCCTTGGCACCGTTCACATCTATCCTCCACCTCCGGGAAGAACCTACTCATACGAGTTCTTGTTAAGTGGGCGCTATGTACCACTTTTAGTTGCGTCAGGCTGAGCCTTGCGCAGGTGGAGGTGGAGTTGACCCTATGCAGTGCTTCGCTCCACCGTCCCCACCCTATCTCAATCCCCAGGTCCTCCTCCCATTTCCTTCTTCTTGTTGTGTCCAGTGCGGTTCCGGCCCCTTCTACCAATCGGTCGTACATGTCGCTACAGTTTCCTCTCTCTAATATGCTTGCGTCCAGTAACTCTTCCAGTAATGTCTGTCGTGGCGGTTGTGGGTAAGTCCTTGTCTCCTTTCGTAGGAGGTTTCTGAGCTGCAGGTACCTTAGCTCGTTCCTCCTGGCCAGCTGGAGTTTCTCCGTCAGTTCGTCCAGTGTCGCGACCCTGCTGTCGGTGTATATGTCCCTAACTGTCAGTGTCCCCTCGTCCTGCCTCCACCTTTTGAAGGTGGCGTCAGTCAGTGCTGGTGTGAACCTATGTTTGTTACAGATGGGAGCTTTGTCAGGCCAAATTGCTGCCGTAGCTGTTTCCAGGACTGGAGGGTGGCTATCCCCACCGGGCTGCTGGAGTGTTTTTTGGGTGGGGATGGGAGTGCCGCCGTGGCGAGGGCCCAGAGGGAGGTCCCCTTACAGGAGGCCTCTTCCGCGCGCACCCACTCGGCTTCTGACTCCTTGATCCATCCCCTTATTCGCTCGGCCGTCGCCGCCCAGTGGTAAAGTTGTAGGTTTGGGAGGGCTAGCCCTCCCCTTGATTTTGCTTTTTGCAAGACCTTCTTTGTGATCCTAGCATTCTTCTCCCCCCCCCCATATGAACGCCATGATTAGTTTGTCTAATGCTTTGAAAAAGGCCTTGGGGATGTAGATCGGGTTGGCTCTGAATAGGAAGAGGTACCTGGACAGCACGTTCATTTTGATCGTCTGGACTCTCCCCGCGAGGTAGTGGGAGTGTGCTCCATTTTTGCAGGTCCTTTTTTACTTCCTCCGTCAGACTGGTGAGTTTCCAATTGTGGATCCCTTTCCAGTCTTGGGTTATTTGGATCCCCAGGTAGCGGAATTTAAGTCGGGCTTGTTTTAATGGCAGTCCCGTTAGTGCTGCCCCACCTACTTGTGGGTGTACCGGGAAGATCTCGCTTTTGCTCAGTTGAGTTTGTAGCCCCGAGAAGGCGCCAAACTCTTTCAGGAGCGCGATGATTCCGTCCATGCTGCTTTGTGCGTCCGAGATGTAGAGGAGCAGGTCATCTGCATAGAGTGAGACTCTGTGCTCTCTGCCGCCCCTTCGATCCCCCTCCAGCTTTTTGCCGCTCTGAGCGCAATTGCTAGTGGCTCGATCGCTAGGGCGAACAGCAGCGGGGACAGTGGGCATCCTTGTCTGGTGCCCCTGTGCAGCTGGAAGTATCGGGAGTTGGTGTTGTTGGCCCGTACGCTCGCCATGGGAGCGTTGTATGGGAGTTTTACCCAGGAGGTGAACCCTGTTCCAAGCCTGAACAGCTCCAGTACCTCTATGAGGTATTTCCATTCGACTCTGTCGAATGCCTTTTCTGCATCTAGGGAGGCGATCACCTCTGGTGTTCTCTCCCCGGAGGGGGTCATTATCACGTTCAGCAGGCGCCTGATGTTGGCGGTAAGCTGTCTAGTTTGAGAAAGCCCGTCTGGTCCTCTGCGACCACCTCTGGTACACAGTCTTCCAGCCTTTTGGCTAGAATCTTGGCCAGTATTTTGGCGTCTGCGTTCAGCATTGAGATGGGTCTGTATGACCCACATTCCGTTGGGTCTTTATCTTTCTTAAGTATCAGCGAGATTGAGGCCTGTGCTAGTGTGGGTGGCAGTGTGCCCTTGGCCAGCGAGTCTGTGAACATCTCCCGCAGGTAGGGGGCCAGTGCTGTCGCAAATGTTTTGTAGATGTCCGCCGGGAATCCGTCTGGTCCCGGTGCCTTCCCCGCCTGCATGGAGCTTATGCTGTCCATGATCTCTCCCAGTGCTAGTGGTGCTTCCAAGCCCCATTTTCTGCCCTCCCCCATGGCTGGTATGTCCAGTCCATCAAGGAATCATTTCATCCCGGACTCCCCCATTGGGGGCTCTGAGGTGTACAGCCCTTGGTAAAAGGCCCTGAATGCCTTGTTGATCTTTTCTGGCACAGTTTGTAGTGTGCCTCTAATATCCCTGATTTGTGCAATTTCTCTGGTTGCTGCCTGCTTTCTCAGCTGGTGTGCCAGCAGGTGGCTGGCTTTGTCTCCGTGTTCGTATAGGGTTCCCCGTTCTTGGCGGAGTTGAAGCACTGCTTTCCTGGTGGAGAGCAGATCAAATTTCCTTTGTAACTCTTTCCTCTCCGCCAGGAGCTCTACGGATGGGGCCTCGGAGTATTTACGGTCTACCTCCAGTATGGAGTCTACCAGCTGCTGCCTAGCCGCCCTTTCCTCACTATCTCTTTGCGCTTTGAAAGCGATGATTTCCCCTCTTAGTATGGCCTTTAGTGCTTCCCAGAACGTGAAGGGTGAGACCTCCCCTTTCTGATTGTTCTTCGTGTATTCTGCTATGGCCCACGATATCTTCTTGTTGAGCGCCTTGTCAGCTAGTAGGGCAACGTCCAACCTCCATATGGGGCGTTGGGCCCTGTCCGTCTCCAGCCTCACGTCCATGTAGTGTGGAGCGTGGTCGGATATCACAATTGTGGAGTATTCCACTTTGTCTAGCCCCGGAAGCACCGATTTCCCCACCACAAAGGAGTCAATTCTGGTGTATACGTTGTGTACTGGGGAGAAGAAGGAAAACTCCTTCTCCCCTGGATGGGTGAACCTCCAGGGGTCCACCGCTCCCATCTGTTCCATAAAGTGACTGAGTTCTCTTGCAATGCATGAGGATTCCCCCTTCTTGGGGTTCGATCTGTCAATCGTTGGGTCCTGTACACAGTTGAAGTCTCCCCCGCCATGATTAGCCGGTGTGTCGCTATGTCAGGGATTTCTGCCATAGTCTTCTTGATGAAGCTCGGGTCGTCCCAGTTGGAGTGTACACGTTAACTAGTACTACCGGTGCCCCATTCAGGGTCCCGCTAACCATGATGTACCGTCCCCCTGGGTCCGTAACCGTCTTTGTCGCCCTAAACATCGTCCATTTGCTGATCAGTATTGCCACCCCCCTGGCCCTCATCCCGTAACAGGAATGGTAGGTCTGACCCACCCAGCCCTTTCTTACTCGCAGTCGGTCCTGCTCTCTCAGGTGTGTCTCTTGAAGGAAGATTATGTCTGACTTCATGTTTCTTAGGTGGTTGAGGACTCTGGATCTTTTCACTGGGCCGTTGAGTCCCCTTACGTTCCAGGTGACTATCCTGGTGGGGGGGCTTCTGTCCCCTCGCTCCTGTGGGATTAACCATTTTCACCTGGTGGACGTGCCCCTGCCCTCCAGGGCTCCCCCTTGTTAGGGGGCCGTCCAGGATGGTCGCTATCACTGCTCTCTCCATGCGGTCGGGCTCCTGTGCTCCGGGGCTTCCCTCCGTCCAGGGGGCCCCCGCCATGGTCGCCCACTGTGCGGCCACCATGCGGGTAGCCCCCTTCACTCTGGGGTTTCCCTTTGCCCAGAGGCCGTACTGGGTGGATGCTTGCAGCGATTCCTTGTTCTGAGTCTTTGGTTGCGGCACTCTGTAGCCCTATTGCTGTGACTTTTCTAGCCTTGTTCTCCCCCCCCCCCGTGTCTCCCGCCCCCCCCCCCCCCGTCCCTCCCTTTCCTCCCCCTTTTGCCCCCTCTCCTGTATATCCCTCCTTTGTCCCTCTTTCCCCTGTTCCTATCCCCATTTGCTCTCCCGCCTCTGTTGAGTGGTCCCACCCGCCCCCTCTGCCTGGCGCCGTCCCCTCAGTTGGGGGCGCACTGCGGCCCTGCTTTTTCGCATGTCCCCAGTGCTAGCTTACTTGCCAGCGTGGCGACCCTCCTCCAGGGAGTTACTATCTCGCTTCTCCCCTGCCCAGCCTCTGTGTTTTTATGCCCACTGTTCCCCCGCCCTACCCTGCACTCCCCCTGTTTGCTCACCCTTCTCCGCTACTCTCATACCCTTGTGCTGGGACCTGGTTTCCCACCTATGTCGGTTCGTTGGGTAGCGGTTGATGCGCGATCAATTACACTCAAGGTGAAGTGATTTCATAACTGAAGGCTTTAATCTACTAGAACTTGTCCCCCAGCAGCTTCGGTACAGAAAATGAAGGCTGCTGGGACGGCACCGTTTCTTATACTCCGCCTGTCAGGGCGGAGCTACGTAACAACAGCCAATGGTAAACTCCTGGGTCTAACCAATGGTCATCAGCCTCTTAGGTACCGCAAGACCTGGTACTACCACATTCACCCCCTGTTAAAAAAGAGTCCGGCGGGGGTGGTGACCAGTGGTAACAGTCGCTTTTAACATGGTATGGTCAGGTATGGAGGTACCGTGCTGTCGAGGATATTTGCAAAGTGTTCGTTCACAGTTAAAGTCACAGCGAAGCAATCAGTCGATTGGGTGGCCTGGTCGTCCTTCTGGAGCGTCTGGGCTTCGGTGGTGATTCTGGTGGGGGTCCGGGTGGTTGCGACTCCGGGAGCGTGGTTTCGGCCTCCCTGGCAGCTTCGTCACCCCTAGGCGGCGCTGTTGGGGCAAGCGGTTGACACGGGGGGGGGGCACCTGTAGAGGGCGTCGGTGGGTGGGCGGGCCTAGGCAGGAGCGGCGGGAGTACTGACCCCTCCCACTGCTGTGGGGGGGTGGGGGTGGGGGTAATGATTCGGGTGCACGTGGGGTTCCAGCGGGCGCCAGGTCCCGAAGGGAGACTGTATCTTGCCGGCCGTCATGGAATGCCACGTAGACATACTGGGGGTTAGCGTTCAGTAGGAGGACCCTCTCGACCAGCGGGTCCGACTTGTTCGCCCGCACGTGCTTCCGAAGCAGGATGGGTCCGGGTGTCGCTAGCCAGGTTGGGAGCGAGGTCCCGGAGGAAGACTTCCTGGGGAAAACAAGGAGACGTTCATGAGGTGTCTGATTGGTAGTTGTACAGAGCAGCGACCGGATGGCGTGGAGGGCCATCGGGAGGACTTCTTGCCAGCGGAAGACTGGGAGATTCCTGGACCGTAGGGCCAGTAGAACAGTCTTCCAGACCGTTCCGTTCTCCCTCTCCACATGTCCGTTTCCCCAGGGTTTGTAACTGGTCGTCCTGCTCGAGGCGATGCCCTTGCTGAGCAGGAATTGATGCAGTTCGTCGCTCATAAAGGAGGATCCCCTATCACTGTGTATGTACGCGGGGAAACCGAACAGTGTAAAGATACCCTGGAGGGCCTTGATGACGGTGGTTGTGGTCATGTCTGGGCAGGCGATGGCGAATGGGAACCGGGAGTACTCGTCAGTCACGTTCAGGAAATACGTGTTGCTGTCGGTGGAGGGGAGGGGGCCTTTGAAATCCATGCTGAGGCGTTCAAAGGGACGGGAAGCCTTTATCAGGTGCGCCCTCTCTGGCCGGTAGAAATGCGGTTTGAACTCTGCGCAGATTTGGCAGTCCCTGGTGACTGTCCTGACCTCCTCGATGGAGTAGGGCAGGTTGCGGGTCTTGATGAAGTGGAAGAAACGAGTGACCCCCGGGTGGCAGAAGTCCTCGTGGAGGGCTCGGAGGCGGTCCACTTGTGCAGTGGCACAAATGCCGCGGGATAGGGCATCAGGAGGCTCATTTAGCTTCCCCGGACGGAACAAGATCTCGTAGTTGAAGGTGGAGAGTTCTATCCTCCACCACAAGATCTTGTCGTTTTTAATCTTGCCCCGCTGTGCATTATCGAACATGAAGGCAACCGACCATTGGTCCGTGAGGAGAGTGAATCTCCTGCCGGCCAGGTATTGCCTCCAATGTCTCACAGCTTCTACTATGGCTTGTGTCTCTTTTTCGACCGAGGAGTGGCGAATTTCGGAAGCATGGAGAGTACGGGAGAAGAAAGCCACCGGCCTGCCCGCTTTGTTGAGGGTGGCCGCCAGAGCTACGTCGGACGCATCGCTCTCGACCTGGAAGGGGAGGGACTCGTCGAAGGCGCGCATCGTGGCCTTTGCAATGTCTGCTTTGATGCGGCTGAAGGCCTGGCGGGCCTCTGCCAACAGGAGGAAGGTTGTGGACTGGATTAGGGGTCGGGCTTTGTCTGCGTAGTTGGGGACCCACTGTGCGTAATAGCTGAAAAACCCGAGGCAGCGCTTCAGGGCCTTGGAGCAGTGAGGGAGGGGGAACTCCATAAGGGGGTGCATGTGCTCAGGGTCGGGGCCTATAACTCCATTTCACACTACGTAGCCTAGAATGGCTAGACGGTCGGTGCTAAACACACATTTATCCATATTGTATGTCAGGTTAAGGATTTTCGCGGTTTGGAGAAATTTGCGGAGGTTGGTGTCATGGTCCTGCTGGTCATGGCTGCAGATGGTGACGTTATCCAGATACGGGAACGTTGCACGTAAGCCGTACCGGTGTCAACCATTCGGTCCATCTCTCGCTGGAAGACCGAGACCCCATTAGTGACACCAAAGGGGACTCTTAAAAATTGATAGAGCCGCCCATCTGCTTTGAAGGCAGTGTACTTGCGGTCACTATTACGGAGGGTAGCTGGTGGTAGGCGGACTTCAGATCCACCGTTGAGAAAACCTTGTATTGTGCGATCCTTCTTAACCAGGTCGGCTATACGGGGGGAGAGAGTACGCATCCAGCTGCGTAAACCTGTTGATAGTCTGGCTGTAGTCAATGACCATCCTATGCTTCTCCCCTGTCTTTACCACCACTACTTGAGCTCTCCAGGGACTGTTGCTCGCTTCGATGACCCTTTCCCCCAGCAGCCTTTGGACCTCTGACTTGATGAAGGTCCGGTCCTGGGCACTGTACCGTCTGCTCCTGGTGGCGACAGGTTTGCAATCCGGGGTGAGGTTCTCAAACAGGGAAGGCGGATCGATCTTAAGGGTCGCGAGGCCGCAGACAGTAAGGGGAGGAATAGGGCCGCCGAATTTAAAGATCAGGCTTTGCAAATGGCATTGGAAGTCCAGCCCCAGGAGGGTAGCCGCGCAGAGGTGCGGCAGGACATACAGGCGGAAATTGTCGAATTTCCTGCCTTGGACAGTGAGGTTCGCTAGGCAGAACCCCTTTATCTCCACCGAATGTGACCCGGAGGCCAGGGAGATCCTTTGGTTTACAGGGTGGGTTACAAGTGAACAGCGCCTTACCGTGTTGGGGTGAACAAAGCTTTCCGTGTTCCCAGAGTCAATCAGGCAAGACGTCTCGTGGCCGTTGATGAAGACTGTCATTGTAGCTGTTGCGAGTGTCCGGGGTCGACTTTGGTCCAGTGTCACCGAGGCCAGATGAAGCAGTTGCGAGTTCTAATCAGGCAGCGTGTAGTCGGCTGTGCTGGGGGCCTGGGGCCCCATCCAAGATGGCGTCACTCATGGGCCGCACATGGTGTCCGGGGATGAACAAGATGGCGGCGGCGATGGACAAAATGACGGCACCCACCCGTCCAGCGTGGTGTCCGGGGGGCAAGATGGCCACACCTGTGGGTAGCACGTGGCCCTAGGATAGGGGGGTGGCAGTGAGCGCTGCCGGTCGGGGCCTGAAGGGGGGGTTGCCGCGGTGGTCCAGAGTAGCTGGAGACCGCGGCCACGGCGCGGGCCTGGCAGGCCCCCACAAAGTGGCCCTTCTTGCCGCACCCTTTATAGGCGGCAGTGCGGGCCGGGCAGCGCGGGCGGGGATGATTCGCCTGCCCGCAGAAGAAACAGTGGGGCCCGGCGGCAATAGCGGGCCGTCTCGTAGCGCAGGCCTGCGGGGTCAGGGGGAAGATCAGTGGGGCTGCCGCTGTGGGGTGCCACGCAGCCCAGGGGGCCGCCGCGCGGTCGGGTGCATAGGACAGCGCGTTCTTGTAGGCAACGTCCATGGACCCTGCCAGGGCCCATGCCTCTCTAAGTCCCAGGGTGTCCTTTTCTAGGAGTCTTCGGCGGATATCTGAGGAGCTCATACCTACTACAAAACCATCCCTGATTAAAAGTTCCGTGTGCTCGCTCCCCGAAACTTGCGGGCAGCCACAGATTCGGCCCAGCTCCAGTAGCGCCCGGTAGAAATCTTCCACCGATTCCCCGGGGCTTTGCCGTCTAGTTGCAAGCAGGTGACGTGCGTAGACCCGATTTACAGGGCGGATATAATGTCCTTCTAGTAGTTCGATCGCGGCATCATAGTTCTCCGCCTCCTCGATAAGGGTGTAGATCTCAGGGCTGACCCTTGAGCACAGGAGATGCATTTTCTGTCCTTCTGTGGGGGTGCCTCCGGCCATTCGAGGTAGCCTTTAAAGCACGCCAGCCAGTGTTTAAATATTGCAGCCGAGTTCTCCACGTGGGGGCTGAGTTGAAGGCACTCCGGTTTGATTCGGAGATCCATCCTTCCAGCTTAAGTCTAGTAGATTAAATTGATGCGTGATCAATTACACTCAAGACAAAGTGATTTCATAACTGAAGGCTTTAATCGACTAGAACTTGTTCCCCAGCAGCTTCGGTACAGAAAGTGAAGGCTGCTGGGACGGCACTGTTTCTTATACTCCGCCTGTCAGGGCGGAGCTGTGTAACAACAGCCAATGGTAAACTCCTGGATCTAACCAATGGTCATCAGCCTCTTAGGTACCGCAATACCTGGTACTACCACAGCGGTTTGCTTTTTGTTCAGGGTGCACTTGCCATGTTGGGGGTGGGGGCGGGGAGGCCTGGCATTGCCTCACCACCCACTCCCCGTCGGCGTGTTGTTGCCCCTTACCAGGGGCCCCGTGTTTCTATCCTCCCTGTTGGTTTTCCAGCCCGTGTTCTTCGATAAATTTGTTTGCGGGCAGGGGCTGTAAAGAAATACTCTCTTCCTTGGTATGTGACCCAGAGTTTCGCTGGGTACAGAATACCAAAGCGCACATTGTTCCTGTGAAGGGCTGCTTTCACTCTGTTGAATTCGGCCCGTCTCCTGGCGAGGTCTGCCCCAATGTCCTCGTACACTCTAATGAGGTGTCCTTCCCATCTGCAGGTTCTGTTTTGCCTGGCCCAGCGCAGGATTGTTTCCCTGTCTTTGTACCGGTGCAGTTTGGCTATAACTGCCCTCGGGTGCTCCCCCGCCCTGAGTTTCGGGCGCAGCGACCGGTGCACTCTGTCCATTTAGGGTTGGGGAAAGTTTCCCTCCTCACTAAGTTGCCCGGTCACGTAGGCCTTGGGGTTTCTACCCTCGATCCTCTCTGGTAGGCCCACTGTCCTGACATTTTGTCTTCTTAAGCGGTTTTCCTGGTCATCCACCCTGCCCTTCAGGCTCCCCTGCGTTGTGCCCAGTCTCGCCACCTCTTTCTCCAGGGCCGTGATCCGGTCGCTTATGTCAGTCGCAGCCCTCTCCAGCTCATTAATGGTCGTCTTTTGGGTTTCCAGTTTCTCCTCCTGGGCTTCCAGTTTCTTCTCTGCTCTGCCCAGGGCAAGCTGCACCTCCGCCAGGGCCTTGGCCATTGCTGTCTGTACTGTGGCCTCTCTGTCTGCTTTGGTCCCTGCCTTGCTTTCTTGCTGGTGTTCCCTCAGCGCCTCGGCAAAGGCTGCCCTCTGGCCCAGGGGGAGAAAGCTCCTGTCTGCCCAGTTTTTTTTGTTGCGGCGAGGCTTCCATTCCACCGCTTTGTGCGCCGATTAGCTCGTCTGAGCTGGCTCGTGTGTTGTCCTGTTTGCTTTTGGTGCCCTTTCTCCCTCTGCTTTGGCTCCCTTCTGGCATTTTTCCCCCCCCCCCTTTTTCCCCCTCCTTTTTTTTCCCCCTTCCTCTCTTTTTCTCTCCCCCCTCCCTTCTGAAGAGACTCTTTTCAGGTAAGTTTGGGTTTTCTTTTTTGAGAAGCGTGGAAGGAGAGAGGGAGTGTTCTGTCCCTTTAACAGTTTTCTTTTTCTAAGTCTTTCTTTTCTTTTTTCTTTTTTCTCTCCCCCCCCCCCCCCCCCCCCCCCCCCCCCCCCCCAGAAGAGGGAGTTCTCGTTTTCTTTTTTTTCCTCTCCTCCTCACTCACCCTGGCACCAGAGAGAGAGAAAGGCTTCGCGTTGGGCCGGGAGTCCCCCTTTGTTCCGCCGCTGCCTGCCTCGTGGTGGTTGCTGCCGGGAGGGGGGGCCTTGTTGCTGGCTCGGACCCCGCTTTGGCTCAGGCCGCCGCGCCTCCTGCCCCACGTTTCGCTGCCCCGCATTGTTGTCCCGTGCCCCGTTGCCGCCCGCGTTCCGCTGTGCGGGGAGGGGGGGTGGCTCGCACTCCGATGTGCTGTCTCTGTTCGGGGTGGGGGGGGAAGGCACGACTCTCTCCGGTCGCTTCCTGGTCTCCGGCCCCCGACTCCTCCCGCGCACCTTTCCTCCCCCCGGGCCCCCGCACCGGTCCCTTGCGGCCTCCTCTCCTTCTCCCCGGGGGGGCTCTCCCCTCGTGCTTCCGCTGCCGCTCGCTTCGCTCCCGAGCACCCGGGTCTCCGGCCCCGCTCCACCTCGGAGTCCGGGTTGCTCCTCTTCGTTCTTTCCCGCCGTGCGGGGGCCCAGTCGGCCAAGCTCGCGCACCCGGGCGCACGTTCTTCGTGGGGGGAACGGGACGCAACTATTTTCCCCCCGTCCAGAGCTCCTCTACGCGCGACCCCGAAGTCGAGTCCCCGTCAGGGCCCATAGTTTTTGCAATATCCAGCGTCTTCAGCTGTTTCTTAATATCACATGGGGTGAATCGTATTGGCTGAAGACTGACATCTGTGATGCTGGGGACCTCCGGGGGAGACCAAGATGTATAACCCACTCGGCACTTCTGGCTGAAGGGTGTTGCGAATGCTTGAACCTTGTCTTTTGCATAGATGTGCTGGGCCTCTCCATCATTGAGGACGGGGATATTTGTGGAATCTCATCCTCCAGTGAGTTGTTTAATTGTCCACCACCATTCACAGCTGGATGTGGCAGGACTGCAGAGCTTAGATCTGATCCGTTGGTTATGGGATTGCTGAGCTCTGTCTACCACTTGCTGCTTATACTATTTTGCATGCAAGTAGTCCTGTGTTGTAGCTTCACCAGGTTGACACCTCACTTTAGGTATGCCTGCCATTGCTCCTTGCATGCCCTCCTGTACTCTTCCTTGAACCAGAATTGATTACCTGGCTGGCTGGTAATGGTGGAGTGTGGGAAATGCTGGATCATGAGGCGCAAGATTGTGGTTGAGTACAGTTTGCTGCTGCTGGTGACCCACAGCACCTCATGGATGCCCAGCCTTGAGTTGCTAGATCTGTTCGTTACCCATTTAGCACAGTGCTAGTGCCACACAACAAGTTGGAGGGTATCTTCCATGTGAAGACAGGACTTTGTCTCCACACGACTGTGCAGTGGGTGCTCCTATCGATACTGTCATGGACTGATGCATCTGAGGCAGGCAGGTTAATGAAAGTGAGATCAAGCATGTTTTCCTCTTGTTGACTCCCTCACCATCTTTAACAGTGCCAGTCTGGAACCTATGTCCTTTAGGACCCTGCCAGCTTGGTCTGTGGCGGTACTACCGAGCCACTCTTTGTGATGGACATTTAAGTCCCCCACCCAGAGTACATTCTGTGCCCTGTACCTTCTCTGCTGACCACCTCTTTGCTGGTCACCTTTCTGCTGGATACCTCTCTACTCTGCTGCAGCTTTCTCGGTTGCACCTCTCTCAGTTGCTGGCCTCTCTCCTGTGCAGTTACAGCGCAGTGACCAGCAGGCAGCAGATACATTGCTGGTGCTACTGCCTGGTCATCTTGGCCCTCATTTGCGGTCCAATTTAAGGCAGCATAAGTGGCACCCATCTTGTTGTGATAGTGCGAAACTCAAAAGTGCAGAAAATAACCTCTTAGCAAAAGTGCTATAAACAAGCCTTCCCCACCAACAGGTAAGAAAGCAGCTGTGAGTACTGACTATTAATTTACATATTTGCTTGAGATTGATTCAACCTCCTCAGTTGCAGCTCCCCGAAGGGTCTCTTTCCCTGACCTGCAGCTAGGCCGGGGAATTTTTTCAGCTGGGGCTCTCCTTGTCAAGGGGAAACCCCGCCAGCTTAAAGGGAAAGCCCTGCCTGCCTTAAAAGGGGAAGTTCATATTCTGGCGAGGTCATGGGAAATCGTATGGTCCAGATCACGGGGTTCCTATTGGGGTTACAACACTCTTCCCCCCCTAATTCCAGAGCAACATCAACATCCATGGGTAAGTGCGTTGGGCCTTTCCACCGTTTCGCTTGTGGACAGCGTTCAGCCGCAGACCTTGCGGCGTCAGGAGCCGTATATCGGACTGGGGAATGGCATTTATATGACAAGCGTCTGGGCTGTGGCGGAAACCCTGGTGAGGCCATGAGAGCCGGCACGGGAACCTCCGACGGTGGCAGAATGTCCGTCTCGGTTTCCGAATCGGAGCTAGACGGCTCGGTGTCCCCCAAAATTACCGCTGAATCGTCGCCAACTGGCAGAGCCAAGGGAGTTGGCGCTAACAGGGGTGGCCAGAGCAGAGGTGAAGTTGGTGGAGCCAGAACATCTGAATCAACAGCCAGTACAGCAGGAGTATCCGGCACGCGTCTTTGGAGATGGTCCATGTGCCGACTAGACCCTGCGTCCGTACTTGGTAAGAAACACGATCTATTTTCGGCAACACAATGCCCGGGATCCGAGTGGCCCCACTGAATTTCTGGACGTGTACCACATCTCCTGATGCGAACTCGCGCAGTGGCCTGCGGCGACTCGAGTCTGTCTCGGTTCGATCCTGAGCGTGGCGGACCTTTCTGCCAATATCCGGAAGGAGGAGACTCAAACAGGTGCAGAGGCGGTGACTCATCAGCATCACAGCGGGCTAGGAGCGGCACGGTGGTGCAGTGGTTAGCACTGTTGCCTCGTGGCGCTGAGGACCCGAGTTCAATCCCGGCCCCAGATTACTGTCAGGTTGGAGTTTGTACATTCTCCCCGTGTCTCACCCCCAGAACCCAAAGATGTGTAGGATAGGTGGATTGGCCATGCCAAATTGGAAAAAAAAAAAATTGGGTACTCTAAATTTATTAAAAAATAACATCTAAGCCGGCGCGATGCCCGTCGTGGCATGTGGGGTTGTCCGGTAACAGAATAAGAATCTTGCTAAGCGGGTTTCCCAGGATTCCGATGTTTGTTTTTTCATGCCAAGCTTTAAAGTTTGTACTGCCGGCTCGGCCAACCCATTCAAAGCTGGGTGGTAGGGGGCGGTCGTCACGTGATGGATCCTGTTGACAGACATGAATGCCGAAATCCCGCACCAATGTCTGATACCAGCACCTCAGGTATGCCGTGTGAGCTGGAAATGTGCGGAGTTTCGCAATGGTGGTCCAGGCTGTCGTCGCCTGTATCCTGAGTACCTCCATCCACTTGGAGTGGGCATCAACAAGGACAAGGAACATCGCCCCTCGAAAGGGGTCCGTAAAGTCTATATGGAGGAGAGACCACGGATGACTTGGCCATTCCCACCGGTGGAGTGGGGCTGCAGGAGGCAATTTCTGGTGCCTGACACTGGATGCAGCGCTGGGCCACCCGCTCGATCTATGTGTCGATGCCAAGTCACAAACTGTAGCTGCGAGCTAACATATTCATTTTGGACACCCAGTGTGTCCATTGTGGAGGTCCATCAGGATCGGGCTGCGTCCACGTTCGGCGACCACCGCACGGGCCTCCAAAGCAGCACGCCGTCCTCTATGCTAAGCTCCTGCATCTCTGTAGCCTAGGCCTTTAGGTTCTGTGGTACAGCCCTGTGCTGTGCCCCACACTGCACCATGTGCTGGACATGGGATACATCAGGGTCAGCCTGGGTTCACCTGCCAGTTGCCATGATCGGTAAAGAGTCCATAAAATGGAGGGCGGCAATGAGCTCGCCGGCCGCTACTGGTGTAGGTGGCCTGGTCGGCAGAGGCAGACGGCTTAACGCGTCGGCGTGGGGAATCTTGGTCCTGGAGCGGAACTCCAACACAGTCACATGCTGCGAGCAGCAATGCCCATCACTGGATGCTGGTGGAAGCAATGGGGGGGGGAGGGAATCACTTGATCTTCCTTGAAAGCCCGAGGAGGTGCTTGTGGTCTTTGAGAACAGTGAAGCGATGCTTTCTTGTCCCAGAACACGACAGCTAAACTCTCTTCTTCATCTGAGTCGCATCTCTGTGACGGCCAAGACTCTTGTGGCAAAGGAACATTCAGATCTATTGTCCATGTTGTTCTCCAGCACAGCCTCAACGCCGTATGAAAAAATGTCGCTGGTCAACAGGATTGGCCGGGATGGGTCGAAGTGGGTTAGCAGCCTTGACGAGGAGAATTGTTGTTTCACCTCAACGAAAGCCGCTTGCTGTCCTCGGCCCCACACCCTGTGTTGACCCTTCTTCGAAAGATAGTGGAGGGGGGCTAAAGTGGTGGCCAGGGAGGGGGGAACGTGCCATAGTAGTTTATTATTCCCAGGAATGAATGGAATTCCGTCGGGCCACTTGGTACAGGAGCCTGCCGCTTCTCTTCCATCGGGTGCAAGCCATGGCGGTCCCCTCGGTAGCCGAGGTACGTTAGTTTGCCGGTGTTGAATATAATTTTCTCCCACCGGAGGCGGAAGCCAGCATCTTCAGAATCTCGGGCAGGTTTCGTAGGTGTTCCTGGTCGGACAAGCCTATGATCAGAACGTCGTCCAGATAGACCGCCACGTGGGGTAGGGTGTTCTCCAGTACTCGCGGGAATGTCGCTCATGCGGAGGAAATCCCAAAGGGCAGTCAGGTGTATTTATATAGCTCCGTGTGTGTGTTCACCGTTACGAAGATTCTGGACTCGGGGGCCGGGACCAGCTGGAGGTAAGCATGACTCATAGAACATAGAACATAGAACAATACAGCGCAGTACAGGCCCTTCGGCCCACGATGTTGCACCGAAACAAAAGCCATCTAACCTACACTATGCCATTATCATCCATATGTTTATCCAATAAACTTTTAAATGCCCTCCATGTTGGCGAGTTCACTACTGTAGCAGGTAGGGCATTCCACGGCCTCACTACTCTTTGTGTAAAGAACCTACCTCTGACCTCTGTCCTATATCTATTACCCCTCAGTTTAAAGCCATGTCCCCTCGTGCCAGCCATTTCCATCCGCGGGAGAAGGCTCTCACTGTCCACCCTATCTAACCCCCTGATCATTTTGTATGCCTCTATTAAGTCTCCTCTTAACCTTCTTCTCTCCAACGAAAACAACCTCAAGTCCATCAGCCTTTCCTCATAAGATTTTCCCTCCATACCAGGCAACATCCAGGTAAATCTCCTCTGCACCCGCTCCAAAGCCTCCACGTCCTTCCTATAATGCGGTGACCAGAACTGTACGCAATACTCCAAATGCGGCCGTACCAGAGTTCTGTACAGCTGCAACATGACCTCCTGACTCCGGAACTCAATCCCTCTACCAATAAAGGCCAACACTCCATAGGCCTTCTTCACAACCCTATCAACCTGGGTGGCAACTTTCAGGGATCTATGTACATGGACACCTAGATCCCTCTGCTCATCCACACTTCCAAGAACTTTACCATTAGCCAAATATTCCGCATTCCTGTTATTCCTTCCAAAGTGAATCACCTCACACTTCTTTACATTAAACTCCATTTGCCACCTCTCAGCCCAGCTCTGCAGCTTATCTATATCCTTCTGTAACCTGCTACATCCTTCCACACTATCGACAACACCACCGACTTTAGTATCGTCTGCAAATCTACTCACCCACCCTTCTGCGCCTTCCTCTAGGTCATTGATCAAAATGACAAACAGCAACGGCCCCAGAACAGATCCTTGTGGTACTCCACTTGTAACTGAACTCCATTCTGAACATTTCCCATCAACCACCACCCTCTGTCTTCTTTCAGCTAGCCAATTTCTGATCCACATCTCTAAATCACCCTCAATCCCCAGCCTCCGTATTTTCTGCAATAGCCTACCGTGGGGAACCTTATCAAACGCTTTGCTGAAATCCATATACACCACATCAACTGCTCTACCCTCGTCTACCTGTTCAGTCACCTTCTCAAAGAACTCAATAAGGTTTGTGAGGCATGACCTACCCTTCACAAAGCCATGTTGACTATCCCTGATCATATTATTCCTATCTAGATGATTATAAATCTTGTCTCTTATAATCCCCTCCAAGACATTACCCACTACAGACGTGAGGCTCACCGGTCTATAGTTGCCGGGGTTGTCTCTGCTCCCCTTTTTGAACAAAGGGACCACATTTGCTGTCCTCCAGTCCTCTGGCACTATTCCTGTAGCCAATGATGACATAAAAATCAAAGCCAAAGGTCCAGCAATCTCTTCCCTGGCCTCCCAGAGAATCCTAGGATAAATCCCATCAGGTCCCGGGGACTTATCTATTTTCAGCCTGACCAGAATTGCCAACACCTCTTCCCTACGTACCTCAATGCATCTATTCTATTAGCCTGGGTCTCAGCATTCTCCTCCACAACATTATCTTTTTCTCGAGTGAATACTGACGAAAAATATTAATTTAGTATCTCGCCTACCTCTTCAGACTCCACACACAACTTCCCATCCCTGTCCTTGACTGGTCCTACTCTTTCTCTAGTCATTCGCTTATTCCTGACATACCTATAGAAAGCTTTTGGGTTTTCCTTGATCCTACCTGCCAAATACTTCTCATGTCCCCTCCTTGCTCGTCTTAGCTCTCTCTTTAGATCCTTCCTCGCTACCTTGTAACTATCCATCGCCCCAACTGAAACTTCACACCTCATCTTCACATAGGCCTCCTTCTTCCTCTTAACAAGAGATTTCACTTCTTTGGTAAACCACGAGTCGAGTTTAGTAACCATGCACCCTCCGCTGAACTTCACGTGAAGATCCTCAATCCTGATAATAATAATCGCTTATTGTCACATGTAGGCTTCAATGAAGTTACTGTGAAAAGCCCCTAGTCGCCACATTCCGGCGCCTGTTCGGGGAGGCCGGTACAGAATTGAACCCACGCTGCTGGCATTGTTCTGCATTACAAGCCATCTGTTTAGCCCATTGTGCTAAACCAGCCCCTGGTTTACCAGCCCCTGAAAATGGTCCGGTTGAGACACACGGTAACCGTCACTTTATAGTCACCACACAAGCATACCATTCCATCTGGTTTCATGTCCGGGATGACCGGCGCCACCCAGTCGGAGAACTGTACCAGGTATAGGATGCCTAAATTCTCCATCCGGTCCAACTCAGTGGCCACTTTGAGTCGTAAGGCGTACAGGACAGGTCGGGTGCGGATGTACCACAGTCGAGACATGGGGTCCACGTGGATTCTGGCCACAGCTCCTTTTATGGTGCGCAAGCCATCCTGGAATACCGATGGAAACCTTTTTTTAAAAATATTTTTATTGAGGTATTTATATATATACATCAAACACAACCATACCAAAAAGAAAGCAAACAGAATTACACATTACAAATACTTAAATATCTAATACTTCACCATTCCTCATCCCTGCCGCTGCCGCCCAATTACCCTACCTCCTTTTTAACCCCCAACACCCCCCTCACTCCCCCACTGCTGACATCTTAACTTTTCTCGTAGTAGTCAATGAACGGCTGCCATCTCAGGGCAAAACCCTCCACAGTACCTCTCAAGGCGAACTTGATCTTTTCCAACCTGAGGAATTGTGGTGAATGTATTATACCAATAATCCACCATTGTATCAGTACCATGCTTTGCCTTTGTATTTGCATCTATGCTATGCTGTTGCCCTTGTGGGGCTCCACCTATGGGCCATTGTATGGCATCATCCATAGGGGAACATGTTGGGACATGTCTGGGCTCTGCCCATGGCTCCTCCCCTTGAGGGGGGTATAAAGAGCAATCGACCAGTATTGTCTCAGTCGCAGGCAGGCACTGTTCTAAGTTGATTAAAGTCACAGTTTACTTTTACTCTTGTCTCGAGTGAATTGATGGTCGCATCAATTTAATCAACTTAAATGCAACTATGGAATCGGCCCTCAAACCTGACCGACTGGAACTCGATCCGCAGGCCGCGGAGGTGAAAGAAATTTTTTTGCACTGGCTTCGATGCTTCAAGGCCTATCTCGCAGCCGCCTCCACGCCTTCCATCACTGACGAACAGAAGCTGAGCCTCCTCCATGCACGGGTGAGCCATCAAATCTCTGTTCAACTCGATGTGGCCTCCTCCTACGCAGATGCCCTCGCGATGCTCGAACGCCTCTATGTACGGCCCGTGTACGAGGTCTACGCGCGACACATCCTCACCACTCACCGCCAGCGTCCCGGGGAGTCGCTAGAGGACTATCTACTCGATCTCAAAGCCCGCGCACGCAACTGCAATTACCAGGCCGTTGCGGCCACTCAGCATATGGAACTCGCCATCCGAGACGTCTACGTGGCGGGAGTCCAGTCTAATTACGTGAGACATCACCTACTCAAAAAGGGGGCCTGGATGAGATGGTAAAGTTAGCCTCCTCTCTGGAAGTAGCAGGGTAGCCTTACGGCGTTCCCAGCTGACCACGCAACCCCCTCGTGGACCCCTAACCACAGACTACCCCAGGCCTGTGCCACGTGGCCGCCCACCCATCATGGAGGGCTACCCTGCTATTTCTGCGGCCAGTCCCAACACCCCCGCAGCACTGCCTGGCCCGTAACGCGAACTGCAGCAGCTGTGGGAGAAACGGCCATTTCGCCAAAGTCTGCCTGGCCAGGTCTAAGAACACTAACTCACAGGCCCGATCCTCAGACTCACAGGCCCGCAGACCCCGCAGCGTGGCAGCGTGTCTGCCGACTCCACCCCCCCATCAGCCTCGTGCTATCTGTGGGAGCAGCCATCTTCCTGTCCTCACAGTACGTGTGACTCACGGGGGCCGCCATCTTGGCCATCCTCCCCCACGCGGCCGGCCACGTGTGATCCATGGAGGCCGCCATCTTGGATGCCATCTCCCTCGCCGCCTGCCACACTCGACCAATGGGGGCCGCCATCTTGGCCGCCATCTGCTACGCCGCTCGACACGTACGATCAACATGGGCAGCCATCGCTACCCGCAACTCAGCGGTCACCCTAGACCAGTCGCGACCCAAGCACCTCCGGAGCTCCATAATGGCCATCCGGGTTAACGGGCACGAGACGCCTTGCCTCTTCGACTCCGGGAGCACAGAGAGCTTCATTCACCCGGACATGGTAAGACACTGATCACTCCCAATTTTCCCGGCGCACCAAACCATCTCCCTCGTCTCTGGGTCGCACTCGGTGCAAATCTGAGGGTGCACTACCGCAACCCTAGCAATACAGGGCGCCGAGTACGCAAACGTTAAATTATATGTGCTCCCAGACCTCTGCGCTCCTCTCCTATTGGGACTGGATTTCCAGTGCAACCTCAGGAGCCTAACCCTGAAGTTCGGGGTGCCCCTGCCCCCGCTCACCATTTGCAGCCTCGCTACCCTAAAAGTTGACCCTCCCTCACTGTTCGCAAACCTCACCGCCGACTGCAAACCAGTCGCCACCAGAAGCAGGCGGTATAGCATACAGAATAGGACTTTTATCAGGTCCGAGGTCCAGCGTCTCTTGCAGGAGGGAGTCATCGAGGCCAGTAATAGCCCCTGGAGAGCCCAGGTGGTGGTCGTCAAGCCCGGGGAAAAGTTCCGGATGGTGGTTGATTACAGCCAGACCATTAACCGGTTTACGCAGCTCGATGCGTACCCCCTTCCCCGGATTGCAGACATGGTAAACCAGATCGCGCACTACCGCGTGTTCTCCATGGTGGATCTGAAATCTGCATATCACCAGCTCCCAATCCGCCCGGAGGACCGCCACTACATGGCTTTTGAGGCAGACGGCCGCCTATTCCACTTGCTCCGGGTCCCCTTTGGCGTCACGAACGGGGTTTTGGTGTTCCAAAGAACAATGGATCGAATGGTGGACCAGTACGGGCTGCGGGCCACATTTCCATACTTGGACAATGTCACCATCTGCGGCCATGAACAGCAGGACCACGAAGCCAACCTCCACCGATTTCTCGAAACCGCCCAAACCCTCAATCTCACCTACAACAAGGAGAAATGTGTTTTCCGCACGACCAGACTAGCCATCCTCAGCTACGTCATGGAGAACGGGGTCTTAGGGCCCGACCCTGACCGTATGCGCCCCCTCCTGCAACTCCCTCTCCCTCACTGCCCCAAGGTCCTGAAGAGGTGCCTCGGGTTCTTTTCGTATTATGCCCAGTGGGTCCCCAACTATGCGGACAAAGCCCACCCACTAATCAAGTCTTTCACCATCTTTCCACTGGCAACTGAGGCCTGCCAGGCCTTCAGCTGCATCAAGGCAGACATCGCCAAAGCCGCGATGCGCGCAGTGGACGAGTTCGTTCCCTTCTAGGTGGAGAGCGACGCATCAAAGGTTGCTCTCGCAGCTACCCTCAATCAAGCAGGCAGACCGGTGGAGTTTTTTTTGCGCACCCTCACCACCTCTGAAATTCGACACTCCTCAGTTGAAAAAGAAGCCCAAGCCATCGTGGAAGCTGTACAGCAGTGGAGGCACTACCTCGCTGGTAGGAGGTTTACCCTCGTCACCGACCAATGATCGGTAACCTTCATGTTCGACAATACGCAGCGGGGCAAAATCAAGAACGATAAGATCGTTGTGGTCTGGGAGGTGGAGGTCTGGGAGGTGGAGGATCGAACTCTCCACCTATAACTACGATATAGTATATCGTCCTGGGAAGCTCAACGAGCCCCAGGTGCCCTGTCCCGCGGCACATGCACCAGCACGCAAGATGACCGACTACGGGCTATCCACGATGACCTCTGCCACCCGGGGGTCACCCAGCCTATCCACTATGTCAAGGTCCACATTCTGCCCTACTCCACCGAGGAGGTCAGAGCCATGACCAGGGACTGCCAGATCTGTGCGGAGTGTAAACTACACTTCTATCGACCGGATAAGGCCCACCTAGTAAAGGCATCCCGGCCCTTTGGGAGCCTCAGTATCGATTTTAAAGGGCCCCTCCCCTCCAATAACCGCAATACATATTTCCTCAATATTATTGATGAGTTCTCCCGCTTCCACATCCTCCGTCATTAAAACCTACATAGTGTCTTCACCCTGTTTGGTTTCCCCAATTATGTCCACAGTGACCGGGGCTCGTCGTTCATGAGCGACGAACTGCGTCAGTACCTGCTCAGTAAGGGCATTGCCTCGACCAGGACTGCCAGTTATAACCCCAGGGGAAACGAGCAGGTGGAGAGGGAGAACGCGACGGTCTGGAAGGCCGTCCTACTGACCCTGCGGTCAGTTTCCTGCTGGCAGGAGGTCCTCCCTCATGTGCTCCACTCTATTAGGTCCCTACTTTGCACGGCCACGACGAGACCCGTCATGACCACCTATTTGTTTTCCCTGGGGGATCCACCTCAGGGGCCTCGCTTCCATCCTGGCTGAAGACACCGGGGCCAGTCCTACTCAGAAAACACGTCAGGAGCCATAAGGCCGATCCTCTGGTAGAGAGGGCCCAGCTCCTACACTCAAACCCCCAGTACGCTTATATCGAACATCCCGATGGCCGACAAGATACGGTCTCCCTCTGGGACCTGGCACCTACCCCCGCCCCTTTATGGCTCCTGCCCGCCATTCCCCCTTCACCGGTCCACAGGAATGAAGCTCCAGAAGAGACGCTCCCAGAGCCCACGTCTGTACCCGTACCGGCGCCCCCACTACCGATGCCAGCATGGATGAGCTCGACACCCGGGCCAGCACCTACGCCCGAGCTTTGCCGATCACAGTGCACAATCCGTGCACTGGACCGGCTGAACGTATGAACGCGTCACCCCCGCCGGACTTCATTTTTTTAACAGGGGGTGAATGTGGTGAATGTGTTATACCAATAATCCACCATTGTATCAGTACCATGCTTTGCCTTTGTATTTGCATCTACGCTATGCTGTTTCCATTGGGCTCCACCTATGGGCCATTGTATGGCATCATCCATAGGGGAACATGTTGGGACACATATGGGCTCCGCCCATGGCTCCTCCCCTTGAGGGGGGTATAAAGAGCAGTCGACCTGTAGGCGGCGCACAGTATTGTATCAATCGCAGGCAGGCGCTGTTCTAAGATTCGGGACCACCTTCACCCTCAACACCTCAGACATAACGTCAGCAAACACCCGCCAGAATCCCTCTAACTTTGCACAGGCCCAAAACATGTGGACATGGTTCACGGGCTCACCCACGCACCACCCACACCTATCCTCCACACCCTCAAAAAACCGACTCATCCTGGCCACCGTCATATGTGCCCTGTGAACCACCTTGAACAAAGAGGCTGCGTTTACCCTCCTCAGAGCCTCCTCCCACAGTCCAGCCTCCAACTCCCTTCCAAGCTCTTCCTCCCACTTATGTTTAACTATTCCTATCAGGAGGCCCTCCCAATCCATTAACTCTTTATAGATTTCTGACACTCCGCCCTCTCCTTCCCCCGTTTTTGACACCACCTTGTCCTGTAGCCCTGGGGGCGGCAGGACAGGAAAGGATGGCACCTGCTTCCTAACATAATCCCTCACCTGAAAATACCGGAATCCATTCCCGCTGGGCAGCTCAAATACCCTTACCAACCCCCCCAAGCTCGAGTAGCTGCCCCCAAAAAATAAGTCCCCAAACCGTTCAATCCCGCCTGCCGTCACCCCCGGAACCCTGCATCTAGCCCACCTGGAATGAACCTATGATTCCCGCAGATCGGTGTCCAAATCGAGGCCCTCTCCAGCCTCAGGCGCTGCCGCCACTGTCACACGCGCTCAGGGCCGCCACCACCATCGGGCTTGTGGAGTACCTGGCTGGCGAGAATGGCAGAGGCGCCACGAAAAGTGCCCCGAAGCTCGAGTCTTGCAAGAGGCTCCCACACCGACTCCTCCCCAACTACCCACATCTTGACCATGGCTGCCCAGTAGTAAATCATCAAGTTTAGCAGAGTCAGCCCGCCCTCCCTCTCGTCCCCATTCTAACAGCACCTGCTTTACTCGTGGGGATTTACCCACCCACACAAACCCCAAAATGTGTGCATTGACCCTCCTAAAAAAATCCTTCAGGAGAAATTTCGGGAGGTTCTGGAAAACAAATAGGAATCTCGGGAGAACCATCATCTTCACAGACTGCGCCCATCCCGCAAACGACAGTGGGAACACGTCCCACTTCCTAAACACCCCCTTCATTTGCTCCACCAGCTGGGCCAAATGCAACTTGTGTAATTGTTCCCACCCCCGCGCCACCTGAATGCCCAGATACCTGAAACTCGCCCCCACTACCTTAAACTGCAACTCACCCAACCTCGCCTCCTGCCCCCTCGCCTGGTTAGGGAAAACCTCACTCTTCCCCATATTCAATTTTACCCTGAGAGTCGGCCAAATTCTTCCAGTATGCCCACAATACCCCACTACCTTCCAATGGGTTCAATATATATAGATTGCTCGCTCCATCCCACCCCCCCCACAATTTCCCGCCAACATCTTGGCACTCTAAGTGCCTTTGTCAATGGATCTATCGTCAAAGCAAAGAGCAATGAGGACAGTGGGCATCCCTGCCTTATCCCATGATGCAACTGTTGACCGTTTTGATCCCAACAGTGTCTCCAATACTGTTGCTAATATTAATGACGTTGGTTAACCACAAGCCTTCCCTTATATCAATCAAATTACCACACAATCAGTTAGTTAGTTCAAAAGATGGTTTATTGACAGACACAAGAGTTATGTCGACATGCAAACACAATATCTACTACGAGTTAAACTACACGTATCAGCTACAATAACCTATACTTAACTTCAGGGTGACCGGAACTGTGCAAATAGATAAGGCCTTTATCTGGATTTCACTTGGCTGGTTCGAAGAATGTGGCCCTGTCTCTGCTGGGCTCATCCATCAGGTAGCGATTGTTGGTTTTGAACTTGGCTGGGTGTTCCTGCTACAATTGGGTTGGCACAGGCCGGATCCAAAAGATGCAGAACACATGGCTGTGTCCTCTTTTATCCCTCTGGGATTTCGTGCTCTTTGGGGTGGCCCTTAACCTTGGACCCAAGAGTTCAACAGGGCTCTGATCACTGTCTTCGATTTTGGCCAATAAAGGGGCGGGTGCCTTGGTAGCTGGGTGGGTCCTTAGCGGTCATTGACGTCGGCAGTTGTGCTTTCTGAGTAAGGGGAGTGGCGCCGATCAGTCTGTGGCTGTACCGGTTGCTTGATTGGAGTTCTAGTGTCCTGGGAAATGGGCCATTAAAATGCAAACGAGCGGGGGTGGGGGTGGGGGGGGGGGGGGGGGTTCGATCAGGTCTGGTTATCCTGTATTTCAAATACACATTGGCTCTGTATCTGTCTGAGTCCTGGGTTGGCCATAATTCCCATGGTCCTTTTCAGGTGGCCATCTTAGATGGCTACATCCTGTCCTCTTGATTCTGAACGCGAAGCGTAGTGGATCACACTATCAATCCCTGTTCATCCTTGGTGGACCGGTCACCCTTGGTCAAGGCAAGGTTCTACTCTACTCTATCTTAAGGTTTGGGACCTTTACCTAATATTTCATTAATACATTCATAAATTAATTCATCTCTAACGGGCACTATAATTCAGGTCACTATAAAACATTTAATTTATCCGCACAGTTGATTTCTAGCTAACACTATCTAAGCTACTCTCATGCTGCTGGTAAATATCAAAGAAATGATATACAGTACAAAATTTAAAACAGCAGCATCACATTTCTACTTAATCCTAATAAAGTTAAAGTGGTACATGGTTTATTCTTAGCAGCAATTAGTACATGCGTTTAATTTTGTTGAATTCCAAAGAAGGGAGCTCGGACTGTATATATCGGGGAGCGGGAGTCTTTTGCCATTTACGGAGTTGAAGTGTCTGAGTGCAGATTATTGCAATTACTAGAAGGCCCTCTACTATGTATGAAAGGGGGTTCCATTTGGCAATGTTTTCGCACCAGGTGGGGGTTTTGATGTCTGTCTTTATGTGTGGTGTAGTGTCCGGTCTGGTGGTGGCCTATTGTGTGGTAGTGTTCGGGGCTGGTGTGGGGTTTGTTAAAACAGTCCGTTGCGCGCGCAGTTGCAGAAGTCCAGCGATGATCCAAACGCATGTCAGCAGTCCTTGCTTCATCCCGTGTTTCCTGTTTTCCGGGTGATCCTGGGGGTGCAAGCAGAGTATCTGTTATTGGGCGGGATTCTCCACAATCGTCACGTTGTCCGCCGACCGGCGCCAAAAACGGCGCGAATCAGTCCGGCATCGCACCGCCCCAAAGGTGCGGAACTCTCCGCATCTTGAGGGGCCGAGCCCTCACCTTGAGGGGCTAGGCCCGAGCCGGACTGATTTCCGCCCCGCCAACTGGCGCGGAAATGACTTCGACGGGCGACGCATACGCGGGAGCGTCAGAGGCCACTCATGGCATCCCCGCGCATGCGCAGGGGAGGGGGTCTCTTCCGCCTCCGCCATAGTGAAGACCATGGCGACGGCGGAAGGAAAAGAGTGCCCCCACGGCACAGGCCCGCCCGCGGCTCGGTGGGCCCTGATCGCGGGCCAGGCCACCATGGGGGCACCCCCCCCGGGACCAGATAGCCCGGCGCCCCCCCCAGGTCCCCGGAGCCCGCCCGCACCGCCTTGTCCCGCCGTTTGAAAGGTGGTTCAATCCACGCCAGCTGGCGTGGGTTGACAGCGGCGGGACTTCGGCCCATCGGGACCGGAGAATCGCCGGGGATGGGCCCGCTGACCGGCGCGATTTCCGCCGACCGGCGCGGCGCGATTCCCCCCCCTGCCGAATCTCCGGTGGCGGAGAATTCAGGACACGGCGGGGGCGGGATTCACGCCGGCCCCCGGCGATTCTCCGACCCAGTGGGGGGTCGAAGAATCGCACCCATTATCTTTGGTTAATATCTCGTTTTATTAGTCTTTCTCTCCTTACTCCAATTACCCATTATGATTGTCACCATGTGTGACCTCCTCATTTTTTTTTTGAAATACCATTTTGGAGAGGCAAGAAATGCAAATTTTTAAAGTAGAGACTCTCGCAGCTTATGGTCGATGCGGGGAGTGGTATGACAATTTTGTCGACCAGTCTTTTCTTTGCTTGCAACCAGTGGTGGTTGAGGCTTATCTTAACAAGCCGGATTTCAGGGTGGCCAGTTTTATAGAGTTTTGTCCCAGGGTTCAGAGGTAGTTCGCGTGTAGCAGCATGTAAAGCAACCAATTGTATCATATGTGTAAATAGCAGGTGGGGAGCGACCAGGGTGTCGCGGAAGGTAAAGGAAAGAAAGAGTGAGCGTACGGAACATGGCAAATTGCATTCTTTATACCACAACCAAAGGGAGAGCAGAGAAGGTGAAACTAAGGCCTGCTAAAGACAGTGCAGAGTGTAGAGAACCATTCCAGAGCGTATGAAGTGAAGGGAACATGAGGTGCGTGTGGGCCGCTGCCGGATAAGAATGGGTGGGATCCCCGGGTAGGGCGGGGGTTAGTGCCATTACTCCGCTACCCGAGCTTAACTGACCAGATGCATTTGGGGTCCTCAGGAAGGGTGGGGATCAGTGCCGTTACTCCCTATCTGGGTGACCCGGGTGGACGGTAAAAGTTTGTAGTCGTGTGGAAACATGTCATAAAGACTGTGAGAACAGTGATCTGTTTCTCGACAAACTTGTGCCTTTAACTGACATTGGGTATTGTACCCTCGAATCAGAAGAGTAATTTTGTGTCGGGCGACATGAATTAAAACCATGTAGTAGAAAAAAGAAGAAGGAAAAAGGCGGGCAGGCCCGATCAGAACTTTGGACACCTTAATACTTAGGCGGTGTCTCTTTCTCATCATCTGGACACCTCACTGTCTGTACCAAACAGTGTGTAAAAGCATTACCGAAATGAGAGTCAGTATCTGAATCATCACCATCTCCCGGTTGCCAGACTCATGTCTGGCGTTTCTGTGCCTTGGCCGCGTGGGCCGTCGGATAATCTGAATCATCGTGCCTTACTAGACTGCAAGAGTTGTCGCGGTGCCAAAGAGGGGCTTGTTTGTTGTGAGGCGTAGGGGCGGTGGGAGTGGAGGGCACATTACTGTGGTCAGGCGGTGCATGTGGCGGTGGCTGGGGTTGGGCATATAGGGGGTCAAAGATATATAAGTCATGGTTATTGGGGTGACTGGTGGCAGAGAGATCGCAGCAGTATTCAGGGATAGTAATCAAATCTGGGAGGCTCTCGCTGTCGTCGGAGTCAAGTTCGAGGTGAAAGTCTGTACCTGTGGGCGGAGACAAGTTCGGGTCTGTGGGCGTGGACAAGGGAAAAATGCCAGCATGGCTGGGGGAGGGTTGGCCTAGGGGTTGGTCTAGGTTGTCGATGGGCGTGAACTAATCGTCTCCTATTGCCAGAGATGTGGTGGGAGTGGCTACATTGGGATCCGTAGACTTTGAGTTGGTTGTGTGGAATCAGCCAGTTTTACCGTTGGGGTACATTACTTTGTACACGGAGGGGCTCACTTTGTCGGAAATGGAGTAGGGCCCTGCAAATTTGGGGGAGAGGAAAGAACTGGGGTTGTAAAGTGAAACCATTACTTGCTGACCGACTGTGTACTCTACGGGGTGGATGGTTTTGTCAAAGTTCCTGTTGAACTGGAAACGGTGTTCTGAATAAACATGAGAGCAAATGGGAGGACCATGTCCCACGTGGTATTGTTCTGTTGCACCATCTTCCTCATGGTCGCTTTTAAAGTTCGATTCATTCTCTCGACAATGCCACTGGATTGGGGGTGATATGCTATATGGAATTTCTGCCGGGTCCCAAAAATAGTTCAAACATTTTGCATGACTCTGCCGGTGACGTGGGAACCTTGGTCTGACTCAATGCTGCGGGGCAGACCACAGCGTGTGAATATCTGTTGGGTCAAAACCTTAGCAGTGGCCTTTGTTATGTTTGGCCGTGAGGGAAATGCTTCTACCCATTTAGTAAAGGTGTCGATTACAATTTCTAGTGGGCGTCCCTGCACATCTTCTAACTAAATTCCACAACCAGTAATTCTAACTCCATTTTCGATTGTGGAGGAACCGTCTACATAAATCTTTTAAGTATTCCCTGTGGTTTGGGAATGAGGGGCGTCATTCTCCGACCCACCGCCGGGTCGGAGAATGGCCGTTGGCCGCCGTGAATCCCGCCCCCGCCGAAGTCTCCGCTTCCGGAGATTGGGCGGGGGCGGGAATCCGGCCGCGCCGGTTGGTGGGACCCCCCGCTGCATTCTCCGGCCCGGATGGGCCAAAGTCCCGCCCAGGAATTGCCTGTCCCGCCGACGTAAATCAAACCTGGTATTTACCGGCTGGACCAGGCGGCGAGGGTGGGCTCCGGGGTCCTGGGGGGGGCGCGGGCCGATCTGACCCCGGGGGGTGCCCCCACGGTGGCCTGGCCCGCGATCGGGGCCCACCGATCCGCGGGCGGGCCTGTGCCGTGGGGGCACTCTTTTCCTTCCGCCTCCGCTACGGCCTCCACCATGGCGGAGGCGACTCTCCCCACTGCGCATGTGCGGGAAACTGACAGCGGCCGCTGACGCTCCCGCGCATGCGCTGGGAAACTGACAGCGGCCGCTGACGCTCCCGCGCATGCGCCGCATTTCCGCGCCAGCTGGCGGGGAAACAAACGCCATTTCCGCCAGCTGGCGGGGCGGAAATCCCTCCGGCGTCGGCCTAGCCCCTCAATGTTGGGGCTAGGCTGCCAAAGATGCGGAGCCTTCCGCACCTTTGGGCCGGCGCGATGCCCGTCTGATTGGCACCGGCTTTGGCGCCAGTCGGCGGACATCCCGCCGTTGGGGGAGAATTTCGCCCCCTGTGTCTTACTTCCTGCTCATGGGTGTAGTGACTTTGGGATAAAGGGTCCTGCGTGGTGTTGGGCTGCTATGATCTGGCACTCATGTGGGGTCCCTGCATATTGGAGATTATCTGCCAGAAATGTGTGGGTCTTGGTGCGTTTTACCGTAATGTCTCTGCCTTGTAACAGTAGTGTCCAGTGAGCTGCTCTGATTTGGCTGACTGAACTGTCCTTTAATCTACCGTCTAGTAATAGTTGAGTGGGGGGGTGCTCGGTCAAGATCGTTACTGGGTTGAGGACTGTGATATACGCAAAGTACTGTACTGCCCAAAAGACTGCAAGCAAGTGCCATTCGCAGGCTGAGAACTCTTGCTCTACGGGGTCTAATACTCTTGAGGCATAGGCTACGGGTCCTAAGTGATCATGTCGTTCTTGCAGGACTACTGCTGATAGGGTTTGGTCAGTGGTTGCTACTTCTATGGCAGAGGGTAAGTCTGGGTCTGGAACCTGTAAAGTGGGGGCTGTGCCTAGGGCGCATTTTAAATCATCAATGGTGTCTGTTTGCTGCGGAAGCCATTCCCATGGGGCGTTTTTTTAAGGAGCTGCGAGAGTGGGTCTGCTTTAGTGGCAAAACCATCTATATCATTTCTGCAATATCCTACCAAACCTAGGAATGACCGGAGTGCAGTGACAAAACAACAAAGAACAAAGAAATGTACAGCACAGGAACAGGCCCTTCGGCCCTCCAAGCCCGTGCCGACCATGCTGCCCGACTAAACTACAATCTTCTACACTTCCTGGGTCCGTATCCTTCTATTCCCATCCTATTCATATATTTGTCAAGATGCCCATTAAATGTCCCTATCGTCCCTGCTTCCACTACCTCCTCCGGTAGCGAGTTCCAGGCACCCACTACCCTCTGCGTAAAAAACTTGCCTTGTACATCTACTCTAAACCTTGTCCCTCTCACCTTAAACCTATGCCCCCTAGTAATTGACCCCTCTACCCTGGGGAAAAGCCTCTGACTATCCACTCTGTCTATGCCCCTCATAATTTTGTATACCTCTATCAGGTCTCCCCTCAGCCTCCTTCGTTCCAGTGAGAACAAACCGAGTTTATTCAATCGCTCCTCATAGCTAATGCCCTCCATACCAGGCAACATTCTGGTAAATCTCTTCTGCACCCTCTCTAAAGCCTCCACATCCTTCTGGTAGTGTGGCGACCAGAATTGAACACTATACTCCAAGTGTGGCCTAACTAAGGTTCTATACAGCTGCAACATGACTTGCCAATTCTTATACTCAATGCCCCGGCCAATGAAGGCAAGCATGCCGTATGCCTTCTTGACTACCTTCTCCACCTGCGTTGCCCCTTTCAATGACCTGTGGACCTGTACTCCTAGATCTCTTTGACTTTCAAAACTCTTGAGGGTTCTACCATTCACTGTATATTCCCTACCTGCATTAGACCTTCCAAAATGCATTACCTCACATTTGTCCGGATTAAACTCCATCTGCCATCTCTCCGCCCAAGTCTCCAGACAATCTAAATCCTGCTGTATCCTCCGACAGTCCTCATGGCTATCCGCAATTCCACCAACCTTTGTGTCGTCTGCAAACTTACTAATCAGACCAGTTACATTTTCCTCCAAATCATTTATATATACTACAAAGAGCAAAGGTCCCAGCACTGATCCCTGTGGAACACCACTGGTCACAGCCCTCCAATTAGAAAAGCATCCCTTCATTGCTACTCTCTGCCTTCTATGGCCTAGCCAGTTCTGTATCCACCTTGCCAGCTCACCCCTGATCCCGTGTGACTTCACCTTTTGTACTAGTCTACCATGAGGGACCTTGTCAAAGGCCTTACTGAAGTCCATATAGACAACATCTACCGCCCTACCTGCATCAATCATCTTAGTGACCTCCTCGAAAAACTTTATCAAGTTAGTGAGACACGACCTCCCCTTCACAAAACCGTGCTGCCTCTCACTAATACGTCCATTTGCTTCCAAATGGGAGTAGATCCTGTCTCGAAGAATTCTCTCCAGTAATTTCCCTACTACTGAAGTAAGGCTCGCCGGCCTGTAGTTCCCGGGATTATCCTTGCTACCCTTCTTAAACAGAGGAACAATATTGGCTATTCTCCAGTCCTCCGGGACATCCCCTGAAGACAGCGAGGATCCAAAGATTTCTGTCAAGGCCTCAGCAATTTCCTCTCCAGCCTCCTTCAGTATTCTGGGGTAGATCCCATCAGGCCCTGGGGACTTATCTACCTTAATATTTTTTAAGACACCCAACACCTCGTCTTTTTGGATCACAATGTGACCCAGGCTATCTACACCCCCTTCTCCAGACTCAACATCTACCAATTCCTTCTCTTTGGTGAATACTGATGCAAAGTATTCATTTAGTACCTCGCCCATTTCCTCTGGCTCCACACATAGATTCCCTTGCCTATCCTTCAGTGGGCCAACCCTTTCCCTGGCTACCCTCTTGCTTTTTATGTACGTGTAAAAAGCCTTGGGATTTTCCTTAACCCTATTTGCCAATTACTTTTCGTGACCCCTTCTAGCCCTCCTGACTCCTTGCTTAAGTTCCTTCCTACTTTCCTTATATTCCACACAGGCTTCGTCTGTTCCCAGCCTTTTAGCCCTGACAAATGCCTCCTTTTTCTTTTTGACGAGGCCTACAATATCACTCGTCATCCAAGGTTCCCGAAAATTGCTGTATTTATCTTTCTTCCTCACAGGAACATGCCGGTCCTGTATTCCTTTCAACTGCCACTTGAAAGCCTCCCACATGTCAGATGTTGATTTGCCCTCAAACATCCGCCCCCAATCTATGTTCTTCAGTTCCCGCCTAATATTGTTATAATTAGCCTTCCCCCAATTTAGCACATTCATCCTCGGACCACTCTTATCCTTGTCCACCAGTACTTTAAAACTTACTGAATTGTGGTCACTGTTACCGAAATGCTCCCCTACTGAAACATCTACCACCTGGCCGGGCTCATTCCCCAATACCAGGTCCAGTACCGCCCCTTCCCTAGTTGGACTGTCTACATATTGTTTTAAGAAGCCCTCCTGGATGCTCCTTACAAACTCCGCCCCGTCTAAGCCCCTGGCACTAAGTGAGTCCCAGTCAATATTGGGGAAGTTGAAGTCTCCCATCACAACAACCCTGTTGTTTCTACACTTTTCCAAAATCTGTCTACCTATCTGCTCCTCTATCTCCCGCTGGCTGTTGGGATGCCTGTAGTATACCCCCAACATTGTGACTGCACCCTTCTTATTCCTGATCTCTACCCATATAGCCTCACTGCCCTCTGAGGTGTCCCCTCGCAGTACAGCTGTGATATTCTCCCGAACAAGTAGCGCAACTCCGCCTCCCCTTTTACATCCCCCTCTATCCCGCATAGGGGACATTTTGGGGCAGGGGAAATTTAATGATCGACTCGATCCGTTTTTGCTCAATTTCTCTCTTCCCGTGGGTGATGATGGTGCCTAAATAAAGAACCTTTTCCTTTAAAATCTGGGCCATTTTGGGGTTGACCTTACATCTGATTGATTGTAGTAGGCCCAGTAATTCAGATAAGAGCTCTACGTGCTCCTCTTTTGTGTCCGTTTGCAAGAGCAGATCGTCTACATATTGTATTAGGCATTCGGGACGGGAAAATTTAGAAAATCCATTGGCCAATTGTCGGTGGAAAATGGAGGGGAAGTTATGGAATCCTTGTGGGAGGCATGTCCACGTGTACTGCTGCCCTTAAAACATAAACGCAAATTTATGTTGAGAGGCCCTGTCTAATGGGATGGACCAAAAGCCATTGCTGATGTCCAGCACTGTGAAATATTTTGCCTGTATTCCCTGTTTGAGCATGGTCACGGGACTCGTGGCAACAGTGGGGGCTGCTAAAGGGGTCACCTTATTAAGTTCTCGGTAGTCAATCGTTAGTCGCCATGAACCATCGGGCTTTTTTACTGGCCAAATTGGGGCATTATTTGTGCACGCTCTAGGTCGACTAACTCCATGGTCTAACAAACTGTTAATAACCTTCGAAATCTCACCCTCGGCTTGCTGTGGGAAACCGTATTGCTTTTGCGGCTTTGGATCGGGACCTGAAATCTTTACTGTACCTGGGATCGTCCCACAGTCGTGTTTGTGTTGTGCGAATGAAGCTTTGTGTTTTATGAGGACCTCTCTAATCATCTGGTCTGCACTAATTGGTTGCGGATTAAACCAATAGTCCCCTACTGAGCAAATCCCGTTTTCATAATCCACTGCTGTGAGCGTAGCGGGAGCCCTAGCTATTTTGGCCATTCGCCATACACATTTGTTTACTGGGTCAAACAAAAGGTTATGGGAGCTCATAAAATCAATGCCTAAAATGTGCTCTGCTGTTTGGGGTAAGTCAACTAAAACGACAGGGTGTTTGGTGCTAATGTTCCCTATCTGAATGGGTACCGGAGCTGTGATATATCCTTGCTGTATGTGGCCGGTGAATCCACTCAGGGTGATGGTGTCTGTGGTGGTCCATTTGTCCTGTTGAAACATGGTGGAGGAGTTCAAAGTGGTGCGAGATCCTCCTGTGTCCCAAAGAAAATTGACTGTATGTCCCTGGACTGTGCCTGTAACTACTGGTCTGCCTGATTTATCCCAGCGTGTGTCACAGACCCAAGTTGGGGAGTCCGAACACCGTCAATCTGTGGCATTAAATCCTAAATCGTTCGAACGGGCACTAACATTATGCATGGGCCTAACATTGTTCCTAGGTGGGGGGTTTGGTCGTTGGTATCGGTGCTGGTTCAGGGGGCTTTGTCGGCAATCGCAGGCATAATATCCCATGTGGCCACAATTGTAACAACCTTGTGGTGCCTGTGATCTGGGGTGCTGTCCCTCGTGTCTACCCTCGTTATCCATGCTGGGTCCTGGCTAGTCCTAAGTGGGTGCATGTTTGCTTCTATCTCGTCCTGATCTGTCTGTCGGTGTAGGGTTTGTTCCCATGCTCTAGAAAGTCGTTTCAATACCCAAACTTTATTGTGTGTGTGGTCTGCGGGGTCATAGTTTACACAAGCCTTTTGAAAAATGAAATGAAATGAAAAGTTACTGTGAAAAGCCCCTAGTCACCACATTCCGGCGCCTGTTCGGGGAGGCTGTTACAGGAATTGAACCGTGCTGCTGACCTGCCTTGGTCTGCTTTCAAAGTCAGCGATTTAGCCCTGTGCTAAACAGCCCCTACGTCTGTGGCATGCGAGACTAAGGTGTGGGACCATTTAGTGGTGTCCTCCTCATTTAGGTATGCGCAGTTCAATTGTCCGTAGACTGCCATGAAATGAATCCATAAGCGACCAGCAAATGCGGTCGGATGCTCTCCCTTCTTTTGCCTGCAGTGATTTAAACCCTCGACTGGATCTCCTTTGTTATACCCGATGGCATCTAATATGGCTGTTTTCATTTCTTGTAGGGTTCCTCCTGCTACATTTTGGGGTTCGGGCAAAGCTGATCTTACAGACTGGCTAAGGCTCATAACTATTAGCTTTACTTCCTCTCTCTCATCTAGGCCGTACATAACTTTTTGTTGCTGCACCTCCACAAAGAAGCTGTGCGGGTCTGCGATGGGCTGGAATGGAATAATTTTCGTGCAAGCTTCTTTTAATTGGGTTATGGATAGTGGGGCGTGTAAATGATATCAGGCTCATCCTGATCTGATGACTTGCGTTGTGTGGTAACCGGATTCATGGGGGTCGAATTGTGAGTGGGGGTCTGTGCAGCCTGTGCAGTCGGTGCTGTGGGTGCTTTTCTTTTTGGGGCGTGGGGGGCTCGATTTTGATTTTTGTGTCCTCTATGAATCTTTGGGCGCTTTTGTTTAATTCTTACCAATCGGGAGCATCTTCCTCATCTAAATCCTGCCCGAAAGTGTACCTGAAGCCATTCTGTACTGAGAGTAGTGACTGTAACTTTTCTATCTTCTGTCGGCATTTTGCATGGTCAACGGTACTCTGCCTCTGTTCCTTAGTGGAGCGCTCTCAAAGCTGCTTTTAAGTCTGTGCATTTGCTAGTTAGCTGGGCGACCTGTTGTTCTGTTTCCTCTCTTTCCAGGACTGCGCGCTGTGTATCTTGGTAGGCTTTATCGTACTGGGTCTGGAAGCTACTAAGGTGAACAAGACAATATTGATGTGCACGTTTTACATCGGCCATTTCCTTAACCTTAGCTGCTAACTGTTCCCGGAGTTGCTCAATTATCTTCACACTTTCGTTACTGTTTTCCTCGTTCTTTTCTTCCTTCTCAATTAACTACCTACGGAGTGTCTTCATGACCTCCTCTGTGCCTCGCAACTGTGCCAAACAGGACACTATTGCCATCGGCTTTCTGACTTTCCCTACATTTTTCTTGTGGACCTCGCTTAGGTTCTCCTACCAAGTTTGTCCTTTCTTTTCTGGACCTGACTCATCATTAGAGCAAAAATTCGACCAATGGGGCCATCCTTTCCCCTTTAAGTATTTCCTTAACTCTTCCTCCCATATGGAGCATTGCTGTGCTCTGTTGGTCGCTGCGACATCGGGTTCCTGTGGATTCATCAATCTTTCCATTGCTTTAGTGGCCATTACTTCTCTTATCTCTTTCTCTACTTTTAATTTGGGACAGGGGAATACGGCGGCGATCTGAACAGCGGGTATGGCTTAAGCTATTTTCTAGCTGACAATCCCTCGATAGTTGTACACAATTCTAACGAGTTTACCTTACTCTTCCTGTTAGGTATGCATGCGGGTTAGTACACACTTCCGAAATTCGGTTATTTGGTCGATATGGGACTTGCACTTGTGATTCTTTCTCTTTCTCGTACTCGGACTCAAAGTTTGTGGGTTCTCTCGGAGTGACCAAGTCACTTCTAATCGAGTCCCATCAGAGGTCGCCAACAATGTTGACTGTTTCAATCCCAACAGCGTCGCCAATACTGTTGCTAATATTAATGATGTTGGTGAACCACAAGCCTTCCCTTATATCGATCAAATGACCACACAACCTGTCAGTTAGTTCAAAAGATGGTTTATTTACATACACAAGAGTTATGTCGGCATGCAAACAAAATATCTACTATGAGTTAAACTACACGTATCAGCTACAATAACTTACACTTAACTTCAGGGCAACCGGCACTGTGCAAATGGATAAGGCCTTTATCTGGATTTCACTTGGCTGGTTCGAAGAAAAAGGCTCTGTCTCTGCTAGGCTCATCCGTCACGTAGCGATCGTTGGTCTTGAACTTGGCTGGCTGTTCCTGCTACAATTGGGTTGGCACAGGCCGGATCCAAAAGAGCCAGAACACATGGCTGTGTCCTGGGAAAATGTGCCATTCAAATACAAACGAGCGGGGGTTTCGATCAGAACCGGGTACATGTGTTTCAAATACACGTAGGCTCTGTATCTGTCTGAGTCCTGAGTTGGCCATAATTCCCATGGTCCTTTTCAGGTGGCCATCTTAGATGGCTACACAACCTAAAATGCTCCGAACTCACCTGTTAATCCACACACTCACTGCCAGCGCCCGGTACAACAGCCAAATCTACAAACCCCTGCTCAAACCCAAACCGCCCTAGCACCTACTACAAATAGTCCCATTCCACCCGGTCAAAGACCTTATCCATGTCCATAGCGACTGCTACCTCCACATTACGTCCCGCCGGGGGCATCATTATAACATTTAACAAATGCCTAATATTGACCGACAGTTCGTTCCCCTTTACAAATCCCATCTGATCTTCCCCTATCACCCCCGGCACACAGTCCTCAATCCGTGAGGCCAAGATCTTTGCCAGCATCTTGGTATCCACATTCAGCAATGAGATTGGACGGTAGGACCCACAAATGCTTTGGGTCCTTTTCCCGCTTTAGAATTAAGGAAATCGAGTACAGCGACAACGTGGGGTGGGGGGGGGGGGGAGCTCCTCCCTCTCCTTTGCTTCGTTCAATGCCCTTACCCCAGGTCGCCCGAGAACTTTTTATAGAACTCCACCGGGAAGCCATCCGGGCTCAGGGCCCGTGTCACGGCCCGGGGCCTTTCCCGTCTGCGTCGCCCCAAAGCCTCCACCAATCCAATGGGTGCTCCCAGCCCCTCTACCAGGTCCTCCTCCACCTTGGGGAATTCCAACCTATCTAAGAAACGCCTCATTCCCTCCACCCAGGCCGGGGGTTCCGAATCATATAGCTTCTTGCAAAATTCCTCAAATACCCCATTCACCCCCACCGGGTCAAAGATCATATTCACCCTCCTATCCTTCACCTTTCCAATATCCCAAGTGCCGCCTCCTGCTTCCTCAGTTAATGTGCCAACATCCTACAAATACCCCCTATCCCATAGCATAGTGGCCAACACCCCCCCAGTGTCATTCAGCTCCACATACCCATGAATAGAAGCCCTCACCTGCTCACAAACCTTCTCGTCTGCTAATAATCCCATACCTAACCACCACTGCGGGCGCTGTGCTCCCCCCCCCCCCAAATCCACCTGCAAGTCCACCCAATTCCAGGGAAGTAATGTGAAAACGTCTGGTCTTGATCCTGGGACTTCCGGTGGGGTTATAACATCGCTCATGTGAAATGTGAAAGTCAGCGAGTTGGAGCTGGATTCCTTGATACACTAAATCCACCTGTACTCAAATCCACCCATTTCTGCAGATCTAAATTCAGCCCAAAGTTTAATCTTCACCAGGAATGTTGAATCCTCAACTCATTCAATTTCTTTTTTTTTAACCTTCCAATACTTTATTGTACAATTGTTCACTAAATATATTTACATGACATTAATTTCAACATCAGTGGAATACATATGAATGTTGCATAGTTACCAATTGTTGGAAATGTTGAAACAATGGGGTTACAGCCGAACCAACAGTACAATCTTATAAAGTATACAAGCGCATCATTGAAAATAGTAACAGCTTCACTCTTTATCAGAAACATAGTAATTTCTCTTCTATTCAAATCTCCAAAACGGCCCGCAGCTCTGTAATCAGCTTATTCAATTTCAATAAGGCCTCTGGTCCTAAGGATATTCCTCCTATTGTGTTTAAGACATGTAGTTTCTGAACTTACCCTTTCAAAGGTTCAATTTTTTTTCAGTCAATATTCCCTTCTGCATGAAAATCTGTGCATCTCAATGAAGGGGCATCAATTTAACCTTCAAGGTCTTATCCTATTAGCTTTATATTGGTATGTTCTAAATTAATGGAAGCTGCCGTTAACTTTCAAACAGCTGCAAGTCACGTAAGCTCACAAATATCAATGCATATAGTGATCCTAGGCAATGGTAATGGAAAACCTAGCAGTGGCTTACAAGAAATTAATGCAACCAACAAACATAGGAGATACTTACAAAAAAATGACTAAAACTGTCCCCATATCAAGAGATTAAACATTTTTCTAACATCCAACCATTCAACCAAAGCAAAGTTACACCACAGGGTAGGCTATGCAGCCCCCCATGTCTCTGCTGGCTCAAAGAGGGTTATCTAGTCTAATCACACTGACCAACCCTTGGTCCATGCCCTTTTAGGTTATGGTACATCAAGTGCACATCCAATCATTTTATTTAAATACAAAAAGGTTTTCAGCCTCTATCATCATTTCGAGAACTGAGCTACAGGCTTCTGTGTGGAAAATATTCTCCTCGACTACCTGTTTTAGAGCAAGATGTTATATATAGATAAATAGAACATACAGTGCAGAAGGAGGCCATTCGGCCCATCGAGTCTGCACCGACCCACTTAAGCCCTCACTTCCACCCTATCCCCATAACCCAATAATCCCTCCTAACCTTTTTGGATACTAAGGGCAATTTAGTATGGCCAATCCACCTAACCTGCACGCCTTTGGACAGTGGGAGGAAACCAGAGCACCCGGAGGAAACCCACGCAGACACCGGGAGAACGTGCAGACTCCACACAGACAGTGACCCAAGCCGGGAATCGAATGTGGGACCCTGGCGCTGTGAAGCCACAGTGCTAGCCACGTGTGCTACCGTGCTGCCCTGAATTTGGCTTAGAATTTGCTGCTCCAAGAAACTGCCCCAAAAACACCATGAACTAACTTTCCAGATTGCCATTATGGATCTGATTTGTCCAATCTATGTTATTAAAATTACCCATGATTATTGCCATATCTTTCTCACAACTCGCCATTATTTTTTCTTGTATATCTCATCCTAAATTGTAGTTGCCAAGTGGCCTATTTTTATGAAAAAGCCTAAATATATTTTCCCTTATTTGCCCCAGTTACCCTCTTATCTGCCTGGCCTGATCACTGCCAATCTTTGTAACTGGCCATTTAGGAACACCAAAAATTGCCTCAATTTGATACGCACCTCAGAGGTCTGACCTGTGGTTTTAAAAATATTTTTATTTAACTATTTTCATTTTTTACATAAGACAAAGACAAACAACACAACTAATCAAAATAACCACACCACCAGTCCCACCTACCACACCCCCAAACCCTAACCCATGTTATAAGCTGCACCTGGATCCTATTGACTGGGGACAATTGGTTACCCCAAGATTCTTAGGGATATGAGCTCTCCCAATGAGGGCCGAGGGGCAATCATTAACTTTTCAGCTATATAAATAGAATTGGCCAGTGTGGTACCAGCTAGAGAGAGAGAGATCCAGTAATGAACTGCTGGCGCTGTGTAAATATTGTTGTACATAAAGTTACTTTCTGTTTGATTGTACAAACTCGTGCTGGATTATTCGCGGTCCTCATAAAACCCCACCCCTCTTAAAACACCAACCCCCTTCCTGCCCTTACCTGTCATGATATGCAGACATGCAGATAATGATATACAGACAGGCACAGACAGGCAGCTAATGAACACAGAGAACAGGACATGACCAATGAGCAGGCAGGACACTCAGGGGTGGCATCTCACTATAAAAGGCACGAGGCACTCACACTCCTCCTCTTTCCAATGATGAACATCTCCAGGGTGAGTCAGGGTGTGTGTACAGTATCACACCTCCAGCACGTGGCTAAGAGCTAGTCTGGTTCAGTCAGACAGAGTAACCACACTTAGGTTAGCAGAGAGTCAAACTCATAGAGAACTGTGCTAACTGTGCTACTGGTTCAATAAATCAGATTGAACTAACTTCAAGGTCTGGAGTATCTTTTGGTTAAAGCTGCATCCAGTTGCAGCCTGTTATCCCAGAGTACAAAACACAAGATGCTACCAGGAGACTGCTTAGTCTACGTGGTTTACCTCAGTCCATTCCGTGACGACCAGCGAATGTATCCCGACACCATGGAGAAGATTCAGGCTCCTCACCAGCTCAGGACCTCCGGCAATCTCAGTGCCAACTGGCAGACATTCAAGCAAAAGTGTTTGCTGTACATCGAAGCTTCAGACCTCGTGGGTGCGTCTGATGCAAGGAAGGTCGCGCTTCGCCTCTCAACAGCGGGTGATCAAGCCATCGAACTCTACAACTCTTTTCACTTTACCGAAGGCCAGGCCAAGACAAAGTTTCAGACCATCCTGGACAGGTTTGACAGTCACTGTGAAGTGGACACCAATAAAATCTTCGAGCACTACATAGTCAAACAACATCTACAAGGTAAAGATGAATTTTTCAATTCCTTCTAAACTAGCCTCCGCCTGCTAGCGCTGTCCTGCAACTTTGGTGATATTGCTGACTCCATGATCAGAGACCAAATCGTTTTTGGAGTTCACTCTGATTCTCTGAGAGAGCAGCCACTGAAAATTAAGCATATGACCCTGCCAGTCGCGACTGAAACATGCACAGTGCATGAGCACTCCAAAAATCGCTATGCCCAGTACAAATCGGCTGAAAATGAGAAACTTGCCTCCCACGAGGCAGAGAGTGTGCAGGCCATCTCCCGGATGCAGCGCCTCAGCATTGATGAAAGCGGCCATTCCGAGCGCTTTTCCCGGGGCCCCACGCATGCGCGATGCGAACGGGATAACGAAGCGGCCGAAACCCGCACTGCGCATGTGCGACGACACGTGGAGCGTAAAGATGCCGACGTCATGACGTGCTCGAACTGCAGCAACGCCCACTTAAAGAAACACTGTCTTGCAAGAGGCAGGCGATGTTTAACCTGCGGGGAGCCTGGACACTATGCAGCCTTGTGCAGGTCTGCACCTCCAGTCAGGGGCCAGCACTCCCAATTCCAACGACGGCGCGTTCAGAGTGTGCAACAACGATTACAGGATTCTGATCCTGGCAGCACAACGGATCCAGAGGAAGAATGCCTTGTCTCCGCCTACTGTGTGGGCATCATTACCAAATGTGAATATACCACATCCAACTTATCACAAAGTCAATCCATCCTCGCGGTGGTTTCTGCGGACGAATGGCGTGCGGTGATGCAGGTCAACCACTGCTTCATCCAGTTTAAGCTGGACACAGGTGCATCTGCCAACCTCCTCTCACAGGCAGATTTCAAACGCATCAAGAAGCACCCCCAAGGCCCTTCCCACATCCTGCAGGCTCCTGGACTACAACAGAAATGCCATCACGGCACTGGTATCCTGCCATCTACTCATCGCCAACCAGAGCACCCATGCACGGTTATGTTTTGAAATTGTCAAGCCAGACAGGGCATCCCTACTAGGCGCACATGCCTGCAAGCAGCTGAACCTCGTGCAGCGGGTTTACACAACGACATCCTCCAATGTGAATCTTCAGGCCGGCATTAACGGCATCCTCGTTCAGTATCTGGTTGTGTTCGACGAGATGGGCACGCTGCCATATCGATACAAGATTCTGCTACGACCTGATGCCAAGCCAGTGGTCCACGCACCACGCCAGGTCCCGGCTCCACTGAGGGAGTGCCTGAAGGCACAGCTCAAAGATCTTCAGCAACTGAATGGTAGCGAGGAAGGATCTAAAGAGAGAGCTAAGACGAGCAAGGAGGGGACATGAGAAGTATTTGGCAGGAAGGATCAAGGAAAACCCAAAAGCTTTCTATAGGTAAGTCAGGATTAAGCGAATGACTAGGGAAAGAGTAGGACCAATCAAGGACAGGGATGGAAAATTGTGTGTGGAGTCTGAAGAGATAGGCGAGATACTAAATGAATATTTTTCGTCAGTATTCACTCAGGAAAAAGATAATGTTGTGGAGGAGAATGCTGAGCCCCAGGCTAATAGAATAGATGGCATTGAGGTACGTAGGGAAGAGGTGTTGGCAATTCTGGACAGGCTGAAAATAGATAAGTCCCCGGGACCTGATGGGATTTATCCTAGGATTCTCTGGGAGGCCAGGGAAGAGATTGCTGGACCTTTGGTTTTGATTTTTATGTCATCATTGGCTACAGGAATAGTGCCAGAGGACTGGAGGACAGCAAATGTGGTCCCTTTGTTCAAAAAGGGGAGCAGAGACAACCCCGGCAACTATAGACCGGTGAGCCTCACGTCTGTAGTGGGTAAAGTCTTGGAGGGGATTATAAGAGACAAGATTTATAATCATCTAGATAGGAATAATATGATCAGGGATAGTCAGCATGGCTTGTGAAGGGTAGGTCATGTCTCACAAACCTTATTGAGTTCTTTGAGAAGGTGACTGAACAGGTAGATGAGGGTAGAGCAGTTGATGTGATGTATATGGATTTCAGCAAAGCGTTTGATAAGGTTCCCCACGGTAGGCTATTGCAGAAAATATGGAGGCTGGGGATTGAGGGTGATTTAGAGATGTGGATCAGAAATTGGCTAGCTGAAAGAAGACAGAGGGTGGTGGTTGATGGGAAATGTTCAGAATGGAGTACAGTCACAAGTGGAGTACCACAAGGATCTGTTCTGGGGCCGTTGCTGTTTGTCATTTTTATCAATGACCTAGAGGAAGGCGCAGAAGGGTGGGTGAGTAAATTTGCAGACGATACTAAAGTCGGTGGTGTTGTCGATAGTGAGGAAGGATGTAGCAGGTTACAGAGGGATATAGATAAGCTGCAGAGCTGGGCTGAGAGGTGGCAAATGGAGTTTAATGTAGAGAAGTGTGAGGTGATTCACTTTGGAAGGAATAACAGGAATGCGGAATATTTGGCTAATGGTAAAGTTCTTGAAAGTGTGGATGAGCAGAGGGATCTAGGTGTCCATGTACATAGATCCCTGAAAGTTGCCACCCAGGTTGATAGGGTTGTGAAGAAGGCCTATGGAGTGTTGGCCTTTATTGGTAGAGGGATTGAGTTCCGGAGTCGGGAGGTCATGTTGCAGCTGTACAGAACTCTGGTACGGCCGCATTTGGAGTATTGCGTACAGTTCTGGTCACCGCATTATAGGAAGGATGTGGAGGCTTTGGAGCGGGTGCAGAGGAGATTTACCAGGATGTTGCCTGGTATGGAGGGAAAATCTTATGAGGAAAGGCTGATGGACTTGAGGTTGTTTTCGTTGGAGAGAAGAAGGTTAAGAGGAGACTTAATAGAGGCATACAAAATGATCAGGGGGTTGGATAGGGTGGACAGTGAGAGCCTTCTCCCGCGGCTGGAAATGGCTGGCACAAGGGGACATAACTTTAAACTGAGGGGTAATAGATATAGGACAGAGGTCAGAGGTAGGTTCTTTACGCAAAGAGTAGTGAGGCCGTGGAATGCCCTGCCTGCTACAGTAGTGAACTCACCAACATTGAGGGCATTTAAAAGTTTATTGGATAAACATATGGATGATAATGGCATAGTGTAGGTTAGATGGCTTTTGTTTCGGTGCAACATCGTGGGATGAAGGGCCTGTACTGCGCTGTATTGTTCTATGTTCTATGTTCTATGTTCTAACTGGGCATCATTTCCAAGGTAACCGAACCGACTGACTGGGTCAGCTCGATGGTATGTGTTAGAAAGCCTTCGGGAGACCTGCGCATCTGCATTGATCCCAAGGATCTCAATAAGAATATAATGCGTGAACACTACCCCATCCCGAAGCGGGAGGAACTCACCAGTGAGATGGCACACGCACGTTTTTTCACCAAGTTGGATGCGTCACATGGATTTTGGTAAATCCAGCTGGATGAGTTCAGCAGAAGGCTCTGCACCTTCAACACCGTTTGGCAGATACTGCTATAATCGCATGCCGTTTGGCATTGTCTCAGCATCGGAGATCTTCCATCGTATCATGGAGCAGATGATGGAGGGCATTGAAGGGGTTTGTGTGTACGTGGACGACATCATCATATGATCCACGACCCCTGAAGAGCATGTTTTTCACATCTCCAGCAGGTATTCCGCCGTGTCCATGCCAATGGCCTGAAGCTGAACAGGTCCAAATGTTGCTTTGGCATGTCGCCACTCAAGTTCCTAGGTGACCAGATCTCTCAGCAGGGTGTGCGCCCGGACACAGACAAGGTCAAGGCCATCGAAGTCATGAAGGGCCCTGAAGACAAGAAGGCGGTGTTGCGCTTCCTGGGCAAAGTCAATTTTCTGGGCAAGTTCATCCCAAACCTGGCCTCACACACCACGGCCCTACGAAACCTGGTGAAAAAGTCACCTGCCTTTGAGTAGAAGGCAGCACATCAGGCAGAGTGGTTGGAGCTGAAAGCCAAGCTCACCACTGCACCAGTCTTGGCATTTTTTGACCCAGACAGGGAGACAAAGATCTCGACAGTTACGAGCCAGGATGGCATTGGTGCGGTGCTGCTTCAATGCAATGACACTTCATCCTGGGCACTAGTAGCCTACGCATCGAGGGCCATGACGCCCACCGAAACAAGGTATGCGCAAATAGAGAAGGAATGCCTGGGTCTTCTCACTGGCATTCTCAAGTTTCACGACTATGTCTACGGCCTGCCGACATTCACTGTCGAGACGGATCATAGGCCTCTGGTCCACATTATCCACAAGGACCTGAACGACATGACACCTCGGTTGCAGCACATCCTCCTCAAACTCAGAAGGTACGACTTTGAGTTAGTGTACACGCCTGGCAAGGAGCTCATCATCGCTGATGCATTGTCCCACTCCATCACCTTGCCGAGTGAACCACTGGAAATCATCCGGCAGATTGAATCACAGGTGCAGCTGTGTGCTAGCACCCTCCCGGCGTCTGATGAGAAGGTGGTTCGTATCCGCGAGGAGATAGCCAAAGACCCCCTCTTGCAGAGTGTCATGCACCACCTCGCCAATGGCTGGCAGAAAGGGCAGTGCCCTCAATTTTATAATGTAAACGACGACCTGACGGTGATTGATGGTATCCTCCTCAAGCTGGACCGGATTGTCATTCCACTCAGTCTCCAGAGCTTGGTGCTCCGCCAAATCCATGAGGGACATCTGGGCATCGAGAAGTGCAGACGCAGAGCCAGGCAGGCTGTCTACTGGCCCGGTTTATGGCCAGGACATCTCGAACATAGTCCTCAACTGTGCGACCTGTCAACGCTTCCAGCCAGCGCAGAGCAAGGAGACGCTGCAGCAGCATGAAATCGAGACCTCCCCGTGGTCCAAGGTTAGCATCGACCTCTTTCGTGCGAATGGTCGTGACTACGTGTTGATTATTGACTATTTCTCCAATTACCCTGAAGCCGTGAAGCTCTCAGACCTCACATCTCGGACCGTCATCAAGGCCTGTAAGGAGACGTTCTCCAGGCATCGTATCCCACTCGCTGTTATGAGTGACAATGGCCCGTGCTTCAACAGCCACGAGTGGTCTATGTTTGCCGAGTCATACCATTTCAAACGTGTCACTTCCAGCCCACACTATCCGCAGTCCAATGGGAAGGTTGAAAAAGGGGTGCACATTGTGAAACAGCTCAACTGCAAGGCCACGGATTCAGCTTCTGACATCTACCTCGCGCTGCTTGCGTCCAGTGCGACCCCACTGTCCACTGGCATGTCGCCGGCTCAACTCCGGATTAACAGGGACATGCGGGCGACACTTCCAGCCATACACTTGCCCAACCTAGATTACCTCCCGGTGCTGCAGAAGGTGCAGCAGCTCCGAAACCAGCAAAAGCAGGGCTATGATGCTCATGCCACCGATTTGCCCGTGTTATCCCCGGCAGACACTGTCAGGATCAAGATACCGGATGGTGGCTGGTCTGCTCCAGCTGTCGTTGTTCGACAGGCTGCGCCCCGCTCGTATGTTGTACGTATGGCTGATGGTTCTGTTGTGCGACGAAACAGACGGGCACTGCGCAACGGTGCCTGCCCGCAACCGCTTTCTTCTCCGTTCCCATCCATTGTTTTGCCACCTCCTGATACCTCGAACTATGAGGCCACCAGTCAGGCTTCCATCCCACCTGTCAAGGTGCCGTTGTCCCCACCGCCACCTCTCCGGCGGTCGACAAGGATCAGACGCAAGCCCCAGAGACTGGACTTATGACCATTTGTTTTGTTTGCTATGTTCTGTTTTCTCACAGAAGACGGCTGTTTTCACATGTAAATACATTCACATATGCCACCGCTTGTAAATATGTTAATATATGCCACCACATGTAAGTACGTTCCCATATGCCAACAAAACATTTTTTAAAAAGGGAGATGTCATGATATGCAGACATGCAGATAATGATATACAGACAGGCAGCTAATGAACACAGAGAACAGGACATGACCAATGAGCAGGCAGGACACTCAGGGGTGGGATCTCACTATAAAAGGCACTAGGTGCTCACACTCCGCCTCTTTCCACTGATGTACATCTACAGAGTGAGTCAGGGTGTATGTATAGTATCACACCTCCAGCACGTGGCTAAGAGCTAGTCGGGTTTAGTCAGACAGAGTAACCACACATAGGTTCGCAGAGAGTCGAACTCATAGAGAACTGTGCTAACTGTGCTACTGGTTCAATAAATCAGATTGAACAAACTTCAAGGTCTGGAGTATCTTTTGGTTAAAGCTGCATCCAGTTACAGCCTGTGTTATCCCAGAGTACATAACATAAGACTCCCATTCCCCCCATCCCTCCTTTAGCAACTGAGGGTGGCCAGCTCTTTGAAATACAAAATAAACGGCTGCCATCTTCAGTAATAACCTTCAATTGCTCCCCTCATGGTATACTTGACTTTCTCAAGATAGGGGATCTCCCATCAGATCTCCCAGCCACTCTGAGAGACTGGGTGGAGAAACTGACCTCCACCCAATCTGCATTCGCCTCTGGGCAATCAGCGAGGCGTTGGCCAGGACATTGGTCCCCGCTGCCGTCTGCGGCCCCGGTGAGTTCGACACCGCAGATATGGTCACCAATGGACAGGACTCAAGATCAATTTTCAGAATCATCAACTATGGTGCTAAAGAAGGAGACCCAGAAACCAACAAGCTTGGGGCAAGACCAGAACATATGTACATGATTGGCCAGACCCCCTGGACACGCTCACATTTGTCCTCTACCCATACAAAGAGCCGACTCATCCTGGACATTGTTAGGTGAGCCCTATATACACCACTTTAAGTTGTATTAAGCCACACCTCACACAATGGTGAATATTACTTCAAACTAAGTTGTGAGAGTAGGACAAGTGGACACAAGTCACCCTCCACAGGACCTCATTCCACACCTCATCATCCAACACCGACCCCAACTCCTCCTCCCTCTTGGCATCCCTCAGTGTTAGCTGCTACAACTTCAGCTTGGTGTCTCCTCCAATATACTTTCTTCATGTAACATGGCTCAGATCGAGTACTGAGTGGAGCTAAATTTAGAAATGTCCAACTCTGCTTCATTCATTAAAAGTTCATGCACTAACTCTTAACAAGCGCTTACTGTCACAAAACCATGCCCTTCAAAAAAGTACAAAGCATTAGCGCTATATGCTGATGGGTTTTTGTGAACAGTACAAATTAAAGTATCAGCTCTGCAAAACTGCCAAAATATTTAGTGGATAAGTATATCATCTAGTCTGATACTGAACACTGGATAGCAGAAAAGTCTCAGGTTTCAGCTGTACACTTACTTGAGGTAGTGTGTGGGTGGAGGGGGCGGGGGGGGGGGGGGGCGTGTTAACATAATTCAGCTCAGCACATCTGATTTAGGAAAGGAAAAATTCATAAGATGCATATGGATTAGGAAAGGAAACATTTCAGACCTTCAGTCCTTCAGACTCGCATTACAGTGTCCACTATTTTCTTCAATTATTCCAAGGTTGTCATCTCTACTTCTCACGAGATGAGTTCACTCCAATCCTGGCAGGACAGGTTGCCGCCTCACACGCGACCATGTGCCAGAGCCACCTGGAAATCGCAGCGGCACTTCTGGGCGTGGCCCAGTCACAGCAGACCATGGCTGTGAACATCTGCATTGCCCAGGTGCTGGCTAACGTGGCGTAGCCACAGAGGGAGGTGGCCCAGTCCCAGAGGGAGATGGCGCAGTCACTGGCTGATGTGACACAAACCCAGAAGGTGGTGGCACAGTCGCAGTGTGATGTGGTGCAGTCCCAGACGGAGATGGTCCATGCCCTGTGCTCCATGGCTGCAAGAGGTAGCCTGGGGGCCATCGGGCACCCTGAAGGAGGAGGAGGCGATGGGGCCAGTGCCTGTGTCCCGCAGAGGAGGTGCCAGAACACCGCAGCAACCACCCCCCCCCCACCCCACCCCCACCCCCGCTCTCCTATCCCTGGCGCATCTAGTGGGCAGCAGGCAGAAGGGAGCGGCACCACACCACCCAGGACTCACAAGCAGCAGCCGGGCCCATCCAGGCCCGGTCGCTCCAGAAGATGCCCGCCACCAGGGACCCAGGTTGCAGGGTGGGAATCACAGCAGGCCGCCTCCACTCCTGCTGTACCGTCTGGGGATCCACCTCGATGTGGCGTTAGGGCCTGTAAGGCCAGAAAGTTAGACTCCAGGTAGTTGGCACGGGTGCAGGAGTTAAAGGTGATTGGGCACAAATCTTTATATATTCGTTCACATTAAACACCTGTTGCCACGGTTACAACCTGCCTCAGTGCTCTGTCTGATGGGTGTGAGGGGTAGGCTGGTCTGGGCTGGAAATGGGCGGACGTTGGGGGGGGGGGGGGGGGGGGGGGGGGAATGAGCGGACCCTGTGGGTAGCTCAAGCTCCCCCCCCTCCCCCCCCCCACCCCCCCTCCCCACCACCCCCCTCCCATCCCCATCACCGCCACACCAGGCATCCGATGGGACTGAGTGATGGAATGGCCAGCTTGCATGCAGGGATCACCCAGGTGGTCAGTGCTACTGTGGCCAGGAGTCAGACATTGTCAAACGATGCGGAGCACCAGAGCTCATTGCAAAGCGGGTTGCCATCATTCTCCATCCCATGCACCAGACCTGCTGTGACTGCCAACTCAGGGCCCCCACCCATAGTGCAACAAATCGGCGCCTGCTGCCATTTCGCCGTCGGGACCGATTTTAAGCCCAATCACTTTTTCCAATTTCGGGATCAGCTAATGGCGAATCCAACCCCAGAACTGAACACAGTACAAGCACTCAAACATTTGAGATTGAGCAGGGACTACTGACTATGTCGTTCAGTATCAAACAAAACTTGTTTCTAGCGATCCCTGTTGGAAATATCTGTACCTGCGGATATTGGGTGAAGACAAAATTTTACTGACCCATGTTGCAGCCCAACAGTCTTGCCTACATTCAGTGTGTCTAGATTTGCAAATGAAAAATGCTTATTTGAGCACACCCATGGAACAATGCAGACCCAGGAGGAGTCACTGCCTGTAAGAAAAAGTGAAAAGTGAGAAATTATCAGCGGGAAGCATTTTGAAAAGTTGGCAGATGTAGCAAGGTCTATTTACACAAACCGTTGAGCTTCCAAGAAAGTTAAAGTTAAAAGGAACAAAGAAGGCTCGAAGCAACTATCAAACTGATTAATTGAATCCTGCACGTTTCTGCATTTTAATGGTTAAAAATTGTCTAATTCTACTTAATAAATCTGATAATCATTCTGTGTACCAGAACCTGCAGCACTGGATTTAAGTGCCAGCAAACTGTAAAGGTCCTTACATAAAAACATAATGAAGTATAAAAGCCAAATGGTTCACTTCAAAGAAATACCATTAACAGATACATCACACGTTGCTTGATTACCTAAGCATTCCTTCTTCCCTAACACTGCCAGTATCTTTCTCATTCAATTCCATAAATCTTTATTCTTATCCTTATTCCTTAATCCTTATTCTTTTCGCTCAACAGATGGTTTGCAATTAAAATAAACATGATTGAGAAGTTTTTTGGGGGGCATTCAAAATACCTGTCTAATATAAAACTCTATTCCAATGGAATGGTAAATATAGTTGTGAAACCAAGGCCACTCTGATATGTGGTAAAACGTAAGAACAAGGAGATAACGACTCCATGTCATCCCCTGAACTAACATTTTGCACCATTTCCAACCAAATATTTTGGCTTTGAATTGCAAGCGGTATCATTCTGTAACACATAACAAAATGAATGAATGTGGAAAGGATAGAAATTTCTCCTGATAGTTCAGTTGGAAAGATAGTGTGCAGCTGAGCTGGCCACAACAAAAAGGTTTTCAGTTCGACTTCTGGTCTACGCTGAAATAATTGATCTTATAGCCATCAGTAATATGGATTCAAAAGCCTTCAATGACAATGGCATGGATTTTGCTGTCTATTGTGGCGGTACCCGCTGTGGGAAATTCGGCAGCCCAGCCAAAAATCCATTGACTTTCAGCGAGACTGAGCGATCCCAGTGGCAGGCGGGACTGGGAAATCCTGCCCAATATAACTTCGGCTGCATATTATTACCATAGTTAGGCCTGTTATGCTTTACTCCGTCCATAATCTATTTTCGTAGAGCCTCTCCAAAGTGATTCTTCACTCCCGAGAACTTGCTTCCTTTCTTTTCCGATCTCAACTTATCTCAATAACATCTAATCCCCAAACTGGCTTTCACAGTAAGGGCCGAATTGGGGATTCTTTCCTTGAGCTGCAGTTAATCTTTAGGTAAATCATATGTTGTGATTTTAAAAGATTGGAATTTGGAATCTTATAATCCTACATATCCAAATACACTATGGGGTGGCACGGTGGCACAGTGGTTAGCACTACTGCCATACAGCGCCAGGGAGCCCGGTTCAATTCCGGCCTTGGGTGACTGTCTGACTTTTCCCCCATGTCTGCGTGGGTTTCCTTCGGATGCTCCAGTTTCCTCCCAGAGTCCAAAGATGTGCAGGTTAGGTGGATTTGCCATGCTACATTGCCTCTTAGTATCCAAATATATGCAGGCTAAGTGGGGTTACATAGATAGGACAGGGTGTGGACCTAGGTAGAGTGTCCTTTCAGACGGTTGGTGCAGATTTGATGGACTGAATGGCCTCTTTCTGCAATGTAGCAATTCTATGGTTCTATGCATCTACATCTGTGCCATTGTCATTATTTATTCTGGTCAAATCTGAACCTTGTAACAGTTCAAATGTTACACAAAGAATCAGTCAGAGCATTATCAAACCTTTTTACCAAACCTAATTATCAAATCTTTTGGACTTGAAGCCCATCAAAAAAGAGCACTAAACATAATATCATAATTGTCCTCAACTATCATGAGTTGGGGTGGGAAACTCAACCAGAGTTCCAACTCCTGGGCAGAATGATATGTGTACCTGGCGGGCGTACCTCCAGATCATTCCAGGTCTCAGTGGGTAATTTTTGTCGAGTCTTGCAGTCAGCTGCACACAGCTGTATGAAACCAACGACTGACACTGTGTTAAGGAGGGTAAGAACATTCCTTCATTTCAAGGGGGGCCTAGCCAATCAGCCTGAGCGGGCCAGACGCTTTGCTGTGATTGCAGGGTTCCCCCTCCACCAGGGTGCCATCGATTGCACGTATGTGCCCAAAGCGCCAGCAGGCGCTGGGCAGCTTTGTGATCAGGAAGGGTTTTCATTCCATGAACGTTCAGGTAGTCAGATTCTGCAGGTCTGTGCAAGGAATCGGGGCAACTCCCACAATGCCACTCGCAGGTGCCAAGATTCTTCACTGCTCCAGATCGCCTTGACAGGTGGCTGATTGGCAACACAGGATATCAGTTGAAAATGTGGTTGATGACACTGGTCATCAACTTTGCCCGAGGACAAAGAGATACAACTGCTGCCATGTATCTACAAGTGAGATGGTGGAGAGAATCATCGCCCTACTGAAGATAAAGTTCTGATGCCTTGGCTGATCCGGTGGCACCTTGTAGTATCCGCCCGGGCGAATGTCACTTATCGTCGTTGTCTGCTACGTTCATCATAATTTCGCTCTCTCCAGGGGTGAACCTCTGGACCAGGAAGATGCTGATGCTGCTGTACCTGCCTCAGACTGAGACACCAACGTCAATTTGCATTCAGATTCCAGGCAGCCAGAAGACCAGGATGAGGAACCTGAAATCAGGAATCTTCAGGGGAGCAGGGACATCAGGTAGGCCCTGACTCAAAACATTTTCGGCTAGGCTGGCATGTTTGTCCTCCCATAGAGTCCATGGGCATCACCCCATCCCATAGACCTCACACCTTTTGGCTTGTGAGCAGTAAATAATTTATGGTAAGAATAATACATAAAACAACGCAAAAACATCCAGTTGAATCATCAGCTGTACACAATGATAGGGAAAAAGACTAACCCACACTGTGGCTAGCCCGGGTTGTTCTCACAGCGTCTTCAGTTTACATTTGAAAATCGCTTATTGTCACAAGTAGGCTTCAAATGAAGTTACTGTGAAAAGCCCATGGTCGCCACATTCCGGCGCCTGTTCAGAGAGGCTGTCAGTGCCATTGAGAGGCAGCTGGCTGACGTGGATGCCTTGTTGGCATAGATTACCTTGATAGTCGTACTCCAGCCGGTGGTGCCTGAGCAGGCATCACCTGGGAGGGCTCGATCAGTGACATGGCTGGGCAATCCTCTGTCACTGTGGACTTGGAAGGTGGTTCAGTGACTGGCAGAGAGGCAAATGAACTTTCATAGAATTTACAGTGCAGAAGGAGGCCATTCGGCCCATCGAGTCTGCACCGGCTCTTGGAACGAGCACCCTACCCAAGGTCCACACCTCCACCCTATCCCCATAACCCAGTAACCCCACCCAACACTAAGGGCAATTTTGGACACGAAGGGCAATTTTGGACACTAAGGGCAATTTTATCATGGCCAATCCACCTAACCTGCACACCAAGGACTGTGGGAGGAAACCGGAGCACCCGGAGGAAACCCACGCACACACGGGGAGGATGTGCAGACTCCGCACAGAAAGTGACCCAAGCTGGAATCGAACCTGGGACCCTGGAGCTGTGAAGCAATTGTGCTATCCACAATGCTACCGTGCTGCCCTTGTCCAAGGCACAATGAGAGGAGGCCCCAGAGACAACAACCAGATTGTTCGCCATTATGAGGTGAATCCTCACCTCCCTGCTCTTCAATAAGGGACGGGCAACCATCAAAACGATTTGGTTGCTGTTTTCTTCTCTCGCACTCACAGTGACCTCCTGAGGTCAGTTCTTGTGTGAGGGCTTGCAAGTCTGCCCGCAACCCCAGGAAAGCCTCATTCTGTTCCTGGAGCTGCCTCTCCCTGAGAGTCTCTCTCAATGGATGAGACTGTCATCTCAGAGCTAAGGGTCAACAGAGCACACATGCTCTGCAGGGACACCTCCACGACAGATGCCATGGTACACAGACCATCAGGGATCTCCGCCAGATCTCCCCGCATATCCTCCTGGACATTCAACATTTGCCACTATATTGACATCGCCAAAGGCATCATATCTCTTGGACTCAGCATGGTCCTTGTCTTCAGCTGTCCTCCAATTGTTGGTGCCCTGGGTACTCCCTGCCTCCAACATCTGCATCAATGAGCATGATATGCCCTCACTGCTATCCACTATCAACTCATCCGACACGGTAATGCGCATCGACATGGCAGTATCTGCGCTGGTGCTGAGTGCTGAGAGATAGTGTGCCATGGATGCATCTTGCAAGGTTTTGCTGCTCCACTGTCAAAAGAGGGTCGTTGGCCACCTGGCTGCCTCAGGTGAATGAGTCCTATGAAGGATGGACACAAGTGGTCAGAAACAGCACTCACATCACACAGAGTTAATTTTCAAAATGTTTTGCTCTTTCCCTGAACCACAATGCCAAAGAGGACACGGTGGTTCACCTGGAGCTAAATTTCACATCTCCCTTGGTCTCCCCGTGGGGGCTGTGATCAACTGCGCAAATAACATAGGTGCCGAGAACCTGTACATCATCTCTGTCAAAGGGATCAAGAGACGTTTGAACAGGCTACCAGCTGCTGGTCTTGGCAAAATCCGCTTGGCAACTGTAAAGAAATACAAACCAGAGCTCAGGAAAAGGTGTATACATCAGTAGTGATATGCCAGCGGAAATCATACCGGAGAAAAGATGGTGTCTTCCTTTACTTCAAAGACAATGCAAGGGTGATAGTAAATAACAAAGGAGAAATGAAAGGTTCTGTGATCACAGATCTTGTTGTCAAGGAATGTGCGGATCTGTGGCCCAGGATTGCTTCCAATGCTGGGAGCATTGCATAACAATTGTAAAAGATATATGCAATTCAATAAATATTTTTACTCCCAAAATCATTTTTTTTTAAATGTTCTGCCCAGTGTGATTGGTCTCAGTTGCATTGAAGTGTCTCAGTGACTGGCGCATCACTGAAGTCATCCTGAGCGATGAGATGCCCATGCATCATTTTCACCCTCAATCCTGTTATGAACCAGCCTACTGGGCTCTTCCCCTCCAGAGACTCCTGCCTCTCCATGATCTGATGACTTCCCTCCTCGCTCACACTCGAGCTCCAGGGACTGCAGCTCATGGCTAATGAGGATCGCCAGGGTAGGCAACCGGCCACCGGTGGCTGTTCTCGCCAGTTGTTGTAGCTATGTTTCTCCTGCAAGTAAGTACAGAGCTATATTGAGTACTCCACCCTCCACCTACAATGCCTTACCATGCTGTCCCCGACCCAGATCACCCCTAAGGGGCTAGAGAATGTTACCACCCCTTTGGACACCTGGCCCTTTGATGGACCCAGGGTTTCAGATTCTTCTCTCCAGCCTTGAGACGCACGGGCAGACTTGGACTCTGGGACTCCCTGAAACCAACACGACTAATTGCAAATATGGACAGGCACCCTTTGCTCTGTTCCCCCAAACCGGACAATGCCCAGCCAGAACTCAACCTTTTCAAGCGCAGAAGCTCATTGGCCCTATTCCGGAACTCAATCATGGTGCACTGGACAAGATTCTCCTCCTTCCATCCCTGGGCATTAGGATGCCCCTCTCCTGGCTGTGACCACCTCCAACAGGGCTCACAGACACTCATCGGAGCAACGAGGAGCATGCTGGCAGTCAGAATTCCCCTCCCACCTGGGGTTCCTTCCAGCAGATGACATTCTGCATCCTTTGGTTTCCTCAGCAGCCTCAGCATGCCAGCTTTAAACTTTGCAGCGGGTCGCCATTGGACACGGTGCCCACCGCATGCCTATCCCCACCGACACCACTCACCCAATGCAGCCTCGATTCATGCTGGCTGCTACTTAAGTAACCATCCAGTATAATATCGCCATTCCTAATTGATCACGAGCAGGACTGGAAAATGAGGCCACTTCGGTTCTGCCAGCTGAGCGCGCATGTCGAGCGTGAAATTCTATCCTGATCGCTATCCAATAATATTAAATGGAAAATATTTGTGTGTGGCTATCGTATGAGGTCAAGATTGGGCTCAACTATCTCCTGTCGGACTGAATATCCTCCCAATGCCAGGGGTCAAAAGATGACAATAGCATAATGACACTGTTGCTTCACAGCGCCAGGGTCCCAGGTTCGATTCCTGGCTTGGGTCACTGCCTTTGCGACATCTGCACGTTCTCCCCGTGTCTGCATGGGTTTCCTCCGGGTGCTCCAGCTTCCTCCCACTAGTCCCGAAAGACGTGCTTGTTAGGTAATTTGGACATTCTGAATTCTCCCTCTCTGAACCCGAACAGAGGCCAGAATGTGGCGACATGGGGCTTTTCACAGTAACTTCATTGCAGTGCTAATGTAAGCCTACTTGTGACAATACAGATTATTATTATAACAAAAAGGATGTATTGAACAATAAATCCATTAAGGTGATGGAGCAGCCAATTATGTCATGAGGGTATAGAATGCAGAATGTATCAGGTGGAATCTCAGCGAGGGCGAGATCTAGATCGCGACGTTTCGCAAGATTTAACGAAATCTCACAAGGCATTTCGAGAGTTGCGAATCCCACGGAAGGCTTTTCATGAAATTCAATGGCCTCGTCGCATCAGCAGGTCAGGTGTGACGAGACCATTAAATCACGTCTACTGTCTCGATGTATCTACTCCCCAGGGAATCCTTTAATATGAACAAAAGTTAATTAGCCCAACTGCAGCAAACAATATTCATAGCTGGAATGCATTATGATCTAACGTTTACAATACTTTCATTGCACCTCTGTCTCAAAAATGTGTCTGCTGCATTTCAAACCAGGATTTTAAAAAACATGACTGCAGCAGTCATACACAGACTAACCCAGGCTTTTAACCTTTACTGCACCAAATACATACAATACAATATATCTGAAATTCCTACATTCAGCACACAACAAATGAGGGCCTTGCCAGTGATGTTCACAAGAAATGAAAGAATTAAGAATAGAAAAATCCCAACCAGCAGCACAACATTGCACCCGTCACATGCAATGTTCAGGCGAGCAAATGACTTTATTACATTCAATGCAGAAAATGTTAGTCAGTTGAGAGCCAGGAACTTTGAAAGCTCCCCAAAGTGTGTTGATTACATGCATTGGCCATCAAAGCTCCATTGAGACAGCTAGGGGCAGTTATCAACAGAAAAGGTATCCATCCCTTCCATGTTCCACTTCACTGTGACCATCAGCAGAGGATTATGCCAGCGTGCCCATTATTCTAGGAGTAGTCATGGTGCCTACATATTTCAGCACTCCCAGATGCCAGAGGCGAACTTACACTTTTGGGAGCCACGCGCTGCAACACTGTGTGCTTCATCGTAAGTCTACCTCTGCCCGGTGCTACAGATATCCAAACGAGCATTGGAGGGTTGGCCTCTTGGAGATAAAGGACACCCACTGAAGAGATGGTTCATGACCGTGGTGAGAAATCCATGCAGCAAGGCTGAGATGGGTTACAATGAGAGCCATGTACCTACGACCATCATCGAGCAGGCCATTAGTTTGCTCAAAATTAGAATTCAATTTTCAGACGGCGCAGGTGGCATTCTGCAATATTCTCCAGCCCCTGTCTCACTAATCGTTGTGGTTCTCTATGCCTCACACAACCTGGGGCTCCAGAGCAAGGAGGTCCTGGCAGAGTAGGATCGAATGGAGCGAGCCTCATCCTCTGACACTGAGGCTCAGGACGAGTGTGAGGACAAAGAGGGGAGCCATTCCAGTCAGCTAGAGAAGCTGGTACGTGACAACCTTTGGATGGCAGAGCGATGCAGAAATCTCTTATAATGTGAGGAATTAACTGGGAATGTGGAATCCAACATACAGTCACATCTCTGCTGTATTCACATCTTCTTGGTATCTCCCAAGCATCAACAACATGGGTGTCACCAGTACGTGCGCCAATGGTGGGGCACCAAATGAGGCCATTCAGAGGGTCTAATTTGAATACAAACTCCCTTAGTGGCAGTTAGTCAATCAAATTCCAAAGCAAGATAGCACAAACATCAAACACAAATGAAGCAGGAACAGCAAACACATACAACACCATCACTTAGTATAGAATTGAGGCAAATTGTTTTCCAAACAAAACTCTGGACAACCACCCTTGTGAACCCATCTGGGATTAATGTTTTTTTTTAGTTTTCTTAAGGGTGGTCCCCCCTTGCCACAAGCTGTGCTGGAGACCGCTGATCCTGGAATGTCATTGGTGGGTGTGCTCTGGTTGCCTGAGGCCAGGAGAGCCGAATCTTGATGACAGGATCTCCTGCATAGCGATAGGACTCCCATCTGTTGCTGCAGCACTCGGATACATCAGTGTCAATGACAGAGGGGCAGAGGAGGAGCTTTCCCCATCAAGGGTGCCCTGAGAATTGCCCCCCCACCCAATGGTGACAGCAGATGCTCATGTGCTGTCATGAAGTCCATTTGGCCCTCCCTGCTTTCCTGAGAGGAACCAGCACCTGTCTGTGACTCCAGGCACCTCCTACCCTCTCATCTTGACTCTGAGCACCTGAGCTCAGATACAAGGCATGGAGTTTAGGTCAGAACATATATCCAGTTACCTATCAATGAACTACTAGGTCTGGCCCTCCATGACAATCACCAGTCTCTCAATGGAGGAAGATACACCTTCTGAAGAGATGGTGATCAGAGTGCTCATGGTCTGGATGTACTCCTCCACTGGCTGTTCCAGTGTGTAAAACCCCTCCTGCCATATCTCCACATACCCCATGTTGTATGTCCAGAATCTGCTGTCTAACCTAAGTCTCCAGAGGCTTGTCATCATCCTGGGGCTCAATATCTAGGTCAGCCCCAATTCTCCTCCAACTGCTGGAGGCCTGCACCGTCTAAGTCTCCAACAGCTGGTCTTACAAATGTGATTTGCTCACACCGGTGTGTGTAAACCTTCCCAGCGACTTGTGTATACCGACGGAGGTGCCTCTATCTACACTGGTGCTAGGTGCTCAGTGAAGTTGCCGAGGTTTCACCTGTGGGGGAAATAAGCAAGGATTTTGAAGGGCACACACAGACACACCCACCATTGGAAAATGGACACCAAAGTCTCACCCTTGGCCCCTTAAAAACTAAGACACACATTCCTCCCCAAATGCTGCAGCCGTCAAAGTCAAACCCATCAATGCTCCCTGACTGCCACTTCCTCAATTTACCCCCACCCCTCCCTTAGCCCAAACATTACAGGAGAGTGCTCTGGGTCCTTCAAATCTCACCCCCCCCCACCCCCCAACGGCCATCCTCCAGCTCCTCCATGGCTAATGATCCTGCACCATTGATTGCTGGCCAACTACAGCCTCTGTCGATGGCTCAGCAATTGGATCCTTTGGCAATTGCATTGATGAATCTAGGTGATGGGCATTAGCTCAACTATCAATGGTCACAGGATCAAGTTGAGTGGCAGGCTTGAGGTGGAGGCTGTGGCTAAGGGTGGGATGTCCCACTAGGCGTCCAAGCAGTCATTTACTAAAGTCATCAAGAAGCCACACAAGAAGCAGAGGAAATGCTGCAAGCAGAGTTATTCCACTTACGTGTACCGGGTGCTGACCCAAGTCCAATGTTCCACTAGGATTTCATCCAAGGCTGTGAGTGTCATAGAACATAGAACATAGAACGATACAGCGCATTACAGGCCCTTCGGCCCACGATGTTGCACCGAAACAAAAGCCATCTAACCTACACTATGCCATTATCATCCATATGCTTATCCAATAAACTTTTAAATGCCCTCAATGTTGGCGAGTTCACTACTGTTGCAGGTAGGGCATTCCACTGCCTCACTACTCTTTGCGTAAAGAACCTACCTCTGACCTCTGTCCTATATCTATTACCCCTCAGTTTAAAGTTATGTCGCCTCGTGCCAGCCATTTCCATCCGCGGGAGAAGGCTCTCACTGTCCACCCTATCTAACCCCCTAATCATTTTGTATGCCTCTATTAAGTCTCCTCTTAACCTTCTTCTCTCCAACGAAAACAACCTCAAGTCCATCAGCCTTTCCTCATAAGATTTTCCCTCCATACCAGGCAACATCCTGGTAAATCTCCTCTGCACCCGCTCCAAAGCCTCCACGTCCTTCCTATAATGCGGTGACCAGAACTGTACGCAATACTCCAAATGCGGCCGTACCAGAGTTTTGTACAGCTGCAACATGACCTCCTGACTCCGGAATTCAATCCCTCTACCAATAAAGGCCAACACTCCATAGGCCTTCTTCACAACCCTATCAACCTGGGTGGCAACTTTCAGGGATCTATGTACATGGACACCTAGATCCCTCTGCTCATCCACACTTCCAAGAACTTTACCATTAGCCAAATATTCCGCATTCCTGAGTGTCCTGAGCTCCTTTGTCATTGATGTTTTCAAGCACGTCGCCTCTGAGGCCTCATACCTCATTCACTACAACAGGCGGCAAACTATCGCAGCCAAGGAGATCCAGAACGCCATCTGTCTCAAGGTGCCGGGGGAATTGGCCAAATACACCATCTCCGAGGGCTGAAAGCAGTCACCAAATATGCCAACCCCGTTATGTCGACCATATTGAAGATATAAATGGACATAGCTAGAACAGTTGGGTGTGGGAGAACAGAAAGAGCTGTTACTCTGCTGAGCAGCTACCTGAATAAACCTGCTCATGGTAAAAGACACGCTTCAGACTTCTTCTTCTTCCACATGCGATTAATTGAATTAACAACCTCCTCCTCCACAGGTTTGGCTAGGTTTGGCCTCCAATCCTTAACCTCCCATTGGCATTATGTTCTCTTGTCCTGGAAAGAAAAAGGGACATTGTAATGAATCTTCTGTGGAAAAATCATGGGCGAAATTCTCCCCCAACCGCGGGATGTCCGCCGACTGGCGCCAAAGCCGGCGCCAATCAGACGGGCATCGCGCCGGCCCAAAGGTGCGGAATGCTCCGCATCTTTGGCGGCCTAGCCCCAACATTGAGGGGCTAGGCCGACGCCGGAGGGATTTCCGCCCCGCCAGCTGGCGGAAATGGCGTTTGTTTCCCCGCCAGCTGGCGCGGAAATGCGGCGCATGCGAGGGGCGTCAGCGGCCGCTGTCAGTTTCCCGGCGCATGCGCGGGAGCGTCAGTGGCCGATGTCAGTTTCCCGCGCATGCGCAGTGGGGAGAGTCTCTTCCGCCTCCGCCATGGTGGAGGCCGTGGCGGAGGCGGAAGGGAAAGAGTGCCCCCACGGCATAGGCCCGCCCGCGGATCGGTGGGCCCGATCGCGGGCCAGGCCACCGTGGGGGCACCCCCCGGGGTCAGATCGCCCTGCGCCCCCCCCCAGGACCCCGGAGCCCGCCCACGCCGCCTGGTCCCGCCGGTAAATACCAGGTTTGATTTACGCCGGCGGGACAGGCAATTTCTGGGCGGGACTTCGGCCCATCCGGGCCGGAGAATCCAGCGGGGGGTCCCGCCAACCGGCGCGGCCGGATTCCCGCCCCCGCCCAATCTCCGGGAGCGGAGACTTCGGCGGGGGCGGGGGCGGGATTCACGGCGGCCAACGGCCATTCTCCGACCCGGCGGGGGGTCGGAGAATGACGCCCATGTTTTTATTTTTGTGCCCAACCTCTATGTTGTCAGCAGGCAAAACCTCCCAATGATCCTTGCAAACTAACAGGTCTCCAAAACATTCCCCCACTCCTCAAGAATCCCCTTGTGCCATCCAATGTGGTAGCTCTGCTTCACTTGGCCCAGACATTGGGCAATCCCACACTTGACAAACATCAAACCCTCCCATTTAGGTCCATCTGCAAAATGGTTGCACACTTGCCTTTACTGATCATAGGAGGTCATTCAGCCTCTGACAGAACTGCAACCAGGTCGTTTGGCTTCCAACCTCCTTTGCAAGCTCTGCCCATGTTTCTGTGGTCTCACGGGAGGGGGCCTCTTTCCATCCCTTGGCATGAGGTTCTCCCACCCACCACCCACAGTCAGGAGGAGGACTCGCAGGGAACTACTGTTGAAAAGTGGGGCCGTCCTTAGTCTGGGCCCCTCCATTATCCCTGGCAGATGAGGATGTGATAGTACTGGAAATATCAGCTTGACTTTCCTGCCCTTTCGCAAGCGGCACGTGATTAGCACTGCTGCCTCATGACGCCGACAATCCGGGAACAATCCCGGCCCTGGGTCACTGTCTGTGTGGAGTTGCACATTCTCCCCCAGTCTGCATGGGTCTCACCCCCATAACCCAAAACATGTGCAGGGTAGGTGGATTGGCCACGCTAAATTGCACCTTAATTGGAAAAAATAATTGGGTACTCTAAATTTATTTTAAAAAAGAATTTGACTGCTTTTCTGAATACGTCTTCTTGTTCAAAAGGTGGATGGGGCAGGTATTCTCAGAAATTCTATTCTCCCTTAAAGGGTCTGAGTGAGACTGCTGGCATGTTCCTACCTTGGGTGCTTTTGCATGATCCCAGAGACAAGAAGAATTCAAGACATCTAAGCAGCCTGGCAGCTGCAGTGGATGGCCAGTACAGGGTGTTTCTTGGCTCTCTTGGTTTCTTGCATCCTTTATCACAGTCCACACTGCAGGCGGGATCTTCCAACCACGACATGGCGGGCATCATCGATCGATGGTAGGACAAATTTGGAGAGCCATTTGGCTCTCCAAATTTTCCCCTCCCAATCGCAATGATGCCCACCAGTGGCAGGAGTAGGAAATCCCAGCCTGCATTCCCACTGTGCCATAACTGATGTATATCTGCCATATACCTGTAGATGTGGCCTTCCATACCACAGTGGATTTTCTTTCACCCTTCCAACGTCAGACCCCATACTGAGATGTAGAGGTTATCATAGTTCATCATGAGAATGGGTGGACATGGTTCTTGAAATGAGAGGCTATAGGTGCAGAGGACTTCAATCAGAGGTCAGCCTCCCTTTTGCTAATTGTCATAACATACACCAATATATTATGGTGCAGACACACACACACACTGATGGACATGCAGTGGGACCAATCAGCATACACAACACCGCAGCCAATCACCAGAGAGAGCACACGCACTATAAAGACAGGGGACAGGAGAGTTCCCACTCATTCCAGTAGCAGCCAGCTCGGAGCACAGAGCTCACAGCCTGCAACACAGACATTCACCATGTGCTGAGTGCATCACCTGGTTAGGACTAGGCAAGGGTCAACAGTTAAAGCTGGTATTGCATTTACCCGCAGTTCAAGTATGTTAATATAGTTAACCTTATAATAAAATAGAGTTGCACCACTTCCAGTGTTGGTGACCTGTTTGTGATCCAGAACACTCAACACATCATGGTACAAGGAGTGGTTGCATACTAGCACTTCTGAGACCCACCTGCAACTAATCAGCATTCCGGCATCCTGAAATATGGAGACCATCAACCCGCCGCCGCCGCTCCGCATCACCGGCAATCTCGGGGTCAATTGGAAGATTTTTAAACAGTGCTTCCAGCTCTTCCTCGAAGCCACGGACAACGAGAACGCCTCGGACACCAGGAACATTGCTCTGCTCCTCTCCACGGCCGGGCAACACGCCATCCACATCTTCAACTCCCTCACATTCGCAGACGACGAGGACAAGACAAAGTACAAGATGGTTCTCCTCAAATTCGATACCCACTTCAGCATAGAGGTCAATGAAAGCTTCAAAAGATACCTGTTCCAGCAGCGCTTGCAGGGTAAGGACGAGCCTTTCCAATCCTTTTTAACACACCTCCGCATCCTTGCGCAGTCCTGCGGCTACGGGCCCACCTCTGACTCCATGATACGTGACCAGATCATATTTGGTGTTCTGTCGGACCCCCTGCGTCAGCAGCTCCTCAAAATTAAGCAACTCACCCTAGCGACTGCCATTGAGACCTGTGTCCTGCATTAAAATGCCACCAGCCGGTACTCCCACCTACAGGCGGCTGAAACGGCGCGGCAAGGTCCCCATGAGGCGGAACGGGTCCAAACAATTGGACACCTCCAAGGCTGCAGCCTGGATGAGGGCAGCCATTTTGAGCGCTTTTCACGGCCTCCCACACTTGTACGCGCCAAACAAGGGGACAGTGACATGGAGGAACGTGATGCGCAGGCGCGCACCACGCAGGACCGCACCGCGCATGTGCGGTGGCGCAACGAACGTACTGACATCACGATGTGCGGCAACTGTGGCTCCGCCCATTTAAAGCGGCAATGTCCTGCAAAATCACGACAATGCCTACGATGTGGCAGACTTGGCCACTATGCTGCCTGCTGTCGAGCAGCTCAGCCTGCCAATTCGCATCGCTTCAGCCAGCCTCGCAGGAACGTTCGGGCAATTCAACCCACGTTCACCGAGTCCGATTCCGACTTCCCGCAGATCAGTGACACCGAGGACCCGAGGGATCCTTTTCGAGTCACTGTTATAACAAAGAACAGGCTGTCCCCGAGTCAAAACCACCAGCCGCTGTCGGTGCACAGCATTGATCCAGACGACGAGTGGTGTGCCACCCTGACGGTCAACCAGAATTCGTCGCCCACCTCAGAGACTTGACTTATGAGTTTTACAATGTTGGACTCTTTGATCTGTTCTGTTATTCTGTTTCATCGTTCCAGTAGTTTGTATATAATGTTCATTTCGTTGTTGGTGTGGCACCCTATTTCTCGGCACCAGGCACCTTCCCGTGTAAATAGATTAGCCTCATGTACATAGTCATGTAAATAACACGCACACACATAGTCAGGTACATTCACTACACAATATTTATTGTCACGCAGGCACATGTTCTTTATATAAAAGGGGGGATGTCATAATATACACCAGTATATTATGGTGCAGACACACACACACACACTGATGGACATGCAGTGGGACCAATCAGCATACACAACACCGCAGCCAATCACCAGAGAGAGCACATGCACTATAAAGACAGGGGACAGGAGGGTTCCTGCTCATTCTAGTAGCAGCCAGCTTGGAACACAGAGCTCACAGCCTGCAACACAGACATTCACCATGTGCTGAGCGCATCACCTGGTTAGGACTAGGCAAGGGTCAACAGTTAAAGCTGGTATTGCATTTACCCACAGTTCAAGTATGTTAATATAGTTAACCTTATAATAAAATAGAGTTGAACCACTTCCAGTGTTGGTGACCTGTTTGTGATCCAGAACACCCAACACATCACTAATGAGGCATTAACTCGGGCCCATCTGGTACTGGAAGAGCATGAATAGCATTCACAGCATTATTTATAATGGGGTTGAATTTTTAAAGGGGCTCTCCTGCCTTAACCTTGGCAGAAGATCCAGGAAAACCATGAAGAAGCCATAAATACTTAAGCAGTCCCTGAAAGGTTACTACAGATTTCTTGCCAAAGTTAAGATGGAAAATCAGAAGAATACCTGCAGAAATTCAACCTCAATGTGTTTAATCTGATTGCATCAGCAATTCATCATGGTGTTATTCACTGTTACCTGATCTGACCCTGTCAGTAACAGTGATAAAGTAAGAGTTAACATATCCATTGATTTTTAAAGATTTTAGAAAAAGATACGGTTGATCATTTTGTTTGGCCTCTTGTGTTTATTTGCTAAGTTGAGACCATGAAGTTTGACATTCATGGAATAATCCTGAAAGGCTATGATTGAATTTTAGATTTCTGGCTTCTAAACTTCAGCATTAAATCATGTTAAGTGCTGTAGTCTATCAACACTAACTGTCCCAGTACACATATGTAGGGTGGGTACTTTGGCAGATTGCCTGAGGGCTGGCCCTACTTATGGAAAGTCTGCCCCATAGTGAGTCATCATATTCAGGAAAGAAAGGATAAGGAGAACGATAGTAGGGAAACACTGAGGTAAAAGACAGAGAGATAAAAATAAATCTCAAAATTATAACAAGAACAACAATAACTTGAATTTAAATAGTACTTTTTACATAATAAAATGCCCCAAGGTGCTTCACCGGAACGTAATCAAATCAAAATTAACATCAAGCCACATGAGAAGATATTAGGACAGCTGGCTCAATGTTTGGACAAAGAGGTAGGTTTTAAGAAGCGTTTTAAAGGAGGGCGAGGTAGAGGGACAAGATATTTTGGGAGAAAATTACAGGGTTTAGGGCCTTGGCAGTTGAAGACATGGCTATCGATGGTAGAGCGATTAAATTTGGGATGCTAAAGGTCAAACTTGGAGGAGTGCAGATATAAGATCACACAAACATAAGAACATAAGAAATAGGAGTAGACCATGTGCCCTTTCAATCTGCTCCTCCACTCAATACAATCAAGACTATTCTTCTGCCACAGCTTCACTTTCCCAACCACTCCCCATATCCCTTGATTCTTTGAGAGACCAAAGATCCATTTATCAAGCATGCACAGCGCTCTGAGATACTAACGCCAAGCCTCTGAGTGAAGACATTTTTCCTCATCTCAGAGCTAATTGTTTGACCGCTTTACCTCAGCCGAAACCCTGGTATTCTAAATTGTCCAGCTAGGGTTAACAAACTCAGTGTTCAGGGACACCACCCAGATGCCCCTTCTACCTGGTTTTGTTTTGCTTATTTTGTATTTTAAACAAGAGAAAAGAGGGGGAGAAAGTTCCCCCTTTCTGCTATGTGTTAGGAAATTTTTTTTTTAAATTTCCTCTGTTTTGTCTTTGGTTTTTCTGTGTGTACAGTAAGTTTATCATGTATAAAACCCAATGAAAATATTTTTTTAAAAAACAATTTCAGTGTTTACCCTGTCAAGTCTCTTCAAAATTTTCATATGTTTCAAAGTGATTACCTTTCATTCTTCTAAGCTCCAGAGAGTATAGGTCAAATCTACTCAGCCTCACATCATAGGACAACCTTTTTATCCTGGGAAACAATCTAGTGAACCTTTGCTTTACAGCTTCCAAGGCAAGTATATCCTTCCTTAAACGCAAATGTGGGGGGCGATTCTCCAAAATGGAGACTAAGTGTTCGCGCCGTTGTGAACACTGTCACGTTTCACGACGGCATGAAACGGGCACGGGGACGACCGATTCTGTCCCCCACAGGGGGCCAGCATGGCGCTAGAGCTGTTCACGCCACTCCAGCCTCCCTTCCCGACGCCCGCGCCAACCCACGCATGCGCAGTTGGGCCGCGCCAACCTGCGCATGCGCGGGGGACTTCTTCAGTTCGCCGGCCCATAAGCAACATGGCGCAGGGGTTCAGGGGCCGGCCGCGCAACAAAGTAGGCCCGGGGGAGGAGAGGCCAGCCCGCCAATTGGTGGGCCCCGATCACGGGTCAGACCCCATTGGAGGCCCCCCCCCCCCCCCCGGTGAAGGAGCACTTTTCCCCACCCCACAGGCCGCCCCCGACCCTTCGTGCAGAGTTCCCGCTGGCAGCGACCATGGGTGAACGGCACTGGCGGGACTCTGCTTTTTCCGTGCGGCCGCTCGGCCCATCTGGCTGGAGAATTGGCGGCCCCGCCAATTCCAGCGGCCCGCGGCCTGCACCGCATCAAACGCGCCGGCGCAAATGGCGGCGATTCTCCGCACCTCGGAGAATCGCTGGCTGGCGTCAGGGCATGGTGGCGCAGTTGCGCTGATTCTCCGCCCCGGCGCGGGGCTCGGAGAATCGCGCCCGTGGTCTTCTTGTGGCTCAGCAGATCGCAGCCCTGCCTCTGAACCAGTTGCTCCAAGGTCAACTCCCATTCAAGGATGTATGGGCCATGCAAGGAGTGTTCATGACATGTTATAACTGATTTATAAACAGCCTGATAATCTTTCCAACACTATTCCACCATTCTTAAAGGCAAAAAAAAGTGTGAAGATATCAAACAAAATTTGGAGACCAAACTATGCATTATGCTCCAGGTTTGGTCTCACTGAATCCCTATACAATTGTACAAAGGCTTCCTTATTCTTGAACTCCAATCCTTTTCTAATAAAGGCAAACATTCCATTTGTCTTCATAATTGCTTGCTGTAGCTGTATGATAGCTTTCTGTTTTCCTTGTATGTGTACAACAAAGTATCTAAGAACATCAACATATAAGTTTCATTCCTTTTAAAACATGTTCTGCTTTTCTATTGTTGCTACCAAGGTGCAAGATCTCACACCTCTCCACATTATACTCCATCTGCCACCTCGTTATCTACTCACTTAACTTCACTGGGCACAATCTAGTGGCCGCACCATGCGCAAAGCTGAGCAAGCCGGTTAGATCGCGGAAGAGTCTGAAATCTGGAACCGCGCCAGGTGACGATTGGTTTCCGATCTAACCAGCCCGCTCCCGTTAGCGAGATCCGGATCCTGCCGCGTCATGGCGAGAAACCAATAATCACCAATTAAAGCCAATCCCTATCCCATTAACAGGAAGAATCCCCTATCTAAAGGCCTTCCGAGATCTAACTGGCTCCCCGGTGAACGGTCACACGGGTGCACTTTAGCACACCTATTTAAAAACTTGAAGCTAAAGCAATGGCTTCTGTGGGGAATGGAGGCAGTGAGTAGCCATCTTGGAAAACGGGCAGTCATCCTGGGAGCACCGGGGCTGCTGCCCCAGTGCTCATGAGGATATGGGAATCCCCCGGGGTGGGGGGAAAGGGGAGGGGGGGAGAGGGTGGGGGGGAGGGCGGGGAGAGGGGGGGGGGGGGAGGAGAGGGGGGGGTTCGGCCACCTTCGAGGGAGCGTTGCCCCTGGGCTGGGGGAGGGCAAGTGCTCAGCACCCGTGGTTCCTACATGCCACCTCCCACCCCAGGTTGTGTATTTCCATAACGGGCAACTTCAGCTTCTGCCTGTCCGTCCCACCACCAGGGCAGAGCCCTGTCTGTGATAATTTGGTGAAGGTCACTTTAATCCCCTCTGACTGTGGCGGCCTCTGAAAAGTATCGCTAACAGGGAATTAGCAATGTTAGTAATGTGAGCACTTCACAGCTCTCAAGTGGATTCCTGTGGGTAGGCGCGCCATGTCGCAGGCGGGTGGTACTGCCTAGCATCGCAATCTGACTGTGAGTCCTGGAGATTGGAGGCTTCAAGACTGCAGGGATAGCAGCCAACAATCGAACACCAAAGAGCTGGGCCGCAGCACTGGGGATACCCCTGCAATTAGAGCGTGGGGTTGTAGATTGTGAGGGGGGTTCTGGGGTCCAGTGCCCAAGGGCCCCTGCTGCGGCCAAGGTGGGCCCCCCAGCACAAGCAATCTGTTGGGTGGCACCCTGAGAGATGGCAGATAATACAAGGATGGGGAGGCTTGGGGGACTCGAGGGTACCGGGGTGGAAGCCACAACTGATTGCCGGTCTCACACCTCTCTCCAAATCCTGACAGATATCACATGATGGATGACATTGTGGATCCCGCAGCTGTTCTCGCGGTGGCAGTGGCAGTCCAGGCAGCCAGACGCCAGAGAAGGGGTTGGCAGGAGTTTCGACAGGTGCTCAAGGCGACAGCCCATGTACAGAGGACCCAGCCACCCATTGGGCCAGGGTGGGATCCAAAGGGGAAGGCCAGCGATGGCCCAAGGTGTACAGACATCATTGGGATTCCTCTCAGTCTTGGCCAGGATCCAACGCTGGGCATTGTGATTAGCAGCTTACAAAGCATCGCTCGGGAATACAACTAGCAAACGCAGACACCTTTTGTTTGCTCTCGCTGCCTGTGAGTCCCGCATGTCCACCAATAACGGACAAGTTCATAATGACTTTGAACTTTATGGATACTCTGCCCGTGATAGATGCCCACTCAAAATAACTGGACGTACATCGGATGCTCACTACTACCTTAAGGGCCACGGTGGAGGAACTACGCCAACCATTTAGCACCCATGGGATACCAGAAGTACTTGTCACAGACAACGGGACCCAGTTCACCAGTGAGGAGTTCCAGACATTCATGTGGCCAACGGAGTGAAGCACATCCGGACTGTTCTGCACCACCCATCCTCGAATGGTTTGGCAGGGTGGGCAGTTCAAACGTTCAAGCGCGGTTTTTGGTCCACTTCTGGACTATGCCGCACGTCACAACCGGGATAGCGCCGGCGGGGCTACTGATGGGCTGATGCCTCCAGACATGCCTCAGCTTAACATTCCCATGTCTTGGTGGGAAAGTAGAGTCAAAGCAGGGCCTCCAGAGAAAGCACCATGACCACCGGACACCTGATAGAGGTTTCAAACCAAGAGACGCCGTCTATGTTCGCAATTTTGGGGATGGCACCCAGTGGGTCCCAGGGTCACGATGGAGAGAACGGGGTCAGTTTCATACCAAATCAGAACCGGAAGTGGGGGGAGGAGGGCAGACCGCACAGAAGCACACCGACCGCCTCAAAGTCATGGAACCCACCTCGGAGGAAACCACGCCAGACATATCTGTACCTCCGCCCCCTCGTGCTGTCCTATAGTCAGGAGGCACAACCCACCATGGGCCAGCGTCCGTACAACAACGACTCAGCCTCGGACATGGCCACGGAAGGATTGGCACTTCACGATCTGAGCTCCCGGTAGTAATCCCAGGTCGCTCTACATGGAGGAGGTGATCACCAACTTTATATATGCCCCCCTAGCCGTCCTCACAACTGGCAGAGGAGGAGCCCATGCGAAGCGGCAAAGAAGACCCCCCTCAGCTGGCCTCAGGGGGGGAAGTTTCAGACTGGAGGGTGGGGGGTGCAGGGGTGGGGGGAGGATGTAATAACCCCTACAAGGCCCACGGGGACACACTGATCGATATCCCCATGGGACTCATATAATATGAGCTTTCCCGGTAGTGGGCGGGGTCCCGCTGCCCACCAAGCTGGGGCTCTTTACCTCACACTTTAAAAACTGGTCCGGACAGGGACCATCACTCTCATTAGTCCTGACCCGGACCTGTTGTGTTGTATGCCGCCATAGCGGTTGTTTCCTTTAACCAAAATAAAACTCCAAGTTAGCTTTCCAGCTTGGGCCTCCAAGATCTTTATACAACCCAAGCCTGATATGGACACAAATTGCTTCAGTATACTTCCTTAACCCTCAAAACTCAATTAAATTACCTGTTAACCTTCTATCGTCCAGACAATGAAAGCCTAGTTTATGTAATCTCACCTCACAATTTAGCCCTCAGAGCTCTGGCAAATCTGTACTACACTCCTTCCAACACCAATAAATATATTGCTTTTGGTGACCAGAATTATACTTAAGTAGTGCAGATGTGGTGTAATTAGTGTTTTGGATAACTGCAGCAAAATCTCCTCTGTTTTATATTCTAACCCTCTGGAGATATGGCTAACATTTCAGTAAGCATTTTGATTATCTATTTTGCACATGACATTTAGTGATCTGGATACCTGAACCCCTAAATCTGTTTGGACTTCCACAATATCCTACCTTTTCACCATTTAAATAGTACTCGGGTTTATTCCTTATTTTTAATAACGGGATGACCTCACACTAACCTGCTTACAATCCATCTGCAACAATTTTGTCCACTCACTTAATCTGTCAATGTAGAATAGTTAATTCATTGTTCTGTCTGCGCTGCTTACTGTGCCAATGATGTAATTTTGAACTGTTCCTACATTTCATCCTCTATCAGTAAAGGTATGCTGGAGAGAAACAGAGGGACAAATTGCACTTGTAAAAACTAGTATGCTGTTACAGTCATTTCTTTCTGTTCTTCTGACAGCTCTGGAATTTGTTGCACAGTATAAACTCAGCATTACAGGTCAGGGTCACCTCCGTCGTTTCACATCCTTAGATTAGTTTGTGTAATTTTGTTTGTAAAGCATTACATTCGCTTTATTAATCTTGTTCAGGTTTCTTTAAAGGAATTTGGTATTAATACTTTAGACTGCAATTCAATCACTGACCATATGCTAATTCAAAATGTACATTTGTGTGCCATTCGTTTCAATTATAGGTGGGGTGAGAGCAGTATGGCTGTGTGTTCTGGCCAAATACACATAATTATCCCGACTACAAATGCCACCTTCCCTCAACCGACCATTCCCTAGGTAACATGTCACAGAGTGACAGACATGTCATACTTGTTACTGTATCTGTCACTCTAGCTGATCTGGTGGAGTTGGGCAATATCAGCTGCACTGAGCAAGGTGTAGAGTTTTGTTTGTTGAATATTTTTCCAATGCGGAAATGAATGCACATTTTGGTTTCAATCTAAGTTAATGATTAATAAATTGTGATCAGTCAGTAACGTACCTTTAATATCTCTGTCTGGCATCTTGGGTTTGAAAATAAGCTCATAGACATGGTTGTTAAATGCATTTTCGTTTTGCTCAGAGGCTGACACTCTGCTTCTGGGAGGTGGCCTACTTTACGTACCCACTGGTCTGGTGAGTCGTTCCTGCTTGTGATATTGGGTACAGCAGGTGCTTTGTGCTAATGTATTATGTAAATGCTATGCCAACCTATAAATAGGCTAACACCATCCAGAAAGTGTTTAAATTCAAAGTTCAGCACAGACTTGTATTGGTATGGGGTTAGTGAAACTTTTGCCTAACTACTGATGAAATATAATAGACACTGCAGATGAAACATGCTGTGGTGAAGTAAGCCATGTAACTCCTACCTAATACTGTTGTACTCCTACCCTTTTTTAATTCCATTAATATTTTGAGGTCTACTGGAGAATTTTTGAACTTTTGTGCGATATACTTTTACAAATTTTATGAATGAAGTATAATTTTGGAGAAAAAAATTCATTCCGATAAAGCATTTAAAACATAGCAACCAAATAACTCATTCCTTGAAGCAAAACCAATTTGCAGGTGAGGATATTTTAGTTTGTTCTTTTTATTGACGTTGGAGGCTAACCCTTAACAAAACTGCACCACACCCCAAAATAATTCAAATGGACTGTGGAGGGGCACTCAATTACACAGAGCAGGGATTTCTATATTTTGACATTTGCTTTGTGCAGTTGTCAATTGGAGCCAAAATAATATTAAAGATTTTAGCGTGTTTGAGCTCAGGAGTTCAAACATTGATCAGGGGTTTCATTGCTAGTGCTGTAAAATGATTCCTGTTGGTAATATGCATCAACAACAACTTAACCTGGGGCGGCATGGTGGCGCAGTGGTTAGCACTTCTGCCTACGGCGCTGAGGACCCGGGTTTGATCCCGGCCCGGGTCACTGTCCATGTGGCGTTTGCACATTCTCCCCATGTCTGTGTGGGTTTCACCCCCACAACCCAAAGATGTGCAGGGTAGGTGGATTGGCCATGCTAAATTGCCCCTTAATTGGAAAAAAAATAATTGGGTACTCTAAATTTATTTTAAAAACAATTCAACCTTACAACAAATGAGAACAGAATTGGGCTTAGCAATGCTGTCAATTTCAAAACTTGCGGGTGACACTAAATGTAGGCCTTTCACTGGCGGCGTGATTCTCTGTGGGGTGGCTTCAATGGGAGATACCATTGGCAGTGGGTGGAGTAGAGAATCCCACTGCCAGCGAGTGCGCCACCAAGGAACATGCAGGTGGAAGGGCCAGACAATCCCACCCGTGGTCATTTGGTGAATTGTGAGCAGGGTAGTGATGAACTTCAAGAGGGCATGGACAGACTGGTAGAATGGGTGGACAGGTAGCAGATGAAATTCAATGTAGACGGGTGCAAAATGATTTATTTGGTAGACAGAATGAGGAGAGGCAATAAAGGATATAATTTGAAAGGAATGCAGGAATAGAGGGAGCTGGGGTTACAAGTACATAAATCATTGAAGGTGGCAGGGCAGGTTGAGAAAGCAGTTAATAAAGTATAGGAGGTCTAGAACTTTATTAATAGGAGAATAGAATACAAAAGCAAGGAAGTTATGATGTTATTATGTAGTTACATTGTATATGTTGTGTTGCCCTATTATGTATTTTCTTTTATTCCCTTTTCTTCTCATGTACTTAATGATCTGTTGAGCTGCTCGCAGAAAAATGCTTTTCACTGTACCTCGGTACACGTGACAATAAACAAATCCAATCCAATCCAACTTGTATTCCTGGTTCAGAGATGGAGGGAAATCCTTGAAATCGGGCAAACATGGCAGAGGTGGATAATCATATGAATGCTGTCTCCTGGACACAACCTTTTTGAAGAAAATACTAAAAAAAACCTTCTTCAGACTCAAGAAGAATGTCTAGATAGGGAAGACTAGTGGATGCCCGCTAAATGGCACGGTACCACAGTGGTTAGCACTGTTGCTTCACAGCGTCAGGATCCCAGCTTCGATTCCGGGCTTGAGTCACTGTCTGTGTGGAGTCTGCACGTTCTCCTCTGTCTGTGTGGGTTTCCTCCGGGTGCTCTGGCTTCCTCCCACAAGTCCCAAAAGACGTGCAGTTAGGTAATTTGGACATTCTGAATTCTCCCTCCGTGTACCCGAACAGGCGCCGGAATGGGGCGACTAAGGGCTTTTCACAGTAACTTCATTGCAGTGTTAATGTAAGCCTACTTGAGACAATAAAGATGATTATTATTAAAACATGTCTGTAGATCCTGTCTCTCAGAATACCTTCCAACAACTTACCCACCACAGACGTTAGGCTAACCGGTCGGTAGTTCCCAGGTTTTTCTCTGCGGCCCTTCTTAATCAAAGGCACAGCTTTGCTACCCTCCAAACTTCAGGCACCTCATGTGGCTGTCAACAATTTAAATATCTCAGCCAGGGCTACCCACAATTTCCTGCCTAGCCTCCCACAATGTCCTGGAATACATTTCATCAGGTCCCGGGGATTTATCTACCTTGATGCACTTTAAGATTTCCAGCACCTCCTTCTCTGTAATATGTACACTCCTCAAGACATCGCTATTTATTCCCCCAAGTTTCCTAAATCCATACCTTTCTCAACAGTAAATACCGATGCGAAATATTCTTTTAGGAACTCACCCATCTTTTGTGGATCTGCACATAGATGACCTTGTCGATCCTTAAGAGGCCCTACTCTCTCCCTAGTTACTCTTTTGCCCTTTATGTATTTGTAGAAGCTCTTTGGATTCTCCTTTGCCTTATCTGCCAAAGCAATCGCATATCCCCATTTTGCCCTCCTGATTTCCCTCTTAACTCTACTCCGACAACCTCTGTACTCTTCAAGATCTACTTGATCCCAGCTGCTGATGTGTGTCATATGCCTCTTTCTTCTTTTTGACCAGGGCCTCAATATCCCGAGTCATCAGAGTTCCCTACTTCTATCAGCCTTGCCCTTCACTCTAAAAGGAATGTGCTTACCCTGAACCCTGGTTAACGTACTTTTGAAAGCCTCCCACTTATCAGCTGTCCCTTTGTCTGCCAAAAGACTCCCCAATCAACTCTTGAAAGTTCTACCATCAAAATTGGACTTGTCTCAATTTAGTATTTTAACTTTTGGGCCAGACCTATCATTCTCCTATTTTAGAACTAATGGAATTATGGTCACTAGTTCCAATGTGATCCCTCACTAACACTTCTGTTGCCTGTCCTTCCTTAATTCCCAAGAGGAGGTCAGCTTTTGCCCCCTCTCTAGTCGGGCCATCCACATACTGAATGAGAAATTGCTACTGAATGCACTCAACAAATTTCTCTCCATCCAAGCCCCTAATGCTATGGCTGTCCCAAATCAATGTTGGGAAAGTAAGGGGCAGCACGGTGGTGCAGTATTTAGCATTGCTGCCTCACAGCGCCAAGGTCCCAGGTTCGATTCTGGGTCACTGTCCACAACCTACAACCCAATGATGTGCAGGGTAAGTGGGTTGGCTACACTAAATTTCCCCTTAATTGGAAAAAATGAATTGGGTACTCTAAATTTTTTTTAAAATGTTGGGAAAGTTAAAGTCCCCAACTATTACCACCCTATTTTTCTTGCAGCAATCTGTAATCTCCTTACATACTTGCTCCTTAATGTCCCACTGGGGACTTCCGGTTGTGGCTATGCAGAGCTAAGTCGCACGTTCGGCAGCTCCCGCTTGGAACGGACATTTAGGCTCTTTTGAGGGCCCCCAACGGAATTTTTTCGACATTTCCCGGTGTGGGAAGAAGACTGCAACATTCCCCCGACAGTGGACCAGGAGCGGGGCGACTAAAAAAGTAGCGGTGAACCCAAAGAAAGTGCGAGGGAAGAAGAGCAAGATGGCGGCGGGCGGGGACCAGGCAGCGTGGATGCAGTGGGTGTCATGATATTCAAACATACATCATAACACATACATAATGATAGACAGACCAACGGACCAATTAGCACACATAACACGACAGCCAATCACAGACAAGAGCAGACACAGTATAAGACAAGAAACACGACACTTCCTGGGAGTCCATCTGGAGACAGCACAGGGCCAGGACCTCATAGCAAGACACTCACACCGTCACAACGTGCTGAGTACCAAGTCTGATGTATAAATAGTTAAATGGAATAAAACTGCGTTGTACCAATCACAACCGTGTTGGTTCGTCTGTACCTCAGAGCACCCAACACTTCATGATACCAGGAGTGAATCGATACCTACCGGCAAATCTGCCATCCAGAGCCATGGACACCCGCAAGAAACCGCAGCCGTTGCAAGTCGCTGGGAACCTGGGCACAAATTGGAAGCTCTTCAAGCAGCGCTTCGAACTCTTCATGCAAGCCAATGAAAAACAGGGCGTCTCGGACGAAACGAAGATTGCCATGCTCCTCACTACCACAGGTCAGCACGCCATCGATGTATACAACTCCTTGGTGTTCGCGGAAGGCGAGAACAAAGCTAAGTATGACACGGTCCTCCTCAAGCTCGACAAGCACTTCAACGTTGAGGTCAACGAAAGCTTTGAGAGGTATGTCTTTCAGCAGCGCCTGCAAGGTAAGGATGAGCTCTTTCAGTCCTTCCTGACGCACCTCCGCATACTCGCGCAGTCCTGCGGTTACGACACCACCTCAGAGTCCATGATCCGGGACCAGATCATTTTTGGCATTGCCTCCAGTGGCCTACGCCAGCAGCTTCTAAAAAGTAAAGGCCTGACCTTAGCATCTGCAGTTGAAGCCTGTGTCCTGTATGAGAATGCGACCAGCCGCTATGCCCAATTTCAGGCGACCGAATCGGCACAGAGGGGGTCCCACATGATCGAATCGGCAAGCCAGGCCGCCCACGAGGCCGAACGCACCCAGGCAATTGAGTTTCTCCCGGACCACGGCCCGGACGAGGGCGGCCGTTTCGTGCGCTTTTTAAGGCCGCCCGCGTTTGTGCGCGCCAAAACCTACGGCAACACTGAGGGACGTGCTGCGCAGGCGCACCCGACGCAAGACCGAACTGCACATGCGCAATGGCGTAACGAACGCCATGACGTCATGACGTGTGGCAACTGTGGAGCTGCACATTTAAAAGGGCAATGTCCTGCAAAAACCCGACAATGCCTACGCTGTGCCAAGATGGGCCACTACGCTGCCTACTGTCGAGCGGCTCAACCTGTTTATCTTCCACATCTCCGACAACCTTGCAGGAACGTGCGGACCATTCAGCCTCCACATCACGACATCCAAACCGACGACACAGATGACCAAGACGCCTTCCGGGTTGCGGTCATTGATGCAAATCGGGTCAACACCATCAATCCGGGCGATGAATGGAGTGCCACCCTAACGGTCAAGCGATCGCCGATCACTTTCTGCCTGGACACTGGCGCCTCCACCAACCTCATAGCATGGTCAGCCTTCTACGCCATGAAGGTCAGACCACCAATCCAGCCATCCCGGTGCAAGATGGTCGACTACAACGGGAACGTTATCCCGGCCATGGGATCCTGCCAGCTCCAAGTGACACACAAAACACACACGGCCACACTCTCGTTCGAGATAGTTGGCTCATCGAAGGACTCCCTGCTGGGCACAAAGGCATGCAAGGCTCTCCACCTTGTGCAACAAATTCTCTCTCTCTCTCTCCAGACGGCACGTCTGACTTCCCGGATTCAGAGTTCTACGCACAGCTCCAATCGCTCCTCGCCCACAACCAGGAGCATTCGAAGGCATGGGAACACTGCCATACACCTACCGAATTCGCCTCAAACCGAACGCCATCCCGGTCGTTCACGCACCTCGCAGGGTTCCTGCGCCACTTAAAGACCGCCTCAAGCAGCAGCTGCAGGATCTCCAGGACCAAGGGGTCCTATCCAGGGTCACGGAGCCCACGCCATGGGTCAGCTCCATGGTGTGTGTCAAGAAGCCCTCTGGCGAGCTCCGCATCTGTATAGACCCCAAAGACCTCAATAATAACATTATGAGGGAACATTATCCCATACCCAAACAGGAGGAGATCACCAGTGAAATGGCCCAGGCGAAGATATTCACGAAACTGGATGCTTCTAAAAGATTTTGGCAGATCCAACTGGACCCGTCCAGCCGAAAGCTATGTACCTTCAACACCCCTTTCGGCAGGTTCTCCTACAACCGGATGCCATTTGGCATCATCTTGGCATCCGAGGTCTTCCACAGAATCATGGAGCAGATGATGGAAGGCATCGAAGGGGTGCGCGTATATGTGGACGATGTCATCATCTGGTCCACCACACCGCAGGAGCACATACATCGTCTCCAACGCGTTTTTGCCCGCATACGGGAAAACGGCCTGCGCCTCAACCGCGCCAAGTGCTCCTTTGGCCAGACCGAGTTGAAGTTCCTGGGGGACCATATCTCCTGGTCAGGGGTCCGTCCGGATGCAGACAAGGTGAGCGCCATCACAGCCATGCTGCAGCCGGCCGACAAGAAGGCTGTCCTACGCTTCCTTGGCATGGTCAACTTCCTTGGGAAGTTCATTCCCAACCTTTCCTCCCACACGACGACTCTGCGCCACCTCGTCAGAAAATCCACATAGTTCCAGTGGCAACACACACACCAGCTGGAATGGGAGGAGCTCAAACGCAAACTCACTACGGCACCAGTGTTGGCGTTTTTTGACACGTCTCGTGCCACCAAAATCTCAACTGATGCCAGCCAATCTGGCATTGGAGCAGTGCTCCTGCAGAGGGATGACACGGCATCATGGGCCCCAGTGGCCTATGCATCGTGGGCCATGACCCCCACAGAGCAGCGCTACACGCAAATCGAAAAAGAATGCCTGGGCTTGCTAACCAGTTTAGACAAGTTCCACAATTACGTCTATGGTCTTCCACGGTTCACGGTTGAAACTGACCACCGACCCCTGGTCAGCATAATAAACAAGGACCTGAACGAGATGACCCCTCGCCTCCAGCGCATCCTACTTAAACTCAGGAGGTACGACTTCCAACTGGTCTACACTCCAGGGAAGGACCTCATCGTGGCGGATGCCCTATCCAGAGCAGTGAGCACGCCGCCAGATGCGGAGGGGTTCGTATGTCAGCTCGAGGCACAGGTGACTTTTACAGCAACAAAACTGCCTGCTGACGACTCCAGTCTGGCCCGTATCCGCTGAGAGACTGCGGCCGACCCCCTTCTGCAGCGAGTGATGCGCCACATGACGGGGAGGATGGCTCAAAGGGCAGTGCCCGCAGTTCTACAATGTACGAGACGACCTAGCCATCATTGATGGTGTCCTTCTGAAGCTGGACCGGATTGTGATTCCGCACAGCATGTGCCAGCTGGTTCTCGACCAACCACACGAAGGCCACTTGGGGGTCGAGAAGTGCAGATGGAGGGCTCGAGGGGCGGTATACTGGCCGGGCATCAGTGACGATATTGCCAACCTGGTGCTCAACTGTACAACCTGCCAAAGGTTTCAGCCGGCGCAACCTCCTGAGACGCTTCTGCCCCATGAGCTGGTGACGCCCCCCTGGGCGAAGGTGGGTGTCGACCTATTTCACACGCTCGGCATGGACTATGTCATCATAGTTGACTACTTCTCAAACTACCCAGAAGTCATACGCCTGCACGATTTGACATCGTCTGCTGTCATCAGGGCCTGCAAAGACAACTTTGCTCGCCACGGCATTCCAATGACTGTCATGTCGGACAATGGGCCCTGTTTTGCCAGCCATGAATGGTCCTCCTTTGCTGCTTCGTATGGCTTCACACACGTGACGTCCAGCCCTCTGCATCCCCAGTCCAATGGAAAGGCTGAGAAGGGCGTTCACATTGTCAAGCGGTTCCTCTGCAAGGCTGCTGCTGCCGGGTCGGACTTCTACCTCACCCTGCTGGCCTATCGCTCGGCCCCACTAGCCACTGGTCTCTCCCCAGCACAGCTGCTGATGGGTCGCGCCCTCAGAACCACTGTGCCTTCCATCCTGGCACCAACAATAGACCATGCTCCGGTACTGCATAGGATGCAACTGCAGCGCGGTCGCCAGAAGAGGTCGTACGACATACGGGCAACTGATCTTCCCTCCCTGGCCCCTGGAGACAACGCCCGCATCCACCTACCAGACGGTGCCTGGTCAGCACCTGCCGAAGTTCTCCGACGTGTGGCTCCCCGCTCGTTCCGGGTACGCATGCCGGATGGATCCGTGCGTAGGCGCAATCGCCGAGCCCTTTGCTTACTTCCACGCTCGCAACGGGACCCTACACAGACGCCGTGTCCTCCACTGGTTCCTGATAGCGACTTCGTGGAGCTGCCATATACCATGCCCCTTCTGTCGCCGCCCGCGGCCAGGCTCGCACCTCAGCCAGTGGTTCTCGACCCACCCTTGAGGCGGTCAACCCAAATTCGTCGCACACCGACTAGACTGGACTTATGGGACTGTTCACACGTCAAACTTTTGCAACTACTGTTTTATAACATGTCACTGTTTTATCGTTACAGGCCTCGTTTGATCGTTCCAAATTTCAACGTTGTTCTTCTTTTGTTATGGTACAACCTCGTTAGCATGTCACATCTGACATCACTCCTTGTATATAGTTAAGCCCCATGTACATGATGTAAATATTACGCACACACACATTTAGCTGCACTCAGGACACATTTATATTTATAACCACGTAGGCACATAATCTTGTAAAAAAGGGGGATGTCATGATATTCAAACATACATCATAACACATACATAATGATAGACAGACCAACGGACAATTAGCACACATAACACGACAGCCAATCACAGACAAGAGCAGACACAGTATAAGACAAGAAACACGACACTTCCTGGGTGTCCATCTGGAGACAGCACAGGGCCAGGACCTCATAGCAAGACACTCACACCGTCACAACGTGCTGAGTACCAAGTCTGATGTATAAATAGTTAAATGGAATAAAACTGCGTTGTACCAATTGCAACCGTGTTGGTTCGTCTGTACCTCAGAGCACCCGACACTTCAGTGGGTGCAGGAGCAGCAGGAGGTTATCCAGCGCTGCTTCAGGGTGCTCAAAACGGACCTGCTGGAGCCGATGAAGGCTTCTATTGATAAGCTGCTGGAGACCCAGACAGCCCAGGGGGTGGCGATCCGCGAGGTCCGACAAAAGATCTCAGATAACGAGGACGAGATCTTGGGCCTAGCGGTAAAGGTGGAGGCGCATGAGGCGGTCCACAAGAAATGGCAGGAACGGTTCGAGGAGATGGATAATCAGTCGAGGCTGAAGAATCTGCAGATCCTGGGCCTCCGGGAGGGCTGGAGGGGTCGGATGTGGGGGCCTATGTGGTCACCATTTTAAACTCGCTGATGGGAGCGGGGTCCTTCCAGGGGCCCCTGGAGCTGGAAGGGGCCCATAGAGTGTTGGCGAGGAGGCCCAAGGATAACGAGCCACCGGGGGGGTGCTGGTGCGGTTTCATCTGTTCGCTGATCGGGAGTGCGTACTCAGGTGGGCCAAGAAAGAGAGGAGCAGCAGGTGGGAGAACGCGGAGGTTCGAATAGATCAGGACTGGAGTGTGGAGATGGCGAAGAAGAGGGCCGGGTACAACCGGGCGAAGGTGGTGCTGCACAGGAAGAGGGTGAAGTTCGGCATGCTGCAGCCGGCGCGACTGTGGGTCACCTACACGGACCGGCACCATTATTTTGAGTCCCCGGAGGAGGCGTGGGCCTTTGTTCAGGCCGAGAAGCTGCAATGGGGGAAGCAAAACAGCTAGGAGGGGTCCTAAGCAGCTGGGGGGGGGGGATTGGCGGGTTGCTGCTGGTATGGTCAAGGGGGAGCTGGAGCGAGTAGAGGGGGTTGGGACGGGGGTCTGCCGCTGTGGGGAACGGGCTGGGCGTGGGGTGCGGGCACGTGGATGGCCGAGGAGGGGTTATGGCTAGTCGGCGGTGGAGGGGGGCAGGTAGCCCCCTGATCCGGCTGATAACCTGGAACGTAAGGGGACTGAACGGGCCGGTTAAGCGGGCCCAGGTGTTCGCGCACCTGAAGGGGCTGAAAGCGGATGCGGTCATGCTCCAGGAGACACACCTGAAGGTGGCAGACCAGGTAAGATTGAGGAAGGAGTGGGTAGATCAGATGTTTCATTCGGGGCTGGATGCCAAAAATCGGGGGGTGGCAATCTTGGTGGGAAAGAGGATGTCGTTCGAGGCATCGAGCATTGGGACAGACAATGGCGGCAGGTACGTAATGGTAAGTGGTAAGTTGCAGGGAGAGAGGGTGGTACTGGCCAACGTGTATGCCCTGAACTGGGACGATGCGGGTTTTATGCGGCGCATGTTGGGTCGGATCCCGGACTTGGAAGTGGGGGGCCTGATAATGGGGCGGGACTTTAACACGGTGTTGGATTCGGCACTGGACCGCTCCAGGTCTAGGATGGGTAGGAGGCAGGCAGCGGCTAAAGTGCTGAGGGGATTTATGGACCAAATGGGAGGGGTGAACCCTTGGAGATTTGCAACGCCGGGTGCTAGGGAATTTTCATTCTTCTCGGACGTTCATAAGGCCTATTCCCGGATCGATTTTTTTGTTATGAGCAGGGCGCTGATAGCGAGAGTAGAGGATACCGAGTACTCGGCGACAGCCATTTCGGACCACGCCCCGCATTGGGTAGACCTAGAGCTGGGGGAGGAGAGGGACCAGCGCCCGTTGTGGCGCTTGGAGGTGGGGCTGTTGGCGGACGAGGAGGTGAGTGAGCGGGTCCGAGGAAGCATAGAGAGATACCTGGAGGCCAACGATAATGGGGAGGTCCGAGTGGGGATGGTCTGGGAGGCGCTGAAGGCGGTAGTTAGGGGAGAGCTGATCTCCATGAGGGCCCACAAGGAGAGGAGAGAGCATAGGGAGAGGCTCGTGGGGGAGATGGTGAGGATAGACAGGAGGTATGCGGAGGTGCCTGAGGAGGAGCTGTTGAGGAAGAGGTGTAGCCTCCAGGCCGAATTCAACCTGTTGACCACCAGGAAGGTGGAGGCACAGTGGAGGAAGGCCCAGGGGGCGGTTTATGAGTATGGGGAAAAAGCAAGCCGGATGCTGGCGCATCAGCTTCGGAAGCGGGACGCAGCTAGGGAGATCGGGGGAGTTAAGGATAGGGGAGGGAGTGTGGTGCGGGGTGGGGTTGGCATCAATGGGGTCTTCAGGGACTTTCATGAGAAATTGTATCGGTCCGAGCCCCCACTGGAGGAGGGAGGGATGGGCCGCTTTCTGGACCAATTCAGGTTTCGAAAGGTGGAGGAGGGACTGGTGGAGGGATTAGGGGCCCCGATTGGGCTGGAGGAGCTGGCCAAAGGGATAGGGAGCATGCAGGCGGGGAAGGCACCGGGGCCGGACGGTTTCCCGGTCGAATTCTACAAAAAATATGTGGACCTGCTGGGCCCGTTGCTAGTTAGGACCTTCAATGAGGCAAGGGAGGGGGGGGCTTTGCCCCCCGACGATGTCCCGGGCACTGTTCTCCTTGATCCTGAAGCGAGACAAGGATCCCCTGCAGTGTGCGTCTTACAGGCCGATTTCATTGTTAAACGTAGATGCCAAGGTACTGGCGAAGGTCTTAGCCACGAGAATTGAGGGTTGTGTGCCGCAGGTCATCCACGAAGACCAGACGGGGTTCGTGAAGGGGAGGCAGTTGAACGCGAATGTGCGGATGCTCCTGAACTTTATTATGATGCCGGCGAGGGAGGGGGAGGCGGAGATAGTGGTGGCGATGGACGCTGAGAAGGCCTTCGATAGGGTAGAGTGGCGGTACTTGTGGGATGTGCTGAAGAGGTTCGGGTTTGGGGAGTGGTATGTCAGGTGGGTTAGGCTGTTGTACGAGGTCTCGATGGCGAGTGTGGCCACGAACAAGAGGAGGTCTGAGTACTTTCGGTTGCATTGAGGGACGAGGCAGGGATGTCCCCTGTCGCCCCTGCTCTTCGCACTGGCGATTGAACCCCTGGCTATGGCACTGAGGGAGTCGAGGAACTGGAGGGGCTTGGTGCGGGGTGGGGAGGAGCATAGGGTGTCGCTCTATGCGGGCGACTTGCTGCTATATGTGGTGGCCCCGGTGGGGGGAATGCCGGAGGTAATGAGGATCTTCAGGGAGTTCGGGGATTTCTCAGGGTACAAGCTCAACATGGGGAAGAGTGAGTTGTTCGTGGTTCACCCAGGGGACCAGTAGAGGGGGATTGGTGAGCTCCCACTAAAAAGGGCGGATAGGAGCTTCAGGTATTTGGGGGTCCAGGTGGCCAGGAGCTAGGGGGCCCTGCATAGACTTAATTTCCCGAGGCTGGTGGAGCAAATGGAGGAGGAGTTTAAGAGGTGGGCCGCATTGCCGCTGTCCCTGGCGGGTCGGGTACAGTCAGTGAAGATGACGGTGCTCCCAAGGTTTTTGTTCCTGTTCCAGTGCCTCCCCATTCTTATCCCGAAGGCCTTCTTTAGGCGGGTCAACGGGAGCATAACGGGGTTTGTGTGGGCGCGAGGGACTCTGAGGGTGAGAAGGGTGTTCCTGGAGCGGAATAGGGATGGGGGGGGGGCTGGCGCTGCCCTACCTCTGTGGGTACTACTGGGCCGCCAATGCGGCGATGGTGCGCAAGTGGGTGATGGAGGGGGAGGGGGCTGCATGGAAGAGGCTGGAGACGGCGTCTTGTGAGGGTACGAGTCTGGAGGCGCTGGCAACGGCGCCGCTGCCGCTCCCTCCAATGAGGTATACCACGAACCCGGTGGTGGCAGCTACCCCCAAAATCTGGGGGCAATGGAGGCGGCACAGGGGGGAAGTGGGGGCCTCGGTGTGGACCCCAATACGGGGAAACCACTGGTTTGTCCCAGGGAGAATAGATGGAGGGTTTTCAGGGTGGCACAGGGCAGGGACCTGTTTGTGGATGGGAAGTTCGCGAGCCTGGGTGAGCTGGAGGAGAAGTACGGGCTCCCCCCCGGGGAACACCTTTAGGTATTTACAGGTAAGGACGTTGCCAGGCGGCAAGTGGTGGAATTCCCGCTGCAGCTGCCATGCACGGTAAAGGACAGAGTGCTCTCGGGGGTGTGGGTTGGAGAGGGGAAAATCTTGGCAACATACCAGGTGATGCAGGAGGAGGAGGAGGCCTCGGTGGAGGAGCTGAAAGGTAAGTGGGAGGAGGAGTTGGGGTAGGAGATCGAGGAGGGGACTGGGCAGATGCCCTAGGGAGGGTGAACTCTTCCTCTTCGTGCGCGAGGCTTTAATTCTATTTAATTCTATTGGGTTCCTTTTACATTTTGTTGTTGATATTTTGTGAAAACTTTAATAAAAATTATATATTTTTTTTAAATTCCCACTGGGCGGGATTCTCCCCTACCCGACGGGGCGGGGGGTCCCGGCAGGACAGAGTGGGGCGAACCACCCTGGCTTCGGGCCGCCCCAAAGGTGCGGAATCCACCGCACCTCCAGGGGCTAGGCCCGCCCCGGAGTGGTTTCCGCCTGCCAGCTGGCGGGAAAGGGGCTTGGCGCCGTGCCAGCCGGGGCCGAAGGGACTTCGCCGGCCGGCGCGGGTCCGCGCATACGCGGGAGCGTCAGCTGACATCATCCCCATGCATGTGGACATGGAGTCACTTCCGTACCGGGAATGGCGGATGACCACAGCCTCCGGTGCGGAAGGAATAGAGTGCCCCCATGGCACAGGCCTGTCCGCGGATCAGTGGGCCCCGACCGCGGGCCAGGCCACCGTGGGGGCACATCCCGGGGCCAGATCCCCCTGCGACCCCCTAATAACCCCGGAGGCTGCCCGCACCGCCAGGTCCCGCCGGTAAGAGACCAACTCCAATTTACGTCGGCGGGACTGGCTGCAGGCGGGCGGAACTTCAGCCCATCACGGGCCGGAGAATTCGGGCGGCCCCGGGGCCCATTGAGTCGCGCCGGACCCGGCCATTCTCCGAGGCGGGTGGCGCGACTCACGCCACGCTGGTTGTTGGGGGGTGGGAGAATTCGGAGGCCGGCGGGGGCGGGATTCACGCCGACCCCCGGAGATTCTGCGACCCAGCGTGGGGGTCGGAGAATCCCGCCCACTATTTGGAATCAATGATTCTCGATTTGCTGGGCTCTCCTAGCTCTACTGCTACGTCTAGGTGTGTCACCAGGATGCACATCTGAGGTGGAGGCAGCCATCTGCTTACCTCATCCCGTGGCCTTCGATGCCCCTGGCCAACATCCTTTGGGGCTCTGGGACCAGAGGGCCCAGCGCACTTTGATGGCACATGCACAGCTGTGCCATCCTATCCCGTGTGCTGGTTATGAGACGCGGCCTCATCAGAGGGGTAGAATTCGGTGGAGCTTGTGGCCACCACTGCCACTCCATAGAACAGCTCCAGGTTGCCGCCCAGTGACCCTCTCCCCCCCCCCCGCCCAGTGCCCTTAGGGCCCTGGGGTTCACCTTGGGATGGAGAGCAGCTGGTTCGAGCCCCAGGTGCCCCTGCATCACCTGGCTCTGCCAGCCCTGCCGGTTACCCATGGTCCGCACCATCGTGTTGACGCCCTTGGCAATGCTCCTCAGTGACTGGGCCATGCTCTGCAGCACCTCGGCAATGCCCACCTGCGACTGGGACAAACTCCGCAGCACCTCGGCCATTCCCATCTGAGAGCGGGACATGTCCCGCAGAACCTCACCAAGGTCAGCCTGGTACTGGGTCACATCCCCCAGTGAGGCGGACATTCTGCCGAGACCCTCAGCCATGGCCGCAACCGACTATGCAATGCCTTGGACACTCTCGCTAATGATGCCATGACGTGCACCAGGCTCGTCACTGCGGTTGCCACCCTAGCAGTGTTGGCCTTGGTGCCACGCATTGCCGGTGACATGTCCTGTGCTCGTAGCCTCTGAGACTCCTCCAAGTGGCTATGGACCTGCTGGAGTGTCACTGACATCTCCCTCTGAATGTCCTGGCTGCACCCTATTGTCTCCATCAGCTCCTGATAACCCTCTACTAGAGGCTCTGCATCAGGCTGGGACCCAGCTGGGTCCTGGGATCCAGACCTACACCTGGGGGTTCCTGCCTCCACATGATGTGCATCAGCAGCTGTGTGGGGCTCATCAGATTGTGCCCCAAAAGCCTAACCACTAACGGTTCCCACCAAGCTGCATGTATCTGCAGTGTGGAGGGTGGGGATGACAGCTGCGATGCATCAATCGTGTCTTCCTCTGAACTTTCCTCCGAGGTTTTCTGGGAGGCTGGAGAGGGGGCCACCCGGGATGGGCCGGCACTGTTGGCTGGAGGACCTCTGGGAGAATGAACATGCAGTCAGTGGGAGGGATGGGTCAATCATTAAGGCAATAACAATTCACGTTTGACAGGTCCTCCGGGTGGGGCCCACTGGTTCCTCACCTCCGTGGTGTCCGCCAGCCTCCGCGTGGGTGACCGATCTATCCTCGATCACCCCAGTCACCTCCAGGGCACGTTCCTCGAAGGTATTGAGGATTCTTAAGTCCGGCACCCCACCGCCAGTCTGGGCCCTCTCCCGGCGATTATGGGGGAGCTTCTCCTGCGGAGACACAGAGAGGGTATCGATAGCCACATGTATGGTTCACAGTGGTGGGAGAGGGGATGTGAGGACGGGTGGGGGTGGTTGAAGGGAGAGAGGGGTGAAGGAGGGTTGGGGCTGCATGGAGAGTTGGGGGGGTGGAGCATGGGGGTGGAAAGGTCTCGGGAGCTTGGGGGGGCATTGATGTCAACTCACCAATGCTGCCCGGTTTAGGTCATTGACCTTTATCCGACACTGGAGCCCAATCCTCCTGGTCACGCTCTGAGAGCTTACAGCCGCAGCCACCTCGTCCCAAGCAGCACTGGCTGCCCTGTGGCTCGCCCTCTGGGGACCCCAGGGGAACAGGACATCCCTCCTGGCCTCCACTACATCTAGGAGCCTGGTCAGGTCTGCATCGCCAAATCTTGGGGCCGGTCTTCTCAGCATCATGGCTGCGAGCAGACTGGGGTTGGCTGTGCAAGAACTGTTTAAGTGCTGCTCGACCTTGTTAGCTGGGGATCAGCGAGCGCAGTCCCGGCGAGAAGCCCATGGTGCCTCGTTAAGTGGACCAATTAACGTTGAATAGCCCCTCACTAGGCCGATCGCCGGGAAACTCACGGCAGTTCCTACTCACTACCACAGTTCAATATCTTTCCGGAGAACTGCATCCTATATCCTTACTTTTATATTCTATACCACTGCCAATGAAGGAGAACATTCCATATGCTTTCTTTACAGCCTTGTCTACTTGAACTGCTGCCTTTTGGATCTGTGTACTTGTACATCAAATCTCTTACTTCATCTACTCCTCTTAGTAGAAGCGTTTCTAAAGAGATCATCTAAAGGGACAAGTGCTGCAGAAGGAAAACTGTTGAGACTAAAAAATAATGTGTTTATGGCCTGAATAATGCCTGTTTTTTTTAGCCAATCCCTTAGCCAAGACGTTTCTTCCAGTCACGCTGTGTTGAGTGCAGATAGGCCTCCGTTGAGTCTGTGGATTGGGCATTCTTCTATGATGTGGTGCATAGCTTGCTCTCTCCCTCAGGCACTTAGGGGGCTGACACTAATGTTCCATCTGTGGAGGTTGGCTAAGCAGAGGCCATGGGCTGTCCTGGACCTGTTAAGGGTGGACCACTTTTTCCTTGGAAGGTTGAAACCAGACAGCTGATGGGTTGCATTTGAGACCAGGTACTTGTTTGACATGTCCAATGATTCCCATTCATTTGTCTAGGTGGAATTTGCGTGACGTCCTGTGTGGGAGGGTTTTTTAGATCGGCCTTCTTGATGGGAGTCGTACCTCAGGTGGGCTGAATAGATCAGGATGAAGTGACAGGTGGGGGGCATTGCAAACGTTTTCTATCATTTAGTGGGTTGTTAAAAGTTGGCAGATTTGTGAGCGAGTGATGTTTGCCAGGACAGGGAACCAAGGGGGTGGTGTTGACATTATGTTCCAGTAATGATATGAATGGTCGCATTCAGCTGGGTGTTAACACTGTCGTGTGTGTATGTGTGATGATCATAACCAAACATGGTGCAATATTCTGCTGCTGAGTATGAGAGTGCGAGTGTTGAGGTTCGGAGGGTGGTGGTAGCAGTACCCCATATTGAACTGGCTAGTTTGGCAATCAAGTTATTTCTGGACTTGACCTTGGCTGCAGCTGTTTTTAGATGTTCCCGGAAGGTCACTCTGAGGTATGTTAGAGTTGGGTGGGGCTTTAACTCGGAGCCATTCATTTGGTTGTTAAGCTCTTTATGACTTTTGCATTGGAAAGATGGAAAAAGCTGGATACTGTTTTTGGTCACACCATTAGCTTAAACGTTCAAGTCACTCACCAAAATAACCAATTATTTACCTTTGCTGCTGTTAGAATAAGAGACTTTAACACGGGCAGCACAGTAGCCCAATGGTTAGCACAGTTGCTTCACAGCGCCAGGGTCCCAGTTTCGATTCCCGGCTTGGGTCACTGTCTGTGCGGAGTCTGCACGTTCTCCCCGTGTGTGCGTGGTTTTCCTCCGGGAGCTCCGGTTTCCTCCCACAGTCCAAAGATGTGCGGGTTAGGTGGATTGGCCATGCTAAATTGCCCTTAGTGTCCAAAAAAAGATTAAGTGGGGTTACTGGGATAGGGTGGAGGCATGGGCTTGAGGAAGGTGCTCTTTACAATGGCCGGTGCAGATTCGATGGGCCGAATGGCCTCCTTCATCACTGTAAATTCTATGATTCTATGATTCAACAAGGTTTCTTGAAATAAACTCAATTATTTATTTATCATAAAGCACAACTTAAAGAACTGGTACACACACAATTGTATTTTGGGAATATAACTATCTATGCCTTTTTAAAAATACCCCAATTTGCACACAGGTACACACACAAACAAGTAAAGAACAAGCATATAGGGTCTCTGCAGAGATGGGCTTTGGAGAATAAGCTGTATAAGTAAATGATAAAGTTTGCAGGGTTTCAATGCTGTCGATCTGGATCCCCCTCGAGTGAAGATAGGCCACTGGTCCCAATAAATGTCTGGAGGTTCTCACCAACTGAATTTCAGCATGGAGGAGAATATAAATCTGGATTAATAATTCTTATCCAAGCTTTTCAGTTTCAAAGTGGAGACAAATTACATGCAGATTAGGATTGTCTGGCTGCAGGTTGATAACCACACATGGAATTTCAGGCACGGCACGGCAGCCTTTCTTCTTAGCCTCAAACAAAAACAGAAAATACTGGACAATCGCAGCAGGTCTGACAATATCTGTGGAGAGTGAAGAGAGCTAACATTTCGAGTCTGGATGACTCTTTGTCAAAGCTAGAGAGAACTGGAAATAGGGTCAGATTTATGCTGTTGTATTGGGCTTGGAGCGATGGGGCTGGATATGGTCCAGCGATAGGTCGAGATTGACAAATGTGTTGTGGACAGAAAGACAAATGGCATGTAAATGGAGGTGATTAAGACTAAGAAGGGTGCTGATCGTGGCAAATAAAGCGATTAGAGTGTGTGAGTGGCAAACAAAGGTGAACAGTGTGTCGAAGTAAGAAATCTTACAACAGCACGTTAAAGTCCAACAGGTTTGTTTCGAATCACGAGCGTTCGGAGCACTGCTCCTTCCTCAGGTGAAGGAACAGTGCTCCAAAAACTAGTGATTCGAAACAAACCTGTTGGACCTTAACCTGGTGTTGTAAGACTTCTTACTGTGCTCACCCCAGTCCAATCCTGGCATCTCCACAGTGTGTCAAAGGGCAACTGGGAACAGGGAACAGATGGCCCAAGTAGGTGGGGAGAGGGGGATAATGGTGAGGGAAAAACAGATCTATGGAAGAAATGGAGATTAATTAATAGAAATAAACATGGGGTGAAGGTGGAGGAGAGAGTTCACAGTCTGAGGTTGTTGAACTCAATGTTAAGTCCGGAAGCAGTAAATGCAATAGACCAGATTGAAGGAAGTGCATGTGAAGCGCTGCCTCATTCGAAAAGAGTGTTAATGCCCTGGGATGGTGAGCAGGGAGGAGATAAAGGGGCAGATGTTAACCACTACTTTTCTTAATAGACATATTAATGATTGACACTTGGGTGTACAGGGCGCAATTTAAAAATTTACAGATGTCATGAACCTTGGAACCTTGGAAGTATTGTGAATTGAGAAGATACATGATAGACTTCAAGAGGATTTTGTTCCCACATGAAAATGAAATGAAATGAAAAATGAAAATGAAATGATGGGGAAAACATGGTGGGGATCTGTAAACCAAATGAACCAATTTTACTGAAAGACCTCCCAAATGAAGAGATTATTGGACAAAATGTTACCTTTTCCAGCTCTTACTTTAATATGAATCAGAATCAACACAAATTAAACAAATTAACAAGCAAATCACAGTCAGTACAAACTATAAATGATCGATTGCATAGCAGATTCAGCAAAGATATGTCATGGAGTTACTAGACAGTCTGCATGGCCCCAATTTCAGCCACAGTGTCCTTTTAAGTTTAGCCCTTCCTTGGGTCAAATTCCAGTCATTTTCCTGCAATGACATAGATGATTGTCCACAGGCAGCAGCTTCCACATTAATAGGATTCTGCACTGGCAATCTTCTAAACAATAGCACACTTCTTTCTGGTTAGGTGAGAGGGTGAATTGTTATGAGAATGTAGGGATCCTACAGCATGATCTGGACAGGTTGGGTGAGTGGGCAAATCAATGGCAGATGCAGTATAATTTGGATAAGTGTGAGGTTATTCACTTTGGAAGCAAAAGCAGGAAGGCAGATTACTATCTGAATGGTCGTAAATTGGGAGAGGGGTGTGCAGCGGGACCTGGGTGCCCTTGTGCACCAGTCGCTGAAGGTAAGCATGCAGGTACAGCAGGCGGTAAAGAAGGCTAATGGTATGCTGGCCTTCATCGCGAGAGGTTTTGAGGACAGAAGCAAGGATGCGTTGCTGCAATTATACAGGGCCTTGGTGAGCCCACACTTGGAGTATTGTATGCAGTTTTCTCTGAGGAAAGATGCTCTTGCTCTCGAGGGAGTGCAGCGAAGGCTTACCAGACTGATTCCAGGGATGGCGGGACTGTCATATGAGGAGAGATTGACGAGGTTGAGATTGTTCTCGCTGGAGTTCAGAAAAATGAGGGGGGATCTCATTGAGACTTATAAAATTTTAACGGGACTAGACAGGGTAGATGCAGGGAAGAAGTTACCAATGATGGGTGTGTCCAGAACCAGGGGTCACAGTCTGAGGATTCAGGGTAAACCATTTCGGACAGATATAAGGAGACATTTCTTCACCAAAAGAGCCTGTGGAATTCATTACCACAGGAAGTAGTTGATGCTAAAACATTTAATATATTCAAGAGGCGACTAGATATAGCACTTGGGGAGAATGGGGTCAAAGGCTATGGGGAGAGAGCAGGATTAGGCTATTGAGTTAGACGATCAGCCATGATCGTGATGAATGGCGGAGCAGGCTCGAAGGGCCAAAAGGTCTCATCCTGCTCCTATCTTCTATGTATCTTTGTAACCTTATCAATTTTCAGCACCCAACAATAGCTGCAACATGGATGTACCAGAACCTCCTTTATCATCACAGAGTATGGCTGAATATAGGAATTCAATCACTTGGAAGTGAAAGAAACATTAGGAGCAGCTCGAACCATGTTTTCTGACCACTCTAGAATTCCAGCTCTCTGATGTGGCTTCTCTGTCCATCTCTCCATTTTACTCTGCCTGCACACAGCCTTCATATTTTAACTTCCTTCCTATGGGTACTGCTTCCAGGGCAAGGGTCACCAGGTCACATGGGCCAGCAGTTCATATTATCCAAAAAATATTATTGATGTACTTTCAAATGATTGAAGTAATTATTTAATATTTTAAAAGCAATCAGAGACAGCCCAAATATTTTAGAGCAACTAAAATTGTCTTTATTCTTCTGCGTCAGGATCAAAGACCAAAACACTTCACTGTTTTTTTTCTTTGATTTTTAAAAATTCTCTCCACGAGGCAAGATCACATGAGCATATCTCCAAGTTCAGGTGCTTATCGCAAACTCTCTGTTTTGAGTTAAAGATACATTTTAAGACATAACTGTCTTGTAAAGTTCAACATTCATGACACATCCTCCCAAAATGAAAAACAAATTATGGCAGTAGTGAGTTTTTCCATAACACTATCAAAATACCACAAATTTCAACATTGCAAACATTTTAATAATTAACATATTAGGCACAGTATAAGTAACATTCTCCCTCCTTTGTCACATTTCACCATTAAACATTCTGTCTTGAAACATTATAAGGCTTAACCTGTAACTGAATCATTTGACTGCAACAATCAGGATTTAAAGTCTGGCTTGCAAACAAGCACTGATTACACCAATGGGTGATTCACGTCCTTTCAATCTCTGCTACAAATCTTTCTTCATTTTGTATAAACTCTACAATCATTCCATGTCCTTGGTTAAAAGATTATACCTTAACTTTGTGTTCCTCATGTTGCTTTTTAAAATCTGCATTGGATTTTGTACAGTCACAAGCCTGGATTAGCATATGTGAGGGACCAAAGGTTTTACCATTTGTTTTGTTGGGCTTTCTTTGTCAAGAAAACATTCCTGATTGCTGGCAAACCATATGGCTTCTGGGTATAGGCAGTTGTGAACTGGAATCTAAGGAGAAATCCCACTCCATATTACTTCTTATCTTCTGGATTCCATAATTTTCTTTGTTTTTCTTTAAAGTCAAACATTGATTTGTCAGGAGAGTTTCACTTTTTAAAACAGACTCTAAATTACTGTGTTCAGGTTCTAACATTGATCTGCATTTTCCTCCATGTCTGCATGTTTTTCCAAATGTCCGAACCTTGCAGGAAGGTTTCAACCAGCCAAACATCTGAATTGTTCTTCCTAAGAATCAAATTCACCTCACTCTGCTTAAATTCAGACATAATTTTAACTTTAAAGTATTCTGTGTGATGTAACCTTTAATTTTTTTCCCCCAGGAAACACCGGTTTAACATGACTTCTTGTACTGAAAGCAGTTTATTTTTCCTTTGACTAAAATCCTCTTTTGCTGCTGAAAGAACTTTGTTAAGGTTATTTGATGTTCATCTAAGAAAGTATGATACTCCTTTTTATTTAGTCCATTAGTTTTCTTAATTTCTTTTTGCTTTTCATCCTCCCGCTGTGGTTGAACTTTGTTTAATTCTGTTCTAGCGAGATCAATTACCTTTTCGTTTTGAAGTTTTAATTTATGTTCAAGAACACATATTCTGGGAGCACGGTGGTGCAGTGGTTAGCATTGCTGCCTCATGGCGCCGAGGTCCCAGGTTCGATCCCGGCTCTGGGTCACTGTCCGTGTGGAGTTTGCACATTCTCCCCGTGTTTGCGTGGCTTTTGCCCCTACAACCCAAAGATGTGCAGGCTAGGTGGATTGGCCATGGTAAATTGCCCCTTAATTGGGCAAAGAAATGAATTGGGTACTCTAAATTTATTTTAAAAAAGAACACATATTCTTCCTCATAACTTCATAATGTCTGCTTTTCCACTTTCCTTCAAAGCATTGCTTACCTTTTTTCATTGTTAGCTTTCAGCACTGTGTCATGATATTCAGGTAAACATCATAGCACATACATACTGATGGACAGATCAACGGACCAATCAACACACACACAACACCACAGCCAATCAAAGGCAAGAGCATACACAGTACAAAACAGGGAACACAACACTTCCTGAGCATTCCAGCAGGAGACAGCTCAGGGCACAGAGCTCATAGCAAACCACTCAGACATCCACCATGTGCTGAGTGCCACTACAAGATAGTATTAGGAATAGGTCCACAGATTCTAGGGTTATGATCGAACCTCAGTAACCAGTTTACCACTGTAAATAAATGTTAGCAATAAAACTGAGTTGTACCATTTGCAACCGCGTTGGTTCGTCTGTGTAGCAGAGTACCCAACACATCACACTGTTGCTATCTGCCTTGCCATACCTTGCTCATGATTTTTATTGCATTTTTAATTTTGATCGCTTTAATTTATCTTCAATTACCATTAACTTTTCCTTTTCAACTTGATGTCCAATGTTCTTCTAAAATCAGCAGGCTGAGTTTCTGACTCTCTGGACACATCTTTAGTCACAACGTTAATTCTTGCAGTATGTTTACAGAAAGAAATTGATGCTTTTAAGTCACTTGGCGTTTCCTGTATGACTTCAGTTTCAGCAGCCTCAATGAGCTTTCCTGAACATATTGGAGTCAGCAATACCTTATCCCCAGCCAAGTCATTTCCTAATGAGAAATTTACACTGTCAGTAGGCAAATAATGAACAACACCAACAATTATAGGACTGGTAACAAAGACACATTTTAAATTAACTCTATAGAAAGTCGTGGGTAAATATCTTCTGTCAATCCCCTAAACTATTACTTTCATGTTCAACTAACTATCTGTGGAAAAGCCATGCTATTGGCCAATACCGTGACTGTTTTGCTACCGTATCCCTAAACATAACAATTGACTTGTCTGCCTCACTGGACAAAAGCCTTACCCTTAAAAAGAAAACTCATGTAACTTCCTGTAATTTTTTGTATCAGTAAACAGAGACAAACTATGTTTGTCGTTGACTTTACATGTTAGGACAGTCTTCTGGAGGGGCACTGCGTAGCCATACAAATGTTACAGGTTGGTTTTTCCACTTCCAACGCTCATCCTTCCATGTTGATTTTATGACAAGAATAACATATCATTCCTCTTAAAACAAACATACCCACCAGGCTTTCTCTTTTGCCATCCTTAGGAGCATTTGTTTCATCACCTCGTCCCTCTTTCCAACCAGAACCAGATTTCTTTTCACTAGTAAATCTCTTCTCTCTCCATTTCTCTGTTAGTTTCCGAATTGGGGCCTGTTCTTAATCATTTTATGGGTTAATTCGTAATAGTTCGCCGTTACTGCAGCTTCCTTTATTTTACAAATTTGGGGTTTTCCAGTTGAGCCCTCAACCACAAACGGATGTTATTTGGAATTCCTCCACCGCCATCATCTTGCTGAGCCCTGTTCAATCACCACCACCTATAAAACACCATTTCCTTTTCCTCGGCATATTTCACACAGGCCTGGTCCATTCTCGTTCTCAAATTTCTGAACTATTACCTCAATGCCAAACCATAGGCATTGAGTACAATAGTCTTTTACTTCCTCCTAATCACATGAATGCTCTGCTAAAAGAGATGAGTGCATCTCCAAACCTTCCTTACCAAAACACTTTGTAGGTGCATAACTTAACTGTTCTTTCAGCCAATTCAGATTCATGGCAATTTCCTCAAATGCCATGCACATCCCCACTCCCTCCTCAGTATATTGGCATACTAAGTGAGACTTCTTCACCAAATCAAAATTAAAAAGTGTTCTCAGATAGATTCACTTCTCACCATTAACTCAAGTTGTGTAATCAGAACTCACGCTCCATTCTGAGATATTTCATTTCTCTGTTTATCTGTTTCCTTAGTTATTTCTTCTCTTGCCAATTTCTCTCTCCTAAGTTAACCTTTCTTTGTTCTTTTTATTGCAATTCTGGCCAGCTGCACTTGATCACCTACAGAACCAGCCCTTTCTTTGTTGAGTCCAAGATGCTAAGATAATTCTTCAAGGTTCCTGCCCCTAATGGCTCCTGATCTTACATTAATCCCCACATGGTCTACTACTGCCTGTATACTATCTTTTCAGAACTGTTCTGAGAATCAGATCCTCTATCTCCCACAAAGGCTTGAACCTCAAAAGTACTCAAGTTGATTTCCCAATAAGATAAAGTAGAAGTAAATGTGAAACGTTGTTTGTTTAAATACTGGAAAATTCCAGTGAACCTCCTTCAACCTCTGGGTTTGATACCAGATGAGCTCTCAGGTTTGTTATGATAAATGTGGAGATCTGTGAACCAAATGAACCAGATTTACCAAACGATTCCAAACAAAGAAATTACTGGGCAGCTTTTCACTTTTTGTGTTCTTAGTTTTACATGAGTTGGGGATCAACATAAATTAAACATAAATCGACAGGCAAATCACAATATGAGCTATATATTACACATCTGGGGCTGGTTTAGCACACTGGACTAAATCGCTGGCTTTTAAAGCAGACCAAGGCAGGCCAGCAGCACGGTTCAATTCCCGTAACAGCCTCCCCGAACAGGTGCCGGAATGTGGCGACTAAGGGCTTTTCACAGTAACTTCATTTGAAGCCTACATGTGACAATAAGCGATTTTCATTTCATGAAATAGCAGATCAACAAAGATATCTTAGTGAGTTACGAGGCAATGTACTCCACCCAAATGGATCCAATTTCAGTCACACAATTGTTCCAAGCTTGGAACCTACTTGGACTGAATTCCAGTCCCATTTCTTCAAGGATTTAGCTGATTTCCACAGGCAGCAGTTTCCACATAAGCAGGGTCCTCCCTATCCAGTTGTCTACACAATGTCACACCTCTTTCTGTAATCTTCTCAACTCTCAGCTCACATTAGTCATGGTAGGATAGATCTACTCAAACCTCCTTTACTTTTGCATACAATAATGAATTCTGAACATTTAATCATTTTGGAAGTGAAAATCTCAGCTTCAGCATTTCTAAATCATGCTTTCTGACCACTCAGGAATCCTGCTTTTTGACTTAGCTTGCTGACCGCCTTCTCTCTCCAGCTCTCTCCTTTCCTCTTTATGTCTGCGTGCCAGATGGCATCCGTATTTTCATTTCCTTCTTATTGGTACTGCTTCCAGGTCAAGGGTTACCAGATCACATAGCCAGTATTTCTTATTATCCAAATATAAGTCATTCAAACACTTAAACGTTCTTTTCAAACATTAAAAAAACTACAGATTCCTCAAACATTTTAGAGTAATTATAAATTCCATACTGTTACTGCTTCTTGTCAAAGGCCCAGAAGTGATGCGTTCTTCAATGGGCTTCTATTTGAGCGTCTTTCTCTGTGGCAATGAGATCACAGGAGCATGTCTCTGAGCTAAGGAACACAATTCAACAGAAACATTTCTGTCTGGTTTTGGGCACTTTTAGTGGGTGTTTCTCAGCAGCTGCAGTGTTGAGAAACACCCCGTTATTCAACAGCACTTTGACGTTTTTTTCTGGCCTCAAGTAGTTTCACTCCACTGAGGCCACACTTGAATCATTTCTTGCAATTGAGCCCAGCAGAAAAGGCTCTTCGCAGATCGGGCCATCTGTTTGTCTGACTGCCCCGATCTCCCCCTTCCCCCATTTTCAACCCCTCCCTCCAACCTCAGGGAGGTCTTGGGAACACCCCCTCACCACCCCCCCCCCTCCATCTGGTAAGGCTCTGGGCTCCCTGGAAATGCCAGCCTGGCACCTTGGCAGTGCCCGCACAAGCCTGGCAGTGCTCCCTGGCAACCCGGCAGTTTCATGCCCAGGTGACACTGCCAGGGTTCCAATCTAACAGTACGAAGGTGCCCAGGTGCCAGACGGAGTGCCAGGGTGCAACCCTGCTCTGTCCCTGACTACTCGGAGGTCTCTAATGGACTGGGAGACCCCCCTCTATGTCCCATTATAACTGGTCTACGTTGGTGGAAACCAGTACTAAATGGCGCCTTGATGAAGTCTCCCCCGCAAGGCCGTTAGGTCCCAGGCGCTGGGAGAATCCCACGAATGCATATTTAAATAAGCCTCATGGTCAATTTAAATATGCAGATCTGGATCATGCCCAGTGAGGGCAAAAGCCAGATCGCGACCTCTCACAATATTTTGCTAAATCTTGCTTTGAGTGTCGGCCTCTCGCGAGATTCAACGGCCTCGTCCCTACACCAAGCCGGACATGAGTTTTCTTTTTAAGGGTAAGGCTTTTGTCCAGTGAGGCAGACAAGTCAATTGTTATGATTAACTTTGAGCTGAAGGCAGATTCCAAAACATAACTACCTTAGAGCGATCAGCGTTCATGTCAATATAGCCAGGCTGGTAGAATGGGCAGACATATGGCAGATGAAATTTAATGCAAAGAAGTTAGGGTGGGGAATTGATACATTTTACTAAGAAGAACAGGGAAAGAAATATAAAATAAAGGGTGAAATTCTCAAGTGGGTGCAAGAACAGAGAAACCTCGGGGTATATGCACCCAAATTGTTGAACGTGGCAGGGCAGATTGAGAAAGTGTTTGAAAAGTTGAGAACCAAAGGACACCAATAAAGATGAATGGCAAAAGATCCAATGGTGACAAACGGAAAATCTTTTTTACGTGAACAGTGGTTATGATCTGGAATGCACTGCCTGTGAGTGTGGTGGAGATAGATTCAGTTGTGATTTTCAATAGGGAATTGGATAAGGACACAAAGAGAAACAAATTGCCAGTCTACAGGAGAAGTCCTGAGGGGTGCATTAGCTGATTTACTCTTGCAGAGAGCTAACATGGACACAATAGACTGAATGGCCTTCTCCTGTGCTGTAACCATTCTATGATTCGATGTTACTATAGTACAATTGTAGTACAGAGAGGACCACAGAACTGGTCAAACAGGGGTTGCAAGGCTACTTTTATCTAAAGGACTGGTTAAGCAGACCTTGCCACCACAATCTGTCAGCCCATGTATCAGCTAGGGTCATATTTCTTTCTTTCTCTGCCACTTCCTCCTCTTCCGTTTCTTCTGCAGGAAAGACTACAGGTTCGCCTTCCGAATTTCTATCTTATATCCTAACACTCAGTGTTAATATGAGGTACATGTGACTTAACAGGCAAACTGTTGTCAAAAACAGCACACTTCACAAGTTAGGCCACATCTTGGGTACTGTGTGCAGTTCTAGTCACCTTGTTACAGAAAATATGTAATTGCACTGGAGAGGGTACAGAGGAGATTTATGAGGATGTTACCAGGACTAAAAAATTGCAGCTATGAAGAAAGGTTAGATACTGTCAGGAAAACAAGTGTATTAATATATTTTTCTTTGGTGATATCACTGTCACATCCCATTATACCGGAAAACAAGCTCACGGGGGTGTAACTGGCTTAGAGGCAGAAAGACTGCAAAGGTCAAACATTAGTGGATGTGAAGATGTGAAGGTCTGATCTGGTGATGAACAGGGAAACCAGGAGCACTTGAATAAAATTTTACATAAGGCACTGAAAGAAGTGATTTAAAGTTGACAGTTGTATTTCAAAGGGGATCATACAAAAGTTGGATGATTGTAAATAGATGGGGAAAGATAGGGGGCGCGATTCTCCACTCCCGCGCCGGTTGGGAGAATCGCCTGGGCCGCCAAAATTTCCCGCGACGCCTGTCCGACGCCCACCCGCGATTCTCCCAAGCAGCGGGAACGGCCCCGTCAAGTTCCGCGGGCCGCAGGCCGGAGAATCGCCCGAGACACCCAAAATGGCGATTTTCCAGCACCCCTGCTATTCTCCGGCCCGGATGGGCCAAGCGGCCTGCCCAAAACGGCGGGTTCCCCCGGCGCTGTCCACACCTGGTCGCTGCCATCGGGAACAGCGCGGGAACGCTGGGGGGGCGGCCTGTGGGAGCGGGAGGGGGGGATCCTGCACCGGTGGGGGTACCTCAAATGTGGGGTGGCCTGCGATCGGTGCCCACCGATCGTCGGGCCGTCCTCTCTGAAGGAGGACCTCCTTTCTTCCGCAGCCCCGCAAGATCCGTCTGCCATCTTCTTGCGGGGTGGACTCGGAGAGGACAGCAACCATGCATGCGCAGGTGACACCAGGTATGCGGCGCCGGCCGCGTCATGTATGCGGCGCCGCCTTTACGCGGCGACAAGGCCTGGCGCGTGTAAATGACGCGGCCCCGCTCCTAGCCCATTATCGGGCCCTGAATCGGTCGGGATAGGGACCGTCTCGCGCCGCCGTGAACCTCGACGGCATTCACGACGGCGTGGGTACTTCAGCGCGGGAGTGGAGAATCCTGCCCTGTGCGTGTGGTAGCTGGTTAGATCTCAAAGAAAACAGTGTGGTGGCTGGATCTGAGTTTATCTTAAGTCATGGTCTGTTGGTAAAGATTTAAAAAGTACTGTTAATTGTGTTGAGGTATTCTTGTGTTTAAGTGTAATTTTTAGAGACTTCCGGTGGCGCCCTTGAGGAAGCAGGTCGCAGGTCGGATCGATCTCGCCCGCGATGGGCAAACGGACCTGTTTCGCAGGACTTTTTCGGGACCTGGCGACCTGAATCGGTGGAGGGGACGAAAGGAAGAGGTTTCCCCCCCCCCGGGGTATGGACAGTTGGACCAGAAGTGGTCGAGTGGAGCGGCGAAGTTCGAACCAGGAGCAGCGGAGACCCCAGACCGGGCGGCGAAGCATGGCGGACGGCAGGGACCAGGTAGCGGAGGCTCACTGGCCAAGAGAGCAGCAGATGGAGTTTTTTAGGAGCTGCTTCACCGAACTGAGGAGGGACACTTTGGACCCGATGAGGGCGGTGATGGATCGAATGGTCGAGGCGCAGGCGGTCCAAGAGAAGGCGCTAAGGGAGGTCGAAGCGAAGCTCTCCACCCAGGCGGACACGGTAACGGAGCAGGAGCACGTGGTGGAGGAGCTGGTCTCTCGCCAGAGGAGGATGCAGGAGCAGCTTGAAGAGCTGGGGAATAGAGCCAGGAGGCAGAACCTGAGGATTGTGGGCCTCCCCGAGGGCTGTGAGGGATCGGATGCGGGCACATACGTGATGGGTATGCTCGGGGCGCTGATGGGACCGGAGGCCTTCCCTCGACCCCTGGAGTTGGATGGAGCACAGAGCCCCCGCAAGGAAGCCCAGGTAGGGCGACCGACCGAGGGCCTGGGTAGTTCGCTTTCACCGGCTTGCTGACAGGGATCGTGTGCTGCGATGGGCCAAGGCAGAGAGGAGCAGTAGATGGGAGAACTGCGAGGTGCGCATCTACCAGGTCTTGGGACCGGAGCTGGCCAAGAGGCGTGCAGGATTCATCAAGGAAAAGGCAGCCCTCTTCAAAAAGCAGGTGAGATTTGGAATGCTGTATCCTGCGAAGCTTTGGGTTACGTTTGAGGACCTCCATCACTACTTTGAGACACCAGATCAGGTTTGGGCCTTTATTAAAGAGAAGAAGCTGGACTTGAACTAACGGGCACTTAGTTTTTTCAGTGTTCTAACTTGCTTTGACTAGGAACGGACTTTTATTAAAAGAAGAAGCTGGACTTTAACTAAAGGACTCTGGGCTCACAGAGCTTTTGTGTGGCGGCGGTCTGTTAAAGTATCCTGTACTGTAATATTTTATCGAAGACTGTTTTCAGCCTGGACAGAGAGCGGGGGCTGGAGGGCGCACTGCTTAGGGTGATTTTGGGAAATTGCAACGAGGTGGGGCGGGGGGGGGGGGGGGGGGGGGCTGCAGGGGGGGGGCCCTGCACTTGGTATCTTTTGGCGGGAGATCGGGGCCTCTGATGGGGGATGGGCTTGGGGCTGGTTAAGGGACTTGAAAGGGCACGGGGAGATACAATCAGGTTAATGGGTCCGTAGTGTGTGGGGGGAGGGCCCGAGCATTTGGGCGGGAGACAGTCGGGCGCCAAGGGCAGGGGTCAGCGTAGCTAGCGTAGGTCAGGGGGCACCAGGGAGGGTTGGAGAAGGGGCGGGCTAGGGCCAAGCGCAGGGCGGACCTGGAAGGTCAAGCCTCGGGGGGGCCGGGGTGGGTCAGGAGGGGGGGGGGGGCAGCCGGGAAGGAGAGCAGAGAAGACTGGAGGGCGGGGGGGGGGGGGGTGATCAGGGATCCCCCGGGGGAGAAAGTCGCTTGCAGGGGACAGCGTAGGAAACCGACAGCAGCAGCACCCGGGGCGGGGGGGGGGGGGGGGGGGGTTAGAGCCACATTAGTTTAGTTTAGTTGAACACGTGGGGCATGGGCAAACAGAGCTGATAGGGGAAGTGCCTTATTAATATGTTTATTATTTCCCACTGTTCGTTTTCAATTTGTTAAGGCTTTTGTCTATGGCCTTTTTTCTCTGTAAATGTTACAAATCTGTTTTAAATAAAAAAATTCACAAAAAAAAAAAGTGTCATTTTTAAATTTCTTTCTTTTAATAAAGGTTTAACTTTAATTTACAATAATCACAATTGGTCTGAGAAATTACTTCCTGATTTCAGGAAACCTCATAATTACAAATTGCAACACTGTTCTGGCAGCTGTTTCAATTTTCCCTTTGGGATTTAGGCAACTCAGCACTTATCATCTGCTGTGCCATAGCTATAGGCTGCAGTTGTTCTCCTTGGGACAGAGGAGGCAGAGGGAAGATTTGATTGAGATGTACAAAGTTGTGAGAGGGCTGGATAGAATGGATGGAAAGAGAGTTTTTAATTAAAGTGATTGGTTGAAGAATTTTTAAAAATATATATATTTTTTAAATTTAGTGCACCCAATTAATTTTTATTCAATTAAGGGGCAATTTAGCGTGTTCAATCCACCTACCTTGCACATCTTTGGGTTGCGGGGGTGAAACCCACGCAAACACAGGGAGAATGTGCAAACTCCACACAGACGGTGACCCAGAGCCGGGATCGAATCTGGGATCTCGGCGCCGTGAGGCAGCAGGGCTAACCCACTGCGCCACCGTGCTGCCCCGATTGGTTGAGGAATTAAAGGGAAGGTGGGGAAAACATTTTTCACCCAGAGGATTGTCATGGTCTGGAACTCACTGCCTGAAAGGGTAGTAGAGGCAGAAACCTTCAACTCATTTAAAAGGTATCTGGATATGCATCTGAAATATCATAACCTGCAAGGCTACGGACCAAATGCTGGAAGTGGGATTAGATTGGGTGGCTCATTTTTTGTCCGGTGCAGGCACAATGGGCCTAGTGGCCTCTTTTTGTGCTGTAAACTTTCTATGGTTCCTCCTAACTACATGAATTCCCCTCCTACAATAGAGAACTTTGACTATTCCTCACACTGTAGAATAAGGCTCATTTGGCATGTGCAGACAGTTGAAGTACTGTTTCAACAGGCTGGTTGTTAATTTCTTTATGAATTTGGGTGGGAAAGCACAGACCTCATTGTAGTTCCTTTCTGCATTGCTGTGAAGATTTTAGGTTAAGTTAGCAATGGGTATCAATGGTACCCAGAAACCAATCATCCATTTATTTTGCTCTTTACAACAATTTGATTGGATTTGATTTATTGTCACAAGTACCGAAGTACAGTGAAAAGTATTTTTCTGCGGCCGAGGGAACTTACACAGTACGTACATAGTAGACAAAAAGAATGATCAACAGAGAACATTGACAAATGGTACATCGACAAACAGTGATTGGTTACAGTGCGGAACAAGGGGCCAAACAAAGCAAATACACGAGCAAGAGCAGCATAGGCCATCGTGAATAGGGAATTACAGGGAACAGATCAGTCTGAGGGGGGTCGTTGAGGAGTCTTGTAGCTGTGGGGAAGAAGCTGTTCCTATGTCTGGATGTGCGGGTCTTCAGACTTCTGTACCTTCTGCCTGATGGAAAGGTCTGGAAGAAGGCAATGCCTTGGTGGGAGGGGTCTCTGATAATGCTGTCTGTCTTCCTGAGGCAGCGGGAGGTGTATACAGAATCAATGTGGGGGTGGCAAGCTTGTGTGATTCATTGGGCTGAGTTCACCACACTCTGCAGTTTCTTGCGATCTTGGACCGAGATGTTGCCATACCAGGCTGTGATGCAGCCGGATAGGATGTTCCCTATCGCACATCTGTAGAGGTTTGTGAGAGTCGATGCAGACATGCCAAATTTCTTTAGCTTCCGTAGGAAGTAGAGACGTTGTTGGGCTTTCTTGGCTGTTGCATCAACATGAGTGGATCAGGACAGACTTTTGGTGATGGTGACCCCCAGGAATTTAAATCTGTCGACCATCTCCACTTCAGAGCCATAGATGCAGACGGGGGGGCTGTGTCATGCTATGCTTCCTGAGGTCGATGATCAGTTCCTTGGTCTTTCCGACATTTAGAGAGAGGTTGTTTTTGGTACACCATGCAACCAAGTGATTTATCTCTCACCAAGAGAGATAACATTCATTACAACATGGAGGACTGGCCATGTGCTGAGTGTCACATACAGATCAGATATATGACACAATTCAGTGTCTGTTACCCTGCTGAAATGCAGGTGAAAACAGGTCTCCATTGACACCTATTACAATCCCAGACCAGAACCCACAGTTGCTAGGATACTGGACAGAAATCCCAATATTTTATTCAATCTATAAGACTGTGAGGAAAGGATACTTCGCTCCAGGAGTGATTCCATGCATAAATTGGAATATGGTATATTGAAACAAACTTTATTACTAATTTTAGTATCATACAAAAAATAGCTTACAATTACTCATTAAACAATGCTTAACAATACAATGAAACAATGAAGCCTAACTGCTATCTTTTATCCCCAATCAAGCATAACCCATCTCAGGTCAAAATCCACTTTTAAATACAGTTAGCAGACCCAGGAATACTTGCTTAATAGAGATCCTTTTAAAATACTGATTAGAGAGAAGAAAATCCGGTCAGGAAACAGGCTGCATATTCTTGCCTGTCTCAGAGTTCTGTTTAACCTGTCAAGCTTTGAGAAACTGTTCCTGTCCTGTTCACAGACAAATCTTTAACTCACTGTTTTGAGAGAAATTGCTAGTCTGTCCTCAGACAGATCAAAACTCACTCTTTTGAGAGCAGCTGCTTGTCTATCCACATTCAAATCTTAAACTGCATTTTAAAACTGAACACTCAACACCTGACTGCTTCAGCTCCTGGCTCCCCCTATTAATGGCTAAGCTAAACACAATGGGCGGGATTCTCCCTTACGGGAACTAAGACGCCACGCCGGTGGGAAAACAGGCGCGAACCACTCTGGCGTCAACAGCCCCTGAAAGTGCGGAATTCTCCGCACTTCCGGGGACTAGGAGGACGCCGGAGGGGTTGACGCCGCGCCAGCCGGAGCCGAAGGGACTGCGCGAGTTAGCACATGTACCGAAGGGCCGGCGTGATCTCACGCATGCGGCGTATTCTGGTGCATGCGCAGGAGGTTGTTTTCCGCGCCGGCCATGGCGGAGCGCTACAGGGGTTGGCGCGGAAGGAAGGAGTGCCCCCATGGCACCAGCCCACCCGCAGATCGATGGGCCCTGATCGTGGGCCAGGCCACCGTGGGCCCCCCCCCCGGGGTTGGATCCTCCGCGCCCCCCACGCCCCCCCCCCCCCCCCGAGGACCGCCCCAGCCGACTTACCTGCCAGGTCCTGCCGTGTGGGACCATGTCTAATCCACGCCGGCAGGATGGCCAGAAACGAACGGCCGCTCGGCCCATTGGGGCCCGCAGAATTGCCGGGGGGGGCGCTGCCAACAGCCCCCGACCGGCGTGGGGTGAACCTTCCCCCGACCGAAAACCGGTGCCGGAGAATATGGCAGCCGGCGTCGGGGCGGGATTCGCACCGCCCCCCGGGGATTCTCCGACCCGGCAGGGGGTCAGAGAATCCCGCTGAATGTCTATAATTATCTACTCTCTAGGGAACCTTATTTATATAAACAAGAAACCATTTGCCCAACTTTTATGATGCTTTAATTGCACCGCTGACTCCAAAAATCCTGCTTCCTTTCAAACTAGGATTTTTAAAAAAACATGACTGTCGCAGTCACATGCTAACCCAGGCATTTAACCCTTCCTGCATCAACTATATAAAATACAATATATCTGAAATTCCTACATTCATCACACAGTGGGCAGCACGGTAGCATTGTGGATAGCACAATTGCTTCACAGCTCCAGGGTCCCAGGTTCGATTCCGGCTTGGGTCACTGTCTGTGCGGAGTCTGCACATCCTCCCCGTGTGTGCGTGGGTTTCCTCCGGGTGCTCCGGTTTCCTCCCACAGTCCAAAGATGTGCAGGTTAGGTGGATTGGCCATGATAAATTGCCCTTAGTGTCCAAAATTGCCCTTAGTGTTGGTTGGGGTTACTGGGTTATGGGGATAGGGTGGAGGTGTTGACCTTGGGTAGGGTGCTCTTTCCAAGAGCCGGTGCAGACTCGATGGGCCGAATGGCCTCCTTCTGCACTGTAAATTCTATGATAATCTATGATGAGCAAGTAATTGTGATGACTGCACAATGTAATATTTAGGCCACCTGTAGATGGGTAACAGTTGGCTATTGTACCCACACTTAACTATCCTTCGAAATTCATATTTCTCCTATACATCCATTAGCAAGTTTAATGGAATGCCCGTGGTCAACACTGTTTGCACTGGTGATAACAGGAATGCAGCGATATATGCCAAAGATCTGCTGAATTGAATTGGAGAAAACAGGTAATAGCAGGCAAAATGTGTTTGTCTGCCGTTTGTTACCCGCACAGACTCACGGTAACAATAGCTATCAGAAGGCAAACCTCAAAAACATGGCATTTTTTAAGTAGTGGGGTTCTTCAGTAAAAGAAATGCAGGACTTGAGGTACCCATTTCATACAAGTGTACAGTGAATGAAGAGCTGCATAGCAAAAATACATGGGGAATTTGGAGCAGTAGCAGTTAATATTAATTAACATATCATTGTAGTGTAGCCTTAATTCCCTAATTGATGGCCATCTATGCTATTAACAAGAGACCATTCCCTGAATACACCTCCCAGAATTGACTCTTCCACATGGTGTCAGAGCAAAACAGTGACGCTACTACTTCATGGAAATTCACTCTGCTTCACTCCAGAATCAGGTCATAGAAACATAATGCCATGAGACTTGGGAGCAAAAGAAGGCCACTTGGCCCATCGAGTCTGCTCCACCATTCAATGAGATCATGGCTGATCTGGTATAATCCTCAACTCCAGTTTCCCACCTTATCCCCACAACCCTTGATTCCCTTACTGATTAAATATCTGTCTAGCTCAGCCTTGAACATACCTGATGACTCTGCCTCTACAGCTCTCTGCGGTAAAGAATTCCACAGATTCACTACCCTCTGAGAGAAGAAATTCCTCCTCATCTCTGTCTTCAAGAGCAACCCGTTACTCTGAGTTTTTGCCCTCTGGGCCTAGACTCTCCTACAAGAGGAAACATCCTCTCAGCATCTACCCTGTCAAGCCCCCTGAGAAGCCTATATGTCTCAATAAGGTCACCTTTCATTCTTCTAAGCTCCAATGTGTACAGGCCCAACTTACTCAACCACTCCTCACAAGAAAATCCCTCCATACCGGGGATCAACCTAGTGAACCTTCCCTGGACTGCCTCCAATGCAAGGATATCTTTCCTTAGATAAGGGGACCAAAACTGTTCACAGTATTCCAGGTGGGGTCTAACTAGTACCTTGCATAGTTTTAGAAAGACTTCCCTATTTTTATACTTCATTGCCTTTGAAATAAAGGCCAACATTCCATTTGCCTTCCCTATTACCCGCTGAACTTGTGTGCTAGTTTTTGTTATTTTTGCACAATGATCCCCAAATCCTACAAGGACCCCTATGTCAGACTCCTATTCATTGACTACAGCTCCGCTTTCAACACCATAATCCCGGCCAAGCTCACATCAAAACTCCAAAACCTAGGACTTGGCTCCTCCTCTACAACTGGATCCTCAACTTCCTGACCCATAGACCACAATCAGTGAGGATAAACAACAACACCTCCTCCACGATAGTCCTCAATACCGGGGCCCCGCAATGCTGCGTACTTAGCCCCCTACTAAACCTCCTATACACACACACGTCTGTGTGGCAAAATTGGGCTCCAACTCCATCTAAAAGTTTCCAGATGACATGACCGTAGTGGGTTCAATCTCAAACAATGATAAGTCAGCATACAGGAGGGTGATAGAGAACCTAGTGACATGGTGCAACGATAACAATTTCTCCCTCAATGTCAACAAAACTAAGGATCTAATCATTGACTTCAGGAAGCGAAGTGTTGTACACCCCCGCCCCCCCCCCCCCCCCCCATCTGCATCAATGGTGCCGAGATAGAGATGGTTGACAGCTTCAAATTTCTAGATGTGCACATCACCAACAATCTATCCTGGTCCACCCACATTGATATTACAACCAAGAAAGCACAGCAGCGCCTATACTTCCTCAGGAAATTAAGGAAATTCATCACGTCCGCATTAAACAGTTGCACCTCAGAAAGCATCTTATCTGGCTGCTTGGCCCAAGACCGTAAAAAACTACAGAGAGTTGTGAACATAGCCCCGTCTATCACCCGAATCCACCACCCACCCATTGACTCTGTCTACACTTTCCATTGCCTTGGGAAAGTGGGCAGCATAATCAAAGACACCGTCCACCTGGGTTATTCTCTCTTCAAACCTCTTCCATTGGGCAAAAGGTCTGGGAACACGCACTAACAGATTCAAAAACAGCTTCTTGCCTGCTGTAACCAGACTCCTGAATGATCCTCCTGTGGACTGAATTGATCTCTTCATGCATCATCTCTACTGTGTAGCACTACACTCCTTATGCTTCATCCGATATCCACGTAGTTACATTGTGTATTTATCGTATGTCCTATGTTTTTCATGTATGGCATGATATGTGCAAAGTAGGTGGATTGAACATGCTAAATTGCCCTTTAATTGGAAAAAAAGATTTTAAAATGATATGCCTAGACTATAAGCAGAACATTACTTTTCACTGTATCTCGGTACAGGTGACAATAAATCTAAATACCTCTGTGCTGCTGTTTTCTGCAGTCTTTCTCCATTTAAATAATTTCAGCTCATTTATTCTTCCTACCAAAGTGCGTAACTTCACATATTCCTACATTACATTCCATCTGTCAAGTTTTTGCCCACTCACATAGCATATCTCACGCTTCTAATAGATCTATCTAATCTTCAGGCTGCTGCCTTTGCTGTTATATCCCATACGGTGCTTCTTTTCAAGATGCCTGTCCAACTTTCTCATAAAAAGAGTTAGATTACAAGCTCCTGTGATAAACCAATGCAAAAATCAAACCTCTCTTTATCAATCGAGTCTGTCCAGCTAATAATAATAATCTTTATTTTCACAAGTAGGCTTACATTAACACTGCAATGAAGTTATTGTGAAAAACCTCTCGTCGCCACATTCCGGCGCCTGTTCAGGTACATAGAGGGAGAATTCAGAATATCCAAATTACCTAACAGCATGTCTTTTTTTAAAATAAATTTAGAGTACCCAATTCATTTTCTTCCAATTAAGGGGCAATTTAGCGTGGCCAATCCACCTAGCCAGCACATTTTTGAATTGTGGGGTGAAACCCACGCAGACACGGGGAGAATGTGCAAACTCCACACGGACAGTGACGCAGAGCCGGGATCGAACCTGGGACCTCGGCGGCGTGAAGCAGCAGGGCTAACCCACTTCGCCACCGTGCTTCCCCTAACAGCATGTCTTTCGGGACTTGTTGGAGGAAACCAGAGCACCCGGAGGAAATCCACGCAGATATGGGGATAACGTGCAGACTCCACAGTGACCCAAGCCGGGAACCTGGAACCCTGCAGTGTGAAGCAATAGTGGTACCCACAGTGCTACCGTGATACCAGGTTTACATTACCAGTTATACTGCGAGAGGACACCTCCGAGGGCAGTGAGGCTATATGGGTGGACATCAGGAATAAGAAGGGTGCAGTCACAATGTTGGGGGTATACTACAGGCCTCCCAACAGCCAGCGGGAGATGGAGGAGCAGATAGGTAGACAGATTTTGGAAAAGAGTAAAAACAACAGGGTTGTGGTGATGGGAGACTTCAACTTCCCCAATATTCACTGGGACTCACTTAGTGCCAGGGGCTTAGACGGGGCGGAGTTTGTAAGGAGCATCCAGGAGGGCTTCTTAAAACAATATGTAAACAGTCCAACTAGGGAAGGGGCGGTACTGGACCTGGTATTGGGGAATGAGCCCGGCCAGGTGGTAGATGTTTCAGTAGGGGAGCATTTCGGTAACAGTGACCACAATTCAGTAAGTTTTAAAGTACTGGTGGACAAGGATAAGAGTGGTCCGAGGATGAATGTGCTAAATTGGGGGAAGGCTAATTATAACAATATTAGGCGGGAACTGAAGAACATAGATTGGGGGCGGATGTTTGAGGGCAAATCAACATCTGACATGTGGGAGGCTTTCAAGTGTCAGTTGAAAGGAATACAGGACAGGCATGTTCCTGTGAGGAAGAAAGATAAATACGGCAATTTTCGGGAACCTTGGATGACGAGTGATATTGTAGGCCTCGTCAAAAAGAAAAAGGAGGCATTTGTCAGGGCTAAAAGGCTGGGAACAGACGAAGCCTGTGTGGCATATAAGGAAAGTAGGAAGGAACTTAAGCAAGGAGTCAGGAGGGCTAGAAGGGGTCATGAAAAGTCATTGGCAAATAGGGTTAAGGAAAATCCCAAGGATTTTTACACGTACATAAAAAGCAAGAGGGTAGCCAGGGAAAGGGTTGGCCCACTGAAGGATAGGCAAGGGAATCTATGTGTGGAGCCAGAGGAAATGGGCGAGGTACTAAATGAATACTTTGCATCAGTATTCACCAAAGAGAAGGAATTGGTAGATGTTGAGTCTGGAGAAGGGGGTGTAGATAGCCTGGGTCACATTGTGATCCAAAAAGACGAGGTGTTGGGTGTCTTAAAAAATATTAAGGTAGATAAGTCCCCAGGGCCGGATGGGATCTACCCCAGAATACTGAAGGAGGCTGGAGAGGAAATTGCTGAGGCCTTGACAGAAATCTTTGGATCCTCGCTGTCTTCAGGGGATGTCCCGGAGGACTGGAGAATAGCCAATGTTGTTCCTCTGTTTAAGAAGGGTAGCAAGGATAATCCCGGGAACTACAGGCCGGTGAGCCTTACTTCAGTGGTAGAGAAATTACTGGAGAGAATTCTTCGAGACAGGATCTACTCCCATTTGGAAGCAAATGGACGTATTAGTGAGAGGCAGCACGGTTTTGTGAAGGGAAGGTCGTGTCTCACTAACTTGATAGAGTTTTTCGAGGAGGTCACTAAGATGATTGATGCAGGTAGGGCAGTAGATGTTGTCTATATGGACTTCAGTAAGGCCTTTGACAAGGTCCCTCATGGTAGACTAGTACAAAAGGTGAAGTCACACGGGATCAGGGGTGAACTGGCAAGGTGGATACAGAACTGGCTAGGCCATAGAAGGCAGAGGGTAGCAATGGAGGGATGCTTTTCTCATTGGAGGGCTGTGACCAGTGGTGTTCCACAGGGATCAGTGCTGGGACCTTTGCTCTTTGTAGTATATATAAATGATTTGGAGGAAAATGTAACTGGTCTGATTAGTAAGTTTGCAGACGACACAAAGGTTGGTGGAATTGCGGATAGCGATGAGGACTGTCTGAGGATACAGCAGGATTTAGATTGTCTGGAGACTTGGGCGGAGAGATGGCAGATGGAGTTTAATCCGGACAAATGTGAGGTAATGCATTTTGGAAGGGCTAATGCAGGTAGGGAATATACAGTGAATGGTAGAACCCTCAAGAGTATTGAAAGTCAAAGAGATCTAGGAGTACAGGTCCACAGGTCATTGAAAGGGGCAACACAGGTGGAGAAGGTAGTCAAGAAGGCATACGGCATGCTTGCCTTCATTGGCCGGGGCATTGAGTATAAGAATTGGCAAGTCATGTCACAGCTGTATAGAACCTTAGTTAGGCCACACTTGGAGTATAGTGTTCAATTCTGGTCGCCACACTACCAGAAGGATGTGGAGGCTTTAGAGAGGGTGCAGAAGAGATTTACCAGAATGTTGCCTGGTATGGAGGGCATAAGCTATGAGGAGCGATTGAATAAACTCGGTTTGTTCTCACTGGAACGAAGGAGGTTGAGGGGCGACCTGATAGAGGTATACAAAATTATGAGGGGCATAGACAGAGTGGATAGTCAGAGGCTTTTCCCCAGTGTAGAGGGGTCAATTACTAGGGGGCATAGGTTTAAGGTGAGAGGGGCAAAGTTTAGAGTAGATGTACGAGGCAAGTTTTTTACGCAGAGGGTAGTGGGTGCCTGGAACTCACTACCGGAGGAGGTAGTGGAAGCAGGGACGATAGGGACATTTAAGGGGCATCTTGACAAATATATGAATAGGATGGGAATAGAAGGATACGCACCCAGGAAGTGTAGAAGATTGTAGTTTAGTCGGGCAGTATGGTCGGCACGGGCTTGGAGGGCCGAAGGGCCTGTTCCTGTGCTGTACATTTCTTTGTTCTTTGTCTTTGTTGTTAGTTGAGTTCTTTTTTTTTTAAAAAGCATTTTATTCAAACTTGTATCAAAGTAGGTTACAGCAAATAAACACCCCGGGAAACATTCTTCCCAACAATCAACTATACAGTTTGTACAGATTTTTCTCCTCCCCCCCCCCCCCCCCCCCCCCGCCATCACCCACCCCCCTGCGACGAACAGCTCCTCAAACATGGTCACAAACATCCCCCACCTTTTCTCAAACTCTCCTGCTGAGCCCCTTAACTCATACTTTATCTTCTCTCACCGCAGGAAGTCATACAGGTCACCCAACCATGCTGCTACCCCCGGTGGCGATGCCGACCGCCACTCCAGCAAAATTCACCATTGTGCAATCAGAGAGGCAAAGGCCAAGACATCGGCCTTCCTCCTCTACATGAGCTCTGGCTTCTCTAAAACCCCAAATATCGCCACCAAAGGGTCCAGGTCCACTATCCTGGCAAAGACCGCGAACACTCCCGCCCAGAATCTTCCCAATTTTTCACAACCCGAAAACATGTGCGCATGATTAGCTGGCCCCGTCCACACCTCTCACACTCATCTATTACCCTCTGAAACAACCCATTCATTCTCGCCCGAGTCATATGCACCCTGTGCACCACCTTAAACTGTATCAGGCTCATCCTTGCACAAAAGGAGGTCCTGTTTACCCTTCGCAGTGTCTCACTCCATACTCCCCAAGTGATTTCCATTCCCAACTCCGCTTCCCAATTCTCCTTGATCTTCACCACCCGCTCGCCTCCCTGCTCCCCCAGCCACTTATATACATCCCCAATTCTTCCCTCCCCTTCCATATCCGGAAGCAGCAGTCGCTCCAGCAGGGTGTATCCCGGCAATCTAAGGAACCCCTTCCAGACCTTTTGTGCAAAGCCCCTAACCTGTAGATACCTGAACTCACTACCCCTCGGCAGCTGTACCCTCTCCCTTAGCTCCTCCAGACTGGCGAACCCTTCCTCCAAATACATATCCCTCACCTTGACCAGCCCCACTTTCCTCCACCTCTCTATACACTATGCACCGCCCCCCCCCGCCCCGCCCCGGCTTAAACCCATGATTCTCGCACAGCGGCGTTACCACTGACATCCCTTCCATCCTAAAATGCCTCCTCAGCTAATTCCATATCTTCACCGTGGACTGCACCACTGGGCTCCCTGAATACCTACTCGGAGCCATTGGCAATGCTGCCGTCACCATAGCCCTCAAACTAGACCCCTAATAAGATTCCTCCTCCATCCTAACCCACTCTACCCCTTCTCCTTCCCACCACCGCCGCACCTTGTCCACATTCGCCACACAATAATAATGAAGCAAGTTTGGCAAGCCAACCCCCCTCTGCCTCTGCCTCTCTAGCAGGGTCCTCCCCACCCTCGGCACCTTCCCCACCCATACAAAGTCAGAGATGATTGTGTCCACTTTCCGAAAAAAGGCCTTTGGTATGAAGATCGGGAGAGCCTGAAAGATATACAAGAACCTCGGCAGAATATTCATTTTCACCGCTTGGACCCTCTCCGCCAACGTTAATTGCAGTATATCCCATCTCTTAAGATCATCCCTGGCCTCCTCCACCAGCTTGGTTAAGTTCCACTTATGGAGCCCCATCCATTCCCTCGCTACCTGAATCCCCAAGTACCTATACCTATCCCTCACTACCTGTAGCGCACAATGACTTACGAGAGAGACGAGTAGAGATGAAGTCGATAAGGCTTTATTAAGCGTGACTTGTTCCCAGCAGTTCAGCAACAGAATGGAGCTGCGGGGAGAAGCATGGGTTCTTATACTCCGCCTTCAGGGCGGAGCCAGGGGTCAACAGCCAACCAGGACCCGGGATCTGTCAGCCAATAGCATCACGGCTTCACAGTCCCACATGACCCCTAATACATACCACCACATTCACCCCTTGTTAAAAATGAACCCGGCGGGGTGGTGGTTCGCATGGTGGTAGGGGTTTACAAGGCTGGTCCTGGGAGGAAAATTTTGGGCATGTCGTTACAATTTTAGCCCTACACTGGGCTATGTACAAGGTTTGTGAACTATTTACAATATTCGTAAGAGAAAAGAACATTTTCGTTACAGTCCCAACAACATTCTTGATGTCACACCAATGCCACGGGTCGAGCGGGTGGTCTGGTCTTCCTCGTCGATCGTCTCAGCCCCGGTGGTGGTGCAGGTGCTTGTTCCCGCGTTGTCGTCTCCGGGAGCGTTTCGTTGTTTGTTTCTGTTTCACTCCTGGTCGGACACGGGAGGAGGACCGATCCTCCCGGGAAGGGGGCGGTCGCGGGGTGCGCTGGTGGCAGGGAGGGGATGATCGGTGTCGGGGTGGGGTGTGTGTTGCCGGCGGGCGCCAGGTCTCGCAGGGAGACCGTGTCCTGTCGGCCGTCAGGGTACGCCACGTAGGCGTACTGCGGGTTCGCGTGGAGGAGGAGGTGAACCTTCTCGACCAACGGGTCCGACTTGTGCGCCCGCACATGTTTTCGGAGCAAGATGGGTCCTGGGGCCGCCAGCCAGGTCGGCAGCGACGTTCTGGAGGAGGACTTCCTGGGGAAGACAAGGAGGCGCTCATGAGGCGTTTGGTTAGTGGTGGTACACAGCAGCGACCGGATGGAGTGGAGAGCGTCCGGGAGGACCTCCTGCCACCGGGAAACTGGGAGATCCCTGGACCGTAGGGCGGTTTTCCAGACCGTGCCGTTCTCCCTCTCTACTTGCCCGTTTCCCCGGGGGTTGTAGCTGGTCGTCCTGCTCGAGGCTATACCCTTGCTGAGCAGGAACTGACGCAGCTCGTCACTCATGAAGGAGGACCCCCTGTCGCTATGGATATATGCGGGGCAACCGAACAGTGTGAATATGGTGCTAAGGGCTTTGATGACTGTGGCCGCTGTCATATCGGGGCAGGGGATGGCGAAGGGGAAACGGGAGTACTTGTCCACCACGTTCAGGAAGTATGTGTTGCGGTCGGTGGAGGGGAGGGGCCCTTTGAAATCCAAACTGAGGCGTTCAAAGGGGCAGGAAGCCTTGATCAGGTGCGCTCTATCCGGCTTGAAAAAGTGCGGTTTGCACTCTGCGCAGATGTGGCAGTTCCTGGTGACTGTACGGACCTCCTCCACAGAGTAGGGGATGTTGCGGGACTTTATAAAATGGTAGAACCGAGTGACCCCCGGGTGGCACAGGTCCTCGTGGAGGGCTTGGAGACGGTCTATTTGTGCGTTGGCACATGTGCCGCGGGATAGGGCATCGGACGGCTCGTTCAGCTTTCCGGGATGGTACAAGATCTCGTAGTTGAAGGTGGAGAGCTCGATCCTCCACCTTAAGATCTTGTCATTTTTAATTTTGCCCCGCTGTGCATTATCGAACATGAAGGCTACCGACCGTTGGTCAGTGAGGAGAGTGAATCTCCTGCCGGCCAGGTAATGCCTCCAGTGTCGCACGGCTTCCACTATGGCTTGGGCTTCCTTTTCCACTGAGGAGTGGCGGATTTCTGAGGCGTGGAGGGTTTGGGAGAAAAAGGCCACGGGTCTGCCCGCTTGGTTAAGGGTGGCCGCCAGAGCTACGTCGGATGCGTCGCTCTCGACCTGGAAGGGGAGGGACTCGTCGATAGCGCGCATCGTGGCCTTTGCGATATCCGCTTTGGTGCGGCTGAAGGCCTGGCGAGCCTCTGTCGAAAGGGGGGAGGTAGTGGTCTGTATTAGCGGGCGGGCCTTGTCTGCATACTGGGGGACCCACTGGGCGTAATATGAAAAGAACCCCAGGCAACGTTTCAGGGCTTTGGAGCAGTGGGGGAGGGGAAATTCCATAAGGGGGCGCATGCGTTCGGGGTCGGGGCCTATTATCCCATTGCGCACTACGTATCCCAGGATGGCCAGCCGGTTTGTGCTAAAAACGTACTTTTCCTCGTTGTATGTGAGGTTCAAGGCGTTTGCGGTCTGGAGGAATTTTTGGAGGTTGGCGTTGTGGTCCTGCTGATCGTGGCCGCAGATGGTTACGTTGTCGAGATACGGGAACGTGGCCTGCAACCCGTGTTGGTCAACCATTCGGTCCATCTCCCGTTGGAAGACCGAGACCCCGTTCGTGACACCAAATGGGACCCTTAGGAAGTGGTATAGACGCCCGTCTGCCTCGAAGGCTGTGTACTTGCGGTCACCTGGGCGGATGGGGAGCTGGTGGTAGGCGGACTTGAGGTCCACGGTGGAGAAAACCTTATATTGGGCGATCCGATTTACCATGTTGGATATGCGGGGGAGAGGGTACGCATCCAGCTGTGTGTACCTGTTGATGGTCTGGCTATAGTCTATGACCATCCTTTGCTTCTCCCCGGTCTTTACTACTACCACCTGTGCTCTCCAGTGACTATTGCTGGCCTGGATTATGCCTTCCTTCAGCAACCGCTGGACTTCAGACCGAATAAATATCCGGTCCTGGGCGCTGTACCGTCTGCTCCTAGTGGCGACGGGTTTGCAATCCGGGGTGAGGTTTGCAAACAAGGACGGCGGTTCAACTTTGAGAGTTGCGAGGCCGCAGATAGTGAGTGGGGGTATTGGGCCGCCGAATTGAAACGTTAGGCTCTGCAGGTTGCACTGGAAATCTAATCCCAGTAATGTGGGCGTGCAGAGTTGGGGAAGGACTTAGAGCCTGTAGTTTTTAAACTCCCTCCCTTGCACCGTTAGGTTCACGATGCAGAACCCTTTGATCTCTACGGAGTGGGATCCTGCAGCTAGGGAAATCTTTTGCGTACTTGGATGGATGGTCAAAAAACAGCGTCTTACCGTGTCGGGGTGGATGAAACTTTCGGTGCTCCCGGAGTCGATCAGGCATGGTGTCTCGTGTCCGTTGATCAGCACCGTTGTTGTCGTCGTCTGGAGCGTCCGAGGCCGTGATTGATCTAGCGTCACCGAGGCCAGTCGTGGTCGTTGTGTCTCAGCGTCTTCTTAGGACACCGTGGAGCCGTCGATGCTGGGGTCCTTTGTTGTCATCCAAGATGGTGGCGTCCATGAATCGCACGCGGCCGGGGGTGGACAAAATGGCCGCCCCCATGGATCGCACGTGGTCGGGGGTGGACAAAATGGCCGCCACCATGCATCGCACGTGACTGGGGAGTCACAAGATGGCGGCGTCCATCCTCCCCTCGTGGTGGCCGGGACCCAAAATGGCGGCGCCCGTGGGTCGCACATGGGGCACTGGGGGGGTTGGGGAGCGTTTGGGATGCGCTGGGCTCGTTCTTCTCCGGGGATCACGGCGACCCCCCGGGACCGGCACACAGCCGCGAAATGGCCCTTTTTGCCGCAGCTCTTGCAAATAGCTGCGCGGGCCGGGCAGCGCTGCCGGGGGTGTTTCGCTTGCCCACAGAAATAGCAGCGGGCCCCCCCGGGATGATCCGCTTTAACCGCGCAAGCCTGTGAGGGAGGGGGTTTGACGCGACGGGGGTCCACGGAGCCCAAGGGGCTGCCGCGCGGTCGGGGCCGTAGGCGCGGGCGTTTTGCGAGGCCACATCTAGGGAGGCTGCAATGGCCCGTGCCTCTGAGAGTCCTAGCGACTCTTTTTCTAAAAGTCTTTGGCGGATTTGGGGAGAGTTCATACCTGCCACAAACGCATCGTGAATTAACATGTCCGTGTGTTCAGTCGCGTTTACCGGCGGGCAGCTGCAGCCCCGTCCCAAAATTAGCAGCGCGGCGTAGAACTCCTCTAACGATTCTCCGGGACTTTGCTGTCTCGTTGCGAGTTGGTAGCGTGCGTAGACCTGGTTCATGGGGCGAACGTAGATACTCTTCAGTGCTGCGAGTCTTCTATGAGAGGGTAAATTTCCGGGCTTACCCTTGAGTGCAGGACCTGCAGTTTCTGGTCTTCTGTGATCCGGTCAGGGGCCGTTCGGTGGTAGCCTTCGAAACAAGCTTGCCAGTGTTTAAAGACTGCTGCTGAGTTCACTGCATGGGGGATGATCCGCAGGCATTCCGGGGCAATCCAGAGCTCCATAGTCCTTTAAGCACGCTTAATAAATTGTAGCGCACGATGACTTACGAGAGAGACGAGTAGAGATGAAGTCGATGAGGCTTTATTAAGCGTGACTTGTTCCCAGCAGTTCAGCAACAGAATGGAGCTGCGGGGAGAAGCACGGGTTCTTATACTCCGCCTTCAGGGCGGAGCCAAGGGTCAACAGCCAACCAGGACCCGGGATCTGTCAGCCAATAGCATCACGGCTTCACAGTCCCACATGACCCCTAATACATACCACCACACTACCATAAATGGCATCCCCCGAAATTAGCCCGCTGTGCCAGCTCATTCACCGGGAATACCTCGCTTTTACCTACATTCAGCTTGTATCCTGAGAACCCTCCAAATCTCCCCAACAGGCCGATAATCCTTCCCATACTCTCCAACGGATCCGAAACATACAGCAAGAGGCCATCAGCATAGAGCGACACCTGTGCTCCCTCTGTCCCTTTATTATCCCCTGCCACTCTGCCGACCCCCTGAGAGCCATCGCCAATGGCTCTATGGCCAGCGCAAACAGCAGCGGCGACAGCGGGCACCCTGCCTCGTACCCCTGTGTAAGTCAAAGCTTTGTGAGCTCATATCATTCATCCTCACCCTCACTCTTGGCGCCACATACACCCATGCCACAAATCTTGGCCCAAACCCAAACCTTCCAACAAGTACCGCCACTCCACCCGGTCAAATGCTTTCTCCGCATCCATGGACACCACCACCTCCGGTACCAGAGCTCTCAACGGATTCATCACCACATTCAACAGCCGTCTTATATTACTCGTGAGCTGCCTGCCCTTCACGAAGCCTGTTTGATCTTCTGCAATCACCCCCGGGACACAATCCTCTATCCTCCCCGCCAACAACTTAGCCAATACTTTCACATCCGGGTTCAACAGTGATATGGGTCTATAAGTCTCACATTCCACCGGATCCTTCCCTTTTTTGGGGATTAGTGTGATTACTGCCTGCTTCATCATCTCCGGCAACTCCCCCTTCTCCAGTGCTTCATTAAATGCCCCCAACAGATGTGGTGCCAGGTCCGCGCAAATTCCTTATAAAATTCTGCCGGGAACCCATCCGGCCCAGGGGCCTTCCCCGACTTCATACCCCTGATACTATCCAGCACCTCCCTCAACCCCAGGGGCTCCTCCAACGCCTGCCTCTTTGCTTCCTCCGCCTGGGGAAATTCCAGCTCGTCCAGAAACCACCCCATGTCCCCCTCCTCTCCTCCTGGGTCTGCCTCATAAAGTCCCTGGTAATACTCTCTAAATGCCTCATTTATCTTCCCTGGCTCTGACACCACATCCCCAGCCCCAGTCCGGATCTTCAATATCAGCTGGTGCGCCAGCATGCGGCTCGCCTTCTCCGCAAAATTGTATTTCACCCCTCTTGCCCTACGCAGTTGCCCTACCACCCTCCCCGTTGTCAGCCTGCCAAATTGCCCCTGCAACTTTTTCCTCCTCGCCAATCCCTCCACGGTGGGCACCCTCGAATATTCCCTGTCCACATCCACTATCTCGCTCACTAGACGGTCATGTTCCGCCCTCCTTTCCTTATTCGCACGAACCGTAAATGAGATAATTTCTCCCCGGACCAGTGCCTTCAGTGCTTCCCAAAAAAATGCCCGCCGACACCTCCCCATTCTGATTGAACTCCACATAATCCCTAATTGGCAACTGCACCTTATCACAAAAACCTCCATCCGCCAACAACCCCGAGTCAAACCTCCGCCCCGGCCTCTGCTCTTGTCCCGTACTGAACCGAATATCCAGTCAGTGGGGTGCATGGTCCGAGATAACTATCCCCACATACTCTGCCCCCTCCACCCCAACCAAAATCTCCCGACTCACTACAAAGTAATCAATCCTCGAATACACCTTATAGACGTGTGAAAAGAAGGAATACTCCCTTCCCCCTGGGTTCTGAAAGCACCAAGGATCCACCATACCTATCCTCTCCATAACCCCCCCCCCCCCCCCCCAGCTCCCTTGCCATTTGTACCCTACCCATCGACCTGGGGCTCGATCTATCCACCCTCGGCTCTAGGACACAGTTAAAATCTCCTCCCATGATCAACTGGTATGTGGCCAAATCCGGGATTGCTGCCAACAACCCCCTCATAAAACCCACATTATCCCAATTTGGGGCATACACATTTACCAACATGACCAGTGCCCCTTCCTATACCCCACTACCAGTTGAGTTCTAATGCAAAAATGAAATCACTTCATGCTCATGCTAAGCTTGCAGTGCAAATGCATATCAAGCTATCACAATATCTGTGATGTATATTAAGATTTTTAATGTGAAGAGTACACAGCAGAGTATATTGGTGTAAAGTAAAAGTAATTCATATTGCTGTTCCAGTACACAGACTGGAAAGGGCACAGGTGTTTGTTTGTCATTCCCCCACACGATGACTTGTGATATAGAATTGGCTGTTGTAGTTAAGAGGAGAAGCTGCTTACTCGCTGGGGGGGGGGGGGGGGTGGTCATCTATCACACTGGGTTGTTGACACACATCTTCCATTGGCTGTCACGTCCTGGATCGCCAGCGGCTGATTCGGAATAGGAGAATGGATTGTAGCAAAGGCATAAAAAAATGGCCAAAGGGAGTTTTGTCCAAAAAAAATACACTACATTTTATTATTTTTTAATCAAACACATGAAGTTAAATCAATGAAGCCTTAATTTTAATATGAGGCATATGTATTCCTATTACACGCCGGGATTTCAAATGTCTCAAGACATGTGTCTTCATGCATTTCTCCAATTGTGTAAAACATATAAATAACTGAGAGTAAACAATCTTTAATTGAAGGGGACGGAGTTTAAATTAAATTGCTTCCAGAGAAAAGAAAGCATTTAAAAAAAAAAGTTTCCCTGTTTACAAATCTACGCAAAAAATTCTCAAGAAACTTAATAGTGAAAGGAGAGCTGGAAGAATCACTGTCTGAAACCCCAGAAGCTCAGCTCTCCATGCATGAAGCTGCCACTTTGTAGAGGTTTACTTTTCTTTTCAATGAATCTGTCTGTCCCCCCACCTCACACACACACATATATATATATATTTAAAAATACCCTTTCGCCCATTTTGTTTGCTGTTTGGAGTCTGTGGTTTTATTTTCCTTTCCCTTCCCTTGTTTACTCAGGCAGTGGCGGTATCATTCCGCTAGTGTTGGGAGGGAAGCGCCGTCTCCCTCTCTCACACACACTGAGTCAGTCAGTGAGTGAGCGGCTCCTGAGCGCCCAGTCCCCCAGCGGCAGACACATTGCGAAGAGACAGAGCGCCGGGCTCCCGCTGCTTTCTTCTCGCGCGCTCAGCCCACGCAAAAAAAAACTTATTCGCAGATTCCTTCCCCCACCACAAAATCCTCCTGCATCTGGATGGCCGGGAGCGGCGGCGCAGACATCCCCGGTTCGATTCCGCCTGCCATCGGGAGCAACTTCCCAAGTTTCAGCGCGACCTGCTTTCTCTGAAGACTTTTTGTGTGTGTGTGTGTGTGTGTGTGCGTGTTGTTGTGTCTTTTCTTTTCCTTTCCCTCCCCTCAGTTTTTTTCTCTCTTGTCGAGTAGTTACCCCCCCCCCCCCCCTCTCTCGTTGGTCGGGACGAGAGAAGAGGATCGTGTGAACAAGAGGTCCAAACAGATCTTGCGGTGTGTGTGGAGAAAGAGAGAAAGAGAAAGTATCCGTGGGAGCATTAAAGGGGCCGCTGCCACCACTTTGATTGTCTGAAGGAATATTACAGTCACCCAGGAGGAAAAGATGGGGTTCAGTCATCTTTGATGGAGCTGGATTGAATGATGCAGAGTGTTTTTGTCAAGATTTTGATTCGACCCAAACAAAAGGGAACCCAAGACTTTTTAAAAAGATATATTGCAAACCCTTTGGGGAAATAAAAGAAGCTACATCGCGGGGGAGGTAAAAGCAGTTTTTTTTTTGGGGGGGGTGGGAGGAGGAAAAACTTGTCAACATTGTGTGCTGGGAGGTTAGGATGGGGGATTATAACATGCCCCCAAACCCGAAGCACAGCGCGATCGTGGAGAGGTTGAGGCAGCGGATCGAGCTCTGCCGCCGGCACCACGCAGTCTGCCAGGTCCGCTACGAGCACAACCAGCCGCAGCGCATCGAGCAGGAGCGAAGGGACAAACTCGCCCTGCACCAGAAGTACCTGGAAACACGCAGCAAGAAGACTCCCAAAGCCAAGCAGCAACACGAAAGCAGCCGGGCCACCAAAAACTGCGACAGTGAGCAGCCCCCAGGACCTAACGCACCCAGTGAACACCGGAATCTCACCCTGATCGCTGTAAGTTTGCTTCATTTACTCCCTTCACCTATCTTGTGTTGAAGCCACCTTGTGTTGATCTATTTCGAATCCCCTTTGTTGTTGCTTTGGTTGTTTTTATTCAAAACAATTGGATCTGGATAAGGACTTTTTTAATGTGCAGTTAGACTTTGGAAAGTGTTTCTTAAACCTCTTTTCGTGTTTTTTTCTGCCTGTTGACAGACGTTACTTACATGATTTATGTGAAATTGCAAAGAGCAAATTGTCAGTTTAGTTTAATGTTAAGAAATGTCCATTGTAAGGCTCAAAAAGGCTGTCCCAGCTCAAAATGGCCTGTGCCACAGTATTGTAACCATATTTCTTTGGTAGGACTTGTGGAAGTTTAAATAAATTAAAGAGGCCCGGTCTATTGACTCCCTAATCTGTTTTGTGAAATAATAAGCAGTGACCTGTGTGGAGGGTTCAGTCTTTAGTGTATACTTTCAAAAAAGCCTGTCTGTACTGAATTGAATGACCCCCACATCCCATTGGAAGAAACAGCCGAGCAGACATGTGATCGATAAATTGAATGTGCTCACTCAAAACTTCTGAATTGGCCAATAAATTGCACCTGCTATTTTAGTGGTTGTAAACACTAGGATAGGAATTACTTGGATTTGGGATTTAAACAAGTTTGTTGATGTTTTTATCTGTATATTTTTATTTGTTGAATAACAGTAACTGTGTGCGTGTTATACAGAATGTCAATTAGGAGATCAAAGGCAGTTATATAATTCTCAGGCTTTGGATTGTTGTATGTTGCCCAAATATGTTTCTGTGGTATTTGAACTCCTTAGTTATGTAGGTGCTTTACACCTTACTCACAACTATCTGTCAGTGTTCATATGTATGAAAGAGAAGTTTCTTAGTCAACTGAACCCTAAATGTACAGCATATCACCAGGACTAAAACTTGTTGATATTGGCACATAGGCTCTCTGAGACACAGTTTTGTGAAAAAGACATTCTGATATTGTACATTTCGTTTTTAAAAAAATTATTTTCCCCCTTGTCCCCTCCTTCTGAAAGTGCTGGTTCCTAACAGGAGAATGGCTCCACAGGTGTGGTTGTGCTCTATATATTATCCAAGTGTCCATTATTTATCTGAGCTCAGCATGCTATCTAACTGGCAGTAATGCGGGCATATCTACATCTCATTCTGTTCTTTTCTGATGCCCACCTGTGCATATTTCCAGCAGGCTTTGCTGGCTATTGAATAGGAATCCTGGTGAGTCCTCCTGGCATAACCCAGGGAGGGGTTCTGAGGCTATTTGTAGTGTTCCTGTTGTACTCTGGCTGAGATTGGTTAGAGTATAGATAATAGACCAATTCAGTAACTACTCAGCATGGCTTAGTTACTCATTGCCCAAACGTGAGACAAATACCCTGACTGTACACTTGTACTTTGTGTGTGTATTTATATATTTATATAAATAGTTACAAGCTGTAATTCACTCAAGCAATTGTGATGACATCTCAAACTGTGAAGTTGAAGCTTTAGCAGATTATAAACTTCAGCGTGACATTGAGATTGAATTACGGCCTTAAACTCAATGCCAACTGTTTGTTTTTGTATCCTTATTACCAGTTAAAATCACTTTTTCAAAAGTTGTTTATTGACACTATTTTTCATAAAACAAATAGTTCTGCAAGTATTAGATTATAAAACAGGAAAATGGAATTTAGGAATAAACATGAACATATGTAAGAGAGAACTAAAGAAGTACAATAATTATATTTCTGTAGGTTTACCTAATGTTGACACATGATTTATTGAGGGCATGGGATCTGTACTGTGTAAGAAAAATCATACTTAAGTGAACATTCTTTCGTATTGTAACAATACACCTGTGTGATATCTTAGCCCACCCTTTCAAATTGCCATCACCACTTACCACCACCTGTGATAGAACTGTCAGGATTTTAATCTTGCATTCTTTTGCTCAAACTACTCTCCAGACACACAGTAATCTTGGGAAAACAAGATTATTTTACTGAAGAACATTTTTTACAGTTTGAGTGGTTAAAGTGTGAAAAATTAACACTCAACATTGCACTTAATTTAAGTCTGAATGACACATTGTATAGATGTACACTTTATACATGTTTATTACAATTATATATAAGACTCAGCTTTGGACAACTTAATAATGATAAAAGGAGGATGAAGACTCTGGTGTCAAAGGAATCTAATTCATTATTATCCAGATAGTGAGCAAAAGTTCTGTGATGTGGATTTTCTTTAAAAGGAGAAATGTGTGTTTTAAATAATCTTACCAGACCATGCGAGATGGCTTAATAACAGTAAAGGTGGGATAATACATTAATATATAATAATAGGAACTCTTGTGGACCATTGAATCTCTCAAACTGAACACTCTCAATCATAAAACTTTCAATTGACTCAGCACCCACTGCCTTTTGAGGGGAACGGATTTCCAGATTTCCACTGATCTTTATGTCAACAGTGTTTGCTGATTTTACACATAAATGGCTGAGCTCTAATTCTGAGATTTTGCTCCTTTGTTTTGGATTTTCCATCAGAGAAAATTGTTTCTCTGTATCTACTCAATTGAATCCCATCATAATTTTGAAGACCTTGAACACGCACAACATTCGGAACTCAAGGGAATACAAACCAAAATTTGGCAACTTGTGCTCATAATTTGGCCCTTTAAGTTTTGGTATAATTCTGGGTGAAAGGGTAATGAAGCTGAGATAATTGAATCAATTGCCATACTGCCTGATTCTAACAAATGCCTGAGTTTAAAAATACAGTAGTTAGATGCATTTGAACATACTATGACATAAGGTGTAGTAGATATAATTTTAAATTCCTGAACTATCTTTGATAGCAAGAACTGTTAATGAGTCGTTAATTGCTGTATTTGGTGGGCAGCATTTGCTTTATTGCTCGAAAATATGAAGAAAATAAATAATTTGTATTTATTGTAGCACCTTTGGGCTGTACCAAACACTTCACATCTAGTGTATTACTTTTGAAGTCATTAATCTTATGTAACAAAATGACAACTCATTTTCACACTGCAGTGATCAGCTCATCTGTTTTTGGCACTGGAGGAATGTTGACCAGAACAATCCCCTGCTTGTCAAATAATATCATGAGATTTTTACATTTATCTCAACAGGCAGACAGCCACAATTTAATGTCTCATCTGAAAGACAACACTGCGCGAAACATTGCCCTGTTTCAGGCACCACAAACTATTAGTTTAGATTATATACTGGAAGAACAAGGCTTGAGCTTGCAAACTCCTGACCCTGATCTGAGCCTGCTGCTAACTGAGCCAGTCTGACCCTTTCGGATTATACAGAGAATAATGGCTTGGTTTCATGTAGCAAGACCATCAGCATCTGAAAAGAGAAAATAGGTTGACTCTCAACTTTCACCTACCATTCTCTCGTTGGCATATTGTGGGGAGAACGTATTTGAATGCCAGGATAGTTTAGTTGTAAGAGCTGGTATCCAATTTTAAAAGAAAGTCATTTTTTAAATCAGATTTGATACTCTGAAAAAAGAACACCACCTATTTAATCTGGTTTCAATGGTTTTTCATTAGAATAGTTTTACTTTGCAGAATTTCTGCTGAATTTAAAACATTTTCAGTCAAAAAGAGATTGTTCAAAAACCTAACAATTCTTTACCAAAATTTGAGATGGATTTGAATCAGACCTCAAATAACCAATTAGGACACTTTCTCTAAATTATTCAGAAAGCCTTTATCAAATGTTCCTATATTCTAAATTAACCATTAAGAAAGTATTAGTCTGTGAACTGTACATTCTCTCCCTCCCCCCCCCCCCCCCCCCCCAATTCTAAGAATTCGGAGTCTAAATTTACAATATTTACTTACCAGAAAATAGTTTGTGTCACTTTAATGACTTTGTGTAATTTATGGAGCTTTAATCACATGCTTAACATTAACCTGGATATTGTGGTAAAAATGATGCTGTGGCCAAAGAATAAATTGGACAGCAATGGACAGCGACCATATGTGTGCAGTTAACTGTGCAAACCAAGAAAGGGCTCTTTGAGTTCCCAGCCCCTCAAAGTTTTGTTGTAATATTACTTCAGCAAGAGACTCAGCATTGAATTACCTACAACAGTGTGAAGTTACGGCACCAACACGATAGATGATCCATTTCATGGAAATTATTTTGAATGGTGTGAGTTACTACGAAACAACCTTTCTAATTTTTTGTTTTTATCTCTCTTAATCACAACTTTCTTTCCCTCTATTAATTTTGCTTTCGATACACAATTTTACATTTAATTGGGACCCAGTGTGAGTGGAGTTTGAAAATTGCAATGCCTCTGGGACAGTTTCCAATTCTCAAAGGGCCCTGGGGCGGAGGGAACGGAGAACAAGCTCATTGCCAATTACCGGCCACTTAAGATCTTAAAGAGCTGCTTATGGGGCCTGTCAGGAACAGAATGCAATATCCAAAATTTTTTCTAGCAAGTCCGTACAGTCTTGTGCATATTTGTAAACAGCTGTCATGGGACTAAATAAATTTCTTTGAAGGTTTTTGAGACAAATCTGTGGGCCAACTAGCACCAGTAGGATCACTGGTACTACCTTGTCAAGCAAGGCCACTGTCTGCCTTGTTCTAACTTCTAAGGAGCTGCTGATAATCTTTATTGTCACAAGTGGGCTTACGTTAACACTGCAATGAAGTTACTGTGAAAAGCCCCTAGTCGCCACATTCAGGTGCCTGTTCGGGTACACTGAGGGAGAATTCAGAATGTCCAAATTGCCTAATAGCACGTCTTTCGGGACTTGTGGGAGGAAACTGGAGCACCCGGAGGAAACCCATGCAGACACAGGGAGAACATGCAGACTCCACACAGACAGTGACCAAAGCCGGGAATCGAACCTGGGACCCTGGCGCTGTGAAGCAACAGTTCTAACCATTGTGCTCCCATACTGTGCTTACTCAAATCAGCAAGACAGTGGCAGCCCCCAACATGACTACCGCTGGCCTTTGTCACTGGTGCCAGGCAGGCAACTCCTGCCTCCAGGGGGGCATGTGGCACATCTACGTTAACATTGCAATGATGTTACTGTGAAAAGCCCCTAGTCGCCACATTCAGGCACCTGTTGGGGTACACTGAGGGAGAATTCAGAATGTCCAAATTGCCTACAGCACGTCTGACCTCGCCTCCTGGCCAATCAGGCCATTTACATTTAACATTGTGTGTTGAGGGCGACGCAGCTTGGACGTAGGATTGGGACCCAGAATTCATCCAGGTGTTGAATCCCAGACCCTGCATTGAAAATCCAGTCCTGTGTCCTAGTACGGATCTTTCAGTCTAATCAGTTAATGGAATACACAGTTGCTTGCCTGCATACAAAAGCCCAAATCTCCTGTAGAGAGCACTGCTGTTTTGGCTCACTAATCACAGCAAGTTCCAGCACAAAGGCCCATAGGAAAGCCTGTGGGCAAGTGCAAGCGAAATAAACAACAGGTGCCATTCCTTCACTGTTGACTGCAAAATCCAGGCCAATATATTTCAAGGTAATTTTCAGGGATGTTGTGCTTGCATTGATGTCCAATTGCTAAAGCTTTTCCTGTTGGCATAGTATTTCAATTAAATGCCTTATTATTGTGCATTTTTCCTTGTAAATTTCATGTCATGAAAACTAAAGATTACAAAGAAACAAGTAAATTAAAGCAAGATCTTGAAGCAAGTGAAGCACCTAACTACTAACGGCCCAGATATAACTTTATTTTTAAAGACAAAAGACGGAAGTTTTATTTTGGTTTTCAGAGAGATACATCACCTGTTCATATCTTTGTATCTACCAGTCAATTAAGATGAAAGTGAATGTATTTTTATAGCTTGAAAATGAAGGTGATTAGAAAACTAACTAACTTGTACTGTAGTCAAACAAGTATTTCTGTAGTATGTATTTACAGGGTAAAGATGAACATTTTAGATTTAACAAAGGTGGTAAGGCTGAAATACATTTGTACCAAGTTCTGAAAAAATACTGGAGGCGATGAGTGTTGTATGTTATTTTCGCTGGGTTAAATTGAAAACTACTGAGCTGGATGTTGGGTAGTGGAGCACTGCCAGTAGTCCGAGGATTCCCATTGCGCCCTGAAGACAATTCATTGATTGCAACTTAATTCTGGATTATACCTGTTAATTTCCACTGCGCCCCCCCCCCCCTTCAACCAGCTCCATGCAAAAAGTCCCATGTTTGACAACATTACTAATTGACTAATATAGCCGATAGTCTGTTACATACAGTATGGAACGTATTATATGTGATGTAATTTATTTGGGGTTCAAGTGACATAATAAGATTTTAACTCATTGGAAACCCATTCACTTGCACGGATTTAGTCAGGTCACATAAATCACAAAAACAAAGATTGCAGAGTTTATCAATGTTACCGAAATGTTCATGTGTTTGAAACATGCTCTATTCTAAGTTCTTGGCGGCTGGCTTATTCCGGTTTGACAAATGTTTGGTAGCTACCTCAGTTGCAATATCTGATTTGTACTGAATTATTACATTTTGCTTCTTCATCTCTAGGCGCCAGCTTTGAAACCAGCTCAGAGTTTTGTCTTTTGCTCATTCCAGCGTGAACTTTGCTTGGGCAGTCCCAGACCAGATTGTGGTGGGCAATGGGCCTAGGCCACAAAGTTGGTCATTGTTTTAATTAATATTAAATTGGCAGTTGTACTCTAGCTGAAAGAGTGGTTAGCATGGAAAATGGGCAAGATCACACTGGCACTGCTTTGACAGGGTTAAGCTGAGCTTTCAGCATTGGGAAGCTGAACAGGAGTGACAACTGTGACACAGATCACAAATATAAAGCTGTGTTTATTTCTAAGAATAATACATAATAAAATAGATCCCAATTAATTAATTCTTAGGAATTCAAGGAATACTTGCTTGATGATTTTATTTTCTCCCCTGCTTTCCAGAAGGCTTTGAGGAGTTCCCAGGTTCTGATTCCACAGACGCCAATCACCCTCCAGTGATCTTAGTGCCTGTTATTTAAATGCAAGCTTTTCTTACATCCAGTTGTATTGTCCATTCTGCTGTGCTGGCTGAGAACAGTTAACCCTTTAGAGCAGGGACCCATTTTTATCAACTGGCCAACCTTCGGGACCCAACCCGGCCGACCTTCGCGACCCATGCCGGCCAACCTTCGCGACCCATGCCGGCTGATCTGAGCGACCCACCATTTTCTCTTACCTTGTTTGCTGCTGGCAAAAATGGAAGAAATGGTTTTGGATCCCTTTGGCCCTCATACACGCTCCTCCAATGGAACCTGTTGGATGAAGGTGAAGCCTTCCGGTGTCGGAAAGTATGGAGTCTCCAACTGTCCAAAGTTCTGCATTTTTTTCCTGTCAAATTTTATCAAATAGAACCCCCCAAACTTGTATAGAAAAATGTTTTTAAAAAATGAATAAAATAAATGAAAAAAATAACATTTAAATGAATAAAATCCCCCCGAACTTGTAAAACAAAAAGCTGCGACCGTTTAAAAAAAAAACCCGGCCGCACTGCGCATGAGTGCCCGATCATTGGCGCGCATAGTTTTGCGCCTGCGCCCCGATGATCTGGCACGCATGCGCAGTGTGGCCGCATTTTCTTTTACATGTTTGCGGCCATTTTGAAGGCCGCTTGCAGCCGGCATTCTTAACAACCGGCTGCTACGGTTGTTGCACGCAGATTTGCGCGATTGGGAGCGCAGCGACGGACGGCTCCGCGACCCTCCCGACACCCACCCGCGGGTCGCGCCCCCGAGTAGAGACCAAAGATCAAACCTGAAACGTTTTGTCCTGTATGGGTTGTTACTCATTGGATAACTTCCTTGGACTGTTGGGAGGTCAGTTCACAGGTTTAAATAAAATACATGATTGCCAATCATAAATGAGTGAAAGCTTCATCCCTGTAGCGGACCATGAATTGAAAAATTATTCCATGCTTCAACATAAACAACCCCTATATTAATGAAAACCAACCTTGCGGTAAATCATTTGATACCCCGTGACTTGACTGGACTGATGGGTTTTTATATCTGTACATGGAACAAGAAGATCAGACATACAGTGGGAATAATGTGAAAAGATAATATGATTCATTTGTATTTTATTTTAAAATTTATTTTGAAATTAAATGCCTTGATAAAATGTGAGGAGATGTGTAATTAAAACTTTTTCTAAAAGGCCCCCCCCACCCCGCACCCACTACTTGAATTTCTGACTTTGGTTACATTCAACTGAATGACAGATCTGTGAAATTACAGCTAGGATGCACAGTTTCATGAGGTTAAAAATGCAATCTTAAACACCCTTTGATGACTCAATTGATAAAAGAAATATGCAGCGAAACCATATAGTCAATCAATGCCAGATTTGATTCTCAGTCTCTTGAGTAGCCGATCCAAGCTGGAGTGGTAGTTGGAGCTGTACAATTGCTTTCAGCATCTCTGGACCAGCTGGGGTATGTCCAGTGATTTGTGTCTGGACCTTAGTTGGGTTCAGGATAATACTTTGTTGCGATGCTGCTGACAGTCTGTGAAAAGTCATCATCTAGGTTCCTCCATGAAAAATAGCTACAAGGATAAAGTAAGGGATAATTGCCAGCATTTGTGGGATTGTACTTGATTATGGATTTTTGAAGAGGAAAGGAAATCTGGTGGGAATGTTAATTTAGAAAAGACGTACTTTTCAGTACCTTTCATTAGCTCTGCAGCACGGTAGCTCTGTTGCTTCACTTCACAGCGCCAGGGTCCCAGGTTCGATTCCCGCTTGGGTCACTGTCTGTGCAGAGTCTGCACGTACTCCCTGTGCCTGCGTGGGTTTCCTCCGGGTGCTTCGGTTTCCTCCCACAAGTCCTGGAAGACTTGTTTGTCAGGTGAATTGGACATTCTGAATTCTCCCTTAGTGTACCCGAACAGGCGCCAGAATGTGGCAATTAGGGGATTTTGACAGTAACTTCATTGTAGTGTTATGTAAGCCTACTTGTGACACTGATAAAGATTATTATTATTATTCTTTTGAAATAGTGATTTCAGATACAGAAATGGAAATGTTTGTGCCCAATATCATGGATCAGATTGTGGCAGTGCAGATTATTTAGCTATACTAAAATCTCATTATTGTGAAAGCACTAAGAAGGTAATGTATTGTGATATTTATACTCTATCATATACCATCACTGACCATATCTAATGACAATGTTAATGCCTTTATGTATTTCCCACTGTTATCTATTACATATACATGCCAGGCAAAATTGCTAATTTGGATTAGCAATATTGAAACTCCTGTAAGGATAATTTATCATCTTATAGGAGTAACATTTGATTGAGCCTGGTTGGTGGGAATGATCACGTGAAGAAAGGTGTGGTAAATTAGAAGGAAAGGACAAGGCAAGAGAGTGAGGTAGCAATAAGGGTAACAACAGTAAGTGTAACAAGAAGGGACAGTGTACAAAAGAGCGTGGCAGCAATAAGACCAGAGTTTGCAAAAATAGTAAAAAAAACAAACCGAACTAAAGGCTCCGTATCGGAATTCTGATAGCATTTGTAACAAAATGGATGAATTGTTTGATCAAATAGAAATAAATATGTATGGCATGGTAGCCATCACAGAGACATGACTGCAAGGTGACCAAAGCTGGGACCTGAATATTCAAGGCTCCTTGACATTCAGGAGGACACCAAGTTGGGAAAATGGGCTGGGGTAGCTCTGTTAATTAAATATGACATTAGTACAATGGAGTGAGCTTACGGATGGGATTTAAAGATGAAACTGCTGCGTATTTTTTTGGAGGCGGCCCACCAGCGGGATTTTCTGGTCCTGCTGTTGTCTACGGGATTTCCCTTTGACTGCACTCTTCATCGCCGAGAAACCCGTGCGCCATCGGCGGGACCTGAATATCCTGCCCCAGTGAAAGCCGGTAAATTCCAACCTGTCTTTTTACTAAAGGTCGTGATGTATAATCAGTTTGGGTAGAGATACGAAATAACAAAGGTAAAAAGTCGCTTATGGGAATAGTTTATAGGACTCCTGGCAACTACAATTTAGGGTGAGATGTACAAGAAGAGATAATAGGGAATTGTGAGAAAGATATGGCAATAATCATGGGTAATTTTAATAACATAGATTGGACAAATCAGATCCATAATGGTAACCTGGAAAGTTAATTCATGGTGTTTTTGGGGCAGTTTCTTGGAGCAGCAAATTTTAAGCCAAATTCAGGGCAGCACGGTAACACAAGTGGATAGCACTGTGGGTTCACAGCGCCAGGGTCCCAGGTTCGATTCCCGGCTTGGGTCACTGTCTGTGCGGAGTTTGCACGTTCCCCCCGTGATTGCGTGGGTTTCCTCCGGGTACTCCGGTTTCCTCCCACAGTCTAAAGACGTGCAGGTTAGGTGGATTGGCCATGATAAATTGCCCTTAGAGACCAAAAAAAAAGGTTAGGAGGGGTTATTGGGTTATGGGGATAAGGTGGAAGTGAGGGCTTAAGTGGGTCAGTGCAGACTCGATGGGCCAAATGGCCTCCTTCTGCACTGTATGTTCTATATCTATGTCAATCTGAGAGCAGGCTATCTTAGACCTACTGGTGTATAGTTTTTGGGACAGTTTCTTGGAGCAGCACATTCTGGAGCCAATCGGAGAGCAGGCTATCCTGGACCTGGTGGTGTGCAATGAGGCATATTTAATTACTGATCTTATAATAAAAGAGCTTTTAGGTAGAAGTGATAACATGGTTGAATTTCACATTCAGTATGAGGGAGAGAAGGTTGAGAAGTATGGGTCTAAAACTAGTGTTTTCAACATGAATACAATTGCAAGGGTATGAGGACAGATTTAACTAAAGTGAACTGGGAAAATAGGTTAAAAGACAGGACAGTAGAGAAACCGTGGCAGGCATTTAATAAGATATTCCATAACATTCAGCAAAGAGATATCCCATTGAGAGAGGGAGATCCTAGGAAAAGGATGCACCATCCATAGCTAACTAAGGAAGTTAAAGATAGACTCAAATTGGAAGAAAGAGCGTACAATACTGCAAAGATCATTGGTCAGTCAGAAATTTGGACAGATTTTGAAAATGAGCAAAGTATAATTAAATAGTAATAAGGAGGGAGAAATTAGAGTGTAAGAAAAAGCCAGCTAGAAATACCAAAACAGGTAGTAAGTGTTTCGGTAAGTATTTAAAAAGAAAAAGAGTAGTGTAAGTGAGCATTGGTCCCTTGAGGGTGAGACTCTGGAATTAATAATGGGAAACAAGCAAATTGTGGAAATATTAAACAGGCATTTTTTTGTTGTTTCCACTGCAGAAGGCACACTTGTAGATAAAGAGGAACCTTGTTGTTGTACTTGGATTTTCAAATGGTATTTGGTAAGGGACCACATCATGGGCGTCATTCTCCGACCCCCCCGCCAGGTCAGAGAATCGCCGGGGACTGCCGTGAATCCCGCCCCCGCCGGTTGCCGAAGTCTCCGGTACCGGATATTCGGCGGGGGCGGGAATCGAGCCACTCCGGTTGGCGGGCCCCACCGCTGGATTCTCCTGCCCGGATGGGCCGAAGTCCCGCCGATAAATTGCCTGTCCCGCCGGCGTGGATTAAACCACCTTTTGAACAGCGGGACAAGGCAGCGTGGGTGGGCTCCGGGGTCCTGGGGGGGGCGCGGGGCGATCTGGCCCCGGGGGGTGCCCCCACGGTGGCCTGGCCCACGATCGGGGCCCACCGATCCGCGGGCGGGCCTGTGCCGTGGGGGCACTCTTTCCCTTCCGCCTCCGCCACGGTCTCCACCATGGCAGAGGCGGAAGAGACTCCCTCCACTGCGCATGCGTGGGAAACTGTCAGCTGACGCTCCCGCGCATGCGCCGCCCGGGGATGTCATTTCCGCGCCAGCTGGCGGGGCAAGAAAGGCCGTTTCCGCCAGCTGGCGAGGCGGAAATTCCTCCGGCGTCGGCCTAGCCCCTCAGTGTTGGGGCTCGGCCCCCAAAGATGCGGAGCATTCCGCACCTTTGGGGCGGCGCGATGCCCGTCTGATTGGCGCTGTTTTGGGCGCCAGCCGGCGGACATCGCGCCGTTTCGGGAGAATTTCGCCCCTAAGGTTACTTCACAAAAGGTAAAAGGGAGGCAAGAACTTAAACATATCATAATCACTAGGGAACAGGGACTGAGGAAACTATTGAACTAAAGGTTGATAACTTCCCTTGATCCAATGGCTTTTATCCAAGGGTCTCAAAAATAATTGGGCTGCAGAGATAAGGGAAACCTTAGATGTTGTACTTGGATTTTCAAATAGTATTTGTTAAGGGACCACTTCAAAGGTTACTTCACAAAATAAGAGCTCATAGTGTAGCGGGTAATGTGTTATCATGGTAGAGGATTGGTTAGGTAACAGGAAGCAAAGATTAGAGTGAAATGGGTCATTTCGGATTGTCAAGCTGTTACTAGTGGAGTTGCACAGGGATCAGTGCTGGGGCCTCAACAATTTACAGTATATCAATGACTTGTATCAAGGGGTTGCTAAATTTGCTGATGACACAAAGTTAGGCAGGAAAGTAAGCTGTCTAGAGGGCATAAAGAGTACAGAGGATTTTGATAGTGAGTAGGCACGAAATTGGCAGATGGAGTATAATGTGGGAAAATGTGAACTTGTCCACATTTGGGAGGATTAATAGAAAAACACTATTATTTGAATAGAGAGAGACTGTAGAACTCCCCAATATAGGGGGATCTGGGTATCCTAATACATGAATCATAAGTTGATATACAGGTCCAGCAGGTGGTTAGGAAGGCAAATGGAAAGCGTGTTGGTGAGACCACATCTGGAGTACTGTGTACAGTTTTGCTTTCCTTACTTAAGAAAGGATATAATTGCATCAGAAGCATTTAATAGAAAGGAAATGAATTGTCAAAGCTGAAGATTATTTGCCCATGTTCCCCAGATTTCAATTGATCAGTACTTAAAATCCTTTATCGTAGGCCACTCTTCCAACCACTCGTCTCTATCACAAACCCTCTTCCTAAATCCATCTGTCTTGCCACCTTCTTGTCTGTTTGCTTCATAAAAGCAAGATTCATTAAAAATTATTTTCTTTAACTATGACTTTGCTTGCCTCAGCTTGCTAACTTATCCTTTTGTTTTCCGAATCCATATCGCTCATGTTCTACATTTGTGAAAACAGTCTGAGATCCCTTTGTTTTGTGAAGAACATTATCGGAATGTAAGTTGGTGAGTTCAGTGTTGATTTGTTTAAAGCTGGTATAATTCAAGTGTTAATTGATTGTTTGTGTAAAGGCCTCAATATTGGAAAGTAGCTGTTGGGACATGCTACTATTTTTCTAGAGAATGGAGTGATCCATTATAGCAACTTTTCATCCCTTGTTTTCCAAGTTTGGAAATGGTGATCAGATGTTTTGCAGTTGCTGGTTATATCTGTTTGCTGTGGGTTGTTACCACTTAGTTGCATAGCCCATTTGGATTATGGAGGCGGCACATGGTTGGCACTGCTGCCTCACGGCGCTGGGGACCTGGGTTCGAATCCTGGCCCCAGGTCACTGTCCTTGTGGAGTTTGCACATTCTCTCCATGTCTGCATGGGTTTCACCCCCCACAACCCAAAGCTGTGCCGGTTAGGTGGATTGGCAATGCTAAATTGCCCCTTAATTGGAAAAAAAAACAATTGGATACTCTAAATTAAAAAAAAACCTCTGGGATTATGATGTTAAACAAACATCTCAAACAATCTCTCTACTTGGATCAAGAATATTTCAAACTATATCTTTGTTTTTCCTCATTATTTAAAAAAAAACCTACTGCATATCTGTGCCATTTTGTACAAAACCTGATAATCTTCAGGAAGTATATTTCTCCTTTTGAGAAAACAATTATTGCTTTTTAAAGGTGATCTTATGCAGTCTGCCATCTGCCGTATGTACTTAACAGCCTGCAAATTATTTCCTATAACAATGAGGGAGTCATGGACACACTGACTGAAACTCTAGAGAAACCAGAATATAATAGAATTACATTTTTCCAAGATTAATTAGTTGTTTCAGTTTTAAACACCCATTATCCTTTTAATATGTACATGTACATACAAATAGTTTTTGCGCCTCTACATTGGCACTGTTCACAGGTTCCCCTGCCTTCTTTAAATATATTGATGTATCCATGTGTCACTGTACTCTGATTCTGTTAGCGTGGTCGAACAAACTTTTAACCCCACCGTCTCTTTGTTGATGTATATGTCCCTAAGCTTTTCAATCTATTGCAAGTGTCTCTCCACTCCAATTTACTGGACATTTAGATGGAAAGCCATCTAAATGTATTCAAAATAATGACATTTTTATTGAATAATTATTTGAACCTAACATAATATTCGTAGTAGTTTTTGAAGTTATTTTCATTTTTCAAATCTGGTGCATTAATAAAATGTACCCCTAACACACACACATTTGGAATTACTGAAATTTTTGGAGGTATTCAGCATTTTGCTTTAAATAAAAATGAAATTAAATGTTTCAGATCATAGAATAAATGAGCTGCGAGTGTTGTGCTCGGTGGAAATCTTGTCCCTTGCACATCTCCAGACGCTGCATGCATGTAGTAAATTATTCAGAGGCATAGTCAGTACCATGTGGCAAGGCATTTAATGACTATCGGGAATATTGCAAGCATTGAACCATGTAATGCCTTGTCCTCATGCTTTGTCCACCTGTTAAAGTGCAACTTCAAATTTGATCATCTCTTAATGAAATGTATTCACATTAATTGCATCTGTAGCTTGCTAGCAGCGGACATCAAATAATGATCACTAAACTGTAGTACCAGTTAGACAACCACCCCAAGGCTGCTGGTGTTTGGATTTGTAAGAGCTGCAGGTGTGTAAGTGCACAGGCTTTGTGCATAGTCTCAGGCAGACATTAGTTCAGTCTAAAGTTGCTTTGACATCATGACAGAAGTTCACTTCGAGTGGAAGTTGAAACTTGATGCTTCACTGCCTGGTCGAATGAATCCATTTGAACTAACACAGGGAGCATGTTAATTAGACTCATTGACAAAAGTGTTGCCAAATAATTGCCTCATCATCTGCTAAGCAATTCAAGAATAGTTCCTTATTCTGGGTAGTCTCTTTCTACAAATTGCACCAAACTATAAGCGCATTATACTTCTGCTGTTTCTAGATATGTTCTAGTCTATTATAGATACACTTCTGTATCTAAATGATAACAGAAAAAAAAGTCAAACATGTTCTCTCATTATGCTACAGTGTGAATACTTATTCAGCCCCTCGTACGGGAGTAACTTGGTGTAGCACTCAGTTTTGTGGGTGCTTGTGACCCTCATTCATGTGACCATCTTTCAAGTGAAGTGTTGGCAGTGAATGTTATTGGACAGTTATGCTGTTTGAGAAAGATATCATCACAGCTCAACCCTCTCGACTAACAATTACACTTCCGACAGATGTTCCAAGCTGGATGGTAGTTCATGTCCCCGGTGAATTTATTTTCTCCATAGTCTCAATGCTTTGAAGACTAAACACCCTGTAGTCACCTCCTTGTATTTTCCCCCCTTATTTTCTTGCTTTTGTCTACTTACTCCTGAAGGTGTTGACCTTGCAGACTATGTTCCACAGGTACAGCAGTCACACAATACCTGGCCTAAATTGTCATTCTTCATGTTTGGAGTTTCAATACTGAAGGTCGCCAGGGCATCGTAGCTGAAGCTGATCCTTATTCAAAACCACTGGTACAGTTTTTGAGCAGCCTCCAATGGAACCAAAGCGACCAAGACTATTTGTAGCATCCCATCTGGCTGCCTGGCTAGGGTCAGCTAAGTCAAAAATAGCTATAGGATTGAACTTCGGACCTGCATGACTTATTATCAGAGCAGATAATACTGTCATTCCTGCTATGAACAAGGATCTGGCCTAAAGCAAGTTGGCTGACGGATTTATAGTCTTGTTAGGTGGAGTTTATCCTGAATAAATCTATTATATTTTGAACCAGCTCTTTGAAGGAAGCTGCACAATCACACCATTGTTAATGATGACATTTTAGAATGACACAAAAATGAACTTGATACTGAGTTTAAGGTTGGCCTATCTATTTCAGAATATTATTGAATGCTCCAGCACTGCAACAGAGCACCAAGTCCCCACTGGTGTTTTTCTCCACACGAATTACCCAGTTTAATCCTACTCTCTTGTTCGTTTCCCTTAACTTCAACTGTCCCTTTTTTACACATCTATGATTCCCTTTTTACCAATTCAGCTTGCAGTATAGCAGATAATTCCACTTTCTAACTCACAGTTCTGAATACCTTAGTTATGTTATCCTCTCACTAATTAGTGGAAACAGTCCATCACTATTTACCTTATTGTGTGCTCCGGTTTCTTCCCACAAGTCCCAAAAGACATGCTGTTAGTTGAATTGGACATTCTGAATTCTCCCTCTATGTACCCGAACAGGCGCCGGAATGTGGCGACTAGGGGATTTTCACAGTAACTTCATTGCAGTGTTAATATAAGCCGACTTGTGACATTAAAAAGATTATTATCATAACACCTCATAATTTTGAAGATCTTTTATCAACTAGTGAAAAACCCTAAAGTCTCCAGTATCTCTTTTTAACTGTAAACCTTTCTCCCTGAGTATGTTCTCCGTGAATCAATGTTTTTTTTTCTCCCTATTACTTTTCTTATAACGAGGTACCAGCTACTCCAAAAAGCCTTTAGCTATGGCCTAATTGTATATCTTTAGAGATAAAATCAAAGATTGGGATATACTTTCAGGGCCCCATCTACTGGTGCATTCATTGTGGAAATATTCAAGCGTCTATGTGCTACACCATTTTAAAATGATACAACTGCTTCTTCAACATAACTGCCCACTCGTGCAGTTTTTCAGAATCCTCATTATAACATTTTTATCTCTCTTTTTAGTTCTTGAATCCAAATTCATTATAAATAAAATCTGCTTCTATGTGGAGCACTGTATAACAAATCTTTTCAATTTGAGAAACTGCTCAGTCCCAATGTATTGCTTTCTGACCATCAACCACCGCGTTCCTTTACTTCCATGTGCCATTCATTTTTTTTGTGTGTAGTTTTCTTAAACTGTCAGTTATAATTTTTACTGAGTGATCGTTCATGGTTGTGCTTGTAGGTTTATATGGATTGACCACTTGTTTTTATCTTGTGCTAATGGGCGGAGCATAGCAGACTATGATCGGAGGAGAAGCCATTGCTCTCTTTCTTTGCCTCCACATCATTTTCATTCCATGAGCTCATTATTTGCACTTCTCTGTCTGATCAGTTAAAAAATATTTTAGTTTGTAATTCCATAGCAATGTTATAACTTGATTTACTATACATTGTATGTCCTCTTTCCTGACTGCCACCCTGTCCTATATTCTGTTTGTTCCTCTCAACTACACAGTTCAAAGATTCAGTTACTGGTTTTGCTGTTTGTGTATGCATATGAGGTTTCCTTAGTGTTCCTTAGATTGATTTCTTGTCCATTGTGGGAGATGAGAGTTATCCATTTGGCTCAATTGTTTGTGCATATACTTTTAAAAAAACATTTTACTCAATGTGAAGTACTTGGCAACATCCAAAGGTCATAAAGGTGCTTTATAAATACAACTTATTTCTTCTCAAAGAGCATCAATAGAGTAGTTGGGACTGAGGCTAATGCAAACCTCTCATTTGAGTAGTGGGTATTTGACATCTGTTCCACCTGGTTCAGAACAGTTGTATCAGGCTTTCATATGCTCAAAGTGAAGCCTTCATAATGATCCGGGCTTAGTTTAGTTGACTGCTTAAGACTTACTTATTTGCTTTGGTATCTGGCCCCTTGCAATGGGATTAAAGTATTTTATCGGGAGGTGTTGGCTGTGCTCTTTCCTCAGGGATGGTAGTCAGGCACCTCGGTGTGTCCCGAGTGGTATATCAAGGGACCGACCATTTATCCCATAAACGTCAATGAGTTCAGTGTTAGAAGCCCCAGGAAGTCACACCACAACATTTTGCAGGAAATTCCACTTGGTGGACTTTTGTCTCAGAAATGTAATCATTCTTTGAAGAAGCAAGTTGATTTGCCATGGTCTCGATTAAACATACAAAACAGAAAGCAAATGTTAAAAGAACATAAATTGAACATATTCAGCCGACATGTAGATAGAATTATTGTAGCTGCATTTGTTATTTCCAGATGTATTGTTGCTGACCATCAGTAGTTATTTTGCATTCTGTTTTCATCATGAGCTGAAGTGTCTCACTTAATGAAAAATGTGAAAAAACGGCGTTCAAAGTAGTTTTGAACCATGAACCACAGTTTGGATAGAGGTTTCTAAACACTGGTGCAGTCATTGAGAAGGGGCAGATTGTAAAAATGCTACAAAAGGGATTAAAAGGTTATATCGACAATTGGGGCTATTCATATGTTAATGATTGAGCTGTGCCCACTTAGGTGCAAATAGATGTTCGAGAGTTTGTACATTAAAATGAACTAAAACTAGTTTATAGGTGAGGTGACTTTAATTCCAAAATCATTAGGACATGAAACCAATTGTGACATTACCCAAGGACAAGAAATGGTTAAGCATCTTGATGTTGAAAAATAACCTGGGTTATGATACAAATGGTACATTATGATTGGAATATAATAGTGTTTGGATTATCATGGTTGGATTGTTATCATTCAGCAGTGAGATTAATGGCTGGTTAATCCTTTTAATAATAATCTTTATCAGTGTCACAAGTAGACTTGCGTTAACACTGCAGTGAAGTTACTGTGAAAATCCGGTGCCTGTTCGGGTACGTTGTGGGAGAATTCAGAATGTCCAATTCACCGAACAACAACTCTTTCGGGACTTGTGGGAGGAAACCAGAGAGGAAACCCATGCAGATCAGCACAGACAGTGACCCAATTCTGGAATCGAAACCGGGTCCCTGGCACTGTAAAGCAACAGTGCTAACCACTGTGCTACTGTGCCGCCCCTTTTTTTGGTGGTGGTGGTGATTAAAGAATGAATATTGACAGCGCGCCTACAGAACATCATGAATAGCACCAAGGGATCATTTGTGTCCATTTGAATAGATCAGACAAGACCTCAGTGTAATGATTAATCTGGAAAAGCAACACGTTGCATACCGAATGTGCAATATCTCCTCAGCACATTCGGGGGAGGCAAGAGTGGTAAGCCAAGGCTGGGACTGTTGCATGGTGTCTATAAAACAGCTTTTCATTTGAATAGATTCTTACAAGGGAAGCTTTTGTTGCTCCCTGTGTACCAAAAATTGTACAATGTTTTGTTTTCAATTTTCTCTTCTGCTCTGATGCAAGTGCTGTGATGCATTAACAGGTGTTGGTGACCTTTCAGTACTTGGCTCAGGTGAGTGCTGATGCCAGCTATAACATCTACTCTACCACTGTTGCTGAAGTATCAAATAATTCCGTGCAAACTGGGTATCACCCTGTCATTTTGTGGTCTGTAATGATTCCATCAACTGAATTAAGAAATCTAGGTTAAAACTTATGTGCTGTGTTAAACTTTAATATCATGTGGCAGAGAGCAGTAACAGAACAAGCTGAGGTGTGACAGGAACAAAACCCAGTAAATATGTTGAGTTCCTGAATGGCTTCTATGAGGGGGAAAATAAGGTGTTTATTATCCTTTAATAATTAGGTTTGCCAGACCACATTTATAAAATAAACTCATTCTGAACAAAGACATTTACTGTGTTATTGTGCATGCTGTGCACATGGTCCAGTCGTGCACTTGTTGTATTTTATGGATATGCAGTAAAAATGAATAGAGCAATCATTTTTTTGTTACTGTATTCTTCCAGTTCTATTTCCTGACGTTGCTGACTTATCAATGTGATATGCTTCCCACTTGCATCGTGTCCAAGTGGGGTTTCTTCAGCTGTCGACTACATGGTTCAGCTGCGTGGGGTATCACAGAGAAACACTTTCCTGTTCTCAATTTACATCAATGTGTGGACACTTTCCATCATTGACTCATGATTAGTGTTGCGGAATGAAAATTCAAGCCAATTTTCCCCCTTCTAATCCAAAGAGGCTTCGGCCAATTTGAGTGCACCTACACTTGCATTGGGTGTAACCAGCAAACTTAACAAAGTCAGTGAACTGAACAACATGGTCACTAGGTTGATCCCCGGTATGGAGGTTGAGTAGGTTGGGCCTGTACTCATTAGAGTTTAGATGAATGAGAGGTGACCTTACTGAGACATGTGAGATTGTCAGGGGGCTTGTCAGAGTGGATGTGAGAGGTTGTTTCCCGTTGTGGGAGAGTCTTGGCGCAAAATGTATAATCTCTGAGTAAGAGGTCACCCATTTAAGACAGAGCTGAGGAGGAATTTCTTCTCTTGAGGGTAGTGAATCTGTAGAATTCTTTACTGCAGAGCTATAGAGGCTGGGTTGTAATACACAGATTTTTTTTATCAGTAAGGGATTTAAAGCTAATGGGGATAAGGCCGGAATTTGGAGCTGAGGATTATCACATCAGATCAGTCATGATCTCCCTGAATGGCAGAGCAGAATCAATGGGCTGAATGGCCTAATTCGGCTTCTACTTCTTATGGTCTCTTTGCCCCATGTGCTTGCTGTCATTATCAGCTGTAAGATTGCTGAACGATTACAGCATTAAAGAAGAATTCCAGTCCTCAAATTCCCCTGGAACTTGCATCTCTAAAACCAAGGCTGCAATCGGGTGACTTAATTTTAAACATTTTAGGCTGGCTAGAAAGAGCGAATTATTGCTCAGATTGGGCTACCATGTCTAATTTATATTCCCTCTATTGAGAGATATAGGCACCATTCTCTGGTTCAGAGACTAAGTGCTCCCACCAGTGGAGAATCGGAACATTTATGCGTTGCAGCCAGGAGCACGGGGAGGCGCAATTCAATCCATCCATGCATATGGGCCAGCTGCTGCCCACGTGCATGCTGCCGAGTCCCGGTTTCCCAGGCGTCTGATTCGCTGGGGTTGAGAACCATATTGTAAGCCTGACAAACCGGAGCAGCTTTTAAGCGATCCACTCATCCCCGACTCTCATTCCAGCTAAGAAGATGGCTGTAAGAAGACATGCACCACGTTTCTTTGATGCGGACATATCCAGGATGTTGGATGCCATTGAGAAGAGGAGGGACACCTTCTTTCCCAGGGTGTGAGGTGAAGACACCAGCCAGCACTAATCAATCAAGCTTGGGATGAGCTGGCAGATGCAGTGAGTGCTGGCAGCCTCACCAAGAGGACCAGCATACAATGCAAGAATAATGATAATAAACTTTATTGTCACAAGTAGGCTTACATTGCAATGATGTTACTGTGAAAAGCCCCTAGTCGCCACATTCGGAGTCTTTTCGGATACACAGATGGAGAATTCAATGTCCAAATGACCTAACAACACATCTTTCAGGACTTGTGGGAGGAAACCGGAGCACCCGGAGGAAACCCACGCAGAAGCAGGGAGAACGTGCAGACTCCGCACAGACAGTGACCTAGCCGGGAATCGAACCTGGGACCCTGGAGCTGTGAATCCACCGTGCTAACCACTGTGCTATCGTGTGTTGACCTCCTTCGAGCTGTTAGGGTGATTAACCATCTGTGTAACCCTGGCATTCTTGACCCCTGACATCAGTCCCCAAACCCTTATATGCCAGTAACATTCCATCTACCAGCATGTCCCTTAGAACCCACCTTCCAGGAATCCCCAACACATGCCTGCCCTCTTTGGCCAGGTGCCTTGCCCATATATTCTACCAACCAATCCCCCCCCCCCCACCCAAAACTCACCATGTCCTGTCTGTGTCCTAAAGGATAAAGCAGGGCATAATCGAAGAGAGAGTCAGAAAGCCCTTTGAAGAAAGGGCCGTAGAATTCGTGGTGGGGGGGGGGGGAAGAGGACCAGGAGCGAGCTGTGGCTGACATATTGTTCGGCATATGCGGAAGAAGTGAGCCCAATGCAACTTTACAAAGATATCCTACCTCCAGTGAGTCTTTCACCTCCCACAGCCCTATCCTTTCCAACAACTGACCCTATGCCTTTTGTCGTCCAGAGCCCTCATCAGACATGGCTGGGCTGTCCGGGGTTGCAGGCCTCCTCCAGGCTCTCAGAACACTTGGAGCAGACCTCCTGGGGAAGACATCGACTTCTCGGCACTGCTTTCACCAGCACCGTCCTCAGTGCAGAGGCTACCACATCAGTCGGACATGTTCGTGGTCAGGCTCCTGGGTCACCCTCTGGTGAGCATCACGCACATCAGGTGGAGGCGGGGACGAGAGTGAAATGGGGTATGGTAGCTGCCACAACAAATGTTAGTGATAGGTGCTGTGGCCCCTGTCCTGGTTTTCCCAGTGGGCTCCACCGTGGGTGTCCTCATGGAGTGAGCCTTGTGCCATCCCACCAGAATTGTGGCAGCTGGTTGTGTGTTGGAGACATTCAAACTATGCAGGCATGCGGCTCTATGCTAAGAGACTGGTGCACGGGAATATTCACTGAGGAAAGGCCAAAGCTTTGACAGAGTCACCCAGACTCGAAACGTTAACTCCCTTCTCTCGCCACAGAGATTTTCTGTTTAGTTTCCGACAGATTGGCAGTCAGGCGCTTTGGATGTCCTGACATTATGAGAGGCACTATATAAATGCAATTCTTTTTTGACATGGCTAAAATAGCAAATAATGTGGGGTTGAATGTGTTTTTTCTCACTTTGTGGCACAGAGTTGATGCTCGTGCAATTGTGTTGCTCTAGGATCATCCAATGTTAAGTGCAATAGGGTTTATTGGTATGTGCTGGGTGCCTTACATGTTCATATGTTGATTTTCTTAACAGGTAGCAGGAGTTAATCCCGCCAAGAAACTTAAATTGTGTGGTGCAACCGATGGAAACTTCTTGAACTTTAAATTGTCAGTGCCGTGCAAATCTGGTTGAGACAGGAGCCGAATGGCAGCTACATAAATAAAGTATAGTTGCTCCACATGAATCCTCTTTCCTTCTCTTTGGGTCTGAGTTGTGCTGCCTGGACACAAAGGAACACAGCATGGAGAGCAGTGTGTGACATATAGAATACAGTAATTGATAGCTAGGAGGAAGATACCAGGGTAGTAACACAATGCCACAAGAACAGAGCTTGAACATTTCAAACAAGTCATTTGAACCCCCTGAGGTTCTGTTACTGTTACTAACTCCCTCCTGGGTATCTACTACTTTTCCCAATAACACCTTACACAAATTATTTATTTTGAATCATTTAATTTATGAATTCCTTGGGCAATATTTTCAGTCATTAATGTATGGTAACATGGGTTTTCTTTTATTCCTTGAACTGCTGTAGATCCTGTGGAGTGAGTGCAAAGTGCAAGGCTTTGTGATATAAGCCAGAGATGATCTTCATGAAGAGGCTGGCAGAAGGATAATATGCTTATTTTATTCCAGCATTGTAACCTGCTTAATTTCTTTTCCAAATGCTGATTATTCACTACCTTTCCTGTTCTGATTTGTTCATCTGTTAGAACGGAGAAGTCAGAGTAATGACTCATGCACCTTTTATTTGGCTGGAAGTGACATTCCTGATTAAAGTCTGATTAGATTTTCAATACATATGCTAGTGATCGCATTTCAAAGGGCTGAAGATACCAAATAAATACTTCCAGTGCTTGCTGATCCGTAATAACTGACGGTTTAATACTCAGGGGCCACAGATGTTACCTAGAAGTAATTGGTGCACCATTGATGGATGTTATTCCTTGTAGATCTGTCAGTTGTGGCTTGGTTTTATGCCATTGTTATTTGTGTGGTATCTGAATACATTATTGCAGGGCAACTGCTTTTAATCAGTGTATTTTTATTACAATTCAAACTTCTTGCTTGGTTTAGGAGTAAGTCGGTGGTAGTCAGGGAAGTTATGCAAAAAGTCACTGTTTATTGTAAGGTTATTTCACCATAGGAATGTCGAGATGTGAAGAGTTAACAGTTGTCCTGAATAATAAACTGATTGCGCAGCCCAATTAGGTGTGACTTCTTCTACTCCAGCATTGGGCTATTTGTATAGTTGGCCTTTGTCTCAGGGGAGCACTCTTTCACCAATGAGTCAGAAAGGTATTGGTTTGAAGATCCACTCCACTGACTTGGAACACAAAATGGAGGTTGAGATGCTAATGCAATATTGAGGGAGACTGCATTTTCAGAGGTACCATTTGTCTGATGAGACATTGAGCCAAGAGCCGGGGCGTGCACTTTGACATCCCAAATCTTCTGACCTAATCCATAGAATCCCTATAGTGCAGAACGAGGCCATTCAGCCCATGAGTCTGCACCTGCTCTCTGAAAGAGTACCCCACTCCCTCCCTATCCCCGTAACCCCAGTTAACCTGCACATCTTTGAACACTTAAGGGGCAATTTAGCACAGCCAATCCACCTAACCCACATATCTTTGGACTGTGGAATGAAACCAAAGCACCTGGAGGTAAGCCACACTGACACGGGGGCGAACGTGCAGACTCCACACAGACAGTCACCCAATGTCGGAGTCGAATCGCGTCGCTGGTGCTGTGAGGAAGCAGTGCTAACCACTGTGCTGCCCTAGTAGGCAGGGAATACCAGGATTATGACCCAGCATAGTGAAGAAATGACATTGTATTGCTGAGTTGGGCAGGTGTATGATTTACTTTGGGCAGTGATCTCGCAACACTTTGACCCTTGTTCCCCTTGGTGTTGGTTGTTGCTGGGGTGGGTGATGTTATCAAATTAATCTTGGTGAGCTGCTGAATGACATGGTCCCACTTGTAACATGTTTACTGCAATCCTGACTGAGACCCCCTTGGGTCCGATTTAATGTATTCATGACCTTCCCACGTGAATGGATTTAGAGGGGTGGCACGGTGGCGCAGTAATTAGCACTGTTGCCTACGGCGCTGAGGACCCGGGTTTGATTCCAGCCCCGGGTCGCTGTCTGGAGTTTGCACATTCTCCCATGTCAGCGTGGGTCTCACCCCCACAACCCAAAGATGTGCAGGTTAGGTGGCTTGGCCACGCTAAATAAATAAAAAAACATTTAGGGTATCCAATTTTTTTTCCCAATTAAGGGGCAAAATAGCATGGCCAATCCACCTACCCCGCATATTTTTGGGTTGTGGGGCGAAACCCACGCAAACATTGGGAAAATGTGCAAAGCCCACACGGACAGTGACCCAAAGCCGGGATCGAACCTGGGACCTCGGCGCCGTGAAGCAACAGGGCTAACCCACTGCGCCACCGTGCTGCCCTGGCCACGCTAAATTGCCCCTTAATTGGGGAAAAGAAATAATTGGGTATTCTAAATTTTTTTTTTTTTAATGGGTAATTGTGATGATTTACATAATCTGTGGTCATTAGAGATGTAAATTGAAATAAACAGCCTGTTGGGGTAAAGAAAATGTTGGTAAATCTGAAAATGGGTACGCAAAAAGTTTGGGAACCACTAATCTAAAGTAATTTAGCAGGATTATTAAATGAGTTGCTTTCCATTGATCACTGTAATCTGTAGCAGTTCTTTTCCTGCCTACAGGTTAGTATTCAACTTTTTGATCAATATTAATATTACTGGCAATGCAAGGCTTGTGTAATCCGAGTCAATGGTGCTAATTTACAGTTGCAGATTAATGAGGAATGCGGTACTGAATTATTGATTTGTCATTGCCCATGCTGTCATCATTGTTCACTCTTTATTCTACTTAATCTCGTTGTTGTTGTCTTCAGTTACTGTAGCCAAAGTATTTTGAACTACGTTATTTAATGCCGATCGAAAGAACTCTTGAATATGCTACCATTGATGATGATGAAATAAAGCTGGTCAGAAATTTTAGGCTTTGCCCATTAGTGTTTACATGTGCAGAGCACAAAGGGTGTGTGCATCTGTAGTTATCCTCTCAGGATTGTGTTACCCATTAGTTTGTGCACAAGTTAAAATAAACAGAAGAAATCACTGATGCCTTTTCTGAGCTAGTGCTGATGATGACAGCAGCTGCTGTCTCCCCGCAGGATGGCCACTCGTATGCAAAAGCATTTACCTTGAACTCCAAGCTTTATGTTGTGGGAATGGAAGAGTGTGGGGGCACAGGGTGTGATGAGGCCTGAGTGTGACGAGGTACAAGTGTTAACTTGCGAATTCAGTGCAAGAAGAAATTCAGAGGTGCTGTTTTTATATTTTTGTCTGCTGCCGGAAGCTGGTGAGTGTTCAAGGTTTTAATTAGGTGAATAGGTAGGTGATTGTGTAAGTGTTTTTGGATTGTATCCCTCTCGATGTGGGCAGTAGTTTAAACCGATACTGGGAAAATATAGGAATGGAATTTAATTTACACTTAAACTTATTAAGCTACTTGGTATAATTATAGACAACAGTTGAGTGATATTCCTAAACATGAGACCTAATTAGATAAATAAAACACAGTAAAGATGGAAGGGGAGGTGATGTGTTACAGCTGTAGCTTGAGAGAGTTGTTGGACACCAGTGTGATCCACTGAAACCACATCTGCAGTAAGTGGTTGCAGCGCAAAGAACCTCAGTTCTGAGTTGGTGAGCTGGAGTACGAGCTTTGGACGCTTTGATGCATCAGGGATGGAAGGTTACCTGGACACTTTGTTCCAGGAGAGAGGCACATCCCTTAGGCCAGGGTTTTCCAAAGCGTGGGTCGTGACCCGTGGCTGGGTCACGGGCGTGAGTTGGAAGGGTCGCAGAGCTATGGGTTGCGTTGTTCCCGAAAGAAGAATTTCTTCTTGCTGCGCCCATCAGCCAGTAACGGCATTTAAGATGAGAACCACTGCATAATCAGCCATGCAGTCTTCTAATCATAAGAGGCAACAGTGAGCAGGTCAGCGCACCCTGCATGTACACTTGCTGCCCGATACGTATGTGCTTTTGACGCAAAATCACTTGGAGGCAAGCTTCTTTCTCTTTTGAGCAAGGCAAAATGACTGTGAACATGGATTGCGTTGTACAAGAAAGACATGGCCAGAGACCAAGGCCTCCAGTGAACAGCCTACAGAGAAGAAACGTAAATCGGGAACAATGTAGTATGAAGATGATTTCTTGATTTGTTAATTGTTCCAGTGCAAATCAGGATGCAAGGCCAATGTGTGTTATATGAAGGAAGTACTGGTAAATGAGAATTTAAAACCCTCGAGCTACAAAGGCATGCGTTGCTCAAGAACAAACCTCAATTTTGTTTCAAAGGATGCAGCAAGAACTTAAATTATCAACTGAAGACCTGAACAGAAATCTAACATTGAGTGACAAAGCACAGTTAGCCTCTTACATGGCAAGAGAAAATAGCCCATACTGTGGCAGAGAGATTATGCATGGAACTAGATGAGAGGTCAGCTGAAAAACTGAATGCATCCCGCATAGTGATAAGAGTCATAGAATCATAGAGTTTTACAGCACAGAAAGAGACCCTTCGGCCTGTCACGTCTGCACCAGCCATCGAGCACCAAACTATTCTAATCCCATTTTCCAGCACTTGGTCCATAGCCTTGTATTCAATAGCATTTCAAGTGCTCAACTAAATACTACTTGAAAATTGTGAGAGTTTCCACCTCCACCATCCCTTCAGGCAGTGAGTACCAGATTCCAACCACCCTATGGCTGAAAAAGTAGTTCCTCACATCTCCTCTAAACCTCCTGCCCCTTACCTTAATCTCTGCCCCCTGGTTATTGACCCCTCCACTAAGGGGAAAAGTACCTTCCTATCCACCCTATCTATGCCCCTCATAATTTTACCTCACCTATATCTTCCGGTTCCACACACAAATTGCCACATTGGTCCCTAATGGGCCCTACTCTTACCCTGGTCAACCTCCTGCCCATTATATACTTATAAAACACCTTTAGATTTTCCTTTATTTTACCCACCAGTGCTTTTTCATGCCTCCTCTTCGCTTTCCTAATTTCTTCTTTGTAATCCCCTGCACTTTCTGTATCCCTCTAGGGCTTCTGCTGTTTTGAGCCCTTGGCAACTGCCATAAGCCTTCCTTTTTTTTTCTTTATCCAACCCTGGATATCCCTTGACATCCAGAGTTCTCTGGTCTTATTGTTCCCACCCTTCTTCATCACGGGAACATGTTGGCCCGGTGCTCTCTCTATTTCCTTTTTGAATGAATCCCACTGCTCTGATGTAGATTTTCCTACAAGGAGCTTCTCCCAGTTAACTTTGGACAGATCCTGTCTTATTTTATTAAAATTGTCCCTCCCCCATTCAGAACTTTTCTTTGTCACTTTCCATAACTAACTACTGAGTTATGGTCACTGTTTCCAAAATGCTTCCCCACTGAAACTTCATCCACTTGCCTGGCTTTTACCTAAAACTAGATCCAGCACTGCCCCCTCACTTGTATGACTTTATACCTATTGGCACAAAAAACCCTCCTGGATGCATTTGTACAATTCCGCCCCCTCCAAGCCTTTCACACTTTGAATATCCCAGTTAATATTGGGGAAGTTGAAATCTCCTACTCTTACTACCCGATTTTTTCCTACAATTCTCAGAAATTTGCCTGCATATCTGCCCTTCTATCTCTCGCTGACTGTTTGGGGGCAGATAGCAGATTCCCAACAATGTGATCGGCTCCTTTTTGTTCCCAAGTTCTACCCTTTTGGCTTCATTTGAGAAACCTACTAAGATATCCCTGAGAACTGCCGTGGTGTTCTCCCCAATCAATAATGCAATTCCTCCTCCTCTTTTACCTCTCCCTCTATTACACCTGAAACCTCTATACCCTGGGGCATTCCGCTGCCAGTCCTATCTTTCATTCAACTAATGTTCTGTAATTGCAATAATGTCATACTTCCATGTGCTGATCAACCCTTTTGAGTTTGTCAGTCTTACCCGTCAGGCTCCTTGCATTGAAATTAATGCAGTTTTGTCTACCAATCCTCCCATGTGCCTTGGACTTGCCTGCTTTATCCTCTATATTTGATTCCATCTTCTTGCCCACTACTGTTACTTTGAATCCCACCCCCTTCCAAATTAGTTTAAACCCTGCCCAGTAGCATGAACAAGCCTCCCTGCTAGGATATTTATCCCCCTCCAATTCAAGTGCTTATACGGGTCCCACCTGCCCCAGAAGTGATCCCAATGATCCAAATATCTAAAGCCTTTCCTCTTGCACAATTGCTCTAGCCACACGTTCATCTGACCTAGCCTCCTATTTCTATACTCACTCACCCGGAGCACAGGACGTAATCCCGGTATCACAACATTAGAGGTCTTGTTTTTTTAACCGTCTGTCTAACTACCTAAATTCATCCCTCTTTCTACCTATGCCATTTGTACTGACATGTACTATGACCGCTGGCTAATCACCCTTTGTTGCCTAACTGTTGTATTATTCAGTTATTTAAGTTTCAGCTAATTTAAAGATGGTCACTAATGTCAGTTACTCACCAACCAACCAGCTTAACCACTTTCCTGTCGCTTTGGAGTATCCAGTGCTGAGTAAAACAAGCATTTTGTTGCTATTGCCCTCCACGACACCCTACATGTGTGAGGTTGGATTTTCCGTTCTCACAAAGATGAAGATGGTACAACGGAACCGGCTGAACTCTGCACCTGATTGCCCTCTCCTCTTGTGAACTTGATTGTAGCGAGATTGTGAGGACCAGGCAGGCTCACCTGTCACATTAAAGATAAGTGGACATGGTGTGGATCCTAAAGGATGGCTGATTGGCAAAAATGGGTCCGGGGAAAAAGAAGTTTGAAAAACACGGCCGTAGGCTAAATACTTCAGATTTGATCCCTGGTCAGGGACAGGGGTGTATGACTATGAGAGAGGCAGGTATGAAGATGCAGAAGGTAGTAAAGAAAGGAGCCTTGGACCTTGTAATTATGCAACAGTTTAAGGTTTTTGACACTTGTGTGGATGAGAACAGTGACTGCAGGGAGGGTGTGCAAACTGTCACCATGATGCAGGGAGCCATTGAAATTGGGGAATAAAAAGGAATATATAAAGGACAGTAAGATAGGGTATAGATTCTGCTCTTTGCAGCTGATCAGGGCATGGGTTTGGAAGCTGTGGTGCCTTCCCAGTGCCAGAACTATTAGCATCTCCTCAATGCTGGAGAGGGCCTTGGAGTGAGAGGATACAGTTGTGGCTCCAGGTGGATATCAGTGACACAGGCAGTTTTGCTGAGGGAGTATGAGCAGATGGGAACAAAACTAAGAAGCAAGGCCACAATAGTAATATTCTGGACTACTATCTGAACCATGAGCAAATTGGCACAGAGTAAATAAGATTTGAGAGTTAAATGCATGGCACAAAGGTTAGTGTGGGAGAAACGGGGTTTGATTCATGGAGTACTGTGTACAGTTTTTGTCTCCTTACTTAAGGAGAGGATCATAGAATTTACAATGCAGAAGAAGGCCACTCAGTCCATCAAGTCTGCACAGGCCCATGGAAAGATCCCCCTACCTAAGTCCACACTTCTACCCTATCCCAGTAACACCAGCTAAACTTTCTGGACACTAATTTAGCATGGCCAATCCACCTAACCTGCATATCTTTGGACTGTGGGAGGAAACCGGAGCACCCAGAATAAACCCACGCACACACTGAGAACATGCAGACTCCACACAAATAGTGACCCAAGTCAGGAATCGAACCTGGGACCCTGGAGCTGTGAAGGGACAGTGCTAACCACGGTGCTACCATGCCACCCATATACTTACTTTGGAAGCAGTTCAGAGAAGATTCAGTTCCTGGGCTGAGGGAGTTGCTATGAGGGAAGGTTGGGCAGGTTGGGCCTGTACTCATTGGAGTTTAGAAGAATGGGAGGTGATCTCATTGAAACATACAAGATTCTGAGGGGGCTTGACAGGGTAGATGCTGAGAGGATGTCCCCTCTTAGAACCAGGGAGCACAGCTACAGTAAGGAATCTCCCATTTAATGGGAGATGAGGAGGAATTTCTTCTCTCTAGAGTGTCATTAGTCTTTGGAAGTCTCTTCTCCAGGGAGCAATGAAGGCTGGGTCAAATATGATCAACAAGGGAATTGAGGGCTATGGGGCACAAGCAGGAGAGTGGAGTTGAGGCACAATCAGATCAGTGATGATCTTATCGAATGGCGGAGCAGGCTTGATTGGCTGCCTGGCCTACTTCTCCTATTTCTTATGATTTACAATTATACGAATTGTGAATGTGATGGATTTGTACAGGTGTTAGAAGCTGATATCCTGCTGGTTTCTTTTGAGGGTCTGTCAGCAGAGTCAGTTTTCCATCTTCGCACCAAACAATAAAGCAGTGAATAAAGTCCCTGAACACCCCTTCTCCATTTGCGAACATGTGCATGAGTGTGCACGTGCTCACACACACACACACAGACATTAGTTTGGGCTAGAACTAGGTAATTACCCTCATCGGAATGTATTCTTGTGAAATTGCAGAAGGCTTCAGAATATGCCTTTTGTTCCAGGTACTTGAGGAGGGAGGCTGTACATCCTGCTCCAAGATATATTGAGGACATTTTGAAACTATACAGGATAAATGCCAAGTAATTGCTTGAATGACTGCGTGATATATTTTTAATATATTGATCTTTCTTCCAGAAATGTTGAAAAACATTAGAATAGATTAGAATAAAATCTGCATATTGTTTTAATATGTATGGTAGTTTAGTGTTTATGACACTAGACTAGTAATCCAGAGGCCTGGGCAAATTTGGAGATATAAATTGAAATCCCACCGTGGCAGATGGAGAATGTACATTCAGTTAATTCATTTTTTTAAAATCTGGAATAAATAGCTTGTATCCATAATGGTGACCATGAAACCACCAAGCTGTCATAAAAATGCATCTGCTTCACTTATGTCCTTTCGGAAGGAAATCTATCGTCCTTATCCAGTCTGGTGCACAGTCTCCAGACCCACAACAGTGTGGTTGACTCTAAACTACTCCAGCAGGCCACTCAATTGTGCCAAACTGCTATGACAAAGCATAATCGAGACAAGAACAGTAGTGCTTCAAGAAGGCCGGCCACCTCTGCCTTCCAGAGGGAAATTAGGAATGGACGCTTTACGTCGGCCTCATCAGCGATGCCTACATCCAGTGAATAAAAACCAAATATCATTGAAGTATTTTCCTTGTGTTGTTCCAGTAGCTTTTCATAATCAAGCTAATACGACACCTAAGGATTAATGCATAATTAAATTCATACCTAATCATAAGAAAAGCACTAATAAGTGCAGGAGTGCTGGCTGCAGATCAGTGAATATCATTGCACACTGATTTTAATGGCCACAATTTCATGACTTACAAGCCTAGTTCTTAATGAGCTACAAAAAAGTCTCCATCTCTCTCCAGAATTCTCCACACTCTGTATCATTGATTTTCCTTGTTCTCATTTCCCTAGTGATAAATATTAATTGTGGCGCTCCAAATGGTACTACTTTGTGCAATTGCTGTTGTAAATAGCTTGTTTTTAATTAAAAGGGTTTGTGGCAAATATTATGCCCAGTGGGTAGGAAAATAAATTGTTTTTGTTTAAAGTAAATGTTAAATTTTGCTGTTAACTGTCCAATGGCAGAAAAGGACATTGGGTATAAATAAGAGGCGGCATAAAAAATAGTGTGGAATCTATTAAACACTGCCTCACCCATTAGAGATAAAAAGGTATAACTGCAAATGCAAAGTGATACAATAGTCCGTATCACATCGTATTCTGTACCTTCAAGTCAAAGGTCACTGTCCCCTTCCCTCCCTACCCCCTCCTTTCCTCCCACCAACTCCCCCCTTGCCAGTAATGATAGCCACATGTACTCTGATTGCAAACTTCTCAGTTGAAATGCATAAAGGATCATGGATACTACTCAGTAATTCAAAGGCATTATTTCAGTTGAGAACATAGATTGTTCATCAATGATCCCTAATGCAAAATGCGTATGTCTGGATAGAGTATAACCTGATATTTGGAGGGCCTGAAGTTGTCTTTACTCTGTAATGTTGATCCGGTGGGGGCTACAGAGTTATTTTTAATAGTATATTGCAAAAATATTCATCATCATTTAACATATCCCATGTGTTGCACCAGTACAAAAAGCAGCAACCTCATGGTGTTTCCAAATTCACAACTTTCTTTGCCCATGAGTGAGTCATTTGCTTTTGCTCAATGCCGTTCTTGCTCATCACTGTTTGGTGATGAATGTATTTTATGAATTCATATTTTTGGCGAAAAACACCTGATGCAGTGATACATGGTTTCATTTTCAAATGGAAACTTGACCCCTTAGGTACAAGCTTACAGAGTGCGTGCCATGCTGGTCAGAGAATCTGGCTCAACAAAACAAAATACGTTGCTTGATAATGTTTTGCTCAGTAATCAATATGCAAAAACTTTATATAGTTCTATTTTTGCCCCAATCTGTTGTGAATTACAAAAGGCTGAGAACCATCTTGCAGTGGTTGCAGCAGATGTGTTCTAAAGTTCTACCGCCAGTCGCAGGATTCAAGGACTGTGGACAGCGATGAAGAGGAAGATGGGATCTAGACAGTGATTTTCAGCATGTGAATGTTAGAATCGTGAACGGACAGTGGTGTCAAGGAGAAAGTTTGGCACATTTGTTAATAAAATTCTTGTTATTAAAAGGGATACGGGACTGCTAGTTATAGAATAATAGGGTGAAATTTAATGCCTCACCCAAGCTGAGTATAGTGGTGGAGGGCATTTAATTGGGCGGAATGACCAGATGGCATGCTGCTGATATTCACCCAGTGGCAGGTAAAGGAAGCCCCAAAAAGCGGACTCTGCCAGGGTTGCTTACAAACTTCTGGATATCTCTCATTGCCAAGTGCTCAGTGCCTGATCAAGGAACCCCACATCAGGAACATAAGAACATAAGAAATAGGAGCAGGAGTAGGCCATTCGCCCCCTCAAGCCTGCTGCGCCAGTCAATTAGATCATAGTTTATCTGTTGTGGCCTAACCCCACTTTCCCACGGACCCCAAATAACTCTTGATTCAATCAAAAATCTGCCTAACCCCATCTTGAATATATTGAATGACCCAGTCTCCACTGTTAACTGGGGTAGAGAACACTTAACATATTTCCAAACACTAACGATCCTCTGAGGGACAAAATTCTTGCTCATATCCCTCTTAGGTGGGAGACTCACTGTTACGAAATAGATGCCCCCTTGTTCTAGAGTCCCCTGCCAGGTGAAACATTTGCCTTGCATCTGCTCATGCTGAACCCGCTGAGAGCGACTCCCATGCCCTTGCTGCTGACCTCCTTTGCCCCCCCCCCCCCCTCTCCCAATCCCCACCCCATGATATGCTTTCCCTTATTCTACTGTGGCCTGGGTCACTTGGCGACCCTGGGCCTCAGGTGCATGCATTACCAGCTGCAGTGGCGCGATTGAGCAATGGACAGCTGCGAGCCTCTAATTGACCTACAGCTCTCTGGAGTGGGGGGGCAGGATTTCTGCCCCTGGCATCCTTGATCCTAGGGCATGCCTTGCTGCTGTCCAGTCAAGTGCCAAATTTGCACTTAATTTGACAGGCCTACCTAAATGTAGGCGACACAGGGCTCTCGCTGGCTCTCCAATTGCTGGGCGAGAGTTCTGCCGCCTACATTAAATGCCACCCATGGTAACAAATGTGGCGAGAGGTTTGGGAAGATAGACTGGATGGATCAATGTTTTCTCAGACCCAAAACATGTCTGAGTTACCATGTGAATGAAAGCCTTGTGAAAAGATCTTGTCTCCTAGAATTTTGGCAAACAGCTTATCAGTTTTGATTGATGGTTTCAAGACGCCTGAATTAAAATGCACATTTCATTTCAAATTTAGAGAGGCAGTTGTCTGGTTGAAATAGCCGATGTATTGCAAAGTTGTATTAAAAGTTCACCAACTCCTTACATGTGATTATTGCCCAGGCTCTGATTAGTCAGTCATTGAATTTGTTAGTGATTAGCAATGTAAGCTGACGAGCAGGACACTTGGGGTGAAGTAGTTGTCAGTGAGGAAGCACCAATACAGTATCTTAGAAACTTTAATTGCTAATATGAAGATAACTGAGCATTTGCCATTGATGGGTGGAAAAAAAAGATTTGCATTCATTTGGCACTTTTCATGACCACTGGACATCTCAGCCTCACAGCCGATGAAATACATTTAAAGAGTAATCACTGTTCTATAGTTGGAAATGAATGTCGAGTAAATTGAGTTATGATTCTCCCACATCGCGTCCTTCATGGCTTCAACAGCCACTACTGCTATCTTCCTGATAAAGCATGTTCTGATTGCTAGCTTTCATCTCAAAAGTATACCTCTTGCTCTCTCTGCTGACTGGCATGGTTAGTTGACATTAACTGGCTAGTTTGATTGTTGGCGGTGAAAATGGTTTTGAAAATATGTTGGTAAATGAGGTCCTATTATCTGATAATTGGATCCCATTTCAGAGCCCCTGTATAGAAAAAAAAAGTCCAACTGAAATTCTTAAAGGCCTTCTCAGAAAACTATAGATTTCTTCAGCATCGATTGTTGGATGTAGAATTGAATAGCATCTTTAACACCAAAATCGTCAACTCTTCTGAAAGACCCTCCAGGTCAAGTAAATGAGAACATAACACATTCACACCAGGTGACCACACGTTGACTTAGTGGCCAGAGATTCTGCTTGGGCATTTACTAGGCCCTGATTTGCCAGTACATTAAAATGAATGGTGGAACCTTTGTGGATTGATGGACACGTGTACAGTTAATGGCACTGTTAGTGGATCACTCTTATTATGTTATCTTTTTATAAATAAATTTAGAGTACCCAATTCATTTTTCCAATTAAGGGGCAATTTAGTGTGGCCAATCCACTTACCTTGCACATCTTTGGGTTGTGGGGGCGAAACCCACGCAAACACTGGGAAAATTTGCAAACTCCACACGGACAGTGGCCCAGAGCCAGGATCGAACCTGGGACCTCAGCGCCGTGAGGCTGCAATGCTAACCACTGCACCACCGTGCTGCCCCTATTATGTTATCTTTTTAAACAGGAACAATGCAATACAATCTTTCAGTAATGAATGTTGGTCAGTTTGCAATGTCATAATTTCTTCAATGTTGAGTTGTACAAGGATTTCATTGTGAATGACAAGTCAGAGGAGCATCTTGGAAATCCAGTTTGTTTTCCATGATGCATTGGCTTTGCTTGTTCAGCCGTATATTGTCATTAACTTTAAATTGCCCAGTGCTTGATGAGAAGGATATTTAATACATGATGCAGCCACAGTAATGCATGCTGTTGCAATATATCGGAGGAATCCTAGTCCAAAAGGATTAAAGTACAGTCCCCAATCACAACAATGTAACAGGATATTTGGGATAATTACTGTTATTTCTACAATAACTTTACATATTTAATAAGTTGGTGTCTGCAGTTATGTGCAGTAAATTGACAGTTTGAGAGTTAAATTCCCTTGGCTTTCGTGGTAACATTGTTTTAAAATGAAGCCCAAAATATTTTGAGGTTAGTTCTTCTATATTACAGTAAACCTGTGCACTGTACTTGCACCTTGCCGTGATCAGGTCACTACTGCAGTGTGAAGCTGAAGTGTGATAGTATGGGAACACAACTACATAAAAGACATCAAAAGCATTCAGAACGTACCAGCATATCAGATCCTTTTTATTTGGCTGCTGATTTCAAAACAGTGAATTATCCTTGCAAAGGATATCCAGTTACTTTGGATAATGAAAATCAAGCTAGTTTCAACACAGGCTGCTGCCATTACATTCATTTCCGTGCATCAATACATTTGTGTGGAATATTTCTTTCTAAGAGCCTTAACGTTTTTTACATGAACTCTTGACGACTGTCAAATTTCCTTTGTGCCATTGCCACCCACTGTGAACAGCAAAGCCTGGTGCTGTCTTATGGTTGTTGTCCTGCTTCCTTTGAAACATGCTTTTGTTTATTTTTTAAATGATATTTTGTCTTTCTTTGCTAATTTAGTGTTAACGTGTTTCCAGAAATTCAGTTTTTATCGTGTTTCCAGAAATAGTTTTTTTTCTAATAATTGCATGATAGTAAGGGATAATGTCAATATGGAAATGAAATGAAATGAAAAAAATGAAATGAAAATCGCTTATTGTCGCAAGTAGGCTTCAAATGAAGTTACTGTGAAAAGCCCCTAGTCGCCACATTCTGGCGCCTGTTCGGGGAGGCTGGTACGGGAATATTCAACAACACATACATGTTTTATTGTGGCCTTGTTTGTTTTTCACATCTATTTCCCCTGTTCCTCTTTCTTCCTGTCGGTAAAGAATCAAAAGAGGAAATATTTATATATAGACCTCTGCCTGTGCCACCATCAGCCGAATGGCTTAGTTGAGAGACAAGTCAGTTTTTCTCCCTGTTTTTGGAAAGGTTATTTTCATGGTCGGGCTGTGCTATGTTGCATCCCATCACCAAAGTAGCCACTTCAGCACTTTGGGCCACAAATCACTTGTGGATTTTGTCCGGTCAAGTTTTTTAAAAACTGTAGGAGCTGCTGCTACTGATGTCGGGCAAACCGTTGGAAAACGTTACTGAGCTCAATAGTTTGGGAGGGACTGATACATTGTCAAACAGAGACGTCCTAGCCTTTCTGTTGGCTTTCTGCCAGGTTAGTGGCGCCAAGTCACAGCATGCAGGCCTCGCACAGCTAGTGGCAACCTAATGGATTTGCTAACGTTGGGAGCCGAGGAGATCTGATGGGGGAATAAAAAACACTGATTCCCAACGGTTGGAATAGTAGATGATTCAAAGTTTACTGTGGTGTTGTTACCAGCTGTGTGATAGCTGTTCTTTGAGAACTAGCGATAATAGAAAGAATGGACTTGTATTTCATATTGTACCTTTCAAATTCTCGATGCGCTTCACAGCCGATAAAGTGCTTCTGAACTATAATCACAGTTGTAATATTGGATGATATGAAACTAATTGAAAACCAACTACTGCCATTAACAAAGTGTTCTGCATGGGCGTGTATGTTAATTTGAGAACAAGCTGCTGTCCTGATAACATCAAAAGCCATCATTGTTGAACGAACGATGCTCAAATAATGGATGTATACCAAATATATATCTGTAAAGAGAGGGAAATGAATTTGAATGGACCATTTTTTCTAAAATAACATGCAAGTGTTGCAACGTCATTCACCTGCCAGCAGGGATGACCCAACCAACTAAATAGGAATAAAATTCTATTACATTTATAAAATGTTATATTAGACTGTAAAACAGACTCAACACGGAGATGGAAAAAAAAGTGTGGTTTAAAGCACTGAATACGGCTGTTTAGGCCATCATAGCAGAGTTGGCTCTTACTAGAACAATCAGCATAAACCACTGCCTTGCTCCCTGGCCCTGTATCTTCCTCTGATTCAAATACTTAATTTTCCCCCAAAGTGAATGGGGTTTCTGCCTCAACTAGGTTTTCTAGTAAAACACTCCGTTCAATCAAAGCCCTTCAAAAATTTTAAAACTTTGATGAACTCTCCTCATAGTTTTCTCTGTGCTTTGCTTAAAACACTCTATTATGTGAGAAAGTTTGGGAAGTTCCCGAAGAAGTAGTTTGCAATACAAACCCACTCACAGGCTTACGTCATATAGTGAGATCTGGTTCCAATCTAAATATAAAGACATTTCAGTGAAAAGGGCTTAAAAGCCTGGCTTGTTTTTGTGATTGAGATGGATCTGTCGGCTGACAAGGCTGAGATTTTTGCAAAACCGTGAATGCAAAGGTCAAAACTAATAAATAATACACATGTTCTCCTTTCTCAGATTGTGAATCAGTGGTATTTGCTGCTTCTCTGGAATTTTCCCACCAACATACATGTGATGTACTTGATGATTATTCAGAAGTTTGGCTGTAATACCCAAGTAATGGACTTTCATGAATAAAACTGAGGGCTTGTGGATATTAATCTGTCAATGGTAGCCTGCTGCTGTGAACTTCAAAACCTAATGCTTCAGGCCATGCAAGCAGTGCTGTAAATTATTAGTTGGGACTGCACAAAATTTTGAGCTTATCCTATTCTATTTTCAGCTGGGTTTCCTCTCTCCACTTCTCCTTTTCCAGACTGCCATTTTTTAAAAATCCAGCATGGCGGCATGGACAAAGTAATGAAGGATAATTTGAACTGCCTGTCAATTCTGTAGGGTGCACTGCTTTAAACCGCAACTTTGCAATGTGTCAGTGCTGTAAGTTGACCCGTTTGCAACAGAAAGAACAACTTCAATTTGCGATGTTAGTTTTTGTTGCACATAAGGTTGCATTTTTGAACAATTTTTCCCCCCAATATTGGTGAGCCCCAGTATGTTTACCTTCAGGTTGAAGTTGGTTGTGTGATGGGAGCTCCACCGCAGGTTCGGGACTCGCACCAATCATACTGAATTCCTCACCACTGTTTGGTTCCAATTGGTTGAATCAAATGATACTATAAGGGGAAACTGTGTTGAATTACACCAGCAAAAAGTTGCACTTTTGGAGCATCTTCTTGATGGTAAAATGCTCCAAGGTTCTTCACAGAGGCATTATCACACAACATTTAACATCAAAACAAATAAAAGAGATATGAAGAAAGGTGATCAAAAGCTTCAACAAAAGAGGTAAGGAGTGTCTAATAGACAAGAGAGAACTAGAGAGGTTTTGGAATAGAATCTAAATCTTCTAGGCCTAAGTTCTGTTTACCCAAAGCCAGAAGAAATGATGGGCTGTGCAGTAAACAGCAGTTTACATTTGTCATCAAATGCATCCAACTGATCTACATTTACAATGAGGGATGTTCACATGTGGGATTATTTCCCTGTGACATTGTTTAGTGCAATGGGTTTATGACCATGTGAAAACAGTATGAAAAGGAATTTGATGGGAGTGCGTTAACCAGTGCACTAAAAGTATTGCATGCTTGTGTTTACAGAGAAGAACTGGCAATATGTTATATGACTGAAACTTCTCTATATCTGTGTATAATAATCATTGTGCAAATTCTTCAATGCCAAAAGCACTAAAAGATATTAGAATATTAGGAGAGGTGGAGAACAAAGCAAACATTACAGAGGAGCAAGACCCTTTGCTCAGAATTTATTCGGAAGAAACGGGTGTTGTTGCAGCATAGAAATTGGAGATTGGTTTGAATATGAGAGTTCAAAAATACAGAGACATGTGGGAGTTGTGAAACTGAGATAGTTCAAGGAGGCAAGGCAAGGACAGTTTTTACCCAGTTATGACGAGGTTATATATTTCATTAAAGATACAATTATCAAAATTTCAGGATTTTGATCAAGTGACAGTGAAGGAACGGCTATATCGATGGTCATTGCCTGGTACTTTGTCTGGCATGAATGATACTTGCCACCTATTAGTCCAGGTCTCAATTTTGTCCAGGTCTTGCTGCATTTTGACATGAACAGCTTCTGTATCTGAGGAGTCATGATTGTTGCTGCACAGTATGCAATCATCAGCGAACATCTTCATTTCTGACCTTATGATGAAGGGAGGGTCTTTGATGAAGCAGCTAAAGATGGTTGCGCCTAGGTCATGACCCGGGGAACCCCTGAAGAAATTCCTTGGGTCTGAGAAAATTGACTTCCACCAACCATAACCATCTTCCTTTGTGCCAGGTGTGACTCCAACCAGTGGCGGGTGTTCCCCTGATTTCCATTGACTTCAGTTTTGCTTGCACTCCACACCGGTCAAATGGTGCCTTAATGTCAAGGGAGTCACTCTCACTTCACCTCTGGAATTCAGCTCTTTTGTCTATGTTTCGTCCACGACTATAATGAGGTTTTGGAAAAGAGTAAAAACAACAGGGTTGTGGTGATGGGAGACTTCAGCTTCCCCAATATTGACTGGGAGTCATTTAGTGCCAGGGGCTTAGACAGGGCAGAGTTTGTAAGGAGCATCCAGGAGGGCTTCTTAAAACAATATGTAGACAGTCCAACTAGGGAAGGGGCTGTACTGGACCTGGTATTGGGGAATGAGCCCGGCCAGGTGGTAGAAGTTTCAGTAGGGGAGCATTTCGGGAACAGTGACCACAATTCAGTAAGTTTTAAAGTGCTGGTGGACAAGGATAAGAGTGGTCCTAGGGTGAATGTGCGAAATTGGGGGAAGGCTAATTATACCAATATTAGGCGGGAACTGAAGAACATAGATTGGGGGCGGATGTTTGAGGGTAAATCAACATCTGACATGTGGGAGGCTTTCAAGTGTCAGTTGAAAGGAATTCAGGACCGGCATGTTCCTGTAAGGAAGAAGGATAAATACGGCAAATTTCGGGAACCTTGGATAACGAAAGATATTGTAGGCCACGTCAAAAAGAAAAAGGAGGAATTTGTCAGGGCTAGAAGGCTGGGAACAGACCAAGCCTGTGAGGAATATAAGGAAAGTAGGAAGGAACTTAAGCAAGGAGTCAGGAGGGCTAGAACGGGTCACGAAAAGTCATTGGCAAATAGGGTTAAGGAAAATCCCAAGGCTTTTTACACGTACATAAAAAGCAAGAGGGTAGCCAGGGAAAGGGTTGGCCCACTGAAGGATAGGCAAGGGAATCTATGTGTGGAGCCAGAGGAAATGGGCGAGGTACGAAATGAATACTTTGCATCAGTATTCACCAAAGAAAAGGAATTGGTGGATGTTGAGTCTGGAGAAGGGTATGTAGATAGCCTGGGTCACATTGAGATCCAAAAAGACGAGGTGTTGGGCATCTTGAAAAATATTACGGTAGATAAGTCCCCAGGGCCTGATGGGATCTACCCCAGAATACTGAAGGAGGCTAGAGAGGAAATTGCTGAGGCCTTGACAGAAATCTTTGGATCCTCACTGTCTTCAGGTGATGTCCCGGAGGACTGGAGAATAGCCAATGTTGTTCCTCTGTTTAAGAAGGGTAGCAAGGATAATCCAGGGATCTACAGGCCAGTAAGCCTTACATCAGTGGTAGGGAAATTACTGGAGAGAATTCTTCGAGACAGGATTCTCTCCCATTTGGAAGCAAATGGACGTATTAGTGAGAGGCAGCATGGTTTTGTGAAGGGGAGGTCATGTCTCACTAACTTGATTGTGTTTTTCAAAGAGGTCACAAAGATGATTGATGCAGGTAGGGCAGTGGATGTTGTCTATATGGACTTCAGTAAAGCCTTTGACAAGGTCCCTCATGGTAGACTGGTACAAAAGGTGAAGTCACACAGGATCAGGGGTGAGCTGGCAAAGTGGATACAGAACTGGCTAGGTCATAGAAGGCAGAGAGTAGCAATGGAAGGGTGCTTTTCTAATTAGAGGGCTGTGACTAGTGGTGTTCCGCAGGGATCAATGCTGGGACCTTTGCTGTTCGTAGTATATATAAATGATTTGGAGAAAAATGTAACTGGTCTGATTAGTAAGTTTGCAGACGACAAAAAGGTTGGTGGAATTGCGGATAGCGATGAGGACTGTCAGAGGATACAGCAGGGTTTAGATTGTTTGGAGACTTGGGCGGAGAGATGGCAGATGGAGTTTAATCCGGACAAATGTGAGGTAATGCATTTTGGAAGGTCTAATGCAGGTAGGGAATATACAGTGAATGGTAGAAGCCTCAAGGGTATTGAAAGTCAGAGAGATCTAGGTGTACAGGTCTACAGATCACTGAAAGGGGCAACACAGGTGGAGAAGGTAGTCAAGAAGACATACGGCATGCTTGCCTTCATTGGCCGGGGCATTGAGTATAAGAATTGGCAAGTCATGTTGCAGCTGTATAGAACCTTAGTTAGGCCACACTTGGAGTATAGTGTTCAGTTCTGGTCGCCACACTACCAGAAGGATGTGGAGGCTTTAGAGAGGGTGCAGAAGAGATTTACCAGAATGTTGCCTGGTATGGAGGGCATTAGCTATGAGGAGCGGTTGAATAAACTCGGTTTGTTCTTACTGGAACGAAGGAGGTTGAGGGGCGACCTGATCGAGGTCTACAAAATTATGAGGAGCATAGACAGAGTGGATAGTCAGAGGCTTTTCCCCGGGGTAGAGGGGTCAATTACTAGGGGGCATAGGTTTAAGGTGCGAGGGGCAAGGTTTAGAGTAGATGTATGAGGCAAGTTTCTTTACACAGAGGGTAGTGGGTGCCTGGAACTCGCTGTCGGAGGAGGTGGTGGAAGCAGGGACGATAGTGACATTTAAGGGGCATCTTGACAAATACATGAATAGGATGGGAATAGAGGGATACGGACCCAGGAAGTGTAGAAGATTGTAGTTTAGTCGGGCAGCATGGTCGGCACGGGCTTGGAGGGCCAAACGGCCTGTTCCCGTGCTGTACTTTTCTTTGTTCTTTGTTTGTTTGAGGTTAGGAGCTGAGAGGTCTGATGGAACCCAAACTGAGTGTTCATGAGCAGGTTATTCCTGTGTAAGTGCTGTTTGAGAGCACTGTCAATGACACTATCATCACTTTGCAAATGATCGAGAGTAGGCTGATGGGGCGGTATTTGGCCGGGTTGGATTTGTCCTTCATATTTTGGACAAAATGTACCTGGGCAATTTTCCGCATTGCTGGGTCGATAGATGCCAGTGTTTGAGATGTACTCGAAGAGTTCGCTGCGGACAAGGCTAGTTTTGGAACGCAGGTCTTCAGCACTATCACCAGAATGTTTTCAGGGCTCATCGCCTATACAGCACCCAGTGCCTTCTGCCATTCCTTGATATCACATGGAGTAAATCAAATTGACTGAAGTCTGGCATCTGTGATGCTGAGAGACTTTAGGTGGAGGCAGAAATGGATCATCTCCTCAGCACTTCTGGCTGAAGATAGTTGTCAAGACTTCAGCCTTGCCTGATGTGCTGGGCTCCCATCATTTGAGGATTGGGATATTTGTGGAGCCTCCTCCTCCAATTAGTTATTTAATTGTCTACCACCATTAACGACTGGATGTGGCAGGACAGCAGATCTTGGAACTGATCTGTTGGTTGTGGGATCACTTAGCTCTGTCTGTGAAATACTGCTTCTGCTGTTTAGTATGCAGGTAGTCCTGTGTTGTTGATTCACTAGGTTGACACCTAATTTTTAGCTTTGCCTGGTGCTGCTCCGAGCATGCCCTTTTGCGCTCTTCGCTGAACCAGGGTTGATCCCCCCCACTTGATAGTAATGGCAGATTGGGTGATATGCCAAACCATGAGGTTACAGATTGTGGCGGAATACAATTCTGCTGTTGCTGATGGCTCACAGCACCTGATGGATGCCCAGTTTTAAGTTACTAGATCTGTTTGAAATCTTTCTTGTTTAGCATGGTGGTGGTGCCACAGAACATGATGATATGTCCTCTATGTGAAGAAGGTGTTTCATCTTCACAAGAACTGTGCGGTTGTCACTCCTACTAATATGGTCGTGGACGAATGCATCTGTGACCAGTAGATTGGTGAGGTCGAGATCAGTTAGGTTTTTCCCTTTTGTTGTTTCCCTCACCACCTGCCGAAGATCCAGTCTAGCAGGTATGTGCTTTAGGACTTGGCTAGCTCAGTCAGTCAAGGTGCTCCTGAGTCACTCATGGTGAAGAACATTGAAGTTTCCAACCAAGAGTACATTCTGTGCCATTGCCAATCAGTGCTTCTAAGTGATGTGGATATGAAGGAGTACTGATTCATTAGCTGGGGAGGGGTTGTGGCGGGCGGTGGCCTAGGTGCTATTCAGCAGCATTAGCCTGGGCCACTGGATTACTAGGCCTACGCCACCAGTAGGAGCATCATGGGATTTGTGTGGGCGAAAAAGACCCCGAGGGTGAGAAGGGTGTTTCTGGAGCGGAGTAGGGACAGAGGAGGGTTAGCATTACCTAATCTGTGTGGGTATTGCTGGGCTGCCAATGTGGTGGTGATGCGCAAGTGGGTAATGGAGGGGGAGGGGGCGGCGTGGAAGTGGCTGGAGATGGCGTCCTGTGTGGGCACGAGTCTGGGAGCACTGGTGACAGCACCGCTGACGCTCCCGCTGACTAGGTACACCACAAGTCCAGTGGCGGCGGCGACTTTGAAAATTTGGGGGCAGTGGTGGCGCCACAGGGGTGAGGTAGAGGCTTTGTTTTGGTCCCCGATTCGGGAGAACCATCGGTTTGTCCCGGGGAGAATGCAGGGAGGGTTCCTGAGCTGGCACAGGGCAGGAATTAGAAGGATGGCGGACCTGTTTTTAGATGGGACGTTTGCGAGCCTTGGGGCGCTGGAGGAAAAATTTGGGCTTCCCCCAGGAAATGCCTTCAGGTACAAGCAGGTAAGGGCGTTTGTAAGATGGCAGGTGAGGGAGTTCCCGCTGCTTCCAGCACTCAGGATCCAGGATAGGGTGCTCTCGGGGGTGTGGGTTGGAGAGGGCAGGGTCTCGGCGATCTACCAGGAGATGCAGGAGGAGGAGGAGACCTCGGAGGAGGAGCTAAAGGGTAAATGGGAGGAGGAGCTTGGGGAGGAGATAGACGAGGGTACGTGGGAGGACACCCTGGGTAGGGTTAATTCTTCCTCCTCTTGCGCCAGGCTTAGCCTGATACAATTTAAGGTTATTCACAGAGCGCTTATGACAGGGGCGAGGGTGAGCAGGTTCTTTGGGGTGGAAGACGGGTGTGGGAGGTGCTCGGGGAGCCCAGCAAATCATACCCATATGTTCTGGGCGTGCCCGGCGCTGGATGGGTTCTGGAGGGGTATTGCGAGGACGATGTCCAAGGTGGTGAACACCCAGGTTAAGCCGAGCTGGGGGTTGGCACTATTTGAGGTATCGGACGAGCCGGAATTGCAGGAGGCGAAAGGGGCTGGTATTCTGGCCTTTTGTGTCCCTGGTAGCCCGGCGGAGGATTCTGCTACAGTGGAAGGATGCGAGGCCCCGAGCGTGGAAGCCTGGATCAGCGACATGGCAGGGTTCGTTAAATTGGAGAGGGTAAAATTTGCCTTGAGATGGTCTGTCAGGGATCTTCAGGAGGTGGCAACCGTTCCTAGACTTTCTAGCGGGGCGTTAGGAGGTGGGTCAGCAGCAGCAACCCAGAGGGGCGGGGGGGGGGGGGGGTGTACTCTGTGTTTTGTGTTGTGTTTATTATTGCTTAATGGGGGGTTTGTATATTGGGGGAATTCATGATGTAGTTGTAAGATGATTATTTATGTGTTCTTTGTTTTTCTTTTTTCTTTAAGGGGGGGGGGGTTGTTGAAAATATGTAAAAATTTGAATAAAAATATTTCTTAAAAAAAAAAAATACTACGCCGCCACCTTCCCATAAACTATGTTGGTATTCCTCTGAGTACCCCTAGGTTAAGGAAGGGAAAATAACCCAGGATTTTCCATTTTTGATTACGATGTACATGTCTATTGATGACAGAATCAGGCTGGGCTACAGTGTGTGCTGTAGATAAGTGGCCTGTTGATGCACACTGCCTAGGATTACCCATTAATAACTGTTATGTGGTGAGAGTGCTCACTTATTTCCTGCATTACAACAGAGTCAACATCTCAAAAAGTTGAGATTAAAAAATCGACAGAGACTAAGGTGTTGTTGTCAGATGATGCGTATGTAATTGAAGATTTTTTTCCTGTACATTAGAAGAGGATTAAGCGAGCACCAATTACACCTTGCTCCCTCTTCACAGATGTGCCTTGTCCACGGAGAAAGATTAGAGGTCATCTTTTGGGATGAAATATAGTATTTTTTTCAAAGAGCAAATTCAGGCATGTCCTGAGTGTATGTAAGACCCGTGGAGTTCATTAAAATTAAAAAAAAAATTTGTTAGCAACTTTCATTAATCAGTCTTTTTCGCCTTATGTGCAACAGTTAATGGCTTGGCATGACTTAGGCGGACAAAATGTGTGGGGAGGAGGTGGGGGTCACTTCTAAGTCAAAAGATAAGTAAATCTCATTCCAACCTTTTCCAGGTAAACAAAATAAACCCGATAGCACTTGCTGTTGAGTTATTGGACATAATTAGTGAAGAATGTTAAGGCAGGTACCCAGATGTTCTTAATTTCCTGCAAAAGTCGGACATTTATACAGTTATGGAGGCATGCCTGGGAAAAGCAAGAGAAAGCTGACAGCCAAAATATTAAGAAGTTTGCTCTCAGTGTAATCTCCAATAAAGTATTTAGTGAATGTGGAGGTTCTTTAGGTGCCTGTCAGATTAATGTTATCCTGCCATATTTGAAGTGGCAAGGAGGTAGATTAAGCAGGGAGCTGTGCTGATATTAGCTGTAGTCTGCACTGACACAGAGTAATTACTGCTCGTCCACGAAGGCTGTCTGGCCTGAAATGCTTTGCTTAGCTGCTCGGATGGAACCATTGTGCGTCGAACAATTGTTTGCAACTTGCATGAATGTGATGTTGTCATGGAAAAGCTGAAGACTTAGGGGAGACTGTGTTTCCTTGGGAAGCATGCCAACATTGTATGATTTACAACTTGGTGACTGCAGCGTTATTAAAGGGACCCAAGTTATGGAGAAGGTAATTCAATACAGGGCAGAAGAGAATATACCTTTAATCATGCCCGAAGAGAATCTGTGATGTTTACTCCTTTCAGATTTTATGAGCTTGAAAAATCAATCTGTCCTGTCCCTGTGCTATAGTAGGAGTACAGGTAGTTTAGAAGCTGGTCATGTTTGAGCACATACAAGTCGCATTGGCGTCAAAAAAAGAGTTGAGATACACGTATGGAGTGAGGATTTTTTAGCAGTTTTATGTTTTGGGTGAATCTTTTCAGACATCAGAGTTTTTTTCTTCTTTTCTTGAATTTTCTTTATACTTTCACGCTGTCTGGCCTGTCATTCCTCAGGGGATGATTTTGAAATATGGTGGCTCATGAGGCAATATGGATTTTGAAATTGTGTCTGGTAGCAGTGATGCCTTTCAACTCCGCATGCTAACTGATGAATTGGAAATATAAAAAAATGCTTGAAAACAATGTAAAGGACAGTGTTTTTAAACTGGTAATTAATTCACATTAATGTTCTATGATAGAAATTTCAGCTCTTCAATGTGGTTTTATAGAAGATGGAGAAACAAGAAATGCTATCTTTATGGCACCCATGCTATCAGCAAGAACCATAGAGATGGAAGAGATTTACTCCTGTGTTTTATTGATTATGGTTAGGCATTTGATAAGGTGAAACATGAAGAACTGATGAACATCTGAGAGTCTCTTGACCTTGATGGTAAAAATCTTTGAGAAATCTATTTTGTGAACAACTGCAGCCTTAAAAGTGATTTTGTGAAGATTAAAAGTGAGGTCAGGCAGGCATATGTTTTCTCCCCAGATTTATCCAGTTTGTATAGTGGGGACGTATTCTTAGAAAGATTGAAGACATTGCTGGATTATTAATGGGAGGTTACTATTAATCCGGTGAACAATGGTCTGGCAAAGGAAGAAACTGGAGCCAGAGTGCAGACTACTTTTCTGTTCCACAAAATTCCGCCACACAGATGAAAACTGGTTCTTATGGTTGTGCCCTAACCTTTCCCAATTACTATCAGCTGCACTTAATCACAACTAGCGTATGCACTCTACTGTCACAGCATTTGCAACATTAATAGATTCCCTTCTTTAAAATAAAAAAGTTAACAAGTGCATATTTACAGACAATGTTTGCATTGTGGATAGCACAATTACAGCACGGTAGCATTGTGGATAGCACAATTGCTTCACAGCTCCAGGGTCCCAGGTTCGATTCTGGCTTGGGTCACTGTCTGTGCGGAGTCTGCACACCCTCCCCGTGTGTGCGTGGGTTTCCTCCGGGTGCTCCGGTTTCCTCCCACAGTCCAAAGATGTGCAGGTTAGGTGGATTGGCCATGATAAATTGCCCTTCGTGTCCAAAATTGCCCTTAGTGTTGGGTGGGGTTACTCGGTTATGTGGATAGGGTGGAGGTGTTGACCTTGGGTAAGGTGCTCTTTCCAAGAGCCGGTGCAGACTCGATGGGCCGAATGGCCTCCTTCTGCACTGTAAATTCTATGAAAACCGAGGAAAGAGAAATAAAGCATACACTCCCAAGGCTTACATCATGAAGTGTCCTTTTTTGACTACCAATAACTTCTCACTGGAAGGTTTTATTTTAGTAAAACAGTCAGACAATTGATGGTTTGTATCTGCCCATTTAAGTTTGGAGATTCCATTTTCCTCCAACATTTGTTTCAAACTTGTGATAGCAATTCCTAATGTCGTCTTTTTCACACATTTTTGTGGAGTGCGCATTATCCCAAAAGAAATGATTGTCTATATACCACTCAATAGCTATGGTTTCTTTTATATATCCTTGATATAGAATTTCCCCAATATCTTTGATAAAATGTATGCCATGTAAACTGCCTCAACAAGCCGAAGAGTTTCAGCAACCAGTGTACCTTTTACTATTCTTCTGTTTTTTCTTGGCTTCTCGAGCCAAGGGGCAATGTTTCCCACTTGTTCCCATAAAAAATATTCTAAAACCTGTTATGCTCAAAAACCCATCACAAAGGTTTGCATGAGAGGCATCATCGTCAAGTTTATATCCCTGTGGTCACCAAAGATGGAGATTTCTGCAAATATTTTTCCATTTGTTTTGTTTCCCTATAAATCGCCTTCAAGGATATTTTATGACATTACTTATTTCTATGACATAAATATTTGCACAAGGCTGTGTCTCTGTGCCCAGCCAATTCAGTTGTCTAACAAGACTTTGTAGTTGCTCCATCTCCGCTTTGGAAGCACTCTTCCATGGACTGTTGTCGACCTTCTTAAATTTATTAGAAGTTGACTGTGCCTCAATGGTTTATCTTTCTTTTAAACCCTATCCATAAATTGTAATAGAAAAATCCCTATTCGGTATACAAGTTACCCACATCCAGCTCTGAAAATACTTCACTCCTAATCTTACTTTTTACTGGTAGTGACAATGTGAAAACCATACTTTGCAACCTCTTGGATAACAAGGTAGCCCAAATCCACATTTCCATCTCATTTTCCATTGCTCGTACTATTCAAGTTCTGAAAAAAACAGCAGTGGATAATGAATCCTTGAGAATTTGCATTAGTCCTCAGCCATTTCACACAATAGGCTGTAGGCAGCAGTACAATTGTCAGTAAAGAGAGCAACAAAAATCCTGTATTCAGCTTCCAACCTGCTCAAATGAATGTGAATCCAGGGGCAGCACGGTGGCACAGTAGTTCGCATTGCGGCATCAAAGCGCTGAGGACCCGGGTTCGATCCTAGCCCTGGGACACTGTCCATGTGGAGTTTGCATATTCTCCCCGTGTCTGTGTGGGTCTCACCCCCATAACCCAAAAAGATGTTCAGGGTAGATGAACTGGCCACACTAAATTATCCCTTAATTGGAAAAAAAGGAATTGGGTACTCTAAATTTTTTTAAAAACTGAATGTCAATCCTCCACCACCATGTTGTTCCAGTAAACATTAGTCTGGCAAAGAAACTATCTAGAGCTAGTCTGTCTTCAGCATTATTTTATTCACAAAGCTCCATATAACTGCAGATACTAGTCCCTCCCACATGGCTCCCCCACACAGGTGGAAGCTAGTTTTTACATGAGGCCTAACCTTTCCCCAATTAGTATCAGCTGTTCTCAATCACAGCTAGAGTATGCACTCAATTGTCAGATATTAACGGTTACATTACTAATAATATTAGATACGCCAATGACCATTCATGTTGCTGACTCCAAAATGAAACTGCAAAAGGTTTTGGATAGAGTAGTGAGTGAAAGTGAGAAGGGCTCAGCATTAAATTATAAGAAAACAAAATGTCCAGTAGTGTCGAGAAAGAAAATTTTACCGGAATGTAAGCTCACAGTGGAGTTGCGGCACGGTGGCGCAGTGGTTAGCAATTTAATGTGGCCAATCCACCTACCCTGCACATCTTTGAGTTGTGGGGTGAGACCCACGCAGACATGGGGAGAATGTGCAAACTCCACACAGACAGTGACCCGGGGCTGGGATTGAACCCGGGTCATTGGCGTTGTGAAGTAGCAGTGTTAACCGCTGCGCCATTTTGTCGCCCCCAAAGAATGATCATTTTAAACAGCTTTACAAACTGGATGAATGTACCGTCTCTGATGGTGAGGAAGATTAACATGGAGGTCCATGGTTGGCAACGCCCCCTTGGGCATAGTACCTGAAGAGAGAGATAGAGATTAAACTGAGAATACCAAAGTTGGCAGCCAAAGAGACAATGTAGAACACTTTTTATCTTGAATGAAGACTGTTCTTCTCAGATTGATTCTTCGTTCAGAACCTACTATCATTATTGCCAGAATGTGCGTTCTGTAGATTTTATAATGCTGAGTCAAATTGTTTCCATGTTGGCACAATAAGGGATAGAAATTATTTCTTTGCCATTTATTCATATATCCTTTAAAGGAATTTTAAAAATATACTTTCCCTGTAGCTTCAGTAATTTGAAAATATTTATTTGTGGTACACTCTGAATAAATGTAAACCTGTTATTCTGCATTGTTTAATTTGATGGAGAATGTCTCAGCAGTCCTCAAATGGTTAAAAGTGTAACCCAGGGCAGCACGGTGGCACAGTGGTTAGCACTGCTGCCTCACTGTGCCGAGGTCCCAGTTTCGATCCCGGCCCGAGGTCACTGTCCGTGTGGAGTTTGCACATTCTCCCCGTGCCTGCGTGGGTTTCGCCCCCACAACCCAAAGATGTGCAGGGTAGGTGGATTGGCCACGCTAAATTACCCCTTAATGGGGGAAAAAAATGAATTGGGTTCTCTAAATTTATAAAAGAAAAAAAAAGTGTAACCCTCTGATTTAATGGTTAGATTGGGAGTATCCTCCCACAAGTTTTAAGAAAGGCAGCTTCTTTCCCTGTTGTGTAATTTCCCAGAATATGCCAATTTACTGTTGTGCCAAGTCAGGTTTGGTTTCACATGAATACTTTGGGAATGCACAATCATGTGCTCAGCAATTAGAATAGTACCAACCAGCTATCGTGGTATTCAAATATTCTTCATTTAAAAAAAATAAACACTACTGGATTCTCCAGATAGGTTAAACTGCTCTGAAAAGAGGAGGGGCATCTATTTAATCCCAATTCCTGCGTTTGTATTGAGGGAATGATCGTGGTTAATTAATTTAGCTCTATTGATCCAAAATGTTGATGAATGTTTGTTTTGTTGCTATGCCGACATCAGATTTCTGTAGACCGATCAAATGGTGGTCTCTTCAATTTCTTTCTAATATAAAAAGTACTTGCAATATTTCTTGGAAATTAGTGGTGGTCTGTCACTTGATTAGTTTGCAATGATTCTGTCATGATCACTAATTTATAAGTTATCCCAAGATTTGAAGCTTTCTGACTTGGGCTTTTCTGCCAGATAAAGAATAAATTGGACCTGAGAAGGATATATTTGACACAAGTTTTTAAAAATCGGGCACTTCCCATTACATCTGCGACAGGAAGTTGAAAATCAATGGGAGATCCGTCAGATTGATTGGTTTTCTTTAAGACACTCCTTAAAACGTAGCTCTTTGACCAACCTTTCATCATCTAACAGTCAGCTTTTGTTGCTCGGTGTCATTTTAAAAAAAAATAATGCTCTTGTGAAGCACCTCGAGATGTTTTGTTACATTAAAGGCACTTTATAAATGTAAAAGGTTGTTGCTTTTCCTGCCAGATAAATAATTGTTTTGGCTAGGTTAGGGACTGTCAAAGAGATGCCACCAGGCCGGAGATGGTATCGTGAGACATGGAGTGTGCTTCGGCCTAAATGAACAGCTAGATGAGCTGAGAGGGAAGTGGGAGTGGGGAACCTTTGTTTCATTTTTAATGGGAATGGGGGAGAAATGAGAGGGGTGCAGGAAAACTGTTGCCATGGCAATGCATGGGGGAGGGAAAGTAGAGGTTCTGTTACCACCTTCATAATAGCGCTTGCCTTCACTCCTGTCCCAACTCATCTGCTGCTGAAACCCTCATCCGTTGTTATCTTTAGACTCCCATTAATCCAGCACACTTCTGGCTGGTCATTCACATTCTACTTGCTGTAAACCTGAGTTCATCCAAAACTCTGCTGCTGTGCCTTCACTCACACCAAGTACTATTCCCTCATTGCCCCTGTACTTTCACAAAACTTCCTAAGCATAGCCTATGGCTTTCCTGGAGACTTGTGTAGGTGTTAACATCATGCAGGAACATGAAAACTTAAAGGAAAATTATTTAATTTGAAGATTAAAATAATTATTAACCCAGGAGCAGCTTCAGGGTGTAGGTGATAGGACATTGAGCAGTTGAGATTGGGAACTGGCTTCTCGGCTTGTCCTGGAGATGGAAGGAATATAATAATAATAATAATCACTTATTGTCACAAGCAGGCTTCAATGAAGTTACTGTGAAAAGACCTGAAGGACACTGGACCCATGCCTCATTTTTCTCCCTAATAACTGACTTTCATTGTTATTGGTGACATAAAAACCATTGCACAAAATGTGTGACGAGGGAAGTAAGGCTTGTGAACAAAAAGCTAGTGCATTTTCAGATTTCTAAGACACTCGATTCATTTTAGAAAACAAACTGATTTTGAACCAAGTAAAATACAGGATTGCAGAGGGTAGTCACGCCATTAAATCTTTGTCCTTGGGGTTTATATTGTTTTCTGAACCATTTGATGAAATCACTCCGGAACAATCGTAAAGTGGAGTGAAAAAAAGTTCTAAACAAGAGTCATATTAGACTCGATACATTAACTCTGTTTCTCTCTCCATAGATGCTGCCAAACCTGCTGTGATTTTCCAGCACATTGCATTTATTTCAGATCTCCAGCATCTCTATTATTTTGCTTTTATTTTATGCAAAATGAACATTCTAGTTCTTGTAATATCATCATAGAATTTATCATAGAATTTACAGTGCAGAAGGAGGCCATTCGGCCCATCGAGTATGCACCGGCTCTTGGAAAGAGCACCCTACCCAAGGTCAACACCTCCACCCTATCCCCATAACCCAGTAACCCCACCCAACACTAAGGGCAATTTTGGACACTTAGGGCAATTTATCATGGCCAATCCACCTAACCTGCACATCTTTGGACTGTGGGAGGAAACCGGAGCACCCGGAGGAAACCCACGCACACACGGGGAGGATGTGCAGACTCCGCACAGACAGTGACCCAAGCCGGAATCGAACCTGGGACCCTGGAGCTATGAAGCAATTGTGCTATCCACAATGCTACCCTGCTGCCCTAATATGGTAGTGAAGTAAAAACATGCGTATGTAATGACCACAGGTGGAAAATAGTTAAAAGCAAATTACTGCGGTTGCTGGAATCTGAAACAAAAACAGAAAGTACTGGACAATCTCAGCAGATCTGACAGTATCTGTGGAGAGAAAAGGGAGCTAACTATTTGAGACTGGGTGACTCTTTGTCAAAACCCAAAGGTGGAAAATAGTTGTCGGTCAGGAATCGTTGTCAGCTTTCTGTAGTGGAATAGCCTGACAACACTCGATGCCCAAGGTAAACCTGAAGAAAGTCACTCGATGGTTGATGGTCATAGAATCCCTACAGTGCAGAAGAAGGCCATTCGGCCCATCCTGTCTACACTGACCCTCTGAAAGAGCACCACTACTTAGGCCCACTCCACAACCTAACCTACACATCTTTGGACACTAAGGGGCAAATTAGCATGGCGAGTCCACCTAACCTGCACGTCTTGGACTGTCGGAGGAAACCGGTGCACCCGGAGGAAACCCACGCAGACACTGGGAGAATGTGCAAAATCCACACAGACAGGAATCGAACCCGGGTCCCTGACGTGAGTTAGCATGCTAACCACTGAGCCGCCAGAAAGTGTCAGTGTCCTCTAGGCTAGTGTTGTCACTAGCTAGGCTAGTGGATTTTCATGCATTCTAAACTTGTAGCAATCAGGTCACCATATATGCTACATAATAAATAAATAAATAAATTATTAATAAAACATGTACAAGCTTTTGAGGTTTTAAATAGTCAGCAGTCAAGGCTACTACATTCACTGCCAGAGCCAGGAGAAACGCTTCACAAGTGATTCGCTATCCAACTGTTTTGCAGACAAGCCTGCTGGATACACACTCGAAGGTGGTGACAATCTGTTAACTGAAGTGTATGTTTCTGACAGTCTGCTTCAGTTTATTTCAAAAGAACACAATTCTTCAAAAAGAAACTTTCTCTATTTTATCAGAATTTATATATTCAAAGACTTGGCGAGGGAAAAGAGTTGGGAAATCTCTACCTTACTTAGGCTTCTGCACTCTAACTCTTGTCTTGCTTAAGCTCTGTCATTTGTCATTTTCAAACATCCAGACATTTGGCTCATGACTAACCTCTTGTAACCTCACCTTTTATCCCAAAAGTGCCCTAGCCTTTTTAATCATTTGTTTCAACTGATCTATCAATACAAAGGCAGAACACATTTGGATATTGCTGCACTAAGCACTTTGCAAAAATTGCACATTTCAACCCTCATTGATAGCACTCATAATTCAGAAATATTTTCATAAACTGCCACTACTAACTAAACAAACAGAATTAATCAGTTAGCATTTCCAATGTCACTAGATTTCCCAATAAAATTCTGAGAACAACTGAGCAACGGTCCTCCCGAAGGCCGGTCCTGCTTTCTCAGTGCATAATGTTCTTTTAAAAAAAATATTTTTATTCTCCTTTTTCACATTTTCTCCCAAATTTACACCCACCAACAATAAACAATAATCAGTAACAAATATGTCAATCCCCATATCAATAACAACGATCCCATCCTCCCACCAAACCCCAAACATTAGCCCGCATGTTCACATAAACAAATGACAAAGAGGAATCAGGAATCACCCATAGTCACCATTAACACACACCGCCCCCCCTCCCCCCAACCCACCCACCCACCCCCCCAACTAATGTTCGATGTTATCCAGTTCTTGAAAGTGCATAATGAATAATGCCCATGAATTATAGAACCCCTCCATCCTTCCCCTCAGTTCAAACTTAACAGCACGGTAGCATTGTGGATAGCACAATTGCTTCACAGCTCCAGGGTCCCAGGTTCGATTCCTGGCTTGGGTCACTGTCTGTGCGGAGTCTGCACGTTCTCCCTGTGTGTGCGTGGGTTTCCTCCGGGTGCTCCGGTTTCCTCCCACAGTCCAAAGATGTGCGGGTTAGGTGGATTGGCCATGCTAAATTGCACATAGTCTCCAAAATTGCCTTTAGTGTTGGGTGGGGTAACTGGGTTATGGGGATAGGGTGGAGGTGTGGACCTTGGGTAGGGTGCTCTTTCCAAGAGCCGGTGCAGACATGATGGGGCGAATGGCCTCCTTCTGCACTGTAAATTCTATGATTCGATGGAGTCAAGAATTCCAACAGGTCCCCCCGCCACGCCAGGGCACAGGGTGACGTTGCTCATCAACCAATCAGAATCCACCTTCGGGTGATCAACAAGGCGAAGGCTACAACATCTGCCTCCGCACCAGTTTCCAACCCCGGCTGGTTCGACACCCCGAATACGGCCATCCGAGGGTCCGGGTCCAGTTTCACGTGCACCACTTTAGAGATTACCCTAAAAACCTCCTTCCAGAAATCCTCCAGCTTTGGACAGGACCAAAACATATGAATATGATTAGCGTCCCCCCCCCCCTCCCCCAAGCCTCCAGCAACGTTCACACACATCCTTTACCCCTTCAAAGAATCACCTCATCCTTGCCCTCGTGAGGCGTGCTCTGTATACCATCTTCAGCTGTATCAGCCCCAACCTCGCGCACGAGGTAGAGGCATTCACTCTCCGGAGCACCTCACACCAGAACCCCTCTTCCATATCCTCTTCCTCCCACTTTGCTTTGATCCCTTCCACTAGTGCCTTCTCCTCGTCCAAAATAGCTCCGTAAACCGCCGACACTACCCCCTTCTCCAGTCCCCCTGTCGTCAGCACCTCCTCCAGCAATGTGGAGGCCGGCTCCACCAGGAAGCTCTGTATCTCTTTTCTGGCAAAATCTCAAACCTGCATGTATCTAAACATTTCCCCCTGCTCCAGCCCATACCTCGCTTCCAGCTCCTTCAATCCTGCAAACCGACCCCTAAGAAACTAATCTTTTAGTGTCTTAATCCCCTTCTCCTCCCATTTCTGAAAATTTCCATCCCACTTCCCTGGCTCAAATCAGTGGTTCCCCCGAATCGGCATTTCCCTTGACCCTGCCCCCAACCCAAAGTGTTGGTGAAACTGCCTCCAAATTCTTAATGAAGCTATTATTACTGGACTCCGAGTATTCTCAGTGCTTAATGTTGAGAAATTGCAGATCTCAATGCCTCGTCATTTAGTGGCACTGAGAGAGAACATGAATAAAGAAGGTAACCAAAATTGGAGTATTTTTCTTGTTTCATTAAGCAAGCGGCCCTTTCGTTTCCAGGTCACTAGAGACCTGACAACTGAACTATAACCTGACAAACATATTCGCGGTCTGATTGATTTGTGACTCCTGTCCATCAACAATGATGCTGACTCTTCCTTGCTCATTTAGGGATGGGCGACAAAGAGTAGATTAGCGAGTGAAGTGCATAGGCATACCCACTGCAAATTTAACATGACAGTGTTATGTGACTCTAAAACTTCATCACGAGTGGCGAGCAGATTGGACAGCACTGCTCTAGACTGACAGAAAATTGGTAAAAGTGACAAAACTTCTAGTTAGATAGGTGGAGTCGAAGTGAATTGAAATCAACACGGGTACAACCTTGCGTTTTATTTTAGTGGGTACATTCTCCGATAATAAATCAGTTGACTGATATTAAATTGCTACTTAATTCTGAAATTTTATGGAGTTTTCCTAGATAAAATGTACCAATAGCAACCAGTTCGACAGAGAGCATTAGGAAACGATGTGAGCATTAGTTAAAATCTCACTTAATTTGTTTTAGTTCAATCGGCACATCTTTTTAAAAAATATATATTTTATTAAAGTTTTCAAACACAATTTTTCCCCCTTACAAATCAACAAAAACGGTAACATGATAACTGATAGATAAGATTGTTTAAATAAAATAGTGAACTAACAAAATAACACAAAATCGTGCCCCCGCCCCCTCACCCCATCTAGAACACAAACAATTTACCCCCCGCCCCCCCCCCCCTTCCCTCCCTCCCCCCCCCCCCCCCCCCCCCGGCTATCTATTTTCCCCTTAACGTTCCGCTAGATAGTCGAGGAACGGTTGCCACCGCCTGGTGAACCCCTGAGCCGATCCTCTCAGCGTAAACTTCATCCGCTCCAGTTTTATGAACCCTGCCATATCGTTTACCCAGGCCTCCATGCCGGGGGGTTTCGCTTCCTTCCACATGAGTAAAATCCTACGCCGGGCTACTAGGGACGCAAAGGCCACAATATCGGCCTCTTTCGCCTCCTGCACTCCCGGCTCATCCGCTACCCCAAATATAGCTAACCCCCAGCTTGGCTTGACCCAGGCCTTCACCACCTTCGAGATCACTCCCGCCACTCCCCTCCAATACCCCTCCAGTGCCGGACACGACCAAAACATATGTGTGTGGTTCGCCGGGCTTCCCCCGCACCTCCCGCACTTGTCCTCCACTCCAAAGAACCTGCTCAACCTCGCTCCCATTATGTGTGCTCTATGTAGCACCTTAAATTGGACCAGGCTAAGCCTGGCACACGAGGAAGAGGAATTTACCCTACTTAGGGCATCAGCCCACAAACCCTCCTCAATCTCCTCCCCGAGCTCTTCTTCCCATTTTCCCTTCAGTTCTTCTACCAGCTCCTCCCCCTCTCCTCTCATCTCCCGGTATATTTCGGACACTTTGCCCTCCCCGACCCACACCCCTGAAAGCACTCTATCCTAGATCCCTTGTGTCGGGAGCAGCGGAAATTCCCTCACCTGTTGTCTCGTGAACGCCCTCACCTGCATATACCTAAAGATATTGCCCGGGGGCAGCTCATACTTTTCCTCTAGCGCTCCCAAGCTCGCAAACGTCCCATTTATAAATAAGTCTCCCTCTCTCCTAATTCCTGCCCGGTGCCAGCTCTGGAACCCTCCGTCCAACCTCCCTGGGGCAAACCTATGGTTGTTCCTGATCGGGGACCACACCGAGGCTCCCAGCACACCCCTCTGTCGCCCCCGTTGCCCCCAGATACTTAATGTTGCCGCCACCACTGGGTTCGTGGTAAACTTTTTCGGGGAGAGCGGTAGTGGCGCCGTCACCAGCGCTTTTAAGCTCGTTCCTTTACAGGACGCCATCTCCAGCCTTTTCCACGCTGCCACCTCTCCCTCTATCATCCACTTACGGATCATCGCCACGTTGGCGGCCCAGTAGTAGTCGCCCAAATTCGGCAACGCCAGTCCCCCTCTGTCCCTGCTACGTTGCAGGAACCCCCTCCTTACCCTCGGGCCTTCCCTGCCCACACGAAGCTCATGATGCTCCTATCTATTTTTTTGATGAAGGCCTTCGTGATCAATATAGAGAGACATTGAAACACAAATAGGAACCTCGGGAGGACCATCATCTTAATCGCCTGCACTCTGCCCGCCAGTGACAGCGACTGCATATCCCACCTTTTGAAATCCTCTTCCATTTGCTCCACCAGCCAAGTCAGATTGAGCCTGTGTAAGGTTCCCCAGCTCCTGGCTATCTGAATCCCCAGGTATCGGAAGTTTCTTTCCACTCTCCTTAGCGGCAGGCCATCTATCCCTCTACTCTGGTCCCCAGGGTGTATTACGAAAGGCTCACTCTTCCCCATGTTAAGCCTATATCCCGAGAAATCTCCAAACTCCCTCAATATCTGCATAACCTCTATCATCCCCCTCACTGGATCCGCCACATACAGCAGTAGGTCATTTGCGTAGAGTGACACTCGGTGTTCCTCTCCCCCTCTAACCACCCCTCTCCATTTCCTGGAGTCTCTCAGCGCTATGGCCAGTGGTTCAATTGCCAGCGCGAACAGTAATGGGGACAGCGGGCATCCCTGTCTTGTTCCCCTATGTAGTCAAAAATACTCCGACCTTTGCCGATTTGTGACTACACTTGCCATTGGGGCCCCATAGAGGAGTTTAACCCAGCTGACAAACCCCTCCCCGAACCTTCTCAGCACCTCCCATAGATACTCCCACTCTACCCTATCAAATGCCTTCTCTGCATCCATTGCCACCACTATCTCTGCCTTCCCCTCTGCTGGGGGCATCATTATCACCCCCAATAGCCGTTGCACGTTGACATTCAATTGTCTCCCCTTTACGAACCCTGTCTGATCTTCGTGCACCACCCCCGGGACACAATCCTCTATCCAATAGGCACATCTAATATGAAACAAATTCAAAAATCTGTTTTGACTAATCCTCTCGCCGAGATTTGATACTATGATGACTAAAGCTATTAAGGAACAATTATTACAGAGGTCAGCATGTACGTAGTATCGGTTTATACAATATAGGGGTGTTTCTAATAGTAGCAATTTTTTATTTACATACTCTGTCTTAGCTTTGAGGAGCAGAGGTTTGTCTGTGCTTTTGATATTAACACTTGTCTCCCAATCATGTGACATGCGAGCAAACAAGATGATGCAAAAACTGCTCGTGGTCAGGGAAAAATCTGTGCCACTGAAGACACAGCGCCATCTCATTTGTATTACAGCATCTGTGCCTAAATTGGTACTGCTGCAGATGGCAGATCCACAATATATCTGCAGTAGCAGTCTTTGTGTATATACTGCTAAAGTACTGAGCTCGTCTGCATTTTTATGTGCTAATTACGTCTTTTTGGAATCTGTAAACAAAGGATATATTCAAATTGTTTTTTTCCTCTACAACATCAATTGCTTTGGTATGCAAGCTGCATTGCTGAATGGAGAGGTCTGAATGCAAAGCCCATGTCTTCATATTCATCTATCTTTGAGTACTCCCAAGCAGACAATCAAACTGACAGATGTGCATAATCGTATAGCAATGAACATGTCCTTTTCAGGGGCATGATGGAATTTAATGCCCTCCTCTGTGGCAGGGGTATTTAGTCGGGTGAGAGGGTGGCTGGTGGGGAACCTGTTTCCTTCCCTCAACCATCCTGATTAATCCAGTCGTCTGCCTCATTCTACTGCTGCTGCTGTTAACTCAGTGGCAGGCAGAGTGTTCATCGTGTGGAGAGTTTGACGAGCAAACTCATGCCGGGGTGCTTGTGGGCAAGGGTGTGTAGAGGGGGTGGTTTGCTGAGACCGAATCCCTGCCCTATTCCACTCCCCCACTCCCAGTGCTCCACCCCTTGCCATTACTGATACGTAGTCTGAGACCAACAATGATACTGGGTCTTGGATGGGTGTTGCTGCCATTCGATCAAGCTTTCGGCCTCCGATTGATTGGCTGTTCTCGGTGGGTGGGACTTCATTCCCAGATTTCTTCACCCTGGATAAGGCCCACTGATGTCCAGTTAAGTCTCTGAATGGCACTTAATTTGTCGGGCATTCCCTTCAAGAGATGATTGGGAGGTGGGGGGTCGCTTGCTGGCTTTCCAGTTGGCAGGCGAGACCCCCATTGCCTCCATTAATTACTGCCCATCAAAGCTCCTGCCTGCTGCTCTGGTTTGTTCCTGGTGAATTCGGCAAAAACTATTTTGCTGCTACATGTTCGATGACATTTTGATTTTCCTCCAATTGCCTTCATAGAACTCAATGGCTACTTCATCAAAATGCCACCTGGCAGCATATATTTTCACTTATTAAATATTGTGCTTCACTGCAGTGGTACTTTGCAAACCATGCAGTGATTAGATTTGGTTTATGAGCAGACTGTTGAAATGCATTTTCCTGAAATGTATTGAATTGTCCTTTAAAAGGAATAATATCAACTTTATAATCACACACAGACCAACAAACTGGGATTACAACCAGTGACCAGCAATAGTAATCTCATCCTATATTCCTATTGCAATTGGAGCAGGATATCCACAATAAATATTAGGAACGTAATACAGCCATTGACTTATTTATTGTAGTGAATTCTATTGTTGTTGACTTTGGGTGGGGATGGGCGATGGAGTTACTTAATAATTCTTTTCATTTTGTACCTGTGACAATCAGATGAGTGGAACCAGGAAGATTAATTGCATTGTGTTGATGATAGAATCATGTTAGCTATTGTGAATATAAACATTGTCTCAATGTGCCTGTCGACTAAAGTAAAATAGTTGCACTTTTAAATTTTCTCATACTTGTAATATCTAGAGTCAATTACAGACAGTTAGGGCTGAACAAACATGCCCATGTCAGTCAGTGTTGCTCTGTCTCTCTGAGTAATGAAAGTTGCCAGTTTAGATACTGGCAGGGTAATCTTTGTATCAGAAAGATCCTTCTCGATGTCCCGGAGGGACTCTTGCTGGTATTGTAACTGAGCTATTCAGACAGGTTTGACCCCTGTTCTGTGCCAAGTTATCAGAGCTCAGCTGCTGCACCAGAGGGATGTTGCAGTTCATCTCACTTTGCCTGAGCTAGGTTTCCCACATGCAGCTTCCCTCTCAGTACAAGTTCTTGCCACCTGCCTGGTTTAAATTCTGCATGATCAACTATTTGTTTTAACACAGGGCGGGTATTTAATTTGTGTGATTTTACCCACCTGTTTTCTGCTAAAAAATAAGGATTAAAATTGCCTTCCAACTTTCTCCCCTATCCTTCCCTCCAGGACCATTGGTATTCCTGGGCCACAGGTTGCTTTCTGTACCTAGATCCAATGGCTAATTGTTCATATGTGATTCTAGTGAGCCTAAAGGTTTGCAAGGATATAATAATCTTTATTAGTGTCACAGTAGGCTTACGTTAACACTGCAATGAAGTCACTGTGAAAAGCCCCTAGTCACCACACTCCGGTGCCTGTTTGGGTACGCTGAGGGAGAATTCAGAATGTCCAATTCACCTAACGAGCATGTCTTTCAGGAGGACACCGGAGCACCCGGTGGAAAGCCTGGTAGACACAAGGAGAACGTGCAGACTCTGCAAAGACCGTGACCAAAGCCGAGAATTGTACCCAGGGCCCTGGTGCTGTGAAGCAACAATGCTAACCCACTGTGCTACCGTGCTGCCCAGTATTAGAGATGACCCAATGCTATTTGATCCCAGTGTCCATCCATTTTCAGTAGAGATCATTAGATGGTGACCAGGGGAGAGAAATCTAGCTGACAGTCATTCCCTCTCCTCCCTATTTTAGGTTTCTGAGGCTAATTGCAGCACACTTGTTGCAATCATGACCGACAGTAGCTAATTCGGCACAGACTAAGGATTTAAACCATGAATATTTCAAATGGCTCAGTTACTGAGTCTGTATATGGGAAAACTTATATATTGTGTCTGAATCAAGTTTTTATAGCTGCAGAGGGGGTCTTATAAAATTCAGCAGTGTTAGAAAAGATTTGGGTCATTTGGATGTGACTGCAGTGGCTGCTAATGCAGTAACATCTTTTTTTCTGATTTAAGACTGAGACCTACAGCATTCATATTGATTTTTACTTTAAAGTGTATCAGTAGGAACAACTCCGATCTATAAACCTGCTTGTTTTACGTTCATAGTACCTTCAGTTCTTGGAATCATTGCTAACCTGGAACTGAAATAGTAGGACCTTGCCATACCTTCATAATCTCCCTCATCAGCTGATGACTAAAATGTCTCTTTACTTTTTGTTTTTTTAAACCGTCATGACTTTATGCACTTTTATTAGAAACTTTTTATTGAAGTTTTATTTCCTTCAGAATCGTATAACAACAGAGGGGCAGCACGGTGGCGCAGTGGTCAGCACTGCTGCCTCACGGCGCCGAGGACCCTGGTTCGATCCTGGCTCGGGTCACTGTCTGTGTGGAGTTTGCACATTCTCCTCATGACTGCGTGGGTCTCACCCCCACAGCCCAAAAAAGATATGCAGGGTAGGTGGATTCACCACACTAAACTGCCCCTTAATTGGGGGAAAAAAAAAAATTGGGCACTATAAATTTCTATTTAAAAAAAAAAAGAATCACAGGGCAGCGTGGTGGTGCAGTGGTTAGCACTGCTACCTCACGACGCTGAGTACCCAGGTTCGATCCCGGCCCCGAGTCACTGTCTGTGTGGAGTTTGCACATTCTCCCCATGTCTGCGTGGGTTTCATCCCCATAACCCAAAAGATGTGCAGGGTAGGTGGATTAGCCACGCTAAATTGCCCCTTAATTGGAAAAAAAATAATTGGGCATTCTTAATTTATTTTTAAAAAAGTATCACACACAGCAAAATGAGTATTCATAGAACCTTAAAATTCCTAAAGTGCAGAAGGAGACCATTCAGCCCATTGAGTCTGTACCGATCCTCTGAAAGAGCACCCCATCCAGACCCACTCCCCACCCTATCCCCGCAACACCATAACCCCACCTAACCTGCACATTTTGGACACTTAAGGAGCAATTTTAGCATGGCCAATCCACCTAACCTGCACATCTTTGTCAGACAATAATAATAAAGTAATGGTATAATGTGATGATGGAATCTCAACTAAATTAAGCGCTGATCAGAAATACATGCAATATGTTTTAACAAACTCTCTTATAGCAGAGAACAACCATTTACAATAGAAAGGCAGAAAAGTTTACACATACTTAGATTGTTCAGCATGTGTGGACAGAACAGATGAGTTAACGTTTCAGATGGAAACCCTTCATTTGAACTGGAAATAATTACAGGTGAGCAGTGTTTAAAATATGTAAACACACGTGTGCATGTGTATACACAAATGCCTGTATACACATACACCTGTCTCTACACACGCATGTATATACACACACGGGCGCACACATACAGTCTTTTGATGTAAAACAGGGGTTATATAAATGGCTGAAGAGGTATAAATGTAAGTTGGGAAAAAGTGTAATGAAAGAAATTAAAGACACTTGATTCAGAGTGTGTGAGATTGGGAGTAAGGCAGGTGTGAAGAAGTACTGACAGGGAAAGTGGAAAAGAACTTGGCAGCCCAGAAGAAGAAAAGAAAGTGTGACACGAGGGTCATTGCCTCACCAGCGCAATGCTCTAATGGAGGGCCCCAGTCCAAATGCTACCCTGTTGTCAATGCCACACCCTCTAAAATGCTGTAACATTATGAGCATCCCTGCTGCAAAGTAAGTGGGAGTTAAAGTTAAGTTCTGAAATTACTAAAGTCCGTATGAAAGCGAGAGAGATGCACTTCCGAATCTCCCTTAAAACTAAAAGTAGAGTATTGTGCAGAGCAAATTCAATGTTTACTATATTCCTAAAGCGAAGGATATTGAAGTACAAATAAATCTTAAAATCTGTGTTGATGAAGGGTGACTCCAGAACTGAAATGCAAAAATCTATTCTGTTTTTTTCCCCCCTGTTGTTTGTGGTAATATTGTTAACGTGGAACAGATAGATAAAGCTCACCTGTGTCTGGCTGACTGCTGTTCTCAGTGGGAAGCGAATTCCCCAATTGTGTTGAGTTATCGTCCTGTGAAAAGTAAATCACTTTTCAGATGGAAGTGAATTGTGTGCTTGAATGGGAATTCAGACTGCATTGTACAGAAGGCACTGCATGCTGGGCCAGGACTGAGATTCCAGCAGTTAATTCAGAAGTAATGAATGGAAGTAGACAACCTATTGAATAGTTTCAGAAAAGTATTACCCTCTCTGCTGATGCAAGCTTTTTTCATTCATTCTTTAAATTTGTGAAGAGCCGCCCATTGGTCAGATGGAGTTAGGCTGACCAATAAGAAAATATATTTGTTTGCTGTTGAGAATTTGAAAATTGATTAGTTTGCTAAAGGTGGATCAAATAAGAAAACACGCAATTAGGTTCTATTATAAAGGAGATTTGCAGTGCTTCTTAAAGATAATATACATATAATTGCAGTTGTTAGATATAGTTAAATCTAATTTATGCTTTTAGTTTGTCTTAGTATTTTTTTAAATTGAAGTTGGGGCCTCGAAGAAGGTGTGGCTCTATTCACGAGAATAATGTACTGTGCAGTCAGTGATAGCTGGATAAATCAATGGCATTTCCAGAATTATGTGCAACTTTATAGAAAATCTGTTGGTCTAAACAAAGCTTCCAGTCATATTCAATTGTAAGCAAAGGAACTGGCGAGAACTTAGAGCTGGTATAATTAGCAATAGCAGTCCATTAAATTGCCAATATGTGCAACTTTACAGTGCACTGAACAGCACCATTTGATGGACACTTGGATATATAAATGTGCTTTGATCTTTGATGCAGTGGGGACAAGTACCCCTTTCAAAGTAGGACTTTTCTAGTCTAGACCAATAACTATTTATAGGCCTTCTGTGTCTCAGACCCCCCTTCCCCCCTCCCCCACCATTCTGACTCTTCCAATAACACTCGTGCTCATGGAGCCCATGCAAGTGTCTAAGTGGCCACAACAGGCCTAGGACATTTGGATGTTTACATTGATTTGATCAGATCTTCACCGAGACTTGGGGGAGGGATGTTTTTTAAAATAAATTTAGAGTACCCAATTCATTGTTTCCAATTAAGGGGCAATTTAGCGTGTTCAATCCACCTACCTTGCACATCTTTTGCGTTGTTGGGGTGAAACCCACGCAAACACTGGGAGAATGTGCAAACTCCACATGGACAGTGACCCAGAGCCGGGATCGAACCTGGGACCTCGGCGCCGTGAGGCTGAGTGCAACCACTGCGCTGCCCGGGAGGGATGTATTTTTAGTAAATACATTCAAAGTCCCAGAATATTTTACCATCAACAACATACTGTTGACCTGGTCGCGATAGACTTTAGATGGGAATAGTATACAATTAGTAAATCTTGACCGTTTTTAAAATTACATTACCTGTACTTATTTTTTTGTTGTAATTTGCTTGAAACAATAAATTTACATTTGACACTAATCTTTGTTTAACCATTGGAATTTGGGAAAGATTTATTTGAAAAATCTTAAAACTTCAAAACACTATGGACAGTATTTAATGCAGGCAATGGACATTTCCCCCAGTGACTGGAGCGCCTGCCAGCAAACTGCCTGCATTGCCTCCTTTGGGGGAATACGTTCCAGTATTAAGTGCCTCATTGAAGTGGTTAGTGGTCGATCCTCCTTGAGATCCAGAACCCCGGGGAGTGGAAACCTAACCCCGAGAGTTGCCAGCCTATCAGAGACTGATTGAGCATTAATTGCCCACTCACGAATCTCAGTTGGCGACAAGGCAGGCAGGCCGTTCACAAGTCACCTCACACTATACTTAATTGGGCAGAGGTAGAATGTGGGCTGTGCCCCCACTTGGCACCCTCCCACCTGTTTAAATGCCTCCCATGCCTCCAAGCATAACTCCAGGAAAGGCATTAAATTCTGCCATGTGCGTTTGAGGAAGGGTTGAAGCAAGATTCCAAATGTAATACTTTTGTAGGGTATGTGTTTCGTTTCTATGGTATCTTTCGGTTGATAAGGAACAGTGCCCTACATTTGATAAAATTACTTCAGCTATATTCATAGTAGATTTGCTTTTCATTTACTTGTCAATTGTTGCCGCTCTTCAGAAGCTTTGACTCCTCGTGTTAGGACATGGTTTGATGGGTAATCCTTGCCCCCCTGTACCTCACTGAAGTCATAATGCGAGCCTATTCCACCTCAGCAGACACTGCAACTGAGCTCGGTGCTGTTCCTGCCCTATAGTCAGTTAGGAGGAACAGTGGTTGGTCTTGCTGTATTCTTTCTTCCTCCAATCACCCAACCCCACTCCCCTCACCCTGCTTGCTGTATTTAGCCGCTGAGGGCTTGACTTCTTACTCCTTACCGTTCTCTCATTTTCTCAGCTTGTCCAACAAAAGAGTTCTGCTTCCCTGCCCTGCCATTTCACATTCGGCACTCTATTCAGAACATCAGCCTGTCTTTCACTTTTAGATAACCTGCTGTGTGTTTCCAGCATTTCGGTGTTTTTTCATAAAATGGGTTTGTTGGTTGTCACTCAGTTCCCAATGGATGCAGTTAATTCAAAGCCTATATAATGACTAATAATGAATTTTAAAAAGAAATTCCAATTAAGGGACAATTTAGTGTGACCATTCCACTTACCCTGCACATCTTTGGGTTTTAGGGGTGAGAACCACGCAGACACAGGGACAATGTGCAGACTCCACACGGACAGTGACCCAGGGCCGGGATCGAACCTGGGTCCTTGGCCCAGTGAGGCAGAAGTGCTAACCACTGTGCCACTATGCCGCCCTCTAATAATGAATATTTGAATAATTTTTGAGGAGTAATAGACACTCCTGAAACCATACCTTTCATTCCCCCCCCCCCTCCCCACCCCCGAGGCTGTCAATGTGACCCCAGCAGCAAATTGTGGATACCCGAGATTTCTTCTGTGACCCATACTCTCATAAAGTAATGGACTCCGAAATATTACACGGTGGGTGAATCTTGTGAGTTTTCTGGCGAGGCACATTTAATCAGGTTAGACGTTAGCAGGGTGGGTACTGCACCACCTACCTACCTGCACCCCAATTAGGTATGTGGTAGGAAGTTCCATGGACAACGTTCCCACCCCCATTCCAAATTGTGGCCATTAAGTGGAAAATGAATGCCCACTTAAGGGTCCCATCTTGCCACCACTGGTGTTAAGTCATGGCAGGAGAATCGCCCAGGAGGGAGCATGACAAGGAAACCCCTGTGGGGTTGCTTGCAAGCGCCCTGGGGCTGCTGAGAGCCAAATGCTCTTGCTGCTGAAACCCTTCACCACATTTCCCACCGCCCGTCCCCCACATGACGCAACCCGTGACTCTCCCTCCCACCATCAATCATCTCTGACTTGGAATCCAGCAAAGATCCAAGATCTGAGATGAGTATCATACTGGCAGCAGTTAACACCTCCCCCGTGGTGCTGCCACTCGGTAGAGCTTCCAGCCCCTAGTTGGCCGGTAGCTTTCGTCGGGCAGGATATTGACCTGCAGGGTCCGTGACCTTGGGGGAAGGCCCGCCACTGTCCAGTTAACCATGGAACCGCTACAGTGAGGGTGGCACAGTGGATAGCAGTGCTGGCTCATGGCGCCGAGGACCCGGGTTCAATCCTGGCTCCCGGTCACTTTCCATGGGAGTTTGCACATTCTCCCCATGTTTGCGAGGGTCTCACCCCCAAAACCAAAGATGTGCAGGGTAAATGGATTGGCCAATTTAAATTGCCCCTTAATTGGGAAAAAATAGAATTGCTACAGTGGAGAAGGAGGCCATTCGGTCCATCAAGTCCGCACCGACCCTCTAAAAGAGCACCCTATCTTGGCCCACTTCCCCACCTAACCTGCACATCTTTGGACTGTGGGAGGAAACTGGAGCACCCAGACGAACCCCGCGCAGACACACTGAGAACGTGCAAACTCCACACAGTCACCCAAGACCGTCAAGTTCCTGAGTGGTACGAAGATGTCGTGGACCTGTTAGCACCGCTACCTCACTGCAGCGAGGATCTGGATTCAATCCAAGCCCTGGTTCACTGTCCATGTGGAGTTTGCACATTCTCTCCGTGTTGCGTGGGTCTCACCCCCACAACCCAAAAAGATATGCAGGGTAGGTGGATTGGCCACACTAAATTGCCCGTTAATTGGAAAAAAGAATTGGGTACCCTAAATTTATTTTAAAAAAACAAACAGGATGTCGTGGACCTTCCTGGAAGGAGGTAACACCGGAATCCCTCCAGCTGTCCAGTCAGTGGCCGAGATCCCGTCATCTTCACAAGTTTCCACCCTATGTCTGATACTCCATATACCTTCAATTGAAAATTAAAGCACTGTGAATTTACCCATTGAACCCAGTTTTCAGTTGTTTGTGAAGATGCTACAGGGCTGATTTTATGGCAAAATGTTATGACTTATAGTTTCTTGTGAATTAGTCTGCTCCTCAAGTTGGGAGAATTATTCCAAGAATTTTTCTGTGACTTGTTTTCTGTCCTGGCAAGTATTTAAAAGGTATTTGTTGAAATATCATGACGTTGTTTCAGCATCACCAACCGATGGATGTGTATAAAGGCCGAGAGCTCCCAATGAATTCACTACATAAAGCCAGTTAATTGGCCAAAGATTCTGCAAAGTGGTTGCTGTAGCAAACGAGCATTGACCTGAGATCTTTGGTCCTGGCACAATGTGAGAGCATGCTTTGAGTTAAAATATGACAGATATTTGTTAATGATAGTTGTATGGAGTGACAGATTATTCAGAGAGTTAAGGAATTTTGACGTGAAATAGTCACAGGAGTTTTTTAGTCAGTTATTCTTGCCATAAGTTGCACTTTGTAAGGGACAATGTGTTGGCTTCAAGTGGAATTACTCCCTTATTCCAATTTGTCGTCTTAGTGTAAATGTGCCAATATTGTTTCCTGTGGTGGTGTACAGTAATGCTGGGTTGCAGTTAATGTTTTCTAGCCCATCTCAGCCTGCCTAGAGTCACAATTATGGCGCCAGGCAGTAAAGCGTGCTTCCTGTGTCTCAGACTGACAGTGAAACGGGCTCGGTAATGAAACACATTTATCATCACAGCATCAAAAGAACAGGCATCTAATTTTTTACAACTCGTCACGGAGCAGGGAAGGATTTGGCTCATATTACACTTGACTTGAGGTATATTTAACCCTTCGAAGACTATTGGATTTGTTCCTTTTTTATTTTCAAGCAAAGAAATGGACGGGTCCCGCTGGGATTCTTCAATCCCCACCGTGTTTCTGGGGTTTCCCATTTCAGGAGTGCTGTTTAAGGGTGTGGACTGGTTCAAGTCAAAAGCGCACATCCCGCTCTCTGGACCTGGCTGGTTCCAGAGCAGAGATAGGCAAGCCCTAGTCCTTCACAATCTTCATCTTTTTAACTTTTCAAAGAACCGTGGTTCGTGGAACTTCACAAGTGTCATTAACAAAAGCGAATTCAAAAGATTCTCCTCATGATCCGCATGCCAAAGAATGCTCCCCAAACAGCCACTATGGACCCTTCATGTCCCCACTCACCCTGCAAACCAAGCTACGGCACTTTCATCTGCATTCACGCACTATACGTTGTATAGAAGCAATGAACAAGATAGTGATGCTAGAGTATGTAATAACATTTTTACAAAGTCATTCATTGATAACTTTCCCGTTTCTTAAAAGAAAAACTCCCTTTTACTACAGACCAATAAAAGTGTCAATCGTCCAGACCCTTCAAGGTATGAACAGCGGAATCTGCACATTTTTGATACCTTTAATTTGTGCAAGTAACCATTGCGAAATTGACAGCGTAGATGAGAGGCAGAGCTGTCAGCCAAACAATGTTTGCTCCAGGGCTCAGGTGTTTACAAGTGAATTGATGTCTGGGCTCATAGTGAAGTTTCATTATGTATCCTTAGCCAAGAGCCCTGACATATAATAGAAGTTTGGGCTGGAGGGCCTTTCTGTTTTTTTTTAACTGGGAGTAAGTGCCATAGCACCAAGGCACGCCTTAGCCCGCCTCCCTGGCAGCTCCTGTGACTGCCTCAGAACTACTTTCTGGATCAGCAGGCCCAACTTTGTGCACCCACCCCCCCTCCACAATGTAATTCCTGTCCTAACGGTCATTTTATCCCGAGGTAGGTGGGGCGAACGGGGAATTTTCCTGCCTCTTGCTACCTGCTCAAGGATGAAAATCCGGCCTGCGATCCCTAACCTTTTGAGCTTTAATTGGGAAAAAATTATGTCAAAAAAATGCAAATTTCTGGCACAAGCCATAGAATAACAACAAAAAGTGAAAAAAAAACACTTCTCCCCACCCTAGGAATACTGAAGAGAAATGTAAAACTGCCATCATAATCTCAATTGAGATCAGTCAATTCAAAGCAGATTATAATCCAATCTGGGATCTTGCTGCTCTTGCATTTAGTCCCGTTTTAAACAGAGCACTAACCGGCTGAGGGATTTGTGCTGCTGGACGAAGTTTTAAATGAAGGTTGAGTGCTTACTGTCCTGAAATTGTTATTTCACTCATTTAAAAAAAAACATTTGGCTGTTATAGCTGAAAATTGTTATGTTGTGTGTAGGCATGTATAAAAGTGTTTACACATACACTGAACAGAGGAGTAGGAAGGTAACAGATGAGTATTTATTTCCACCCACCACTGTATATTAAAGCTGGAGTGTCATCAGACAAGCAATTATTCTGTATGCCATGGCACGTGAGAGCTGTGTATAGAAAAGGCCAAATTTGCCTGAAAATCCCTCAAAACCTGATATTTGATCGGGTCTTGCTCTCATCTGCTAGAACCTCTCTCTATTTTGAGATCAAGCAGCTTCTTTTCTCCTACAAACCATCTTCTTAGCACCTCTACCTCTGTCCCCTCCACCCATAAGTGCATGGACCTCTTTGTCACTAGGATCAAGACCATTTGATCAGCTGCTTCTGCCTTGCCCCTCCCTTGCACTAGACCACTAGAGCAAACTTCCTCCGATTCCAACCCGTACCCTAGCCATCAACTTGTATCATTCTCTCCTTTCCCTTTTATCCCCCCATATGTAGGGCTGCACGGTGGTGCAATGGTCAGCACTGCTGCTTCACGACACTGAGCACCCCGGTTCGATCCTGGCCCCAGTTTGGAGTTTACGCATTCTCCCTGTGTCTGCTTGGGTCTCACCACCACAATACAAGAAGCGCAGTGTAGGTGGATTGGCTACGCTAAATTGCACCTTAACTAGAAAAAATAATTGGGTACTCTAAATTTAGAAAGACAAATTTCCCCATGTCTTCTCAAGCACATCTTGTCCAAGATTTAGGCTCCAATGGTATCACAATAATAAGAACAAAAAAGTAGGTCTTGATTTCTTCGACTCCCAAGTTTATTGGGTTTAGCAATCACTTCTCCAACAGTGCCACTCGTATCCCCTTTGTAGTTGTTGCAATCAATTAAACAATTGAAACCCCAATTCAAATTAAGTAGTAAGAAACATTAACTTTTCCCTAACACATGAAGCCCACCACCTGCTCCCTCAACATTATTCCCATTGAACTGCTGACCACCTGACTTGCACTCCTGGCTCCTATTTTAGCTGAAATTGTTCATGGTGCTCATTCTTCAGATATTGACCCTCTCTCATAAAAAGCTGCTGTCATTATCCTTCTCCTCGAAGAAACCAACCCTTGACCTTTCAAACTACCACCTCATCTCTGACAAGTCCTTAAACCTGTTGTTTACTCCCATACCTGTGCCTATCTTTCTCAGGACTCCATTTGTGAATCCCTTTAATTAGGTTTCTGCCTCTGTTACAGTACTGAAAGAGTTATCATCAATGCCACCAATGGCATCCCATAGGACTGTGACAAAGGTAAACCTTTCCTCCATATCCCTCTCGACCGCTCTGCTACCTTTGACATGGTTGACTACACCATCCTCCACCATCACCTTTCCGTTGTCGTCTAGCTGGTTAGGATTGCTCCCATTTGTTCCATTCTCATCTATCTCATTTATCTACTTTTAGCCTGTGTATCACTTGTAATGGCTTCTCTTCCCATGCCCCCATCATTACCTCTGGTGTCCCCAGGGATCTGTCCTTGGCACTCTCCTATTTTCCATCTACTTGCAGCTCTTGGTGGCATCATCTGAAAGCACATCACTAGTTTTCATACTGATGATAGTGGTCCTCTCAACTCCTCCATAAATTATCAGACTGCCTACCTGATACTGGGTGAGCAGAAATTTCCTCTAATGAAATATCGGGAAGACTGAAGGCATTAATTTTGGTGCCCATTCCAAAAATCTGCTCTCTAGCTTCTTACTCCATCTCGCTCTCTCGCAAAACCAGCCTGCTTGCAATAATATTTGATCTCTTGCCCGGCATTGGAGGGGTTCTGGAGAGGAGTTGCGGGAGTAATATCTCAGGTGGTGAAAGTCCGGGTCAAGCCAAGCTGGGGGCTAGCAATATTTGGAGTAGTAGATGAGCCGGGAGTACAGGAGGCGAAAGAGGCTGGAATTCTGGCCTTTGCGTCCCTAGTAGCCCGGCGAAGTGTCTTGCTATTGTGGAAGGAGGCGAAGCCCCCTAGCCTGGATGCCTGGATAAACAACATGGCGGGGTTCATAAAATTGGAGAGAATTAAGTTCGCTTTGAGAGGGTCTGCACAAGGGTTCTACAGGCGGTGGCAACCGTTCCTAGACTACCTCGCGGAGCGTTAGAGGAAGGTCGGTCAGCAGCAGCAGCAACTCTGGGGGGGGGAGGGGGGGGGGGGGAGAGATTGCTGGAGGGGACGGATGAGCGGGGGATAACATGGAGGGTGGGGGAAACTGGCGCGAATGGGCGAGAGCCAGTGTATAAAGCTATGTAAATATACCATCTTGCCATGTATATATCTTGCTCAGGGAGAATTTGCGTTATTTTGTTACGGGGGGGGGGGGTTATTATTTGTAAGGGGAAAAAAAATTGTGTTGTTAAAAAAACCTGAATAAAAATATTATTTAAAAAAAATAATATTTGATCTGGAGATGATGTCGAGTACACATTTGCACCATCATTAAGATTGCCTATTTCGTATCAAAAACATCACCAGATTTTGCCCATCTCAACTCTGCTGCATCTGAAGCCCGTATTCAAGCCATTGATTCCTCTCAACTTGACTATTTCAAAGTTCTCCTGGCTGGTCTCCCACATTCTACCCTCTGTAAACTTGAGGCCATTCAACATGCTGCTGCTTTTGTCTTAACTCGTGTTCCATTCACCCATCACCCCTGTTTTCACTGGCTTACAATGATGCCTTGGGTCAAGTAAAATGTATTGCTTCGACATGTTGAATGTCAAATCTGGTTGTAGACTCGTGAATCTGCTTGCACTTCATATCAAGCTTTTCCAACATAATTATGGAGTACCAAAACTGCTAATTTTTCTTTTGTTCTGCGGTCCTTCACATTTCTGTGCATTAAATTTGATCAGTCATTGTTCTGCCCACATATGGATATTTTTGCAACTCACTGTGTAGTTTCTGAGTAGTCAACTGTGGTTCTGTGGTCCAGTCAGTAACTTCATTGCTGTTCGAGTCAGTAGGTTGACACGTCAGAGACTCCAGCACAAAATCTCAGTTGACACTCCAGTGCAGTACTGAGGGAGTGCTGCATTGTCCGTCTTTCAGATGAAACACGAAAAGAAGCTCTGTCTGCCCTTTGCGCTTGATGCAAATAATTATAGGATATTGTTTTGAAGAAGTAGAGTTATCTTTCGTTTCCTGGCAAATATTTGCTCCTCAGTCACTATCACTAAAAATTGTGTGTGTGGTCATTATGATATTGTTAATTGTTGGACCAGCTTTGCACAAGTTGGCTTCTGTGTTTCGTACATTGCAAGTTGCTATACCTAAAGCACTTTTTTATACCTAAAGTACTTTGGAATATTGTGATTCCGTATACCTGCAAATTTCATCATTTGAATTTCTAAGTCCGAGTCATTGGCCCAAATATTCCAACCTTTCCCACTGGTGGGATCTTCTGGTCTGCCAAAGTCAACCTCCACAGTGGGTCCCGGTGGTGGAGCCAGCAGACCATGCAAACTGCCATTGACTTCCGAGCTGGTGGCCAATAGCTCCTTGTCTCCTCTGCGGGTAAAACCCATTTGGGGGGGGGTTTGCTGGTAAATTCCATCATTATTGAACATTAGAGCTGCGATGGTTGAAACACTAATCGCTGAGTCGTCCCACTCTTCCCTACTCATCTCCTCTTAATATAACCCGTCTAACATGTATCTATTTCCTATCCTTAACCTCGTTTTCTATCTATAGCCGTCGTTAATTCGGTCTTCCCGCCACTTTAAGCTTTACCAAAATGCTTTTTTGTGGAAATTTGTCAACTACTCCTTGGGAGAAGTTGAGTTTCAACATGCACCAGAGACCCGGGTTCGATTATGGCTTGGGCTACTGTCTGTGTGAAGTCTGCATGTTCTTCCCATGTTTGCGTGGGTTTCGTCCTGGTGCCAAGCTTTCCTCTCACAAGTCCCTGAAAGACGTGCTTGTTCAGTGAATTGGACATTCTGAATTCTCCCTCAGGGTACCTGAACAGGTGCCGAAGTTTGGTGACTAGGGGATTTTCGCAGTAACTTCATTGCAGTTAATGTAAGCCTACTTGTGACAATAATAAAGATTATTATATAACATGTTGTAGGGTTTACCACAATCCACTTTGGGATATTACTTCCTTATTGATGTGAAGAAGGGTCATCAGACATTCCTTTGAATCCCTGTTGCCTGCTGTTTACGAAATTACTCTGCTGATAATCTTCAAGTTTATATTTAATGATCAATTCCATTATTTTACACAAGGTTGAAGTAAGGCTGATGGATTTATAAGTGCCTGAATCTGATGTGTTTCCCTTTTTGGATATAAGCACCATATTTACCTGTTTCCATCTGCTGGTACCTCTTCGGTGACTACCGACTCCCTTATGATAATTGTGAATGCCTCCAAAGTGTCCTCTCACGTTTTAAGGATTCTTGGATAAGTGCCATCTATCCCTAGGAACCTTTTGTTTTGAGCTGGAACAATTTGAACATGACTTCCATTTAATTTACATCAAAAGCACAAATTTAGCTTGGATTAACTTTGGATCAGGCACATTCCTCCTGTTTTCTCTTGTGAATGCTTCAAGTACATAAATATTCAAAATATTGTGCTTGACTTCGGTTATGAATTTGTTTACATTTCTGAGATGAATGAGAGTGTTCTAAAGTTTGACTTTGTGCGTCCTCCCCTCCAGCCCCCTCCCCTCCAGCCCCCACCTCAGTCATGATGAAGAAATAATTTGCTGTCCATGCTCACATAGAAGCACTGGCCACTTGAGTGAGGTGTGCCCCATTGATGGGGAGATTTTGAAAATTCTTTCACTGGATGTGGGCATCGCTGACTAGAGCAGCATTTATTGTCCACCCCTAATTGGCCTTCAAGGTGGCAGAAAGCCACCTTCTTGAGTCGCTGCAGTCCACTCATTTTGGAAGGAATAACAGGAAGACAGAGTACTGGGCTAATGGTAAGATTCTTGGCAGTGTGGATGAGCAGAGAGATCTCGGTGTCCATGTACATAGATCCCTGAAAGTTGCCACCCAGGTTGAGAGGGTTGTTAAGAAGGCGTACGGTGTGTTAGCTTTTATTGGTAGAGGGATTGAGTTTCGGAGCCATGAGGTCACGTTGCAGCTGTACAAAACTCTGGTGCAGCCGCATTTGGAGTATTGCGTGCAATTCTGGTCACCGCATTATAGGAAGGATGTGGAAGCATTGGACGATAAGGGAATAGATGTAGATGGGCTTTAGAGTGGTTTCACAGGTCGGCGCAACATCGAGGGCCAAAGGGCCTGTACTGCGCTGTAATGTTCTATGTACACTCACAGTGCTGTTAGGAAGGGAGTTCCAGGATTTTGACCGAGCAACAGTGAAGGAATCGCAATATAGTCCCAAGTTAGGATGGTGAGTGACTTGGAGAGTAACTTGCAGATAGTGGTGTTCAGAACCGCAAATTGTCACTGCAGTTGTTGTCCAATACAATTTGATGCTTTTAGGAGAGCAGGTGAAAAACCTAGAAGGAAAAGTTTTAAAAAAAATCAGTGGTAGCTCTCTGATTGCTAAATCAGTAGGTTGTAAATTTAAATCTTGCTGTAATGATCTTAATGTGTAATTTGGGTTGACACTGCAGTGCAGTTCCAGAAGAGTGCTGCATTGTAGGACTTTTTGATGGGACATGAAACTGTTGCACCGTTTGCTTGTTCAGGTGAAGGTTAAAAATCCAATGTCTGCCTCATGGCACCGAGGACCCAGGTTCAATCCCGGCTCCGAGTCACTGTCTATGTGGACCTCACAACCCAAAAAGATGTGCAGGGTAGGTGAATTGGCCACGCTAAATTGCCCTTTAACTGGAGAAAAAGAATTGGGTACTCTTAAGTTTATTTTAAAAAATCCAATGTTGCTCTTCAAGCAACGGTTGCTCTTCAAGCAAGGGCAGCACGGTAGCATAGTGGTTAGCATTATGGCTTCACAGCGCCAAGGTGCCAGGTTTGATTCCCGCTTGGGTCACTGCCTGTGCGGAGTCTGCACGTTCTCCCTGTGTCTGCGTGGGTTTCTTCCGGGTGCTCCGGTTTCCTCCCACAGTCCAAAGATGTGCAAGTTAGGTAGATTAGCCATGCTAAATTGCCCTTAGGTTAGATGGGGTTGCTGGATGGAGGGTGGGCTTAAGTAGGGTGCTCTTTCCAAGAGCTGGTGCAAACTCAATGGGCCGAATGGCCTCCTTCGGCATTGTAAATTTTATGATTCTATGATTCATAGAAGATCAGGGAGTTCACCTACTATCCTTACCAAAGTTTGTCCGTTGGTGACTACATTTAAAAAAAAAGGTCCTTTGGCTTTGAAGAGCTTTGTGATGCCCTGAAAATTTGAATCGTGCTGTTGATATACAAGTGACCTATTAAAATAATTTTTTGTTGAACTTTTTGCAATTAAGGGGGCAAATTCCACGCAGACACTGGGAATGTGTGCAAACTCTATACAGACAGTGACTTGGGGCTGAGATCGAACCCAGGTCCACAGCACTGTGAGGCAGCAGTGCTAAAACTGCATCACCTTGCCGCGCAAGGATAATCCAGATAAACCAGGATAATCCAGGTAATTACAGGCCGGTGAGCCTTATGTCAGTGGTAGGGAAATTATTTGAAAGAACTCTTCGAGACAGGACTTACTCCCACTTGGATATAAGTGGATGTATTAGCAAGAGGCAACATGGTTTTATAAAGAGGAGGTGGTGTCTCACTAACTTGATCGAGTTTTTCGAGGAAGTGAAGTAGATGATTGATGAGGGTAGGGCAATGGATGTTGTCTCCATGGACTTAAGTAAGGCCTTTGACATGGTCCCTCATGGCACACTAGTACAGAAGGTGAGGTTGAATGGGATCAGAGATGAGCTGGCAAGATGGATAATGAACTGGCTCGGTCATAGAAGACAGAGGGTAGCTGTCGAAGGATGAGTTTTCTGAATGGAGGGCTGTGACTAGTGGCGTTCCTCAGGGATCAGTGCTGGGACGCAGGTGGAAAAGGTAGTCAAGAAGGCATGCTTGCCTTCTTCGGCCGGGACATTGAGTTTAAAATTGTCACGTCATGTTGCAGCTTTATAGAACCTTAGTTAGACCGCACTTGGAATATAGTGTTCAATTCTGGTCGCCACACTACCAGAAGGCTATGGAGACTTTGGATAGGGTACAGAAAAGATTTACCAGGATGTTGCCTGGTATGAAGGGCATTAGCTATGAGGAGAGTTTGGAGAAACTTGGTTTGTTCTCACTGGAACGACGGAGGATGAGGAGCGATCTGATAGAAGTCTACAAGATTATGAGGGGCACGGACAGAGTGGATAGTCAGAAGCTTTTTCCCAGGATGGAAGAGCCAATTACTGGGGGTATAGGTTTAAGGTGTGAGGGGCAAGGTTTAAAACAGGTGTACAAGGTAAATTTTTTTACACAGAGGATGGTGGGAGCCTGGAACTTGCTGCCAGGGGAGATAGTGGAATCGGATACGATAGTGACTTTTAAGAGTCGTTGTGACAAATATATGAATAGGATGGGAATAGGGGGATATGGTCCCAGAAGGGTAGGGGGTTTTAGTTCAGATGGGCAACATGGCCGGTGCAGGTTAAAGGGCCGAAGTGCCCGCTCCTGTGCTCTAATATTCTTTGATATTTGTTCACGTGACCTATTACTTCAGATGTACTGGCAGAATTCATCCTCCGAGTGGGGTGGAGGACAGTTTGTTTGAATTTTCTTTTACTAGTGTTGTGAGAATTCTTATTATTCACCACTGCAAGTTCAGCAGCTGCCTGCATTTATTACTGTCATTGTGCGATGGCTCAAGTAGAGCAGGTTCAGAAAGCTGTAAAGCAATTGAAGGGTTACTGTCATCCTGCACAAGCCAATTCAAGCCAACTGTCTAATTATTAACAAATCTTTGAAACTGAAACAAATTACTGACTTAAGTCACGGAAAATTACAAATACATAACTTGATCTTTGATCATGTTGAGCAGCAGATTTGGCAGCAGTGAAATTTTATCCACGCTGATAGGTACACTTTGAAAATTCTTTCACAGGGTGTGGGCATTGCTGCCTAGGCCAATATTTGTTGCCCATGCGTAATTGCCCTTCAAAACGTGGTGGTGAGCCAACTTCCTTGAACCACTGCAGTCCATCTAGTGTAGGTACACACACAATGCAGTTAGGCAAGGAGTTCCAGGATATTTGACCCACATGACAATGGAGGTACGGTGATATATGTTCCAAGTCAGGATGATGTGTGACTTGGAGGGCAAATTGTAGGTGGTGATGTCCCCATACACTTGCTGTCCTTGGCTTTTTCAGTAGTAGAGATCACGGGTTTCAAAGGTGCTTTTGAAGAAGGCTTGATGAGTTTCTGTAGTGCATCTTGTAGATGGCACAAGTGCTGCTGCTGTGCATCGATAGTGGAGGGAGTGAATGTTGAAGTTGATGGATGGGGTGCCAATCAATTGGGCCACTTTGCCCTGGATGGTGTTGAGCTTCTTGAGTGTTGTTGGGGCTGCATTCATCCAGACAAGTGGAGAGTATTCCATCGCACTCCTGACTTGTGCCTTGTGGATGGTGGACAGGCTTTCATGCAGGAGGCGAGCTACTAGCTGCAGAATTCCCAGCCTCTGACCTGCTTTTGTAGCCACGGATAGGACTCAAATGGCTGGACCATATTGAAGGCATTGCCAATAAATTGAGTACCTAATTCATTTTTGTTCCAATTAAGGGGCTATTTAGCGTGACCAATCCATCTACCCTGCACATCTTTGGGTTGTGGGGGTGAAACCCACGCAAACATGGGGAGAATGTGCAAACTCCACACGGACAGTGACCCAGAGCCGGGATTGAACCTGGGACCTCGGCTCCGTGAGGCAGCAGTGCTATCACTGTGCCACCGCTCTGCCCTAGCGTTGCCAATAATGGCTAATAATTTAGTGTGTCTTTGAATTTTGAATAAAACATTGTTTACACTCGTAATGGACCATGGTCATATGCAAGTTGTGGGGAGTTCCGGTTAAGGACCAATAACGTTTTGTTTAAAGTAGGCAAAGCTTGAGATTAACTACATTTACTGAGTGAATTAAACAACAAGATTCCACAGGTTTTGAACAAATAAAAATGACTTTACTATACAAATTCAGAAAGATGAGACAATTTATAATATCTTTCTTATACTCTAACATTCTGGGTAAGTGTGAGGTGCATGTGAATTAACAGATAAACTGTGATCGAACACACCACACTACACAATAAATGACAGATGCGACCAAACCAGATTCCATGGATATCTCAACAGCCCACCCAGACATTAGTCACTCTTGTCAGTTAACCAATTCCACTGAAACTTTGTCTTTCTCACGAGGGTTTCCAATCTACATGTTTGAAAATCTTACCTTGGAGTTTGTTCCAAAAGTTACTGATAATTGGATGGCATCAACAATGGCCCGCCTTGTAGATTTTCAAACTTGCCTTCTGAGGCCCCCTGGATTTCGAAGTATACTCTAGCATTAATGTACAACCACAATTTCAGCTATTTTGGTGAGTCAAGCAGAACACCACTGCTCCAAAGACGTGCTTCGGCAGCATGGAGTCATCGGCCTTCAGCTGGCTTCTTGGGTCGCCAGGACTTCTCCCAAGCTTAATTCACTTAAAGTCTGCTCCCTACAGCCCTTTCTCTAATTGCCACCTGTTTCTTTGCTCTCCTCTTTTCTTAACTTAACTCTTTCGCCCACCCTCGCCCGAGACACTTGCTGGCTGACTGACTGACTAAAACTGACTGTTCAAGAAGTGCCATTCACTGACCCATGAACTGCTCTGGTGACCTAGCACAACACTCCACGAGGATCTCGCGTGTTTCTAGACAGGAACACATGTCACACAGTGGAACATCCTGTAGCTTGAATATTACAATCTCTACATACCGCAAGTTTACATAGCACACAGAGACACTGACTGAATGGATTTTGTAAGACAATAAGAATGTAGTTGCTCTTTGAATGAACTGCAGTCAATCAGATAATATAATGGGTAGCATGAACCCACTTATTCACAGTAAAGCTGGTATTTTAAATAGATGATTTATCAATTCAGTTGATCTTCAGTGGAAATTTACCTTGTCTGCGTTATAAATCTTAAGGATTCATACATTTTATAAATAAAGGTAAACCTATGATTTAATTTCTTAGTGGTATATTAGACTTTATCCTACAGAGTATATTTGGTTTATATTGCTGACTTCTTTTATGATGTCTTGGCATGACAGTTTGCCATCCGTCTACATTTGCCTATGCTTGAGGCAATCTATCACCATAGTAATTACAGTGTGCAATTGTAGAAAGCCCATTATTAGTATTTCTAGAGAGAGTTTTTAGCATAGTTAGAAACAAAAATGAAAATTAATTAAGCTGAAATGGTGGCCTTTGTAATGCTGTCCTCAGTTTTCTTTTCCAATCCATTAACATTAACTCTGGTATACACAGCACTTTGTCCTTGATTCACGCCTGTTCATCACCTATATGCTGCTCCTCGTCATCCGTAATCAAAGTATCAGGTTTCAAATCTGTATTAATGATCGCCAACGTCACCTTTTTGCCACCATCATTGATGCTGCTGTTGTACCATTCAACTGCCTATTTGTCATCAAATTCTGGATAAGTAGTTACTTCTTGCAACACACTTTTGGCAAAACTGAATCCATCTTAATCGTCTCTCATCAAAATCGATAAGTTTCTCACCTAGACTCCATCATCTATCTGGCTATTTGAACAAAGTGGACTCATTGGTATGTAACTTTGGTGTTCTGTTTGATCTCGATTGGCGCTGTCTACCTCACATCTGTTCCCATCAGCAAGAGCACTGCTTCCACTCGACCCTACTCATCCACTATTCACCCATTCATCATTTCAGGGGTTATTTATTAAATACATCTTTGCCAGTATCCTCTCACAAACTATATACAAATTTTAGTTAATTGTGACCTCCACGAGCCGTGTCCTCACCCAACATTCATCACCTTTGACCTCATCCAGTCGCACTGAGTCTTGCCTCTGAAGCTCCTTCATGATCTGCACACTTGTTTTGAAATCCCTTCATCGGCTCTTTCTATCCTATTTCAGCAATCCATTTCAGTCATAAATTTCAGCCTTGAAGCTTCCATTCCTCCCAAGATTTGTGCCTTTCTCCAGTCTATCCCCTTCATCATTGCAGGCGATTTATTCAGCCATTGAAACTCAGAACTTTGAAGCTCTTACCAAATCATTTTGCTTTGTTAACTGTTTCCTTGCCTTTAAGAACATCCTAATACCTACCCCATCAGCTATAGCCTCAACCGAGGATCCTCTGGTAAAACATTGAAATTCTATTGCACAACAGGAGGACATTTGGCCTATCGTGTCTGTACTGGCTCTTTAAAAACTTTTGAAGGATTTAGTTAGATGGGAAGGAACTGATTCAGTTGACAGCAGGGTTGGTAACCAGAAAACACAGATTTAAAATACTTGATAAAAATTGCGGTGGGGTGGATGAAGGGTGCTGAGGAGATTGCATTTTATGCAATGTGTTTTAATCTGGAATGCACTGTCTGAAAAGGCGATGGAACCAAATTCAATAGTATCTTTCAAAGGAAAATTCAATATATACCTGAATGGGGCAAATTTGCAGGATTGTTGGGGGTGGTGGGTGAAATGTGGGGAGTGGGGCTGCTTGGAAAACATCTATTAGATGCCCCCTTAACCTTTCTGTTCTAAGAAGAACACGCCCAGCTCCTCAGTTTTTCAATGTAGCTGATGTTCCTCATATCTGGTACGATTCCAGTAAATCTCTGCTGCATCCTCTCCAGGGCCTTAATATCCTTCCAAAGAAGTGTTACCCAGATTTGTCTGCAGCACTCTACTCACTAACCAGTGAGTTATGAAAGTTTAGCAGTAGTTCCATGCTTTTGTATTCTATGGCTCTATCTATAAAACCATGATGGTTGCCATATAATTGCTTAGCTACTGGGAATTCTTAATGTTGATGGGCAGTGACACCAGATCAAGATGGCTCGGAGCTAAAAACAGCCAGAAAACATTTATCGATTTCATTTTTCTATAATGTTTCTTTCATCTTTCAGCATTGCATAAGCATTTGAGGAGGCAAGAATAAGTAAGAGTGCTTCACTGACCATTTTATAGTAAGAGAATTCTAAGCAATGATTCTGAGTTGTATAGCTTCTGTTGGAGGTGGTTTTGTACCTTTTGGAACGAGCATTGCGATGCTTTGACAATATGCTGCAGTGTGGATTGATATCATGCTGAGTTTTGCAAGATAGGTTTCACAACTCAGCCAAGACATTGTGCGTGTGTGTGTGTTTGGGGGGGGGGGGCTTTGAAAATAAGAAGGAAATGTCATAAAATATAAAGTTTGAACAAGAAAATGTCATCAAGCCTGCTTCCTCTACCTACGATGCACTCCCCACTTCCCATTGGATTCCAGGAGTTACTGAAAGATACTTGAGGAAGTTAACCTGGGGTTGCTTCTAACTAACACATGCGTGGTGACACAAGGGGCGCGATGTAATGGAAATGAAACAGAGTCTCCTGTCGAGCGCATTTGGACGGGTGTTTGCCAGCGTTTCCAGCACTGTGAAAAACCCCACTATCTAACGGATCCTGGGCGGGGAACACCCACCCAGGTCACACTCAGTTTCATTTCTTGCACCGATGAGCTCTGCTTGCCAGTGCTGGAAGAGATCGGTGGTGCACCGAACATGAGACCACCCAATGCGACCCTTGGACCCTCCCAACCCACCTATAAGGGTCATCGAGCCCCCCACACCCCACCTATTTTTAAAAAAAATATATATTTTATTGAAATTTTTTTCCCTGAGCAACATTTTCCCCGCTTACAAAACAAGCGAAATGATAACAGTAACAAAACAGAAATTTTTAAACGTTTTAACAATAATAATAATAATAATATACAAGTAACAAAACCTCGTACTCTATTGACCTATACTCAACTGAGCCGCCTCCCCCCTCCCCCACCCCCCCCCAACCCCCCCTGGGTTGCTGCTGCTGGTCATCCGTCTTCCCTCTAACGTTCCCCTAGGTAGTCGAGAAATGGCTGCCACCGCCTGGTGAACCCTTGAGCCGATCCTCTCAGGGCAAACTTTATCTGCTCCAGTTTAATAAACCCCGCCATATCGTTTACCCAGGCCTCCAGTCCGGGGGGTTTCGCCTCCTTCCACATGAGTAGGATCCTGCGCCGGGCTACGAGGGACGCAAAGGCCACGACATCGGCCTCTTTCGCCTCCTGCACTCCCGGCTCTTCCGCAACTCCAAATAGAGTTAACCCCCAGCCTGGTTTGACCCGGGCCTTCACCACCTGCGAAATCACTCCCGTCACTCCCTTCCAATACCCTTCCAGTGCCGGGCACGCCCAAAACATATGTGCGTGGTTTGCCGGGCTCCCGCCACACCTCCCACATTTGTCCTCCACTCCAAAGAACCTGCTCAATCTTGCCCCTGTTATGTGTGCTCTATGTAGCACCTTAAATTGAATCAGGCTAAGCCTGGCGCATGAGGAAGAGGAATTTACCCTGCTTGGGGCATCAGCCCACATACCCTCCTCTATCTCCTCCCCTAATTCTTCTTCCCACTTTCTTTTTAGTTTGCCCACCGACTCCTCCCCCTCTTCCCTCATCTCACTATAAATCTCTGACACCTTGCCCTCTCCGACC